>NC_140770.1:254892472-257792493 GCF_044657685.1 Stegodyphus dumicola | reverse complement strand
ATCTTATTTATTAACGTAAATATATTTCTGTAAGCTAAATAAAATATTTTAGCAGAGAATTTGATTTCCGTATTATCTTGTGTAATGTAAAATTTATTTAGTAGCTTCCAGGTAAACCTAATCATAAATCAATAACATTTTCCTTCCTTTATAATAATGTACATAGTTATAAATGTGAGTATTGATTCAATAACTTTGTAGAGACATTAGGTTATTTCGAGACAGGAGAGAGAAAAATGAGCAATTCCCTCGCCGGGACTCGAACCACAGATCTCTCGAATACGCGCCGAGCGTACTGACCATAACACCACGAAGCCATGCTAAGAAGGTGGTAGAAATAACTTATAACCTCCAATATTTAGATCATCTATAAGAAACTTTTTATCATTATAACTTTTAATACTTTTTTAATATTTAATTTTAATACTTTTTGTACCTTTAATGTACATAATTTTAATACTTTTTGTACCTGAAAATTTATACTTTAGAAATTACTTGAATTGGGATTAACAGTAGCTATCGAATTATAAAGAAAGTATTTGGAAAATTAAGCATCAGATTTAAATCTGAAAATCTCTTACAAAATGCTATCAGGCTTTCCTGATAAAAAATGGTAATTATCTCTATGTTATTACTATTAGAAAAAATAACATTATAGGTAATTATCGCATTTCACCAACTGTGTTCTTGTTTTGTGAGTGGTAAATATGTCAGAATCCGTGGTCACAATCATGCCAGCACCAGATGTGACTTTTCACGTTCCCACACAGGAGTATCGCCACAAGATTTGTTCGATTAGTCATAGGCACGAAGCACAGTCAGTTTTAAGAGATGAGGAATGTAAAGAATTTCCTTTTTCTCCGTGCACTCTGTATTGGTGTAAGTGGTTAGAATCTCCAGCTAGCAGATGAAAGATCTGTTTAAATCCCGAAGGGTTCAAATGATTTCTTAAGTTTCTCGCCTTAGATCTGTATAATCTTACTCTTCTAGTCTATAATCTGAAATATTTGGTTGTCTGAAGATTCATGACGCATTTTTTCTACGTTCTTCAAAGGTCCTTTATTTATATAAGGAACAATGACCAGTTAATAGTATATTGTCCTTTTTGCTCGATAACTGTTTACTTTCTTTTAATGAGCTTCGTAATTCCTCATTAACAAAAAACCTAACTTTATCGGCGAAAAGCTGAAGAAGGTGCTGATTTGCAGTCTCATTTGATATGAATGATATACCGCGAAAGAAATTTTGAAGAGAGTGAAACAAGTTAAAATCTGATGGCACAAGGTCAAGCGAGTATGTTACACGTGGCAACTTTTTTCATCCATACTCCAATAATTTTTTTCAATGATCAAACTTGTGTGCGGTCTTGGTTACAAGCTCCTACCCACGAGCCAAAAAAAAAACATTTCAAATGTTTTCTGTCACCAATTAGACTGTTTCAAAGATTCTATCTTCCAGAAACTTCCGGAGCTCATTAATCATATAGGAGCTACATTCCATCCCAATAACGCGAGACCACACGCAAGTTTTATCACCTGACAAAAATTATTGAATTTTGCATGAAACGTGTTGCCGCGCTCATCATATTCACTTGATTTTGTGTCCTACGATTTTCACTTGCTTCGCTTTCTTCAAAATTTCGTTTGTAGTATAACATCCAATTCAGACGAAGCCGTAAATCAGCACTTTGTTCACCTTTTTCCCAAATGAAACTAGGTTATTTTGTGATAATGAGGATTAGCGAAGTTTTTTATTGTAAAAGAAAGCAAACATTTATCAAACAAAATGGGCAATGGTATTGTTCCTTTTGTAAATAACGAATCTTTGAAGAACAAAAGAAAAATGTGTGTGTGTGTGTGTGATTATGGCAAAGCCTCGAGGGCTATCTGCCTAAGAGGAGGGATGCCTTCGTGGAGGACTTTCTAAGGGAAACTGGCTCGTATACACGTTACATATGGAGAAAACCACGAAAACGCCCATGCAGCCAGCCCGTTCGCGGGATTCGAACCTCGGACCGAACTACCAGTGTTCAGCGATTTTACCGCTCGGCCGCTGGTGGGCCAAAAGAAAAATGCCTCATGACTTTTCAGATAACCCAATATTTCATGATGTTAAAGTGCTGCAAGAAGGATGTAAAACCGTCTTCCGTTAATCGTTGCACCTCTTTCTCATTTGCAAATTTCTTCCAAATAGAAAACTTAATAAAGTTTAGGATAGAAGATAATGAGATGAGATATGACAGGCAAAATAAAGAGATTGGAACAACATTTAGGAAGCTTTGCACTCTTCAGGATTATACATTATTCTGCTACTGAACAGGAACATAAATTATCCAGATGAAATATGTCTCCATAATTATTAGTAACATGTTTTTGCAGTGTCGCATAAAGACGTACCGGTGATACCGCCATATCATAAATACAGTATGCATAAGCCAAGTAACGTGGTTTTAAAATTTGTAAGTCCATATTCTATCAAACTGCGGCAATCCCATCAACTCAGCGTCATCATTTTGGCGCACAACAATAACTAGTTTCCTTTCATGGAAATCTAACAGTTATTTTTTAGTGTGCGTTTTGCTTTTGACTTACGTAACCAATATTTCCTCATCGTTCAGTGCTTGATTTCGATGCAAACAAGTTGACAATGCCTGCTTACATTGGAATCAGCTAAGGTATGCATTGATCAACTTACTAAATCTTTACAGGTATCGTAATATATTGCCAGCAGTCATATGGGATGTGTTTTTAGTTTCCCTTAAGTTTTTGAAAAGTTGCATCTTATTTGGGTTTCAGCTTCTTAGTGCATGCTGCAAGACTTCATTTTTTACCTGTCAATTTTAGGTACACTGACAAATCCTAAAAGCAAGATTTTGTTGGTTTAAGCCAATTCTGTTTATCAGAATGTTTGGCCAAATCCCTTGAGTAAACATTCAAGGTTTAAGTCCATTTTTAGAATCTTCGTTCCTAACATTCAAATACAACAATCACGCACATTTTCTGATCTTACTGTGTCCTTATGCAATTTTCATCACCCCTACAACGAATTATCACTACCAAGCTAAATTTTCAGAAAATCATAAGCCTGTATTATTTTCAAATACGTTTGAATACATTCACAAATTAAAACTCTTCTGTGTACTTAAAATTCTTCTCTGTCTTGTTAGTTAGAGAAATTTAATAGATCTTCGCGTATTTCAGAAAGAAAGATTGGTGGTAAAATCTCTAGGTCATTAAGAACTAAAGTTTCAAATATACTACAGTAAATGTTTTTAAGTAAACATTAATCTACGTTAACTACGTTACATCTAAAAATAATTCTTCTTAAATAGTCTTTAAGTCACGCAAATGCTTTTTTTAAATAGTAACTAAGCCTCAAAAGCTTTTAAAAATCGTGTTAAACCTCAGAGTTAATTATAAAGCCTCCATAAGTTTTGCATTAAATTTTTAACTATTTGCTTATCTTTTTAACCGATTCCTACAGTAAACAGATGCTTTATTCAGAAGTGCCCAAGGATTAATCGTCAGATGGCACACCCTTAGTTTTTGCAACAAAAGGCAAGTAATCAATTAGCTTCTTCGTATGTCGACAGATTAATGATCAGAATGCTCTACTTCTAATGCATAGCAAAAGGTTTCACAACATTACCATTTGTTCCTATGATGACTCGGGACCTGCCGTACATGATAATGAATAAGTATAATGATGAATAAGCCATTTGTAGTTACAAATGAGCACTCAGTCCACGCATTATGATAGTCAGAATTAATGGGGGAAATATCCCCCCCATTTCTTTCAGTCAGAACTCGGAGAAGGCAACATATACAATCTATATATATATATAAAGGAATGTCTATTTGTGTATTTGTTATTCGCGATTAACTCAGTCATTACGACAGCTAGCGTCACCAAATTTTCTACAATTTTTTCTGGGTCCTAGGAAATGTCGATGACCCCTCCCCCCAAACAAATAGCTAATATCAGAAATATTAATAAAAAATTCTGAAAACGCTAATTTTCGCCCTCATTTTTCCGAGTGGCAACACTCTCGCACACTGGAGATAAAAACCTGCTTTATTTCGAGAATTGTTGCCTCTGCCCGCTTTCAAATCGAGCAGTTTGTTAATAAAAGTTTCTGAGTTTTACAGTGAAATGAAAGTGCATTGCTGAACATCAAATACATTATTCCCGTATGCAAAAATTCGCAGGAAGCTATTTTGACTATTCTCATCTTCGTGCGAGATATTAATTAAAAACTCTAAAAACCGAGATAATTAGCCGAGATATTAATTAAAAACTCTAAAAACACCAATTTTTGCACTCATTTTTCCAAGTGGCAACAGTCTCGCTTGTAGGAGATAAAATACTTTATTTCGAAAAATGTTGCTTTCGCTCGCTTTCAAATCGTAGAGTTTGTTATTCAAAAATTTGTAGGTTTTAACAAAATCTCTTTATATAAAGAAGAATGCCTGCTTGTGTGTTTGCCTGCTTGCTCGCGTTGATTTCTGTTTAATTAAGGTCATATTTCTGCCACATTTAACAGACTAAATTTGAATATAGGTGAAATATTGGAGGAACTTGAGCTTCTGCAACCAACTGATTACAAAGAAGAAAATCATTAAAAACTGTGTGCCATTGTTTCTGATATATTGAAAGAGAATTAGTTCATTTTTCTATAGAAAGTTTTTATTTGGGTTCCATATCGCATCAGACTGAAATATGTATGATTATGAATGGTATTTTTTGCACCGTTATTAGAGACGAATTACAGCGGTATCTTTCTCTCTGTTGTTAGATACATTACTTTCAAGCTAACTTAACTGGCATCGGGTACTTCCACTAGTATATATATAAAAAGAAGAATGTCTTTGTGTGTTTGTTTGTTTGAGATATACTCAGTCACTGCTAGAGTTATCGTCACCAAACTTTCTACACTTCTTTTCTGGGTTCTGAGAAAGGACGACGTCTACTTTTTTCCAAAAAACAATTCTACATAAATATATTTTATGCAAATTTAACGAAGTTCTTATTAAAAATTCTGCGATCTGAAAGTTTTGCATTACCACTCTACAAAAGCGTAAGACATATACGTTTGAAATTCAATTAGAATACTCAGCGAAATAAAACAAATTTTGCTGCCACTAGGAAAAACGCAATTACATTAATTTGTCTCGAATTTGATAAAAAAAACCTCGGCTATTTAAGAAAAATGTGCTACACTGCCCAAATTAAAATATTTCAAAGTTTGTTGTTATCGTTCAGCAAAGCATAAAATATTTCATTTTCCACGCAGTAACACACACGCATAAACTTGTGTGTTATTGAATCACACGTATTTCTTTTGCTTTTGAAAATTAATTTATAATAGTCGTTAGAAAGCGTTACTTTTGCTGTGAAATCAGTTATGCCACTAGATCGAAAATCGGTAGCTCGATTTTCTCTTAAAACATGATAAAAAAAATCTGATGTGTACCACATAACTTCCTCGTACGGAATATTAAAGTATACGCAGTTTTTCCTGCATTTGCTTTAAATTTATTGAATTGAATTAAATCTGCTTCGTCGATAGCGCATAAATCACTATAGAATAAATGCACTCTTTAAAAAATTCACTACAGTATGTATTTACCACAGCGACACTCAGGCGCTAGGTTCACTTAACAGCGTTATCTCATTCTATTTCTAACTCAGAATGCACAAAAATTATATCATCTGAAGAAGTATCTGATCGAATCTACATGTGCTATTCAAACACAATAATAAATCTAAACAATGTATAAAAAATTTTTAAAAAATTAAAAAGAAACAATTTTTCACAGATAATTCAGCGCCACTTGCCTAATGCGCAGGTGCTACTCGTAAACATTCTTCTCTGTCGTAGACAGACTGGAGACAATATTTGCGCTAATGTGAAACACTTATTTCCGACAATTTCATTAGCATTTCCGACATTTCTTATTCAATTTAGTTCTCACTTCGCGGCAACGTAAAAATACATAAAAATTCAAAATCTCCATTAAAAATTGAAAGATATAGAAAAACCATAAAACAACGAATACAGTTAAAACAATTAAAATTAGTGTTTCTGCACAAAAACAAGCAATTGGGACAGCAGGCAAGAAGGCAGATTTTTCGGTGCGCAAAACTAAAAGTTTTCTTTCGGTCCCACTCGGCAAAAAGACACTAAAGTTGCAAAAAGACTGAAATCACTATTTTGCTAAGTTTCAAATGTACAGAAACACGGCTTCTATGGTAGGAAAAATTAGGATTACCTGCTTAAGCAACTTTTCAATTGTTGATAATTCCACAACTTTTGCATGAAAATAAAGTAAAGGCATAAAAACCTTAACTGGAAGATAACATAATTAAATTATATTTAAAGTAAAAAATGCGCAGTTTACCAACATGCAAGAATAACAAACGGAGCTCAAGGACCCGAGTAACAAAGTAACATATACATATATATGTATGCATTTATATAATTTTGGTAAGGCCAATTGCAACCAAAAACGGAGGTGGTGCACAACTACATGCTACAGCAGTCCTATATAAGAAAATTCAACATCCTGAGGCTACTCGTTTTTAAGCTATGCGAAATACTTACATACAAACGTAATGAACGTTACGTGCAGACGTAACGAAAATATATCTTCTGAATCTATTTTAAATGAGTTTTATAATTCGTTTTGGGAAAAAGAGTCCTTTATTCTGTCCTTATGTACAGATGCCACGCGAAAACATCATTAAATTGCATTCGATAGCGGTCAAAATGGATATTTTTCTTGAAATATGATACCCCGAAATTTTCGTGATTACAATATTTCCCTTACATCGTGCAAGGAAGTAAAAAGGGCATCATGACCTTCAGAAACAAGCTGGTAACGGGAAGTAAAACTGGAAAAGGTTCGAGTACGTACTGCTCAAGCCCTTTCGTATGAAACAAACGAGCAACTGGAAGCAAGACTGGAAAATATTTGAGTAGGCACTGGTCGATCTAGATAAACACGTCATAGTATTTAAATCTTGGTGCAGTCTATTACGATGCTAATTATGATTACAGTCTTCCTCCAAGCGTGGTCGTTGAAAAGATGGTTAAATTGTAATGTATTGTTGGTTATATTGTAATGTTGAAAAGATGGTTTAATTGTAAGTCCTCAAATTTAAGAATGAAGCACAAGGAATGTTGCTATATGGGTAGAAAAGTAAAATTCCCCACACCAGATGGGAAAAAATGTTGTATATCCAAAATCATTTTAATAAATAGAATTAAAACGCAAACACTTTTTTTCCATTTAAGCAGCACTACAGTTCATGCCGAGTAAGAAGCTAGTATAGAAGCCATGAAGTATACGTGGAGAAATTTTGTTTTATCGGCTACCTCAAACAATTTTCCGAATGCATTATTGATACACTGAGAATACTTATTCCATATAAAATTAAGATTTCTCAAGAGCAATTAAGTATTTAATTTTTATCGCTTTTAGAAAAATATACCTGTTGCTTAGAAATAGAAATCTGAATGAATTTTTAGAAAATTAAGTTTCGTATCCATATATTAATTAATGTCAAATTTTTCAATATAGTTTATCAATCCAATTAATCACAAACCATGATGCATCTATAATGTTTATTTTAATTAATGGATTATTTTTTACGAGCATATAGATACATCCTTTCCCGCAACACTTATAGCTACATTTCTATTATACAATCTTTCCTGCGCATCTATTATATCTGCTCCACTAAAATATGTTAATTAAGAACAAGCGATAATATTTGGTCATCCCGAAAGTTTTGCGGTTTTTCAAATCAAAGCGTGTTTTCTTCTAATCATTTTGTTCTTGCTGGTAATGAATGATTTTGATCGAAGCAAATGTTTACATTTGGTCTTTTTCTGCTCTTCTTTTATACCTCTAGCACGTACTTTAGGATAATTTTTGTTTCATTGCAGTGCTAAGAACTGAGAACCCGGAAGTTCTTTTTTGTCATATAATTTAATTAATCTTTTATTTTAATTAATAATTTGTATTTTGTCTTTTATTTGAAAAGTGAAAAAAGTATTAGTCAGGTTACTCATAAAATTTGTGCTATATAACGGAAAATGTGTTGTGCATGATGCCACATTTCGAAGGTTCGAGAAATTTATAAAGCCTCGACGATGATGCCCGCTCTGAATGACTATCTACTGTAAACAAGGCCCTATTAAAAAACGTATTGCAGAAACCCAAGTTATACAACTCAGGAATTATCAGAAAGAACAAATGCACCATAATATACAGTACATAATCATTTCAAGAAGGGTGGGTACGTAAACAGCTCTGGTGTATGAGTATAACATACATGAATAGAGCAGAATACGCTTATACCAGTTTCCGCATGTGACTATTTTCTGAGAAAAATAAAGCTCCTTTTTTGAAACAGATCATTATGAAGATGAAAAGTAGACACTATGCAATAAAGTTATAAGAATGGGGTAAGCCAAAAGGAATTCAAGAGAGCTCTTTTGTATTATCAAACTTCAAAGGAATTGTGTATTATTAATTATCACCAAATCAAACTATAAATTCGAAAAAATAATGCTTCCAAATGACAGTTTTCAAAACATAAATTGAAGCGGAACAACTGTCCAGTTATTATCATATTCTTTTCCATCATTACAATGGTTGGTCCAATATTTCGATAAATGTCTTTTTGAATATGACAAGGATGTTTTCCGTCACCCCCTATATTCAGTAGAATTTACTCTGATGGATTTTAATATCTTTAGATTACTTCAGAATTCTGTCATATAACGGAACATTTACGTAATAATATTTTAGATATTTTTCAGTCTAACCGATTGACTTATTTAACTTGACTTTCACTAGTGCCAATAAAAAGAATAAGATTTGGTAACCAACTAAAACTATAAACTGAAAACTCTGATACTGTGTTAAGGAACTGCATGATTGACCTAGATACAAGTTAAATTATTAAACATATCCTTAAAATCAATTAACTCTAACAAAATTCAAATTGACACTTGTAAAATAAATAACCTGGAGAGGAATAAATCTTCGCTGGTGATGGGGGTCTGTTTAAAAAAGCTCAGAAAGAATGCTGTCTCTGTTTAAAAAAGCACATTTAATTCAAATCACATATACTAATTACCCAATCAAATGCATAAATGTATCTGAATTAAAACAACTCGCTGTATAACGAATATTGGAGGCGTTAAGGCAAAAAGAATCAGCGTAAAGTTTGCAAATTTGCAGGATTAGTTTCGAAGGTTCAAAAACATCGAACCTGCTTCTTCAGCTGCTGAAGTGTAAAGTACAGATGAGTACAGTGTTCATTCAGAATCAATGAGATGAAGGCGGTTCAGCTTCTGCGACTTGTGTTAATGGAAAAAAACTGTGAAATCATTTCAATTTTTTAAGGAAATTTTTCTTTTAATTTAATCCAATCATAGTGATGAAAAGGACATTAAGGATTGTTTATGCATATCAGTATGATTCCCTACTAAAAAGTGCATAAAGAGGTATACTTAACGGCAAGAAAACATAAATATTCAAGAAAACATTATCAAAATAAAAAAATTTAATTGTTTATAAATAAACACAGAATGCATGAGTGAGACCGGCAACATGGAGAGATCGCCCAGTGAGAGAAAGGTTAGAACGTTGCACACTGTGTGGTGGATTCCTTGTTAGGGCGGCTCCTCAGGCGGGGCGCTGTTTGTCCGGTGTTAGATGTTATCCTAGTACAGAAGTGCGATGGAGCAATACCTGTAAATTCATACGCGAAGTTTCGCTCTTCCTGTCCTTGTTAAATAGCCCCCTGCGGGTATAATGGTTAATGACGCTGACTGCCGTATCGATGGGTCCAGTTAAGGGAGGTATAAGCGTAGAGCGTCTGTGCAACAAAGGGGCAGTCAAAATACACGGCGAGTCGAACCTCCTCTTGAGAGGTTGTGATAGCGTAAGCGAACTGCAAGATACTTGGATTGCTTCCCCGCATATTCTCCCACAAAACTCAAATAGTTAGTTCCTTTACTACCAATGGCAAAGTTTTGGCATTTCGCCTGCTTCTATCTGTATCGGTTACATTGCGCAATGGAATAAAAAAGAAAAGGCGAAGCATACTGAATCGACGAAGAATACAAAATTAAATAAAACGGGAAAACAGATAATCCATATGCTATAGATCAATATTATGTTTAATAGATGGTTGTAATCCGTCAAAACATAGATGGATTCATCATTCATTCATTTATACCATCAGAACATTCTTAGAGACTTATTAATTACTTTGGAAACATTATTTTGATTCTGTATCATACGTAATGTACTATTTCCATTAAGTTTGTAGAGACATTAGGACTTTTTTGAAAGCAAGAGAGATGAAAAATATGCAACCGGCGACGGACCTCTGAAATACCGGCTCAGTGTGCTGACCACTACACCAGGAAGGCACGCTATGGAAGTGGGAGAAATACCTTATAAGTTTATGCTGTATTATTTTCATGAAATGTACATAAGTATACGATATGCTTAGAATGAATCCAGAAATATTAATACATCGTTATAATTAAATTGGATTACCTTCATAAAAGACATTAATATTCAGCCACTGTTCGAGACATTATACAGAAAGTATTCATAACTCTGATTACCGGAAAAAGACAGTGAAATCGCTCAGATAGTTAAAACATGCTGTTAACGTATATGCATAACGCATCGTTAAGATACGGCCATAAGTCAAAGGGTAAGAAGACTTTTGCTGTGTACATAATTTTGCTTGTGAAATATTTCTTTGGATAGGCTGGGATATCTTTTAATGGTACACTTTTATTAATAATTAAATGCATTCTCATTTAATAACCTCTTGAAATTTCTGACCATTTGTACACTTTCAGTGCTAAAGGTTTACTTTAGCTCCTTTTTAATCAAATGGAACACATTCCCAAATTCTGTTATGGTTAGGTTAATTAATTTAAATATGATAAAACGTATGACATTGCCATCCAAATGGAAGGTATTTTTTCGTTGGAAACTTTCTATAGGTAGTTCGTATTCAAGTTACACATGATGGGAAGCCACACACGCACTCGTAAAATCAGTCCGTACGTATGGGTTCGAACCCAGATCGAACTACTAGTATTCAGCATTCTTAACAACTACGGAACAGACAGGTCAGTTCTTTAATAGATTACGCAGTTGTTTGATGATTCTGCTTTCTGTAAATTTAGTTTAGAGGACCCTTTTATATAAATATGTAGGTTTCACTTTTTAAATACTTTTCACAATAACTTTTCCCTTTTCTTCAAATTTTAAAACATAATAAAAAAGTTAAACGTACGCTAATACAAATATGCCCCTAATTTTAATTTTGTAACTACTTGGACACTTCTTTCACAATGCAAAATAATTCTTCTGTCTAAAATTTATTATTCGTTCTTTCTTTTATTTTATTTAAAATTCATAACAATAATTATTTCAAATTTTTATTTCTTACTGTTCCTTTACACATTACAAACTTATGATACTATTCAATTTTTTGGCGCCTTAATAATTGCGTTTTCTAAAAGACATTTGTTATCACCGTCTATTTATTGGCATTAGCAGCTCTAAGAAATTTTTTCACTTTTCGCTTTTTGTTGCTTTTTAAAATATTTATATATACGTACAGTGGTAAACTAGTAATGTTACAAAATATCTCTAATCTGTCTGGCATATGATATTTAGTTTGCTCTTCAAGCTAAAACTGAACTTCACTTAACAGTTTATGAAATTTGAAAGCTTTATAGCAATGTAGTAATATAAGAGTTGTAATCGTTCATAGATTTACCTGTCTGTAGCTTGTCCCAGTTTTGGACTGGCATTAATTATTCAAGTGACCTTGAAATTAGGTGTTATTCTGCGTGCCATAAGACCTTTAATTCATCACTCAAAGTATAACTGAAAATGGGTAAAAAATAAGTAATAAAACACTGATTTGGTCCGGTAATATTATGACTGTGAATGCTTTTCGAAAACACTCCACAATGTTTTATTTAATTTCAAATTTCCAAAACCATTAAATACTTACTTAAAGAAACGTTTTATTGCATGCTAGCAATTCGTGCTCGATTTTCGAAGTAAATAAATCTGTCGGATGATAAGAAAACTTGGATTTCTATTGAAGATCCAAAGGAATTATATCAAAAACCATGGAGAGAGACAAATAAAAATATAACTTCAGAATCCCAAAACGTATTGCCTCCGTCTGAAAGGAACAAAGTTTTCAGATTGATTGCTTTCACTGAATTCGAGCCAAGGCACGTACTTATACGATCACGAAAGAGTCTCTGCACACACCAGTGTAACAGCCTACCGAAATGCGAGTCCTCTGTCAAAAACTGATGAATTATTCCTACAAATTTTCAAATTATAAAAGAAGCAGACAGACCTACTCCCCAGCAACATCTCATAGGATCTCCAAAAACATCCCACAGGATCGCGTTGTTGAATTTCAATCGTATTTTCGCTCCTAATGGTCTTAGAAATTTAAGATTAAAAGTTCAATGAACTTACAAAAGTTTCCAGATTTGGCGCCATTTGTCAAATGTCGCAAAGTCCACGAAATTTTAAGACGCAACACTTCGGCTATTCTGGAGTTATCTATAACTACTAATACGTAGATAATATCTGCTTTTTGCTTACAAAAAAAATAAATAAATAAAAGGGGGTCCGTTTTGGTGTAGAAAATCTGGTGTAAAAACCGCATGATTTTCTTGTACGACCTATAAAATTATACGCAATTTTTGCTGCACTTCATTTAAATTTATATTTCCTCGAATTGCATTAGAGATACATTTCATTAGAGAGATAATTTTATTACACATACACTTCATCATATTCAATCAATTCAGTTCTAACTACGCGGCAAGGCAAAAATGCATGAAAACTAAGAATATTGTAAGTAGAAATTGAAAAAAAAAATTAAAACACCAAATACAATTAAAAACATTTAAAATTGTTTTTCAAATAAAATTTAGCGTTTCTACGCAAAAACAAGCAATTCGGTCAACAGGAAGGGAAAAAACTTTTAACACACAAAAACTTTAATTCAACTTCTAGACCCACTGCACAAAAAGACACTCAAGTTAGCGCACCAACTGACTTAGTTCACGATACTTCTAACAGTGTCAAATGTTACCTAATAGTGGTCACATTATGCCTGCACTTACACTTTTAAACTGTAAGATAATTAGAGACTATTGATTACAGATTAACTAAAGGCATAAAAACTTTCGCAGGAACATTAGAACAACATAACACTTTGAAATCTAAAGTTGCACAATTTACCAACAAATAAGAATACAAAAATATGAGCCCACGGAGTCGGGTAACACAGTAGGTGTATATATATATATACATATGCATAAACACTCACTAAGATCTGGTGCAGCCGATTTCAACCAAAGAGGAAGGCCCACAACTTCCTCTTATAGCAATCCTTTTACATACATACATACATACATACATACATACATACATACGTATTTACGTACAGAAGTCATGGAAAAGAATTTCTTCTGAATTCACTTTAAATCCATTTTACAGTCGTTTACCCGTACGTACACATATCACGCAAAAGTACCGTTGAGATGGATTTGAGAGCGGTCAAAATATATATTTCTGTTGAAGGATGATACCTGAAATTTTTCGAGATTACAATACTTCATTTACTTGGTACAAAAAAGTATAAATAAAGCTCACTGAGCCAAGTAAGAGGTTGGATAAATATATATATTTATATTCTTTGAAATATGATACTCGAAATTTTTTGAAATTACAGTACTTCCTTTATTTCGTACAAAGAAATACAAGTAGTGAAATATTAATATCTGATACTTTTCATGCTTTATCTTTGGAGACACTATTAAGCTTGTACAGACATTGGGAATTTTGGAAAAACCAGAGAGATGAAAAATTAGCAATTGCCTTCGCTGGTAATCGAGCCGCGGAACTCTGGAATACCGTCCCAGCGTGCAGAACCACTACACCACGAAGGCACGCTAGGAAGGCGGGAGAAATACCTTATATACTTCCCCTTTTAAAGGGCGACTGGGTTTTTTACTGGTCCCAATCGCCAAATCCTGGGAGTGAAGAATCCTCCTCCAAAACCCTTTTAGTTCGGACGCCACTGTACAGACAATAGGATTTTTTTTAAGCAGGGAAGATGAAAAATTAGCAACCAACTTCGCCGGGAATTGAATCATGGTCCTCTGGAGTACCGGCACAGCTTGCAGAACCAGTACACCACGAAGGCACGTTAGGAAAGTAGGAGAAATACCTTATATACTCCCGTTTTTATAGGGCGACTTGGGTTTTTAGTGGTCCCAATCGCCAAATCCTGGGTGTGAAGAATCCTCCTCCAAAACCCTTTTAGTTCGAACGCCACTGTATAGACAAAGCAGGAAAGATGAAAAATTAGCAACCAACTTCGCCGGGAATTGAACCACGGTCCTCTGGAGTACCGGCACAGCGTGCAGAACCAGTACACCACGAAGGCACGTTAGGAAAGTAGGAGAAATACCTTATATACTCCCGTTTTTACAGGGCGACTGGGGTTTTTAGTGGACCCAATCGCCAAATCCTGGACGTGGAGAATCCTCATCCAACACCTTTTTAGTTCCGGCGCCACAGTAGAGATATTAGGTTAATTGGAAAAGCCAGAGAGATGAAATATTAGCAATAGTCTTCTCCGGAAATCGAACCGCTGACCTCTGGAATACCCGCCCAGGGTGCAGAACCACTACACCACGAGGGCAGGCTAGGAAGGCGGGAGAAATACCTTATGAGCTTTTGAAAGCATGTGAAAGTAAATTCAACTTTATCTTCGGAAAGATTCGAACAACTTAATGGCTGCACGTGGTAACCACTTACACTACAACAACACGTATAATGGAAGGGGATATTTTCTTATAACAATATATTTACCCTAAATATGAAAAAAAAATTGTTTGTTTAATTGTTTAGAATCAAATACTAATTTTGGTACTACTTCAATGGTTCATATAACAAAGGCATTTTTTGAGAAGCATAACAAAAGTCTCTTATAAAAAGTACATGCACACATAAATATACCAGATTTGCAACCAAGATAACACAAAATTTAAAATATTTGTAAATTTATAGTAATAAAATACATAAGTATACACAAATATTCGTTAATATGAAATAAATACCAGCAAATACTTACGTTAATTTGACAAATATATAATTGGAATTTATCTCCTGAAGAATTAGATTTTTAAAACATGCCATTAAACAAAGAGAAATCATTTGGGAACCATTTCATTTACCTTACTGTTTTTAAAATAAGCACAATTATATATTGGAACGAAATGTATAAAACGCATTGCATGAATACTTTCATGTAAACAAAATAATTAGAAAGGTGATTTAAAATTTTAGCTGATTCTTTTTTCGCCAATTTAAATTCTTATTAATCTACGAATTGTTCTTATTTCGTTTGCAAGATTTTTTGGGTCACGTAATTTAAAATGCGGTGTATCCAGTTTTTTTAAATTTTTTGTTAGTAAAACTAATGAGTAAAATAAACTTTTTAAACACTAACTGAAATTATATGAAACGTTTTATATTAATTTAAATGAGAAACATACCGAGCAATAGGAAATGAATTTTTCATTAATATGTTTTATCAGCTTCTTTATTTAAGATTGTCTTAATGAATAACTGAAATAAATGAATAAATAACGTGCTATCTCTGCCACAGCATATAATGTAGGAACGTATTAAAAACGTATAGAAAACGTATTTTTAGAAACGTATTTTTTCATGAAAGTGAACAGAAAGATGCATAATTCGTTTAGGGTTGAATTATGTAAATGAAAAATGTAAGATTTAGTACTGTTAAAAATGCCTCAATAGTGGCACATGTAATAATGCTCGTACAGCTGTTCTAATTAACACAAAGCGCAATAAGTAGTTACTTTTCAAACTACCAAGAATGTTAAAAACAACGCGATGCGAAGTGCATCTAAAAGGCGAAGCTCCCAATGCTCTCAGTACCCCGAAATTAACTAAAAACTAAAAACTGAGAAATTGAATACTTTGATATATCCGGTCTTATATAGTGTAGCTCCAACTACCGAGAATCTCCAGTACCTTCAACTTCTCCAAATTGCTAGAAGGCATATGAAGGCTGAATACGGTTATAGTTACAATTCAATTACAATACCAATTACAGTTGCACAGAAAAAAAATAAACTATAGACACAGGTAAATTAAAGATAGCTAAGATTCTATACTGTACTTCTGCACAAATTATTGTTTCGCAGAGGCAGCAAGGGGAATCTTTCATTTGTTTCCCTGCCAAGGATTGATTTGCCAGGGATTAATTTGCTTCCCAGAGCTTATAACTACCGGCAAGAATAATAACTTACACCATAAGAACACCTAAAGGGGCCATACGATAATTTCATACTCCTTGACCCTAAAAAATGTAAAGCTGAACATTAAAATGCCATAATAGGATGAAATAAGTTAGAATAAAATGAAGTTTATAATTATCAAGTAAAAATAACTTTCATTTGGGGAGGAAAGGCTCAAAAATTATGTCATATTAATAATTGACCCACTTTGATTAAAACAATCATATGGAATCTTAATATTTTCTTTTGTGAATTATGTTATGTTAATTGATTCAGGCAAGGCAACTCAAGAGTTATCTGCTTACGGGCAGGGATGCTTTCGTGGAGGGCTTTTTAAGGAAACTGGTTCATAAACTAAAATCAATAATCATTTAATATCAACAGCATTCCAGAAAACTATACTGTCTCAGATCAGGCGTCTTGATCAATCGCCTCTCTAAACGGCATTCTGTACTATTTCCAACGAAGGCCGCGAAAGGATACAGAATGTCAGTAGCGGTTCTGTTTCCTCTTATAAGTAAAAATATGCAAATTTATAATTCAGTGCATGTTTTCCTTAAGAGAAATACTTGAGATAGCTGTTGTAGAACTGATATTAAATATCTCAATGTTGTCATGCTTTCTCGTTTTAATCGGCCTTATAAAAGAATTTAAGAAGTTTTACTTAATACAACTCAAGTTTTTATAGCGGTAGAGTTAAAGATAAAAGATGTAAGAGGTTTCAGGTTATCTCCCTCTAGAGAATAAAGGTATAAAGCGCAGGAATGTATCTTAAAAGTAAGTGAGCAAAGAACTGAGAGAACTAGACATAAGTTTCATTTCAAATTAGATGGCCAGCAGTAGGAATTCTCCAGAGCAGTATTTTTGACAATTTATAAATAAATAACTAAAGATGTCAGAATTTTTAATAAAATTTCTAAGACTTGTCCTAAAATGGGTTAGCTGAAGAGCATTAACTAAAATCAAACGCACTCAAGAGAAACTCAACGTTTTAGAATTACTTTTAAGGTAATATTTTATAAATGGTTCCTCTCCATTTGTAAAAGATTTTTCTCTTGTTACAAAGGAAAGTTGTGACTTTATAAATACGGTGATATATTTCCTTTGATGATCGATAGTTTTAAGAACAATATCCCAAATTTAATCTTTTGCTTAACAATGGAAAACACCAAAACATTGTTTTTATTTTGAATTAAGTAAAATACTTTTTTTCAGATAGTGTACTCTTTGTTTCTTAAAAAAGTAAATAACAAAAACAAATAACACTTTAAACTAAACTTACCCGTATAAAATTCAATAACCAAATCAAAAACGTTTCCGTTCGTTGCTCTCTTCTTGTTTTACGAACATTAATTTTAAAAGCAAGGAATTTAATGTTAAAAAGTGCTATGACCTCTTTTAGTATTGACTTTATGCTAATTAAATTTTTTATTGGAGAATTCAATTTATATTAATCGCTTTCTTTCAGACAACATGAAATGTAAATCCTCGAAAATTTGCATAGAATTGTTTTAATTAAATATAACAGCACACGCTAATGCTACTCTCTTTTATGAGCATCTCAATACTATTTCGAACTTCTGGTTAAAGTTGCAGCTAACACATTTCCTATGAATATTTTTTAATAAAATAAAATATATAAACAAAATTTTTCAAGTTACATGGTCTTAGATAAATATAATGGAAATCAAAATTAATATTATTTGTCATAATTACCTTGCTTAAATCTAAATAAACATGAATGAGCCAGCAATTATTCCGCAGCCTCGAACAATAGTAAATTTTCAATAAAAGTTGTCAAGAAAAAATTAAGCAATGTAAATAAAATATTTCTTATATACTCTTTCCAATACTACCCTTCTACTATTACTTGGAATTATGTTTATGTCTTGGTATGATTCATGTATGCGAAAACCAGGGTTATGTTTATATATACGTACGGCCAAAACTATTACGATTGCTAAACAAATTACTTTTTACCTTTTAAAGAAATTTAACTGAAAACGTTTTTTACACATTTAATTTTATACCTTTTGCTCTACAGAATTTGCAAAAAACAAAAAGCCACTATTCAGGAAAATTATTTCTTCTTTTCAGTCTAGCAACAAAATAACGTATTTAAGGTATTTTGATATATTCGATGGTGTATAGTCACATTCATTTCATTCAATTTCTTATTTCGCGGCCGAGCGGTAATGTCGCTGAACACTGGTAGTTCGGTCCGAGGTTCGTATCCCGCGAACGGGCTGGCTGCATGGGCGTTTTCGTGGTTTTCCCCATGTGTAACGTGTATACGAGCCAGTTTCCCTTAGAAAGTCCTCCACGAAGGCATCCCTCCCCTTAGGCAGATAGCAGCCCTCGTGTGCTTTGCCATAATTAAATACACCAACACCAATATCTTATTTCACTTAATCCAATGTCCTCATCGTCTCGAAACACGTGACTAATAACAACAAAGAAAAAAAAACTTTTTATTTAAAATTGCGTTATTAACAACTGCAAGATAATGGAAGAATGTTTTAAAACATGCCAAAATTCGGTTAGTTATCCCAGAGAATCTAAAACGTTTAGAAGATATTTTGATCTACACGATGATGTTAAAATGAAACTCCTGCCATGATTAATTTGATCAGTATACAAGAATGTATATAAAAAAATGCTAAAAAATGTAAAACTTTACCAAATTTTGAAGCAATTTCCTTAGGGAATACTTCAGTCTCATTGCAAATATGTATGTGTAAAAAATTCCAAAAATTCGTGTTGACAGAAGGTGCGCAAATACTGTTGTCTGCATTTGACACAACAAGCAGATAAATCAAACCATTTAAAAAATGTAAAAAACAGGGAATTTATCGTAACGTTGTTATATACTTTCCTATTTTTCTTAGATTTGAAATATTTTTTGCCTGTTCTATTTATAAATATTTTGCGTTATATCAATACTAGCGATTACTTCCAGTTCCATTTTAACTTAATATCGATCACATTTTATCCCCTCTTTCCCTACCCTCTTTCCCTGTCAGCAATCTCTCAAGAGGACTTTCGGTTCACCGCATATTTAGAGTGACCCCCTGCCTCACAGACACTATACATTTACAAATATCCATGCCTTTTCTGACATTCGAAACCCGGTCCTTTCGTACGGTAATCATCGGAGCTAACCACTATCCCGGCTGGGCAACTCCTCGCTGTCGTCAAGCGGTCTATGCATAGATGTAACTTCTTTCTTCATCAACCAAAAATCGAATTCATTTTCATTTGAACTGATTCCTTCATAGTATTCCATGCTTATTGGTCTCCGTAACTTTGAAAATAATATTCATATTGCGATGATTGCCGAGTTCTAACTAACGTCGAATATGCATATATAACAATAAATATAAAAAAAAGTATTTAAGATTAAATATTGTCAGTTACTTTATACGCATGTAGTGTTGAATACATCATAAAGAAATAGTACTTAAACTAAATCAAAATAAACATCGTTACCTCTCGAAATTATGGCGTCAAATCGAGTGGCGATCGAGAGTGACCTGTCTAGTTACCACATTACATCAAGTTGTGACCAAGAGTCACCTTAACCCGCGAGGACCCACGCGATCAAATAAACCTTTCTCAAAGCAGGTCTATTTTACGCAATTTGATGAGGTCCAGTGTAGTCGTGTCTTAGATCGACCTCTTTATGTTCCCGAAGTTTTTTCGCTGGGGCTTTGATTCGGAGTCTTGATTTTGATCGCATCGGATCTTTTACACCCGCCTATTCGTGTTACTGTTACATAGTTCATTTGTAGCAGTATAAAAAGCGGCAAACATGTCGCGTAACTTATCTTAATAACGAAGAAATTATGCGAAAGTTATGAGATATATCAACTGGCGAAGTGGCGAAAAATGTATGGAACAATATGAGGATGGAAGTGATCATGAACTTTTAGTTCACATGATACTGATTCAGACAGTGATATACATTCTGAAAACGAGAGTGAGAATGACATAAATTGTTTTATTGGAAAAAAATTATCGGTAAGGAAAAAAAGAAAGAAAAAAAATAGGAAAAAATGCAGTGTTTGCACAGAAAAAAATCACAGAAAAACGAAAATTTATTAAGTCAATGAAATTGCCAAATAATGCATACAATGTTCGTAACACTATGATATACACTCAGCAGTATTCAAATTGCTGGGTGTAAATCATAGTGTATATTCAGCAGTATTCAAATTGATGGTGTAATTAGAAAGACATTATATCATATTAATAAATCATTTTTTGGTGTTACAGATGGGGAATACCACGAAAACACTCATGTAGCCAGCCCGTTCGCCAGCATTGGAACCCTGGACCGAACTACCAGAGATCAGTAACTTCCAGTTCGGCCGCTGGTGGGCCAAATTTCATATTTAAGGATGGAAATGGTGAGATAGCAACGAGCTTTCACTTCCATTTAGTCTTTTCTAAATAAATTTTCTTTGTTTACATACTGTGTATTTTAATATTACTTATAAACATTACGCTAATTTTATTACTCTGTTCTCCCAATGAATGACCAATGATAATTATACATGCTCATGCACACATCCGTTCTCATGCTTTGATCTGAAAATATTGCGCATACTAGTATATTCTTTTATTACATAGTGTTTCGGATTCACAAATCAATAACTTAAGAATCACATACTTTTAAAAGAGCAAGTTTTTATAATTCTCTATGGAGGGTTAACTGTTGCCATATATTTCTTTTTATATTTTGTATATTATTCATATTTGCTATACTATTTCTTTCAAAAAATTTAATTGCTATTTTAGTTACACTGTAATTCTCTGTCACTGTGTAATAACTTCAGTTACAGCTGCATTAACTGTAAACTATTAAGTAATTACAGATTAACCAACCTTCTCAATTACCAGATGACTATATCAATTATATATCAGATGACTTAAATTTTAAAGATATATTAAAGATCCTATACTTTGTCGAAGGGCAATGTTCTGGGCAACTGCTATGCGCAAGAATACGGAGAAGTTTAATTAAGATATTATATTTTGAGCAATGACAAAACTAGGCTAGGCAGCTGCTAGATTATTTTCTGTCACTTAGTTCGTCAATTTCCCATGCATGATCATGCCTACAGATTTTGTTTTCCGAGGACGAGATTTTACATCATAAGCAAAACTCTCAAGGTGTAATAAGCCGCGAGTACTAATAAATTATTTACCAACTGAATTTTAATTCTCGTAAATGTTCATACTGTTGTGAATTTTGTATTTAGATAGCTAATGTTATTAGAATTATAATTACTTTTTTTGATTTATCCGTGCAAGGCAGCACGAGATATATTTGAAGAGAACGCTATGCGGGAAAAGTAAAATACAGGAGCACATGCATTTAACGTTTAATAAAAAGATATCTTGTAATTTAAATTTAAATTGAATAAATGTATTTGACTGCTGTGTTAGCTGTAACTGAAATTCTAATATTTTGCTTCCCAGAAATCTCGAGAAGCACAGAAATTACTAGAACGCTCTTGTGATCGATTTACAAAGCCGGAGAGAAATACTATCTTAGCTCCGTTGTTTAGTTAGCTGCTGTTATTATGATTTGCGAGTTCAGTCTGAGATCCGATTAGCTTTCTCTTTGCATTGCGTTGTATTCTATTTATTACGTTTTAGTAGTTTAAAGTATAACTACTGATTATATTGCGTGATATTTTTAACAATTGTGCGTATATCTCTGAAGAAAATTCCACCATTTTGTTATATTTCTTTTCATAAGAATACATTTTCTTAACATTATCTTCTAATTTTATCGGACTTGCGCATTCCGTCGACTACGAATCCGTATGCACGCAGCATTACAGTATAGTTAGAACTGATATTATAATTATACTGTAGCTATTACTTTAATTTAATTGCATTCATAAATAATGAGATTGCAATTTTTTCTACAGAGTACATTGTGATTGGACTACATCGTAACTTCAGTAAGTCTAATTACCTGCATTGTTAAGATGTTACTTCCTTATACGAAGTAAAAAGGAAGTATCGTAATCGCTAAAAATTTCGGGTATCATATATCAATGAAAATATCCATTTTGACCGGTATCGAATGCAATTTCATGACGTTTTTGTGTGACATGACAAAATAAAGAACTGTTTTTTACCCAAAAAATGTAAAACTGATTTAAAATGAATTCTGCAGATATTTTTTTCGTGGTGTCTGTACGAACGTACGTATGCCGCATAACTCAAAAACGAGTATCCTCAGAACGTTCAAGTTTTGTACATAGGACTGCTATAACATGTAGATATACACCTCCCATTTTTGGTTGCAATCGGCCGCACCAAAGGTATATATTTATATATATATATCCACTCTGTTACTCGGCTCAGTGAGCTCAGTTTCTTTATTCTTATATGTTTGTAACTTGTGCATTTTTTTGCTTTAAAAATGACTGAATTATGTTCTGGTTAAGATGTTTATACCTTTAGTTAACTTGCATGCAATAATTGTGGTATTATCAACAATTTAAAAGTTTTTTAAGTAAGCGACTAAGCCTAATTTTTGATTACCATGGCAGCCATGTTTGTTTACATTTGAAACTTATAAGAATAATGGATTTTTGCTAATCTAGAGAAACTAAGCTTCACAACAACAAAGTAACGTTTTGCGTATTTTTGCTTTGCCGCAAAGTGAGAACTGAATTAATTATAATTAGTTATCTGCGATTTTTTTTCTTTTTTATTTGTTTGATTTCTTTTATATAGCATTTTAGATTTATTATAGTATTTGAATAGAACTTGGGGTAATTCTTTAAATGATATAATTTTTGGGCACTCTGAGTTATAAAATAAATGAGATGTAACGTTTTTAAATGAACCTAGAGCTCAAATGTCGCTATGGTAAATACACATAGTGAACTTTAAAGAGTGCTTTTATGTTATTGTCGTTTATGGGCTAGCGACGAAGAAATTTTAATTCAAAATTCTTTAACTGTTAATTCAATATGTTTGAATGAAGTGCAGGAAAAGTGCATATAATTTAATTTTCCGTACAAGGAAATCACGCAGTGTACACATCATATTTTTTAATTAATTGTAATTGTAAAATTTTTAATGCGATTGCAGTGTAAATGAATTAATTGTAAGCGCACGATTGCTAATTACAATCGTTTTGCAACTGAAACATTTCAAATTACATTTGCTCTGTAATTGCCTTAATTGCAATTTTAGCCACAATTACATTTAAATCAATTACAAATTGTATCGTAATTGAATTACTTATACTTGCAATTATATTAGAATTAAATTATTAATTAGTTACATTGTAAAGTGTTAATGGTCAGCTCTGCTTAGCTGATTCTTGAAATATGCTATCATAAGACCAACGAAAATTTTCTATTTGCCACGTAACATGCATCTTTTTTTTCGAATTCGCTATTTGGGAACTTTACGATCCCCTTTTTTAACCCTTTGGAACAGCTGAGAATAATCTTTGCATTTCTTGATTAAAGAAATAGATCCTATGCTTGGTGTGTAAATAGTATGACGTCACAAAAAAATATTTAAAAATATTCCCCAGGACTGCTACTTTTAACATTTGGCTTGATTTCTTTGAAAAGGTTTAGCGTCCTTTCATTCCACATAAGTTTGTCTGTATTTATACATATTTTTACTCATAGTAAATATTTTGTAAAGTGTGCAGCACACCCGTTTTTTGAATGAGATTGTTTCAGCAAAATAAATGTCTGAGCTTTCTTCGCTACCATAAAAATTACCAGTTAGCAAAATTCGGACTATTACTTATCAGCCAAGCTGAGCTTAGCTAAACGCTTTCCCCATTTCATTTCTTTTTAAATAAGACTAAGTTAGCAACGAGGGAAAAACAATCTTAATTCTTTCGTCTCTTTATTTTCGAAAGTTTGAGAAAGACAAAACAAATAGATACTTAGAAAGAAAGAAGCGAGGTTTTTATCGGTCTCCAAGCTATTTTGAGTAAGCAAGATTTATTTATTTTTTGTTAACTAGTTTTAAATTCGGACTTTTCTTCTTAATACCGGACTCGTTCTTCTCTGCCTCGCTGCTCAGGGAGCGACTACAAAAGTTATCTGTAAAAGCAATACAGTGTATGTCGCGTCATGAGGGAACTACACTGATATGAAAGGAAGTGTATTTGTTTATTTTAGAGTGGTTTCAATTAAACTATAATGAGCTAAGTGCATTACATAATTAAATGCAATGTATGCATTTTGTTTCAGAGGGGTTTCTAAAAATATCTATTGCCCTGCACGCTGAAGTAATTTAAATTTTTATTATAAATAAATGCACTCTAAAGTTAATTCAGTAAATGTCTGAACAAGATTATACACTGCCCCCCCCCAGAAAAAAACGAAAATGGGACAGTTCAATGCTCGCGTTCTACCGGGCCGATTGACGAAATTCAACTTGTGTTTTTCATGTCTCGACAGCGCGACTTAGGATATGTATTAGATTTATATATAGCATTGTTCTAATATAGGTATTTTGACACAAAATCGGACTTTTTCTGAAATAACATACCAATAATTAAGACACAATAACACGCCGAATAAATACTAATTCAGAAGTCAAACAACAAAAATCAGCGTTATATTCACAAAATTTTCACAGGACTAGTTTCGATGGTTTTACCGAACCATCATCTTCAGCTGCAAAACCGCAAATGAAAAATTTTGATTTTTCATTAACCGCAAATGAAAAATTTTGATTTTTCATTTGCGGTTTTGCAGCTGAAGATGATGGTTCGGTAAAACCATCGAAACTAGTCCTGTGAAAATTTTGTGAATATAACGCTGATTTTTGTTGTTTGACTTCTGAATTAGAACATACCAATATTTTCCATATTTCCATTCTACTACTAAAATTATGCCAAAATACCAAATTTTGTAAAACTCATGCGAGCAGTTTTTAAAAAATTAGCTCTCAAACCTTTTAGCTCCTCTATGTTAGTTGAGTTTGGTATATATTTATTAATCTTTCTTTTCTTATTAAACTTATTTGATTCTTTCTTTCACATTGAGAAATTGAGGTTCAAACCAAATAAAGTTCGCCCATTTTTTATGATTTATTTTTAAATTTTGTATTTTTAAATCATTTTTATAAAATTTTCAAAAGCACTTTGGATTACAATCTACAAAAGTTTTACCATCATGTTAAAGTAGACGTATTTCTAAACATACCTGCAAAAAATTACAGATTTTTATTCAACATTTCCGAAGATATACGTGAATGTATATATTGGCGCGTTTGAAAATTTGGCATATTTGTTGAAAGCGATGAAACATCAAAAGTGGTTTAGACACTTTGCAAAAATTGTTTGGAAGTAGAAACGCTGTGACTTTCTTTCCTCTCATGCACAATATATAAAGCTAGTAATGAGGTGCCTTTTTTTCCGCTCAATCATAATGGAAGGGAAAGGAAAATGGATTGCCACATATTAAGAGGTTCGCCAAGTGAATTAGTCTTGGCGCAAACTTAAAAAATTATTCCAAGATAAACTTTTGAATTTTTCCTTTAATTTCGCATCTAATGTTACAAAATTTAATATCTAAGCATAATTTGAGTCGTAGAATCGAAATATTGAAAAGAATTGGTTTGTTATTCCAGAAAAAATCCGATTTTGTGCCAAAATACCTATATTACAACAATGTTATATATCAATCTAATACATATCCTAAGTCACGCTTTCGAGATATAAAAACGCAATTTGAATTTTGTCAAACGGCTCAGTAGAACAGAAGATATGGAACTGCCCCCTCCCCCTTTTTTTAGCATTGTACTCTTTTAATTTAAGGAAAGTATACCATTTTGTTGTTGTTTAGTAAAGTGCAATTCCAGTTTTGATGAACAACCCACCAGGAGATGGAATGTCCGTCTTCCATACCACCAGCTCTCAACTGCACATTGAGATTGATGGAGCTTAGAAGCTCGTATTCCGCAAAGACACTTAACAGTTACAAAAGTTTGAGTCTCTTCCGAAATTCCAACGCAGCCCAACTACGTATGCAGTCTATCTCTGTTATTGCTGTTGTGTTGTGACTTATCTCACTTGTCTGACATTAACATCAGAAAAAGCCCACGAAATTGTTCGTGGTAAGGAGTGCAAAACTGCGCCTGTCGTGGGCAAGAACCTTAAGTACCATACAGGTGACACTATGACTTTGTGACTTTGCTCAATTCCGTCCAGAATTTTGATGCAAAGGACTCCGGGGGCACGGGTAAGAAGTACTTACACCCCTCTTTCCCTATCATTAACCTCTGGAGAGGACTTTCGGCTCCCAGCATATCTAGAGTGTCCTCATGCCGCACAGGCACTATACATTTACAAACATCCATGCGTTCTCCGGGAACCGCTCGTCCGGTTGAGCGGCAGCCTCTGCTATTTAGCATAATATCCTTGAACTCGTAATTTGTTTTAATTACAAACTAATTTCTGTATTACCTACCATATGAATTATATGCCTGATTGCATTGGCTATCAGCAATTGTTTGAATCAATGTTCGCAATATTCTTAAACTGAAGCAGTCGCAATAAATGCGCATAACTTAAAATTATAAATATTGATTATCTTTTGGTTTTGTATAACCAACAGCAAATACATACTAAAATTCCCTTGAGATTTCACAAAGCTGTGTGAAAAATACGATAATTCATACTGCATTACTTGTAGCACACATTCGTTTCGTGTAAGTTATATTAGTAGATATCTGCAGTTTTATGTTTACCTTGAGGGATACTCCCAAGCATTCGGAAATATATCAGGTAGCACAAAGGTCAGAAAAATGTTAATAAAAAAAATCTGTGTTTTGTTGAACATAAATCGTATGGTAACGCAGTTTGCACAGATATGCATAAAATATGTGGAGTTATTTTTAGGAAATTGTGTTATAGATAATTTTCAACTAAAATTGTGGCCATAAGGTGGAGCTTTATCTATCAAAATCATAAAATCTTTCAAAATAAATGCTCGTTGTAACAGTCAGACAAGCTAAGACATATTAATGGCAGAAAATGTAGTTCTTCAACGATATTTGATACATGCTGCTTGATGGAATTTTTTTTATTTGCTAGTGATATTGTAGAGACATTAGGTCATGTCGAGCTGGAACGTAAAAAATATGAAATACCCTCGCGGGACTCGAAAATGTGCGGTGAGTATCCTTCCAATTACACCACGAAGGCATGCAGAAGGAAGGGAGAAATACCTTATATACCCCCCCTTTTAAAGGGTGACCGGGATTAGAGGACCCAGTCGCCAGATCCTGTTGGTAACGAATTATCATCCTTCACTCAGTTCGGGCGCCACTTGTAGAGTTATTAGGTTACATCGATGCTGGAACTTGAAAAATGTGCAGTGTTCTTTCCGGTACTCCCACCTTGGACCTCTCGAATACGCGTCGAGTATGCTTCCAATTACACTACGGACCCAAGTAGCACGGCAGAGAGGTTGCAAAGTGGTCGTGGCAACGTTTACGACGTCTTTACAACGTTGCGAAGACGCAAAAGATTTGCCGTTGCATCTTGCCAATTTGCCGACGTTGCTGAAACGTCATGATATGACCGATTTTAGACGTGGTCGTTTTAGCATCTTTTTCATAGTTCATCAGCGTTACTTTTAGAATGAAAAAAGACTAAATCTGCCCTTTCAGGAATCTGAACTCTGTATGAGATTTATTTTGCAATGTTTCATTACTTTATTTCATCTAAATATATTAATCTAAGGTATTACTGTACAAATGTTTTAGCGAGCCCGATAAATATTTTTTGTAAATATAATCTTGTGAATATTTTCGTAATTCTATTCAGTTGAATTAATTCTTCTAAGCCATTTAAAAAATGTTCTATTAAATTATCAAAAGAACCGTCGAAAGGTTTAATGCAATGGTATAACTCGCTGAAAAGTTACACTGAAACGCTGTTCAACCGATTGAAATTTCATGCATATAATTTACTGGATGATTATATAAACGAGCATCTGAGCTCGAGGCTTGCTTTGGCTAGCTGCCAAAATCGAACACGTTAGTTAACTGCGAAATAAATTTCAGACTCCATCTTATTTTCAGGAATGTTTTCTTCACTGTTTTGCAACTCACCGTCGGAATTAAATAATGGAGAGATTAGTACAGAAAGACAACGACGCACAAAAATATATAGTGATGGCAGTTTATTTTGAAATGAGGATAAATCTTCGTGTTAATGCCGAATTTCTGCTTATTTTGTTTTTGAATATCTGCTCTACAAGACCACACCAAAATTTTGAATTTTGGATGCATCGTTGAAAGAAAATATGCAGCTTGCTAAAATCGTTCATATATAGTGAAACAGTGTTCTGTTTTGGTGTTTTTATGTGTTACCAGTGATTAAAATTATATGGTGGTTTTTTCCAATCTTCAGTGACCCCAACGGTGCAATATTTGGGTACACGGACTAGCGATTCTGTTATAACGTCGTAAGTGCTATATCGTATATCATTCATATTAATCGATTATTGTGCTGGTGCTCAGAATTAATTCATATAAAACCAAGAACAACATGCAACGTTAAGACATTTTCTGATTTTGCTGAAAATGCAATCCATGCAGAAGCTACAATAATTCAAGCTGTTATGGTATGTTCATGAGTTTCGAAATAGAAAGAAATTATTGGACAGGTACTTAATATGACTGCTGAAGATGAATTAGATATATGTAATAACATATTAGAAAAATACAAGGAATACATTAAAATTAATAATAATGCACATTGTAGATTATGTTGTCTTTTATATTGTATGCAGAAAAGGTTAATGATTTTAAATTGTATGAAATGTACGATCGAGAAAATAGTGTTAAGGAAACTTACTATGAAATTACTATGCATTACTATGAAATATTGTAATTTATAATTATGTGATATTTGTGTAATATTAAAAAACACTAAATATTTTTTATTGATTGCAAATTGCAGTTTTATTACTTTTCGTTTGGTATCTATTCTTCCCAAACACTGTGCAATTCGCGTTTTTTAAATATTGCCGTTATGTAAGTTTATTAGATTATCTCAATAAATGAATGTTTGAAATTAGGTTTTATTTTTTATTAAATTTAAATATATTATATTTTCTTCGCTTACTTTTTATGCGCTTCTGATAACAAAGAAATTCATAATAAATAGAAACAAAAAGTTTCATCGTGTGCTATTTAACGAAGAGCTTACTTTAACGTACTTAGCTTACTATCGTATACTATATTATTTAAACTATTTCTGTACAGTAACAAAAGGAAAAGTTATTGGTTATATAAAGTGCATGAAATAATCATTATAATTTACCACTATTCTAAAATGTAGAAACTAAAACTAAGTAAATACATTAACATATCAAAATCGTAAAAACAACCTTGTATTTAGCGTAGGTATAATGAAACACTCAATCGATTTCGAGGGCAGCTAAAGGTCTCTCCTCATCAGGAGAAAGAACTACCTAGAAAGAAGAAAATAAAGGAGAAGGAGTCACAGAAACACGTAGTCCTTATCAGCACTGCACGTGGTTATAACTAGATTTTTAATCAGAGTTGCACTGGCCGCTTACTTTTACTGAGCCAGACTATCTGATCGAGCATGAAAAAATTAGCGAAGTTAAAATAGGGAGCGAGGGGCAAATGCACCTTACGCTCAAAATCTGAACTTCAAATAATGATTTCAAATTGAGTGTTTCATTATACCTACGCTAAATACAAGGTTGTTTTTACGATTTTGATTGTCACATTAGCGTGTTTCTCTTCTAGGCTACATTAACATATGTTCGAAAGAAATGGTTTTAAAAGCATCAGCATTATTAGTAAATACTGCAATCTATAATTTTTGCACTTTTAATTGCTTACTATTTAAAAAACACGAATAATTTTTTATTAATTGGAAATTTTAATTCTGTTACCTTCCTTCTGCTTATTTATACTTTCAAACACTGCTAGTTCATGTTTTTTCTTAAATAATGCTGTCATGTATGTCGTTTGTTAGGTTATTATTTCATTTTAGATATGAATATAGAAAGTTTTTTTTTGTTTGTTTGTTTCTTAGATTTAGATATATTTTTGTATGAAATAAGTTTAATCACATTTATTAATTACTTTATACAGTGTTTCATTTGGATACCTTGGAGATATAGAAGTTAATGGTTATATTTTTTTACTATAAAACGCGAATAAATTTATACTTGAATTCAGGTAAAATACTGATTATGCTACCTTAAGAACCGCTTCCTAATTTATCATGACTGGGACAATAAATGCTATAATGCTGTTATAATCAGAAACGCTCTTTTTTCCCCCACATATATATCTTTACTTTTATTTATGTCTGATTGAGTTTTATTTACTTAAAACCTACTATTAATGTTATATATTTATAATAACCACTTTCATAATTATTCTCACATACTAAAGGATTAAGGGGGGCGAAAAGATGAAATCTTAAATAATCGTGACTTGGAATTTAAGTTATTTAAAAAATGTAGTTTAAAGTACTGAAAATAATTAAGGCTACTATTAATTATGCATATTTATTCTAAAGAGGAAGAATTGTATTATCTTCTCGTTTTTGGGAAATGATAAAATATTTAAACTTTAGATAAACACAAGGAATACAAAATTTCAAAAAAAAAGTAGAAAAATATATTAATTATTAAGCTTATGTTTAAGCATAAATCAATATTTAACACAACATAATAACGATATTTTCACAACTGTTGCAAAAAGGGGGACTTTGGCGAGCATTTAGGTGTCTTTAATACGTCGTGATACGATGCTTTCACAACCAAAATATCACCTGCGAAAGACGCAATAACGAAGTCTATGCGACAAAAACCTCATCTGCGAAAACGTAATAAGGACGTCTTTGCAACGGTTGCAAAAAAAAGTGGATGTTCGCGGACATCTGGGCGTCTTAAAGACGACATATTGCAACGTTTTTGCAACGACATCCGCGACGAGTTTGCAACGTTGTTACGATGTTGCTGTGCTACGTGGAGAGGTATGTGGTCAATATTTATAAGGATAAGATACCTTATAAATATTGACGTATTAATATCCGTAACTTCAGTTAACAGTGTGACAAAAGTTTACAGGATTTTTCAGGTTCTGCATAATTATTCATTCTAAAGTGTAATCTTGGCGATAGATCACATATCTGGGTGGGGGGAAGGCATGCCACAGACGATATAGACCGAATTCAACCACAACTTCGATGCATATCGAGGGAGTAAATGAGATTCATACATACAATACTTACAAGGTATGAAAAAAAACAGAGCTCTTTTTATGCATCATTTATTATTCCATGTGCAATACTCTGAAAAATAGAGTAGTTTGAAATTCAAAGAATCGTTTATTTTAACCCTAAATTATGAAATGCAATTTACTAACATAATCTGAATTTTATTCCTGAAACATTAAGTAGCAGATATTTTAGTTTTAGTTCATTATTTTTCATAACTCCAGGTCGTGACTTTATCTCTAAAGTAAATTTTAAACTGTTACTTAAATCTTATTTATTTTTAAATACTTACTTTTCATGGATCTTTCATGTAAGAACCTGTTTTATTCGTAATCATCTTTTAAGTGACCCTGAAATTCGATTAGAAATTTTACAACTCTCCTTGGTGTTGGAATAAACCAATTAGAAAGCTTTAATAAAGCAGGATAAGATTTTATTTTTTCACTTTTTCAGCCTTTATAAAGTCTAATGAACGGCCCATAAATTTTAAACATTTCCTTATCCTCCAGACAGTCATATTTTTCTCCCTCTCTTAGATATATATAGGTGCTCAAACGTGTTTTAATGACTCTCTTTTATTAGCAGATTTTTGCATTTCGGAGCGACATTTATTATTAAAAACATATTAATTTATGACTCTTGCAAGTTTTCTTTATTTCAAATCTGACATGAAAATGTTTCTTTTACTTTGCGTTTTAATGCTTCAGGGTTTCGTTTTGGAAAATTCATTTAATGTAGTTTTAGACTTCCCTTTAATGCCATTTTAATGTTTTGTAAAACTAATAAAAAATACGAAATTTTGAAAATAATTTCTTAAGTATGCTTTATAATTGGTAATGAAAAATATTGAGTAATGATGCTATCTAACATATTAGAAGATTAAAAGAGCGAATAAAAGGAATTAAATATTGCTTGACTCCAGAACATTAATATTTTTGCTAATAACAGATATAAAGGGGAACAAAACACTACAACTGAGATTTTGTAAATACAAAGACTTGTATTTTAATTGTATATTAATTACAAAGACTTGTATTTTAATTGTATATTAAATACGAAGACTTGTATTTACAAAACAAAATTTACCGTTAAAGTATTCATAATAACATAGAAAAACTGGGAAATTAAATTAAAATCAGACTCATCAAATAAGACTTTTATTTTCATAACTAAAATTATATTTATCAAGTCACTTTTCTTGTTGCTAAAATTTTAAAACATGCTGCGTCAATACCACAAAACTAACATCAAAATTAATGTCCGGCTAAACTTTCAAAGTAAAATTTCATAGTTCTTCCATCGACATTTGAAAAATCTTTAGATTTATTGCTTTCTCCACCACTTCTGTGACTTTGACGTAAGAAGAGCTTTCGTGGGCATCTTGGAGGTTGCAATAAGTGAGACACATATCGAGAAAATCCATGTTTCAATTTTATTAGTTTTCTTCTGGGCCCATGAAATACACTGGGACAACAGACGTGCTAGAAAAGCCCTGCCAAAGTACCAATCCTTATGATGAAGAATTCTAGAACCCTAGGGACATGCATGCATCCTACTGAAGGAACACAGAACCTTCCACTGGAAAGAATTTTACAATAGGAAAGTCATAAATCCAAAATAGAGTTTTCAGAGCAAAATTCCTTATTCTTTTCAATGGCACTGATCAAATTTTAACACCTAACTTGAGTTATATTCAAGGCTTTGTAAAATGTTTATATATATTTATAGCTTTGGATTGTTCTAATATGTGGTTTGTGCTGTCATCTAAATTGCCATCAGTGAACGACCATCAAATTGGGATCATGTATAACTCATCTCTGGAGTTGCTTAAGTTGAAAAAGGCTATTTTCTGAGAAATAATGTTGGATTCTGCTTATTTTTACTAGTAGTTACTTTATTTTATGAGCCTTTCCTGAATTCTATTATTTCCCCCTCCCGTTTCCTTGCCAGGATGTAAATTGAGTAGAATGAATAAGAGTATTTAAAATGTTGAGCGCCAAGGTTAGGCAGAGCGTGATTTCGCTATTGTGAGAGCGCCTTTGTTAGTTTCTACAAGCTGTTCAATTGCCCACAGAAATGGCACATTAACTTCGGTGCTTCTGAGTTCCAGCGCTTTCTAATGAAGCAGCCAGCATTTACAAATAAAATTAAATGGATAATGGATAAACTCAAAGCACTTGGACAAGAGCTGTGTTAAGCAGAATAATGTCCAAGAAGCTCCACGTAATGAGCTAAGTTATGTGCAGCTAAATATTCGCTTAGTAAGTCTGTTTTTATATGCCTGGTAACGCTTCATATATACTGCTTGACGTCCTAGTTTTGTCTTTTTAGTGCTAATTCACAAAAAATTATGTTTCTGTATGCAATGTTGTGTAAGCCATGTATGCTATGACAATACGCTATGCTATGTTCAATCACATTTGTCTACGCTATGCTATGCCCATCTGCTGTACAGGTCATGTTATGCTATTTATTTATTTATATATATATATTAGTTTGTTTGTTATAGAAATGTTTTGTCAATATATATGCCTCTATGCTATGTTCATATGCAAGGCTATGTTCTGCATGCCGTGTAGGCTATACGACGCTATGTATTTTATGTTGTAAACTGTGACGTCCATACTATGTATGTTATGTCTATGAAATGCTATGGTATGTCGCTACGCTATATCCACCTTTCATGTAGTTAAGTTACGTTGTGTATAAATGCTGTAATTATATAATCCTTAAGCTATGCTATGTCATATCATGTTGCAATGCTGTGTCATGTTATGTCTACGCTACGCTATGATATGTCACCAAGCAGTGTTCACCTGTCGCCACACTGCGAGTTGTATGTTGTAAATGTGTAACCTCAATATGTTATGTCGCTATGTCTTATCTATGCTTAACTATGTTATGTCGCTATACTATGTCGTCTTGTCGTATAAGTTACATTACGTTGTGTATTTGATGTTGTAAATATGTTATGTCGCTATGCAAGGACTATATTCCATTCTATGTCACGTCAAAATGCTATGCCATGTCATGTCTATGCTGAGCTATGTTATGTCGCCATGCAATGTCCACCTGTCGTGTAGGTAATGCAAAGCTAGGTATTTTATGTTATAATCATGTTATGTTCTAGATGAAGCGGGTCCCGGACTATACCCGATTTTAGTCTTTGAAAGCCGTCCGGGTGTCCGACCCTGCTGTCACCTGTCACCTGAGTCAGTTTGTTATTTTTAAATTGAATTGTATAGTCTCGCACTACTCTTTAACTTTAGTGTTACATTATCTTTTGAGTTCTTACCGCAAGTAGTCAGTATTGTTTGTAAGGACGTAAGGCCATGCCATCTGTTAAATAGTTTGTGATTAATAAAAGGAACTTTTACACTCTTTCCTTGATTGTGTTCACCTTCACGCCTGCGCGAGGATTCACAAGGTACAACACTTAAGCAGTTCTAGGTACCTTTTTATGATAAACAAGAAACCTAGATCCCACAATAATATGAAAGAAATAGAAAATAAATTTTCTGAAAACTCTTTAGCTACTAAAAATGACACATTATTTCTCATTATTATTAATAAGAAGAAAACGAAAATATGAGAAAATTTCCGGAAACTGCGTCGCAGTACCTCTTAAATTTCAAAATGTTTTCAGCATAATTTTTTTAATAGTCCAGTTTTATTTGAAATTCATTTTTAGTTTTATATCTGTTGTGCACAGTGTCTCTGTTTCTGTCATTGCCTTTTATTTCTTCATTGTCACCACAACCACGCCATGTGGATGATAAATTTTCTGGGAGCATAACGTAATATAATGGTGACAAAAAGTAAAATCTAAGCTACGTATAATTCTAAAATAAGTTTTAACCTGACAAATTTGTTTTCAAAAGTATTAGAGCTTAAACGTGTTATATTAATGGCGTGTTATGTAGACGTAGTCTGTATTTAGGTGCAAAAACATTATAAACAAGAATTTCTTCATCAATATGATTTTACTTAATTTAAAATGATATCCTAAATGGGCAGCTGGAATTCCTCACATTAAATGCTCAAAGATAAAATTTATCTCAAGAGTGTAAAGAGTATTTATCAGGTAATTTTCTCAAAATCTCTGCTCCAGAGAAAAGAGAAAATCGAAATTTCTGTAAATGAACGTGTGGCAAATTTATTGATTGATTGATTGAGATTTTAACAACTCTAAAGCTCATATACTCTGGTTGTTTACCTTGCAGCTATCTTAGATGATTGATAAGGTTAATTATCTGTTCGTGTACATGGGAATTAACTCAACTCCGAACAGTAATCGAAACATGACAAAAGTAGGAGATACTTAACTATATGATTATTAGATTTTCTGTAGCCTGTCAGTTTGTTCTATCGAAAGAGAACGAACTGCCGATAATGTCTCTCTGGAAGACATTAGCCGAATATATTATTTGTTTAAAGATATTCTGTATTGTGTGTGGTTTTGAAGAAGATTTTTCCATTTTCAGTTTTCACCTTCATCCCTTTTATATCTATACTGAATTTGTAAGTTTAAGTAAATAAAAGCAATCCGCTCTGCTGTACATCTTTATTCTCTACGTAAAGCCATCAATAACTTGCGACTTCGAAATACCAAATAAAATATTTCATCATTATTATAGACATTTTTACAGCACAAATTCAAAAACAAGATGTATAGTTACATAAATTGAAAGGTAATAAACGAGTTCACGTATAAAATCCAAATATATATGGTTTAAAACCTAATTTAATGTATATTTTCAGATCGAACTTTTCAGAAGTATTGTAAACGCGAAAAATTCCGGGTATCATATTTTAGAGGAAATATTCATTCTGAAGGTTTTTGAATACCTTTGGATGAATTTTATTGCTTGATGTCTGTCCGTACCTACAAAATATAGGGCCCTTTATTCCAGAATGGATTGTAAAAGGGATTCATAAGGGATTTTTCGTGACGTTTCTATGTACAGCGCAAAAAAGAAAAAAAAAGGGACAATTCGATATCTCCCGTTCTACTGAGCCGTTTGATGAAATTCAACTAGCGTTTTTCATGTCTCGATCGTGCGACTTAGGATATGTATTAGATTTTTATATAACAGTGTTCTAATATAGGTATTTTGACACAAAATCGGACTTTTTCTGAAATGACACTTTCAATTTTTTCCATATTTCGTTTCTTGGACACAAATTATGTCAAATTGCACTAATTGTAAAAATCGCGCGAATAGTTTTTAAAATATCAGCTCTCAAAATTTTAGCTCCTCAATGTTAATTGAATATGATATATGTTTATTAATATCTCTTTTCTTATTAAAACTTACTTGATTCTTCCTCTGATATTTCAAAATCTAGGTTCATTCCAAATAAAATTCGCCTATATTTTATGATTTATTTATAAAATTTGTATTTTAAAATAATTTTTATGAAATTTTCGAAAACCATTTTGAACTATAATCTATAAAATGATTGCCATCATCTTAAATTAGATTTATTTATAAGCATACCTGCAAAAAAGTACAGTTTTTTATTCAAAATTTAAAAGATATACGTGAATTTATATATTGGTGCGTTTTTAAATTTGGCATATCTGTTGAAAGCGATAATAATATCAAATGTGGTTTAGTCACTTAGATGAAATTATTTGAAAGTAGAAACGGTGTGACATTTTTCCCGCTCATGCACAATGTAAAAAGTATAGGAACAATTTTGTATAGGAACGCTGTGACGTTTTTCCATATTCTTCGAGCAAACTGAAGAAAAAATGTGCCAAGTTAATTTTTTAATTTCTCCATAAATGTTGTACCAAATTTTACAAAATTTAATATTTAGGCATACTTTGAGCTGTAGAATCGAAATATGGGAAACACATTGGTATGCTATTTCAGGAAAAGTCCCATTTTGTGTCAAAATACCTATGTTAGAAAAATTCCATATATAAATCTAATATATATCTTAAGTTGCGCTTTCGAGACATGAGAAATGCGCTTTGAATTTCGTCAATTTCGCCCCCGCAGTGTACCTGTGTCTGTATATATGTATGTATGTTTCTCGTATAACTAAAAAATGATTAACCATAGAACGCTGAAACTTTGTATATAGAATTGCTATAATGCTAGTTGTGAATCTCCACTTTTTATTGCAATCCAAAGTAGATATATTTAATAACTTTACTTTGTAATTTTGCCATTTTCATTCGCTTTCGCTGATGTTTGATAAGACGTTCTCGCAAAGTTTTGTAATAAGATTATTTTGAAAATTTCAAAGATTTTTTTCACTGTAGGATTTTAATTTTTTCTTTATTTTAAGGATACATTTTCATTTTTATAAAAGGTTCTTTTCAGATTAGAAAAATATTTTTAAATATTATTATTTTAGATTTTAGGGAGATATTTTTGACGATTTTACTTTCACTTTTGCCAATTTCCGTCGCTTTGAGGAGGACCAGAATTTTCGGGTGAACTATTAAGATTAAAAAATATATAGAGAGAAATGGTTCATCAGCTAATTCTGGATACAAAAAAGCAAGGATTTTGCTTTGGAAAGGGAAATGTAATTAAGTCCGACATACCTCCTCCTGACGACCTTATGTAGAAGTTGACTGAATACGTCTTTCTTGTTCTTTTGTATTCTTTTGGGGTTTTTTCTTATGACGGTTTATTTTAATTTTTACATTATGAAACATACTTATTCTAAAGTTATGGGATTTTATAAAGTTCATTTAAATTTCAGTTTTTGTCTTTGTGAAAATGTGCTCTAAATTTCTAACTTTACAACTTTACTTATCAATTTTCAGCAGCACAATGTGTGAAATTTCTTCGAAGGACTATAAATTTTCCTTTTAAAAAATTATTTGTATTTATATATTACAGTATCACATTTTTTAAACAAAAATATCCCAATATTATTTACGCGTAAAATGCTACTGAAAAATTAATCAGTTACAGAAACAATTTTGATGGTTTTGTATTTCATTTCTTTCACGTCTTTGTAAATTCGGTTTCACATTTCTTACTATTCTATTTCTCTCCTCCCCTCTCTCTCTTTATATATATATATATATATATATATATATATACTAGCAGCTTCGCTGCTAGCCTTAGTCTGGCTTTTAAATGTACCGTAAAAATGGCTGAAGGGAATACCAAACGTTAAATTTAAAAACTGCGTAGAATTTTACTCTGCAGAACAACTTCATAAAAAAAGTTATTACGTATAACAAAATTAGCAAAATCGTAAGAACTCAAATGGTATAAAGGAGGTTAAGAACTTTGTTTCCTAAAAAAATCACTCAAAACTTTTCAATATGTTAAAAACAGTGAAATGAGCAATAAATAACATAATACAAAAAACAAAAAATTCTGAAAAGCAAAGTGTAATCAATAATATTTTATCTTATATTTTCAAGAGAAAAAAATTACAATGAAATAAGCTATATCTCTTAATACAAATATTAATTATCCTAATAAAAAATTAACCAACTTTCCGTTGAAGAACCAAAATCATGCAAAACTTTTAAATATCTTATAAACAGTGAAATAAGCAAAATATAACGTGAAAGCAACTCAAAAAACATAAAATTCCGCGCAGAATTTTACTCTGCAGAACAACTTTATCAAAAAAAAAAATCAATAAAAATGTATTATATATATAAATGACAATGAAATATGCCCATCTCTTAAAAACAGTGATATAAGAAATTTGATGAAAAATTGTTGCCAAACCCATATTTCTAAAAGAATGAAACTATTCAAAATGATGCGATTTCATTAAAAATATATCAACAACAATAAGACAGGAAAACTGTTGCCAAAATCACATTTTTAAACATGTGAGATGTGAGAAGTGTACTCGGAAGCTTCATTTAAAAAAATTTTTTTAAATACAAAATATTATCATTTTTCCAAAATTCTTTTTGTAAAAGCAGTCGCAAGGATGAAAGTTTAACGTGTCCAAAAATCAATGAAAAATAAAGTGCACATTTTTAAAAATAAACATTTTTAGAAAAAACCCTGTTGAAAAGGTGTTAAGCTCCCTTTCTTAAATAAATTCGTATTTAATCGATTTATTGAAACACGAAATTTATTTTAAGTTCGTAAAATAGCTAAGTGCCTACGTTTCACGACGATGTGAAAATGGAGTGTGTAGAGTAAAATCTCGCTTTCCTATAGCCCATTATGTCTCAAAATGACGCGATTTCGTCACAAAACATTAAAAAAAATTCGAATTCGAATTTCGAAAACATCGCTTCGAGGTGCACTGGCTCTTGTCTAGATGCACCTATGTACCAAATTTCGTAGCCGTGGGTCTATTAGCTTACGCGCAGCGCGAACGACAGACACACACATAAACAGACTCTTTCTTTTATTATATGTAGAGATATATATACACACTCCCTTAATTGACTTTAATGTCCTTATCTAGCCCCCCTTTTTTTTGCAATCGTTCTTAAAAAATTAATTGAATTAGCTTTAATAAATGAAAAAAGCGATAAGAAATTTTAATCCCCTACTACAAAAGTTAATCGGGTTATTTAATTTCAAAATTTGCAATTTTTGATGTCATTTTCAGCTTGCCTTGAGAGTTCGTTACTCTGTTTACAATAATTATAGGAAATAAGCTTAAATGAATGGCAGCCAAAATTGTATATAATTTAGTAGGCGGTGATGAAGCTATGTTGGGCCCACATCAGATTTTTTATTTAGACTTCTGTATGCTGGGACAGAGAAGGGACACTTTTTCCCCAAGTGGGATTGTAAAACGGATTCAAAAGGGACTCAGATTTTTTTCCCGTGATATCTGCACGTAAATACGTATGTATTTATATGGCACAACTTAAAAAAAGAGTATCCTTTAGAGTTTTGAAATTTTGTATATGAGATGTCTATAACTTGTAGTTGTGCATATCCCTTTTTGGTTGCTATCCGCCGCACCAAATGTATATAAATATATAAACAGAGTCGTAACAGAGTCGGTGTACCGACTCTGTTACCAGGCTTGGTGAGCTCAGTTCTTTTATTCTTATATGCTGATAAATTGTGCATTTTTTGCTTTGAAAGAAATTTAATTATGCTGTTTTTGTGTTCCGCTTAAGGTTTTTTATGCCTTTAGTTAATCTGCATGCAATATTTGTAGAATTATCATCAATTTAAAAGTTGTTTAACTGCTACTAAGCCTAACGAAGCCGCTGTCTATTTACATTTGAAACTTTTAGTAGAAAGGTGAATTAAGTCAGTTTGTGCACCAACTTCAGTGTCTCTTTGACAAGTGGAACCAAAAGTAGCTTTCAGTTTTGTGCACCGAAAAATGAGTCTTTATGTCCGCTGGCTTCTTTTTTTGCAGAAACTCTAATTTTAATTGCAAATTTTCTTTAACTGTCTTAGCTCTATTTGGTGCTTTTTTGTTTTTCTGTATTTTACAATTTTTAACGAAGATATTTTGAGTTTAATTAATTTTTGCCTTGCCAAAGTGAGAACTGTATTATTAATTGAGAAATATGCCTCTAGTAAAATTCGAGGAAATAAGTTTAAATTAAGTACAGCAAAAAATGTGTATAATTTAATAGGCCGTACAATGAAGTAATGTGGGGTCAAAATCAGATTTTTTTCTCCTGCAAACAAGTTACTGAAGCGAAATCCGTCGAAAGCTAATTTCTAAATTTCGGAAACTGTCTCATTCTAAAAAGCTCTTATGCACTGAATTCAACAATCAGAAATGACTCACTTTCGTGTTACATGCAATATCTTTGTGACAGGTGACACAACTTCTACCTCAAAAAATACACCATTGCACTTAGTGCGTGCTGTTATCGAAAAGCATATATGTACTTAGTTATATATTAAAACACATATAATTTACTAGCTGAATTTAAGCCCGAAATGCAAAACTCGAAACAAACAATGTAGTAATAAAGTTTATAACGCAATTTTCCTTCGTGTTGAAGTAGAACTCGTAAATATCCAAACAGGTCTTCAACAGTAATTTGCACAAAAGAAGTGCTTATTTAGATAATTTTACAAAATTGCTGTTATTACATATTTTGTATAGTAAAACGGCAAACAGCAACTCTTTTAAAAACCCGCTTAAAAAGCATCTAGATGATTCAGAATGTTCATGCGTGACTGGGAAATAAGGAGCAGTCGAAACGATTACGCAGATTGCGTATTTTTTATTTCAAACATAATGCAAACTTTGTGGAGAGCTTAAAATTACCTCTAATCGAAAGAAAAACCTATTTTGAATTATATGATAGCTGCGTAGTTGTCAGATACCCTCTGTGTTAAATTAATCGGTTATGTGAAATAAGATAGTATTAAAAAATCATTGCGTAGGCAGAGTTTGCTTACTGTTAAAGCTTCAGTTCTAAGTATTTTATTTAGCAGGTGTCATTATGTGATGTCATATTATACCAATCAATAACTTTGTAAAATCTCCAACAGCTCAATTCTGAAATGCACATTTTTTTTTTTTCCTCAGATCTGCAGAAAACATAAACTAAAGCTCAAACTCGAAAAACCTAAGCTAAAAGTGTGTAATATAAGAATAACATAATGAGGCTATAAGGCATTTTCTCTCTCCTTCCAGCATGCCTTTGTGGTATAAAGGAGTACAAACGGCGCATATTCGAGAGGTCCGAAGTTTGAAACTCGGGAAGGACGTTGCAGATTTCTTCACATTTCTGACATCGAAAAAACATAATGACTGCAGAGTGGCGCCCGAAATATTAAAATAAAAAGGTGGTGAACGATAATTCGTCCCCACCAGGTTTAGCATTTGGATACCCTCATCTCCAGTCGTCCTCCAAAGGGGGAGTATATAAGGTATTTTCTCCCTCCTTTCCGCATGCCTTCGTGGTGTAACGGTAGCATACTCAATGCGTGTTCGACAACTCCAGGGTTTCGGCGAAGGCACTTCACATTTTTCACCTCTCCTGTATCAAAAAAATCTAATAACTCTACAAATGGCACCCGAACTAAACGGTGGTGGACAATGATTCGTCACCCCCACAATTTGGCGGTTGATTCCTCTAATCCTCAGGTACAGGTTCAGGTAAAATTATGGGGAACAACAGCGATGTACCATGGGTTAGCTAGTAATCTCTTTCCATATTTCTAACTCCCACCCGAAAAAAAAATTACGCTTGCTTTATAAAAAATTTACAAAGAAAGGCTGAAGAAATAGCCAGCTGAAACTTTCAAAATGATGTATAGTTTATCTGTTATGGTACGTCATGCAATCACACCGTACGCTCGGCATCCAGTACTTATTAAAAACAATAATCTATGATATAGCGAGATTACAATATAGTCTCAATACAATTTGAAATTCATAAATTAAATTGAATATAATTATTGGTGTATTAAAAATAACAGATAAACATAATTAGTATACAAATAAACATAATGAGGTAACTATAATAAATACTGCGAGTACAATGTTACAATGAACTATAATAATAATACTAAGGAGGTATGTATCTACGGGTTTATTTCAGTATATTTATAAAGTTGAGTCATTTTGTACATATTCACGTGATGTTAAAATTCACTAAATTTATGCAGTATGTGAACACATTTTTCATCAACTAAGATCTAGGTCGTAGAAAGAGAGTCGTTGCTTAATTATTTGAAACTTCGGATATTGATGTTTATCTTTCAATTAGAAATATTTGGAATGCCTAGAGATCAGTTTATGCGGATTTTATGTGAATATCCTCAATTAAGGGGCATGAGATAGTGTAATACTCAGGAGTTCTCTGTTCCCCAAACATGCAGATATCGGAGTTCGCTATATAGCTTGCAGTGAAATATGCGGGGAACAGTCCGTGTCGTGTTATATAGTAATTTAATGAAGGATTCGAGTACAGATATGCGAAGCTTAATTGAGGATCACCCTATACGTGCGTTTTCCTTGTGAAGCATTATTTCGCAAATCTTACCAAGACTTTGAAGCACGTTATTTTAGTTGGTACTTGAGATTTGAGCGAGTCTATGAAAGGGTGATTTCAATACCTCAGAGCTGCTTCTTTGGTTAATTTATCTGCTTTATCATTACCAAACTGCCACTATATGTCCTTTGATCCATGAAATTTGAATTTTGTAGTTTGGAATTTTAGCAAGGAGAGAATTTATGTTGGAAATCAATTGAGAGGAAAGAAAGGGATTCTCGATCTCTAAAATAGATGCTTAGGAGTCACATTTAATGGTAAATGTGTTGAGAGGTTTGAGAATGGCTACTACAGTTGATGGTTTTACGGCTGACAATTCCCTTTTGGAAAACACTATTATTATTATGGAGATGACCTTTTCATTTCATGATATTTGACGAGATTAATTGAAAATAGACCGATGAACCAAATTTTTTTTCTATTTTCATTCCATCAGCATATGCAATTGGAGATGAACTATTTGAATTTTTTACAGACATGCAGAATTTTAGTTTGCTGAATCGAAGCGCTGGATGAATAAGATTGGGTTAATTTTCTTTTCATAGTTGGATGGCAGAAAGGTTTGGTTGTTAAATTCTGCATCTTGGTTAAGTTGAAGGACTTTCATGTAGGCGTTTTCCGTTTGTGCACTGACTGATAGTGGAAGAGTACGAGCTAACGTTTCAAGAGCTACATATGAATTTGTGCAATACGCTCGAGTAATGCGAAGAAAAAAAGGGCTTTGAATTGAATTTAAACATTTAATCATTCTCACCGTCACTAGTTGCTCCCAAACTTCAGCTTTACCACTTTTGATACGACCGTTTTGAGAAGGATCCTTATTATATGGCGATTTAAGCCCGAGTTATATCCATGCATATGTCCTATGCAGTTAGTTAGCTATTGATGTTGCATGAAGTTTAATATTTTGTAGATGAGGAATCCAGGAGAATTTATTGGTGATACCAAGGTACTTGATTGTACTGACACACTTGATCACCCTTTAAAAAGACGAGTATATAAAATATTTTCTCCCTTCCTCCAGCATGCCTTCGCGGTATAACGGTAGTACTCTCGACGCGTATTCGAGAGATCAAAGTTCGAGTCCTGGCGAGGGCATTACATATTTTTCCCATCTCCTGCTTCAAAATAACCAAATGATTTTACAAGGCTAAAAGGAAGAAATTTTTTAAGAAATTTTTAAATCACATTTAGGAGAAAGAGTACCACGTTACTGAAGTAGTTTAAATGGAATCTGAACTTTGATTCCATTCAAATACATTCGAGAAATATGTGAAAAATTTGGCGATTACTCAAACATTATTAGTTCGATATATATCGAGAACATTAACTAAGATTCAAAATTTTTAGCTAATTTCATTTCTGTCTAATATAAAGGCGCATTTTTTAAAAGTGTTTTTCTAAAATTTTATTTTCATTAAATACACATTTCAAATGTTTTCTTAATTAAAAACTTTGAATATTGTTTAGAGGCATTTATTGACAGAGTACGCCAAGTTTTGTATTACGTATTCTATTTCTACCGCATGACGCTTAAGATGTCAAAAACAGGAATTCTACAAACTATAGACAGGAACACCAAAGAAATGCTTCCTCGGCACGAAATGGAATACAAAATGAATATCTGGCAAGATGCCCTTTCTTCCACATGAATGCTTTTTATAAGGTGTTATGAAAAAAAAATCTCTCATAAGCTTTCTTTTCGTCTGTATAGGTGTGGCTTTGATATCTATCTTTGTAAAATAAATTGTTAAAGGTATTTCCATGCCCTTTAGGTGCAAAATACCTTTCATGTGTATCTCTTTTCTTTATGTAAAGTAGTGGTATTTGGAAATATAGCAATATAGGATTTAAATAAATATTTTTGATTAATATTCCCTAGTTATTCAAAGATGAACTTTATTTTCTCACTGAAAACAACTATTACTATTAATATAAATTTAATCTTATCTACCATGTTCGATGTTGAAAAATCTTTGCTGAAACAGTCTGAATAAAAAAAAATATAAATAAATAAATAAAAAAACGGATACAAAAGTAGCGAAAAGTTAAAACAGCACAAGTAAACAAAGAGACAAAATACAGACAAAAAACGATCAGGAGAAAAAAATTACAGGAAAGTCTGCTTGAACTACATAAGTATTCTTAAGCTTCCTTTTTTATACACCATCAAGTACTTTTCCTGCGATAAATTATATGTAAACGACACTTTTAAGAATTTGTCGTCATCACTATTCTTTAGCAGCACATTGAATGCATCTCTTTTTTTTTACTTTCCCTTACTTTTTGTTCTTTTGCTTTAAGTCAGTTTTAAAGTGCCTTGATAAAAAGTTGGATTCAGTTAAATCAAATAAGGAGAAAATAAATATCATACCCACTTAAGTATTAAACTTTCTATTCATATTATCCGTCTACAATTCCTTTTTACCTCATAGCTGAACAATCTTCTGCATGATTTTTAACTCTTTAGCCATTATCAGGAACAATTCTAAATTAAGAATATTAAGGAAACTGAAATTGCTGACTCAATAAATTATCCATGTGTAAGAGTATAAAATATTCAGCAATTTATTAAATAATTAATTTTTGTCTGGTAACGAACCAAACTTATCTTTTGGTGTTCACATCATTTTAATTTAAGTTTTTCTTTTCTATTTCCCTTTTGCTTTTACATTATATAAACTAGGGGTTGGCAACTCGATGCCAGCCGTTCAAATATCTAGATTCTAAATTTTGCATATTTGGACACCAAACTCCTAATTGCAATGAATAATTTTAGCAAACATTTTTATTTCAACTTCCCCATTTAAACAATTTTGCGATTTGTTCAATTAAACTTCTGACTAAACCTTAATCTTAGCGACATTTATATGACCATATAAATCAATATTCCTTCTAAAAAATTCTGATTCCACCATATTATAAGCTATTTTCTGTCCCCATTATACTCGTATACTCTTCCAATCACGGTGTCGCTAAGATTAAGGTTTAGTCAGAAGTTTAATTGAACAAATCGCAAAATTGTTTAAATGGGGAAGTTGAAATAAAAATGTTTGCTAAAATTATTCATTGCAATTAGGAGTTTGGTGTCCAAATATGCAAAATTTAGGATCTAGATATTTGAACGGCTGGCATCGAGTTGCCAACCCCTAGTTACGTAATCCCTGTTCATATATATTCCCTGTTCATATTCAGTTTTTTATCTCACAAACTTGTATTTTGAGGTATAAGCGGAGCACGCATTTTTCTCCTCAAACTAAAATTAACGAATAGTAATTTTTCTTATCTTTTATTTGAAGAGAAGAATAAAATTGTTCTTTTTAAATGAAAGGTAACAAAAATTAAAAGATAACGAAAGAACAGCCATTGAAAACAAGAATGCTTTTTCAGTGGTTGATATTAAGAAAATAATTCCATTTCAGTTAGTTGCTGTGTGTCAGTAATCTATTAGCTCACTTACAAAACAGCAGGAATCTGCAGTTTTCTTGCTTAGCTAGCAACGTATAGGGGTATCGTTTTAGTTTCTAACTACTTATTTTATATGAAACCGTTTTCCTTTCTTTCTCATTTCCATTTTCTTGCCAAAATGTAAATTTCTAGCCTCTGTGATATTCAAATGAGGTAGAAAGAACACAACATTTAAACAGGTAAATGTGCATAGGACACCAGATACTTTACTACAAAATCGAACACTTATTTGCCCAATACACTAACCAGCTACAATATCAAAAACGTGAACTGACTATATGGCTATTTCTAAGTAATACTGGAGTTATACATCGGAGGTGTTACATTTAAACATAAAAGAAAAATAACATAAAATTAAATACAAAGTTATATGCATACAAAGTGACATAAATAACACAAACTGTTTAGTATATTCATTAAAATATTGGAGTAAGGGTAAATAGTAAAGTTGATATTCTGAAGATCATTGCAATTTAGCCTTTTAATGTAAGTCAATAAACATATGAGATTTGATTTTGCTAATATATTGTGAGTCTGATTCTTGTTATGTAAGCATATTTGTTACAGTTAAAACTGTACTGAGCTCAGATCTTTCAGTCCAAAATTCATAAATAAAGTTCATGGTCTCAGCTCAGTTCCGTAGGTTCTGTGCTTTGGAGCATTATGAAAATTGTTAATGTTGCGCGGAGTCAATTATGGGGGTGTAACATAGACACCAGTTAGGGGTGTAACAGCATTTAAAGGAAGATCTTAGAAGGTAGAATCAGAGCGTGTTCTGCCTACTGAAGGCCACATTGCTAACTTGTTTCTCTTGTTAGTATTCCGCAGCGTTGTGTTTTTCTCTCCATTGAGCTTATTACAACGACCCTAGGTCACAGCCAGCTTTCGCGTTATTATAAGTGGGTAGCTGTTAGGCTAACTTACTTTTATTAGTTTCAGTTAATCCATTACCTTTGATTCCAACCATAATTATTCATTTCAACCATAATTTCTTAGTTTTAGTTAATCCATTATCTTTGATTTCAACCATAATTTCTTAATTTTATTTAATACATTATCTTTGATTTCAACCATAATTTCTCTTTTAGTTAATCCATTATTTTTGATTTCAACCATAATTGTTGGCTTTTGTAAGCACGAATGCTGTTGTCTATTAAGTTTAATTTGAGTCAAATAAAAAAGTCCTCTCCTGTTTCTGTGGCACTTTCAAGACATAGTGGTAATTCTTTAATAATCTCTACAACGTTTCGCATATTGTATGTAACAAAGAAGCGAAACGTCACAAATGTAATAGTTACAAATAACGTCACCAAACGTCATAAACATTTTTAATAGTATTTTTGCAATAATAATACATATCATTAGAACATTACTTTTTCTATCCACATAAATTAACTCTATTTTGATATAATTACATTATTTATTATTATTACTATTATTCATATCTATTATTATTGCTATTATTAATATTTATTGTTATTATTTCTAATTATTATTTCTAATTATTATTATTTATTATTATTATATTTATTATTTTTGTTTATTCTAATTATAGCTGCTACACATTACCAATCGAATTCCCACATTTATAAAATATGCCTTCCTAGTGAAAAGTGTTATCGACACCTGATGTAGACTGCTAGGTATTTGAAGCAAGAAACGTAAAAATTCAGCAATGTTTTCCTGGAATTCGGGCACCGTTAACTATTTTGAATGAGGAAAACACAGCATTTAAAGGACTCTTGAGAGGCAAAAAATGCTAAGTAAAAGTGTCACAAATTGTATTTAGAAGGGATAAAGTCTTTTTTAATTATCTGCGAAACTAAATTTGTAAATTAATTTTTTTTAAACTGAGCTTAGAAAGCGAAAAGTAATAACTCAGCTCCAGATCAATGGAGAAATGCAAAGATAACATGTCATGCTATTTTGAAAATATAATGACTAAATACCCTGTTTACTTCATGCTAATATTCACATTACAAGAGACAGAAAACAGAGCTTTCATGGTTTTAACAAACTGAAAATCTTCCAGTAAATAGTGTTTCTTAAAGGTAGGAAAGTACGTTTTTCTCTCTTGACAAACAAAAAGAATTTATTTTGTTGCTAGCCCTAAACAAATGCAGAATTTAGTTAACTAATATTTAAGAAGTTTATTCTTTTTAAATCAAGCCAACCTGTATTCTATATAACTAAAGAATGTAAATCTTTTATTCCAAGAACTCGAAAGCGAATTTTCAGTAACAAATACGAATCTCAGTCCCACACAGCACGCTTTCACTGTTTGTACAGTGAAGTCTGTCTGTATGAGTGTAACGATTTTTTCGTTCGTGATAACTCTTATATCAAAATTTTAATATATTTTTTCTATACTAAAGTTTTCTGAGTTCATATAAAAATATTATTACATTTTGAGTAAAGCTGCACGAAATGGCGATACTTGAAATCCACTTTAATATAACAGTTTTTAAGTTTTATATTTTAGGATAGTTTTAGTTTAAGTTTCAGAGTTTAGAACAGTTTCAGTTTACGTTTTGCGGTTTAGTTTCACAATTTTCAACAGTTTAGTAGAGTTTTAATGAAAATCCTGTAGTGGTACTTTACTTAAAGCACAAAGCAGGTTTTAATGAAAAGCTTGTAGAGACATTGGGCTTATTTTGAAACCAGGAGAGATGAAAAATGAGCAATGCCTCGCCAGAACTCGAACCGCGGACCTCTCGAATACGCGACGAGCGTGCTGACCATTACACCAGGAAGGCATGCTAAGAAGACGGGTGAAATACCTTAGAAGCTATATTAAAATATGATCTAACTGTTTTCAGTTTCTACATTTAAGACGTTTAGATCGATTGGAGTAACATATTGGATTTTGGCTGTGTATGATTAAACGGAAGTGTTACTTTACTTGGATCTCTAGACAGATTTCATGGAAAAATATAGCATCACTACAATGAGAGTTTGTTGATAGGTTTGTAAAATTCTGCCTCCTGGTGACTGGTTTCACTATATGCATATCCCCACAAGAGGCAACCTTTCACATTTCAAAAACATTCGTTTCAAACATAATTTAAATTTTGAAAAATTGCAGTCTGTAGCGGGTTTAGACGCGATAAACTTTCTTTTAATAAAACAAAAAAGCAACTAAACGAAAAATAAAATTTAAGCGTAAAATTTAAAAAACAAAAATATCTGAAAAGGTTCAGATTTTAACATTGCGCAAAGAGCCGTTACATAATTTCACGGTACGCAGATTTATTTAGTTTATTAGTTCAAAGTTCCCTTTTCAAATTGTTGCCACCATATATTATCGCCCTGTATCATATTTAAAAAAATAAATAATGAAAAATCTGCATAAATGTATTTATGTTTCTCGCAGTGTGATAAAACAACGGTATCTAGAGCCATCCAATTTTGAATGACGCACGTTTCCACCCAAATATAGGCATCTGGAAGCCCAAATTTTGAATCTAGAATTTGTTTTATTATCTGTTTCATATTTTGTAAAACTTTAACCAATTTTTGATTAATAAACTCAAGGATTTTCAAAGCGAGCAATGGCAACGTTGTACAGAAAAATCATTTTTATCTCCAGCGCGTGAGACTGTGTATCGGAAATTCTAAAGATATGTTCATTTTAAAATTATTTCAAAATTTTTTTGCGATATTGTACTGAACTGAATGTTATGGTTAATCTCGAAGAACATAATATTTAATAAATAAAGGTAACACACAAAACGTTAAAAGATCCCCTTTGGGAGTAAATTAATATCTGATAGCTTTCAGATTTTAAAAATTTTTTCTTAACATTTAATTTTATTCTGAAGCAACCTACCCTATCGCCACGTTGTTTCACTGAATTACGCTTGCTATTTTACGGCCATGCATATTAATTGCCGGTTTCTGTACGTCAGTGGTACGGCTTAGATCCAACTCGAGTTAATTATCTCTGTACAGCTTCGGCTGGTTATATTGCTCAGTTTTAAGTGTATATTTCTATTTTGAGTTGCAGCCAAATGCCTTGGCTAAGTTTGTAAGCATCAGGAGAGGCGACTGTAAATCCTTTCTTGCGTTGAATAAAAGGGTCTTTTCAACCTTCGTCCACTTTGATACAGTTGGAATTTGACTAACAGTCGCTTCACAATTCAAGTAAACATCTCGCCAACAAAGTAACTGTAATTTGGCTAGAATCTTAGGACAGTTTAATACGCTTTTCCAGACACACAGCTCAACAGTTTGCTGTTGGGCTTACTCCAACAGCACGCTATTAGGCGATTAAAATGAGTTTAGATTTTTTGTTACTATAGAAAGATCACAGAAGAAAATTAAATTATGGCATTAGTTCAATGTACTTATTTCAAAAATATTAAAAATGGTTATTTTCCTTTAATTAAAAAGCAGCTAAATTATATTTTTACGAAATGTACAAGCGGCGGTAAGATGGCTTCCCCGCAAAGCAGTTTCAGGGTTGCCATAAAATGGCAAAGGAATGCAGGGTTGCCATATTTGGCGAAAAATCGCCCATTTGGCAACAAAATTGACGATATACCATCGACGGATGGAGAACCTTCTGGAACGAATTCTTACCAGTTTAGCCCAGAATGTTGTAGAGCACAAGCAGAAAGCTATATAAACCCTGCTGGTCCGCAGTCAGTGTGTGTGCCTCGTCTAGCGAGCTGATAGTCAGTCATTGAGAGAGTGTTTCGAGGTCTAGCGCCGAGTTGGTCGTCGAGTGCATCGAGTGAGTCTTTTCGTTCGTCGCGAATTAGTGCATCGTCGAGTTTTGTCTTAGACTGTGCTGAGTCGAGAGCTATACTCTTGTGTATCGTCGAGTGCATCACATGGAGAGTCTCGAGAGTACGTGGAGTTCCAAGAACGACTAAGTAGATTTGGGAGCTGTACTCGGGTGCTTTGCTGTGAAGCTGTCTCCACCGTTATTGCCCGACAGTGTGAAGGCTGGGTCACTGAACGTGTCAGCGTGTTTATAACAGTTCGACCACTGTAAAAGTGATTTTGGAGCTAGCTGATTAATATTGGTAAATAAAGTGTGTTTCAATACTTCATTCAAGTATCGTCGTTATTCACTCCAAATCTAGAACCCCGTACGAACGTGAAGAAGAGAAAATAACGTCACAACTGGTATCAGAAAAGAAAAACTTAACAATATGATTTTCAACTGCCGTATAAAATGTAATTTTCAATTAAAAAATAAATTGGCAGACATTTGCTCATGTTGCTATAAATACAGAAAATTCATTTTTTTACGGACGGCTTATTATTCCTAATAACATGTAATCCAAAATTGTGTTTTAGCAATCTTTCTATTTATTGGAACAATAAATTATTTATCGGATATGATACTTCAGTTAAAGCTCCTTGTTATCTAAAACACAAAAATTGCCAGAAGATCACCTGTTGCCCATATCTGATTTTTTTTTACTTGATTTGTTGTGTAAGATCACGTATTGCCCATATCTGATTTTTACTTGAAAATTGTGGAAGGTCACGTGTTGCCCATATCTGATTTTTTACTCGAAAATTGTGGAAGGTCGCGTGTTGCCCATATCTGATTGTTTTACTTGACTGGTTGGGAAAGGTCACGTGTTGTCCATATCTGATTTTTTACTTTTGAGACTGAGGAGTAGTACAGTAATTTTTAGCTCTGTAAATTACAGAATAGGAACATCCTGATATGGTAAATCCAATAAATAATCTAACACTTTAGTAATCGACTCTAAGGATTCAAAAAACTATTATTCTGTACAAATTAACAAAACTATACACTAATCCTCTTATGTCTCTTCCACGATAGATTTGTCGAATTTTGGGAAAAATCAGCTTGTTATGACATTCAAAATTTTCTAGGAACTTATATATATTCCTTATCGCACTCAGTATCTAATTTCTAAAATGATTTTATAATTAATATGCAATAAATAAAAAACAATTATTTTAACCAATATATTAATATTCAAAAGGTACTTATAATATAATTTTCTTTTCAATATCTGAGGTTTATCGCAAGCTAGAAAGGATAATGAATTATAAATTAAAGAAGTAATAGTTCATAATTGGAAGAATACACACCAAATTAGAATACATTGTTAGACAAATTCTACTAGCATTGCCCTCAACGGCAGTCGCCACAATCAGCACAATTTTTGAGAAGCGTATCGAATAGATGATTCATTCCTCATGTAGGACGTTCATGAAAGGCATAATTTCATAATTTGACCTTGATGAAATATGTAGTTTCAATTACTATGCCCTCTTTTGAGCATATATATATAAATATATACAGGCTGATTCTAAGTTGTTTTTACGAATTAAGAGGAGTGATAGTACTCACCCAGATGAGCAATATTTACCATAGAACATAGGATCGCATTCCACTCTGAGAGGCAGAAAAGAGGAATATTAGAATTTCAACCTGAACAGTGTTGAGAAAGTGAATGAACGAGACCAAAAGTTGCATAATCAGTTTAGTGAAAACCTCACAGAGAGTGCACAAAACGGATAAAATCGAAGACTTTACAGTGTTAATTCCAGCTTAGATTTTGATGGCAATCACTCAAATGCACATCTTTTGTTGGCAAGGCTCAACTTCCCAAACGATTGCAACAAGTTAATTATTTAAATTATTAGGGGGAGAAACTGCTACTTTGATATCAAGTATCAAGGTAGCAAGCAGCTTTTCCCCCTATGCCATCTTCTCCATCCTGTCCTCTTGGATTTACTGCGCTCATTTTACTTCAAGAGCCCTTCTATTGGATACGAAATTCTGATAGCCGGAACACAACATGAACTTTTCATGCTAATATCGGCAAACAGCAGGAGTTAGTTGATAATATTAAGCCCTTGATTAGATAATTAATTTGTTGCAATCGTTTTCAAGGTTCAGACTTTGCCAACCAAAAATGTGCATCCCATCAAAGTATGCTAGCAAAGAGTGTATGCCATCAATGTCTGAGCTCGAATTAACACTCGAACGCCAAGTTTTCGGTTTTCGATTTTTGTGCACTCCTTGTGAGTTTTTCACTAAATTGATTGTGCAACTTTTGGTACCGTTCATTCGCTCTCCCAACACTGCTGTAAGTTCAGGTTGGAATTATAATATTCCTATTTTCTGCCTCTCAGAGTGGAATGCAACTAAGAATATTTTTAAAAATGCAGTCCAAAGCGCAACTAAAGAGCGAAACTCGCACGGAGATTTCTCAATATTCTGAAATCAACTCTGAACTAACGGAGAATTGCTGTTCTCTTCGGTTTTATAATTTTTCTCCCTCCACCGAGAAATTTCCAGTTAATTCGATTTCTCGAAATTGCTATAAGGCATATACAATTAGATCAGATTAATTACATTTATACAGGAATCGGACCAAAATGTCGCCTAATGGTCCCCAAGTTTGGAGACTTTTGTCGAATTCTCTCCAGTATGGTAAGAAATATCAGTCGCTACAACCATCGCCAGCTTGGCGTTATGTCGCCAACTTGGCGAGTTAACTATTTACTTCAGTGTTAAATGGACCTGCGTTGTAATATTATTTTTCCAGCAGAGTTTCGTCTTCTTGAAGCATTTCCTGTTGCGTTGTCCATTCCTCCTCCCTGGGGTTGACTCAGGAGAATTCCTGAGAAATACTGGCTAGAATCTGTACTTAGTCTCAACCACGGGGTATATAATAAGTCTTCACAGTACCAGAACCTCCGTTCATTCGGGGAATGGTTCAGGCTCGGCAGGAACCGGTTTGGTACTGTATTGTCTGCCCCTTGGCTGTGGGGTCGCAGCATTGTTAAGATATTGTGGCTGTCCTTGGGAGTTTGGCCTCCTTCGGTTCTCTTTGGAAGACCGATATTTCAGACGGTATTCCCGCTTCCGCTGCCCTTCTGGCTGCCGGGCTAGCGTCCGGTAGCATTTATATCGTGGCCTAGTGGAGACAGCGGGGCTGCGCCTTCTCGGAAGGTCTCCGGAGTATGGACGCTGATTCCTGAACGCCCAATTCGCTCTCTGCAGGTGTCCGTCTCTGATAGCCTGTCTGTTGCATTGCACATGGGATAGTACAGTTTTACATAAAGTTTCACTAAAATTTATATGTACATAAATTATATATATATATACAAAATTCGAAACATTGCCACCTTCTCAAGGACTGCATGTCCTGGAAAGTACGGATCCCTGGAAAGGAAGCCATAGTTACAACTAGGGAAAATCAATATAATACTAAAACAATAATTTCAATAAATAACATACAACAAATCAAATACTAAATAAATAAGAAAATTCATAAATTTACATGTTTATATACAAATAGATTATGGTCTTAGTATATTGTTTACATATATACGATAGGGACTATGCCTATAGTACCGTGCCCATAGTACTGAAGCTAGCCTGTCGTAATGAACAATTTCAGGCTTAGAATTTCATGACTTTCGGATGACTGTAGTTTAGAGAAAATCCTTTCCGTCGTATCGGATTGCGTAACCATATCTTATCACCTTCGCTGAATCAATGTTCTGTAGCTTTCGTGTCGTATTGGATCTTCATTGTCCGCCTCGCCAAATTTGGAGGCAAAACATTTGTCGCTCCTAAAAGCCATCGCCACCTATCTCCCCAATCTGGCGAAATTGCCTTTTATATCTCAGTATTAAATGGACCTGCCCCCTTTATCTTATTTTTCCGGAAGAGCTTCGTCTTTTGAGGAACTTCATCTTAAATTTTACATGAGATATGACAATTTTGCATATAATTTCCCTAAAATTTTTTACATATATACAAAATTCGTAACATTACTCTTTTGATTCCTTTTGGGATTGGGTCCCAACGTGCGGGGATCAAGTCTCACCAAAGGGTTGGGAGACAAATTTGGGTGTGTTCTCGAGAAGTTTAAAATTGCTGCTCTTCTTGTTGTATAATAATAAATATTCATGTATAATTAAAAATCGTTTTTAGTTACCAATTAAATGTTTACATTTAGCTATATTTTAGTCACCCCGTATTTTCTGCTGTATTTTAGTCAGCTGTTATTTTCTGCTCTCTCTTATTTTTTTTCCCCAGTGCAATTGTAGTAGTAATGCAAGTAAGCCGGAAGGATAAATATTTTGGAATACATTGCTCTGGAGACTCTTGAGAATAGCTTAAACAAGCTATAGCATCAGAATCTCTTAACTTAACGTATGCGAGGGAGAAATTATACTGCAAAAAATTGCCTTAATAAATGTAATATAATAAAGTACTCATACATGTTGTCAATTAATTTGGTTAGTTTTGGCAATTTATTGCTGAATGTAATTTCGTAATAGAAACTAATTTAGATAAGGGTACAAATTTTTAACGCTTCCTATGTTTGGGACTCGAATTTATGATTTAATCCTAACTTGTGTATAAGCTCTATTAATCCGAAGTTTTTTTTCTAAAACGTAAAGAAATATTAGAAGGAACGATCAACATCCTCACAGTATCAAATACAGTGTTGTTTTCTGTACGTGAATATGTTCTGACTTCGTTCTTCAATCAAAGCAAAATCTTTACAATGGCTCCTAACTAAAGAAGAACCCATAGTAACAGCTGATGAAGCCTGAGCACCATTTGTGATGCATAAACTTTCAAACAGTTTGTAACATTTTTAATAAAGTTTTAGTCCTTGAAAGCTAGAATACTTAAAACTGTGTAGCGAGTAATTGCAGAGCTCTCGTACGTAAATGACAAGTCCAAAGAATGTTATATTTACCCTTTACTCTAGCTCAAAATGATTCACAGATGGCCCCTTCTTGGACTTACAATAAGCCTCCCCTTGGGCTTTAACTCAAGATAGAAATTAAAAACAACTAACATAATACTAACTAAACTAAAATCAGCCGATGTTGCACAGAAATAATTAACAGAGTTGGATCTTATTAAAGATCACCGGCGAATACTAGCAAGCACGTAACAATACGGTCAATTTGTAGCAACAAACGTGGCCAGGCAGAACATGCTTTCCTAACGCTCTTCTAGACTGTTCTAAGCTCTTTAATGAAAAGACCAAGACTTCAACTTAAATACTGCTTTCTACCTTATAATGTATTTCTCCCGCCTTAGTAGGCCTTCGTTGTGTAGTGGTCTGTACGCTGGGCGCGTATTCCAGAGGTCCGCGGTTCGATTCCCGGGGAGACAAATCCTCATTTTTCATCACTCCTGCTTCCAATTAACCTAATGATTCTACAGTGGCGTCTGAACTAAAAGGATGATGGATAATGATTTTCCACACCCAGGATTTTGCGACTGGGTCCCTAAAAAACCCCAGTCGACCTTTAAAAGGGGGAGTATATAAGGTACTTCTCCCGCTTTCTTAGCATTCCTTCATAGTGTAGAGATTTGCACGCTGGGTGCGCATTCCAGAGGTCCGCGGTTCGATTCCCGGCGAGGGCGTTGCTCATTTTTCATCACTCCTGCTTTAAAATTAACCTGATGACTCTACAACCTCATTTACATAAAACACAATCCTGAAAACACATTCTGATACGGAATCGTAGGTGGGAAACAAGAAGATAAAGAAAAGGCTTGTTCCAAAATAAAAATAACTATTAGAAAATTAAAATAAACGCTTACAAGTTATTAGAAGTGTATAATCCAATGCTTCTATCGCATATGCAGTTCTGCAAGTGAAGATACCTCGAGTTAGGTTTCAATAGAATCAAAACGATTCAGATCAGCCAAATCTTATTTAAAATTTGTGTTTAAGTTCCATAGAACTATTAATTAAACAAAATTTTGAGCTTCCTTTATGAGAACATAAAGAAATATCCCTATATTCACAACGAATTTGAAAATTCCTTTAATTGTAGTTCATATTTAGAAATTCTTGCAAGCATTTGGATGAAACGTATACCCTCGTGTAATTAAAATTTAATTGGTAAGGTCTTAAGCACTAGCAAAGAGTTCAGTTCATTCTCCTTACCTCTTCGAATGCACGAAAGATTTTCTAACAGTAATTGAATTATTTTCATTGAAAAGCCCTCTTTTGAACATGTCCCAATTTAGCATTCTTATGTGCACCTTGGTAATTTCCAATCATTTACTGATTAACTAACTTTGAAATCAAATTCTTAAGACATTTATCAACTCTAATAAGTTTTTAAGAATTTTCAGTTGTTTAAGTACAGTTTGGCTCACACTTATTCCTTCAACAGGACTTTATTTTAACTTGCGAAACTTTATTTTATTAGCTAAACGAAGTTATCCTTATGTATTTTAAAATGAGTGCAGAACTGAATATAATTATTATTTTAAATTATTTACGTTATTTTGTATTTTCTAAGAGACTATTACCATCTTAAATGTTGAGTTCTGCTAAAATTGAGCTAAGCTGTAGCTCTTTATTGAAAGTTTCTTACTGATTTGGGTAAGCTGAATTCAAAATATACCGCACTCGGCCCGGATGTATATTATTGTAAATTTCTGTAAATATCTGAAAGCATTTGATGGTATCGTTGTTTTTCTGCATTGTTATACTTGTATTGCTTTTATTTGCTCAAAGAAGCATTAGCTCAGAACGGCTATTAGTCCAAAAACGGCATTTTGTGGCGTGTCACTATAAACGGCGAATTATTTTTTAAATTGTTGCCACCAAATATTATCGCCCTGTAACATCTTTTAAGAACTTAAATAATGAAGAAGCTGTATGAATGTATGTACGTTTCTCACTCTGTGAAAAAACGGTGGTACCTACAGACATCGAATTTTGAATAACATAATCCTCCACCCGAAGATGGGAACCTGGATGCGCTAATTTTGAATTTCGAATTTGTTTTATTGTCTCTTCCATATTTTGTAAATTCTAAGGAATTTTTGATTAATAAACTCGATGATTTCAAAGCGACCAATGGCAAAACTGTACGAAAAAGAAATCATTTTTATCTCCATTGAGCAAGACTGTCTATCGGAAATTCTAAAGGTATGCTGGTTTTAAATATTACTTGATATTGTTGTTGAATTGAATTTTACATGGTTTAAGTGCGAAGAACATGATATTTAATAAATAAGAGTAACACACAAAACGTTAAAAAAACGCTCCTTTGGGCTAATATAAAATATGAAAGCTTTCTGACTTTTTCTTTGTTGAAGTAATTATTTCGACCCCATTCATGTGTAATTAAATTTGTGGTTACGTATTTTGTAGCGACTACTTATTTCTTACATACGGTTGCGGATCTTGAGATTCTGAATCCAACAACGTTCAAATGGTGAAAATAACTCAACCACGACCTAAGATATGAATGAAATCTCTTTTGACGGGTCTTGGCAACAGTTTTTGTCAGCAACTTGGTAACATTTGACGTTCTGAACAATTTGATATTTTAAGAGAATTTTTGAAAAACGCATTTCTGAAAATGTAAGAGATTCCCCTTTCCCCCCCCCCGCCGAAACTTTCACAAGGCATGGCAATCCTATCTAAGCAACCGTATTTGAACCTCTGTAATCAGTTTATCCTGAATTATTTAAGAGATTTAAACTGCACTTCAGTAAGTTAACTGAGTTTCCTGGGTGAGTGATGTCGGTATCTGGGATACTCGTATGTTGAGAAAGAACTTTGCCAAATCTATGAAATTTCTTTGAGTTTTATATATATATATGTACTGTATAAATAAATATTTATATATACTGTATAAAAAGAAAATAATAATACATTTTATGATATTTTTTTTATAATTGGGTATGGTAAAGTAGCAAACGAATATCTGTCTAGGTGGTGAAATGACGTTTTAAGGGAGAATGACTCATATGCATAATAATATACCTGCGTAAATTAAGAAAAACAGCAATATCTCGAAACTTAGTCAACATGAATAATGTTCAAGAATCCTATCAACTCGGCGATTTATGAATCTTATAAGGTGTATCTCCTGCTTTCTCAGCGAGCCTTCGTGGGGTAGTGGTCTGCACGCTCAGCGCGTAATTGAGAGGTCCGGGTTCGATTCCCGGCGAAGGCGTTGCTAATTTTTCAATCTCTCTTGCTTCCAAAAAATAATGTCTCTACAGTGGCGCCCGAACTAAAAGGTGTTGGATGATGATTCTCCTCACCCAGGATTTGGCGATTGGGTCCCCTTAAGTCCCCAATCGGCCTTTAAAAGGGGGAGCATATAAGGTATTTCTCCCTCCTTCTTAGCGAGACTTCATGGTGTAGGTGTCTGTACGCTCGCGCGTAATTGAGAGGTCCGCGGTTCGATTCCCGGCAAAGGCGTTGCTAATTTTTCAATCTCTCTTGCTTCCAAAAATACCTAATGTCTCTACAACCTTATTTCTGTTTTAAATAAATCCTGTTTTCCTTTCTACATCTTATAAATGTATATATTATTTTGAATTAATATATTCTATAAAACCTCTGAAATGATCATCTTTTAAAGTGCACATGCCTTATTTTATCAGCCCTTTTTTGATTATCCATGGTTTACGGTAGCTTCTGCATATTCGTGCTCTAATTAGCACATCTAACTAGAAATTCAGTCTACATATTTTTCTGCTAATAAAATAAACTGATGTGGACACCAAATGAGTTTTTTCTTTTCATTAATTGATACACATTCTTTGCTGCATTTAAACTTCTTTCCTCGAATTGTTCTAACTTAATGAACTCATCACTTAAAATAAGTTGAAAATTAAATCCAAAATTGCAAATTTTAAAATTAAATATCTCGCTCAATTTTTGTCCTACGGGAATCAAACTTCTTATAATTTTGTTCCTTTATAACGAGTACAAAATTTCCCCAAATATAGGTATAGGAACCAGGAGAGCACAATAAAAGTTAAATTTTGCTATTTGTCGCTCAGTTGAAAGAAAGAGCCAGTATAATTTATGATGTACAACTTTCCTTTATGCGTCGTTTTGCCACATACTCGCTCAGTTCAAAGAATTATGCAGGTTTGATTGGCGAGCAGTTTTGATTGGCAAGCAGTTTTGATTGGCAAGCAGTAAAGGGTGCTTTATTCTATGCGTACATACTGATGTCACGTAGAAAAAAAGGTCCAAATGAATTCGAAAACGGTCAAAATGGCTATTTCCTCTGAAATATGATACCCGAAATTTTTCGCGATTACAATACTCCATTTACTTCGCACAAGGGAGTAAAGAAAAAAATCGTATATGAAGGAGATAAAATAAAGGCAGCTTTATGTTACCGATTTAACATAAATTTAGATAAAATACGCATAAAGATAAATTTTATTCTGCTTACTTTGTACCCTAGGACATTTTTTAACACATTACAAAAGCTTAATTCATTATCAGTCGCATTGAACTTAAGTTACTTATGCGTAAGTTAAAAGATCTGTAAGTCGCATTGGTAATCACAGTATATGAAAATGCAAGAGATTAAACTGTATATCATCTGATAAGCGACATCTCGACATAAAGCAAATACAGTCTTGTAGCTAGTATAACTTGCCCGTGAACACGGAATATTTTAGTAAGAAAGATTAATATGTATTTGCACTACATATTTCTTATCATTTATATGAGTTATTAGTATCAAGTACTCTTAAGCAAATGACGGTGCTGGTAACTTGAAAATTTGTAAACCCCAATAGAGGTAAGAACATGAAAGAAGTCCGCCCTCCTGGCATTACTGCCCTATGGCCACTGGAGCTTCTCTCTTCAAATCACAAACGACGGCGACCAGCGGCCCAGCCGTGCTCGCCGAGCAAGTGATATTAATGTTGCCTCGAGAAACCAAGGATGAGTCCGGGCAACAAAAAAGGTTAGAATAAAGAAACTAAAGAAAAACACAAGAAATAGTTAGTGTATGACTACAAAGCTGATATTTTCTATCATCAAAGAGGAAAGAGAGAGAAACAAAAAAGATGATGTTAGTATAAAAAAACCAAAAAGAGGAGGAAAAGAAACAAACACAACGCACAACATGCATTTACACTATTCACATTTACAATACAGTAAAACAAACATACAAAAAAAAGGAAAATGAAACAATAGAGATATTTAACATTTCTAAGAATTTCAACCCTTACAAATTTTTAACAATTATTATAAATATTTCAACATGAGACGCGTCTCCGCTTTAACGAGCTCTCTTTAATTCTATTCATAAATTTATTTTATAAAACATCATTTTATCCAGGATATTTAATTTAATGGCATTTAAGTTCTATAAGCATTATCTGCCTTCACTTAAATATACTAACTACGTAAGATACTCCTAGGATATAGAATTTATCTTAATACAAATATCTTAAATTTATTATGAAGGAACTGTGATTTATTAAAATAATTTCTCATAAAATCCTATAAGTTCTTCTTAAGAGAACGTTTTTAATGTATGTTCTGAATTCAATTGTGCAGTTTTTTTAATACAGTTTATGCATCATGCGACATTATCATCTGCAGGTATCTCAGGAAAATTAAAAATTTGAATTTTTAGAGACCTTTTTTAAATATTCTTTACAAATGGCATAGGTGAACAGGTCATGCGATGCAGGCGCCAGAACACAGTCCGATTCTGTGTGTAATACTATTATAGTAAACCGATAGTAATTATGACTATCATTTCAAAGGTGGTAACTATTATGTATAGAATTTCAATAAAGCTGCGAATAATATCCTTCCTATGGGAGCTTGCTCACAAAAATGTAGCGAAAATCTTCTAAGGCGAATTGTGACTTGCGATGAAAAAATGGGTTCTTTTATTCAAATGTTACTCGAAAAAGGCAATGGATAAAGCCAGAAGGGAAGGGAAGTCTCAGAGGAAGTTAGGACAACATGAAATTCCAAAGAAGCCAAAGAAATTTCCTCCTGCTGTGGAGAGATATGAAAGATGTGATTTATTTAAAACCGTTAGAAAACAATTCATCCATAAATGCAGGCGTCTTTCATCGTCATTTAAATTATTTGAAACAGACTATTATCATCAACCGATCTACATTTATCAACAAAGTTGATTACGATTCTTCAGCAGCAAGATTCTAAATTTCATGCTGCAAAAGTGATTCCACAAAAGAATATTAATGAATGTTCTCAATCATTCTTTAAGAGTTCAGATAGTACCGTGTGCAGATTTAACCAATTGAGGTTACTGCAACCCTTCCTTCCTTGGGAAAGAAACATTTCTTAGTTAACTGGACGTTCAAGAATGTGATGTCTGATTATTTGAAGACAGCTCTTCTGAAAAGCGATGGAAACATTGTTTAAAAGACAAGCAGAATTCAAAGGAAATAATGTATAGTATACCAATAAAATTATATCCATGCAATTCTATTTTAATTGAAATTCGCTGTCCCAGTTCTGTAATTTCCAATCAATCTATACCTTTTATACCCGTTCTATAGCTTTGAGAAACACCTGTCACGCTTCTCCCCCTACTGCTTACAGAACGCTGCTACTTTAGATATTTATATTAGAATTATCAGACATTAACTTTAGTGAAGATTTGACCTAGATTTTAAATTGTTGGGCAGTGAATTGCAGCCTTGATAAGAAATATTTGTATTACATGCAAGACACTTTCCCGCTGTGTTTCTATGCAAAGTCCAGGAGAGTTATATTAATTTGACCTTATATCAATATAGTTATATTAATAGTAGAGAACTGCTTGTCTTACTGTACTTTCACATTTTTAGTAATCGATTATTGATTAATTCTCATTATGCTATTAGGTAACAATGAGGAGTGAGAGTTGAAATTTAACTAGTAAGTAGTTAGAAGTTGTCCCTCAACTGTTATAAGTTTACGTTTTTATTGTAATTGACTCTCGATATCAGCTTGGATTAGGTTATTTAGGTTTAGCAAAGCACTAGGTGTTGATGGAAGGCCTTCTTAGACGGAACTATGAGGCAAATCGCATAATATTCACGTTAAGCATAGAGGAAAACCATGCAGCCATTCCATAATCTAGGACAACCCCGTGAATAATTACCAAGGTTCGGTTTTATTCCCTCTGACATTCAGGTTTCTTAACAATATGAAAAGATAATCGAATAATTTGATACGACACATAAATCTGAAATAATCGTCGAAATCTATATTTTTAAAATCTGTGAGCGTCTGTCTGTCTGTCTGTTTGCTTGTGACATCATGTCCTGTGGAACGCCAGGTAGTTGAGTTTTAAGCAAAGTAACTTCCGGATTCTAAACAAAACTCATGGAAGCCATTCTGACTATTCTCATCTTCGTACGACTTTAATCAGCCGAGATATTTATTAAAAAACTCTGAAAACGTTAATTTTCCCACTCATTTTTCTGAGTGGCAACAGTCTCGCTCTCTGGAGATAAAAATCAAAATCATAGTCTGACGTTAAAGAAAGCACGCGATTGCTGCTTGGAAAGAATGAACTTATTTTATTCATACTAAGCTATTTTTATACATTTTCTCTTCAGGTGTACTTTAGAGCTTTTAAATTTTGCTTTGGCCGCAGCCCGTTTATTTAACAAGCTTATCCGTTAGTATCTTTTAAATTTTGAATGTATGAATAAAACGCTTTGTAGAGATATTAGGCATTTTTTGGAAGCAGGAAAGGATGAAAAATCAGCAACTCCCTCGCCAGGAATCGAACCACGGGCCTCTGGAATACGCGCCGAGCGTGCAGACCACTACACTACGAAGGAGTGCTAATAAAGAGGAAGAAATATCTTATAGCATATTTAAATTTTACTCGATAAATTGAATAACTTGTTAAACAAATTCATTGTATTAAAAAGTAATAACAAGATAAACACGTCGCTTTTGGAATCGCTAACCGCTGTAAACATAATTAATGTTTTCACAGCGAATATTTTCATTTAATGTTTTCGGCGTTCGGAAATTTAACCAGCATGCTCATGACAATTGTGTTGCAGTGAAAAATTACGACCTAATGTATTTACAGAGAATATCTATTCTAAATGAAATATTATCTACAATTATTCAGCTGTTGTGGTTGATGATAAAGTGAGTGTTAATTAGCTGATGAATGTTTATAACTATAGCCATTCAAAAATTAAATTTTGGAATCTTTGTTAATTCATTTCACTGATTGTTAGGGAAAATTTATTCAGTAGCAATGTTTGCATATTTTTACAATTTTTGTAAATGATTGATAAATAGGGTGATATATTTTAGTGCACATAATTTAGTTATGATAAATATGCCTTGCTTAAAAATACGTATTGTTCCTTTTAATTCTCGCATGCTACAATTTGTATAGAAAAAATTACAGTCATTCATTATGGGTTTCTGGAGAGTGCCACATGTTGAGTAATGGTATAGTGTTTATAATTGCAGTCTAATTCTACATGTTCCTTAATAATATGAAATTTAAATAAGGAAATTTCTGTCCTATTTTGAAACAGAACGTTATCTTGGAATTTTTCTTCTATTCCATTGTGATGGATAAGAGGCTTTGATTTGCGATAATTTTTTTTTCATTATATACCACATAAACGCTAACTTTTAAATCAATATATAAAGTATTTTTTATCTAAACAAATATATGTACCTGCCCCAAAAACTTCTAAATAATTCATTTACAAATTTCGAAATTTTCGCATATATATCAGTTAGGTTTCCCGCACTGATATTTTATACATGGAAAGAAATTTACGACATGTTAAAAGTAATTCAGCAAATGCATCTTTTCTACTGACAGACGATTTTATGTAACTATAAATTCATTTCTTTACACATTTAAATAAATATGTAAATATACTGCGATATTTTTGGAAACTTTCATGTTAAATAGTTATATATATATATATGAAAAGAAACGCTTCATTTGATTTATTTCTTTGATAGACGTTTATATCAATCATAATTTCAGCTTTCTTTTTCTCTTTTGAGAATTTGGGTTTTTTGGTTATTTGTACTATGAATAAATTTTTTGTCATCTATACCATTAAAATATACCCATGTCTGTTTGTTTGTTTGTGGCATCATCTTCTCCAGAACGGCGGAGAGTTGAGTTTCGAGAGAGATACTCCGGGATTCCGAAAATTCGTGGGAATCCGATTCGACCATTTCATCTTCGCGCGACTTTAATCAACCGAGATATTAATTTAAAAACTCTGAAAACGCTAATTGTCTCACTCATTTTTCTGAATGGCAACAAGCTCTCGCGTTAGAGATAATAATTTGTGCTTTGTTTCTAAAAGAGTGTTGCCATTTCTCGCTTTCAAATCTTGGAATTTGTTAATAAAAAATTTTTAAATTTTACAAAATATAAAATATAAATAGCATTGCCAAAGTTAAATATATTATCTATATATATAATACCGAAAATCCGTTTGTTCGCTAATAACTCAGTCACTACTATAGCTACCATCATCAAACTTTCTACAATTCTTTTCTGGGTCCTGGAAAAGGTCAACGTCCACTTTTTTCCAAAAACAAATATAGCTAAAATCACAGATATTAAAAACCCCTTAAAACGCTAATTTTCGCCCTCACTTTTCCGAGTGGCAACAGTCTCACATGCATTGAGCAATGGTCATCAGGATAGAATAGGCATTTAGCACTTAAAATATGCTTTTCGTATATTTAAAGTTTTTGTCCGAGGGCACTGGCGTTATTTAAATGCTTAAGAGCACAGGAGTGCTCACGCCAAAGAGACCAATCCAAGGACAAATGCCATCACTAGCGACTAAAAGAGTATTTTGAGCTGTTGTAGGAGGAATTTGAAGATTTAAGCTTGAGGAATAATTAAAATTTTACCATTTTGGATTGTGATGAATGGTTCTTGGCCTTTTGACAGTATGTTCAATAGTTGGGTCATGGTTTACAAAATCTCTTATTTGGTAGTATTCTGAATTTTGCATTTTCTGGAAAACGTTATGGCAAGTAGAACGTATTTCGTCATGAATGGAATCGAGCTTCATTTCTTTAAGTTCTTGCCGAACATACCATGGAGCGTTTAAAATTATCCTTAGTAATTTAGTTTGAAAAACTTCTAATTTTTTACGATAGGTTTTAGCAACAGTGCTCCAGGCAGGAATACCGTATAATAAAATGGGTGGAATCAAAGTGAGATACAATATTCATTTTGTTCTTATATGAAGTTTCCAGTTTCTTAGTAGGAGAGAATAAAGGGCAATAACCTCTGCGTTAGCTTTTCGTAATGCATTCATAGTTTTTTCTTTAAACAGTAGTTGATCGTCAAAGAACACACTTAGGTATTTAATTTACTGGTGTTTGCACATTATTAATTTGAATAGCAATATCAACAGGGGTATTCTTTTTATATTTTCTAAAAATAGTGACGTTACACTTATTTGTATTTAATTAAATTCTTCAGATCATGAACCAATAATTAGTGATGCTAACTGGGAACTTTAGTTTGTCAATAGAGAGTTGCGGTTTTAAAGACTTCGTAAGAACGACAGTATCATCAACATATTTAGCAATTTTTGCATTTAATGGCTGCGGCATGTCATTTATAAAGACGTTAAATAGGATCGGCGCTAAAATGCTTTCTTGAAGAACGAAGAGTGCTGTTGCCTTCACAACCTGACGTAATCTATAACTTTATGTCACTAACATTTTAAAGGGTAGATAAGTGAAAAATAATTTATCAAAATGTTTTGTATTTTATAATAGACTTAATAATGCATATATCTGATATCAAACGCCTCTAAGGCCGCACAACGAGAAAATGCACGGTTATTCTGTCTTTTTCTGGTTCTAAAGATTAAATTCAAAATTTTCAACATACTTTTCCAGTTTTAGATTTAAGGTTCTTAAAATTTATTTCCATAATATCTAAATCTAAATGCATAATTTCTACTGTATTAAAATTAAACAAATACATCATTTTTACTGAAAACCTTTTTATATAAAATGCTTAACTATTTCTGTTTATTAAAATTTATCTGGGTTGAAATCTGATTACGTTGATTCAGTCTGCTTTCAGTAAACACTCTCTTGTTACGGCTGTGCAATGACTAGCAGATTAAATCGAGAATAGTAGGGCGACATAGGGCATCCAATAGCATTGCTGTTAGTGTTTATAAGTTGCATATTAGCCGAGTGATATGTGATGACATGCGATTTATATGCGACGACATATTGTTGAATTAAATGATATGAATGTATATGACATGTTGGTAGGTTTGCAATAAAGTGTTTTCGATTATAAGCCAATGCGTACGTAATACATATTAATCTTTAATAATAATGGTTCTTACAAAATTTGTACTAGCTCACCGTAGGTTTGTTTTATAACTTAAAGCAAGAAAGAATGAAAAATGAATTAAATCAATTACCAGCAAAATTAATTTAACATCATCTCGAAAGAAAAAAAGAACTCCGGATAAATGCAAGTTGGAATAATGTAAGTTCTACGATAAATAAATATGCTTCCATCTCATCTTCCATTGTTTTAGAATTTTACATATGTCTTTAATGAGTTCAAAAAGCAGTATACACATATTTCAATAGAAAACGCTCACAAAACGTTTGCGTGCTTACTCGCAAAGCAGGAAAATATTTCTAGGAATGATTTTAATATGTTTTATATTTTTAAATCACTATTGCATGAATATTAGAATAGCAAATTTCAATGGTATGTCTCTTAAATCTTTTCTCAACAGGTATTCTCTATCGCTTCTAACTTATTAAAATGCACTAATATTTTAAAGGTAGAAATTGCTGACTAGAAAATTTATCGTATTTCTATATGACAGGCGATTAGAGCAACTCTCACAATTAACGCGGCCTTTCAGTAAAATCGCTGAACACTGTCAGTTGCGACCTGGGTTCGAATACAGGCGAATGGGCTGGCTGCATGGACGTTTTCCCCAAGTGTAACATTTATAATAGCCAATTTCCCTTAGAAAATCGTTTTATAACTCAACGAAGGCATCTCTTCCCTTAGGCAGATAGTAGCGCTAGTGTGCTTTGTCATAATCAACCAAACCACTACAGTCAATTTTGGGCAATAGAAAAAAAGTCGCTTAAGTTTCCAATAAGACCAAAAGTAAACTTTCAGTTTTGTGCATTGAAAAACCTGCCTTCTTGCCCGCTGACCGAATTGCTCGCTTTTGTGTAGAAACTCTATTTGTAAAATTTGATCTTTAATTATTTTAACTGTATTTATTTTGATATTTTTCTATAATTTTCAATTTTTAATAAAAGTATTTTGAGGTTTTATGTATTTTTGTCTTGTCGCGAAGTGAGAACTGAACTAATTGAATGAGAAATATATCTCTAACGAAATTCGAGAAAATACGTTAAAATGAAATGCCGGAAAAAATGTGTATAATTTAATATTACATACAAGGAAGTCATGTGGTGTACATATCAGATTTTTAACTGAATTTTTTGAGTACTCTTCCGTGACAAGAACAGATTTTCTCATAAGCTTATGAAAATTTTACCGAAGCTTAAAAGGATCTTTCAACTATCAACTATTTCATAAATACACACTGCAGGCACTTTCCTAGAGTTTGTTCCTTTATCAATCTTCTAGTACTTTCCTAGTCCAGACACTTTATTGTATCTTAAAGCATCCTGTAAGTCTCAACATGCCGCTCGTAAAAGAAACAATGCCATTTTCTTAAAGAATATCTAAGTGTTTTTATTTCTCTAGTGCCGGCTCTGATTCTGATTCATTTAGGTATGTGCTGCATTTTGTCTCGCAGTAGACCCTAAAACACTATTCGAATACTTGACAGAAATATGTTTGGATATGTTAATGATAAATAAAGGAAGAAATTCAAATAAGTAAACGCTTATCGCTGTTTCTTTGGAATTCAATACAGCTTTATAACTGGTTATTCTTGTTAGTGAACTACAACTTCTGCTGCTTTCACTGTGCAATAGCAACGCTTTGATGAACTGTAATCAAACTCACAAGATACTATCACCAGCGACAAGTTTTTGTTTATTTGTCCATTGAAGAAGTTCTTCCTTTGCTTATCATATTACATTACATTATTACAGCATTATTATATTACACATTTACATTATAACATTAACATTATTACGTAACTTATTACATTATTAACATTATTACATTATTAGAAGCAAACTATAACAAGTTAGTTAAATCGTGCCTCTAGTTAAGACTGAGCAATCTGTCACAATTCATCTGCAGTATTTGAGATAACCAATTTTCAATCAAACAAATACATTTTTATGCATCTCTACAAAAAGGTATCCATCAGAATATGATAAGTGCAAAGGAACTTCCTGCATGGCAATACATCGGTAAGCACCTTATGTTTTAGGTACCCAGAGAGTCATAACCCAGAGAGTTATGTAAATCTTTTCCCCTTGTGAGGCTGCAATGTGTTCCATCTAATATAAAAATTGCCCATTTCTTATTTTCATTTTTAAAACCTTCAGTTTGAAGAAAAATGCAAATCTGAAGTCTACCCAAGTAGATTTGGCCAGTAATAGAATTTTCCTGAAAAAAAAAAAAAAAAAAAAAAAAAAAAGAGAGAGAGACAGAAAGAAAGAAACAGGGAGAGAAAAAGAGAGACGTGCAATGCCAAGCTAGCTATCCCCCATTCATCAAATGCTACGGTCTTTCGTCTCGTTTTATAACTCAAACTATTTCGGTATATTTAATAGTTTTAGAACAACTTTTAAAACCCCATTAGTATTTTTCCACAGCCTACGTTTCCGAAAGCTAAGTTTAAGAATTTTTCTGTAAATGTTTTATGTTACTGTGTAGAGACATTAGGTTATTTCGAAGTATGATCAAAAATGAGCAACGCCTTAGGCGGGACTCGAACCACGAGCCTCTCGAATACGCGCCGAGTATGCTGGCCACTAGTGTGCTGGCAGAGTGTGCTAGCCGTCTTAGCATTCCTTCGAAGGCATGATAAGAAGGCTGGAGAAATACCTTATATACTCCACCTTTTAAAGGGCGACTGGGGATTAGGGAACCCAATCGCCAAATCCTGGTGGTGGAGAATCATCATCCACCAACCTTCTAGTTCGGGCGGCACTGTAGAATCATTAGGTTATTTCGAAGCAGGAGAGATGAAAAATGAGCAATGCCACCGCCGGGAATTGAACCACGGACCTCTCGAATACGCATCTAATGTGCTGACCAGTACACCACAAAGGCATGCTAAGAAGGCGGAAGAAATACCTTAAAAACTGAAGTACCTTTATGCTTATTTTAAATTAGTTTCCCTCATGATTTCGTAACGACAAATGTGTCTAAATCGAGATCCAGCCAGAATACATAAAAACATTCGAGAAGTGTTATGCAACAGTTTATCACCGTAGCACAATCAGTGGACCAGTCTGGAGATTTTCAAAAGTGAAGTTAAGAAACAATCCGAAATTTGAAATAGTACCACAATGTAATATTTTTTGTATTCATTTCATAGATGTACACCTTGCACAAAAAAAGAAAGGGGGGAACAGTTCTATATCTCCCTTTCTACTGGTCCGATTGTCGAAATTTAACTTGTGTTTTTCATGTCCTGTAATCTCGATTTAGAATATATATTAGATTTATAAGTAGCTGTACTCCAACTTAGGTATTTTGACACAAAATCGAACTTTTTCTGAAATAACGTACTAATTGTTTTCCATATTTCGATTCTACAACTCAAATTATGCCTAGGTATTAAATTGTGTAATTTTTGGTGAGAACGTTATGAAAAAATTTAAAAATTTATCCTGGCGCATTTTTTTTTCAGTTTGCGACAAGAATAATTCACTTGACGAAATTTTTAATATTATGACAACCTATTTTCTTTACCCTTTTTCTATTGTACGCGAGCGGAAAAAAAAGGCGCGGCCTTCATTCTTTCAAATAATTTTGACGGAGTGTGTAAGACATATTTGGCGTTTTTATCGCTTATAAAAAATATGCCAAATTTCAATACGCACCAGTATGTAAATTCTCGTATAGAAGCTTCAAAATGTTTTTCGAAAAATTTGTAAAAATTATTTAAAAACTACGAATTTTAAGAATTAATCATAAAAATATGAGCGATTATTATTTGGAATGAACCTAAATTTCGAAATGTAAAAGGAGATATATTAATAAATATATACCAAATTCAATTAACATGGAGAAGCTAAATTTAAACCTAATTTTTTTAAAAACTACTCGTGCGATTTTTACGAAACTTGGCACTTTGGTATAATTTGAGTCGTAGAATTGAAATATGGAAACCAATTGGTATGTTATGTCAGAAAAAGTCCGATTTTGTGTATACCTATGTTAGAATAATTCTATATATATAAATCTAATGTATATCCTATGTCGCGCTTTCGAGATGCGGAAAATACAAGTTAAAATTCGACGTTCCAGTAGAACGGTATAGATAGAGAACTATCTCTTTTTTCTATGCGAGGTGTACATACTATTGTGAAAGGATGACCTGTGAAAAGCTCTTATTTCTTTACGATATTATTTTGAAAAAACTAATAACATACATTTAAATATAAGCTTTTAAGGAATGTGATCTTCCATATTTTCTCAAAGCTACTCAGAAAGTTAAATTTATATATTATTAATATGTCAAAAGTTAAAAATTTGATTCATATTTTAAGAGCTTTGTTTACACATGTGCAGTATGCGATAAATGAGTAAATTCCAAATGAAAGTGTCTAATTAAATGATCATTTTAATTCCCCTTTTTTCCAGAACTGAATGTAATATACTAATTAACGTCGAAAAGCTATCTGATGGTTACGATATTAACCCCCAACAGGAAAAACCCAAGATCTTGATTTACGCTCTTGAAAATTTTAAGGACAAACAAACAAACAAACAATGTGTCTGAAAAAGACTGCTTGCTGTTCAAGATAATTTATTTATGTACATTTTGAAAATACGTTGGAAAAGTTTTATTCATTTATAACACGAAAACGCGAAGACTGCCTGTCTCTTTTTGATCAGAAAAGGTCTGAAGAAATATACCTAAATAACTCGAAAAAAGATTCCCACATATGGCAGTAATCCTCGTAAGCTTTCGTGTAATAAATTGCCTGACTAATAATATGGCTTCGAATGTTTCAGTAACAATATACTTGAATATAATTTATAAGGTATGTGTTGCGATATAATGTGAATGAATTGGATACACATCCTCGTTTTTAAACACAAAACTTATATTAAGTAGTTGCACAATATATAAGTATAAACAAGAAAATGACATACAGAACTTGTAGATGCGAGAACAAAAATAATGAAAAATAGACATTCTAGCTGCCTTGCGTATGTGATGGTTTTAGTTCAACAGTTCAACTGAATAGTTTTTTTGAATTAATATTCTTTGGCATAGTGCCAACGCGAAACAGAGTCAGGTTGAGTTACTCTGTTTCGGTGTACCGGAACATACTCCCACCCTATCAAGTCCTGATATATGTGCAAAGGAGCTAATTTATGAATGTTTCTTTTAAAAATAGAGTTTTTGGTTTTAACCGTGGCAACGCAGTCTAGTCCATCTGTACCATGATGAAGTTCGACCTCTTGTCGTAGTGGCCAAGAACCTGGAAGATGACCATCATCTAATGTCAATGTCTCCAATTTTCATATTTGGCTGAGTATCCTTTCATTTCTTTCTGGTTTGAAAAGAGGAAAAATAGTCTTTAGTCCATGATTTGCAGAAGTCCTTCCGCACCTTTTGCAGGAGATCCGACCTATTCCGTATATTGGCCGGACTAGTAAGAGGTAAGAGAGGATAGGATCACGTCTCCTGTAAGTAAGTGTGAAGGATTGAGAATATTTAACGCAATCAATGTCAGTATTGTTTACACTACATAACAGACGAGAATTTAAAATGGCTTCTATCTGAGCCAATAGAGTTGTCAATTCTTCGAAAGTAAGTAGAGTTTCACCGATTACTCTTTTACAGTGATATTTGGTTGATTTAATTGCGGCCTCTCAAATTCCTCCGAAATGAGGAGATGCTGGAGGTATAAAGTGCGTCCAGCATCTTCTCATTTCTGATGAGTGAGTTAAATGATGAGCAACGGCTTAGTTCTTAGGAAGTAAAGCCCACAATCGTTGTATTTCGCTGAGCTTTCGATTAGCCCCAACGAAGTTCGTTGCATTGTCGCTGTAGATATGACGGGGAGCTTCTCGTCTAGCACTGAAGGGACACAAAGCAGCTAGCTACTAATGCGCCAGCGGTTAAATCGATGACTGCTTCGACGTGTAGCGCCTTAGTAGCGACACAAATAAATAGAGCAACGTAACCCTTTGTTGATTTCGCTCCACAATCCTTGTTGAACTTGATTGAAATAGGACCGGCATAGTCCACTCCGCAGTTGAGGAAAGGCCTCTCAAGTGTTACTCGATGTTTAGACATAACCTGAATTATTCTTGTCGCAAACTTAAACAAAATGTGCCAAGATAATCTTTTGAATTTCTCCCAAAATGTCGCATCAAATTTTACAAAATTTAATATTTACGCAAAATTTGAGTCATAGAATTGTAATATGGAAAACAAATTGACATGTCTTTTCAGAAAAACTTCGATTTTGTGTCAAAAGACCCATATTAAATTAACGTTATATATAAATCCAATGTATATCGTACAGTGCACTTTCGATACATGAAAATCGCAATTTGATTTTCGTCAATCGGCCCAGTAGAACGGAAGATATAAAACTGTCCCTTTTTTAGGGGGGAGCAGTGTACTTATCCCTGTTCATCTCAGGATAGATATTTTTCTTAAATTGGCTGTATAACGAAGGCAATCTTGTCCTCGTTCAATCAATTGCATATTATCTGAATATATTGCACAACTGAAATGAGCTTGCAAAACAGCTTTCATAAACTAATCTTAGCTTTCCCGCCATATAACTGACTTAACTGACTTCCGAGGCATTCCGGAGCTTAAGAGTAAATACGCGTTGCTGACAAAGTGTTTATTCGAATTACATTGCTCATGCAACGCTTTTATCACAAAGCATGGCATTTACGTCTTTATATATTTATGTCTTAGAAATACAGGACTGGTCAAAGCCATCAAGCTCGGAGGAAAAAGGACAGTCACAGCTAACTAATACACCATAAAGTGTCTTCAGAAATTCTTCAAAAAGTGAATGTCAGAGTACTCATGCTTCACCATGACAAGGCATCTTCTCATTCAGCACGATTGACAGTTTCTTGAACAAAAACTCATCAGAGTAATAGAACATTCACCTATTCACCCGATCTAGCCATATGTGACCCTCGACTATTTTGTATTTAAAAAAAACTTCCTTGGACGTCGTTTCATTCCAAAGATGAGATTGATGTGGCTATAAACGCACTTTTTTCGTCGATCTCAAGATAGGAATGACTTTAGGCATTTAATTTTGGAGGAATTCTTCTAAACAAGAGCATTGACGAAGGAAGAGACTACTTTGAACACTTCTACAATTCCGGAAATATAACTTTAAAAACCTATGTGTATCTCAAACATTTTAGAGAGAGCGTATTACTGTCAGACGAGTGACATTAGTCACAGAAACTGCATGGATTATAAACCACAATGTAACCAATTTCGTTTTCATCATTTAAATGTTGCTAAATGACTTACGGTACCTAATTAGACTAGTTAAACTTGTTGTTTTTGATATACTTATGTTCTATGCGACTGTCATTTTGTATAAATAATATGTTTTGTATAAGAATATTTAGATTACACTCAGTTTCACGATATGTCTTGGAATGTGTTACCATTGAGCAGTACTATGCTCCAAAATGTTAATCTACTGCAGTATTTCATAATATATAGAAAAGATTTTACGGCCATACAACAACATACAATTCCTACACATAATGTTCACACGTACATAAAAGTCACTAAATTGATAACATAATACCTTAAACTTCCTTTTTTCTCCTTTTCGTTTCTTGAGACCCTTTTTATTAATTTTGATAAACCTCGAAACAAATTTCTCCAACAATCTAACAAATTCATCAGACATTCGAAACGTCCGTTAAAACTTCTCTTAGATCGATCAAACAAAGCAGCATTAGCATAAATATAAAAACCTTGTGTTGCAAAATTATTGAAAAAATAAAGAAGCCAAGCAACACATTGCTGATTTCAACCGGATTATATCGATTTTTTAAAAGCGTATGCCTCTAAGAAGTAGTTTGAGTGAGTGGGATGGGAATTCTTTAGACGTATTTAGTGACCATAAAATAACACTGCAACAACATTTGCAACAACATTGCACAGTAGTCACATATTTTAATGTAAAGAAAAATAATGATAGAAAAGAAACATTAAAGGCTTTATTTCTTAAATATCAAACGTAACCTTCCATTTATAAAGTTTCCACAAATAAGATGGATAATTTTATGACAAAAGTTTCAGCATTCTATATAAAAGGGTTCTGAAATTTAAAAGAAAATTCTGAATCTTTATATGGTCTCCCTAAAGTAAAAACTGCAATTAGTAAAATATTTGCCATCTTTGATTGGTTAAATACAAAGTATTCTGTACTGTTTCGGACAGAATTTATTCACAGAAATGTCTGTAGCTAAATTTTCTTATTTAAATTGTAAGGATCTTAAGTTTTAGTAATGTTTATTTTATTTTAAAACTTTACTATACTCTCTTATTTTCCCCTTCCGTCCAGAATTAAATGCTTTAAGTTGTTTATGCAAATTATACTTGCTTACGCCCAAGTATTTAAGTTGTGGCTTTTTGTCAAGGGTTAGAGAGAGAGAGGGGAAGGGAGCCGCCTTGCCGCTGCATTCTTACGAGTTTTCAATCAGTTTCTGCTTGCCTTTTAAGGCCAGAGGTTTAGTCCTCTTGATATTTAAAACGTATTGTAGTTTCAGCAGTTTGCGTACTACCTACGTAACCTTTTAAAAAAGGCCAGTCTTAGTGTTAGACTTTGTAACCTAATTCAAAGTTAGCTTTTAGTCAGTAGTTTTATATTTTTACGTTCAGACCACAAGTAGTTGGTCTCTGTATCCCGAAGTACGGGAGCACCTATAAATTAATAGAGAATAAAGGGTTCAGTACACCCTTCCTGCTTGTGTCGTCTATTCCACACATACTTGAACATAGCTTTAGTAAGCTCCCTGTTCCTATTCAGGATACGTAATGTTTCCAAAGCAAGTCAAAAGACAAACAAGTCCTGACAAAGTCACTTTTTAATGTCTGCTGCTGAACAAAATTCAAGATTTTGACTGGAGCTAGAGAGCTACAACGAAGTGACATTTGCTGGTATTCGTGATAATTGATTCTATATTGGATTAAAAAGCAAATTTTACTAATAACTCTTTAGACGACCTTATGAAACTATATGAATTGCTAATATCTCCGCTAAAATCTATGGTACATTTTACTTACACTGACGGAAAAAATTATAGTATTTTCCGTTAACTGGGTGCCACTTGACACCACACATAAACGCTGCCGCGAAATCTAATTAGGTAATTAAACTGTTATTCTTCTCATGTATACAGCGATCTGTTTTCTCTTAAAAATTCAGATAATTGCATAAATTCGGCATTTCACACAACGTCGGCATAACACGCATGAAACATATATTTTACCGGCCTCCAACCCAGGTGAATAAGATGCCTGCATGGTTGGTTTTCATGGTTTTTTCCGTGTCTAACTTGAATATGAGATAGTTTCCCTTAGAACGTTCTCCTCGAAGGCATTTCTTCCCATAGGCAGAAAGCCATAGTAGGCTTTGGCATATTCAAATAATCTAGCCTAACCATATATATTATGACTTCATAGCCGTTGAGGATATGTTGTTTATAATATCTTTGAGATTGCCGTAAATGTTTCGGTTTTTGATTAGGAATCGCTTATATCCTGTATCAAAATGAGTTGGGTGCTTTATGTGAAGGTTGCTACATCCCCAAGAAGTATCCGAGAATATCCGAGACTTTCACTATGACATAAACAAAAGATTACCAAAAGGTAAATACTAAGCACTTATTGGTTATGGAGCAATCTTCGAGTAACAAGGCTTTCCAGCTCTTTCATGACGTCATTATGAAGAGTGCGAAGAAACTTATCTCCTTCATTGGAAGCAAGATAATGGATCCAGAGAGAAATGGATACTCAGTAGTTCAACCCTTCCAAGTTCCCCCCACTTGAATTTTGACATGAAACTGAAATGCATCAGTTTGCTTGACCCTTCGCCACAGATAACCCTGGAAAGTTTTATCCAGGCAAATCTGAAAGAAAGATAGTTCCATTAGTTAGCTGTCCGGCTGATACGCTAATCGTTCCACTGTATCGTTTGCCAGCTGTCGGTATTTCCTACCGACAGCAGGGCATAAACGTTATTTATGTTCCTCAAATGCCTTACGTAAAAGTAAAATCAAAAACGAACAAAAACACACCTTAAAAAGCATTCCTTTGATTTATAAGCATTTCCTAAGTTTACTTGTTTTCCTAATTATAAAATCTGTTATATTCTGTTAAACCTCTTGCAGGAATGATTTATTGAAAAGCCGAAAAATACTATAAGAAAATCATTTCTGAGCATAATAACAAATAATCGCATTCAAATAAAGGGAAATAAATATTTCCTCCTCATTTCTAAAAATAAACTCTATTCGGAAGGCAAACTACAGAATTATGTAAATTAAGTATCAAAAGCATATGCGGCAAAAAAAGAGAAAGTTATGCAAATAGAAACCAAGTTTCTCTTATTATATCCCCAATTTCAGTCCATTAGAAAAGCATTATATTGAAACTAATGATACGGACTGATGTGTTTCCAGCTTTGTGACGACTTAAACAATCTCATAAATCTTTCCACAGATAAATCAAAATCACGAAGCAAACCTGGAAAAGAATGTCTAGGAAGAAATCAAATAATCTTAGCTATTTGGACGTTCGTTTCATCGCACCACGGCTCTATTATTTCATGTGGAATGATATGTGGAGATTTCATTTAATTTTATTAAGCGATCTTGATAGGAGAAATCAAGCGAACTTTTTCTGTTTTGTTTCTGTTTGTTCTTTTTCACATTTCAGAATAAAAAGACCAAAATAGTTTGAAATCAGAAGAAGAGAGAAAGCTGCAACTTTTCATTAGTTTTATCCGGAAAAGAAACTCGCTTTATTTTGATATATTATCAACAAAATGTGTGAAATAAATCAGGCCATTTGAAGAAACTGCGATGAGTGTTTTCAAGCTGAGCTATAAAAGTTCCGCAAGAAATTTATCTGCGTAGCAATCACTGGCTTCCAGAACACAATTGAAGTTTCTTTAGCAGATGCAATTGCTAAAATAGGACACAAAATTTTTCCCATGCATAGCTTGTTATGCATGCCTTAACACATTTTACAAACACATTAAGGATCATACTATATCAATATTGTTACAAATCTTTTATAGATATGTAATTTTAGTGAAATTCTGTGTGAAATTGTTGTATTTTTCTGTATAATGTAACATTAAAAACCGAGAGAAACGAAGCTCTGCCGGAAAAATAAGAATACAAGGGCAAGACTATTTAACACTGAATAAATCGTTATCTCGATAATTTGGCTAGATATCACCAAGTTGACAACGGTTTTGGCGCCTCATTTGTATTATCAAATGTGACGAGATCTCTCCAAAAATCGCCAAACGTGACAACCATTTGGGGACATTTTTGCTCGGTCCCTATATAATTGTAATGGATTGATGTTCTGTGTAACTGTAACCGTATTCGCCCTCTTATGCTTTCCAGTAATTTCGAGAAGCAGAAAGTACTAGAAATATCTCGGCAGCCGGGTGAAAACTACTTAAGACTGGAGAGAGCATTAGTTTATCAATTGTTGTTAGTTGTTATTTCGGCGTGAATTCGAAGTACTGAAATACCTCCAGGTTAGCTATGCACTTTACACGCGCTTTGCATTGAGTTGAGTTTAACTTTTTTATCAGTTTGAAATTTAACTACTGATCGTACTCCGTGATACTGTGAAGAGTTGTACAACTATATTTATGGAAAGTTCCAGAACTGTGAAGTGTTTCTATTATTAACATAAATTTATCAAGTTATCATCGATTCTCTCTCCTTTCGATCTATTATGAACATGTATGCACGCAAGAGTGTATTAAAGTAATTAGAAGATAATGACGTAAGTTTTAAGATAATTCATTAGAAGATTTAAAGTTCAAAGAACCTAGAAATGAGTATCCCTGTGGTAGAGCAAATACAGGCAGTTTGACCTCCGAACACATTTCGAATTCAAGTTCAGCAGATGGGTTGGCTACATGGAAGTTTTTAAGATTTTCCTCATATGTAGCGAGCATATGAACCGGTCCTTTTTAGAAAATCAATCTTCCACGAAGTCATTTCGTCTTTAGACAGAGAGTTCATGCCTTAATCAGTTAACTAACTGGATTACGGAGACAAAGAAGAGAAGTGGATTGTATTCGCTTATTCGACTATGGCAAAGCAAGCAAGGGCTAACAGAAATAACGAGTAATACCCTACGTTTTAATATTTACTAACCTTTTTATTACTTTGGCCATACTATTACTTCTACTTCCGCCGGCTCATTACAGGATGCAAATTAGTTAATTATATTAGAACAGAATCCTTAAATTTAAAAAAGAGCTTCTGGCAGCGAGTGCTGACAATTTCAATACAGTTTTCTCACAGTTTATGAAACACAGTTTATGTTATTTTTCGTATTTCGCTTGACTATGCTAGCAGTGTTTGTTCGCATGAGTGTCTGAGCTAAAAACTATTATAGGTTGACTCTCGAGTAAATTTTATATTTTAAATATTCACGTTTTACCTTAGCTTTTGTACTGTGTTTATCATGTAAGCAGCAGAGACTTCCTGTTATTATATGAGTTAAGTTGTTGTTATATTGCTCGTTTATCTGACAGTAACATCAGCTTAACAGTAACCAGCGCACAAAATTCCTTGTGGCAAGGAACGCAAGCTACGCCTGCCGTTGGCAACAGCCTCGAGCACCTTACAGGTGACAGTGCGATTTAGCCCAGTTCCGCCCACAATTTTGATGGAGAGCACCCAGGGGGTACGGGGCAGAGGGTCTCCCACCCCTCTTCCCTTCAACCAAACCACATGAGAGCACTTTCGGCTCGCCGCATATTTAGAGTGCCACCATGCCTTCCCTATACTATACATTTACAAATATCCATGCCTTCTCCGGCATTAGAATTCGGAAGGTTCGGCACGGCAGTCAGCGACACTAACCATTATACCGGTTGGGAAGGCATGAGTTGTGTAAATAGTTAGATTGAAGAATTAGATTGAAGAAGGCTTGTTTTAAATCTTATTCCGAGCTGATGTTGTTTTACTAGAACGGGACAATAAGCCGCCTGGCTGTTTTCAATGAGCCAGAGATTAACAAAGGTACAATACTTTCGTGGAGTAAATTTTATTACAGCTCTTGCTACATCTACATCAGAAGGAAATCGCTAATACAGATACTTGAAAAAGCCTATTATCTGCTAGCAAAAGCTGAGTTTTGCAATAATATATAAAGATTAAGCTTCCAAGATGTTTTTTAAAAATAATTAAGCCATAAGACTAGCGAAACTTTGGCTTGTACAAGGTGTTTTTAAATACAACAGGATACTGTAGATTTTTACTTTCAAATGTTTATCCCAGACACACATTTTCAGTTACAAAGTTTCTCTAGATAGAAAACTGCATGAGAAGAAATTCAGCATTTAGGGCTGGACAGTTTTGAAGATACAGATAATTTGTAATTTTCTATACAGACCCCGTATAGCAGTCCATTTAATAGGATGTTTTTTATGCTTTAATAAGTTGAATCCAAATCGTTTCGTATCTTTACGAGCAATCGTAAAGGTATTCTGGTTTTCTCATGGCCAATGCAGGTTTAATCATGTTTAAATGAATACGTTACTCCCAGATGCTGCATCTGACAACTTTTGTTTTTGTTCCTAAGGAAACTTTAGAGAAGATATAATTTCGACTGAAATTATGCATTAAAAATTGCCAAAGGCCAGTAAATTTGTTTTTTAGTATCACCGGGAATTTTCGCTTCAAGGTAAGGAACATTTTAAATTTTAATATATATTTCCATTACTAGCAATATTTGATCTACTTATACGAATCAAATAGGTTAGATTTCATATTGACGAATCCGGGAGTATCGAAAATGCTTTATATTTTTGTTGAGAAAATGCTTCGACACCTGGTGTATCGAAGACACATAAAATTACCTGTCTTATTTTGAAACATTTTGTACTTTGTAATAAATATCTGAGATGAATATTTAACAAAATAAGCTTATAGCCTTTTTAGAGCACTCTATATATGCATATTGTTCCGGGCTAACAAAAGCGTGAATATCTCTTTCCACAATCACTGGCAGGAGGAAATTCGTATTCATTGCAATTAATAATAATACAAGCAAAAAAAAAAAAAAATCTGAAAAAGTTTCAGATTTTAAATTATTTAAAGGGTTTTTTCCTAACATTTTGTCTGTTATCTTTATTTATTAAATATCACGTTCTTCGCACTTAAACCATAAAATTCAGATCAAGAGCAATATAGCAAAATAGTTTTAAATTGAGCACATCCTTTAGAATTTCCGATGCAGAGTCTCGCTCACTGGAGATAAAAATGTTTTTTCCGTACAACGTTGTTATTGATCACTTTCAAATCGCTGAGTTTGTTAATCAAAAATTCGTTAAAGTTTTACAAAATAAGAAATGGATCAGAAAACAAATTCCAGATTTCAAATTTTGGCTGCCACATGCCCATATTCGCAGTAGAATTACGTCATTCAAAATGTGATGGCTCTATGTACCGTTGTTTTAACTTAATGCGAGAAGTATACATACATTTATGGAGATTTTTCAGTATTTAATTTCTTCAAATATAATGCAGGAGTCTAACATTTGGTCGCAATGGTTTGAAAAGTGAAACGGACATTTACAGTGAACCAACGCAAAATCGCAAAACGAAAAAAATAGTCCTTCAGAGACAAAGCCCCTTTGGACTAAAAAGGTTACACTAATATAGAAAAAATAAAAAAGTAATTAATCAAATATCCACAAACATTTACAGAAATTTACAAAAAATTATTAAGATCGCCCTCATCATAATGTCATTTCATTTTTATATACTACATATGCAAGATTGCGCTTTTGTGGATGATAAGTGCTTTTATGTACGTTTTTATGTATGTTTGCATATACATATTGCACTGAAGTTTTAGCCCAAAGAAGCCTTAGCTCGAAAGGGATATTAGTCTCGAAACGGGATTTTGAGATGAATAACTATAAAAACCTGAATCACTTTTCAAATTGTTGCCACCAAATATTGTGGCCCTGTATTACTTTAAAAGAAATTAAATAAAGGGGAGTGTGCACGAATGTAAACATGTTTCTCGCATTAATAAAAAACGACGGTGCCTAGAGTCAACAATTTTTGAATAACGTAGTCCTCCACCCGAACATGCACCCCTGGAAGCCGAATTTTGAATTTGTTTTATTACCTATTTCATATATTTAAAACTTTAATGAATTTTTGATTAAAAACTCAATGATTTCACAGCGAGCATTGGCAACAGTGTACGGTTTATCTATAGCCCGCGAGACTGTCTATCGGAAGTTCTATAGTTGTGCTGTGCTGCTTTTAAGTATTTACTGATTTTGCTGTTGAACTGAATGTTACGTGGCGTAAGTAGCAAGAACGTGATATTTGATAAATAACGTAAACACGCAAAACGTTGGTAGTAAAACGTCGTCAGAAAAAAAGTTTTGTAAAGCCATCTTATTGAGAAAATTTAACATTCATATTATTAACTGAGAAAAGACGGGAAAAAAACAAAAATTTGCACACACTTAATGCTGCATCGGAAATTTTAAACGTATACTTCTATGCTGCTTTTAAAGTTTTTGTAATTTTTCTGTTGAACTGTATATGGCGTAAGTGCGAAAAAAATGATGCTTAATGATAAAGCTAAAAAGACAACAAGAAAAGAGTAAAAAGCGTTAACAAACCTTTTTGGGCGACTGTTAAAATCAGACCTTTCAGATTTTTTTTTCACTGTAAAACACTTGACAATGCTTGTCTTTGTTGAAGGCATAAAATATTACTATCACACGTGGCATTAAGATTCTCATTCTTCGATTTTTATTCTTCTTTACTCCTTAAGGAATTATTTACATTTGTGGGCATTAAAATTCTTATTCTTCAATTATCATTCTTCTTTACTTATTAATGGCTTATTCACACGTAGAATAAAATTCTTAGTCTTCTTTACTCATTAATGGTTTACTCACGCCGTGGCAGTAAAATTCTTATTCTTCAATTTGTATTCATCTTTACTTGTTAATGGCTTATTCCCACGTGGCATTAAAATAGTTATTCTTCTTTACTTATTAATCGCTTACTCACACGTAGCATTAAAATTCTTATTTTTCCGTTCTAATTCTTTTTTGCTCATTAATGGCCTATTCACACGTGGCATTAAAATTCTTGTTCTTCTTTACTCATTAATGGCTTATTCACGCGGGACATTAAACTTATTATTTTTTAACTCATTAATGGCTTGCTCACATGTGGCATTAAAGTTCTTATTCTTCTTTACTCATTAATGTCTTACTCACACGTGGCAACAAAATTCTTATTCTTCTCTACTCGTTAATGGTTCACTCATACGTGACATTAAACGTTTTATTCTTCTTTACTCATTAATGTCTTATTACCTAAACCCACGAACATTCCCAATTTCGTCCCACATTTGATTCACCATAATGGAATGACATAAGCTACATAAGAGGTTCTTCTCTATAACATAAATAAATAAAAAACATTTTCTTTTAAAAATTCACAAAAGCATCGTTTCTAATAAAATCCACCATCGGTCGAGCGGTAAAGTCGCTGATTGTTCTGTCCGGGGTTCAAATCCATGCAAACAGGCGTGGTTTTCCTCATGTATAGCACGTATGCGATCCATTTTTCCTTAAAAAGTCTTCCATGAAGACATCTCTCCTCTTAGTTATTGGTCCTCCTCTGGTTTATTTGTCTAGGCTCCCTCTTCTGGTTTATTTGCCATAATCAAATAAACCAAATCTAAAATAATCCTCTTAAGGATGCCGTCGACGAACTTTCTGTGCTCATTTCATGTAGCATAACCGTATTTTACATGCGCATATAATTTAGCAAGAGTTTTAGGAAATTAATAAAAATAATTTTGATAGTCCAAATAATAATGCTGCTTTAACATGGCACTTCACAGATTTAAATTTGAAGGCCAATTTTAGATGCAATTTTCCAGATACTAATGAATTTACCCTTTGTGGATATTAAATAGACCTAGAATATAACCTAGGATCTAAATTGTTAATTGACTTTACATCTCCAAATTAATCAAAGCATAGATTAATACGTAATCTCTGCGAATATTATGATTGATGCTGCTTAAATGGGTATTTGTAGTTTAAATCAAAGCGAAATTAAGTGTTTCAAATTGGAAGCCAGTATGTTCGCTCATCAAATTCTGATCTATCATTATCCTTGTCTCACACATCTCTTTAAGAGTCTCTGAAAATTTTAAACGATCAATATGGCTAGGCATTGAGAGCAAATAAAACTTAGTACATAGTGTAATTGCGAGTTGCTAGCCCTCCATTATTTTCTCCGTGACCTCATGTAGAAGAGCTAAAGAACATGGGTCATTATGGTTCGAAAAGCCTCTTATGCTGCTAGATCATCTGCCCGAATTTTAAGAGGGATCCAATTAGCAGTGTTCAACAGTTTTGCAGCTCGGGAGCTGGTGGGTCGTGAATCATCGTGACTAAAGCTGTGTGACTGACTCGAATCTAGTGTGACTAGTGTATAGTGACTAGAGCTGGTCTGGAAACAAATAATGTCTCAATTTTATTTATAAAAAAAATACGGAATTACAGCATAATCTTTGCTGATTTTTCCATAGTAAAACATTTTGGTTGAAACTTTTTATGTAATGTTTACCTTCGAAACTCTGCCCAAAACATTTTTAAAATGCAGAAATTCTACTGAAGACATCTTACAAATAAATCGTATACGAATGTCCTTCACGAAGCCATCCATCCCTTTAGGTACATCCTAAAGTGCTTTGCTATGATCGAAAAATATCCAATCCAATTTCACAAAGAAATTTAAACTTCGTTATTCTCTTCACGTAATTTCTTTCAGCCTAGCTTATTGTACAGTTTAACCTTACAGCTAGCTTCAAAATTTCCTCCAAAATCTTTTTCTGTGATGGATGCGGTGGAGAGAAAAATATTCCTTACATTCACCTTCGCTTAAAGTTCTACTGAAGAAACGGAGACTAGCTGCCAAATTCGGACGGTGATGAATTCTCATCCGCCACTTTTTTTTTAGTTCAGGTACCACTTGTAGAATCTTTTGGTACTTCAGAGCTGGGAAGCATACAAATCAGCGATATCTTCTCCAGGATTAGAACTTTGAACCCTCTGACTGATGGCCGGACATGCTTTCAGTTGGAATGTGGAGACACGCGGTAAGGAACGCGAAAATTCTTCACAAAGTCTTGCACCATTTTTACAACAGTGTAGCAACGAACAATCAAGACTTCAAATAGTATTAGATAAAGATCTGATTTTGAAAGATCTCATGTGGTGTTTCTTTATTTTAAAAATAAGATCTGAGGAAAATATCTCTTTTTTAATTAAAGATTAACTTGAGAAAATTAAACTTGACTGCACAGGGTGGCTACTATTTTAAAACTCATTTACAAGAAAATATAAACAAAGACGACAAAGCCGTTGAAAGATAGAAATCATTGAGCATTTAAAACACTGGTTTCACGGGCCACGAAAAATAAGATGATTTTTATTTAAGGTGCAGAGTTTAGTTTTCTTTTTTTTTTTCTTTTTTGAAGCAGCAGACTTGAAAAATGAGCAATGCCCTCACCGGGACTCGAAGCTGAACCCGAATGTGCTACCGCTACATCACGAAGGCATGTTGGAAAGAGGGAGAAAATACTTTATAAAGAGATGCCATGTTAATCTCGATATCGAAACCTTTTTCTGAGAAAATACTGAGTATGCTTTGTTTTTTAAGATATAATTATTAATCGTCTCTAAGGAAAGGTGGTCCATTATAATCTGAAACATAGACTGTTAGATTTTACATTTAAAATCTGAAACATTTTATTTAATTTTCGTAAAATCTAACAGTCATGCATAGCTTGTTTCGCAGTACTAGTTAAAGATTAAAATATAGTAATAAATGCCAGAAGAAAAAGAATGAATATAACAAAATAGTCAATAATGTTATTGATTAGCAAAAGGATTTGTTAGTCAACGAATATAAATTTGCTTAGATTGTTTAACACTTTCGAAACGCTTTCATGGATGTCTTTCTAAATTAATAATCCATAAATAAATTTCACCATTCATTTCATTATCTGTGATATGCAGCAAAAGTATTAAATTTCTAACGTCTTGTATGCTTGGTTATCATAAAATGTACTCGACGTTGAAGGCTGTTTGGTGAATTATAACCAAGTCCTTAAAGTACTACAAAAACAGGAGAGTAATGTACAGAACCCTTTATTAACTCACATTCAGTTCACAATCGGCACCAACTCGTGCTTCCAGAAGCCAACACTTTTGGCTTAACTCAAAAAGGTAATGAATAAACTTAAAAATAATAAAATATAATAGCCTAACGGAGTCACAGGTTAATTATCGCGCAAGCTGGCTCTGGCTCGGAAGTTGGCGTAAACAAGCCAAACAGCAAGAATAGCTCAACACCACACAGTTCTAATCGCTAGATAATCAAGGTAGCAATGTGGCCTTTAAGTAGGCAGATCATGATCTGATTTCCCGCTTCCAAAATCTTTCCTGAGATACTCTTTTCTTTCCTCATTTGAATACACGCGCGCTATTCAATCTGCATTCAGGCAAGAAAGTGTGAGTTGAAAACAAGAGCTAAAGCTGCTGAAACATAAAATAACTGTTACATAAACCCGCACAAAGTATACTCCTTGGAAAGGATAAAAAGCAAATGCTTCATAAAGAAAGTAAAGAAGAAATTAAACAATGGGAGAAAAGTACTTTCTTAACAGAAAGATATTCATAATATAGAAAATATGCCTAAATTCATTGAAAATGCAATAAAGGAAAGCAGAAAAAAATTTAATATAAAATGCTAGACAGGATCGATTAATACTTTGCGGGAAAATGTGTAACTTCCCTTAAGAAATTCAATAAAATTACTCTTCAACGTTTCTCAGACTATGGTCCGCAGACTACAAGTTCTTCTCCAAGGTTTCACTTGCGATCTGTTTATATTTCTGTACTTAAAACAGCCATTCTCAAACTACCATCCTCAGACCACAGGTGATCCTCGACGGTCGCCCTTGCAACGTTCTTAGATATCCAAAAAAAAAAAAAAAGACAAAAAATTAACAAAAACCTTAAATCTTTCAGATTTTATATTACACCCAAAGAGGCTTTTTTTAACGTTTTCTGTGTTACCCTTATTTATTAAATATTATTATCTGTGCACTCAAACCGCATTATATTCAATTCAACCATAACGTTACAAAATATTTAAAAGCAATATATCGTTACATTTTTCAATAAACTGTCTCGCGCGCTGGAGATAAAAATGATTTTTCCTTACAGTGTTACCACTACTCGTTTCGAAATTACCGAGCTTGTTAATCAAAAATTCGGTAAAGTTTCACAAAATGTGAAATATATAATAAAACAAATTCGAAATTCAAAATTCGGGCTTGCAGGTGCCCATGTGCGCCTAATAATTAGGAATTTCAAACTTTGATGGCTCTAGGTACCGTCGTTTTTTCACAATGCAAGAAACCTACATGCATTTTTTCATTATTTAATTTCTTTAAATATAATAATAATACAGGGCGATAATATTTGGTGGCAACAATTAGAAAAGTGATTCGGACACAGTGATTTAACTCAAAGTGCCGGTTCGAGATTAATAGCCCTTCTGGGTTAACGCCTATTTGGGATAATAATTACTTAGGGTAACTTATCTCAAACTATGCTGTACAGACCACAAGTGGTCCTTGAATGTGTCCTTACGATCCTTTTGGATTTACAAAAAGATAAGATATAAAATTCAAATTAACTGCGTATACCACACTAAAATTAAGAATCTCTGAGTTTAGAATTTGTACATAGCAATTACTTTTTCTTAAGACCGATGTTTTACGAAATTTAATACCAGTTACCCTGCTTACAGACTTCTTACTTTAGTCTTATCGACAAAAGAGAGATTTAAAGCACCATGCTTCTGGTGCTTCTTGCCTTCGTTTCTGTGCAGATCCGACACCGCTGAGCCCATTACCGATGAAAACAGTATTTAATGAATTATAGAATTGAGCTTTAAAAATTATAATTCAGTTTTCTTTTTTCTAAACATCTGCCTCAGAAACTGTTTTTATTGCTAACCCAAATTAAAAGTATTGAAATTGGGTTCATGTGCGTGGTATTCTCAAACATAAGATTGCCAGTACACATCCAAGCACAGAACAACTCATACATCGCATTGATATGAATACTTATTAAATTGTTAGCTAATAAAATAAAAATTCTATAAAGTATTATCTCCCTCCTTCCAGCATGCCTTCGTAGTGTAACGGCAGCACACACGGCGCGTATTTCGAGAGTCCAGGTTCGAGTCTCGGCGAGGGCATAGCTCATTTTTCATATCTCCTGCTTTCCAAAAATTAATGTCTCTACTGCGGCGCCCGAAATAAAAAAGGTGGTGGATGATGATTCTATACAACCAGGATTTGGCGATTGGGTCCCCTAATCCAAGGGCATTGCTCATTTTTCACGTGTCCTGCTTCGAAATAACCTAATGTCTCTACAGTGGATTCCGAACTAAAAGATGGTGGATAATATTTCGACACCATCAGGATTTGGCGATCGGGGTCTCGTAATCCCCAGTTGCCGTTTGAAAAGAGGGAGTATATAAGGTATCTTCTCCCTTCTTTCAGCAGTTGTGGCGGTATGATATTCATTGCGTATTTCGAGAGGTTTAGGTTCGAGTCCCGGCGAAGAAATGGCATATTTTACACGTTTCCAGAATTTAAAAAAAAAAAAAAAGAATGACTCTACAACTCAAATAGCAAACTCTAATAAGTTTTAATTACTAAATAAAACGAATAGAAATTTTCTTCTGTTAACTTAATTACTTAATTTAGATATAAAATTTAATTGATTCTCAAAATATAAGTATACTGGTAGTAGCATACACTAAAAAATTACTTTCCAAGAGAATAAGAGTAAGGTGGTTCGCAGAACATTTCAATTTATAAAAGTAGTTCCCCAATTGAAAAAGGTTTGAGAAATGCTGACTTAGAGAATTTTCAGTATCAGATGACTAGAAGTGACAAAGCTAAACTAAATAAAAGACGGAATTACCAACTTCTTTCTAGAAAGTGATTACTTTGAAAAAGATGGTTATTGACTTTATTTCTTTAACCATTGATTCTAAAATCCTACATGAAGTACAAAGTTTCTCAGAATAAGGTACAGAATTTTTTAGAAATATTTTGGTAATGTGGGACTAAAAATTTCCCCAAATGCAAAACTGAATTTTTTACATGACACCTGGAGATTCAAATGCTTAATCAGCGGAATGTTTATCATACTTTCATAACTTAAACACAAAACATTCCTTACCTTTATTTGCAAAATTTTCGAAGACAGTAAAGGAGAGATATATTGATTTAATCATTTTTCAGCGTCTCTTACTGATCGAAATCTGATATTAGCTAAAACAATTTAAGGAGCAACTAAATTTGATAATTTGATGGTGAAATTGTACATTTTGGTGATTGCAATGAAAATAGAGTTTAGTCAATGAAAATAGAGTTTAGTGTCTCGGTTGATTTAAAGAGTGATCTTAGAGAATAATATTCTATATATCAGTAAGTACACTGAAGATTCAAATCATTATGACTACCTACTCAATAACTTTAGACAGGTTGTTCCAAATGTCTAAGCAGCAGTCACACGAAGTCAAGATATTCCAACATGGTGCTGTTTGAGCTCTGAGCTGCCGCTCCACAACATCGAAAATATGCTCTATCGGGTTAAGATCCGCTAAATCAGGTGGCCAGGACATTCATTGGAATTCATCCTTATACTCCCCAAACCGTTCCAAGACAATTCGAGTCTTGTGACATGATACGCTGTCCTGCTGGAAGATTCCATTTTCAGTTGGGAAGACAGACGCCATATAAGATACGCCTGATCCGAAGTTATGTTCAGATAGTCCACAGCTTTCATGGTTTGTTCTACTACAACTAAGGGTCCCAAAGCAGCCCACGAGAACGGCTCCCAAAGCATAATACCAACAACAACAACTTGTGTATAACCTGTTGTACCGGCGGAAGCAACTCTTTGTCTGGAAGAAAGCATATCCTGACACTGCCATCGATGTGATAAATCCGAAATAGTGATTCATCCGACCAGGCAACTATCTTCCACTAATCCAGGATCCGGTCTCGATGTTCTCGAACCCACTGTAGGCGTAGTTAACAATGACGCTTGGTCAACAAAGGCACACCAGTGGAACGTATGCTGCGCAGTCCCATATCCAACAGTTTTTGTTGAGATGTATGTTCCAACACTTGCGTTTCTGCATGCATTGTATTTAGCTATCAGCCCATCCACTGACAGGCGCCGATTTCGCTATAAAAAGCGGGACAGTGCCTCACGTCCGTTTCATTTGATAACGCTTGGACGTCCAGCACCTTGGCGTCTACTACTGATTTCACAGTGATTTATCCGCTTTCCATATATAATAATAACGGCAGATTGTGAACAACCTACCAATCGAGCAGTTTCGGAAATAATCGTTCTGAGTCTTTGGGCCATTACACTCTGCCCTCTATCAAATTGGCTTAAATGAGCAGCCTTTCCCGTCATTCACAAAAGTAAGTGCAAGAATGATTCCTTACCTTTGCCAGCAGCAGTTGAATACTATTTTACACTTAATCACGTACCCTCCACGTCATCTAGATGAATTCATGGAAAAAATGTAGAAGTGATCATAATATTTTGACTCGTCAGTGTATTTTATTTATCTTCTCAGGAATACTGTCACTTTCAGAGGTGGAGCTAATAGCACCCAAAGAGCTAATAGCCGCAAAGTCACTATATTATAGTGTTTTAATACATGAATTATGTAATTATGCAAGATGTAAGGTTCATTTAAAGCACAAATTTGGAAAGTTGTTTCGTTTTCTTTTCTTATTTGCTAGTTATTTGCACTTTATTAATGTATAATCGGCACTTACTGTCTAGGAATATGATGTTTGTAAACTTACTTCTTAGGTGGCTGTCTAGGGGCTAATAAACTAGTCCGATTTATGTAAAACTTGAACATTTAATGAAACATGAATAGTTGCTACAAACTACAAAGTAATTACATACGTAGAAGAAAATAGGTGAGATTATTTACAAATGAAAGAGAAGGAATCGTCTTTTATATTCAAACATGTTTCAGTCGCGTCATCGTCTTAATGGCGGAATCGTGTGACTTCTATCATCGGAAAAGTAAAAGATTTATTCTCACAGCTTGTCGCGTCATCCGATTATAATGAACGATGCAATCCCACATTAATCTTGTTCTGGAAACCACTAATGTAATTCCTAATCACAAACTCATACATTTATGTACACAGGGCTCACAGAAGTAGAAATCTGACCGAAAGAAAGGTTCTGTAATATCCAGAAACGAATTCCTGCAGATTTATAGATTTATCGGCATTATGAAATTCCCCGAAATATAAGAAAAGGCAGTAGAATTCTATTAACTCTTCTAATCAGGTATGCGACTGAAGTCTTCCCTTTATTTCTCTTCTATCTCTAAAATAAAATGGATACACTTATAAAACTTACAAATGTTAAAAGCGAATAAAAAATAATATTAAAAGTTTATTTTATAAAAAACTCTTTAAATAATTTTTAAACTCTTTAAATAATTAATAAACTGAAATGTATCAATTATTCTTTCACATATTTGAAAGAGAACAAGAGATTAAAATAATTATCCTTACAAAATTCGTTTGCAATTTTATTTCGCGAACAATGGAAACCTGAGGCGCACTTGATAAATATACAAAAATAATTGTCTACCCTTTTGGCAATGCAATTTGTTTTATTACTTACGCATCCATGCTTTTGTTACTTTTTATATCAATTTGTAGATGAATTTTGTAGAGACAAATACTTAATCTCTTACTCCCGTGAAACTAATATAATGAACTATACTTCTCATTTTAGTTCATTAACTATTTTATGCATTTTAGATAAAAGCTTATTTTAGAAAACCTTTCCTGCTAATTTTTTATTTTTATCTTTTTAATCTGAATTACACGTATTCTTCTCTTCTTTTTTCTAATGCATGTTCTTCACAATGCGAGAAAACGGCGCCAGTTAGAGGACCAAATTTTGAACACATGTAGTTCTCCATCCAAACACGTGCTCTTCCAAGCCTGAATTTTTTATTTCGAATTTTTTTTTATTTCCTGTTTTGTGCAAATTTAATGAGCTTTTGATTAAAACTTCATCAATTGAAAAGCTTTCTTTTGCCACTCTGGAAACCGTAAGATACTAATATTCAATATTTAATCAGAAAAGCTCAGCAATCTAAAACAAATGTGTGGCCAGTCGGCAAAACGCAATGCTTATAAGTTTCAACATAAGCATTATGAAAAAACCGGCAGCACCTATAGCTACCAAATTTTAAACACGCATAGTCTTTCACTCGAACATGCGCATCACGAAGCAATTATTTTGAATTTCGAAGTAGTTTGTAATTTATATCATATTTTCGGTTAATTAATTAAAATCTCAGCAGTATAAGTTTTGTGATGTCATTCGGAAACACCTAAGATATTTATGTGTCAACTTTAATCAGAAAACTCTCAGTATTGAGGAATGTGTAGCCACTAGGCAAAATGCAATACATTTCTCTATGAATTTAATCAAAAAAACTTGGCATTTTAAAAGAAGCATTTTCCCCTGCCCCAATTAAAATATATTTATCTTTCACGCGGTCGTGTGCTGTCGTTTAGCAAAGGAGGAGATATTTAATTCTTCTTCAAACTTATTCTCTTACTTATTAACAAAGTAAGCGATTTAAAAGCAATAAAAGCAAATTCACTTCAGTTATTTTTAATAAGTTAACTGTACCACTAAAACCACATTAGCTAGATTCGTTAAATTCATTATTAGACCAAAAGTGCTATTAATCCAAAAACAGAGAATTGCATTGGTTCACTATAAACGACGTATCACTTTTCACATTGTTGCCACCAAAAACTAATGCCCTGTATTATTTTTAAAGAAATTCAATGATGAGGAATCTGCATACTTGTATCTATATTCCTCACATTGTGAAAAAACGACACTACCTAAAGCCATCAAATTCTGAATAACATAGTTCTCCATCCCATCATGTGTAGCTGGAAACTCGAATTTTGAATCTTGACTTTGCTTTATTATATGTTACATATTTTGTAAACATTAATGAATTTTTGATTAACATACTTAACGCTTTGCAGGCGAGCAATGGCAACACATTCCAAATAAAAACATTATTGCCATTCGGAAAAATGTAATGTATTTATCATTTTTTTAATTAACAAATTTGGTATCTATGAAAGCAATGTGTTGATTGTCGATAAAAATTTCAAATATTTGTAGTCAATACATTTTCAGATTTTAAAAATAACAGGAGTCAAATAATCAAAAATATCCGTTTTCGAAAATTCGCCCCAAAATCAAAAATTTCGTTAAAAATTTCATACGAATTCCTTAACCAGAAGTTTTTTCTACTCTGCCCCATGGAGTAAACATTGAAATTCTAAGATTTTGAGCTTGCTCCTTAAGTGAAAAAGTGTGTTAAAAACGTTTCACTTAAAATTTTAAAAAAAATTAAATCAAATTTATCTTTTTAAAATCATTAATTATAAAACTAAGGTGCTTCAAATGTGCACAGAAATGAATGTATTGTGAGCACAAACAGAAATTAATAATTGAGACCCGTAGTATATGCTAAGTTAATTACGTAGCATACTATAGAAGCTGCATCCAAACTACTTGAAGCGAGATGTACTCTTTAGCCAGTAAGTGGAAGTCCTCACTGGCGCCCGAACATATCGGCCAGTTCAAAACCCAGTCATTTACAACCAGATCCCTAAAGAAGCTATATATGATGTACATGCGGAACATAGACCTGATAACGATCTTCATCTCATGAGATTTTAGCAAATATTAAGCAGAGTATTGAGTACTAAAAATAATGCAATTTTCTTTCCTTTCTTTCCCGTTTTCCTCCTCCGTTGTATTTAGTTTCTGCCTTTCTGTTAGAAAGATTGCCTTAAATGGATGATATTAATTTTATGCATTTTATCTCTTGGCCACATGGTTTCCCAAATAGAGCGAGCGCAAAATCGATAGCTTATTGGAAAATATTTAAAAATGAGAAAAAATAAAATCCGAAAGCTTTCAGAAGGCTATCGATTTTATATTACGCAAAAAGGGTTCATGTTCGGGTGGAGGATTACGCTATTCATAATTTGATGTCTCTAGGTACCGTCGTTTTTTCACGGTGCGAGAAACATGCATACATGCATGCAGATTCTTCATCCTATAATTTCTTTAAATATAATACAGGGTGATAAGATTTAGTGGCAACAATTTAAAAAGCGATTCGCAGTTTACAGTGAAACGCCACAAAATGCCATTTTTAGACTAATAGGCTTTCTTGGCTATGACCTTCTTTGGGCTAATAAACTATAATTTTTTTATCATATGCGACAAATACCAATGCGTGAATTAAATAAAGGTTTATAACAGTAAAATGTATGTTTTAATAGGAAACATTTTGCTAAAAATGTTTAAAGTAATATACATAGTTATATCAGCTTAAAAATGGCTACTCTCCGAATTCATTAACATACTTAAATTAAATAAGATTGGCCGTATTTAATTCTATATCAAGTTATCTACCAATAATTTAATTTTAATAAATATATGACAGTGTCTAAAAAATGATTCGTTTAGAAGAAATACCGTTTACAAATTTAGTATCGACCATTTCCTGGTAATGGGGTGCTGAATAATTTGGTAAAGAAAGATGATTAAAGAACGCAATTTATTTCCAATGAAATATTATTTAAAACAGCTTGTAAGTTCTTAAACATCAAAAGTTTTTTTTTTATTTCAGATCTTAAAAATCCAGTTAAAAACAAAGTTTGGAGCAACGGTTTGACGATTTAATCAGCTTCCTTTCGAGAGTAACATTTTGCAGTAGATACTTTCTGACTGGCAGTCGGACGTGACCGCTTGGCTGCCCATTTGAAAAGGACTGGAATTTTCGACAGCCCGGAGTATCTTCTCAGCAATTCTGGTTTCATGGATGGTGATCACTTTCACATTTCTCTTGTTATAATTCTTTGTTCAGAGGGTGTTGGAAGGCTCCAGATCACAGGAAAGTTTCTTCAACTTCTTATTTTGAATTGCCTTATATCTGTTCATAAATTTTATCTGTGTTTTTTCTTTTTCCTTTCTGTATTTTACAACCTAAGAACATTTCTCGAAAAGCTCTTTATGCACTGGAAATAAAAAATCGAATCTAAAAGAATGTTTTCTACCCATTGCCACTTAACATTTATTTAGTGATAAATTATGTAAATGAGCATATCTTGTTTTGCCCTTCAGAGAACTCATAAAGTATCTATTCAAACTAAAGAATTTTCCATAAATATTGCTTTCTGTTTATTAAAATATAAGTCTTTCTGTGTATGCCGCAGCACAGACTAATTATTAAGCTTAAAAAACTTGGCATTTGCCTATTTTATGTATTGCGAAGTTCTCATTTAACTGATAAATGATCTAATATGACATAAACTCGGTTTAGGTATCTTTTAGAAGTATATATTGTTGCGAAATGCCCAGCTGCGGTAAGATAGCTTCCCCACGAAGCAGGTTTAGGTATTTTGGCACAAAATCGGACTTTTTCTGAAATGCCATGCCAGTTGGTTTCAATATTTCGATTCTATGACTCAAATGATGCCAAACTGCCAAGTTTTCCAAAAACCGCACGAGTAGTTTTTGAAAAATTAGCTCTCAAAGTTTTAGCTCCTCAATGTTAATTGAATTTGGCAAATATTTGTAAATATATCTTTTTTTATTAAGCTTATTTTATTCTTCCTTTCCCATTTCAAAATTTAGGTTCATTCCAAATAAAATACGCCCATCTTTTATGATTTATTTTTAAAATTTGTATTTTGAAATAATATTTCTCGAAAAATACTTTGAATTATAACCTATAACATTTTTAACGTTATCTTAAAGTAGATGGATTTCTAGGCACACCTGCAAAAAAATTAGAGTTCCTAATTCAAAATTTTCTAATATATACATAAATTTACATATTGGCTAGTTTTGTAATTTGGCATATTTGATATAAGCGATAATAACGCCAAATCTGGTTTACGCACTTTGATAAAATTATTTAAAATTATGAACGATAACTTTTCTTCCGCTCGTATATAATGATATAAAGGGAAAGGAAAATAGGTTGCTATAAATTAACAAGTTCGCCTAGTGAATTATTCTTGGCGCAAATTTAAAAAATATGCCAAAATAAACTTTTGAATTTATCTGTAAATTTCGCCCCAAATTATACAAAATTTAATATTTAGGCATAATTTAAGTCGAAATATGGAAAACCATTGGCATGTCATTTCAGAAAATGTCTGATTTTGTGTCAAAATACCTAAGTTAGAATAATGCTATATATAAATCTAATATATATCCTAAGTCGCGCTTTCGTCACATGAATAACCCAATTTGAATTTCGTCAATCGGCCCAGTAGAACGGGAGATACAAAAATGTTCTTTTTTTTTTTTTTCCAAGTGTATCTTTATGTAGAATATAAGAAAAGACAAAGTTAAAATGTGGAAAATATTAAACTTTACTGCGAAATGGGCTTCCAATAATCAGTTCCTAACTTATATTTGGTACCAAAGACTTTTTTGACAGTATGTGTTTCATTTGCTTCTTACGAAAGAAGCTTTTCAAAGTTAAAGTTGATTAAAAGCTATCGTCGATCAACAATGAACCAGGAAAAACTTGGCAGTTTGGCAGTCCTTTCCTTTGAAAATACAGTAGCTAAAAACATGAATTTTGAAGAAGCTATAAAAGGATTTTCAGAAATCAAAGCTCGCGAAAAAACACCTTTAGGTTCTTTTTATTCGCATAAAAGTTGGGAACATTTTTAAACCATCAAAAATGGCAGATGAATAAACCTTTTTAACTGTACACGTTTCTGCAAGATGTAAATTTTTTACTTCCTTGTACGAAGTAAAAAGGAAGTAAGGTAATCGCGAAAATTTTCGGGTATGATATTTCAAAGAAAATATCCATTTTGACCGCTATCGAATGCAATTTAACGATGTTTTTGAGCTACATCCGTACGTAAGAACAGAACAAAGGACTCTTCCCCCCCCCCAAAGAAAATTATAAAACTGATTTAAAATGAATTCTGAAAAGCCTTTATCGTGGCGTCTGTGCGTACCTACGTACGTATCTCGCATAACTCAAGCACAACTAGCCTCAGAATGTTGAAATTTTGTACATAGGTTTGTTCTAACATGTAGATGTGCACCTCCTATTTTGGTTGCAATTAGCCTGACCAAACATATACAAATATATGTATATATATATATATCCAGTCTGTAACTGAGCTTAGTGATCTCAGTTCCTTTTTTCTTATATGTTTGTAAATTGTGCATTTTTTGCTTTACCAATCGTTGAATTATGTGGTTCTCATCATCCGGTTAAGGTTTTTATGTCTTTAGTAAATCTGCATGCAATATTTGTGGAATTATCAACAATTTAAAAGTTATTTAAGTACGTTTAAGCCTCGGCCATCTTTGTTTACATTTGAAACTTAGCACAATATTGGATTTGTAGCCAATCTAGATAACGCCTTCTTTTATTATTGCGAATTAAATCATGCTTAATCCGTTCTGAGATTTATTCGAGCAAATAAGTGTTTAAGATTTGCTTCGTAATTTTTAATACAGATATTTTGAGTTTTTGTGTATTTTTGCCTTGTCACGAAGTGAGAACTGAATTAATTGAATGAGAAATACTCAATCGTCTGTGAAAAACTGTTTCTTTTTTGTTTTGTTTGCTTAATTTCTTTTATACATAGTTCTAGCTTTATTGTAGTATTTGAATAAAACATATGGCAAGGATTAGATAATTCTTTAAATGATATACATTTTGTGCATTCTGAGTTATAATATGAATGGAATATAATACTGTTAAGTAAACCTAGCGCTATGGTAAACAAAGTGAATTTTAAAGAATGCATTTATTGTATTGTGGTTTATGCTATAAATGCTCTGTCGGCAAAGTAGATTTAATTCAATTCAATACGTTTAAATGAAATGCGAGAAAAAATGCGTATAATTTAATATTTTCCGTGTAAGGAAGTCATGTGGTATATATATCAGACTTTTTTTTTTTAAAGCCTTAAGCCTTTTCGCTTTCCAAATCATTTTAAATATTTCATTTTAATTAAATAAATATTTAATATTATGTACTTCCATTAACGTTTTCTATGGTGATCATTCCAAATAAGGGGTGCAGGTAAATTTCCGCCCGGGCCTTGATAGATGGATGTCTGCCACTACCTTCAACCTCTGGATATTCTAATCGCCATATCTTAAGGGCCACCGTTCTACAAAGACACTAGGGTGACAAACGCTAAGGATTCGAATTTGAACTCAGTGGCCTGAATATCAGATAATTTCCGTTAACAACTATACCATTTAAATTAGGTAACAAACTGTGCAATTAGCAAAAATATTCTTATATTCTCATCAAATTACAGGCATTAAAATTTAAAACTTCAGCTAGAAGTATACATATATATAAAAGTATACATATATTATCTATATAAATAAGAGAGAGAGCAATACTTTTATAAAAGTTTACTTTTTGTTAGTCTGAAAGGAATTTAAAGAATGTTTCATCTGCTTTGAAAAGGAATAATTATTTCTTATTTCAAATATTTAAACGCGGGATATATTTTTTACCCTGAGAAGGAAAGGAAACATAATTTTACTTGAAGGCATACTAAAATGGGCACATTTCAGAGCGTTAAAATAAAAAAACTGTTACAATATCATGCTTGTATACAGTTTCTCCTAGTAACTCAGTTTTGTAACTTTACCAAACAAATTATACTTTGCAATTTCGGTTCGCTTGTTATTTGACTTTAATTAATTTATGACTTCTATATTAAAACTTCCGTTTTGAAACGATAATTAAATGTTATTCTTCTAATTATTCCCAGCAGAAAATCTAATAACATTTCTTCCTAATTCAAATTTAATTGAATAATTCTTTTGAAGTCAAAATATTTGAGCTCTCATTTTGAAAGTTTTAAGATTTAATAATTTATGTGTATTTTATTCAAGAAACGAGTAAAGCAAATATGAGATTATTTCTTCTGACAGGCATTTACTAATTCTGCTAATAAATTCAGCTACGTTTTTGTTATTATTTCTTACTGGCACTCTAAACGCACATAATCTTCCATCCTCGCTTTTCTTTCTTTCTCCCTGTCATATGTCCGCTACAGAATTATTTTCTAATGCGTTTTTTACTTTTATATTTATCATCGATCTAGTAAAGTAAAAGATTGCATTTTGAGCTGATTAATCATTTTCTGAGTCTAAGAGTTACTTTTGGTTTTGATGTTTCAAAAGGCGTACTGAATATTTAATGCAATTTAATACGTTTTTAATAATATATTTCTGTAGAAAGATCAATTCTATTCATAAATAACAAACTTTTACTTAAAGTTATTTTCTACAAAAAATGACTAAGCACATTTTATAGAAACAGCAAGGCTCCCTTCCTTCACGAGATAAAAATGAATGTTATTTTTTGAAAAATTATATCGCTTTTTCCTTTTTAATCGTTTTATTCATTTGATATTAAATAGAGGTTACGTTTTTCCATTTATTATAGATACATTAATGTGGATTTTTCGCAAATGCAGACTAGTTCACTTTTTCAGTGCGCAAAAGTCAAACCATAAACTGTCATGTTTTGAGACTTCGGTTGATAAGATATATAATAAAAAGTGGGTACTGTTCAGTTAGAGCGTCGTCAGTCTTGTTTGAAATTTTCTATTAGTTCAGATTTAAAATTTAATTTTCTAAAAGAAGTAGTTACTAATTTCCTTACAGCATAGGAAAAGCTAAAAAAAATATCCAGTCCTGAAAGCATGCAATAGCTTTATAATTATTTGGAACGTTAATTATGCTTGATAAATATGCTAAATTTTTTAATATCTCTCTCAATTTCAAAAATAAAACAATGTAGAAATTCTAATTTGTGAAATGAGGCGCTACAATCAGCTTTTTCTTGACAATTATACACACTGCAATAGGCAACCAATGTTAAATTTCTGCAAGTCGTCCCTACTCCTCCGGATGTGATCAAGGTGACAGCCGGCAACGCCTCAGACGAGGGAGAAAACCCGTTTGGGTTAGTCTATTTCTTATTAGGTCCATGGTATCCTCGCATTTACACTACGCGTACTTTCTATTTTCTGCTAAAATAACAATAATGGATTGTTTATTATTGTAAATTAACATTAACATCTTTATTTTAAATTTACGTTTCTAACAGTTAAACTTAGGCGTTACTGAAAATAAGTATAATAAATTGTTTATATTTAAAATTACCGTGATACAGTAAGTGAATAGCTACCAATTATTAAAACGGTAAATAAAGTCTCAGTCTCTAATACTTGCATTTCATACATCTTCTATACTTTCAAAGATTTTTAAGCTTTAGCACATATAAAAATAAAAAAAAGATTAAATTCATATCATGGAACATATTAATTTTATAATTTTTACAAATTACCTTATTGCTACGTAACGACGCAATCCCTTACATACCAGTAAGTAGACAATCTTCATTATTTTCTAAAAATTTTAAACTTTATATTAATAAAAAAAGAAAAATATTTTATTGCATATGAATATCGTACACAGCTTTCATATCACTGTTTCTTAAGCTTCTAAATTACGTCATATTCTCTATAGGCATGCTGGAATTCTTCACATTAATCAATAAAAAATTATTTCTCCCTTTAGTACTTCCCCACAATCGCTTCACAGTTTGAGTATGGCATCAAGTTTCGAGATCTACAAAGTTATAGTTGTGATTCACAGTGAAATGTTCATACCTAGCATTTCTCAGTTCCTCTTGCTTATATCCTTTCCAGCAGTCTTAAAATATAATGCTCCCATCCGCGATGGTTTCTTGAATGGCAGTCATCAATGTCGTAGCACAACGATCAGGAACGGCGATCAGAAAACTTTCGGCATAGCTTCAATATAGCCCACCCAGAATTTTATCCAAAACATATCGCCAAGAGCGGCAATAAATGATATGATGTGGTAACCCATACTATTCGCCAAACGCAATGTAAACAAGAGGATGGGATTACGGTTACAGCTAATATAGTAGTCAGTTACATTTACTCAATTGCAAAACAAATTACCGAGATATCCATTTATTACCATATTTGTTAAATGCACGTGCCAATTTATTCTTACTTTTCCGGCACAGCTTCTCTTAAAATTTATCTCGTGCTGCATTGCACGAGGAAATACAACATTTTTAAATTAGAATTGTACTAAAATTAACTACCTATACAAAATTCGTAACGCTATTTTCGGCGAATGTTTAACGCTCAGATATTGTGGAGAATATTGTTTTGAAGATCAGATTTTTGCATTTAGTTATGGATTGCTCTAAACCTGCTGCTAGTGATGTTGTAATTAAGTATCGAGAGATTTTAAAGGAAAATTTAAGGTGGGAGTTTTTAAACAGGCTAAAAGTTTGGGAAAGCCAGGCATTCCAAAGATATATTTTGTGCATTAATTAACAAGAGAGTATGAACGTTTTAGAGGATTTTTGAAGGATTGTGGATTATTGAAGAATAAAACTTGTGAAAAATGTAAGATACCATGCAAAGGTATCTTACATTTGGGAAAGCCAAGCAAAGGTGAGATTTTTCCGCATTGTTTTTAAAATTACATCCTTTTAACCTTAATCATTTTCATTAATCATTCCTTAATATATCTTTCTTTTAAAATCGTGTATAATAGTCGTAAATTTATTTCTATTATCCACGATTTCTGGTGAAATCAAGATGTCCGCTATTTTTGAAACATGAAGTTTCGTCGAAAATCTGGATGGCAACCATTTCTCAAAACAACGTATTTCATGTGCTTTGGCGCCAAAACAAATTAGCCAAACTTTAAAGGTGGGCTATACTGAAGCTTCGGCATAAACCCCCGAATGCTTATTGTTTCAGAAGAATACGTCCAACGTTGTTTTTCCTTCTTGTAAAAAGGTTTTTCGTCTTTTTCTACGATTTTATTGGCACCAGCGATTTTAATTCTTTTACGAGACATCAAACTAATTGCACATACCTCCGTGAAGTAGTTATTCCAATATACTGCCGTATTATGACTCATTTCTTAGTGAAGTTCTCAAAATTCAATCGACGTTAGTTCTTGACATCACAAATAGATGAAACGAACGGCACTGAGGAAAGTGAGACGCCAGCCTTCAAACCATGTTTTGGTTCTCAGTCCTTTTTTTCACAGCAAGATCGTATGTAACAACGCCATATAAAAGCTTTGTTTCAGTCGAAAGTTAACTTCTTCGGATAATTTTGAGAACAAAGTCTGTTGATATGAAATTATTCCTTTATCCTGAAAGAATCTTATAGCAGCCTCTTCGTCATTAGGTAACTGCCAAATTGTGTAATCCATCCTACCAAAGAATGGCGAAATATAGCAAAAAAATAACCAGTGACGATATTCCAAACCTCGAGCCATGATATTTTAAACGTAAATAAAAAAAATATTCAAAATAACGAGAAATGATATTTCAAACGAAAGCTAGAATTCTCGAGCCACGAAATTTCAAACGAGCCAAGATATTTGGCTTGGTTGTTGGCGCATTTTTAAATAATGCCGCTCTAACGGAATTGTATCAAAAGAGATTTTTGAATTAACATGCAGCAAGTCAATGTCAAATACGATATGAGGTAGTGTAATATAGACTAATTTCATTTTTACTTAAGAAATATAAGAAATTCGGTTTATTTCTCATACCTTTAAAAATCAAAACTGAAAAGATAATTGAAAGCAAGCACACTTTGTGCCAAACCAAAGATACGCTTTTGTTCTAGATATACCCTATTTATATTTAAACAATATATTTGTATTTACAAAGATACACTCTATTTATATTTAAATTACTCACGCAAAAACAATGTTAAATAACACATGCTGGAGAGAAAGGAAAAATAGGTCATATAGGGTCCGTATATCTTGTTATAATTCACTAGTCCGTTGGGAGAAGTGAGAGTATGTTCTATACAGTATATCTTTAACCCAGACAGACCTTTAGACCTTTCCTACGCTACGTTATCTGCTTTGAAACTAAAATCGGCTTTAATCCTAAAAATTCAGAAATCAAGAATGTTAAGAATTCATGCTTTACGTTTCCTTAAAAGCCATTTTTTGTATCCCTTTAAGAAGAACAAAAAATCTGATGTGGACTTTCTTGTACGACGTATTAAATTATATACATTTTTTTGCTGCATTTCATTTAAACGTTTTCCTCGAATTTCATTAAAGGTATATTTTTCATTCAGAGATATATTATTCAGTTAGCCTTAGTAGCACTTAGACAACTTAAAATGTATTTCTCCCGCTTTTCTAGCGTGCCTTCGTGGTGTAGTGGTTCTGCACGCTGGGCTGGTATTTCAGAGGTCCGTGGTTCGATTTCCGGAGAAAGCGATTGCTAATTTTTCATCTTGCCTGCTTCCAAAAAATATTTAACTAAAAATATTTAACAAAAATATTTACACACTTTTAAATTGTTGATAATTCTACAACTACTGCATGCAGACTAACTAAATGGCGTAAAACCCTTAATCGGAACATAAAAACAACATAATTTAATCACATTTAAAGCAAAAAAATAAGCAATTTATCAATATATGAGAATAAGAAAACTAAGCTCCCCAAACCGGTAACAGCATGCGTATATATACATACTTTCGGTGCGGCCAATTGCAACCCAAACGCGAGATGCACAACTAAATGTTGTAGCACTTCCATATGCAAAATATCAATGTATTGAGGCTGTTCGTTTTGAGTTATGCGAGATACATACACACGTACGTACGTACAGATGTCACAAAATTATCTTTTCTGAATCCATTTTAAATACATTTTGCAACCCGTTTTGGGACAAAGAATCCTTTATTCTGTCCATACGTACAGATGTCACGCAAAAACTTCATTCAAATGGATTCGATAGCGTTCAATATAGATGTTTTCGTTGAAATATGGTACCCGAAATTTTTCGCCATTACAATACTACCTTCTCACAAGGAAGTACAAATGTGCAGCCTTCAAATACATTAAGAAGAGAAAAACAACTGAAGTTATAACTTGATGTTATTATGAAAAACGCATTCACTCATGAGGATATAAGCATGGTTTCTTTAATATTATATAGTCAAGCGTGCAATTAGTACTGTAGAAATGAGTAAAATAGGACTAAGTCTATTTAATGACAAATCTTTCAGATGGTTGCGACATTTTATCTCTTGACCGTTTTGAAGCCAAAGATAAAGAATTAGGAAGTTAAAAAATTTATGAGACGAAATCATTAGGATGGCGAAGGAGAATGAAGTAGGATGGAAGAGACTCCTGGTTTCTTATAATTTGTTACTGAGTTTTCTTTGACGTGATAAAGGCTCTAACATGTGCTGTTTGCTAACGAAGGTGAAGAACTTTGATTATCTAACTTGCTAATTTTAATACATAAAGAGAAATGAAAGGTAACAAAGTTCGAGAACATAGTATTCTCCATAGGGTAAACAGAATTTAATTTTAAAATAAAACACAGTAAATTATTATTGAAATGGGCCTTTTCTTCTGCTTTATAAAGAATATATTTTAAAATTAATTATCGAATATTATGTCAGTCAAATGACAAACGTGTCTGTATTGGTATATTCTATTCTTTTGGTCAATTTTTCTAAGATATTTTCAAATTTAGTTGTCTCAATTTCAGCAATAAATCCTCGGATTTTTGTTTTCAATTGAAAGAGCTTTGTTGGTTTGTTAGCATAGTCCTTGGACCTTTACAAACGCTCAGAGGGGAAAAAAATCGCATGACGCCAAGTGGCAAGATCTAGGTGACATCAGCATTTTTGGAAATCACATGACTAGGAAATAGATGGATTTGGAAACCATGGATTTGTTAAGACAGCACGAAAATGATGTCTTAACAAATCCATGGTTTCATTTGCTGTATAGAATATAACACCCTCCTGTTGGAATCACATTTCTTCAAGTTCCATACCGTCCAATTGATTCCACACAAAGTTAGATATCAAGTTACGAAATCTTATTCCATTTATAGTTAAAGGCTTGACCAGACTATTCTAAAAAAGAACTGCCAACTTTTAATATGTACAATATTTACAGATCATAGATCAAAACATGGTGGTTCAGTTGACAAACAAATCTATGTGCTTTCGCAATCGAAATCTTTCAGATAGGAACCGAAGTGTTCCTAATCAAATAGTGTGCGAAGCATCAAATCATCCATCTTTCTACCTGCCGGTGGAGAGTCTATGGAAATTGAGAAGGCCCGTCGCGTCGTGTTAACACGCAACGCTAGCGCCATCTATCAGTTAATCAAAATAATTTCCACACACTCCCCACCTGAACTCTGTCAAGAGTTCACATTAATCTAACAACAATCAAATTTATATCAAATTTCCATAGACTCTCCACCGGCAGCTAGACAGATGGATGATTTGATGCTTCGCACACTATTTGATTTTAATTTAGCAACAGACTCTTCCGCCATAGTTACTCTACAAATTAGAAAATTTAGTCTTACCTTTTGCTGACTTCGCACACTTGCAATGTGCTAAATCCAATTCTTCCCGGCCGTTACCGATTGCAGAAAAATAATATCGTGGAATACCGATTTCGTCCAAATTGAAAACTTCTTTGCACCATGTTTTCCATACAGAACATGAATTTTCTGGTAGTTCATAATCCCAATTTAAAGCAAGTGTCCAAATTTGCTGCAATATGATTTTGATTCTAAGTACAAACGGTAATAATAGACCTATAGGATCAAAAATTCATACTATTGCTTGTAGGACAAAACGTTTAGTATTAACTTGTTTTAATATAAATGTTATCAAATTCTTTGCATCAAAGTAAATTATGTCACTTTGATTGTCCCAAGCGACTCCTAACACTTTCAATTGCGGATTTCTAGCTTCCGAAACATGACTAGATTCCTCGGATTCACTACCTTCTTTAATCCATAATTCGCTCAGTTCTTGAGAATTGGTGTGCCATTTATGTAGAATCATACTAGCATCTCTAAAACTGTTAACGCATTCTAAACTGGTATTGAAAGCACGTTCAACGTTTTGGTGTCCTCCAATGATGTCATCTACACAAATGTGATCATTTAGAAATTCGCAAGCGGCAGGGTAGGTTTTCTCATATTGTTTCAAATGGTGCTTAATGGTTGCAGCCAGTAAAAATGCACTGCTATTTACGCCAAATAACACACGTGTGAACCGATAAGTTATAAAATTTTGTGGATCATCGAATGGGTTTTCAGTAAACAGAAAACGCTTTACATCTCTGTCCTTCTCATCTACTTCTATCTGAAGAAAAGCCTGCTTTATGTCACTTGTAAATGCTACAGGATGAAGCCTGAAGGCCAACTAAAGTTCACGAATGTCAGGATACAAATTTGGACCAATATGCAAGCAGTCATTTAACGAGATTTCACCAGGTCCATGTGAAGACGCGTCGAATACGATACGTAGTTTACTATTAGTTCGATCACTACGAACGATTTCTCTGTGAGGCAAATAAAATGTGATTTGAGATTCACTATCAACAGTCTCTGGAACTGGTTCAATGGTGTTTTGTTGTAAATAATCTTGTAGAACTGTTTGGTACGAATAAAAGAGTTCGGGGTTAATCACGAAATCTAAAACTCGGAGTGAATTAGATGCTCAGATAGAGCATGACTTAAAATCAGAAACAGAAATTCTATCTTGTATCGAATACGAAGAGAAAATTCAGTTATGGCAATTCAGAGCAAATAAAAAATTGAAAGAATTAAATAAAGTAACAAATTCAGATAATGAAAACTCTCTTAACGAAACTAATTCTAAAATCGAAAACAATAAATATACGCGTCTGCCAAAGTTAATCATCGCTAAATTCTATGGAGATTATACCCAGTGGATAAGTTTTTGGAACTCTTTCAAGGTAGCAATCCACGATAATGAATCTTTAACAAAGATCAAAAAATTTAATTATTTAAAATCGTACTTATGCGGCAACCCTGGAAACGCGATAGAAGGTTTTTGCATTTCGAAACCAAATTACGATGAATTTGTCGAAATACTTAAAAAAACGTTTGGCAGGAAAGATATCATTATAAACTCACACATGCAAAAACTCCTGAATCTTACCCCAGTAACCAAATCCAGTGACACTTTAAAACTTCGCAAACTTTGTGACACTATAGAAAGTCAAATACGCAGCTTGAAATCATTAGAAGTCACACCGGATAAATACAGTTACATGTTGATTCCAGCCATAATGAAAACTCTGCCGTCTGATATAACCTTAGAATTCAATCGTAAAACGGATTCGTCATCTTTCCTTAATGTTGACGAATTATTGCAGTTTGTTCGCTCAGAACTAGAAAGTCGCGAGAGAAGCCATCTTTTGCTCCCCACTCATAAATCAGAAAACACTTCCTGTGTCTATAAAGAGAAGGGAGGGAAAGGAAGTATCGTCCATTCCACTCAGCAGCTGCTGGCGCCGGTTAAAGAAAATAAAACTACTAATTGCTGTCTGTTTTGTAATACATCCGAACATGTTACTGAAGACTGTGAATCACTGACAGTTGATGAGAAGAGACATTTATTACGTAAACAAGCCAAATGTTACCTTTGCCTAAAATCAAACCACCGCATGAAGCACTGCCGAAGCGATCTTGTCTGCTCCAAGTGCAAAGGTCGACATAACCGTACAATATGCTTTCGTGCTGAGAAAGAACGAAATGAAAAAAATAAAAGTATAGAAGATTCGCATATTCTTTCAGCATTCTCACGCAGCAAAATTAAAACTATTTCGCTTCAAACGTGTTGCGTAACACTTCGAACGAATAAGCAGTCGGTTTTAACTAGAGCTCTACTGGATTCAGGTAGTATGCGTTCCATCCTAAGAAAAGAAATCGCGGATAAGTTGAAGCTTCCTGTTATTCGAACAGAGACTCTTTCAGTATTTACGTTTGGAAATAAAACACCCATTAGAAAAACATTTGACGTTGTTAAGATAAAATTACATAACAAGGAAACACCGAATTTGAAAATGGAAATTGAAGCTCTCGTGACTAAACAAATTTCGAGTTCTGATTTACCACCTCCTAATCTGGATAGACATATTTTAGGCAAACAGATGGTTTACAACTCGCAGACTCTTGGGATTGCAAAGAAGAAATTACTCTTTTGATAGGAACTGATCATTATTATTATGTAGTAACTGGGAAACTTAAGCGTTTAAACAAACATTTAGTAGCTGCTGAAACGTTATTCGGTTGGTCTCTGCTAGGTTACACTAAAGGTACAGCCCACACGTCCACAGCCTTTAATATCATAGTTGAGGAAGATATAATATCTGATCAGATAAAGAAATTTCGGGAGCTTGAAAGTTTAGGTATAAAACCTGAAAATGAATCATCCGACCCATTAGACAATACCATAATGGAAAAATTCGAATCGGAGATTTTATACAAAAATTCTCGTTACAAGGTTAGGAAAGCATGGAAGTTTAATAGAAAATATGAGTTACATGACAATAAAGCGATTGCGCTGAAACAATTTGAGAAGCTTGTAAAGCGATTTCAGAATAACCCTGAACTCTTTTTTTTTTTTTTTTTTCATTTCTTTCTTTCTCAGCGCGAAAGCATATTGAACGGTTATGTCGACCTTTGCACTTGGAGCAGACGAGATCGCTTCGACATGGATTTACGCGGTGGTTTGATTTCAGGCAAAGGTAACATTTGGCATGTTTACGTAATAAATTTCTCTTCTCATCAACTGTCAGTCATTCACAGTCTTCAGTAACATGTTTGGATGTATTACAAAACAGACACCAATTAGTAGTTTCGTTTCTTTAACCGGCGCTAGCAGCTGGTAAGTGGAATGGGCGATATTCCCCTTCCCTCCCTTCTCTTTATAAACACAGGAAGTGTTTTCTGATTTATGCGTGGAGAGCAAAAGATGGCTTCTCTCGCGACTTTCCAGTTCTTAACGAACAAACTGCAATAATTCGTCAACATTAAAAAAAGATGAATCCGTTTTACGATTGAATTCTAAGGTTATATCAGACGGCAGAGTTTTCATTATGGCAGGAATCAACATATAACTGTACTTATCCGGTGTGACTTCTAATGATTTCAAGCTGTGTATTTGAGTTTCTATAGTGTCACAAAGACTGCAAAGTTTTAAAGTGTCACTGGATTTGGTTACTGGGGTAAGATTCAGGAGTTTTTGCATGTGTGAGTTTATAATTATGCGAGCATTCTACCACTGAACCACCGATGCACCAGCTGTTTCAAAATATTCTAAGATCTATAACTCGACATCAATCACTTGTAATGTAACTTTTAATATGTACAATATTTACAGATCACAGATCAAAACATGGTGGTTCAGTTGACAAACAAATCTATGTGCTTTCGCAATCGAAATCTTTCAGATAGGAACCGAAGTGTTCCTAATCAAATAGTGTGCGAAGCATCAAATCATCCATCTGTCTAGCTGCCGGTGGAGAGTCTATGGAAATTCAGAAGGCCCGTCGCGTCGCGTTAACACGCAACGCTAGCGCCATCTATCAATTAATCAAAATAATTTCCACAAGGGCTAACCAACTTAGATGTAAAATAATGGCAGAAAATTTAAGAACAGGGTAACCGAATGTCCATCCTTTATCAAAGATACAGGGTGATCATTTTAAAGTGGCCTCTTCATATAAATAATAACTGTAAGTGAAAAAACGTGTGATAAACCTTACCTATGAATAATATTGGAAAAGATAGCCCTCTGTATCAATTAGTTTGTTTACGCGCTTCATCCTGAAGGAGCACATGTCCTTGTATTCACCACCTCCTGCATTATGAATTTTTTCTTATATGGATGGCAGCAATGCTGTTCAAGTTTGATTCTTTAAAAGCTTGCATTCTCTTTCAGCTACTCGCAAAGGATTGAAATTAAAACCAAATTTATGGAAATTAGAAAATGAAGGAAAAAATAAGTCACCTATTGCGAGAAAATGTTTTCTGTAATATGATGTAGAGTCACTGCGGACAGATAAAATTTTGAAATTAAAACCAAATTTATGGAAATTAGAAAATGAAGGAAAAATTAAATCACCTATTGCGGAAAAATGTTTTCTTTAAAATGATATATACTCACTCCGGACGGATATGCGTACCTCACATCTGGTGACTTCATAGACTTTACCAAAGTGTTAATCAAGTCAAAATCGTAAAACCAACCTTGTATTTAGCGTAAGTATATTCAAACACTCAACACTGAATATACTTACGCTAAATACAAGGTTTTTTTTACGATTTTGATTGTCACATTAGCGTGTTTCTCTTCTAGTCTGTTGATCAAGTTTTTGAGAAATTGCATGCCATTCTTCTAGTAGTGTACTTTTCAGCTCCTGGAGATTCCGAGGAGAAATTTGATGCTTTGTAAATCGGTACCTTAAGGTAATAAGGTATTTCTACAGCCTTAGCATGCTATCGTGGTGTAATGATCAGCGCGCTCAGCCTGTGTTTGAGATGTCCGAGGTTCGAGTTCGATCATTGTTCATTTTTCATGTGTCCTGCTTCGAAATAATCTAATGACTCTACAAGGCATCTCATGCATGCTCAATTGGATTCAGTTCTGATGAATAAGTGATGAATCCACTCGAGTAATATATTTTGTTTGCAAGTATTTTGACACCACATATGTCGGTGAGGCCGAGCACTGACATCCATTAGAAAACTTTCTGGGCCAACAGCACCTTTAGACGGTCTAACTTTGGGGTTCCAATACTTCGGCCACATATCTCCGAGCGGTTGCAGAACCTCCTTGAAAGCTATGCAGCTCGTTGCGGCCATTTGACATGATTCCTCTCCGAACCATTAAACCCCGGTCGCGGATATGAAATATTTCACAAACAAAGAAGGCAGTTTTCGTGGACTCCTTTTTTCCATATCAAAACATATCTAAGATCATTGTTCAGACTGGACTCGTCAGTAAACAATAATCGAGCCCAGTCGTTTTGGCTGCATTGAACATTACGACGGTACCAGTTTAAACGGGCCCATGTGGAAGCTGGAATGAGTGGGACACAAATCATTGGGTTTCTCGCAGGCTGTCCAACCTCTTTATGCAGCAGAATAACGGCTGATTCGAGGTCCTGTTGCAGCCTGAAGATCTAAAACTAAATCTCTTGTAGTCGCTTCGTGGTTTTTTTGAATCGACGACAAAAAATGGTCTTCTGATGTAGTTATTGCTCTTAATTTCTCTTGACCAGACTGTCTATAGACTGATCCTGTGCTTAAGCTTTGACACCAAACTTTTGCTATGACACTTCAAGGAGTATTCAAATCCTGGGAGATCTCCGTTTCTGTTTGTCTTCCCTCGATTCTACCAATCATTCGCCACTTTTGGCCTTCATTTTAATGTTGCTTTTGAGTCATAACTACTGAATACTGATCACTTTCAGGAGCCGCATTCACTTTGAACAACACTACTTAATTCTAACATGCATCCATTGCGCACCACAATGTCAGTCAATGTTTTCACAACACGCCGAAATGCAATTTTTTGTGTTTAGTTGTATTTAATTAGCACTAAGAATTGGTTGCAACATGAACTTACTGAGTATATTTGTTTCATCATCCTTTAATTTAGGTGACCAGTGTATTTCAGCATAAAGAAAAATTTAAATGTACAATGATGTCTTTTCGGAGAAGACTTGTTTAGATTACTAACTGGAATAGCCAGCTTATCTTTTGAAACGAGTATGATACTCGGAAGTAGCCAGCAGTTTATTTTCGCTACTTTTGCTCTATTTCAAGATTTAAAAAAAAAAGAAAATTGAATAAGTTCTGTCAATAAAGCTTCAGTGATCCTGTTATTGAGTTCAACCTTAAGCTTCAAATATCCGATTCTTTTCCGTTTCTCAATGTTCTAGTCAAACATAATGTACTATTTAACTGCAATAAATACTTACGTGCATCGTAAACGTTAAATAGTTTACCTTTCACCTCACATCAAATTCTGTAACTCTGGTAAACAGAGTTCAGCTTTATTTTGATCTTTCATCTTCCATGCACTCCTTTTTTGCTTTTTCAAGTCAGCTATTGATCAAGAATTTACTATTTAAAAGCTGCTGCTATAGACAAAGACTTCTCACTTCATATTATTCGCCAAGCGGTTGAAAAATTCTCGTCTCAAACCAAGAAAAACTATTCTTTCGTTTTGAGAGCTTATAGAAATCATTAGTATTCTTTTCTTTCCATCAAATAGTTATAAAACTGTACATACTTAACAGAAGTTTCATTTTCGTCTCGCTTTTTCACCTAGCAGTAAAATTCGCAGTCGATTCTTAAAGTCCCTTTACCGGATATGGACTCTTGGCAAGAAACTGTATTCCTTGTACTGTGGTTTAATACACAGAACAGGCTTAAAATTTTGTATTAAAGGAGCATGAAAATTACTTTGAGGAGCATGAGAATTACTAAACGTTCTACATTGCCTATAACAGCTGGTAAAAAATCCCTTTTCTCTTTCTCTGCAGCCGAAGTTACCCAAAAGATATTTTTTTAGGCAAATTAGATTTTCCGAAGACATTTCAGATTCATAAAAATATTCCGGGTCTAATTAATGATCTCAATTCTAATCTCTGTTTGCCTCTAGATTTTCAAGAAATCATTACTTGGGGACTTTTCCTTTACATTCTTTTTTCAGCAGGCTTAAGCACATTTATCTGTCATTATTTTAAGTTCTACTGAAGAAGAAGGTAGTCCTTAACCTTCAAAACTACAGTTCTGCCAAATCATCCTTGTTACGACGATTCAAATTCCTACTTGTTAGAATCTTTAATATTTTTTCAACGTGTTCTTTTTGTTACTTTCCTACATATTTGAAACATCCTAGGAAGAAGTACCAGTCATTCAACACACCAAGAGATAGCTCAGCAGATACAAAATATTCTTCTACAGTACCTTCTTCAGAACTTCATTCATTTCATGCTTCATAGGCATGCAACATTACTTGCCATGAAAAACCATATTCCATATTAAAACTCATTTTTTGCCTAGAAATAATTTTTTAAATTCTTTTTATGACATATAATTTTTTTGACAAGCAAAAGGTAATGAAATTAAATTATTCCTTGCTCCGTGCGTAATTTTCTTTTTTTATGGCTTACAACACCTAAGGATCATATAATCAGCTAACGAACATTTTCCTTATGCGCAAATTTATGTACAAATATATATTGCGCATATGTCCCCTAACTGTTCTGAGCAATGTACAAAGTTAAATATAAAATTAAAAATTGAAAAGAAAGCACAGTATTCATACGTAAAGCAAAAAGTAAAAAAAGAAAGATAAGATTTATTTTGGGAAAAAAATTAGAAGTGTAATACATTTCATTGTTATCATTATTGTTTATTTCCAGTGGCGGGTACAAACCGTTAGAGGCGTTGGCCATTACTGAGGCCGGAAGCGGTGGTCACTTCATTATGGAGGCACCTAATAGGAGGGCCTCCGGTACCTCCTGTAAGGGGACAGGCAATTTACATCCATCCCTACTCCGAGATTTGAACCCGGTCCGTTCGGTAGTCATCATCTAGATAAGCTAGTTGAACAGTATAAATAAATGTTAAGATAAATTCGACAAAAATATAATTTACATTAGTTTTGCATTACATTTCCATTATTTTCAGAGGAAATGCAGTAAAATTTATTGTGTGGTCTATTGCATCTATTTAATATAAGAGTTGGAAAGTTGCTGGGCTGAAATCCTACTATACTGCTAATACATTTGAAAAGTTTCTAAATATCCCGCTATTATCAGCATAAAATAAATGCCATAATGTGGATTAAATAACACGGAAAAGCAAATGACATCTACTTTACTTTTGCGCTATTTCTTTGTCTGTAATCATTGGAAATTCCTTTTGCTTTATCCGTAATCATCTACATTTGACTAAAATTGTGCTTTCAGAAAGTCCAATGCTAAATGTAGATAACATCCGCACGCCTGGCAGTGAACCCAATGAAGATTTTTTCTGTCTTATTTTGCCTTTGCTTTTTTCAAATGCGACTTTAAATTGCGCCATTTTCACATTCCTACTAACGTTCTTTTACTTCTTCCAAAATAGCATTTTCGTTTGTCGCATAAATTAGCATAACATATTCTTGTTCTTTTCTTTCGGTAATAACTCATGTTGTGATACTAACTGTCCTTTACTTCTAAGCATGTAAACATCATTTGGTTACAAAACCTGCAGTTAAGAAACTTTAATACTTTCCCGTTTTGCCGGCACAGGCGATAAAACCGTCAATAATGGTAAAACTGATACAAACGGAATATCCTCGCTGGTAACTTTTTACGCCTCATTTTTAAAACAAATCGCAGCCATTTCGTATCAGATTGATTGTTTCTTTCAATACTGGCATACAATTACATAGAATTTTTACCAAATAGTTCAATTTTGTGTCCTAAAGCCATTCGAGGTAATCAAATCAATTAGGATGCTCACCCGAAGGCGAAAATATAGAAAAGGCAAAGTCAAGGGTTAAATTCATCAATTCTAATGAGAATGCACTAGCGAAGTAAAGCACTGCGGTTTTACATAATTTCTGAGTAAGCTATTCGTACGAATTGAAATAATTCTTGCATTTAAACTTTTATTCCAAATTACGATTTCACTTGAAATTAATGTAGATAATTACTGAGATAATGTAGATAATTACTTTTCGATATCTTTTATTTTTTGACAAAGATATTTTGAGGTTTTGTTTTTGCCTTGCCACGAAGTGAGAACTGAATTAATTGAATGAGAAATACATCTCTAATGAAATTCGAGGAAATAAGTGTAAATGAAATCCAGCAAAAGATGAGTGTAATTTAGTATTCCGCACCAGGAAGTCACGTGGTGTACACATCAGATTTTTATAGCTATTCTTACATGAAGTCTAAGGTTACAGGTGTATTATTGTCGCATTTCAGGCAGGTATTTTCTTGACGCATTTGTAATACTATGGATCTTGCGAAATAAAGCTAAATTCTTATTAGCTTCAGTCTTTCTTATTTTTTCCCTAAGAGATTTACAAGTAGTTCCAAATTAAGCGTTATGCCAATTTAAGTAATCGGTGAGGTGATCTCTGTTTTCTATCTTTATGTTGTTTCACACTTTAATTTCAACCTTTGCTACCATCTCTTTCAGGTACGCTGATGTTCACACCGGTGACAGATTTAGCAAGCTCTAAAATAAATACTCGTGTACTAATAAAAATTGTGCGTGTATTTTTATGCAAAATATTAATATGCATCCTCAATCAAAACATAACTGCGAAAACGCAAAACAGAAACAAAGTGAAATCCCAATATATTTAAACTAGGCTTAGCATTCTTCTTACATAAAAAACGCTCTCGCTAAAAGCTAAAACAAGTTTATCTCTGACAACAAACATACGATTTTCAGTTCGTGTATTATCAATACACAGTGTCCTCCACATTAAGCTCATCCATGTCTTTAATGGGGGGGGATACACGAAGGAGGAAGAAGAACTAAAATTAACACCATACCTTATAGCGAAATTGAAATTTCTTTACAAAGGATTTTTTAGCCTACTCTGCAAAGATTCATCTTAAAACTTTAATTCAAAAAAAAAAAAAAAAAAAAAAAAAAAAACTACAATTTCAACAAAAATCGATTTCCGAGCACTCGATGAAATCGTCAGCTTCTAGTGTTGCAAAGTGAATAAGACTATTCAACAAAATTAAACCCGGTTTCTTTTCATCACATTCAATTCCATGTTTCTATTCAATATGTAGGCTGCATGGGATTTCATGTGGTTATATAACGTGAAAATTAAAAAGCTCCTCTGAGAAAGATGCCTTTAGTTAAAAAAAATAATAAAAGATGCCTGAGAAATATGCCTTTAGATTCCTGGTAATGAAAGCAGTCAGTTCTCCGAGTTTTAGATACATGGATATAACATAACCATACATTATTGGTTAAGTATGGATTTTTTAAACTTTTTTTTTTTTTTTTTTCATTTTCAACTATGGTATGCAAGATAATATTGAAAATAATATTGTACAAAACCATTATGACTTTTACTAACAAAACGCATTTATTCATATAGATTATAAATTGCAAATGTGTTTTATTAGAAACGAATTTATTTGCAATAAAATTCATTGTCCATTATTGTATTATTACATATGAAATAATTTATAACATAAAATGCTTTTTGAAAAAAAAATGTAACTTTTTATGTTACCGTTTTATGTTGTTTATATTACCGACTTTTTATGTGCCGACTTTTTATGTACCGACTATTATGTACCGAGCCATGAATAATTTTATATTATTCTTCCATAAGGTGTAGTTAAAAATATACTTTAAGATGTACACAAGATTATTTGGAAAATAATTAATTTGGAAAATAATTAAATGTATAAAAATGAATTTCTTGGGCCAGTTAATTCTCACAATTTCGTACATATTGCAGCATAAAGTAGCAACGCTGACTTAATACATGGAATGCAACTGCGCATGTCTGTTTCTCCAGATTTGAGAGCTTGAAAATTTGTCGTAGAGCTTTATTTTCATTTTAGATTGGTTTATTTTAATCATGACAAAGCACTCAAGGGATATCTGCCTAAAGCGGGGGATGCTTTCATGGAGGACTTTGTAAAGGAATCTGGCTCGTATATGCATTACACATGGGAAAAACCACTTTTCTTCTTAGAAGTCTTCTGTAAGAGCGTCCCTTTTAATTATTATCTGCTTTTAGAGATATAATGCTACAAGATGGCTACTTTACTACCAAGGAATAAATAATAATTTAATTTTTGTTTCGTTTTTGGATGGTGGTAAATGATAGTATAAATAACAGGTTTATATTTTTAGTAGTGAAACAAGTCCCAATTTAAATCCTAATTATTGACTTAGGATACAAAATAAACTTTGGTTGGTATTCTTTAATTATACTATTAACCATTTCACCGTCCTACAAAACTCAGAAATGTGCTTCTTTTTTTTTTCCCTCCAAAGAAAAACACTCTTTGTCTTACCCTGGCCTTAGAAAAGTGTCATTCCCCTTTCACTAGTTCTCAAAACTTATTTAGAAAACCGTGCATTTTTCACATTCGGGGAGGTGGAGCATTGTCCATACACAGCGGGGGGAGGGATTTCTTTCGTATTTTTTGTCTCTTACCCAAAACTTAACAAAAGTGATCCCCTAAAGGCATGCTTTCATATTAGCAGTAATTCCACAGCAGTGCCAGCTGAAAGAAAGCCGGAAAAAGCATTCCTATTTCCCGACTTTTTAAGTGAAGTCTATTTTGTGTGATCTTGATAAAATCCGAGAGCGCAACCAATTAAGTCATCCGTTATCTCTTTTCATTTTCGCTTCATTCTCGGGATGAGGGAAAACACGAAGCGACGAATGTCTCTCGGGTGTAACGAGTTCTCGAGTTCCTGTCTTCAACGTTGCTTTTTGCTTTAAAACCACGCCGGTGAATTCCGAGCCAGCTTCACGATTAAATTGCTCTGTGTAACCTTTTAGATATTTAAGCTTAGCTATACATTTGAATTTCTGCCTTAGAGTTTTCGACATAAGTTTTGGCGGATTTGTAAGCTCCAGGAGTGTCTCCTGTTTCATCTACTTGAGTTTAAAATAAAAGGATCGTTTAGACCCATCGAAATTTTCTGTACTTATTTCTTTACGCTAATGAAATGCGAACCGTAAAGAAACAAGTAAGCGATAAGTTGCTTAGAGTCTTTTAAAAGATCAAGTCCCACTTTACAATAGGAAAAACGTTACACCTCATAAACTCGCTCTTAAAACAATATTTCTGATTATGCACACAAAAGTTTCATAGTCATAATATGGTAATTTTATCTTTTTCATTGAAACAAAAGTTCGATTTCAATTCTTCTTTTCTGCATGTTGTTGTTGCTTATGCTCATTCTTCTGACGTAGTTAGCCCAAGCCTACGAATTATAGGGTGCTAAACACGCCCCTATAATTTAAGATATGCTATTACATCTTACATAATAGAGAACAGCTAGCAGAGGATAAGCGACACGTTGTCAACAGGAAGGCGAAATGGCAAAAAAAAAGGACTAGCAGTTAGTAGCTATTTATATTAGAAGTTGGGCTTTAAATCTGATGGGCCGAGGAATTATGCCCAATGAGATGGTTGCAAAATTAATTTCCAGAACGCGTTTTCAAATTAAAAACAGGAATTAAGAGAATTAAGAGCTAATTTAAATTATAATCTAAAATTACATATTTTTTTTATTTTACAGATATATATGTATATATATATACGGCAAAAATTATGCATATATAGATAATTTGCCACTTTTTGTTTATATACATAAATGCAAGTAACAAAAGGGAAGAAAAGAAGCAAATGTTAGAAAAGAGTAAAATTTTCATGACATGGGCTCCCATGACACTTAGAATAGAATAGACCCTCAGTTAATAAAAGTATAGTCAACAAAAATTGTACAGTAATTACCTATTTACAAATTACATTATAAATCCTTCTGAAAAATCCATTCTGGTTTTAAAACAGTTGATGGCTTATTTTACATTTTTATTGGGAGATTCAGGGATTTTACCGGTCTTAAATTTCGTTCCTTTCATATCTTTATGGTCTGAGTTCTAAATTTCTTACTATTTTATTTTTCTGTGTATGTGTAAGATAAAAGATACGAAAGCAAACTTCTAAATTTAATTCGCTATAACATCCTTTATTTTTTATTTAATTTGGGGATTTCACCTCTCTATATCTTAAAAATAGCACTACAAGTCTAAAGTGCGTCATTCGAATTCATCGTGTGATCAAACGTAACGCATGATGCAGATACCTCTTGCCCAATCAAATTGCCAAATTATAAACCAAAACGTTTTAACTCGGAAATGAAACTTTTTGACTGCCTCCCTTTTTCCTCTGAATAGCTACCTCCTTATTCCCTTACGCTTTCCTCCTGGCAAGACGCTCCTCCTCCACGGTGCTGTTTACTTGCCGAAGATGACGTCGCAATTTAAAACCCGTGTACATGAATATTACTGTATTCAACTATGATTGAAAAATATCTTATCTACAGAAAGATGATCTGATGTGAATTATCCTGCAATAAAATTATACTTCGAAACTGACATATTTGGAAGTTTTTGGTTTATGCATTCATCTTTCCAACTACGCGATAAAGTATCTTCGGAGGCCAGTAATTAAAGTACCGGATTCCTTCAGCTATTTATTTAAACATGGCATGTATATGTATATATAGCCCTGTATCTATGTAAGTAAATAAATAAATCAGTTTTATAATTTAATTCAGCAATAGCATCTTAATTTCTCATTTTTAATTTGGGTATTTCATTTCTTAATTAAAAAACATAAACTATTTATAATTTCTAATTCACGTAACGCTGATGACGCAGATAATTCGGAACCTGAATTCAAAATTTCGAGAACCGAAACATTTCTAAACCTTCGCTTGGTGAGCCTCCACTGGGCAATTGCACACTTTAGCTCCTACCTCTCTTCCTGTGAATATGCTATTTTGCTCTGCTGTCTTCCTATTGCAACAGCGTGAAAAATGTAAATGTTCTCGAATAGGCACGATCAGAGTGCCAAATAAATTGTGACTGCAAATGTCAGTTGAAATAAATCGAACATTTATATATGTGAGAATAGAGACGAAAAGGAATTAAAAACTAGCTGACCATTTAAATTCCTCTTAAATGTTTTTGCAACGCTACGAAAGATTAAATCGCATGACGGAAATCTAAAAATACAATAGATTTTGAGTTTATCAAGTTTATCATGTATGCGCCTGACATAAAACTGATACTTGGAATAGGTGGTGTGGTTTTATGATAATACATCATCTCCGCACACACGCATATATACAGGACTTAAATTCAGCCAGGGCCCAAAAAAATGTGTTTCGTTATTTTCAGTTCTTCTTTAGCTATTTTTATTAATGTTATTTAATTTATTTTCATGTGCATTAATTCATAAATTTTCTTTATAGAAACTTAAAATAATGGGAAAATTATTATCTTCTACGTAGTATGTATATTAGCGTGGGCTATTTATATGTGCTTTTACCTGTGTGGGTATCTGTAGTGTGGGCATTTATCACAGTTACTTTTTTGTGGGCTTTCAGCTGAAAGAATTGCTTCAGATGATTCTAAAGTCATTTCAGATGATGTTGAGCAAGTGACACATGTGATACGAAATTTTGCAAACTTCTGTTTTAGGCTATAAAAAGGGATACATGTCAGAATAATTCAATCTGTTTTTAGAGGAGAATAAAACAAAATTTTCATTTGTTAGTTATCTGATAATCAAGCAAAAACAAAAATTTGATAGTGATGTTAGGAATAATTAAAATTATCTTTTTATCAAGCAGAATTTATTTATAGACAGGATTATACCTTTACTAAAATATTGCCTTCTAGGGAATTCTAGGACATCTATAATCCATCCGGACATTTGGGAAACTAATTAGACCAAATATTATTATCATGCTAATGGCAGTATGATGGAATATATTATTTATAATATTTAAAAATATGTAATTACCAAATCTGCGAAACAATTGTGTTACATTACTGAGGATGTGAAAAAAGCAGTCTATGGGAAAACTGTGCTTTGCAGAATGGAACAAAAATATACAAGCCTAATCAAGCTAGAAATGCGTAACAAATGAGAAAAGGATTTATATATTATTGGAAACCAATGCAGCATGGTTTTCGCAATATTCAGAGAATCCGTAATGATTCCACTGATAGAAATGCTCAAACAAGCTTTTTTTCCCCCAAGACTGATTGCTTGCCCAAAGTTTTCTTGCGTTATATTTATCAAAACAAAGACTGTTGTATTTTATAGCAATACTAGTAGGTAGAATAAAGGTATACTAACTACCAACGTGTTACAAGATCTATTTGAAAATTCGTGCTCAATGAAATGTTTGTTTTACAGATAAAATGTTTTTCACAGAATAATAATTAGATGCATGGATAGTTATCATTGAGGAGACATTTTGTCAAATAATATAAAGTCCTTCGAACCAAGTTACTCTTACATGTTTCTATCACCAGATGGAATTAAGCAGGAAAAAATAATTTCTGTAAGTTTCTTGTTGAGCAAATTTGATTGAAATCATAACATAAACGCATTAAAACTATGGTTTATATTTTTAAAGATTATTTTTTAATTTGCAAGATAAATAATCAGGAACCGATTCGGTATTTGAAAGCTTCCGTGAAGATATTGCGATAACTGAGTGAGTGACTGTGGCCGTGGGCATCATTCCTCAGCCACTGTGGTTAATAGGTTTAGCGCCACGTCCACCATTCCCTAAACCTGTGCATAATACTTGACACAAAACTTCACATATATTATACATAATACTTGCTAATATTTGACATAATACAATACTTAATACGAAATTGCCAAAAAATTGCCCCAGCTTTCAAGGTTTTTTTTTTTTTAATTTATGATTAAAAAGTAATAAAATGGCATTAGAATGATCGTAAAGTAATAAAAATGCGTTAGTATTATATTAAAGCAAATCTAGCATTTAAAACTTACAAATTACTTAGGTGAAAATGCTTTCGCTATGCCAAATACAATACAGCTATAAATTTGTACAGTCATTAGGAATTTTTTACGAGCAGGAGACGTGAAAAAGCGCAGGGCCCTCCTGGGACATCGATCCCTGAAACCCTCGAATACACTTAGTATGCTTTCAATTACACCACGTGCGGAAGGAGGAAGAAAATACCTAGTGATGAATTAACCGTCCACCACCTTCTAGTTCATGCGCCGTTTGTACACCTCGCAAAAAAACAAAATTTGGACAGTTCCATTTCTCCCGTTCTATTGGGCCGATTGACAAAATTCAACTTGCGTTTTTCTTGTCTCAAAAGTGCGACTTAGGATATGTATCAGATTTATATGTAACATAGTTTTAACCTAGTTATTTTGACACAAAATCGGACTTTTTCTGAAAAAAAACATGACAATTTTTTTTTCCTCTATTTCGATTCTACGACTCAAATAATGCCAAAGTGCCAAGTTTTGTGAAAATGGGACAAGTAGTTTTTAAAAATACTAGCCCTCAAAATTTTAGCTCCTCTATGTTAATTGAGTTTGGTATATATTTATTAATACCGAATTTTTTTATCAAAGTTACTTGATTCTTCTTTTCACATTTCAAAATTGAGGTCCATTCTAAATACAATTCTCTCATATCTTTTATGATTTATTTTTCAAATTTGTATTTTTAAATAATTTTTATAAATTTTTCGAAAAACATTTTGAATTATAACCTATAAAACTTTTACCATCATCTTAAAGCAGATGTATTTCTAAGCAAACCTGCAAAAGATTAGAGTTTTTATTGAAAATTTCCTGATACACGTGAATTTACATATTGGCGAGTTTTGAAATTTGGCATATTCGTTATAAACGATAATAACGCCAAATGTGCTTTACGCAGCTTATTAAAATTATTTGAAAATATGAAAGATAACTTTTTCGCTCGTGTATAATGAAACAAAGGAAAGGAAAATAGGTTGCTATAAATTAAGAAGTTCGCCAAGTGAATAATTAGACATGGCGGAAACTGAAAAGAAAAATTGCGGCAAGGTAAATTTATAAATTTCTCCATAAGTTTCTCGCCAAAAATTGCAAAATTTAATATCTCGGCATAATTTGAGTCGTAAAGCTAAATATAGAAAAATGCTAACATGTCATTTCAGAAAAAGGCCAAATATATGTCATAATATCTATGTTATAACAATGCTATGATAGGTACTAACATAGGTATGAGGTCATAATATCTATGTTAGAACAACTGTTGATATAAATCTATTGTAATATATATAATAAGTCGCGCTTTTAAGACATGAAAAACGTAATTTGAATTTCGTCAATCGGCCTAGTAGAACGGGAGATATAGAACGGTCCTTTTTTTTCCCACATTGTACATAAACTTTATTAATGTGATTTTTATTTTCTTCATTAGCAATCAAATTAATTGTAAAAGTTTCCAGTGTATAATCACTCATAATTTAAATTGAAAAATGAAAAACGGAATATACCGCTATATTGAACAGTTATATATTTGTAATAGATGCGGCAAATAAGACGAGAAAAAAAAGCCACCACTAAAAGTATAATAATGCTTGAGGCTAATGTTCTGCCATCACATAGTACTGCATTTATCTAAACTTAGTTTTATCACCAGTAAAATAGTGATTTTTTCCCGCTGTACATAAAATTCGTTCGAGTATAACTAAAAAGTAAAAAAAAAAAATTAGAAATATTGAAAAGCTATTGTAAACAATTACTCATATTTATTTAGCCAGTTATGTTAAACATTTTTACTGTCACTCTCCTTTTCCATTTCCCAGCCAGAACGCTAATTTTTACTCCGTGCATATTCAGATAAGGTATAGAGAGATCATATGCTTAAAGGAAGGCTTTGTATTGTTTATTTAAAGCGTGTTCCGCCTGCTGAAATCCACGTTACTAGTTGAATTTCTAAGATAAGCGTTCCGTCTTCAGCTTTGCGTTGTTTTTACCAACAATGCTTGTCACGTCGGTATACAGGTTTGAGCAACTTGCATGTTATTCGTTCTGTGTAGCCTTTGGATAACTTACAATTTAACTTTGTCTCAATTTGAATTCACTTTGAGTTACGCCATAAATGCTGGCTGGTTCGTAAACACAAGAAGTGCCTTCTTAAGTTCTGTTTCATCTTAGAAATAGCCAAGCCTCTTACACGTCTATTCAAGCATTTGACACGAGTTACACTTAGTTACAGGCACAATCCCTGCAATATAAACTCATGTAACTAGTGAAAAACGCTTTCCGATAGATGTTAAATTTATAGCTGATGATGCATATTCTATGGAGTTAATTTATATTTAATTTAGTTAATGATAATTGGTTTGGCTACACGCTCAGCACTCACATTTGAAAGTGTGACAGAAAGGTGTACAGGAAAATCCCATTATTTCTTTTAAAAAATATTTGAAAAATTTAAGACAAATTTAGAAGTTATAATTTATTAAGTTTAAATTATATTAATTAAAAGTTTCTTGAAATTTTACTGATGTGTAACTATTCGTTACTATTTCCTGCTTAACCCTTATTAGAAAAAGTAAATTTATCAAATATTTGTGAGAACTCAGCCGGCATAGAGATGCACTTAGAAATGAAGTTTACTCTCTGTTCGAATTCCTGCAAAGACACCTGTCAGTGGATTTAGTAAACAGACAAACAGTGCACTACATAGATAACAATATAAGATATCTAAGCTTGTAATATGTGTCTTACTCCTTGAGAATTCAAACCGAAGCTGCAGTTTAGTCGTGCATAACTTAAAGATTTAGCTACAATTTGTAGATTACTTTAATTTGTTTTTACCAGGTTGTCCATTAATTTTTATGAATTTATTTGTTTCTATGGATACGACATCTAAACATGGGACTATTTTCTGAGGGGACAGGCGCTTTCTGAGGGAAGCTAGCTCATATTGATGTTACATATGGAAAAATCACGAAAATGTTCATGAAACCATCATATTTACCAAAACACATGGATCTGAAAAAGTTTAGGGTATAATTCTTATGGAAGCTTAGAATTTCAAAAATCTAAAAGCCTGACATTTATTGATTTAATTTACATTTCCGTATATAATTATCTGTTTTAACATAAAGTAAATTCTAGAGACATGGGGATTAAGTACATTGAAATAGAGAGATTTAATTAATTATTCTAGTTACATATTTCTAAGAAATCTTGAAGGACAGAGCAACGCTAAAACTCTCTCGACACAGAAACTAAATATTCTAAAGGCTCTAAGTTCTTTTATTTTGAGTAAATGTAAGTTAGTAATGTATTGATGAAAATACAACCTTATGGTAAGCATCTTTAGCCAGTAAAAGCAGCAAGATATATGATACTAATATGACTAAGTTCTGTAGCAATTCTAAGAAGCAAAAATTATAACCACATAAAATTAAGTAAACGAAAGATCAAATGTAGCAACGGAGAATCTTCGTATTTTATATGGTACCATGTAAGTCCGAAGAACCGGGCTTTGGAATAAATTGCAAAGAGAGGAAGAACATGTCTGGAGAGCTTTAAGTGGTCCCTGAGATTATTTTGTTCTTATATAAACAACGCTGGAATCTAATTATGGGAATAAATTTTCTGAAACTAAAAAAATATATCAAGTAAATGCTACTCTTATAAGGTATTTTCTCCCTGCTTTCCGCATGCTTTTGTAGGGCAACCGGAAGCACGCTCGACACGTATTCGGGAGATCCCGAGCTCAAAATCCCAAAACGAGGGGCATTGCGCATTTTCACGCTCCTTCATCGATATACTGTTCACTCTGTGTTTTTCTTTATGCCATAAGAATCTTGAAATATTTGAAAAGATTTAACAATGAAAATAAATTAAGATCAAATGCTAGGCGGACAGCAATTTTTCCAAAACAAATATTTACTCATCAATTTCCTGAGTGCTAGATTGGATTGAGAGACCTCACTAAGACACTAATGAAAGAGATGTCTTCGTTCAGGATTTTTCTAAGAGAATTTGCTAGATAGGTCACACCATAAATACATCAAACTATAATCTCATTCTTATTTCCTTCATATTTAGTATTATATTCATATCCTTAAAAAAATTGAAAAATTGTTTACTATCTGAAAATCAAACATGTCTTCTCATTTTATTTAAAATTTCAAATCACTGAAAGTAGGGATTTAAGAAACGAAAAATACTGAATTTTGCCCAGTAATGAATACAATCATTTTCAATTTTCTACGGTCTTGTTGTTACTTATGCTCACTTGTCTGACAGTAAGGTTAGACCAAGCCCACAAAGTTCTCGCGTGGTAAGCAGCGCTAGTTTACGCCTGTCGTTGGCAAAAGTCTTCAACAGCATAATGGTCATAGTGGGATTTAGCTCAGTTCCTTCCCATAATTCTGATGGAGAGCACCCTGGGGGTAGAGGACGGTACGACAGTCTCCCACCCCTCTCCCTTTCCACAAAACCTCATGAGAGGACTTTCGGCTCACCGCATATACATATTTTCATGCCTTCTCCGGGATTCGAGCCCGGGACCTTCGGCAAAGCAGTCAGCGATGCCAACCACTATACCGGTTGGGCGGCTCAGTTTTTTATGCTTTAAGTTACTCAATTCATAAAAGAATGTGTATATTCTTTCAATAATTTCTATAAGAGCAAATACAAAAATTAATATATTGATAATCGTAAATAACAAATGTATGCAAATGATTTTTTAATTAATAAATGCATACAAATTAATATTCCGAAATTATTCACTTGATATTTCTATGTTTCCATTTCAAAAATATATCATTTAGATGCTTTGACAACAGCGTTCTGAAATTTCTGAAAATAAACAAATATCGCTTTTCTTTGTAATTTTATCTGCATGTCTACAGCATCTTAATAATAATGTTTTTACTGTTACGTATTTTAGATGTGCAAACTCATATATGTATATATATTTATTTTCAGAATTCAAAGCCGAAGACCAATTTTGGGGAGGAGAAAGAATTTTTAAATTTTTTCATACATTTTTAAACTTTATTATAAGATCCATTGAGAAATTATTACTTTTTATTACGAAACATTAATAATTGCAACATTCGAAAGTAATAATTAACCATAAAAAGTAATAATTAACCACTTTTAATAATTAATCACATTCGTAAAACATAACCTTCGTTTCAAGATCGGTTTCAGTTTCCAAAAATATCAGTTCTGTAGTGGTTTTAGATGCAACAATCGTTCTTACGGGGTAAAGCAAGTGAGGGAAGATGTATAATTTAAGCAATAAAAACGGAACAAACATTTGATTATGTTGGTATAAATTTAGAAAAACCAGTTGTAGGATTCCTGTGTTTTAATCTACAGCTACTGTTGAGGAATCTTAAGAACAGGTAAGCGAATAATCGCTTTAGTTCAGTAGACAGAGAACCGAAACTCGAGAAGGGCTAATTAGCCTTTATTATTCCAAATGAAGTTTAACAGATGTCTCCTTTATTGGAGTTTACAATAAAGCCTCCACTCGGGCTTGAACTCAGTAAACTAAGAACTAAACTAATTTTAGCTAAAAAGCTATAGCCGAAACTATCAAAATTCTATAGGAGTTGGCCCCTTAACGCTAACTAAACGACGAAGCTATCAAAGGCCTGAAATACGGCCGAGCGTAGTAATAGCTTATAGAGAGTATAGTGAAAAGACGAACGCGCTCTTGCCAGAATCTCTGGATCTCTAACGAAGTCAGTAGAACTTCACAGTTAAATACTTTTCCTCATTTGCATACAAACGCGTTTATGAAAGCGTTCGGCCGTACGTTCTGGCCAGAAGTTGTAAGCTGTAATTCAGGAAGAGAGGAAAGTAACTGTTAACTAAAAATTAACTGTTGCAAAAATTAACATAATCTTCTTAGCATGCCTTCGTGGTGTAGTGGTCAGCACGCTCGGTGCATATTCGAGAGGACTGCGGTTCGAGTCCCTTATTTTTCATCTCTCCTGCTTCGAAATAACCTAATGTCTCTACAGTGTAATCCTCAGTGAATAAGACACGGTCCACAATGGATGTTGTTCGTCCGTTCGTATATCTTATAAAAAGGACCAGTTCAAAAAATCTCTCTTTATTGTAGTTGTAACAAGTTTCCGCATTTTTAGTAACTGCCTGAGTAGCTGAGTGCTGTGATAGTCAATTATCCTCGGCAATGCCCCCTGTTGCCTTTGTGGAATACTGAATAGCAACAACATCTGAGTCCAATTTTACTGCTGGATTAAGAACAGCATGTTCAATCCACTCTTCAGGACAGTGACCAAAGCTTCACCTACTGAATTTCCCAGGTCAGCAGTCATAATTTCGATATATTCTCGTGGATCTAGCCTGATCTCCAAAGGCGTATCTGATTGATTACTTTTAACATGATGTGAGGTACTTACATTCTACATTCTTTCAAAGTATGTCTTTTCAACTTGGTTTTATTAAAAATATTTTATTGAAGTGGTTATAGCCGAAAATATCGCGGACGAAAACGTTGCGGAGAAACCAACGCAAGGAGAAAACGTCATGGTACAAAACATCGCAGTTCTAAAATATCGCAGTACAAAATATGGAGTTCGAAAATAAAGCCGTTTAAAAATTTCGCAGTTTAAAAATATCGTTGTCGAAAATATCATGGTAAAGTACCTACAAATTATCGCATGATGATAATATCGCGTACATGCGTGCTACAACGTTTTCTCCTTGCGTTGTTTCCTCCGCAACGTTTTCGTCCGCGATGTTTTTTGCCGCGACGTTTTTGGCGGACGCCTATCGAAGTATATATTATTGATGCAAGTAATGAAAAAAATTACATTTATTATTATTATGGACTTAGTAAAAATAGTGCGAATGGTTTTTAAGATGTGTAGAAGGCATAAAATTTTAGAGCATTTCACATGTGACTAGAGCACGTAAATATTCACTTATGTAGTATAATTAAATGCAAGCATTATTTTGTGCCTTTTACTTTATAAGGTATTCTCCCGCCTTTTTAGCATGCCTTCGTGGTGTAATGGTCAGTAAACTCGTATTCGAGAGGTCCGAGGTTCGAGTCCCGGCGAGGGCATCACGGATTTCTTCGTTTTCCTTGTTTCGAAGATTCTAAATGTATCTACAGTGCGCCCGAACTAAGAAAAATTGTGGATGATGATTCTCCACCAATTCACCACCAGGATTTGGTAATCGGGTTCTCTAATCTCCAGCCGCTCTTTAAAAGAGAAAGTATATAAGGTATTTCTCCCGCCTTCTTGGCATGCATTCGTGGTATAATGGTCAACACGCTCGACGCGTAATCAAGAGTTCCAACGTTAGACTCCCGCCGAGGGCATTGCACATTATTCATGTCTCCTGCTTCGAAATAACCTAATGTCTCTACAACGTATATTTTCTTCATAATACCACCTCGCTGTGTTACCAGTCAAAAAAAAACTGAATATTTAAACAAGTAGCTATCCTAGGATTCGCCATAAATGAATAACTGTTGCATTTCGTAACTAATAAGAAAATCTGATATGCTTCAAAGTTAAATTGGAAACACTTTTTTAAAATATTGTAATGTTTCTTTAAATATTTAGCATCCACGTAAATTTAAATTAAACTTTAGGTACTATAATAACCTCCAGAGCTAAAATATGCTCTTTGAAACATTGTAAAGAGAGAAAATTTAGTTTCAGCAGTGATTTTCGGTGACTGAATGATCCAAGAGCATGGAATTTTCCTGGTTTCGCTTGTGTCGCAATAGCGTAGTTTTTCCCACGCAAAAACATCATTACATAAAATATTTTGTGTTCGTGCCAGGTATTGCATGTTTTATCTTTGAAAGCTTTGGTGCGATCGCTATATGAACCGTCGATGGTAATCTCGGAGATTAAATGCGCATAATGAGCTAAATTATATTAGGAAGCAATAACAAGTATTATTAGCGGTAAATAATGACGTAAAAGTTTACTACACAGGAAAATAAATATTTAATAATTAAGATTTGATCCATATAGTGATGTTTATTGTTAATTTACACTAATATTAATTTAGGTAATTTAAATAACACTCAACTGATAAAAATAAGTCATCATTAACCTGACAATAAAGAAAGTTTTAAACTAAACAGCTGCGGAGTTATTTCTACACTTTCCGGAAAACAGTTAACTTTTGAATGTAGAAATGGCATAAAAATTCCCAAGAATATCATTTACTTGGAGTTCTTCTTACCCCCTTAACACTTGGTGATTCTCATCAAATAAGATTCTTATTATTTATATGAAATAAAATAATAAGTCTTTAAACTTCAATTAAATAATTTAGGGGTTGTAAGGAATATTATTTTAGTTTTACACTAACCAGTTTTGTTCAGCTATTTAACCCGGAAGCACGCGTACTCATACGAGTCATACTTACACGAACGCGCGTACTATGTCCAAAAGACCCAGTTCGAGTTCTTTGAAGAAAAAATTATAAATATTCAGGAATACACCTAAGTGAATAATAAATTTTATGATCAAACTTTAAAAATATGCACATTAAAATTTTTAGTTTCTCCAAATGCTTTTATGAAATAAAATTTCTTAAAGGAATAGAAAATATTATATATTATCATAAGAAAAAAATAGTATAAATTTACTCTGTATCGATTCTTTATTTTCTTTATTAGCACTATAAACAAAGACAAAAAATGCAAAAACGAATGTTAGCAGGACATTGAATAAAGTGTTGCCATGTGTTCCAAATACAAATATTTTTCATATTCGTCGCAGAGCGTTTTCGTTTTTCTGTGCTTTTTCGATGAATAAACATTGCATCTTTTTTTTTCTTTCGTTTCCGATAATTTTTTTTCCAGTAAAACAATTTATGTCATTTTCACTTTCGTTTTCAGAATCTCTATCAGTTTCTGAATCACTATCATGTGAACTTATAATTCATGATCATTTCCATCCTCACTTTTTTCAATACATCCTTCGCCAGTTAATAGATCTAATAACGTTTGCAACATTTCTTCCTTGTAAGATAAATTACGCGGCATGTTTACCATTTTCCATACTATAATATTATAAATCAACTATGTAACAGAAATACAATTAGGCGCTAGGTCTAAAAGACCCGATCAGCTCAAAATCAAGGCTTCGAATTAAAGCTCAGCGAAAACTCTTCGTAAGCTTTAAGAGATCGACTTCAGACACGACTACACTGAACGTGAAATAATCTTGTTTGAGAAAGTTTGCAGCGTTGTTTAATCGCGCTGGTCCATTAAATCCAGTCTGCGCGCGCATCCACCGGTTAACTTTCTATCTTATTTCATTTCCATTGTCTACTAGAATGTTATTTCAGATTCGCGTGATAAAGCATGGTAGTATTGCGCCGGCCACGCTGTTTCGCTAATATTTAAGCTTCCTATTTTACGGCAGTGCATTTCAATTGCCGGTTTGCGTACGTCGGTGGTAGGGTTAAAAGCTAACTCGCGTTAGTTATCTCTGGGCAATATCGGCTGATCATTTAACTTTTCCTAATTTAATATTAATTCTATTTTGAGCTGCAGCAGAAACTATTGGCTAAGTTCGTAAGCATCATTTGTACTGTCTGTAAATTGTACAGACTGTGCAATAGTACAGACACAGAGAAAGTAGTACTGTGCTTAACTTTGTTAGACATCAGGTGTCCCCGTCCTCCGTCATCTGTCACCTGTTTGTAAATTCCTTCTTGCGTTAAACAAAAGGGTCTTTTCACCCTTCTCACATCTTGTAATTGATACAGTTCCAACTTAGAGAATAGTATGAATAGTAGCTTCACAGTTCAAATGAAGATCTAGCCACCTAGTAAAGTTATTTTAGATAGAATCTTGCAGGGTCTTTATCAAGATGCGTTTGAAAAAATAATTCTCTTTTTTAAACTATTTATCTTTGTAAATATTGTCTCTAAACAGCCCAAAAAGTTCAAGAAAATCATACCAAATTGATATTGATTGTAAAATTGTACGAATAAGAAGATAGTCATTTAGTTAAATAATAAACCAGGTACATAAGCCTAAATAATATGAATTAAATAGTAAACCAGGAACGTAAGCATAAATAATAAACCATGTTCAGTACTTCTCTGCTAAAATACTCGTATATTGCTTTTTCCTATATATATATATACAGGCGAGCTGCTTACTATTGCCGTCTGTTAACTTACTTCATAAATGATTGATGAGATTAATATCTAAGGGATGCAAAAACTAGTCCAACAGACATTTTAACTTCAACATTTAATGGAGATGTCTAGAGCTTTTACACACTGTGCAAATGGACGACAGTGACATGAATATTTATAAGAAAATTGTACCTATAATGAAAAGTAGAAAAATGGGCTTTTATCTTTAGAATGCGCACATATGTTCTTTGCCTCTTCTGTGTCTTGTGTTGTTATGGCGGCCTCGTCGTTTATCCCCACAAAGTTCTATCAGACAGCGTGCAGCGCCATCTGTCGGCTGTGAAAGGTGGCACAATATATATATATATGTGTGTGTGTGTGTGTGTAAAAGATTAAATTAGCAGTGTAAATTAATTATCCTTCTCTATTCTAAAAATAGCAACATCTATTTGCACTGCGTCATTTCGAGAAAAATCTATGTCATATGACTCTTACATAATCCTAATGATGCAAACGGAACTAAAACTCTTAACAACCAATAATAATTTTACAGCAATATTAACCATCTAATCAGAATGCTTTGAGAACCAAAACTAACTCAGTCTGACTTGAGATTTGATCCTGAACATTACGCACTTGCTTTCTATGCTTTGGCCTAGCTACACCGCTGTCTGTCTGCTGCTGCTTTCTTGCTACAAAGTAATCAAAAATGAAAGCCTTTTGGAACAAGCACATTTAATGTGCCGACTTGTGTGTAAACGTAAGATGTTGCTGAAAATAAAACTGAAGATTTAATCTGTTTTCGCCTCCAATTTTCCTAGTCATTATGGATCAGCATTCTACGACATCAAAATTGGCTCTTCAGTTACTTCTGATTTTGTTTTTGTTACATATGCACATATATATATATATATATATATATATATATATATACCGTTTTCAAACCATCATCTGGACAACACGTCACTCCGGTTAATATGCCATTTTTTTAAATTCTGAAGTGTGTCCTTTATTTATCCATACAACTTCATTTTCTTTTTGATCTTATTCAAGAGAAAAATTCGGCTAGTTTCGATATTTTGAATTTTCTCGTAATTTTGATTTCTCGTTATTTTGAATGATTATTGTTATTAGCCCGAAGAGCATTAGCCCAGAAGCGCTGTTAATTTCAAAACGGCATTTTGCGTTGACTCACTTTTGAAGCTGTTGCCAACAAATATTATCGCCATGTATTACACTTAAAGAAACTAAATAATGAAGAATCTGCATGAATGCTTCTCGCATTATGAAGAAAGAACGGTACCTAAAGCCATCAAATTTTGAATAACGTAGGCTTCCAACCTAGCGTGGGCACTTGGAAGTCCAATCTTCGAATTTCGAATTTGCTATATTATCTATTTAAAAATTTTGTAAACCTTTAACGAATTTTGGATTAACAAACTCAACGATTTTCAATCGAGCAATGGCAAATTTTTATCTCCAGCGCGCGAGACTGTATATCGGAAATTCTAAAGATGTTATTAAAAGGATATTCTAAAAATATTTTTAATTATTTTGTGATATAGCTGTTGAATTGAATTTAATGGTTTAAGTGAGAAGTACATTATATTTAATAAATAAAACAATATACAAAACTTTAAGAAAAAGCGCCTTTAGGCGTACTATAAAATCTGAAAATTTTAAGTTTTTTTTTTTTTTTTTTTTTTTCCTTTACTTTTACTGTTTTATGTTTATTTTTTTTAATTGCTCAAAAGGTCATGCAGAACGAAACGTGATTCAGTTTGCTTAAATTGTTCAGGTTTTCATGTTTAAGATTATTACCCTTTGAGAAATCGGTATGGGGCATAAAATTTCGAATAATCTAAAGTGTATTATAAAAAATTTTAATATGACCGTCCGCTTTAAATAAATTAGAAAATGGCTGCTATTACGTTAGAGCGGCGTCATTTAAATATGAAGAAAAAATTAGGAGAAAATAATGTAACACACAAAACGTTAAAAAAGCACCTCTGGATGCAATATAAAATCTAAAACTTTCAGGTTTTTTTTCATAATTATTTTCCTTTTGGAAAAAAACATTTGTTTCACTAAGTCTGTTGGCCCAGTAGATAACAAAACAATACCATAATCTAAAGTTCTGTATCTCCTCCCTTATCCGTATACAATCTTTTCCATGTTTTAAATAATTTTATTTCTGCATTTTGGAGAAATAAATTTAATTCTCTTCATCAAAGGATTATCTATTCTTGAAGTTTCTCAGTGTTGCGAGTCCAGATTATTTCATATTTACTATTTTAACTAAACGTTACTAATTAAATCAGAAAATTATCTGGCATTGAAAACTTACAAATGTTTAAGGATTTTGGTCTTTTTGCCTTCTTTAAATTGAAAATCGGATTATGTAGAACTGTTTCGACTATTTTGTAAGGGTTTAATGTTTTGCTTAATTCTGATCACTTTTTTTATTAGAATGTATGTTTACAGAATTGTGTCAAAGTAAATGAAGACTATAAATATTAAATGAAAATTTAGATATTTCATCTTTACTTAATTTCATTGTTAAAATAAAATCTCTTTTGCTAAAACATAAGATATATATCAAGAGCCTCTATTAATATCGTTTCTATGCTTCAAATTAAATATTTAGCACATTGAAAACAAGGGGTGTTGGAACCCAAAAATCTTCAAAAAATGGTGATTTCGAACTTTTGCATTTTCAAATTCTCTACACTTTTATCTTTCTAAAGATACCATTCTTTAATCTCTGTAAAAATAAGAACTGTAAAAAATCTAGTTTTAATGTGACATCCAATGCTTTGATAAATGAGGATTTTTTACATAAATTTCTTTCTTTTTCCGTTTCCTTCGTTTTTCTCCAAACGTGATTTTTTCATACTCGATGTACCTTTTCTCAGAAACTACTACTCACAGGTAAAGTTTTATGGCTTATTTATTAGATTTCCTAATATTTACTGAAAGTTTTTTTGTGATAAACTAAGAAAAACAAATTTTAAAAAAAATTGTGTGAGAAAAGTGCTAAATTTTTCCAGGCCTAACAAAATATTAAAATATCAGTAAATTACTCTTAAATTCAAAATGTTTCAAAAGCTCATTTCATTGTAATCAGATATGTATACTTTAATTACAGGACCAATTTCAAGTGTGTATCTACAGCAGATTTTGAAAAAACGTACATCGAAAATAGCCAATTTAACATTGTCGGTATAGGGGTTTCCAACACCTCTTAAAAACAATAAGAATTCTCTTGTCGGATATATCAGTAATTAAAAGCAGGAATCAGCAATGCTTTAGTTTCGAGACTATTTTAAAGCTTAAAGAAAGAAAAGTTAAAAAGAATTAAATTTCGAATTTTGAATATTTGTATGCAATGTATTATTTCGCAATTTAATATATATTGAATTTTGAATATTTGTATGCAATATATGATTTCGCAATTTTGAATATTTGTATGCAATATATGATTTCGCAATTTTGAATATTTGTATGCAATATATGATTTCGCAACGTACTAATTGTATGCAATATATGATTTCGCAACGTACTAATTGTATGCAATATATGATTTCGCAACGTACTAATTGTGTGCAATATATGATTTCGCAACGTAAAGCAATGAACTTTCATTTAAAAAAATCTACAACACTATCCTGTCAGTCAATAAATGACAAAATTCAGTTTCGAAAATCCCTTTATGATGAAATCATCTTTTAGTTTTTATTTACTAGTTAGAGATCAAACCAGATTGTATTTCTTTCACGTAGTATTTGAAAACCTTTTCTCAAAATTCTAAAAGTGTCCTGATGTTAACGATAAAAATAGATTTACAATTTGCTAAAACTTCTAGTATTAGGAAATAGGAAGAAGACTCTGCTTCATGTTTTCAACAAATGAAGCTTAAACACATTCTTTTGAAATTTCAGAAAAACCGATATAATTTATTCAAGGAAGAAAGAAAATTACTTGGCAAAACTTGAAGTTAGCTTTGTAACAGGTAAGCTCAACCTAAAAGCTTAAATCAACTAAAAAAAGTAGCTTGCCAAGTTAAACTTTCATCGAGCTGAGCTAATGACTTTTAAACTAAAATTCAAGAATTTTTTTAATAATTCGTTAAAAAACGTCGATGTAGATCGGGATTATTGTTTCTATCCATGACGCTATTTTATTTTATTTTATTTATTTATTTTATTTTATTTTATTATTTATTTAATTTTTTGCTTTCTATGTGCTGAAGTTATGTTTTTACTGCTAATCTAGCGAACTTCGTAAAGAATACAAGCTTTACAAAAATCATATCAAAATGCGCATAGCCTAATTCTACAGAAAATACAGTAGTCGAGATAACTCCTCGAGTTTTAGACGCCTATAATCCCCCTTCTTTATTAATCAAATATTTGCCAAGTAAAAAGATGCCTGCCAAGATTTCCAACAGGGAAAACAGTTTTAGGTACACATCGAAAAAAAATAATAAAAATGAGACAGTTCTATATCTCCCGTTCTACTGAGCCAATTCACGAAATTCAAACTGCGTTTTTCATGTCTCGAAAGCGTGAATTAACATATATTATATATATACATAGCATTGTTCTAATATAGGTAGACAGAAAATCGCATTTTTTCTGAAATAAAATACCAATGTTTTTCCATATTTCGATTCTACGACTCAAATTATGACTAGATATTAAATTTTATAATATTTGGTGAGAAACTTATGGAGAAATTTAAAAATTTATCTTGACACACTTTTTCAGTTTGCGCCGATAATTCCCTGGGCCGAATTTCTTAATTTATAGTAACCTATTTTCCTTTTCCTTTTTATTTCATTCTACAGGAGCAGAAAAACAGTCATCATTCATACTTTCAAATAATTTTAACAAAGTGCGTAAACCATACTTGGCGTTATTATCGCTTATAACAAATATGCCAAGCTTCAAAACGCGCAGATATGTAAATTCAAGTATATCTTAGGAAATTTTGAATAAAAAACTCTAAATTTTTGTAGATATGCTCAAGATCATGGTAAAATTTCCATAGGTTATAATTCAATTTTTTTTCGAAAAATGTATAAAATTTGTTTAAAACTTTAGATTTTTAAAGTAAATCATAAAAGTTTGGTTAATTTTATTTGGAATGAACCTAAATTTTGTAATATGGAAGGAAAAATCAAATAAAAAAGAGAAAATAAAAAATAAAATAGAAAGATAAGAAAGAGATATTAATAAATATATACCAAATTCAATTACAATGGAGGAGCTAAAATTTTGAGAGGCAATGTTTTAAAAACTACTCATGTGATTTTTAAAAAACTTGGTAGTTTGACATAATTTGAGTAGTAGAATCGAAATACGGAAAAAAATTGGCATGTCATTTCAGAAGAAGTCCAATTTTGTGTTAAAATATTTATATTAAAATAATGTTATATATAAATCTATCCTCAGTCGCGCTTCTGAGATATGAAAAACGCAAGTTGAATTTCGTGAATCGGCCCAGTAGAACAGGAGATATAGAATTGTCCCCTTTTTTTGCGCAGTACACATTAAAAAAATTTGCATGTTTCTATTTCCTTTAGTTTTAATGGACCAAGAATTTAATTTCTTTTACCTGCGGCGGAACACAAAGAGATGAGAGAATCGTGTGTGCGGTCCCCGCAAGTCTTTGTTTCCAAGCTGTTACGATTTGTCATACGACATGTTTCTGACATTCGCAGACGCAATAATTCGCTCCAGTTGACAGTGCAAGAGACATAACTTCACGAATAGCGTCAAGAGATTTTAGTGTTCTGCCCCGTGTCTGTCGTCAAAGGCCTCTCGATTTCAAAAGGGTTCACAAACCAATTATCTTGCTTTTCCTCCGACATTGTTCCAGATATAACGAATCAGAGGATGTAAAATACTACTAAAAAATTAAGGAGGCGTGTCTAGCTCAGTCTGAAGATTTTTTTTTATCGTAGCAACGCGTCAGAAGGCTTCTGAGCTCTCGACTAGAGAGACACAGAATGCTCTTGAACTCTCAACTAGAGAGACCCACGGTACCAGAATCCTTACGTGAAGAGAACTATAATTCACTTCAGTAACTATTCTATGCTATCCATGAAATATTTATTTGTAAAGAGCTTCTCGTAATTGTACGCAACCCTACAAACGTACCAATCAGTATACGGAGTCAGATGCGCTACCTGCCGCCACTCAGCACAGTGGTAACCCACAGACCATCACATACGAATGATATAACAAACAAGCATCATCGTTTATCGTACGCACTTGAAAAATGTTTTGGGGGTAAAAGTGATACGCAGGCAAAATTCTTTTCCTGTAGATTTAATTTTTACTTTAAACTAAAAATATTAAAACTCAGTTATTTTGCTTCTTCTCCTTCAGAGGCCATCGCTTTAACACTCATTTCAAAAATAGAATTGAAATGTCCACCCAAACAGATAGGCATCTGTGAACACAATTCCATACCACGGTAACACATTAGGCTCATTTGACTGACTAAGTGCACTGTAAGACATTTTATCATTATGAATTAATATGTATAGTTAATTCCATGTAGTCTTTAAAAAAAGATATTTCTAATTGGTCCCCAAAGTGAATATACAAGAAAAGCATAATTTTAACATTTCTAAGACAATGCAACGGAAGTAAAAAGGGACCATTGGATTTGAAATGAAGAAATTTCAAGGAAACACATTTATTAGCTTGAGAGCAAAATGGTTGATAAAGTCTTTCTGCTGTCATTACGCATACCTCCTCCCCCGAGGTCGACCAGGGGGCAACTTCTGGCATTCTGGCTAGGATCTGTACCTAGGCAAACTCGATTTCCGGGATAAATAATCAGTACTCTCTTCCATTGCCAACTCTTACAAAGTCTTCTACTGCCAACGCTTAAATTCTGTTACTTAAATACTATTTCCGAACTCAGTCATATTTGCATACATTTCATTTGCGTTCTGGTAGGAAATTGAAATCACAAAGGAAAGAAAATTTTCTTGAAGTAAAAATTATTGATTAGTACAAAATAAAATATATTCTTTGTCTGATCTCTCAGTGTTCAGTCTAAAATATAGTACAGGTAGTGTTTATAAACAAATACTCTATACGACAATACTGATTAAAACATTCTTCTCTAGCGTCCTCGAGAACTCTTCTGCAACGCTGATTTTATACATTATCTGTGATTATGTGACACAATTAAATAGGAACATTTTGTTTTCAAACGATGCAGTAAGTTTCCAAATTATAAAATGAACATGTGAAATTCAATTTTCGATACAGTCTTGCCTGATGCGCATGCGCTACTAATTAATTCAGTTCTCAATTCGCGGCAAGGCAAAAATACATAAAAATTCAAAATATTTTCATTAAAAATTTAAAGATATAGAAAAACATAAAACAATTTTTAAAAAAATTATACAATTAAAATTACAGTTTAACAACAAACAACCCAAAAATAATCTAACAACTTAAATGATAATTCCAGAATGAATTAAGCATAATTTAATTCTCAATAACAAAAGAAGACGTTACTTTGTTGTTGCGAAGTTTAGCTTCTTTAGATTGGAAACAAATCAACTATTCTGTGAAGCTTCAAATGTAAACAAACATGGTTGCCATGGTAATCAAAAATTAGGCTTAGCCGCACTTAAAACTCTTTTAAAGTGTTGGCAATTCCACAATTATTCCATGCAGATAACTAAAAGCATAGAAATCTTAACCATAACAACATAATTCAGTCAATTTTAAAGCAAAAAATTCACAGTTTACAAACATATAAGAATAAAGAAACTGAGCTCACTGAGCCGAGAAACAGAGTGTATATATATATATATACTTTCGGTGCGGCCGATTGCAACCAAATGGGAGGTGCACATCCCCATGTTGTAGCAATCCTATGTACAAAATTTCAATGTTCTGAGGATACTTGTTTTTGAGTTATGCGAGATACGTACTTACGTACAAACGCCACGAAAAAAATCTCTTCAGAATTCATTTTAAACCCGTTTTATAATTTTTTTGGGGGGAAAGAATCCTTTATTCTGTACTTACGTACGGATGTCATGCAAAAACGTCATTAAACTGGATTCGCTAACGGTCAAAAATTGATATTTTCGTTGAAATATGATACCCGAAAATTTTCACGATTACAATACTTCCTTTTTATTTCGTACAAGGAAGTAAAAATTTTTCGCGATTACAATACTTCCTTTTTACTTCGTACAAGGAAGTAAAAATGTTTATCTTTGATATTTTCAAAAACTTTCAATAGAAATATGTGGGACGCATCCAGCAAACGTAATGTAAATATTTGCCATACTTTTCGAGCGATAAACTGCATCTTAAATTTGTAAGTAATTTTTAGGAAAAAAAAAGTCTTAATATACAGGTGTAATACAAATACAGTGGCAGATAAAATAACTGCGCCTCGTAGAAAGGCAAACATTTTGTAAAGTTAAGTCATTAAATTCTGTTCACATAAAATTATCTTTGTTGCTTCAAAGTAAGATATGCGATCATTCCATTTTCATATTGCATTATACAATGTTTCCAAAGAAATGTGTCATTCGATTTCTATAAATAGCGCAGTAAAAGGGGAAACGGTCATTCATCTCTTCTTTGAGCGATGAAAGGATGACTCCGTATGTTCAACAAAAAGGTGTGGCAATTGTTTTAGCTAAAGAAGGACATTGACATTCTTGATCGCTGGCTGCAGTGAGTGGACAGTCTCGAATGCGATTAAATTGGAGCGTGAAAGTAGTGATGTTGACAGAAGGGCTGGATCAGACTAAAAGAGGGTGACCACAAAACCTGATGATCAATTGATCGATTTCTAAAAACGGCTGCCGTCCTGCAAGGGCAGCAAGATGAAATTGAGATAGACTAATTAATTAATGCTGTTTTAATTTTCTAATTGATTGATTTATTTTTATGTAATTTTTGTAATTAATTAATGTTATTTTTATGTAAATAATGTTGTTTTTATGTAATATTTGTAATTAATTAATGTTATATTTATGTAATATTTGTAATTAATTAATGTTATAGAATGTTTATGTTTTTATGTAATGCACATGAACTGTCCAAAGGCGGCTTGCGGAATGTGGTCAGCACGTGTATAAATGTAGAAAAAGCATTTACTTATGTAAAACATTATGCAGAAACGACGTTTTAGGGAAAAAGAGTATGTTTCATGGACAAAGGTTCAGTGGAAACCAGCAATTTTTTGGGTTAAATCTGTGAGATCTAACTCTCTTTGCTAACTATCATATATAGTTCAATCGATCTCTCTAAGAAAGCAGGTGACTTCTCGCACAGGTGTAAAGAATACCAGCACTGAGGAAGGGTAAAATAACATCTTATAATTCGTCAAACTCTTAACGGTGGAATTTAAGAATAATTTCACAATAAATTCAAAGCTGGACTAACAATTTATTTAAGGCTAACAAGGCTGACTCAACAACCTATCAAGCTATGCACCCTTATTAAATGGCCAAAAATGGCGTTTCAGCAACTCCGCTTAGCAACAAGGATAAACTGGTAACGTGCGCTGGGTAGCGAAATCACTCTCTGAATAAAATTCTAGATTAGTCTGTATTTGTACTCTTTCTACTTGACTTTACGTTTCACAATTTGCGTCCTGGCTGGGAAATGCAAGGAGAAAATGAGAGATTCAGGAAAGATACTAAAAATAATTTGTTATGCAAACTTAAAAGGGAAATCCTAAAAAAAAGCTATATGTATTGGGTGATAAGCTGTATGTTTGGAGATATAAAAGTGAAACATATCATTCAGACTGCATATTGCCTGTTGTGAAATTCCCATGGAGCAAAATGGTCTGAGCATGCATATTCAGCATAAAGATGGAACCCCTGAAATTTATTACTGGAACTATACACATATCTTGGAGAAGTGTTTAAAGCTAGTTATTCAAGATCCTTTTAAATGTGCTGGAAATTTCATTTTTCATCAGAATTCTGGACTTTGTAATACAGCGAAATCGGTAGCATGATCTAACTGATTTATGCAGGATTTTATTGCTTTGTAGAGACATTAGGTATTTTTTGGAAGCAAGCAAGATGAAAAATGAGCAATCGCCTTCGCCGGGAATCGAACCACGGACCTCTGGAATTGCGGCCCAGCGTGCGGGGCGGAGAATCATCATCCAATATTCTTTTAGTTCGGGCGCCACTGTAGAGACATTAGGTATTTCTGGAAGCGGGAAAGAAGAAAAATGTGCAACACCTTTGCCGGGAATCGAACCACGGACCTCTGGAATACCAGCCCAGCGTGCAGAACTACTACACCACGAATTTTCCCCCCATTATCCCCCTTTAAGTGCAGGTCTATCTGACAAAATCTGGTAGTAAAGTTTTGATTGGTCTGAAAATAGACCTGATCTGAATCCCATTGAAAATTGTTGGCATATTATGGAAACCAAAATTACTGCTAAGAAGTCCGCTACTAAGATTAAATTGCAGGAAAGCATTATTAGTATTAGGATCCGCAAAACTGGCCATGATTACATTCAGAAGTTGATATTTTCTATGCCAGAGATCTGCAAGGCTGTCATCATAATTCGTGGAGGATTTACTAAATAATTAAGCGATCCTTTTGTGTGTATGCACATCTAAGTACATGTGATGTGACTGCAGTCATGTAAAATATATATTAATTACAAAATTTGTGCATCAATTTGTTCTGCGATTTGTTAAATATTGCATTTTTCGCCTATTCTAAATTTTCTGAATAATTAAGTGTAAATAATTTATAAATTTTTTTAAATGGGATTAAATTAATCCTACAATTTTATTTTATTGTATTAATATGATCTTTACATAACACACGTGCATGAAACGCAGTTTGCACACTTTTTTACTTTGTCGCAAATGATGTAGTTGTTTTGTCCGATACTGTATGTATGTTCTCGAATTTTAAGTGTTCTTTTTTTAAATGAGGGCGCTGAACGTTCTGTGCGAAAAGTAGGTCTTTTAAAGCTCAACATCAAAAATTACTTTTTATTTCTCTGAATCAACTTTTAATGCCAAAAAACTTCACAAACTTTTAGTGCGAAAATTTTTTATTACTTTCGGAATTGCTTGAATATCGAAATTGCAAACTAACCAGTAATGAAGGTATAGAGGAAGCTATAGAGCTTACTAGAAATTGTGACTCTGACTCAAATTATTTTAAGCTTGGTACATTTCATGGATCTCTCATTTTCTCCTCGCATTTCCTCGTCAGGATGCAAACTTAAAGCCAAGTGAAAACAGTACAAATATAGACGGAACTAGAATTTTATTCAGAGAGTGATTTCGCTAGCCAGTTGATGTCGCTTATGCTGAGTTTCTGATACGCCTTTTTTGACCATTTAATAAGTATACAGGGCGTCCCTTAAATGTTGCGATAAACCTCTGTGGGAGGTAGGGCACATCATAAGGATTAAGAATTGCATAGGAACGCACGCTCGGAAGTGTGACAGGGGACAATAGTAGCAGAGGTAGAAGGTGGGAAAGGACGCAAGGAATAATTAATTTGAAACATTTTTAAACATGGATACAGATGGTGTACCGACAGCTTGAATGTTACAATAGATGCTCTAAGTTCGCACCATAAGACGCCAAACATGCCTGACACAGAAGGATCATTGATTTCCGGACCTGTTCAAACACACCGGCAGCTTCTTTGATTGCTTCCTGTTAACAAAGGCTGTGATTCTGAGATTAAACATTGTTTTCTGAATGGGACAAAAGGAAGTGCCTTTCGTCGCTCGGCCTTGTTTCTTGAGCTATCTGTGTTTGCTGCAGAGAATTAACTAAAGTGTAAAATCTTTCTCTGAGATAATTTTGGCAATTTTTGCATACAAATAACATCAGCGAAGGTCCATGTTTATTGCTGATCTCAGTGATTAAGCATAGCATGAGGATCAAATCTTGGGTCTCAATGGTTATGATAGAATGCTTTTTATATGATGAGATTAAAAGCATGCTTCCAGCTCAAGAACGGAAGCCTAGAGCGATATCGCTGCAAGGGCTTTACGCTTTCATACGAATAAAAATGTGAATATGGTGAACTGAAAGATCTGAGTTCCAAATCCTATCTGCTTTATCTAGGCGGTGATTTTGCATATTTCGGTTAGTTAAACTTCAAAGACACATAAAAGAATTACTAATGGGAGGAAATTTCTGCCAACGCAGACATGACATTAAAATTGCTATTATCTTGCCTATTCTAACTGTATTGAGTAGGGATAATTTTCTCTAAGACACTTAAAATCATATAATCTAAACTTTCTTCATTGGCTTTTTTATCACTACAAGGATACAATTCTCAAATTAGACTATGGTGATGTAGAAAATGAGTTGGTTGCGGAAAAATATTACAGGAAAGTAATAGAATGTGAGCTGTTAGTTTTGGGTTTAGTGACTTGGCAATGTTATTATTGTATACAAATTGGTCTAATTATAATTCTAGAAGTCTTAACAGACGACATACTTAAGTCACTGTCTATTTTTATAACTTTTATAACTTTTATAACTTTTAAAAAGTTCGTTTTCCATAATGGAAAACGCCCCCAGTAGAAATAATTTCTTCCCCAGTAGGAACAAAGTGGAATTTTTAAATTGTGCATTTTAATTATATACTTACACTATCATCTATTTACAATATTCTAAACGTTTGTCATAGATACATATATTATTCTAATTTGCTTTTTTCCATCCAAAACGTATTGGCTTTTTTCAGACTTTCATAGTGGTATTTTATGTTGGGCTTGAGATTTTTCGGACCATTTTTTAGCCCAAAGTTGCGTTAGACCCAAAGAGCTGTTAGTTTCAAAACGGAATTTTGGGTCGTTCCACTTCCTGCGTTAGTTCACTTTTCAAACTGTTGCCAACAAATATCATCGTCATATATTATATTTAAAGAAACTAAATAATGCCGAATCTGCATGAATAATTCTCCATTATAAAAAAACGATGGTCCTAGAGCCATCATATTTTGAATGACGTAGTCCTCCACCCGAACATGGGCACCCGGAAGCCCGAATTTTGAATTTGTTTCATTATCTATTTTATATTTTGTAAACCTTCGAAAAACTTCTGACTAACAAACTCAAAGATTTCAAAGTGAACAATGGAAACACTGTACGAAAAAAAAAACATTTTTATCTCCAGCGCGCGAGACTGTGTATCGGAAATTCGAAAGATATACCGTTTTTAAATATTTTCTGATATTTCTGCTGAATTGAATTTTATGTGGTTTAAGTGAAAAGTGGAATATGATATTTAATAAATGAATTTAACACACAAAACGTTAAAAAAACGCCCCTTTGGGCGTAACATAAAATCTGAAAACTTTCAGATTTTTTAAAAATATTTTATTTATGTTATTAATATGGGAGCCTAATTCATTTTCTAGTGCTATGATAACGCTTGCTGGTGATTCTTCTTTCTTTACTTTTCCTTTTCTAACTATTTAACTATTGTATATGTTCCTGTACGTATACGTCTATATGTAAATTTGTTTAAATAGCATTAAATAAAAAATCTGACGTGTACATCAAATGACTTCCTTGTACAAAATATTAAATTATACACATTTTTTCTTGAATTCCATTTAAACTTATTGGATTGAATTAAATTTACTTCGTCGATAGCGCATAAACCACAGTAGAATAAATGCACTCTTTAAAATTCACTGTATGTTTTTTGGCCATAGCGACACTCTGGTGCTAGGTTCACTTAACAGCGTTACATCTCATTCATTTTATAACTCAGAATGCGCAAAAATTATATCATCTGGAGAATTAGTTAATCATTGCCACATGTTCTACTCAAATACTAATAATAGATCTGAAACGATGTATAAAAGAAATTAATCAAACAACAACATAAAAAGAGACAATTTTTCACAGACGATTGCAGTATTTGTTATTCAATTCATTCAGTTTTCACTTCGCGACAGGGCAAAATAAATAAAACTCAAAATATCTGTATTGAAAATTATGAAGTAAATCTAAAACACTTATTTCCTCGAATAAATTCCAGAATGGATTAAGCATGATTGAATTCGCAATAGTAAATGAAGGCATTATCTTTGTTATTGCGAAGCTTACTTTCTTTAGATTGGCAACAAATCTAATATTCTGGTGTTTCAAATGTAAACAAACATGGCCTCCATGGCAAAAATAATTAGGCATAGCGGCCCTTAAACAACTTTTAAATTGTTGCTAATTCTTAAAAGTATTGCATGCAGATTTAATAAAGGCATAAAAACCTTAACCGGAAGATAAGAACAACATAATTCAATCATTTTTAAAGGATAAAATGCACAATTTACAAACATATAAGAATAAAGAAACTGAGATTGCTGAGGCGAGTAACAGAGTGGATATATATACACATATATTTATATTCTTTTGGCGTGGCCGATTGTAACCAGAATACGAGGTGAACATCTTACATGTTATAGCAATCCTACATACAAAATTTCGACGTACTGAGGCTACTCGTTTTTTAGTTATGCGAGATACATACGTACGTATCTGCGCACAGACGCCACGAGTAATTCTCTTCAAAATTCACTTTAAATTGGGGCGGAAAAGTTTTTTATTCTGTCAGATGTCAAGCAAAAACATCTTTAAATTGCATTGTATAGCGGTCAAAATCGATATTTTCGTTGAAATATTACACCCGAAATTTTTCGCGATTACAATGCTTGTAGTTCGTACAAGGAAGTAAAAATATTTAATTAATAGGTTATTCCACTAGATATATCATATAATTTGCGTCACTGATATTTCCTGCATTGAAATAAAATCAGAAGAGTGCTCTTGTAAGAAATTTTACCGTAAAGTTACAGTATTTTAAATCGGTCATAGACTGTAATATTTTAAAAATTACTTGAGTCACGTTTCAAGAAGATTAAGATTATTTCAGCGCATTCACTAGCATTATATGCAGCATTATCAGCTGCGCTATAAAACAGTGGCCCTAATACAGCTATAAAAAATATGATGCGGACACCACATGACTTCATTGTACGACCTAGTAAATTATACACGTTTTTTTAATCCTAAAACGGCCAATGAAGTTAATAAATAAAATTTTCTAATTAAAAATAAAATTTCTAAGCAAAAACAAACAATTCTGAGAACGGGCAGAAAGACAAAATTTTTAGTGCATCGCAACCCAGTGGGCAGAAAAATCCTAGAATTAGTGCACTAATAACTGACTTAATTCACTGTACTACTATGCGTTTCGTATGTAAACGAGTTCCTCTTGTTCGGCCTTGTTTACCTCCACTCACATTTTTTAAACTGTTGGTTATTCTACAACTATTGCAGGTAGATTAACTAAGGCATAAAAACCTTAACCATAACATAACAACAACATAATTGAATCACTTTTAAAGCAAAAAATGCAGAATTTATAAGCATTTAAGAATTAAAAAACAGAGCTTACAGACCCGGATAAGGGGATGGATCTATATATCTGTAATCTATATATAGAGAGATATACAGATATATATCGACGGTACTTAACGATTATATATATATATACATATATTTGATAAACCTAATTGCATTAAAAAAGGAGATATACAACTAGACGATATAGCAGTCCCATATACAAAACTTCAGCGTTCTACAATTAATCATTTTGAATTATGCGATGTACATGCATACGTACGTACAGGCATCACAAAAAGTGCTTTCTGAATCCATTTTAATCCATTTTGCTATTCGTTTTGGAAAAACGTATCCTTTATTCTGCCCGTACGTACAGATGTCATGCAAAAAATCGTTCAAATGGATTCCGTCAAAATTGATATTTTCGTTGATATATGATACCCGAAATGTTTCGCGATTACAACACTTGCTTTACTTCGTACGAAGAACAAAACTTGTATTGTTTCTCGTACCCGTCCCCCCAGGGTGCTGTAAAAAATGAGTTTCTTTTCTTAGAGTAATACTTTTGTTTCATTTAAAATATGCTGTACATTACATATGAACCTGAATTAAGATGCATCATTGATTTGGTGGTATCTGTGATTTAACAATAATCCTTTTTAATCCTTCGCAATAATTAAATCGAATTGCGACTGTGTTTAAATTGCTTGACGTCACTTTAGCTTAACATCTTACGAAGCTGTCATTATTGTCCCTCTTTTCGACTTTTATGTATCAGGTCGTAACTAAATTTATACTTCCCCACTGAGAAATTTTTAAGAGAATAAACAATCGATGAAAATCTAAATAAGCTTTATTAGAGCAAGATCAATGCTTTTGGAGCTGCAGGGGAAGAACTTACTTTCACGTTCAGAAGAAAATGGATCGATTCCAAGTCGACACAAGCAATAACATTCTCTGCAATGGTATAGACAAAGTAATTTCGTTTCGGTACTGAATCTCAGTTTAAAATGTATACTTTTGTTGAAACCGAGTTATGTAATTTTTTTCCTGAATTTCAATGCAGATGTCTCATTATGCCATCTTTAAGTTTAGTTGGCTAAATTTGAAGCAAAATGGCAAAGTTTTTAATGCATTTGTGTCAAATAACGCCTATTTTGATTTTCAAAACTAAGTTATTCATTCTCCCGATGATTCATTTTTAATGCGAAATCATTAAAAAGTTCCCCCAAGGATTTATAACGACACGTAGTTATAGTGTTGTTGTTGTGACTTATCTCACCTGTCTGACAGCAACAACAGAACAAGCCCACGAAATTCCTCGTGGCAAGGAGTCCAAGAATGCCCCTGTCGTTGGCAATAGCCTTGAGATCCATATTAATGGCAATACGACTTATGTTAATTCCGCCCACAGTTTTGATGGAGAGCACTACGGTGGGCACGGGTCCGAAGGTCTCCCACCCCTCTCCCCCCCCAACAACTTCTTGAGAAAACTTTTAGTTTGCCGGAATCTGCACTGCCTTTATACCGCACAGACACTATACATTTACAAACATCCATGCCTTCTCCATGGCTCCCCTAACCACTACATCGTCTGACGGCAGTAGTTACGGTACTGATTTTCGTTATAGGTATCCAGTTAACCGTAATATAATATCAAAATAACAACACTTTTTAAGGTCTAAATTTAAATCCGAAATTTAAACTTATGAGATAAAATATATATAATAGCTAAATAAGGGGAAAACTTGAATGGAAAAACTCCTTGTATTGTGTTTCTGCCGCCTAACATAACAAGCTTTATCCAACCAATGAACCAAGAAATTATCCACAATAAGGATGAACTACCGATCCTTTTTGATGCGTCATTCTGTGTTAACTTCGAAAGGAGTATCTACATGATTTTCAGAAACAGTTCATGTTTTCCTGGCTTGAAAAGAAGTAAAGACCATTACTTTACGTAGCTGTTGGCCTATAATCATGTTCGATGGTGAGTCAAGTAACAAAGATTCTCTTGATTTTAAAACACTCCACGATGCCGACTCCCAATTTCAACATCTTGGATTTAGTAGCACGTTCGGAAAGGGTTAGTTTAATGAGATGTTCAAAGGCTTGGGTAAATGCAGACAGTTCTGTTCTCTCCGCACTCGATCAAGATGGCGTCGGAATATGTAGACTTGCACTAGGAAAAGAGAAAGGTGGTAGGATGAGGAAAGGAAGGAGAAAGATGGATACAATCCACATACCAAACAGGTTACGTTAAAATAAGATGATGAAGAATGGCAGATATTCAAGAAAATTTCCCGAAATATGGTCGTTTATGTTAGTGCACAATGTTATGATGCTTCATTGTAGATACGAAGAAAATTTTCTAAAACCATGGTACACTATAGAAAGCAGGCAGATGTTCGAAGTTATATGCCACCAGACATTCGTAATTTTCGCGTAATATATGTACCACAATTTAAAAAATTTCTTTAATTTGTATCCCTGAAATGTAAAAATAATGTATATGGGCTCTAATTTTTAATAATTTCCACAGTTTTAGGTGCTATTTATTTAATTTTCGTTAATAGATATAAAAGTATCAACGGAGTTTATGACTCTACAATTTACAAAGTTGTGGACGATAATTCATTACCATCAGGATTTGGCCACTAGGTTCCCTTATCCCTAATCAGTACATTCTCATGTCGCTTAGTGATGAAAGCGGATTAAATATGATGTATTATGGTTAAACGAAGTTTACCATCGAATTCTTTTGCAACTGAACACTGCCCTTTACATTTTAAGTTATTGTTCAATTAGACTCAAGTTTTCCATAGCCTTCCATTTCGAAACTACGTACCATCAAATTCTGGAGAAAGAGGAATTTTGGGGTACATTTTGTAATTCCAAAGCAAAAGGCCTAATAAGAAAAAATAAATAGGTAAAAATTCTAACAAAATAATAATGAAAATTAAATTGACGTATAACCTGAAAAGAAATGTTTCTTACTTCACTAGCTTTTAGCTCCAAACGAAAAGATAACAGAATTCAGGACCCGCTAGCTTTGTTTCATTTCCGCTTTCGAGTGAACTCCAGAATCATTTGACAGGAAACAAAAGCAACGTACAAAAATTTTGCCAAAAGAAATCTCCGGGGAAACAGCTTCAATAGAACTCGCCTAAAAAGATGTCAAAGGAAAACGTTTATACTGCATTTTTTACTCTCTAATTAAAAATTGGTATTACAGAATTTTTTACTCCTTTTCAAATCTACTTCCATAATATTGTAAAATAATTCATTAGAAAGACAAGTTTAATTTATGTCTCGAGTCACAACGTACGATCATTTTGTCAAACAGACGATCAATAAAATGCTACGAGATAGAAAACAGTACAGATTTTGGATACTCTGATCCTCATGAAAGAAAAATAATAATCCAGTCCGCATGCCAAAATGTTTTTTGGTGTTAACTGACTTATTCGTTTTTCTCAGTTAATCATGAAAACTGAACAATTGTGCTTTTCAGTATATCTCTAATTCATACAGTTGTATAAAGTCAGGAAGATAACTCCTTTATCGAGCAAATCAGTTGATATTTATGTTGAATTTATTAACGTGCTGTTGTGTACAGTTATACTTTAACATGGTCTACAAAGTATTGATTTAACATGGCTTGTACAGTTACACTCTAACATAACCCGTATAATTATACTGTAACATGGCCTGTACAGTAGTGCTTTAGCATGGCCTGTACAATTATGCTTTAATATTGCCTGTACAGTTATGCTTTATCATAGCCTGTACAGTTATACTTTAACATGGTCTGTAGAGTAATGATTTAACATGGCTTGTCCAATTATACTTTAACACAGCCCGTACAATTATACTGTAACATGGCCTGTATAGTAATGTTTTAGCATGGCCTATACAATTTTGCTTTAATATTGCCTGTACAGTTATGCTTTTCAGTATAACTGCAATTCATACAGTTGTAAAAGTCAGGAAGATATCTCTATCAAACAAATCAGTTGATATTTATGTTGAATTTATTAACGTAGCCTGTACAGTTATGCCTTAACATAGCCTGTACAGTTATGCCTTAACATAGCCTGTACAGTTATGCCTTAACATAGCCTGCATAGTTATGCTTTAACATAGCCTGTACAGTAATGCTTTAACATGGTCTGTGCAGTTACGCTTTAACATGGCCTGTACAGTTATGCTTTTCAGTATAAGTGCAGTTAACATGGCCTGAACAGTTATGCTTTTCAGTATAACTGCATTCATACAATTGTATAAAATCAGGATGATAACTCCTGTATCAAGCTTTTTGAAAAAGGTCCAACCATTTGGTGAGTGCCGAAAGCAGGCAAAACACTGGGAATTCAGCCCTGGTTCTATTCCTAGTTGTTATATTGGTTGGACGCAGGAAGTTTTTCAAATGTATCGGCCTCTTAGTACAGCCCAATCTCTGTTAAAATGAGGGCAAACCAGTGGCCTAAAGTAAAGTCGATGAGCACTGGTAGTTCGGGCCGGGTTCGAATCCTGACTAAAGGGCTGGATGTATGGCCGTTTCCGTGTTTTTCCTCAGATGTAACATGTACACGAGCCAGCTGCCCTCAGAAAATCCTCCACGAAGGCAACAATCCGTTTAGGCAGATAGCCTCGAGTGCTTTCCCCTAATTAAATAAACCAAACCAAACATCTCTTAAATTATCCTGAAGAAAGAGTTGCTTCATAAAAAAATACCCTTGTATTTCGCCATGATCAAATAATACATTTCAACCTAAATTCCAAAATTACCAATTGTTCCTCCATACAGAAAATTTCTGTGTCTTTCAACAAATATAATTTTTGTATTTTTTTTCTGTGTGTGTCTGTGTGTGTGTGAAAGATATAGAGAAATTTTTATTATTTGTATCAACACTCTCACAAGTCAACAGCAGTTCTGGATTAAAGTAATAACAACTTTAGAGTCAGAGCTGTGAAAATATGCAAAAGAATTGTTTCGAAAATTTGTTAAATAATGAATAAACTATATTTCTGTGTGTTTTCAATGTTGTTTAATGAAATACAAAAGAAAAAGCGTTTACGAAAAATTATTCGTTTCTAACTTTCACAATATTTCTAGACGAGCAGCATCTCCAACAATCTTTGATATATACATGCATTCAAACATCCCCTTATTTAAATTAAAGAAACTATACATAATTTAATTAGCCAAGGAACAGGCGCACCGTTTCTCAAATATACGTTTCGTTGGTAATCATTAGCTGCACAGAGTTTTATCAGTTCTGCTCTTATAAAATATAATAATTTAACTAAAGGTGCAATCGAAGAATGCCATTTGGGAAGGAACACCAGACACGGATACTTAAAAATTACTTCTTTGGTTTTGATAAGGCAGGGTCCCTTCCCTCCCTGAAAAAAATGCAGTTCCTTCATTTCTTAAGAATTTTCTCTTAATTGGAATCGTGCAGCTCCATGTAAGATGATAATTGAAAAGCAACTACCTTAAACAACTTATCCATTAAGTGGATTTAGTTCCATCAAACTCGATGCCTGCTGTTTGCTGTAGAGCTTCTCTCTCTATATATATATTAAGCTGTGCTACTTTTTCTTTTAATTATGCATTTTTTTTCTCTTCTATCTGCTCTTTTCTTGTACTATACCCCTTCATTCTAGAATTATATGTAAAGGAGTAGGTGAGTTTTAAACGATGTTAAGATATATTTTCTTTCTGGCTCGCCTAAAGTTGATTTTTTGCTAACGATCCACTCTGTTGCATGGTACATTTTGATCTGGGTCGAAATCTCTGCTGATTTAAATGACAAGAATTTATTTTTTGGTGAATGTTAATAAAGTTTTTTCTTTTAAATTATTAATTTGGTTTTGATTATGCTTAGATTATCAGCATGCAAGAGGCAAACCATGATCGAACGGCTAAGACATCATAATCCGCCGCGCAAACAGTATAGTGATTAGGGAAGGTAAACCGCTGAGCTGGCTTCCGACCCAGGTATAGATATATCCATGCAGAATTGGTTACCAACTCGGCGGGAGTCAACCACCGACTACCAGGCCCAGCTGAGCAGACGACATTTATAAAATGCAAAAAAGAGATATACATGTGCATACAAGGCACTCGAAGAAGAGTACAATTAATATATATGTATATACATATAAATACCAACTCATATACATATATATATACACACTTACATACATATAGTATATTCCGAAACAAATAAAAGTATACATAGTCTCACTCATATTGATATATACATCTATACATATACGTTATCATGATAGTTAACGTTTACAAGAAGCATGCCATTGAGGTACGCGTGATCCTTAGTATAAATTAGGTACCATACATAAAAGATATAAACATGTACAGATACATTACAGCATTCAGATACAGTACGAACTTTATGTATGAGAACCTGGCACAGCATAAATACAAAATTATACATTGAACATACATATCACATACTCTGTTGTTGACATATTGAACTAGCTTATATAAACTTTTATGACTACTATCTTCCAGCGTCAGACGAGTAATTGCTAGTACAGTAGTCAATTATTGTTTTCAGTTTCCGCTGGGCAACTCTGTTACTTTGTAGATTCTGGAACCAATTTGGCCAGAATCTGGCTCCTGGTTGCTTGAGGCTGTTAAGTGCGCTGTATGTGGGCAGGAGAACACAAAATGATCTGGATGACCCTCCTCCCCACATTCACAGTTACCATTCTCTCTCAAGCCAAAGTGGCAGAGGTAAGAAGTGTGAGCCAAAGCGGCAGAGGTATGAAGGGTATGAGAGTGATTAGGGGAGCCTACTGCGGTACCGAATGACCCGGATTTGAATCTGGAGAAGGCATGGATGTTTGTAAATGTATAGTGTCTTAACGACATGGGGCACTCTAAATAAATGGTGAGCCGAACGTCCTCTCGATAGGTTGATAGCAGGCAACGAGGGGTGAGAGGCCCTTTGATCCGTCCCCCGGGCTGCTCCCCACAAAATTCGGGCGGAACTGAGCAGGGTCGTATTGTCACCTGTATGGTGCTCAAGGCTTTAGCGAACGACAGGGCAGTCTTACTCTGCTTGACACCATAAATTTCGTGGTTTTTGTTCTGATTTTACTGTCAAAAAAGTGAGATAAGTCACAACAATAACAGAACTCATGAACTCCTAGCTTCTGCAACCTAGGTTTATTAGTATAAAAAGAATTTGCTACTTGAAGTGTCCTTATTTCAATTTACTTAAAATTTGAAAACAAACTTGTTTGCTTTAGGTAATCCACCATTAAGGAAAGCAGCGAGAAGAGGCTGCCAGACTTGAGCTGTGAAAAGCCTTTAACATGATTATGTTGCCCCACCTCTTAGATGCGATCCAAGGAGGCATACCCCCTCCGTTCAATAGGGGGGAGAGGCTCATATGATACACAATCTGGTAAACAGCACACAGAGTCAAAGATAGACAGCTACACTTCCACCAATAAAGAGAAGATAGTAAGTGCATTGTACTTCGTGTTCCAGCGTTGACAAAACGGAGCCAAAATTCCAAGAACAACGTGCGAAATCTAATCATGTAGCGTCTCAACAACCAAACGGCAAATAGGACAGTGCCATATAATCATGTCCATATAATCCTGATCTTGAACCTAGCACCGAATAAACGATGGTCGAGACTGCCTAAGTACAGATACTATTCAGTAGCTTTACATGTGTTTACCTGCGTCAACCTCCAGGAAGGCTCTAAGGTAGCAGGCATCAATTACTTTGCTGTAATTAGTTAATCAATCAACAGCTATTATGTTACAGATACTAAGCGAGATATTTTGGGAGTAATTGAGTGTTAAAGTGGATTGGAATGATTATGGCAAATCATTCCAAAACTATATGCCTGAAGAAAGAGACATGCTTCAGTCAACGACGCTCTATGGAATATTGAAACAAATTTACGTTACATGTGGAAAAAAACCTCAAAACATTACGTAGATGATTACCAGCATTTTGCTTCCTCAAGCATCTGCTAGTACGTCGGCTAACAAAGTGTTATATTCGATTTTAAAAGCATATTGAGGATTAATTTGTCAAACAGAACAAATCTTAAATAGTAACTGATCATTAAAAATTCTTTTTAGATGGCCAAATGCTGGCCCATTACACCGTATCCACAAAAAGCCTTTCCTGGCTATTATTTTCGAAAGCGTCGGTACTTTCACAAATAAAAATGTTTTAAATACGCAGATGTTGTGGTATTTTTAAGTAAAAACGTGAATTTAAAAAAAAAAATATTAAGTCTAACATTTTACTTTCTCCTGGTCTCTATACTTATATCTAAAAAAATAATGTACTTGCAATATTTAAGTTATGTCTTAAGTTCTATAATATTGTTACGAATTTTTCTTCTCGTACGTACGGTTTCGTGGATTTGGAGTGAATAACGACAACATTTGATGAAGTATCAAAACACACTTTACTGGCCAGTATTAATCAAGGCAGCTCCAATAACACGTTTATATTCTTCGAAGATCTACTATAAACACGCTGGAACAATCAGCGGCACAACCTTCGGGCTACCAGGCTATAACGGTAAAGACAGCTTAACGGCAAAGCACCAGAGTACAGCTTCCGATTCTGCTCGGTCGTTCTCGGAACTCTACGTACTCTCGAGACTCTCCAGCCAACAACTCGCGATGCACTCAACGATACACTAGAGTACAGCTCCCGACTCGGTTCGGTCGTTCTTGGAGCTCAGCACGCTTTTAGATGAAACTCAACGATGCACTAAAAGTCTTTCTCGATGCACTCGACAAGCATTCGGCACTAGACTACGAGACACTCGCTCGCTGACTCTTAACTGACTCGACTAGGCAATCACTGACTGACTATCAACTCGATGGACTCGACACAGACTGACTCACCGCGTGCCAAGAGTGTTTTATATCGCTTTCGAGAACAATCTGGGTTAAACCAGTAAGAATTCGTTCCAGAAGGTGGTTCTCCAACTGTCTATAGCATATCGCCAATTTTTCGCCAAATATGGCACGCTTCCTTCCCTTGCCATTTTCTGGCAACCCTAAACCTGCTTTGTGGGGAAGCTATCTCACCGCCCTGAACATTTCGTAACAATATACTTATATTTAACTTATTATCATAAGCACAGTACAAAATGTCTGACTCCTGTGCGACAAAAACTGACCGAGAATTTCGTTTTAAATCTGGGCATCATACTCAAAAGCTGTTAACAAACTGAACAGCGTAGTGTTTGCATTTATACTTAACTAATAATAAAATATAAGTTTTCTTTTGTTTGTTCGTTTTTAACTCTAATTTCAATAACTTGTGTTCCACAAAGTATACTACGAGACATTGTTTCTCACATTGTGAAAAAACAATGGTACCTACAGCCATCAGACTTTGAATAATGTATTCCTCCACCCGAATATGGGCACCTGGAATCTCGAAATTTGAACTTCAAATTTGTTTTATTACCTATTTTATATTTTGTAATAATTGTATGTAAAACGTTAACGAATTTGTAAACTTTAACAAACGATTTGAAAGCGAGCATTGACAACGCTGTACAGAAAAAAATTTTTAGCTCCAGGGTGCGAGACTTTGTATCGGAAATTCTAAAGATATATTGTTTTTAAATATTACGCGATTTTGCTGTTGAATCGAATTTTATGTCATTTAAGCGTCAAGAACGTAATATTAAGTAAATAAACTAAATGCACAAACGTTAATTTAGAAAAGGCATAAGTTTTGTAAGATAGGATTTTTGTAACTGAAAATATGATGAATTCAGAAAAGACTGGAAAAGAACAGAAAAATGTATGCTAACACTTAATACTGCATCGGGAATTCTGAACGTATACTGCTATGCTGTTTTTAAAAATTTTGTAATTTTGCAAAATTGTATATGACGTAAGTGTGAAGAAAATTATGCTTAATAATAAAGGTAAAAAGACAAAATAAAATGGGTCTGTAGGCCTGATTGTAACAGCACAGTGGTAAATTGCGAGCTTATAGGGAGCGGAAAAAAACCTTAACAAACCCACTTGGCCGCCCGTTGAAATGTGAAACCTTCCAGATTTCATTTTTCACTTAACCTTCTTTTTTAGTGTTCATTTCTATTTAAGAATGCTTGCGTCAATTAAAACATTTTTGGAATTGGAAGTATACGTATATGAGAAACGGTTGCGAAAACAATGATGAGGTAAGGACATTTACCTAGCCAGGCTGTCACGTGTGGACGCAGTACATAGGCTTGCTAGAGCATTAGTCTTCTTTATTCAATTAATTACATCATTCAGATTTCTGAAGAAGTAGCTTAGGTTACAAGGCATTTCTCCGGCCTCCTTAGCATTCCTTCGCAGTGTAGCGATCAGCACGCTGGGCGCGTATTCCAGAGGTCCGTGGTTCGATTCTTGGCGAAAATCTTGTTCCTTTTTCACTTCTCTTGCTTCCAAAAAATAGCTAATGTCTCTACAGTGGCGCCCGAACGCCAAATTCCGGTGGTGAAAGATGACTCTTCCCCACCGGGATTTGGCGATTGGGTCCCCTAAAACCCCACTCAACCTTTGATAGGGGTAGTATATAAAGTATTTCTCCCGCTTTCTTAGCATACCTTCATAATGTAGTGGTCAGCACGCTCGGTGCGAATTCGAGAGGTCCGTGGTTCCGGCGAAATCGTTGCTCATTTTTCATCCTGCTTCCAAAACAAAAATACCTAATGTATTTTTGTTTACAAGGTCACAAACCTGAACAGGTTTTGAAAATGTAGTTACATAATTCAATTTCACGCTTACGAGATTCCAAGCACAAAAAAACCATTTAACAAAAAACACGCCATTCGTTCAGATTTACAGTTATCAAAAGAATTCCAATAAACTTTTATGAAGAACTTGCCTTGGCATTGTTAAGACAAGCATTTAATTCTCTATTCTTTTGCAGCTAATAAAAACTTATGGTCGAATTTTCGCCGAGGGTTTTTTTCTGACTAATAACCGACATATGCGAATGCGTTTTTAATGCTCTTGCAAAAACTTTTAACAGTCCTACTGTTCACATTATGTAATTCAGGTAGATAAGCTTTATACAATTTGAATGACCATATATTATTTCTCATTCTTTATTTAGTGCATAGAAAATACTTTCTTACTTTTCAGAATACAAAGGAACTTGTTCTTCACGTCTGCCTCTCCAAAATACTGTAAATTTTCTTCAAAATTCAATTATTGCTTTAAAATGAACATTTCTTATGTCTTTTGTAAGTTCGAATTGTTGACAGCACATAATTTCCATAAATCACTTTAACTAGGATTACTGACACGGAGACAAAGAACTGTCAATACATAGTCACAATCGCAGTTTTCTCTTTCGTCTTTGTCGATAGCCAAGCCATCTTAATTTAATTTCAATAGCAGCCAGTCTTTAGTTTAACAGATTTCATTGTTGTCAATTAATCGACCGTGTCACAACTTCTATCAATAAATCCATTTATCTCATGTGCTAAGTTAATTACTACAAATTTTCTTTGCCTTAAGAACTTCAATAATGTTTAAATAAGTTAACATATATACTTGTTATTTAAGTTCAAATTTCAGAATTATTTCTCACATTATCTATTTCAATTATTACATTATTACACATTATTATTTCTCTATCTCACATTATTATTTCAATTATATATTAGTGAAAATATATATTGATAACGTATTGTATTATTCCTTAAATAAGGAAATCCTCTTGTATGTGGCATTAATCTTAGTTCATTATTTGAACAGTAATGAATAGCAAAAGTGTTTCTTCTATCATTAGCAGCATCATTACCCGTAGCAGCCGAGTGGTAAAAATGCCGAACCGTGTGGTTAAAATCCTCGACCTGGATTCAGGTTCCGGTTAATCGTCTGGCTGTGTGAGAGTTTTCGTGGGTTTTCTCATGCGTAACTAATTACATTTAATTACCCATGAAACACGAGCCCATGTGAATACGCTATCGATGTCACTACGATCCAATTTCCCTTAAAAAATTCTCTATGAAGACATCTCTTCTGTAACACACATAACCCTCATATGCTTTACTGTTATATAAATATGACAATCATATTCGATATGTGATTAACATTATCACGTCAATGCGCTGAGATTCGAAACCAAGGACGAACCAGCTACACTTAGAAATTACTCCACGAAGGCATTCCCCTCCCTTAGTAAGATAATGATCACATTGTTTTCCATAATTTGATTAAACAAATAAGATACGAACGCTTGTGGCCTTTCTTTCCTCTTGCTTGTGGATGATATGCCAATCCATGCTCACATTTTATGTATGTCCCTTGTATCTTGAATTTACGAGTTGTATGTTCTCAGACAAATTAATTATTTTCTTTATTTCTTATTTTTATTTATTTACCTTTTACAAATTTTGTTGAGTTTAAATTAGTTCTGAAGTATAAAGCATTTACAGAGGCTGTTCACACATTTTTTAGACGATGCATATTGTATTCACAAAACTAAATTACATAAAATTCTTGTGTTTTAAATGTTCTATTTGACATCCCTTATTCTGAACTATCTTTCGACACCGCAATTTCCAGGATAATAATGCCTTTTGAAGTGGCAGAAGAGGTATTATATCCCATTCCTCCCGAACAGCTTTCCAGAGTCCTGTTAGGGTTTTGGGACATCTTTTGGATAATGCAGTTTTTAAAAGTCCGAAAGCACAAAACTCCATAGGTGACACATCGGGAGATTTAGTAGGGATATCAGTGAAGGGTATGGCCTTGATACCAGTTTTTTTTCCATTTCTTTTAGGAAATTTACAGTGGATTTTGATGTGTGACTGCTAGATTTGTCCTGATGGAGTCTCACAGATTGATGGAACTGTGGGTAAAGCGATGGTATTTCATTCAGAAATATTGGCGATAAAATATGTTCCTGATAGTATTTGGAGTTACTCTTGACAATTTTTTTTTGCACTCTATTTATTTTTAACTTGTCATTATAAGAAAAACCAGCAACAATCATGAATCCCTTAGAAAAACTTTCTTTCGATTCTTTGAACCATGTACTTAAATTTTTTCCTCCCCTTTTATGATAATAAATGGCTCTTTTTTGTTACAATCATTTAAATACACCTATGCTTCATCTATTGTGACAATTGTTTTCCATTTTTCTTTGGATAAGTGTTTCTCATATAGAATTCTGAAGCGTGTTCTGCGTTGAGCGATATACTTTGGAAGAAGACGATGCACATCACGTTTTTCGCTTTCTTAAGATTTAAATCAAGGTTTATCATTTTGTTTACAGTGGACACCGAGCATTTTAATGATTTTGCAACTGTCCTTTGACTAGGGGGATTTTCTTTTAACATTAAACAACGTACTTTTGCAATAGTCGAAGATGTCCGTTTTTTCCTTGGATACTTGTTTGGAATTTTTGTCCCACTTGAGGCTGCAATTTGACGTTTTTTTCCTTTCTTGTTGATAATATTACCTATCGACGCTTTAGATATCACAAAACCATGACTCTCACATCGTTTGTGGATAACGGAGTATGCATATTTCTCTTCGGAAAGATCGTAAATGTAACCTTCGAACCACTGCTTTGTTAAATTCGCCATTTTGAATAAAACTTTCAAGCCACAGACGATAATTTTGACATTTAAAAACATAGTACAATTGCAATTACTTCTTTTGCAGCAAACGATTTTTTATTACCGCTTATCAAAGTCGTCTAAAAAATGTGCGAACAGCCTCTGTAGGAACTGAATGTTATCCCTATTAGGAATGATAAATGTAATTTTTCCTGTTTTTAATGGTTTCGTTCTTTCAGTATGCTGCTGATTAGTATCATTTAAATGTTTAAATATTATTGGGGTTACCTAACCAGTAGTGCTTCTTAATATGTCCATTAGTAATGCCAAAATGATTAATCAGCCAAATTTGCTATTTCATTCTTTTTCATTTCTCACACCTGAAAAGACAGTTAATCAGTGGAATCGACATGATTGTCGATAGGTTGATGCTTCGTACTTTAGCTTTCTCATACTTTTCCATATTTTATGATCCCAAGAGCGGACGAGTGGTAAAATCGCTGAACACTGGTAGATCTGACTTCGGTTTGATTTCAGGCGAAAGGGATAACTTGTAAATGTTGATTTTCCCCATGTATAACACGTATATGAGCCAATTTTCCTTAGAATGTTCTCCACGAAGGCATCCGTCCTCTTCGGCAGATAGCCTAAGTAGGATTTACCACAATCAACTTAAAACCAAACCCAAAACAAACATACCTGATGATCAATCATTCTCCTTTGGTTCGATTTCTGGATAACAGTCTGTCTGCATGCGATTTTTTATGTTTTATTTTGCCCTGTGTTTCTAAGCAAATGCTTCTCAGAAAATATATCACGACAATATCACTCCAAGTCATATTAAACTGAAATGTTTGGTTATATTCAGTGTATAATAGCATATAATTTGAATTTTCGAAAGTCATGATTCCGTTCAAGGTTTGGAATGGAATGAATCATTTGGTTAGGAAAACACTCTGCAACTTTTGTGGCTAAGGAAAGGAATGCCTCACATAAAAGACAAGGCCTTTTTATAAGGAAATCGCCTTGTTTTCTCGTTTTAAATCTTATTCATTAGACTAACAGATCACAGAACTTTGTGAGTTAACCAGAAGTCTTATTCACACTATTCAGCGATCTTGATGAACTTCAGTGGTCTTCAACGGCCGCTGGTGGGATTTTATTAGAGAAATCAATATTTCGTAAATGTTTTTAGTACTTTCCATACTCTTTACTGCTACTGGATTCCAACAAGAACTTCCAGAACCTTTTATTTAAGTTGTTCACGCCCGAGTTAAGACCACTAAACGTTCGAAATTTGACTCGGTTTCAAATACTGGCAAATGGGTTGATTGCATTGACGTTTTCATTTTTCTCCATATGTAACATGAGTATGGCCAATTTCCCTAAAACTACCGCTGCAAGGGCATCCCTTCCTTTCATTAGATAGCCACTGTAATGTTCTCTTTAAGCTTAAAGCGAATAAAATCCTTCGAGGTATTTTTTTTCGCAACAGACCAAAGACTTATGGGAAAAGTGACACAGCGGAGAAACTGCTCTAGAGTACTGGTAAGTCGAGCTAAAAACGAAGGACAGAAACAGATCAGGACATATGATAATGCTTTGTGTGTGAGAGCATTTCTGAAGAATAAAATGTGTCAATACTCTAGATATTTACACACAAGTGCATAATATTTGTTTTTGTTTAGTGATGATAAAAATGCAAACACAAATAGTTAAGTGGCGTTTGGAAGTTCCTGGTACGGTGAATTTCCATCGAAAAGAACCAGATTCGAAGGTCGAGTCACAGCAACCGTGAGTTTTCAATTATCTAAATCTCTATTATTAAATGTTGAAGAATTTGTATATATGTAGGTATGTACACTGACATAAATTAAGGCATAAATGCCAAAATTGCAGCCATGGATATCACATAAACAAATTATTCATAATTTTCTCACTATTCTAAGAAATTTTCAGTTGAAATAAATAATGCTTAATAAATATGCACAATAAATAATGCTTAATAATTTGTATTAGGCATTAAATGTCGTTGCATGGAACACTGATGGATTAACTTTCAACCCCTATTCATGGTGAAATCTATATTATATATCGTTCTGAGAGACCACTAAGTGGCAAAAGAGCTAGGGTTGGAGGTCACTCACTATTGATTAAAGTCTGCATTCCTCACTACCCAGTATAAATTCCAGAGCTTTCAATCAAACAGGCTTCAGTTACCTCACTCGCTACAGTCATTTCCATGGCATGCACATATGTCTCCACCTACATTCCTCAAAGTTATGGCATTCCATCAATTATAGCTAACTTCGACGCCCTAAGTGAATTAAGTAATCTTGTCGTTGTGGCGTTAAGCACAATACCAAGCCTGGTACTGCTACCATTTAAAAGGTATAGGAAGCGTTATATACAGTTTGGCCAATTCTGCTAAATTTCGGATAGCAGCTCCAAACACCCTAACACAACAGATTTTTTATTGTATTATTGATTTCTTCTTGCTGAAACACATCAGATGTCCTTTTCATTGATAGTCCCATAGACTATATTGGAGAAGCTCTCTTCCTATCCTAACTCAGTCCAAGCTATCCTGGAGATCAGTTGCTATATCACACCAGACAAAGGAGTCTTTACTACTGATTGGCAAAAATTTGCCAAAGCTCTAAACAACATCCGATATACAATACCAATAATGCATTCGGTGAATGACATTGAAAGTCTAATGAAGGAATTGATAGAATTCGTCTCCTCCACTTATGATAGTTCCAGCAACGACTTTAGAAGTCAAAAGCAATAAACAAAGCCCAGGAACCAGTTCCATAAATAATATAATAAAAATGCTTCTAACCAAAGTGATATTTAAAGTGACGAAAATATTTAAGAACATTATAGAATAACAGCATTTCCTTAAAGTCTGGAAGTAGGCGACGATAACACCAGTTCTAAAGCCGAAGAAGGTACCTAGTGCACCTGAATATTATGGACAAATCAGTTTCCTTTCTTCATTATGAAAAATCATGGAAGCGATCATCCGTAAGAGAATGAAAGACAACTCGGATCGAAATAATCTACTAGTCAGCATCAGACAGCACTTGTCAACTACCAACTAAATTTGTCTTGCTGTAGAAATAATTTCTGAAAGCGTTTTTAAAGATACTACCCAAGCGTTAGGTTATCTCTAGCTAGATACACTCATATACAAAATGCACAGTCTTAGATTCGCAGGGTATATATCACAAACCATAATTAGATCCTATTTCAAAGGTAGGCACATAATCCTCCTAGTTTCTGGAAAACATTCTACCTGACGAACTCTTCTAGCCAAAGCTCCATGAATGTCCCTTCTCGAAATTACTACATGAATTACATTTTAAAGTCATCAAACACTACTCTTGCCATGTATGCCAAAGACACAGCGATCCGGGCACAATGAGCATTAATCATAGCGCACTTTCAAACTCCCATTCAAACACTTGAGCCATAGTTAACAAAATGCAAATTTCAAATCAATATCGAGAAATCATTTGTGGTGATATTCACCAAATTAAAAATAAACTCTTCGGAACGCCTCTAGAACGTGTTAAGCAAGTCATTTACCTTGGGTGGCCCTCAGAAATTCGCTGACATCGCCCCTTCACACATTGCATCTATTATCAATACATTTCGAGAATGTAATGCTAAACGCTTACTATTCCTACATACCTTAACAGCTGATAGTATTCTATCTATTCATAATTCAACAAACATCTATTGATAACTCGTTACTCATTTATAAATCATATCTACATCTCATGCTATGTTATGACATCTCTGTCTGGGCATATTCATGTAGAACTAATTGAAAGGCCTTAGAAACTGCACAAACTGTGATCTGCGTCAAACTATAAACTCCCCATGGTATATAAGAAATAATAAGATTTATAAAAAAATTTAAATATTGTGCAACATCTTACCTTTTATTATACGTACTTGGCTCAAAATTTCTATAACAGCCAACGTACCATTAATAATAAATCAATTAAAATTTCAACTATGAAGTCAATGACTTTATTAGCAGCAGAAAACCAAATATATTTTAAGTACAGCTATCTCCATCTAATTATTATATTTCTTTAATTATTTTAAAATAAACTATATAGAGAGCGAGAATACAGAAATTGTTTAGTTATCATGTTGCAATCAGATAGTCACTGTAAAGAATAACCTAAATGGAATAAATTTATCTTACCTAATATTTGAAGAGAATATTTATTCAACAGAAGTTCTATTTTCTGCACGGATGCTGAAAATATCCAGATTGGCTCATCCGTGTAATATAAAGTAAATGCTTTCTTAAGTTGCATCAGTAATTGTTATTATTAAAAAATAGCCTTTTAAATTATTAAGAAATGTATTTATTTCTTTTCAATAGCTCATTTTATCAAGGAATTATAGATTGATTACAAGATAAATTAAAAAAGAGAGATAAATTAAAAACTTTATGTTTTTTCTGGGAATTTTACTACATTTTGGGAATTTTACTACATTTTCTACCTAGAGAATTTAAAACCCGTTCGCGCCGACTGTCACGTCTACGTGCCAGCAACGAACACACTCACCTACCGGCCGACACGCAGGCGTGCCAGAGCATTTTCCCGTTTACTACCGACTGTCACGTATTTGTGCCAGTACCCTGGAACGTTTTAGAAACTATAATTTCTGCCACAAGATGGCACTGTATGTCCATATGGTTTCAGATACATGTACATTAGACCTTCTACTCAAAATGAGAGAAGTATGACTCACATACACGTGTTTTTGATTATATAAACAAACGGGGAACTAAATGTTTCCGAATGGCGTGATTTATGACGTCTCTTTAAATCGCATTTTATTCGCACGTGGTAGTTGTTTATTGTAAGTAGAAGTTTTATATGCACTAAAGCGTTAAGTATCTCGGTTTGCAGTTCAGTTTTTAGAAAATAATTAGATCTTGTTAGACGTGAATTCTTTCTGTTTTTACCGTTGCAATGTCGAAGCGTCGAAAATGTTTAACAGAGCATGAAATAGCAGAAATGATGCAAAATATTTCAGATATTGATTCTGAAATTCTGATATTCTGATATTGATTCTGAAAGATTAACTGAAAGACATTTTCCAAAACTTTGTTCAGAAGAGACTGATAAGAAAATGAGACGACGATGCTTCGTTTGTTCACATTCCCGGAAAAATCCTCCAAAACGGCAAATGACTTATTACGAGTGCAAGGAATGTAACGTAGGACTGTGTGTAGATCCCTGTTTTCAAATTTTTCATACGAAAAGAGAATTTTAAGTAATATATTTAGTTTTCAGATGTATAATGTTAAAAGTCATAAAATGGTGAGTAATTAAAATAAAATATGTAAAATATGCATTTAAACAAGAAATAAGGTAATTAAAGTATATATATATAAAAATATCTATAAAGCATAAGCCGTTTAAATACTCTATAGAGCATTATTAAACAATGCGTCGATACTTCGGAAATTTCATTGATTTAGGCTTAGTACCAAAAAAGCCCCCGGCCCTGGAGAGACGCTCGCGTAAGATACTGCCGGCCTCAGCGATAAGCGCGCGTTTTCGCTACGCGGCTCGAAGGGGTTTTTAAAGAAATTTTCCCACGACATTCGTCTCACTAAACACATTAAAACATTTGCCCCCGCCTCTGTTTTTCAATACTATTTCTATTTTCCTGAGTATGTCATGTTATTGATAGCAATCAATATATGTACTCTCAGAATTTTTCACAAATTGCGTATTTCACCTTATTCTAAAAAGGTTCTGTTACGTCTTATATATATATAGTATAATGACAAAAAAAATTACATTCTATACCGTAACCTTTCATTTTTCAAGTCAAAGCTTCGGGAACGGTTATTGGAAAAGAAAATAAGTTAAAATATATGATCCTTTCCCATCCGCAATAAATATGAAGAACTTGAAAGGGAAAAGAAAATTGTTTCCGTAATCCAGTTTTAAAGCCTTTCGATCCTCCAACAAAGAAATGTTTTATCAAGTCAAATCTCCAACTTTTGCGTTTTATTGCTCAAATTTTTCATGTGTATGACGAAAAGGATATACAGAGATATGAGAAAAAATTGGATAAACTAAGATTTCACATAATTTGATACAAACATGCAGTCGATTCTGCTGCAGTTAGATGTTGCTGTATCAAGCGGAAATAACAGTGTGTTTCGCGTTACCTGCGACATTATGAGTGACTGTTTTGGCAGGGCATGACTATCGCAACTTGTGTGGAACACAATAGTTTCATCATTATTTGTAGAGATATAGCCCCACTGCACTAATTTTGTACCTCCACTCCAATTTTGATGGCGAATACCCCAGAAGACAATTCCGATAGTCTCCCATTTACCGGCTGCTTCTTTATTACGAACAATTTGCCATCGTTTTATCACCTACAAGGAACTGCTACAAAAACTATTCTGCTTATTATACGTTATTATACTATTTTTACGTTATGTTTTCATGCTGCGTTTATCACATACCTGACTGGGATATGTGATAGACAGGGATAGGGCTCCGGCCCAGGAACCCGTGTTTCGTGGCCTGCGGCCACCTAAGAAGATTAACCCGCTGCTCTGCCTACTAATTTATTTTTAGTTTGTACATTGTTATTATTTTATTTGGGGCAAAGACCTAGATTTTGGTTGCTCTGGTTCTCTCCTTTCTTTCAACCAATAGCTAGGCCTTCTATTAGCCAATAGCTGAGCTTCCTGTGACACGTAGCTCAGCCCACTGCGCTCAGTGCTCTTCCGTTACATATGTTTCTAGTCTGACAACGGACATTACCATCTTCTTTTTATGTTTAGCCTCGCCGCCCAACCGGTATAGTGGTTAGCGTCGCTGACTGCCGTGCCGAAGTGCCTGGGTTCGAATCCCGGAGGAGGCATGAATATTTGTAAATGTATAATGTCGGTGTAGCATGGCGACACTCTAAACATACGGCGAGTCAAAAGTTTTCTCGTGTGGTTTGATGGAAGGGAAGAGAGGTGAGAAACCCTCGGACCCGTCCCCTCAGGGTGCTCTCCATAAAAATTGGGGACGGAACTGAGCCAAAAAGCTCTGTCACGTGTTAGGTGCTCAAGGCCTTTGCCAACAACAGCCCGCAATCTAGCGCTCCTTCCCACGAAATTTTTAGTGGGCTTGGTCTGACTACGTCAGACAAGTGAGCATAAACAAAAAGAACATATGTTTATCCTCACTGAAAGAACCTTTTGTTTTACTCTACGAACTTTGCTATTTTATCCGAAGAAATGCTATTCTTACGTTGCGCTTTACAATATCGTGTTATTCTGGGCTAGGGTTCGGCCCACGTACCCATGCCTCGTAGACTTCGGCCACCTGAGAAGGTAACTTTCCCGCAAAGCCGCGCACTGGTTCTCTCCCTTTTCTCACAGCCAGTCGCCAGATTCCTGCCAAGAACCAATCACCTTACTCCAGCATCTCACGTGACCAACTGCGCGCTTCTGCTAGCATTTCGACCCTGCGATCATTGTTGACTTACTGTGTTTTCATCACTATTATGGACTATTCATCATATCCACACAAGTTTTTTAGCTTGAAATGCTATGTACAATTTTCTTCAGAAATACTCTTCCTCTATTGCTTTCCTTTCCATTCATCTACACTCATGTCCATAAATTAATGATAATGCAAAATCAGGCTAAGGAAGAGTTAGAAGCAAAACAAATTCGACTTATTTGTAAAGCTTATTTATTAAACAAAAGGTAAAGAGCAAAAAAGATGCTATATGTTTGATATTATTAAAAAAAATAGCGATTTTGTCTCCCTGGAGCAAATTACAAAAAAAAACCTATTTACAAAAAACCAATATTACATGGTTGGTATGATTGTTAATACATTATATGTCTCCCAGACGATGCAATACAGTCCGTACAACGTCTAGGCATGCTGAGTATCAAATTATCGATCTGATCTTGGGAGATATTACACCACTCAAAAAGCAATGCTCTCCGAAGTTCCGGTAGACATGTAGGAGGAGGTTGACGGGCTGCAACTCGTCGGCCAAGCATATCCCACACGTGCTGTACTGGATTCAAGTCCGGTGAGAATGCTGGCCAGTCCATACGGGTGATATCCTCCGATTGAAGGCATTCGCTTACGATGTTTGCACAGTGAGGACGGGCGTTGTCATCTAGAAACACAAATTGTGCGCCCATGGTGCCCCGAAACAAACGTTCATGTTCCAGAATGACGCCCCGATAGATTTGGCTTGTCATGGTTCCAATATGAACATGCAGGTCAGTTTTGGAACCCAGAATAATTCCACCCCAAACGAGCACTCCTGCACCACCGTAACGGTATCGTTCAATGATGTTTTCTTGGTGGTAACGGGTACCTGGAGCTCTCCATATGAAAGTCTGGCGAGAAACAGACTGCAAACTAAACCTGGACTCGTCGGAAAATATTACACAAGCCCACTGTTGCGGTGTCCACAATGCATACTCTCTACTCCCGGATAACCGCAGGCGATAGTGAGTTGCAGTAAGTGGAACGCATCTGTCAGGTCTACGAGCATATAGACCAATCTGCCCTAAGCGTCTGTACACGGTCTGCCTTGAAATTGTCGTACCAGTTTCTGAAGAGAGCTGACGAGACAGGTCTGAGGCTGTGCTCGCCTGTTTCTTTTAACAGTAACTGCCAAATACCGGTCCTCATCCCGCGTTGTAATTCTGGGGCGACCTGTGCTGTAACGTCTACTGACATTACCATCATCTTGGAATCGTTGCCAAAGCCTGGAAATGACACTCTGGGCAGTTCCAAGTTCGTCTGATACTTCCAGTTGGGTACGCCCACATTCCAGACGGCCGATTATTCTACAGCGTAAAAAATCATCCAAATGCGTCCTTTGTGTCATGATTATTCGGTTATTGCACTGAAATGCTTATAAAGCGCCTGCGAATAATTTTACTTATTTGCCTGTATTCCTTATATATCCCTCTCTTACACTCTCGTCATTGAGACGTACCATCTGTGTCATCTGGTTACTTCCTGAAATTTGCATATGATTCTTGAAGATGTGTGTAGTGATTTTACAGGTGATATATATATTTTAGAGTTCGATTTCCGCGTGACTCCGAATTATCCTTAATTTGTGGACATGAGTGTATAATGTGTTACGTAACTGCGTTATACTATCTACGTTATGGACTTTTACCAAGATGTTATACTGGAATAGTGCTTCAGCGCAAGAACCTGCATCTCGTGGCCTGTGGTCACCTAGCAGTGGTACACATGTTAAAAATCGTCATTCTTCAGTTTTTCTACAAAAATGCTACGTAAAATAACATATTGTCAATCTACGAAAGCTAAATATTAATATGACTATACGTGTGGTTTGTCGATAACCAATAAACTATGTCTTCCTCTTTTCACCTTGGATATTTCTTATTGTTTAGTTTCGGAAAAGCAATTATTATATGTAATTTTCAGTACATTAGCATTTTAAAACGTTACAAAAATAAATCAAAGAAGCTAACTTTAAGGCTTAGGACAAATATATATCTAACAGATATTTTAAATAGGTCAATTAAAAATTCATATTGCCAGTTAAGATTTAAATGTATTTAAGTGAAATTTTTACTTCTAGATATTCATCTAGTTACAGAACCTAATATAAAACCAAAAATTAAAGAACTAAATCATATAAATGAACATTGTGTTGAACTTGCGATTTGCAGAAAACCACTTTTGATTTCAAAATTAATCTGTCCAGCAATATTAAATTAACTGTAACTCAGGTTTTAAATCAGATAAAGTAAAAATTTACCAGAATTCGAAAGAAAAATGAAATCGGGATTTAACATTGTATTAAAAATACAAAGTTGATATTTTGACCAAATTGAAGACTAAAAGGGCCCTAATACCTTAACTATATTTTCACTGCTTTAGCCAATCGACCGCTTGAAGTTCGAAATGTAAGTTTTCGAAATGCGCTGTTCTTGTTCTACTCGCACAGAAAACAATGAGTATTTTGCAGCCTTTTAAATGCGATATGAGCATTTAAATCAGTACGTGAGGCGGAAAAAAACCTATGGCGGCATCGAAGATATAGATTTTAAAAAACAATTTTTCAAAACTGAACAAATATGAATCCCAGGTTTTTCTATATTTTTCAATTTTACAACCGTTTCCATGGATGCATTTTGAATGTTGGGAATCAATACGTGCCAATCTTGTATAGGTAAAGAGATAAATTCTGTCTAAGGGTTTGATTTTAAAAGCTTCGAAAGTTATGCAAGGATATTTTTTTAGTAATATTACAAAACGTGAATATTTTATTCGTAGTTTTCTTTTACTTTGTTTCCCTGAGGCAGGAAATATAAATGTTAACATGAAACGAAAAATTATACCTTCGTATTTTAGAACCGCTGTCTATTGCAAATGTGTTAGCGAACGTTTGTTAGATAGCGGTCTTTGATATTATACAGACCAACACAAATTCACTTCGTATACAAAGGTGGTGTTGTTTTTAATGCTCACTTGTCTGACTTATAGTCAGCCCAAGCCCACGAAATTCTTCGTGATAGGGAGCGCAAATTTAAGCCTATCGTTGGCAACAGCCTTGAGCACCTTACAGGCAACAGTGCGTTTTAGCTTAGTTCCTCCCCCAATTTTGATGGAGAGCCCCCTGGAGGACGAGTCCGAGAGTCCGTTCCCCAGAGAAGCTGGAGGACGGACCAAACATCTTCCCTTACCTTCAAACTCTCGAGAGGACTTTCGGCTCGCCGCATATTTAGAGTGTCCCCATGTCGCACGGACACTGTACCACAAACATCCATGAATTCTTCGGGATTCTAACCCGGACCCTTCGGCACGGCAGTCAGCGACGCTAACCACTATACCGGTTGGGTGGCTAAAAAATTTCATTATTAAGAATCATCCTTCTCCGAATTCGTGAATAAACATACGTATAAGGCTTCGAAATATTGTTATAGATTAAAGTCTTCTTGCGCGTTATATCATGTGTTTGCAAACGCAGGGTTTTACTACAGTTCCCAATGCATATATACTGCCGTTTTAATTTTTTGCATTTTTAGATATAAGCGGAGAATAAATAATCGTTCGCGAAAGGTATTTATTCTTTGTTTTTATTTCCTTATATGAACTAAAGGAAGTATTGTAATCGCGAAAAATTTGGGGTATCATATTTCAAAGAAAATATCCATTTTAACCGCCCTCGAATCCAATTTAACCATGTTTTTGCGTGACATCTGTACGTACTGAACAAAAACAGTTAAAAACATTTACATCTATTGTACAATCTGCTTTGGGGCGCCAAAGCAGATTGTATAATAGATTTTAAATGGATTGAAAAGAGACTTTTTTTCGTGACGTCTGTACGTACGTACGTATGTATGTATGCATTTCACATAACTCACAAACGTTTAGCCTCAGAACATTGAAATTTTGTATATGGGCTACTATAACATGTATATGGGACTGTACAAAATACGTAATAATGAACTCCCCTTTTTTGGTTGCAATCGGCAGCACCAAACGTTTATTATATGTATATCCACTCTGTTACTCGGCTCGGTGAGTTCAGTATTTTATTCTTATATGCTGCTGATTGCGCATTTATTTTTACTTTAAGAGTGATTAAATAATGTAGTTTTTATGTTCCGGTTAAGGTTTTTATGCCTTTAATTAATCTTCATGCAATTGTTGTAGAATTATCAACAATTTAAAATTTCAAGTGGCGAGTTAAACCCAACGAACCGCCATTTGTTTACATTTGACACTCTTAGTAGAATAGTAAATTAAATCAGTTTTTGCACCAACTTCAGTGTCTTTTAGCCGAGCCGGGGCGAAAGTAATAATTCAGTTTTGTGCACTGAAAAATCTGTCTTCCTTCCTGCTGGCTTGTCAAAATTTTGTTAGTTGCATTTGGTGTTTAACGTTTTTATGTATTTTAGAATTTTTAATGAGGATGTTTTGAGTCTATGTACTTTTGCTTTGCCGCAAAATGAGAACTGAATTAATTGAATGAGAAATATATCTCTAATGAAATTCTAGGAAATAAGTTTAAATGAATTGAAGCAAGTAAAGGTGTGTGTGTAATTTAATAATCCGCAGAAGGAAGTCATGTGGTGTCCATATCAGATTTTTTTATTCTTATGCGTTGGTAAATTGTGCAGTTTTTGCTTTTAATGTGATTGAATTATTCTTATGTAGCGGTTAAGGATTTTATACCTTTAGTTAAACTACGCGCAATAGTTGTAGAATTATAAAGAATTTAAAAGTTGTTTAAGGGGTACTAAACCTTAAAAAGGCTCTATTTGTCTACATTTGAAGCTCTTAGTAGAATAGTGAATTAAGTCAGTTTGCGCACCAGCGTCAATGTCTTTTTACCGAGCAGGACCAAAAGTAAACTTTAAATTTTGTGCACCGAAAAATCTTTCTGCCCGCTGGCCGAATAGCTTCTTGTTTTTGCGCAGAAACTCTAATTGTAATTTTAGAAAAAATGTTTTTAACTGTTTTTAGCTGTATTTGGTGTTTTATGTTTTACTGTATTTTATAATTTTGAAGGAAGATGATTTGAGGTTATATGTATTTTTGCCTTGCCGTGAAGTGAAAACTGACGTAATTGAATGAGAAATATATCTATAATTGAAATTCGAGGAAATAAGTTTAAAGGAATGCAGCAAAAATAGTGTATAATTTAAAAGGCCGTAGAAGGAAGTCATGTGGTGTCCTCGTCAGATTTATATATATATATATATATATATCATTTAAGTATTGCAACAAACGTAATTTGCATCGAATAAATTTTAGCTTCTTTTACAAAAATGTTTCAACTGTAGGGATATAGAATCTGAAATACAAAGCTCTCCCTCAAATTTGTTGTTAAAATTGACTTCCTTACCCTTTGCTGAACACGTTCATCTTGTTCTTTAAATAACCGAGGTTGCCTAAAACTGTTCTCTTTACACAAACTGCCCACATATTAAAACTTTTGTACCATTCATATACAGATTTTCTAATTGAAAATAATTTTCTGAAGCTTGGTGGAAATTTGAAGTGAGACATAGCAATGGATAACTACATTTTACTGACTTCTGTCAGGATGAAACGTCTGCAGATGGGATTATTGAATCATGTGATAGATTATGATGATCACCTACATCACAGCGCGGAATGCTGGGAAAATAATTCGTACTTGAACACATATATCTCGAGTTTCATCGAGATACTTTTTACGTTGTGATAATTTTTGAAAACTTAGTACTTCTTTTGTAACAACTCTGTATTATTAATTAGCAACTTTCTTTTAACCTTGCTATGCCTCTTTAACTTCTGGCAAATCAGAAAGTGCTCTTGAAAAGAGAAGATAAAAAACATCATTGTCTCGAAGAAATATGCAATTTTCTATCTCTGGCATCTCCCCTTAGCTTAAAGTTCCTTTTTAATCTTCCTCTTGAATATTAGATATGACAACAATGTACCTCTTTCCTGTTATCTTGATGTAATATACCAGTTTCTGTTCGTTACAATTATATCAGCAAAAAATTGAAAATATTTATTTTAGTACACATTTTATATATAACTATTTTCAGATTGTTTTAACTCGATTTATTTTCATTTGCTACTCTTAATCTGTGATAGTAAGAGCATTTAATAATAAATGTCTTCCAAGCTTATAATTATTTGTCTATTGTGTGATTTTTATTTACCTCGTAGTATAAATGAAATTACTTTTAAACCCTTCAAAGGGAGCTTCTTCAAAATGTTTATTGCTATTCGCAGATTTAATATCTCAATAAAATGCAAAATATTACCACGTGAAGGAAATATTTGTTGCAAACTTCGAATGCAAGCTATTCAATCAAATAAATAAAACACTAAATTTAGGTTAGTTAAATCTTTCCTTAATTAAGTTTATAGGGTATTTCTCCCGCCTTCTTACCATGCTTTCGTGGTCTAGTGGTCTGCAGATTGGGCGCGTATTCCAGAGGTCCATGTTTCTATTCCCGGCGAAGGCGTTATTCATTTTTCACCTCTCCTGCTTCCAAAAATCCTGATCATTCTACAGTGGCGCCCGAACTAAAAGGGTGATGGATGATGATTCTCCACACACAGGATTTGGCGATTGGGTCCCTTAAAAACCCCAGTCGCCCTTTAAAAGGGAGAGTATATAAGGCATTTCCTTCTTAGCGTGCCTTCGTGGTGTAGTGGTTTGCATGCTGGATGCGTATTCCAGAGGTCCGTGGTTCGATTCCCGGGGAAGGCGTTGCTCATTTTTCATCTCTCTTGCTTCCAAAATACCTAATGTCTCTACAAGTTTTTGACGTCCTTCAGTTTTATTAACCAGTTATTTCATGTTTCGTATCTATACTTTCACTTCTCTCTTTCCGTTTTCCCGCCAGAATGCAAATTTAGTTCTCTTGAATTTAAATGTATTGTATGTATATTATTTGAGATTTGCAATTGTAAGACAGAACGGTTTTGAGAGCGTAAGGTAGAGCATGTTCTGGCCTTTACTTTTTTAATTTTTTAGATAATTTTTAAAACTTGAGTAGTAAATTTTTCAAAATATTACACCGTGATTTAAAGTTTTGAGACTGCATTTCTCTTCTTTCTGCAGAATTTATTATTACATTTATCTAATTTCACTATCTAACTTATCAGCTTTTGTGCTCTTACATGAGCTGTATTATACAATTTGTAACCTTTATATTTCGACGATTAATTATTTGTTGGTACTTACCTATTAGCGCAACCACTTTGGCGCAATTTGGCGATTTTTTACAGAAGAAAAAGGTGATTCGATAAATTTTCGGATTGCAACTTGCAGTGGAGATACGGTTAATTAAATAACTGTTATGCACATGGTTGCCAGAGTTTGGCGACTTCTTCTGAAGTGGTTGCGATAGTACGTGAATACCTATTTTTTAATTATGCGGATATTATATAATACTAGCGGGCTACGGCCAAAGCAAATATTTATAAGTTCTATGTACTAAAAAACTGAAAACAAAATGTACTATTGATTTAATGTACTGTGTACAAAGTTGATAGCTGCGACCAAAACAAAGTTCTATGTACACCTGCAAAGAAAGTGCATAAAAACATTTCAGCAATTTAAAATCTGAAACTTTTCAGATATTTTTTTAATTTAATGTAATATAATAACTTTTCCTCAATATCAATAAAAGAATTAACTTAGCAATAACATACCGTGTCAGTTATCCTAACCTGAAACGAAGAAGTTGCCAATAGCAGCTATTTATTTGGAATACTGACATTAACGAAACATTTTCGACATACGATGACGTCACATGAAATCAGGTGCTTTCTTCAAAGTCGGAACACAACCTTATATAAATATTAATATATTTAATGTTTGGCAATGATACTTTATTTTAAATTTTGTCAAAATTATAAATTTTTTATAACAAACTCTACGATTTGAAAGCGAGCAGTGGCAACACTTTTCGAAGTAAAGCAAATTTTTTCCTCCAGCGTGGGAGACTGTTGCCACTCAAAATAATTAGGGCGAAAATTAGCGTTGTTAGAGTTTTTGAATAATATCTCTGATTAAGCCCACCAGTGGCCGAGCGATAAAGTCGCTGAACACTGGTAGTTCGGTCCGAGGTTCGAATCCCGCGAACGGGCTGGCTGCATGGGTGTTTTCGTGGTTTTCCCCATGTGTAACATGTATACGAGTCAGTTTCCCTTAGAAAGTCCTCCACGAAGGCATCCCTCCTCTTAAGCAGATAGCCCACGAGGCTTTGCCATAATCACACACACACACACTTGGCTGATTAAAGTCGTGGGAAGATAACTCGGCTGGTCGAAATGGCTTTCTACGAATTTTTGGAATCCGAGGGGCACTTCTCTCGAATTCAACTCCCCGGAGTTTCGGAAGAGATATGCCACAAGCAAACAAACAGACGCGCACAGCTTTTTCACGTATACATTTTATTCATTGTTATTCGCACCAAAATCGATGAGTAACGATACCGCGTATTAATGGCGTAAAAAGTTAATTTCACTTAATGTAAATGCATGTGATGCAATTAATTAACCGAACTATACATAAATAGTAACACTAGAGCTGAATATTTATGTTACGAAAGAGTATTTTATCCCCCTCCAAAAAAAAATCCGATCGATTTATCATACATAAAATTACAAGTTTCAATGCTCTTCCTTCTAAAAACATCTCGAAATTATAGATGTATAAATCTCGAGCGATCTGGAAATATTCGAAAGACATCGTTACCTCGCGAAAAACCCCGAAAGGCCTATGAATCTGAAGCTTTATAGGTGAGAAACACGTGACCCAAAACGACTGCCGAATGTGAAGCAGTAAAAATTCCTCCGCATATCGCTAGAGTGGAGATTTAAAACCGAAAATCACAGTAGCGTAAAATTTTAGCATTTGAAGATTTGCAGGTGAATCATCAACCACATATCTATAAAGTGCTTCGTAATAAAATATTCATTTCTGTGACTTTTGAATCACTGCCTACATTGGCTGTTGAATTATCACTTCGAAGGGAAATTCGAAAGTAATTTTTAACGCGTCTTTTTGATTTTATTGGTCACCACGCAATTATTCACCCTCTAAAGAAATCTAGCAATGAACCTATTTGACACTGTGCAAGAGAAGAAATTGTTGTTAAATTTTTAAATTTTTTAGTGAATGGTGTGTTATTGTTATAATAACTAGAATTCAATTAGAGCTCTGAAAATTTAAGAGAACTTTGTAAAGGGTGGACCGTCTAATTTTTGGAATTGAGATCACCTATAAAAAACTAATGAATATTTTTTCAAAATTATAAGTTTATTAGGAAGACTGGACATTTTCATTTAAGAATTAGACACATCATTCAAACGACTTCCAACGCTAGCTTAACAGTACCTCAGCCGATCAACTCAATTTTTCAGTGCATTTTCGATTGTTTGGGCTTTAATCACATTAATGGCAACATCGATTTCGTGCGTGTTTCAAGGCATCAATCGTCTCTGGATTGTGAGAGTAACACGTATCATTAAAGGTTCCCCACAAAAAAAAATCCAACGAGGACAAAGTGATTTGGTCCGGAGGCATCATTGGGCCATTTTTTTTTTTTTTTTTTTTTTTTTTTTTTTTTTTTTTTCAGAAATGAGCAAGGAGCCGCCGTTACTGTCAATAGTAAATGCTACGGTGCCATGCTAAACAAATTTTTTTTTTCCAAAAAATTGAAGAGGAAGACATGGGTGACATTTGGTTACAACAGGACGGGACCACTTGCCACACAGCCAACGTAACCATCGATCTTTTGCACACTGTTTTTGGAAATCGAATAATCAGCCGAAATGTTGATGTCAATTGGCACCTCGAAGCTGTGATTTGACCCCGTTGGATTTTTTGTGTGTGCGGAACCCTTAAATATAAGTATTATGACTGCCACCCAGAGACTATTGATGCCTTGAAGCACGAAATTGAAGCTGCCATTCATGCGACTAAGCCCAAACAATCAAAAATGTACTAAAAAATTGGGTTGATCAAATGAGGTACGGTCAAGCAAGCTGTGGCAGTCATTTGAATAATGTTGTGTTTCATTTTTTAATGAAAATGTCCAATCTTCCTAATAAACTCGTAATTTTGAAAATATATATATATATAGCCGACTCAAATTCTAAAAGTTAGATGACCCACTTTTACATTCGTGAATCATGCAGGTTCGTCTCTGAGTAATGTACTATTAATCTATTGCAGTACATTTTTTAATTCTGCGTACCAAAAGTACACAGACTCCTTATATATATTGAGTTCTCGATGAACTAGCATCTGTAGCAGCCTTAACTTTAGGCTTTTGACTTTAACCAACATACTGTGTCAAATCGTGCTAGCAACATACTATGTCATAATATGTATACTTTAAGCAACATACTATGTCATAACTAGGCATAGCAAATCTTATTTCTCAGAGTGATTCCTATCTGAGTACATACCGATTTCAAAAAGAAAATCTCAGCTTTAAATTTTACTGTACACCAGTACTGGCCAACTGGTGACCCGCTGACCGCACCCGACCCGTGACGTCTTTTACTAAGGCTCGCGTTTTACACTGGTTATCATAAGTTAAGGAAAAATTACAAAAATAGCGATAACTCCCTCAAAAATAAGCCAAACCGTGTAAAATTTGAATATGTTGCCAAGTAAGAGTAACTGAGTAAAACTACGATATGCAAATTAGTGGCGCTGCTTTTGGAATACATCATCTGCGAGAAGCGTAAAAGTCCATGTTTGAGAGCAAGCCCATATATTTCACTGTGACAGTGACATCAGAAATCTCAGATAGCCAATTCATAACAATGACCTCCAGGGATCATTTCCCTAGAGAACTGCGATGGAGAGCCATTGGGAGACTAGAGGCAGGACAAAGTCAAACAGAAGTGGCCAGATGGCTAAATGTGAGTCCTTCTGTGGTTCATAGACTTTGGAGGCAATTTCGAACCACAGATTCGGCATCTAAGTAGGGTCAGCCAAGGACAGCCATCTACTACGACGATATTTGACATTATGTGCACGCAGGAATAGAACCGCTACTCCAGCTCTTCTTAGATCCTCCCTTGCTGCAGCCACCGGAAGGTTCTTGTCAACGTCAACTGTGCGTAGAAGGCTTCACGAAGGTGGTCTGTATGCGAGGCGACGAGCCATTTGTGTGCCGCTCACGTCAAGCCATAGGAGAGACCGTTTTGAGTGGGCACGACAACATGTCCACTGGACGCCTGATCACTGGAGTCCAGGTTTAGTCTAGAAAACGATAGTAGGCGTTATTTGATATGGAGAGAACCTAGAACCCGTTATCATCCGTCAAACATTCGTGAAAGAGATGCATACGAAAGAGGCAATGTCTGTGTTTGGGGTGGTATCTCTTTGGGTGGACGCACAGACCTCCATGTCTTTCCAAGGGGAACCGTGAATGCTCAGATTTATAGAGATAACATCATTGATGTTTATGTGCGCCCATATGCCAGGGCAATAGGGGATGCTTTCCTGTTATAGGACGACAACGCAAGACCACACAGGGTTCGCATCGTAGATGATTATCTTCAACAGGAAACAATTATGCGCATGGAGTGGCCAGCTCGATACCGACGTCTAGCTGCTCTCAATCAGCCCCCTCAGACCCTTGTCGCGCTTGCAACTGCTTTGCAAGAGCAATGGCTCTCGCTTCCTATGGAACTGAGAGACCTCATAATTGAAAGCATCATACATCGCTGTATGTGCGGTATTGCTTCTAGAGGCGATCATATTCCATATTGAAGGTACTTTTCCTTTAGCAAACTGACACCTTCGATTTGTTCATTTTATACATGTGCTAATTTCTATACTACCATATTTGTATGGTAATTTCTTTTTATGTTATTTGATGCCTTACTATGTGTTGTATATTGTGGGCAAGTTTCATTAAATTCTACATGTAACTTTTTCAGTAATCGTGATTTTTGTGATTTTTCCTTAATTTATGATAACCAGTGCAGTTAAAACATGAATTATTACTGATCAAATTCCTTAAATTGTTTATATTTTTATACTTCTAATCATATTGTGATTATTTGCAGGCAAAAATTACTTGAAAGTTAATACTATAAGGATCTTGAAACAACAGGTATTTATCTGTCTAGAAGAAGTTCCGAATATTTTCGGAAATAGTGTATGACCCTCAATTAATTTGACCTTTAAGGGTATACAAGTTGGCGGCTCTTGCTGTATATTTAGGAAGAAAAAATAAAATAATCCAGTCCAAAGGTCAGCAAAATCATCGGCATAAACTAACGATGAAAATTAAAGGAACAATTGTAACAAGACGTCTTGACTTTAATTCCATTAAGTGAAGTCCAATGAAAGATTAACTAAAATGTCAATGTTACTGCGTTGTCCACAGATTCACATTCGCTGCGAAGACATGTTCAAGTGTTGGCCCCCGTTGTTTCAATATGAGTGGAAAGGAACACAGGGTTGCTTCAAATTATATTTTCAAGGGTTATATGGGTGGCTGGATAAAACTTTTGCATGTATAAAAGGAACATATTGTAGAGAAGACAATTAACAACAGTTAGAAACAGCTTGCGATTGGTAATGAAAGCGGGATATACAAAAGCACATGTCTGTAAAAACTACTTTTGATATTCTCTAAGCAAAAATGTCAAATCAAAAATTTTGAAAAAATTGAAATTCGCCGCTGATGTATTTAGACAACCACGTCAAAGTCAAAAATGCGCCGCAGCAGACTCTCAAGAGCGTCATTTAGCAGTAAATGCTAAAAGAAGACTTCCGATGTCAGAATTCGGTACAGCTGCAGCAATTCAGCTATTCAGATGTTCCGTTAAGTGACAGGGGCTACATAAACGAAATTTATAGGCAATAAAACGCATGATTTGTGCCCCAATAATTCGGGCCGTGAAATGGACCCGGTTGCAGCTGTGCAGATATCGTTATGATAGGAGATTTTTGTTTATTTATTTGTCTAATTTTTGTCTGGAGAGGGATTCCAGACATATTAAAATCTGGGGGATTAAAACACTTGCGATAATCCCGAATATATCCGTGAAGGCATAGGTACAAAAGTGGTCAAATCATGGTATGGACACGCATTATTTAGTATATTCTAACGTCTGAACATCCGTGTTGGATGTAAAGAAAAGAGCAGCTGTCTTTTAAATATTTATTTTAAAAACTTAATAAGAATTTCTTGAATACTAATAAGTAAAATAATCAAACCATTACAGCCATAGTACAAAACAATGGCGGCTGGATGCGGCAACGACGCTGCTTGCGTCTTCTTTCAAGTCTTTCATTGCATAAAAAAACTCACACAAAAATGGCCCTCTCTTCGTTTTGTTAAACTCCTTGTCGGAACTACCTGGGAATGGGGTAATTTACGACGTCCCTTGTGTCCAGAAACCGCATTAGGGGATTCCGCAACACCTTTCCTCAAATTTCTAACTGACAATTAGTCTGTGGACAAAACAGGAAGTTCTTCTCATTAAGGAAATGTTCGACAGAGGTCTGCATATCGTTACAGCCCTTCTTCTTCCTGAGGACGGGGTCAGAACTCCAATTCCTCGTACCCTTTACCACAGCAAGTTCTCAAAAAGTGAACACTAATTAATAAATATTAACACTAATATTTTTTCACAACACTGGGTTAAGTACCAAGGATAACACAATAAGAACTTATATTGAGACCTATAAATAAACATATAAACAACATAATACTAAGAACTAATCTTAATCATTCACATACAATATAGAACTTAGTTTTCTGAAATATGTAATATGCATTCCTAAGTCAAATATTAATTATATAATCTAGCCAGGCTGAAAAAGGAAACCTTGCAGATATTTAATTTTCAGCTTGTGATAATCTCTCAATGGTAAACCCACATCTTCTGTCACTGTTTACGATAGCAGTAACAGAACCTGGTCCAGAACTACTACACTTGACCTCAAAATAAACAAGTGCATTTAATTTGGCATTAACATCAGAAAAAAACTACTTCATTACAAACTGGATTTACATCATTCATGAAGTAGCTATATTTACTCCCCTTTGACCCTTCAGTAGATAAATTATGAATTGGGGATTCTTCTACTTTCCTTGGTAAATTTACACTACTCGGTATCTTGGGCAATTCTTTTATGGAAATTTTAGGCATTTGCAAACCTACCGAATCTGGTTGGTACGAAACATCATTTGGCTTATCTACAGTTTCTTGTTCGTGCCGAACCGAAAAAGAAAACCCTAATTTGTAAACATTTCCCCAAGGGTTACTTAGATTCCCCAAGATCGTCTAATGAGACTAGGTCAAAAGATGGTTTTACAACGTCACTTTTCTTTTGTAGATCAGCTAACTGTGTCTTGCCTATCGTAAGCAGTGACAGTTCGTTCACCTCGGTTTCAGGCAGAGCGAAATTGGTCTTTTTCATCCCTTTTCTTTGGGACAAAATGCTACTTTTCTCGATAATGCGGGGTTAATTTTCGCCTGAGGGTTCTGACTCGTCACGTTCAGACTCTTGCCGATAACTTCCCCCGATTTCGTTCTTCGATTGACGGAGTTCCAGAGATCGAGTACCCACCGTGTTTACCTGAAAAGACAGTTTATCGAGTTGATCTGCTTCTAATTTTGTTGCGGTCCGATCCCCTAGGACATTCCACCCCTCGTCCAACTCATGGAGTACGAATGACCGCTGCCTTTGTTAATATTGGTCCAAACTCCCCTTCTATTTTGACTTGTGCTAAAGGTAAGCAAATTGAAGCGGCATCAAACGGTTGTTTTACACAGATAGTTTCGCCCGTCAACATCAAAGGAGTGATGTATTTGTTGCATATTATGTCAATGCATAATTCGGTATCTCTCAAAACTGAGAAATCGAACCCGTTCACTTTAGCTATCGTTAGATACGGGGATAAATATATTATTCAATCTTCTGGACTCTATTTACAATAACTGGTGATTTGAAATCCCTTTTAACTTCCAGACATTGAGGCCTTAGGTGTTCGGTTGATCCACAAGTATAGCACTTAAATGGTCTTCTTACATCAAATTGCTGCTCATTCTGATTTCTGAGATTTTCCTTTTTTTCAGAGGCATATCTAACTTCCCCACCAGACAGGTGATACTTTTGCGACTCTTTTGAATTTGAATGATTTTTATTGCCCCTTTGTGACTCCGAACTATGAACAAGAGAGATCTTTTCTCGGAGTTAATATACTCTTCCAGCATTTCTGCTAATTTATCTGGAGTCGTTATCTTCGATTATTCGTCAATAAAATGTTGCCGCACTTCGACATTTACACGGCGCTTCATTTGGTCCGTTATCATGAGATCCTTTAAAAGTTCAAAATCTGTAATTTCCAAACCTGCAATCCATTGTTCAAAATAATTCCTTAATTCAAAAGCAAAATCTCTCCAAGTGGTTTGAGTGTTTTTCTCGGATTCCGTAAATTTGATGCGAAATGTTTCTGAACTAAGCTTAAACCTTTTAAGCAATATCCCCTTTACGTAAGCATAGTCATAAGCCTACTGCTCTGGTTCTCGCATAATCAGCTGAACTATGTCAGTTGGCAAAATTGTCAATAAAACAGAAACCCATTCTGATTGGTGAAGATTCGCACGCTTTGCTTGGCGCTCAAACATGACTAATACAAACTAATATCGTTCTCTTCAGGATCAAATTTTGGAATCATTTTTTTCAAATCGTAACGGCTTTTCTTACGTCCATTTTCTTCATTCCCACCATTAACAGACTCATTTCCGTTAGCTGCTAGTAATCTTAATTTCGATAATTCAAACTCCATTTCTTCTCTCCTAATTCTATCTTGCTCCCTTTTTTTCTATCTCAAGCCTCGTTGAAGTGATATTTTCTAACAGGCTTTTCACTAGTTCCTCCTCATATGATTCATTTCCCATAATCAGCTGTCTTAAATCCAATATCCTAAGTTCAGGGCTGACTTTTTTCTCTAACTCTTCAGCCAAGGTTTTAAGATCCTCTTTCTTAACTTTTGCTAAGAATGCCATCATATAAACCAAAATTATGATAACAACCTAACAATTTTAGCTCCCTCACACTACCTGTATATCAGATTGCTTTAAACAAATATCCAGTAAAATTGAACACTTAATTTTTTTCACAACAAATTCTACAGACCTAAACACAAATGCAAAACAATTTACACCATAATGTGCACATTATAATTTGTTACTTGAAAGCTTCAGATTACAAATGCTGTTAACGTTTTACAAACTTGAAATTTTGAAATAAAATATTTTTGTGAACTCTTATATCATATTTGTAGACACTTATATCGCACATACATCACTTTTATCACTACACTACAAATTCACAATAATCTGATGATCTTCGGACAATCACTGTCCCACACACTTCACTGCATTAGATGTTTCTCGGACACAAGACGATTGCACAAATTATCAAAATTGCTGACAATATCTGGACACAGCCGAAATTCCGTAGATCGAAAATCTGGCGTCCGTAACTCTTTCCGTGGATTTGCTAATCCACCTGTTTCGAAGAGCTGTAATCACTTTAACCGGACTGTCGCCCGTAACCTTTTCGTGGATTTCCTAATCACAACTGCTTAACGAATAACTGTACTCACTTTTTCGAACTGACGTTCATAACTTTTCGTAGATTTTTAATCACACCTGCTTAACGAATAACTGTATTCACTACTTTTTCGAACTGATGTTCATAACTTTTCGTGGATTTCGAATCACACTTGCTTAACGAATAACTGTATTCACTTTTTCGAGCTGACATTCAGGACCTGATGGTCTGTACTCTCTGCATGGATTTTCTTATCTTTACCGCTGCCACCAATTTAATAAGTAGTAACGTCTGAACACCCGTGTTGGATGAAAGGGCCCTCTCTTCATTTTGTTAAAAGTCTTGTCGGAAATATCTGAGAATGGGGTAATTTACGACGTCCCTTGTGTCCGGAAACCGTACCAGAGGATTTCCGCAACACTTTTCCTCAAAGTTCTAATTGACAATTAGTCTGTGGACAAAACAGGAAGTTCTTCTCATTACGCAAATGTTCGACAGAGGTGTGCATATCGTTACAATATCCTTACTGACTTATTCATTTTTATCAGTGCTTCTATTAATGTTGAAATATACATAGATAAAGCTTTTATCCTTATGTCATGTTGTTTAGGGATGCAATCCACAATAAGATCCTCATAAGGGATGATTTTAAACAATCAAGTTAGTTTAGATGAACGTGCATGATATGCTTGCAATGAAAAATGATCGTAACCACAGACACTTTACATGCAATCATCTCATTTAGTTCAACTTTAAGAGTCACCGCATATCTTTTGGAAAATAAGTTTTAGGAAACTATATGTAGAAACTTTGTAAGAATATAATGTTGAAATAGATGTGTTCGAAAAGAGTATATTATCACGTATCATTTGAAAAAAAATTATCTTATAAACGTTATAAACGTATAATAATAATACATAAATAAAAAAAAGAAAATCTGAAAAGTTTCAAATTTTAAATTACGTTATAAGGGGCCTCTGTTTTTAACATTTTGTGTGTTACCTTTATTTAATAAATATCATTTTCTTCGCTCTTAAATCATAAAACTCAGTTCAAAAGCAATATTACAAAATAATTTTAAAATGAGCATATCTTTAGAATATCCGGTACACAGTCTCGCGAGCTGGAGATAAAATTTTCTGTAAAACATTGCTATTGCTTGCTTTGAAATCCTTGAGTTTGTTAATCAAAAATTCGTTAAAAGTTTTACAAAATAGGAAATCGATAATAAACGAAAATCCCAAATTTCAAAGGCTTCCAGATGTCCATATTCGCAGTAGGATTACGTCATTCAAAATTGGATGGCTCTAGGTACCACTGTTTTATCACAATGAGAGGAGTTTTATCACAATTTAGGCAGATTCTTCATCATTTAAATTCTTCAAATATAAAAGTGAAACGGGCATTCAGAGTGATTCGACGTAAAATCGCAAAACGAAAACAATAGTCCTTCAGAGACAAAGCCCCTTTTGACTAATAAAAAGAGTAATTAGGCATTGTATTGCAATCTGAGTTCATTTATATTGCGTGAGTGGCTGGTTAGCTTTAAAAAACGTTTTTGAATTGTAAATTATGTAATTCATTCAAATCAGTGGTCTTCAAATTGTGTTTCGCAGAAATCTGGCTTTCCGTGCAGCTCTTCTAAGGGTTTTTACAAAGATAGCAAACCAAGTTTGGAAATATTACATCGTCCGAAGGCCCAACAGCGGTCGAGCGATAAAATCCACTGAAAGCTGCTAGTTCAGTCTGGGAATCGAGTCTTCCCGAATAGTCTGGCTGCGTGGGCATTTTCGTGTTTTTCATCATGTGTAACGTCTAGTTTATCTTAAAAAGATCTCCGTGAGGCATCCCTCTCTTTTCGTGTCATGCCTAACTGAGAAGCACTTGATTAAAGAAAAATTCATGGAATGAAAAACTAAATATCTAAAATAGGGGAGTAAAATTCAACTTGCATGCGGCTCACATATATGATCTGGTAAAACCTGAGGAGTCGGAATTTTTTTAGCGAATTTAAAAAAAAAAAAAAAAAAAAAATTAGCAAAATTAAAAAAAAAAAAAAAAAATATTTGAAATATTTTTTAAATTTTGCTTACTAAACATTTATGAAGACATGAGATAAATAATAACAATAATAATACAGTTATAAAGGAGAAATTCCAAATTTCATATATTTTCTATCTGAAATCTAAGTTTGGTACTAGCAAGAGATATTTGTTGGTTAACTAAATGTTAAACAAAAAAATTGACTAAAGTTTTCAGACGCTATTTTTTTTTCAAATAATTCTATTATGTTTAATTAATCATTAAATAATTTACTAAAATTTAAACTAAAAGTAAACAAAAACAAGCTAAATATTAAATTCTTAGAGTGATTATTTTTCAAATAATTCTAGCATGCTTAATTAATCATTAAATAATTTACTTAAATGTAAACTAAAATTAAACGAATTATGAAAATTTTCTAACTTTTCAAAGAAATTTTTCCGAGTGTGATAAAACTTGAGAACAAATAATGGGAACATTATTTTTTTCTCATATTAATGAAATTTTTCTTGGGCGCATCAATAAAAATACGTATACCTGTGTGCAAATAATTATAAATTCTATATTTCTTAACTACAGCTTAGCACTTGATGGTGTCATATTCTTATAATGTTCTTAACTTTGGAGACAAACCACTAGAAATTATCTTCATCACCCTACTGTAGATACTAGTCGGTCAATCGTGTTCTTTTATATAAGTTCATATCTTAAACGTTCTATTCATATCTTAAACGAATTTTCAAGTAATTCTAGCATGTTTAACTAATTATTAAATAATTTACTTAAATTTAAACAAAAGTAAAAAAATAAATCGGCTAAATATTAAATTCTTAGATTGAAATTTTTTCAAATAATTCTAGCATGTTTAATTAATCATTAAATAATTTATTTAAATTTAAACTAAAAGGAAACGGAAACAGAATTATTTTCTGATCTTCTCAGTGCAGAGATCTCTTTCTTAGTGCAAAAGTTCTTACCTGAGCTTATCTAGAAATGACGCAATCCAGAGAAATTATTGCGGTTTTTAGAATAGAGAGGGAAAATTAATGTTTTACCGTTAGTTTAAATTATAATTTTGATTCACGTATTTTTTATCTTACAAAGAGAAAAAGAGAAAAAGGCGTGGCGACAGAAAAGCCTTTTTAGAAGAAAACATTACAGAATTAGCAAAACTTGGCAAATACAACAGTGAGAAAAAATCACAAAATTTTGATATAAATAATTTTTTAAGTATAAAACTTTACAGATATCATTTTTAAAAATAAATTCAAATTGAAAATTCTATTGAAAATTAAAAGTTGTCAAGTACATCATAATGTCCTAATTTTTTCTTAAGAAAGTTCACAGTTCTGTTAAATCTTTGCTTAAACATTCATCATAATCAATATTTCGCAGTCCTTAACTTGAGTCTTTCATAAAAATTGATCTTAGCAATATAAAACCAAAATTTTCTTTTACCGATACATGAAATTTTAATTGATTACTTATGATATAATCCACATTTTCTTAATTGTAAAGCAATGCAAAATAGAGTTTAGAACTTAATACATGGTAAGTAAAAAATTCGGTGCAATAACAAAATAAACTTTGATAAAAGTGGGCAAATCCTCTACAATGCAAATCAGCGTGACAACTTGCTGGTAACTGGCCTCTAGTATTGTATAATTATCAAAGTTTATAACTATAAAAAATCTTCAAACTAGTTAATTGAAATGGAAAAAATATACAAATATGCAAATTTAAAAATATATTAAATCCTACACTGCCCTACAATAATAATATGGACCATATAATTTTGTGAATATAAAATAAGGAAATAAATTTCATAATCATATCTATTTAGGGAAGGCTTTTAAAAATTTTTCAAATACAAAAATTTAAAACACATCCATTAACATTAAACTGTGCAAAAAAAAAATATATATATATAGGAAGAAATATTGTAGGGAGCTTGATATATATATATATATATATATATATATACTTTCCGAAAGTTTTTTTAGTAAAAATAGCTTAAATTATTTAAACAATATAGCTTTACATTAATCAAAACATTTTTCGCCAAATTTCAGATAATAGAAATAGGTTATGAGTTCTGTTTTATGAAAACAAAAATTAGTTTCTTAGTTCCCATTTACTACAGAAAAAATAAGGCAACTTTAAAGCATTCATAAATAAAAATGTATGTAGTGAGTAGATTGCATGATTTGGCAAACTCAAACAAATTTAAGGGGAAAAAAAGGTACATTTTTAGCTCAAGATTTAAGTTAAGAGACTTTTAAGATTTAAGTTCAAAAAAGTTAGCTACTTTAAGCTTTAAGTTTAAAAAAGTTACAGTTTTCCTTAAATTTACAGTTAAATTTAAGAAAACAAGAGTTCTATGCAACATGCAGAAAGCACTTATTTCGATAAAACGATGGTTTATCCAAATAAATGTTTTCTTCATTTTGTCTTCTTGAAATAAAAATATTATTCACTTTTTAAACATATTATCATCGTTGATGTCAAGCAAGATAAAAGAAAGGTTCTCATTTAGTCCAGAAAAGCAAATTACTGCTGTATATATGAGCGAGCTTTGAAATAATATAAATATCTGAATACTACACAAGAAATCGTTTTGTACTTTAAATGCTTCCTGTTCGCCGAAGAAATATTCGCTGGCTGGCTCTCATAAGCCCGTCGCACGTTTTGCAAACGTCATTTGAAACTTTCCTTCTTTGGCTAAAATCTTAGAATTTTGCTTGGCGAGAAAATAACAGCTGTTTAATGCAGCAACCCTGTAAACCTTGCTTCAACCATGTGATAAGATTAGTAAACGGAAATGGATCCAGGTGGCGCCACAAGATAGAAGCGAATTATTTTTTGCTACATTTCAATACATTGTTTTACCATCCTTGCAGACATGCGCGGCAGGGGAGAGAGAATTTCTGCTTCTGTTACGCGATTATTTCTTGAGGAAAACAGAAAATAGTATTAACCTGGATATAGGGGAACATTGTAAGAATATAGTGTTGAAATAGATGTGTTCGAAAACAGTTTCAGAGTGACTTCATCTTATGAAAAATAGACTGGTGAACTTTTTGAAAATATGGGAAATGCTGAAAATCTCGATGACTTAAATTTTCACTCAAATTCTTATTTTAATTAAAATATAAAACTCAGTTCTGGAAACTATTTAAAATAACAGAATGAAAAAAAAATTGAAGTAAATTTTTAAAACTGGATAATAATACTCAGAAAGATTAGTTAGATCTTTTAACCATTCACATCGACAGAACATAATTTTCACTTAAAATTCAAATATTTAAAAATTTATTTTGAACATTTTGCAGAGTAGTTCAATTTATCTGCCGTGTACAGAATTAAAAATAATCGCCAACTTACTGAAACTGATCATATCTTTAAATAACATTGATTTAAGATTTCATGGTATACATCTTGCAGTTGCTAAATTTAAAAATTATTCTGCTTATGATGCGTTTAATTCTTGAGATTTATTTTAGTAAAGTTCACTCATATGAGCATTTTTCTTATTAACATATTTATAATTGATTTGTTCATTTTGAAATTAATTTCATTTTGAAAATAATTTAAGTATATTTTGATTTATGAAGAAGAAAGAAAATATTTTTTAGCATAGCACAATTTATTATAGAAACATTAGCAGCGCTCCAGTTCTAAAGTACAACAATATAATTCGGTGAATGGCGAAGGTGCATACGCATGATAATTGTTGACTAATGCCTCACTTGCCTGACCTATAGTCAGCCCAAGCCAACGAAATTCCTCGTGGCAAGGATCGCAAGATTACGACTGCCGTTGACAACAGACTTTAGCACCTTACAGGTGACAGTACGTTTTAGCTCAGTTCCGTCCCCAGTTTTGAAGGAGAGCACCTCGGGGGCAGAGGGGTCTGAATGTCTCCCACCCCTCTTTCCCTACCAGCAACCTCTCGAAAGGACTTTCGACTCGCCGCATATTTAGAGTGCCTCCATGTCTCACGGACACTATACATTCACAAACATTCATGCCTTCTCCGGGATTCGAGCCTGGGCCCTTCGGCACGGCCGCCAGCGACGCTAACCACTATATCGGTTGGGCGGCACACATGGTAATTGAAGGTGCCCACCGAAACACAGCGGCAAAAAACATTGCGGACGAAAACGTCGTGGAGAAAACAATGCAAGGCGAAAACGTCATTATATAAAACATCGTAGAAGGAAAGAAAGAAAGGAGAAACCTTAGCATTTCTTAAACATCGTGGTATCACATACTGCCATCGAAAATGAAGCGGTTCAAAAACATCGCAGTTTAAAACCATAGTTGTCGTTATATGGTGGTAAAAAATAAATCACAAAGCACTTGCAAATCATCGCATAATGATAACATTACAGACATACTTTTTTCACGCTTTAAAAGGTGTAAATGCAGATTTATAATATAATGATTTGTAACCTCAAGAAAGCATGTGGAACATTTTTTATTTTTAGTGAGATGTTTACACCTGTAACCTAACTGACAGCGATGAAATGCGGAAACGGTACACCATGTTCGAACATGTCTGAATGAAGCATAAGAATAAATATTTCGGATTTCTTTTTGTAATGCTGTAAATGTACAAAGGTATAGCAGTGGCTGCAAAATGAAAAAGCAGGCGAATTTTAAAATTCTATTTCAAACTCAGTAAATCTGTGAAAGAACGCCATGATGTATTGAAACAAGTTTAAGAATATGAAACTGTATACATAAAGGGGGTTTATGAACGATTTAAACGCTTTCAGAATGAATAAAATTCCACTGAAGACGCTAATCGTCATAACATTGTTCGCTAGGAAGAACTGAAAACAATGTACCAAAGTGGATTGGGTAACAAGAAAATTACCCTAAATGGTTCTAAACCTAATTCCGTAAATTGATAGACGTAACGTTGTGTAGCCTTGAAAAACAGGTTTGGTTATTGTTGATGTCCGTGTAATTTCATGGAAGAATGATTGCCAGAGTCTCAAGGAGGTTGGACTTCTACTTTCCATCCCAATTTTGAGGAAGAGCACCCCGGGATATGGTCCGGGATCTTCCACCCCTCTCCCCTACCACTAAACCATACGAGAGGACCACAGGTTTGGTGATGCGTTGAAATGTCTCAACTGCAGAATTCTGACTTCCAGAAGAGCAAGGAAATGAATGAAGCAATACAAATAAAGAAAGAACTGGAAACATTGGATTTTGCCCAATCTGTCATCAACATCTTAGAGTCATTAGGTTATTCTGAAAACTAGAAGACATGAAATATGAGCAATTCCCTCGCCGGGACTCGAACATGGACATCTCGAATGCGCACAGAATGTGCTACCATTACACCACGAAGGGCATGCTGAAAGAGGGAGAAAATACCTCATACATTTCCTTCTCAATTATCCTTAATTAAAGAGTCATTTAAAATGGAGCTTGAAAAAAATGAATAACATCAAAGAATTAGCAGAACAGTTGATAATAAATCCCAGTTCACTTTCATCCAGTTTTCCTGATGCATCATACACTTAACAATTCTTATGTCTGTAGCTAAGTTTGAGCGATCATACTCAAAATTAATATTACTCTTTGCATTTGAAAATAAAGAAGCAATATGGGACAGAAGAATCTCGCCAGTTTAGCGTTGCTCTCAGTGGAAAATAGCGCAGCTAAATAAAAATAAAACTTGGTGAAATAATTAATGAGTTTGCATTTAGAAAATAGAAAGCTTTGCAATTCATGTGCAAAAATAAAATATACTATAATTGCTAGTCATTGTTTTGCCTTAATTATGCTGCATATGTTTCATATTACTTTCTGTATGATGTCAAATCGCTTCGAATTTCAGATTTTTTGACGAGCATGGTTAACCATTAATCAAAGGTAACATATAACAGCCCACACCAACGAGACAGTTGTCTAAAACTTTTTCATTCGATTAAGGTATAAAAAGACACCTTAATTACTAAGAAAATGATAACCTTAACTTTAAAAAATATTTAAAAATGTGGTAAAGTTTGGGAGAGGGAGGCCCAATCATCATCTGTGACCCAGACCTCTGAAGTTTCCAGTTATGGTCCGGTTATCAGCAAGAGAACGACTAAACTAAGTTAAAATGTGATTATGACACCGAAGGCATTAGTGTTTTTTAATAAATAAACAAAGCAAATGAAAAGGACAAAAGTTTTAAGCTCCCTGAAGCTCTCCAGTGCTTTAATCGTAAGAAATTGAAAGAGCCTGTAGCGTTGGTGACATATGCAAATCAATCTTCAGAATTATAGAATTTTGATGTGCAAATTTAATACGAAAATTATTGCATAGTGTCAGTGAGATCGAAAAACGGTTTGGGATATCACCGAAAGTTTTCAAAAGGAAATCGTATTTTTTACCCCATTTCTCTTGACTTTCTTTCTTGAAGTTTTTTTCCCGAGCAAGTCTTAATAGTAGAGTTTTCCCGAAGTTATTGCTGAAAAGCTATTGACGGGGTGTCATTTAGATGAGGTGTAATATGAGAAGAATCCATAAGTAGAATTCCATAAAATGTTATTTGAGCACCATGGAATTGATTCCGAGTAAAAAACAAGTGTTCGAAAAATCCATAGTCGATAAAAACATAGCAAGGAAGAACCTTTATTTGCTTTTAAAACCCTCCAACGGGTCTAGGTTTTGATCCCGAGCAACAATGAAATGAGGATTTTATGAGATTTTTGAAAACATGTTAAAAATTACAGTGTTAAAAAAATGACATTTTTAAATACTTTTTCAGTACACTGTAAGACATATTTGAAGCAACACTTTAGGTATTTAGAATTGTGAAAGTGTACTTGGAATTAATTACGGTAATTAACTAATTACGTTGCGGATATTGGTCAAAGTATACTTAGAAAGAATACTTCGATATATCATGAAAGTATACTTTGAAACTAATTATGTTTGACGATGCAAGATCTTTTTGTTCTATTTTGTGCTAAAACATTCTAAATTATGAAAGCCACTTATTTTTAGCAAAGACTAATGCAAAAAAAATGTAACCAGTATTACAAAAAGTTAGAACTTAAGATAATTTTCGAAGTAAATATGTATGGTATCTATGGTATCTATGGATCTATGGTCTATGGTTTATTTTCATAATGTGGCTGCGGGCCCACCAGCGGCCGAGCGGTAAAGTCGCTGAAAACTGGTAGTTCGGTCCGAGGTTCGAATCCCGCAAACGGGCTGGCTATATGGGCGTTTTCATGGTTTTCCCCATGTGTGACGTGTATACGAGCCAGTTTCCCTTAGAAAGTCCTTCCCTTAGGCAGATAGCCCTAGTGTGCTTTGACATAATTAAATAAACCAAACCAAACCATAATGTGGCTGCAGTTAGTTGCATAATTGCCGCCCAGCCGGTATAGAGGTCAGCGACCCTATCTGCCATAGCGATGGACCCAGGTTCGAATCCCAAAGAAGGCATGGTTGTAACTATCCGTCCCTTCATAGAAGGCAACTTTAGCCACCCATTATGTGCTTCCATAATGAAACGGCCACCACTTCCGGGTACTTGTAGTGGCGCAAGGCTAATGGCTATTAAATAAAGCGCCCGGCTGTGAAAAACAAATATTTATGTAAGATGAGTACAGATATACTTGACACTCTTTAATTTTTAATCAGATGGAAAACACTGAGGTAACTGTATACAAATGTCTAGTAAAGAAAGTTAGAATTCAGTAAAAAAGAAATGTTGCCATTAAAAGAATAAAATGAATTACCAAATAAATTAGTCCTTTTACTGATGGTCTTATATTTTCAAATTTTTCTCCATCTTTTAGATAACAATTTCATATAATTAATAATTATAATTCATACAATTTCTTTCTATATATTATGAAAGCGCTAATCATATATTACAAAAATATTTTTAATTTTTTTTTATATTTATGCAGTTCTGCATATGCATAATAAAGTTGTTATGCGCAAATTAACATTTTACATTTTTACATAAAATTTAATTGATATATATTATAATCTAGGAAATATTCTGAATATAACAATTTTAACAACAGGTATACTTAAAGAACAATTTCCTTTGCAATTTACGTAATTATGTAATTACACATTCCTCTGAATTCAAGATGTAATCTAACAACTGAAAATTATTACACCATTGCGTTAAAGTGAATTTGGAGAACCATTCATTTAATATTAATTGTTTGTTTGAATTGAAGAATATTTAAAATTATACATCTGCTTTAAATACTTTTATCTGTAATTTAATAATTGTACAAAGTGTCTGAACTAAAGTTTTAATTAAAAATTTCAAAGAAGGGCAAATTTCTTTTCTAGAATTTTGCTACGAAACTTTGTCATTAATGTCTCCGTCGGCTTTTATCTGCAATGCGGTTCTTTGTAAAGGGCTGGAATCAATTTTGGGAGTTCAGTGACCGGGAGTAGGTACACTCCATAACAAGTTTTTTCGAAATTCCTGACCAAAAAAAATTAAAGATCTTCAATCATAAACACAAATAAAAGAAGTGTCACTGTGAAAGTTACAAAATCTTTTCTAAAAAATGCAGACTTATGTCATCGATTTGCGGCAGAGAAAGATGTGTTCCATATCGATTAATCGTTTAACTGATTCTCGAGTTCTCCTCTTCCGCTTCAGATTTAAAAGAGAGAATAATAGTCGATTTATATAAGGCTCAAAGTTTTAGTTTCACCTGGCAAGAAGCGATTGCACTATGTACTGTTTTCAACATTGTAATTCATATTATTTTTCACATTCGGAGAATAAAAATATGTGCTTCCAAAGGGAGGCAGAGATTGTTTGGAATTTACCTTACGTTTCGGGAGATATGTCAGTGGTTACAAAGCATTATTTATTATAATCTCTTTTAAACCGTTTCTTCTATGACTTCCTTGATCTCTGCAGAAATTTCAAATTACGCCCAAAGGAGTGTTTGTTAATGTTTTGTGTGTGTTTGTTAATGTTATTTATTAAATATCATGTTTTCCGTACTTAAACCATAAAATTCATTTAAAGAGCAATATCACAAAATAATTTTAAAAAAGCTTCCAATACGCAGTCTCGCGCGCTGGAGATAATCCCCTCCGATGAGTGTTGCCATTGCTCTCTTTGAAATAATTGATGGAACATTCGCTAAAGTTTTACAAAATATGAAATAAGTAAATTCCAAATTCGGGCTTCCAGATGCCCATATTCGCGAGTGGAGGACTACATTATTCAAAATCTGATGTCTCTGGGTGCCGTTTTGGTTTTTCACATTGTGAGAAGCATACATACTTTCACGCAGATTTTTCATTATTTAATTTCTTCAGATATAATTTAGGGCTCTAATATTTGGTGGCAACAATTTGAAAAGTGAAACGTCGTTTATAGTGAACAAACGCAAAATGCCAAAACGAAATTAATAGCCCCTTTGGGTTGATAAGTAATTTATCTTATCATGTATGCATACTTTTATACCTATTTTCTACACTGTTTGACCCGATAAGACTGTCTGAAAATACTAAAGTTTTTCAGAAATAATTGTGCTAAGAAGTGTCCTTTAAAAATGTAAGTTGATTTACAACATATTCAATATGCTTGCAGGTAAAATCACATTTAGCACTTAGTATTCAGTAATATTTACTATTCATGGATTTCGAAAACAAAACGCTAATATTTCTGGACACAAGCTTAAGACAAAACATAACATAACTTCATGAAACATAGCATAACATGCCTTGCTCTCGTTTTGTAAGCGTCCAGTTAGCGATGGTAAGTTCTGTGGTTCAAATCCAAGGGAAACCACAGCTTATTTCCTCCGTATTTTGCTTCGCAAAACCTAATGGCAGTTACACCTGAACTAAAATGTGATGGATCAGATCTGTCACCACCTGGCACTCGTCGTCTGGATATCTGTCTCTTTCCAGTCGCCTTGAAATAGAAGATAGGGTAAGAAATTATCCAACTGAGCCTTGCGAGAATTCGCTGAGTAAGTAGTAAGTGGCTAGCTATTAAATAGAAGATGCGTGGTTCGACTTTCTGCGAGGGCAGAACAGATTTAATTTTACATGTTGTCCGCTTAGGAAACCTTAATGACTCATTGCATAGAAACTTTTACTAATAAACGATCTGCGACAAGAGAAGCATTCATCTTTCAAGTACACTTTAATTAACTTTATGACTGTCACAGAAGAGAGAATAAATATAACAACACTAAGTAACAATTATTTATATGGTAGTCGCTTCCGAGATGAATCACCATTCAGCACGCACTTCAAAAAGGAAATTCCAGAACGTGGCAGTATCCTTTAATACCACAGCATACTGTGATAATATTAAATAAATAGTAAAGAATTTTAACCTCTTCGTCGCCCGTAAAACGCGTCTAGCGCGTTTAAGTGAAACTTAAACCGTAAACCGTAACGCGTCTCAAGCGTTCTTCTACATTTTAAAACATGTAAACGTTTAAAACGCTTTCTAAATGTTTACTTGTTTGAGTTTTTATTTTTGTTCGTTCTAATATCTCCTAGAGGGTAGCACTAATCAGGCATTCTATTTCTAATTGAATTTGCCCCGGGTTTTATGAATATTCGTGCCATTTTACAGAAGATACAAAACAGTGAGAGATGACTTCAACGTCTACTCAGCAGAAAAAGAGAAAAAATGAGGTTGTTAATTGAAAAGACAAGAAGGATGAGTACAGTCCATAATAACTCGATGATTGATGTTGGAACACGGAAAAGAACTGTTAAAAAAAACAATAATTATAAAAGATTACAACAACAAAATGCGAGGAGTGGACCGCCTAGATCAAATGTTATCAAATTATCCTGCTGTTGGAAATAAGCAGATATATTATTATTTTTCCATTATGCTTTATTTCCTTATATTTTTACTTAATATTCATTGACATTCATCCACTACGAAAGTCAAGTATGGAAAGTTATGATGTACATAGAAAACAACATTACACGCTACGAAAAACAGATGGCCGCAGGGGGAAAATTTTCGCGGACAGGAGGGGACGACGAAAGGGTTAAAAAAATATGAAAACTTTCAGAATTTTATATTACGCTCAAAAAGGGCGTTTTTTAACATTTTGTGTGATACTTTTATTTATTAAATATCATGTTCTTCGCATTTAATCCATAAAACTCAATCCAACAACACTATCGCAAAATATATCTTTAGAATATATCTTTAGAAATATATCTTTAGCAAAATATATCTTTAGAAGAAACATATCTTTAGAATTTCCGATACACAGTCTCGTGCGCAGGAAATAAAAATGTGTTTTTTTTTTTTTTTTTTCGTGCAGTGCTGCTACTGCTCTCTTTGAAATGTTTCTTAATCAAAAACTCATAAGTGCTTTACAATATATGAAATAGATAATAAAACAAATTTCAGATTCCAAATTTGGGCTTCCAGATGCCCATATTCGGGTGAAGATTTACGTTATTCAAATTTATTGCATTGCGAGAAACATACATACATTAATTCAGATTAATTCGTTACTTAATTTCTTTAAATATAATACAGGGCGATAATATTTGGTTGCAACAATTTCAAAAGGGATTCGTCATTTATAATGAATCGAAGCAAAATCCTGAAACGCAATTAATAGCCCTTCTGAGCCTACGTTCCTTTGGTCTAAAAATAAGTTTTTATTTGAAACTCCTAACTCATAAACTGAATGTAATAATAACTCATAAACTGAATTAAATAATTCTTTTTGCGAAACTCATCTACAATTTTACAACACGAATAATAAAAGCGTAAGGTACCTTGACAAATTCATAAAGTTAATAGCTCATACCTTTGACAATACAATTCGATTATTAGATTTCTTTATTTTGGCGCCACTGTTCTCCCTTTCTTTACGCTCGAGAATCCGAGAATAATCCAGCAATTTTGTCAAAATAATATAAATTAAGTTTAAATCTCATATAAACTTCATTTAATAGATTTGTCTGTGCTCTGTCCGATGATGCAAACTATATATCCTGAGATTTTCAGTTTGCTCCTTAAATGAATTTACGCGCAAAAAAATTTTTTATCATTAAAACATAAAAATTTTTAATCAAGTTTTGGAAAAGTTGCTTTATCATATTGTATTGTCATCCATAAACAGCGGACATACAAAATTTGAACTCGATAGTTTATCAGGCATTAGTTTCAGTTTTTAATCATAGCAACAAACCCCGTTAATAAAATAAAAGCTTTTAAAAATCAAGAAAATTGTCTAATTGGTATAACTATCTATTGGGATGTCCGAGAAGTTCGTGCCGATTTTAAAGGAAAATTGAAACTCAGAAAATTTAAATTTTAGTATATATTTATTAAATTATATAAGGGTCATTTTGTTCTAAAAACTATCTCCATCTTTCAGGCAACTTGAAAATTCCGTCCTTCTAGAATCTCTCAGATTTTTCAGCAAAAATCTTTTCTACTGAATTTTTATCTCGACCAAAGAGTTGAAGAATTGAGGAAATTTTGTGATGATCGAAATAGGTGGAAATTAGAGAGCGCGAGGTCTGTTAAATATGGTGAAAGGTTATAACGTATTTCTCCCGCCTTCTTAGCTTGCATTCGTGGTGTGATGGTCTGCACGCTGGCCGCGTATTCCAGAGGTACGTGGTTCGATTCCCGGCGAGGGCGTTGCTCATTTTTCATCCTTACTACTTCCAAAAAAAACCTAATATCTTTACAGTGGCGCCCGAACTAAAAGGGTGTTGGATAATGATTCTCCATACCCAGGATTTGGCGATCGGATCCCCTAAAACCCCAGTCGCCTTTTAAAAGGAGGAGTATATAAGGTATTTCTCCCGCCTTCATAGCATGCCTTCGTGGTGTGGTGGTCTGCAAGCTGGGTGCATATTCCAGAGGTCCGCGGTTCGATTCCCGACGAAGGCGTTGCTAATTTTTCACATCTCCTGCTTCCAAAAAATGTCTAATGTCTTTATAGTGGCGCCCGAACTAAGAGGGTATTGGATGATGATTTTCCACACCCAGGATTTGGTGACTGGATCCCCTAACCCCAGTCGCCCTTTAAAAGGGTGAGTATGTAAGGTATTTCTCCCTTCTTGGCATACCTTCGCGGTGTGGTGGTCTGCACGCTGGTGCGCGTATTCCAGAGGTCCGCTGTTCGGTTCCTGGAGAAGATGTTGCCAATTTTTCATCACTCCTGCTTCCAAAATCCTAATATCCATACACCCTTACAACAGCATTGCAACTGCGAGCTTCAATAGCTAAGCGTTGACGCTAAACAAAAGAAGGAGAGAATGCGTTCAAATAAAGACAACTACTTTAATCGCTTCCAGAGAATGATTGACATGTCATTTAACAGCTCCCGAAACCAATAAGCCATGCACTAACGTGATGGGGAAAGCACCAGGTAAAAAATGGTCGTAAACGTTCGAATGACCTGCCGATGTTTGAATGCACGGGCGATACAGGTGGCTTCGCTGTAAAAGGGTTTCATCTCATGGGAAAGAGGTCCAGTGACAAATACGTAGTTCTGTTTTGAATAATTCTACCTTTCCTTTAATTAATAAGTTCATAATTTTCCAAACTCCGCTAGTTTGTCATGAAATGGTTTTATAGTCTGTATCTTGAGTAAATGGAAATTAATTTAATCTAGAAGACTTAAAGCTGTTTCAAGCATTAAACTGTAACCGGCATACAACAAATAGATTGGAATTTAAATTTTTATGGGGAGATCTATTTTTTTATATGTTAAATGCTTTGTTAATTTCGGAAACTTCAACAGTAAACTCTTTCGAGGGGTAAGAATATGAAACTTTTAGATGGCACTTTTTTATTGCTCCAATCACGAGTATCTTCCCATCTTGAACTATTTTGTATTCGAGTATACTTTGATACTAAAAACTATGTATTTAACTAAAATTTAATGTTTATTTACAGGGACTATCAGATAGCTTTTGAAATAAAAATCTGTACTAAATTCTTTACTTAAATCCTCTATCAAGCTTTTGAATTTCCACCATTTAAAGCATCATTCAAAATAATAAGACAAGAGTTTACTAACTTGAACGACAAATCATAATATAAAACTGCTATAATAAGATCTGCTTTATCTCAACGTGTTAGATTTTTAATCCTGACCTGTGTAAAGACACCGTCAGTCTGAAAGAGTGATGACACCTATTCAGTTTCTGTTTTAGAAGAAGCCTTTTTGCAGCACTGGAATATTGATTTTTCTCGAGCACTTGCTTAATACTTTGAGACTATGTGACCTGTATTTTGTTACTTACCTTAGACAAGAAACAAAATAATAAGCTTATATTCCTTTTGTTTATGCAAGTTTGTTTTGTCTTGCAGCATTGAAACTCATTAGAAAATTAACTTGATCATGTTTATTTAGCCTCTAATGAAGTCCATTAATAGAAAAGCCTACAAAAATTATAATGTTGTAACTTTAGTTAATAAATAAGTTCTAGAATACAATTGACAAATAATAGTCTTAATAAATATTTGTAATTTTATCAATATTAAATTACCTCATACAAAACTGAATTTTTAGCCTATTTTGTGAGAATTACAGTCTTTCCTCCCCAATTTTTCCCCCTAGTGGCAGGCACTAGCCATTATAGCCGTTGTTCACTATTAAGCTAGAAAGCACTTAATAGGTGGAGCGCCGTTGTCTCCTATAATGGAGGTAGGAAGTAAGTATTCTTACCTATATACCTCCTATGAAGGGACAGACAATTTACATCCACGCCTTCTTTGGCCAGGCCCCTCACTCAAAAAAACAAATAAGCCCTAAATAAGAAGGCTCCGGCACTTCTTTAATGTAAGTGAACAACAATTTCAGAATTTTAATAATAAAATTATATTAAAAATCAATTCTAACTTCTGAATTCATGCTTTCCTTTTCTTGGGAAACAAACCCTTGGATGGAGGTCGAGCCTTTTAAGCAAAGAAAAGCCCCATCCACATGTCAAAGGCTTATTCTTCAGTAAGTACAATGAATTTATGACAGCGGGTAAATTTTCCGTTCTAGCGCTATTGTCAACCCGCGGTATAGGTACCTGCAGACTTTTTGGAACGACGTACCAAAGATGAGGGATGAAAATTGTCACTTGTTATTTTTTTCAGCTTGTAGAGTCCAGGTGGGTGAACTTCTATTTGAAACTGGAGTAGCAGGAAACTACACAAGAGAGGGGTTAAAATGTTCTCTATTAAATCTTTTGAAAATTTACAAGGCGTCAACTCGCCATTAACAAACTACGCCTCTGCTTGGGCGGTAACTTAAAATCGCGTAGTTAAACTAAAATTTGAAGATATTAACAAACGATAGACCTAGACTACAGGGCTCAGCGAGGTCCCGTAACCTCCTTTGAAGCTAGCGGCAGCAGATAAAGGCAATTAAGCCACTTGAACCAGAAATAAGCAAACGTACCCTACGGCAGAGACGGCGGCTAGAGCCTAACTCTCCCTTTCTCCTACAGTAACTCGGCTTTTAACTACTTCCTATAAAGTAGAAAATTTGCATTCGTTCGCGTAAACGAATGCAAATAACTAGAACAATTAACTATTCTGGCTCTGACAATCAGGGGAATGAAGGCTTCTAGTTTAAAATAAAACTTTAAATTATTAGTTAAAATAAATATAAATCCCTACAAGCTCTAAAGGATCTATGTAGTGTGATGGACATATCATGAACTTACCTATTATGATTATTCTGGACTTACACATATGGTTAGAAACATGGACTTTTATGCTGCGCAATTATGCATGTATGATGTAAAATAAATATTTGACTTATGCAATACCCAATGAATTATATTTTGTTTGCAATGGCTGGTGCAAGTCCTCGAAGACGTTGACCCCTATTAACGCCGAAAGCGGTGGTTACTTTATTATGGCGGTATCTAATAGGTGGGTCTCCGTTGCCTTCTATGAAAGAACAGTTTTATATCTCAGGGATTTGAACCCCGGCCCTTCGACTAGGCAGTCATTGCCACTAATCACTTTACCGTCTGGGCGGAAATTTAACTGTAAATATATTTAATTTTTTTAATTGAAAAAATATTGACTGCTCAGTTAAGAGTTCTCATGGTGGGATCTATTTTGTATCAGGTGGTATCTACCAGGATGACTAAACCTTGAAATGCTTTTGCAGAAAAAGCCGGGTCAGTGGTCATCTCTGGTGGTGCCAAACTCAAAACCATAAAGTGTTTGACTACAAACTAACCGTTGAGAAATATTTGAAGTTAATTTATATTTACTTTCTATCTGAAATCTAAATTTTGATACTTGTATGAAATTTCTTTCGGCCATATTTTATAATTCATCATATGGCTAATAATTAAATTTTTTAATGAAATTTCAAATAATTCAAACTATTTAGTGTTTAATTCAATAATTTAACTTCTAAACAACTTGCTTGCATTAACTTAAACTAAAATAAATAAATTATGAAAACATTCCAAATGGAACAAAAATTGAGAATAATTACAAACTGTTCTCTCTCTTTTATTTTTATTTTATTTCATACAGAAAAAACACATATATTTGCGCGTAAGTAAATCATTAAGATTTTTTTTTGAAGCAAGAGAAGGGAAAGATGTGCAAAATTCCCGCCGGGACTCGAACCCTGGACCTATCGAATACTCGTCAAGTATGGTACCAATTACACCACGAAGTCATGCAGAAAGGAGAGAGAAAATACTTTTGTATCATACTGGTTCACAACAGTTCCTTCAGGAGTCCCGATTGGGCCTGGCGAAGGTGAAATACATCAGCGAAGTTTTCTTCAGAGTAGTCAGAAATAGATGGAGCAAAGAGTTTGAAGCACTTTGCTTCTTTAAAGGTGCTTCATACTCTTTGCTCCATCTATTTCTATCTTTGCCAAACTGGAGGAGAAAAAATACCTTATATACTCCCCCTTTTAAATGGTGACTGGTCATTAAAGGACCTAATCGTCATTTCCTACTGGTAACGAATTGTCTTACCACTTTTTTCAGTTCAGGCGCCATTGTAAAGTCGTTAGGTTTCTTTTTTTAAGAAACAGAAGACGGGGAAAATGTGCAGTGGACCTCTTGAATACGTCGAGTATGCTTCTAATTACACCTCAAAGGCATGCAAGGAGGATGGAAGAAAATACCTTATGTACTTTTTCTTACTACGACTTGGCACATGATGACATCCAACTCTGATAACGTTTGTAGCCTTTGAAATAAAGCAATAACTTTTATGTGCTTACTACAAAATAAAATATAGGATTTTATTTTACACAACATCACAAAGGTATATAATTTCTCATTTATCCTAAGAACACGACTTTCTTCTATCAGTGCTAGTGTTCCTCCTTACTTGCTTTGGGAACATTAACTGTTCTGACTCGGAACAGGGAGCTTACTAAAGCTATGTTCAATAATTTGGGAAGTAGACAATACACACAGGAAGGGTATACGAAACCCTTTATTTTTCTCACTTTACAATGATTTCCGGAACTTCGGAATACAGAATACAGAGACCAACCACTTGTGGTCTGAACGTAAGAATATAAAAAATATTAACTAAAAATCTAACTAAACTAACTTTGGATTAATAAACAAGTGCCTAACTCCAAGATTGGCCGTATATTAACAAAAAGCCGTATGTAGTACAGAGAACTGCTAACACTACGATACGTTTAAAATTATCAAGAAGATTAAACCTCTGGCCTTGAAGGCAACCAGCAACCGAGTAAAAGTACTGTCGCGTTTGTTTACTAGAAATTTACTTCCACGAACGCCCTCTGGCGAAAGAGACTAAAAACAGTCAGTTGAACGGCTGACGCGTCTAACAGATGTATAACGATAGACCGTCTCCGTATAAATTATGCTTGTAATCATTATAACTTGTAAATATTTTGTAGATATCTTTCATACGAATTAAAATTTCTTAAAAAGTTTATAGCTGTGTTGCGCAGTAAATCGAAGTTCATCATAGAGACAGATACCGACAAGAAGGAAAGAAGGCAGTTCAGGGCAGCCCTATTTAGAAGGTAAGTGAACTTTCACTTATCTATTTAATGATCAAAAAATTTTAATAGTACAAAGTTGATAAAATTTTTTAACATGGCGCCCGAACAGGGACTGCCAGTAACTGCTATTTTCCTAACTATTGAAACTGTCTAAATTGATATCAGTTATATAGATAATACATAAGCATAAATAATTAGTGAATTGCTGATAGTTGTTGAATTGTTGAATATTAAATAATGACGGAATTCATCGATACATTGAAAAGGAAACGCGGCCACATTAGGGATGCCGTTACAAAATTAATTGGCCGAATCGAAACTGAATTACCAAAAACAGAAGTGAATGCAGAGGAACTAGAAATTTCCTTAGAACTCTTAAATGAAAAATCGAACGAGTTAAAACAAATAGATGCCGATATAGAAAAATTAATAGACATAAAGGATCTGGACCAGGAATTAAACGGTGTTGACGAATATCGTGAAAGAATAACTACATTTAAATACAAAGCTAACAAAAAATTGAAAGAAATTAATATAGAACAACAAAAATTTAATGTGTTACGAAGCACTGAACAGTTAAGTGAAAGTATTATAGAAAACGTTAAAATCGAAAGTCATAATGTGAAGCTTCCTAAACTTACGATTCCCAAGTTTTATGGCGAGAGCTGCGAATGGCTGACATTTTGGAACACTTTTTCATCAGCCATACATCAAAATAAAACGCTTGACGCTATAAGCAAATTTAATTATTTGAAATCCTTTTTGGGAGGTACTGCTTATAACACCATTGACGGTTTCGATTTAACCGAAGAAAATTACGAAACTTCAGTTAAACTCCTCACAGAAAGATTTGGAAATAAAGATGTACTGATCAACGCCCATATAGATAAATTACTGAAAATAAGACCTCTAAAAGATTGTAATGACATTCAAAATTTCCGTAAGTTATTCAATTATATACAGAAACATATTCGATGTCTTGAATCATTAAATATGACCTCAGAAACATATGGAGCTTTATTAACGCCTATTTTGCTTAAAACATTGCCCCCAGATTTGGTTTTGGAGTATAATAAAACAGTTCGGAAATCAAATTACGATTTGAGTCACCTAGTGGAATTTCTTTCTGAACAGTTAGTTGCGCGGGAACGTACATTCCAGACGGTCCAGCCAAAGGCGGCGCCGCAAAAGCATAACAAACTGAGTGAACCCAGACCTATTGCGAAACACACAGCTTCGGAGTTAACGAACGCAAGTTTGCGGGGGGGACAAACACCATGTGTTTTCTGCGACTCTTCTGATCACGAGTCTATAACGTGTAAACAAGCATCTTTATGGTCTACTGAGAAAAAAAGGGAGAAATGCAAAGCGAAAGGGGTCTGTTATCGCTGTTTACGCCCACGGCATCTTAGTTTTATTTGCACTTCTAGAATAAGGTGTGAATTATGTAAACAACGACATGCCACTATAATGTGTTTTAAAACCGAAAACGGAGAAATTAAGGAAGAACAAATTGAAAATAAGGCCTTAACGAATAATTCATCCTATGAAAGTGTAATCTTGCAAACTTTAATTGCCAATGTTTACGGAGATGGTGAAAGCAATTTTATACGAATAATTCTGGATACCGGAAGTAGCAGATCATATATCAGCACATTTCTTGCGGAGAAATTAAAACTAAAATCTTTAGGTCAGGAAAGTGTGACTCATGGGCTTTTTGGAGGAATAGAAAAAAGGGAAAATCACAACAAGTATCTGATTAAGTTAAATAATCCAGAAACAGGATTCACATGCGAAATGGAAGTTTTGAGCCAAAAAACCATATGTTCACATATTCCAAAATTGGAGGATAGGGACTGCATAAAGAAACTTAGAGGTTACAAAATTTTTCCCAGTGATGTAACTAATGGGAATTCTTGTTTATTTGAAAAACACCCTAACGAAATACACATGCTTGTAGGAACAGATTATGCCGGAAAACTCTTTACAGGGGAAACAAAACACGTAACGGAGAGTTTAGTAGCGATGAATACACACCTTGGTTGGACTATATTAGGGAGAACGAAGGTAAAGGGAAAAAATTTTAATGAAGTTCTTTTATCACTACACATTAGTGACAGAAAAATCTGTGACTTGTGGTCTCTTGATTCTATCGGAATAACTGAACCAGCTCTTTCGCAAATAAAAAACAAGAAATAGAAAAGGCTACAGAAAATTATTTTATCCGTACTTTAGAAAGAGATGACGCTGGAAGATATCAGGTGTCACTTCCGTGGCTTCAAATTCATCCTGAGTTGCCAGATAATAGAATCCTTGCAGAAAAGCGTCTGAAGTCTTGCGTGAAAACCCTTCAGACAAAGAATTCCTTAGAAGCCTACGAAACTGTTTTAAAGGATTGGGTAGAAGAGGGAATAATTGAACCTATCGATATTTCGGAGGCAGAAAAGATCAAAGGGCATTATCTGCCACATAGACCCGTGTTTCGGGAAAATTCGACTACCAAAATTCGACCAGTGTTCGACGCATCTGCAAAGGAGAAAAATTCGGTATCTCTGAACGACTGTCTGGAAAAGGGTCCTAATTATCTTGAATTGATCCCCAAAATTTTGACAAAATTTCGAGAGGGGAAGTATGGAGTAATTTCGGATATAAAAAGAGCATTTCTTCAGATAGGTGTGAACCCAGCGGATCGAGATTTTCTCCGGTTCCTATGGTGAGAGAAAGGACAGCCTGAAAAACTGACTATATATCGGCACCGAAGGGTTGTATTCGGCGTAAACGCCAGCCCCTTTTTACTCGCTGCCACGATTAACTACCATATGGAAAATGTACCAAAACATCATCAGGAAATAGCTTCAAAGCTAAAGAAAGCCATGTATGTGGATAACTGCGTAGCGAGCGGGGAATCAATTGAAGAATTAAACTCATTTATCAAAGGATCTAGAGAAATAATGGCTACTGCAAAATTTGACCTAAGAGGTTGGAAACATAATAGACTTAAAAATGAAACTTCAATTCTAAACCTCTCTGATAAAGATTATGAAGATGTTGTGTCAGTATTGGGATTGAAATGGGACTTGTTTGACGATACTTTGTCTTGTCACGTAAAATATGAAGAAAACCCTGTATTGAGCAAAAGATCTGTTCTTTCCGAATTGAGTAAAATCTTTGACCCAATTGGGTTTACTAGTCCAGTTACTCTCTTGCCTAAACTGATTCTGCAAGAGTGCTGGAAACAGAAAATTAACTGGGATACTAATTTGCCGAATGATCTAGCAAGGAAATTTTTCACATGGTCATCTCAGTTAAAATATTTGAAAGACATCAAAATTCCTAGATTGCCTCCCAAAATAGACGAAAGTACCACTCTGCATGTATTTTCGGACGCAAGCAAGGACGCGTATGCGACCTGCATTTTCCTTAGACACAGCGGTGAGAGTGGAGTCACCTGTCAATTGATACAATCTAAAGCGAGAGTTGCTCCGCTAAAAGCACTCACCATACCTCGACTAGAGATACTCGCTTGCACTATTGGAGCCAGACTCTCTCATACAATAAGAGAAGACTTGAAATTAAAAGAGGTTCCAGTTTTTTACTGGACGGATTCCACAAATGCTCTCTTTTGGATAAAACAGAAAAAAAATTGGTCCACTTTTGTAGCCAATCGAGTAAATGAGATTCGAAAATTGAGTAACCCAGATCACTGGCATCACATTCCCGGAAAGTTTAATCCTTCGGATTTGCCATCACGCGGTTGCTCTGCAAAAGAATTGAGGAAATCCGAATGGTGGAAAGGACCAGATTGGATTTATCGACCTCCAGAAGAGTGGCCTATTGCAGATGGAGAACATCCTGACTTCGATATAGTAAATGGAGAGAGAAAACGAACTGTGGTTTCAGCCAGCAATAACACGAATGCAGATAAATTTAACCTTTTTGACAATATTTCAAAATTCGAAAAGATCATAAAGGTCGTATCTTGGATCTTTAGATTCGTTAAAAATGCTACAACACCACCATCTGAAAGAACTCATGGGAGAATTTCAGTCGAAGAACTAAAGGGAGCTGAAACAGTGGTTTTCCGACTCATCCAACGAGAATCTTTCGAAGGATTAAAAGATAAAAGAATACGTGCTCTAGAACCTATCATGGACTCCAATGGCCTTATAAAAGTGAAGACACGTATCTTTCAGAGAGACGATGACGCTGACTTTCGTTACCCAGTTTTACTTCCCTCAGGACATCCATTAGTATTAAAACTGATCAAATCTGAACATGAAACGCTAAGTCACGCTGGAGTACAATTCGTTATGTGCGCTTTGCGTGAAAAATATTGGATCATAAAGAGTAGGAAGACCGTACGCAAGGTTATCCAAAACTGTGTACGATGTCGAAGGTTCGACTCTGATTCATATAAGATTCCTCAAGTGCCACTACCTGAAGACAGAATAAGAGATGCTTTAATTTTTGAGATTATTGGTGTTGATCTGACGGGTCCCTTAATTTTAAAAGGAGGCCAAAAAACATGGATCGTCATTTTTACTTGCGCAATATATAGAGCAGTTCACTTAGAGCTAGTCTCATCTCTATCAACCGAAAGTTTCCTGCACGCGTTCAGGCGATTCATCGCTCGAAGGGGTAGACCTGTCACTGTATACTCCGACAATGGAACCAATTTTGTTGGATCAAATAATTTGTTTAAGACCATAGATTGGAATTCTATCTTAGAAAATGCAACAGTTAAGAAAATTGAATGGAAATTTATACCCCCTTCCTCGCCATGGTGGGGAGGGTGGTGGGAAAGATTAATTGGAGTACTAAAGAGAATTCTTCGAAAGGTACTAGGAAAATCTTCTCTGAACTATGAAGAATTGTTGACAATCATTTGTGACTGCGAGAGCATTATGAACAACCGTCCTCTCACGTATTTGTAAGAAGACGCAAAGGATTTAAGAGATCTCACCCCAGCAATGTTTCTAACAGAAATTCCAGAGACTGGAGTTCCTGAATTAGATCTTTTGGATTCTAAATCCATCAATAAAAGATACCTTTACAGAGCCAAATTGAGAAAAGATTTACGAAAAATATTTCGATCAGAATATTTAGGGCAACTAAAACAAAGCTCAAAATTCATCCGCGAACCATCTTCTGTGAAAGTTGGTGATCTTGTAATTGTGTCGAACAACGAAAAAAGGATAAACTGGCCCTTAGCTAGAATCGTGGAAATTTTTCCATCCCACGACGGACATATTAGATTAGTGAAACTGAAAACTGCACAAGGGGAGATTATAAGACCTACTAAGAACCTCATACCTCTTGAACTCAACTTAAAACCTGAGTCGGATATGCTAGTGAGGTACAAAACTCGACGTATGACGAAATCTCAAAAAAGACTTGAACTACAGGTCAGTTGAGGTCCATCCTCTGCTGATACTGGACCTCAAGGTGGGAGTGTCGCGTTTGTTTACTAGAACTTTACTTCCACGAACGCCCTCTGGCGAAAGAGACTAAAAACAGTCAGTTGAACGGCTGACGCGTCTAACAGATGTATAACGATAGACCGTCTCCGTATAAATTATGCTTGTAATCATTATAACTTGTAAATATTTTGTAGATATCTTTCATACGAATTAAAATTTCTTAAAAAGTTTATAGCTGTGTTGCGCAGTAAATCGAAGTTCATCATAGAGACAGATACCGACAAGAAGGAAAGAAGGCAGTTCAGGGCAGCCCTATTTAGAAGGTAAGTGAACTTTCACTTATCTATTTAATGATCAAAAAATTTTAATAGTACAAAGTTGATAAAATTTTTTAACAAGTACTATGGCAAGCGGCCTGCTTCTAATAGCTCCTTCCTCTATCTTGCTTGGCAAAAAGCCACAACTTAAGTACTTGGCGTTCGCAAGACAAATTTGCATAAATAAGTTAAAGCTTTTAATTCTGGCCGGAAGTAGAAAATAAGAAGTGATAGTAAAGATTTAAAATAAAATAAACGTTAGTAAAACTTAGGATCCTTACATACTTCCCGCCAGTGTTAATTAGTTTGAAACTGAGGTCTAAAACGGCCTTGTTGAAAACTTTTAGCTCTAGAATCTAACGCGAGGCCAATCTTTTACAAACATTTCTTACTAGAAACTACAAACAAACTAAAAAAGTCGTTTTTACATTATCAACTCCTTGGACAAGATTTTTCATCTGTACTGCATCTAAACAGGAGTTCTTAGTTGAAATCTGGTTCCTTCCAGAGATCTGGAAGGAAAACTAGTTTAATGAAATGTTATACAATTAAATGGCAAGTAACATGAATACTTATATTTCTGTTTTAACATTCTTATTTCATTCATGACGTTATTTAATTATCTCCCCGTGCTCTCTGACATGTGTTGTAAAGGAAAACACCAAACACGAACGTGTCTATGTACAAGTGTTCAACACTACCGCCTGCAATCAAAACACTAACGTGTTAAAATTCAACATAACAAGGCCTCAGAACACACCTTATAATCATCTCTAAACCCTGAGGTACTATTCTAAAAAGTGGCTAACTCTGAAGTGTAGCGTCAGAGAGCCTAACTACATTCATTCAACCTTTAACACATATTCACAATAATTTGCTCTTTTTACAGTCACACGAATAAGTTAAAATTTTTTGGCATTACTTTCACTTTTAACATATCACAATATTTCTTAACTTTTAAAATAACAGTTCACATTGTATATAAGGACATATTAACTTGCCGTTAATTTTACGCATTTTAAAACATACATTAGTAGTACATTGTTAACTTCTATTCTTTTCCAAGCAAGTGCCAATTCTTCTACATTGAAATACTACATTTCAAAAGTCTTTCAGACTAAAACTTCTCTCTTGCCAGAATCTTTTAAATAAAAATTTATACAATAAGGTACCTTTCTCAAAGATTATCAGTGCTTTTACAATATTCAAGTATTTACACATTCCTATTATACATTAATTTTAGTTTTACTCGCGAGTAATTGAAAAACATAATACCAAAATAGGTAACAACTCATTTCTCGCCTTTTTGGCGATAAAGGTAGACCTCACATGAGGTAAAACGTCTTGAATTCTGCCACTTGCAGTAAGAATGAAAAATTAACTTATAGTTTCAAAGTAACTTAAAGTTTTACTTATCTTTGTGATATTCGGACATCCTTTTTTCTGCCCAGTCCTGGAAGGTAGCGAAGACTACGGTTTGGTTTATCTTCCTTCTTGTGCGGGTTCGCCCTTCAGTTCCTTCCTCTATGAGCTTTCTTTTCCTTCCAGTTCAGTCACACTTGAAGACCTTCTTTTTAGCCTCTGCCTGTGGTCTCGGCCGTTTGATGGCAGCTGGTCTTGGCGGAACCGGGACAACTCCCTCTCGTTCCTGCTTGGATCTCGTTGCTGGCTGTTCAAATTTTCCTTGTTTCTTTGCCTCCGCAGCTGGTGTTCCTTCATCAATTCGTCGACATTTGCTGCGTAGACTCCTATCCGATGGGTAGACCTTCCGTTTGGGAGCCGGGTTATAGTTGCCGTCATTTCTCCTGGCTCTCTTTGCATTCGTCGTACTTCTCCCTTCTTCATTCTGGGGGTGGTCGTGCTCTCTCTTTTCTGGTCGGTGGGACGGTTTCTTTTTCTTGTTACCTTCAATTTTCCAATGGGAAACTTTCTTTTCAATTGCTCCTGCCTCCTAATGGCTTGCCCTTCTGATTGTCGTTGTTCCACCTCTGGAGCTTGTGCCTGCAGTGCCTGCCGTGCCGGATCCTGCAAAAGATCTTTAAATATTGGCATTTTATTACGATTATAGAATGGTTTTATCTGGTCAATGTTTGCGGAGCATGTTTCACCATTCCTGGCTTTTAACACCACTACAGCCTGAGTTGTTTTTTCTATGACATACGGTCCTTCAAATCGTGGAAAAACCTTGGCAGTTTTATCTTCTGGTGCTGAAGAAAGTGAATGCTTAATTTTTAACACTTCATCTCCTACTTTATAAGTTACTCCCCGTCGTTTCATATCATAATAAAGTTTCTGTTTTCTCTGTGCTACTTCAGTGTTCTTTTTTGCTTCTTTAATTATTTTTTCTATATCGCGCATTTTAAATTCTGGGGCTCTTTGTTGAACATAAAATAACATTCATTTATAGTTAGAGTAGATGCTGCTTAACATGATCAATGGTGAATGTTATTTTTCGGATATTGCTACCAAATTTCTCCTGGCTAACGGCGTTACCAAATTTCTCCTGGCTAATCTTTCTGCCTAAAAATGACTCAGCAGGAGTTTTGCGGTCCTAAGGGCAAAAGCTAATTCATTGACATAGTTATCCCAGCTTTTATGAAAATTTTTAACATAAATACGGATAATTTTCACTATATTTCTATTGACCCGTTCCACTATATTTGATTGCGGCCGATACGGGACCATTTTTAAATGACGTATGCCCAGTTTTTGGCACATGTCTTCAAATATATTACTTACAAATTGAGGACCATTATCCTATATAACTTTTAGGGGCGCCCCGTATTTTAAAATATATTTATTTAAAATAGAATCAGTAACTAATTTCGCGGAGGCTCGTTTTAAGGGAAAAATTTCAGTCCACTTACTAAAATGATCAACCATAACAAGGAGATAGCGACTTTTATTTAACTGACTTTTTGGGAAAGTGCCCAATAAATCGATGCCAATTATTTCATTTGGAAATTCGGATTTAATGCTATTTAGAAATCCGGCCGGGCGGAAATTAATATAATTAACTGCTTGACATGTTGGGCAGGACTGGACATACGACCTTGTTAACTTTTGCAGCTCAGGAAAATAAACTGCCTCGCGTACGCGTTGGATGGTTTTTCGAATACCAGCATGAGAAGCTAATGGGGAGTCGTGTAACTCCTGCTGTATATTTAATCTAAGACTAGCTGGGATAACAGGTCGAAATTCGTTGTTGGAATTCGTAGTTTTTGTATAAAATAATAGACCATCTATTAGTTCGTAATGGGCCGCCCTATTTCTTATCGCCACAATATTTTGGTGGCTAAAACTTTCAGGATCCTTTAAATACTCATAAATGTTTTTTAATTCAGGATCTTTACCCAGTTCGGTTATTACAGTTTCTCGGGAATGTATCGTACATGCTGTGAGCATTGCCACATTTACAGTATTATCTTCTTCATCTATTTTTATTCTGGATAGGGCATCTGCTACGATATTTTCCTTTCCGGGGGTGTGCTTGATTACCAGATTATACTCTTGTAACTTGAGTGTCCATCTTATTAACCTTGGGGATAAGTTTTTCCCTGAGTACAATCTAGTTACCGCCGCATGATCAGAATACACTGTTATTGGCGCCCTTCCAAAATAGACTCGGAACTTTTGCACTGCTAACAGAACTGCAAGTGCCTCTTTCTCAGTCGCGAAATAATTTCTTTGTGTTTGATTTAAAGTTCGACTAAAAAATGCCACTGGCTGCTGATTTTGCGAAAGTACCGCTCCTACCGCATAATCCGAAGCATCCGCTGAAATTTCTAAATTCTCATCATTTTCAGGAAATTTCAAAACAGGGGCTTGCGTTAATGCTTGCTTTAATTTTTCGAAAGCACTATTGGCTTCGGCCGTCCACGAGAATCTTGCCTTTTTCCTTTTTAATTTTAACAATGGTTCAGCAATAGCTGCAAAATCTTTTATAAAGGACCTATAATATGAACAAAGTCCTAGAAAAGAAGAGAGCTTCTTCGCCGTATTTGGCGGTGGATACTTTTGCACAGCGATTATTTTTGATTCATCTGTCTCGATTCCTTTCTGAGATATTTTGTAACCTAAGTATTTTAATTCAGGGGCTGCAAATTTGCACTTTTCGATATTAACTTTTAGACCGGCCTCATTTAATAATGAAAACACCTGTCTTAAATCCTGTACATGTTGGTTCGGCATACGCAGAAATGCATAAGTTCCAGACTTGGTTATAAAAGCAGTCTTAGGCACATCTTCCGGTCTAACCCCTATTTTAAAATAACCAGTCGTTAAGTCTAAAGTAGTCATATATTTGGTAGAAGTTATGTTCCTTAGAATTTCTTCGATAATAGGTAACGGATATACCGGATATTTAGTCATGGAGTTTAATTTACGATAGTCAATTGCAAAACGCCACCTTTTCGGATGTGTTACCGGATAGTCATTATTTTTCTTACATAACACAACCGGGCTAGCATAACTACTTGAGATGGGCGTTATGATCTTTTTACGTAACATATCTTGAATGTGCCACTCTATAATCTTTTCTTTATTCTTATCATATCGGTATGGTTTGTGGCGAACTGGCAGTGAATCTCCGGTGTCGATACTATGGTTAGTAACTTGAGTAAATCCGGGAATATCACTAAATAACGAAGCAAATTCACTTACCACTTGTCGAAATTTTTGTTGCTCTTCGTTAGGCAGGTGGTCAAGATTTAATGTCGGTAGTTCTGTTTTTTATTCTCGAACTGGTTTCATCGTCAGCTTAAGGGACGCTTCGTTAAAATCCAGCGTTGCTTCTGCTTCTGAAGGAAAATCTATCCCTAAAATGACGATAAAAATCATAATCTTTACTTGCTCGTCCTTGATACGAATGTATAACGGTAATTTACCTATGCACTTGCGTCTTTCTCCCTGCGCAGCTAACACTGTCGTATTATCCGAATAATATATGCGGTATTTACGAAAATACTTCCTAAAAAAATCTTCTGCCACACAGGAACACTGCGCGCCTGTATCCAGGAGTGCGGTGGCTGGGATGTTATTCACCAACACTTCAATCTTTGGAAGAGTCAAATCTTTCACCATCACTGTATTTAACTTGAAGGAAGAGGGGTTTTCTTGGCCTTCGGATTTCCGCACCCTCCCGTCAGCAGAAATCCGTTTTAGTTTTAATCTTGTTTCTTCCTTTCCATGCCTTCCTTCTTTTTCCGCTGGCCTTCAGACTTTTTTTCTGGCTTACTATTGAACTGTCGACGTTCGCCGGTTATTTTTGGATACTCGGGTTTCTTTGCCCACTGATTCGCTTTGCTTCCGTAGCTGTGTTCTTGACTTTGCTGTGGTCTTGGCGCACCAAATTGGCTTCTTTGTTCATACTGGCGTCTTCTTTCAATGTCCGCCGTTCTTCTACTTTCAAACTGGATTGCTAGCTCAAATAACTTTTCCAGTGTAGTCGGATTCCTTAATTCAATAAAGTCTTATACTTGGGGAGGTAGCCTCGCCAAAATCACTTGAATTATCTCAGGATCCGGACGGTTTCCATACAAGAGTTTGAAGACGTGAATTTTTCTTAAAATAATTGAGAAATATAAATATAATTGAGAAATTTTCAATTCGTTTCTGGTATATGCTGAAGAGTTCCGTTTCTAATCTTACACGATCTCTTACGACAGGGAAGGCTTTTACTAAGGCAGTCTTAATATTTTCGTAAGTATAGGTGGGACTTCCCGCTTGACCCAAGAGACTTCTGCCTATACATTTGAACCAATTAAGCGCTTGGCCCCTCAAAGCGCTGGTAGCTAAGGTGACTTTCTGGAACTCATGTACTGGATACAACATGAAGTGGTCATCCAATTTTTCCAAAAAACTGGTTACCGGTGAGTTTCCATTAAATGTTGCTTCTGGTTTCATCGATGCGCGCATGGTCTGGACGATGTAACCAAATCCTTCCAGGGCGGCAGCTGGCATTTCTGGATTCTGAGCCGCTTCTGCAGGCAGCACAGGTTCTTCTTGAAACTCGGCCATGGTTATTCTTCTTCTTTGGGCGCCACTATCAGGGCTAGTGTTCCTCCTTACTTGCTTTGGGAACATTAACTGTCCTGACTCGGAACAGGGAGCTTACTAAAGCTATGTTCAATAATTTGGGAAGTAGACAATACACACAGGGTATACGAAACCCTTTATTTTTCTCTCTTTACAATGATTTCCGGAACTTCGGAATACAGAATACAGAGACCAACCACTTGTGGTCTGAACGTAAGAATATAAAAAATATTAACTAAAAACCTAACTAAACTAACTTTGGATTAATAAACAAGTGCCTAACTCCAAGATTGGCCGTATATTAACAAAAAGTAGTACATATATGTAGTACAGAGAACTGCTAACACTACGATACGTTTAAAATTATCAAGAGGATTAAACCTCTGGCCTTGAAGGCAACCAGCAACCGAGTAAAAGTACTATGGCAAGCGGCCTGCTTCTAATAACTCCTTCCTCTCTCTTGCTTGGCAAAAAGCCACAACTTAAGTACTTGGCGTTCGCAAGACAAATTTGCATAAATAAGTTAAAGCTTTTAGTTCTGGCCGGAAGTGGAAAATAAGAAGTGATAGTAAAGATTTAAAATAAAATAAACGTTAGTAAAACTTAGGATCCTTACACTTCATCCATTTCTTTTATCCTTTGCTAAAGACAAAACATGTGCAGTTTAATTGCTTAATCAAAATCAATATTATAATTTTGTTTTCTATTCACATGCAGGGGAATTCACGTATAAAAACAATATTTAAAATTTATGCACAATTCTAAACGATAGGTATTAATGTAAGGTAAATCTAACAAAAGACACAAATATACAAATTTTGTAAGCGGTACTTTAGTTTATGCCCATGTGCATGGTCATATGAGCTGCATTTAGCTAACAATTAGTGATTTACTAATCCAACTAACCAATTAGTGATTTACTCAAGGAAATGTATATATCAGAAATACGAACTCAGCAGAAAATAACAAAGAATAAGAAAAAAAAGGGAGGAAAGGAACACCAGAATATTGACACGTCACCAACTGTCAACTGGGAAACTAAATTTACTGATTACACACTTGTAGGAATTTTCATAACTTCACCCCAATCAAGTGGTTTTACATATAAGCATACAATGACAAATTTATAGATTCTACCTATTTTCCTTTCAACATCAGTCGCGCACAAAAGCTCAGTCCATCCCTCATTATGTCTCTAAAACTACAAGCATCGTATTTACAATAAATATATAATTGCAATATATTTGTGACGGTCTAAATATGCTTTGAGAGCATCATGCTACCAGGTTACCACAAATTTCAAGCCACTCAGTTAGAATCATTAACTCGGTTTGCAGGAAATTATGGCCAGATTGGGCTGCAGACACAGGCTTAGTACTTTTTTGTTATCTATGATAATGTGTCTCTCGGCAAACCCATGAGGTAAAAAATTAGCAATGAAGAAGTGAACTCAACAAGAAAGAATTATAACAATTTCAGAAACAGAGACAGAAAGCAATTGGAAGATATGTCTTCAGAGGAAGAAAAACGAAAAATCAGCAGAAAGTCTAGTCCCTTTAATCAGCAAAATTTGTTAAGATGCAAAGTTTCACAAAATGAGTGATACCCTGATAAAGTAATAGCAAGCTAACGTGTAAAGATTTTCAATGACAACCCGTATCTCATTTTAAAAACATTTTAAGACATAGGTTAAAACAAAGCTCATTGAGCAAATTTTAAGTGAGAGAAGCTCATTTAAAGAGACCCAGTGATTCTTAAAGAGTTGAGTAGCAAGAGACAAATAAAGGATAAAAAAGGCAAGAGTCTCAAATGAGTCGAATGGCGAGAGATAAAATAAAGATAAAAGAATCGACAGTCTCAAAACAGTCGAGAGCCTCAAAAGAGTCAAGAGGCAAATAAAAGAAAAAGAAAAAATCTGAAATGTTTTAAATTTTAACCACGCACAAAAGGGCTTGTTAAGGTTTTCGCGCTCTGGTTCAGCTCGCAATCTACGAGTCTGCTGTTGCTCTCACGCCTCCGAAACTTTTATTATTATTATTATTCAGCATCATTTTCTTCACACTTACGCCATTTGCAATTCAACAGCAAACTCAAACTTTTAATAGAAGCATCATCTGTTTAGAAATCCAGATGCAGTGTTGAGTGTTGGTATATATTTTTCTATTCTTCCAGTCTTTACTTATTACATCTTATTTTGTCTTTTTAATGATTAACGTTTTTTCTTTCTAATTATTAACTTTATTTATTGAATATCACGCTCTTTGCACTTACGATACAGAAAATTGCTTTCAACAGCAAGATCACAAAATCATTAGAAAACGGCATAGCTTTATAATTCCCGATAGACAGTCTGACGTGTTGAAGATAAATGTGTTTTATTCCCTACAGTGTTACCACTTATCGCTTTCAAATCATTTAGTTTGAACATTTTGCTCCCCTTTTTCTAAAGTGCGATGTCCCCTTCCCCGTCTTCGAATCAACGTTCAACGTAAATAGTGAGCATGGCAAAAAAAACGTAAATAAACACGAGGTTTTTAATGTACGTTTTACTGGCATTTTGCTTAAAGTAGCCTTAATGCTATTTCAATCTCGCTAGAAAAACTGTAATAATTCATTTTCTCTTCTTCCCGTATAAACTTGTGCCAATAGTTTGTTCCCCCCTCCAGTCTTGGGCACTGAATTGAATATGTAATTACCAAATCGGCTGTGTTGCCACAAATCTCTTTAGAAATTCTACAACTTAAAATTCTATACGTGTTAACTAAGTTACGCAAAAGACGAACAAAATGAGGCAACCTACTAATCACATGAAACTCAAGAGGACGTTGTAAGACGAAATAACCAAGTTAATAATCTTCTCCCTCCCAAAACGCTAATTAATATGTTTTGAAACAAGATTCAAGGCTTACTTTCCTGCTTACAGCTGCATTTCGTGACAGAAATCACAGTTCTTAAACCCCCTGCCATTAGCTTTCATTTAAAGCGAAACATGCCGTATTGTTCCCTTCCACTGTCTGGTGAAACGGTCTTGGAGCCAGCTTTAGAAGCAGGATTATCGCTTTGTCAAAGTAGCTCTTAAACTGTCCTCAAGGAAGAAAAAGCAACTGGACGAAGGTAACATTAGTACTTCTTCTTCCCCCAAATACACAGACACACACAAACTTTAACATTTCGCACAGCGCATGCTACACTGCTTCTTCCTTGATTTTGTTCCTTGATCTTTGTGATTTGTGATATGAATCACCTTTCGTCTCTATACTAAGACATCTTGTTGAACCATTTCGAGATAATCCTGCGGCGATACGAATACCTGGTAAATTAATCATTCTAAAAAGAGACTCCAGAAAGACATGTTGCTCAGAGAAGGGTTCTTGAGAGACGTGGCAAGTGTTTGCGTTCGTTCACCGTCAGTGAAGCTTCAAATGCTGCGAACCGGAATTCGAGATTGGCGAAAGAAAAAAGAATTGCTTCAACGCAGTAGTGGTTCTCGTAGGGCTTTCCAGGGCCAACATGACAAACACCTTGACATTGAACAGAAACTTTACGAATATTGATTGAAAAACGGAGGAGTGGATATGGTGTTTCTACTGAAATGTGTCAGTTAAAAGCCATCCAAATTGCTAGGGAGAAACAAGGGGAAAGTTTTAATGAAGCAGAGGCTGGGTTAAAAATTTTTTAGGAGGAACAGTTTATGTGTTAGGAGGGCAACAAAAATTGAACAATACCACCCCGAAGAATACGGGGAGAAACTGATTGTATTTCAGAGCCACGTGATCGAACTGTGAAAAAAAAGAAACTTGTACATTCAATCACAAATTGGTAACACTGATCAGACACCTGTATATTTTGATATGCTTTTGGATAGGACCGTGGATGTAAAGGGCAAGAAGACAGGGAGTACAAAAACCGAGGGAATGGAAAACATCGCAGTACTGTAATGCTTTATGTTCTAGCTGACGGAACAAAGCTGTTTCCTTATGTTATACTAAAGAGCAAAACCCTGCTTTGCCACGTGGGATCATCGTGAGGACACAAGAATCTGGGTGGGTAAATGCTTCTCACTTTGTGGATTGGATGAAGTGCGTATGGGATCGCAGCCCGGGTGCTCTGTTGAAGTTGCCAAGTACAGTTTTCGTGATGTACTTGGCAACTTCTAGGACTGATGAGGTGCAAAAAATGTGCCAGGAAAAAGGACTATCTTGTGGTTTATTCGGGGTGGGATGACATTTATGCTGCAGCCACTAGATGTATGCACTAATCTCCCATTTAAAGCAGCACTGAAAAGAATATACACGGAATGGATGACGCTGGAAATCACGCACTGAAACCAACTGGTCGCATCAAGAAGTCCGAAATAACTCGAATCTCTGGATGGATCAAGGCCACCTGGGATGGAATTTCACGAGAAGTTGTTGAGAGCTCTAAAAAGTGCGGAATATCAAATAGCAAGGATGGAAGTGAGAATGTTCAGTAAGGGATGATAAGGAAGAAGAGCATACTAGCAGTTCAGAAAGAATTAGTAACGAGAGAGGCGCAGAAGATGAGAAAGATTGACAGTCCACGTTGTGTTTTCAGACTGAAAAATTGGGAAGAAGTGCCATGGTGCGGTAAGTTATCTGCCTCTGTTAGATATTTGCACATTTTAAAGGATGACTCGAGACTTTTAAATCCATATTTAGTGCAGTGATTATTGCCGACTGAAGCTATTGTTGCGTGCGTACGGGTTCGTAACGCACAAGTCGATAAAAACTTAATAAAATTTATTCTTATCCCAAGAAATAAAACAAAATGCTGAAATTCCCTCAGAGATATTCGTGCAATATCACAATATCTCACAGTAGTTATATTTTAAACTACTGAAAACGTTTTACAAACAAAAATTAAAACAGAGAAAACGTAGAGAAAATTAATCTGATCTCGCCGCGAATTCGCTACAGTAAACAACAACAGTTTCCTAAGCAACTGAACTGAGACGTTTTCCTCCAGCTTTTATAAGCTTTTTAAATGCAAGAACATTCTCGTATTTTCTCGACTTTTCCAGGTAGCAAAAGAGTACAGTTACGAAATATCTATTTATTAAAATGTTAAATGCGCGTGCTCTTGTATTTTAATTTTTCCAGCTTAGCTTTCTCTTCAACTAAGTCTCGTGTTGCATTGCACTCGCGTAAATATAAAACAATTTTAATTACAAATTCTACTAAACTAAATAAATATAAAAATCGTAACACTATTGTTTAATGAATAAAATTTTATATAACATACTTAGATTAACAGTTTTTTCTTTCTGCCGTAGAATGAAATTCTGCTAACCGACTTATACCTTTCCGTTAAAATGTTACTGGCCATGTGGTTGCTACGTACTTAGGCAGGAGTTGCAAAAGTTAGAGGTGGTAACTCAGATTTCTTTCCCGATAACCGGCGATAGGTATCATATTTCTTTGTTTTATTATGTTCGTAATGCAGAAAAAAAGATTTTTTCTGTAAATTAAGCTTTCAGTGAGCTTGATGAAACATGCGTGCCATATTCGAGGACTTTTTTTTCTTTTTTATGCATCAAAAAAATCGAGTGCGAGTCTTATTCGGTGGCGGGTGGTACTCGCGAACATACGGTATTTCCAGTATGCATCTTTTCAGTTCCAGAAACACTGCTTTGGCCTCTGCTTCAGCTAAACGGGAGGCATCTTAGTCTTCCTCACGGGTGTCAATCGGCTGGTCACTAGTCCTTGTGTCAGTGCCTTGGGGATAAGCTCTTGGGAGTGCCTGCTTTCAGGAAAGCCGACTGTGGGGCTTCAGTTTGGGTATAGACACGGTTAGCCCTGGCCAGAAATCTGCGTCCCCTTGTTGGGCTTCGTGGTGGGTGGGGCTGCCGGGTCTGAATCATATTTCATCTTCAATATGGCTTCTTCAAATGAATAAAAAACAAAACTTGTCTTCCATCAAAAAAGTAAAAACGAATGTGAATGCAAATTCTAAAGAAACTCTACCTATATTCCTTGTCATAACTAACTCAAAAGGCGAACTTCAAAAAATGTCATCATTCCTGATACAAAAACATATACAAGAGACTATTTGCGAGCCAGAGACAATAAAGCGACTGCGCTCCGGAGATCTTCTCATAGAAACAGTTTCTCCAGCTCAGACTTCTACCCTTCTCAAACTCTGAAAAATTGGGCAAGTCGACGTCAATGTATCTAAACATAAATCATTGAATTACAGTCGGGGAGTTATATTTGAGCCTGACCTCATCTTTGTCTCAGAACTGTCCGATCAGAATGTCAGTGCTGTAAGGCGTATCAAAGATGCGCAAAAAACGAAACACACGTAATCCTGACTTTCAATTCGCCTAATCTGCCAAAAAGTATTAAGGCCAGGTATTTGCACTGCCCCGTAAGAGCTTACATACCAAACCCCTTACGGTGTTTCCAATGCCAGCGATTCGGCCACTCAAAAATGTCCTGTCGTGGCAAACTCACATGTGCACGTTGCTCTGCGGAAGGCCATGACAGTGAAAATTGCAGTGTCAGCCCATTATGTGTAAATTGCAAAGAGGAGCACACGGTATTCTCTCAGTTTTGCCCAAAATGACAGTTTGAGAAGTGGAAGTGGAAAATATTAAGGGCTTGTGATCTGTATAAATTGTAAATACTCTTCCTATTAGATAATGCTTGAAGTGTGTAACTGAAAGATATATGCTTAATAGTTCTCTATCATAGGTGCTATATTTTTGCTGAGTATCATTTAATTTTTTAGAAAAAGAAATGCTATTGATTTCCAAGAGGAATTTTCATATTGGTGTAACACCGAGCCAATCGCCGTATCTGAAGCATCTGTAAATAACGCCAGAGGTAGTTCAGGAATTGGGAAAAGAAAACAGTGTCGTGTTCACCAGGTCATTTTTGCACTTTCTGTTTCAAACTTGCACAAACTGTTTTTCAGCTTCTTCAGTCCATTCGACTTTACGTTTGTCCCTCTTTTTAGCTCCATTAAGCTACTCATGTAACAATGCTTGATTCTTCGGTGCATCTTTTAGGTAACGATGATAAACGTTAAGTATTTCAAGAAACGTTTTAAGTTCATGAATCGTTTCTGGCCGTTTATAGTTAGTAATAGCTTGAACTCTTTGTGGCAAAGGTGTAATTTGGTAGCCTAGAAACTCAATTTGTTGAACAGCAAATACAGATTTTGAAATATTAATCCTTAACCCAAATGTATTTAATCTCTCGAAAATTAATTTAAGGTGATTTTCTTGTTCTTCATGGGTACTTGATGCAATGAGTATATCGTCTAAATAGGGAAAAAATAATTCTAACCCTCTAAAGATTTCGTGAATAAATCGTTGGAACTTTTCAGGAGCATTTTTTAAACCGAAACACATTACGTTAAATTCGTAGAAACCGCAAGCAGTTTTGATAGCCATTTTACATTTGTCTTCTTCTGCAATGAGAATCTGAAAATAAGCTTTAAATAAATAAATTTTAGAAAAATTATTTGTACCTCGTAAAATATGATGAAAATCTTCAACACGAGGAATTGGGTATCGATCAGGTATCGTCTGCGCATTCAATCGTCGGTAGTCCCCGCAAACACGATATGAACCGTCCTTTTTCGTAACAAGCTGCAAGGAGCTTGACCACTGGGAGTTTGATGGACGAATTATTCCATTGTCAAGCATAAATTTAAATTCCTCTTTAGCTATAGCTAAGCATTTTGGATTGAGCTGTCGTGCCTTTGAATAAACGGGTTGACCATTAATCGCAATAAAATGTGTAACACCATGCTTAATTTGTATAGGAAAAAGGTTAGGTTTAGAAATTTCGGGATATTTCGAAAATCGAAAATCCAGTTATCACTGGAAATAGCAGCGACTTCAAACTGGACACAAAGTTCCAGTGTGAAATTTCAGTGTAAATTTATTCATTTATTATAAATTTAATTTATATTTGTGAAGAAAGTCAGTTCCTAAAATACCTTTTGTGACATCAGCAATTATGAATGGAAACTGAAAATCACGACGTAATCCCAAATAAAGAGTTAGCGTTTTTATGCCATAAGTGGAAATATCTGTGCCATTAGCTGCACAAAGTTTGTATTCAGTTTTACATTTCTGTGAAGTAGCAGGAATTATGCTTACGTCAGCTCCGCTATCAATAAGAAAGTGCAAATTTGATCTTCGGTCACAAACGAATAAACGAAATTTGCGACAATCACTCATATTTTCTGCAGAAGCGTTTGCCGCTGAACCTACTGCAGATTCGAGTTTTCCTGGTTTTTGGAGTTGTTATTTACCCAAGCACACGGATGCCGGCATTTCTCTGGAATATATTTTGCTCCAAATCGAAAGAGATAGAAGCAAAATTTGCCAGTAGGGTCATATCATTTACGAAATCGTCTTCGAGATCGTGAATGTGAATTACGTAAATCCGAGTCCCTGCGTCTTGAGCGAATGGTTATTTGATCAATTTTTTGTTCAAGAGAGGTAATTTTTTGCAACAAATCATTTACGGGAACAGAAGGGACATTAGCACTAAATACTTCTGGTTTCCGATTTATATCACTAAATTTATCTGCCATAGACGCTAACTTGATTACATCTTCATCACTACCAACAATGTATTTTTTATTGATTCAAGTTGTTCTCCAGCCATAATGTTTTGATTAGATTTTCAGACACATCTGCAGTAGCAACTGCTCTCAACTTCAGCAAAAGTTAGCTTGGTTTCATGTCTCCAAGCTCGATACCAGTAATCAAACGTTTAATCCGTACATTTTCACTTTCTTTAAATAAATGTAATAACTAATTTTAGCATCAGATTATTTTGTGGCACTATCGTTCGTCACAATATCTCAAAAAGTTTCGACGAACTTAAGTTCAAACTGTGAAACTAAATAATTAAATTTCGTTTCTTCTGAAACGATATTACTAATTTTGAACAGAGCTTCAACATGAAAAAGAAAAAAAAAATTACGGTTTGTCAGTCCGAAAAAGAGGTATTTTTACACTCACCTATAAAGGTGAGTGTAAAAGCTTCATAAGAAGCTCCAGTGACTGCATCATATCTTTCGTAGAAGTTTCAGATATATCATTTGTTGACATTTCGAAAATAAATTAGGGTCACCACGATGTGGCCTTGGCTACTAATGTTCAAAACTAAATTATGATTAGGAACAGGATGAATTATAAACAAATAGCTAAGTTTATTGCTTTTTATTTTCCAGCTATCGAAGTGCGATGCTGCTAGAAAGGAACGTTTGGAAATCACAACCATGAATCAGAACTAGTTGTCAATCAGCTCTGATCTTGGATCATATCTTTACTACTGGCTTTAGCTACTAGGAGCTCTTACCAGTATATTATCATTATACCATAGGCCATAAAGTTAAAAATTTAAGAGGTGTATTCAAAAATACACCGCGCCCGAAGGCGAGATCAATAAATGAGAGAACTCATAGAATGAGTTTTGCTAAATTGCATATTATGGTATATCATGGGTGATTATATGAATGGCGGCAAAGATATGTAAATATAAATATGAACTACTTGTTGCCATTCAGCATAGAAGAAGTATAAATATGAATATTAAAAAATATTAAAGTAAATTTTATAAAATAATTAATCACATAAAAAATATAAAATACTTTAAAAAAATTATTATTTCTCATGCAATAACTGGCGCACTACAGGACTAACAAAAATATATAAGCTGATGTTGTAAATGAGTAATTTGTTGGCATGAGTCGTCTTTCAGTTAATTTGAACATTCTGTCTTATAAATTTAATGTGAACATAGTAGCTTAGGTTCGGATAATAGCAGCAAAGTAAATTCTTTGAATTAATAATTATATGAATTTCTTTGAACTGTCACCAGCTATATACGCAGGCCTGAGTGCAGTTTTGCGTGGTCATAAATTGTTGTAATCGCCGATCTAGTGCTATTTGAATTCTATTTCCAAAAAAATTGCAGCGCCACCTATTAATCTTCACAAATGGGAACAGGGAATATATTAATTCTGGCTGCAGAATGTCTATAAACAAAAATTTAAGCAAGTAAATATATTGCGTGATTTTAGCGATTTATTTCTCTTCATAATACGAGCTAATCTTTCGCCTTTATTTCTGCATAGTATTTGACGAAAATTTCTTTATGTTCTGTGGGCGTGATGCGTCAAATTTAGGTGGCGCTGTCTGTAGCGGCTTTTAAAAACAAAAGTGGGCGCATCCATGTTGAAGGAAGTACAGGTTGGAAAAGTTTTATTATATTAAAATTACTGCTTTATTTAGTTTTAAATATTTATCAGAATCATTTAAATTATAAAATAACACGATCTTCTAATTTATATGATATTGTATTGAGTTATTTTGTTAGGATAATAATGCATTTGTTTGTTTGATTAAAGCCAATTAATGTAAACAAATTGGATTTCCGTGCATTTTAAGCTTCTTTACGCTAACGCAAGTATATTATAGTCTTTTATTCATTCTAAAAATTGCGGAACACATTGTACAAAAATTAATCGCTTAAATTGATTGAGAGTTGTGGATGATGTAATTCATATTTAATATTTTCAGTTATTATTTAGTTTGCTACCGCGCATTAAAATATGCTAATAAATAGATGGGTAACACAAAAAAATATTTTTCATTATTCGGAATAATTGTATAATGATTCAAAATATTTTGTTGTTATGAATTACTTTTATTTTTTGGAGAAAAAAGTACATTTACTAGTAAGCGTTTACAGCTTAACTCAAGCCGCGCCTTTCAACATTTACGGTATTATGCGATTAATATTTTGTAAATATTTTGGGTAACAGATGAGCGTACTTTAATCGATTTACTGCTTTATTAATATTCTTCATTATTTGTTTTAGACAAATATTACGTTCTCCGTGCAATGTCATTGGTCTTCAGAATAAATTGGGATTTTTAATGTTTAATTACTGTGGAATTTAAATGTTTAATGATATTTCATTACATTAATATAGCAGCTTGTCGTATGGCATTCTGTTTTAAATATAATATTCTCCTTTTTAGTTAAATACAGAACATAAAAATACTCAAAGCATTGGGTGTCTTAGATTGAATTATGTATTAGATTTTTCTGCTTTAAGTGTATCAGAGGATTGTTTCAGTTTGCTGTAAATTTATGTATATTAACTTAAAATATTTTAAATATATGACAAAAACCTGCTTTTATTTCATTGTTTTAACAGAGGTATAAAATATTAAATGTTGCTAGAATTATTTATTTCTCTATAAATCAGTATTTGTATTCGTCAGCACCTATATTTTACAAAATATATTTTGTTACACTTTTAGCCAAATATTAAAGAAGTGTAAAAAATCTCCAAGAACAATATAAAATAGTGTTAATTTATGCTGTTTAGAAATGAAAATCACTTTCATTTGAAAAATTAATATATATAGTGAAACAGATTTTTCTCTCAAAACATGCTAACTTATGTCAGATGTACTAGATTTTGTTATAAAAATATGACTGTAAATCTTACTTTTATGTATTGAACCTTATTATTTATGATACTTCCTTATTGTAGCAAACCCGACATTTAATCGCTAATAAACCGAGATGCAATGTATAGCGAAGCGTCAGAACATGTGACGAGATATCTCAGTTGATTAGCGATTCGGTCTTGGAGTCTGCTATAATAAGAAAGTACCTTATTTATTACTATCAGATCTGTTATTGAAACTGTTAATTATAAAAAAAAAATAGTAAACAAAGGGGGGAAAATATTAAGAACACATCTAATAAAAAGGGTAATCATAAAGAATTCAAAGAATCGTAAAGAAGAATTTAATGGAAACATTCAAAGTGTGACTGTAAAATTAGTGTTTGAGTTTTATATAAATAATGAAGTAAAGTATTCAGATAATTATTAGAACAGTTCTGCATAGTTCAGAATATGTGATGGGTTTTACTGTTTATTTTTTTAATGCTAAGAATTTTGCATCATGTTACACTTATTATATTGTAGTATATATTCATTATATTATTATTACAGTATTTGACAACAGCATTTATCTTCACAAGCCTGGCATATTGCCTTGTTCTTTTATTTGCCAATTTTGTGGCAGATCTTTATTTTTTCTTGGCTGATTCCTAATTTTAAGCCTTGCCAACGTTGCACTCCAAGTTTTTTAAATTATAAAATATATAATATGGTAAACTATGTGGTATACAAACTTATAACATTCTTATTAATTTTTCGCTTTATTTCGTTCTTAGAGTACTTTTCTGTTTTGTATCTGCCATGTATTTTGTAGCCACTATTATAATATTGTAACAATATGTGTGTGTCTAATTATTTACAGATTATTATTATATCCGTCTCTAAACGTTTCATTAGGTGTCATTTTGACTATAAAAAATATTATTCCACTTCTGTTTTTATTTCCTCGATGACTTTTCTTCTGGCTCCTATGTTAGATAATTCACTGAAAAAATAAATATGATAATGAGTAATGTTATGTAATGTTATTCTGATTTAATTTTTCATATTGTAACAATATGTGTGTGTTTAATTATTATGGTCCACAGATGGTGCTGTCCTTGGGTCCACAGATGGATTATGGTCCACAGATGGGCTTGTGCTGCAAAATACAAATTATTGCTACTTTATATGGGGGGGGGGAATATCATTGCAAGTCTTATGCACAATTATCCAGTAAAAAAATGCACACATAGACACACTATTGAATATTTTTTATCTTTTCTAAACAAGTCCAAAAGCTGCCTTTACTCTGGGATTATTTTATGGTGGAATAATAACTTTGAAATTTATTATTGGTGGTCTGAACACCTCATTTAGATTAATATCTTCAGGACACAGATCTAAGACACATTTTTTTTTTTTTTTTTTTTTTACATATAAAATATCATTTTAGAAACTGGATGCAACTAATAGTCCCATCATTACTGTTTAGATTAAAACTGTTTTATGTGCTAAAACTCCAGTTGAAATAAAGATATAATAGTGGTTATTTATTTAAGTTAGTCATATATTCAGATTGATCCTATTGTGAATCCAGTTTTTAAAATAGGAGGAAACAAAAAGGCAATTTAAATCTTTTATCCATCTCTTTTAAGAAACTGTGTGAAAATGTTATATTCATTTCTTGTATTTGTATATGTAATAATCTTTAGAGTATAATATTTATCCATATAAAACAAAAATTAAAATGTACTGAAATTTGGATCAATTGCTGATATTTTATTATGGTTTTGATCGTTGAATAATATTTCATTAAAACCAAATATGCACATGTGATTATAGGTTTCATAAGCAATATATGCATTTGTGTAAAATTATATCTCATTGCAACCAAGGGTTTTGATTTTCCCATTTTGTACCCAAATTCAAAATGAGCATAATTAAAGATGCATACTTTTATTTATTACTTTAGAGCAGTGGTTCTTAACTTTTTTTTTCCCATAACCCCTTTTACCATATCATTTCCCCTCCTTCATCTTTTCCAAAACTCAAAATGTACATATAGATTTATTTAAATTTAGATTATTTTTAATGTGTTTTATGAATTAACAGAATAAATTATAGAAAATATGGACAAATACCAAACTTGTATAAAAAGTAATTTTTTATATTTATAAATTAACCTTCCAGCACACGCGCTTGGCAATTTTACATGAGCACGCGCACTCAGTAATTTTTATGAACTGTTATTTTAGCGTTTTTGGCACGAAAAACGACAGAAATGAGTGAATATTGATAATAAATTTGTTAAGAAATAAAATATTAGTCTTATTAATGCAAAATAAAAATGATATCACATTCAAATATAAGTAAATTATTTTTAAGTTCTTATGTTAGTGAGATGGAAATGCAGTGATGTATTTCATTATAGAAAATTCTAAATTTATTATTTAATAATTATGTTTTAAAATCAAAACTAATTTTAATAGTCACCAAAGACAAGTATAGACAATAAAAAAGGAAAGCACCTTGGTAGGAAAAAAGTAAATTTAGCATTAATTACCTCTGCAAGGAAATTTACTTCTTACTCATTACAAAAACACACATTAAACTAACTTTAATGTTTTTATTTAATTCTAAAAAATAGAAATAAAAGAAAATAAGGAATGGAAATCGCTATTGTTCTCCCATCCAAAGTTTTCCTTGTCTTCCTTTTCTTCATCAGATAAATCTTGAAAAATCCGAGCAAAATCGACTGTTTGCACATATTTTTTTTTGCCATGAAAACCAATATAAAATTTACAGAGCCAAATGTATTCAAATTAAAATAATACACAGCAATTAATAACACAGAATTACAAAATATTGGAGGAAAAAAATATTGTCTGAATTTTAAAACACGACCATGCGCATGTCGTAAATTTTATGAAAAAGCTGCCATGTTGCACAAAAGCCCAGTTAACCAGTTAAAAAAAAAAGTCAAGTGACTTTCTGTTGGCACATTCCATGATGTGGGGAAGGGTAGAAAGGAGGAACAGAAATGACTTTCAGACGTCTCAGCTTCGATATGTGAAAAATGTGCAATAAAAACTCAATTTGTCATAAATTTTGCACATACGCGCGGGCTGAAAGGTTAAAACTAAATACAGTCAAAAGTCGTTAATCCGGAATGATCTATAATCTGGACCTCAAAGCTACAAACTTTCTGCGCGTACGTCAACGCATAATGCATAATGCATTGACGCATGCACGTATGCGTGTACGCATACGTCACGGCGCACAATGAACTGGAAGTTGATCTGTCAACACTATCCTTATCTTTAGGGCAGATGATTTTATTTTATTCGGCTTATAATTAATTCCTTACTAAATGTAGTATTTCATCTTGATGTACTCTGGTATGATTTAAATCAAATTCCTTGTCATTATAAATATCACGAATACACATCAAATAGTTTTCTGGTAGCAATTTTCTAATTTCAACTATGCGTAATGTATGCTTTACGCATGCACGCGTTGAAAGAAATGTTTAATAAAGTAAACAAATAAATATTAAGCTTTTTTTTTTTTTGTAAATTTTGATGCCCTTTAGATAATAATTGCTCTTTATTTCATAAATTACAGTTTCATATTTTTAATTTTATAATTTCTGCATGTCATCTTACCAGATTTAAACTGATGATCTATAATCCGGAATCGCCGAAGTCCCGATGAGTCCGGATTAAAGACTTTTGACTAAAAGGTTGACTGCATTCTCTTCTGAAATTCCTCCCTAATTGAGAATTCTTGATTTACAATACATTGAAGTATTAAATTCTGAAGTAGAAATAAATTATTCTAGTAATCTAAAGTGCAGGAAAAGAGTTCTTTTGTTTAGGCCTTAAAGCGTGAAAGAAACTTAACTTTTGGTCTACTTCTTCTGTTTCAAACTTTGGAATTTTGAATAATATCAAAAGCACAATTCATCAGATCTGTGCATGAAATCATGAGGCATACTACAGCTTTACCAAGGTTTCTACTGAAACCAGTAAGTGCTCAGCATAATGTAGGAAGTCGAAATGGCTAAAAGGAAAAATATTTATGTTTACTATGACTTAATTTTTCTACTTGCTTGTCTCACATTTGTAGTTGAGATAAATTTTTTATGAACTTAAATTTATTTTGTGCTGACTAAAAAATATGATGTATTTTCTATTTCCATATACCTTTAGTTTGAATTTCAAAGTGAAAAATTCAGAGATTTACCATTTTTTAATTTGCATATGCTAGCATTTCATTGCTTGTTTCTGTCATGTTATCAATGACCTCAAGTTTTTTTTTTTTTTTTCGTTTGGGACCTAAAATCCAGAGGCCTTGTTTGCTTCATTGTTAAAATTTTAAAGTAGATTCATGTTTAAAAATTTTGTTGTTAAATATTTTTTTTACTTTTCTGAAATCTGTCAACTTCATTACTTTAACATTAAATTATTGGCGAGGTATTTAAACTGTGTAAAATGTAATGACTTACAGTATGATTTTCAATTCAAGTATTAACTTCGAGCTGTATATTAGTAAGTAAAATGTATTAGAGCCTTTGCATGTATAATGTTATATTGACATATCATTCAGCGGTTTCATAATTTTCTTGATATACTTGCCATGCATAGTTTTATTTGATTTTGAGCGTATAAATTATTTTTATAGCTTTTATGGAATATCCCCAATAGCTGTTTTTGACAGTGTGCTGTTTCATACTACATGCTGTCCTTTCTTAAAACTAAATTTGAAATTTTCACTTGTCTCTAGCCTCACAAAATGTTGGTTTTGATCCATTGATTTACAGTTAACTTTTTTAGCAAATATACCTATTTAGTGTTTAACTGTATATCTGCTGTATCCACATAATTATTAAGAAGTGAAATCAAATGTTGTTTTGGAGCTACAAAACATATGACAAATGAATCTAAAGCATTCTGTGAGAAATATTTTGAATGAGCCTTAAATAAATGTAATGACATTTCACATTATAAATGTAATGTATAAATATTGCACAGCTAACTTTTTCATCAGATCTTGTAATTATTTTAATTAGGGGGGGGTGATACCCAAAAGATCCAAGCATCTCCCAACTCTCTTCTCTTGCCACCAAACTCTTGAGAGTATTTTGACTCACCATGTATTTTGAGTGCCTCTTGCCACACAGGCACTATGTGCTTCTCTTTTCACACAGAGGCTATATGCTTACAAACATTTATGCCATTTCTGGAATTAGAACCCAGCCCTTCAGTCACTCTTACTGACTCCTATCCTTTCCGGGCAGTAATCATTGATGTATGATTTTGTCCTACTGCCTTTTAATCATGTTCTTGCATGTTTCTGGGAAAGGAATTGGGAATGGGGAAAGTATATTCCTTATCTCTTGTCGACAACCTCTTTACTTCCTCAGAGAACTTTTAACTATATAAATTTAAGTATTCTCACCTGTGGAGACATGATTGTCACAGATGTTCGTGTATTACGTGGAATTTGATTTTAGGCTTTCTTGTGTGGGAAGAGTTTTTATTGTTATATAGATTGAGTGATTGCAGATTAATATACATGATATCCCCAAACAAAATGTGACCAAAGATAAGCCAAACTGTTTTATGAATGGGAAAATACATATTTCATGAGATACAGGATGTTGAAGACCACTGACAAAAGGATGTGGAGGCTAGCTGCTTGTCCTGAATGGGAGCTTCGTGTTTCATCTGAAGGGTTATTAAAAGTATGCTGACAGGAACACGAAATGAGAGATCCCAGAGTGAGTAAATGTTTGAAATAACAATTATGTTGAAATCTTTTGGAAGTTAAAGGATGCTACACAAGTTCATTGGAGGGATGTTCCAACAAGCCGTTCATTTATAGGTGAGAAAACTGTTATTTGAGGAAGCACAATCATCTGTAACAGACGATGTATCTGAATCAACATCGTTCTGACAAAGCCACTTTCCAAGAAGTTTGCTGATGCTTATGTTCTATGGTAGTTGTGAAAATTACTTGTAGATGACACAATTGTTTTGAAAGCAGGAGTACTCTTGCATTCACTATGCATCCTGAAACAAGAGATCCTCTGCACTATTCATTTCTTAATATGTAGGACTGATCTACTACTTTGTGTGATACATATAAGGTTTTATGCATTAAACTGCTTGATCAGTACTAGCACAATGGGTGTTAGATCAAATGATTGGAAATTGTTTGTTCATTTATCATAGGCTTTCTTTTTTTTAGGGGTATAATTCATAACTCCAGTGGGACAGGGTGTTGAACTTGCATAAATGCATAGCTGGATGATTTATTCCTTTTGTTGTATTCCAGATGCTTCTAGACCTAGAGATTACTTTTATCTAAATTTATGGCTATGGCATTGTTATTGATTATTTTGTTGAAGTAACAACCTGCCATTAACTTTTTATGCCAAGTAAGGGTTTTATTTCTTGAACACTACTTAACCATGCTATTGATAGATGTTTGTGCATGTCGGTGCATAGGGTTCATGTCTGTTGGAGCAATTGCACATTTTTCTGCGAGATGTTTTGTATGTTATGTATAGTATGCAAATGGATTTGATGTGGTAATTCTTTGCAAATTTTACCCAATTTAAATTATTAAATATTTGGTTTGGAGACATTGGAAAGTTGATCTTAATGTGTATCCAGTTATTTCACTAGGCAAACTCTAGTAGCATACAGAGACTGCTGTTCAACAGATCCACTACACTTCAAGCATCGTCAAATATGTCTGCCAACCTTTAACATAAGATAAGCACTGATGGTTCACACTTCATGCATTTATTGTGAAGATTACCTAAGAAAGTAATATTTTCCGTTCCATCTTGTAATCTGTTATGTAATAAAGGATTTGCAGGTTGATTAGTAATGTACCACCATACCAGTTTTGATGTAACATTCCCTAGAGAGCCTAGTATATGGCAGTTTGGGATTCTGTTGCCCAATAATTGCTGTTTTTTTTTTTCCTCTTTCTCTGAACTTTGTGTGCCTACCTTTTCAGTATGAAGGAAGCAGTTAGGTCTATGTGTGGGACCTGTACGACCAATGGTAAATTTCTAGTCTCCTGCCTACTTCTACCTCTACTTGTCTCCAGCCTTCAATGTCTAATTAGCTCATGAATGATGCATTTCTAGCTAAATTTCCATAAAACTACTTTTACTTATTGTCAGTTTTAGAATGTGTACCTATGTTTAGCAAACCTTTTTTTTTTTTTTTTTTTTTTTTTTTGGGTGGACCCTATATCAATGGTTCTCGGACCTTTTTCTCCCATGTGCCCCTTCTGTCCCATCACCATTGCTAGATAATCATTCCCCCTTCCTTTCCAAAACTTGAAAAATGTATGTACAGTTTTTAAAATTTAATGTGTTTTATTAATGTGTAACATTGTGTAACATTTTATTAATTAAAAAAGAAAAAGGTGTCAAAAATGTAGATAATTACAAAAAGTTGAAAAAAAGCAGTTTTTTAAATTTATAAACTAAATGCTTAACAGGTAAATAAAACCATTTCTTCATTCCCTCCAGCTAAGAAACCCTGGTGTATATATATATATATATATATATATATTAAAAATAAATGTTGAACTCAGCTGCGTTTTGTTAGTTTTTATTTGCTTTTGGAATGTGATATATTGTGCATTAACACTGCTAAGCTATTTTGAGTTATCCTCTCTTTAGCGCAGTTTCATTAAAGAATTGTAAGTCAAAACGACTATGAAATATTTTTCTTAACAAGTAATATAGTTTGGTTTAAATTAAAAACAACAACAAAAAAAAAAAAAAAAAAAAATTAAGTCTTCACAGAGATTTAAAGTTAAAAATGTTGAAAAAGAACTTACTCATTCATCAGGCATAAATGTCTAACAGGCTAGCTTACCTATTAGGTGATAGTTAGAAGAGTACTTCCAAAGCCGAAAGGTAACATAGTTGAAAGAAAAGAAAAGAAAAAAAAAAAAAAAAGTGAGTAACTGGTGCTCTGGCTGAGCTACAAAGCGTAGGGTGAATGGGTGTATCCGTCTCTCGCCAAAATATAGCATGGCGATTTCTTCTTCGAAGTGTCATTATATGCAAAAGAGGCATTAATTTATTCTAACAGTGACCCTGTATTGCTGATGGAACTCGTATCAGTTGCAATTGATTCCCATAAAATTGAAGTTTAGCTTAAGGAATTGGTTTAGTCATAATATCTGTAACCATTCGCTCGGTTGAAAGATCAGACAGTTTTACAATGCTTTTGTCATGCAGCTGGTGTATATAATGAAATTTTGCGTCCGTGTGTTTTGTATGCGAACTGTACATTCCAGATTCTACAAGTTTTATTGTTGATAGGTTATCTTAAAAAACTTTTATCGGCGAAGATTGAGGATTTTTGTTAGTTTTAACAGCCATAATAATTCTTGCATAACTTGCGAAAAAGCAACATTTCAACTTCTGAGGATAAAGACGTACGCGTTTGATTTCTTGAAAACCATTAAATACAATTGCTACCTAATAAAATTACACCTCTTGATGTGGATTTTCTATCTTCTAGTAGCTTGTCCCCAATCAGTATCTGAATAAACTGCAAGATTAGGTTCTTCACTCGACGAAATATATAGATATAGATGTTTTTTTGTACTTAAATATCTAATGATTCCTTTTACAGCATTCTAGCCCTTTGACGCAAATTATTATATCTTCTAACTGTGCGAAATGAAGCTGTGAAAACTGGTCTTGTGATAGACGATATATACAAAAGACTTCCGATGGCTTGACGAAATTTATCACTTGAAGATTAATTTTCTTCCTTGGATGGACTATAATAATTTGTTTCCATTGGTGTACTAGTAGGTTTTGCTCCTTCCAAGCTGAAACTGCTTGACAGTTTATTTTTTTGGGAGAAGAGATAACTTCAGTTTCCTTTCAATTTATTTCTATGTCTAAGAAATATTTAGCTTTTGCAAGATGTGTTATTTGGTATCGTTTCTTTAAATCGTTAATTACTTAAAGAATTAGCCCTTCCTTGCAACTTATTGGAATATCAACAACATATATAATTACATTAATTCTTTAATCATAATTCCCTTTTGTAAAAAGACACGGATCTGCTTTGTTATGATAGAACCCAATATTTTTTATTATATTTTTAATTTCTGCATTCATTCCACCACTGCTTTCTGCAGTCTCAAAGAAGCAACTATGATTGTTTGGTTGAGACCATAAACCGACTTTTAATTTTACAAACCAAACTTTCTTTCTTTTCAGAAGTACAAATCCTTTTAGTCATTCCATGTTTCTTCATTTAACCTGCCATGCAGAAATGCTGTTTTAGCATAGAATTGAGGAATATTTGCATTATTATACGCTTACCATGCTAAGAAAACTAATTGTGTGTCACTACTAGTGAAAATGTTTTGTCATAATCATTGCCGTATTTTTGATTTAATGCTTTGCTACTGATCTTGTTTTGTAGTTCATCTTCGTACCAGTTTCATTGTATTTGGTTTTAAATACCCGTTTGTGGCTAGAGAATGTTTTCCTGGTGGTAAATGTTTTTGGGTGGTAATTATCGTTCTCTTTTAGAGAGTTTATTTTTTCTTTATCACCTTGATGCAAGCGTCTTGTTTTGATAAGCTTAGAATTTCTTCAAAGCTTTCTGGATCTCTATTTCGTGATAATGTTGATCTTTTTGTTTTCTGCTTTATAAGAAAATCTGTCCGGTGGAACAGTCTTCGTTGTTCTACTCTTCTTTCTACATTTTCTTCTTCGATAGCCCTCGAGGCTTTGCCATAATCACACAAACACACACATTTTCTTCTTCACATTTAATTAATTCCTCAGATACTTTTTAATCTTCTGTAAAATAATCGCCAAGAGATGTTTCTTCATTAGTTTCTTCATCACTTTGCGAAATGAATTAATTCTGAATCCTCAGTATATTTTCTACATGTTTGTCAGATGTAGGCGCATTTTCGTAAAATTTAGTAGTTGTACTTACTGTTATTTTATTTGAACCTATATAAATCCTGCATCCTTTAATTCGTAAATCTTATCCTACGAATTTTCCGTGCACTTTGTTGTCAAATTTCCTATTGCAGTCTGTCTTGCTCCTGCAGTAAAGCTATTTTCTAGGAAAAGAAAGGTGAATTGCAGTTGCCCAAGAGTTCCCAGACATGTTCTTATAAGGTTTAGGTGTAAAGATCTGGCTGATCAATCCATCCGATTGATATCGCGGTAGCTTCATGCAGACGAGAGTTATCGTTCATAGAAATGAACTAAAGACAGCTGCACAATTGACAAAGTAAACATAAGGCTCTAAGATCTGGGCTGTTTGCAAGAAGTTCTATTGTTTGCGTCACTGCCACTTTTCCCCTTTTAGCATGGCGCAGAGAATATCCATTTTCGATCTCATCGCAGATTAGTCCCGATTTAACTCGAGAAAGGGACTATTATGGCCCCGCAAATTTCATGGTCCGGACTGGCATCATGTTGGATAGGTGCAGAGACTTTTGTGTTATTGAACAGCGGTTCTGTGACTGCTTGCCAGGTACAGGAAAGACATCTTAGATCTTCGGCTTTCCAGGGGTGCAATAGGCCCCTATTTAATTTTTATGGACGACCACTCATCCACATGAGACTAAATAAGTGGTCGAATTTCTGAAAAGTGAGGATATTGACCAGCTGGATTTGTCAGTCAGATGACCAAAACTAATTCTATAGAACATGGTTAAGAGCTTCTGAGAGCGCAGTTGCAACTCACCATCCTTTTCCCAGAATCCTCTGGTACCACGTTGCTGCAGAAGTGAGGACTATCACAGCGACTTATAAATTTTGTGATTTCCCATATGAACTCAAGCTGCGAGAGCTGTATGGCTGTTAGAAGGGATCATATCCCTCTTAGCCTTCTTTCTTGTTTGATCACGTAACCTCAGTTTAAAACTTTCTTGTGCCGATGACTCTTATAAGCGATCTTGTGTATGTACAATGGCTTTTGCTTTAGTGTATTTTTTGTATTACAAATTATATGCATACCAAATTTCAGTTAAAGTCTGTCCATCAGTTCTGATGATAATCGACCAAATTGAAAATTTCTTAATTTTGAATACCAGTGTGCGTAATCTTTCTGCGTTATTTTGCCATTTAGCGTCGAGTTGTGAGTCAGAAATTGTTTTTGGCGAATTCTTTTAACTTCGAGTTTTGTTTTACATGCGGAATCTGCGATGCATAGTTAACATGTTGTTAAATTTTATTGTAGTTAATTTGTATGAAGTCGATAAATTTGGTACCGAAACTGTTGAATACTTCGTACGACTTTTTAGTGTTAATATTTTAAATTGGATGAATGCTTTCGAATGTCACTCGCATTTCGCGACCGGTCTAGCTTGGTTTGAAAATGAGTTGGTGAGGATGACCAAGGACAATTAAAAAGAACTCATTACCTCATCCAGAAAGATCAGCATCTATGACAATTATTTCGTGGATAACGTTGGAATCGGTAATGAGGTTTACAAAAGACTTTTTAGCAGTCTGTTCGCGTATGCCTTCATATCACTGAAGACTGCACAGTGTTTGGCAAATAATCACATGTTTATCATTCCTCACCCTCTCTACATACTTGATCTAAATCACTCTGATTTCACGTTCTTCTTCACACTGGAAATATAACTAAAATGACGTTTTTGACATTCAGTGGGAATAGCAAATGGTCTTTTGACTTCAGAGAAAGGTCTCCAGTGCTTCTGAAGAGTGAACGTATCTATGCGGAATTTGTGTATGCATTTATATAAGGTGATTATTTTGATGATGATGACAGCCAAATACAGTAATGAATACATAATATGCTGAAACGGGAACTTCTAGATAACCATGGTAAAATGCAGTGCTGTTAATTTTCATCATGTGTTCTCCTATTCAAGTATGATACATTGATTTAATAGTTTAAAAGAGATGCTTGTTCTAAATTATTTTAAAACTGTAATATTTACAAGAATGCTACAGTTTACAATTTAAAAAAATCAGAGATTAAAAAACTCAGAATATCCCATAATTAAGTGCCAGTTTCAAATCTCAAAAATTCTTTCAAATATTGTCAAATTAATAATTGTCCAATTAAATTGATCATAAATAACAAAAGTTTTACCTGGGTTGCACTTAGATATTCTTACAATTTACAGAAATTTTTGCATCGTTTTTAACTAGTGTATTCATTTCTTGACAGTCATCTAACGGCAGACTGCCATAATCTATAAATCCATCAGTGGACATAGGTAGCCTCCTTAACAGAGATTTCACAGTCCAATAGTTTTCCGTATGGTATATTGTAGATAATTGCTGGAAAAATAATGCATTTTTTCACTGTCGAATAGTAAGAAATTGGTGTTAAGGAAGGTAATTTAAAACAGAAAAAAAAACAAAAAATACAGCCGCCTCTTTCGTAGCTTTCGTGCTTATTTACTCGGCTGTAAATAAGTGAAAAAAAAACAAAAAAAACAAGGCAAACAATTTAGTAGAAATCAGTATAACATTTGGTATTGGCTGCACATTCGGGAGAAAGTCAACTTAATCAATGTAGTATTTATTGGTAAATTGGTATTTGCAGCACTTAGAACGCTTTATAAGAAGAATGGAGATGGGACTTGGAATAGGTTTTTTTTCATGCGTCCATTAGGAACAGAGTAGAAGCTACATTATTCAGGACGTTATTATTGAAGCCAAGAAGCTTCTAAACATGCTATTAGATCAGGTTTTGAGGAAAACACCAGTTTTCCTCAAAACCTCGTTGAACAAAACCTTTCGAGGAATCCTTCTGTGAATTTTACCGAGTTCGTTCCTCGTGCTCCTTCTTTCCTTCTATCTGGCTGACGTGCGCAAAACATAATATCGAACGGAAGTTTCACCATCGTCGTAAAATACTGATGGTGGAAGTTTGTTGGTCAAACTAGCTCTGGGGCAACGCGTATTTCGGAAACGTCTCCATTTGCGTTTCTGTTTTGTGTGACCACAGCTTTAGAAATCCGAGTTAAGACGCGAATTAGTATGAGCATTTTAGATTCGAAAATTTAATTTTTTCCTCTCTTTTAACTATTACTATCATATTAAGATTTTTTTCTTTTTATTAATTGTACTGGCTTAGTGTTAATATTTTTCATCAATTTGGTTAACTCTTTGAAGGGGTTACCTACAGTAACCATCTTATTCACTCGTGAACATCTTATTCACTCGTGTGAGTGGTTTTCAAGACTGACCGTTTCTGGAGTTCCCTTGTATCTGACTAAATGGCAATCAAGAAACATAAGCCGGTAGTTGATGCAGCAATTCGTCTTCAAGAAAATAAGCATCAGCCATCGAAGACAACATCGCGACGATGTGCACTCTGCAGCACCAAGAAAAAAGCCTGTAAGAACAGTATGGGAATGCAGCACATGCAAAGTTGCACTCTGCTTGAAAAAGAAAAACTGTTTTGATAAAATACCGTAGAGACTGATTTGTAGGGATGCGTTCTGGTGTTCTGTGGGCGGTGGTTACTGACGTCAACCACCAGAAGTCATAGACCTTATAAGACATAGACTAACCCAGTGGGCGGGGCACGCGTCACCGACATGTCGGCAAGAAAGAGTAGGGACGATTTGGTTTACTTTAACACTGAAACCTATGGCGTTTGTAGCACATAACTCTTTTTAATTATTAAATGTGATACGTTGTATAGTGATGAGATTATGAAAGCCACAATTTTTTCCAAATAGGATTTAATATATCTCATTAAAGCACTTTTTACTGCATTTCGCGCATTTTTTTTCATGCGTAATTCTTGTATAAACATATTTACTGTGGTAAAACGGTAAAAACTCTAAGCACAAAATTTATGAACTTAATTTTGTGTAAAAATAAAGTAAAATTAAATAAGATTGATAGTACGTGATGCTTTGAAATAAATAAATTAAACAAGATCTGATAATTTTTTTAAAAAATTTAGTGAACATTTTAGGGCAATGATTTTCCAAACTATAATAACATTACGAAACGATCATATTTATTTGACTATATGATCATTAAATTATTAACATTAAAGTGGATTAGTTATTTTATTAATTCATAAATTTCGGAGCATAAAATTTTCTGAGCGTAATTAAGGAAAAGAAAAAAGATAAAATAAAATGTAGAAGCACTCAGATTTTATATTACGCCCAAAAGGAACCTTTTTTTTAAAGTTTTGTGTGTTACCTATATTTATTGAATATCATGTTCTTCGCCCGTAAACCACATACATTTGAAAACAGCATATCTTTAGAATTTCCGCACTGGAGATAAAACTGTTATTTTCTGTACAGTACTTGCTCTGAACTCGTTGAGTTTGTTAATCAAAAATTCCTTAGTTTTACAAAATATGAAATAGATTAAAACAAATTCGAAATTCGGCCGTCCAGATGCCCATGTTTGAGTGGTAGATTACACTATTCAAAATTTGATGGCTCTAGATACTGTCGTTTTTGTCACAGTGAGAGAAACATACATTTATTCATGCAGATTCTTCATTATTTAATTTCTTTACATATAATACAGGGCGATAATATTTGGTAACAACAATTTGCTAGGAGACACGGACATTTATAGTAAAACAGCGCAAATTGCCGCTTCGAAACAAACAGCCTTTCTAGGCTATCGCCGCTTTGGGCTAATAAATTAAATTAACAGTAAATAAAAAAACATCTTATGCAGAACTAAAAATAAATTTAAAAAATAATCACTATAAAATACAAGCAAAATTGATTATTACGGTTAAATACAATTTTAATATTAGAATTAAATGTTTAAAAATTTTTAAGGAGTGAAAAGTGTTTATCACTATGTATTATGAAATATAATTGAAATAAAATTTCTTTATAGAAATTGTGCTATAATACTCATCTATAATTATAAAAAAGCAGCACAATTTAGAATTTTAAACGAAACTTTCGAAAATTCGTTTTTAAATATTTTAGTATTTTTTACTTATTTACACCAATAAAAAGCATAAAAATTGCAAGAGAAAATTGTTTGTTTGAAATTTTCTATTAGTTCAGATTTAAAATATTATTTTCTAAAAGAAGTATTTACAAATTTCATTACAGCATAGGAAAAGCTAAAAAAATATCCAGCCCTGAAAGCATGCAATAGCTTTATAACTATTTGGAACGATAAATATGCTAAATTTTTAAAATTCAATCTCAATTTCAAAAATAAAAATATGTATAAATTCTAATTTGTGAAATGAGGCGCTACAACCAGCTTTTTCTTGACAATTATACAAGCAACTATAGGCAACCAATGTTGCATTTCTGCAAGTCGTCCCTACTCTTCCGGATGTGATCAAGGTGACAGCCGGCAACGCCTCAGACGAGGGAGAAAACCCGTTTAGGTTAGTCTATTTCTTATAAGGTCCATGCCAGAAGTGGTCATTTTTTCCACGCGTCTTGTGCAAAATATGCGTAATTGTCTCAAATAATTTCATTGTGTAAATAGTATATAGTATATAAATAAAGCAAGATAGTGATATAGTAAATAAAGCAAGAGTTTTGCTAAAAAAATTAATAGCCTTTTCCTGCCCCTCAAAGAATTAATCGAATTTAGCGATAAGTATATATGTATATAACTTATATAATGATGATGGAGAACTTTTAATGCGAAACACTTTGAACCTGTTTTTTTTTTTTTTTTTTTTTTTTTTTTTTTTTTTAATATTTATCACAGTAAATAGAATATGCACATAGTAAGAGGCTAAGCAGATTAACTGATTAAGGCAAGGCAACTCGAGAGTTATCTGCCTAGCACGTAATAAGAGAAGTGAATTATATCAAACGACGAAACCCACTATTTTAGAATTTAGAGCATAAGTTTTACATCTTGGTTGCAGAAGAGGAAAGACGGAGTTTGGAGACCGGAAATTGTAATTTGGAGTTTTTTTCCCCCCTCAAAAACTTGCAGTTATCGAATTATTTTATTGACTATCAATGGTAGACTATATAAGACTGGGAGGAAGGTCTGGCGCCTTTTTTATTAGTGCTATAATTTTATCCTGTATTTCGTATGTTCATGTTATTCGTGATCTAGGAGATATATACTGCGTATTTTGAGTGGATCCATAAGGCTGTCATTTAATGATGGTTATTAAAATTCCTCTGAATAAAGCAAATCTCATGGTGCAGGAGAAAAATAGATGCAACATGGAAAGGGAAATTTCCTAATTAACGATGAGATTAAGATTTCCGAAATTAAATTTTTATCTTGCATATCTTAAAAAAGATTTTAATTGCTCCCCCATAGATGTATGTATATGGGGGAAAGTAATTTAGCCATCTAGTATCAAAGTTATTTCAGGACCTATTTCTCTTTATCTGCAAATAACAAGATACGTACGCAGTCAGTGTATTGCCATTTGAAGATCTGCAATCAGCATCAAATGATAATGAAATATGTAAACAAATTCAGATTTAACTCAAAATTTTCTATAAATTGCAAACAGTTAACTTTGGAATTGTTATGGTGAAATTTGATTTTTGGTAGCAATATAGAGCAGGCATGTGCAGCACATGTCTCGCGTTCTGATTTTGTATGGCCCGCGACGAATTGTTCAAATATCATTGAATTTGCTCCGTTAACTGTTCAAAATTGGAATAATAAACGCTCATAATTGTAATGCATAATTTTGTAAAAATCCTTTATTTTAACAGTTTTTAAACTTTTTATTCTTATTTTCAACCACCCATCTCCATTTCACCCGTATTTTATCTGCTGTCGTTGCTGTCGGTAGTCGTGGCTTTGTTTGACTAACTCTTCTGCTGCCACGAGGAAATATTTTTAAACGGGCAGTAAAAATAATATTAAAATCATCCGCAGTAGATGACAGATTTAAATAAACTAAAGAAGGAAATCTTAATGTACTAATTCCAAACGGCGGGTGTTGAGTTTTGAGAGAGGTACCCCTCTTCCCAGATTCCAGAAATTCGTAGGAAGCCATTACAACCACTCACATCTTCGTGCGACTTTAATCAGCCGAGATATTAATTAAAAACCTTGAAAACGCTTATTTTCATACCCATTTTTCTAAGTGGCAACAGTCTCGCGTGTGGAGATAAAAAAAAAAAAAATGTTTTATTTCGGAAACTGTTGCCACTGCTCGCTTTCAAATCGTAGAGTTTGTTAGTAAAAAATATTTAAGTTTTACGAAGTACGAAATAAGAATAGCATTACCAAACATTAAACATATTATTATTATATTGTTGCGTGTTTCTTTTCTGACACTACTTGTTACGTTATTTTCTTCCTTCACGTTCGTACGGGGTTCGTAGATTTGGAGTGAATAACGACGACACTTGATGAAGTATCGAAACACACTTTATTTAGCCAATATTAATCAGGAGAGCTCCAAAGTCACGTTTTACAGTCGTCAGAGATCTACTATATACACTCGCTGGAACAATCAATGGCACAGCCTTCAGGTTATCAGGCTATAACGGGAAGAGAAGCTTCACTGCGAAGCACCAGAGTACAGCTCCCAACTCTGCTCGGTCGAGACTGTCCACGCTACAACTCGCGATGCACTCGACGACACACAGAGCACAGCTCCCGACTCTTCGGTTCAGTCGTTCCCGGAGCTCAACACGCTCTCTCGATGATGCACTACAAGACTCTTTCGGTGCACTAGACGACCCACTCGGCACTCGCTGCCCGGCTGTCAACTCGAAGAATAACTAACTCCCCGCGTACCAGCAGGGTTTATATAGCTTTTGGCTGGTGTTCGAGAACATTCTGGGCTAAACCGGTTAGAATTGGTTCCAGAAGGTTCTCCATCCGTTCATGGCATATCGCCAAATGTGGCAACCCTGCCTTATCTTGTCATTTTATGGCAACCCTAAAACTGCTTTGCGGAGAAGCTATCTTACCGCTCCTGTACATTTCGTAACAATATTAAGGTCATATTCTGACGTTGAAGAAAGCACGCGATGGCATGTGACGTAATTGTATGTCGAAAAGTTTTCGTTAATGTTGCATTTTAAATAAATAGCTGGCTGTTGGCTACTTTTTTGTTTCAGGATAACTGACACAATATGTTATTGCCACGTTAATTCTTTTATTGATGTTGAGAAAAAGTTATTATATTACATTAAATATAAATGATGACGTCATACGCATACCTGAAGTGTCAAAAGTTTTTGTTTCCTGGTCTGGCAACAAAAAATTGTTTACGAATAGGTTGTTGCTTGGAAAGAAAGAACTGATTTCATTCATACTGAAATGTTTTTATAAGTTTTCTTTTCAGGGGTGTATAGAACTTATGAATTTTGTTTTGACGGGCTTGCCGACTGTATACGAAAATGTGTTCACAGATCAACATTGGATACCGTTGCAATATTCGCCATTTCTTCTTTTCTGACTCAAAATTCGTATTCTTTGTTGCAAAATTTCAGAGATATTTGTATGTAAAGAGGCGTATTTATCGTGTGGGAAATAATTGTTATAAATTTTTCCAAGAATTCTTGTCTAATACAGGTATCTTATGCACTAAACTACGATGAAAACGTCCAAAATTCATGGATAATCGGACCAGTTTTGTAGCTAACGGGAGAGTAAGGTATATTATGGCTTGCAATATTATTGGAGAGTGTCGTTTGTGGTCTTCTAACGTGAAAGGTATTGTTGAAATTATATTGAGGACGTTACATTTTGCCATAAACCAAAACAGATTTTTTAAAATAAGGTAATTTTCAAGCCGTTTTAGAAAGGTGTGGATGCTGAAGTAGTTATAAACATTTGAATGAACTAAGTTAGTTAATGCTGAAGTAGTTATAAACATTTGAACTTACACTGCCCCCCCAAAAGGACTGTTCTACGTATATCTCCATTGTACTGGGCTGATTGATGAAATTCAACTTGCTTTTTTCATGTCTCGAAAGTGAGGCTTAGGATATGTATTAAATTTATATATAGCATTGTTCTAATATAGGTATTTTGACACAAAATCGGACTTTTTCTGAAATGAATTTTTTTTTCCTTCATATTTTGATTCTACAACTTAAATTATGCCAAACTGTCAAGTTTTGTAAAAATCGCACGAGTAGTTTTTAAAAAAATTGGCTTTCAAAATTTTAGCTCCATTATGTTAATTGAATTTGATATACAGGTTGTACCGTAAATGATGCGACAAATTTCTAGGGCAGATAGGGCAAATCATAAGGATTAAAAATTGCATAGGAACCTATACCCGTAAAGCATATTTCACAAGTGCACATCTGTGTAGCCACCGAGGGAATGGCATCTAGGATGGAGCAATAAGCATCCAGTAATATTTCTGTCATGTCACATGACCTTTCGCGTGCTTTAAGATTTAAGCAAGATGGTTGAAAACATTCTTCCACGCAATTTTCTGTACAAAATAATTAAATCATCGTCGATTGCTTCTGAAATTTTTCATTGCGAAGTTAGATCAAGTAAAGGAAATTCTGAAGATTTCACTACCTGGTTGAAATAAATACAAATGCATGTTGGATACTTCGCAAAAATATCGATGTGAAATATTACTTAATAAGTAGTAAATAAGATGAAGAAAGAAATTTGTGATAAACATCTTAGCCCAAATGCAATCTTTACATAAAACTATGTGTATGTGAAAAATATTTACGCCAATTATATACCAGGGTGTTTCATAGATCATGGGACAAATTTGGAGGTGTGGTGGAGCGTACTAAAACATGCATTACAGGAATGTAAGGTCTAAAGTGACGGGTTAAGGCAAGGAACGCAAAAAAAAAAACGACACGAAAGGGAAATGTGTTTATGTATAAAATCAACGCAGAGTGCTTTTTGTAGCAGTACAGTATTCACAATAAATGTTCAAAATTGCGACCACCAGCAGTAATACATGCTTGGAAACGTCGCAGAAGGGATTGACGAACATTTTGAAAAACGACAGGCATTTCGCGCACGCTTGCAGCCGCAATGGATAGTCGTGCAACGAGGTCCTCCAGTGAGTCAACGGGTGTGTATTTAATTAGGTGTATTTAATTATGGCAAAGCACACGAGGGCTATCTGCCTAAAGGGAGGGATGCCTTTCGTGGAGGACTTTCTAAGGGAAACTGGCTCGTATACACGTTACACATGGGGAAAACCACGAAAACGCCCATGCAGCCAGCCCGTTCGCGGGAAGTGAGTCAACGGGAGTCTCGTAAATGATGCTCTTCAGATGGCCCTATAAAAAAAAATCCCAGCCTGATAAATCTGGCGAACAAGACGGGTCCACCACGGCCGGAAATGTCCCATCCAAGTAATTGCGGACCCGCACGTAGTTATGGGCTGGTGCACCATCATGCTGGAACCACATGCGATCACGAGCGACAGCCGAAACATACTGCAGCAATTGTACGTACATACGTACAGACGCCATGAAAAATTCTCTTTAGATTTCATTTTAAATTAGTTTTACAATTTTTTTTTTTTTTTTTTTTTTTTTTTTTTTTTTTTTTTAGGAAAAGAGTCCTTTATTCTGTCTTTACGAACAGATGTCAAGCAAAAACATCGTTAAATTGCATTCGAAAGCGGCGGTGAAAATGGATATTTGCTTTGAAATATATTGCCTGAAATTTTTCGCGATTACAATACTTCCTTTTTACTTCGTACAAGAAAGTAAAAAGAAAAAGGAAGTAGGTTGCTATAAATTAAGAAATTCGACGAGTAAATTTGGTAAAAACTGGGGAAAAAAAAAAATACGCCAAGATAAATTTTTGAATTTCTTCTAGAATTTGGCACCAAATTTTGCAAAATGTAATAGGCATAATCTAAGTCGTAGAATCGAAATACGGAAAAAAAAATAACATGTTATTTCAGAAAAAGTTGGATTTTGTGTCAAAGTACCTATGTTAGAATGATGCTTTATATAAATCTAGTATCTATATTAAGTCGTGCTTTCGAGACATGAAAAACGCAATTTGAATTTCGTCAATAGGGCCAGTAGAACGGGCGATATAGAACTGCCCCTTTTTATTTATAAATTTGTTTTGCGCAGTGTACATAATGCCTAAACGCAGATCCAAAATAATGGCAGAAATCTGTGGTAAAAACTGATCATGTGCAAAAGAGAAAGCACGAAACGTCATTTTTGGAAGATTCTTTGCGGGATGTTTTCATCGCAAACTTTTAACTTTGTACATCATTTTGAGAGCTCTGTGATTTTAAACGCGGATTTACAAGATTTACTTTGTTGTTCTGCATTCCTTATTGCGCATAGTTTGTGATTCATTTTCTTAGCATCGCAGATCATAGCAATATTTCCAAAATTTTACGGCTCTGTGATTTTACTTTCACGCGTGTTTGGTTCTACTTTGCTGGCGGCTGTTGTTGAAATGAGCTTTTCTACTTGGTTTTTGTTTTTAATGCTTGTGTTTGAAAGGAAAAGTGCTGTGAAGCGCATTTCCTTTTGTTGTCGATATTCGATTGAGATTTGTTTTGCTTTAAACTCGTCGGTTTACTGATCAAAAATTCCAAAATGGATCCGATTCTATATTTTGTAAATTTTCTCTTTTGAGTCGTGTTAAACAAAGGGATGATAGTTAGTGTCATATTTGAAATATATATAATTTGTTTTAGCTATTAAGATAGTAACGAGCCCAACTCGTGTACCTTCATTTCAACGTAAATGCATTTTTCCTTAGAAACTCCTCCACGGAGACATTTCTTCCCGTAGCCAGGTAGTCCTTGCAAGCTTCAAATTTCCGTTCTTGCAAGTCCTCGCAAGTTTGCCTTATTCAAATAATCTAACCTAACCTGGTAACGAAATTCTGGCCGATAAAGTTATCCTATTTATGTAAATGTTTAACACATTCCCTGCCATGCCATTTTGAAGTAAGTGTTATTTTCTTTCCAGCTACATCAAAAATGTATGTAATGTAGCATACATGGCCATACTGTTTGATTCCTTAAATGCTATTGCGGCTGTTTGATTCCTTAAATGCTGTTGCGGCTGTTTGATTCCTTAAATGTAGTTGCGTGGTAACAAATTTTCTCCCTCCTTTCGGCGTGCCTTTATGATGTAATTGGAAGCATAACCGACGTGTATTCGAGAGGTCCAGGTTCGAGTCCCGGCAAAGGCATTGCTCATTTCTTATGTTTTCTGCTTCAAAAAACCTAATGACTCTACAAGCGGTGCCCGAACTAAAAGACGGTGGACGATAATTCGTCACCACCAGTACTTGGCGACTGAACCCGCTAATCTCTAGGTTTCGCCCTTTTGAAAAGGAGGCGTATATATAAGTATTTTCTTTTGCATGCCTTCGTGGTATAATTGGAAGCATACTCAACGCGTATTCGAGAGGTCCAGTATTCGAGTCCCAGCGAGGGCATTGCACATTTTTCCCGTCTCCTGCTTCAAAATAACTAATAACTTTAAAGTTTTATCTTTGAAATAGCATACCAGCTTGAAACAGGATCCGTGCTACAACCCGCTTTTCTAATAATAGTAATTTCTTGTTTTATTCTTGTTTGTAAATGTTTTTTGTTCTGATAATAGTTTGTCTTGTTGAGACTTACGAACATGGTTATGATAAATATTTTTATTGATAAGATGCATCACTTGTAAATGCCATCTTATCAGTGGCACTATGAAGTTTACTTGTAACCTGGAGCGTAATATATCTGATGATCCAGTTTGCATTTAACGAGTTAATTAGGGTAACTTTATCTCCGTATGTTGGTCCTAGCATTAGTTTTGTATGAAAACTATTATTTTTTATGTTAAAACTTTGTTAAGGTGCTAGCTTATTTTAAATATTTCTCCTAAACCGCATTTTCCCGTAGAGAGTTCTTTCTTAAGACTCTGTTTTAGAATAAAGGAAAATCACAGTTTTCATTCGTGTGCAGAATAATCCTCCCTATCAATCACTGAGTTATCCACAAATGAAAAGCTTTTTTTATACGAAACCTTATTTCATTCCATTTTCCGAATCTATATGCAGTGATACTTGTTCTAACAAGTTGTTTATTTTATTTCTTTTGCGCCCTAAATTCATGAAAGAAATGTCGAATAGAAGTGAGTTATTGGAAAAGCTAACAAACGTAAGTGAAGAGTGCTCCGATATAGAATCAGATGCAACAAATTCTGAACTATCATCTAAAGATGAAGCGGATTATATTCAAAGTGAAACATCTGACACTGAAATAGCGATGAACAGCCGATCACCAATGATGAAAATGAAAGTGTCATCAGTATGCCCAGGAAAAGGTGTAGGGTGCTAAGTAGTTCAGAGACTCTGATGAAAAAATTGAAAAACCTTTCAGGAGACCAAAATAGCTGCTGATGGTACTGTGTGATCAAAATTTGACGAAGGTGGTATTTCTGGAAGGCTACCATCTACTTGTATTTTCAAGGGTGTGAAAGGGCCAATAGGCTACGCAGATTTATCAAGTAGGACTTTGCCACAATAACAAAAAAATAATATATGTAAAAAATGTCAAAAGTATGTTTGCGGAAGATGTACACATAAAAAGATTTCCACTTCCATTTGCGAAAAATGTACAAACAATAATGCATAAGATACGATATCTGACTAATTGTTTGAAACATTTCTTTTTGAAAACGAGTGAAACATTTTTTTTATCCGAAGATGGTTTGCTTTTTCCAGTTTGATGAATATAAAAATATCATGTATTTTGCCCTTTTTTCTTGAACTGGAAATTTTATTTCTTAATTCTTTTTTTATTATTATTATTATTTTTTTTTTTCGGTTTAGTTTTAGGTATTAAACTGAAAAACCACAATGTAGCAGTCAAATAATTCATTTGGTATTTTCTTGTTAACAATACCGGCATGTAGCTCAGAAAGGTAGCATGTAGCTTGTCTGTTATTCGTTGTCAGACACTGAAAATTTTCAAAACAATCTTTGGTGATTTACTTTTTTGTTTAGCAACAAGTTTCGGTTCTTTTTTTTTTTTTTTTTTTTTTTTTGTGTGTGTGTATGTGTGTGTGTGTGTGTGTGTTACTAATATGAAAGTCTCTTTTATTTCATACAAGTTGTTTTACCCGACCTGGCACGTCAATGGTAAGGAAGGCAAAGTAGCAGTGATATCGTATATGATCTCAGAAAATGCGACCCTGTTTGGAACTCCACCGATCAGCTGTGGGGTACTTACGTATTAGCACAAACACCTTAGCAGAAATCGACAGGTTTTAAGAACGTGCCACAATTTGGCAGTCATGCGGAGTTCTTCGAGGAACTAGTCATTATAATCAAGCAGTGTCGCCATTTTTCATGCGCTTTCTCTTTGTTGTTTTGCAAGTTCCAACGGGTTTTTGTAGATAAATCGTGATATTTTTTGCTTTCAACACAATTATAAAATATCCGTTTGTGGAATTCACGAGTAACGGTAGAAACTATTTGGCAGGAATACACTATTTTGTGGTGAAATCGTTGAAAGGAATAATTGTTTTGACCCTTGTGAAGGGCACAAAATTTCTTCCATAAGAAAAGAAATAAAACCAAACTTCTAAATAGGTTTATTGGTTGATTTTGGCATAAACAGCGAATTAAAATGTAAAATATATATGTAATATTTATGTATGTGAGTGAGTGAGTGCACCGCTATGATGGCTTCCGACCACGGACATGAACCAAACGGAATTATATACCATCACGGCGGGAAAGACTGCAAAGTAAAAAGTTTGTAATAAATAAATATTTGCATCATCAATTCTTTTTCTTCCATAAAAAGGGCGGGGGGAAAAGGCCAACCAGTAGGCGAGTGTAAAGTCGCTGAACGCTTGTAGTTCGACCAGGGTTCAATTCCAAGCGAAAGCCTGGCTCCATGAGCGTTTTCTGGGTTTTCGTCATGTGTAACTTAGGTACGAGACAGTTTCCCTTAGAAAGCGCTCCACGAAAGTTTTCCTTTTCTTAGGAAGATTTAACAAGACTGCGTTAATTCTTTAGTACTAGCTATAGGATGTTAAGGCAAACTTTCTTTAATGTGTTTCAAAAAAATATTTACCAAGGTTTTGTTCAAACACATGGACTCACTAACTACCTAAATCTACGGTTATTTGGCATGTATGGCGGAGTTGAAAAAGTAGGAATCTTTCGCGAACGCAGAAGCTGAATTTTTTTAGAGTTCTGATTCGTTATAAAATAAAATAAAAAAAAAAAAAAAAAAAGATTTATTGAGACGCATGAGCAGCTGATGTCAAAAGACAAATATGTTTGACACTCGTTCAAGTAAACTGCGACCACATTTTTTAGCAATGACGCAAACTGCTTTCGTTTTGCTGTCGTCTGGAATACGCTATTTTTGTGAGCAAATTTTTACATTTGTGAAGCACGTGTCTAAAAAATTCAGTACCATTGGAAAATTCTGGGAGTTGATAAAATTCAAACAAAAAGGTTAAAAAGATTAATGCATATAAAATCCAGTAAACTATCTATTGATTGATAACATATTTTTACCTCCTTGTACGAAGTAAAGGAAGTATTGTAATCGCGAAAAATTCCGAGTTCCATATTTCAACGAAAATATCCATTTTGACCGCTATTGATTGCAATTTAACGATGTTTCTGCGTGGCATCTGTACGCAAGGGCAGAATTAAAGGATCCCCCAAACGATTTACAAAACTGATTTAAAATGGATTCAGAAAGTATTTCTCGTTACACGTACGTGCGTATGTATGTGTGTATCTCGCACAACTGAAAAACGAGTAGTCTCAGGACGTTGAAATTTTGTATGTAGGACTGCTATAATATGTAGCTATGCACCTCCCTTTTTTGGTAGCCATCGGCCACACCAATGGCTCACAAAAAGTGTTCGGACATTTAAAAGTTTCAGTGAAATACTATTGCTTTATTCATTAATAAAAAATAATATTTCAGAATGAAAATTTTGTAACAATATATATAAATTTCTCTTAGCAAAACTACATTAATTATTTTATGAACATATCTAAACTTTTTTTTTTTTTGAAAATCAATAATAATAAAGTAACTGAAACGTTACCTTACAAGTCTTCGAACGCTTTAAAGAAATATGCACATATTAGTAAATATTGTAGCATTTCTGTCAGTTGGTATTTTGTAGCATATCCTGCAGTTAACCCTTTTTTTTTCCCCTAATATCTGCATCAATGTTCCTCCATTCTGCCATCATTACTGTTTTTAGTTCGGGTTTTGTTTTAATGTTGTGTCTTTCTACTTTAACTTGTAATTCTCTCCAAATGTGTTCTGTTGGGTTTAAATCTGGTTACTGAAGTGGTGTTTTCAGAAGTTGTGGATGATTATAGACACCCAAAAAGCGAACGTTGAGGGCCGTGTGCTTAGGATCGTTACCCTGATAAAAAATAAAGTTGATTCCAATATCCAAATTTTGGGCGGATAATTTTAAATTATCTTTTAAAGTATTTAAAAAAAGAGCATAATTTATTGTGTCATTAATAAATACTAAATTATTTAACCCTGATGTCGATATGTACCCTCGCATTAGAACACCTCCACCACCATGCTTTACTGTTCCAACCAAGGTCTTGGGATTAAGCTCCTCAATTTTTCTTTATCCATACATATGCGCCCAAAGGAACCAAACATGTTAAATTTGCTTTCATCTGCAAATAAAGCATGATTCCAATACGCTTCGAGCTTATTTACCATTGATTTTGAGGAAAAAAGGCCTAAGTTTTCTATTTTTTGCACTTCAAAAAATTTATCTTCGAACAGAGCGCCCGTGTAATCCAGCTGATCTGAGCACTCGTCGAATAGTTGTAAGTGAAATTGAAGTAGAAGAGTTTTCTGTAAATTCTGTAGAAATCGTTATAACTCTCAAACGTTGATTTTTGACAGATTTTCTTACAGTTTGAGTCACGTGGACTCCCCTTTACCGGACAATTTCTTTTTTCTTTATTTTGGATCCGATTTTCTTCTTTAGAGCATTTTTTATCACATACTGCAGGGTAGAATAGAATAAATATACTAATTTAGCCATATCCTGAATCGAATTTCCATCCTTATGATAAAAAAAATTATCAATTTTCGAATGCTGTTTCTTTGCTACCTTACAACTACGAAACATTTTTAAATACTAAATGAAATATAGCGAAGTAAGCAAGCAAAAAATAAAGCCAAACAATTTTTAAACATCACCAAAACGCAAAATTTAAAAAAAAAAAAAAAAAAAAAAAAAAAAAAAATTATAATAATAAAATAAATAAATAAATAAATAAATAAAAAGTGGTAGAGGAAAATGTTATTTATTAAATTTTACGAAAATGTTTCGGTGTGCGATCACTTTTGTGGCGTATTTTATCTACGCCTCCTTACATTTTCAATTTTAGGGAAAAAAAAAGAGTCAGTATTATAAGTCAGTTTGGTTTTATTCAAAATCACGTGGAGATAATATGAAAAAATAATGAGCTTTATATTCGAATTCAATTCCGCGTTACAGCGCTTTTTCAGAAAATTCTTTTGTGAGACACTATATATACCCACTCTGTTACTCAGCTCAGTGAACTAAATTTTTTTATTCTTATATGTTGGTAAATTGCGAATTTTTTTGCTTTAAAAAGGACTGAATTATGTTCTTATCTTCTGGTTAAGGTTTTTTATGCCTTTAGTTAATATACATGCAATATTTGTAGAATTATCAAAAATCTAAAAGTGCAGCTAAGCCTTTTTTTTTTTTTTTTTTTTTTTACCATAGCAGCCATATTTGTGTACATTTGAAACTTAGCAGAATTGTGAAATAATTCTTTCTGCGCCTTCAGTGTCTTTTTGCCGAGGGGGACCATTGGTGTTTTATGTTTTTCTATCAACAATTTAAAAGTGCAGCTAAGCCTAATTTTTTACCATAGCAGCCATATTTGTTTACATTTGAAACTTAGCAGAATTGTGGGTACTTTTCCGTTTCGCCGGCGCAAATCTCGCCGAGCAGACTTTATTGGCGACAACATACAGTATACACATAAAAAATATTAAAAAAATTTTAAATCTAAGAATTCTTTTTTTCTTTGCTACTAGCAAAGAAAAAAAGAATTCTTAGATAGCAAAGAGAAAAAGAATTCTTAGAACAAGGCATAAACATTTTAATATCCCTTAAAACTTTATAAAAAGTCAATAAATAAAGACAATAAATTTGTAAAAAGACATTAATTTAAGAATTTACTATGCTTTCATGGTTCAACGTCCTGATTCGCCGGCTCATATCACGTGACTCCAAGCGATCTCATCTCACGTAAACTACTCTACAAAAATCTAATGCTCTCAGTAATTATCTACATTAATTTCAAGTTAAATCTTAATTTGGAACACAAGTTTAATTGCAAGAAATATTTCAATGCGTACGAATAGCTTACTCAGAAATTATGTAAAACTGCAGTGCTTTACTTCGCTAATGCATTCTTATTAGAATTGATGAATTTAACCCTTGACTTTCCTTTTCTATATTTTCGGCTTCGGGTAAGCGCTGTGATTGCATCCTAATTGACTTAATTACCGAAAATGGCCTTAGACATAAAACTGAACTATCTGATAAAAATTCTATGTAATTATATGCCAGTATTGAAAGAAACAATCAATCTGATAAGAAAAAGCTGCGACTTGTTTTGAAAATGAGGCGTAAAAGGTTACCAGTGAGAGTATTCTGTTAGGCATCGGTTGTACCATTATTGGCGACTTTATCGCTTGCGCCGGCAAAACGGAAAAGTACCGAATTGTGAATTACTTCTTTCTGCGCCTTCAGTGTCTTTTTGCCGAGTGGGTCCATTGGTGTTTTATGTTTTTCTATACCTTTCAATTTTTAATGAAAATATTTGGAGTTTTTATGCATTTTTGCTTTGCCGCAGAGTGAGAACTGAATTAATTGAATGAGAAATGTATCTCTAGTGAAATTCGAGGAAATAAGTGTTTCGTATTAGCAGCAAATAATTCTGTCGCCAGTCTGTCTTGGACAGAGGAGAATGTTTATGAGTAGCGCATGCTCATTGGGTAAGCGACGCTGAATCGGCTGTGAAAAACTTTTTTTTTTATTTGTGTAATTTCTTTTATACATCGTTTTAGATTTATTATAGTATTTGAATAGAACATGTGGCAACGATTAGATACTTCTTCAGATGATATAATTTTTGGGCATTCTGAGTTATAAAATGAATGATATCTAACGCTGTTAAGTGAACCTACCGCCAGAGTGTCGCTATGGTAAATAAATATAGTGAATTTTAAAGAGTGCATTTATTCTATTGTGTGTTATGCGCTATCGGCGAATTAGATTTAATTCAATTCAATAAATTTAAATGAAATGCAGGAAAAATGCGTATAATTTAATATTCCGTACAAGGAATTCATATGATGTACACATCAGCTTTTTAAATTTTTTTTATATGTTAGTAAATCATGCAGTGCATTAATAACAATCTCTAATTGCATTTTGTTTGTATTAATTGTATTTTATTTTCTGAGCAGCAAAATAAGACCTGATCTTGTTCATGGTATAATTTTAACCTAATGGAAAAAATGCCAGAGCTTTGTGATGATTTCATAAAATAGAAAACTTATAACTAATTTAAACTGGGAGAGACTCAGTTTTAGTAATTATGGTGCTTCAGTTTTAACTTTGAATTCACTAGGTAGTTAACTATTAATTAACGGATTCAAAAATTAACCTTTTGTTGTTTTCGAGTCCATATTTCACGGCAGAATGGTTGGCAGAGCCTCGAAGAGGTAATTAACGTGCTGGATACTTTTAAGTTGTAATTATAGTCTCATTTATAACGTAGACAACACGCCAGTTTCTTTCAGGAAATATTCCGTGAAGGACTGTCTCTTAAGCTTCTAATGCGAAACCACAATGAATCGCATGTCTGTTTGCTGTTTCGTTTTAATTTAAATTTGCAAACGTAATTATTATTACACTAAATTTGTTTTTATTGTTCCAGGTATATGGTTCCTCTGATTTCATACCACTTGTTATAAGTGCCTTCTGTTAAAGGTGACTGTAATACATTTCAATCTGTTTTAGGAATTTTCAGTTAATTGGCGAGCAGAAAATAAAGTAATTAAAAAAGAGGTTTAAGTGTATGGTGTCTATAAAAATATTTATCCATTTTGGTTATGTCTATCCTGATGTCCACCAATGACCGAGTGGTAAAGTCACTGAATACTAGTAGTTCTGCCTGAACTCGGATCTCGTCGAATGGTATGCATCCGTAGAAAGCCCCCTGCGAAGGCATCCATTCCCTTAGGCAGACGGACCTCTAACGCTTTGGCATGATCAAATATATTAACGTAATCATATGATAAAAGTGGTGCTGCAAGTTAATTTTTTATCAACAGGGGTGAAATGTACGGTATAATTTAATGCATTTCGACGTATTTGCTTGTCATATCAAAACACTATCTCTGTAACGTTCTCTTATAATTCAAAATACTCTTTCAAACATCTGTAGTGTAATGCTTTCCACTGCAACTCGAATTTGATTTCTAAGTCTGTTCAGTGTTGCCCGCTATATTGGAATTTGATTAATCCATAGGTGAAAAAATTTAAGAATATTACATTACATTAGTTAATTGGTTAAATTCTTTGCCGTCCTATCCACTTGTCAAGAGAGAGAGTATGGAAATGAATACGAATGCATTTTACATATTGGAATGAGGTCCTCATTCTGCTGAAACTCAGGAGTTCGAAGAAATGGAAATTAGTTCTAGCTTTGTACACAATAAATGAAGTTCGAAGACTCATGTTTGTCTGGAGTGGAACATTGCGCGTGCTAGTTCTTTTTATCCTCATAATAGAGAAGAATCGAGATGAATGACGCAAAGAAAAATGTGCCCTATATACATGAAACCCAACCAAAAGTTTGAGATATGCTAAAAGGCAAAGAGAATGGCAAAGAAATATTCTAAAAGCATACCTCTTTGCCATTCAGGGATTGCTTATGTACTCGTATTTGAGAATTACACTAAAATGTAACTCATTAAATTGTCGTATTCTACGACAATAGGTCCCGAATAGTGGAAATAGAGGATCTTTTTAATATAAAAGGCCCAAAAATCGCAGAACGTTATGTTATCATCATTTTACGTCACACGGCGCATCTCCAAACTGTATAATAGCTGCTGTGTGATAAATTTAAGTGAAACGCGGGTAGATGAGATGCAGCACTTTGTTCAGTTGCAGATGTCGTTGGCCCATTCGAGCGTTTTTTGATTTAATACGCTCTCTTTTTTCAGAAAAATTGTGTTAAGTATACGAATATTCGCTTTATTCAAGAGAGGATTTTAAATCCACATCGAAGTTCAGCCCGAACGGCTTCATTGGTATCCTGTTAAATGTGCGTCGACAGCTGCAGTTCTGTTCTGTGTTTGTTACCATTCTGAATAAGTACTTGATCCTTAAAAAACTCTTTCATCAGAATTAATCGAGACTTCCACAAACACCTGATATATTTCGTATCTGTTATTATAGTGTAAAGAAGGGGGGAGATGCATTGCTTTTATTTAATATAAAAATAATAAGCAGTTTAGAAATTCATCTGCAGCAGTATTGTTTTGGATACAAGAAGGCTTCAGCAAAAATTTATTCTATAATTACTTTATTTTATTGTTGTAAAAACTGGGGAGAAAGACATTCTTCTCCTCCCCCCCCCCTTGCTACTTACAAACTTTCATGAAATTCCTTGTGGAATTGTCCGAACGTTAGGAAGTTGCTTAAGGCTAAAAACGTATCCGATTTCTGTGCTTTCATTAAATGCAGTAATAAAATTATGTTAAAAGATTTTAATATGATTTTTTAATTCTTTTTTTCCCCTCCTCGCTGCGAATTAAGTAGCAGAAAAATATTTGGTTCAGACTGCTTTTTTCGACTGCACATGACCCAACTGCAAATATTTCTGCTAAATAAAAAATAATGATAATAATAAAAATAAAAACTCTTCTATGTTTTTATAAATTAATTACTGGCAGAGCTGAGCTTAAATTTGTTTAATAGCACTTGACAGCCGTTGGCCCTGGACTAATTTCTGCTGATTAGTTTAGTTCAGCTGATAGGGCAAAAATTATTTATTTATTTATTTATTTATTTATTTATTTTTTATTTTTTTTATTATTATTTTTTTTTTTTATTTTTTTTATTTTTTTTTTTTTTTTTTGTGCTTGATGTGGAATTGGTGACTGCAAATATTATTTTCTGGGTTATATATTGGATCTAAAGTGAAATGTAAAAACAGAGAAAAGAACCTAAATACATGTTGAAATGTTTTAAGCAGTTAGGAATAATGTATATGCTGCTTGTCACACATTGGGAGTTTATTGGTTGTAATGCATAAATTTTTAATGTTTTGAGGATAATCTAAACCTTTTTTAAGGAATAAATAAGAAGTTGAATTTTTCTTGCACATTTAGAAAATTAAGAGCATTTTCATCATGCCAGGTTAAAGCTGTACTGGAAAATTCTGTTCATTTGGGAAGGAAAGAACACATTTTCCGTACCTTTAATAACATCTGCTGTGCAGTATAATTTCTGTTGTTACTTATGACCTCTTGCCAGTCTGATGATGATGATTTGTAAATACCTTTTTTTTTTTTTTTTTTTTTTTTTAATTTCTGGTCCTTAGAGAACGAATTCAACTAAGTGCTTGGTTGATAACTGCTCCAGTTACTAATTTTTTTCTCTTCAAAATATTTTGCATGGAGGGTTCTAGATCTACAGAGTATGGCGGTTGCAGCAGAATTTCTCAGCCTAGCTCTACAATTTTCTGACGATCACAAAGGCGGCGTGGGGTCTGTCTTTATCAATGTGCAGTATGATGTGTTTTTTATTGAACATCGCTGGCTTTTTTTTTCTTTGTCTGCTTTGTTTAAATCACCCATTTGCTGAGAGTATCCTTCCGATTTTCGTTACGTTACAAAAGCTCGTAATGTATTGGTCCATAATGTTGCTCGTAATGTTCGATCGTATACATAGCATTCTCTTATTCAGGCTGAAGCTCAGTTTAGAGGTGGGGGGGGGCAGGTTTTTCGGGCTCAAGTATGCTCTTTACCTAATGGTATTTTTCATTAGTAGTTATCATTCGTTCCAAGAAGGGTTCGTTTTCGTTCCGAGCAAACTGAAATGTGCATATGACGACTCGATCATGCAAATTTTTCTCACTTAACTCAAAAGGAACTTATTTGGAATATTTATAAACCAATCCTACGAACATGGTCGGTGTGGCTTGTTGAGCTGAACTAAGCTTTTTCTCAATATTCGATGTTGCCAAAAAAGGGTCTTGTTCTATCATAGTCTTGACAATATCGTCATCGATTAAAGATGGCCGCTCAGAGCATGGCTTTATCATAAAGGTCGAAATCACCTGCTTCGAAATTTTCGAAACATCTTCTGGATATTCTGTTTGAAACTGCATTTCCATCAAAAGCTTTCTTTGAATTTCAACATGCTTCTTCATCTAGAATGTTTACCACGAAGGCGTCGCTCCCTTTAGGCACAAGCCATTGTGTGCTTTATCGTAATCAATTAAACCAAACCTTCTTCAAATTTCTTCGATAGCATTTCTGTATTGAAATTGGTACAAAATACAGTGTTGTAAATGAACTGTATGTGTGCCCGTGTTTACACGATCGCGTCTCACTTAATAATGATATGAGGCATTTTTGTTACATTTGATTTAGAAGACCACATGTGTATAAATAATAGAGAGAGACAGTATGTCTCAAATGAACACGTGCATGCATGTTGAAACTTAAAATAACATTATCGGATAGAACTTTCCGGTAGACATTATACAAAATGTTTATTTTACACAAAATCTCTGAAAAATTTCTGCGACAAATTGAGGTTGCTTTTTTGTTTAATTTAAAATTTTATATTAGTATATTCTCTTTCGATGAGGGATGCCTTCAAAATTAAGATTAAGAATACAGCATCTTTCAAATAACTTCCAGAAAAGTCGTGAACAGTTCATAAATAAACTTTTGCATTTTCCTGATTAAAATGCTGTGAAAATTTCTATTTATACATTTCTTGATGTTTCAAATTAAATAAATTGCATTGCTATTTTGAAGGATATATTTTCTCATCGTTTGACAGTGTCATTCTGTTAATGTTATCAGACTTGCCGTGGACAAGTGCGATCGCATTATATGGCGCCTACTGTAAATTGCTTAAAAAATTTTGTTCAAAAATATTACATACATTAAATTTAATAAGAGAATTTCTTTAATATTCGTGGGCCCACCAGCGGCCGAGCGGTAAAGTCGCTGAACACTGGTAGTTCGGTCCGAGGTTCGAATCCCGCGAACGGGCTGGCTGCATGGGTGTTTTCGTGGTTTTCCCCATGTGTAACGTGTATACGAGCCAGTTTCCTTTAGAAAGTCCTCCACGAAGGCATCCCTCCCCTTAGGCAGATAGCCCTCGAGGCTTTGCCGTAATTAAAATAACCTAACCTAACCTTTAATATTCGTTATTTGCGAATTTCAGTGGGAATTCAGTTTGTTTCTGTGCCGTTTGACATTATGTTAATTAAAGGAAAAGAGGTGGGCTAATGCACATCGACTTTCAGAAAGATTTTTTTTTTTTTTTTTTTTTTTTTTTGTGAAAAAGTTTTTCCAGAATAATTGTTTGACTTAAAGTTTCTCCTTGCAAATGAAAGTTTCTCTCTCTGAAGAAGAATTTCGGAATAATTTTTGTTCAGAAACTTGTGCAGTTCATTAAAATGTACTGAGCCTTTTTTACTTGAATAAAGTGCAGAAGTTAAGGTGGTTGGGTGTTAACCAGTTACGAAATCTGCACTTGCCGTACGTTTTCTATCAACTATTGTTTTGTTATTATATCAACTGAAATGTTGAGCGATTCATTAAATTTTAATGAGCGCATGTAATGCAATTAAGGTATATTATAATGCAATTAATATAATAAACTGTAAATAATAAGATATTTTCATGTGTTTTCTTTCATTACATTTAATAACTGTTGATTGGTTGTGAAGCTGCTAATTGAATTTTCTAATTATTTCCATATAGTTTGTAAATGATATCATTATAAAATTATTGCTGTTAAATAGTTCCTTGCCTAAGATGCTGAACTTTCAGCAAGTGAATAAATTAAGAAACCTCCCTTAAATTTAACCGTTCAAAGTCCAAAACGCCTGAGACTGCCTTTCATTAAAAAGACCTCAACTGCCCGAAATGGCCGAGATTGAGATGTTGTTTCCTTCCATCTTCCCAAGGCAGTGTTTCTTAACATTTCTAGCTAGTCGCACCCCTTGAATCTGAAAATATATCTCCCGCACCCCACTGAATAATGTGTTTTAATTTTTTTCGTCTAGAAAAATACATTTTTTGCGAAACTTATTGTTTATTGAAAAACGTTATACATTTTATATAAATACAAAACAGTATTATTTTTATTAATGACTAGTCTGTTGTTGTTTATTCGTTATTATACTGGCGAAGCGAGGTTCCTTTTTTGAAAGACAAGCGCGTAAGTTATCACTTGCATTTAAGCGATTTCTCGCTTTAGTTTTTATATGCAAAAGCGATGAAAATCCTATTTCGCACAAGTAGGTGGTAGCAAAGGGTAAGAGTAATTGCAGTGCTCCGTTCGCCAACTCTGGATAACGTTGTAAGTGTGAATGCCAGAATTGTTGCAATTCTAATTGTTCGAATTCCATTTCAACATGTCCAGTTGCTCGCATTTCGATAAGTTGATCTTTTTTCAGATCATTATCATCCATCAAATTTAAGTCAAATAGAAATGGATCCAGTATCCATCTCTGAGTTTTGGTAATATTTCCGGTAGAAAAATATCCATTGAATGATTCGCTCAATCGTCTTAAATGTATTACAATGTCGGGTATAATTGTATTCTTTTCATTTTTCGCAATAACAGAATCAAGCAAGGGAAAGTTTGCAAAATTCCCCTTTTCTACTCGACGTATCCAAATTTCTAATTTTGCGATAAAAGAAGATAATTTTTCACTAGATATTATTATATTTATGCCAAATCCTTGCAGATTCAATTCATTTAAATGGCTAAATATGTCTGCTAAGTAGACCAGCCTCAGCATTGCATCATTACTCTCAAAATCTTTTACTGAAACAGTTTTGACTAGTCAGTAATTGAATAATTTCCTCACGCAATTCAAAAACTCTGTTAAACATTCGACCCTTAGATAACCATCGTATTTCGGTGTGATATAGGAGCACGGTATGATTAGGACCGATTTCTTCGCAAAATGCACGAAAAATGGATGATCAAGCTGTCGCCCTCGGATGTATTTTACTACATTTACTGCTGTAGTTAGGTGTTGTTTTAAACTTTCTGGCAATGCTTTCGACGCAAGCGCATGACGATGCAACATGCAATGCGTTATTATAACTTCCGATAATTCTCTTTTCATGTGTGAAAACAAATCCTGAATTTTTGGCCTAACATTGCTGGGGCTCCATCAGTGCATATTGAGCCAATCACATTCATTGGTAATTGTTATTTAGTAAAAAAAATCTTTGATGCGATTGAAAACATCAATTCCTCTCGTATTCACCTCCAGTGGCTCACAAAATAGAAATTCTTCTATCACCTCTTTTTCCTTCACATACCTGACAAATACCTAAAGTTGGCTACAATTATCAACATCAGTTGACTCATCCAGTTGCATGCCTATTTTAGTGAACTGATTTTTGTGTCTTCAATTACTTGCATTAAAATATCTTCACTGAGATCTTGTATTCACGATCGTATAATATCATTCGATAATGGAATCTGTTGATTTTTTTTTTAATGTGCTTCCGAATCTAAAACTGTTTAGGCAATAATAAACAATTTAGGCTAATAAATAATAAATTGTTTAGGTTTGTATCGTGACTTCGTGGCTATCGAGGTTTCTCGAAGGTCACGTTTGTCTTCCCAGAAAGATTTTTTCTTTTCTCCGTCACCTAGCTGCCTGTTCGTGTTTGTTTGTAGCGTTTCATGCCTTTCCGTAGCGTAGTGTATATGCCCATCGGCACCGACTGTTTCTTGTGTCTTTTGCCGATAGTGAGCTAGGGGCTACCAATTTTTATGAGCTTCAATATTGGGGACACTATTGCAGATTTCAAATATTTTATTATAAGAAATTTAATAAATGATATTTAATAATTTTTATAGTTAGGTAGAGGCTTCTCCCGCACCCCCAAAAATACATTCACGCACCGCCAGGAGCGGGCACCCCCCGGTTAAGAACCACTGTCCCAAGGTATGCAGTAGCAAGTGCAGTTCCCCAAATGCATTGTATCAGTTTATTGCTGACAGCTTGCCCTATAAGGCTAATAAAAGCTTCTTTGTTAGAAAGTAGAAAGAATGTCATTTGAAATCTTTACACCTCTTTGTGCGTTAATGGAGAGGAGGAGAGAACGGGCGGGACGGGGACGGGCGTTTCAGTGTTTTAACATACAAGTTAGCAAAGGTTTCGGTTTTCTTAGGGTAAACAAAGAATTCCCTTGCAAATAGTATAAATAAGCATGCTCTATATTTGCATTTTTTCCAAATTCTGACGCTTTAAATTAATTGGCTTAGCACCTGAACTAATTGGAAACAATAAATTAATCAGAATCAATATAGCTGTTTAATTAAACAATCGGAAAGAATTCTTTTCTATGTGTTCCATTTCGCGTATTTGCTGTCGTAGTGAAATTGGAAGTACTGCAATTGAGGAAAGTATCTGTTGCAAGCCTCGTGCTGAGGCGATTGAGTGAATGCATAAATGCGTCTTGAATAATTCCTTTTTTTAATTAATTAAATAAGTGCACGAGTCTGTACATGGGGTTAATTTACAATAAAATAATATCGTAGTAATTTTTTCCTTTTCAATTTGGCTCAGCTGTCTGTGTCTGGATTTCCTGGAGGATAATTCTTGTTTGACTTAAAGTTTAGTAGAATAGTTGTAATTGTTTAGATGTTAAAGTGGAATCTGCAGTCGAAATTCTGACTGAAAACTGAGGAAAAAAGAAAATATGTAAATCATAAATTTAAAAAAAAAAAATTAACTGTTAGATTTTTAAGCGTTTCAGTATTATTTAACTTTTTGAAACAGCAAATTCTTTGAGGCACTGGACTGTGATATAAAGCTTACTAGTATCTGAAAATTTGGAATTTAGTGGCAAGAGTAAGTCATATTCATAAAAGTCTTACATAAACATGGGGCAAGGATTGAGCAAATCTCTCCATTTGAGATTCTCCCCCCCCCCAGAGGAAAAAAAGACAACTACCAGTTCATACTTAAACCATTGTTTCCTTTAAAAACTGTAATCTGAAATTTTTTTTAGTACGGTTTTATTTTTTTATCTCTTTATTTGTTTGTGTAATGTATTTGAATGATGTGTCTGAGCTTGGGCAAAACTTTGTCTTATCACAGTGCTCCGTTTGATAAGTACGAAGTGCAGTTTGTAAACATGTAAGATAAAAAGTAAATAAATAATAAAAAGAACTAGGAGAACATGAAAAAAATTGATTTCATGTTGGATTAAATGCATTGTGTGGTTTACGAACCTAATTTTGTGCTCGGACTTAAATATCTGGATTAAAATATTAATTAATTATTTCATTATAACATATATTTTAGTTATACTTACGAAATTTTAAGAGTGTTCAAAGTAGTCTCTTCTAGCATCAAAGCACTTATTATCTGCATTAAATATTAATTAAATATAGACACCCCTTTTGTATGATTTATAGCTTTTCCTATATTATTTGTGTAAATTACATATAATTTACGTGATAGTTAAATTACGTTTATTTTTTGGAAGTTGTTGATATGTTTTGGGAAAAATGATTAATTATTGAAAATCAATTATTAATGTGTAAATAATTAATGTGTATTAATGCGTAAATTGTTCTGATTTACTTTTAAGCGCAAAAGTGAAGCCTCGTAATACGAAAATTTACTTTGTTGATATCATGTTGTTACGTTCTTTTCCGTACATGCTTTCAAATCTTTCTGAAAACCAGGAACGCTTTTGATTCAGATATGAAAACAGAGATAACTTGTAAGATTAATGGGTAGTTATAATTTTGTTAATTAATCGCAATACTGAAGCAGAATGAAGAAAATAGTTATTCATCCAGTAGTATTTAAAGGTATCGGAAGCTGGTTTTTAGGATTGTGCGTACATCTTTTTGGTACACTACAGTTCTGTTTTTCTGCATGTTGAACGTCATTTCTTTATGTGCACGTTTCAAGTATTTTCATATATGAATTTCAAAATCCATTTTTTGATTGGGTAGATGAAGAAATGCAAATTATGGTCAAACTTTATGGGTATTTCAACCCTTATTTCGCAAGTTATTGTTGACAGCTAACTTTTAAAAGGCAGTAATGGATGTCCCCTTCACATGATGCTTTGTTTTGTTTTTCTATCTCTTGTATTTTCGTTGCTCCTCGAGTCGTGGTGTGGGCTGTTCTAATTTTGGATTGTGCCTCTTTTTCAACTTGACGCATCTTGATGATGAGGCAGTCGTAAGCGTCTTCTGAAGCAGAAATTTTCAATTCTCCGCTTCTATTGAAACTGCGCCTTGAATTTTGTTACCTTGACTTTGAACTGTGAAAGATCTAATGCCCGAATTTCGCGTACGTGCACCAATAAGATGGTACTGTTTCTTTAAAGGAAGTTTTCGGAACAGCACTGTATCTTTGTGAACTAAAAATGATGCATTATAATCTTATCTATAATGCCGATGCTTCAGCATCTCGTCGCCGTGTGTATCTCTACGATCTCGTTTATTGTAAATATTGTGATAAATATTTTCATCCATTCGCTTGAATTCGGTGTGCGTACTTCAGATTTTTCATCAGAATTGAAATTCTTTCTTTCTGTGCAAGACAGGAGTTATATTAGAAGTTTTCTAAAGTAAAAACTGTGTATTAATTTTCGAACTAAAATGAAAAATATTAAAAATTCTTGAATGGAAATAGATTCAAATTATTGCTCTTTTCTTACATTGATGTTGTTTATGATATATTAGTAATGTGGACCAATTGTTTAAAGTGTGGGAGTATGCAGTATTTCAGGAGATAGTGTTAAATAATTTTTGAGGACATACAAGACATTTTTAGCTGTTGAATTTATTCGATTTTAAGAATATTGAAATCATGAGCTGTTTCTGTTTCAGTCGCCGCAAGCAAAAATCTCCAAAGATAGAACACCAACATTCTGCTAGTCCTAATGCTCAGATCATGTCAAGTAGTATTTACCATAACGGATCAGGATGCGATACGGGTAAGTCATTTTCGTTTTATATTAATTATTATTCAGTTATTTGAAAATTATTATTTAAACTATAAAAGTATACATATATGTAAACATTTCAATGAATAAAAGTATTCATATATGATATGCATATTATCAAAGCATCTGACTGTAAAATACTGTGTAGTGCTGCATATAATAAAATAATGCAAGTATATATAATAATATAGTATATGTCAGAAAGTAAGGAAAACTATTAATATTAAAATTACTCTGTTATAATTAAACTAGTTAATAATTTGATTGCAGAGCATCTTCTTTTAAAATTAAATCTGTTTAGTGCTAATTTAGTTGTAATGCACAATTCACTTTTATTATAATCTGATTTCAGGTCACCTTTCTTTACTATATTTATATTCTAAGGCACAAATTGTTTAATTCAGAATTTTTTTTATTCAGTTGAATTGAATTATACATGGCAGTTTAATATTGAATATAAGCTATTATGGTTTCAACTATTTTCTTTGACACCCCATTCTATGATATTTAAATTCTAATCAAGTACCTTTTATACATATACTCATCTGTGTGCCTTGCTTTGTTGTATTTTAGAATTGCCATGACTTTTTTAGTTTTTTTTAGCTATAGAAATATGTAGCTATTTAAAAATATCTTGCCTCATACTGTGCCTAACAAAGGCTGATTTCAATATGACAAAGCCCATGAAAACTATCTGCCCAAGAGTGCTTTCGTTAGGGAAACTGGCTTATATTCATATTACTCATGGGGAAAACCACAAAAACCAACTGAGCAGCTAATCTGTCTTTTTAGTATTGAATGCAGATCGAATTCCAAACATGCAATATGTATATATGTGTGAGAAACAAATGTTTACTGATACTAATCTGCACATGTGCACTTCTTCTACTGTTGCTTTTGAAATAGAACATTTTCTCATGTGTGCTTGTAATACATGTTTCTTTAACTAGTGAAAATTTCTTCTTAAAAAAATATAGCAGTTGTTCATTGTAATTATTTAAGTATGCAATTTTTTATCTACCATCAACTGAAATGGATGTAATGGTCCCCCCCCCCCAAGAAAAAATTATTTTAACCAAGCGAGAGAATTTGTGAAAATAGCCATAATTTGCAGTCATGGTGTTGGAATAGAAACCATATAGCTAGCGGTACAGTGTTCATACATCCTTGTTGGCCTTGATCATGTGTTTGAGACATTGTTAACAGATATTACTGAACTTTGGGCCACCAGAAAGAGATTTGTAAAAAATTAATTTTCCAGTATGTTTATGTATGTTATTTTTACTACCTTGTAAAAAGGAAGTATTGTAATCGCGTAAAGTTTCAGGCAGCATATTTCAACGAAAATATCCATTTTGACCGCTATCGAATGCAATTTAATGATGTTTTTGCGTGATATCTGTACGTAAGGACAGAATAAAAGACTCGTTTCCTCAATAAAAAAAATTATAAAACTGCTTTAAAATTAATTCTGAAGAGAATTTTTCGTGGCGTCTGTACGAACGTATGTATCTCGCATAACTCAAACACGAGTACTCTCAGAATGTTGAAATTTTGTATATAGGACTGCTATAACATGTAGATGTGCACCTCGTATTTTGGTTGCAATCGGCCGCACCAAACGTATATAAATTTATTTATATATATATATATATATACACTCTGTTACCTGCTTCAGTGATCTTAGTTTCTTTACTCATATATGTTTGTAAATTGTACATTTTTTGCTTTAAAAATGATTGAATTATGTTGTTTTTATCTTCCGGTTAAGGGTTTATGCCTTTAGTAAATCTGTATGCAATATTTTTAGAATTATCAACAATTTTAAAGTTGTTTAAGTGCCACTAAGCCTTTTTTTTTTACGGCGGCCATTGATTGTTTACATTTGAAACAGCAGACTAGTGGATTTGTTGCCAATCTAGAGAAACTTAGCTTCGCAACAACAAAGATAACGCCTTCGTTTATTATTGCCAATTAAATCATGCTTTAATCCTTTCTGGAATTTTTTCAAGGAAATAAGTGTTTAAGATTTACTTCCTAATTGTTAATATAGATATTTTGAGTTTTTATGTATTTTTGCCTTCTTGCGAAGTAAGAACTGAATTAATTGAATGAGAAATACTCAATCGTCTGTGAAAAACTGTTTCTTTTTTGTTTTGTTTGCTTAATTTCTTTTATACATCATTCTAGCCTTATTATAGTATTCGAATAGAACATGTGGCAGTGATTAGATAATTCTATTCTTTAAATGATATAAATTTTGTGCATTATGAGTTATAATATGAACGAAATATAATGCTGTTAAGTGAGCGCCAGAGTGTTGCTATGGTAAAAAAATACTAGAGTGAATTTTAAAGAATGCATTTATTCTATTTTGGTTTATGCGCTGTCAGCGAAGTAGATTTAATTCAATCCAATAAGTTTAAATGAAATGTAAGAAAAAATGCGTATAATTTAATATTCCGTACAAGGAAGTCATGTGGTGTACACATCAGATTTTTTTAATACCTAAATTGCTAACAGAATTATCTGAAATAAAAATAATAGATTTTTTACAATTTATTTTATTAAGTATTATATAAATTACAAAAATGCATGCCTATAATATTTGGCAACAAATTGTGCATTTTTAATCTCTAATTGCACTTACATTGATTTGTCTGACCGAAGCCACTATAGAAGATGTACCTTTTTTTTACTTAGATGCGACTTACTTCCTTTCATGTTATTGATTTCTCATTATATGTGGCCCTTTTCAACATTTCATGCATCTGCTTCTTCTTCTTTTTTTTTTTTTCCAGGAATAGTTATTTTGTTATATTCCAGTAAAGTAGGCAGTTTATGGGGAGTATAAGTTAATTGTGCAACTGTTTGTTTTTTACAAATATCGGTATTTTTTTAAAAGGCCAGTTTTCTTGCACTTTAAATAAGTAACAAGCACTTGTGTCATTTGCTAGAATATTAATATATGTTTGCATATGTTTTTGCAATTTCATTAATGCAATTTTTTGTGGTCATTTCATTGAGATCTAAAAGTTTCTGGTATGTCACTAACAGAGATAATAGCTAGTTATTCATATACCACAAAGATCTTCTAGCCCTACCAGCAACTGAGTAGTAAAGCTGCTGAATACTGGTAGTTCAAACTGGGTTCAATTCTAGGTGAATAGACTGGCTGCAAAGATTATTTTCTTGGTTTTTTTCCTTGTGTAATGTGAATAAGAGCTGCTTTCCTCTAGAAATGCCTCCACCAAGGCATCCCTCCTCTTAGGCAGATAGCCTTTGCATGCTTTGCCATAGCCAAACAAACCATGTAAAAGGTGTTATGATTAGCAATGATTGTCTTCATGCAAGAAAACACTAAAATCAGTCAGTTGATTCCATAAGATATTTGTTTTGATTTTAATGCACAACTGAATGTTCTGCATAAATTCCTGCAGCAATATTTATTTAATTATAACATTTTATGATTCATACTATATGCCTAAAAAGTTAAACATTTTTTTTGAAATTGTTATTATAAGATACTTGAAGAAAAAATTCTGAAGAAATAAATGTGCACTTGGAAAATATTGGTGCTAAAGTGTATAAAAAAGGGGAAACATTTTGTATTTTTTTTTATCAGATACATACAGAATGTCACAAAAAAGTGCATGTCCATTTTATACACAACTTTGCAAATCAGAAGTTTATGCAAATCTTAGTTACTGCCAAAGCTAGTATAAATACTGCAGTTGTCATTTTTGACATTTGTTCCATTGCATTGACTGTGAATTGAAAACCTTTGTCAGATGCATAGAAGTTGGAATTAAAGGGTTAAAATACTTCTAAATAGTTGATGCAGTAGTTAGAATTCTGAATTTTAAGTGGCTTATTCAGTTGTTGCTTTTGTTTCACAAGCTAGTGACTCTTCATACGTTTTGTGTTGTAGATTATTTTAAGTTAGTGCACAAGCTATAGTAAAATAAACTTTTAATTATTGTTATATAGTTTTTGTAAGTTTTTAATTTTATGCTGGCAGTAACTCATCCTGATGCTTTTAAGCCATTAGATAAAAATCATTTTAGAGCTACAATACGATTTTAGTTTTTGCTACATTTAACTTTGTAGTTGTGATAGCAGTTTATGTACTTAAACAGTGTTATGATCTTTTTTTAATTATCAGATACATACAGAATGTCACAAAAAGTGCATGTCCATTTTATACACAACTTTGCAAATTTATACACAACTAATATAAAAATTTAATTAAAATAAAATATAAAAATTTTATACACAACTTTGCAAAATTAGAATTCTGAATTTTAACACATTCGATGCCACCAAAATTTATATATCCATCCTCAGAAGCCGAATTTAAAAAAAGTGTTTTAATGATTAAAAAACGTTCCTAATATTTTAATAGTAAAGCCAGAAAAAAAGAAAAACCTTTTATTTTCGTGTTTAGTGTAAAAAAATTTCGGACGCTCTAGAGCGTCAGTGGCACTTCACGTTCAACTTATTATCTGTTTGCCACTGACGCTCTGGCGCGTCTCATCATTTTTCTGCAAAATTATTGACACATTATATAAAGTCACAGTTTAAAAGAAATAAAACGTTTAATTGGATAAAGAGAAGTGAAATTTATGAAAAATTATAAAATGTAACACTAAAACATAAAAATATATAAATGTAAATGTAAGATTATAAAATGTAACAAATATTGTATAATATACATAAACAACATAATAGAAAATGAAAAAAAAAATTAAACTTATTACAAACAAAATGTCAGTGTAGAACAGTACTGCATAAATATATTATCACTTATGGTATATTTCACAGCAATTCAAGCAATATCCTGGCTTGTTGGGACAGTCACGGCACTCATACGTAGTGTCCGTGCGTTTGCCTTGAGAGGAACAAGATGTACACCTTTTTCTTTGTATTTTGGTTTTACCAGGTGCAAGTTCTCTTTTCTGAAGAGTATGTCTGAGATTCTTGGGAGTCGGCTTTTGTTCGTCTGTTGATGGCAAAAGTGATTTTACAACGTTCAGTCGGTACTCGTAAAGTGATATTTTTTTTCCGGAATATTTATTATAAAGAGCATGTGATTATAAAGAGCAAAGAGTTCATTAGCATTACTTCAATAGTATGAAAGAACAATTTTTTATACCAGCGTAGTGATTTTCTCTCCGAGAGATAATATGACAGCATTTGATCTTGCCGATCTACACCAGACATAAACGCATTGTATTTGATGATTGGCAGAGGCTTCTGCTTTATTTCATTTCGTTTATTTAAAATGTCAACCATTTCATTTTTGTATTCCATAGAAATATAAGACACTTCACGCTTATCTTTCCATTTTCCGATCATTACTCCCTGACAATACCTTTCAATAGTATCGCCTTTTCGCAATTTAGTAGTTTGAACATTCTTTGGAGTGTTTTTTCGAGTGGTTCTCAATGTGCCTGTGCAGTGTGTCTTTTTATCTAACAGTAACTTGGCCAAGTCAAAGCTATTATAATAATTGTCCATGAAAACATGGTGACCGACATTTAATTTTTCATTCAGTAAATGCAAAACAATTTTTTGTGTATGGTTTTGCCCTCCATAGTCATCTAATAAACCAGTATACACGGCAATCTTTTGCACTATTCCACTTGATGTGCTCAAAATATAAAGTTTTATACCGTACTTATGTCTTTTATTCTTTATGTATTGGCGAAACAATAATCTACCTCGCCAGAGAACCATAGATTCATCCAAAGAAAGTTCTCTATTAGGATAATATATCTCGCACATTCTTTCGTTAAAAAAATCGATAACAGGGCGTATTTTATATAACCTGTCTGTAGGTTGAGGTTCTCCAGGTTCACTATTTTTTGCAAAATGTAATGCACGTAAAATTAATAAAAACCGATTTCGGCTAATGCTATTTGCAATGCCTGCATTATGAAATAATGGGTCCTTCTTTCAGTAGTCCTGAAGTCTATTCATTCTTACTGTCCCCATTTGCAAGAATGCTCCCAAAAAAACTAAAAATTCATCCACTTTTAAATCTTTCCAAAGCGTTATTCGTGACTTTTCTTTCGTTTTATCGCTATTTTGTATTTCTAATGCGTAACGATTTGTTTCTTCGACTATTTTTTCCAGAAATACTTCAGTGAGGAAAAGGCGAAAATATCCGATAGGAGTACTTTCAGTTGGCTGTATTAGCAAGGACTCAGATTTTGTAAATGTATGACTTACCATGCAACTTGAATCTGTTTTCCAGTCAACCTGTCGGATTACCGGTAATTGTTGATCTTCTGTGTCAGAATCCGACATTTCTAAGTTATCCACAGCGACATCACTATCTCCTTCCGATTCGCTCGTAGAATCCCAACCGTAATCTTCATCGTCTACGCTGTCATAATCAGAAAGATCACTCTTTTCTAGTAATTCTAATATTTTGGCATCAGTCAGTTTTTTACTTACTTTCTTTTTCTTAGGCTGTGAAGGTCCTGCAATACTTGTACTGTCCGCCATTTTTAAAAATGCACAAAAAAAAAAAAAAAAAATTAAAACACAAAATTTAAAAACCACGCACTGAAAATATAAAAATAATGCTTCACTAATGTGCCACAAAAACCTCATCGTTCAACCTCCAAATCCGAACTAAAGCAGTTTACTTATCATACTCGATTGTCGCCCCAGAGCGTCACCGGCATGGGAGGTAGCACCATGCTGACGCGCCAGCGCGTCAGTGGCAGCAAATGTGTTAAGTGGCTTATTCAGTTGTTGCTTTTGTTTCACAAGCTAGTGACTCTTCATACGTTTTGTGTTGTAGATTATTTTAAGTTAGTGCACAAGCTATAGTAAAATAAACTTTTAATTATTGTTATATAGTTTTTGTAAGTTTTTAATTTTATGCTGGCAGTAACTCATCCTGATGCTTTTAAGCCATTAGATAAAAATCATTTTAGAGCTACAATACGATTTTAGTTTTTGCTACATTTAACTTTGTAGTTGTGATAGCAGTTTATGTACTTAAACAGTGTTATGATCTTTTTTTAATTATCAGATAACATACAGAATGTCACAAAAAGTGCATGTCCATTTTATACACAACTTTGCAAATTTATACACAACTAATATAAAAATTTAATTAAAATAAAATATAAAAATTTTATACACAACTTTGCAAAATTAGAATTCTGAATTTTAAGTGGCTTATTCAGTTGTTGCTTTTGTTTCACAAGCTAGTGACTCTTCATACGTTTTGTGTTGTAGATTATTTTAAGTTAGTGCACAAGCTATAGTAAAATAAACTTTTAATTATTGTTATATAGTTTTTGTAAGTTTTTAATTTTATGCTGGCAGTAACTCATCCTGATGCTTTTAAGCCATTAGATAAAAATCATTTTAGAGCTACAATACGATTTTAGTTTTTGCTACATTTAACTTTGTAGTTGTGATAGCAGTTTATGTACTTAAACAGTGTTATGATCTTTTTTTAATTATCAGATACATACAGAATGTCACAAAAAGTGCATGTCCATTTTATACACAACTTTGCAAATCAGAAGTTTATGCAAATCTTAGTTATTGCCGGAGTTAATATGAATACTGCAGTTGTCATTTTTGGCATTTCCTGTATTGCATTGACTGATTTATTGAAATTATATGTGAAATTGCAGTACCTTTTGTATAATGTTTTATGAAAAATCTGAAGAGACCCGAAGCTCTGTTGAAAAAATAAGATTACTGGGGCAAGTCTATTTAACATTGAGGTAAATGGCTGTTTGCTAACTAAATTGGCAAAATATCTCCAAGCTGGCCATAGTTTTGGTGACTAATTTTTGTGGCCAAACTTGGTGAACATTTGCAACATTTTGGTCCAGTCTATAACTATAGTTGGGACTCTTAATTGAACCCTATGTGTAACTGCAATCGTATCCGGCTGTTATATCTAACTTTAAGCATATATGCCTTCCAGTAATTTCAAGAAATGGAAAGTACTAGAGATTTCTCAGCGACCAGAGAAAAATTGTATAAGACTGAAGAGAGCATCAGTTTTCAGTTTTTAGTTCAGAGATGTGAGTTTCACTCTTTACATGCACTTTGTATTGCCTTTTGTTTAATGTTCTTAGTAGTTTAAAGTGGTAACTACTGACTGTGCTCTATCATACTGAGAAGAGCTGTATTAGTTCTTTTGTGGAAAATATTAGAAATGTAAAGTGTTCCTTTTGCGAAAATAAATCTTACCTAGCTATCATCGGTTCTGTATGCATTCATTCCATTATGAACCTGTGCACACACAACAGTATGTTATGTATATTTTCATTTTGTGATTTTTATTGCATTATTCAGTTCCTTTTTTGTTTTTCCAGCTCTTCAGATTTTGCTAGATTCTCTAGATCAAGTATGCAAAAAAGTTGACACACCTGTTGAAGATCATTTGTTTTTATCACAGTTGTTACAGAACAAAAATTTACAATCCCTCATTACAGTAAGTTTTTTTGAGGTGCTTTAATGGATTTTATATTTTTGAATGTAATACATTTTTCTGTAATAACTGAATATTTAATATAATAATTGTTAGAAGGAAAAGTTGCCAGAAAAGTTCTGACTTCAAACACATTTCTCTGGTCAAAGTTCACTGTTAATTATATTGCCCAATATTTAATTTTTCATATTTTGCAGCGTCTGAAACAAAAATTTTCCTAGCATCTGAATTCAGGCAATATAAAGTATATAGATGATGTCTAAGTTGCATATAATATGAAAAACCTTCAAACTGAAAATTTCTAAAAACCCAGATACCTTTAGAATTGAAGTATTAATTTTAGGGAGTGTTGTAGAGTGAAAAAAGATATAGCATTGTAAACTGAGAAGAGTATGTTAAGATGGTTTGGATATATAGAGAGGATGAACAAAAGAAGATATACAAAATGAGTATAAAAGGCAAGTGTGGAGAGGAGAGTTGGAAGAGGGTCGACCTCAACAAACATAAGTTGATCAGACTGAAGACATTCTTTGTAAAAGCCAGCGTAAGAGTGCCCTAATTAAGTGAATAACAATATACTTACCTATATAATTTAAGTTTAAAAAATGTGACTCTCAAAAGAGATTTCAATCGTTGAACTGTTGATAATTGGCTGTTTACTAATGAGTTTGCCGACACTGATCTAAGTAAATTTTTCTTTGTGTAAATTCACCAGGAATGCTGAGAGTGGTATATTTTTCACGTATGTACTTATGTTCTCAAGCAATGTTAAAAGAATATAATTTCACTCTCCAAACAGAAGGCATTTCTGACTCATTTTTAGTGTAATGTAAATATTAGAAAATCGGCTTTATCCGACACATTTGGAACTCCTTACAGCCAGACATTTAAAATGGCTGCCTATATAGCCTATTCCATCCTATAACATTGTTCTTAATTTTCCAAAAGAGAAATTTTAGCATCTACAAATGCTTTTTATAATTCAACTGAAAATTAGGTTTTATGAGAAGATGGCTCAAAACAGGTGGAAATCAGAACTGATATTTGTCCATCTTTTCTTTCACAAATTTATTAAGCTGAATGGGCTTTAAGTCTCAAAATGGATTTTACATCATTTACTATAAACGGCGAATCACTTTTCATATTGCCACCAAATATTATTGCCCTGTATTAGTTTTTAAAGAAATAAAATAATGAAGTATGCATGTGTGTATGTATTCTCTTTGCAGTGTGAAAATAAAAAAGTCAGTGCCTAGGATCATGTAATTTTGAATAACGTAGTTCTCCACCCAAACATGTACACTTGGAAGCCCAAAGAAATATTTCATATTTGTAAAACTTTAATGAATATTTGAACAAACTCAACGGAAGTGATCAATGTCAATTCTGTATGGAATAAAACAATTTTATCTTCAGCTAGACTATCTATCAGAAACTCTAAAGATATGTTGCTTTTAAATATTTTGTGATTTTTGCCATTGAATTTAACTGTAAGTGCGATAGGTACAAAGAACCTAATATTTAACTAATAATATTAACACCAAAAACATTACTAATAAAAAAAATTTTTTTTAAGTGAGAGAGTTTTGAAAGCCATCTTATTAAGAAGACTCTGAGGAAAGTGTGAAGAATAAAGATAATAAAGTTGATAATAAACCTAAAAAAAAAAAAAAAAAAAAAAAAAAGTGATTTAGCATGAGTAAATGCAACAGCAGACTGGTAGACTGTGAGCGAGGACGTAAAAAAAAAAACTTAACAAACACTTTTGCGCGACAGTTAAAATTTTAACCCTTTCAGATTTCGCTTTTTTTTTTTTTCCCAAGTATAAGGTTTCAAAATACTACTTAAAATTTACTTTTACTTAAAAAAAATATTTCTTTAAAGAAAATAATGCGCAATAAAACTGTGATATCAGTAGCAAAAACAGGATGATGAAAACCTTCTGATGAAATTTCCCAATTTTTTACTTTTTAAATTACTACTTTAGGCATTTTTTTTTTTCTAGCAATATTTAGTTTGCATTAAGGAAGCTACCTTTTATGACCATCTGAGATTTTTTTGCGAGTTTGCATTTTTTTGTTATTAGTTAAGTGAACGTCGCATTTTCACTGAAGTCCTGTTGATTTTATTTGCCACTTCTATTATGGTTTATTGCTTGGTAAAGATCCTATTTATGACAGCTCTGTTCATGGTTTATTGACTTTAAAGAATATAAACTTAATTGCGTAAACATTCTTAATTTTGTGTAGACCCCCCAAACTAGGATGGTTTGTAAAAATAAGCATTAATAGCAGAACAGATTTTTTTTTAATTTAATTTTATTTTTTTAAAGACAGGGAGAAGCTATGGCATTTTGCCTAAATATCCAAGTTATACTCATAAATTATGAATTTATAACATTTTTCTTTATAGTAATTAATCAAAATGTATATGTTTTTTAGGTTCATAATAAAATAAACAGCCAGAATGTCCAACCATCGTATCAAGATGTGAGCAGACTTGCCAAAGATGTAGGTTAATTTTCTAGTAGTAATGTAGGTTAATTCACAGTTAATTTTCTTTACTTATTACCTTTTTACTTTTAATTATTTAACATATCCTTGTTGATAGATTAAATTTGTTAAATTCTTTTAGACTTAGATAATTATATTTTAAGTAGTATGTGATGTTCATATACATTGTCATTTTTGGGGTAATATGCTGAAAAATCTTATGATGTTAGTATATGTAATGTTTTTTAATTGTTCAGATTCAATTGAATTTTGACTGATTTTCTATATGTTTAATTTATTAAATGTATATTTGGCTTGGTCTAGCAAGATATATTTTTAAAAATAACATCTGGGTAACTACTAATGTGTATGACATTTTGCTTTAAATTAATTTTGAATAAAAATAACTTCAAAGAAGGTAAGACGTTATGATAAAAATGTCCCAAGCTTTTTAGCAGGGTTTGATGAGCAGTTTGAAAGTAGTGAAAAAGTCCTGTTTGGTTACTATTTAAAGCAATATCCAGATATGCTTGTAGAGGAGGGAAATTACAAGTGTGTTAGATAGACTGCCTTTAAAAATAGCTGCAACACTTTGGTTTTTATGGATTTCCAGATAGCATGCCCTGCCATATCTACATGGTTGCACTTCAATGTTTCAATTTAATCTTTCTGAATTCAAAGTATGTTCTCTCTTCTTATAGTTATAATTTCAATTTGCTAAGTATTTTACTCTTTCAATGCTAGTTTTTATTGTATTATGCATTCCATTATAGTAAAAAATGTTAGCTTTCAAAATTTGAAAAATCATAGTTTTAATTTCTGAGAATGCAAAGTTATGTTTTTAAATAAATAAAATCTTATCTGAGTTTATTTCATTGAAATTCTGCAAAAATATATCATAAAGAAATATAAGCTTTGTTATCTATAGAGAGAGAGAGAAGAAAGTCTATGTGTTTGCTTTCTATTAACTCGGTCACTACTATATTTATCATCACCAAACTTTTTACAATTCTTTTCTGGATCCTGGAAAAGGTCGATATCCACTTTTTTCCAAAGAAAAGTAGCTAAAATCAGAGGTATTAATTAAAACTTGCAAAACTATAACTTTTGCCCTCATTTTTCTTAGTGGCAACAGTCTCGCAAGCTGAAGATGAAAATTTTGAAAGTTGTTGCCACTGCTTGCTTTCAAATCGTAGAGTTTGTTAATAAAAAATTGTAAGTTTTATAATGCAATAAAAATAGCATTGGCAAACATTAAATACATTATTCCTGATTCCAAAAATTCGAGGGAAGCCATTTCGACTATTCCCATCTTCATACGACTTTAATCAGCTGAAATATGAATTAAAAAGTCTGAAAGCGCTAATTTTCGAACTCATTTTTCCGAGTGGCAAAAGTCTTGCGCATTGGAGATAAAAATGCTTTATTTTGAAAAGTGTTGCTACTGCTCGCATTCAAATCGTAGAGTTTGTTAATAAAAAATTTGTAAGTTTTACAAAATCTATACATATAAAAAAGATTGTCTGTTTGTTTGTGTTATTGATTTCTGATAAATTACAATCAATTTTTTGGCCACATTTAATCGACTAAACTTGAATATAGGTGAAATATTGGATGGAACTTGAGCTTTTACAACCATTTGATTAGAAAGACGAAAATCATTAAAAACTGCATGCCATTGTTGCTGATATAATGGTTTTTTTTTGGGGGGGGGTCGCAATATCACATCAAACTGATAAATATTACAACTACAAATCATATTTATTGCATCATTATTAGAGAAGGATTACAGCGGTATCGTTCTCTCTGTTGTAATTTATTCTCAATCTAACTTAACTGGCATTGGATACTTACGCTAGTACTAAATAAAGAGATTCTTCATTATGCTGTTGTATTATCAACTTAAATGGATTATTGAAGATTCTTTCCATGCAAGTTATTGCAGTGCTTGCTGAAAAATGGTTGTGTGACATTACCATCTGTATTGCATGATATATTATCAAGCAGTGAAAAAAATATGTGTTTTCTAAAATGATATAGTATCAATAGATATGAATAAATTTACACTGTAGAAAAGTGATATTTCATTGTTTCAAACTTCCTCATCTCCTTAAGTCCTGCAGCTGTCTAATTTCTTATTTAACATTATACTTGTCATTTCATATTATCAGTTTTGTATTGGCTTGAGATCTGAATTGGCTTGTCTGTAGGATTTTTTTGCCAAAGATTTATTTGAGTAGATGGAACACTTATCCCAATCCTCCATATCCCCCCAATAGAATTTAAAGGTATGTCTTATCAGTCCCATATAATTTAAAATATGCCACTATTATTGTAACACAGTGTAAGTAAAAAGCATACATTTTCATATCTACCATCTCTTGGCATTTCATTGCAGTTGCAAGTCTCTTGGTAGATAGCAGAATTTCCTGTTTTTTCAAGTTTTAGCCTGTACTACCGAAAATATTTCTCAGAAACAAATTAAATTTATGGAATTAATGGAATCTAAATTCTAATAATTTCATTACCCCTCTTAGTGAATTTCAGCATGATTTTTGTCATCAAATTTTATTTCATTTGTACTGTTTAATCTACTATAGACATTGTAGAACTTTTTCTGAAGATTCAACGTATCTTTTACCGGTTAATATTTGTACTATATTTGATTTACATTAGTATATGACTCCTATTTATGTTTTTATTCAATATTAAATAGAAACATAAAGAATTTATTCTAAAGAACTTCACTTTTCTTGAAAAGAATATAGATTTTTGTTTATGAAGTTATTGAGTTAGAAAATAGGGAAATCTTTTACTTTTATTTTTACAGCATCAGCTGATAAATGATGACAAATATGGAGTTTTCATGATAACCATCTGTGGAATTCATATAGTATAGAAGAAAAATAAAATATAATTATTAGCTCTTAAGGGCTATAAGTCTCAAAATGGCATTTTTCGTCAAATAACTTAAAGCATCAATCACTTTTTCAAATTGTTGTCACCAAACATTATTGGCCTGTATTGTATTTAAAGAAATTAAATAATAAAGAATCTGCATGAATGTATGTATTTTTCTTGCATTGTGAAAATACAACACTGCTTAGAGCCATCAGATTTTGAATAATGCATGTCAACCGCCTGAAATATGGGCACCTGAAACCCAATATTGAATTTTGAATTTGTTTTATTATCTATTTTGTATTTTGTAAAACCTTAACAAATTTCTGATTTAAGCACTCAACGATTTCAAAGAGAACAGTGGCAACACTAAACAGAATAAAACATTATCTCCAGCACTTGAGACTGTCTAGAAATCCTAAAGATATGCTGTTTTTAAATGTTTTTAGCCCAAATGCTGTTGAAATGTGTACATATGTAAATGAAAAACTTTTGGTGTAATATAAATCTTTGGGTGTTATATAAGATTTAAAAGCTTTCAGATTTTTTCTTTTTTAAAATTTTATCTTCATCACATTTAAAAGTTCTTTGTCAAATAAAAGCTTTACTTCACTGCTGCTGGATTTCCTTGGTAGAAATGTGTAAAATGAAATTAACAAAGAAAATTGGAAAGTACAAAAGGAAATTAGTCAAAGAATATAACATTTAAAACATCTTTTTAAATATTTTACATAATCATATTATAAATAGTTTATTAACCTGAACTGCATAATAAACTGAGTGTAAGTCAGTTTGGAGTTCTTTTGAAATGATGCCACTACATAAAATGAAAATCTCCTCAAATTCAGAATTTTTCATATTTTAAGGCTGATATATATACATTGTAAAATTAACGTGATGATCAATAAAAATTAATGAGATATAGTTCTCTCGGGATGTTAGATGTGACAGGAAAATGCGGGTTGAGTTTCAAGCATGAACATTAACCTGATGCAGGAATATAGCTTATTTAATCTGTATAAACATGTTATGTTTTCTGTTCTAAAAAGTTGTATCTTTTTAACATTTTTTGTTGTCAATTACAATAAGAGTTACAATATGCTGATTTATGATGATTTAAATTATTTATGAAGAGAAATGTTTGTAGGAGTGTTATTTTATACTTACATGCATGATCGTTTATTTATTTTTGTCAAGTTGACTTAATTTCCTTCTTTTTCAAAGGTTAAAGAATTACTGAAAGTTTCTAAGTCACCAGAGTCAATTGAGTTGCAAGTATTATTAGATAAACCTCATTTAAAGGTAATATTTTTAACTTGTTCTTCTTTGTGTTGAACAATCATCTGAAATTTCAAATTTTGAGGAGTAATTTGTGTCTGTTATGAAGTAACTGCCTTTAAGAATAACAAAGTTCTTACATATTTTATAAGTGTAATACACTTATTCATTATGTCGGGGGGGGGGGGATTATTTCCATCAGTCACATGAAATATTACAACAATTCTTAGGTATTTCTAAGAGGAGAAAATTAGTAATGATAAAAAAATAAGTTTAGTCAACAATCAACTATGTAACATAATGGAATGCATGAAATAGATCTTTTTTGTAATGTACTTTAGTTTCTTGTAGTGATAAAGTTCTTACCTTTGAAGCTAATATCACTGTAAAAATTAAATGAAAATTTAATGTTATTTAAAAGTCTAATCATTATTTTTGTACTAAATTTCAATGCAACTCAATGAAATGCATATAATAGGAATAAGAGGACATGTCATATTTCATTACGAGTAATTAATGACAATTTACCTTTTTCTATTCTTAAAATTTTATTAATGCTAAATCAAAAGGGAAAAATATCACCTTCCCAAAAGAAAGATTGTGGTAAAAATAAAGTCTTAAATATGAAAACTTAGCTCAAAAACTTCAATATTATACATAATAATGAAAATTAGAACATTATATATTAAAATGAAGTACTAAGAAGAACAATGAATGTACAGCAAAAGAATAGCCTGTCAAAATTTACTTCATATAGTTATCTCAGCTATTCTGAATTTCATTGTGTTAAATTTCTGTTAATATGTACACTAAATCAGAAATAAAAAAATATCTGATGTGTACACCATGACTTCCTTGTATGAATATTAAATATATACATTTTTTCCTGCATTTCATTTAAACTTATTGAATTGAATTAAATCTACTTCATCGATATTGCATAAACCACAATAGAATAAATGCACTCTTAAAATCCATGATATTTATATACTATAGCAACACTCTAGTGCTAGGTTCACTTAACAGCATTAGATCTCATTCATTTTATAACTGAGAATGCACAACAATTATTTCATCTGGAGAATTTTCTAATCTTTGCCACATTTTCTCTTCAAATACTATAATAAATCTACAATGATATACAAAAAAAATTAAACAAATGAAAAAGAAACAGTTTTTTTACACACAATTCAGCACCACTTACCTAATGTGCATGCGCTACTCGTAAACATTCTCCTCTGTCTGATACAGACTAGGGACAATATTTCCTGCTAATGCGAAACACTTATTTCTTTGAATTTCATTAGAGATATATTTCTCATTCAATTAGTTTTCTCATTTCACCACAAGGCAAAAATAATAAAAACTGAAAATATCTTCATTAAAAATTGAAAGGTCCAGAAAAACAAACAATTAAAAAAATAAATAATTCATTGTGCCCAAAGTGACCTTTCTTTAGCGTTTTGCGTGCTACCTTTAACTATTACATATCATGTTCTTTGCACTTAAACCATAAAATTCTATTCAACAGCAATATCGCAAAATAATTTTCAAATGTGCATATTTTTAGAATTTCCTATACACAGTCTCCAACGCTGGAGATAAAATTCTCCCCCCTCCCAAAGAGTGTTGTCATTGCATGCTTTGAAATCATTGGGTTTGTTAATCAAACATTCGTTAAAGTGTTACAAAATATGAATTCAATAAGAAAAAATTCCAAATTAGGACTTCCAGATGCCGATATTTGGTGAAGGATTACATTATTCAAAATTTGATTTTCCTTGGTACTGTGGTTTTATCACAATGCAAGAAACATATATACGTTTATGCAGATTCTTCATTATTTTTGATTTATTTTGATGATAGTTTGCTTACATTTCGGATTGTAAATAAATTTTATATGAACATGTAAATTAGCAGCAGAACAATCTTTGTTAAGAATTGAATCTTATCCATGTTAATCTTCTGTCTGTATCTAGTTACACTAAAGATGGAAATAATGAAAAGTTAAGGCAGATGGTTGCTTTCTTTTATTTGTATTTGAAGTAATTGTAAATTTTCCAGAATTAGATCAGTTCTCTTTTGTTTTTGCTATGAAATTTAGTAACTCTTTATGTAAAAGTATTTGGAAGGGTGAAGAAAAAAAAAAAAAAAAAAGATGAGAAATTATATCACTGTGGGCTGTAAAAATTTAATGTGAAATTACATTGCTAATTCAAATTCATCTATTTGCTCATTCTTGCATAATCCAGCTGCATTTCTTTATGTAAGATAATGTCAGAAATTTATAAAATTCTACTTCAAATACCAACTAGATATTAAAGTTTGATGAAATTTTATCATGGAACTTTTGGCTAAATTTCACTACTTTATGTCACCATATGTAATGTTATATTTTATAAGAACTATTTTTGTGCTTAAAATTCCTTTATAATTGATGCAATTAAGTGAAATTTCACAACACTATGCCACCATATGTAATGTTACATTTTATAAGAACTATTTTTGTGTATAAAATTCCTTTATAATTGACACAATTAATATGTTGACTGCCCAACACGAGATAACTCGTATTAGCGCTCTTCTTCAGGACACCCAATATGAGTTATCTTGTAGTTTCTTGACTTGCCACTTTAGCGCCGCTACAAGTAACTTACTCACTTAATGCTTGTTTTAGCTGTACCGAGGCGATAAGTCGAAGCATGTCTGTACGAATCAACTCTCGTAGTGGGCTTCTGCGAAGAACTTTGTTTAACAAAAGCCGACTAAAAGATAATTCGTAGGGCCCCTTTTTCTACAAAAAAAAAAGAAAAAAAAAAGAAAATCCTGTAAACTTTTTAATAATTGTTACGAATCATAATTAGTATTTTTAATAATATAATACGATTAAATCGATTTGGCTTCTTGGACCGGAATCCGAAAAGTGCCGGGGCTGTCAATGTGTTAGGTGCATATGCGTGACATAAATTCCTAAAAGCTGAACTTGTTTATATTATTTGTTCCTCTGTAGTTTTGTAATTATTATAATTAATCATTTCAAGAGGTAACTGCTGATCATTGCCATTTTATGTTTTCAGATATCCACTTATAAGTACATAGTATGTATGCAGTCTACCACTTTTATTATATTTATCATTTCTTTTTTCCTTCATTTTATCACATGTTTGAATATGAAAGTTATTGACTATTTGTTTTATGAAGCTATTGTTATTGAATTATGAAATTACTGAAATTTAAATTGGTTAAAGGAAAAAATAAGGGGCACACCAAATTTGATGATTAACATATTAGATTGTGATATGTTCTGAACACCTAGCTTTTTCATTGTTTTGTAATGATTTTATTGTGGCAACCTTATTTTTGTTTTATAACCAGAATTAATGTAATGTAGCACTAATACAACAGTAATATATCATATGATCTATATAATGTTTAGTATGCACTGTTCTGAAGTTCTGAATTTTTTTAAGTGTAAGCAGATTGCTGTATGCATGAGGAAGAATAATTCATATAAGTTTCAATAGTTTCATAAGATGAAAAATTTGGTAGCTCTCATATTCGAACGTGTGATAAAATGATAGCAAAAAAAAGGGGGGCACTATCTAAAAAAAAAAAAAAAAACAAGTAAAAGTATTTGATCATATATTACATAAATAAATAATTAAATAAAAGTAGTAAGCCGCATATTACTTAAATAAAAGTAGTAAATTAGATATTGCATAAATACACAGTTATCTTTTAGGTTCTTATTGTGTGGCATTATCAGAATAAAGTTATTGTTTGAATATATTAAGAATAATATGGAAGTTCCTTTTTTTCTTCTGTTTCAGGCTCTTTTTCAAACTCATGACCAGGTGGCAAGAAAAGACTTCCTTCCAGCTTTACCAGATGTGCCTTTTGAAGTAGATGAAGATGATGAAAGTGTCAAAGTTGTTCAACTTATAAAAAACACTGAACCTTTGGTAAGTTAGTGCTTTTCTTTTCCTCTCCACTGTATTAATAAAATGTAAAATTATTACTATGATTACTTTATGTAATTCTGTCATAGGTAGAATCTAAAATGCATCTCTTTTAAGTGTATTTTTAGTCTAAAATAATTGAAGATTTGTAATTTTTAAAAATGTGCTTTTTTAAGTAAATAAGCTTTTCATTTATTGTTATTTTCTATATTTCTGTTTAGAATAAGCTTTTTTTGAATGTTTTTATGTTTTTGTTCAAAGTGAGCTTTTCATTTGTTGTTATTTTGTCATTCTGTACCTATTTATGATCTCATCCTGTACATTTAATGCTTTGAAGTGACTTAAAAGAGATTATTTTCTGTATGTATGTAATTTCATTTTCTTTTGTGTGTCAGTATAGATGATAGTAAAGGCGAAAAAAGTGAATTTCTCATTTTAAATATGTTTTAATAAAATAAGTATATAATTACCTGTGATCTCGTATGTATATGAGACATGGCCAAACTGTGGCTCTCTGACACCTTAACTGCAGCTACTTGCGATCCTTTGCCGTCTGAAATGCAACTTGTTTTGAATGAATGTACTTTCATTTTTTAATACAAATGGAATTTGAAATTGAAATCGTGCAATGCCACATTTCTTTATCAATCGCTAATTTTTTAATTTCTCATATTATGTATGTAAAAATTTGACAGCTTTCAAACTGTCCACTGGTAGCTTATCGTCAGAGCAACAAGTAAAATTACAAATAATTCTATTTCTCGCAATTACTGTTCTGGTTATATTACTTTTTGAACAGGCAATTGTAATTGGAATACACTAATACTACATTAATCTAAAACTCAATGCTAATACATTTATTTAATTACTCTCCCTAATATTTTTCTCTCAAATTAATTTTATTTACTTCAGACAGTATTTGGTTACATTCCTGTGTGATCCCATTGTTCACAACAGTTGTGATCTACCTGGAAGATTTGCTATTCGTATCCTTGAATGGTGTGAGTAACTGCTGAAGAAACCTGTTTCACCTTGCAATCCATATAGAGCTCTTTTAATATGTGGAAGAATTTTACAAGGATTTTATTTTTGGTGGAGTCTCAACTTTCTGTGGAACTCCTTCAAAATTAATTTCCTATCCCTAAGCAAGTCAAGCATTTTTTTGCAATTGCTTTACATATTTAGCAACCATTCACAGTAATATGCTTAATGAATATTTTTCCTACATGAAATTCTACATATCTTTCATAATAATTCCTTGGTAATCTTAAGCAGAGATCATAATTAATTTCACCAATAGTTGTGCATGCTGAAATAATTGGAGTAGTGGGAAGAATCACTGCTTTAACAACAATTTAAATTTTAGTCAAAATGTTATATTCCCATTTCATGAAATATAGTTATTTCAGATAGAGATCTCTTACCTTAATCACCAAATCTTCATATCGATAACGCTGTGTGAAGCAAATGAGGGATCAACAGAACACAAATGTTTCTGCCAAAATCGGCATATCGATATTGGTGAAATCTCTTTAGCTTGATATTTTCTTGCATTTTTTGTTTGATGACCTTCTTTCTGTCTACCTCGCACTAGGTTAGAAACATTTTGCTGCACTAGGTTAGAGTCATCAGTAAATTTGCACTAGGTTAGAGGCATTTTGCTGCCTGGCATATCTAAAAATTTTCATCCCTTAGTACTGCCACTCTGTAGCTGCACCGGTTGCCCTGGCTCTGATGCCAGCATTACATTTCTTTTAATCTGTTCTTCCTAATTTTCAATTATCGGTCTTATATGTTTTTCATGAAAGCTTAGCAGCCAAACGAAAAGTTGTACAATGACCCACTGCTTGATCATTACAAATCTCAGGCAATAATGGGAAATTTTACTCCTGTAAACGTTTATTTTTAGTCTGATCTTTTATTTTTTAAAGTATTCTCTGCCTATAGACTCCCTTTCCAACTCCATTTGAGATTTACTTTCTTCATACAAGTTTGGTAACCCAATGGAAGGCTGTACTACATGACTGTTAGGCTGACAATAAATTAATTTTAAATTTCTTCTGAGTTATTTTACTTAGAAATTCAAGACCAGATGGTAAGTCATTTGATTGCCTTTATGGGTCCAACAGTTAGAATATGGAGAATCTGTACACCTATTTGGCAAGAGCTTAAGAACTAGACTATTGTGCAAATGTCTGCCATGTTACAAAAAGCCTCCACATCAAACATTTGTGCATGTCTGAAGAGTTACACATTCACGTTATATTTGCATTTGCGAAATAAATTCATTATATTAGTGACAGATTAGAAACTACAGATTTATTAGCAATAGGTTATGTATGTACACAATTATCATAAAGATTCAAGAGGTGGTTTCAAAAATTTTCAGTGATGTGCATGAACTTTCTCTTGTGGAGCCATTAGGATTTTTTATGTGGGAGACATAAAAAATTAGCAATGCCCTCGCCGAGACTTGAGCATGGACCTCTTGAATATACGTAATGTGTGGTACTGTTACACTCCAAAGGAGGGAGAAAACATCTTACACACCCCTTTTAAAGGGCAACTATCCCCAGTCGCCAAATTCTGGTGAAGAAGAATCATCATTCACCGCATTTTTAGATTGGGTACCAATATAGATAAATTAGGTGATTTTAAGCAGAAGACATAAAAAATGAGCAATGCCCTCACCTGTACTCAAACCTGGACCTCTCGAATATGCGCTGAATGTCCTACAGTAACACCACCAAGGCATGGCAGAAGAGAGGGAGAAAATACCTTTTAATCTATGTCCAACATTTATCAGAACAATTCGAGAGTTCGTTTCGAGAATTTTCAATGATGCGCATTAATTTTGTTATCTGTGTCCAAAATTATCGGAATTATTCAAGATGCCACACTGAAATACTTTATCAGTCAGGGTCATCAGGAGAGAGACTGATTATTCAAATACCACTGAAAATGCAATTGTATTCTTTTTTTGGTGAATTCTACTTTACTGGGCCTCATAAAAGTAGTTATTCCAAAGTTTTGCGAGATAAATATTTGTCGGTTTTTTAGGCTAGACTTCAAAGATTCAAATGATCTCAGTATGTTGATCCTTACGTTAATTGTGTGGAGAAACAAAATTACTTTGTAAGCAAACAAGTTAATAGCTTATTTTTAAATAAATATTCTTTCTTGAATTCGCAGGTTTTTCTGCAGTGCAGGTTGACGTGTATCATTGAATTTTATCATTTCTAAAAGGCTGCTTATGAGTTAAAAAAAAACACTCAATTTATTTTTAAATAATGACTTGCAATTTACTCTAAGTTGCCCAGTATATAAGAGTTACAAATTTTTATTTTTTTTGGGGATTTTTCTGAATACAAAACAGTCAGTATAGGATGTATTTTTTTGTATTTATATGTCATGTTAATTACATATTCATTAATTTAAAAAATTCTTTATGTTCAAAACCTGTTTCATTATTTTTTAAATGATATAAATTTGGACGTGTAACTCTTGAACATTCATAAAATCTATCATGCCTCTCCCATAGTCTTGAAGTTTGGCCATCCCTGATATGTATCATATACAGGATATTTAGAAAAGATTGTATGACTGACATCTTTTCTTGAATTGTTAGTCCACACAGCCCTGATTTCAGGGTCTTGCGAGAGATTTTTGATTAAAAACATTGTAAATTAAAATTTGTTTATCAGCCTTATAATAATAATAAGTTATTTTTCATCCTGCTAAAGATTGCTTAGGACAGATTGATCCAAAAAGTCCTGTTGATTGTGAAAAAATTGTCAAAATTATATAATTTAACCTGTTTCATTTGAAGGGAAAAGTTAGAGATGTGTCAGTTTAGGCATAGTGTCATTAATAAAACAGCATTGATAAAATATGTCAGTTTCATTGCTGTTAAAAATATCTTTTAAATTGTGCATTTCCATGATGCATTTTACTTTTTATTTTTCCATATTACACAGCTATCTTTATTAACATTATCAGTTTCACCACGTATGGTCTTGCAACTACTCATGTTGCTTTTTGAATTTCTCCAGCCACTCATTGCTCACATGAATTCACTTTATCCCAAGGCTTTGGCAAATTGTGTAACATTTCCTAGTATCAAAAGCCCTGATACCAATAAGTGTTTACCTCTCACTATGTGCAGATATTTTAATATTGCTTCATCAATCTTCATGAACACACGTTTTATTACATTTTGCACGTGGAGTTGAAGCTTGACAAAAAAATTTTTCTGAATTTTCAAGACTGCCGAAAAAATATTTTGCAAAATGCCAAATTTCATGGCAATATCTTTCTTTTTTACACTCATATCCACTTCATCAAGAATCAGTATTTATTCTTTTAGTATTAGGCACTTTCATTTCAACATTTTTATCATTCAATATACAACTAGCTTCGAAAAAAATTTGCTATATAAAACCATGAAAAGCAGAAATAAAAATAAAGTGCAGTTGTTTCTTAAACTGGTTTGTGAAACAGGATTTGTTGGGTAATTTTTAACAATAGGAAAGTTAAATGCTTTTTCATCTGAGAATCTCCCTTCCTCTACTTCATACTTCATGTAGAATGGATTGTGAAACAGATAATGAGCCATCTGCGACCACCACAGATAATGAGCCATAGGTGCCTGCATGTAGGTATCATGGCAAATGAATAAAAATTTAAAGTATAAAGAAAAGTTTTAAAAAAATCATCCATTCGAAAACTTTGTTAAATAGAGAGTGCACTTCATTATTTGAAGTTTTTTTTATACAGAGAAATTCACACCTTTGGCAGAATCCTGCAAAAAGACTGTGCTAAATGGAAGGAATATATCTCTTTCGCATCAAAATCACCCGTAACAGCTATTCATTCAGGCAACGGCAAACCGCCCCAACGCCTCGTTTGTTTTCTATTTAGTGCTTTCCCACTCCACATTAGTGTATGGCTCATCGGTTTCGCTCGCGAGTTGTTAAGAGACATCTCAATCATTCTTTTGAAGCAACTAAAGGAGAAATACAGAAAGCTATTGATGTTCACAGGTGCAAGGTGAAACTGGACTCAATAAATGAAATCGCAGAAAAACCCCCAAGAAAGAAGCAGTCATTTCACTTAAGTAGGTTATTGTTAATGCTGTAGCTATCTACTAAGCAGGGGGAAAGGAAAACTATTCCAAGACTAATTTGTAAACACGGGCGTTTTTGATGTTTGATGAAAACAGATCTGATCATCTCTCGATGAGAAAGAGATATAGAATAAAATGTTCATTAAATAGACATTTTGGCTGTAGTATAATTGATATACCCTTCTCACAATTTTTAACTAGTGGTACCTCAGATAATTTTGACCATGTAAAGATAATTTTATTTATTTATTAATTTATTTAAACTTTCTGATTATATGCCCAGTTCTGAAAAGCATTCATTTAGCAACGCACTGTGTTTTCTGAAACAGGCAATCCTTAAGAAAATCATGAAAATACATGTGACAGCTCACGTATGCACACATGGAATTTAGGTTTCTAAGTTTGACAGTCATTTTTCTGGTTAGTACTTGTTTTAATTAGTGTTTGATTAGTTTGGGAATTTTTTTCTCATGTAAGGAACCATAATGAGATTGTGGAGTTTTCTGGTTTAAGAAGAAAGCATCGCATTTCTTCAGAAATATAATATTTTATCGAGTTGCAGAGAATACCAAAATTTACATTCCATGAAGCTGTGCTTCATAAATGATTGAATTTGTTCTCCAATGCTAGAATTTGTGAAATTCTCTGAGTTTTTTTTAAGTGAACATAGATTGCTGTGTGCATGGGGAAATGATATTAAGGGTAGGGCAAAATTGTGCACAATGCCAAATTTGTCTAATTCTCTGATGTTTTTTTAAGCTAAATGAGATCATTCTGTAAATGCGTAGAAGAGCAGTAATTGAACATAAATGAAATACTGATTATAATCACCCTTATCTTCAGAACCTTCCCAACTTTTCATTAATAGAGTAATTTTTGAATTTATACTCAAATTATTTTATATCATTAGTTGTTGGTTCATCAGTTCAGTTATGTTTATGCAGAAAGGTGTTTAAAATGTCTCCAGACCACGTAAAATTGAAAATAATCTACACATTCTGTTTTCTGATATTTTATATCAATTGACTAGTCTATATGTGGAAGTTATTTTTCAGTTAAAAATTTACTATCCATTTCAGTAAATGGATTTCCCTATTGCAACATGGGCACAAAGCCCTGCCGTATTTTTCAGTGTGATGGCCTCCTCATGAAGGTCATGGCTGAATCAACTTGTTTTATAATCCATTGTTTATTGTAATATTGTCATTCATTGTCTGAATTCTATTCATTTATTTTACTGTCATCTCATATGCTTACTCATAACTCATCCCTCCATGCCTCCATGCACATAGGTCTTGATTTCATGTTCATGGTATTAAATTTGCAATTCCTAAGTTTTCTTTACATATTTTATTCACATTATGCTTACTTCTGTTTCAAGAATATATCGTATTCTTAATTCAAAGCCATATGATGATATATCATATATTTTTAGGTTATATGCCATAAAAATTAATCAAATAGCATAATGTATTGAATTATATACATTTATTAAATAATTATCTCGTGAATTTAAATGTATTTTCAGTAAAATTGCAGTAAATTAGAAAATTATTTTATTATGTTATAGGGTGCCACTATCAAAATCGATGAAGCTTCGGATGCTGTTGTTGTGTCTCGCATTGTTCGTGGAAGTGTAGCTGATCGCAGTGGTATGGAAATCTTGTTAAATATTTATGCATTACTGCACAGTAATGTGAAAAATACTTTAAAAATATGAACAAAAAAGCATGAATACCTCTTCCATATACTTTCAGGCCTTATAAATGTAGGGGATGAGCTCCGAGAAGTAAATGGCATTCGTGTTAAAGGAAAAAGCCCTCTAGACATTCTTGCAATTTTGGTAAGATATTTTTCTTCTGTAAGATTTTAAGAATATCATTTTCTAAAGTAGCTACTAAATATGATTATTTATGTCAAAGTACTAATCTGCAGGCATTCTTACATGCAAATGTATATTAAAAAGCTGTTATGTAAATAATTGAATTTTACACTTTTAGTTCTTTAATAAAAAGATTGAGCAATTTTAGTTTGTTATAATCACCACCTACCTTTTCTATTTCTTATAATTACCAGGAATTTTAAAATGGAGCATTGGAAATTGATTTAAAAAATGTTTTTGCTCTTGTGGAGTGTAGGTTTATTTATAGAAATTTTGTGTTTGGTTAGAGAAAATTAATTATCATGTTTGTTTTTCAGAATAAAATATTTTGTTACAATTTTCTTGTGATTTTAAAATTTTATGTTTTAAAAACAAGAAGTCGGTGAATGCTTCAAAATAATATTTCTTGAATCATTGAATTTTCTGCTATCCAGCAGTATAAGTTAATGGTATATTGAGATGAAAACTCTGTGTTTATTTATGATTATCTGCACTTCTTTAAAAAGTATTCACAATTCAATGCACTATATCACCTGAATGAGCAGCCCATGATGTTGCCGTAATATGTTTATGCACATGAGCTTGGATTTCTATCTTGAAATTCAACAGGCATTTTTAGGATTAACATTGTTTTTGCATTGATCACATTTTTTTTCTTTGTAAAGAATCATTTGCCACCTGATGATAAGAGATGGTGTTTTGTCCAGCAATAGAGAATGCAAAAATTCATGTTCCATGAGGTTATACATATTAAATGATAAAATTTTCAAGCAAAATATGAGTGTTGGAAGGAACAACATGGGGGAGGAGAAAGAAAAGAAAAATACAAATTTTTGAAAGAAAGTGATTTATTATGGATGTTTCTTGCTTTTTTATTGATTTTTAAATTTTGTTATGTAATTCTTAGTGCCCCACCACTTTCAAAGCAGCTTTTGCCTTTTGCATATTAGCTTGGAAAAAAATTATTCATCAACAAGGTGGCAGTTTTTCAGAGCAAGATGTAAATAATCAGAAAATATCCATTTGAAATTTATTTGATTGCATTAGTACAGCATGCTTTTACATTTTATATTTCATATTATTAAATTATAAAGGTTCCATGTTAATAGTATAAAAAAGCATTGAAAAATTCAAATCCTTTTATTGTTGAAATGTGCTTTTTATCTGTTTATATTGTTTTATATATTTGAAAATTAATGATATTCATTAAAATTAATTTCTTTGTTTCATATTTCCATGTTTGTGGACAAATAGGAGGTAAGAATTTCCCTATATATATGTATATATTATGTTATCTTTTGTATTCTGTTGTACATTACACATGTGCTATTTGTGTTCTGAGGTTCTAACCCCTTCACTACCTGTGTGTGTATCTGAGAAATACGTCTTGCATTTCAAGCATAATTTTTTAACCCTCTGACTGCTCAATTTGTGGACCGAAATTTCTTCAAAAACTGTGGAATTTTTTTCATATTTTAAATCTATATATATTGGAGAATTGAAAAATGCATTTTTCCTTTCTAGAAAATATTTTTTTGGATAGATTTTTATCATGAGAAAAACCAATTTCAGATGTTATCACCAAAAAAAAAAAATTTTTTTTAATAAATTTCAGTCGAATTACAGTTAATTTCTATTTATTGCATAAAAAAGTAAAATATATAAAATTAAAAAAATATAAAGCACTGAGGAAAAAATATCTTGGAAATGCACTTTAGTATGATAGAGTTCAAAACAGGATTTAAGGCAAAGTCCAACTTCACAGTCTTTGCACCAGATTCAGTAAGTTTAATTAATAATCCATCTAATTATTATTCTAATTAAAAATTCAATAATTTAATTAAATAATCAAGATAATCACTGAATGTTTTCTAGCAGCCATTTCTGTAAGAAAAAAGCGGCAAAAAGTGGAGTTTGAGCAGTCTTCAAACGCCGCAACTTAGTGGACAATTAACGATATCTATTGGCCAAAGCGTAAGCTAAATGTCTGATACTGTATATAATTTATTTCAGTGGTTGAACAGAGAAAAAACGGGATGCGCTCCTCAATAAAGGAAGAAAAACACATGCCCGCGGAAATTGCGGGATGAGCAGGTTTTGCTACATTTGAGTTGCCTGTGGAAATCGTGGGATGAGCAGCCAGAGGGTTAATACTGTGTGTGAGACTGAAACTTTTTTTTAGTTTTATATTTATGTTAAATGTTATAAATTTTATTAGTTGTTCAAAGTCTGCTTCCTAAACTATTTTTATGTATTTTTGGCATATTTATAATTCATTCAACCATGTTGCTTTCAAGTGTTTTCGTGCGGGGCTGGAATGTTATTCCTAACAAATTTTTAGTTCTTGAAGCAATTCAGAAACTAAATATGGTTTCAGAAAGTAAAAAATGAAGTTTTTCTGACCAGACTTTATTTTGAACTTTCCATGAGTTCATAAGCCTTGTAAAACTTTATTGTTTCAGTGTGGATGATTACACCTGATTATAATATTTAATAATAATAATAATAATGTGTGCTATTATAATTTTTTTCTTTTCTGACTTCAGATTCATATTTTTGATAATTTTTGTCTTTCTTTACTGTACATAAACAAGTTGTTCTGTTCTAGCAATGTAGGTTTAATATATGTCTCCAATTTAATTCATTTATTAGTCATATTTATGTTTACGACGCCAAATCCCTGAGTTTGCCACCCTTTTCTGTCTCGCCAACAAAAATACAAATCTTAAAACAACATATTGGAAAATAAATTAAAACATTGTGTTTATTTTTTAATTTTAATTCCAACATTTTGAAATGTTATTTTTCTTGTAGTCTTGGCAAAATTTTCAATGATTATCAAAGAATATTATTGAAAAAAATTCTTTGTTCTATTCCTGTACTTCAGACTGAGTTTTAAGCATTGTTTCTTAGAATAAACTGCAAAAATTTAAAAAATAAATCGTTTGATATCTTTGCTTTATCTTCGTAGCAGTAACAGAAATATAACTCTGAAACCTTTCTATGTAGTGAGGAACTCCTGCCCGAGTACCAAGAAAGCATAAGAAAGTGACACACCAGAATCTGTTTTTCTTTTTCATCAAGTATAATATTTTATAGCAATTTTTCAGTAATTTTTTTGCAACATTCAGTTATATTTTCCACTGCCTTTCACCGAGTTCTGCATGCTTGTCATGTTGACCAATGATCAAAATCAGACATGAAGCATCAGCAACTGTGAGCAAACATCTCATACTTTCGAAAAAGATGATAGAATTCAGAACAATAGAAGTTGTTATGTACACCTGCCAGTTTGAAGGAGCAGAACCTACTCTTCCGTTTATTTTTGTAATTGACTCAATATTACAGTTGTATGCTTATCCTCTGCAGTTTAAACATCAACTCTGTTGTTTATTAATTTCTGTAAAATGATAACTTAAATGTTTTTGGTAGCTTTACTTTTGTTTCACAACCTTCACTGTACTTTTAAAGATCACTACATAATGTGAAACTTAACATGGTAATTTGTATGAGAAATACCAGTTATGCTTTTATTATCAAAGAAAAGTAGTTTGCTTCTTTTAGTTGTTCAATAAAATTTTTTCTAATATTTTTTCAATTTCTCCTCTTAATATATATATATATATATATATATATATATATATATATAATTTATTTCCTAAACAGTATTGATTAATTGATTATATTATCTCTTAAGTTTAATTAAAGTAGAATTATTTTAAAAGTGTGAATCCATACTGGTAAGTTATATTTTGAAAGATGTTTTGAAGTAATTTGAAAGCAAAATGTTAATAATGTTTTAACGGGGACTGGAATTAAATCATCCTGAAGAATAAAATTTCAATTGTAAAAGGAAAAATTAAAAACATGTAATCATTGTCGTTGATCGGAAATAAGTTGACTTTTCAAGGGGAACAAACCAACTCCCATTTAATGAACAATAATTGATAAAAATACGTAAATATGAAACTGTTTCGTCTTTACTCGAGTTATAAGTTAAAGCCAAACCGGCAATTCTAATCAGGCCAAATATATCCGCGAATAGAAGGAATTATGAACCAATGCTGATACTCAAAGAACTTATTCTTATGAAGCATTTTAGTCAATTCAATTTGGAGTAAAAATCAATTACTGTAGAGAAATCCTAATTAACCCGAGTAACCGTCCCCGACACTTTCATGTTTATGCATTTGAGTACTATATTATTTGTAAAAATTAAACATTGGAAATTGTCATTATGAAATCGAATTCAAAGTAAAGTTAAAATAAACATAGAAGATTACAAAATAAGATAAATAATGCAAACTTTGTAAAAACAAATCAAAGACAATATAAACAAAATATGACGTCTGCAATAAAAAATAATTGGTGACCTCAAAATTAACATATTCTAGCTTTTATATGTTCTCCCCCTAAATTCATCTGTGCTCCCAAATTCGAGATATTTCCATGTTACATAACAACCTTAAATTAACCATTCATAGCTTAGAGTACTTCCTGCATCTATTCAATATAAATACTACATTGCAAAACAACTTCATTCCTTTCTCCACCATCCAACATCTGCATTCTGCTATGCCCACATGCTTTAAATTATTGTAATTGCTCATGATCTAGAATTAGATTTTAAAATTTATTAGATTGATTGAATTAAAATTTTATTAGATATATTTGAATTAAAATTTATTAGATTTCTATTAAGAAATGATTGGTATGCACTGAAAATAAAGACTGGGAATTCTTGTGTCAGCGTCATCACACATCTTTCGACTCGATTATCGAAAGCTGCTAAATGTACCAGTGTTAACTGCACATCAAAACTACTATATATATATATATATGTGTGTGTGTGTGTGTGTGTGTGTGTGTGTGTGTGTAAGATAAAAATATATGAATCAGAATTATAATATAACTATAAACATTAATTCTTTCTCTCTATTCTAAAATCGTAATAACTTCTCTGCATTGCGTCATTTCTAGATCACTCTATGGCCCGCGCAACTCCGATGACGTAATAATTAAGAACTGAAACTGTCGTTGTAAACCAAAACTTTTCTCTTCGCGTGCTTCCATCTTTCATAACTATTCACTTCAGCTTTTGCTCGCTACTGTGCTAAGATGTGATTTCGCTGGCTTGCTTTCTATCCCAACAATATCAAAAATGTAAATCTTCTGTGGAAAGGCACGACTAGAGTGCCAAGTGATTGTGGCCACAAATATCAATTGGAAATAAAAATGGAATTAAAACTGCTTCGACTGCCAAGTTCTTTAGATGTTACCAAGTTAGCATTACTAGCATACTACGCAATCAAAATCTTCTTCAATATGGGTCTAATCACGCATCTACAGTGTTCCGTCTTTTCCTTGTGCTTTTATCTCATCACGCATCGACACTGCTCCGTCTTTTTTTCTTGTGATTTTATTATGACATATATAAATTGTAGTAAGCTCGCATAAAAGTTACCAAGAGCTGCTGCTCCAAAAGGTTCAACACATTTTTAAAAAAATTAATGCACATGAAAATCAAATCATTAGACATGTAAAACATTAAAAAATATTAAAAAACAGAAAAAGTTTAACAGAAAAGTACCAAGAGCAGCAGCTCTTGGTAACTTTTAGGCGAGCTTACTACAATTTTTATATTTTACTTATTTTGCAGCATATTGCGCAAGATGTTTTCTAGACCAAAATTGGTTTTTTAAAAATTGTTATTACTGCTTTGCTTGATAAATTATATATATATATAGGTGTGTATGTGTGTGTATTCTTTCTGAACAGTACAAAAGAAAAGTGATATATTGAAAGAAGAACTGCAAAATCTATAAGAAACATCTAATCTCTTTAAGCAGCTTATGAGCCTTAAAAATTAAGCATTTGTATTGCAAAAGAGACCTGATTTTGAAATATTAAAATCCAACTTCGTTTATGAAAAACATTTTTCTTTTCTTATAGATTTAATTAATTAAATATTAATTGAAAATTTAGTCTGTATCAATAGATGCATTTCAAGTATTCTTGTGGCTAGTGGCAAGTGTATTTGATACCACAGGTCTAAATTTAATATTCAAATAGATAAATGAATTAATTAAATTAAATTTAAATAAATAAACAATATTTTTTCAGAGATTTTTACAACAGTCTTTTGGATATAATATGCTACAGATTAACAAAGCTAGTGATGAATCAAGCATTTTATGAGGAGGGAAATAATAATAGTACACTGCACTATTTGGGCATGTGTATTTTTTAAATGTAGCTACTACTGTGCAAGCAGTAAAGCCTAGTCACACATTTGACTGTTTTAATTTTAAGAATTAGAACTTGAATATGATAGGTAAAAATAACATTTTTGTTGTATTTATATTATCATTTTTAGTCCTCAGTATAGTTTTTAAAAACTTATCATTAATTAAGTAAAAATTACTATGGTAACATAAATAAAATGATCATCAAAAAATAAAACTCTGCATGAAAAATGCTGCCCAAGAGCAAATGCCTGCGCTTTACCCTCTTCATGCTACTTTTCTAACTGTGCCACTGCTGTGCTTATTAGTTATAATAATAGCAATAATATTTTATTTTTATTTTCCTCTAAATTTAACACCTTTTTTGTTCTGGGTAAATAACCTTGTTTCTAAATAATGTTTCCCCCCTTCTCCTGAGAATTATATAAGGCTTAGATTTTCAGTCTTGATGATTTACTCTTCATGATTACTCTTTATGATTACTCATAATACTTCTTCTACTGTCACATTTTTCTCTTAGCAATGCAGAGAAGGCACAATTACATTCAAACTAGTGCCAGGAGTGCCTCCAAAGCATGCACCATCAGATCAAGTCAGAGCTAATTTTTGCTATGATCCAATGCTTGATCCATTGAATCCCAAACCAGAATCAGGTCTTGCATATCGTAGAGGTGATATTCTTCACATTGTTAGTCGTCAAGATCCTGACTGGTGGCAGGCCCATTTAGATAATGATTCAAGAATTGGAATTATCCCTAGTCCAGATGTTCAAAAAAGGCAAGTAATTTTAAAACAGATTGAATTAAAATTTATTAGATAATGCTGTTATATGTTAATATGGTTTAAATGCATGGAAGATAAAAATTTGGATCAGTTTTCATTTATCTTTTACAAGCAGTAGGTGTCTCATATTTTTATATATATATTTTTATTCAGTGCTTTCTGTGGCATAAGAACTAATATTTTATATTTTGCAAAATTATTTATTAATTTGTGCATTGAATTATGCCACATAAAGCAGTATGCAATGTGTAAAATTTGCATGGTTAAATAATTGAACATTTATATGTTGATAATTAATAAGGAGTTTAATAATTACGAGGTGTAAGATATACTATGTTAAGTGTCATAAACGGTTACAAATTTTGAATAACCTTTGTTTAGATAACAAAGCTCCTTATTAAAAATAAAGGAAGAAACTCAACTAAAAAATTTCAACAAAATTGCAGTCAGCAGTAATTTTTTCCTTATTTGCTCTGATTTTTACATTGAATTTCTTTACCTGTTTACTTGAATTTTTTCATTTGTTAACGGAACAGAATCATTTTTCTGGGGCATTTTAAAATTTCTTAGTATCTGAATGCAGAAAAGACATTAGTAAAATAAAGGTTGGTATTAAAACTTGTTTTCATTGGAACTAAAGTTGTGTAACATTCAGTGGCTATTGGTCTGTTCCCTAATTTTGAATGGATGGACATGAAATTTGTGACATAGATACATTCAGCAAATCTATGTTGTATGGTTTGAATGCTTATAGGCTGTTAATAATGAGGTTATAATTTTGTCTTGGTATCATTCCCACAATTTGTAGATGATTTTGGAGGTTATGTAAATATTAGTTATTTTTCTGTAAATGTCAAGCATACTTGAGAAGTTTTCCATATAATTCTTTTATTTCTATCTTATTAGTAGATTATTTTTCAAATATAAATAAGTTTAATAATACCTGCCCCTGTAATTTATGCAAATATTGCATTGCAGATTATTTCTTATTTCTGTTCAAATATCCAAATCAGAATTTTGAATCTTAAATTATTAGCCTTCAGTTCTTAATAAGATTTCTAGTTAAAAGGTCTTTTCCCAAAATTCTGAAGAGTTACCCTGCATTGCATTCAATACTAACAAACAGATTTGATATCAAATAATTCTTTTATTCTAGTTAAAAAGTCTTTTCATAACATATGCAGAGTTATCCACCATATTGCATTTCAGTACTAACAAGCAGATTTGATATCAAATAGTTCTTTTTTTTTTATATTTAAAAATGTGCATTTTGTAGAAAATATATATGTATAATATATCCATTCACCATCCACTTAAATTGAAATTTTGATCTCAAATAGCCAGGAGAGTGGTTAGCGACACTGACTGCCATGACGAAGGTTTGAAACCTGGAGAAGGCATAGATGTTCGTAAATATATAGTGTCGGTGCAGCATGAGGCACTCTAAATATGCGATGAGACGAAAGTTTTCTCGAGAGGTTGGCGATAGGTGAAGACGGAAGGGAGATCCTTGGACCTGTCTTCCAGGGTGCTGTCTATCAAAATTGGGGACGGGACTAAGCTAAATCTCAATGTCACCTGTAATGGGCCTAAGGCTGTTGCTAATGACAGATGTAAAACTTGCACTCCTTGCCACAAGGAATTAATTTCGGGGGCTTGGGCTGACTAGGTCCAACAAGTGAGCATTAAGAACAACAACAAAGCAAGTAATTTCCAAACACACATAAACACAAATGCATCGCAGTAGTGTGATTGCTCCTCTGTCCACGTATGAGTTTTGGAGGTTTATCTCCTGTTGATGGAACATGCATGTACCATACTAGTAGAAACTGCTTAAGAATTTTTATCTCTAAATTGAACATATTATTTCATTTATGAAGCTAATATTTTGTGTTCATTATTATGTGATAGTAATATATGCATATGATATTGACAAGTTTGATAGACAGCAAATGACTATAAAAACTCATTATTGAAATTTAATTTGAATATATGAATTAAACTTCACTCAGTCACAGAAGCTCTAAAGTCGTTCTGGTCAATCACAAAAGAGTGGTGTACCGTTTCGATTGAGGGCTGTTCTGTGATGGAACTTTGTACGGGCAGTTCTTTCTATTCGGTTGTGAATCTCTTGGACGCAAAAGCCTTTCATGGACACGGTTATGGAAGGCTCTAGGATTTAGCTACCACTCCAACTCCAAAGCAGACATTGACAGGTTCGTTCATGTGCTTTCTTGAGTTCTTCAGTAGAGAGGTGCATTCATCTCCTCTCGTGTTCTGGCTTTTATGAACAGCATGCAGCCCACCGTTTCTTCATAGCATTAGGTCTGTGGGCAAGGATGAGATACTGGCTGGCAGTTGAGAAATGGCTACCGCTGCTGGTCAGAACTTATCTTTGATCGGTTTCATGCAAACTCGTCCCAAAGTTCTTACGTGATAGAGAAGTGTGTTGCCTTTCTGTGGACTGGCATGTTAGTTCGCTTGTCCCTAGGATCCCTCTCGTCTTCTCAAGGCAAGGTTATCATATGCATTTAAAATTTAAATGTACAAACTTTAAGATGCAATAATAGAGAATCCAGTGCTATATAACTTTAAAGTGACAACTTTATAAATATATGTTTGGAATAAAAGACTAGAATAAGTAATAAGTTGGAAAGAGTTGATGACTTTCAACTTATTACTAATTTGATTTGTGTGTGTTAATTATGAAAAAAGAGATGATGATATATACAATTAGTACATTATTTGTATATGTATTAATGTATTTATCTGCCATTCTTATTATTTTCATTTCATTATACAAATTATACATTGTAGAATTTTTTTAGTATCTTAGTTGTATTAAAATAACATTTTTGTAATTTTTAGGCGTCTTTCAACATTTCAGAATGGCTCTCTTTGCAAAAGGAGTGAATTAAATTCAAATGATTACTTTGGTAAGTGTGTAAAAAATTATAATCAGATGCATGTTGAAATCTTTATATATCACATTTGTTTACTTTATCAACCACATACTATTTTGAAGTTTCTAATTACAAACTGGAAAATTGTGTTAAGATTAAGTTGGAAAACAGTATACTGTAATTCTATACAAGAACCGTATAATTTATTTTTAATTACACACATATATGTGTGTGTGTGTGTGTGTATGTTTTTATGTGTGGTATGGTTCAAATGTGGACATTTTTACCAGAATGAGCCATTCTTCTTTGTAACAACATTTATTTTTCGCAAAAGAAACTTAATTGCAGCATGAACATACATTCCTATAGGAAAAACACTCCTGGAATTGCCTCTCAACATCGAAACATCAACTAACTCTTGCCAGACTAATTCTAATCTATCTATCTTCATTGATTCTAATCTATGCTTCATTGATTGCATTGCATGATTGTTCTTTCAGACTGCTGCCATTCTTGCAAGAGAAATATAAATTGGGATGCAATTATAAGTATATGCAAATAAAAAAATATTAGGAAAAAAGTGCATGGCATTTAATTCCTGCAGATTCAGCCACCCTAGGCGTAATTGACCTCAGGATTATTTACAATATGGAGAAAACTAATTATGTCTCCTGTATGGTCTCCTCATAAAATAACCAAAAAAAGAAAATCTAGGAATTTTTCTTAACCTTCGTCTAGGTGGTATACTAAACCTGCATGTTTAAACCTGCATTTATAAAGTACCTTAATTTAGTCTTCCTCAAAATACAGATTCTTCAAAAGCTGAGAAGTGATTATTGCTTCTATAGAATTTTCATATAAAGAATCAGTAAGCACTCAAATAATGCCCAGTACATTTATCACACTGAATTGTATCTAGGTTTATTGATCCATAACTATGAAAATTCTGCTCAAATTCTTCAGCTGTAGCACCACAGTTTACATTTCCTGTTTATTCATAGATCATGAATCAATTTCTACTTTTTCTGTGACACAAATCCAGCAGACTGAGCAGCTTCTTCTCAATGTCCGCTAACTTTCAGAAGCTGAAGAACTATTCTCATTTTCCATGGACTAATACAGAGGATAATTTTTTACTGATTGGTATCTTTTATGCTTATGATAAGATTGATAGCTATTGCATTTGCTCAAATGGTACCCAGCACTGGATGCATAAAGCTATCTTCTGTTGTATGAGTAATGAGAATTACGATAGTTATGCCCATAATTTTCATTATGCCTTTTTAAGACAATCTTTTTTTTTTTCCTTTTTGATCATACTTCTTATTAAAGGGAACATTACATGAATCATTCTCTTGCAGAAGTTTGATTCTGTGCTTCTCTCTCTCTCTCTCTCTCTCTCTCTCTCTCTCTCTACATCATCCAAAATAAAAAATTTTTTAATTTAGCAGAATTTTTTTTTTTTTTTTTTTTTAGTCTTATGCTTACAAAACTTATCACCGTTTTTACTAAAATTTAATGAGGCTTGGTCCATTCCAGTTACAGCTTGACAACAGAGTTAAGCTGAGTGTGAGTGGTAGGCACAACATTCCACTTTAGAGCAAATATAGATCCATCTGTTTCTACTTCATTTAAAAAAAAGGGGGAAAGAAAAAAAAACCTCATAGTCCAAATTTCTGATAATTCATTTTGTGCATAAAAACATTAGTTTCCTCAAATATTTCATGCATTTAGTGTTTTCAAAATTTGTTCCGTGAATTAACAAGTACTTTTATGTTTATGCCGTATGTTATGAATAAGAAAAGCCTTAAAGGGGAATTTAACTTGTTTTATTAAATATCATTATCTTAGGGGTGTGATTTTACATGTTTTATTAAATATCATTATCTTGTCTTTGCTTAAACTACACATCTGACTATTATTGGCAAAATTCTGGTAAAAGAGTGTGTGAATTTTGTGAGTAAATGTAGTATTTTTTCTCATTAATTTAAAGTGGATGAATTACAACATATTTTTAGATAAAGTTTGATGGTTAATTTGCGCATGCAACTTTGCTTACATTAAAGAATATCTTTTAATACATAATATAAGCATTTATAACGTTCAAACAAAGTTTTAAATGTTATAAGTGAATTTGGCAATTTTGGTGCGTGTGAGAAAATATTGAGTGAATTTAGTATCTTCATATTCTTTTTTGAAGTAATAACTGTAATAACTTAAAATTTTATTGCTTGTTTATTGTTATATTTTCTAAACATTTCAAAAATATGTGATTTACAAATTATGCAGCAGTTTTGCAAATTAAATATTCTTTCGTTCATCATTCATTATTTTTATACATTTGATGAGGAAAAAAATTGGTGCTCATCAGTTTTTCTACATTTCTAGATCCTGATGCTAAAGATATACAAGTGTATGAAGAAGTTGCACTGTTACATCCTGTGCCTGGAACATATAGACCTATTGTACTCATAGGTATTTAAAACCAGATTCTAAATGTTTTTAGTAAAATCGGAATATCTTTAAAATCATCATGCAGTAACTTGATACAAAGTAATGAAAATGCTTTTACATTTATATGTGTATATATACATAGCTACCAATTCTCCACTTCTACCAGGAGGCCCCTGGATTTTTATTCCATTTTCTGGTTTTCAGTTTTTAGCACTTACTAAGCAAAACCAATAAATAAAATTTATTGAATTATTGGACACTAAACTTGCTAATTCCACCCCTTACTTGAAGTGATTTAAAGCATAATTTTTCTTATTAAATTTTATATTGTATGAATTTATCTACTAGACATCCATAGAACTTCTTATGGTGATTTAAGCAATGTTTAATCAGTTAGTATTTAATTTATTTAATTTTGTTTCACATCATATATACATTATTTAGTTAATCCATGCAATATATTCATTAGGCAATTAAAAAAAAAAGCTTTTCTTTATTTTTATATTGCAATACTCTTAAGATGCCTTTCCGCCTAGTTTGAGCAAAAGGGAAAAAAAAAAAAAATTTAAATGAAATTATATATTTCGTTTGTGCATCATGTTCAGAATTTCGAAAAATGGTGAAATTTTGATGTTTTTTGTTAATTTTTTTTACATTTAATTAATTCACTACTATTAAAGCACTGTAGGTTCTAATGTAAATTCGGGGCATAACAAATATGAAAAAAGTTTAAAACCAGTAATTTAAAACTATTTTCTGTGTGCACAAAAAGCACAATTTTCTTTCCTAATTTTTGCCAGAAGCTTTTTTAAATGGAGAGTATTAATTATGAATGATTATGCAGCTATACTGTGTAATCTTAAATAATGTGTATATTATAAGTATTATGTAACTATATACGTGATAATTGATTCAGACAATTCTCACATTATCAACAAAAACAAAATAAGAAGAGGAAAAAAAAAGGACTAACAGAATTTATTAAGGAAACATTACATGGTCTGTTATATAATAATACATATATCGGCTGTCTCTCCCTCTTCAGGATTTGTTTAATATCTTGTTTCTACCATAATTTCCCATTTGACTACACATGACATTTTCCTTTTAGAAATTCATGTGATAGAGAGCAGTGGAACTATAATTAATACTGATTAGAAAAATGGTGTTATCCAGCAGATCAAATTGCACATCGGGACTATATGCCTCATACTCTTCATTGAGCTGCAGTTCCATCACCTATTTCATCACTTAAATCACATTACCACAGAACCCAAATCCTTCAGGGGTCTTGTTGGGGAAAAACTCGCTGGCTGTGGAAAACTTCCACTGATTCGCTTTGAACATATTGAATTCTCCATTCCTCAAGTTGATGGAAAAGTGTTGAGCAAGGATCAGTTTACTTGATATTTCTGATGGCATAGAGTCAGGTAAATTTTAGATTTAACAGCTCATGATCCTTTCATGATCACTTTCACACTCAAGATGACAGCAAACTTAATGTGAGTTTCGAAATATATATTGATGAAATTAGGCAGTTGATACTTTTATTTTGAATTGTTATATGTTTCTCTGGTCCAAATCAAAACCAGCAAAAATTTCACAAATGGTCTAAAGATAGTTTTTGAAGCCATCAGAACATCACGATTTCCACTCAAAATTTAGTGCAAGTGATCAACCCAGTAGTTCAACATTAAAGACTAGCACATTGCTGCAACTGGATTTTTAAAGCCACTCTTGTTGTACTCAAATTCTATCGGAATGTATTATATTAAAATTTTCAAAAAATAATAATAATAATAATAATGTGTACCCTTTTGAATAACAAAATAAAAAATGATAAATATATGCACAGTTTGTTTATTAAAAGTGTATTTTAAGGTGTATTTTCGCATGAAAATTTATTTTTGCATTTTGCTTAGCTAGGCAATATGCAACTTTTCCGCAGTATAAGCCATAGGGGGAAAAAGTATTTTTTCAGCCTATCCTAATTGATTATTAAATATGAATAAATGAATGAAAACTAACTTATTTTTATTATTTTTCCATAAGGTGCTCCGGGTGTTGGTCGTAATGAATTGAAGCAGAGATTGATTTCGTATGATCCTGTGCATTATAAAACAACTATTCCCCGTAAGTTTTAAGTTTAATTACATTCATTTTAGCTTGGGAAAAAATAATAATTATAATTTATCTTAAATTGTTCTTCTGTATTAAAGTGTCAAGATACAAATATTATTCATTGCTGCAAGTTTGTATAAAGCCTGAATTAACCAGTGTTCTTAATTTCTTGCCTAAAGATAGTCAAAACTTAAGTGAAAGCTCTCTCTATCTGTGTACATTATTCTAACTAGTGTTTTATCTTATATAGATATTAATTGTTGGAAACTCTGTGCTGTTTCAAATTTCAAGAGCAGCTCGAAAATTTTCTCCAACTGTTTTCTGTGAGAGTTTGGCTCTTTAATTTAAGTGAAAGAAATAAATGTATTTTTAATATATATCCAGAAATAAAGAGAAGTTAGATACGAGTCATTATATTAAAACATTCTTTTTAAGTGTCAGACTGAATGGCCGTTAGTAGTGTTCTCGTATTCTTCAGTTCAAAATTTTTCCTTTAAATTTAAAAGATATTAAAATTTACGTCCAAGGAAATTCTGTGTTGGATTTTTAGAGATATGATAAATTGTTAATTGAACTGCTGATGCTAATGTAGTAATACATAAGCTAGAAATTATGCACTGAAATATGAAAGTGTGTGGAAAGGAAGAAACAGCAGAATAAAATTTTCATTTTCATTTGAATGTTTTGTGCAAATTAGTAAATACAGTTTAAATTATAAAAAACTAAATGACCTACTGTTTTCTAAATTTTTGTTAGTATTTTATGAAATTAAATGTTAAATTTAAATATTATTAAAAAGCAGTGATGATGTTTAGTGTCCAAAATTGTCTGTTAATGCATGATCAAATTATGAAAATATCTTTATGTACATAAAACAGTATTTCACAAAATAACCAAATGTAATAAATCTTAACTATACAGTCAAAAGTCGTTAATCCGGACTCATCTGGACTTCGGCGATTCCGGATTATAGATCATCAGTTTAAATCTCGTAAGATGGCATGCAGAAATTCTAAAATTAAAAATATGAAACCGTAATTTATGAAATAAAGAACAATTATGATCTAAAGGGTATCAAAATTTGCAAAAAGAAAAAGCTTAATATTTATTTGTTTACTTTATTAAACATTTCTTTCAATGTAAGTTGTTTAAGTTTTGCTTCGTTTCATGTGATAATACTTTCTCTTTAATTCTATTAAACAGACATAATTTCTTGTTCAGTTACAAAGTTCCGCTGTTCAAGTCCTATAATTGCTGTGTCGAGAACACCGACTAATTTGTCAATCGAAATTTTTTTGTTTTCAATAACCTCTGTCACTTTTCTTCGCTATCGGAAGCGAATTATAATGACGAGGAACTTGTTTTAAATCATATCAAAGACGGAGCATATCGAGATGAAATACTACATTTGGTAAAGAAATTATAAGCCAAATAAAATAAAAACATCTGCGCTGAAGATAAGGATAGTGTTGACAGATCAACTTCCAATTCATTATGTCGCGGCGTTCCCCCCGCCGAGCAGCGTGAAATTGATAAACAGATTTCGGATTTCAAAACATATTTTCGCTTTAGATCCTTTACATATTAACAAATATATATCGGAAATTCTATTTGATATAATCGAAAGTTTAAGCTTACTTTTATAAAATTGCTCTTACAGTCTGCAAAAAATAATAAGCCGGATCCAATTCGAAAATTAAGAAACAACGCAATTATCAACATTAACTGAAATAGATAATTAGATGATTTTAGCGTATACGTCCATCATGCATAAAACGCACACGCGAAAACGTATTCTGCACTTGCGCGCACTCATATGCGCAGTCGTAAAAGGTCTTACGCGCATGCGCAAACGCCTATGCGCACGTGTCAACGCGGCACATGCGCAGAAAGTTTTTAGTTTTGAGATCCGGATTATAGATCATTCCGAATTATGGGTGTCCGAATTAACGACTTTTGACTGTATAAACTTTCCTCTCTCATTCTGAATCTCATCTTAGTCAGAGAGACCTTGTCCGCACCCTTTGGATAACGTGTTTCAAATTTCATAGCTGTAGGTCTATCCATCTTTGTCCTCTGTGCTCCATGGATACACACACACATGCAAACAAATTCTGTTTTGTTATTATGAATGTGTATTATGAAGTAAAATTTAGATGATCTCAACCACCTAATCCATAGATGCCTGTAATTGGAGTCATTTTTGGATGTAAATAAAATTTTAAGGAAATTCAGCAAGAAAAGTTTTTTTTTTTTTTCCTCATGTAGATATGTAAATAACTTTTAAAGAAAAATAAACGTATGATTGTGAAAATAAATTTGTGATATATTTCAGTAACGAAGGAAATTTATTTCGTAATTTAAGTTATTTAGCATTTTTGTGCTCCCATGTTAGTTGTCACTTTTTATAGTAAAAGGGGATTATGATTCTCTGTAAATTTTTCATCTTTAGATAAAACTTATTGTGATGTCTTTTAAAATTAATTATTCGTTTTTACAGTTAATATGTGTAAAGAATTTATTTTTCCCCATCTTTTCACACATTGTATTGCAACTTAAAATTCACCTTGTTTGTTTCATTCCTGTAAAATAAATAAGCTTTTTTCCTCTGGTGGTGAATAAGGATAGATTCTGAAAAATTGCAATTTTGGAGTTTTTCCGGCATTAAAATTAGGAAACATGGTTAAGAGAAACAAAATTCGAGAAAAGCTTTCCTTAGAAAGTTCAGGTCTAGTACTTTGATTTAAATATTAGTAGTGTCACTGTTACACTGTATGTGAATGGAATGTATGCTATATTCAGGGTAAGGATTAGGGAAATCTTTTGTGCTAGGAGGATATTTATTTATTTTTCTCTTAGTAATTTTATTAATTTTATTAGTGGAGATACAGTCCCTACTCAAAATACTTTTTTTTTTTTTTTTTTTTTTTTTTTTTTTGAGGAGATTAACACCTTAAGAATATTTCTGTATCATTTACCTCTCTTCTTTTTACTGCATTTTTGCTTTACACTAGCATTATCTTTGTACATAAATATACTTAAAAAATGTAATAGTTTTCTGTTTAATAAATCTTGACTAAATTATTTGTAAGGTATGAATGTGTTTTGATTAGATATTTATGAGCTAACAATCCAAATATAATGTAAAAATTAGAAAGAGAATATTTAATATAAAAATTAGAAGATTGGAATAAGCTAAAAACTTAGTAAATCATGACCCATAAATTGCAGAATTCTCTAATTTTAACTAGCATTGGTTCCAACTTGTACGGATTATCAGTATTCTGTTGTAGTCTGTTTTGATATGAAAAATGAATTTACTATTCGTTTGTAGTGTTTTCCAAAAGTGTTTTCAGTACTCAGATAGATGCATGAACGATTTGAAAGAAAAGAATTTTTTATTCATTGAAGTAAAACTTTCCTCACTTTTTTCTTTTGTATCTATCTTAATATTTACCAGAGGCTGTAAAAGACTAAATAGGTATAAAAATAAAAATAACAAATGGTTTCAAAAAATCTGGATTTCTGCAAAATAAATGAAAGAAAATTATGTGAAATATTTATTTTTAAGAAAAAAAATGCTATGACAAGTATAAAGTTTAGAAAGAAAATGAATGTTTTGTCTAGGTAAGGATAGTGATTGTTGTTTGAAACAACATCCTGATGTAGAAATATATATGGAGTTTTAAACTATTGTTAATTAATTGTGAAAAATTGGTAGATTTTTGGAAAATATAGGTATTTCATTATCAATAGCATTATCAATTTTTGAAAACGGGCAACTTTTTTAAAATTAATTGGTTACTAAAAATATTATTTGAAATTTTTAAAAATACTAGTTTCAGCTGAAAAAGCAAAATTGTTTTTAAGAGTTTTTTTAACCTTTTATTATTTAAAGATCATTATTAACATTGCTTTTTCATTTCAGACACCAGTAGACCCCCTAAGAGTTGGGAAGAGGAAGGCAAAGAATATTATTTTGTTTCTCGTGAAGAAATGGAAGAAGGCATTCGTGAAGGAAAATTTGTTGAGTATGGGGAATACCGTGGAAACTTGTATGGCACAAGTATTGAGTCAGTTTTTACTATTGTGAGATCTGGTCGTGTCTGCATTTTAAATCCTCATCCCCAGGTAATGTATAGTTGATTTTATTCTTAGTGCCTCTGTTTTCTCTCTTCCTGTATCTTTGTGCTTGGCACATTATGTTAATATCCAATATTAAATAAATAAAGATTAGTTCTAAAAGCAAGTTAAATTTTTTTTTTTTTTTTTTCCATTTTTGTAAGTTTATTTACATTCAAACCCAAATTTAGAATGAATGTCTTCATTGTTTCAAAAATCAGTACTCTAAAAATAAATGCTCTCTGTGAGAGTTAAGTAACAGTGTTAAATATGCAGATTTGTCATTATGAATTTTCTAAATTTTCTATCCCAAACAAGGATATTTTTAAAAGAAAACTTGGCAGTTCTGTGCAGTTATATATTAAAAAGTAATTTGCGCTTAGTTTATAAAAAAGTAGTCTTCACTTCATACAAGTAATGTATTAGCATTATTTATTTTAATCACTTGAAAAATAATTGTTTGTAAGAGATTTTTAAATTAACTGTTACATATATAGTTTCAAGCATGTCCTTTTTATCCTCAGCATATTGGGAATATAGTTTTAGGTACATCTAAATTTTTGTACTAATAAGAGATACTTGATAAAAATATTTTTCTGTGTATGTAGTAAACACGTATGTGGTTTTGCTTAATTATCTAGGCATCCCATTATTATTTCTACATACTTCTTTTTAAATAGTTTTGTAATAAAAGCTGAAGAGAGAATAAAAATTATTAATTAAAATATGTAAAGGTTCTTTAGTGTATGTAGGATATACAGACTACAGTGAAAGAGCTAAAGTTTTTAGAAATCTGGTAATACTGTAAACTACAGCCTAAAAATTATATGCAAACACAAATTTTTGTTATAAATGTGAACTTTCTCATGAACACTTGCTGTTAAGAAATGAGAAATTTTATAAAATTCTTTTCACTCCTTCATCTTTAAATTAATGAGATAGTATTCATCATTAAATTAATGAGATAGTATTCATCTTTAAATTAATGAGATAGTATTCATCTTTAAATTAATGAGATAGTATCAAACTCAGTTATTTGAAAAAGATTTTTGAGCTATGACTTTTTATGATTTTCAATAAAGTTTTCCTGAACAGCAATTAATTCCAACTTTTGATCATTGCTTTGAACTCTTTTCAAAGCAGTGATATGTAGCTGGCAAAGCAATGATATATTGATGCTATTTAACAAATAATCACATTGGACTGTCACAGTATGTATGATGAAATCATCTCTGAGGACCCTAATGCATTCAACATACAAAGTCAAAAGGTGTAAGAAAAATCTTTAAAAAAATTTAACTTCCATGCCTCAAAATGAATGCATGCATTTACCCGGACACTTACGTAGTACTCATATGTATCTGGGTATTTGCATATTTTCACGTAATGCATATTTTATGTAATGGTTAATATTCATTTTGCTAAACAGTATTCACTGGCTGTAAAAATGTAAATATTGATTACATATATTTTTGTATTTTCTCATAATTGTGTCTCATAAAATTCTTTTTAATGAACAGAACATTACCCACCTATGAGCCATAAAAATAGCCAAACAAATTTTTTTCATCTATTCACAAAATCACTAACAAATTGGCTGCTTTTCATGGAGGTGCACATAATCAGAAAGTACTACAAATATTTTGAAAAGCAATAAACTGATTTATTTCCATAGCAAAATATTTTGTTCATGACTTTTCTAAAACGCAATTATAGATCTATCCTTTATATGTTATGCATTTGCCTACATTTACTGAATGGCCAAAACATCACAAATGGTGAAGGTAGGAATCCCATATTTCACAAATGGTGAAGGTAGGAACCCCATACCAGCATGCTCTAAGCAAAATGAATGTATGTGAACCAGATGCAAATTCTAAATTGGGAAATTGTAGCAATTTGAATGACTTAGATTGATCTATCTATTTCCAAAGTGTTGAAAGTCTAGTATTCTCGTGGGCAACCATATTAAGATTTTGCCGAGAGTATGTTATCAATGGAGAGACCAATGCTTAGCACTGATGATTTTCCAAGTCTGGTGCAACTTTATCCTTTCTAGTGAGAACTGCCTGAAAGGATTGCAATGCCGTGATTCAAGCCTGCTATAGCTGCATCCTAGGGAGTATTGGTCAGCAGATGGAATGACACAATCTACAGATCCAGGCCACTGACATAATGGGCTTATCAGCAGTGTCGTTAAACCTGGTCTGGTGCAAAAGTAATTTAATAATACGTAATTATTGATCTCCCATCAAAAGTTCTTAATTGTCATCTATTTTATGTGCCAAACATAAAACCTGATTTATGGTGCAATGATTTCTCATACTTGACTACTGAATACTGGGTATGTATTTTGCATAAATATCCGCATAAAACTGCATAAATATTCGCATTCTAAAAGTTTGGGAACCCAGTGGTTTAGACTTTTTACTGATCTTATAGTTTGTACTTATTATTTTTATGATGCATGTGTTGAACCATGACATTTAAAACATCACATGATGGTATTCAGTCTCTTTTGTAATGTTTTTTGGGGAAAGGGGAGGACATTTTGTAATGATGGTAAGCTTTTTTTGTAAGGTAAATGAGTACAGTGTTTTCTTCTTTGTTTCAGGCTTTGAAGCTTCTGCGTACAGCAGAACTGAAGCCATATGTTATATTAGTTAAACCTCCACCATTCGAATTGCTCAAAGAAACTAGGAACTCTGCTCAGTCCTCTTTTGATGAAAATTATTCCCGTGGATTTACTGTAAGTTTTATCTGTACATTTTGCATGATTTTTCACCTTTAACAAGGCATACTATTTTAGAAAGTACATTAGACACAATTTTTTTGAATAACCTTGAATTTCTTATCCAAGGAAGCATCAATAACTATTTCTGTTTTCTCATTTAAACTTCCTCACTGTTCTTATAATTTAGTAAGATTTTGTCAAGAATGATGATAGTGAGCGATCAAGATAAAACTGAATAATCATTATGGTGACTCTGAGACAATATTTTCTTATCATGAATTTGATCATAATAAAAATTTTGTTACTTCAATAAATGTTTTGCAACATATTTAACCAATAGAAAAGATTTCTAAGGAAATTCTGGGAACATAAAGTAAGTGCTGAAAGCAGTTTAAAATATTTAGTAATACTATGATTCATGAAAGAATGAAATGCACTATTATATGCATCACATATATGTATAAGCCATTTTATTAAATATTTGTAAGGAAAGTAGTTTATTATTATTTTTATAATAATTTTTTTAAAAAGTATAGGAAAATAGTTAATTAATAAGTAAACTAAATTTTTAAATAATTAATGAAAATAAAAAAAAAAGCTTACACATTAAGAAGAAATATGGCGATCTGAAAATACTCTGTATGATAAAGAACTCTATGTGCTGTGTACTAAATATGTAATGTACAATCAGATGTTTATTACAAAGCACATATGATAGCATGATCATGTAGCAAAATTTGCAAGGCAAACATACAATCTTGCATTTGCTGATTTTGCTTCATAGATCTTAATAGTGATTATTTTTGTAAATGCATGCATTTTTGGAAGTTAGAAAATCACACTTGTTAAATCCTTGTTATTTAAGTCCCTGCATTTGTTGAAAGCACTGATAACCTTGTTAGCAATGAAAAGCTATTCTGGCAAGATGTCTGCATGTAATACTATTATATTTTTATCAGCATTATTGTTTATTTTAACCATATTTTATTGATTCTTTTTTTTAAGGGTGCAACTCTGATATATGCCCAAATTTCACCAAATGTGGCGATATGTGTTCAGTGCTGATTTTTGGCGCAATTGCATGTTGTATGGCAACCCTGCTGACGTTGAAAAATTTTTCACTGGAGCTTGTTGTTTCGCATCATGCTTGTTGATTCACGTCTGTGTCTGAGAAGGTAGGGGGAAAGATAAAATGGTGGAAGTTGTTGAAGTTCAGCAAAAGGAAATATCATTGTGACCATCCTGTTGTGGGGCAGTGGGTGTTTGAAGGAGTGGAAAGAGGGTCGTTGCCTAGATTGTGCCATTCGTAGATGTTTTTTTTAAGTTAAAACATATTGCTGTGTACATGGATTCTTGTCAAATATTTTTGGCTAGAAACTTTATATTTTTGCTATCTAAATTTTTTGTTTTTGTTTCAGATTTTTAGCTTAAATTGTGTGTTCAAAATGTGGTTTTTGCATGTGTGAATCTGCGTTTTTGGAGATATTTTAGGCTTAAAGTTCAAAATGTAGAAAAAAAATTTAGATAGTAATATGGCAGCATGGAGTTTCTTGCCAAAAATATTTGGTGAGAAATTTGGCGACTTGAGGGTGCATATCAGAGTAGTCCCCAAAAAAGTATTTATGAAAAGCATTTTCAAGGGAGATAACACAAAAAAATGATGTAATGCAAAAAAATTTCATAGAAGCTTTTGTAAAAAGTTTATTTTGTTCTTTTTCATTTTTTTGCTCAAATTTATGTATGATTTAATTTATTCATAATTATAACTTATTTAAATTTAGTACACTCCTGTTTGTGAGAATTTAAACTCCATCAAAAATCACCACAATCGAATGAAATTTATTTCACATATAACCTATACTGTAACAAAGAGAGATTAAATTTACAAAATAATGCAATATTATTGAATGCTTAAAATCAGTATTTGGTTGAGCTGCCCTTCTTTGAAATAAGATTTCGTATTCTTACTGGCATTGAATCAAAAGGTCTTGAACGTATATCTAAGGAATATCCTTCTATGTTGCTTATCCATATTAGAATGAAACTCAAAATTCCAGACATGTTTGGTAGGTGACATATCTGATGAATGAGTAGGAAAAAGAAGAAGCAGTATCTGTCATGTTAAGAAGTTTCGAATATTTCTAACAACTGCTGAACAGATACTGTACTGCTGAAATACACCTCCAGCAATGCATTGAATAAAGCATGCAACTTTAATCTCCACAAGTTTCCTGCTGTAGCTGTATGAGTGTACAATCAAATCTCAGTGGACAAGATAACCACTTCATTCCAATGAAGCCTAAGGTCTTTATCCTTTGGCATTTGCCCAGTGTACTGCTGAAATACAACTCCAGGAATGCATTGAATAAAGCATGCTGTAATAACTTACTCAATATTCCATAAGCGGCATCAGTGGATCTTGATATGTTATGGCACCAAATAAAGACACTTTTCTTTACCAAAAGCTATTTATGAATCAAAGACTATGTACAAGTATTATATACAGATTACAGGATATCTAGTTCTTACCACTCTCTTCACACTCTCAACGCTCTCTGGTGAAAACTCTTAATTAGCCAAACATATGGGCGGCGCAGCACCCTCTTTCTCTTTTTCTACATCACTCCCCACCTGTACTTTCAATAAGAGTACTGAAACTTACTTACAATATTAACATTAATTAACAATGGTTTTGTACTAAATACAGAGGCTGTTCACACATTTTTAGACGATGTATATTGTATTCACAAAACTAAATTACATAAAATTCTTGTGTTTTAAATGTTGTATTTGACATCCCTTATTCTGAACTATCTTTTGACACCGCAATTTCCAGGATAATAATGCCTTTTGAAGTGGCAGAAGAGGAATTCTATCCCATTCCTCCCGAACAGCTTTCCAGAGTCCTGTTAGGGTTTGGGGACAACGTTTGGATAATGCAGTTTTTAAAAGTCCGAAAGCACAAAATCCATAGGTGATCCATCGGGAGATTTAGTAGGGATATCATTGAAGGTTATGGCCTTGATACCAGTTTTTTGTTCCATTTCTTTTAGGAAATTTACGGTGGATTTTGATGTGTGACTGCTAGCTTTGTCCTGATGGAGTCTCACAGATTGATGGCACTGTGAGTAAAGCGATGGTATTTCATTCAGAAAAATTGGCGATAAAATATGTTCCTGATAGTATTTGTAGTTAATCTTTACTTTACTAATTTGTAGTTATCTTGACTTTTTTTGTACTCTCTTTATTTTTAACTTCCCATTATAAGAAAAACCAGCAACAATCATGAATCCCTTAGAAAAACTTTCTTTCGATTCTTTGAAACATGTACTTAAATTTTTTTTTCCCCTTTTATGATAATAAATGGCTCTTTTTTTGTTACAGTCATTTAAATACACCCATGCTTCATCTATTGTGACAATTGTTTTCCATTTTTCTTTGGATAAGTGTTTCTCATATAGAATTCTGCAGCGTGTCCTGCATTGAGCGATATGCTTTGGAAGAAGACGATGCACATTGTGTTTTTTCGCTTTCTTAAGATTTAAGTCAATGTTTATCATTTTGTTTACAGTGCATTTTAATGATTTTGCAACTGTCCTTTGACTAGGGGGATTTTCTTTTAAGATTAAACAATGGACCTTTGCAATAGTCGAAGATGTCAGTTTTTTCCGTGGATACTTGTTTGGAATTTTTGTCCCACTTGAGGCTCCAATTTGACATTTTTTTCCCTTTCTTGTTGATGATATTACCTATCCACGCTTTAGATATCACAAAACCATGACTCTCACATCGTTTTTGGATAACAGAGTATGCATGTTTCTCTTCGGAAAGAGCGTAAATGTAGCCTTCGAACCACTGCTTTGTTAAATTCGCCATTTTGAATAAAAACAAATCTTTCAAGCCACAGACGATAATTTTGACTTTTAAAAACATAGTACAATTGCAATTACTTCTTTTGCAACAAACGGTATCTTGTTACCACAAAATCGTCTAAAAATTGTGAGAACAGCCTCTGTAGTATGACATATATAAATGAATAATATAAAAGAATAATCTGTACTAGTACATATCAAAGCCACAAATGAACATAATAATTAATAATATAATAATAAAAACTCAATAATATAAAAAGTTCTAAATTAAATCTCGAAAGGATATAACATCTGGATCGATCTTCTGAATTGTCCTTTGGGCGTGCGAAAGAGGCACACTCGAACATGTGCATCTCTTCCTATAATTACGTTTTCAATTACACCCATGTCCCAAAGTAGTTTGGATTGTTTTGGTCCTTCTACCAACACAACCTCTCCAGTCTTAAGGTTCCGCTCAGTTTTAGGATTAACAAAGTTATGTGCATTTCTAAGATGGTGTAAATGTTGCTCTTTCCACTTGATCCGTGTTAATTTTAAGAGCCTAGATTGGTAAAGCTTCCTCCTAGTTAAGTCCTCTTTGTCGGACACCTTGTTAAAAATTTCCAAGAAGTGCTCGGGAAAGTTAAATGTATCACGTCCTTTCTGGCAATAAAAATTGTGAAGTTGTGAGCGGGCGAGGTTAACCCAGCTCGTTGCTCTTGTATGTTAAAGGTCTATTATTATGCACACACTCGAGTTCGGTTAATATTGTAGAGAGCTCTTCGAAAGTCAGTAATGCTCTTCCTAAAATTTTCTTCAGAGGTTCCTTGATTATTCTCATTAGACGCTCGCAGAACACTCCCCACCATGGGGAATGCTCAGGTATGAATATCCATGCTATCTCTTTGGATGTCAAGAAATCTCTTACACTTGGCTCTGCTCTTATTCTTTTAAATCCTATTGTTTTAGCTTGCAGAGGTTCAAATGATGGAGCTGAAGCGTCCAAATTCGAATGAGTATTTTTATTTTCATAACTCGCCACCTGTGCAACTATGTCTTTGTTTATTTTTTGTTTGGGAGGGAAATGAAGAGTCACGTGATGTTTCTTTTTACAAATGCTGCAAGAGAGTTTATTGCTGCAATCAATCCCATTATAATTTCCTAAACAGTTGAAACATAGATGTTTTGATTTCACTAGCCCAACTCTATTGCTAACTGTTATGTTTTTATAAACAGGGCATTTGTACAAAAGATGAATTTCATTGCATCATAAAATACATTTTGAATTTTTTACATCAGTTAGAAAAACCTTTGACATATTTTTAGGATAACTGCTTTTATTACTCAACCTAGAATTATCCACTACAGGTTTTCCCTTTGATGTATAATATAAATCTATCTCCTTTGCCAATTTTACAGGTTTAAACCAAGAATTTCCTTGCCTTACATTTATAAAACACATAACCTCTGTATCAAGTGTTTGACATATTTTATCAGAAACCATTAATTGTTTTAAAGTTTCAAAGTCATTTACCTTTTTCAGTTTCAAATAATAATCCCAACTCGTAGTTAATCTAGAAGCAAACTGCACATAAGTTTCATTCGTTGTGTCGTCCTAAAATTTTCTAAACAAATTTGGAGGGATGGTTTGAATTCTCTTAGCCTTTGAATAATAATTAATTTCTTTAACCTTTGAATAATCTCCTAATTCATCGTCTTTAATGTATGTAATAACATTTGTGGATTTTTCTCCCAACAAATTTAGAAGAATTTCCGATTTAAATTTCTCTGGAACACATTTAGAAATGAATGCCCTTTCTAAAGATGAAAAGTAATAACCCCAACCTTCTGGTCTAATTAGAATTTTAGTTGTTAATGGGTGTATACTTTTAATAAGAGAGTCAAGAGATTCTACATTTTCCCTTTTCTTATATTCTATGTTTAAATATATGTTTTCACTTTTTGATTCTGCTCGCAACTTCGCGAGTTCTAGTTCTGTTTTTGCTCGTTCCGTTTTCAATTTCTCAAGTTCGAGCAATCGGCTCTTGTCACTTTTCCTTTCGTCCATAATATTATTAGCTATACCTTCAACTAATACAGGATCCTTCTTATAGACCTCTCACTGTTTTTTATTATATCAGTTAAATTAAATATAATTTTCACTTCTGAAATGTCTAAATGCAGCTCTACAGCAATATGCTGATAATCATCATCTCCCTTTTTTTTTTTTTTACTTTTAAACATTTTGAAACTACTTTTACAACTACAATTATTACATTTAAGGCCACGTCATACCTTCTATTTAAGAGTAATCCACAAGTTTTCTTCCATAACGCTTGTCTTTCGAATTTGACACATTCTACACAATTTGGTACACACGTTTTCACTACCGGTATAACTCCGGCTGGGTAAGGACCAACAATGGGCACACAATAGCTCAATTATACTCATAATTAAATAAGTCGCTTTACACAAGATAATAATTAAAAATAATTATTTATTTTAAAATTAATAATTATTTTATAATTAATAACTCAAAAATGGATTGTATATGAAATTTATTAATTACTCTAAAAGCCGCATAATTAGTTCACTTCTCTCGGCGGTGTCTCAGAACTCGCCCAAACTCAAAACAAGTGGCCACAAGATGGTGCTATAAACAAACATCAGCGTCATTGTTTTAGAACACAAATAGTACATATTTTTCACAGATGGTGCCTCTGTCGTCAACAATGCCTATAAAAAAAGAATTAATTTCATCCAAACTAAACAATATGAAGACCGTAAACAACATTTACTGAAGAGACAAACTTTACAAAAAAGCTATTATGATAGGAATGCAAGACCATTTAAACCACTAAAGGTAGGAGATCATGTGTACATAAAAAAAAAAAAAGGGAAGAAACTAAATGAAAGTGGGAAAATTATAGAAGAAGCAGAAAGACCACATTCATACAGGAAGGATTATAAGAACAGATGGAACAATTGTAGAAAGGAACAGAAGAGACGTACTTAAAGGAACTAATAAAAAAGAGTTTGCAATATAAAACAACTATGAAAATGAAGTTATAGATGAACCTGAGAATAACAGGAGTGCTTCAAATTTAGATGTACCTGTAAGTTCTTCAAAACCTAACAGAAGTGTTCTACTACCAAATACTGAAAGAGGTATTGTATCACCAAATTTTTCAAATGGACATAACTACGTTACTTGATCTGGTGGGACTGTTAAAAAACCTCATTCTTTAAAAGTATATGTATAATTTTATTTTTATTATTATTTCTGTTAAAAAAGGGAGATGTTATATATGTAACTGTATCTATTATTATTATTATTTAATCATAACTGTAATGTAGAATAGTAGATTAGCAATGAAGAATAAACGATGTTTGTGTACATCTTGTAATCATCACTGAGCACTTATCTAACATATAAAAATAATTCACTGTCTTCATGTAATGTTTCATGATCCAGTAGAGGTTTATGACTGGTCTGTGTCTGTTAAGCTCACTACTTTCACATATACATAGGTGATGAGGCATTATGCATCATATGAGCTGTGATTTCATGATAGGAAATTCCTCTTTCTCACAGGTTGATCAGCTGCTCCAATAGAAATCACATGACTACCTTGTACTGGGCCTTTTGTTGTTATGTTTTGGAAATAAAAAATTGGGATGGCTGGAGAAGAGAGACTGTGTCTGATCAGCCTTGCAATTAATGAGGTTTTATTCAAGTCCATGATAAATAAATGAGTTGTTTTTTTTGGGGGGGGATGGTTCGAAAGAAACGGAACCTATGTCTGTCATTCTTTGAAAGCAGTAGAATTGTATTCAAATGCATGCCAAGCTGAGGTTGCTTTTTTGCTTAGTTTTAAATTTTGCATTGGCCCATTTCTTTTCTATTTGTTATGCACCATGTTCATAACCTAGCATAGTATAATGCACTTTGTGATTTAGAGTATCAGTTGCAAACTGTGAATAATTGTTTCATCAGCAGGTCCTATTTCCAGTTGTTTGGAGCATTTTCATGCCTAGTTAGATTTGTTTATTCTGTAAGTATGATGGCAGGAAGAAAAATAAGAATATGCAGCATTAAATAGCTGTTACTTTTCATAGGCGTCATTGAATGATTGATATGAATGAAGTAGTGCTATTAAATAATGGCAAATTGTGCAAGTCCTATCAAATTCCTGAAATGACCTTAAATTCTATTTATGAAAAAGTTGTCATAATTTAATATGAAGATTCTGAAGAAATTTTTTAAATATATATTCGTGAGCTATTTTAAAATACAAAAAATATATATATTCTCAAATTTAATATATGTTGCTAATTTTTTTAATATATATTACTTTATTTTTTAGGATCGAGAATTACAAGATATAATAGATAACAGCTGGAACATAGAGAGGGTGTATGGTCATAGATTTAATAGTACAATAGTTAATGAGGACATAAATAAATCATTCAAAGAACTACTAACAGTTGTTAAAAAAGTGGAAAATGAGCCCCAGTGGGCTCCAGCAACTTGGGTGCTAACTCCATGAGTCCTTCTATTAAACAGTATTGCAAGAACATATAAAAAATGAAAATTTACTTTTTTGAATAATATTTTACTTGTGTTATATAATATATACAAGGAGTTTAAGATCATAAAATGTAGATTTCTTTTGTAATATTTGATGTTTTAGAAGTTATGTACAGTGAAAATGTATTAAATATTTGATGTGTTACGTATGTTGTAAAATGAAAAACTTCCTACTAATAATCTTTTTTTTTTTTTTTCACAAACTGTGGTATATTTGAGTTGATTTGTGAAGTAGAGTTGCTTTCAGTTATTATCGGTAGCATGTGTCAGTTTGATTTTTTTATGTCAAATCAATGACTGAGTATATGTAAAATTTAATTACTTGAATATTTATCGACACCAAAAGTTTTGAATTCACAGGTCGTCTTTGCTGGTCTGTTATGATAAAATGCAATTTGGAATGTCATAAAAGTTCTGTCTTATAAAACAGATAGTTAAGTAATGTGAAAGCAATTGAAGAAACTCTGCTTTAGGAGAAACTGATTAATATTCATGTTACAAGTGGACGAAATTCCTTTTCAGCTGCCAGTAATCACATTAGGCATAAGCTGCTAGCTTTTATTGGTGTTACATGCTCATGCATCAAGTTGCGTCTTTCAAAATATTTTTTATTGCCTAATCATATTATATATGTGACTGTGTGCTTAAAACTATGAGAAAGCAACCCTTCTTTTAAAAATCTTATTTTGGACCAAAATTTGTTATGTTTGTTAAAAGAGGAAATATTGTTAAATTGTTACCCAGCATTCTACTTAAAAGTTTCATACTTTTCTTTCACATTTTGTTTACTCATTTTAATTCATTTCATTATACTGAGAATCATAGTTATGCAAAGTAGGCCCACCGATAGTGTTCCATAAGTCCTTATTTATTAGTTAATATATGCAGTTATTTCCTTTAAATATATGTTATTAAAAATATGACTGTACATCTGCAGCATAAATTGTTTATGCATGTTAGAAGTAAACTTAATAATTATAATTAATTCAGGTAGCCTCTTATGTAATTATAATTCATTATTGATAGCATCAGAGAGGTTGTAATTCAGTATAATATGTATTATAGGCTTATATATTAATTTTATTACTCCTTCATTTAATATGCCATAAATGTTGAGTAATAGTTATAATTTTGCTCTTTTGAAATGTCATAAAAGAGTATTTTATTACAGAATTCAAGTATATCAATTCTAAAATGCATAATAGATTACATGCTGTGTGTGCTATTTTAACATGCGATTGAATAGTAAAAATATACACTTTTCAAAATATTCAGGTTCTGAATTTTTGTAAGAATTAGTTGAGAATCTAAATTTTTAGAATGTATTTTTTACCCTTACTACATTAATAGCTGGGCCATGAATTAAAAGTCTTAATTAATTTAAAAAAATGTAGATGTTAAAAATTGTAATTTTAGCAGTTTTTGTAAGTTTTTGAAGAAAAATATTCATCTTAGAATGTGTAAGGGGAATTAAATTGCTTTATTTGTTAATTATTTGGTTTTGAAGGTTGAATCTTCATAAAACTGTGTTAAAAAATCTTTTAAAATTATATAGAAGTGTTTGATGTAAATTTTTGCTAGTGTAATGTTTTCTTCTTCAAATCTCAAATGGCGTTTTGCTGTTTGCATCATGTTTTCATAGATAAAATGCTTTTACATTGTTATCACATAGGCATATATATAAACAAGAAATTTTTACTGCTAATGTTTTTGTTTTATATTTTAGTCAACTGTTTTTCTATACTGTGTATGACTGTTTTAGTTCAATCTGTATATGTAGCTTTAATTTCTCTGAAATTTTTTAATCAACACAAAGCTTTACCTATAAAAATGACTTTTATGGTTGAAATAATGGTTGTGAAATGAAACTAGGTTTGTGACTTCTAAAAATTTAATATTTACCATTCTTTGCTTCTTCATTAACAGATTTCTAAGTATTCTGAAAAATGCTGTGTTCTTTCTTACCAAAAAGAGCTGTATTTTAATTAATTTCTGAAATATGTGTGATGCATAAAAATTATGTTTGAAATAGAAATTATGCTTTACAGTCTTTTTGAGTTTCAGTTCTTTATTAAGTGAGAATGTAATGAATTCCATCTTAAATGTGTATTTTTCCATTGTATATAAATTTTCTTTGCCAAGAAATATAATAGTGTTTAATATAACTATTAGCTGGGGAACAACTTCTTCAATTTTAGTGTTGCTTTTATAATACATGACATATCTTTATTAACTTTAGTAAGCTGCCTTTTCATATTTGTATATCTTTATTAACTTTAGTAAGCTGCCTTTTCATATTTATATATAGGGTCATACCCAAACATAAGGGCATAGCATTAAGGCATTATTTTCCAAAAGAGTGCAAAATTTATTACATGTAATCTACAGGGCAGTGGCCTTACAAGATTATTCAACATAATTTCTGTTTTTGACATAATTGAAATAATTTCAAATTATTACAGCTATAAATCTAATGAAATCTGTTTGTAATAATGGCAAAACCGTTGAACTCATCTAAGGTTTACTTTCATGTCTATCTTAAACAATGTCTTTTTAAAAGCATATTCCTCTTCAAAAAGATTTATGTGTAAAATTTTATATAACTTTGCCAATTACTATTAGTTTTTCTTAAAAGTCATACTCTATTTAATGTTGCTGCAATTTGTACTAATACAAAATAACTTTTTTATATGTATTTCTCATTATGAAAAGTATTATATGTGAATTCACTGTCAAAATTATCAAAGATATTTATGAAAAGTATTACTACATATATTGTGCCAAAAATTCCTTAGGTATTAACTCAAAATTTTTAGCTTAAAACTGGCTAAATTGTTGTTGATTGTTATGGAAATTTTAAAAAATATTTTCAAGGAATAAATTTTAATCTGAATAATTTTTCATTCAATGCACAATTGTCATTTTTTGTAACAAGCAGTATTAATGGCTATACTGGGAATGACATTATTCATATTAAAAATGACTGTAAGTGTGCTAGTAAAGGGGAATACTAAACACTGAATTCCTAGTTAAATTCTCTACAGTGAAGCATTCCTGTTGCTAATTACTGATTAAAATTCTTTTAAGCAGTGCAACATTTCTTTCAGTAGTTTATTATGGATTTTCTGAATTACTTGTAAATATAACTACAATAAATTAATAGTAAATGTACTGTAATAAATGCTATTTAGTGTCTTTTATGTACATCTTCTTTCATCAATAAAATATTTATATAAGACTTGGATTTAATTCCCCTTATTTATAAATGTGTAAGTTTTAGTAAAATTGTATGCAAAATAAATTTTTCTCTGCAATCTAAAAAACTGAAACTTGAAAATAGGTATTGTAATGTATTCTTATATTGAAGGTGTTACTTGTCTAGTGTGCTGTACATTTTGTACATACTTTTCCTTTTGTAACATACATTTACTTGGAGATGAAACTTAGTAGTGAAAGTTAATCAAATTTGTGTGCAATATTTTCTTATGAATGCAATTAAGATTTTCTTGCATTTTCATCTCATAAGCAAATTATAATGATTGTGAGGCTTGTATTATTACTTGTCTTTACCTTACTCAAATTAGAAAAGAACCTGAATATGGTCTTCCATTGTATTAATCTAGGTGTGATGTTGAGGTTTTTTATGTAACATAAGAATTCTTGAATAGTGTGTTTTCAAAACCATTTAGTACTCCCTTTGTTAGAAACACAATTTGCATACTTTTTTCTTACTTCAAAAAATGAGTGTATTTAAAAAAATTTGGCTGTGAATTTTTTTTTTTTTTTTCCCATTTTTTTTTAAAACATTAACATAAATGTTTAAGACATAAAGTTAAACATTAACATAAATGTTACAAAACATTAACATAAATGTTAATGTTAATTTAACATAAATGTTTACATTAACATAAATGTTTTTAAGTTTCTAAGTTGCTTGCTGTTTTGATATAGCTTAGAAAATCTATATCAGTTGTATAATTAACAAAATAATAATTAAAAACTTTAGTTCAATATTTTATTTATTTCTGAGATTTGATTTTTAAGATTAAACTAAACATTCCTTTTAAGTAATAGACATTTGTTATATGTTTTCATGCATTTGTAATTTCATTTAAGTTGTATACATGTATCGTGTTATTTTTGATAAAAGAAATCTAAATTTTGTTTTCAGTTTGTGCATTTATAAAGCCTTCTGTTATAACCTTGTTCACTTTTAAAACTATAAAATTTGTATTGGGAAATTTCTGAAATTTTTTTATTTATTGTTCGGAGTTACTTCTCATCAAAAGGGAGGGGGAAAATACTGTTGCGTACATTGTAAAGTATGAAGTACTGCATTTTTCCCCCCTTTTTGTTTAGCATTAAACTTACATTCAGCATCTTGCAGAGCTACTTATAAAATTGTTCTAACAGTTGTACTGTTTTTTATATTTTATTTGTATATTTGCTATAAAAATCTTTATTTCATATATTTATTTGTGTATTTACTTTAGTAATCTGCAGTTCATAAAATAATGTCTTAAGTAAATAAATGCAAAGTATTTTACATAACAAGATAGTGAGTATATGTGAATTGGAGCTAACACATGATCGTGGAAAATGGCAATACCATTCTAAGCAGTGGTTGGAATCAAATAATTTCATAGTTCAGTTTGTTCCCTTAATGACTAGTATACAAATAAAAATTATATATTTATGAGCAATACTATCTTAATCAGTTCAATAATACTGAAACACTTTAATCAGGAAAATGTATATCTATAATTTTAAGGGAGTGAGAGAGATTGTGCATTTTATCTATTCATTAAAAATAAAAAAAAATTGTGATAAATTATATAATAATCATGTAGTATGCGATCTATTGCCTTTTGGTCTGAGAATTAACCAACCAAAAGCAGTAAATTGCATACTACATGATTACCAGTTATATATATGATTCATATACTTTTTAAATGTACATGTAAATATTTAGAGATACTGTAAATATTCTTCATTTCATAATTAATGGAATTTAATAGGTCATGTTAATAATATGAAATTACTTTTTATTCATAAAAATATATGCTTTGTTTATTTAACCATTACAGAGATGTTGTTTTTAAATGCTTCCAGAATCTTTGGCATCTGTATTTGTTATTAATTTGTTATTGTGAATTGTTTATTTATAAATTGTATTTTAAAGCTTTATTACATTGTTTTTGATATTTTGTACTTTATGTGAGTGTTATATTCAAATTAGAAAAAAAAAAAAAAAGGATATTTTACTTGAGATTGTAAAATATTAATGTAAAAAATATAGATAGAGAAAATTAACTAAAATCCCTCCAGATGCAAATATTGGGCATTTTTAAGATTTAAAATTTTTACTATGCATTTTTTATTTTATACAGCTTTCAGAATTTTTTTTCTTTTGTTTTTTGATATTTGAGACCTTTAAGTCTAATATATATATCTTATTTTTTGGGGGGGGTCAGAAAAGTGCTCATTTTTAAATATAATTTACTTAATTTGGTTAGTGCTTTTTATTTATTAACTTTCAAATGAATTTTCAAGCATCTGCCAGCAATTCCTATGTTTAATGATGCAGTTTGCAATATGCATGGGCAGATCGTTAGTAATATAATTTTAGTGTCATAAAAAATATTCTTCATGGGAAGTTCTTTTCCAAAATTGTACAAGAATGTGTATGTTAAGTACTTTTTCTCCATATACATTAAAGCAGAATGCTGTTTCATATGTCTGTTAGCACTGATAAACTGTTGTCTTTTCAAGCATTCTGGTAATTCTTTGTAAGCGTTATTGAAGAACTAGGCCAAGGATTTGTTTGTTTTCTAAAATTAATAGTTTTATTATTAATAAGAATGAGGCAATATATATATATATATATTCTTCATCATAAAATTCTTAGTATATTAGTATGTTCTGCCATTTTTATGAAACTAATCAGATTAACATATGTTTTTATTAAACAGCTCAACATTTCCGTTTTAGACATATCATTAAATTGGTAGCTTAAAAGTTTTGTATTTTCTTAAAAAAATGCTGTTAACAACCATACAAATTTTATGTGGTTAATGGATAACTTCATTTTGAATCTTTAGTGGATTCTTAGTATTTAATGAATCTTTAGTGGAGGCTAGATAAAAGTGTTACACCATTTGGCTTTGATTTTTTTAAACGTTGAATATTTATTTTTGTCATGCATGTAAAAAATATATCCATGTTATATCCTGACCAAAAATCATGGGTAATGGTAAATTGAAAGAGATACAAGACCTTTAGACAATGGTACTCACAGTTTGCTTTAATGCACTAAGATTGACCTGTTCCAAATGTAGAATGTATTTTAAGAAACTAAATTGAAAAGTTCTGATAAAAATTGCCTGTTCACTTTTGCCAGAGAGAGGAATGAAATGTTTTCAAATCAAAAAGTAACTAATTTCAAGACTTGATAAAATTAAAACGGAAGTTCCTGTACATGCTTTTATTTGTTAATAGTGCTCTTTAATTGTTATTTTGTCATTTTTATGAGATAAATTATTCCTATATAATATATAGATTATTATAAAATTTGATTATTTCAAAATTGCTGTTCATTTTATATCAATTATTTTATTAAACTAAACAGTTTTCAATTTAACTATCAAGTAATTATTTCATGTATTAGTTTTTATAGGATTTCTTTTTAGTAATAGTTTAAATAGGAATAGTTAGGTAGAATTTTATTCATAAAAAAGTACATTTTTTCAGAATTATGTGCATAGGCACCAAAATCAGTATTAACTACTTTTGAAAGAGAAGAATGATATTTTTTTTAAATTTGAATAATGAAAAAGTAATAAAAGTTTTATGAAAGCTTTTCATTGGCAGCCAAAAAAATATATATTTATTTTCTTATAGTTTTATATCAGCCGTACTAGAAATATTGAACTGCAAATTATTTAAAATTGTAGATATTGATGTTTATGGAAATGCAATCTGTTTTCTAGCAGATTTCAATTATTTTATGAATCTTTTGTGTAAATTTACATGTTTTATCATTTTATTTATTTATTGTTTTTGGGGGTGTTGTAAGTCATATAAGAAAGTTCTATGATACCATATTTACTCACACATCCCCCCAGTTGTTTTCAGCATATGATTTAGAAACTTCTGATTTATGGTAAGTGTAAAATATATGTATGCCCAATAGGAAATTTATACATCCTTTGAAATTCATAATGTAATAGTATTAGTGCATCTTTATGAGCTTTTTAATGTGCTGTGTTTATCTTTCAAGCCAGTGTTTCTCATCACTATGGTCTTCAAATCTTGCCCTTGTGGTCCTCTTAGATTTCCATAAAAGGAAAAAAAAAAAAAAAAAATTAACAGTGTTTATAGCTAAAAATGTCGAAATTTGGACATTACCTATAGCAGTCGTCTATCTCGTTTTCTATTAAGACCATACCTTACCTATTGACTTCCAACTCATAAATTTAGCAACAAAAGGGGTATTTAAAATAGTACGATTGTGTTATTTTTTTACGAGTATGCATCTAAATGCAGAACAACTAATCAGTCAGAAAAAATCAGTAGGCTCATCCATTGCATTAATGAGACTACCAACATTTATTTAATTTTTATTTAAAAATATAATGTTTACCCAAACTCTAACAGTCTTCAGTTATTAAAAACAAATATAAATTTCTTCTATTAGCTACATCAATATAAATTTAAAAAAAGTTTAATTAGTCGTGTTTTTAAACTGTAAGTATATTGGTGTAATTCATGCTAAAAAAGTTGCTTTTGAACAGGAGAGAAGTAAAGTGGTCCACAAAACATTCTAACTCATATAAATGGAAAAAAGTTTGAAAAATGCTAATTTAAGCCATCTCTGAAGATATAGTATATATTGCCTATTATTCCACTTCCAATTTTTAAGCAATAAAATTGGCAGAAAAGGGGGAGATGTGTGTGGATTAATGTGGTATATCTTTTAAAAAAATAGATGAGCAGTTTGATTTAAATGATTAATAACGGATTTAAAACTTATATTGACATATGTGTTGATGTCACATGTAATTTTAGTTTTAGTAGTTTTCTTATATGTGTATCGTATTCTGTAAAAGACAGCTTGTTTTTGAAGTAACTTGTTGATGAATGTTTTAAAATGCTGTACAATAAAATTCTGATATAGTATATGGGAAAACTAATGGTATTTGCCGCTTAATTGGAAAAAGGGAAGGTTTATAATGTGGATGAATTAAAACTGCAAAATAATAAATGTAATGTCATTTCTCTAAACATAATATATTGTCTTTTATTAAGAGTTTTTACTTTAAGTGTACATTGTTAATGATTTTTCTTTTCTTTCTAACATGGCTTGTATTAAGGAGTTTTCAGTTTATGAATTTTATTTGTATAAACTTTCTTTTCTTCCCTATGAGTTAATAGCACTTTGCATAGGTTTAATACTAGAAAATTTCTTTGCCTGTCTAAATACTTGTTTGTGCTATATTCTCATTTGATTGCCAGAACTGTTATGTATGAAAAAGAAATTATTTATTGTATGTGTTTTTATTTACATAGTCTTTTCATATTCAATGTTATGCTTATTACTTTTTAGCAATTATTGCATTTTATTATTATTGCAGGTTTTTACTAAAATTTTTAATTTATCTGTAATTGCTTTGATAATTGTTTTAGATGCAAGTGGATATATATTTCATGTTACTAAACAAGACTGATATTTTTAGTTTCTTTAATTAGTGCTAAAGTTGGGCAGTTTCTAATTTTAAATCATGTTTAATGAGAGTGTAACAGAATTTTTGTTTATTCAGTACCCATTCTAAAAAGTACCTTGTCCTTGAAAGCTTTTAATTATTAAAATATAATAAATTATTTGCTTGAGGTTTCTTGTGTAATGGAAATATTTTTATAAAGAAAGTGTGTGCCTTGAAAATTTATATGTGTGACTAGAAATATTCTTTTTCTTTTAATTTTGTTAACAGTAATTAAGTTAGTAAAGGCAACGTAAGGAAACATTTGTACCTTTATAGCCAATATTTTCTAGCAGTTGCCCTTAATTAAATTTTGTTTAGAAATTTTAATGGAAAACTTTTTCATTAGTTTACTTTTAGGTGCTTTTCATCTGAGAAATACAGTCAGCGATAATTTGAATTATCTTGTTGTGCGCATAATGTTATGTGTTAGACAGTTTGTACCAGCTTGCTTGTATAAAAACGTCAAATGAAAAGGAAAATTTCAAACTTCAGAGCAACTTCTAGACTTCTTATGTGTTTTTTCAAAAGGCGTTTAGGTGGGAAAATACCAATTTTTGATCGCACTCTCGTCATTTCAATTTGCAACAAACTGCACCCAACTTGATTTTTATTAATTCAGCTAAATATTTCGTTACTTTCACCCAAAAAATTCTATCTCTGGCGTTTTGAAATCATTGGCCTTTTGTTTTCATTACCCATGTGTATCAGCCAATGAGCATAGAACAGTATCGAGTCTTCTGCAAATTTGTTTAATGCAGTAAACGCTGACTTTCCATCTTTTTCTTAGTTATGAATGAAAAATACTCTTGTACTGTCAAAAAATGTATAAAAGTGACTTTCCTTGTGTTACATTTGCGTTTGTTACTTTCGGTTTTTCGATTTCGTATGGTGGATTGTCGTACATACTAAAACATTTGCACATTAAAAACCCAAGGGGACAAGTGTTTTTCAATATATATTGAACGATATTTGGGGAGGGGAGAATTGAAAGGATTCAGATGTTAATGTTGTACCAAAAGGTTTGTTAAGGCTTTTATGCTGTCGCTGAGCATGCAGCTTACCAATCTGCTCTTGGAGTGGTTGCTGTTGACTTTTTTTTTTTTTTTTTTTTTTCCGTCTTTTTGACTTTTATTATTAAACATCTTCGCACTTGCGCCATACAATATTCAGCAATAAAATCACAAAATTCCCAGTTTAGGATAAGGTGTTGCCATATATTTTATACATATGCTATATTATTTCTTCAAAAGTAATATATGACAATAACATTTGGTGGCAAAATCTTTTTTTTAATATGAGCGAGAATCGGGACGACATCTGGTGTTAAAAATTAATTTTCTGTGGACAAACGACCTAAAAGTTATTAATGCAGAACGCCTTTTATCTGTTTTCTACTTAAACAAAAAATGCCGTTGCCTTCGATCACGCTTATGTTTTATTTAGAAAAATTATTTTCCCGGAAGCGTAATTGCTAAGAAATATTAACGTGGAAGAACTGAAACGACTGCAGTTGTTATAAAAATGGGTGTGAAAATCATTCTTCAGTTGCCGCTTGTTTCCAGACAGCTCCTTTTCCCTTTACGAATGGAGGCAATAATGCTGATGAAAAACCGTATCTGTCTGTTATTATTTTTATACCTGTAACTTCAGAAGATTTTGTGTCTCCACTTTGGAAGCAAATTCTATAGGTTTTAATATAGCGCAGCTTCTTCTACAATAAATGTAGTATTTTCGTTCTTGATATATATTACTATCTTGAAAAGAGTTCTAAAAGGAAAGAAAAATGGAAATAATTACGGTGATTGGTAGAAATGGACTGAAATAATAAGATTTTTTAAACATGTTTGTAGACACTGGTTCTTTCTAGCTAGTTTTAAACTTTTATTGACAGAATTATGATTTAAAGGAAGCAAAATCTGCTGCTTTTGTTAATATTTGTATGAAAATGGATTGAACTATAATATTTCTATAAAACATTTCGATTAAAAATTTATTTTTAGTACATGAATTAATTTATATTAATTGCATAGAGAAGATTGCGATTTCTAATATTTATTAGGTAGTACTTAAAGTTTATTTCTAGAAAAAATAATTTCATTTTTATATATATTTGCTACTTCAAAATTATTTTTTTGGGGGAAAATATTTTCTAAACCTCAAATATATAATAGTTAAGAATACTAATTATAATAAATTAAGTTGGCTTCATGAGTACAAATGATTTATTAGTTCGGTAGAAAAGTTCCGTGGTCGAAAGTTTACAACTCCGGAATTCAAAAGCCGAACGAAAATTGCAAACGTATTCTTTGAACAAAGGCTGAAAGCATTTGAATAACGGAATTCAAGAACACTCCAGACTACAAACTGGTAAGGTTAGGATAGGTTATTTGAATAAAACAAAATTCACAAGTGCTATTTTCCTAAGGGGACGCAAACTGCCTCGTTTGTAAGTTACACATGGAAAAAGCCACCATACAATCAGCTCGTTCGACTGGCTTCTAAACCGAAATAAACTCTCAGCAATCAGCGGCTGAATTTGGAAAAAATATTTTCCAGTCTCCTAAATATGAATATAACAGCATATTTACTTCGTTAAAATTTTACAAATTCATGTAGCAACTTTATTTTATGAGCTAAGGCGTAAAGAGATCGATTTTATGAACTTAATGTTTAAAGTTGTTATTGTTCAAAAATTAAAATAAATCGACTTAATAATGAATGTCGGACAATACCTGTTAACTATTTATAAAGACAAGATGCCTTCAACGGAATCGAACTAACCGCTCGTTTACTGATGGGGGCTTGTATACCAGTATTGCAGTAAAATGAAAAAAATAAATAAAAACTACAGTTGAGAACCTGGTTTGGAACAGAACTGTAGAATCATTAAGTTTGTCGAAGCTGGAAACAAAAAATATGCAATGCCCTCTCTGGGACTGCTTAACGGGATGTACTTTCCAATGCACCTCGAAGATTTTCGCGTGGTGAGAAAATACCGTACATTCTTCCTCGCGTAAAACGCAACTGTGGCAGGCAAGGATGTTATCGCCGAACTCTGATGCCAAATAAGGTCCACACCATTTTTTAGTTTGCATCATTTGAGTCATTAGTTATATATCGGGGCAGGAGACTGGAAAAATGTGCAATGCCCTTGCCAATATACGAACTCTGGACTTAGCGACTGTTAGTCGCACATGCAATTACACCACGAAAGCACGCGTAAGGGAGAAAACGCATGACAACTCCGGATGCAATGAATGAATTTTTTTATGCCTTTTAATCGCACATGCAATTACACCATGAAGGCACGTGTAAGGGAGAAAACGCATGACAACTCCGGATGCAATGAATGAATTTTTTTATGCCTTTTAATAGGATCCTGTGTCAGCAGGAACTTTATCCTGCTATTACAGGCACCTCAAGTACCTCCGGTTTGGGAAACCTTCACAGTGTTTACATCATAGAAAAAATCAGCTGAGGATTACTGGGATAAGATGAAAAATGGCCCTGTCCAGTATGTTGTGAGATTGCATGTGAGTGATCGGCGAAGTAATTCCTGTTTGCGAAGTACAAATTTTTTCTGTGATGTACTGTGAGTCAATCGGTTGTGAGTATTAAAAACAGGAAGAGCAATATTGATTCGTGAACGGCAGTCACGTGGGATAAATGTTTTTAGTCCCGTTCAGTTTCCTATATATATAATAATGTATGTGCTCATTTATGAGCGGAATTCACCCCTGACTTTCGAGTTGGACGCTTTTCTCCTAACTGCTGAAAGAACGACCTTGAGCGCGATTCTGAGTTCAACTCGGAACGTGAAGGAGCTTCAGTTCCTCGCTCTGATTTTCCCTGCACTTGATTATGCGTACTTCCTTTTGCTGTTAGGGCCTGATAGTAGATTGGTACTTTGGCCCGGCTACGAGCACCGTAAAAAGGCTTAGCGAACCTAACAGCACGGCCACGTGTCTGTTGTTTGTACGACCTCTGCTCTTTACCGATTGAACAATGATGGAAATGCTCTTTGACTTTCTCGGAGTGCTAAATCACGGAGTACAAAGTGAGACCTGATGACAAGCCACTCACTGATAAGGAGAGTATGGGCTATACTTCGCGGTTTCGGAGCACAAAATGACTCTCCAAGGATCTGAAACACTGACGTTAAGGAAAATATACCTGCTAGGGACCAACCGAAACCTGGACAATCTATGACCAACTTGGCTGCGGAATCTATGATAGTGAATGAGACACGGACTAGCAGTAAACGCCGCTCAGTCCCACCATTGATTTTCCTTTGCTGAGGAAGGAACTCCACTGGACATGGACAGTTCGGATGATGGAAATTACACAGAAATTAAGAAATCTGTCCGGAAAACTAGGCGAACGCACGGGAAACGCCGTAACCCACACGATTTGTCTGCCATGACCGACGACACTGCCTTTCAACAACCAATCAGTGCGGATGGCCCTAACACTCGAACACACGAGGTTGCTGCCAGTAGTCATTATAATGTGGCGCCATCTATTGAGGCTGCTGAAAAGTCAGCTCACGCGAGTATGGCTTTGGCAGAAAACGTAGCTCGGCCAATCAACATTTTGGATGAGGTCACGTGCCCGACTGGGCCAATAGATAGTGATGCTCATGAAACTCAGACTGGAGCAACTCGAACTGAGGGTCAGTTCACTTTCCCGCACAGGACGGCGAAAATGCCGCCGATTTGCATTCGAGAATGCAAGTACAACTGGAAATATTTCACTGAACTGCTTGAAAAGCAACAACTGACCGATTTCACCGCGAAAAAGGAATGTGAAGGCAACTATGAGATACACCTAAAAATCCGGACACTTTCCGTAGCATAACTGCCCTTTTCGACAAAAAAGAACTTTCTTATCACTCGTTCCTTCTCCATGAAGAGAAGAACCTCAAAGTTGTGATAAGAAATCTTCCCATTGATGCGAAACCCACGGACATTCAGGCTCCGTGAAAAAGATTTCACTGCACTCAAAGTGGAACAACTGATGAAGGGCAGAGGAGAAGATAGGACTAAAATGCCCCTATTTCTGGTCACTCTCCCTAAGAATCCTAGGAACAATGAGATATATCATCTGAAATATGTAATGTACTTGCACATTAAAGTCGAAAGATATCGTGGTCGGCGTCGGCCGACACAATGCTTTCGATGTCAAAGATACCATCACGCGCAGGCGGCGTCTCAACACCCGCCTTGCTGCTGTAAGTGTGCAGGCCCTCATGAAAGCCGGGATAGATTCTGAGCCGAAATGTTGTAACTGTCTCGGAAAGCATACCAGCAACTGGAGGGGCTGTGAGGCCTTCCCAAAGCAGAAACCCAATGCCCCAAGTGTGATGAAAGGGTCATTATCAATAAATCCTACGCCCAGGCTGTTCAATCTGATATTTTCGCTGGGAAAATTCAGAAAGCTGTAGCGGACGCTCAGCACGTTATGAAAAACCTCGCTGATCTTATAGCGCTTCTACACAATACAACTGCCATGGCTGAAAAGCAAAATACAGTGAGGCCCGATACTGAGATAAATTATGGATCGTAGATCCTTAGTAAAAATTACCCCACTGACGATCATGACATGGAATGCGCAGAACATTATCATCAAAATTAGCGAACTGCAGGACTTTCTCAGACACTACATTGCACTAATCACTGAGACACACGCTACGCCAGCGCACTCCCTAAGTATTGCTAACTATCGCAGTTACCGCTGCGATAGGATCAGACATAGAGGCGGAGATGCTGTAATCTATGTTAAGCTGAGTTTGGATTCCTGCTTCTACGCTTCTGACAATTCTCACGGATTTGAAGAAGTAAGGGTAGTCGTTCGGATCCCTAATTGGGGAAATATGCTTGCATGCGCCTTTTACAACACTCCAGATCTCAGGCTGCAAGATCAACATTTACAGAATTTACTAAATAACTCCTTTCCCACCATAATCGGAGGTGATCTTAATGATAAACATGTTAGCTGGGGATGCCGAAAAACAAATAAAAACGGCGATATCCTTCAAAACTTCCTGTTCAATTACCCATACTACATTTATCCTCAAGAAGAATTTACTTTACGGCTTACTCACCCAAGACAGTATCCAGACATACTGGATCTTTTCCTCACATCTGATAACTTACCGATCACTACGGAAGTAATCAATGACCTTTCTTCAGATCACGTGCCACTTCTGACACACCTGGGTATTAGCAGGCCTGAAGCCAACACCACTTACAAAATTACTGATTGGGACAAATTCAAATCTGAAAATAACAATTACCTCCCCAATACAGAGCAACTTGAAAATACGCATGATATCGACCAGGCTATCACAAGCATCACCACCTGCATGATAAGGCATTGCAAAGTTCTACTGCAGAAATTATTAATAAAAATCATCACTTCAAACTTCAGCAAGAAATTAAATTAATTAGCCAAACACGAAATAGACTCCGCAAGATCTTCGCGCACTCATACGACCCGGCAATTAAATCGCAAATTAATAAACTTTATTTCAACATTAAAAGGTTAGACTCCCACCAAACTAAACTTTGGAATAACAAAATTGAAAAATTAAATGCGGAAGACAGAGAATTCTGGAAGTCTCTCCGTTTAATGAAGTTGACAAAAACAAGCAACAAACCTCTACAGGACGACACTGGATTCAAATACAGCAACGAAGACAAAGCAAAAGCCTTTGCCACCCACTTCGCCAAGCTGTTCACTCCAAATGAGACCGCTTCAGACCGAAATTTCATTAATCACATTAACATGTTTGTCGATAATTGGATTCACCAGCCCAGTATCAAAAATCTCCCTGTTTGTACCACAGAAGTTAGCTCTATTATAGCTAAACTTCATAACAGAAAAGCACCTGGGAAGTACAAAATCTCTAATTCAATGATTAATGCCTGGTAATTTCATTAACAAACTCTGTAGCATTTACAACGCAGTAAAGAATTTACCTGCCTGTACCTATGCTATTTCCCAGCTGAGTGGAAACAAGCGGTTGTCATCTTAATTCCCAAACCCGGAAAAGATAATAAAAGAGTGTATGGATTTCGCCCAATCAGCTTGCTTCCTGCAAGACGTGGCAAAAGCCTTTGACCGCGTCTTGCATAACGAACTTATCTACAAGCTTGCTTCCCTCGATCTGCCCAGGGAAACGATTTTGATTCTTGACTCCTTTCTAAGTGATCGATCCTTCTATGTCAGGCAGGGCGCTGCTTATTCTGAAAACACATTAATTAAAGTCGGAGCCCCCAGGGAAGCATCCTTGTGCATATTCTCTATCTTATATATGTTAAGGACTTCCCTATGATTGAAAATACAAACTGAATCACCGCCTGCTACGCGGACGACACCGCCATTCTTTCTAGTTCACTTAATCCACGATATGCCATGATCAGAATACAAAACCACACACACGAGATAGAGGAAAGGTGTCGCAAATGGAGGACGTCCATTAATGCCACAAAATCCAAATTATTACTGATAGGACGGCATAGAAGAAAAAACATTGATGCAGATCTGACCCTCTTTAATGAAACAGTGCCCAAAGTCAGAGAGGCTACATACTTGGGAGTTCGTTTTAACGGCTCGCTTACATGGGGTCCTCACATTTCCATGACCATCGGGAAAGCCATATGAGTCTCTAGGAAGCTCCGAAACTTTTTTGACGCCTCCTCACCACTGGATCTTGCTCGCAAGAAGCACATTTACCCATCAATATTAAGACCCATCCTTACATATGCCTCCTCTGCATGGTGCTCTGTTCCCCCCCCTCCGTATTAAATAAATTGCAGGTTTTCCAAAACAGCTGCTTACGAAAAATCGCAGGAGCCCCCTGTTTCGTTCGCAATGGACAGCTACACAGAGACCTTAAACTCCAAAATCTGGCGTTATTCATCAATAAATTAAATAATAATTTTTTCAAGAAAGCCATTACCAACGCGGAGGTAAATCATTTTAAGTACGAGCTCCTAGAAAGTGACATCAATTTAAGACCCTATGCACCCCACATTTATCGGAATCCCCCATAAATAATCTTAACTTCTTCCAGCCAATTCTGAAGTTTCAAAGTATAACATTTTCATTTACACTGTCCTGGGACACATCTACACAATCTTCCTGCAATCCCTTGTCAAGGTATTTCTGCGAAGCACTGTATGTTATGTCTCCCCCCCTAACCGGGGTTATTTGAGGTGCCTGTAATAACGGGATATAATTCCTTCTGAAACAGGCATATCAAAAGTATCAAAGTATCATTTATGAGCGTCAACGCCGAAGTTTGTTCACCGAGAGGCAGTAAAGAATTTACCCGCATGGATTTTAGTGATCCGGCTGCCGCTACTACGATGCTCTGGAGTGGCCGATAACACTGCTTTGGAGGATAATGCTTCAGTTGAATATATGAAAAAACAGATTGAAGATATTGAAACTGAAATGATGAAGATTAGATCTACAGTCAAAGCTCTAGCAAAGAACGTGACCCATTATTGAAGAAGATAAAGTTACTGGATCTATGACGTATGAAAGAATAAAATGACCGAAGAAAATGCAAGCCGAAGCTCATATTCTCAGAGGTAAATGTTGAGCTAGCTATTCCGGCAGGCAAATCCATCCGCTCTAACCCAGCTGTAAACTCTGTTAACACAATGAGAGGCTAAATTCTAACCTTAAAAATGCTAAACGTAAAATTACTAAGGAGGAGCTAACGAACTTACTAATAGTGACAGCGAAGGCTTTAAGACGCCAGGAAAAACAGCTAAACAAACGAAAATAGATAAGACAAAATCTGTGTTAGAGAGTAAAAATAAGTTTTCGGTACTTAATGCAAATGATAGTACGATGGATGAGAGAATTCAGCAGAGCAATCCTGTGTCGCAGGTAAAAAATGTACCATCCATAACAGTTAATCCCGGTCAAATTAAATTTGGAGATTTTCTAAATTTGCTGCTAAATTTTTAGTTAAAATTAATGGAGAAAGAGATACATTCCGCTGACCTCATAGATCACGTGACTTTTGTATACCTTTTGTAAACAAACAATGCAGATGACCTCAGAGATCACATGACTTATGTACAGCTAATGCAAACAAGCAAGGCCATTCTTCCTCTTTGTTTTGGAAAAATTTTCAGGAATTTCCGCAAACTCCCGACGACCACAGAATCCTGACAACACTTTTTAAGAACGAGGCAAGTGAGCACTACATCATCAATGAGAAATATAAACGACCCATCAAAGTGGCTATAAGAGGACTGCTATTAAATTCTGATAAGCAAGAAATTGCACAAGCAATTACTGATCGAGGCTTCACTGTTCAAAAATTGCTCAACTTACTAAACATAGCAAAAGAACAAGAGCTCCCATGCCACTGTTCTAGGTTACCCTCATGCAATCTGCCAATATAGAAGAAATCTACAAACTGAAAGACCTGATGCTCTATATATTTCTGTTGAAAAGTACAAAACCAAAAATCAAATCCCGCATTGTTACAATTGTCAAAAGTGGCATCACTCGTCCGAGAACTGCTTCTTTCAACTCCACTGCGTGAAATGCGCAGAGAATCCTAGATCAACTGATTGCCCTATTACTGGAAAAACAGATACACCCAAGTGTATAAATTGTTCTGGATAGCACCCAAGTTCGTATCTTGGATGCTCGATGTTCCCCAAATATAGGCCTGCAATCAAGAAAAATAGCAATGTTAAACCTGGACTAAGTTTTGCGGAGGCGGTGGTGTAGTGTATTGAGAATACGGCAAAGCACATTAGGTCTATCTGCCTAAGGATAAGGATGCCTTCGTGGAAGACTTTCTAAGGGAAACTGGCTCGTATACACGTTACACATGGGGCAAAACACGAAAATGCCCATTCAGCCAGCCCGTTCGCGGGATTCGAACCTCGGACCGAACTACCCGTGTTCAGCGATTTTACCGCTCGGCCGCTGGTGGGCGTTCTGCGGAGGCAATGAAATGGAATGCTCCGTTATAACCTAATGATAAACTCACGGCAAACAGCCATCCCACTGCTGAATTCCCCAGTCTGCTCTGATAAATACTAATTCAAATACTAGTAATAGTAACGATGTTCTAGTTTCTTTAAAAATTTCAAAGAAATTCACAGTGTCTTCGGACAAGATAATATCGTGAAAATGACTCAAAACTTCAAAAAAAAAAAAATCTTTAAGTTAAAACAGCAGACAGATAACATAGATAAACTAATTCAGAAGTCAAACAACAAAAATCAGCGTTATATTCACAAAATTTTCACAGGACTAGTTTCGATGGTTTTACCGAACCATCATCTTCAGCTGCAAAACCGCAAATGAACAAGATAGGAAATAATGATTAGATAAGATAAGAAAGCCTGGACAAGAATAAGCAAGTGGCGCCATCTGTTGGCGAAACCAGAACTAAAACATAATTTCTCTAAAAGCCGAAGGCAAATTTGGATTGGAATTAGGATCGTTAACTACAACAGAAAGATTTTTATGAATGTGAAATGCCTCTAGAAAATCCAGTTCTCCAATGGAAGATGTTTTTTGAATAATTTTGGCAGCAGAAAAATTGAAAGTGTGATTTTCGGACCAACAATGTTGAGCAACAGAAGACTTCTGTGTTTCCTTTTTTCTAACATATGCCTCATGTTCTTTGACGCGAAATTTTAAGGCTCTCTTAGTTTGACCAATGTAAATTAAACCACACTGGCAAGGAATCCTATAAATACCCCAGGAATTCATATCCGGAATGGGGTCCTTGAGTATAGAAGTTGGAATTTTATTGATGGGAGAATAAACAACCCGAAAGTTAAATTTCTGCAAAATATGTGCAACTTTATAGCTAATTGATGGAAAGAAGGGAATGACAACAGAATTTTTATAATCTAAAATAAGAGTGTGGCTTTTAGTGTGTTGAGATGACAATTTTTTAACTGCTTGATTAATAATGTTGGGTGAAAAGCCCCTGTCAATAGCTATTGCTTTTAAATAATTTAGTTCTTCATCAAGGGCTAGTTTGGAGGAGCAAACTTGAAGAGCACGGAAAACATAGGAATAAAATGAAGCTAACTTTTGTTTAGTCGGATGACATGATTTAAAGTGTGGTGGAAGGCAAACCGATGAAGGTTTACGGTAAACTGTAGTACTGAAGTTGGATGTGTTACGTGTGACCAGAATATCGAGAAACGGAAGAGAATTGCAAGTCTCAAGTTCAAAAGTGAACTGAATAGCAGGATCAATAGAATTCATTGTTGAAAGAACTTTATTTAAATCATCTTTATTACCTTCAAACAGGGTAAAAGTATCGTCTACGTAGCGGAACCATGCCGGGAAGTTTAAAGTTTCAAACAATTTTGATTCATAATAATGCATGTAGATATCAGCCAGGATGGGACTGAGGGGGCTTCCCATGGCTAATCCCTCAGTTTGCTTGTAATATTTATTTTGGAAAACAAAATGTGTTTGTTTCAAACAGAGTTGAGTGAGAGAAATTAGCTCATCAATTTCGATGCAAGAGAAATGAAATTCGCGAAGTTTGGTTTCTAGACATCTTAATGCACCCTCCACTGGGACATTGGTAAATAATGATTTTACATCAAAAGAAACCATGAGTAAATTCCTAGGAGAAATGTTTTTAACCTTTTTTACAAACTCTATTGAATTTTTTATGGTGTAAATGTTATTGTCTAATAGAGTGGAAAATCTAGAAACTAAATATTTAGCTAATGGTTACGAGGCAGTACCTAAATTTGATACAATAGGGCGGAAAGGAATACCACTTTTATGAATTTTGGGAAGAGCGTATAATCTGGCACAATTCGCAACAGATGGGATAAGCGAATGTTTTAAGTTGCTTGAAATGATTTGCGAAGATTTGATCGCAGTTTTTATTTTGGATAAGTCCGAAGGTGAAGGATCTTTAGGGATCGGATTATATGGTCCTTCGTTTAAGAGTTTAGTGACACCATCGATGTAAGTGTTCTTATCCATGACGACTATCTGGCCACCTTTGTCGGCCTTTGAAATGATAATATCCGGGTTAGAATGAATTTCGCGCATTGTAGCTCTTTCTCTCGCAGTTAGATTTGGTTTCAAAGGTTTATTATTGAATTTCACATTATGAGCGATAAGATGCCTAATCATTTCTTTCTGTGAATCTGAAACTTTACTGAACTTGAAAGCTTTTTCGATAGGAGCCAAAATCTTTGGAATCGAGGGTTTACAGGTTTGTGAGAAGTTAAAATTATATTTTAGAATTCTCTCTTGTTCTTCTGAAAGACTAACATTAGAAATATGAACTACTGGCTTGATGTTTACAATGGGAAGATTTTTTGAGCTACTTGAACTGGAAGACTGTAAAAGAAGTTTTTCGAATTTAACTGCAAGGGTGTTTTTATGACGGATAACTGCATTCTCCGTTCTAGACGAAGACTTTTGTTCAAGGGCAGTGAATTTTGGATAGGATTTAGGGAGTTCCAGATGAAGCTTATAGAGTTCATATTCAATTTTGGACAATTGTTGACGTGTATCCCTAATCACGGACCGGAGTAAGGCAAGCTTGCAATTTAACAGAATTCTTGAAACGCGACTCGAAGGTTTTTGATTAGATTTGATTTGAATAAAATTGGGGATCAATTTTTTACATTTACATTTAAGTAAAAAGTCAAGATGATTCAGGAATTTTTGCCGTTTCAGGCGTAATTTAGTGAAACGATTAACGGATGAAGGCATGATAAACAATGCAGAAAATCAAACTAAATTAACTGAGCATAAACTAATAGCATAAACATAATTAAATTAACTTAAATAATAAAGTACACACAATACAGCAGAAAAATCCCTCACTGAAATGAATAGAAAACAAAACGTTTGTAAGAAAAATGCATGAAGTCAGACAAGCAAAGCACAATATCCAAATGTACAAAACATAAACATAACTTGAAAGTTGCAAAAATGTACTCACCGAAACTCCTACAATCACAAAATGGCGGCCACACCACGTGCAAAAAAGAAAGCAAAATGTAAGCCTGTTTGGGGCTTCTGTAATTAAGACACAATAACACGCCGAATAAATACTAATTCAGAAGTCAAACAACAAAAATCAGCGTTATATTCACAAAATTTTCACAGGACTAGTTTCGATGGTTTTACCGAACCATCATCTTCAGCTGCAAAACCGCAAATGAACAAGATAGGAAATAATGATTAGATAAGATAAGAAAGTCTGGACAAGAATAAGCAAGTGGCGCCATCTGTTGGCGAAACCAGAACTAAAACATAATTTCTCTAAAAGCCGAAGGCAAATTTGGATTGGAATTAGGATCGTTAACTAGAACAGAAAGATTTTTATGAATGTGAAATGCCTCTAGAAAATCCAGTTCTCCAATGGAAGATGTTTTTTGAATAATTTTGGCAGCAGAAAAATTGAAAGTGTGATTTTCGGACCAACAATGTTGAGCAACAGAAGACTTCTGTGTTTCCTTTTTTCTAACATATGCCTCATGTTCTTTGACGCGAAATTTTAAGGCTCTCTTAGTTTGACCAATGTAAATTAAACCACACTGGCAAGGAATCCTATAAATACCCCAGGAATTCATATCCGGAATGGGGTCCTTGAGTATAGAAGTTGGAATTTTATTGATGGGAGAATAAACAACCCGAAAGTTAAATTTCTGCAAAATATGTGCAACTTTATAGCTAATTGATGGAAAGAAGGGAATGACAACAGAATTTTTATAATCTAAAATAAGAGTGTGGCTTTTAGTGTGTTGAGATGACAATTTTTTAACTGCTTGATTAATAATGTTGGGTGAAAAGCCCCTGTCAATAGCTATTGCTTTTAAATAATTTAGTTCTTCATCAAGGGCTAGTTTGGAGGAGCAAACTTGAAGAGCACGGAAAACATAGGAATAAAATGAAGCTAACTTTTGTTTAGTCGGATGACATGATTTAAAGTGTGGTGGAAGGCAAACCGATGAAGGTTTACGGTAAACTGTAGTACTGAAGTTGGATGTGTTACGTGTGACCAGAATATCGAGAAACGGAAGAGAATTGCAAGTCTCAAGTTCAAAAGTGAACTGAATAGCAGGATCAATAGAATTCATTGTTGAAAGAACTTTATTTAAATCATCTTTATTACCTTCAAACAGGGTAAAAGTATCGTCTACGTAGCGGAACCATGCCGGGAAGTTTAAAGTTTCAAACAATTTTGATTCATAATAATGCATGTAGATATCAGCCAGGATGGGACTGAGGGGGCTTCCCATGGCTAATCCCTCAGTTTGCTTGTAATATTTATTTTGGAAAACAAAATGTGTTTGTTTCAAACAGAGTTGAGTGAGAGAAATTAGCTCATCAATTTCGATGCAAGAGAAATGAAATTCGCGAAGTTTGGTTTCTAGACATCTTAATGCACCCTCCACTGGGACATTGGTGAATAATGATTTTACATCAAAAGAAACCATGAGTAAATTACTAGGAGAAATGTTTTTAACCTTTTTTACAAACTCTATTGAATTTTTTATGGTGTATCAACAAAAGTCTTGGTCTAGAACGGAGAATGCAGTTATCCGTCATAAAAACACCCTTGCAGTTAAATTCGAAAAACTTCTTTTACAGTCTTCCAGTTCAAGTAGCTCAAAAAATTTTCCCATTGTAAACATCAAGCCAGTAGTTCATATTTCTAATGTTAGTCTTTCAGAAGAACAAGAGAGAATTCTAAAATATAATTTTAACTTCTCACAAACCTGTAAACCCTCGATTCCAAAGATTTTGGCTCCTATCGAAAAAGCTTTCAAGTTCAGTAAAGTTTCAGATTCACAGAAAGAAATGATTAGGCATCTTATCGCTCATAATGTGAAATTCAATAATAAACCTTTGAAACCAAATCTAACTGCGAGAGAAAGAGCTACAATGCGCGAAATTCATTCTAACCCGGATATTATCATTTCAAAGGCCGACAAAGGTGGCCAGATAGTCGTCATGGATAAGAACACTTACATCGATGGTGTCACTAAACTCTTAAACGAAGGACCATATAATCCGATCCCTAAAGATCCTTCACCTTCGGACTTATCCAAAATAAAAACTGCGATCAAATCTTCGCAAATCATTTCAAGCAACTTAAAACATTCGCTTATCCCATCTGTTGCGAATTGTGCCAGATTATATGCTGTTCCCAAAATTCATAAAAGTGGTATTCCTTTCCGCCTTATTGTATCAAATTTAGGTACTGCCTCGTATCCATTAGCTAAATATTTAGTTTCTAGATTTTCCACTCTATTAGACAATAACATTTACACCATAAAAAATTCAATAGAGTTTGTAAAAAAGGTTAAAAACATTTCTCCTAGTAATTTACTCATGGTTTCTTTTGATGTAAAATCATTATTCACCAATGTCCCAGTGGAGGGTGCATTAAGATGTCTAGAAACCAAACTTCGCGAATTTCATTTCTCTTGCATCGAAATTGATGAGCTAATTTCTCTCACTCAACTCTGTTTGAAACAAACACATTTTGTTTTCCAGTATTACAAGCAAACTGAGGGATTAGCCATGGGAAGCCCCCTCAGTCCCATCCTGGCTGATATCTACATGCATTATTATGAATCAAAATTGTTTGAAACTTTAAACTTCCCGGCATGGTTCCGCTACGTAGACGATACTTTTACCCTGTTTGAAGGTAATAAAGATGATTTAAATAAAGTTCTTTCAACAATGAATTCTATTGATCCTGCTATTCAGTTCACTTTTGAACTTGAGACTTGCAATTCTCTTCCGTTTCTCGATATTCTGGTCACACGTAACACATCCAACTTCAGTACTACAGTTTACCGTAAACCTTCATCGGTTTGCCTTCCACCACACTTTAAATCATGTCATCCGACTAAACAAAAGTTAGCTTCATTTTATTCCTATGTTTTCCGTGCTCTTCAAGTTTGCTCCTCCAAACTAGCCCTTGATGAAGAACTAAATTATTTAAAAGCAATAGCTATTGACAGGGGCTTTTCACCCAACATTATTAATCAAGAAGTTAAAAAATTGTCATCTCAACACACTAAAAGCCACACTCTTATTTTAGATTATAAAAATTCTGTTGTCATTCCCTTCTTTCCATCAATTAGCTATAAAGTTGCACATATTTTGCAGAAATTTAACTTTCGGGTTGTTTATTCTCCCATCAATAAAATTCCAACTTCTATACTCAAGGACCCCATTCCGGATATGAATTCCTGGGGTATTTATAGGATTCCTTGCCAGTGTGGTTTAATTTACATTGGTCAAACTAAGAGAGCCTTAAAATTTCGCGTCAAAGAACATGAGGCATATGTTAGAAAAAAGGAAACACAGAAGTCTTCTGTTGCTCAACATTGTTGGTCCGAAAATCACACTTTCAATTTTTTTGCTGCCAAAATTATTCAAAAAACATCTTCCATTGGAGAACTGGATTTTCTAGAGGTATTTCACATTCATAAAAATCTTTCTGTGCTAGTTAACGATCCTAATTCCAATCCAAATTTGCCTTCGGCTTTTAGAGAAATTATGTTTTAGTTCTGGTTTCGCCAACAGATGGCGCCACTTGTTTATTCTTGTCCAGGCTTTCTTATCTTATCTAATCATTATTTCCTATCTTGTTCATTTGCGGTTTTGCAGCTGAAGATGATGGTTCGGTAAAACCATCGAAACTAGTCCTGTGAAAATTTTGTGAATATAACGCTGATTTTTGTTGTTTGACTTCTGAATTAGTATTTATTCGGCGTGTTATTGTGTCTTAATAGATAAACTCTTCGTATATTTTGAGATGTTATCCGAAATCAATTCTATCAGCAAATAATTCTTCTAAAAAGTTTCTCACTGAATTATGCTTAGGATTCCTTTTACAATTCCACTTGTAACCTTTACAATGTTATGGTTATAACACGCTACGATGTGCTTGCAGATTAATTTCTTCTTAAATAGAAACATTGTCTCACAGCTGGGCATTAATTCATTTTTAATTCACAATTATTCAAAATTTTTCTTATTTGTACAAACTTAGATTTTATTACTTATTTATGGCTTCTAAATATTAAAAATCAATTTAATTTTGCAATTTTATTTGAATTTTTTTATTGTTTATAATATTTTGTATAATTTATGTTGTGGATGATGTAATCAATGACGTCACCTTGCTTTAAAAGTAATTGGTTTTAATATCTATAAATTTAATCTAATGTCTTAAACATTATTTATGGCTGTTAAATATTAAAATACAATTTAATTTTGCATTTTTTAAATGTTTTATTATGTATGATTATTTAAATAATTTTAATTCTAGGCGTGATGTAATCAGCTCCCTGATTGGTTACAAAATATTTATGCATTAAAAGAGCTGTAAGCAGCTCCCTGATTATTTACTGCATATTTGTGCAATACCGCGCCATTTTAAAATTTTATTATTCCTCTCGTCGAATTCCTTAGATTTCATAGGAAACGGATATGTCCTTTCAAAGATTAATGTAGTTATTGGTAAGTACCAAGAATTATTGGTATTGGAATAAAAAAAAAATTGTCCTTTGAGACTTTAATTTTGGCCAACCTGGCTTTTCTAATCAAAGATTTATTTATAAATTGCTACAAGGGTCAGAGGAAATTTATTTTAAATTTTTGGAGGAAACCTCGCTATTTGCTTCTTCAATGAAGTATGAGAAATGTGGATCACAGATGAAGATCGCTGGAAGAGCCGATTCTGAGGACGGCCGTATATGGTATTGTGATCACGGAAGAAATAACCGCTGTAACGGTAAAAAAACATATTACTTATTACACATATTACATATTTATACTACGCGTACTTTCTATTTTCTCTTAAAAATACAATAATAAATTGTTTATTACTGTAAATTAATATTAAATTCTTTACTTTAAATTTACATTTATAACATTTAAGCTTAGGCGTTACTGATAATAAGTATAAGAAATTGTTTATATTTAAAATTACCATACAGTGAGCGAATTCTACCAATTATTAAAACGATAAACAACGTCGTAGTCTCTAATACTTGTACAGCTTCAATATTTTCAAAGATTTTTATTAAAGCATTTATACAAATAACAAAAGATTTTTTTAAATTTAAATTCATATTGCGGAACATTTCAATTTTATCATTTTTACAAATTACCTTCTTGCTACGTAACGACATCATTCCTTACATACCAATAATTAGACAATTTTCAATATTTTCTAAAAATTTTAAACTTTACATAAATAAAAAAGAAGAATATTTTTTATTGCATATGAACATCATTACACAGCTTTCATATCAGTTTCTAAAATTCCTAAATCACGCCATATTCTCTGTAGGCATACTAGAATTCTACGCATTAATAAATAAAAAAAATCTAATTTCTCAGAATGAAAAAAAGTAATATAAGAAAATAAATACTACAAACTTGGAACACTAAGCAATGCTTCACATACGCACACGCACACATATTATCAATGCTCATATTATCAAGTGCAATTACGATACCAAACACTGCGTATTAAAATATGAGGTAAACGTTACTTAAAAGGTCAAAGTTTACAGTTTTGCTACTGTTGAGTAGATCGTCGGACTATCGATATTTATCGTAAGTCGGAAAGCATTATCAACATATCAAAACCAAACACTTAATACAATTAAATAAAAAAAAAGGTGTCTCAAATATGATTTACAATTAACACAATAATACAAATTTAAAATACACAAACGATATGTTAAACATTGGACATAAATAAAGTTACACTACTGCTCGGCATCACACACAACCTCGTTTTCTCTCGTTTCACAACGATCAGTATTCGCTCGAAAAACATCAAAGAATTCCACAAACTCGGTGTCCATGTGCTCATCCATCTATTTTCACTTAAAGAAAAATCAGAGAATTGCTCAAACTCGGCATTTCGCACCACACTAGTTTTGCCCATGTGCACATCGATCTATTTTCACTTAAAAAAGCATCACAGAATTGCACAACCTCGACATTGTGCACATTGGTTTTGCCCATGTACACATCGATCTATTTTCACTTAAAAAATCACAGAATTGCACAAACTTGGCATTGCGCACATTAGTTTTGCCCATGTACACATCGATCTATTTTGACTTAAAAAACACCACAGAATTGCACAAACTCGGCATTGGGCCACATTGGCTTTGCCCATGTACACATTGATCTATTTTCACTTAGAAAACATCAGAGAATTGCACAAACTCGGCATTGCGCACCACACTGGCTTTGCCCGTGTGCACATCGATCTATTTTTGCTTAAAAAATTCAGATATTGAATAAACTCTGCATTGATCATATACTCAGAAATCTGCTTTCACATAAAAATACCAGAGAATTGCAGAAACTCGGGCGTAATCAACTCCATTGATTCGCTCAAAACCGTCTATACCCGTGTTTCCCAACGTAGAGCCCACGCCCCACAAGGGGGCAATTCGAGAATGGACTTGTCCAGAGTTTAAGGGGACAAAGGACATTCAAACGAGACAAAAGACGTTCTAAGTATGTTTCATGAAGTCAAAATTTTTTGAAATTTCATATTTTATTCCCCAAAATAAAGAAAAATGTAAGTGATGTATACCTGAAAAAGCTTTTAAATTGCGATGCATTTTAAATATTTTATAAAGAATTCTCGCTGTAGACATGGACATTTAAATGCTTTTAAAGGCGTTTAAATAACTGATACATTATGCTTTCCAGACGTTTCTCGCACATTTCAGCCAACGAATTTATTTTATTTTTACTGTAGCAATGGCAACCGGTATATTATTCTTTCCTTGAATGGCAACAGTAGCTGCTTTCAGTTTTGTTTATATTGATCTTATATCTATTTCTTTCAGCCCTTAGTGAAATGAGGGGTACAAGCAAGAAAAAAAAAAAAAAAAAAAAAACGTTCGTTGGTATTTGGAGCTATATTTAAAATTTGGCTTCTAAACGGTTAACTTTTGTCCTTTTATGCCAATAATGCCTGACCAACAAATCAATGAAACTAGGTCGTCTTGAGGCACATTTGAAGGCGAAACATAATGTTGGTATTAATTCAGATTTGAATTATTTTCACACTTTAAGGAAAATTTTTGAAAAAAGAGTAATATTAAAGTGTCTATTTACTGCTCATAAAGCAACTGTTAATCGTGCTCTTGAGGCTATTTATCAAATTTCACTACTCATCGCTTAATCTGGGAAAAGCCGTACTATAGGGGAGAATTTAATCAAATCATCAATATCAGCATTTATAACTGTTCTAAAAAAATGACAAAGACGTTAAAGTTATGCCACTAAATAACAATATTGTTTGCAGAAGAAAGATTAAATGAGTGAGGATATTGAAATACAACTTGCTGAGAACAAGAAAATTTTCGTTGCAAATGGATGAACCAACTTTGAGAGACAGTGAAGCCGTACTTGTAACTTGTGTAAGATATATTCATAAAGGGGATTTTGCCGAAGAATTGTTCTGTAAATCATTAGAAAGCACCACTCCCTCCAAAGATATTTATAGTAAGCTAAAAAATTACGTAGATATAAAAAATATACCAATAAAAAATATAATACACTTTGTACTGCAGATGGTGCTCCTAATATGATAGTTGAAAAATAAAATAAAGCACGGAATAAGAAAAAGGATTGCTTAAAATTGATAAAAGATGAGAATCCAGAAATGTTTCTTGTGCATTGTGTTATTCATAGAGAAAACCTGGTAGGCAAAAACAATTCGCCTGTTCTAAATGAAGTACTAAATTCGGTTATAAAGTGTATCAATGCTATTAAAGCTAGGGCCAAATGTGAACATCTTTTCAAGTTATTTTATGAAGAACAAAATGAAGACTATATGAGACTTGTACTTCACACTGACTTAAGAAGGCTGTCGAAAGGGAACTGCTTGGAAAGATTTATGGAACTATTTGATACTCTTGGTTATTTTTTAAGCGACAAACCTGAAATGAAAAATTCTTTAACGGATGATAACAAGGCAATTGTGAGTTATTTAGCCGATATCTTTGAAAAATTAAATATATTAAATAAACAACTTCCAGGAGCAAATAAAACTTATGATGCAAAAGGAAGATATTTGGTTTCATTATCTTTGTTGAATTATGTCAGGCATATACTATTTACCACAAAAATTTTGAAAAGTCTCATTGGCTCCAAAAATGTGACGTGACTAGCGCTATACTTGTTATTGATACCGCTAATACTTGTTATTGTCGATCATCTGAAAATTTTATCGGCTGATTTAAAAGATTTTATAACTTAAAACAAATTGATTTTCCAACTTGGATGATACAGCCAATGCTAGTGTATTTGGCTGATATTTCAAATATGCAGTAAAAAGAACTCGCAGAAATGAAAAATGATGAGTCAATTAAAACTTTATTTAATATAAAAGGAACGATGACATATCTTTGTGAGGAAACCAGAATCAGATATCCAAATGCAACAAAATTTGCAAGAACTATTGTTACCGTTTCCATCTTCATATTTTGCTGAATGCTGCGGATTTAGTTCCATAAATAATTTGCTGCTAAAAATAAAATAAAAAATAAAATAAAATAAATTCGGTTGGATATAAATAAAACCGGGAGACTTGAGACTCAAGTTATCTAAATTGGAATCTGACATAAAATGTCTTTGCAGCAAGTATCAAGCGCAAGGAACTCGCTAAATTTAAAGAATAAAAATTACCAATACTTAAAATAAAAAACTTTCACTAAAATGAGTTTTTTCTTGAATTTCAGTTCTCCATGTTTTGAAATTTCACTTACTGTGTTTGCTCACAAAATTTCATAGTTATTTCTTCCTAAAAGCTTTGAAAGCATTGAAGTTTCTTTCGTGAAGATTTCAATTTTTAAATATTAAAAATTATGTATATGCTAGGGGGAGCTTAAAAATTTTAGAGAGAATTAGGTGGGGCATAGCACAAAAAAGGTTGGGAAACATTGGTGTATACGGTTCTTTCGCTCTACTAGTTTCATATCTCTTTCACAAATTGGGCACTTATACGATAATGCAATCAAACTTTCTACATGCACCACTCAATAATGCATTTTTTTACCTCTTCGATCCAACTAATAAAAAAAATCCAGATTCAGATACTTATCCATTCTGCAGTAAGCACCGAATTAGACACACTCATCAATAATCAAAACATTCTTTAAGAATTCTTTTCTGTATTTTTCAGAAGTTACGGTTACAATTTTTGGTGAAAATGTCCTTTAGCTTGGCCGGGCTGGCTGCATGGGCGTTTTCGTGGTTTTCCCCATGTGTAACGTGTATACGAGCCAGTTTCCCTTAGAAAGTCCTCCACGAAGGCATCCCTCCCCTTAGGCAGATAGCCCTCGAGGCTTTGCCATAACCACACACACACCTTTAGCTTGGCAATTTTCACGCCAGTAAAATCTCAGAATACGTTGCGTAAACAAAGTTGCTAAGGCGGAGCTAAGTAACGTCCATAAATGGGTGGGGCAAAAATTTTGACGTCACAGTGCATTCTTGCAGTATTTTCAAAGATTTTAGAATTTATACAAATAAAAAAAGATTTTTATTATTGAATTTATTGCGGCAATTATATCAGAATGTTGCAAACTATTGTGTGTCTTTTAAATGAAATAGTATATACTCCAATTTACATTAAACCTATAAGGCCTTAATAAATTTCAAGACTTACCCCCTCTTTGATGATATTTTTGATGCTGGATTATATTCCGAATAGCTACTAGAAAAATACTAACTTCTTCTTTTGTGAATGATTCAATGTAAAATAAATCATACACATGATTTTGACTTTTTTTTGTGTGTGGGGGGGAGGTTATATTGACATAATATTATTTACATTTTTAGTTTAAAAGGATAATCATTTAAAGTACAATATCCGATTACAGCCAATTCAAAAACTACCAAAAATCGAGTTCTAAAAAAAAGTGCTAGTTCTACTGTTTTCGTCTGGTTTCTCTCTGTTGCCAATACGCTCGAATCAAAAACTATTTCCCTCTTTTTTTTTTTTTTTCTTTTACCGGAGCAGTTGCCAACAAATTTAAATTCATATTATCGAACATTTTAATTTATCATTTTTACAAATTACCTTGTTGCTACGTAACGACACAATCCCTTAGGTACTAGTAAGTAGACAATCTTCATTATTTTCTAAAAATTTTTTAATTTACATTAATAAAAAAATAATAAATATTTTTATTGCAGATCAATATCATACACAGCTTTCATATCACTATTTCTTCAATTCTTAAATCACGTCATATTCTATAGTCCTACTAGAATTCTATACATTCTACAAATAAAAAAAAAAAAAAAAAAACTAATTTCTCACAATGAAAGAAAATAAACACTACAAATTTGGAACACTAAGGAGTGCTTCACACACACACACACACATATATTATCAATGAACTCATATTATCAAGTGCAATTGCGATAGCAAATACTACGTATTAAAATAAAAAAAGTTATTTATAGGGTTAAATTTTGCTACTATTGAGTAGATCGTCGGATTATCCATATTTTTCGGAAAGCATTATCAACATATCAAAACCAAACAATTAAAAATACAATAAAAAAAAGATGTCTAAAGTATAACTTGCAATTAAAACAACAATGCAAATTTAAAATACGCAAACGACACATTAAACATTGCATATAAAATACGTTACATTACAGCTCGGTATAACATACAGCCTCGCTTTGTTCATGTGCACAACGATGTGTATTCGCTCGAAAAACTTCAAAGAATTGCAAAAATTTGGTGTCGATGTACACATCCATCTATTTTCACTAAAAAAAAAAATCAGAGAATTGCACAACCTCGGCATTGAGCACTGCATTGGCTTTGCCCATGTGCACATCGATCTATTTTCACTTAAAAAAAAATCCCAGAGTTGCACAAACTCGGCATTGCGCACCACATTGGCTTTTCCAATGTGCACATCGATCTATTTTCACTTCAAAAAAAATCCCAGAATTGCACAAAGTCCGCATCGCGCACTACCACGGCATCGCGTACAACATTGGCTTTGCCCATGTCTATAGCGATCTCTTTTCACTTAAAAATCAGACATTGAATAAACTCTGCATTGCTCATATACTATACTAAGAAATCCGGTTTTACTTAAAAGAAATCGGAGCATTGCAGAAACTCGCACATAAGCAACTCCATTGATTCGCGTTGTAAAACAAAAATGTTTCTAGAAAAATTGAGCTTACTACAGACGAACCAAGATCCTAGCCTAATTGATTTCTCAGCCCTACACTTCTTGCATCTCCAAATACTACCATTCAATGACTTTTTCTGACTAACTAACCAGCATGGTATCTTACATTTTTCACAACAAACGTTATTGTTCAATAATCGACAAGATGTGTATTTAGATATTAATTTTAGTAGAATTCTAATTTAAAATGTTGTATTTCCCTCTGCAACGCAGCGTGAGACAAATTTTAAGAGAAATCTATACCGGAAAAGTAAGAATACAGAGCACGTGCATTAAACTTTGAGTAAACGGATATCTCGGTAATTTGTATTGAAACTGAATAAATGTAACTGACTACTATATTAGCTGTAACCGTAATTTCATCCTCTTGTTTATATTGTGTTTGGCAAATAGTATGGGTTACCAGATCATATCATTTATCGCCGCTTTTGGCGATATATTTTTGTTTAAAATTCCGGGTTGGCTATATTGAAGCTGTGCCAAAAAATCTTCTTACAGGAATCAATTTAGGCAACTTGAAACCCAGTCAATTATTACAAAAATTTAAATGTGTTGCAACATCTGATGTGTCCGAAAATTTAATTAAAACATTATGGTTAGAGAAATTGAAAGATTCTATGCGTAATATAATACTTGTTAGTGACGAAGAATTACCGAAGTTGGCGATCATGGCTGATAAAATTGCAGATATGATGCCTTCTAAAGACATTTATGGTGTATCAAAAGCTGGCAATTGCTCGAATACAGAACTGTTAATGAAAATTCAATCCTTTGAACAGTGAATTGCCGAAATGACTGTTCATCATATATCGAAACCATGATTTTCGATATATGATATGATCTGGTAACCATTATTTAGGAATAACTCTCCGTCCCGCAGACGACCTCGCAGTACTTCTAGGAAAATATTTAATCCTAAAGGAAAATATTTTTATCATTTCCGTTTTGGTAACAAATGTCATCAGGATAAATGTACTCAGCTGTGCAGTTGGTCAACTGATAGGTCATCCAATCAGGGAAACAATAATGCGCAGCAGAAGCAGCAGCAAGCTCTACTGCCGATAATGTTCCAGAGTGTTACCAATTTCGCCTATTTATCAGAGATAAAAAATCGAGAGTGCGTTTCTTAGTGGATAGGGGTGCAGATGTTAGCATTTTACCTGCATCAGTACAAGACAAAACAATCCGCGGATTTCAAGTTGTATGCAGCGAATGTTATCGAAATCGAAACATATGGTATAAAAGTGTTAACACTTGACTTAGGCATGAATTCCAATTTCCATTCATAGTGTCCAAAATTAATAAAGCTGATTTCCTTAACAAATTTAAATGAATAATTGATTTACATGGCAAGAAACTAATTGATGGGGTAACTCAACTAAAGGTAACTGGTGAAGGTGCTTCCATCAGTGAAAATAGTGATATCGTTACAGTAAACCATTCAACAAAATTTAATACTCTTCTAAAATAATACCCAAACGTATGCAAACCAAATTTGTTCTTATCAGGTTTAAAACATAATGTTCAACATCATATTATTATAACACATAGTAAACCTGTACATTCTAAAGCAAGACAATTGAATCCTCGAAAGATAAAAAAAATGTAAATACTGATTGGTACTATCGTTGCTTTTCACATCATTAAAAAACTGTACGCATGATTCGCTGGATTTTGAGATTTCCAGAAAATTGTAAAAAATCGAAAGAATTGAGAAAACAAGGACGTCTGTGTGCAGAGGAATTTTCAGAAGCGGAGAAAAGAGAAATAAAGATCGTTCAAAGAGATGCTTCTTAGACGAGAAGGATGAACAATTGAGAACACTAAAACTTTATAAAGATGAAGATGATCTCATCAGATTAAGAACAAAAACTGTCTATCGAGAAGACAGCCATTCTTTTACAAGACCTGTGATTCTCCCTTCTCAACACCAGGTTGTAAAACTACTAATATTTTCCTTTCATAAAATGCATGAACATGTGGGGACTCAAATGTTACTTAATCTTCTGAGGGAACGTTTCTGGATCTTAAATGGAAGAAACACTGTGAGGTCAACATCTCAAAAGGCGTTACTTGTAAGAGACATTCTGGTAGAAGTCTGGATGCAGACACTGCCCCCATCACTAAAGACCGCATTCGAGATGACTGTAGTATTTAAAATCGTAGGCGTAGATTTAGCCGATCCAGTATATTTGAAAGATAAAGTGACTTGGGTTTGTCTTTTTACTTCTGCAGTTTATCAGCTGTGCATATTGAGCTGGTGTCAGATATTTTGACATAGATTTTTATTGGCCCTACGTAAGTTTGTGGTAAGAAGAGGTAGATACACAGTTATTTACTGTGACAATGGAACCAAATTTGTTGGAGCCGATAATTTAAAAACTTTGAACTGGATCGTGTCATCGAGAATTCAGCTGTTGAATCTCATTCAGTGGAAATTCAATCCTCCTTCTGAAGTTGTTGGTGGGAACGGTTGATTCGAATCATAAAAGATATATTAAAGAGAGTGATAGGTCGTGCTTGTTTGTCATATGAGGAAATGATAACTGTTCTATGCGACTGTGAGTCAGTTATTAACTCTGATGTTACGAAATTTTAGAATGAAATGTTTTCAGTTCTTGGCACAGAGAAAGGGGCGCAAAATCTTCAGCTGTCCCCGGGCGCCGAAAACCTCTGCCTCTGACATATATTTCAGAAAATGATTCAGATTTTGTTCCTTTGTCACCATCATTATTTCTTCAAGACACCAAGGAAATCGGAGTACCAGACTGTGATGCAACAGATCACAAAAGACTTAATATAAGGTTAAAATGTCGACCTCGCACTTCAAAAAGATCTTAGGAAAAGATTCAGGTCTGAATATCTGGGTTCGTTAATTCAAAGACATAAGATACAAAAAATGGTCAACGATATCTGTGGGAGACGTCGTTCTCATAGTCAGTGACAGTCGGAAACGCATTAACTGGTCTCTAGGACGAGTAACAGAAATTATTGCTGGAAAAGAAGGAACCGCCAGACTCGTGAAACTTCGAACAGCTCATGGAGAAATAATGAGACCGATACAACGGTTGTTTCCGTTAGATTACTTGTGAAATGGCTAGGGATGTTCAAACTAAAATGCAAAGAAAGCAAGTGACTCATTCTAAAGTAACCCAAACACGAGTAGCAGACCCTGCAGAACCAACACCGAATCTACTTCATCCTAAAGTTGTTTTTTGAATGATTGGAATAATTTGATGCAGCACATCCACCCATATTTCTCAAAATTAAGTCGTAATCTACCAACAAATATGTCAACAAAAGGATACTAATGCATGGCGAATAACAACTACGCTCCGTTGTCTACACGAACGACGCATCAGCTCCCCGATGACCACAACATGTGACGTCACAAAAGCGCCATCTGGCTTGTAGTAGAGTCGGTGTTGGCAAAACCCATTACAAGAACTATAACAACTCGCTCTGTAAAAGGTAACAAAATACCAGAAAGTCTTGATTTGTAACGCGATTGTTGAGTTGCGAAGTCTCCAACTCAGGGTGAGAGGATGTACAAAACTGAGTGTTAATTTATGCACGCATATTGTTATCAGTATAACTTCAGGTGTTTAACGTTTGTAATTCTGAATCTGGCAACTAAAATGAATATTCTAATATTTTGAATGAGAATTACCTTCATACATTCGTAGTTAGATGTTTTATAATATAAACGTTGTAATTATTAATGTTACAAAGAATAAGAGTGTTGTGTCAATACTTTGTACATTATTTGAGTTCTAGGAATATCGATTTATAGCTGAATTTTGAAATCAGTATCCGACAACAGCATTGATGTTTTGCAGATTTCGCCTCATGCAAAGATTTCCTTAAATTTTCGACAGCTTTTCTTTATTTTTCCGTACATCATACACGGTCCGTGTCGCAATTCCATACGATTCTGTTATAAACTGAGGAGTATCCTATATCTATATAACCTGCTTATATCTTTTGCAGAATTTCCACTTTTTGCATTACCGTCAATGCAACGTGTTTGCGTTTTTCAACGTAGCAAGCAGTAAAAACATGAATGCGTTTCTTATCTGTCATCGTATTAAACAGCGTTGAAATTAAAAATATTTTTAATTTATCCACAAAATATCCAGATTTAAAAAAAAGGGGGGTAGCCATTAAACAATCTAATGAAATAACAAAGCTCATAAAATACAGCATGAATAGTGAGCTTGAAAGAAAAGTTGAGCGAATTGTCTGCTTTTCTACCTAGTTGCAGACTGGAGGGGACTTTTCCCATGATGTCAATAATTAGGTATTTCCGTTATGATTTATTATTATTCGGAAAGTACTTTTTTCCTTTGGTATTTCCTTCTCCATGTTGTGGTTTCCGAAACCTATAGATTGATAAAGTTTATATTTTCAGAGGCAACGCGGATTTCAGGTCGGTGGGTTTTCTGTATTTGACTGTATTTGCTGAAGTATTTCTAAAGGATGAAAAACCTGATATTAAGTCTTGCCTGCTTGATTAGTTGTTTGCATAGGTAACTTTTGCACAAACTCGGCATCGCGCACAACCTAGGCATTGCGCACTGCATTGGCTTTGCCCATGTACACATCGATCTTATTTCACTTAAAAAAATCAGAGAATTGCACAAACTCGGCATCGCACACAACCTCGGCATTGCGCACTGCATTGGCTTTGCCCATGTACACATCGATCTTATTTCACTTAAAAAAATCAGAGAATTGCACAAACTTGGCATCGCACACAACCTCGGCATTGCGCACTGCATTTGCTTTGCCCATGTACACATCGATCTTATTTCACTTACAAAAATCAGAGAATTGCACAAACTCGGCATCGCACACAACCTCGGCATTGGGCACTGCATTGGCTTTGCCCATGTACACATCGATCTATTTTCACTTAAAAAACATCAGAAAATTGCACAACCTCAGCTTTTCCAATCTTCTAGGATCAAGCCAAAAAGAAATACAATATATTAAAAATAAGCAACTTTAAAACGAACCATACAAGAAAATGCTTTTCACTTACCCTTTTCAAGAAAAATGTAAAATCTTTCTGAGGGGTTTTATATATGTATATTGAATTTATCTCAGGGGAAAAGCCTTTTGGATCCCCCCTCATCTTTAAATAAATTTACTAACGTTTTATACTCCGTTTCCGTAATATATGCAGAAAAAAGGCAAAAATCCACAGGGGTAAAAATACTGGATTAAAAAAAGAACCACCACATAAGAACATTCAAACCGCAACAGAATTAACTGCTCTAATTAACAAGTAAAAATTTAAAAAAAAAAATTAAACCTTTCAGATTTTACAATACGCCCACAGGACCGTTTTTCTAACGTTTTGTGTGTTACCTTTCTTTATCAAATATAGTATTCTTTACACTTAAACCATAAAATTCAGTTCAACAGCAATATCGCAAAATAATTTTAAAATGAGCATATCTTTAGAATTTCCGATACACAGTTTTGCGCTTTGCACGTAAAAATGTTTTTTTTTTTTTTTTTTTTTTTTCTCACGTACTGTGTTGCCGTTGTTCGCTTTGAAATCTTTGAGTTGGTTAATCAAAAATTCGTTCAAGTTTTACAAAATATCAATCAGATAATAAAAAAAAATTCCAAATTCGGGCTTCCAGATGCCCATATTAGTTTGGAAACGTATGTTATTCAAAATTTGATGGCTCTAGGTACTGTTGTTTTATCAGACTGCGAGAAACATTTATGCAGACTTTTCAATATTCAATTTCTTTAAATATAACACAGGGCGATAACATCTAGTGGCAACAGAATAACAACACAGCTTCAAAACATCGGGTTAGCCATGTTGGTGCGTTTATTGTCCACTGAAAAACAATCGCCAAGCAGTGGGCTAAACCGCATTTCAACCATGCATTCAATATTTTCAATCGTTTGGTAATGATCGTTTTCAATCGTTTGGTATCTTAATAATACATTTGTGAGAGATAATTCGTTGCGTTAAATGCTAACACTACCACACAACACCCAAGAGTAGATTTATAATTAAAAAAAATCTCGCGCAGAACATTATAAACTTAACATTTGAACTCAGTTAAAATATAATTTAAGTTTTCGTTAAATAGGAAGCTTAACTTGTTTTTAAGAAGAGGCGGAATCAATATTACGTCATAAAAAGGCGTATCCAAGCATAAGAAAAGTAAATACAGCATCGACTGATGCAGCCTATTCTGCGATTTAGCCAAAGTAAATCTGACTCCATTCTATAACACTTGAAAAGAAATATTTTAAATAAACAATAACATTTTCTTGCTTACGGAAGCCAAAACTTTATTTGCTTACACACTTAAGGAAATCAAAATATTATTCTAATCTTTCTTACTGTTGCCAAACTACAAAAACAAAACTCTGTCTAAAAAGGCACACAACGGCTGTTAATATTCAACACAAAAAAATATAAATATAACAATATATATAACGAAGATATAAATATAACATTAACAAATATAAATCATGGAGCTCACAACACATTAAGCATACACATGCCAAAATACGTGGCAGGTGCATAAAGAAAAAAATCTATGTTTAAAAATTAAATTTTAAGAGCTGCATCATTAGAAATCGCGAGATAATCATGTGTAGTTTTGTTTACTTATTGTGTCTGATGTACATCAGGCATAATCGCGTAGTAAATGTTATGGTTTAAACTTATGTCACGTGACTTTTTTTCATTTCCTTGAAGTTTGCAAATCCTTTCATAGACAGTTACGTTTAAAGTTCGGCAGATATGTTTCCATTCATTAATATCCTAGCTCCGATATATCATTTCCATTGTAATTAAAAGAAATGGCTACAAAAATAGAGAATTCTTTAATTAGACGAAAGATTATTAGAAAAAAGCGAGGTTATGCTCAAGAAGTCAATTTTCGTCGAAGCATACGAAAAGTGCTTGCGATAATAGAGCCGAACTTATCCATGAAACCTAAAGCAACAGCTATCATCAATGACGCTTTAAATGTTGTAAATATCAAGTTAATAGAAAATTGCAATAAAAAATATCGACCCAATAAACGGCAACCCGAGATGAATGTTGAAGTAGCATATACAGCTGTGAAGAATGAGTTTAGGAATGAGATACAAAAGCATGCTTTAGCTGCCGGACAGAAAGCTCTCGCAAGATTCATTTATGGACTTACATCGTATACGCGAAAAACACCGAAGGACACCCGAAAAAAATCGCCTAGTCGAAAAACGAGAGTTTCCTGGGGACAAGAATTCAATAATGGTATACAGACAATAGCAAAAATTGTATATCCTGAAGCTAAAATTGATCCTAAATCTAAAAAAATGATGTGTGTGTTTCTGAATGTATTATTTGCGAAGTTAATAAGTAAAATAAAAGCATTAAACTCTAACACAGTAGCTCCGGTGGATGTAAAAAGCGCAGTCGAGACTATATTTCCCCAAGTAATGGCTGAACATGCGAAATCCGAGGGCAGCAAGATGGTATTTACATTGGAGATCAATGCATTGACATTTGCTCCTAAATATAGGAAACCAAGGTCCAGAATAACTGCAGGTAAGACAAAAATCATATTGCTTTGATTTCATATTTTTATATTTTAACCAAAAAATGGAGTGTATACTTTAACCGAAAATTATACATCAACTTTATCAAAACTATGAAAATTTTAAATGAAGTAAAAATGTTAATATACAGATGTGCCCTGTCAAATTTGGCGATTTTTTGCCTAGCATGGTAACCATGCTGGTTCGTCTGGATTTTGTTTCCTATGGCAGCCCATTTAAGAGCGTTTTACATTTTTATTCGGTTATTTTCTTGGTAAAAGTTTACAATTGGGTGCCCCTTGTTTTTTGGCGATTTTTTTCTTTTCTTTGGACACCAAGATCGGCGTCAGGAAGGCACAATTTCAAGATGGCCGCTACACAAAACAAAAATAAGAAGTCAAAGAATTGCACATACTCTGTGTCCATGATTGCCCAAACTAGGCACTGCGCACTGCCTTAAATTTGTCCATGTACACATCAATCTATTTTCATATAAAAAAAAAAAAAAAAAACAGCTAGAACAAAGTTAAAACTATCATAGTAACCAGAAATGAGGTTTTGTCACCAAAATTTAAAAAAAAAATTGTCGCTAATCGAAGGGACACCCAGTTCTACACTAGAGCTATTTCCTTATTTTTGCTGTGCTTTTTGTTAAAAACTAAATGTTTGCTAACATTTTTAACTTTGTTGTCCCTTTTTCGAACGTTAAGTGCAGTTACTTTTTTTTAATTATTTAAGTTTTTTTGCTTACATTTCGCACTTACAGCTCTGTGAAAATGGGGTTTTCTAGCTAAAAATTTTCCGCAGTAACTTTTTGTCAACACGGTTCTTTTGGAACATCTGTTCTAACTTGAAGTTTTGTTAATTTTTGAAAAATACGTAATTGGCTTACAGCTTCTAATAGGCAGCAATTCTAGCGGCTGAATCAATCAGACGCTTTCTATTTCTTATACTTATCTCTAAATAGAGTGCACGGTAAAATCCTAGTATATGGTACGGCCTTAGTGCAATTTTGAGAATTGTCGCCAACACCAAAATGACCCGTTTATTGCTCATCACAATGTCGCCAAATCCCATGTGTACCGTATACTAGGATTAAACCTGGCGGACTAGCGACGAATTTTTAAAATGTATTTCGGATATTTTAAAATGACTTATAAAGATAATTAAATAAAGCATGTTGGATTATTTTTACATTTGCAATTCTTTTTTATATAAAAATATAATGAAAACGTAATTTCTAATACCATCATAAGGTTTTAAAATGCTAATATTTTGTGTTATTAAATGTGTAAACTGATCTGTAAAATTTCATAGAAGGGTTCCTAGCTTCTATGACATTTTACATAGAATTTTACGTGAAAATTAATTTAAACAAGCTACATTTCGAACCAGAAACATGAAAAATCAGCTGTGCCGTTGCCAAGATTCGAAACGGATCAGCTAGTAACTAGCTGAACACGCTAATTGTTTACACATTGGATAGTTCTGTCCGCAGTTTCAATTAGGCGAACGGGCTCGCTGCATAGGCAGTTTCGTGATTCTCCCCCTCCCGTGTCATGTGTGTACGAGTTAGATTCCCTTAGACATGTCCTCCACGAAGGCATCCCTTTACTTAGGCATATAGCCATCGAGTGTTCTGCTGTTAATCAAATAAACCAAACCAATCATTTATACAATGACAGAACTCATGAAGGAAAGTTAGTTAAATAGGTACTTCCTTGTTACAACGGCCATCGTACAAGCCTTTGGCGAAACAGAAATTTGCACGTCGTTTACAAACTAAGTCATTAAGCTTAATAGATTTCTTCATTTGAAACGTGAAACAAGGTAGTTTCCCTTAACAAATCCTCTACGAAGGGATCCTTCCTCTTAGGCAAATGGTGGCTTGGCAAATGCGGTCAAGAGCAGGAGACTGACGTTAATTACGGAAGGGGAAAGTAAACGGTTGTGCCAGGGATCATAAGGGGAGATATATTTTTTTAAAAAAAGTGTTTTTTGGCTAGTTTATACATTCAAAGGAAAATACAAGTTACTCACTGAACTTCGCACATTAGTCTGAATAACCTTTAAACCCGATGAACAGTACATTTGTGTGACAAGGCGAGCTTTCTGACTGTACAATCTGTTTTACATTTAGCGAGCTTGTGCCGAATAAGTTTATTCGCTATTTTATGTAATTTCTGCAATATTTTGTAATTCTTTTATTTTTTCATTTAAATTTTATTTTTTTAAAGATAATTTCTTTTTATTCACAAATATTTATATTTTCTATTTTTCTAATAAGTGAAACATTTAATTAGATTCTGATATTTTGTTTTCATAAGATAAAGTACGAAACCTTTGTTAAAATTTTCATAGCTCACTGTAGTCCAGTGACCGTATTTTAATGTGCCATTTTATTCGCGAGTCCATTCATCCGATTTGAAACTTGGAAATGAATTAACAAATCGACCTTTCCATTCAATTGAACCTATCGACTTGAAGACAGTGAGCCTGAGTAAACAGGAAGTATCTTTCGTAAATATAAAAACCATTATAAGCGCATTTCTAAATAATAATTTTAAAATATAATTTTCACAGCTGTTTGACGCTGCTTTCATTTCTTAATTATAAATACAAATATATGTACTGAAAATTACGAAGAGAATAACACATACGTATCTGTTATTACGAGAATAAGTATTGCTAATAGGGCTTGAAAACTCATTTTGATTCACCTTTCTTTTCTTTATGAATGATGAATATCTGTTTGCCATGCACGTGATCAAATAGGGAATAAGTGTTTAATCCGTAAGATTATAAGTATTGATTAACATTTCATATAGCTACTTCTAATTGAGGCTTTCTAAGAGCAACCCCCTTAATTTCGACTCGCAGCTTTTAATTTTAGACTAGGATATGAGCATAGAATCTACCTTTAAACAATGGGATTTTTTTTTAAACACTGTGGCATGACAGTGCCGAGTAATAATAGTTTTAGCGTCACTAAGAATCATTTTCTGGATTCTCATATTGATTTTTTTCCAAAAGATATTAAAAGCTGCAATTGACGAGTATGAGCAATGCATAATGCATACATATATAAAGTAAGCATACCATAAAGAAAAATGAACCCCAACAAAAGCTGATCGACTGATATTAAACTCTAAAGAGGGGTTTATCAGAGGGAAAATGGCAATTAAAATTCCATTTAATTGATTTTAATTATTTATTTACTGTATCGATTTATAACTAATTGTAATGGATTGGAATATTTGAATATGAATTAGCTGAATATTTAAGAAAAATATTATGACTGCGAGAATAGGAAAAAAAAAAAAAACATTTTTTGAATATTTACTTTCTTATAGAATGCAGATAAATTCATTTTTACTCAGTGAAAATCAAAATTTAGTAGCTAATTAATCTGTCCTGTATCGAGCACTTTAGTTCAGTGATCCGTATTGATGTGCGCTTTTTTAAAAAAAAAATTAAATGCTTCAAGAATAATTAGAAAAGGGCATAACTCACTTCTTACCCTTAAATTCTTCAATAAAAAAAACTCCATTTTCAGCTTTAACCAAGTGAAATAATTTTCTAAATATAATTCAAAGCATGAAAAATAAGGTACATAAGCAGCTTGGAAATGGAACTAGCATTGAGATTCTCTTTAAGAAATATGGTGAAGCTTAACAAAAAGTCTACGAAGTGAAGTAATTCCGTAGAATATTTTTTAACTCTTTATGATTAAATTGCACTCAATTATACTTTATAAACGACATGTAAATACTATTTAATGTATATGTGTGTGTGTGCGTGTGTGTGTGTGTGTGTGTGTGTGTGTGTGTGTGTGTGTGGCTCACTAGCGGCTGAGCTGTAAAGTCATTGATCTCTGGCAGGTCGATCCGGGGTTCGAATCCGGATCGACGGGGATGGCTGCATTGTATTGGCGTTTTCGAGGTTAAGTTTTTTCCCCACGTGTAACGTGCATAAGAGTCAGTTTTGCTTCGAAAGTTCTCCACGAGGCACCCTTACCCTTAGGCAAATAACCGTCGAATGCTTTGCTATAATCAAACAAACAAGACCAAACAAGATATATAAATAAGTACCTTAAAAAACTGCTATATTTTATGTATAATTATCAAGTAGTATTTAAATATATATAATGATTAAAAGAAAGGAAAAGTCGAATCCTAACTGATTGTATATATAATGTAATCCCTATGACGGCCCTAACAATTCTTTCTCACTTAAAGTCGTAACCCAAAAAGAGAATAAGTAAAATTAAAGTTCAGATACGTATACAATACTGAATCTAATACAAAAAAATACAAAATATAAAAATAAATTATATTTGTACGAAACCTAACTAACTATTTATATTGATATTACGTAAATATACGTATGGTAATGAACATTGTATAATAAAGATATTTTTTTTTATTTTCAATAGTCTTTGAAACTTATTTAAGGTCATCAACGCGAGCGAAGCTGCGGGTAGCGATAACATATTTTCATTAGGAAATATAATTATTTGAAATCGTGTCATTCTTTTTAAACCTCCTGTATTCATCCACAAGGATATATTCCGATTTTAGCCTTTTCTGTATTTTTTCTACACTGTGTTACGTAACGAAATTGTTTATACCTTAACATTGAATGGCAATGCAATAATTAAATACGGTCTTTATTACCTAACTGCATTTTTGGTTTGTTTTTTCAGGAGGTAGAAGATCTGCACAAGCGGAGAGAGTTGAAGCATTGCCATCGCTTCTTTCTTCACCTTCTCGAAGACGTTCAAAATGAAAGATGTTTTCCAACCAAAACCTCTTACGGAATGAAATTAAAACTATAAATAAAAAATTATTATTACATGCATTTATAGGGAATTACTTCCTTTTTGTAGTATTACTTTTTGCATTAAAGGTAAGTTAATTGAATTTTCCGGGGTGAATTAGTTATTTAATCATGATGGATTTTAATTATTTCAAACTAAGCAAATTACAAAATCAAGCAAATTTCAAATACGGTGTTACTGAAAAATATATTACCTGGTATTCCTGTACTTACATACAATCTTTCATTAACACTATAAGAAGTTGCTTTGATCGGTACTGCTGGCTGCCATATTGTTGGGTCCACAGCCACATCTCGGAAAAGCCCTGGATGTTTGTAAATGTATAGTGTTCTTGCGGTATGGAGCACCTAAATAAACGGGGAACCAAAAGTTCGCTCGAGTGGTTTGGTGGTTTGGGAAGAAAGGTGGAAGACTGTCCCTCCTAATAGCCGAAACTGTGCAAACTGGTATGGTATGGATTTACCTTCTTAGCTAATGACGTGTTTTCTGTTTTCTGAGTATTTATACTACTATAAACAAGTTCTATTGGCAAAGTACTCAATTGATTTTCTCCTAGCCACACTACGGTGCCCGATTCTCAGTTTAGCAATACATTGTTTTTGTCTAGGAAAATGAAGGAACTCTGATTTGTGTTTTATGTAATCATATTGTTACGGATATATGTATATCCTAAAACTTTTAGTATTCACCTCTTAGACATACAGTTCATTCTTGTCGATAAAATTTATGCAGAAATGTAGCATATCCCTCGCTTTAAATCATAAATAATATTTTAATTTTCTAAATTATTCTTTAAATTTTCATTGCAATAGACATTATTCCAAAAGAGTTTCATTTTTTGCATTAAACTAATTTGAAGTAATAGATATTGTTGGGTAGAGAAAGGACTTTAAATAGTCCAATAATATTTATTCGAAAATTGTCGGTTCAATAAAATTGTTGCCATTAGAAGAGGGGAAATTATTTTATAATTTAATAGCGGGGGGGAGCATTAATTAAAAACAAAATACTTCATTGAAACCTCTTTCTATTGGAACAACATGGAAAACTCGGGACAGCATACTATTTAAAGTTTTACACTGGTGGTGGGGCGCTGTCCACCACAGCTGGAATGCAAAGTAGTTAATTTCAAATTCCGACTGCGTTCGAATGGCATAGAATAATTTAAGAATAGGGAAATGGCGGACATGCACATTGCGTTTGGTGAGGTTCACTGCAATTGAAGACCTACGGCACGGTTGTATGCCGGACACAACCACAGCAGACGTGCCCAGAATTACCGAATGTTTTGGAATTTGCACCGAAACCTGCTGAATATGGGACATTCTGCAAGAGCAAGAATGATACAATGAGGTCACAAATAACACGTACACCTGCCTTACAAGACTAGATATTGCGTCGAGAGGAAGAAGCTTCTAGTACAAGCACACAAGCCATAATATAGCCTCATCTCAGTGTATGGCGCACATCACACAAGAAGCGTGTACATCCACACATCATTTGCAACCGGTCCAGCCATTGCAGCTTGAGGATTATTCTCGATGCGTGGCATTCGCGCGCTGGTACATGGACAAATACAACCAGAGCCCGGCATTTCCATCCTTCATTCTGTTGTAGAAAACGCTCCTGAACTCTCTACTAGAAAGACCTATGATGCTCTCGACTAGAGAGAACTTCGTTAGCAGACTCCTCACACTACGAGGATTATAATTCATTTTTAACACCTATTTTAAAGAACTGTGAATGGCAACGACGCAACTGATTAATACGCATGCGTAAAGAAAAGAGACTTCTGGTCGGACGCCTGTCGGAGAGAGTGTTTTTTGAGAAGCTCCGCCAGCGAGCTGTGGTGTGGAGACTTAATTCGTCCAGTGATGACGAGTGCCATCTTCGTTAACGTCTCTGATCGTGTCACCAGCTCGGATATCTACTAAAGTTTTCTAAATGTATTAATTAAATGTTGTATCTGTGGTATGTGCTGTGAATAAAAAGTGATGTATCACCAATAGTAGTGTTAATTCCGTTACCACTGAAGCATCCACGACGTCACACTGTTCATGGATGAAGCCATTTTCTGTCGTGAAAGGACCTTCAATCAACAGAATGTTCATCTGTGGAGCCACGGAAACGCACGAAGTATATAAGTCGTTGGCCATATGCTGGCCAACGACGATTTTTCGTAAATGTATGGGTGGGTATTATTGGTGGCTATTTTATCTTACTAACTCTAGTGACTGGTTTAAAACATTGCATTTTTCTGGAGACAGTACTGTCCCAATTATTCGACATTGTTCCTATATCTGTTCGGAGTGCGATATTATACCAGCACGAGGGAGCTTCAGCTCACTTTGCCTGTGCCGTACAGGGTTATTTGAACAACCCTTTTGCGCAGTAGTGGATTAGTCGTGGAGGACGCCTCCCATGACCACTCCGATCACTCGATTTATCTAATCCGGATTTCTTCTTGAGGGGATTCTAAAAGTCACTGGCTACGAGACTCTCGTTTACTGCAACACCGACCTCGTCACAAGAATCTTCGTGGTAGATCCGAACATCCGCGATATGTCCGGTATTTCTGAAAGGGTTCGACTATCCATATATCGCCGTTGTGAAGCCTGTATAATGGTGAATAATCGACACTAGTTGTGAAAGTGTACACGTACTGGGATTTTCAGTCGTCTAGGTGTATCCTACACCTACTAGAAGATCGTTCCTCTTATTTGGAATCCCCCTGTTTATATATATGTGTATATATACTATATGTATGCATGTATGTATGAGAGTTTTGCACCAGAGCGTCTGATAACTCTCTGGTGAGACTTAAGACTTAAAATCTGAATCCTGTCCACTCTTCTTTTAATTATGTAGCCCATAAGGGGCCATAACCACGATTTTGTGTTGATTCCCTTTTCATTCGAATCTGTTGCCATTTGGAAAAACGTAAGATATTATTCTTTCATATTTTAATCTGTGTGTTGTTCATTAACAAACTAAATAGATGCACTTCTTAAAAATATTACTTTTTTTAACTTTTTAAAATTAAAGTATGTTAATAAAAATAATAATAATATATAGTTTAGATAAGTTTTGACAACATTGAGTGTTGTCGTCATCAGGAGATCGTGCTACGCGATACTGTCGTTCAAAAAAATAGATATAGTATGTAATTCCAATAAAAAGCATCGTATTTTTGCTCTGCTATTTGTTTTCTCTCTATTTTTAGAAATACGTTTTTAGGTTATGTACTTTTTAAGAAATACTTTTTTAGGTTATGGGTCAAGCAAGCTCCCATATTGCGTCAAATGTTTTGAATTGATGTTTTCTCGAAGAAACGGAACTCGTTAAGCCTAATCAAGTAAGTGTTTTGTTTTCGTTATAGCAATCGAAAGTTGTTTAGAAATCAAAGTATGGAATTATCTAAGGTCCAAGTAAAGCCTTTATCAGGGGAAAGCGATTGGCTTATATGGAAATACAGGATAAAATTTGCTTTAGAAATTGTAGAAGGAACTATAGTGAAACCAGAAATTCTTTCTGTAGATGCTCCGATTGCTCAACAAGAGAAATATAGTGAAGCTGTTAAGAAGTTTCAAAATGCAAACACTAGTGCTAGGATGGTATTAACGAATTCCATGACGTAAGAAACTCTGCAAAAAGTTATGAGATTTCAGACTGCTGGAAAAGTGTGGTTGGAATTGCATAAGTTATTTGAAGCATCATCAGAAAATCAATTGTATAATATATGCATGCAATTTTTCAATTCAAGTGGAATGAAAATGATAATATGGCAGCTCATCTTTCCAAATTAAAAAACTTATGGAATGTGTTTAATTCAGGACTTGAAAAGAAAAATGAAAATAAGTTACCTGACATGCTACTCCAATTGCAAGATTTTAGATGTGTAAACGCAAAGTATTAATTTTATTTAAAATGTATTTTCCCGATTGGCAACAACAGTTTTTTTCAGAACGATAATAATTTTGAACGGTAATGTTTTTTGAGCAGTAATGTTGACGGTAATGTTTCTGAATAAAGCAAGTATTTAACAATTAATGTTTGACGGAATGTGTTTTTAATAAACTAATTAAATGCTAACATTTCAGAAGTGGGATAAACTATAATTATTATCTACACTGTAAAAAAAAACCTCGAAGTTTACAGACAAAAGTCTTGTATAGTTACAGAAATGCGAACAATTACGAAGGAAATACCTGTAACGAACACAGAACCAAACGAAACTGTAAACTCTACAGGAGTTTTTCAAGAAGTTTTGCTTGGATTTTGTCCGTAGCGTGTGATCACGTGGCTTAAAACGGCTGAGTGAGAAGAACCAATCAGGAAGAAGGTGGAAAAACAGCGTCTTAGCGGGAGAGTTCAACGATAGTCGCCATGTTAGCCATTATTTTTGCTATGGTCGAGGTAAGTTCGAAATAGTGTTTGACGTGTATTTTGCTAATTTTATGTAATGTATTTGTTATGTTCTTTACACTATCTATAATTAAATTCTTTTAATGTTTAGCTTATAATTCTAATGCTCCTAAATAAACCTGTGTTGAATTATTGTAAGAGTTCAAATCACAGAGCTTGTGTTCCATTTAGTAAAATAACAACTTTTATTCGTTACATCTGCAGGTGTCTGCAGTTAAACTGCTCATATTTATAAACAGAAACAAATTTGTTAATATGTTAGTTTTAAAACAAATAAGCTTAATATTAATGTTCTATCTATAGTCTAATAATTTCTCATGTTAAATATTTATGTATCTTTTAAAACATATCGCGTTAGAATATTCATATTTTTCATTTTGTTGACAGTACATTATTATTCCATACATGTTATCATTAATCCCAGCGTGAACTGCTTTAGAATATTTTTCAGAGCATTATTACACTATGTATGTTATTATTAATCTCAACGAAAAAGAAAAAATAAATGTAATATATTTAAAAAATTCGACAAAATAACTTAACATACATTAAAAATGGAATATCATTTCATTAATACATGCGATAAGTTCGCCTTAAAAGATTATATAGTCGGATAGCAATTACATATTTGTAAAAGTATTCAATGTATATTATTTTTTGTGTTAAAGATAGTTTTAATCCAGGACAGTCTTTACCAACTTATAAAGCATCTATTAAGTTACGTTATAACCAACATTTACAAAAGGCAATCGAAATGCCGTGACTTTGACATATTTTTAACTATGATGTAACATACTAGGAACATTAAAGAAAAAAAATTCTATTTTTTCCTTTATGCTTGTTGAAAAGTAAAATATTAATAAAATGGTACAACATTCATTCTAGTACTTACAATGTAAATTTACATATAAATTTACTATAAATGTTGGTGCAAAGTTCATTATAAAATGCATTTGCTAATATTTAATAGTTATAGCATTCAATATCAAATCATGGAAATATTAGTAATGATACGTCAGTTGCATATATTAATTTCAATACTCAGCTCAATGCCAAATTTCTTCTATATCTGAGATAACATGTATTTTTTGAAAATAATTATTTTGTGTCATCTTTTCATTTAAAAATCTCTTTCAGATATATTTTAATGTGAATTATTTTCAAAATTATCCTCATTAGAATGAATGTTGTTCTCTTTATTATGTTTGAAACTGCCGTTACGCTAAAAAATATATTCAGGAAACTATTTATTGCTGAATGTTTAAAATAAGTTCTACTGCTCCTTTTTGACAAAGAAAAACCGCCGCTACACGAAGACAGATTGCACATACTCGGTATCCATGTACACATCGACCTATTTTCACTTAAAAAAAATCTGTGAATTGTACAAACTTGGCATCGCGCACTCCCTTGACTTTATCCATGTACACATCGACCTATTTTCACTTAAGAAAACATCAGAGAATTGCACAAACTTGCACTCCCTTGATAATACAGGGAGCACCCTTCAATATACTCTAACTGCTGTTTTTCATAAATTAAAACATTTTAGGCATTTAAAATATCTTCCTGTAAGTTACAACTAAATGAATGACTCTTAAGCATAAAAATTTCAAATTTTTATGCTTAAGAGTAGAAGGAGTTATACACTTTTTAAATAACAGTGTCAGAAAAATATACTTTTTAAAATATGTAAACCATTGTTTGAAGTATAGAAAAACCTTCCTTAGCAACTATACCTCTTTAAGTGATTATGTCAAGTATTCTGGTGATACAAACATTGATATTAATTATCACTGAGAATCATGCTTTGTGAAGTAACCACCTCCATTAAATATCAAAATTGTACAAAATTATGGAAAAGTTATAGAGTGGTTTTACTGTATACTTAAAGTATATCATATCACTGTTAGATATTGATGATGTAAAAGATATTATCTAATCATAAATATTTCAAGCATTAAATAGCTTAGTGTAAGTCAATAAGTTTTCAGATTCTGACTTTGTACCCTGTCTTTAACTATGTAATATTCTAGCAACTGTGTTAAGTACCAGTAAGTAAGTTTGTCTTAAATACCACTTAATGTAATCAGGTATCATCTGTTCTGTCTGTAAAACTTAATCATAATAAGTGAACAAATGAATATCTGTAAAACTAAAGATGACACTTTATGTAAAAAATACAAGTATTAAAATGTCTATGAGAGGAACATTTAAAATATTAAATCCACGATCAATTTTTGCGACATCTAAGATAGAAAATACCCAAACTGACTAGTTAATTCAGAGGATGAATGCATGTAACATCATTGTTCATGTGTTTGTTAATTGTGTAAGTATTGAAGTTCATGCATTAATTGTTGATAACTATATTATTGGCCTTATATATATATACTTGCATTTCAAAATTTTGTATATTTTGCCAGTGAGCTAAGTATTAAATGCTGTTACGTATAAGTTCATATTAGGTGGAAAAGTAGTTTTTGATCTAACACTTTCTGAGAATTTTTTAATGTTGATCATCAAGCTTAAAGCATATGGCTGAAATTACCAGTATTAATTATAATTTAATTATTCTCCTGTTTCAGTGTTTCTCAAACTTTTTTCGAATAGAGATTATGTGAATTATCATAATTTGTGAATCACCTTGCTTGCTGTTCCCTTCGAAAGCAATTTTTTAGCATATATTACTACTAGTACACTTATATTTTAATATATAATTAAAATCCGTTATATTTCATAATTAAGTCCATTGAAGAAAAGTTATATTTCTAATATTTCAAGATTATTAATGAGATGGATGATTTGTAATTCTTGCATGGCTCTTCTATATTTGGATATATGATGGTAAGACCACAGTCTTAGTGGATATATGATAGTATATTTGGATATATGGTGGTAAGTACCACAGTTATAGTGCTTTAAATCCATCTTTTACTGCTAAGACTGAGTGGGAAGTCTGTAAGTAGGGTAACCAATAATAAATTTCATAAAATGTCTATCTTACGAGAAAAGGTGATAGATGATTGTCATATGTAACTTTTTAAACTCAAACTTCAACTAAAGATTTTTCAACTAAATTTTTTTGTCTCCTTTGGAAACTTCGGAGGACCATGAGGACAAGCTGTATGATCCACAGATTGAGAAGTGCTACCTTAATACATTTCAATTTCTAGAGAAATTAATCTTAAAAAAAAATCTGATCATTATTAAAACTACTTTACAGATTTATTTTATATTACAAATAAATATAGTAAATATCTAATAAACCTCAAATTATTTTCTGCAAAATGAATTATTTAAATTTGTACTGTTTTTGCTTCAAAAATGGATGATACATGCAATTTATGATTTCATGAAAGGACCAAAAGGAATCTTGTTTGCAATTTAATTATTTAATTTAAAAAAAGATTTAAATCATTTGGAATATGTGCAAGTGCATGCAATTATTATGAAGAGATTCTAAATTAAAATGTCACATAACAAATTTAGAATATGTTATGTACTTCTAACGAATGTGATTTTTTCTTTATTTAGGAGCCATGCTTTGAATCCTAAGAAGAAGAGGACTGCACCTTCACAACTAGTTAATTAAAAATAACAATAATATAAATTTTACCTATTTTTTATTTTATTTTCCTTTTGGATAGTTTTCAAATAAAAATAAACCTATTTTTGTTTCTATATTCTGTGTATTGGAATAAAGAGTCGAAATCCATTGCAATATCCAATATTTTCAAAATATGATATTTTTTGAAATAAAATATATGATTATGGAATATTACGTTAAAATGAAATGGTTCCTTATGTAACCTGTATGTTACACTAAAAGGCTTCATCGAATACTTGTAAAGTAATGAGTAAATACTAAGTTAATATCTTGTGTGAATGAATATTATCTTACAGAATTTTTTATTCCATAAAAATCTATCTAAAAATATAATTTTGTTGAATGAAGATTTAAACATTTTTCCCGAAGATTTAAAAAGTCGTTTGAAATAATGATAACAAAAACATTAATCTGAACCATTTAATAAATGAATAGAAAATTTTGAGAACAATTAAATCATCCACAGGAATTTTGAAATAATCATCGTATTTTTGACATCAGTTAAAGAAAGAAAATCTGAGTCATTTTGATTATAGTGATAAATTAGTTCCATTAATAGTAGGATAGAAAATTAAAATTTTAAGGAGCCATTATGCATTATCAATTTTTCATTAAAAAATTTTTAGCTTATTATTACTATCATATCAATTATTAATGCTGAATTCTTTATCTTCAGTTTTTACATTCTTTTCTTAATTTTCTAGGCATAGCAGAGAAAAATATAATTATAGGATCAAGGCATTTCCAAATACATTATATTTTCTTCCTTAAATTTTTAATATCATTCTATATTCATCATGTATTATAGACACAGTATCGGGGGATTCTGTTCAATTTTTCAGTTAGAATTTGGGACGAAGTTGTGAAGTCATACCTACATTAAATGCTTGAATTGATTATTTGAAATATGACAAAGCAAGAGAGGGCCATCTGTCCAAGGAAAGGAATATTTTAAGGAAAACTTCATGTTACACAAAAATTTACACAGGCAGCCCATTCTCTAGGATTTAAATCTAGAGCCAAATGCTAGTGTTCAGCTTACTGTCTGGCTGCCTGTAGGCAATAAATGTTTTAGTAGAAGGAATACTTGAAAAATTAAATTTAAGACTAACTAATTCTTCAATTTTGTATTCAATGAGAAGAATGTAATTTATTAATAAAGTTTTAAATCTGGGAAAATACCTGTACAACTGTCCGATTAATTAATCTATTATTTCAATTAATGGTCAGTAGCAGAAGAGATTAAAAAGCATTTATGCCTAAAAGAATTATATGTTGTAATTAAAATGAATAATGCAATTAAGCATGAAAATAATTTTGGATAACTTGTGATAACTGAATTTAAGTTCATTGTTGAGTTACATAAGTAATTTTTTTTAGAATTTGAAAAAATATTTAGAATTGTTTATTGAAACAATTTCATTAAAATATTTTTTTACTGTAATCATATCCAATTGCAGTCTCTTTAGATTACACTGTTGGGTATAAGGAGAATGATTTGGTTTAGTTTACTTAAGTATGGCAAAGCACACTAGGACTATCTGCCTAAGTGGAGAAATGCCTTTGTGGAGGACTTTCGAAGGAAAACTGACTTATATACATGTTACACATGGAGAAAACCATGAAAATACCCATACAACCAGCCCATTCGCGGGATTTGAACCTCGGACCGAACTACCAGTGTTCAGCGGGGGAATTCTAGAACATTACTAATTTATTGCCAAAAAACCATTAAGTCTAATACACAAGTTTTTTTTCCAGCTATTTCGTGATGCATATGTAACTTTGAGATGTCTTAAAATTCAATAAAGGAAAGTAATGCAGATGTAAGAAAAACATAAAATTTGAGCTTCTTTTTAACATTGGGAATATTTTGAAAGAAAATGTTGTATATCTTTTAGAAAATCTAAGGTATTTTTCCTTAAAAAAAAAAACTTAATATTTAAAGTTACATAACTTCCCTTTCCCCACAAATAAATAAATGCAGCATATTTTGTTACAAGCAGTAGTTGTAGACATTTCACATAAAACATATGTTCTACAAGACAAATATGTTCTATATGCATAATTATTTGGAAGAACTTTTAAGTAAATTATCTGCAACTTTTACATATATATCCTTTAAAATTTCACATGAAAATACATGTTCTTACATAATCACTTGCAATAACCTTACAAGCAGAACACTAGTAATCTACAAATATTCCCTTTAGTAATTCACATTCAAAAATTCTACGATCTACTTACACTATTTACTATACGAAACGATCTACTTACACTATTATTTCCTGTAATCTTTACAGACGTTTACATTGGTAAATCACATATGAAAAACATGTTATACTTACACGATAATTTCCTGTAACATTACAGATCAAAGATCTGTAACCTTTACAGGCATATGCTTCGGTAATCAACATACAAAAACTTTGTTATGCCTACAGAATAACTTCCTGAAACATTACATGTCAAACATCTGTAACCATTACAGGTATAATCTCTGTAAAGTTACTAAGGAAATTCCTGTTTTGATTACTCAAATAATCCATGGCATCCCAGTTTCCACGACTTTTCTTAGTAACTTACAGATTTTTTTTTTACAGTGTAGATTTAACAACGTATTGCCTTAACGTACGCTAAGCCTAAACTGAATGCGGAAGCTCGCCAAAACTGAAAGTAGAAAGGTACGTGAATTTATAAACTGTTTATATTATGTCTAAGTATTAAACGGAAAAAACTTAAGTATAATTATTGTATTAGTATTTGAAAATTGAAGTCTAAGATGGCTTATTTGGCAAGAGGCAAAAAATGTGATTTAAAAGAATTTGCGGAACAGCTTTAGTATAGCCCACCTTCAAAGTTTGGCGAATTTGGTTTGGCGCCAAAGCACATGAAATACGTTGTTTTGAAAAATGGTTGCCATCCAGATTTTCGACGAAACTCCGTGTTTCAAAAAATGGCGGTCATCTTGATTTCACCAGAAATCGTGGATAATAGAAATAAGTTTAAGATTATTATACACGATTTTAAGAGAAAGAAATATTAAGAAATGATTAATAAAAATAGTTAAGGTTAAAAGGACGTAATTTTAAAAACAATACCGGAAACCTTTAGCTATTTCACCTTTAATAAATAATGTGGTGTGACGTCACAATGTATTCTTAATACTACGCGTAATTTGTATTTTCTCTTTAAAAAAATAATGAATTGTTTATTATTGTAAATTAACATCAAATTCTTTAAATTTACATTTCTGAGCTTAGGCGTAACTGAAAATAAGTATAATAAATTGTTTATATTTAAAATTATCATGATACAGTAAGCGAATTCTACCAGTTATTACAACGATAAAGAACGTCGCAGTCTCTCATACTTGTATTTCATACAGCTTCCATATTTTCAAAGATTTTTAAGCTTTAGCATTTATACAAATAAAAAAAGTTTTTTTTAATTAATACTCTGGAACATATCAATTTTATCATATTTACAAATTAACGTTTTGCTACGTAACAACATAATCCCTTATATACCAGTAAGTAGACAATTTTCATTATTTTCTAAAAATTTTAAACTTCACATTAATGAAGAACAGGTTCTTAAATTCCTAAATCACATTATATTCTCTGTAGGCAGGCGTACTAGAATTCTACACATAAATAAATAAAAAATTTAATTTCTCGCAATGAAAGAAAATATTATAAGAAAATAAATACTACAAATTAGGAACACTAAGCAATGCTTCACATACACACATACATACAGTGTCTCACAAAAGTGATGGGACGCTTGTGCTTTACAAAAGGAAACTGTAGTAAAATAAATGAAAAAGAAACATGTAAAAATTTTTTGTGGGTGTGTTTCATACTTAAATTTAGTAACAATTATTATATAACATACATTTTCTCAAAATATTAAAATATCAATTTAATAAAAATACAATTGTTTAGAACGGAGCAAAAAATGGCTCACATAAGTGATGGGACACTTATTTTTCCATCAAGTATTTATCCAAAAATTTTACTTTATAAAAGGTTTTAATATTTTGTTGGATTTCCTTTTACTTTTAAAACATGATTTAATCTTCTTGGGATTGATTCGACTAATTTTTTTGCGATTTCTGCAGTGATTTTACCCCATTCTTCTTGAAGCACCGATTTTAATTGTTCTTTTGAAGAAATGGTGTGTTTGCGAAATTCTTCCCTGGGTTTTCTCCACACCAAGATTCTACCGTCAGAATCAAATATATTAAATTTACTCTCATCAGCAAATATAACTTCATTCCAGTAATCAGAATTCTTATTTATGTTGGATTTTGCGAAAGCCAGTCTGAAGTTTCTATTCTTTTCACTCACGAAGAATTTTTTCCTGGCTGCTCTATCGTGATATCCAGCAAATCGAATTACTCTTCCAATAGTCTCAGGATTAACAATTACTCCATATAATGCTTGTAAATCAGCAGCTACTTTAGGAGCACTCATTCTTGGATTTTTTTTAATATTTCGAACGATAGTTCGCTTTAGTCCATTGGATAGCTTTGATGGTCGGCCAGGTCTTCTTTTATCCTGAATCATATGATTCTTTTTATATCGTTTAATGATATTAAAACCTGTTGAATGACTCAGATTAACGGTTTCAGCAGTATCTCTAATAGAATTTCCACGTTCAATATGCAAATTAATAACTAATTTTCGAATTTCAGGCAAAGTTTCTTTTCGTTTAGCATTCATGGCTGCACAGAGATAAAAAACACAAGAATTCCAAAACAAACTGGAGAGAAATACTGCAGACGATTGCGATAAATTATTGCTAATTGCTTTTGAGTAAAAATAAAAACCCCCAAAAATATTCTTATTGCTTACTTCAGACGATTTTTGTTGCATAGTACGTAGTAGAATCTAATGGTGTCCCATCACTTATGTGAACCATTTTTTGCTCCATTCTAAATTTTTATTAAATTAATATTTTGAGAAAATGTATGTGATGTAATAATTGTTACTAAATTTAAGTATGAAACACACCCACAAAAAATTTTTACATGCTTTTTAATTTATTTTATTACAGTTTCCTTTTGTAAAACACAAGTGTCCCATCACTTTCGTGAGACACTGTATTATCAAAGAACTCATATTATCAAGTGGGATTACGATTGCAAACACTACGTATTATAATAATGAGGTAAAAGTTACTTATAGGGTCAAAGTTTACAGTTTTGCTACTGTTGACTAGATCGTCGGGCTATCGATATATATAGTAAGTCGGAAAGCATTATAAACATATCAAAACCAAAAAATTAAAAATACAATTTAAATGAAAAATGATGTCCCAAATATAATTCACAATTAAAACAACAATACAAATTTAAAATACACAAACGATATGTTAAACATTGCATATAAAATACGTTACATTACAGCTCGTCATCACACATTATCTCGTTTTCCTTTGTACACAACGATCCGTATTCGCCCGAAAAACATCAAAGCTCAGTGTCCATGTACACATCCATCTATTTCACCTTAAAAATATCAGAGAATTCCACAACCTCGGCATTCCGCACTACATTGGCTCTGCCCATGTACACATCGATCTATTTTCACTTAAAAAAACATCCTATAATAGCACAAACTAGGCACCGCGCATAACCTCGGCTTTGCGCACTACATTGGCTTTGCCCATGTACACATCGATCTATTTTCACTTAAAAAAACATCCTATAATTGCACAAACTAGGCACCGCGCACAACCTCGGCATAGCGCACTACATTGGCTTTGCCCATGTACACATCGATCTATTTTCACTTAAAAAACATCCTAGAATTGCACAAACTAGGCACCGCGCACAACCTCGGCATTGCGCACTACATTGGCTCTGCCCATGTACACATCGATCTATTTTCACTTAAAAAACATCCTAGAACTGCACAAACTAGGCACCGCGCATAACCTCGGCATTGTGCACTACATTGGCTCTGCCCATGTACACATCGATCTATTTTCACTTAAAAAAACATCCTAGAATTGCACAAACTAGGCACTGCGCACTGCATTGGCTTTACTCATATATATGGCGATCTCTTTTTACTTAAAAATCAGAAATTTAATAAACTCTGCATTGCTCATATACTAAGAAATCTGCTTTCACTTAAAAGAAATCGGAGAATTGCAGAAATTCGCGCATAAGCAACTCCATTGATTCGCGTTTAAAAAAAAAAAAAAGTTTCGAGAAAAATTGAGTTTACTACAGGCGAATCAAGATCCTAGCCTAATTGATTTCTTTGATTTCTCAGCCGTACACTTCTTGCAAGTACTACCATTCGATGACTTTTTCTGACTAACTAACCAGCATGGTATCTTAATTTTTCACAGAAAACGTTATCCTTCAATAATCGACAATCCATCAAAAATCGTGTTAAATGTTCATACTATTGTTAATTCATACATAAAATATCTGTACCCAAATTTTACGCTTGTTTGAAAACTCCCACCTTAAATTTTCCTTTATAATCTCCTGATATTTAATTACAACATCACTAACAGCAGTTTTAGAGCAAGCAATAACTAAACGCAAAAATAGCACCTCAAGTAGCCAAAAATATATATACAAAATAGTATTCACGGTATCTGAGCGTTAAACAATCGCCAATAACAGTGTTACAAATTGTGAATATTACCATGCTGGTTAGATATTAATTTTAGTAGAATTCTAATTTAAAATGTATTTCTTCCTGCAACGCAGCTTGAGACAAATTTTAAGAGAAATCTATACCGGAAAAGTAAGAATACAGGGCACGTGCATTAAACTTTGAGTAAACGGATATGTCGGTAATTTGTATTGAAATTGAATAAATGTAACAGACTACTAAATTAGCCATAACCGTAATTCCATCCTCTTGTTTACATTGCGTTTGGCGAATAGTATGGGTTACCAGATCATATCATTTATCGCCACTCTTGGCGATATTTTTTTTTGTTTAAAATTCCGGGTGGGCTATACTAAAGCTGTGTCGAACTTGCTTTGGAACTTGATGTAGATGTCCCTTCTGATATTAAAATTGTAGGCTTAAGAGATATGATTTTGAATAGTAAGAATTATAACGAAGACTTTACTAAACAAATGCTAGATAGAATTATAAATGATCGTTTAGACAGGGAAAAGTTAGAAATTTCAGAAAAAGAAAAAGATAAGCAAAGAGCATTTGAACTTGAAAAATTGAAAATAGAAGCGGAAATCAGAAGTAGTAATGTAAATGATTCTGTTCCTTCTAATGTTAGTAGAAGTAATATTTGTGATATGAGTAAATTAATGCATAAGTATGATTTGAATGAAGGTGATATAAGTTTTTATCAAGTTTTATTTGAGAGACAGGCACGACGTATTGGGTTAGAAGAACAAAACTGGGTTTCTCAGCTGTTGGGTCTATTGCCTTATGAAATAACTCAATTAATTGACCGTAAATCAGAAGAAAAAGCTAACGACTATGAGTAACTGCTACTGAGAAAATTTAAGTTAAGCCCTGAACAAAAGGCAAAAGTTCGTTGATTTCGGCAAAAGTTCGTTGATTTCGGCAAAAGTTCGTTGATCATATTAAAACATTGCGTAATACGTGGAAGGACTTCACGTTTGAATTAAAAAATTATTTTGAAGAGTGGCTTGCTGGATTAAATGTAACAGATTTTGACTCTTTAAAACAACTTATTATTACTGATCAATTAAAGAAGAGGGTCCCCGCTGCTATCCGAGACCATTTCATTGATGATTGGTCTAAATTCATTAATCCTGAAGAGTTGGCTGAAAAACTAGATGAATATGAAAATATTCGAGCAGGGATAAAAGTACTTCAAGTAGAAAATAAAACTTTTAGGCATAATTCAAAGCCCAAATCTGGTTCTAAATTTTATGAAGGATCCTATAATCAGTATTCAAGACAAAGAAATGTTAACGATTCCATGCAGACAGATGGTAATTTCAAAGTGGGTTTTAAAAACAGTTTTGATAATAAATACAATCTGAGAGATAAATTTTATAAAACAGACGAAAGGAAAAGGGAATATAATTCTGGCATCCGCAATGAAAAGGGTGAGCCGAAATGCTTCAATTGTAATGATATGGACATATAGCGACGGATTGTCCTCAGCCTAAAAAAGAAATTATTTGCAGGAAATGTAATGAAAAGGGTCATACTTTTAAAAGGTGTACGTCTAAGAATCCAGACTTGACAAATGTTAAAAATAATTTATCCGTGGAACAGAATTCAGGTGTTTCACCAGCTGTATATTTAAAGTATGCTCGTATCAATAATGGAGAAGAAATTACTGCAGTCATAGATACGGGTTCTAGTTCGTGTTTATTGAAACAGTCTGCGGCTAAGAGACTGAATCTTATTGTAAAACCTGATGTGGAAGAATTGTTTGGCTTTGGGAACCAGAATAAACCAGCCGCTAGAACATTGGGAAAAGTAACTGTTTACTTAGAGACTGATAATGTGGAAGGAAAGGACATTACAGTTCTAATTGTAGGAGATGAAACGCAACTATGCGACTTATTAGTTGGTCGAACATGGATTGATTTACCTCATATTACATACGCCAAGATAGGAAATACCTTGCACATACGCTATGCTAATGACTGCCCATTTTCACAGTTGCAAAATGATAGCAACACTCCGCGAATTAAACTGAAGGCTTCCCAAGAAACTCAAATCGAAAGTAATACGGTTAATTTCGTGAAAGTTAAAACTGATGAAATAAATAACGGTTATGTTTTAATAAGTGGATCGGAAGATGAGTTAGGCTCATTATTAGAAGTAATACAGGGAGAAACAGTGATACCAGTCACTAACTACAGCGATCGAAAACTAATTTTGAAAGAGAATCAATGTATCGGTAGAGCGGAAGTAGCAGAATTAGTTGAACCAAGTTCAGATCAGAAAACTGAAAATTCAAGTCAAAAGGAAATACTGATAATAAATGAAATTAAGAAGTTTAGGAGACCGATTACTTTAGAAGAAATTAAAGTTAATAATAATATTACGCCATAGAGAAAACAGGAAGTTTTACATTTGATAAATGAGTATCGAGATTGTTTTGCATTAAATATGGAGGAATTAGGGTGTACAAACTTAACAAAAATGGATATTAAAGAAATTGAAGGGAGTAAGCCTATTTGCATGAAGTCGTATAAAACCAATGCCGAAGAGCGTGCTTCTATAAAGAAGATAATAAATGAATGGAAGAAATATGGAATTGTTACTGAAACAAGATCTCCGTATGCTAGTCCAGTTTTACTCGTAAAGAAAAAAACAGGTGAATTACGATTAGTAATAGATTATAGAAAGTTGAATTCGCAAACTGTTAAAGATAAATTTCCACTCCCTAGGATAGATGATCTTCTTGAATGTCTTAGTGAGTGTAAAGTTTTCACTACATTGGACTTAGCTCATGGATATTTGCAGATTCCTTTAACTGAAGAAGCGAAACTGAAAACAGCTTTCATCACTCCATATGATACTGGTCAATTTGAACGTATGATCTTTGGGTTAGTTAATGCACCTGCAGAATTTCAGAGACTTATGAATCAAGTTTTAGGTCCATTGCTTAATAAAGAAGTATTGTGCTATTTGGACGACATATTAATTCCGGCTAAATCTTGGGAAGAAATGATGGAAAAACTTAGGAAAGTGTTTGATAGATTGAGAGAAGCAATGCCGACATTGAAACTGACAAAATGCGAATTTGGAAAAGATGAAGTTGAGTATTTGGGATTTCTAATAAAATCAAATAGTATGCAACCTGGACCAAGAAAAGTACGAGCCATATTAAACTTTCCTAAACCAACCAATGAACATGAAGTTAAACAATTTTTAGGTCTTACAAGTTTCTTTAGAAAGTTTGTACCGAAATACGCAGAGAAAGCTGAGCCGCTAACGAGACTGACGAGGAAGGATGAAACATTTCGTTGGAACGAAGATCAGCAAGAAGCATTCAGTACTTTAAAGAATCATTTAATTAATGAACCAATACTAGCATTATATAATTCGGAAGCAGAGACTGAAGTGCACACAGACGCGAGCAACAAAGGGCTGGCAGGAATGCTGTTGCAAAAAGGTGAAGATAGAAAGCGGCATTTAGTTTATTGTGTAAGTAAAGGAACAACTGAAACAGAAAAGAATTATCATTCAAGCAAATTAGAATTAATGGCTATAGTTTGGACTATAGTTTAAATGGCTATAGTTTGACACGACTTCGACAATTTTTAATTGGAATCCGATTTACGGTAATTACAGACTGCCAAGCTTTAGTTTATTTAAACGCGAAGAAAACTTCAAATCCTCAGATAGCAAGGTGGAGTAATCTGATTCAGGAATACAATCTTGAAATAAAGCACAGGCAAGGCAAAAGAATGAGTCACATAGATGCATTGAGCTGATCACCAGTTGATCAGCCAGAAGAAACTTTAGACTCTATAATTGAAAACAACTTGGAAGTTTGTTTAACGCTAACGATAGATGAACAAATTCTTATGATTCAGCATTCAGATCCAGAATTACGCAAATTAATAGACATTTTAAAGAAAAAGATAAATGATAGAACGAATGCAGAGAAATATGTAACTGAAAATTACGTCTTGAAGAATAATGGATTGTTTCGTAAAGTGAAAGATCAGGAAAAGGAGAAATTGTTATATGTCATACCTAAATCGATGAGAAAAGGTATTGTAGTACAATTTCACGACCTTTTGGGACATTTTTCAGCAGACAGAACTGTTGCCAAAATCAAGGAATCATACTGGTTTAAAGGAATGAAACGATATGTTATGCGTCACATTTCGATGTGTTTCGAATGCCTAGTAAATAAAATGCCTAGTGGTAAGAAACAAGGAGTACTGCATCCAATTAGACCTGGTAGAAGACCTTTTGCAATTATACATATAGATCATTTAGGACCATTCGTAAAACGTTCAAGAGGAAATACAGAATTATTTGTAATAATTGATAATTTTACGAGATTTACACGCTTATATCCTATGAAAAGTACAAAGTACTGCAACCAAGTATGTGTTAGTTGCATTGAAGAGTTTTGTAGATGATTTTGGGTTACCAGAAAAAATTATCAGCGATAGAGGAACATGTTTCACAGCGAAGGAATTTCGAGAGTACTGTCAAAATAATGGAATCAGTCATACACTCAATTCAACTCAGCATCCAAGTGGTAATGGAATGGTGGAAAGAGCAAATCGAACAATTTTAGCTACGATTAAAACGAGTATGGAAAATCCGAATCAGAGAGACTGGGACAAAAAGATTAAGGAATGCGAAAGAAATCTAAACAATATGATAAATAAGACTACAAATAAAACTCCTTTCGAAATGCTTCATGGTTATTCACCAAAATTTAACGACGGATTGATGAGGATGATTACAGATGAAGACGCAGATGAATGGGAGAATCCAGTAATCTTACAGAATGAAGCTAGAAAGAGAATTGAAGATATGCAGATGAAAATGAAAGCAAATTGTGACAAGAAGAAAAGTAATTCTTTAACATTCGAACGAGGAGAAATAGTAGTTATGAGAAGAGTACCTAAATCAACTGGATAATCAACCAAAACACAACAAAAGTATCGAGGACCTTTGGTAGTTACAGAAGTTTTACCAAGTGATACCTATAGAGTGACTCAATTAGAAGAGAAGGTGAAAGGACATTTCTTTAGTACGACAGCTCATGTGAGCCAATTAAAGTCATGGCAGTGTCAAGCTGAATCAGAAGAAGACGATGATGATGGTGATGACATTAGTGTTACTGGGGATAACGATAACAACACGCCGCATATTACTAAAACTAGGACACGGAAAAAGAATAGAAAACGACGGTGAATCTATATGACAGCTAAAGACTTTCGAACTATGAACATTAATATTACAGATTTAATTTTTTTAAATATAAGTTCTTAATGTTGTAACTAAGTCAGGATGCCCGAATGTAAACGCAACGTATTAATTTTATTTAAAATGTATTTTCCCGATTGGCAACAACAGTTTTTTTCAGAACGATAATAATTTGAACGGTAATGTTTTTTGAGCAGTAATGTTGACGGTAATGTTTCTGAATAAAGCAAGTATTTAACAATTAATGTTTGACGGAATGTGTTTTTAATAAACTAATTAAATGCTAACAGATGTCTTACCAGGACAATATCATTTGTTTAAGTCAAGTTGGTTACTCTTGGGTGAAGACAAAAGAACAGTTGATGAGTTAACAGCACAACTTTGCTCTCATGGAAGAGAATTTAAAAGTCATGAGAAAGGCAATACAAATGAACAAAGTGGCGGTGAAAATGTGCTTTAGCCCACGGCTTGGCGATTTTTTGAAAATCGCAGTAAACGTTGTATAAACAAAGTTGTGAAGGCGGAGCTATGTGACGTTCATAAATGGGTGGGACTAAGATTGTGACGTCACAATGTATTCTCTACAGATGTAGAAATAAGTATACTAAATTATTCGTATTTCGAACTATTAAATACGGGAAGTGAATTGTAACAGTTATTAAAACTGTAAACAACGTCGCAGTCTCTCATACAGGGTGAATATGTTTAAGCTTTAGTTAGTATTTATACAAATAAAAACAGATTTTTTAAAAATTTTAATTTCATATTGCGGAACATTTTAACTTTATCATCTTTACAAAATTACCTTATTGCTACGTAACGACACTATCTCTTACATACTAGTAAGTAAACAATCTTCATTATTTTCTAAAAATTTTTAAGCTTTATATTAATAATAAAAGGGAAAATATTTATTATTGAATATCAACATCATACACAGCTTTCATTTCCATGTTTCTTAAATTCCTAAACCACGTTCTATACTTTCGTATTAGAATTCTACACATTAATAAATGTAAAAAATCTAATTTCTCACAATGAAAGAAAATATTAAAAATAAGCAATTTTAAAAAGAAAAAATTTTTTCACTTACCCTTTTCAGGAAAATAAAAAGTCTTTTTGACAATGACGGCACGTTTCCCTTGCATTTCCAATAAAGTAATAAATTTACATGTACACTGCTCAAAAAAAAAAAAAAAAAAAAAAAAGGGGGGGGTAGTGCTATATCTCCCGTTCTACTGGGGCGATTAACAAAATTCAAACTACGTTTTTCATGTCTCGAAAGCGCGACTTAGGATATATATTAGATTTATATATAGTACTATTCTAACATAAGTATTTTGACACAAAATCGGACTTTTTCTGAAATAACATACCAATTTTTTTACATATTTCGATTCTACGACTCAAATTATGCCAGAATACCAAGTTTTGTAAAAATCGTACGATTAGTTTTTAAAATATTAGCTCTCAAAATTTTAGCTCCTCAATGTTAATTGAATTTGGCAAATATTTATTAATATCTCTTTTTTTAATTAAACCTTTTTGTTTTTTCTCTCACATTTCGAAATTTTGGTTCATTCCAAATAAAATTTACCCATTTTTTGCGTTTTATTTTTTAAATTTTTATTTTTAAATAATTTCTATAGATTTTTCGAAAAAAATTTTGAATTATAACCTATAAAATGTTTACCATCATCTTAAAGTAGGTGTATTTTTAAGCATATCTGCAAAAAATTAGACATTTTTACTCAAAATTTTCTAAGATATACACGAATTTACATAATTTCGCGTTTTGAAATTTGGCACTTTTTTTTTTGAGCGATAATAACGCCAAATGTGGTCTATGGATTTTTGTTACACTGAATTGCCACAGCTATTTTTAACCTTAAACTTCAAGTAAAATTTTGCGGAGAATTAACTATATGACATTTTTTCCCTCAATGATGCGTAATAAATATTTATTAATACTATATGAAAGGCTATTTTTTTAAATTATAGATGATATTATTCAAATTTTTAACTATTTTTTTTTAATTTCTCTCGTATCTTTCTTTTTTTAAAAAAATTAAGAGTAAGTTTTTGTAAGAGTAAATTTTTACCTTCGGCGTTTTATCGTCTGCTACTTTACTTCGTTTAAATCGAATTGTCTAAAACTGAGAATTTTCGTTTGATATTTATTTGAATTTTATGACATTAACTGCATAATTTATTTCTAAACAAACTGTTGCTTTTGAAGTGGTTGAAAGAGCGGCTGATAGTATTATCCATATTTTTAAAGCAGAATATATTTTTATAGAAACATAATATTTAGAATAATCATTTTTTATAAAAGTCAAATTATGATATAAACATACAACCCTCTAGAAACTGAATTAATGGAAGTTCAATGGTTATGTAGAAATGACCTGTAGCTACTTAATGGCTGGATAAGTCAGCAGATTCTGTGGACAAGTAAGAATAATTTTATAAACGACACCAACATTCTGGATTCAATAAACAACGAGGATACGATGTTTACTAAATGAATTAAGAAGTTTTAAAACATAAAAAATCAACTCATTTTTTTCCTAAAATGTATTTTTGTGCGTAGCGTATTTTCATTATATCCTTAAAATTCTAATTTAGAATGTAATTGTCAAGAACTGTATCCTAATCATCAGTAATATAATAAGTAATTATTGCTGTTATTAATAAATCCTTCTTATAAAGTAATTGCAAATATTTCAAAAAACTTTCTGTCTGCATGCAAACATTTTTCTATGCAAATATTTTTAATTTTATATTAATCAAGATTGCACACCATATTACTTATTTCCACTTCAATTCTTACCGTCAGTTCTAGTAGAATTTATAAATCAATTATATTTAATTAAGGATTAAATTGGATTATTTAATTATGGCAAAGCACACGAGGCCTATCTGCCTAAAGGGAGGGATGTCTTCGTGGAGGACTTTCTAAGGAAAACTGGCTCGTATACACGTTACACATGGGGAAAACCACGAAACCGCCCATGCGGCCAGCCCGTTCGCGGGATTCGAAACTCGAAACGAACTACCAGTGTTCAGCGTCTTTACCGCTCGGCTGTTGGTGGGCTATTTAATTAAGGAATGACCATCTAAGTTAAGAAACAGCGTACCGTAACAATATTTCAATTATTGGTTCCGTATCTTTCATGTTACTCCCGATTGGCTAGCTACAGGATTTTTAATGAGTATTCGGATTTTACTAGTAACTTCACTTGGAAATCGCGCTTAAACTAGGTTAGTTGGTTATTTGAACATAGAAAGAACATTGGAGCTATTTGATTAAGATGCTTTCATAGAGAATCTTTGTAAAGAGAACCTAAAAAACTACGAAAACCAACTATGCAGCCTGGGTTAGACTGAGCAACAAACAATTAGTATTTAACAATATTTTCTTTTTCAAATGCTAAGCAACTGATGAGGCTCCAATTAAATCTCCAATTTAATATTTTATTTGTAAATATTTAAAATATTGTTGTATTCTTTGACACAAAAAGCAGAATTTAAGTTTTGTTAACTCGGTTAGTAAACTACCAAGCCGTAGTGCAAATGAATATTCAATTTCTTTGGCAATAATTGTATTCACTTAACATTATTGGAATATGAGCTAAAGAAGGAACGTTCTCGGAAGATTAAAGAAGTGTTTAAATCCAGTGATATTAGGTTTGTCTTACAAGCTCAGGATCAAAACAATTCTGCAATTGCCCCAGTAGTTGACTTGTAAATGGATGTGAATCACGTAGATGACTTTTAATCTTACGTTATTCAGCCAGAAAACGTATTCCAAATGTTTTGTATTGCATGACAATGCATCTTTTCATTATTCAATAACCAGTCGGAGAACCGCTTGTGTTCGGAAAATAAGTATGTATATTCAATCGTCCTGCATGTTTTTCAAATTTGTCTTCTTGTGATTTTTTTTCTTTCTCAAAAACTAAAGTTGCCTCTCAAAGGAAAGTTTTTTGACATTGAAGAGACAAAATTAATATGACATCTACTTTTAGAGGCATGTGAAAAACAGATCTCTACAAACCTTCTCTTCCATTACATGTTGTGCAGTCAGACAAAAAGTTACATCAGCGTAAATTCTATAATCTACTTTTATTACACTCTGATTACTTTATTAACATACAGTGAATATATACTAAATCTTTTACTTCAGATTAAGTAATTCGGAATTTTTGACGGAATTCTTGTCGGAACTAGGACTTAGAAGATAAGTCAAATTAAATATTTCGATAACCCGATAAATACAAGGTCGAATTTCAATATTTTTATTTTCGAAGGGAGGGGAAATTTTTCAGTTTTGGTCCATTATACTAAGCATATTTGCTTCGATTTTTTATTTTTCCATAAAAGGGAAAATTTTACGCATGGTATACATATAACGCATAGCTTCAAATGAAAATTTAATAATATACAGAGTGGTTATAATTACAGTTCCACACTGAAACGGTCATAAAAGGAAAACTACTGGATCAAATGTTATCAAACTTGGAAATCGTGTAAAGTAGGTCATGGAAATTTATTTTCCGCGAAAAAAGGAAGTTCGAAACCACCCCACCAGGGAGGGAAATGGCGCTGTATGCAATATAGTTAAACGAAATGTGGGTCGGAATCTAACTTAACCTTTTGTTAAACGGGTTTAATATGTTGTATACCCTTAAGAAACTTTGAAGTAGGCAAATTATTATTTAAAGACGTTAAATTCGATAAATGTCAAGTGCGCCATCCCTGTAAGTGAGAATTTCGTCCGTGAAAACCACGAATTAGCGATTAGAAAATGTGAGATCGCAAATCACTCGCGCAAGTTCGTACAATCTGGAAATCGTTTTCTTACAGATCGCTAATTTATAATTTTTGAAGCCTGAATTCGGCCCTAAAACATGAAGATACTGATTCAAAACGCTTTTAATCGATTTGGGCCAAAGAAATCCCTCATGTTATCTATCTAGTTCCATTGCATTCTCCTACTGCATGTGATTGCATAGCAGTCATTCAACACCGTTTAGTGTTGAATGACAGCTAGTTTTATAACTGAACCATTTTTCTCTTAAGAGCAGTCGACAGCTGGACCACTGTTATTGCAGCTCACTTAGAGCCAATATTAAAATGTTTCGTGATACATGAACTGAAGTAACGTGGCATTTTAGATACTACGATTTTTATGCAGGGCTGGGCACCACCTCAAGAGTGTCGCATAGTTACTTAAGCAACATTTCACAAATGAACGTCTTATAGGCCAACACTTCCATTCTTCCCACCAGAACTCAACCACTGTGACTTTTGGCTGTCAGAAATTTGTCTATGCGGTTATCTCAAAAGCACTGTTTATGGTGATAATCTAAACAATTTGGCAGAAATGAAAAATGTGATACACTGATAACATTCCTCGTGATATGCTATGTGTAACGTGTATACGAGCCAGTTTCCCTTAAAAAGTCCTCCACGAAGGCATCCCTCCCTTAAGGCAGATAGCCCTCGAGTGCTTTGCCGTAATCTAATAAACAAACCAAAACCAAACCTCATATGCTAAGAGCTGCTGTTGAGAATGCAGTAACATGATTTAACTTGCTTTCGGAAAATGCTGGACGCTACATTGAATATGCTTTGTAACACGTTTCGGAAAATATTAAACACATTTTAAACACATGTTTTCGTGTCTTATTTCATTTAACAATATTGTATACAGCGCCATTTTCCCCCTGATGGTGAGTTTTTGAACTCTTTTTTTTTCCGCCGAAAATAAATTCTCATAACCTCCTTTACACGATTCCCAAGTTTGATAACATTTGGTCCGGTAGTTTTCCTTTTATGACTATTTCAAAGTGGAGCTTTAATTATAACCACCATGTAAAATAAGCTTTAAAAAGTTTGACAGTTTGGTTCAAGTCCCAACTTTAAAAAATATATATATAAATATAAATTTTTATATTAATTCTCTTAGAAAGCATGTTTTAAGAAGCTAATTTTTTCTCTCGCGTTATAGATTGTATAAAAAAACATGATCTTTAATATGATTTAGATTGTTTCAGCAGATATAAGAATCGGGTTACTCTGTGGTACAGAAAAAACCCTGCTGGACTGTTTTATTTCTTTGTCATTTAGCAAAAATCTTTTAATTAAATTATTTATCCTTTGGACTTCGCTTTAAACTTTATTTATAGCTAAAATGACTAGAAAATGAAAAGCTGTCTTTAGCTGAAACGCAATTCATATAATTGATATTTTAAAAAATTGACAAGAATGCAAAATGTATGGAAGTCTAGCAGTCGAAAAATCTTAATTTTCTTGTGTGAGCACTGAAAATAACTGTAGAAGGAAAGAAGAAATTTAGGGAGAAAAGTAAGCAAAAATTTGCAAGGAAATTTATTTGGCTGTCAGACGTACCAAGATGTTCAAAAAGTTGGACGCTTTCGAATATACTTTCAGGATACTTCAAAGAATTTAGGTGTTCAAAGGAAAACACTTGGACGAGTACACCAGCAAATACCATCAATTGATCTTGTGTTAACAGAAAAGACAAAACGATATCATTGCAGATTAAAGTGAAGAGCGACTGGTTTTAAACTATATGGTTGTGTAAATTACGTTATAGAACATCATATCGTATCATAAATGGTGAATCCCATGATTTCCTCAGTCGAATTATTTGAAGATTCAGGAGTTTATCCAGTGATGTATGTGGATGTCACTTAAAGATGTTTTTTCCCCTTCCTGATGAACTAGCGGCCGAGCGGTAAAGTCGCTGAACATTGGTAGTTCGGTCCGAGGTTCGAATCCCGCGAACGGGCTGGCTGCATGGGCGTTTTCGTGGTTTTCCCCATGTGTAACGTGTATGCGAGCCAGTTTCCCTTAGAAAGTCCTCCAGGAAGGCATCCCTCCCCTTAGGCAGATAGCCGTAGTGTGCTTTGTCATAATAAAATAAACCAAAACCTTTTGATGAAACCAGTCTTTCCTTTCATCTCATAGCTTCAAAATGTTTAGCCTCTAAAGACTGATAAAGGCTCTGACGAAATACTTCGTGAAGAACTTTCTAAGGAAAACCAGCTGTCATACGCGGTACACATGAGAAAAATCCACGAAAACGCCCATGCAACCAGCCCGTTTACCGGGGTTCGAACCCTGGAGTGAACTACCAGTGTTCAGCAACTTTACCGCTCGGCCGTTTTTGGGCCTTTATGAAATGGAAGGCGATAACTTTATTTAAAATGATTGTCAGAAATACCAAAATGTTTCGAAAAGTTGGATACTTTTCAATATACTTTCAGAATGCTTAAAGAAACAGAGAAGAAAAATAAATTTTTTCGTAAAATTTAGTATTCGTATTTTTTTAAATTTAAAACTTTTCAATCTTATGATATTGGATTCTTGCGATTTCAAAAATAAAATATTTGACTAAAATATGAATAACATTTTAAGAAACCAAATGTAGGATAAAATTGTGTAAAGCAATGGGCACAATGATAAAACTGTTTAAAGCAGTGTATGCAAGTCATCCTAAGTTAAAATATCGGTTATACATCTCTCTTATTTATATATATTTTTTCTGAACGGAACATTGAAAGGCGTGTAAAACTGTGCTTTACTGTATTTTCTCTTTTAATATAGTATGCAGTTTTCAAACGCATCGTAGTCTGGGTTACAAAGTATTCTTCCGAAAAAAACGCAGTTCAAATAAATAAAATCAAATTCTGGAAAATTGATAATAATAAATATATTTAAAATGCTCAGTTCGAAGGAATAAAAAGAAAATTTTAAAACAATTATCTGAAGAGACAATGCAACACAAACAATTAAAATAAAAGTATAAAAATTTAAAAATGACCTAAAATAATAGCTATGACGAAAAATATATATAAAGAAAACTATTTGAAAAAAAAAAAATAAAAATAAAAAATAAACGCTGCACCTTTATTTACGCAGTTCGAATAGGTAAATAGAAATTTTTTAAACAGTTATTCGAAAAAAAAAAAAAAACAACTTAAACAATTAAAATGAAATTCGAAAAGAAAAAATTACTTAAAACAATAAGTTATAATTAAAAATATAATATAAAGAATATTATTTGGAAAAAAGGAACGATGGTGACTTTTTTTCCTAAGGAAACTAGGTTGCCATATATTAAGAAGTTCGCCAAGTGAAGTATTCTTGGCGCAAACTGACAAAAAAGTGCCAACATAAATTTGTGAATTTCTCCGTAAATTTCGCTCCAAATTTTACAAAATTTCATATTTAGGCGTAATTTGAGTCGTAGAATCGAAATATGTAAAAAAATTGGTATGTTATTTCAGAAAAAGTCCGATTTTGTGTCAAAATACCTATGTTAGAATAGTTCTATATATAAATCTAATATATATCCTAAGTCGCGCTTTCGAGACATGAAGAACGCAGTTTGAATTTTGTCAATCGGCCCAGTAGATCGGGAGATATAGGACTGTCCCATTTTTTTTTTTTTTTTTTTTTTTTTTTTTTTTTTTTTTTTTTGAGCAGTGTACATTCACTCAACACTCTCAGCATCACAGATAAATCCATAGCAATTGTTTATTTAATGAAATATATGCAGAAAAATAGCAAAAACACACAGATAAAACCACTCGATTGAAAACTACCACATAAGAACATTCAAACGGCAAATGAATTAACTGCTCAAATTACGAAGTAAAAATTCCAAAAGAAATCGTCTGCTTGGAAATTCTTTTTAACTGCAAGTATAGTTTTGAAAGCATAAATTATCGTCTGCTAATTGACAATTTGTCTTCGGACATTTGTGCTCTCTCCGAAGAAATTTATTTGTATCTAGTTATTAAAAAGCGCTGTGAAAGCCATGACTTTTCGATATCTAAAGCTACGATAGGTAATATTGTTAACGATAGGAAATTAAAAAAAAAAAAGACAACAAATATAATGAAATTAAAAAACAAAATAAAATCTGAAATTTAAGATTTTACATTACGCCCCAAAGGTGCCCTTTTTTAACACTTTGCGTATTACCTTTATTAATTAAATATCATGTTCTTCGCACTTAAACCGTAAAATTCAGTTCAACAGCAATATCACAAAATAATTTTAAAATAAGCATATCTTTAGATTTTCCGATACACAGTCTCGCGCGCTGGAGATAAAAATGTTTTTATCTGTAGAGCATTGTCATTGCTTGCTTTGAAATTCCTCAGTATGTTAATTAAAAATTCGTTTAATTAACATACTGAGTTTAACAAAATTTAAAAGTCTTAAAGTTTTACAAAATTTTTCTAAAAAAAATTTTTCTAATCTAAAAGTTTTACAAAATATGAAAACGATAATAAAACAAATTCCAAATTTCAAATTTGGGCTTCCAGATGCCCATATTCGCAGGAGGATGACGTTATTCTAAATTTGATGTTTCTAGGTACAGTTGTTTTATCAAAATCAGAGAAACATGTATACATTTATGAAGATTTTTAATCGTTTAATTCCTTTAAATATAACACAGGGCGATAATATTTGTTGGCCACAATTTGAAACATTGGCTAGATTGGCTTTGCCCATGTGCACATCGAGTTATTTTCACTTAAAAAACATCCCAGAATTGCACAAACTCGGCATCGCGCACCACATTGGCTTTGCCCATGTGCACATCGATCTATTTTCACTTAAAAAATATCCCAGAATTGCACAAACTCGGCATCGCGCCCAACCTCGGCATTGCGCACACCATTGGCTTTGCCCATGTGCACATGGATCTATTTTCACTTAAAGAAACATCCCAGAATTGCACAAACTCGGCATCGCGCCCAACCTCGGCATTGCGCACCCCATTGGCTTTGCCCATGTGCACATGGATCTATTTTCACTTAAAGAAACATCCCAGAATTGCACAAACTCGGCATCACGCACAAACTCGGCATTGCGCACCACATTGGCTTTGCCCATGTGCACATCGATCTATTTTCACTTAAAAAAAATCACAGAGTTGCACAAACTCGGCATCGCGCACAACGTCGGCATTGCGCACTGCATTGGCTTTGCCCATGTACACTGCTCAAAAAAAAAAAAAAAAAAAAAAATGGGACAGTCCTATATCTCCCGATCTACTGGGCCGATTGACAAAATTCAAATTGCGTTCTTCATGTCTCGAAAGCCGACTTAGGATATATATTAGATTTATATATAGCACTATTCTAACATAGGTATTTTGACACAAAATCGGACTTTTTCTGAAATAACATACCAATTTTTTTACATATTTCGATTCTACGACTCAAATTACGCCTAAATATGAAATTTTGTAAAATTTGGAGCGAAATTTACGGAGAAATTCACAAATTTATGTTGGCACTTTTTTGTCAGTTTGCGCCAAGAATAGTTCACTTGGCGAACTTCTTAATATATGGCAACCTAGTTTCCTTTCCCGTGAGACATCGTTCCTTTTTTCCAAATAATATTCTTTATATTATATTTCTAATTATAACTTATTATTTTAAGTATTTTTTTTTTCTTTTTCGAATTTCATTTTAATTGTTTAAGTTGTTTTTTTTTTTTTTTCGAATAACTGTTTAAAAAATTTCTATTTACCTATTCGAACTGCGTAAATAAAGGTGCAGCGTTTATTTTTTATTTTTATTTTTTTTTTTCAAATAGTTTTCTTTATATATATTTTTCGTCATAGCTATTATTTTAGGTCATTTTTAAATTTTTATACTTTTATTTTAATTGTTTGTGTTGCATTGTCTCTTCAGATAATTGTTTTAAAATTTTCTATTTATTCCTTCGAATTAAGCATTTAAAATATATTTATTAATATAAATTTTCCAGAATTTGATTTTATTTATTTGAATTGCGTTTCTTTCGAAGGAATACTTTGTAACCCAGACTACGATGCGTTTGAAAACTGCATATATTAAAAGAGAAAATACAGTAAAGCACAGTTAACACGCCTTTCAATGTTCCGTTCAGAAAAGATATATATAAATAAGAGAGACATTTAACTTAGGATTGCGACATTTTAACTTAGGATGACTTGCATACACTGCTTTAAACAGTTTTATCATTGTGCCCATTGCTTTACACAATTTTATCCTACATTTGGCTTCTTAAACGTTATTCATATTTTAGTCAAATATTTTATTTTTGTAAACGTAAGAATCAAATAGCATAAGATTAAAAAGTTTTAAATTAAAAAAAAAAAATATATATAAATACTAAATTTTACCGTAAAATTTATTTTTTCTTCTCTTTTTCTTCAGGCATTCTACTTTATTCTTGCTCTTTTTCTTTAGGCAGTCCGCAAGTATATTAAAAAGCATCCAAATTTTCGAAATATCTTGATATTTCTGACAATCATTTTAAATAAAGTTATCGCCTTCCATTTCATAAAGGCCCACAAACGGCCGAGCGGTAAAGTTGCTGAACACTGATAGTTCACTCCGGGGTTCGAATCCCGGTAAACGGGCTGGTTGCATGGGCGTTTTCGTTGATTTTCTCATGTTACAGGGTATGCCAGGTGATTTCCCTTAGAAAGTTCTTCACAAAGGCATCCTTCCTTTTAGGCAGATAGCCCTGCTTTGACGTAACTTAATAATTCAATTCAATCCATTTCATCAATATTTGGTCAGGGCCTTTATCAGTCATTAGAGGCTAAGCATTTTGAAGGTATGAGATCAAAGGAAAGACTGGTTTCATCAAGAGGTTTTGGTTTATTTAATTATGACAAAGCACACTAGGGCTATCTGCCTAAGGGGAGGGATGCCTTCGTGGAGGACCTTCTAAGGGAAACTGGCTCGCATACACGTTACACATGGGTAAAACCACGAAAATGCCCATGCAGCCAGCCCGTTCGCTGGGTTCGGACCTCGGACAGAACTACCAGCGTTCAGCGACTTTATCGCTCGGCCGCTGTTTCATCAGGAGTAAAAAAAACATCTTTAGGTGACATCCCATACATCACTGGATAAACTCCTGAATCTTCAAATAATTCGAATGAAAATCTTGGGATTCTCCATTTATGATACGATATGACGTTCTATAACGTAATTTAAATTTATACAACCATATAGTCTAAAACCAGTCGCTCTTCACTTTAATCTGCAATGATATCGTTTTGGTCTTTTCTGTTAACCACAAGCTCAATTGATGGTATTTGCTGGTGTACACGTCCAAGTGTTTTTTCTTTGAACACATAAATTCTTTGAAGTATCCTGAAAGTATATTCAAAAGCGTCCAACGTTTTGAAACATCTTGGTATGTCTGACAGCCAAATTTCCTTGCAAATTTTTGCTTACTTTTCTCCCTAATTTTCTTCTTTCCTTCTACAGTTATTTTCAGTGCACACACAAGAAAATTAAGATTTTTCGATAGCTAGACTTCCATAAATTTTGCATTCTTGTCAATTTTTTTAAATATCAATTACATGAATTGCGTTTCAGCTGAAGACAGCTTTTCATTTTCTAGTTATTTTAACTATAAATAAAGTTTAAAGCCGTGTCCAAAGGATAAATATTTTAATTAAAAGATTTTTGCTAAATGACAAAGAAATAAAACAGTCCAGCAGGGTTTATTCTCTACCACCGAGTGACCCGATTCTTATATCAACTGAAACAATCTAAATCATATTAAAGATCATGTTTTTTTATACTATCTATAACGCGAGAGAAAAATTAGCTTCTTAAAACATTCTTTCTAAGAGAATTAATATAAAAATTTATATTTATATATATATTTTTAAAGCTGGGACTTGAACCAAACTGTCAAACTTTTAAAGTTTAATTTACATGGTGGTTATAATTAAAGTTCCAATTTGAAATGGTCATAAAAGGAAAACTACCGGACCAAATGTTGTCAAACTTGGGAATCGTGTAAAAGAGGTTATGGGAATTTATTTTCCGCAGGGAAAAAAAAAAAAAAAAAAAAAGTTAAAAAACTCACCACCAGGAAAAAAATGGCGCTGTATACAAGATTGTTAAATGAAATAAGACACGAAAACATCTGTTTAAAATGTGTTTAATATTTTCCGAAATGTGTTACAAAGCATGTTCAATGTAGCGTCCAGCATTTTCCGAAAGCAAGTTAAATCCTGTTACTGCATTGTCAACAGCAGCTCTTAGCATATCAGGAGAAATGTTATGGACATGTCAGTGTATCACATTTTTCATTTCTGCCAAATTGTTTAGATTATCACCATAAACAGTGCTTTTGAGAAACCCCCATAGCTAAAAGTCACAGAGGTTGAGGTCTGGTGGGAAGAGGGAAAGTGTTGGCCTATAAGACATTCATTCGTGAAATGTTGCCTAAGTAACTGTGCGACACACGTGAGGTGGGGCCCAGCCCTGCATAAAAATCGTAGTATCTAAAATGCCACGTTACTTCAGTTCATGTATCACGAAACATTTTAACATTGTCTCTAAGTGAGCTGCAATAACAGTGGTCCAGCTGTCGACTGCTCTTAAGAGAAAAATGGTTCAGTTATAAAACTAGCTGTCATTCAACACTAAACGGTGTGATTGCATAGCAGTCATTCAACACTAAACGGTGTTGAATGACTGCTATGCAATCACATGCAGTAGGAGAATGCAATGGAACTAGATAGATAACATGAGGGATTTCTTTGGCCCAAATCGATTAAAAGCGTTTTGAATCAGTATCTTCATGTTTTAGGGCCGAATTCAGGCTTCAAAAATTATAAATTAGCGATCTGTAAGAAAACGATTTCCAGATTGTACGAACTTGCGCGAGTGATTTGCGATCTCACATTTTCTAATCGCTAATTCGTGGTTTTCACGGACGAAATTCTCACTTACAGGGATGGCGCACTTGACATTTATCGAATTTAACGTCTTTAAATAATAATTTGCCTACTTCAAAGTTTCTTAAGGGTATACAACATATTAAACCCGTTTAACAAAAGGTTAAGTTAGATTCCGACCCACATTTCGTTTAACTATATTGCATACAGCGCCATTTCCCTCCCTGGTGGGGTGGTTTCGAACTTCCTTTTTTCGCGGAAAATAAATTTCCATGACCTACTTTACACGATTTCCAAGTTTGATAACATTTGATCCAGTAGTTTTCCTTTTATGACCGTTTCAGTGTGGAACTGTAATTATAACCACTCCGTATATTATTAAATTTTCATTTGAAGCTATGCGTTATATGTATACCATACGTAAATTTTTCGCTTTTATGGAAAAATAAAGAATCGAAGCAAATATACTTAGGATAATGGACCAAAACTGAAAAAATTTCCCCTCCCTTCGAAAATAAAAATATTGAAATTCGACCTTGTATTTATCGGGCTATCGAAATATTTAATTTGACTTATCTTCTAAGTCCTAGTTCCGACAACAATTCCGTCAAAAATTTCGAATTACTTAATCTGAAGTAAAAGATTTAGTATATATTCACTGTATGTTAATAAAGTAATCAGAGTGTAATAAAAATAGATTATAGAATTTACGCTGATGCAACTTTTTGTCTGACTGCACAACATGTAATGGAAGAAAAGGCTTGTAGAGATCTGTTTTTGAAATGCCTCTAAAAGTAGATGTCATACTCCTTTTGTCTCTTCAATATCAAAAAACTTTCCTTTAAGAGGCAACTTTAGTTTTTTGGAAAGAAAAAAACCATAAGAAGACAAATTTGAAAAACATGCAGGACGTTTGAGTACACATACTTATTTTCGGAACACAAGCGGTTCTCCGACTGGTTATTGAATAATGAAAAGATGCATTATCATGCAATACAAAACATTTGGAATACGTTGTCTGACTGAAAACGTAAGATTGTCTGACTGAAAACGTAAGAAACGTAAGTCATCTGCTTAATTCACAACCGTTTACAAGTCAACTACTCGGGCAATTACAGAATCGTTTTGATCCTGAGCTTGTAAGACAAACCTTATATCACTGGATTTAAACACATCTTTAATCTTCCGAGAACGTTCTTCCTTCTTTAGCTCATATTCCAAGAATATTAAGTGAATACAATTATTGCAAAAGATATTCAATATTCATTTGCACTACCACTTGGTAGTTTACTAACCGAGTTAACAAAACTTAAATTCTGCTTTTTGTGTCTAAGTATACAACAATATTTTAAATATTTGCAAATAAAATATTAAATTAGAGATTTAATTGGAGCCTCACCAGTTGCCTAGCATTTGAAGATTGCTAAATACTAATTGTTTGTTGCGAAGTCTAACCCAGGCTGCATGGTTGGTTTTCGTAGTTTTTTAGGTTCTCTTTACAAAGATTCTCTATGAAAGCATCTTAACCAAATAGCTCCCATGTTCTTTCTATGTTCAAATAACCAACTAACGTAGTTTAAGCGCGATTTCCAAATGAAGTTACTAGCAAAACCCGAATACTCATTAAAAATCATGTAGCTTGCCAATCGAGAGTAACATGAAAGTTACGGCGCCAATAATTAAATTGCTGTTACGGTACGCTGTTTCTAAATTTAGATGGTCATTCCTTAATTAAATAGCCCACCAGCGGCCGAGCGGTAAAGACGCTGAGCACTGGTAGTTCGGTCTGAGGTTCGAATCCCGCGAACGGGCTGGCTCCATGGGCGTTTTCGTAGTTTTCCCCATGTGTAACGTGTATACGAGCCAGTTTACCTTAGAAAGTGCTCCTCGAAGGCATCCCTCCCTTTAGGCAAATAGCCCTCGTGCACTTTGCCATAATTAAATAATCCAATCCAATCCTTAATTAAATATAATTGATTTGTAACTTCTACTAGAGCTGACGGTAAAAATTGAAGTGCAAATAAATAATATCGTGTGCAATCTTGATTAATATCAAATTAAAAATTTTGAATAGAGAAATATTTGCATTCAGGCAGAAAGTTTTTTGAAATATTTGCAATTACTTTCTAAGAAGGATTTATTAATAACCGTAATAACTACTTATATTACTGATGATTAGGATTCAGTTCTTGACAATTACATTCTAAATTAGAATTTTAAGGATATAATGAAAATACGCTAAGCACAAAAATATATTTTAGGATAAAAAAATGAGTCGATTTTTTTATGTTTCAAAACTTCTTAAATTCATTTAATAAACATTGTACGCTCGTTGTTAATTGAATCCAGAATGTTATGTGTCGTTTATATAATTATTCTTACTTGTCCACAGAAGCTGCTGACTTATCCAGCCATTGAGTAGCTGCAGATCATTTCTACATAACCATTGAACTTCCACTAATTCAGTCTCTAGAGGGTTGTATGTTTATATCATAATTTGACTTATGTAAATGATTATTCTAAATCTTATGTTTCTTTAAAAATATACTGTGCTTTAAAAATATGGATGATAGTATCTTCCGCTCTTTCAGCCACTTCAAAAGCAACAGTTTGTTTAGAAATAAATTATACAGTTAATGTCATAAAATATTTTCATAAAATTCAAATAAACATTAAACGAAAATTCTCAGTTTTAGGCAATTCGATTTAAACGAAGTAAAGTAGCAGACGATAAAACGCCGAAGGTAAAAATTTACTCTTAGAAATATGTACTCTTATTTTTTTAAAAAAAGGAAGAAAGAGAGAAATTAAAAAAATTGTTAAAATTTGAATAATATCATCTATAATTTAAAAAAATAGCTTTTCATATAGTATTAATAAATATTTATTACCCCTTATTGAGGGGAAAAATGTCATATAATTAATTCTCCGTAAAATTTTACTTGAAATTTAAGGTTAAAAATAGCTGTGGCAATTTAGTGTAACAAAAATCCATAGACCACATTTGGCGTTATTATCGCTCGGAAAAAGGATGCCAAATTTCAAAACGCGAAAATATGTAAATTCGTGTATATCTTAGAAAATTTTGAATAAAAAAGTCTAATTTTTTGTAGATATGCCACCTACTTTATGATTATGGTAAAAATTTTATAGGTTATAATTCAAAATTTTTTTCGAAAAATTTATAAAAATTATTTAAAAATAGAAATTTAAAAAATAAAACACAAAAAATGGGTAAATTTTATTTGGAATGAACCTAAATTTCGAAACGTGAGAGAAAAAATAAAAAAAGTTTAATAAAAAAAGAGATATAAATAAATATTTGCCAAATTCAATTAATATTGAGGAGCTAAAATTTTGAGAGCTAATATTTTAAAAACTACTCGTACGATTTTTACAAAACTTGGTATTCTGGCATAATTTGAGTCGTAGAATCGAAATATGTAAAAAAAATTGGTATGTTATTTCAGAAAAAGTCCGATTTTGTGTCAAAATACCTATGTTAGAATAGTGCTATATATAAATCTAATATATATCTTAACTCGCGCTTTCGAGACATGAAAAACGCAGTTTGAATTTTGTTAATCGGCCAAGTAGAACGGGAGATATAGCACTGTCCCATTTTTTTTTTTTTTTTTTTTTTTTTTTTTTGAGCAGTGTACATATCGATCTATTTTCATTAAAAAAAACATCAGAGAATTGCACAACGTTAGCTTTTCCAATCTTCTAGTATTGAGCCAAAAAGAAATACAAAATATTAAAATAAGCAACTTTAAAACGAACCATACAAGAAAAATTTTTTCACTTACCCTTTTCAAGAAAAATGTAAAGTCTTTTTGAGGGGTTTTATATATGAATTTATTTCAGGGGGAAACGCTTTTGGATCCCCCCTCATCTTTAAATAAATTTACAAACGTTTATACGCCGTTTCTGTAGTATATGCAGAGAAAAGGCTAAAACCCACAGGGGGGAAAAACACTTGATTAAAAAAAGAAACCACATAAGAACATTCAAACCGCAACAGAATTAACAAGTAAAATAAATAAATAAATAAATAAATAAATAAAATAAAAATAATGAAAGCTTTTAGATTTTACATTACGGGCGTTTTTTTTAACGTTTTGTGTGTTACATTTCTTTATCATATAATGTTCTTTACACTTAAACCATAAAATTCAGTTCAACAGCTATATCGCAAAATAATTTTAAAATAAGCATATCTTTAGAATTTCTGATACACAGTTTTGCGCTCTGCACGCAAAAATGTTTTTTTTTTTTTTTTTTTTTTTTTTTTTCCCGTACTGTGTTGCAGTTGCTCGCTTTGAAATCTTTGAGTTTGCTAATAAAAATTTCGTTCAAGTTTTACAAAATATCAATCAGATAATAAAAAAAAAATTCCAAGTTTGGGCTTCCAGATGCCCATATTAGGTTGGAAACGTATGTTATTCAAAATTTGATGGCTCTAGGTACCGTTGTTTTATCACAATGCGAGAAACATTTATGCAGATTTTTCAATATTTAATTTCTTTAAATATGACACAGGGCGATAACATTTAGTGGCAACAGAATAACAACACAGCTTCAAAATATCGGGTTAGCCATGTTGGCGCGTTTATTGCCCATTGAAAAACAATTGCCAAGCAGTGGGCTAAACCGCATTTTAACCCAAGTGGCATTAGTAATATCAAAATCTGAAAAACAAAAGCAATATAAAAATGACAAATTCAGAAGAAAACCAAGAAAAGAAGATATTTGCAATTATTGCAAAAAGAAAGGACACTGGGTAAAAGATTGTAAACAGTGGATTGCTGATGGAAGACCACCCAAGAATAGGTTAATGAAAACCAATGAAGGAAATACAGGCAGTGTAATACTGATATCCATTGACGAAGAGGCTAAGACTGATCAAACATCTTTTTGGATTGATAGTGGAGCTACATGAGCATATCATGAATTGTTGTTTCACATACTTTATTGACTTTATGAAGTTTGATAGTCCCTGTAGCATCAAGGTTGCTGGAAAAGAAACTTTAGTTGCTCTTGGTAAAGGTACAGTATGTGTCAAAACAACTATTGGTAGTAAAATCCAAAGAATTTACCTTAAAGATGTTTGGTATGTCCCTGAGATAAACAGAAATTTGTTTTCTTTACTTTCTGCTCGAGATAGAAATCCGAATAGTAAATTTATTTCAACAGTTACAGAATGCTGGTTAAAGGTTAATGGTCAAGTAGTGCTTTTTGGAACTCGCAAAGTATATGGTACTTTATACAAGGCAGCTATCGAACCTATTATGCCTGATAAAATTATAGAAGTGCATGCTGCTGAAGCAGACAATTCCTTATTAGAGTTATATCATCAGAGATGGGGACATCAAGATAAAAGTCACATTAAGAACATGCTCGAAAAAGAATTAGGAATTAAAATCCCATTTGAAAGAAAATTGTGTGAACCAATGCATTTTTGGCAAAGCACACCGTTTACCATTTGGCATAAGAAAGCCAGCCAGCAAGCCTGGTGAATTAATTTCAGCTGATGTCTGTGGACCTTTTGATGAATCTTTCCAGAAGAAAAGATACTTAGTTGTGTTTAAAGATAGCTACACAAAGTTTCGTTATGGGTATTTTATCAAGGAAAAATCTGCTGTTGTAAATATGTTACAACACATGCTTGCACGCGCTAAAATTTTAGGACATTCAGTCAAAGAATTTCTCAGCGATAATGGAGGCGAGTTTGACAATGACAAAGTGCGTGCTATTTTGCATTCTGAAGGTATAACTCAAAGACTAACAGCACCTTATTCTCCTGAACAAAATGGCTCTAGTGAAAGAGACATACGTACAATAATAGAAATGGCAAGAACATTTAAGTACTCAAATTCTGAAGCTCATTTTCCTGCAGCAATGTGGGCTGAACTAGTCAACACTGCCATATATGTACTAAACAGAACTGGAAAATCATCAGTAGAAGGCATGAGTCCTTATGAGCTATGGTTTAAAAAGAAACCTCGAATTAAGCATCTTCGTATAGTAGGATCTGTGTGTTATGCCCATATTCCTAAACAAAGAAGAAGGAAAATAAATAATAAGGCTACAAAAGCTTATTTAATTGGTTATGATGGAGACGAAAGATACCGACTATGGATCAAAAAGACCAATAGTGTGATCTGTTCACGTGATATTATATTTAACGAAAAGTTCACAAATTGTGAAGAAAGGGTGCAGTTACCTATTCAAGATCAAGATAGCCTGATTTCTGGCTCTGAATATCAACAAAATTCAGAAAAAGATAAGTCAGAAAATCTTTGTGAAGAAGATAATTCAGAAAAAGAATACAACAAAGAAATATCTGGAAATATATCAGAAGAACATTTTGAAAGACAAGAATGTGAAGATATTAATTTGCAAAATAATCCACAGTCAAGATACCTAAGAGATAGAGCTGACTTGAGAAAGCCAAAGCGTTTTGAAGATTATATAATGATAAGTGAAGCTTTTATTATTGATTCTGAAGAGCCCGAATCTTATGAAGAAGCGATCAACTGTAAGCAAAGTGTTAATTGGAAAGAAGCTATGGATTCAGAGATAAAATCATTGATAGAGAATGAAACATGGAGTTTAGAAAAATTACCAAAAGATGCTAAAGCTATACCATGCAAGTGGCTTTATAAGATCAAAAGGAATCCTGATGGATCTATTGATAAATTCAAGGCTAGACTTGTTGCCAAAGGATGTACTCAACGTTTTGGAGTTGATTATGATCAAACGTTTAGTCCAGTAACAAAGTTAGGAACTATTCGTTCAGTTTTGAGCATCGCAGCCAATGAGAAAATGCACCTTTCTCAGTTTGATGTCGGTTCAGCATTCTTATATGGAAAACTTGAAGAATCTATATACATGCAGCAACCAGAAGGATATAGTGACGGTTCGAAGAAAGTCTGTAAGTTGAAACACAGTTTGTATGGGCTTAAACAATCATCACGCTGCTGGAATAAATATTTTGGAGATTTTGTGTCACAGCTGGACTTCAAGACAAGTGAAGCTGATCCATGCTTATATATAAGAAACAATAACGGCAAGAAGCTAATCGTATGTTTATATATAGATGATGGTTTAGTAGCATCAGCAGATCTACAAGAATTTGAAAAATTTCTCAGAGAATTGAAGTCGAGATTCAGAATCACAACTAAACCAGCAGTATACTTTCTTGGACTTGAAATTAAACATCTTGAAGATGGAAGTATTAAAATTAGTCAGCAAGCTTATGCAAGAAAAATTCTTCAAAAATTTGGGATGGAAGATTACAAGCCAGTGTCAACTCCTATCCTGAAGGAAGGTCTAATTGAAAAGAAAAAGGAAGATAAATCAAACAGAGAAATGTTTCCTTATAGAGAAGGTGTAGGAGCTTTAATGTATCTTATGTTAGGCACAAGACCAGATTTAGCTTACTGTGTTGGCATTCTATCACGTTACCTAGAAAATCCTTCGAAAGATGATTGGAAAAATGTGAAACGTGTATTCAGATACATAGCAGGTTCTCTAACTAAAGGTGTTACATACAAGAATAAATACAAACCAGGAATTCTAGAATGCTATAGTGATTCAGATTTTGGAGGCTGTCAAGAAACAGAAAAATCAACGAGTGGAGTAGTGATATTATATAGCGGTGGAGCTATATCATGGATTAGCCAAAGGCAATCAGTTGTTGCAACTTTGACGACTGAAGCAGAAGTAATTGCAGCTAGTGAATGTTCTAGAGAAGTAATTTGGTTAAAGCCACTATTTAGTGATGTAACCAAGTTACGTGAAACTCCATTAATTCAAGTAGACAATACCGCTGCAATGAGACTGTCACAAAACCCGGAGTTTCATCGACGCACAAAACACATTGATATCAAGCACTTTCATACGAGAGAAAGTTCTAGAAAAGGAAATCATTGTGCAGCAGGTACCTACAGAGGCGCAAGTTGCTGACATAATGACTAAACCTTTATTTAAACCGAGACTGTTAATTCTTTGTGATAAGATGGGACTTTTGTGACTTTTTTCTTTTAATTTACAATTATTATTTTTTTTACAAGGAGAAGTATTAAAGTATGTTAATAAAAATAATAATAATATAATATATAGTTTAGATAAGTTTTGGCAACAGTGAGTGTTTTCGTCATCAGGAGATCTTGCTTCGCGATACTGTCGTTCAAAAAAATAGATGTAGTCTGTAATTCCAATAAAAAGCATCGTATTTTTGCTCTGCTATTTGTTTTCTCTCTATTTTTAGAAATACCTTTTTAGGTTATGTATTTTTTAAGAAATACTTTTTTCATCGACGCACAAAACACATTAACAAACTAAGTAGATGCACTTCTTAAAAATGTTACTTTTTTTAACTTTTTAATCAGATTGATTTAAATAAAAATGCATTTGATTCATGATACAGCTATTTTAAAATTAAATATTTTCAAAGAATTACATTACATATTTTTCACTTTTTAAATATGCGGAAGGGATACTATAACATTACCATGTTAAGTCTACATTGCATGTTCATCTAATATTCTATAAAATTTTCCGCTATTCCACCTGGAACCTACTGATAAACTATACTAAACTTTAAAAGAGTCCCTTTTAGCGATCATTAATTTTTTTAATTAAAATAAATTTGTATGCGCTAGGTATGTAATAAAGCAAATATAGCTTCAAAGCAGAACTTTTAATTATAAATCACGAGCTAAGTAACTATACGTCATTTAGCCGTTATGTTTAACTCAGCCGCAAAATCACGCGCTCTTAGAAATTCAGTGATTACAATTTATTTCACGGGCCTTTTGTTTTTAGTCACGTCAACAGTTTTTCGCATGTTGATTCAGCTCCTTTTCTAACACGAAAATATTTGAAATTTAGGCAGCTGCTTTTTCATTATTCAGTGTTAATGTATCAGATGTTTCTATAGTCCTACCAGTTTTAAAGAATTAAAAATGGCTAACGAAAAACAAAAGTCTCTAGCCAAGAGAAGAATTACCATAAGGAAAAAAGCGAAACGTTCTGTTCCTGCTAAAGTGATCAATTTCCGTCCCAGCATAAGAAAAGTTCTCAAGAGAATAGAACCGAATATGTCCTTAAAACCAAAAGCGCTTGTTATCCTCAACGATGCTTTAAACCCTGTGAACGTTAAATTAGTTGATATCTGCAATAGAAGATTTCGGCCTACCAAGAAAAAGCCGGAGATGGGCGTTGAGGCGGCCTATAAAGCTGTAACAACTGTCTTTAACAATGAAGTACAAAAGCATGCTTTGGCAGCTGGACACAACGCTCTCTTGAAATTCCGTTACGGGTATACATTATATAAACGGAAAGGAACAAAACAGACCAGGCGAAAACAGAAGGAAAAACGAAGAGTTGCTTTGGCTCATGAATTCAAAACTGGAGTTCCTGCCATTGTTAGAATTGTGTACCCTGAAGCTAAGATCGATCCTAAAGCAAGAAACGTGATGTATACCTTTCTGAACGTGTTGTCTTCAAGGATAACGAAGAAAGTAAAGGAACTGAATTCAGAAACAGCTACAGCCGTCGATGTTAAGAATGCAGTTGAAGCCATATTACCTCGTACAATGGCTGAACATGCTAAGGCGGAAGGGAGTAAAATGGTGTTTACTTTGGAAATCAATGGTTTCACTTTCATTCCAAAATATCATAAAAGAAGGAAAAGAAGAAATGGAGGTAAATTTTGTTGAATATTTCCTTGTTGTTGTTATTGTCAATGCTCACTTGTCTGACCTATAGTCAGTCCACGAAATTCCTCGTGGCAAGGAGCCAAAGTTTACGAGTGTCGTTAGCAACAGCGTTGAGTACAGTAACAATGCGATTTAGCTTAGTTCCGGCCCAGCTAATGATTCAGAGCACCCTCCTGGGGGGGAAAGGGTCCGTGGGCTTCCCACCAGCAGCCTCTCGAGAGAACTTTCGCCTCGCCGCATATTTAGAGTGCCTCCGCGCCGCACGGACACTGTGCATTTACAAATATCCATGCCATCTCCAGGATTCGAACCCGGGCTTTTCGGCACCGCAGTCAGCCACGCTAACCACTATACCGGTTGGGGAGTGAATATTTCCTTTTTTTTTTTTTTTTTTTTTTTTTTTTTAAATCTAATAACACTGGTAAGCAACAAGTTCATCAAAACAGTTTAATCGTTACGATAGTCTGAAATCCTTCTCCGACTGCACTTATTATGCTTGTTAGATTAGACTTTTGAAAAAGAAAATACGTTTCATATATATAGATACATGTATCTAATATCAATAAGTGCGCAGTCATGAATCCGGTACTTTTAACTTCTGGCTGTAGGCATGGCTGGGTGGTTAACAAAACTAATTTCGGCGAATTACCATCTTTATTTCTAGGCATATCAAAAATGATTTCTTTGGCAGAAAAATTACCTTTCGATCATATTTGAATACAGATAATTTTTATGTACACAGATCAAAAGCTAGAACGTCATTTTAAGCAGGGAAGCATAAAGGCACAGAGCTGTTTACATGACTGAAGTCAGGAAAAAAAGGAAGTGTAGTTCTCGTGGCTCAGCATTTATACCTCGTACGTGCAGAGAGTATTCTAAGCTCAGTATTTGTTTTAGTTACCTATTTCAACCAGTGTTACGTAATTTGGAATGATTTCGAATTTGGGAGAACAGACGAATTTAGGGGGGACAGCACCAAGTCTAGAATGTTAATAATTTTGAGGTCGCCAATTATTTTTTAGAGGAGCCATCGTATTTTGTTAATGGTGCAAAGCGTATCGTTGAACCAGGAATGTACTTAATTAAATTGTGAATTTAAAGGTCTATTGCCAGTTGGTTCTACTTAGTTTAATAATTTTGTTTTATATTTTATATTTTACGAATATACACACACATATTATATACATATATACAATTACAAATTACAAATTGCAGTTTTTGATTTTTTGATTTTCGTGAAGTTGCGTTTCGTGAGATCACAACTATTCTGGTGTTGGGGGGAGGAGAGAAGAGCCAGCGAATAATCAGAAATACCTTTTTTTTTTCTTTCAAAAGATCTGTGCCTTAAGATGCCACTTACTTTAATATGTATTTACAGTGTTAAGACGTTTATTCAGATAATCACAGCTCTGTTTTCAACACGTTGTTTGACATGGGTAAAATAAATAAAGATTAATATAATAATTTAAAAATATCATTAACAAACACAGGCTAATTAGAAAATGGTCATATGAATCGTAAAATAGCTTGAGTTAACTTGCTTATTTTGAGAAATGCAAATTATTACTGTTATATATGACATTCAAGAAAAATCAAACAAACATAATTATTTCGCGAAAATTAATGGAACAAATCATAATTAATTCGCTAAAAGTGTAGCTAAGAGTGTTTAGGACAAAAAGAAAAACAAAAATTAGTTTCTGTACACAGGGTCAAGCTTCGTCAAGAAATTAGGGAAAATTTCGCTGCGTCTTCTAGAAATTTTCCCTGTTTATCAGATTCGCTGTCCCTTGAGAATAGCCTCTAAGGCAACGATTCTCAACCGGTGGTACGCGTACCACTGGTGGTACGCAAAGAAACAAAGTATTTTTAACTATTAAATTCAAAAATTAAATAACCAGATATCCCGTTCAATATTTTCTCTAACACTCGTAAATTTATGCGATCTGAGCTTTGTTTAAGCTCAATAACTGCTGAAATAATACATTTTTATTTTCAAAAATATTCTTTTAGTTACAGGCATAACAAAATTTGTCATAAATGATGTTTTTAAAAGGAGGAACAGAAATGAACGTTGTATTTAATAGAAAATAAGTTCCTATAAAAAGATAATAGTATCTCATTAATTCTTTTAGAGTTGATCGATTTATTAGCATGTCTATACTTTATATCGCCACCATTTCCGGGCTCATATTACTGTATTTTAAATTAGAATAATATTTTTACGTCAATTTGCTGTCACCAACAGTAGGTATTATGTCTTGTTGTTACTTCGTATTCTTCACTTTTCTACGTGATTTGAGAATATTATCGTTTGTTTTTGAAAACCTTGTAATATATTGTGCATTTAAATATTTATGAGAAAATAATAAAACTAAACTAGAATTTTAAAATGGAAAAATAGCTAGGATTGGCTAAGTGGAAAAGGGACGATTCAAGGTGATTTATCCAGAACAATCTACTAGCACTAAGAATATTGAAATATAATTAAAGTTATTTATCATTTGGGTTTACTTGGAACGGAGGTGAAATGGATCCTCAACCTCGATGTGTTGTTTGCGGTGAAATATTATCCAATCAAAGTATGAAACCATCCTTTCTTGAAAGGCATCTTGAATCTAAGCAGGTTCAATGGAAGTACTGATATAAAGAACATTGTTGAATTATTACTTTACATACGTTTCGAAGAAGATAAACGAATGGCCGAAGAGTATTTATTTTGTGAATCTCTTCATGATAGAGCAATTGCAAGTGAAATTTTCAAAATAATTGCAATTTTATGCCTGAGAATGATATTCCTTAGAATAAGTGTATTGCCGTGTGCAGTCGAGAAGCTCGGGCTTTAAAAGGAAAACATTCCAGTGAGATTTCTCAAATAAAAAAGGTCGTACCTGAAAATAAATTTACTCACTGTTCCATTCATCGTAAAGCTTTAGTAGCCAAAACAATCCTAGCTTTAAATTCAAGAATATTTACGATTTTATGTCAAAAGATGAGCAGTGAACATGAAACGGTTTTGTTACATTCCGAAGTAACGTGGTTATCCAGAGGCAAAGTTTTAAATCGTCTTTTTTAACTTCGATTCAAATTTTCAGTGAATTATGGTTAGCGCGTTTAGCATATTTAGCTGATATTTTGGAAAGTTAAATGCATTAAATTAAGATTACAGGGACAAAGTGTTAATTCGTTTACCATTAGCTATACAATAAATACAATGATAAAAAAATTAAAAAAAAAACTCGATCTAGTAATCAGAGAATTGGATAATAATATTTTAGCTTTTTATCTCTTTTAAAAAGTGTTCTAACAGAAAACAATTTGAAAATAAAAGAATTAGCACCCGAAATTTAAAATCATTATTTTTCATTGATAAATAATTTCAACATGTATTTTTCCAAGGATTATGAAGAAGGAAACTGGGTTAGAAATCCATTTTGTTCAAATGACCTAAAATTTTATCTCGTGAAGAAAAAGAACAATTGATTGAAATTTCCTGTGATCAAACTCTAACTGAATATTTCAAAAATAACAAACTTGTTAACTTTTGGATGAACCGGAAAAGAGAATGTAAAGGCATTTCAAACTGTTAAATATGTATTGCCTTTTGGTATAACCTTATTTGTGTGAACAAGGATTTTTTTTCCATGTTATATTTGAAATATAAATATAGAACGAAATTAAAACTGGATCCTAATTTACTGTTAAAACAAAGTAAAATAAGACCAGACGTAAAGAAATTGTTCTCGCTTAAACATGTCCAAATTTCACACGAAATTTCAGAATTAATGTAATTATAACTTAAATTTTGATTATTAAAATGGTAACCTATTTTTAATCTAATATTTTTTTTATGTATCTAATATTTTTTTAATCTAATATTTATTTTACCTTTAAAACAAATAGCCAATAGGTTGTGCATCTGACAAAATATATTGTTTTAAATATTTCTATTGAGAAACTGAGAAATAATCATTGTACAATGTAGTGGTGGTACTAAAAGTTTTTCAATTTTTGTTTAGATGATGCTCATTAGTCAGGCTGCTCTACGTTTTCTGATTTGTGCAGTATATTTTGGGAAACCCTTATTTAGTGGCGCCATCTGTTGGAAGATTAATGAAAATTCAACATTGTCCTGCTTCGTAGTAGAGATTTTCTAAAAATTAAAAATATCAGGCAACATTAGCTTAAATTATATTCAAATAATGCATATAAATGAATGTACTTAATGTTATTAGAATATAAATAAGAAGAAGAATTAATGAGTTGTAAGATTATGCTTGTTGTAGGAAATGTGATATTACGCAGGAAATGTGGTGATTTCATTGTATTACTCAAAAATTTTTATTCTAAAAATTGATCTTCATAAATTCTTGAAAATTTTTTGTTTCTTCTTTAGCTTCCGGAATAAGCATATATTTTTTAAACTTATGCTATGCTTCATCATTAGGCTTGTGTTTAATTCATTACCTCTGCTGCATGAATATGAATGTTACATGATATGAACGAATCATAAATAATTGTGTTACTTATTGTCTTGCAATATGAGCATAGACAGCGCTAAATTTAAAAGGTAGAGAAGGAAACTATTTCTTGAAACGGAATGTCTTCAAACTGGTAATTTGGTCCGAGGTTCGAATCCCGCGAACGGGCTGGCTGCATGGGTGTTTTCGTGGTTTTCCCCATGTGTAACTTGTATACGAGCTAGTTTCCCCTAGAAAGCCCTCCACGAAGGCATTTCTCCCTTTAGGCAGATAGCCCTCGTGTGCTTTGCCATAACTGAATAATCAAAATCATATTTCACTTGTGAACCTTCATCATGTGTTCATGCCAATATTCAGAACACAGGATGTAATTATTGCATATGCCTTTTATTATTTTCTTTCTTCAAATACCATGCAATTATTATTTGGGCTAAGTACTTTAAGCATACTTAAACTTTAATTGGACTTTGAAAGAAATTAGTAAAAAAGATGTTAGCTTAAATAATTATGATTCTCAAGTATTTTAAACAAACTGTTTTAGCCCGTTATTTTTGGTAATCCTCCTGATCTGAATCAGCAGCCAGATCAAGTTCATGGATGTTATTGCAGCTAACAGGTAAGCTTTGCGTCCGTGGTTGGTTTAGGTTACGGGAAAGTTTTATGTGACATTGCGGTGTTGCCGAGTTCGATCCATATTTTGACTGAGAATTCTTTGGGAAGAAGATAAGTTCGAAGATCTTTCCCCCTCCCTCTACCAGCAGCCTTTTGAGAGGCCTTTCGGATTTCCGGCATTTCAAGTGCCTCATGCTGCAAATGCACTAAACACTTATAGACCCATGCTTTCGCCGGGATTCGAATTTGAGCCTAAAACTATGGCCAGGAAGCAGCCAGCTTCCCAACTACCATGCGAACTACCTAATAGGCATGAATACAATATAAAATGTTAAAAAGAAATGGTTTGATTTAGTTTCTTTAATTAGGACAAAACATGCAAAGGATGCATTTAAGGGAAAGTATGCCTTTACGGTGGACAAAAAGGATACACACGTGGGGAAACTAAATGAAGTTTTAAATTTACAATTCTTTGCAATGGGATATCCTAATCAGATGCAAATTCTTGAATGATTGAATGATTTTTCGGTACTACTTGATTTTCACTTTTGAGTCATTAGATTATTTTTGAAACAGGAGACATGAAAAATGCGCAACGTCCTCGCAGGGACTCGAACCTGAACCACTTGATTACGTGCCGAGTGTGCTAACGTTACACTACGAAGACATGCAGAAAGGAGGGAGGAAATACTCCCTCTTTTAAACGGCCTCTGGGATTAGGGGACCCATTCGCCAAATTCTGGTGGTGAGAAATCACCATTCAGTTCGGGCGCCAATGTAGAATCATTAAGTTTTTTCGAAGCAGGAAACCTGGACCTATCGAATACGCGCCCAGTGTGCTACTGTTACACCACGAAGGCATGCATAAAGGAGGGGAAACTACCTCCTACACTTGTTCCCGCTGTCAAAGGGAGCCAAGATTATCGCCAAGTTTAAACTGCTGGCATATAGTTTGTTGTTGCCGTACCTCAGCGACTCTTTTTAATATAGCATGAAAAGGCTTACATTTCCCAGAGGATTTCCACCATATCTATTCTGAAAGATAACGACTCTAGATGATGTCGAGCCGTTCTCTTTTGCTTTTTGTTTCGTCATGAGTCCCAAAATTTTTCCACATTTTGGCTGTGAGCACCCGTTATTAGATCAGCAAAATGAAATGTGTCATTCTTAGTTATAAAAGGTGTTTCTCCCACCTTCTTAGCGTGCCTTCGTAGTGTAGTGGTTTGCACACTGGGCCGGTATTCCAAAGGTCCGCAGTTCGATTCCCGGCGAAGGCGCTTGCTTATATTTCATATTTCCTGCTTCCAAAAAATACCTAATGTCTCTACAGTTAAATGGCTGTAACCAGCGTTTTCAAGCTCGTCTGTTTTTTAGTGTTACGATATGTCCAACTTCGGTAAGATAGTTTCCCCCTTCAAAGAGGCTATAGGGTTGCCAGAAAATGGCAAGGAAAGGTATGGTTGCCATATTTGGCAAGAAATCGTGCATTTTGCGAAAAAAACTGGCGATATGACATAGATGGATGGAGAACCTTCTAGAACGAATTCTTACCGGTTTGGACCAGAATGTTCTCGAGGGCAGCCCAAAAGCTATATAAACCCTGCCTGGAGGCGGAGTAGCAGTCAGTTAGTAGTCAACGAGTGAGTGTCTCGTAGTGTAGCAGCGAGATGATCGTCATTCTATCGAGTTGGTCGCGAGTTATTGCCTCCTCGAGTTTTATCTTGAGTGTGTTGAGCTCCGAGAACGACCAAACCGAGCCGGGAGCTATACTCTAGTGCTTAACTTCGAGTGCAATGCGAGTTGTAGTGTGGAGAGTCTCGAGAGTACGTAGTGTTCCGAGAACGACTGAACCGAGTCGGGAGCTGTACTCTGGTGCTTTGCTGTGAAGCTGTCTCCACCGTTATAGCCTGATAGACTGAAGGCCACGTCGCTGATTGTTTCAGCGTGCTTGTCGTAGTTTCCGACGACTGTAAACGTGTTTTTGGAATTGTCCTGAATAATACTGGCTAATAAATTGTTTTCATTCTTCATCAAAGATTATTGTTAATCCCTCCAAGTCCCCGAACCCGTGCAGAAACGCAACAATAGGCTTGCCAACGGTATGAATATATTGTCGATCCTTCCACTGCTTGATCTGCAGTCGTTGATATCAGTCTGCTTGCTTTCCGATTTAGAACCCGAAAAAGAAGGGAATTGTTACATTCACGGCGTAACTCCGCAGATTATACACTGTTGTGGAAGTACCCTGCTACCGTGATTTACTCGCCGCACGAAAAAACTCTTGTCAATTTCATCTATTTTTCCAATCCCACCTATTCGTCCTTTAAAACTAAGTCTAGCGAACAAACCTGACTCTTAAACTTCTCCGTGTTAATTGTGGTATTTTACTGTTTATCGCACCACTTAGCGACGTTAGTTCCCCTGCCCAACAGTAGATGAAAGGCAGCACTGTTAGGAATGGTATTCTGGAACCACTAAACCGGTTGTTGAATCGAACACTGAACAGAACAGAAGAACTTTTCCCTTACTCTTCAGTAAATTAAAAATTGCCAACTTTTTTTTAAAAATATTTAATTGGAAAAAGAACTACTACGATATTACGCTGTTGTTCATCAAATTCGACAAACAGAAGTCGAAAGTGTAAGTACCATTTTTACATAAATGCTAAAATAAATAAATAAAAATCCCCTGCCTGTTAGCATGCCTTCGTGATCTAGCGGTCAGCACACTCGGCGCGTATTCGAGAGGTCTGTGGTTCGGGTCCCGGCGAGGGTATTGCTCATTTTTCATCGTTTCTACTTCAAAATACCTAATGCCTCTACAGTGGCACCCGAACTATAAAAGGTGATGAATGATGATTCTCCACCACCAGGACTTGGCGATTGGGTCCATTAATCCCCAATCGCCCTTTAAAAGGGGAGGTATATAAGGTATTTCTCCCGTCTTCTAAGCATGCCTTCGTGGTGTAGTGGTCAGCACACTCCGCGAGTATTCGAAAGGTCCGTGGTTCAAGTCCCCACCGACGGCATTATTCATTTTTAATCTCTCCTGCTTTCAAAAAATACCTAATATCTCTACAGTAATATCACTCGATTGGTCACTTTCAGCAAATACACTGAACAGAAAAAGTGTTTGTGTGTGTGAATACGGCGAAGCCTCCAGGGCTATATGCCCAATGGAAGACTTTCTAAGGGAAAACTGGCTCGTATACACGTTACGCATGGGGATAACCACGAAAATTCCCATGCAGCCAGCCCGTTCGCGGGATTTGAACCTAGGACCGAACTACCAGTGTTCAGCGATTTTACCGCTCGGCCGCTGGTGGACCCAATGAACAGAAAAAAGACATATGATTTCACGCTGTTTGGCTTACATAATTTCGCGGTTTATGACGGGGATCAAGCAGTACTGACTTTTTTTTTTAATTTTTATTTTCGAGATATTGTACATATTTTAAAAATCTAAGTAGAAAATAAAATTCAGTGTACTAAAATAACTTAACATTGTTTATCTAACTAAAAAGTATATACTTTTAGTATTTTTATTGGTAAAATTGGAACTGAAAGATAATGTAATGCAATAAGAAGTAATTAACTATGACTTATACATAATACAATTCCCTCTCCTTTCTAAATTTTATATAATTTGGCTACGTGGGAGGGAGAGAACACAATCCCTAGCTACGAGCCCGTGAAATACAATATTTGGATATTTCAACAGAAATCTTTAGTAATGCTGCGTCCAACCCAAGAGGAAGTAGACTGAATTTTTTAAGTCTTGACACAGTCATTTATGTCATAAGCTAGAAACGCAGAAATATTTTTAATTTTTAAGAATAATTGATCAATTGTTTAGTTTTACCTGGAATATAATCTAGCTGGCTGCCGTAGCAAATTACTTAAATCTATATAATTTGGCTGCCATATTGAGATGATTCAGACAAATTTTATTAGCTTATAAAGTGTTCCTTCCGCCTTCCTAGCATGCTTCATGGTGTGGTGGTCTGCATGCTGGGCGCGTATTCCAGAGAACCGCGGTTCGAATCCCGGCGAAGGCGTTGCTCATTTTTCATGTCTCCTGCTTCCAAAAAATGCTAATTTCTCTACAAAAGCTAATAAATTTTATTTTTTAAAATTCCGTGATAAAAGGGGGAGGAAAAAAGACTCTAACAAGAAGACTAACATTGTCTAACAAGAAGACAATTTATTTTATAAAAAGTTTTGTCTGACATGTTTGTATTCATGGTCACTATTGCTTTAGAAAAGCAGTAAAATGAGCAATGGAAATGTTTAAAAAAATATTTCTTGTCTTTAAAAATGTTAGCTACATTAAATTGCAGTGGTTACTATGTACGATGTGCTTATTGCAGCAACAAATTTAAAAGCTTTTATTTTGTTTTTCAGGACAAGCACCAGTTATTGTGAATCTAGAACCACTGATACAGCAGCTGCCAACTCCCACTTCTGCACCTCCCAATTCACAGGAAACTTCCTGATCAGAAATGTTTTTTGTATCATTCATGAATTTTTAAAGGAATCAACCGAGAAACAAAATTAAAGTACGAAAAATAAAATAAAAATATTTGTGGCGATGATTTTAGTTTAGTTTCAATGAATTCTTATATCAAAGATGAAGAAATTTAGCTGTACGTTCATTCAGGATACATTAGATTAAAGTGTTAAGCTTAAGATTGAGCTGACATTGGAAGAGATTAAAATCGTCAAATTTAACAGTTGTTACCATGTAAATACAGCTCTATCGAATATAAACGAACAAAGAGAGAGAAATAATTTCATGAATTTTTCTTATTTCATTGAAAATAATTATCTTCCTTATTTCACAGATCACAGGATCTCGTCCTTCAACAAGTTCCTAACTGTTAATTTATAGGTATTTTTGTCTGGTCCTTTTAAGATTTCGCAAATATGGAGAAATTGAAACATAGAAATTTCTCATAGGTAGTCTTGACGTTACTGCCCACATCAGAAAGCATAAATAAGCTTGGCATGCATTACTGCACAGGTAATCCCTCCAGATAGCCCTAGTATGCTTTGCCATAATAAACTAAACCAAACCAAACCAAAGAATACCAAACCTCCATCATCGGAACCAGATTCAGAAATGTATCTATGTATGCATGTTTATATGCATGTATGATTATACACTCATGTCCATAAATTAAGGATAATTCGGAGTTACGCGGAAATCGAACTCTAAAATAAATATATCACATGTAAAATCACTACACACATCTTCAAGAATCATATGCAAATTTCAGGAAGTAACCAGATGACACCGATGGTACGTCACAATGACGAGAGTGTAAGAGAGTGATATATAAGGAATACAGGCAAAGAAGCAAAATTGTTCGCAGGCGCTTCATAAGCATTTCAGTGCAACAACCGAATAGTTATGACACAAAGGATGCATTTGAATGATTTTTTACGTGGTAGAATTATCGGCCGTCTGGAATGTGGGCGTACCCAACTGGAAGTATCAGACGAACTTGGAATTGCCCACAGTGTCGTCTCCAGGCTTTGGCAACGATTCCAAGATGATGGTAATGTCAGTAGACGTTACAGCACAGGTCGCCCCAGAGTTACAACGCCGAATGAGGATCGGTATTTGGCAGTTACTGCCAAAAGAAAAAGGCGGAGCACAGCCTCAGACCTGTCTCGTCAGCTCTCTTCAGCCACTTGTACGACAATTTAAAGGCAGACCGTGTACAGACGCTTAGGGCAGATTGGTCTATATGCTCGTAGACCTATCAGATGCGTTCCACTTACTGCAACTCACTGTCACCTGCGGTTAGCCTGGAGTAGAGAGCATGCATTGTGGACACCGCAACAGTGGGTTTGTGTGATGTTTTTCGACGAGTCCAGGTTTAGCTTGCAGTCTGATTCTCGCCGGACTTTCATATGGAGAGCTCCAGGTACCCGTTACGACCAAGAAAACATCATTGAATGACGGTGGTGCTAGAGTGCTCGTTTGGAGTGGAATTATCCTGGGTTCCAGAACTGACCTGCATGTTCAAATTGGAGCCATGACAAGCCAAATCTATCGGGACGTCATTCTGGAACAACATGTACGTTTGTTTCGGGGCGCCATGGGCGCACAATTTGTGTTTATGGAGGACAACGCCCGTCCTCACCGTGCAAACATCGTACGCAAATGCCTTCAATCGGAGGATATCACCCGTATGGACTGGCCAGCAATCTCACCGGACTTGAATCCAATAGAGCACGTGTGGGATATGCTTGGCCGACGAGTCCGTCAACCTCCTCCTACATGTCTACCGGAACTTCGGAGAGCATTGCTGTTTGAGTGGTGCAATATCCCCCAAGATCAGATCGATAATTTGTTACTCAGCATGCCTAGGCGTTGTATGGACTGTATTGCATCGTCTGGGAGACATACAATGTATTAACAATCATACCAACCATGTAATATTGGTTTTTTGTAAATAGGTTTCTTTTTGTAATTTGCTTCAGGGAGAAAAAATCGCTAATTTTTTTAATAATATCAAACATATAGCATCTTTTTTTGCTCTTTACCTTTTGTTTAATAAATAAGCTTTACCAATAAGTCAAATTTGTTTTGCTTCTAACTCTTCCTTTGCTTATTTTGCATTATCCTTAATTTATGGACATGAGTGTATATGCATGTATATAGGCGTATATATGCATGCATGTAAGCATATTTACATATATATATATGCATACACGAACACCTACATCCATACATACATGCATACATATATTTCTGAATCCGTGGTGCCGGTTAACAGAAGAGTACTGCTGTATCAATGGGCAGTTTCTGTTCAAAGTTTTACTACACATATGATCTTTTATAATTCAATCTGAAATGAAGCTAGAACTTTTAAATCGTCGATAGAAAAGCAGAGAACAACAAGAGAACAAAATCAATTTTATTTTGTGCATCGAATACAAAAAAAATAAAAAAACTTAACAGAATTGGAATAAAATTTAAATATACCAGGAGTTTTAACGTAAAACATTTTAGATTACCCAACATACAATCAGACAAAAAACAGGACCAAGCACAACAAAACTCCAATAACAGCTGTCAGATGCATAGATGGGAAAAACATGTTTATGTCCAAATTGATTATATTAATGAAAATAGGCAGTATATATGCGGCCTAGAATATTTTGTGATGTCTGTAAGAACGTATATAATAGCTCATCTTAAAATATCTCCAAGAATTTTGGCAATATATTAAAAGTACATAAATCCAGGTATAAAGTACTATTAAAATCAAGAAATAATTCTTTCTCATGGTAGTTTCGGAAAATTTGTGATTTCTTGGCGTAAACCCTGGCCGGTCAGAATATGTTTAGTTCAGAACATAAAATTAAGCCAAACAACAACCTTGTGTTTGGCGTAATTTTAGTCAAGATCTGACTAAAGTTTACTCCAAACGCAAGGCTGTTGCTTTGCCTAATTTAATGCGTTTAGTTTTCATCTGCCAACGCAAGGCTGTTGCCAAACGCAAGGCTGTTGCTTTGCCTAATTTAATGCGTTTAGTTTTCATCTGCCAACGCAAGGCTGTTGCCAAACGCAAGGCTGTTGCTTTGCCTAATTTAATGCGTTTAGTTTTCATCTGCCAACGCAAGGCTGTTGCCAAACGCAAGGCTGTTGCTTTGCCTAATTTAATGCGTTTAGTTTTCATCTGCCAACGCAAGGCTGTTGCCAAACGCAAGGCTGTTGCTTTGCCTAATTTAATGCGTTTAGTTTTCATCTGCCAACGCAAGGCTGTTGCCAAACGCAAGGCTGTTGCTTTGCCTAATTTAATGCGTTTAGTTTTCATCTGCCAACGCAAGGCTGTTGCCAAACGCAAGGCTGTTGCTTTGCCTAATTTAATGCGTTTAGTTTTCATCTGCCAACGCAAGGCTGTTGCCAAACGCAAGGCTGTTGCTTTGCCTAATTTAATGCGTTTAGTTTTCATCTGCCAACGCAAGGCTGTTGCCAAACGCAAGGCTGTTGCTTTGCCTAATTTAATGCGTTTAGTTTTCATCTGCCAACGCAAGGCTGTTGCCAAACGCAAGGCTGTTGCTTTGCCTAATTTAATGCGTTTAGTTTTCATCTGCCAAGGAATTCATGACTAGAACTCAGATTCATTTAAAATTTCTTTCATTGAGAAATAAAATTTAATCATTATTATCATCTGTCATATAAATGAGTAAAAATAAATTTGTTATTCAGTATCAGATAAAATCGTACCTCGAAATGAGAGGCTAAGTACGATTTCAGCTTATATCTGATATATAATTTTTTTTAAATAACTAATAACAACTATGAAAATTCATCAAATATTTTATTTCATTTTATGTCTGAAATTCTGCTGACATTATGAGTACGGACAGAACTACATTTTATGTAATGCTTTATTTTATGCAAATAGAACATATACAAACGTAACAGTGTATTGCGTTCCACCGTTTCGGGGATTTGGAGTAATTGATATTAATACTTGATGAAGAATCAAAACACAATTTATTCGCCAGTAAGAACTATTAAACAGGACATTTTCAAAGATACGTTTACACTCGTCGAAAAACTACGACAAACACGCTGAAACAATCAGCAACTCAGCCTTCAGGCTATAACAGTGAAGTCTCTTCACGGCAAAGCACTAAATTACAGCTCCCAACTCAGTCGATCGCTCTCAAGCTAATCTCTGAACTCAAGACACTACTACTGTACTTTCTCCCAGGACAGGCAGACTATCTAAAACTTTAACCAATGTTTCGGGAAGTTTCCCAAGAAAACCGCTAAAAATGAGTTCTAGAATGTTCTCGACCCATCTATGGCATATCCCCTAATATCGTCAAAATGGGCGCTTAAGCGCCAAATCTGACAACCCTAAGCCCGTCGTTGACTCACGCTTGTTCAGACGGCAGACTTCTTTCTCCGTTTCGTTGCAGAAGCTTCGTTTTCGACCCGCTTTGCGGAGAAGCTATCTCTGCCAATGATTAAACAATGACTATCCACCACACTTCTCCATATCCATATCTACGAATGCAATGCTTCATTTTATGTAAATAGTACATACATTAATGTAGCATAAAAGTAAGTCCTCATCCTTCTTCAAGATTTGAAACAGTAAGTGGCCAAGAAAGTAACTTTGTTCCGTTTGGGAATTGTGCGTTTATTTCTTTCGGCGGTGCTTTCCAATCTGTCGACAACAACCACTTACTGGTGTTAAAAAATAGATACGCCACTGTTGCTGTATAGCTATAAGTTGTGAACCGTGTAAAAAATGTAAGTTATCTAGAGCTTATCATTAACCAAAGGTTCATATGAAATTGTCATAAAACACGTCATAGGAAAAACCTGTGGTATCGCTAACCAACTTTCTGTACACCTTGGAAATTATTCTGGTCTGTCTCAATAAAAAGAGAAGGATATACCTATGCATTATAACTCCAATTCTACGCTATACATCTGCAGCTTGAGTGTTAGCCTCAAAGGCAGACTTCCATAACCTCAGATAGTACAGAATAAGATTTTGAGAATAATCGTAAATGCAAATTACCCGATTTGAAACAAACTGATCCACGAAGACTTGAAAATAGACCCTATAGTGGACCACCAAACCAGTATTCAGCGATTTTACCGCTCATTCGCTGGTGATTTAAATTTGAAACTGTATAGGAAGTGATTAGGGGAGTGTTTCTTGGAATTTGAGCCTTCGTTTCTCTCTGTAGCGTATTCCAGGCACTGAAAACTCCTCAGTGGTGTTACATATGGTCACGCCGCTGTGGCTGCATAGCTGTACCTTGGAAGCCAGGACTAGCTTTACTGTGGGTCACACAAAGATGCTGTCTACTTTCTTATATTTTAGATCATGTTACGTATAATAAATATTCTTTCTGTCAAGCAATGTTTCGTTCACAAGATTATCCCTTAATAGGTTCATCAATCTCAGAAACTTGGGCATCCCTGGTCATGTGGTGGCTGTTTTATTTACTTAGGTAACATCATGTAGGTATGAAATGTCGTCATCATTTTCCAGGAAAATATTAGGCGCATTTTATCTTTTAGAGTAAAAATGGCTGTTTTATTTACTTAAGGAAACGTCATATAGGTATGGATATATTTGTCATTTACCATAAAAGTATGAGGCACATTTTATCCTTAAAGCAAAATTACTAATCAGTTTGGTTAATATGACTGTATTTCCAAAGAATTTGCAAAACTCGCAATTTGCTTATGGGTCCAATCTATTATTTGCGCCCAAATGTTTTTTATACTAGTTAAACTTACTTAATAAGCGTTAAGTAAGTTTAACTAGTATAAAAGTAAGTATTCACACAAGTATATTTAGCTATACTTGTGTGAATAACATACAATTTCTCTCGTAAGCAAGTACCTACCGGCTTACTCTGCAAATAAGTTACTTCAATTGTACAAGTTCATCAGGGGCCGAACGGTAAAACTACTGAACACTGGCAGTTCGACCTATGGGCGTTTTCGCGGTTTTTTCCATGTATAACATGGATACAGGAAGACAACCCTTCCTTAGGCAGCAGTCTTAATATGCTTCACCTTAATCAGATAAACCAAACTAAACATTCAACGTTGCTTAAAGAATGATTGGGTATGTTTAGGTCAATTGATTAAAGCAAAGCACACTAGTCCTATATTTCAAAGGGTAGGGATGCCTTCGTAGAGGGCATTCTATGGAAAAATGGCTTTGCTCGCGTTACACACGGAGAAACGTTACAATAGCATTCATGCAGGCAATTCATTAGCTTGGATTTGAAACATTCCGCTCACCATATCGAGTGGCGTGTTTAGTGATTTTTGGAGTAAAGTAGGTATGTTCAGCAATATAATTCTTGTTTTTAAAATTTAGCTCGTACTTTTATAGTTAGTGAATATACTTTTCTATCTAATACCAAGTTACTTTCTTTTTTAATTTTTTTATTTCCTTAGCTAACTTTGAAAGAAAATAATGAAATTCCTTCTTTGTCTTCTTGAACCATTTATGTAATATCTAAAAATGTTTATATAAACTGAGAAATTTCAAAGACAAGTGTTACTCTGATTTTATGTTAGCCTGATCTCTATCTTTTCTTTTCTAGTCCAAGTAAAATTAAACTTGCCATTGATTTATAGTTGTGGTTTCTCAATTTTTTTTAAAGTGTCCGTGTGCAAGCATAGAGAAACAAACCCCATGCAAAATCTCGTTCTAGAGTCAAAGTTACAGTAAAAAATATCTCTAAGCTTTTGCAGTTTAGATAACGAGATGGTTTGTTTACATTTGTATTTTAGAAAATTCTTCATTTGAATTCTGGTAACTGTACATAAAATCATTCTACGTGCAATTTTATAAAAATGCATAGCTACATGGGAGGGAAAAGTTAACTTATTGGCATATTTTGTTAGCATTTACTTATTTTATGAAAGTTATGGGCTGGCATGGTTTTCAAAAATTTCCTTTTTAATTAAGATTTCCTAAAAATGTGAAAACGTTTTCTTGTGCATAATTTCTATGAACTGGTTGATTAGGATTTCAAGAATTTTCTTTAATTGTGTGAGCACAATCTCCTCATAAAATGACCTAGTAATGTGTTTCTGTCATAAAAACTTTCAGAACTGTAATTAAATTTGAAACTGTATAAAAATTTCGACTCATCACTTTTCATTATCTCACATGTAAGTATGTATGTGTGTACTTAATTATGGCAAAGCACACTAGGACTATCTGCCTAAGAGGAGGGATGTCTTCGTGGAGGACTTTCTAAGGGAAACTGGCTCGTATACACGTTACACATGGGGAAAATCATGAAAACGCCCATGCAGCCGGCCCGTTCGCGGGATTCGAACCTTGGACCGAACTACCAGTGTTCAGCGACTTTACCGCTCGGCCGCTGGTGGGCCTAAAATTATGACGTGTTAAAATATAATATAAGAATATATACTTACAGTTTTAAATGATTTTAATTTTTTTACTAATATTAAGGGGAAAATGTTCATTTAGATGATTTAGGGGGGTAATTACGTCTTCAAATTAAGATTTCTCAAAAGTATAATTTTCCTGATTGCACTCACAATTTCTCTCAAAGGTTAGTCAGAATTTCATAAAATTTTCCTCAACTGTATAAACTCTGTTTCGGTATAAAATGATCAATTATTGTGCTTGTTGTGTAAAAACGTTTATAATTACGTTCAACTTTATGTTAAAATATTCGGTTTTGCGTTCTCAAAATAAAAATATTTACTTTTTAAGGAAATATTATTCGATTATTTTTAAAGTAAGTCATTTTAATTATACATTATGTTTCTGATTTGAAAACGAATTAGCTTAAAATACTGATTTGTTTATCCATAATACTGAGGGCAATATATATTAGAATTTTGTGTTCAGGACGAAGAAAGTATTTTATTTTGATTTTATTTGAAATATTTTATATAAATATTTTATATTTTTTATTTGAAATATTTTATGTTTTTTATTTGAAAGATTTTATATAAAGCTGGCAAACAAAATATAAAATCTATTAAAATATGCATAAAAAATAATCTACTGAAGGCCTTATTAGTGGCCGAGCGGTTAAAGACTGTTGATTAATGGTAGTTGCTCCTAGTTTCGAACCTAGGCTTTATAATTATGTATGGGTTGTGTAATTGGTTTTCTGATTTTCGTGATTTTCATACTGTATAATGTGAATACGACTCTAATTGCCGCACCGAAGGGCCCAGGTTCGAAACCTGGAGGAGGCACGAATGTTTCTAAATGTATAGTGTCTATGGGTGCGAGAAGCCGAAAGTCCTCTTGAGAGGTTGCCCGTAGCGAAGAAGGGGAGACTTTTGGACCCGACCCCCTGGGTCCTCTCCATGAAAACTGGGGCGGAACTAAACAAAGTAGTACAGTTACCTGTATAATGCTCAAGGCTCTTGCCAACGACAGGCGCAATCTTTCACTCCTTATCACGATGAATTTCGTGAGCGTGTTCTGATGTTATTGTCCATCAAGTGAGATAAATTACAACGAGAACATACTTTTTTAATGTATTTCACCATTTTACAGTGATATTCATCACTAGGACTATAGGTGAAAGCAAAATACTTATTGAGCTAGATAAATTAATTGCATGGATTGTTGTTACTAATTAATAAAGATAAAAGAACAAAATATAAAAGGGTATAGGGAAAGAAGAAAACAATTGTAGAATGTATCATCGATGCCTGTAATGTCCTATTCTATCGGGGACAATGGAGAGGATTGAATAACTTTGTTTGAATTATTGCAAAGCACTCGAAGGCTGTCTAAAGGCAGAAATGCTTTCTTGAGAACATTTTTAAAGAAATTGGCTCTTATTCATGCAATACGTAGCGAAAACTATGGAAGCTCTTACATGGTGAGTCGATTCTTAAAGAGTTGAACCTGAGTCAAAGTACTCAGTGTTCAGCGATTTAACCTCTGGACTGCTGGTGGGCGAACAGTAGATAGAAAGGCAATAAGGTGACTTCGGTTGCTGCAACGCTTTTGCCTTTTTGAAAATAGCAGACATCGACCTTAAGAATTATAAACATTATAACATTGTTCAAACCCTGAGGTTTGTAAATATTGGAAAGTTACGGATGATTGTCGTCACTTCTTAAAGATATATTCACTAACTAAATTAGAAATTTATGTATCCTACAGATATTTCAAAGAATGCTTTTCTAGTTAATTTTTTAGTTAATTTGTAAAAATTTAGTGTTGCTTATATATAATAATCGTGAATTAATAAGCATTATGTATAAGAGAATATGTTTTTATCGCTTATTTTATGTTCCTTTTCCCTTTATTTTGGTGAGCAGTCATTATGGTAAGCTGGACTTCTTATGCATGAATGAAGGAATGAATTCACTCGAATGAATCTACCCCACCAGTAATGTAGTCTTCCGCCTTTTTTCCCGTCCCGCCCCTGCGATTTAATCTCCAAGAATGATGTCTTTATAATTATGTATGCATTTAGTTCTCTTTTTTATTGCCACAAGAGGGAAGAATGGGTAGTCTAAGTTAGAATTACAGTTGTGCAACTCACGCGCAGAGTCGGTTTCTTGAATTTAATGCATAAGTTGAAAGCCATGAGAAATAGATCAAAAGTTTCTAAACTCTAATCTGTAATTAGTTAGAGGAGTAGAAATACGGAAAATGGGAAGATAAAGCAACTGTTCCGTTTTCAAAAATAAACTAAATAAATGAGATAGTATCTGTTTTACAATGAGCAGCAATTTGGGAGTTAACCATTTTCTGTTAGACTCATAATGCACGTGGTATTGTGTTTTTGAATGCAATTTTTTATTGTAAAAATATTTTTTAAATACACAATTTTATTGAGATAAAACGCGATACAAAATTAAATTATTAAATACATAAAATTCTCTTTCTTGCATATCATTAAACAAGAAAGCCCGGAGGTCATACGAAATGATCGCTGTTCTAGATATTATAAATTGATGATTATAAATTGATTATAAACAGATGATTGCTAATGCAAACAAATCTTCACATTCCCCCTGACACGCTCAATTTGCGTTCAACTGAAAATTCAGTTTAAAATACAATGTCGGAATAAAATGGGGCAAACTTTTAAACTCTTTACGCGAAAGGATATTTAGCATAGGAGTTTGGGTAAACCTACCTGATGAGGTGTACTACGCACAATTCGTTAGTTGGTTTCGTCTCCTTTAATTTATCAACGTTTGCAAGTTTCCAGGTAATTCATATGTAAATATAGTTAAATGCATAATGAGCAACAATTGTATGAATTAAAAATATTTAAATGTTCTTAAATACCATGGTAATTTAATTTAAACAATGATAACTGCATGTATGGTATCAGTGTATGTGGACTATTTGAATGCCGTGGCAACTTCACCCCATTGGCTAGTACAGTTACGCAAGCAACCAATAAACTATCGGCGACAAACAGAGACTTAAGCCGCATGTAATAAAGATATGTGTGTCTGGTTAACAGAATAAAGACGCAATCTGTAATTTACGAGCAACTGGATTAATTATGACCTTAGTTAAACAAAAAAATGGAGGTATAATTTAAAGTCAACGTCAGCTCAATCATTCCTGAGTGGTTAAGATACCTGCATACTAGTAGTTCGACCTAGGCGAATGAGTTGGCTGCATTGCGTTCCTTCAGTGATTTACCTCATCTATGATGTGAATGCGAGCCTGTTTCCTGTAGAAAGTTTTCCATGAAGGCATCCTTCCCTTTAGGCTTCGTGTGCTATACCATATCCAAATAACCCGACTTAATTAAAAAATTATTTTTAATGAATATTTCTCATTCATTTTAATTAAATTAATATTTTGGTACTTATTTATTACAGCGGCCCCCGAGACTGAATCGCCAGTCAACAGAGATATCTCGCCAAAATCTGACTGCGTGTTCTTATACCCGCCGTGGTGGTATAATAGCACCCGCTGCGTGTTCTTATACTTCGCCGCGTAATCCAGTATAAGTACCGAGTTGCTCTTTTGCTCTTGCCGCCTGTTATTATGTTATTCATTTTTGACGAGGTTTTTGAATTCGCCTAAAAATATATTCATTGCTTTTTCGAACGAAGCAAAAAGGAAGTATTGTAATTGCTAAAAATTTCGGGTATTATATTTCAACGAAAATATCCATTTTGACCGCTATAGAAAGCAATGTAACGATGTTTTTGCGTGACATCGGTACGTAAGGACAGTTACTTTTACTCAAAAAAATTATAAAACTCATTCAAAATGAATTCTGATGAGATTTTTTGTGGCGTCTGTACGTACCTACGTACGTACGTATGCATCTCGTATAACTGAAAAACGAGTAGCCTCAGAACGTTGAAATTTTGTATATAGGACTGCTATAACGTGTAGATGTGCACCTCCTATTTTGGTTGCAATCGACCGCACCAAAAATATATAAAAATATGCATATATATCCACTCGGCTCAGTAAACTCAATTTCTTTACTCTTATATGTTTGTAAATTGTGCATTAGCAGAATAGTGATTTTGTTGCCAATCTAGAGAAACTAAGCTTTGCAACAACAAAATAACGTCTTTTATTATAGTGAATTAAATTATGCATAATTCATTCTAGAGTTATCATTTAAATTATTAGCTTGTTTTTGCGTAGAAACTGCAATTTGAATTGTGAAAATTATTTTTTTAATTGTTTTAACTGTACTTGGTGTTTTATGTTTTTCTATATCATTCTATTTTTAATGAAAATATTTTGAATTTTTATGTATGATATTATTTTTGTGCACTCTGAGTTATAAAATGAATGAGATGTAACGCTGTTAAGTGAACCAGCGTCGAAGTGTCGCTATGGTAAATAAATATAGTGAACTTTAAAGAGTGCATTTATTCTATTGTGATGTATGCGGTATCAACGAAGTAAATTTAATTCAAAGTTCGTTAACTGTTAATTCGACATGTTTAAATGAAATGCAGGAAAATTGCGTATAATTTAATATTCCATACAAGGAAGTCATGTGTTTTACACATCAAATTTCTTTGTGTGAATATGATATTAACAGTCTTTAATTTACCAAGTAATGAGTTGGATGCCATATAATTTTTTTAAGAAAGAGATCTTATACCTGACAATGAATATGCGAAAATGGCCAGCTTTATGTTAACGACAAAAACCATTTGGACGTGCAGTGTTAAAAATTGCAAAAGAAAGTAAGGTCCTCCGTATTAGAAATTGTTCATCGGCCATGAAATGGTGTAACAACAAGTTTAATGTGTGTGAAAACGCTGCAGTTGACTGGAACAATTACCATGCGATAAAATAAAGATAATGATGATAAGGATAAGGATTCTAAAAACATTCTTAGGGAACGACATGTGAGCATTATCGTTATTATCGTATACTGTTCTGTTTATTTTTACATTCGTGCTTCACGAGCTTGGCGAAATTATAGTTGAGATCTCGGCCCAAATCTAAAATCACCGAATATTGCTGAGAGCCGCTATAACTAAGTACAAAAAAAATTAATTTCGCTTTATTTTAAAATCTAAATATTAAAAAATACGTTTGTAGAAACTGATTCATTAAAATCATCTCGGTACATAAAATTCAACAAAAATAAATGCTATTAAGAGTATGTATTAACGCAAAGCAGCAGAACTTTCGAATTAATTTGCCAAACTTATTGCTTTCATTTTCATACGCCAGGTGTCATATATATAAGTATTGCCAGCAGTTAAAAACGTATATCTTGGAAATTTTTGAGTAAAAACTCTAAATTTTATTTTCGGATGTACGTCGAATAATATCTGCTTTAAAACGATGTGCAAATGCTATGGACCATAATTTTTCGAAAAATGAATAAAAGGTTTTTCTGATTTCCCTTTTTCTTTCTCTCTTTCTTTCTTTCTTTATGTCTATTCAGTAATTAAAAAAAGGCCTGAATGTTACTTGCATTAGACTTAAAATTATATAGAGATAATGTAACAAGCTTTAACTAACAAATATATAGAAGAAAATCCGAATTTATGTTACATAATATTACTAAAATAAGATTTGAAGTGGTCTTAAAACGTTTTTTTGAACCTCAATCAGAAATAAAAATTTTCCTCTCTGATTCAAAATTTGAATTGCAAAAATATTTATTTAGTGAATTATAGTTTGCTAGTTAAGCATATTTATCTGATATTTTTGAAAAGTTAAATGAATTAAACTTAGGATTACAAGGACAATGTGTTAATTTGTTTACCATTAGAGATACCATAAATGCAATGATAAAACAAATTCAAGCTAATAATCAAAGAATTGGATAATAAATATTTTAAAATTTTTACCAATTTTAGGGAGTTTTCTAACCGAAAAATAATGTGAAAAGGAAAGAAGGATTAGCATCCGACATTAAAATATCATTTTTTTCATTCCGACATTAAAATTCATTTTCATCAAAATACATTTCAACATGTATTTTCCCGAGGATTATGAAAAGAAAATTAGAAATCCATTTTGTTCAAAAGTACCTAAAATTTTATCTCGTGAAGAAAAAGAACAATTGATAGAAATTTCATGTGATCGAAGTCATGTGAGAAGTTTCATGTGATCTTGTTAACGTTTGGTTGAAACGAAAAAAAGAATTTAAAGGCATTTCAAATAAAGCTATTTAAGTTTATTGCCGTTTCGCACAAACTATTCCTGGGAACAAGGATTTTCTTCCATGTTATATTTGAAAACTAAATGCAGAACTAAATTGAAAGTGAATCCTAATTTACTGCTTAAACTAAGTGAAATAAGACCGACATACAGAAACTGATCTGTCTTAAAGCAGGCCAAATTTTCGCACTAAATTTTAGAATTAAAGTATTATAACTTAAAATTTGATAATTAAAATGGTAACCAATTTTTATCTAATATTTTATAATGCGTGCATATTTATTGCAATTTCTATTGAGAAATTGAAAAATAATCATTGTAAAATGTAGTGGTGGTATCGAAGTTTTTCAGCTTTTGTTTAGACGGTACGCATTACTGAACCGCTGATCTGGAGTACTTAGAACCGCTAATATAGAGTAAATGTTCTCTGTAAACTCAGAATCACAATAGATAAAACATTGCTAAAATACTCATTCAGCGCAGTCAAAGTTTTGACAAGGTCTCTTTAATAACAATGAGTCACAAATACCCATCTTCCGAAGTAATTTCTGCTGAAAGTTTTAATATTCCATAGGTAATTTTGGCTGGGCCTAGCGACAACAGAACGCTCCCCAATTCCCCAGCGCAAAAAAAATTTAAGTTTTACGACGAAAAAAAATAGCATTGCCAAACATTAACTATATTATCTCCTATTACAAAAATTCGTGGGAAGCCATTTCGACTGTTTCCATCTTCGTACGACTTTAATCAGCCAAAATATTAATTAAAAACTCATTTTCGCACACATTTTTCCGAGTGGCAACAGTTTCGCACGTCGGAGAGATAAAAATGCTTTATTTCGAAAAGTGTTGCTACTGCTCGCTTTGAAACTTCAGCTTTTGCGACCATTTAAATAGAAAGAAGAAAATCATTAAAAACTGCGTGTCGTTTGTCGGTTATTTTAGACGAAAGATACTCATTAAATCAGATAAATGAGACGGCTCGCTTGAAATTGACAGACAAAAAGTTTCGTTTTAGGTATAAGCATTTTATTTCAATTATTTGCAACAAATCGCTTCATTAAAAACTCATTTTTTTTTTTCAAAATATTTTAAAACTGCTATTCTAATCACAGTCTCGCGATAAGCCGAGGCGTTGCAACTCTTTTTCAAACAAAATATTAACTGAGGTAATTTACTTACCATAAGTAACGCAACACCATTGTTGCTGATATAAAGAGAAAGAATTAGTTTATTTTTCTATCGAAAATTTTTATGTGGGTTTCATTTCATACGCATCAACTGAAAAATGTATGACTGTGATTTGTATTTTTTTTGCATCGGTTTTTATAGAAGGATTACAGCGGAATCGTTCTCTCTATTGTTAGATGCATTATACTCAATCTAACTTAACTGGCATCGGGTACTTCCACTAGTAATATAATAAACGTAACAGCTTCAAACACATAGTATGCTTTAATGAGTATACATATATATTTGATAAACGAAATTACTCCAAGTTTTATTTAGTATGACAAATATGAAAACTAATAAATATGACAGTATAACTATCATAGAATATATAAGAGTAGCGTTTTATGCCAAGAAAATTGGTACACATAATTAATTTTGAAAAACTCGAAAAAAAACCTACTGTCCCCCAAAGACCTTCAGTCTGAAAATGTTACAGGACAGCTTAACATCACAAAGAATAGATTTCATTACGATGTTCAAAAAGTTGAAAAATATTTTTAGCCATTTTAAAATATAAACAAAGTATCAAAGTTAATCTTTGTAATCATTCTTCTGTTTTAAGCTAAACGGATTGCCTTTAAAAGCTAATTCAGAAAAGATGATGCAGAAAAATAAAATCATTGATTTAAATCAAGTTATTCTAAATAGCAATTCCAGAGGGTATGGGAGTAAATTGTTCCGATATTATTTTATCGTAAATGAAACACTACGTAGCGACTTTTATGCTTTTCTACAAAATAATAATAAAAAAGATTTAATTATTCATTACGCACTCTCCAATAATAAAATCTTTTAGAGCAGTCTTGATTTATTAAGTCTTCAATAACTGAATAATAATTAAATTGTGCGTCTTTTTTCAATGGCTCGTTTATTCACAACACTCTGGAAAAATATTTCTCGCAAGAGAAACGAGCATTAACTTATTAACTTCTTTTTGCCTGGATACACAATTCACGTAATGAAAAGAATAATACATTTCTAAGGTGTTAATAAAAACTTCAAATGCGTACAAAAGATAAATTTTTCTAATAATTTAAAAAGCTTTCAGTGAAAGGTGAAATAAAATTTTATGTAGCAGTTTTATTTATAATAATATTTTTCAGTCGTATTTACATAGAAAGAAAAAATTTGTTTGCGCCAAATTTGTTGGTATTAAAAAAAAATTAACATTTGAAAGTTTTTTTTTTTTTTTTTAGTCCAAAGTCTTGGTCCCTGAAGGTGAGTATTGTTTTCGTTTTGCGATTTTGCATCGAATCACTCTGCATGTCCGTTTCACTTTTCAAACTGTTGCCAACAAATATTATCGCCCAGCATTATGTTTGAAGAGACTGAAGAACCTGCTTAAATGTATGTATGTTTCTCGCATTGTGATAAAACGACGGTACGTAGAGCCGTCCAATTTTGAATGACGTAATCCTACTGCGAATATGGGCATCTGGAAGCCCAAATTTGAAATTTGGAATTTGTTTTATTATCGATTTCATATTTTGTAAACCTTTAACGAATTTTTGGTTAACAAATTCAAGGATTTCAAACGGCAACGTTGTACAGAAAAAAAAAAAGAAAAAAAAAAAAAAAAAAAAAAAAAAGAAAACATTTATCTTCAACGCGTGAGACTGTGTATTGAAAATTCTAAAGATATGCTCAGTTTAAAATTATTTCGCGATATTTCTCTTGAACTGAATTTTATCGTTTAAGCGCGAAGAACATGATATTTAAGAAATAAAGGTAGCACAAAAAAAGTTTTAAAAAACGCCCCTTTGGACGTAAATTAAAATCTGAAACCTTTCAGATTTTATCTATTTATTTATTTATTACATTGTTTTATTTTCCTCTTTTTAGTTTCGATAACGCATTGTTAATGAAATTATTCAGTTGGAAAACAGTTTTCCAGCAATGAAAAATCACTCTTATATTTCCAATAATTCTATTGTGGAAAAGGTCTGAAACGTTTCAGATTTTTTTTTTTTTTTTTTTCTATTTTTTATTCGGGCGCCAGCAGTTTACATGCTTTGACCGATATTAAAGCCAGAAGCGGGGGCCATTTCATTTATTCATAAAACTGTCCCCCTTTTTTTTTCGCAGTGTACCTATTAGACGGCCACTGTTGCCTGGTAAAAAGTGACAGATATTTTACATCCATCCCTTCTCCGGGATTCGATCTCGGACTATTCGGTACGGTAGTCAGAATCCCTAACCACGTTTTCGTCAGGGCAGCTATGTATAAAAGTTATTCAGATTATTTCTTTGCCTTTTAATGCGTACATCTAGAATTTTTATTGCGTACGTCTATTTTGATGATTTTTTTCTTATACATTGTTATATATGTGATGTACCAGCTTTTGTCAGGAATAAATAGATTGTTGAAGAACGATAAATGTAGTCGTAGCTTAAATTATCAGACGATAAGTTTACAAAACAGGATCCATTTATTATTATTCAGGAGAAAATAGCAGTTACAAAATCAGATACCCGAAGTAAATAAAAAGAATTACTAATAACTTTTTGTATGAAGTTTACTGCATCGTGACATTTAAGAAAAAGCCCCGATATTCTTTTGCGAGTCTTTTTATAGCCTCTGGAAAGGCGGAGCTTCCAAGAAATGACGTCAGCCTCGTCAGCCAATCCAGTTCGCTTTAAATATTTCCAGAACATTCTATAACTGTACGTGTAGAAAAGGCGGGAAAAACAATTTGACTACAGAGCTGTAGATTTAATTCCATGTACTTTCAAATAAGAGAACGTCGCCATTAAAAAATGAAAAGAACATACAGTTAGAATTTTAAGTATATTCTTGACTATGGAATTTTATTATTACATATATATATATATTCTTATATACTGTTATTTTGATTATTTCTTATGCTTATATATTTTTATATGTATTCTTATATATTTTGTTATTTCTTTGCCTCTTAAAGCATACGTCTTATGCTCAGAACTTTACAAAACACCTGACATTTCTATTTCTAGAGCTAGCACATTTCTTTGTACATTTTTGTTAAAACCATTCAAAGCTAAATTTATCAATGATTAAATTAAGCACCAGTTTGCGGCGTCAAGAGGAAAAAATACGACAAAAAAAGATCCTTAGAAATTCAATAAAAGAAGACACCATGACAAGGTGCTTAAAAACTCAAGAAAAGGAGACACCGCAAAAATTTCTCTTTCCCGGTTTTACAGTGGAATGTGCTGCTGCCCAAACGGTATAGTGGGTAGGAGACCTTCCTGTGGTACCTAAGGGTCTGAGTTCTAATCCCAGAAAAGGCATGGGTATTTGTAAATGTATAGTGTCTTTACGGCACGGGCTAAATATATGGGGAGCCGAAAGTGCTCTCGAGAGGTTGATGGTAGGTGAAGAGAGGTGAGAAACTCTCGGACCCCTCCCCCGGTGTATTGTACATCAAAACTGGGGGGTGGAACTGAGTGAGGTCATACTGTCAACTGTATGGTAGGCAAGGCTCTTCCCAACGACAAACGCAAATTTTCTCTCCTTGCCACGATGAGTTTCGTGGGCTTATTCTGATGTTAATGACAGACAAGTGAGATAAGTCACAACACAACGCAACAACAACACTGTAATTATAATAATAATTATTATTTTTAAAAGGCCGGGCGCTTTATTTAATAGGCATTAGCTTTGTGTCACTACAAGGGCTGGAAGTGGCACAAGGCTAATGGCTATCCACTACAAGGGCCATTTCATCTTCTAAGCACCTAATAGGTGGCCACCGTTGCTTCCTATGGAGCGACGGACATGGCTATAGGCGCAAAAAACATGTGAGGCTATCAAAATCTGAAGTGCTCAGAGACTGAAATTTTTATCCAGCCCTAAAACCATTGCTTCTTTGGAATGAGTATGGGATTGGGAGTACCTTCTGCTCGAGACAGAAATTCTCCTATCCCGAGCAGAAGCATATTTTGCAATCCTATTAAAATTAAACTTACGTTAATCGTAATAGTTTAGACGAATTATGTGCTCCTCAAAATCTCTTTGCTCTGTGCAATTTCACTTATTACACCGTTAAGTACAGCTGACTAGTCTGATTGTGAGCAATTTTATAAATAGCATAATTTAGTAAAATTAACTAAAAATGCTTAAATTATAAAAAATATTTTTTAGTTATACGTCTTTTAATAATAGTTGTCTGGAACAGGCTTCAAACTCAGGTATTTTTAATGCAGTCATATCGATTACCAGCCGTCCCATTTCATTTGTGTAATATCCTATTCCATATAATGGAGCAATAAAGATACAACACGCATTCGAGGAACACTATTTTAGAAGGGGGGGGCTTGAGGAAGGGAAAGCAAAAGTGTTCGATAACGGTGAGCCATACAAAGGCAACGGTGTCGTGGATGGGATGATGAATCATGCAGTTGAAATCAAACACAGCTGCAGTCTGAGATCGAGAACGGCAAAGTGCATTTTCATGGTTCGTGCACAAAAGGTGCAGTCAATTATGCAGTGGACACCCATTGCCGGATGAATGGGCACATGTCAGTTTGAGACGCAGAGGAAGACTTAGAGTAGTGGTTCGCGAAATGATTTAGTCATGGGAATCCATTATTGAACATTTTTGCTGATGTAACTTTATCTCTGTTCTGGATTTCAGAGCCGCTCTTTAATAATTTCGTTAATACATGAATACTATAATGAGAAGAAAGGCAGACAAACGAGAGTAGGAAGGTGAGCTGCTCAAATGTCGCACAAAGAATCTAAGTTACGTTCAAAACTGATACGGAGACAAGAAAGAGAAGTTTACAGATAATTGTTTTGAAAGTACATCTACAATCTCCAGTTATGAGGACTCCAGTCACCCAACTGTGTATATCCACATCGCATACTTTCTCTCGGGTCACTTAAATTAAGCCTGGAGTTTTAAAAAAATGTTGTTTTATATTTAAACAATGCAAAGTGACAAAAAATATAACATAATTATGTATTTAAGGAGTTGTTAAAATGAATTTAGAACGGTGATTGACAATTTGTCTATATTTATGACGTAAAAGGAAGAGGGAAACACGCAGACACACAAAATAAAATCCGATATATTATTATTATCACAAGACATTATTTGTTAATAATACTTAAAAACTCCTTGACTGAAAAATTTTACGAAATTAATTGAAACACTATTCTGTATTTGCAAAATTTTTATCAATGCAACGACAAGACACAGAACAAAGAAAAAGAAAAGAAAAAATCTGAAAGCTTTCACATTTTATATTACCGCCGAAGGGACCTTTTTTAACTCCCGAAGGGACTTTTTTTCATGTTATTAAACATTTCAAAAAAATTATGAATGCTTAGTAATTATTTATGAATGTACTTGATTAAAAGAAAAAGAAAAGAAAAATCTGAAAGTTTTCAGATTTTATACTACTACCAAAGGGGCGTTTTTTAAATGTTTTGTGTGTTACCTTTATTTATTAAATATCATGTTCATTGCCATTGAATTAAATTTTATGTTCTTCACATAAAATTCAATTCAATGGCAATATCACAAAATATTTAAAAACAGCATACCTTTATAATTTCCGCTAGACAGTCTCGCGTGCTGGAGATAAAATGTTTTTTTCCGTACAGTGTTGCCACTACTCGCTTTAAAACCGTTGAGTTTGTTAATCAGAAATTCGTCAAAGTTTTACAAAATATGAAATCGATAGTGAAACAAATTCCAAAATTTCAACGTTCTGAGGCTACTCGTTTTTGTGTTATGCGAGATACGTACGTACGTTCGTACAGACGCCACGAAAAATTCTCTTCAGAATTAATTTTAAAGCAGTTTTATAATTTTTTTTGAAGAAAAAGAGTCTTTTATTCTGTCCTTACGTACAGATATCACGCAAAAACATCGTTAAATTTCATTCGATAGCGCACAAAATAGATATTTTCGTTGAAATATGCTGCCTGAAACTTTTCGCGATTACAATACTTCCTTTTTACTTCGTACAAGGAAGTAAAAATATCGCAAGCTGATAGTTATTTCCTTTAATCCAGCAGCTTTTCTTATATAGTAATATACTCCTCTCCCAATATAGCATTTAGAAAATGCTCAATTGCTTAGTAACATATAATTAAATAAATATAAGTGACAAATCTGAGTTAAAAAACTTTACGAAGCTAAAACAGAAATTACGAGCTTAAGAACTAAGTCAGTGATTACAATACAATTACAGGTAAATTAAAAAAATTAGTGGTTAATTTTAAGCTTATTTATGGTCTGTGGATGAAATTGCAGATTAGGGTGCCTTTTGATTTAAAATCACTAAAACGACAATAAGATGACAAAATTTTATTAATTTATGATGTTGTGTTAATTTTCAATTTGACTAATCATAAATGATCAATTTTATATTAAAAGGCCAGAAAAAGTGCATTACATTAGGTTATTTTTGAAGCAGGAGACATGAAAAATGAGCAATGCCCTCACCGGTACTCGAATCTGGACCTCTCGAATACGCGTTGGGCGTGAGTCTTTATTTTTATTTATTTATTTATTTATTTATTTTCCTTTTGAAGTAGGAGAAGTGAAAAATGTGCAATGCTTTCGCCGGTACTCGAGCATCGACCTTTCAAATACGCGTCGAGTGTGCTACCGTTACATCACGAAGGCATGCTGGAAGGAGGGAGAAAATACTAAGATTTAGAAACCCTATTAAGAGTTTCTGAAGATAGCTATCCAACGCATACCTTAGTAGTCCGTTAAACAAATATTTTAAAAGGCAGGGAGAATGTTTGGGAATTACTAAATAATTTTTTTAAGATTATTGCAATTTTCTATTTTTTTTTTCTTTGCTTTGCTTTACACATACTATTTTTTTTCACTTATAAAATCTGTATTTCACAGCCATTTTATCTTCGAATACTTCAGAAACTTGAATATAATTTTTTTCTTGTTTTACAATTTTTTAATATAACGGTGCGAATAAATTGATATATCGCACTTCTACCTCAGTTAATTGCTTATATTACATCACGAGCCTTGAGCATTATAAATCCATAATCTGTTACGCAAAGCAATAATCACCACTTCACACAGCCATCTTCCCTGAGGTAACAAACAGCGTCTCCATAGAAAACCGGAATCGTCTGCAAATTCGGGGGAATAGTTATCTACTTTGACACTTAAGTTCAAGGATCAGCAACGGAAGGTAAAAATTTTCATTTAAAAGTGGCCACGCGGTATATTCACGTTAAAAAATATTTGTCAATTTGTCTTAATACCTTTAAATTCACAGACAAGCATATTGAATATATACTATATGAAAGAATATAAAATATTTTTTTTTTTTTTTTTTTTTTTTGAGTTTGCGTATAATCTAGAAGAATGTATAAATTTGTATTTAAGAGACTAAATTTTGATTTTGAGTTTTTGAGATCTAAAAAGACTAAATTTTGATTTTGAGATCTAAAAGAATATTAATTAGTATTTAAATGCCTACCTTTTGATTTTGCGTTTTATTCTATAAGAATGTATTAAATCGAACATCTCCATTGTTTTCCAATGTCTTCTTTTGTACATATTTCAGATTTTTATATTAATTTTTACAGGTCTCAATGGTTTTTATTTTTTTTACTATACTGTGAGAGTGTTGGGGAAGGTTTTTTTCTAGTGTGAGGATCACGCTTAATTCATTTCTTAACGAGTTATTAATTAATTAACAAAAAAAGCTTACTCATTTTCTTTTCAGTTTTGTTTTTATAGTAAGTATTTTGACTCAACTAGACTAAATTATTTTTCTCATTATTGAATTTTGTTCGCAGCTTATGATTTAACTCTAGAAAAATAACTAATCTGATCCTTTTTGGAAAAAAGACTAAACTCTCTCACTTAATCTGGTTATTCTTAATCGATAGAGGACTGGTTTTTTCCCCTTGACAAGTCAATAAATCTACGGTCAATAACATTACGTACTTTTTCAGTGCTTTAAATTTTATTTTTAATTTTACTACTTAGAATTTTTCTGGTTTAAAATAATATTTATACAACTTTTTACTACATTAAAAATCTAAATAGCTTACACTTAAAATACTGACTTAAATTTATTAAAATAGCTCATCGCATTAATTAAATTTATGTTCCTTGGAGATGATATATAGAAAAAACTTTTCTAATAATAAATAATAATAAATTTTTTATATATGTACATATATAAATTATTTATTTAGATTATTTACTATATTATATATATAAGATATAATAAAATACGATGGCTGTTTTAAGAATAATTGGAGATCTCAAAGTTAACATTCTAGACTTGATGGCCTTCCTCTCATTCATAGTTTAGGATACATTCTGACCTACGTAGTATAAATACGGCTTTGCGGGGAACTGCGTTCCCTTTTATCCTGATTTCTGCCATGCAAAGGGCTCTGCGCCGCTTATGCTGTACTGCCTGAAATGACACAGTATCTTTTTACCTGTGAATATAAAAATGTATTGTATTCAACGATGATTGAAAAGTAGATTTGTCTGGCGACGAGATAATTTAAGATGTGTAAAAATAAAGATGTGGTGTTTCTTCAATTCGATTTTGTCAACGTCTATTTGATGCCTTCACCTACGCCTTATAATATTACATATACATATATAATGAAAGAAAAGAAGTCAAAGTGTAAAGTGGGAAATTAATTTTGGATTTATAATAAAAAAAAAATCTGAAATGTTTCATATTTTAAATTACGTCCAAAGGGGCGTTTTTTAACATTTTGTGTGTTACCTTTCTTTATTAAATATCATGTTCCTCGCACTTAAACCATAAGATCCAGTGCAACAGCAATATCGCAAAATAGTTTTAAAACGAGCATATCTTTAGAATTTCCGATACAGAGACTCGCGCGCTGGAGATAAAAATGTTTTTTTCTGCACAACGTTGCCATTGCTCGCTTTGAAATCCTTGAGTTTATTAATCAAAAATTCGTCAAAGTTTTAAAAAATAGGAAATCGATCATAAAACAAATTTCAAATTTCAAATTTGGTCTTCCACATGCTCATATTCGTTGGAGGATTACGTTATTCAAAATTCGATGACTCTATGTACCGTTGTTTTATCACAATACGAGAAATATACATACATTTCTGCAGATTTTTCATTATTTAATTTCTTCAAATATAATGCAGGACTCTAACATTTTGTGGCAACAGTTTGAAAAGTGAATCGACATTTATGAGTCCGACGCAAAATGCCAAAACGAAACTAATAGTCCTTCGGGATTCAAATCCCTTTGGACTAAAAAAATGACGTCTACTCATGGAGATTTTGCAAAGTCTAAAGTTTGGTGGCAAACCCTTCCATCTGGAGGGTTAAAAAACGAATTAATTAGATTAAAAATATTACTATTTTGTCAAATTTTCATAAGACAGGGAATGAAATGCCACCTGTTGAATATTCTTAGCAAATGATATCCGCTCATCCAAATAAGAAATGCTTATTCCTTTGTTCTTCACTTAGTTTCCTGTGCCATGATAGACGGGGTAGTTCTCAGCTCCGAGTCTTTGAATTTCGTATCATTTACTGAAGCATGACAAATAATGTGTCAAAATGTCGCTTGTCAGATAAGGCATAAGAATTATTTATATTTATTCATAACACTGTAAAATAGTTCTCGACATTTTTTTCTTTTTTGTATACTTAAGGTTTTTGTGGTTCATTTCAAGTTCATGATTAAAAACATGTAATTAACATACAGTTATATTAGCGGTCACCTGGCGTGGAGAGGAAGACTGTTCCGGTTCATTGTCCGGAAAACTGTGAGAAATATTATTAATTGCATAAGATCATCATTATATTATTAAAATGTTTCCGCCAGTATCGTTCATCTGGAAGAAGAGGAAGAGAAATGCAACAGAATTCATTTAAGTGTACAGTGACTTGTTATCCAGCAGGTAAGAAGGGTAATTACAAATAACTCGCCATATTTTAATCTACTCGAGAGGAATTCTTGTTTAGTTGCTCACTATAGCGAGACAAGAAGTATAAATTATTCAGTCTAAAAATCTGATTATTAAATTTGTAGATCCTGACTAAGTTATAAATTGTCTGCGGAATTTTTGTTGTTGAATTTCGATCAAGAACTTCGCAGTTATTGTGGCGTAACACTCATTGTAAAGCACAAGTTATCACAAAGTCATGTGATCCAACTGAAACAAGCATACTATTGTAAAGACGTTTGAATGGATACTATTAACAATCAGGAGACGAAATATTCAAACCATCATCTCAAAATTTCTAAGACAAACATTTCTGAGAGCATAAACAAGCATAATACTAAACGTCATCTCTGAAAGGCGACCGCTTTCTCAGAAAACCCAAAGCACCTGCAGACATAGGTGGTCGCCTTAGACAAATTTACTACGTACATTTGTGTACATAGAACACATGAAATAAAGAATTCGTACATCTAAGTACATTTGCAATAACCAAATTGAAGTAAAAGTGGTATTTGTTAATCTCAGGTACATTGCTCATATATAGTCTACATTTGATCAGCAATTTTTATCGCGTTTGAAAACCGTTTCAGTACTACTCACTTTGTACAGTCATTACGAAATTTTTCTGTGTCAGAAAACTGAAAAGTTTGCAATGTCCTCGCCGCGACTCGAACCTGGACCTCGCGAGTACGTCCAGAGTGTGCTACAGTTATACCATGAAGACAAGCTAAAAGGAGGGAGAAAATGACTTATAACTTCATTTTAAAATTACTAGTCTTTAATAACTAAAAATTTGCCATTTTCCTGAAGAGTGGGAAGATGCAAAAGTTAAGATACAAATAATGAAAAAAAAAAAAAAAAAGATTTTCCTTAAGCTTTGAAATATTAATCCTGCTAATTTATGCAACTTACGAGGATACGTGAGGGTTTAGTATCTTCAATGTATACAGCGACTGTTATAAAAATATGATGGTCCCTTTCTCGCTGAGTAAATCCATAAAAACTGATTCAATTAAAGATCTGAGAAATTTTTTAAAAAGCTTCTTGACGGAAAAATTTTATAAAATTAACTGAATGAAAAATGAATGAAATTATAAAATTAACTGAAAATTAAACATTTGAAAAATTTTTTATAAATGCTTAGGCACTTGATTTACGCCCAAAGGGGTTGTTTTTAACATTTCGTGTGTTACGTTTATTTATTAAATTTCATGTTCTTCGCACTTAAACCACATAAAACTCAATTCGATAGCAATACCACAAAATATTTAAAAACAGCATACCTTTAGAATTTCCGATAGACAGTCTCACGCGCTGGGGATAAAAATGTTTCTTTTCGCACAGTGTTGCCATTGTTCGCTTTGAAATTGAGTTTGTTAATCAAAAATTCGTTAAAGTTTTACAAAATATGAAATCGATAATAAATTCCAAATTTCAGATTTGGGCTTCCAGATGCCCATATTCTCAGGAGGATTACGTTATTCAAAATTTGATGGCTCTAGGTACCGCAGTTTTTTTCACAATGCACGAAACATACGTACATTCACTTAGATTATTCTTCCTTATTTAATTTTTTTAAATATAATACAGAGCTATAATATTTCGTAGCAACAATCTGAAAAGTAATTCAACCATTTATAGTGATTCAACGCAAAATCCCGTTTCGAAACTAATAGCCCTTCTGAGCTAACACTTCTTTGGACTAAAAATGTGTTGATTACGTCCATCTAAATAGTTCTGTTCAAGAATAATTGAGTTTATTTTTTTTTATAAAGTAAAAGATACAATTTGAGTTTCAAGTGCTTTTTGGTCTTCTTAATAATATACGATTTGAGTTTCAAATGTTTTTGTCCTTAATATCGTGCCAGGATCATATATCATGTCTACAGACAAAAACAGTCAGCGGTCAAACGCTATTAACTTTATCAGAACAGATAAAATCATTATTGTAATAGTAAACTTGAGTTCAAAATATTTTTAAATAGCATGAATGTAAAAAATATAAATCGGAATATTTTTAACATGGTATTGCATTCCCAGTTATTTATCGATAATATTTTTGTATTCTTCTAAATCATCTTCATTTTTTGTGTATTTAGAGACATAACGGATAACTCATAAGTTTTTAAACTCATACAAAGAGAATCCGTTCTGATACGCCATGTGAACAAGAGTGTTATACGCAATTTTATTTTTGTAAGTGACTGGTTGACCTACTAGCACACAGCCTTCAGAACACATCTCATCAGAAAAGAAATAAAGCACATCATTTCTTCTTTTCCTGGCCATTGAAAACAAAGTGTTGGAATTTTTTTCTTTTTCTTTGCACCCCACCAACTAGAGATCAAACTTTTTGATAGCTGTTTCATGACTAGCCAGTCGTTTGAAATTCAGTGTAATGAGCAGAAGCTTTTCAAAAACGGAATCTTTTACATTACACAAGGAAAAAAGAATCCCAAGTCGGTAGTAATCAGAATGTTTGTTCACGCAGGATCTACTGCAGTATTTTATCGCCTTAATGTTTTTTGAATGATACTTTGTATCATTTATAAATCTTTCAGTGTAATCAAGTTGAGAAGTAAAGTGAAGTATAATAAAACCGTTATAAATTAGCTCAAGCTGACACCCAGAAAGAAAGGTTTGTATGATTTCAGCAAGGCTTTGTTTTCTAGAATATAGTTACGAAAGTTTTAAATTTGCCTAAATGAGTGATGCTTGCCTTTTCTTAGTAAATGCAAATTCGCTACATATTTTTATTACCCTATTCTGCTTTAAAATTTTTACTTTGAATTTAATACTTCTACAGCGTTAAAAGATTGGTCCTATAAGATAGTTTTTGGATCGCTCAAGAAATTTAAATTTTTTTTAATAATAGGGGTATATAAATTAAAAATTTAACATATTAGTTTTTTATGGTTACGATACTTTTCTAATATTTCTATTGCTATAAAATTAAACAAAATTTAATCTTAGATTCTGATTGGTTTTATAGAAAAGGTGTGGGAATACTGAGATTTGAAATGGGGAATCTCTATCAAAGTGTAATTTATTTAAATAGGATTTTGTGTACATGACCATGTAGTATTCAAAAAGGTTTTTCTATAACAATAGTATCGATAAAAAACTAAATTTGCCGCTCAAACTAAAGGTTTTAGCTAAAGACGTATTGTAGTTTTCCGCAGTTTGGGTAGTACATATCTAGTAATATAAAAGGTCAGTCTTCGTGTTAGTCACCTGTGTGAAATATTAAAAGTTCGCTCTCATTTAAATTTTTTTTAGTTAGTAGTCTTATATATTTACGGTCAGACCACAAGTGGTTGGTCTTTGTATCCCGAAGTGCGGGAGCGCCTGTAATATCGTGGGAAATAAAGAGTAATTTAACCCTTCTCGTCTTGTCGTCTTTGCTAAACTCCATAGGACATAGATTGTAGTCAAACTCACTGTCTAGTCAGGACATGTCATGTTCGCCAAGCAGATTAGAAGAAATGCAAGTCCTGATAATATGTCGCTACTTTTAACATATTTCTAATATTTGGGTGCTTTTATACCATTTCATATTCAAAAACTAAACGCAGAAATGAATTGAGCTTTTAAATTTGGAATTCCCGAATCGAGTATTTATGTTATTCAACAGAAAATATTTAATTTTATTGGTTAGTAAGAGTAGATATTATTCTACTGTTTATGTTAGCAAGACAAAAACAATCACTAGTGAACGAATCCATTTTAAAATTTAGGAGAGCTCGTGCTTCGAACGCACTGAGGAAGAGAGAATTTGCGCGATTATTTTTAAAATCTCAGAGCCTGGCGTTAAAATGCTAGGGGAAAATATATGCGAGGAAATACGGTGTAGATAAACAACAAAGATTGGTTTTCTAGAAGGAAAAATGAAATTTCAAGCAAGAGATTTAAGTAAACATTACAATTAACTGTAAGTAAATAAAATAATAAATAAAAAAAAACTGAAATGTGTGTAGTGTTGTGACTTTTCTCACTTGTCTGAAAGAAATATCAGAACAAGTCTCTGAAATTCATCGTGGAAAGGAGAGCAAAATTGTGCCTGTGATTGGCTTGAGCCTTGAGCAGCATACAGGTGAAGTACGACTTCGCTCGTTTCCGCCCACTTTCGATGGAGATCACTCGGGGGACGGGACCGAGGGTCTCCCATCCCTCTTGTCCTACCACTAGCTCTCCAGAGGACTTCCGGCTCGCCATGTATTTAGAGTGCTTCCATGTAGAAAAGATACTATACATTTAAAAACACCCATGCATTTTCCGGGATTTGAACCCGGGCCTTTCGGTATAGCAGAAGACTCCCCTAACCACTGTACCATTCGGGCAGCACAACTGAAATGTCAGTTACATTGATCTAAATGGGAATTACATTGAGCTATTGAATGTAAATTACTCAAATGTAAATTACATTGACTAATACGTAGTACATTTTTAATTTTTAGACCGAATTAAAAAATAGTGAAAATATTGCATATAGTTTATTTTGTATGAAAATTTATTATTCTGGTGCATTTGTACTCTTTGAAGCCATAAGAAACATTAAAAATGATACGAGCACTAATTTAAGAGTCACAGTACTTTTATAAATTAGAGTCTTGTATATAATATCAGTAACATTTCATGTCTCATATTTGTAATTCAGGTTTAGCCGGTCGCCATTCTAGATATACCCTTATACAGGAAAAAACGTATTTCGATTATTTTCACTTTTAACTTCAAATCTTTAGACAGAATGGTGAACTACCTTCACAAGCTTCCTCTAGCCAAATAACTGTTTCTTATATTTTGTATTTTTGACCTTTAAACGCATTTTCCTTTAGTGTTCTATTTTTTAACTATAACCATTTGAATACAATATAAAAAGGTTCAACGGCATTTACCTATGCCGACGTTTTCTTTTGAAAGTATGCAAGTTTCCTTTCAACAAACAGACGACGTCTAAGTTTGCAGAGAATAGGTCAGTGCCGTTTGTCAGGCATGGACATTTTAAAAATGTGTTAAAAATGTTTTTTCTTTAAAATGCTTTGTAATATATGATAATATTCCATTAAATTTTCCTTACTTTATCTTATATTGAAGTTTCGGGAATAGCTTTCATCCTACTTTGACTTACACAAATACGTTTAGCTCTGTTTAATTGTTTATTTTGATAAATATTTCCTTTCAGTTTATAACAAATTTGATTCCAGCTAAGTAATTCATTTTTCAGTTGTTACGCCCTTCTTATTTATGTGGTTCAATCTTTATATAAGTACTGAGCCCACGGTTATATTAAATGTATTAATTTGTCGTCACTTGTCTTCATTATTTGTGCGTGTCAGATGTTGATTGGCCCATTTTAACTAACGCAGCAATGGTCTTTGTCGAGAATAAATGGTAGTGCAAAATGTAGCCTGAAATATAAAGCGACATTCTTATGATATTGTCGCTTTCTACGGGCTCGTGGATTTGGGGTGATTAATGACAACACTTGATGAAGAATCAAAACACACTTTATTCGTCAGTATTTCACACGACAGTTCCAAAGACGCGTTACAGTCATCGGAAAGCTACGATAAACACGCTGAAACACTCAGGAACACACCCTTCAGGCTACAGTGGTGAAGACTGCTTCAGGGCAAAGCACTAAGTACAGCTCCCGACTCGGATCGGTCGCTCTCAGTCTAATCTCTGAACTCAAGTCACTATTACTAAACTCGACCTATACTCTCACGATACAACTCACGGTACACTCGACGGTGCACTGACAATAAAATGCTACTTCGCATACAGGCAGGGCTTTTGGCCTGCCTTCGAGGACATTCTGGGGCAAACCGGTAAGAATTCGTTCTAGAATTCTCGCGCCGTTTATGACATATCGCCGATTTTGTCCCCAAATGTCACTAGATGTGTGATTTTGCTCCAAATCTGGCAACCCTGCTTTCTTGTCATTTATGGCAACCCTAAAACCGCTGTGTGGGGAAGCTGTCTTACCGCGGCTGGGCATTTCGTAACAATATATTACAGAAGTATCACTTCAAAATACAATCGAACACTAATATTTGTGAAAAATACTAGTAAGTTTCATGAAGTATGTAATCTATGATATTTTTTTCGCTAAGCATCGTTAGCTACAGCGCCGTTTTGATGACGGCTTAGCACTAAAATATACTCCATTTTGCAGCAACTGGACAAATTTATTATTTATTTATATTATTATTTATTACGGATTTCCTACGGATAATTTCTTTTTTCTAAAAGCTTTATTTTTTTTAATCATCTGGTACCTACCAAATCGTAAAATTCTGTTCCCAGTCGACATAGTTCCGAAAATGTGTGTGTCTTTTGGTATATATGAGTTATTATAATTTTATTTAAAAATGCGACTTATATTTTCGGCGCCATGATACCTGGTTAGGGGAGTCCTGAACGAAGACATGATTATCTTTAGGCAAATACTCATAGTGTGTTTTTCCATAATTAAGTAAACCCAAATTCTCCTCAGCTTCTTTCTCAAAGATCTAGTAATGAATCAAAATCTTCCCCGAAAACGACTTTGAATTCACAACTGTTGTTTGGGTGGGCGTTTTCATGGATTTATCAATGCATAATATTGTTGCTTGCGTACGGGTTCGTGACAGATTGAATGCACCTAAAATTGACGAGAGCTTGTAAAATTTATTTTATCAAAAAGAACACTTCGCAGTTCTGGAAATTTCCCCAAAAATTTCGTACAGCTTTACATAGTATCACAAAGTATACTCTGTAATTACACTTAAATGATAAATACAAAAAAATACAAAGCACATCTAAAGAGAGAAGCTCACACGGAGATATTTCAATACTCTGAACTCACGCTGAACTAAACAACTACTACTCAGAGACTGATGCTCTTCCCGGTCATCTATAGTTTACTCTCCGCCGCCGAGAAATCTCTAGTACCTTCCACTTCTGGAAAGCATATGAGGGCCGGATACGATTGTAGTTACATATAGGATCCATTATTCACTTACAATACCTATTACAGTTATACAGGGAATGGACCAAAATGTCGCCGAATAGTCGCCATATTTGGCGACTTTTGACCATTTCTCGCCAAATTTGGCGATAAAAACTAGTTGTTAAAACCATCGCTCGCTTGGCGATATCTTGCCAATTCAGCGAGATAGCCATGTTAAATAGAGTTGGAACTGTATTCTTACTTTTCCGGCAAAGCTTCACTTCTTTAGATTTTTATATTGCATTATTAAAAAAAAAGTAATACAATTTTACATATGATTTCACTAAAATTATTTACGTATGTACAAAATTCTTAACAATATAAATACAATCCAGTTTCCCCTGAAGAGACTTCCATAAAGACATCTTACCCAATAGGCAGATAGCCCAGGTGCGCTTTATCATAATCAAACAATTCAGTATAGGATTTGGTGCTGTTCATGGTGTCAGGGCTGCTGTCATTCGTGCACTTGTGCACATTTTAGCTGTTGCTCCGTTTACGAAAAAAGTAACGGTTGGTTTACCATCAGCAGTTCATTTTGTAAATACTCCGGTTACAATACCCGGTCGCCAAATACTTAGCAATGGTCTCCAAAATTTTCTTAAATTTTGTCTTTTCAAATATAACAACATTATTAAAGCATTTTATGAGAAAGAAAAATATCCATAATCTTATGTAATTTAAAACAACGTAAGTATTAGGTATATTAAAACACTGTAATTGATTCTTTGCCCTATATGCACAATATTCTATTTCCCATTTCCATACATTGTTATAAATTTTGTACTTAGATAGATGATTTTTAGGGCAGTTATTTGTGAAATTGTTATATTTTTTCCTGTATAATGTAACTTGAAAATCTAGAGAGACGATTGTCTGCGAAAAAAGTAAGAATGCAAGGACAAGTATATTTAACATTGAATAAATAGCTATTTCGTTAATTTAGCAAGATATTGCCAAGCTGGCAACTAATTTTTATCGCCAAGTGATTGCCAAGTTTGGCGACTATTTGGCGACGTTTTGTCCGGTCTTTGTATAGCTTTAATGGCTATTGTAATTTAATAACTGTAATTTATGTTCTGTGTAACTGTAACCGTATTCGGCCCTCGTATGCCATCCAGTAATTTCGAGAAGCAGAAAGTACCAGATATATCGCGGCGGCCAGATGAAAATTATATAAGACAGGAGACAGTATCTGCTTTCAGTTATTAGGCCAACGTGAGTTCGGAGTATGGAGATATCTCCGGGTAAGCTTCCCTCTTTAAATGCGCTTTGCATTGCGTTGTGTACATTCAGTGTATTACGAATCTGTAAGCACGCAACAATTATACGCAATATTCTATTTCCCATTTTCATGCATGATAAAAATAAATCCTGTATGCTTCAAGAAACAGAATGCTTTCGCTTTTATCGGCGCACTACTCAGAATTTGAAATTCAGCAGAAGTTCGCTTTGTTTAAGGGGATCAAATACATTTAAATAGTCCATAACATCGAATTTTGTTATGCTTTTATTTAGAATTCGATTTCGTACAAGTTTTTAGAAAAAAATCGTAAAAAAATTCGCTCTAGAACGAAAGTTATGTTAAAAAACAATTCTTAAACATTTTGCCATTCAAAGAGCCAGATGGTTTGTTTATACTCGTACTATATATTATTATTTACTTTTCGGGAAACAATAATGATTTGACGGTTTTTCTTTTCTTTCTTTCTTTCTTTCTTTTTTTTTTTTTTTTTTTTCTGCTTTCCCCTTCAGCTTTTTGCTCTAGAAAGTATTGAGCCATGACATTTTTAATTTTATTTCTTATCAGAGAAGAAGACAGCAGTTTATTAGCTCTTGTTGAAAGAACTTGAATGTTTCCTCAAAAATCTTGAAACAGGAAATGAAATAGGGAATGAAAACTGGACTTGAAACACATGGAAAATCTGAATACATTGGAAAATTAGAAACGCAATATGAAACCTGGAATAAAATTTTTGAATCTTCGTTTTTAATTCACTGTACTACACATGTAATGATTCCGTATACAATTATATATACAGAAATATTTACAAATTTACAATTTTTATTCCCAAAAGGGCATTAGCTCGAATGGGCTATTAGTCACGAAACGGAATTTTGCGTCGTCTCCTATAGAGGTCTGTATCAGTTTTCAACTTGTTGCCTCCAAATATTATCATCCTATGTTATTTTTAAAGAAATGAAATAAATGCGAAGCTATCAGTAGGTTTCAATGTATTTTCAGTGGTCTGTGTTGATTTCTAACCAGCATTTTATATTTACGAATCATGCTCAAAATAGTTTTAAATATTTTTTTTGACTTGTATTAAGATGATAATGTACTAAAAAGAAAATAGATACCGGGCCATCCATAGAAACTCTAGGTTCACTGAAGTCGACAGGTTTCTTTCATTGGGCCAATGGTATCTATTTTTATTTTTCTAATATTTATTGGACATTTCACATTGTAGACACACATTTGTAGATAAGTGTAATATGGAAAGTAATATTTACATTAATATGTAAAAATCTATAAAATTTCCAAATTTGACGATTTTTAAAGATTTTTTTTATAAAAGTGGCCCATCGATTGTATCCTTCCCCTACTATTGTGATGATCTCTCCTGTCTTATATAGTTTTAACCCGTCTGCCAAGAAATTTACAGTGTATTCGATTTGGCGAAGTTGCTGGAAGGCATACGCACAGTTAACAGTTACATACGTCCGGATACAGTTATAGCTACGCAGGGACTGTACTAGTTACAGTTACATAGGTATGGGACCAAAATGTCGCCACATGGTGGCCAGGCGTGGAGATTTTTAACAAATCCTGCCAAATATGGTGACAAAATTAGTCGTTAATACCATCGCCAGCTTGGCGCTATCACTCCAATATTGGTGAGACAACATTTACCTTTATGGACCTCTATTTTTCCTCGAAACTTTTCACGTTGACTGTACTAGAGATAATAAAATTTACATATAATTTCAGTAAAAGTATTTACATATATAAAAAATTTCTATTAATACTTATTTTGTACTCTACCAACAGAAATTGAACGCAGCTTCGTAAATCGAGTGAAAGGTCGATAAACACTACAACAAAAATATTAAGATATACTACTAAGATTACTAAGTAAGTAATTAAGTAAGATTAGTAAATAATTATCATGCAAAGAAAAAAAGTAAAATATAGTGAATTTATTTTGAGAACTACTCGTATTATGTATGGAATATATATGTTTGAAATATCGTATGCAATCTATCTTTGAAAAGAGAGCAATTGTAAGATGAAAAATTTTTTATTCGTATGAAATCTTATAAAAAGCTTAACTTTTGTTTTATCATTCTTATGAAGCATAAATTACTTCACAATTTCTTTTTCCCAATCAAACTGATCTACCAAATTTTGGCCTCTCGCCGTGATTAGGCTTAACATTAGCATAACAGCAAGAAACATTTTGAAAACGATGGAAGCTTTAAGTTATGTAGATCGATATTTCATGACTTTTAAGAATTACTGTAAAAATTTATTTATATATTATTCAAATTTTTTTTTCTCGTGTTTATTCGTGTATATGTTTTCACACATTCCTTTCTTCAAATCTGCGTAAATTTTAAAGTTGGGTTGCGTTTCGTTCGGCAAAGCTGCAATCTTTAGGGTTTTTAAAGCAGGGAACGTGAAATATGTGCAATGCCCTCGCCAGAACTCGAACCTGGACCTCTCGAATACTCGCCAAGTGTGCTACCGTTATACCCCGAAGGCATGTTGGAAGGAGTTAGAAAATACCTCATAAAGCCTGCAAGATCTTCATTTACAGTTTAAACATAAACAACTGGCTGAAAAAAAAATCCCAAAGATTTAATCTGTTCTTTAAGATTTAATTTATTTCTGACTGAATGAACAAATATCAGAACCCTAAGCCTTGAAACTAAACAAAAGAACACATTTTTTAATTCACAGTGAAGACTGTTGAGACTTGATCTATATTTTAATATCCAAATATGAAACAAAATGTCCTTGCTCTAATTACGAAACTGCTAAATGTTGAAAACCCGAAAATGGTTTTTAAAACAGATCCATAATGAAATATTCGTCCATCTGCAATCGTTTCACGTTCTTGCTAAACACCCCCAAAGACCCCCCCCCCGATTATAGCTCCTCTTTCAACATATTCGTCGTTTCAATTCTCTGTGCTAATCAGAGCGCACACTTATAAAGGAAATCCTCATCAAGAACATGTGAATCCCGGTATCCTCTTTGCGGAATTAACTAGTTTCGTTTCCAGATTTGTCGTTTAAAAACTCTTTTCAATGTCACTGGAAGTTACAAGTATTTTTCCTACATTTGCTCACCAATCACTTTTTTCCAGCACATTTTTGAGCCAACTAAGGCTTTTAATGAATTTACTAAGGCTTTTCGTACATGTTTTAGACGAATTTCATTGTATTTATAGAAATATTCCACCTAAACCTTTGCTGTTTTATACGTTCCATTTGGTAACCCTTATTCTTCATTATCTTTCTACACCGTAATATCTAAACCAATAAAGTTTTTTTTTTTGGGGGGGGTAACGGAAGAGGTACTTTATGCCATTCTTCCTTAACAGCTTTTTAAAGTCGAAGGAGGGTTGTAGGTAGACGCATGGACAATCTGCTTCTAAAAAGTCCAAAAGAGCAAAAATACAAGGATGATGCATCAGGGGATTTAATAGATATATGAGTGAAACGTATGGCCTTGATACTCGTTTTATGTATTATGTATATGAAAAACCAGCAAAAATCATAAACCCTTAGAAAAATTTTCTTTAGGGTTCTTGAACCATGTTTTAAATTTTTTCCTCCTATTTGATGATAATAAACGGATCTCTTTTTATTGCATTCATTTAAGTACACGCAAGATTCATCTATTACAACATTAGTTTTCCATTTTTATCCGGATAAATGTTTCTCATAAAGAATTCTCGAGGGCGCTCTGCATTTGGCGATATTTCGTGAAAAGAGACGATACATATTATGTTTTTTTGCCATTTGAAGATTCAAATCAGCATTAATCATTCTGTTACAATATCTATCCAGAGGCTAAGGGGGTTGTAGGTTAACGTTTAGACAATTAGCTTTTTAAAAGTCCAAAAAAGAAAACATACTTTGGTGATAGATCAGGAGATTTGTAAGGATATTTGAGAGCAGGGTTTGCATTAATACTCGTTTTTTGCTCCATTTTTTTTTTTTTTTAGGAAATTAACAGTAGATTTTGATGTGCGGCTGTTTGCTTTGTCATGATGCAGTTCTACGAATTGATGGCACTGTGGGTAAACAGAAGGTATTACATATTTGATAATTGGATATAAAATATGTTCCTGATAATATGTGGAGTTGATCTTAATAGTTTCCAGCACTCTCTTTAATTTTTATTTGTCGTAATATCAAAAACCAGCAACAACCATAAATCCCCTTTGAAAAACTTTCTTTAGATTCTTCGAACCATGTTCTAAGATTTTTTTTCTCTTTGATCATAATAAATGGATCTCTTTTTATTGCGCTCATTTAAATGCATCCAAGATTCATCTACTGTGACAACGTTTTTTTTTCCCTTTTTCTCCAAATAATTGTTTCTCATACAGAATTCGAATTCTTCAGCGCGTTCTGCCTTCGGCCACATGACATAGAAAAAGACGATGGGCATTATGCTGTTCCGCCATTTTAAGATTCAAATCAGCATTAATCACTTTATTTAGAGTTAACACTGAACATTTTAAAGATTTTGCAACTGTCCTTTGACTTCGCGGATTTTTTTAAAATTTAAAATTCTTAACTTTGCAACGTTATAAATATTCAGTTTTTCCCCTTGGATCTGTATTTTGAATACTTTTTTACCGTGAAGACTAACTTTGACATTTTTTTAGTCCAAGCGGACAATTTACCCAAAAGGACTATTAATTCCGTTTTGGAATTTTGCGTCGATTCACTTTCTACGTTGTTTCACTTTTCAGACTGATGCCACCAAATATTATCGTCCTGTGTTATATTTAAAGAAATTAAATAATGAAGAATCTGCATAAATGTATGTATGTTTCTCGCATTGGGATAAAACAACATCCAATTTTGAATAACGTCATCTTTCACCGAATATGGGCATCTGGTACCCCTAATTTGGAATTTGTTTTAATATCGATTTCATATTTTGTAAACCTTTATTGAATTTTTGATTAACAAGCTCAAGGATTTCAAAGCGAGCAATGGCAACGTTGTACAGAAAGAAACATTTTTATCTCCAGCGCGCGAGACTGTGTATCAGAAATTCTAAAGATAGGCTCATTTTAAAATTATTTTGCTATATTGATACTGAACTGAATTTTATGGTTTGAGTGCGAAGACCATGATATTTAATAAATAAAGGTAACACACAGAACTTTAAAAGAACGCCACTTTAGATGTAATTTAAAATATGAAATTTTCAGATTTTTTTTTTTTTCCTGTTGTTGTTGTTGTTGACAATTTTATCCATCGTTGCTTTGGATATCGAAACATCATGGCTTTCACAACACTTTTTAATAACAAAATACAAGAAATTTTCTTCCGAAAGAGCACAAACATTAGCTTCCTTCCATTGTTTCTTTAAAAGCGTCATTTTGGATGAAAACTAAAGTTTCAAATAGCAGACGATAATTTTACACTTTCAAAAATATAGTTTCAGTTAAAAAAATGTTCCAATGAGGCGATTCTTTTTATAGCGAAACAAAGTCCTCTAAAAATGTGGGAATATCCTTTGTAACAATATTTTCTACTAAACCCAAATAAATAGATTGCAGTTATTTAATAAAACAGCTTTATCGCTTCAAAACTCATGATACAAATTCTTGAGACATGCTTTGACATGTTGCTTTTTCTAATTCTCAACGCTGAGTTTTAATATTTTGTAATAGGTGGCGCTGTATGTGGTAATATTCTTCCTTAATAAGCAAGAAATATGCAATGCACTTGGTTTTGTCTCTAAAATAGAAATATCAGGCACAGTTCTTATAAGGAACTTATCATAGTTTTGTTTGCTGAAATATAAGTAATTTTTCGCTGCGGGAGTTGGACTTAAGAAACTCTATGCTAAGAGTAAGCTATTAGAAAAGAAAGCGAAATTTTTAAATTTATTTAAATGTGAATATTAAACATAAGAAAATGTCTATTTTATCATCAAATACTAGTTACAAAATATAAAATTCCCTTTTATACACAGTTTTGTATTTAGATAGGTAGTTTCTAGTAGAGTTATAAGTATAAAATTGTATTTTTCTGTGTAATGTAGCGCGAGACAAATTTTAAAAGAAAGCTATGCCCGAAACGTAAGAATACAGGGGCATTTAACAATGAGTAAATGGGTATCTCGGTAATTTGTATTGAAAGTAAATACATGTAATTGACCACTATGTTAGCTGTAACCGCAATTCCACCCTCATATTGCTTTCCAGTAATTTCGAGGAGTAGAAAGAACTCGAAATATATCGCGGCTCCTTGAAAACTGTTTAAGGCCCAAGACAGAGCGCATTTGCTCTAGTTGTTTTGTTAGCTGCTGTTGTTATTGTTGCGAGTTCAGAGTGAGATAGGATTAGCTTTCTCCTTAGATACACTTTGCATTGCGTTGTGTTTAACATTTTTAGTAATTTGCAGTGTAACTACTGATTATACTGTGTGATACTGTGAACACTTGTACAAATATGTCTGTGGAAGATTCCAGAGTTCTGAAATATTTCTTTTGATAAAAATAAATTTTTATTAACATATTATCAGACTTGTGCATTCAATGTAGTACGAATCCGTACGCAAGCAACAATATTTTATTAATTGCGGTAATGTTGCAAATGTTGATAAAAATCATCTGTCATATGCTTTGAATCCTAGAGATATTAGATGTAACATAAATTTAATCTCTATAACATCCTATTTAGATGTAATATAAATTACAGGAGTTAGTGATACTGTTTGAATTTTTTGGAGTTGTCTTGCCACAGTAAATTTGGCATCTTGTATCCTTAAGCAGCTGGTTTGCAATGGCTTTGGTTGTTTGGCGTCCATCTCCTTATTAGAAACTTAGTTTTGTATATTCTTCAGTTACTTTATGTCAGCATAATGCAAATTACTTCTGAAACTATATTCTCTTATGCGAGTTTGTGCCATTATAATTAGTGATTTTTTATGCAAGTTTGTTAATTCAGGTGCTGTCGAGTTTATGTTTAGTTCAATGTGCTCCTTTCTTCAACTGAAATGTGACTGACAGATGAATAATTGTGAACTTTTAAAGGACAGAATTTTACTTCTTGAATTTTTACCTACTGTTTAGCTCTCCATTTCATCTACGCCAGATTCTTTTTAACCGTCTCCAACTTTTCCTGCTTCCAATGGTTGAGGGAAGCACCTGTCCTAGGCATATGTTTCTGATTCATGTTCTGAGATATATACTTTGTCTTCCTTTTTACGTATACTTGAAATCAGGGCTTGTTTTAATTTTTGGCTTTATCTTCACTTTCTACTGAAACCCATCCAAAATCAGAACATTTATAGATAAGGCTTTTCCAAACAAGGGATTCAATTAGTTTCTCTAGAAAACACCAACAAAAATAGTTTAGGCAACTAAGAAGTGGTGGCCATTTTATTGTGGAGGCACCTAATAGGCGGCCACCGTTACCTCCTATGAAGGAAGAGACATCGAACTCGGGCCCTTTGGTATCGCGGTCAGGCTCCCCTAAGCACTATACCGTCTGGGCGGCTATTTAACATGGTTAACAAGTATTGTCCCTTATTTTTCATTCATTAGATTTATTTTAATGTTAAATTATTATGGCCAGATTCTGCATATTTCATCTTGCAATACACAATTTAAATATATAAATTTTTAAACACATTTACATGAAAGATGATTAAGAAGCTGAAGTTAAAATGAAGTACTATGTCATTAAGAATAATATTCATAAAGTTCATAGTTCATGAAGGCCATGAAGTTGATCAAGCCCTCATAAAATCGATAATACAAAAAATCATATGTCTCAATTAAGCCTTTAGACCTTACGCCTTGCAAAATAAAAATACTGTGTGTGACAATAAAAATAAAATAATGAAAGTTTAAAAGAAGAGGCAAATTTGCTGCTATTATAGTCATATTTTTAAAAGGAATGGCAAATATCTTTTACTATTGCAGAAAAGTAGATTCATAATTTTACAAATTTTAAGAACAAGACGACTTTTTTTTACCTAAGGAATGTTTTGAAAGAAATGACATAGTTGAAGGAAATTTAATATGGTATTACTTAAGGGGTATTCCGTTATATAATGATCCAGTGATCCTGTGTCCTCATAAGTACAATGATCAGTATTGGAAAAGCCAAGTTTACACTGAAACGTTGCGAAGCGTGGTTGGTTTGGTTTATTTGATTATGGCAGAGAACTATCTGCCTAAGAGGAAGGATGCTTTCGTGGAGGACTTTCTAAGAGAACTGGCTCGTATAGCACATTGCACATGAGGTAAACCACGAGAACGTTCATGCAGCCCAGCCCGTTCGCATGATTCGAACCACGCACCGAACTAACAGTGTTCAGCGATTTTACCGCTTGGCCGCTAGTGGGCCCATATAGGCTAAGGAACGGTAGTATATTCCGCATTAGAACTTTCGGCAGTCTGTTTTGGCGGTTGCTAGCCGGTCAACCAAATTATTGCTATATGCTAAAGTATGAAATTTTATCCAACAAATATTGACACGAATCCTTTTTGTTTCGTAATAAATGCTGAATTTTTGAATTAATGGTAACGATGTATCACTGGGTACTGTTTGCATAGACGACCCGTCACTACATCAAACTGCTGCACCTCAAACCCACCTGAGATACGCCCGCAATATTATGTTAGGGACAAAATCCAATTCGTCGGCCGTAGATCTTACTCTTCCCCTAGATTCCAAATTATTCTTTTGGCCCATCGGCCGAGCGGTAAAGTCGCTGAACACTGGTATTTTGGTCTGCCTTCGAATTTCGTGAAGGGCTGGCTTCATCGGCGTTTTCGGGGTTTTTCCCATGTGAAATGTGTATGCAAGGCAGTTTGTCCTTAGAAATTCCTTCCCGAAGGCATCCCTCACCTTAGGCAGATAGCCCTCGAGTTCCTTACCATAATCAAATAAACCAAACAAACCAAATTTTTCTTCCTCAAGTAACATTATCTGAATATTTCCTAGAGGCCCTTTTTTGTCTGTAATCTCTCGTCGAAATTCACTTTGTTTGCCCTCAAATAACTCAGTTACTTTTTTAGCTATCGTCACCAAACTTTCTACAATTCTTCTTCTCTGGGTCCTGAAAAAAGTCGACGTTTAAAAAAAAAAAAAAAAAAATTGCTAAAATCAGACATATTAATTCAAAACTCGGAAAAACGATTATTTTCGCCCTCATTTTTCCGAGTGACAACAGTATCGCAAGCTGGAGATGAAAATCTCTGCATTATTGTTGCCACTGATCGCTTTCAAATCCTAGAGTTTGTTAATAAAAAATTTCTAAGTTTTGCGATGAAATAAAAATAGCATCACCAAAGATTAAATAGATTATTCCCGATTCCAAAAATTCACGGGAAGCCATTTCGACTATTCCCATCTTCGTACGACTTTAATCAGCCGAGATATTAATTAAAAACTCCGAAAACATTAATTTTCGCACTCATCTTTTCGAGTGGCAACAGTCTCTCGTGTTGGAAATAAAAATGCTTTATTTCGAAAAGTTTTGCTATTGCTCGCTTTCAAATCGTACAATTTGTTAATCAAACATTTGTATATTTTACAAAATCTATACATATAAAGAAGAATGTCGGTTTGTTTGTTTGTTCGTGTTATTGAATTCTGATCAATCTGATCAATTATGTTTTGCCAAATTTAATGGACTAAAATTCTTACCACATTTAATGGATCTGATCTGTATAGGTGAAATATTGGATGGAACTTGAGCTTTTACGACCATTTGATTAGAAAAACAAAAGTCATTAAAAACTGCGAGCCTTTGTTGCTGACCTAATAAGAGAGAATATGCTTATTTTTCTATCGAAATTTTTATGTGGGCTCCATGTCGCATCAAACTGAAAACTGTATGACTATGAATCTTATTTTTTGCATCGATATTAGAGAAGAATTACAGCGGTATCGTTCGCTCTATTGTTAAATACCTTACTCTCAATCTAAACTGTCGTCGGATACTTCCGTTAGTACAGAATAAAATTTACTGAATGTTTATAATGATCATAATCACCATTCACTAACTCGGATTAGAATTTCTGATTTTTTGTTTTAATTTGTGTGTTGGTCACTTTTGGTATAGTGACTATAAAATTCGAAGGTGAAAAAACTGTACAAATTTTCTTTCGAAGATCTGGTACTATACTGATCGCCATAGGGTGCCTTGCTTAAATTTTACATTACAATTTCAAAAATAAATTTGCTATTTAAGTTTTTCAGGCTATTTTATGTTAATTTTTACTTTTTTCTGTAAAGTTTCTTTAATAGAAACCGATGATCATTAATCTTTTCACATGGGATATACAGACTAATTTTTAAGTATTAAATCATTTACTCAACTAGTAAATCAGCAAAGTTCCCAAAAACAAATCGAGAGAATCTGTTATTTCCTATTTCGCAATGTGTTACAAATTTTAAACACCTATAGTAAATTAATTTCCTTGAATCTTATTTAATGTAGAAAACTCACTAAACATATATCTCGCAGTCCCCAGAAAAAGAACAAAGACACTTAAAAACAATTTCTGTATTCCAATCCTTAAAGTGGTTTGCGTTTCTTGTTTTAAAGCAGAACCAAAAAAAAAAAAAAAAAACCGTATCGAAACACTGCGTTAATTTTTACTTCCTTGTACGAAATAAAAGAAGTACTGTAACTGCGAAAATTTTCGGGTATCACATTCAACGAAAATATCCAGTTAGACCTCTATCCAATGCAATTTAACGATGTTTTTGCTGGACACGTACGTAAGGACAGAATAAAGGATTCTTCTTCCCAAAACGAACTGAAAAATGGATTTAAAATAGATTCAAAAGAGATTTTTTTCGTGACGTCTGTACGTACGTACGTATGTATGTATCTCGCATAACTCAGAAACGATTAGCCTCAGAACGTTGAAATTTTGCATATAGGACTGCTATAATATGTAGTTGCGCAACTCCCTTTTGGTTGCAATCGGCCGTATCAAAAGAATAGAAATATATATATACTTATATGCCCAGTCTTGTTACTCGGCTCGGTAAGCTCGGATTTTTTTTTATTCTTATGTGTTAGCAAATCGTGCATTTTTTGCTTTAAAACTGATTGAAGCGTATTGTTCATATGTTTCGGTTAATGTTTTTATGCCTTTAATTAATCTGCATGCAATAATGGTAGAATTATCAATAAAAGTTCTTCAAGTTCGGCTACGCCTAACTTAGCTGCCATATTTATTTACATTTGAAACTTAGCAGAATAGTGAATTAACTAAGTTTTTGCACCTTCAGTGTCTTTTTGCCGAGTGGGACCAAGAGGAAACTTTGAGTTTTGTGCACCGAAAAATCGCCCTTCTTACCCGCTGGCCGAATTTCTTGTTTTTGAGTAGAAACTCTTAATTTTAATTTTAATTTTTTTCATTGTTTCACTGTATTTGGTGTTTTGTGTTTTTCTATACTTTCAATTTTTAACGAAGATATTTTGAGTTTTTATGCATTTCTGCCTTGTAAAAGATCCTATATTTGATTCAATCTTAATAATACTTCTAATAAACTAATAAGTGATGATGATTGTTTTTATTTTTAGTTGTTATTAAATTTACATAAATATTTAATTTTAGAAAACATATTTTCTATTTAAGTTTTGCAGACCATTTTATGTTAATTTTTACTATTTTCTTGTACGTGTACTTACAAGAAATAATTACACGTACAAGAATTATCAGCTGATAAATTTAATGTAAATGCTACTGCTTGATATCTCTAAACGGTGACTGAAATGGTTTGATGAATGGAGGGTTTCAGCCTTCTGCAGATCAACGTCATGCTTTTGCTAACTAGAACTCGCACGCTCTGTTGGTGGCTACGCAAAAGCATTCATCGTACTTCCTTTCAAACTTAGCATGGATAGGTGCTTTTTCATGCCAAACGGAGGAGAAATGCCGATCAAATTTGCCAAACTGAGTACAAAAGAAACCGAATAAAATACTTTTATTATTATCTTTTCAAATAACGTAAAACATGAAAAGGCTTCACTGGCATTTTCTTAACTCTAGAAATTAGATTTAGTATGATTTATATTAATTCTTGTGAGTAAAAATATAGCTAGAGGCATTTTGCTTGTGCTGTTTGATAATGCAACGTCAAAAGTTGAATCTGATGTAAGTGTTCTTGAAAGTATGGTACATGGATATCTTCTACATGAATCGGAAGAGATCAAGTGAATTAACATGAGAAAATATTCCTTAAAAAATGAAATGTTAGTGTGTAAGATTCTCACTTGTGTAATTCTCAGTTACGGTAGAAAGTGACGAATCTTAAGATAGTTAGCGAATAATCGCTTAAGTTCGCGTGACAAGAAATAACAAGATGGAAGGGTAACTAACCCTTTATTATTCCAATAAGATTTAACAAAACTCCGTCTTGGAGTGTACAATCAAAGCCGACACTTGGGCTTGAACTTAAGAGACTAAGAACTAAACTAAAACTAAGATTAACTAAAGAAATATAGCCGAAGCTATCAAGATTCTAATCGAGTTGGCCCCTTAACTCTATTTGACTACGAAGCTTATCAAGGGCCTGAGTACGGCCGAGCGTAATAACAGCTTTGAGAGAGAGAGTAGCCAAAAGGCAGACGCGCGTCAATCAGAAACTCTGATTCTCTCTAACTCTGTAAGTAACTTCGCGCTCTCTGTAAGTAAATACCGCTCCTACTCATTAAGTATTCAGAAAAAGTCCGAGACTACGTTCTGACCGGAAGTAGTAAGTTGAAGTTAAGAGTTTACAGAAAAGGAACTTAAAATTTAACTGTCAATAAAATTAACGTAATTCTTACAAGTGATACTTAAATAAGCATTGTTTTTTGATAATAAAGGTTTTGGGAGCTACAAACAGCACCATTACCGTGCAATGAACGGTTTTTATGATTAGAATAAAAATAGATTAACTCTAATCACGTACAGCAATGCCCTGGCATTTGCTTAGTGGTTATGAGTTTGTGTTGCAACCATTTCTAATTTTCCCAGAGAAAATTGGAACTCTTGTGCACCTAGTTTATTTTGGTTTATTTAAGTATGGGAAACCACTCAAGGGCTATCTGTCTAAAGGGATGGATGCCTTCATGGAGGATTTTTCTAAGGGAAACTAGCTAGTATACATATGGCATAGGGAAAAACACGAAAACGGTCAAGCAGCCAGCCCGTTCGCCTGGAACCCGGAACGAACTACCAGGGCTCAGCGACTTTACCGCTTCACCGCTGGTGGGCTCTCTATGTCTAAATCAATTGGAAAACAACTAGCTAAGTGGAAAAAATACAAAGCTCACCAGTAATTAAGCGGTAAAGTTGCTGAACTTTCGTAGTTCGACGTGATTCAAATCCCAACGAAGAAGCTGACTCATTGGACGTTTTCTCAACTTTTTTCATGTGTAACGTAGATTGGAGCCATTTCTCTCAAAATGTGCATGTGCTCTTTTTAGAAGACATTCTTCCTCTAAGGCATATAGCGCTCTCGTTTTTTTCCATAACGAAACAAATTAAAAACAAAGCAATAAAAGATGCATCCGTATACTGTCTTTGAGTTTTAGTTCGAGTGCATGGGTGATTGTATAAGCTATTTTGCTCTGTTGCCAGCCTATAAGTAACAATTATTTGTTACTATTTTAGTTGTTAAACTTACCGTTTTGTTCATTTGGACAAGGCCCACTTGGGCTATATATGCCTAAAGGAAGGGCTACCTTCGTGATGATTTTTTAAGGGAATCTGCGAGAAAACATATGCAGCCTGCCAGTTCACTTAGATTCGAACCACTTAATGCTCAGCAGTCTTAAACACAGCCACTATTGGGTCGAACCTAAACAATGACAATAAATTTTAAGCATGGTTATTTAGAATCAACATTTAATTTAAACATCTGAGGTGATGCGACATAAAAAAACACGCAATTAAAGCTGAAAGTCTGTAGGTCAACTAAGACAGAATTGATAACAGATTAACTGTAATCAGCAAAGACAGCGTAACCACAAACTGAGTGATGCTTGAGATATGATTACGTCTAGAATGTAAAATAATATTTTATTACTTGGAGATATGATGCTTTTGGTCTAATTGTATCCAACTGTTATGTTTTAAAATCTTTCAGAAAGCAACCTACTGTCAAGCCAAGTAACGCCTACAAAATACTCGATTAAGATGACCATCAAGATCTAAAGCCATTTAATTGAACTTCCTATTTGTAACTAATTAATATCTAGCAATATCTGCAAGGAATTAAATCCGCAGAGGAACTAAGCGTAGACGAACCTCTTTGCCTTCTTTAAAATTGCCATTGTTATCTTCGTACAACCATGCTAAGTATAATGAAGTTCAGCTGCATTTGAATGCATTTTACATGCCTTAATTCAATGAAACATTTTAAGGCAATGAAGAACTTTGATTGTTATTTTTCCTCATTTTAGACGGCTTGTTTTGATTACTTGCATGCAGAAACTATCAGCCTAGGGAAGAGGATATCTTCGTGGCCTCGAAGGTTTTATACAAATGAGAGAATGCCGTTGAAGCATTGCTCCAGCAACAATAATCTTCAATCAGTAATCTCAACCAATAATAAGCTTCAATCAGCTCATCTATCTTAAATAATCGACCACTAGTAAGTACGCATTTTGGCAAGTATTACAGACAATGTATCTGTTTGAAATATGATCAGGTGTAGAAACAGAAATTCTTAACACGTTCCGTAATGGTTTACCTCAAGATACTGTGGGTTTCTATTCGAAATTAAATCATCAGTTAGTTAACTTAAGCCATAGAAAAAAAACATATATTTTTGGCTTTCTCATACTTATATAACTGTACATCAATGGGCGAGTGGCTAAGACTATTAACCCATTAAATGTCAAATTTTTTTGTCTCAATTTACATTTATTTCTGGGTGTCTAGATTGACATAGGAACTAGAAATTTTAATATAGATGGAATATAAATGGTATCTGTCCTGAGCCCCAAATGGGCATCGACATTCAAGTGGCCTTCATCGGAAAATAAAATTCACATTGACAATAGTTTTTAAATATATTCTAAAATCATAAGAGAACACGGCAGTATACAGAAGTTGGAAATGATGTATATAATAATATGACATACCAGGCGTTTTTAATGTGTTGAAATCTTGAAACTCACAAAAATTTTACTTTTTCTCACAAAGCTCCAACTTACTCATTTAACAACTACTACTCAACAACTCTTACAAAAACTTGAGGAAGTTTTAAACAACAATGCAAAACAATAACCATTGTTAGCAACCTGATTAAAGTTATCAAATTTCCTCTACTAAGACAAATTCCCAAATTGGGATCATGGCAGTTAATGGGTTAATAATTCGATCAGGCTTCAAGTCCTAGCAGATGGGCTGGCTTGAAAGGGTTATTGCGGTTTCTCTATGTATATAATGTCAAATATGGACCAACTTCCTTTTTAAAATATCTCCTTGAAGATATCACTTCCTTAGGTAGATAGCCTTCGTGTATTTTGATATCATCAGTTAAGCAAATAATATACAAAAATTAAGACTTCGCACTATACATAGTGAATTTTATCCATCAACAAGTGTTTCAGTTCTCAGTTAAAACGAAGTGATTAACAAGCAATAATGTTTTATCGCTCTGCTATCAGTTGTGTGGTCGCTGGCCTACCCTTTTTAATTTTCATCAAAAAGTCCCCTTTCCTTACATTATCAACTTGCTCAACTGTTTGAAACGAGACGCCTTTGCGACCTGTCTTATTTTACGACCTGTCTTATTTTACGACCTGTCTTAGCAATTGACATGGATTTTTTCGTAAGTTTAACTATTTTTTAGCTCTGGATTTAAAGTAAGTATTGTACCACTCTTCCTTTCTCTTGAACCCTAAGACTGAATTATTAACTATAAGACCTTCAGGAGTTATATTCAGGAGTCAAGTTGGAAATATTGGAAAACTTATTAAAATCATAATTTGAGAGAAATAGAACGCGAATAAACGTTGTTCGCGTTAAATGGCGTTCATAAAAAGAATCGATACAAATCTTTGGTATCCCCCCCTCAAAAAAAAAGAGAGAGAGAGAAATGTAATGAAGAAAAGCGAAATAAAAGAAAAGTTTTGCTAAAAATTAATTTATCATTAAAAAGCTCGAAAATGACGATATTTCCTTGAATGTTATTCCGTCTCGAATTAGTGAATCAATTTTACATTTCTGTCACTATTAAAAACTTTTATAAATAAATAAAAGTTTATGAAAGTTTTTATAAATAAATGAAAAAAAAATCTGAAAGCTTTCACATTTTACATCGCGTCCAAAGGGATGTTTTTTAACGTTTTGTGTGTTATCTTTATTTATTTATCATGTTTTTCGCACTTCAGTTCAACAGCAATATCACAAAATAATTTTAAAACAGCATATCTTTAGAATTTCCGATACACAGTTTCGCTCGCTGGAGCTAAAAATGTTTTTTTTTTTTTTTTTTTTTTTTTTTTTTTTTTTTTTTTTTCGTACAGTGTTGCCATTGCTGCCTTTGAAATCGTTGAGTTTGTTAATCAAAATTTTGTTAAAGTTTTACAAAATGTGACATAGGTAATAAAACAAATTCCAAATTTTGGCTTCGAGTGGAGGACTACATTATTCAAAATTTGATGTCTCTACGTACCGTTGTTTTTTCACAATGCGAGAAATATACATACATTCATGCAGATTCTTCATTATTTAATTTTTGTAAATATTTGGTGGTTCTAATATTTGGTGGCAACAATTTGCAAAGTGAAATGCCATTTTATAATGGACGCCGCCATATGCCAAAACGAAATTAATAGCCCTTCTGTGCATATTACTCCTTTGGGCTAAATATTTTATCATTTTGATTTATGCCAGGAAAACCGCATTAAAACAGGCAGCTAGTTTACGTTACAAGCATGGTATCATACCAAACTTAATTTTGCGAAGTCTTAAATTAAAAATTAAAAAAAAAAAAATCATGCTCTGTGTTCATTACAACTAGCCTGTAAGAAAAATTTTACTTCCCAATTTGTCATCCAGTTCTCATTTCGTAAGGGGAAATAAATCCTTCTTGCTTGCATGCTATAAGTATATTTATAAGATGTAATATAATTCGTTAAATCTTAAACTGTACGAGATTTTTTTTCTTTCTAAAACTGAATAGTAATTTATTGTTATTTATTGCGAGCAGCAGCATTGTGTATTTCACGAAGGTTTTATTTTGTATGTGGTTGGTAAGATAAAGCAAATGAAAAAATGGTTAAACGAGAAAAAAGAACAGTAAATGCCACTTCCGCATCACGTCTCGAACGCATTTTCCCATCCTATCCTCCATGGTCAGTACTTTAACGATTCGCCAGGTGGCGACCAATTCTCGTGACGTCATCAAAAATAATGGCCCGCTTCTTCAATTGAGTGGCGACTGCTACCGCCGCACATGTTTTGCCTTATTTGATGGTTTATGTGTGAACGGCGCGTTGTGCTGAAGCTCTGTCACAGATTTTTTGAGCATTTTGGATAGTTTTCATTTGTTTCTCTGGATTCTTTTGGCAAGAGAACTGCTTCGTTGAGTGGTTTTTATCGTACTTAAACCATGGCTTGGTATCGGATGAAGAGATTTACGCGGATAGTTCGCATCTCGAAGAAAAGGTAAGTTTTACAAAATTATACATTTTTTGGGGTCAAAATTTACTTTTTGAGTAATATGTTTAAAATATACGAGATTTTGATAGTTATACGACATTAGGTAATTATTAAGGAAATATTATTTCCCTTTCTGTAATAGATCATAAAGTGTCGTTATTGTTTATCTTGAAGATAAATATAATATCAATAAAAATAGTACAATCCGTTTTCCCTTTGCTACTCTTATGCAAAATCGTACAGCGTTCTCTGCTTTGTTTGGATACTCAATGGATTGTTTTTATTTCGAGGAGGGGATGTTGAGATGAGAACAAAGAACAGAAAGATAACTGCAGTCAACCTCTTATACTCCGAGAAAGAGATTAACCGGTCTCTGTATAAAAAAATTCTTACTCATTGCAAAACGATGGTAAAATTCCTATCCCGAAAAATCAGCGTAATACAAAACTGTCTACGGGAGTTACAAACAGGAAAAGAAAAGTGTATGGGCTAATAATAGTTGTAGAAGGTTAAGACCAAGAAGCATTTGAGAACAGTTCCCAACCGCCACAGAGCGGAATTTAAGTATACTGTTTACGGAATACATAAAAATTATTAAAGCTACCGTTAATGTAAAACCTGCTCTATCTTAAAGGGAAATGAAGCTATATACATGAATTAATTTTCGATTGAACATTGACTGGTATTAAGATGCAAGCAACTTTATTGTCGCAGGAAAGAGTTTAGATTAGCAAAGGATTTGATGAACTTTATAAATGGCCATAAAACAATACTGGGAATTTTGGTTTGATGTTTTTAATTGTATTTTTGTTTTAATCTGTATTGGATCTGCTACGATAACCATGAAGCCGATGATTATCGTCCAGGAGGGTTGCAGCCCACTCATATATTAAATTACAAAAGTAATGTAAACAAAAGATTCACGTGAATAGTTTGGTGTGCTTTATTAAGGGCAAAGCACTTCAGGACTATCTCCCTAAGGGGAGAAATATTTTCGTGGTGTACTTGTAAGAAAAAATGCCTTTTATTCAGCATTGTGAATGAGGAAGAAACAGAAATAATTTCGAACGCTGATTCATGTAATTAAAGGAATTTCCAAATTGAAATGCTTGAAAGCAGAGGTAAATTGTTAATATTTTTATAATATGGATTATTTCATTATCTTGTGTTTTTATCAGCCCTCGATTTAATGTGATTTTGCGTTGATCATGGATGTCTGTTCCAGTGTTACCTCTGTTAATCGGGAGTTGATTCTAGTCAAAGAGGCAAATGATTCTTTACGACATAATCTTCCATTACTGTCTGTTTACCAACGGATAAATCACCGTTGAATAACACTTGTTCAACCTAGTGTCGAAACTGGCTGAATGCATAGATTTTCCACACCCTACGTGTAATTTACTTTTAAAAGTTAAAAGTAGCTTGCTAATTACTAAAGATTAAAGTGGTAAAGTTTACTGACTTACTAGTAAGTAAAGTTTAAAGCTTTTCAGTTGCTGCTAAGGTACTTTTAAAAATCACTGCATCCAGATCCTAAAGAAGATGATTTTGAGTACATCGCTGCCATCTAATTAATAATACCAAGTTTTACATTAATTGGATGCTCTGACCACCTTCTAGAACTATTAATTGGACGGAGCTATTAATTTGGAATCCCAGAACTATTAATTTGGAATTAGCTATTAATTGCTATTAGTTGGACGTTGTGACTACCTCCCAGAACGAAGAAATAGCTTCTAATATAAACTTGCTTCTGCATTTCGCACGAGTATGAAAATCCCTTATGCCCAGCCTCATTAGCCATCACACTTAAAATGTCTTCCACGAAGGCATCTATCCCCTTAGGTAGATAGTCTTCGTGTGCTTTGCCATAAACAAACAAAATTTTAGTCGCTGAAAAAAAATAATAATAATAATCTGGGTCGATCCATGAATGTTACGACATATAGCCATTGGTCAATAACCCATGGACAAAGTTTGACCTTGAATAAGATGTTCACGAATAGAATTTAACTTCCCGGTGTAAATAATACCGCCACTGAACAGATTTCAACAATCATTTGATGAAAATATCAGTAGGAAACAAAAATTTTGCTTATTTCCGAAGCTCTGTCTCTTGGCTATACTAAGAAATATATCGCATTAAACCGGCTCTAAAACGAGCTGATTTTGGTCTGCTGTGAAGGTGGCATTCTTCAGGAAGTAATTTCAACTTCAATGTTTATTTACTTTGTCAAAAAGTTTGGTCACTTCTCAAGGTAGTCGTCGCCATCGTGAAATGATTCGCCAAGAGAGTTTTAGAAATTACTCATCTTTCTTAGAAGAGTTTAACGCAATGGCGATTTTGACTTAAAAAAATTATTACTCTTAAAGTCAGTTTAGGAAATAGCTTTCGCATGTATCGCATTTGACATATGGAATGCGGATGTCATTTCTGCAAGGCCGCTTACTAAATTTCTATTTGTTTGGTATATAAATTTCTTTTTGAAGTAAAATTTAAAGCATGTATAAATATTAGCTATAGATGTAAAGGGATATTTTAGTTGAATGTAGTAGAGAGAAATTTAAATTTCAGAAAAAAAGGTCTGTCAGCTATCATAATCTTATTAATCTTGATTTGTTATGACCTTTAGTTTTCAAAACTTGTTTACTGTTGATTCAATCAAAGCCTCTCTGCCAGAATTATGGACTTCTCTATTTTTTACTGGCATTTTTCCATCGTCAAGATGGGCAGTCAATATAGAAATCCATGAAAATTCCCAGGTCAGCAACAGAAAATGAAATGAAAGACGAAATTTTAAACCTGGTTTTAAATACTTATGAAAACAAATCTGAATTTTGCACTCTCACTTGCTGAAAAAGCATTGGTAAAAGTTAGTTGGCAAATGCGGCGACCTTCTTTAAAAAGATAGCCAAACTATTGATACTTATCGTAGGTCTCCAAATGATAAAAAAAACACTTTAGGAATTTTAAATACAAGCTTTAATTAGGAAATCAGAGTTATGTGTGTATTATATGTATTATATAATGCATTACTGTTTGTTGTGTATAATGATCTTTATTCGCTTAAAAAACAGAATTTAAAAAAAAATTCGGCATCGCGCACAACCTCGGCATTGCGCACCGGATCATCATTCTCTAATGATGGAGAAAGTAACGTTACCTGATTAAAATCATTACCTAACGATGAAATGGTCAACTACAGCGTGCACTCGGTACCTCACTTTAGCCGAAGCGTTTTCACTAAAAATATTCTACATTACTTTTAACCTAGATTCTTTCTCTTGAAACTCTTTAAACGCTTCATAAACTCTGCCTTTGTGGTACTAAATAGAATGTCACTTTTTTTTTTTTGTCAAGATCTTTAAACCAACGTAGAAATATGTTTTTCAACCATTGCCGTTAGGTAGGGTAAAGGTCAAATCCCCAAACGTGACTATAGAAAAGCAGAATATATAAAGTTGGTTGGTTCTTTAGTTTATACGACTAGAATTTTCTGTTTTACACAAGGTATGCCTTTGTAGAAAATTTTCTTAAGGAAACTCACTCTTATCCACACGGGAAAACCCATGAAAGCGGCTATACAGTCAGTCCTACCATAGAGATCGAATTAGACGTGCTCATTTCACCAGTTCACTCTCCCATTGGTAAGCGAGTTAGACTTGAAAAACACACTCTACTCACTTTTGCTAATCTATCCCCCGTCCCTTCCCCAAGATCCCATTCAATTGAAAATGTTTATACAGTGTGATTTGGATTAAGGATTGAACTTTAAATTTAGTTGTGATAAATTGCACTAAAGCTGCTTGCCCATTAGAAAATTACCTTCGTAAAACTTTATAATTATACTGATTCGTATTTACGGTACATACGAAGATGGCGAAATACGAAAATTCTATATAGATAGGAAATTCAACAGCCAGGAGCAAAATGCGAGAACTATCAAAGTTTTTTTTTTTTTTTTTTTTTTTGGTACTATTCCATTTTGAGGACCGTAAAAAATTGCAGCGAAAATGTATGCGCAAAAGCGCCAAATCTAGCAAACGCGCCCATTTAACAGCGCGCCAAATCTAGCGTACGCACTGATTTCAAATTGCGTAATTTTAGATAGTTCTATATTTCTCTAGACGGCATTGAAATACTAGTTTAATTTTTAAATCCTTTTTTATTTCAAATCCTTTTTTGATATCCTATAGATTTAACAATTTTGGAACTGTCCATGACGAAAAGTCTGCAATCCATGTACACATCGACCTATTTTCACTTTAAAAAAAATCACAAAAATGGCACTGCGCACACCCTTGACTTTATCTATGTACACATCGGCCTATTTTCACTTAAAAAGTAAAAGAAAATTGATAAAAATTCAATTGTTTTTAACCTTGTAAAAATTGCCAAACAAATAAGTGGGCGATTCTGCACTTTACCAAGAATTTTTCAAAGAAAAGGCATCATTCATTATAGAAAATTATGTTTGAACAACCAACAAAATGAAATTATGCTTTAGCGATAACTCGGTAGCGAAACAGCGATGCAGGAATCCGTTCAGTTATGTTTAGCTTTTTTTTATATAAATTATAAAAATGATTTGAAATAGTTATTTACTCTTATGCTTCCATTCAGTCAGGTTTAGCCTTTTTCATATAAATTATAATAATAAAAAAGTATTATATGAAATTAACCTTTTATCTAAATTAAAACAATAATCTTTAAATAGTTATTTACTATTATACTTCTTTCTTGCGTTAGGGTTGCCGCAATTATTTTTGGCAGCACTGGCATCAACGATAGTTTGGAGATTTTTTACGGTCCTCAAAACGGAATAGTACCTTTTTTTTTATGAATTTGCAGTAGCGAAACAATTGAGTTGTCGTTTGGTAAAAATATAAAGAAGTTTCAAATATCTTACCGGGCGATAGTCTAACCTTTTAAATTTATTTTATATTGCTACACGGAAAGGGAGGGATGCTGCATGGAAGTCCATTTAAGGGAAAGTAGCTCGTATCCACCTTACACATAGGGAAAATCGCGAAAACGCCCATGTAGACCCCGGAACGGACTACCAGTGTTCTGTGGCTTTTCCCACTCGGCCGCTAGTGGGCGTTGTTATGATATTTGAAAATAATATTTCAAGTACTAGGTACAAATAATAGTTTCCTTAGGTGCTTCGAATCTGAGTTGTAGTCGTGGTGATGTTTCGGGTCTGAAACACTGCCCCAAAAGTTGCAGATGTTTGGATCTGGATGATATTGTTTCATCTGTCGAGTAATCATTAACCTGTAGATATTTTTCTGGCATATTTGAAGGATGGTATTTGTGAAAACAGCTCAAATGATTTGGATGCTTTAAAAACGGACATTATTATCGTTATACAAAAAATGAAAGCTCTCCATTTCAATAAAATATATATAGTATATATAAAAACATGCTTTGTTATTTGGGTCTTTGCTGCTTTGTTGAACTAAAATCATTTCTGAAGATTTCTGTAACCACCATTGGTAGCTGATAAGCTGGAGCATTTTCATTAATCCATTTATTTTAATGGCATTGTGTAAAATTCTATGGAAAATAGATGCTTGGAGTAGAATTCGCTCAAAAAATTTTAAATATTTTATTTCTTAAGCCAGTATTTTATTTCGACTATATTTTTGCAGAATAAAAATGGAGAAACAAGTACATAAAATTTTAATCATATGTAGATTAAATTATGATATAAATTCTGCTTAAATGTTTAAGGTAATCTCGGTTGAAATTAGTTCCTGTTGCTTGTTCCGGTATGAACAACATTAATGCAGTCATGCTCATCGCTTTAATCATTGACTCTGATCAAACATGGTCAAAGAACTTGGGTATGCTCTAGTGATAATGACCGGGCTAACCAAGTCATTATTAAGATAATGGGTTAAAGCTGGAAATTAAATTGCATACACAACTAACAGGAAAAAACTGATATTTAAATTTTGAAAAATTTGCAGTCACTTTGCTTAAATGGCATATTACAATAAACTATGACATTTATTGAATATATATAAGCATGTTAGAACAATATTAATATGTATTTAAAATGTACACGGTTGTATATACGATGTTTTCGAGCTGATAAGTATATTTTGAAAGAGGCGAATGATATGGCAAACTACCAGATTTTTTTAAACACCTTTATAGCTTCGACCTCGGGAATTTTGTGTCCCGGCAAAATAGAAAGTACCCGCTACTTGAAGGAAACATTTGTTGCAAGTATCGTGCACAATAGCTCCAGTGAAATAAATTTACATCTATGTATTAAATAATTTTTTTCTTTTTTGATGCCAGTGCTGCCAAAAATAATTGCGGCTACCCTAACGCAAGAAAGGAAGTATAATAGTAAATAACTATCTAAGATTCTTGTTTTAATTTAGATGAAAGATTAATTTCATATAATATTTTTTATTATTATAATTCATATAAAAAAGGATAAACATAACTGAATGGAAGCAATAAGAGTAAATAACTATTTCAGATCATTATTATAATTTATATAAAAGAAGGCTAAACGTAACTGAGCGCTTACCGAGATATCGCTAAAGCATTACTTTATAGTTAGTAAAATATAATTTTCTGTAATAAATGATGCCTTTTCTTTGAAAAAAATTGTATTGCAAACTTGTCACTCGACAAGGTCGACGTGTACATGGATACCGCGTATGTGCAATTCTTAAAAACGCGCAAAGCAGTGGGCGATTCTGCACTTTCTCCCAATTTCGCACCTAATCTTCGTCATGATTAAGCTCTTTTGTTCCATAGAAGTTCTAGCATAAGCGTAATTCGGCTAGCAGATTGTTGGAAAAAATGTTGAGTAATTTACTTCGTGAAAACAAAATGACATCCCCCAAAAAAACTAGCAGGTTGGTGTAGTTGGTCGCCAAATTTTCGCCAAGTTACCATAATCCGAAGATTCACCCTATCTAAACTTACGCAATTTGAAATCAGCGTGTACGCTAGATTTGGCGCGCTGTTAAATAGACGCGTTTGCTAGATTTGGCGCTTTTGCGCATACACTTTCGCTGCAATTTTTTTACGGTCCTCAAAAACAGAATAATACCCAGGGCTCTAATACTTGGTGACAACAATCTGAAAAGTGAAACGCCGTTTATAATGAACCTACGCAAAATGCCAAAACGAAATCAATAGCCCTTCTGGTCAAATTACCGATTTGAACTAAAAAAACAGAAGTACAACTAAATATCTGTGCATCAAATAGCAAATAAATACACACAGTTAATAATACCTTAAAGATAATTCGTAGTAAGTATAGAAAATTTAAATACGTGTTTGCAGTTTTGGCAATAAGTATTTTAATATTCTTGGCACTTTTTCGAAGAGAAGAACGCATATCCGTTATTAACAAGTTAAAGAATTTACTAACCAATATAGAGCCAGGTATTTAAAATTAGACTTTGGAGTGTAGCATTAAAATTGAGTTATAAGTACTTACCACTTGCGCTGATCATAGAGAGAGACAATTAGAATATCAACAGAGTAACTGTTGAACTTCCCATCATCTGTAGCATGCTGCATCAATTTATAATCCTGACTATAATATTTATTCTTCACCGTATGCAACTGTAAAATAATATTTATTCGTCTTAACCCTTTGTAGCACAGTGTATCCTGTCTGGACACACCTAAAAATTTCTTTCTGTACGCACAGAAAAATTGAATGAAAAAGGATTTATAGGTTACTCTGAAACTTTTTGTATTTATAGTAGATGGCAGCTCAACACAAACAAGTCCATACATTTTAGTCATGTTTAGTTTTTTAAGACCCTCATTTTTCAAAGAAATCTTCCAGAATTTTTTTAGGGTATAAAAGGAATTGTTTGAAAAGAAATTTCCATGTTATTGTTTTGGCTGTATGATAATCTCCTTATTCTACATTAGTTTTAAATTTTTACCTTGAAATGTTGCCTAAAATCAAACGGCGAACCCTAGGTGTGCCTAGACCGGGCTCACCGATAATGTAGGACAACTGAGAGTCTGTATTCTTTGTTTCTCCGCATCTCATCGGTCGGTTCATTGACAAGAATGCTCGTTTCAGCACTCTTTTCGAAGCTCTGTTCAATAAGTGCTATCTTCACAGAATTTTACTTGTGTACTCCTCTAGGCCTAATTAGACTGCTTACCTTTTTTTTTTTTTTTTTTTAAATCAAAACTCCAACTTTAAAAGGTAGCCTGCCGGAAGGGTTAACGTTGGATCTAATGAGGTAATCTCCAGTTCCATCGCTCTAATGTATTTATAATAATTTTTTCCTAGCTTATATTTATTCTACTGTACGTGGAGGTATTCATATCAAACCCTTTTCAAGCCTTCTTGGCAATTTAACAATAACCTCATCTCGTTGATTTCCAAAACTGCCTCAGACTCATGTAAATTGAACGACAATAATTTCCTCTTAGCCACTAGTTGAAATATATTAATTTCCTAATTTTTTAAGCCAAAAAGGGCGTCAACCCGATTAAGTTACATTAGTCTCGAAACGGAATCGGCGGCATATCATTTTAGATATCTGAATCACATTTCAAATTGTGGTCAGGAAATATTATCACAACATTGTGTTAAATTTATTAACTAAACATCATTTTCTTCGCACTTACGCCACATAAAATTCAGTTGAATAGCTAAAAGCACAAAATATTTAAAAACAGCATATCTTTAGAATTTCTAATACACAGCCTTGCGCGCTGGACGCAACAATGAACAATGTTTTAACGTACATTGTTGCCACTACTCGCGTTCAGATGGCTGAATTTGTTAAAAATTCATTAAAGTTTTATAAAACATAAAACATGAAATATAAAATTCGAAATTCGGGAAAATAGTGCATAATAATAAAGCTAAAAAGACAAAAAAGGGGGGTTAGCAGAAATCAGAGCAAATGCGAGCTCAGATAGAGCATAGATAACCGTTATCGAACCCTTTCCGGAGACGTTAAAATCTGAGCCCTTGTAGATTTTATTTTTAAAATATGGCTAAATTCCTTTCAAAGCGCTTCATAAATAGTGAATTGCAAACTGGTTAGAACCTACATTTATATTATGATGCCGCAAAAACAGGAAGATTTCTGAAAGAAATTAATTGTTCGCGCAGTCGTTAACATACTTAGAAATGATAACTGAAAATGCAACATTATCATAAGTAACGTTAAAGTAAAATGGCCGTTGATTCTGAATTACCTCAAGATATTTCGTAAGAGAGCAACATATTGTTAGCTTTCTTAATGAATCTAAATTATCACATTTAAGGAAGTAAAATGCTTGTCATTTTCACCGTTTGAATCTTTACAACGTTTATTTTTTGGACAATTTACGTTTGTCCAACAATGTCTTTTCCTACAAAAATTAGATTATAATGAAAGGCAGGGCATTGAAGGAAGGCAGGATCAATTATTCTGTTATTCTCTGTCGTGGGGAAAGATGGTCTGGGATCTTTCAGTCATGCTGATTTTAGTTGGCGTCCATTCAGAGCCAGTGCCGCCCGCAAGCGCCCACTTTTTGCGGGCGATAAATTCTGCTGTCCGGTGCCTTTTAAATTCTAGAAATTTTACCGCCACCAAATTTTGCTTCTTAGTGCTTCTCCTAAATTCTAATAACTTAACATCCCTACATTTTTCTGCTCAATTCTTCTCTAAATTCTAAATTGTATCCAAACCTCAGTGATGCCGCCCGGTGCCGCTGTGCCAATTGCAACAGCTCTGGCGTGGGCCTTTCATCCTATAAAAGCTGAGCTCAAAGCTGAATACTGTTAAGAGAAATTCATTAATGTAATAGTAAACATTTGAAATACTTGGCGAAGTTCTCTTTCATATTAATTGTAAGTAAAGAACTCCATCATTGATTTTCTAAATTATAAAATGAGTTTTTTTTTTTTTTTTTTTTTTTTTTTTTTTTTTTTTTTAGTTTAAAGGTGTCCAATCCTCTAGTCCCCCAGGGACTATTGTTTGCGTTTTGCTATTTTGCGTCGAATCACTCTGAATGTCCGTTTCACTTTTCAAACTGTTGCCACCAAATATTATCGCCTTGTATTATATTTGAAGCAACTAAATAATGACGAATTTGCATAAGTGTATGTATATTTCCCGCAGTGTGATAAAACAACGGTACCTAGAGACATCGAATTTTGAATAACGTAATCCTACTGCGCGAATATGGGCATCTGGAAGCCCAAATTTGAAAATTTGTTTTATTATCGATTTCATATTTTGTAAAAGTTTAACGAATTTTTGATTAACAAACTCAAGGATTTCGAGAGCAATGGCAACGTTGTATAGAAAAAATATTTGTATCTCCAGCTCTTGAGACTGTGTATCGGAAATTCTGAAGATATGCTCTATCTAAAACTATTTTGCAATATTGCTTTTGAACTGAATTTTATGCTTTAAGTGCGAAGATCATGATGTTTAATAAATAAAGGTAACACACAAAATGCTAAAAAAAAAAACGCCCGTTAGGACGTAATTTAAAATCTGAAACCTTTCAGATTTTTTTTCTGAGTGTAATTCAAGAATATGCCTTTTACAGTAATAAATTTCTGTTGGTTTAGACTTCTGTCTGAGGACCAGACAATTTTATTCAGTAGCTATGAACACTATTTTATTGCTTTTAGTTTGCGTTTTTTTGTAAATTTCACATTTACGTGGATAATTATGAGTGATTTATGAGTCATTTTGTGCTTCATGAATGCTTTTATGAGTTTTAACTGCAGTGCGGTATATTGTAAGAACTGTCGAAGAGTTAAATATGTCTTCTGATTTACTGGTTTTTCCATCATTACTGCGTACTTCTTTTTCTATTGTTACATTTAAATCTGAATTAGGAGATTAAATTTGTCAATATTTTATATATACATTTATTTTGTTGACTCAATAAAGAATACGATATCTTCTATTAAAGTTAGTGTATTTCTCTTGCATTTGTTAAACGTTTGCTTCCGAAATTCTAACTGTTTATTATGTGTGTTCTCGTTTCATGAATACTTTTACATTAGAGTTAATTACATTGTATTAATTTAGAATGATTATTTAACAGCTAAGTAGATTTTCATTTAATGAAGCACAGCATATTTTAACCAAATCAACAGTAGAGTTTGTATAAGTTGGAGTTTTGTCAAAAAACTTCTTAAGCGTTTAGGAGCGAAAACAAAATGAGTTTGTCATATCGTATTGTAAAAATTAGAAATTCAGAAAACTCGAAAATACTCTCCAAGTCAGATACTTCTAAACCACTATATGAATGGGTCGCTATAAATGATCTGTTTTAAAACAGCGAGTAACGATGTAACAAAAATGATTTTTAACCCAAGACTTTTACTAATTTTTTCGCATTTTGAATAATTTTTGGAAATTTCGGTGTTTTAAAAAATGCGTCAAACATTTTTGTTGTAGAAGTATGAACCTATAGTAAAGCTGAAAAACAGTAAAACAGTTTATGGAATCATAAAAGTAAAAAAAAAAAAAAAAAAATGTCACACTAAAGTTAATGATTAATCAAAGAAGACTCGTTAAACGTTAACCTTCTTTAAAAAAATCTGAGCTAAAAGTCTAAAGCTTTCAAATATTATATTACGCATTTCTTTCATTTGTATACATACACACGTTTCGAGACCATCTGAGCTAAAAATATTTAAAAAGAGGCTATCTTTAGAATTTCCGATAGACAGTCTCGCGCGCCGGAGATAAAAATGTTTTATTCCGTACAATGTTGCCATTGCTCGCTTTGAAATTGTTGAGTTTGTTAATCAAAAATTCGTTAAAGTTTTACAAAATATGAAACAAACAATTAAACAAATTCCAAATTTGGGCTTCAGATGCCCATATTCGGGTGGAGGACTACGTTATTCGGAATTTAATGGCTCTAGATACCGTGTTTTTTTTTATTTTTTTGCATTGAGAGAAATATGCATACATTCATACTGATTCTTCATTATTTAATTTCCTTAAATATAGTACAGGGCTATAGATACCTATATTTGTTGGCGACAATTTGAAAAGTGGTAGAACGCTTTTAGTGTTTCAACACAAAATGCTGTTTTGAGACTAATAGCCCTTCTGCGCTTACGCGTCTTTGGGTTAAAAAACATAAAATGAGCGTATTTACATATATCAATATTTTTCAAATCATTCAAATGCGAACCCTTAAATATCTCCATTTAATATAAAATGGACTTGCACCACTTTCAAAGAAAACGCCTGTTAGGATTGATGAATTGTGATTTAGTTCGAGATTCACCAAAATTATCTTTAACTAAAAAAATTATCATAAATACTTCGAAACAGCTGCTGAAATATTTATAGTAAAACTTGCTTTTTGTTCTTAGAGAAAACAAACCTTTGTGAAATCAAATTGTAAAACACTATCTACATTATAATAGGTTTTTGACTGTATGATTTTACTTTTAGCTGTTGAGTGTTTTCGTCGCCAGAGATTCGAAACAATTTGGCGCTTGCAGAAAAGAGAGACAAATTTAGGCTTACGAGCTTTCTCTGCATAATATTTACTGCAATTCACCTGTCTAAGCATTAAACATGAGAATAAAAAGTACTGTACATACATGTTTTACAAGTTCATTGCTTTGTTGTACTAAGTACAAAAAAATTATTATAGCAGTGACATAAAACACTTAATTTTATTGCTATAGACAGACATTCGAGCTAACCGTGGTAAATTTGTGGAATCCGCAATAAAAATATTTTGGTTTTTTATTTAAATGAAAGTTATGTATGACATAATATATCGTGTTAGTTATACATATCCGTTTGCTGATTTAGTTAAAATTTCCTATTTATAAGACACATTTTAATGTTTTATTCTTGTTTGTTTCAGCCACATAATTCAGGATATATTTTTAAATTTTTCCAAAAGAATGCATTTGATTTCTTTGAAACACGGTCGAAAACATGGAAATGGATTTTAACGATATTTAAATAGACTCGTTTAATGAATATTTTCGCAAACAATGCAACTACAATACCGCTTCTGCATCTTTGCAGTATGTTATAGAACGCTAGATTTAATGCAGTACGTATGTTTCATACATAATTTAAGTTTGAATTGATAATTTAGGTATAATAAGCCAATATAAATGATGAATATAGTAACAATACATTGTCCTGTACACTGCGTTGAGTGTTTACAGCTACAGAAGTCACATTTCAAACCCTCGATAGCCACTTCAAAGTAATATATGTTGATAGCGCTGGGTGGCACTAACTTAGTAGTAGCATATTTTTGCATATAATTATCGTTACCCTTTTATGTATTGTCCTTGGATAAGACCGCTAGACATCGGTAGTTTAGTAAACAGGTTGGGTGCATAGGTATTTTCGTTTTTTCTCATACAAGCCAGTTTACTTTTTGTTTATTATTTTGTAAACGTACCAGTTTACCAAATTGAGAAAGGTTCTTTGCTAACCGGGTCCACCAGCGGCCGAGAATAAAGACACTGAAAACTGTTCCACTCAATTTCGAATACCAGGGAAGGGGCTGGCTGCATGAGCGTTTGTGTAGTTTTACTCATGTGCAACGGGGTACGAGCCAGTTTCCCTAAGAAAACACGCAACGAAGACATCCATCTCTTTAGACAACCAGCCCTCGCGCCCTTTAACGTGTTTAGTTAAACGTGTAAGTTTTGGTAGTTACTATGAACATATTCAGGAATAAATATGTAAAGCTGCTGAGTAATATCGGCCTTAATAATTTTCCGATAGCCGCGTGTGAATGAATTTTAGTCATCCATACAATATTCTTTTCATGAATATTCTTGAAACATTATGTGGAAATTTAGGTTAAATAAATAGGACACTTAGTAATACCATATTCCTAACTGCGGTTCTTTTAAATATCATGTTTTCTAAAGACGTTACTATTGAGGTGTATTCATGTATAAAAAGTTGCAATTTAAGACGTGGAAGTAAATTATTGATTGCTAGTTCTCTAAAAATGCCATATGATGATTTGCGATTATGCAGTTTATGCTTTTTCCGTTGAAAAATGCACCTTTAAAATTTGTTAAGTTTTTCTGTTAATACTAACGAATGTGCACATAACCGCCCAACCGGTATAGTGGCTAGCGTGGCTGACTGCCATGCCGAAGGGCCTGGGTTCAAATCCCGGAGAAGCATGGATGTTTGTAAATGTATAGTGTCGGTGCGGCATGGCGGCACTGTAAATATGCGGCGAGCCGAAGGTCCTCTCGCCTGGTTTGGTGGAAGGGGAGAGGGGTGGGAGACCCTCGAACCCGTCCCCCCTGGGATGCTCTCCATCAAAATTGGGGAGGGAACTGAGCCAAATCGCACTGTCATCTTAAGGTGCTCAAGGCTGTTGCCAACGGCAGGCGTAATCTTGCGCTTCTTGCCACGTGGAATTTCGTGGGCTTGGGCCGATGTTACTGTCAGGCAAGTGAGCATAAGTAACAACAACGTGTAGATACAAACCTAACTTGTTCAAATGTGAAATGTATATTTTCATTTTTGAAATACAGGATTAATATAAGTTTTGATTCCATTCGTTGTATTTATTTACAAATTATATTACATATAAATTGGACCATAATGTATTTTTATTTTAGATGCGTGAATCATTAAGAATCACTAAGACGTTTCTATTTATTGCGTAGTTCGTTCCTTTTAATATTTCTTTGTATACTGAAATTTTCGATGTTTCGATCTTTTACAAAACGCAGAAATATGTGTATACACATCATGATTGCAATACGTGCATTTTATTATTATTTAACGGTATCTATAGTATAACCCTGCATGACCTTTTCTCTCAATATTTTGACAATTCCTTTTTTCCTCGAATGTTTCTTTAACAACTAAAAGAATAAAATATGCTGCTACTTAATATTCCATCTTTGTCTTTTAGCGGCGTGCAAAACTTAAAGGAACATTAGATTTTTATCAACAATTCTGTACTATAGTAGCCTAGATATGAGAAAATTATTCAAACGTTAGCTCTGAAGATGCTGAATCGATAAGAAAAAAAAAGCGAAACAGTAAGGGACACAAAATGCACAGAGGCCTTATTCGGATTCGGTTGCATTGTACTTATTTGCGGGGTTTCAAATGAATCACTGTCAGACATGAAATAAAAGACGACTCTTGCTCGGGATGCGATAACCTCCAACGGCGTTGCATGTTTTGCTTGCTCGTAATTTGATCAATTGATCTCGAGGCTGGTAAATTTTTTATTCTATCTTTTGCTCTAAAAATTCGCTGTCATTGCCTGTTTATCTGTCATGTTTGTTTTTAACTGCAGAGCGGTTGCCAAAGAGTGTGGTCGTGATTGCTGCATTTGCAAATATAGCAGTCAATATAGCAATCAAATTTTTCAGTGGGTGAAGGATTGCACGCGGAAAAAAGGTCGATCTATTCGAATAATGTCCTCGTTTTTCGTTAATAGAATTCCCATTAATGAACAGTTGCAATATGACAAAATGTCGCTTGATCATCCGTAATGAAAATCTCGGGGTCAAACTGCTTTGGTACACGGGACAGGATTATTTCACAATAGTAACAATAACCAGTTTTCACACCAGCATCCAATATCTGCAGCTACTCATCCATCACAATGCCTCCTCAAACGAGAATACCACAACTACCATATTAATAGTTTGCAGAAATGTGGTGGAAGCATCATGCGCAATATTCTTGCCAGATTGGCCGATGTTCAGAATCAACGCTGAGACTGAATGTACTGTCATTTGTAAAAAACCACCTTGCCTTGCTGCTCTGTTGTCTAGTTCTTTTGTTCTAATGTCTATGGAGAGCTATTAAAGTGCAAAACTTACTGGCCACCGAATAAAAAAAAAATCTGCTTTTGTGAAACAGTGCACTGTGTGTCTGTGAACTGTGTTGATATATTTGTCGTGCGTTGTGGAATCATCTGGTTGTAGTAGAACCAAAATACCTAGCTCTAATTGGTCCCATGCGTTTTTCAGTTGCTTTTGCTGTGTGTTGTTTGTTGATAAGACTATAAAACAATTTCTACTGGAGACAATGGGCGATCATTACCAATCCTCAGACCTCTGACCTTAACACTCTGACCGGCGCGGGGTTCCACAAAGAAAGCCCATATTTCTGAAAACTTCCATGAGAAAGAAATATTATCTTGATTCAAATACTGAAATGCCCCTGGTATTTTATACCTGGATTTACGTATTTGTAATATATTGCCTTGGTATTTTAATATATTGCTTGGACATATTTTAAGTTGCACGTATATATACGTTTTTACAGATATCAACAAAAAATATTCTAAGCCGTATATATAAGTGTATATATATATATACACGGCCTTGCCGGTCAGACAGTCTTTAACCTTTTGACCACTAACGGGACAAATATATCCCACTGAAAGATTAAAAATTGCTACTGCGTTAAAAAGTAGTTCTGTGTGAGGGCAATAGCAAAGTTATTTGACACACTATTAATGCTTCACCTGGGTCGTTTTCTTCGATAATCTCTACTTCTAAACCCTTTTAAACTTAGCTCACTGGCGGCCGAGCGGTAAAGTCCCTGAACACTAATATTTCGGTCCGATGTTCGAATCCCGCGAACGGACTGAGCACCGCCTGAGATAACCACTGACCTGACTTTGTTGTAAAAGTCTTACAGTGTTAATAGTCATCCTGGCAGAAGGGAATATTTCCCCCGTGTAAAAATATAAATATAATTATTATATGGGCATACAAGGCCTGTGTATAAGCATAGATATGTTAATTAAAAACATTGTCTTGTACAAGTTACATATGGTAGTTACATAAAATCATGAAAGCTATGTGTACATTTAAACATTATCTGAATTCATATTTACAATAATTTTACTGAGATAATCAAACTTGTAATTCATTTACACATTGACTGGATTTTCAATATCATTTAAACTGCTTTAGAATATTATTTTTATCAAGCACATACAAACTGAATAGTAATATGCTTACATTACAATAGTTTTGCTCTTACAGTCCTGCTACTATTCTACGGGGTGAGCTACTTTTCTAGTGTTGATTTTCAGTTGTTGTAGTATTTTGAATTGCTATTAAAATTATACTGCGAAGATACAATTATCAAGGGAGGGGAAGAATTTCTTAGTACCTAGCTGAGCATAGCCTGATTACCTCCTCTATTTTAGTTTTCGTCTGCTTGTTTCTGCAGGTATTCTCCGCCCATTGCGGCCAGTATTCACTGTTTGGCATTTTTAAATGCAGTTTATCGGTTTGTGGGCAGTTGAAGAGGAAGTGATCTGCATCAACTACCGCACCACATTCACACAATTCTGATGCTCGTATGCCGAATCTTTTAACATAATGTGGGAAGGGACCATGGCCAGTATAGAATTGAGTTTGTGCTCCGCTGTACACTGGTGTACAAAAATTAAGGACGAAGTCGAAAATTTAGCATATCAGCTGAACGAAGAGGCAGAGCGGACAGAAAGACCAATCAGGAGATTAAGTAAGGTGATGTACGGTAGCACATGCGCAGATATGCAGGTAGACGTAATGGGGGAGTGTTTGAGTAGTATAAAGCATGTTGTCGGTGTAAGATCAGTATTTCTGGCAAAGAGATTGCACGCCGTATAGCAATTAAAATCACACCGAGTTGCTGCCTCAGCGAGAAATTGCGAATAAGCAATCTGTTAAACGACATTTGGATGCTTTTACCCGAGGTCGAATCATTGGGAAGTTGGAGGAAGGCCGCAATGTGACAAGTGTGGCTGCAGAGTCCAGAATTGCTCACAGCATCGTTTCATGACTTTGGAGACAATTTCAAACTACAGGAACAGCTATCCGGGGGTTTAGTAGTGATCGTCCACGAGGAACCACACCCGCAGATGACCGGTATATTGCCTTACAGGCCAGAAGAAACAGGCGGCCGACAGCGGGAGAAATCGCTAGACACACGACACAGGCGACTGGACGACCGATATCGCGTTTTACCGTGGCCAGAAGACTGCACGGAGGTGGTCTGTTTGCACGACGCCCTGTACGATGTGTACCTCTAATGCCTGCCCATCGGAGAAGGCGTTCTCTCTGGTGTCGGGAAGATTGGAATTGGAGAGACAATGCACGGGGACGAGTACTCTTTACAGATGAGAGCAGATTCAGTCTGAGTAGCGATTCTCATCGCATACTCATCTGGAGAGAGCGGGGAAGCCTCGAACATCATTGAAAGGGAGAGGTATGGAGGTAGCGGTGTTCTCGTTTGGGGAGGCATCATGCTTGGTAGTCGTACAGACCTTCACATATTCGACGCAGGTTCAGTCAACGGGACCTGTTATTGTAACGAGATTCTTCTTCCATATGTGCGTCATTTTAGGGGCGCTATGGGTCCGCAGTTCCTTTTCATGGACGACCATGCACCATGTCATCGCACAGTAGCTGCCGAACAGCTTTTAGAGAGTGAGGATATTGAACGTATGGATTGGCCGGCACGATCTCCGGATCTCAATTCCATCGAGCATGTATGGGATTTTCTAGGCAGACGCTTGGCAGCTCGTGCCTTACCACCAGTAACGATTCCGGAGCTTCGATTGGCGCTGCAAGACAAATGGGCAGCAATGCCTCAACAACTCATTGACACCCTCATTCTCAGCATGGGCAGACGCTGTGAAACCTGCCTAGCAGTCAGGGGAGATCATATCCCGTATTAAAGATTCTTGCTGGACACCCATCACAGGGATGTTTCGGCCTTCAGTCGCATTGTGCTCCATGCTACTTTTTCAATAAAGCTTCTTTTTATCCCTCTGATTTCTCTTTTAGTAAGTGTTGCTTACATTACTCATGTCCTTACGTATTGGGGATCTTACGGTATTAAATGTGTTGATTTGGAAAGCTTTTGTACAAAGTTATATTGAAAAAAACCGTCTCGTCCTTAATTTTTGCACACCAGTGTATGTATTAACTGAGCATGCCGCGAACGGACTGGCTGTATAAGCGTTTTTGTGGTTTTTCCCATGTGTAATGTGCATACTAGCCAGTTTTCCTAGAACGTCCTCCACGAAGGCAGATAGCCCTAGTGTACTTTGGCGTAATCTCAGTAAAACAAACCATATTATATTATTGTTATGAAACGAGTTCTTCGGGGCGACAGTTAAAATGTGAAACCTTTCAGATTTTTTTACCTTTTTATCATTTCTTCGCAACGCTTTTTTTAATTTTAAGTTTAAATTAATAATTAAGTTTTTATATCATTTCTCTCAAAAAGAAATTCATCTGAGAGGTTATTTTTTTAATGAATGGATTAAGATTAAATTTTATTTTACTGTTCGTTCGATGTCGGATTCCTCTAATATTTATTTTGCCGTGTTTACACAACTTTTTTAGTCTAAAGGAAAACAATAGTCCCTCTCCTTTTGCGTCGAATTACTCTGAATGTCCATTTCATTTTTCAAACTGTTGCCATCAAATATTATCTCACTATTATATTTGAAGACATTGTAATGAAGAATCTGCATAAATGTATGTATGTTTCTCTCATTGTGATAAAACAACGGTACCTAGAGCCATCCAATTTTGAATGACGTAATCCTACAGCGAATATGGGCATCTGGAAGCCCAAATTTGGAATTTGATTTATTATCGATTCCATATTTTGTAAAACTTTAATGGATTTATGATTAACAAACTCGAGGGTTTCAAAACGAGCAATGGCAACTTTGTACAGAAAAAAATTTTTTATCTCCAGCGCGTAAGAGTGTGTATCAGAAATTTTAAAGATATGCTCAATTTAAAATTATTCTGCGATATTGCTCTTGAACTGAATTTTACGGTTTAAGTGGGAAGAACATGATATTTAATAAATAAAGGTAACACACAAAATATTTTAAAAAAAATGCCCCTTTGGACATAATACATAATTTAAAACCTGAAACCTTTCAGATTTTTTTTTCTCCCTATAATTGCATTATTGATACATGCAGTCATGTTTTTCAGCATTACATTTAAAGGTCTTATTTCCAGGAAGTTGTGAATCACTCATTTCGGTCCTTAAAGAAAGAAAAATTTAGCATTAAAAACACAAAACTAAATTCAAGAAAACAAATTCTGAAAGTTTTCAGATTTTAACTGTCGCTCAAAAGGTTACAGTAACTTAATAACTTACAGCGTTAAGATTTTTTTACGCTCTCGCTGAGCTCGCAGCTTACCAATCTGCTGTTACACTTACTCCTACTAGCACATTTTTTTTCTTTTCACTTTATCATTAACCATCACTTTCTTCGCATTTATGCCATATACAATTCAACAGCAAAATTACAAATATTTTAAAAGCAGTATAACAATATACGTTTAAAGTTCCCGATGCAGCGTTAAGTGTTAACATACATTTTTTATATTCTTTTGAGTTTTTCTCAGTTCATCATATCAATATTCAGTTTTCTTAGGAAGATGGTTTACAAAACTTTTTGTCTTTTTATTATTAACGTTTTGCGTGTTTACCTTATTAAGCAAATATCACATTCTTAGCGCTTACGCTACATGAATTTCGAATCGATAGAAAAATCACAAAATATTTAAAAACAGCCTATCTTTAGAATTTTTGATACAGTCTCGCGCGCTGTAAATACAAATGCTCTATTCCCTACAGTGTTGCCACTGCTTGTTTTGAAATCTTAAGTTTATTAAGAAAAAATTCGTTAAAGTTTAAGAAAAATATTAAATAGATGTTAAAACAAATTTGAAATTCAAATTTCGGCATTCCAGGAGCCCATTTTCGGGTTGAGGACTACGTTATTCAGAATTGGGTGGCTCTAGGTATCGAAACGCAGTCGCATGGACCTGCTCTGCACCAATCAGAGTTATCTCCATGCGACGGAAAAGAATCTACCACCCACCGCCGGCGGCATTCACTGAATCAATGATAGTAATATTACAATGTTAAATTCACAATGCCATCCATCACATAATAATCAGTATGAAAAATATATATACAATCAATTAATCATTACATTATCATGGATAGGATCTATGTTACGGAGAGTGGAACTTATATATTAACCAGTTTCTAAACCTATGTCTTATTCAATACGTCATAACTTTTATGTTTTTATCAGTTTACACACTTAATGATTTGTGTGTCCGTATTATTGTTGCAGTTATCCACAGAGTAGGCCAGTCACATCAGTTCAGGCAGTTGATAGTTCCATATCCCAAAGTATATGATGTTGTGTCGACTATTCTATGTTCATATAAACTGGATTCTAAGTTAACTTAATTCTAAGTTAAGCAATTTGCACACTGTGTCGCAGTTATCCACAAAGCAAACACGAAATTGCAGTTGGAAAGTTCATTGTAATATGTACACTATTTTACTATTATCCGCAGAAGCAAATGTTTTGTAAATAATAACTTGACTCCCAGATGATTAAAAAAAAAGAAGGAAAGAAAACTAATTCTTAAATTTTTTCAATACAATTCTAAATTGTGCAAAACTACAGATTTGTTATACAATTCCAGTCTGTACAAATTGACTGGTGTTCCAACAGTAGAAAGCACATATTCTAAAAAATGCTATTATTTATTCCATTACATGTATCTAATTGTGTTTATATAAAAAGGCTACAATAACACACAATTTCTTCAAGTAGCTAAAACGTCTACTGGAAAACAGGAACTAATTCCCAATTATAATGGACATAAAATACATAATTATTCAGTACCGTTGTTTTTTCACTGTGCGAGAAACATACATACAGACATTCATGCAAATTATTCATTGTTTAATTTCATTAAATATAATACAGGGCGATAATATATGGTTGCAGCAATTTGAAAAGCGATGCAACGCATTGAAGTGTTTCGACGCAAAATGCCGTTTCGAGACTAACTCATTTTGGAGCTAAAAATCCTTTTACCATTAATCTCAGACTGATAACACAATATGGAGTATCTGAAAAAACCCAGTGGTTCTTCTTACGTGTACAAATTTATCGCGAATCTGATGTTTCGTAATACGAATTTTTTTAGATGACCTAAAATGATGAAGTACCTTAAATAATAGCCCCTTTACTCTTAACGAATCTCATCGTGACCTCAAAAATATATTAAACTTAATTCTGAACTATATTATGCATGTATCCAGTATTCTTTTTCTGCCTCGGAAGATCTAAGTACATGCATCATTAATTTGCCTGAAAGAGTTTCTCTACAATTAAACAAAAAAGGCATAAATAAATACATAAACTTGCATGTAAAGTATATATACTTACTATATGTTGTTGCATATAAACTTCTAATAAAACAACTTAATATTTCATACACGTATTTACCCCTAGTTTTCCGACAAGTAGTGCTTTTCATCTAGATAAAATCCTAATCTAGAATTTCTTAGAAAAATAATAGCGCTCCTATTTAATGCCGAGTAATAAATCTTCTTGGAAGAATTGCGCCTTATAACAGAATGTACAGTTTTATTACTGGCATTGTGAGAATAATGTAAGAAGGTTGTGGCCATAATGATGCTGTTTTATGTGTGGAATAAAAGGGAGAAGAAAATTAAGAAAGAAACACATGCCAACGAACGTATGTGTTGTTTTAGTTATAAAATGCTTCCTCATTAGTTTTTGTATGAAAATAAGGTGCTTCTTTCGTAGATTATTTCTCATTACCAGAGATTCATAATTTTTTCCCCTCTAAACATTTCTTTACTTTTATGTTAAATGTTTTGTAAAAAGATATAACTAAACACTTTCTTCGGCGATTAATTACGAAATTATTTTTTGCCTTATTGGGATTTATTCATTATCAGTGTATCAGACAATATCAGTGGCAATAAAAATGTTACGTTTAGCAAATTTTAAAGATATGTGGATACGACAAGCAATGTTAGCTATACTGTGAAATTATACACTGAAAGTAGAAGCAGAATATCCTCACAAAACTTACAGAAAAAAAAAAAAATCTTAAAGCTTTTAGATTTTATATTACTCCCAAAGAGCGTTTCCTTAACATTTTGTGTGTTAGCTTTATTTATTAAATATCATGTTCTTCGCACTTAAACAACAAAACTCAATTCAAGAGCAATATCACAAAATATTTAGAAAGAGCATATCTGTCGAATTTCCGATACACAGTTTCGCGCGCTGGGGATAAAAATGTTTTGGTTTTCCATACAGTGTTGTCTTTGCTCGCTTTGAAATCGTTCAGTTTGTTAATCAAAAATTCGTTAACGTTTTACAAAATATGAAGTAGATAATAAAGCAAATTTCAAATGTGGGCTTCAAATGCCCATCTTCCAGTGGAGAACTACACTATTCAAATTTGATGTCTCTATTATGTACTGTAAAACGAAATTAATTGCCCATCTGAGTTAATTATCCCTTTGGGCTAATAAAATCTTAATGTTTGTTTCAAAGTGAGGACTGTACGTTTTCTGCCTTTGTTATGGCTTTTATTCGTAATTTATATAAAGAAAATTTCGAATTAAGATCAAGTTTCCTCCCTTATACTTTTTTTTTTTTTTTTTTTTCATTTTCAGCATGGAACTGACAACAATGCCTTAGACTTTAACTAAACACCACTTAGGCAAATCTTAGTTTTGCTTTAGTTACATATAAACCTCATTTTCCATCAACGCAAATATTAAAACTAACTTTACCACCTGGAAATGTAACTATACCTCTTGCATTTTGATAGGAAAAATAAGTGCTATGATAAGCAGGAGAGTCTGCAATTTTTACTGTATCACAAATATGGGTGTCCGAATCAAATGTATCATCTACTATATATGCATATATCCTCAGTTTTTGATGCAGCACATCATGAACAGTTAATCAAAACACAAATAATTCACGAGTTCCCTGCCTGATCGACTGACCAGGGCTCCGAACGAAAGCTTGTCGAACATCTTCCACACGTGAATCAGAATGTGAACGCCGATCACCTCCGAATCTTTTCCGTACACTTCCCGTTTCGAGAAGCGTTATGTGCCACTTTTTTATGCTCTTAATCTGGGGTGGATTTCATTTATAAACTGTTTGAAACATTCTTTGCCACTTTTACTACGGATTTGTGTTCTGCATACCAGAGAACAATTTGTGTTTTCTCTTGCGGTGACGCCATTTTTTCGTTTGTCCGCTCAGCAAAAGCGAGGGTGCGTCAGACGCGAAAAAAAAATATTGCCTCCAAACTGTAACCAATATCGCCCTCATGACACTAAAACTTCGTTTTTAATCGACTGTTCAAAATAAATGCATTTGATTCGGACACCCTGTACTTCTGTTCTATTTTGTATAGGGTGGAGCAACAGAGTAACTGTATTCTTCGAGAAACTGTATTCTTCGGGCCACTGTTATTTGCCCCACCGGATATAAGTGGCACCAGTGGTTGAGCAATAAAGTCGTTGAACACTGGTAGTTCTGATCTAGGCTCGATACCAGGCGAACAGGTTTTGCTGCTTGGGCCTTTTCGTGTTTTTCTCCATGTGTAGCGTGTACACGAGACAGTTTTCCTTAGAAAGTCCTCGACAAAGGCATCCCTCCCGTTAGGCAGATAGCCCTCGCGTGTTTTGCCATAATTAAATAAACCAGGCCATCTCTTTTGTGTAATGAATTTTGCGTTAAATTCTCTTTTAAATGATTTGTAAACATTTTCATATCTTAAACTATGACAGTTTTATAAGCCTGCAAATTTGCAAGTCTATAGTTTGGAGGTTATTGTTTACACGGGGTCACATTTTCATAGAGAGGATGATTTACGACAAAACATCTCCAGTGACATTTTGGTAACCTTTGTTTCTTAGCTTGTTGTTTTTTCTATAAAAGGTCTATAAAGGATTTTTTTTGTCCATAAAAGGTGCCCTAGACAGTTGCTGGGGTCCGGACTACACCCGAATATTCTTTGAAAGCCACCGGGTGTCCGGAATTCTATACTCGCCTGTTTTAGTTTGGAGGTTATTGGTTACCCGGGGTCACATTTTCATAGAGAGGATGATTTACGACAAAATATCTCCAGTGACATTTTTGGAACCTTTGTTTCTTAGCTTTAGTTGTTTTTTATATAAAAGGTCTATAAAGGATTTTTTTTGGTCCATAAAAGGTGCCCTAGACAGTTGCTGGGGTCCGGACTACACTCGAATAGTCTTTGAAAGCTACAGGGTGTCCAGAATTCTATACTCGCCTGTCTGTAAAATGTATAACTCCAGTGACAATTATTTGTAATTTGTGTTCCTCTTTCAGTTTAGCTTTGTTCCGATATTTTTCCTTCACTTAAGCAACTAAAAACTTCATTAATAATGTCTACCAATTATAGCTGACAATTACACCGCTTATGGAATCAGTTGCTAATAGCTGTCTTTCAATAGTTCAATACCCACCACACGCAGAGAGATGTAAGAACGCTGAGCGCTGGTAGCTGGGCTTTGGTATTAATCGCTGTGAATTGGACCGAATGTGTGAGAGTTTTCGTGGTTTTTTTTAACCCATTTCGTAACGTGAATAACAACTTTGTCCACCTCAAAATTTCCTCCACGAAGGCATCCATTCTTTTACGCTGATAGTCCTGGCCGGCTTTACCACAATCTAAATAATCAAAGCCATGAGATTGCATAGGGTTAGGACTATATATCTAGAAACATTTTATCGACAAAAGATATCTAGAAGTCCAAAATGATTGAAAAAAAAATGTGACCCAGTGTAAAGATAAGACTCTTGTACGCTGGTATATCCTATAAGAAGTTTCGGTTGTTGTGGTACTTTCTGTAGGAGTCTTCAAAAGCACAAATGATTGTACCCTAGTGTGTTGAATACAAACTTTTATGCTAAGCAGCGTTTCCGTTTCGACAACAGATTGAGCATTCTTAATGAAATTAACACGTTTAGCTGAGCATTTTTAATGAAATTAACACGTTGAGCTGAGTATTCTTAATGAAATTAACACGTTTAGCACCAACCAAAACATGAACAATTTTAGGGTTGGGTAAGGACTTTTAAGACGAGTAAGAGAGTAGGTGTATATGTTATCGTGAAAGACCGAAATTGGAGAATGTCGACTTTCACCGGAGAATGTCAACATTCACCAAATATGTCGGTGAAAGATCGAATATTGCATGCTCTGGTGTAGGTCAAAAAGAGAGGAGTATATATATATATATATATATATATACACACGCTGTCACTGCAAAAAGAAGTGTTCCGCAAATTAATGCAGTTGTAAAAGCAAGGGCCTCTTGTGCAATTCAAAGTGCCATAACAGTTTAAGTTGTTGCAATAAATAAGATTTGAATCACATAATTTAGTAAGTTTTTTTAACTTATATTATTCTCCTTTCTCATTTTGAATGTACTGCGTGTTTTAAGTTTTTATGTTCTCAAGTTCTTTAAGTCTCAAGTGCGCTTTTTCGCGACTGAATTACGGAGAAGAAAATATAGTACTTTTCCGTTTCGCCGGCGCAAATCTCGCCAAGCAGACTTTGTTGGCGAAAGCATACAGTATACACATAAAAAATGTTAACAAATGTTAGTTCTAAGAATTTTTTATTTGGAAGGCATAAACATTTTAATATGGTTTAAAATTTTGTAAAAAGCCAATACATAAGACAATAAATTTGTAAAAAGACATTAATTTAGCAATTTACTATGCTTTCAGGGTTCAACATCCTGATTCGCCGGTTCGTATCACGTGACCCCAAGTGATGTTATGTAAACTACGCTACAAAAACTAATTCTCTCAGTAATTATCTACATTAATTTCAAGTTAAATCTTAAATTAAATCTTATGGAATACAAGTTTAAATACAAGAATTATTTCAATTCGTACGAATAGCTAACTTAGAAATTATGTAAAACCGCAGTGCTTTACTTCGCTAGTGCATTCTCATTAGATTTGATGAATTTAACCCATGATTTTGCCTTTTCTATATTTTCGCCTTCGAGTGAGTGGTGGAATTGCATCCTAATTACCGCAAATGGTCTTAGGGCATAAAATTTAACTATCTATTAAAACTTCTATATAATTGTGCCAGTATTGAAAAAAAAAAAAAAAAAAAAACAATCTATCTGATAAGAAATGGCTGCGACTTGTTTTGAAAATGAAAGGTAAAAGGTTACCAGCGAAGATATTCCGTTTGGCATCAGTTGTACCATTATTGGCGACTTTATCATGTGCGCCAGCAAAACCGGAAAAGTACCAAAAATATAATATTCTTATATGCTCAACATTTACCATTAGTACATGGTGAATGTCGACATTTACCGGTGTAAGTCAGAAACAAGAGTATTTGGAAAATATTTCGGACATACAGCAAGCGACTATGTGAATGTTGACGTTCACCGGTGGAAGTCCTCTTTCTCCAGATTTCGGTGTTTCACCATAACATATATATATATATATATATGCGCTTTACCTGTAATAATGTAATTTGCGTCTGAGGACTGTATAAATAGTAACTGCCAAATATATATGCGCTTGGTACTGACGATTGCAATAAAAAAAGGAAGTGCACAATTAGATGTTACAGAAATCCCATATACACAATTTCAGCGTTCTTCCGCTAATCGTTTGAGTTGTGCAAGATACACACACACATACGTACGTACGCACAAACGTCACGAAAAAAAATCTCTTCTGAATCCATTTTACAATCCTTTTTGTAAAAAAGAGTTCTTTATTCTGTCCTTGCATACAACTCTTGGAGCGGGACAGCTTCCGTCCTAAGGTGCTATGGCCAATCGGAATTAAGTGCTGTACCGCGCACCGACGACAGGAATTCTCCTGAGTCAACTCCATGTCCTTACATACAGACATCACGCCAAAAAAAAAAAACCCCGTAAAAATGGCTTCCGGAACTTTCAAAATTAATATTTCCTTTGAAATATGACACCTAAATTTTTCGCGATTTCAATACTTCCTTTACTTTGTACAAGAAAATAAAACTCAGCTTGCAAACATGACATGGATAGGTATTCCTTTAAACGCCTTTTATCGAAGCGTCTTTGAAAAACATTTCAGAGAAGAAAAAATATCGGGGTGTGGAATGTTCCCGCCACTTTATAATAGCTTCATGGCACATATCATATCTCCCTAATAAACATCCTACTCCCTCCGGGAAATACTTGTTTGTACGCTTCCGCTGTGACTAAAACCGGTCTGAGAGCCCTGCTATTAAAAATGTCACACAGCCCCCTATAAAAAAACTTACGTATAGTAATTACATACTTTCACCGCAAAGAGATAATAATTCTAACAATGTAACTGTAGGAGGTTTTTCATTTTCACGTTAGACTTTATTCCTCTGATATTTCGTATATTACCTTTATATTAAACATCTGAGTTAGCGTCCTCAGTAGGACTAATTTTCCACCTGGCGCTTAAAACTTTAAAATCAAAATTAATCAGTAAAAAACTGAAATATTTTATGAAAGATTGTAATAAATTTGTATTTAAAGCTTATCTTGAATATTATTATATAAAGCATTTATAATACCTTTAATAAAAGCTGAAATTGGTATATAAATATTGTTTCTTAATAGTCTGTCATTCATATTATTTATTTATATTTAAATAAAACATAAATGAAAAATGAAACGAAATGCAAACTATACATGTATTTAAATAAAATATATATGAGTTTTTAAAAGTGCAGCCTCTAAATTTAATATTTAAATTTTTAAAAATGTATAATTAAAAAAAATATATCTAATAAATAAAATCTCCTGTTAATTTTTCAAGTATTTTATTTTCTCCTATCTGACAGTTCTGACAATAGAATTTTTGTTATTTTAATAGAATTTTTAAACTCTTATGTTAGATTATGTACATTTTGAGACTGCAGCCTACACCGTAATTAATGTTTTTGAGGTATAATTTTATAATTTATATTTAAGTTATGGCAGTATTGCAAAATTATTTCATTTCTATCATGAGACTAACTGTTTGAATAAAGAAATATTGCGTACACCGAGTGACTGTGTATAACAGAAACTCTTCTGTTACATACAAAATTATTGCAGTCTGACGTAATCTTTGGCAATATCTACCGATCCCTGCATTTTCGATCATTATTGAACAGATTCTAAGAGGTCGCAGCAAATCTTAGAAGTCAGCAAGATGTATTACCTTCTGAACCATATTACCATGCCTATCGTTACTTGCTCCTTTGCTCGTAAATGTTCTATTGTCAGTTTCCTGTTAATATCATACTCTGATCTGAAATATGATATCCATGTGCTCTATATTATATCCTTTTTTTCTTTTTCAGTTTTTGCCAAGAATAATTCATTTGGCGAAATTCTTAATTTACAGCAATCTATTTTCATTTCCTTTTTTCATTGTGCACGAGCGGAAAAAAAAGGTTCATTATTCATTTTTTCAAATAAATTTAACCAAGTGCGTAAAGCACGTTTGGCGTTATTATCGCTTATAACAAATATGCAAAGCCCAATGTAATAAGTTCACGTATCGCTTTGGAAATTCTGAATAAGAAAATAATTTTTCACATATACATAGAAATGCATCTACTTTAAGATGATTGTAAAAATTTGAAAGTCATAATTCAAAAATGTTTTTGAAAAAATTTATAAAAATTACTAAAAAATACAAATTAAAAAAATCGAAAAATATCTGCGAATTTTATTTGAACTGATACTAAATTTTGAACCGTGAAAGAAGGAATCAAGCAAGTTTAATAAAAAAGAGATACTAATGAATATGTACCGAATTGAATTAACATTGAGAAGTTAAAATTTTGGGAGCTAATTTTCTAAAAACTACTCGTGCGATTTTTATATAACGTAGCGCTTTGGCCTAATTTGAGCCGTAGAATCAAAATATGGAAAAAAAGGTATATTATTTCCGAAAACTTCCGATTTTGTGTCAAAATACCTAAGTTAGCTCAATATTATATATAAATTTAATACGTATCCTAAGTCGCTTGAAAACTGCAAGTTAAATTTCGTCAATCGCCCTAGCAGAACAGGAGATATAGAAGTGTCGCCCCTTTTTTGTGCAAGGTTAATGCAAAGTAAAAGGAAGAATTTATTGTTTAGTAATTTATCCATTTATTAATATTTCTCTTGATATAATATCGTAATAATTTACTTTTGGTTTGGCATGTAAATCTTAATTTTAACTCTCTTAAATCTTCAGGGCAGGTATGAATTCTCAAGGACAGAAAATGTTTTCCTTGCAGTAATCAAAAGCAAAGATCATCTTTGTAATTTCATTTAAAGAAAAAAAAAAAAAAAAAAACTGGAATCTGATTTTCTACTTTTCTTTCATGCTGCACCTATTGGAATACAAGTTTTCAAGAATTTAGAAGGAAAAAAAAAAAAAAAAAAAAAATCTGAAAGGTTTCAGATTTCAAATTATGGCCAAAGGGGCGTTTTTTAAACTTTTTGTGTGTTACCTTTATTTATGAAATATCATGATTTATTTGCACTTAAACCATAAAATTGAATTCAACAAAAATATGACATTATATTTAAAAGAGCATTTTAAATATATTAGAATTATATTAAATATAATATATTAGGATTATATTAAATATAATATATTAGAATATATTAAATATAATTAGAATTTCCGAGACACAGTTTGGCGTACTGGAGATAAAAATGTTTTTTTCCCCGTACAGTGCTACCATTGCTCACTTTGAAATCATTGAGTTTTTTAATCAAAAACTAATAAATGCTTTACGAAATATAAAGTATATAATAAAACAAATTCCAAATTTGGCTTTCATATATCCATATTCGGATGGTGACGTACGTTATTCAAAATTTGAAGGCTCTAGGTACCGTTGTTTTTTTACATTACGAGAAACATCCATACATTCATGCAGATTCTTCATTATTTAAATTTTTAAAATATAATCCAGGGAGATAATATTTGGTGGCAGCAATTTGAAAAGTAATTCGGACTTTAAAAGTTTTCGACGCAAAATGCCAAAACGAAATTAATAGCCCTTCTGAGCTAACGCTCTTTGGCTAATAAGTAAATACTTTGCAGTTATCTGTGCTGGTTATGGCTGGAAGGAATTTATTATTTGTTTACTATTCCCAAAACACTGCTTATCATGTTTCGTGAATATTCCATGCTGTTCTGTAGTAGTCTTAGAGCTGCGGGTACAGTCGAATGGTAAGACGACAGATAACTGTTTTTCATGAAATTACATGAAGCAGATAAATATTAACTGGAAAGACGTTTAAGCCAAATTTCTGTTTTGCAGAAAGCAAAAGCCTATTGTTTTTTTAGTGGGGAGGCAGGCAGCATATGTGTCTGAAGTCGCGAACTACTGTTGTCTCAGGCAAATGTCAAAAAAATAATCAGTTGTAATCAGGCATGATGTCTTTACTACTGGGTGTGTTAAATGATGAGTTAAGAGACAGCTTCGGTGTTCTCTGCATACTAAATTTCACCTACAGGGAATATTTGCAATTAAGTAATAAACACTCAGCGAGATTCAACTCCGACAGCAGCTCATTACAAATGACCTTGTACTTAAGAATCCATTCCAAAGCGTGACTAATACTTTGACAAAATTCTGCATTGCTATTGTCCATTGTTAGGCCACTCGCTGTGGAGAAAATTACTCTGCCCTAACCCTCCCGCTTGACAATTATTTTACTGAGGTAAGGAAAGAGAATTCGAATGAATTTCCGTTATTAAGGGAGAAGTAGCGTGTACAAATGTTTTTTCGTTCTATAGAACGCTGTATTTTTTTACCTTTTATATCGTCTCTATTTATGTTCAGCGATGTGAGGGTGTAAAGGGAAAGGAAGATAGTAGGAATGCGTTTTGGATGCATTGATGTTAGACTTTTGTTGCCGGCGGCTGTATTTACATATGAACGATTTTGTGCTTTTAAATGCAATTCTGAAAAAGCAAGGTTGTGCAATTATGCTAATTGGTGACCTTGATTATAATGTTTTGAGACCACCCAGATAATTGTAATTTATATATATCCGAGAAATGACAGAAAAGTTAAGCGCCGTAATTCTTTCTAAATGTGTTAAAAATGTTGTGGCAGCAGTATCTGGTCACCTCACGATCAGATCAACTAGACATACCAAACATTATATGTCTTATGCTTAATGGAACTTAACTGAACTGGCTAACTCCTGCTGATGACACAATGAATATAGCTTCTGTTGCCTGACAGGCGTCTTTAGATTCCAATATCTAGTTAAACCCTACGTTTTTACACTATTGTCTAACTAAAGTAGAACCTTTCAGAAGCTGTACTACTGTCTTTGCACTTATACAAATCCCTGCCTAGGAGCATGGCGCTTATCGCGTGTTTCCACAGCCCAATCACACAATCGCCGGTAATCGAACCCCGGACCAAACTACGAGTGTTCATCGGTTTTTTACCGCTCGGCAGCTGGTGGACCCTATTTGACTTTTTTTGGCGTTTACAACAGGTTTAGAAAAACGCAGGATCGTCATATATGCAACCAATGTACAACATTAAAAACATTAATGTCTTGCTGGGCTTTCCATATTTGTGAACGAAACTGAGGAGAAAATCTGTTTTTTCTGTTTCAGAATAGTGAAATATGCACTGAAAGTTCTGTTCTAAAATGTTACACGTACAGATGTTATGTGTTTGTAAATACAATGAGATTTTGAATTATTTCGCATGCAGGATGTTGTACTGTGACATTACAGCAATTCTAATACATCAGGGGTTCTCAACCGGTGATACGCGTACCACTGGTGGTACGCAAGAGAAAAATAGGTGGTACGTAAAGAAGCAGGCTATTTTTAACTACTTACTGAATTATATATTTTTTATTTATTTCTATACATTACAAAAGTTGGTTAATTTGCTTTGAACTGTCTTCTTGTCTCTTTCTTGTGTTATTGCTCCTCAGACAAGACTCGTGGCGTAACATTACTTCTAAAGACCATTACCTTGCAAGATCAACAGTAGACAAAAGGGGCTCCGTCGTGGCATTGATTTTAAAATTGCTCCGTCAAGTCGCAGTTTTGGGAACCGCTGATTTACTGAAATGGGGTGTTTAACGCAGACCATATCACAGTATGCTGTATCTCATAATATAATTAATGAGGATAAAATAATATATGAAGAAAACTTTTAATATTTACCCTTATATATATATATATATATATATATATCAAGCAAGGTAGTAATTACAATTTTGAAATCGACGTTCAAATAAATTAAATTTCCCTTGAAAAGTCAGTTTGGAAGTCGAATTAGGCTAATTTACCATTTTCCGTTTACCTTTTTATCTGATTCTGTTTTTTTAATGTTTTACCTGTTTAATGGTTTGATTTTCATATGTATTAATTTTTTTAAAACGTGTTGAACTTTTTGGAGTAGCAGCTCTTGGTAACTTTTAGGCGAGCTTACTACATTTATATATATATATATATATATAATTAAATTCAAAAATTAAAACTCAACATCCTGATTGAGTTTTTTCTCTAACGCTCGTCAATTTATGCGATCTGAGATTTGTTCAAGTGTGGTAGTGGTATTAATGTTGTGGGAGCAGTTTCAATTTTTGTTTAGATGGAACGCGTTTGTCAAAAGGTTGAGAACCGCTGCTAATGCATACTAATTTGGGAATATTCGTTCTCCTAACGTTTTATCGCTTGTTTTGTTATTTTATGTGGTGCATATACATATTTAACTAATTGCTTATATTAATCTCAACATTTGTACTTCCTTCTACGAAGTAAAGGAAATTTGGAAATGGCGAAAAATTTCGCGCATCATATTTCAACGAAAGTATGCATTTTGACCATTCTCGAGTCCATTTAAAAGATGTTCTTTTATGACTTCTGTGCGTATGAACGGAATAAAGGTCTCTTTCCCCCAAAGCGGATTCTAAACTGCATTTAAAATTGATTCAGAATAGATATTTTCGTGACGTCTTTTTTCGTTTCATATGTATGTATTTCGCATAACTAAAATATGGGTAGCTTCAGAACATTGAAATTTTGTATATTGGACTGCTATAACAATGTAGTTCTTCACCTCCTTTTTTGGTTTCAATTGGGAACACAGAAGGAATTATATATATATATATATATATTCTCTCTGTTACCTCACTTGGTGAGTTCAGTTTTTTATTCTTATAAATTGATAAATTGTGCATTTTTTGCTTTCAAAGGGATTGAATTATGGTGTCCTTATGGTCCAGTTAACGTTCTTATGCCTTTAGTTAATCTGCATGCCGCATTTGTAGAATTACCAATTTGAAAGTGCTACTAACCATAACGAACCGCCATGTATTTACATTTGAAACTCAGTAGACTAGTGAACTAAGTCAGTTTCTGCACCTTCAGTGTCTTTTTGCTGAGTGGGACCAAAAATAAACTTTCAGATTTGTGCACCGAAAAATCTGCCTTCTTGCCCGCTGGCCGAACTGCGTGTTTTTGCGTAGGAACTCTAATTTTAATATTAACAAATTTTTTAACTGTATTTGTTTCATGTTTTTCTGTATTTTACAATTTTTAGTGAAGATAGTTTGAGTTTTTATGTATTTTTGCCGTGAGAACTGAATTGATTGAATGAGAAATATATCGCTAATGATATTTGAGTAAATAAGTTTAAATGAAATGCAGCAAAAAATGTCTATAACTTAATATGTTACACAGGAAGGTCATGTGGTATCTACATCAGATTTTATGACTAAATGGCGCCGAGCGTATGGATATTTATTTATGTATCCCACTTCTGTAAATTACATCTTTAGCTCAGAGTGGGTTTTATATGTCATAAAAAATCGTTTTATTTTCCACAAGGAGGGGAGTGTAACGAAATTTCTACTGAACCTTGTTTTCTTGTCAAACGCTAAATGTAAATCAATTGTTTCCGAGCGGTATCATGTAGGAGTATATCATGTCAATGATATTTGTAACATCTGGTGTACCAGCTGCAAGTCAATGTTTCAAATAAATGTTGTCCTTTCCTCCTCCTACGCAAATATGTTTGTTCTGTAATTTATAGTTCGTTTCTTATATTGGGTATAAATGTGGAGAAATTTGCTCTATGTGTAATACAAAATGCTGTTCCTCTGTGTAATACAAAATGCTGTTCCGTTCTTTCACGGTATAAAATACATCAGTCAGTTAACAATTACGTCGCATACCAAGTTCAAATTTTAAGTACTAAAACGTACTCAATGTTCATTTATACAGAAGGGGCATTACAAAATCGAATGTTCTGATTTTCAAACAAATTCATAAACAATTATTCAGATTATTTATTTATTTAAGTAATTCTCTTTAATAGCAATCAATTTTGGCAAATGAATTATACAGAAGGGGCATTATAAAATTGAATGTTTTGATTTTAAAAAAAAATCATAAACAACTATTCAGATTATTTATTTATTTAAAATTTCTTATTTATTTAAATATTTCTCTTTAAAAAAAAGGTAAAAATTAAACAAAAAAGGTACTTCTAGTTTATTTAAATATTTCTCTTTACAAAAAAGGTAAAATTTTTCTCGAAGTTACTAGTGTAATATCAGTCAGCATAGGCTACCTCTAAATGAACGGTACAAATTAGAACCCGATATTTGCTCGTAAAAAATGGTCTCGAGATAAAATCATAAAAATTAATGCATACTTACTGAATTATATATTTTTTATTTATTTCTATACATTACAAAAGTTGGTTAATTTGCTTTGAACTGTCTTCTTGTCTCTTTCTTGTGTTATTGCTCCTCAGACAAGACTCGTGGCGTAACATTACTTCTAAAGACCATTACCTTGCAAGATCAACAGTAGACAAAAGGGGCTCCGTCGTGGCATTGATTTTAAAATTGCTCCGTCAAGTCGCAGTTTTGGGAACCGCTGATTTACTGAAATGGGGTGTTTAACGCAGACCATATCACAGTATGCTGTATCTCATAATATAATTAATGAGGATAAAATAATATATGAAGAAAACTTTTAATATTTACCCTTATATATATATATATATATATATATATATATATCAAGCAAGGTAGTAATTACAATTTTGAAATCGACGTTCAAATAAATTAAATTTCCCTTGAAAAGTCAGTTTGGAAGTCGAATTAGGCTAATTTACCATTTTCCGTTTACCTTTTTATCTGATTCTGTTTTTTTAATGTTTTACCTGTTTAATGGTTTGATTTTCATATGTATTAATTTTTTTAAAACGTGTTGAACTTTTTGGAGTAGCAGCTCTTGGTAACTTTTAGGCGAGCTTACTACATTTATATATATATATATATATAAGCTGAGTTGACAATTAACTTTGCATAATCATATCTCACGTCACATAGTTTTCTAATAACTATCGTATCTACCTGCTGGGGATTTTTTGCAAGCAACATAATATTATTCTTGATATTTCTCAAATCTTGAAATCCTCTCTTAAATGTTTTAGATAAGGCAGCTAAGTTATTGTGCTACTTCAAATTTAAACCGTACATTACATTCAGATTCTGAATACCTAAAATAAGGATAAGGCTTAAATTCAAAGCTTTATTTATTACTATTTTCCTTAATTTTTCCAATTCTAAAACCCTATCGCTGCTAAAATTCAAAATAATATGGAATACGTAATTATAGCGTAGTTTCTTGGAGGAACAGTCAGAATATAAATAAAATAAATAAAAGCTTGCCAGGCCACATGCGACCCACGGGCAGCGGTTTACTATGAATAATCTTCTGGGATGCTATAAAACGATGAATACCGACCTCCACTGCCTACAGCTAAACACACTGAAGAGTAGAACTGACATTAAAGCAACTAACACTTGTCAGTCTCAAAGGTATTATCTTTCATCCCGATAATGCTAGACCTCATGTTGTTTTAAACACTCGACAAAAATTACTGGGTATTAATGGGAAGTATTAAAGCACCCAAGATATTCCAACCAAGAGAACACTGCATTCGCAGACGTCCAACTCATTGAATCATTGCAGAAGTCTTTTACTCTCCAAATCTTCTATGATGTGATAAGACGTTTGAACAGTATCAAAAAACTCTAAAATAGATGTGTTGTATCGGCGTGAGAGAGATATACTACCATATAGATGGCAAGACACCGTGCATGATGTTGGCAGTTGCGTGGAACTATTAACGCCTTACATTTTGTGCTCTCCTTCTTTTTTAAGCTAAATAATGTATAAAACAGTTGCGCATAATAATAGCTTAATTTATACATATTGTTCAATTACATCCCAGAAGCAAATGGTTAACAAAGTTAATAATTAAAGCATGAGAATAATTTTCCTTTCTAATTATTCCTTTTGCTGAGTGGATAAAAGGTAATGTTAAGCCCTAAACACTGATAATAGTCTTATTAATAATATTATTCACGCGCGACGCTGAGTCTAGGCATTAATACTGCCATTAAATAGTATTCAGAATAATATAAAGTCGCGCGCATGCTGTTTGCTTCTCGTGGTTTTTCTTGTTCTATGATCATTTTTTCAAAAGTTATTATATTTATATGTAAACCATTTTTTGGTTCTTCTTTTTTATTACGGCCTGCAGTTTGTAAACGGTGCCAAATTATCGATAAATCGACAACGCATCTTCGAATAGCCGGCAATCGTAACGTTGATCATTTATAACTTACTTGTGAGAGAAGAGCTCCGAGTAAACCACATTTTATCGTATTTGTTTTCATGTAAATGTTAACAATATGCACATAATCATGTCATCATAAACAGTGCTCCTGATACTCTTCATATTAATGTATTTTCTTTTCTAAAAAAATGCTTAAAATGTTTGATATGCTGAGAAATGAAAAAAAAAAAAAAAATGCTACATCTTTCTTTCAAGAAAGATTAATTTTGCCTAGCATTTGAATACGCGAAAATATTCATTAAACAAAACTACGTATCAAATGAAAGCATTTCATGATTCAAGTGAAGGTAAAGCATAAGTTTTGACTACTGGTTTTGGAATACTGTTTGTTTCAGCACAGCGATTTCTTTACTATTAGGAAGTGGAAACTTAATCGATTTAAATAGTAGGAGAAGCAACTCAGCCTTTACAGAAATACAACTAATTGACTGGAAAAGTTTTATGTGAGAGGTATTAAGGTATTATCCTCTATTTCTAAACCGAAAACCAAATAAGCGAACAGGTGACCCTGAAAAAATTGTGGACGTAAAGGAGATTCGTTCCTGCGGGTGGAAAAACAAAACCGGCATTGTTCTTCCGCAATACCAGATATATTTGACAGATTATGCCAAGAAATTGATGAATTCTTTCTCGGTCCGATTCCGAACAGAGAAATCCTCGACTATATACGAGAATGATCAACAATTTATTCGGACTGTTAGTGAGTATGTCAAGCAGAGGAACTGCAGAAAGCAAGTTAGACACTTTACTGTGAACCAACCATAAATGTTATTTTGTTGATCCAACGACAGCTGCTCGTACACATAATGTTGAAAGACTGTCGCGCTCGGTTAAGCGACGGAATAAAAAATTAACAGAGGCACAGTCACCATTGTCATGAGTCTCATCTTGCGAAGTTCACGTGGAAAGTCCTTTGGACGAGAAATTGTTTCTGATACCATATTAAAAGCAATCAGGGAAACATGGCACCTATGTGAGAAGTAAACATGAACTTCGCGATAATCTTGACGCCAACTTGGCGATAATCCTGACACCAATTTGGCGTTTACAAAAAATAAATAAGATTATAACAATAAAAGTACCCCTAGTTCTTGTACCAGAGTCTGTATTTTTTCTTGAGAGACTAAAACGTTGGTTAATGTTCTTGTTAATGTTCTAAATGTTCTTGTTAGCTTCATTCTTTAGAACATTTCAATTCTACAGGTAGTATACTCTACAAATAATAATAAAGGCAGCAAATTTCATCAACAGATTGTTAGGTTTATTCATTTCTAGCGTATATCATGCCAACAGGTTGGTAACAGAAAAGCTGTCATATTACTTAACGACGCATCAAATGTGGTAAAATATTATCATAGATAAAGTATACTGAACTTTTTTGCTGCCTGATTGTATAGGCAGCCTCAATTCAAAAGAGAATCTGCATATTTCCGTTCAAAGCACAAATGTCGACAGAATGGATGCACATGGATGAGCCTTAAAGTATTTTATTTTCAATTCGACGAATAATAAAAAGTATTACAATATTTCACCTGACAGTAATTTTTATGACTGATGTTTTTCACCCTCAAAGTAGCCGGTATGGTCAGTTGAATGCATTAAATGCTTCCTCAGGTACGTTTCGTTGTCCATTGACCCGTCTAGGAGATGAGTGAGTGGTCAGACGAGGCGTTCCAATGATTTGGAGATGAAGAGCATGAAAGCAGCTTTTGTCTGATGAACAATGTACTGGCATTAATTTATTGTAGGGCGTTTAATGTGCTTTTCTTCCTGCTCAAGCCGCGCAGCAATTTTTTATTTCTTTTCAAATCATCATCATCGCATGAGTATTACTTTTCTGAGATATATTTTTACTTACGTTTAACAAAGGGTATCTTCGAACGAAACAAAAGTTTGGTACTTTTAGTTCTTTAAAAAATGGTGTTGTTTACTCAAATTAGACTCACGATGAATCGCTTTCGTGAAACCTTGTGGATTTTATGGAATATTTATGCTTTAGATCATAGCAAGAATTCCGTTAACTTTATATATTTGCAGTGGAACATTAATTTTGCTTCCCCTTCCCCTTAAAAATAATTGCAGCTGAAACTTTTTACCATAGTTCGTATAAAAAATGACTGAATAATATTAACTTTCAAGTTCTTAAAAGACAACTCTTTTTTCTCCGTCAGAGATACTCCAACATTTTAGGATGTTTAAAGTTGCATTTTTCATCATAACTGATTATTATATTGCAGTTAAGAAATGCCTATAATAGAAAACTTCGAAATACAAATGTTTTGGGATAATCATAGTAATATGTAAGTACCTCTCTGTGGAATTACCTTTTTATAGCCCAGAGGGGCAATTTGACCAAAAGGGCTATTAATTTCGTTTTGACATTTTGCGTCGTTCACTATAAAATGCCCTGTTTACTTTTCAAATTGTTGCTACCAAATATTAGAGCCCTGCATTATATTAAAAGACATGAAATAATGTAGAATCTGCATGAATGTGTCTTCGTTTCTCGTACTGTAAAAAAACACCGGTACCTAAAGACGTCAAATTTTCAATAACGTAGTCCTCCATCAGAATATGAGCACCTGGAAGCCCAAATTTGGAAATTTTTTATTATCTTTCATTTATTGTATTATTATATCCGTTTTATTATTTCATATTTTCTAAAACTTTAACGAATTTTCAATTAACAAACTCAACAATTTCAAAGTGAGCAGTGGTAGCACTGTACGGGGGGGGGGAGAAAGCATTTTTTATCTCCAGCGAACGAGACTGTATATTGGAAATTCTAAAGATATGCTCTTTTTAAATATTTTGTGATAGTGCTGTTGAATTGAATTTTGTGGTTTAAAAACGAAGAGAATGATATTTAACAAAGATAACATACAAAACGTTAAAAAAACGCCCCTTCAGGAGTAATTTAAAATCTGAAAGCTTTCACACTTTTTTATTTAGTAGCTTTTATTTGCATTAATACGTTGACTAACTTATACTAACTTACAATCATCTTCGAGTGAAAACTTGATCTGTAACAATTTGGAAAACGCTTAACCACTTTAAGTGCTTTAAAAAAAAATACGCCCATAAAATTAAAAACTGGCCGCCCAGACGGTATAGTGGTTAGGGAAGCCTGACAGCGATACCGTAAGGCCTGGATTCGAATCCTGGAGAAGGCACCGAACGTAAAATTGTCTGTCCCTTGGTAGGAGGCAATAGTGGCCGCCTATTAGGTGCCTCCACAATAAAATGGTCACCATTTCTGGCCTTAGGAGAGTGACCAATGCCTTTATAGGTAAGTGCTCGCCATTGGGAAAAAAAACTTAAAAACTGTAAATGAGTTTAATTCTTATTTAGATTATCAACGATAAACTAAGTTTGAATTAACAGATTGTTAAATGAGCAGAACGGTCTTCACGTGGAGTCATAAATCATGTACCTGAGAAAATAAAAATTATTTATATATGTATTCCAAGCTGTGAAAGATAGTTATGAGAGGAGTAACAAAAATTTATTAAAAGTTTTGCTTCTACGAATGAGAAATAATAATGGTAAAATTTTATTCTTGCCTTTTTTAAATATATCTTCTTAGCGATATTCATTCGCTCTTAGTTTTTAAATTAAGAAATATGCTACACTTCAAGTAGTATAATTATTTGAGAACATTAACAGAGATTTCATTTTAACATTTACGTGTATATTCTTAGTGAATAGTACACAAGCGTGTAATATATAGCCTCTCAATCTATACATTTCTATGGTCTTGTTAGCAAGGCACAAAGATTACTATAATATTATGTTTATTATGCTACATTTATCGTGTATTAAGCCACTGAATTAAGTATAATTATTTCCACTGTTACTGCGTTAATGCGTTGAGTTTTGGACTACTGTATATAATAACAAAGTACAGTTTATAAATTGCTTTATTCCAAAGACGAAAATATTAAGGGAGTCTCAAGATTGTTGAGAGATTTTCCGTCACAAAAGATAGGCACAAGAACAGAACATTTCACAACTTTTCTTGTAATATAGGCATTTGCATAAACCGAGACAGATAAAGATAACAAAAGGTCGATTTGTTTGGTATATTTTAGTTGTAAAAAAGTCACCTGCGTATTTTCAAATATAAGAAATTGCGTTGATTCGCATGGCTCTTCTTCGAAGCCTAATTCCCCATTCGCAATGCCCCTTCATCTTCCGGTACATTTGTGGTGTTGTAGCCTTTCTGTTCCGCCAATTTCATCTTTTTACTTCAAGTGATGGAAATGTGGCGATTGTTTCGATTTAGAGAACAATAGCCAAGCCAATTGCGAGAATGTTTCTACCTCTTGTTGAAGTGATTTCGTTCCTCGACCCACCTTCTCCACCGCGATGGTGAAGAAGGTATTTGGGGAGCTCTGAGAAAGAAGACTTGTTTTTGCGAAGTTGTTAACGTTTTCTGAGAAATTTTTATATTAAGCATCTGCCAGTGATGCAGTTTGAAACGAGTTAGCACAGACGAGATTTTAGTTATATTTTACAGCTTTATAGGCGGTCATTGACAAAACGCAAATTTTTATCTGTGGCTAGTCCATTGTAAAACAGTCGTCCTTGGAATTGGTTGACAAGGTGAAAAATTTGTATTTCATTCGAAAACTGCGCAGGAATTTGAAGAGAATTTAAAATGGAAGAAATATTGTTTAAGATAAAAATATAATTTAGAAATGTGTTTATACGTTGGAAATGGTTTGAAATGGTGGTAGATGTTCAATTCAAACAGCTTCACAGATGTGATATTTATGTTTTACTTTGATAGAAGGTTAACAGTAATAATGGTGATTTTCTAATTTGGAAACTTTAAGGTCTCTTTCTTTGTTTATAAATATTGTGCTACAACTGTTGAACGTACTAGGAAAAGACAAAAACATTTATTCTGCATTCAGAATTAGTAAATATTAATTTTCCCTTTCGAGACTTCTTTGGTCATATTCTACGCTGAATTTTCTTGATTATAATTGAAATTAATAGATTTAGTTATATTTAGACTTCGACCATAATTGTGTTGCAATATTCATAACTTCCGACTGATCAAGAAGGGCTCTAAATTGCAGCAAAAACATATTAAATTTACTGCTTTTAGAAAAACAGTTATAAATCTTAATGTAATCAAATCAAATTATTTTGGCATTTTACTTCTAAACGGTGATACTTCTAAAATTTCGTATTATATCTTTTATGTATCAATTCGTTCACACAGTCTTCTGCGCAGTTTTATTTCTAACATTTCTTGTTATATCTCTTAATGTATCAATTAATCTTAAATCTATCAATCAGTTTTAAATCTGCTCAAGGTGCGTGGTATTAATATGTCCTTTTGTAAAGTTTGTAAAATTGAGGGTAACCTTAAAGTTCAGCATATTAACTGTCAGAAGATAGGCAGTGGTGGGGTCTGGTACAACACATCTTTGCTCTCTGCAGCGAAGAACAATACTTCGAATAAACATTCTTAGGTAAACTGCAGCCTAGCTCAGCTATACCAAACAACACTTAAACGCTCGAATTTTAGTACAGTAACAATGATACTTCCTTTAGAGTTGCTACACCATCAATATTAGTTACAAGAACTTAGCATATCGTCGCAAAGGTACCAGGAAATCAGCCCAGCTTCATCACTTTCTGAGTTACAAACTGCTGGTATATAGCATAAGTTAATCAGTTTATAATGTAGTATTGTAAAATAGCCTCGTAAATGTAGGTACTCAGGATTCTATAAATTTAATTACTCTCGCATCTGCTGGAAATGCCTTTTTTATAAACCAGTTGAATAATTATATAGAACATAAAGTAAATGAAATTTTTTTAATTTTTTTAACTTTTTTAATTATATATATATCTAACAGAACTGTAAATATGGACTCTATAATGTTTCGCACTTTTGCTTGAACTCAATTTCATCATGTATGTAATGTTAATCAGGATTATTGGGTACATATGGAAACACATCGAAACCATTAAAGCTCATATAAATAGCAAATAATAATGTATGAAAACAAAACATTGAATGTATTAGTTTATACAATGAATATACTCACTAGATCCTTGTATATTTATGTAGTGAATCTGGTGTATATAATATTACGAAATTTGTACTTAAATAGGTAATTTTAGTAGAATTATAAGTAAAATTGCTGCATTTTTCTGTGTAATCCGAGACAATTTTCGCTCATTTCTGTGTTTTCCGAGACAAATTTTAAGTAAACGCTATGCCAAAAAAGCAAGAATACAGAGGCAAGTGCATTTAACATTATGTAAATGGGTATCTCGGTAATTTGGCTAGATATCTCCAAACTGAAAACGGTTTTGGCGATTTATTTTGTCACCGAATCTGACGACATTTTGGTCCGGTTCCTATATCACGATAATATGTATTGAAATTGAATAAATGTAATTGACCGCTATGGTTAGCTGTAACCGTAGTTCAACCCTTGTATTGCTTTACGGTAATGTCGAGAAGCAGAAAGTATCTCGGCGGTTGGTTGAAATCTATTTAAGGCCGAAGAGAGAGCATCTGCTCTCAGTTGTTTAGTCAGTCAGTTAGTTGCTGTTGTTGCTGCCCACGTCCTCCGTCGCATGTCGCATGTAGCGAGTTCAGCGTGCGATGGGCTTATCTTTCTCTTTAGATGCGCTTTGCATTGCGTTGTGTTTAACGTTCTTAGTAGTTTGAAATATAACTGCTGATTATATTGTGTGATACTGTGAACCACTTGTACGAATATTTCTGAGGAAAATTACTGAGTTCTGATATACGTATTTCTTATGATGAGAATAAATTTTATTATTTAATTATCGGACTTTTGCATTCAATCTGTTACGAACCCTTACGCTCGCAATATGTTATGAACCTTGCGTATGTGTACGTTGCATTCCGTCAATATTGATTAATCGCAATAATTACGCCGTCCACTTTCACGCTGAGATTTTCTATCTCCCAGAATGCCGATACACTGGAAGGCATTTGCTTAAATGTCAGGTCAGTAGTCATCTCCGGTGGTACACACCAGTGAGGTCCACTTAAGATCAGATGTAAGAAATCAAAACTCCGTTTAAAAAATAATCAGTAGAAGCAGTTGCAGAATTTTTTTATTGCAGTGTAAGGATTATGTTAATTTTATTAGTTAAATTTTGAGTTAAACTTCCTTTCCTATCGATTCTTAATTTCAGTTTACCACTTCCGGCCAGAACGTAGTTTTAGAATCACGTCTGAATGCTAATGAGGAAGAGCGGTATTTAACCGCGAAGTTCTACTGTCTTAGTCAAAGAGATCCCAGATATTCTGGATAGCACGCGTCCACGTTTCTTAGGCTACTCTCTCGTAAGCTATCATTACGCTCGGCCGTACTTTAGGCCCTTGATAGCTTCGCAGTCATTTAGCGTTAAGGGGCCAACTCTGTTAGAATTTTGATAGCTTCGGCTATACAGTGGGTAAAAAAAGTATTTGCACACCTACATTTTTGTTTGCAATTCATAAAAAGAAGCATTAAGAAATAAAAAAATTGGTATTGCCAAATCAGAATAAGTTTAATCATCCAAAACAAACAGAAAAATTACAATAATATAAATAACAATGCTTTTTTGTAACAAAATTAAAATATCTCGTATCAAAAAAGTATTTGCACACCTGCATGAATGCAAAAGAAATAAAATATATAAGCAAATTTCAAATAACTAATATTTAGTATGCATGCCTTTAGCATCTATTACTGCTTGTAATCTTGCTGGCATTGATTTAATTAAATTTTCTGTAACAGTAGGCTCAGTATTCGGTCACCCTTCAATAAGGGCTTGTTTAAGGGCAGATTTGCTTGAAATCTTCCTTTTTCTTATTTTTAAATCCAATGAATTCCACAGATTTTCCAAAGGATTTAAGTCTGGTGATTGTGGTGGAGCGGCATGTTTTCTGGGTACATTATAAAGCAACCACATACGAGTTATACCGGCAGTGTGCTTGGGATCATTGTCTTGCTGAAAATAGTACGAATTACTGATACCCAATTTTATTGCACTTTGTGGCAAGTTATCTCGCAACACATCAATATAGGTTCGAGCTGTCATATTCCCATCAATGAAACACAAATTACCAATTCCTTTGCAAGCCATGCACCCCCAAATCATAACAGAACCTCCTCCATGTTTAACTGTAGGTAACACATTTTTGGTATGAAAAGCAGCACAAGGTTTTCTCCAAACTAATTTTCTGCCATCTGATTTAAAGATACTGAACTCACTCTCGTCGGAGAATATGACATTTTTCCAGAAATCGATTGGCTTATTGATATATTCCTTAGCGAATTCAAGTCTCTTCAGCCTGTTTCGTTCAGTTAGGAGAGGTTTCTTCCTTGGTGATCTCCCATAAATGTGTGCATCGTGCAGGACATTTCGAACACTTTGGGCACAGATTTGAACTCCAGATGTTGAAGCGACATCATTGGCTAAAGTAATTGCACTAACAAATGGATTTTTTTATGCTTCTCTTATGATTTTTCGCTTCATTCGCAGTGAAAGTTTCTTTGGGCGTCCAGAACGCAAGTTATTTGATAAAGATCCTCTTTCTTTATAACATACCAAATAGTAGAGAAGCAAACATTTACTTTTTTACCTATTTCTTGATAACTTAGGCCATTTTCACGTAGAGAAAAAAAAATTTCTCGCAATGAAATCGACAATTCAGATTTCTTAGGTGCCATTACAATTTGAATCGGCAATCAACTGATAACGTTTCGACAACACCTCCTTTTATAGTCGTCTTACATATATTATTTACTGTCATGGATTACGGGATGACTGTCAAATAATAGCATAAAATGCAAATTTGCTAGAGTTGAGTTGAGTGTGCAAATACTTTTTTTGACATAAGTTATTTTAATATTGTTGCAAAAAATGTTTTTATTAATATTGTATTTTTTGTAATTAATTTAAATGAATAGGCTTATTCTATTTTTTAAATGCCAATTTTTGTATTTATTAATGCATTTTCTTATAAATTGTGCACAAAATGTGTGCAAATACTTTTTGTACCCACTGTATCTCTTTAGTTAAGATTAGTTTAGTTTGATTCTTAGTCTCTTAAGTTGAAGCCCAAGTGTCGGTTTTATTGTACAACTCCAAGACGGAGTTCTGTTAAATCATATTTGAATAATAAAGGGTCTTTTTTAACCCAAGTTTATTCACTGTCTAACGAACTCAACCGATTATTCGCTTACTAGTTCTTAATATTCTTCTCTTTTAACTGTAACTTAGAATTACACAGTGGAGAATCTTACAACAGAATGGCTGAATATAATTCAGTTCGGGATATCTGACACCTACAACTGCAGATTAATTGCATTCACCATCGGTTCCCAAACATTTTCCATTTGCGTACTATTTAATAAGACTTTGCAGTTAGAGTAGCTCTAACTCTTCCTTCAAAACCTATGATCTCTTCGTCCTTCAGGTAAGCCCGCAATATATCTTGCTACTGTATTAATGCCATAAAATTTATTAACAGTAATGAATTAGGCCAGAAAATGTAATCAAATAAAGACTAATCGCTGCATTGTTTCAAAATAAACACAGCTACTACACACATTTTTAAATTAAAACATTACATTATTGACGTTGTGTGGTTATTTTCTGTATTTTAGCCTTCCCGCAAAGTGAGAACTAAAGTAATTGAATAAGAACTTTACCTCTAATGAATTCGAGGAGATAAGTTTAAATGAAATGCAGCAAAAAATGTTTATAATTGAATAGGTCGTTTGGTGTCCACATTATATATTTTAAAGATGACTTTCAGGTATTAAGCAGTCGAAAACTATTTTAAGAATAAAATGAAAATTATTTTTCTTTTAGTCAAGGATGAGTTTACAGTTCACTTGTCTGTCAGCATTTATTATAATTCTTTGTTATTTTTACCATGCTTGTTAATTTTATTGCGTACCTCTAAGTAACCCTTAGAGCTACGCGTACCGCTGGCATATGCTAATCGATGTTAGAGATTCAATGAATCTTGGCTAAAACGGTTAAAATTATCTTGAGTTATTAAAGGAATTCCGAGACTAAACGTAAAGGATTTAACAATTAGGCAGTATTTTTGCCTGAACGTAAATTCTGCTGGTGGTGGTACGAAGTATTTGGTAGTCATGCAAATAATATTGGATAAAGCGTTTTTGAATCGAAATCTGCATCTGCTGATCTTTTACTACAATATCCAAAGCATAAATGTTTCAAATGGGCATATACTAAATTCCTTTAAAAATTTTCTCTAAACTAAAGCATCATTATTGTTAATTTAATTTATTCTCATTGTTTTATTGTATTTTCTTAGCTTTAAAGTATTTTTAGTCCGAAAGGGCTTTGTCCCTGAGGGACTATAATTTTCGTTTTGCGTCGAATCACTCTGAATGCCCGTTTCACTTTTCAAACTGTAGCCACCAAATATTATCGCCATGTATTATATTTGAAGAAATTAAATAATGAAGAATCTGCATAAGTGTATGTATGTCTCTCGGTATGCGAGAAAATAACGGTAGCTGGAGCTATCCAATTTTGAATGACATAATCCTACTGCGAATATGGGCATCTGAAAGCCCAGATTTGGAATTGTTTTATTATCGATTTCATAAGCTCTGTTAAATCTCAAAAATTTAACGAATTTTTGAGTAACAAACTCAAGGATTTCGAAGCGAGCAATGGCAACGTTGTACGGAAAAAAACATTTTGATCTCCAGCACGAGAGTCTCTGTATCGGAAATTCTAAAAAATATGCTCATTTTAAAACTTTTTTGCGATATTGCTGTTGAACTGGATTTATGGTTTAAGTGCAAAGAACGTGATATTTAATAAATAAATGTAACATACAAAATGATAAACGCCCCTTTAGACGTAATTTAAAATGTGAAACATTTCAGTTTTTTTTTTTTTTTTTTTTTTTTTTTTTAAATTCAGCACATGATTTTTTTAAATGTGATCGTGACATATATAGGAGCCAAAGAAAAGTTACCTAACGTAATGAAGCTCAAGTGATTGCCAGATAAAGTATTTAAATTCTTCTATTAACTAAGCGCAAAGCAAAAAATTGAAGGTACTTGACTTGAATTTACCTTGACCTTCAATTTGATACTGTTGAGCAATTTTGAGTATCGAATAAAAGAATTCATGTCTTCACGCTTCAATCTGAACTTGTTATACTTTGACCTTGGCGTTTGCGGTAATTTTGAAAGACCTTGAACAGTGTTCAAGAATGCTGAAAGTCAGACTCAAGAGGAAGAAGCAGATTTAGACGTTCATATGAAGTTAACAGTTGTTCCAGGATTTTAGATATTCTTGCGAATTGCTAGGTTTATGTATAAAATTAGTGAAAGACCTAATTTTCAAAGTCTGTTGATGCCAATTAAACTAAAAAAGAAAACATTCCTAATAGTGAGTTTGATTATATGAATATTCACTGTGTATTTTCTACGTGCTACAAGTTCTCAGTATTTGCCATTCTCTTACTCATATATTCTGTACAAATCGAACGCCAACAAGAGTAGTCCACGAAATCAGTAACAGAACGTTACAAACTGGTCAAATACATCTTTAAAGTACTGTTGTGTACGTAAGAGTTTGTAATAGATTGCATCCACACAGAACTGATGAAATTTCTTTAACCAAGAGGAACACTTCACAGTTCCGGAACTTCCACAAAAGTACTTGTACAACTCTTCACAGTTATCACAGAGTAAAGTCAGTAAATTCACTTCAGACTAAGAACGTTAAACACAAAGCAATGCAAATCGCATCTGAAGAGCGAAGCTAACACCGATATCTCAGTACTCCAAATTCAGCTCTAAATTAGCAACTAATGCTTTCCCCTGTCTTACATAGATTTGCCGGCCATCCGAGAAATCTCTAGTACTTCTCGAAATTACTGGAAGGCATATGTGGACCGAATACGGTTACAGTTATTCAATTACAATACCCATTACGGTTTTACGTGAATCGGACTAAAACGTCGCCAAATGATTGCCAAGTTTGGCGACTTTTAGGGATATAAATTAGTCGCAAAAACCATCACCAGTTTGGCTACTTTTAGGGATATAAATTAGTCGCAAAAATCATTACCAGTTTGGCGACTTTTGGGGATATAAATTAGTCGCCAAAACCATCACCAGTTTGGCGTTATGTCGCCAATTTAGCGAGATAACGATTTACTCAATTTTAAAAAGCGTGTCCCTGTATTCTTACTTTACCGCCAAAGCATTGCCGCTTTAAATTTTCATATTACATGCATCTATAGTTCACAAAAAATTTCACTAAAATTATGTACATATGTACAAAAATCGTAGCTGTATTATGGGTTTACGCCATTATATTTCGCATCCAACGCTGGTTTGCTTTATGTTGGTTACAGGAAACTTTTTTTTTTTAAATTTAATTTTTAAATGTCCGGCCGCTTTATTTTATAGCCACTACAAGGGCCGGAAGTGGTGGCTATTTCGTTTTGAAAGCCCCTAATAGGTGGCCATCGTTGCCTCCTATGAAGGAACGGACAGTTACAACCATTCTTTCTCTGGAATTCGACTCGGGCCCATCGGCTATGGCAGTCAGGGTCAATAACCACTACATCGGCTGGGCGACAGGAAAGATTACGTAGCAATTCTATTAAGAGAAAAATTGTCTAATATAAATTAAAACATACAAAATTTATAACACTTTCTTTCGTGGTTGTGTTTCTTAATAGCTGTGTCATGAGATTATTTTATCTATCGCTAAATTATCAAGTTATGGAATATTTCTGATAAAAATAATAATTTTTTTTGAGGATTTATTGGCTTATGATAAAAGACCCTAGTTATTGAGAATTTTGAACTTTTAATTTCTTCTACAACAGCTCATTTCGTGGCGGATGTGGTAAACACACACGCGTTTACTTTGCGACTATGCAAAGTCTCTGGAGCTTCTTGTCTTCACAAACGCCTCGCTTGCATAAGCAAGAAAAAAGAAGTAAACATAGTAGAGTAACATAGTAACAAGTTGAAAAGAGTAACATAGTATTAACTCTTCCTGGATATATATGTAGGTACTCCTTTTTATGAAAATCCAAAAATTAAGAACTGATAATTCATCACATAAAATATTCGATGTATCTGGTGGTAGGTCTGCAGTGGATTCTGAGGACTCAGCATAAGGGTTTCACAACCAGTCATACTTTACGATAGCGGTAGAGGCATATAATGTGTCATATTATTTTAAAGAACTAGGAGACAATCTGAATTCAGTTCATATTTAACATCTCTATGCACGAGTCAGAGAGAACATCAAACGGTTTTCCTTTTTCATTTGTAATCTCCAAATTCGAAATTTTCTTAAAAACTTGCTGAGTTCATGCTTCGAAATCAGCAAATTTTCTTTATTTTCCTTGAATCTTATTTATCCAAGTCAATTATCTGAAACTATCAGCCACACAGTCTTTTCAATCTGTTTTTTTATCGTTTAATTGAGTCTAGATATCAATTTCCAAACACATTTCATTGTTCAACTCAAGAAGTATCGCAAAGATAATTCTAAGACAACTGGCCGATAAAAGTACTGAAGGAAAAACGTATCACAATGAGATCGTGCGTTATCGTATACTCATTTCAAAAACGATTTTTTAACAACTCTTGACTTGGCAAAATTGATCATTTCAGTACTAAATCTTAAATGCTTTCAAGTTCTATTGAAATAGAATTCGCCATACCTCTTGATATATAAAGCAGTGTGCTGAACTTATATTTGAGAAATCGCTCACCAAACAGTATAGTGGTATAGTCTTATACTTGAGAAACCACCCAGAGACGGTACAGTGGTTAGGAGAGCTTACTTTATGCCGAAGGGCCAAGATTCGAATCCTGGGAGGAGGCCTGGCTGTAACTGTCCGTCCTTTCATAGGAGGTAACAGTGGCGAACATCCACAGTAAAGTGGCCACCATTTCCGACCTTAGTAAGGGTTCAAGCTAAAGTCGGCCAATGGATGAAAAAAAAATGAGAAATCTTTGGTTCCTTTTTAAAATTTCAGCGTTACAATTTTTTTTTTTATTTTCTTGTAGTTATAGATGTAAACGTTTGTTCCAGCATAAATTTCCAAGGACAAGATCCTAGATATAGTATTATATGCATCTGAAGCAGCTGATAGTGGAAGCAATTCAGTTCATGAAAAGAAATGATCGTTGAAGCATTCCTCAAGAAATCTGATGTAATTCAGTATTTAATCGATTCTTCGATATGAAGTTAAAATTAATTGTTATCGTTTATTTTTTATGTACTGTGGTTCCTAATGCTGAAATGGGTCATTAGTCTTCCCAGAAAATTGGCGAATCGATTCACAATGGGACCAAAGATTTCATTTTTGCAGGCGTCGCTTCACTTGGATTTCACCATTTCTTTGTAAGCATGTAAAATGTCTCCAGTGGTAATGTGCGAATACGTTTATTGTGGGGGGAGGAGGAGGACTGCTATTCTGAAAACTCATACCTGATAACTTACGTTTTTTCTGAAACGAATACTGTCTGTATATTTCTTCTTTGCCTGTATTTCAATTGTACAATTAAGTCATTATTTGTTCGTTTACCCTAGTTTAGCAAGGCATAAGAAAGCTGTTGGTGAAAGATAAACATATTAACTGATGTCAACTATTGTTTTGACGTCTATTAAAATTTTGTGGATTGAATATGATCATGTATATACGAGTTTTTAGAATTGCGCTGAATGCAAATTAGTATTTTAGAAAGGTTCAACTTACTTCGTGTGAGAGAGAGCTAAGAATCCTGAGTAGCGCGTGGTTGCCTTCGAGCCAAGTCTCTCTTGAAGATGTTACGCTCGACCGTATTATTACATGCGTTTTGATATATTCGCCGGCTAGTTTAAATTAAGGGCCAACTACGTTAGACACTTGTGTTATCTTGGGCTAAAAGCCTCTTAGTTAATAATAGTTTAGTTCTTATTTCTTATTTTGAGTTCAAGTTCGAGTGGAGGCTTTGTTGTAAGTCCGAGAAAGGGGCCAACGGTTATTCTTCTTTGAATGATATAAAGGATAGTTTAACCCTGAGTCTACATCTTTAGTTGTTTGAACTCATCGATAAGTCCCTCAGCAGTTAACTAGGTTCCTCCACTTTAAACAAAAAAGGTGAAGAACCCTACAATGTTAAAGTTAAGTTTCTTTTAACTTTACCTCTCGCAGTGTTCAGGTTGTCTTCATAAAATTTCGCATCTTATTTTAGAGGTTTTGTAATTGAAATTTTGTGTCTAGGAAGCAAGTGTGTGACTAATATTATTTAGCCTCACATCTGTGTAATTAATTTATAAGATCTGTGCCCTAAATTTGAAACTTTTTTTTTATTCTGCTTCATAAAAAATATTTAAATATTTTAAAAGCTAAAAATAATTAAATTTATCTATGCATTTCCATCCTTTATATCTGATGTTATTGAGCTCATTAAATCCGAGCTATTAATAACATTTAATACTTGCTCGACTAAGGTTGGAATACTATGAATATCTTGCCGGTTTTCATCATAAATATAAGCCAGTATCTTCCACTAAATATTCTTTACCTCAGGCAAGTAGTCTAAAAAACTTCTTTATATTCAGTTAAACATTTAAATAGACTAAAAGGCTGCAGTCATCATTTAAAAGCTGCAAATAAGCTACTATAAATCAAGTTTCAGAATATAATTTCTAATTGCTGACGAGCCATGCCTCTTATTACACAAATTTTTACCTCCAAATATAGATATTTTTCATGGCTTATTATGTAAATGGAACGAATAATTCCTTTTAAATTATATTTACCTAATTCAATGCAACAGCTGAAAAAATAATGGTAAAATGAATGTCATTGAATGCCCTCTATTGTGAAAGCTAATAACCTAATGAGCAATACCCTAAAATGTTTTTTATTTTTAACCTCTAATCCCTTCACATGCGATACTAATGAAAAGCATGAGAGAACACAATCCTGTTGAATGTTTCATCTGCTAACACGCAACAACTCCATGAATAATTACGGTCACAGGGATACCGCTGTCATCTTTTATAAGGAAATAATTTCTTTATAACGGAGGGTTCTGAATTCGCATCTGTATATTCAGGTGTAATAATTGTCACTGTTCGTTGCGGTCAATTATAAATATTCCTTTAAATGTTGCAATATTTACAGAAAAACGAAATTAAACTGGTGATGGTTGAAGACGTGATCTAAGATTTTGTCTTTCATGTATAAAAATTCTCATGTGTACACCACATTCCTTGTACGAAGTATCAAATTATACACATTTTTTCTTGACACTCTGGCCCTAGGTTCAATTAACAGCATTACATCTCATTCATTTTGTAACTCAGAATATACAAAAATTATACCATCTGAAGAATTATCTAATCGTTGCCCCCTGTTCTATTCAAATACTGTAATAAGTCTAAAAGGTTGCATAAAGGAAATTAAACAAACAAACAAAAAATACACAGTTTAAACAAACGATTCACTATTTCTCATTCAATTAATTCAGTTCTCACTTCGCGAAGGGGTAAAAATACGTAAAAACTCAAAATATCTATATTAAAAATTACGAAAAAAATTTTAAACACGTAATTCCTCGAATAAATTCCAGAATGGATTAAGCTTGATTTAATTCGCAATAATAAAAGAAGGCGTTATCGTTGTCGTTGCGCAGCTTAGTTTCTCTAGATTGACAACAAATCTACTACTCTGCTAAGTTTCAAATGTAAACAAATATCTGCTATGGTAAAAATAATTAATAAGTAGGAGGTGCACATCTAGATGTTATAGTAGTCCTCTGTGCAAAATTTTAACGTTCTGAGGGTACTCGTTGTTGAGTTATGCGAGATACATACGTACGTACGTACGCACAAACGCCACAAAAAAAAATCTCTTCAGAATCCATGTTAAATCAGTTTTATATTTTTTTTGGGGGGAAAGAATCCTTTATTCTGTCTTTACGTACAGATGTCAGGCAAAAGCATCGTTTAATTGCATTCGATAGAGGTTGAAATGGGTATTTTCGTTGAAATATGATACCGAAATTTTTCGCGATTACAATACTTCCATTTTACTTCGTACAAAGGAAGTAAAAATGAAAGCAGTTCAAAATATTTAAAATAATTCACATCTTGCTATGGACCAAGAGAAAAATATTCCAGTACGGCCTTGGCAACAAGGGTTGTTAATCGTATTCTGAAGTTTAAAGTTTATGTATTGGTTTGTGTGATTACAGTAGAGCACTCGAGGGCTACCTAAAGAATACCTTCGTGGAGGACTTTCTAAAGAAAACTATGCCGTGTACACGTTACACATGGAGAAAACCACGAAAATGCACATGCAGCGAGCCCTTTCACGGGATTGGAACCTCATACCGAACTACCAGTGTTTCGCGACTTTACTGCTCGGCCGCTGGTGGGCCGAGCAGTAAAATCGCCGAGCAGTAAGTTTATACATATTGATGCTGCAGATTTAAAATTTCAGCAAAATGTACATATATAAATTATGTTATTTACATATATACAATTATATTATTTACATATATACAATTATATTATTTACATATTTACATAAATTATATTATTTACATAAGTACATATTAAAATTTTCAGGAAAACGTACATATATAAATGTATACATAAACACATACATCCATATATACATGCATTTCTGGACCTGATCCTGATAGCAAAACAGTACCAAATTTGCATACAGTATTTCTCATGTCCACTTGCGAGAAGTTAAAATTCTAGCAGTTCATCCTCAGTTTTGATTTTAGACAGCTGAAAAGTTAAACTGCTCCGGGTTTCCGTGGTTTTTCATTCGTGTGTACTCGCAAATCTAGCAATTTCTTCCTTAGATAGTCTTTACAAGGACAAATAAGTGTCCTTATTAAGACTATCTAAGTAAAATAATCCTAAAATTCGTTGTAATATTTTCATTACTTTAAAATGGAGTAATTGATTAAAGTTTACTTCCACATTTCTATCCACATTTGCTCTTCATAAATCGCAGTAATCTTTCGTTAGATGAGGGAAGAGGATCGTGTTATTTATGTCAAGAACTATTTTGTTGTTCAAAAGTAATTTCGTTTTTTATTTTATGAAAATGAAAGGAGATTTTCTTATAGTGAATTAATATTTTATTGAATTATATATTGTCCATTCTGGTCCAATACCTATTGCCATCTTTTTTTGGCTAGTAGCATGATTCCATGTTTATAAAATGTTTTTTCTTTGCTGGCAGAAAACTGATCCAGATGATTTTAAACCTGCTCATTTGAAAAAAGGTTTTAAAAAATTCTTAAAAGCTCTAAAAATTTTTATAGAGACTTGAACAAATAATAATCAGAAGGTGAAAGATCTGAAGAATATGGTAGATGTGGCAGTATATCCCATTCAAGCTGTAAAAGCTTTTGGCGAGTTACCAAACTTGTATGAGATGTAGTATTATTATCTTGGTGGAACACTCTACACCTTTTCTTTTAATCAATTTTGGTCTTTTCTGTTTAAGTGAATCATTCAGTTTATCCAGCTGATGACAGTACACTGCAGAAATGATCGTTGTGCTGTTCTGTAGAAGGTCAAAAAGAAACGATTCCGTCGAAATTCCACCAAATGGATAGCATCATCTTTTTTTAATGAATATCGTCATTCGAAGTGACCCAGTTCTACCCCATGATCTTTTGCATTTAACATTGTTGTAGACAACCCAAGTTTCGACCCCCAAAGATGATACGCTTCAAAAATGGTTGCTTGTTGCCACTATTGGCATTGACGTTCTGTCAGTACATCTTCTACATACACATCGGATAATTTTTGTCTTACTTAGACGGATAGTTTTTATCTCTTAAAAAACATTTTTACCTTTTCGATTGCAAAAAGGTAAAATATACCAAAAATGCTGCTTTTCTCTGTCCATATTTAAAAGGGCACCAACCAAAAACTACTGCGTAGAATCAATGGAATGTTTTCACAAGCAAGCCTTGCTGTATCATTTGTCAAAATATAAAATGATTATGCGGCTTAAATATGAAGTTTCCGTGAAAAAAATGAACTTATACCATTTCTTGGAAACAAACAGAATCACTTTCCGAACAAGCCAATGTATCAAATTCTCAAACACAGTCTGTGTATTCTGTTTGTTACCTTGAAAGACTGGAACACTCTACATTAAAACTATAGTTCTCTTTTATTAGATACATGGCAGCATTATATTCCGCTACTAATTAACCTGCTAATATAATTCAGCCTCTCTTTCCCAAATGCAATATGGTCTAGCTTGCATGATCATTTCGTTTTATTGTTCTTGTTGTTGTTTTTACTATATATAATAAGCACAGTTAAGAAATATGTTTTTATCGCGGCCTCTTCCAAGATCACATCTTTTCCTTGTGAGAGGTCGAAATGAAAAAAGACAGCAAATGGTCGGATGGAACAAACAAATGAATTACCGTTAGTTACAGGGGTTGTTTACACATTTTAGATCAATTTCCATAAAGAATGTTTTTAGGGAATAGGAAGTAGGTAACAAAACAGATTGGAAATACAAAATTCGGGCTTCCAGGTGCCCATATTCGGGTGGAGGATTACGTTATTCAAAATTTGATGGCCCTAGATATCGTCATTTCGAAAAGATAAAAATTAACAAGAAACATACATACATTCATGCACATTCTCCTTTATTTAATTTCTTTTAAAATAATACAGGGCGATAATATTTGGCGGCAGCAATGTGAAAAGTGAGTCACCCTTTTACAGTGATTCCGCGCAAAATCTCGTTTCATGACTGACAGACCTTCTGAACTAACACTCCTTTGGGCTAAAAAATAGGTAAAATTTTAATTTTAGAGCGAGGTACTCTTAAATCCATGACAATTTTTATGTAACCATGGTTACTTACGTCACGCCCAGGTGAAATTCTCGACAGATCGCTTTAGGTTCAGAACATGGGTTACTGAAGGGTATTAAGACGTCATGAAATACCTTTTCATATAGTGCACTCAGAAATTTATTAATTCTCTTTTAAGTCTGTCTAAATTTTTAAAACTTCAATATTTTAGGATAATATTGGACTAACATAATATTAAACGTATCATGTCCCGAACCCGGGCCCTTTGGCATCGCAATCGGCTCCCGTAACCACTGTTTCGTCTAGACAGTACAGTGGTTAGGAGAGCCGACTGCGTTACCAAATGCCCAGGGTTCGAATCCCTGAGAAGGCATGTTTGTAAGAATCTCGGACGTTATGTCAAAAGTATCTACTAGAAACTATTCTCATCATTACATTAATCTTTTTAAAATATCCTATCACAGTGCTTTAATTTGTCAAATATTTTACAGTGTCAAAATATTTTACAACATCAGTGTTACATCTGTAAAAATGTTTTACAAAATGTAACAAAATTTGTAACAGTAAAAAAAATCTGTATAATATTTATATCACCACTATATCAAAATTTTGTATTTAGAGAATTTTGTTTTCAATTAAAGCTGCTAAATGTCAGAAAAAGCTGAAAGTCTTTCAGAAACAACAGCTGCTCATTCTGTGGCTCCCTGTCCCTTCATAGGGGCTAAAGGTGGCCCACCTATTAGGTGCCTCCATAATAAAGTGGCCACCACTTCTTGCCTTAGTTGTGGCCAAGATGATGTCGGCAGGAAAAAAATATTAAGCATTGGTCTCTTGTTATTACTTTGTCTTCAGCCCAAAGGGCGTAATCCTCAGAAAGGCTATTAATTTCGTTTTGGCGTTTTACGTTGGTTCACTATAAATGTCGTTTCACTTTTCAAATTGCTGCCACCAAATATTAGAGTCCTGTGTTATATTTAAAGAAATTAACTAATGAAGAATCTGCATAAATGTATGTATGTTTCTCGCATTGTGATAAAACAACGGTACCTAAAGCCATCAAATTTTGAATAACGTACGTCTAGACCCGAATATGGGCATCTGAAAGCCCGAATTTGGAATCTGTTTTATTATCGATTTCATATTTTGTCACATTTTAACGAATTTTTGATTACGGAAAAAAAAAACATTTTTATCTCCAGACTGTTTACAGGAAATTAGAAAGATATGCTCATTTTAAAATTATTTTGCTATACTGCTGTTGAACTGAATTTTATGGTTTAAGTGTGAAAAAACATGGTATTTAATAAATAAATATAACACAAAAAACGTTAAAAAAAAAAAAGGCCCCTTTAGGCGTAATGTAAAATCTGAAAACTTTAATATTTTAAGTTTTAAAAATTTTTCGAAGTCTTTTTTTTTTTTTTTTTAATTTTATATTCTCTTGTTCCAAAATGTAAAATAGTTATAACTCATCAGTTTGTTTTAAATTATTGAAAGTTACTGTGCACTCGTCAAAGCATATGATAAAGGGAAAAAACCAAAGTTGAAAAGACGCAGTATTTAGACTGTTTATTTGGAACGGAAATAATTTTGAATTTAAGATTACAGTCGCTTTTTCTTTACATATACCTATTGTGCAGGGGAGTTAAGCGGTCAAGGTGAAATAGGTGTCAGAAGCGAAAATTACACCAAAACAAGACAACAGAAAAACATAATTTCACTTTCTTTATGGTGAAAAAAAAAAAAAAAGTAGAGCAGTTAAATTTTATTTCAACTCTAATGAGGAAACCAGTACCCGAACCAAAAACGTTGTTAGAAACGGGGAGAGGAGGAATCCAGTTTTTCAATCATTTTGTTGGTAAACAGGTGTTTGATGGCTTGCTTCTTGATGATAGATAGGAAATGCTCGACTAAATCATTGGCAATTTATGCTCAAATAATCGTTTACGTGGAAAGACAACAGACTTATGCATTTTTTTTTCATCATATAAAATGTTTAGCCAAAGTTTCGTGCAAATGCTATGTCCAGTGACTCAAAATTGTTAACGCTCCTCTATATAAAAACCATAAGATGCAACTCATTTGAGTCATCAGATTGGCTGTATTTGTATTGCTTAATGTATATGTATTTGTATTGCTGGAAATCCTTGGTAATGGTAACGTTGTTTTCGAGCTTTCAGTCTTTCGTTCGTCTGGCTGCTTCATCGGAAACAGAATTTGAAAATGGTTGAAAGTAAAAATGTTTAATTGTTTTTATATTTAGAATGAGCCCTCTATGAAACCATGCCAACAAAGTTTATAAGCCGATTTCTGACATACGTTTGTATGCATGTGTGCATATATATATAAAGAAAAAAAGTCTTTTTGTTTGTTTGTCCGCTAATAACTATTGTCACCAAAATTTACACATGTCTTTTTTCTGGTCCTGGGAAAGGTCGCCGTCCATGTTTTACAAAAAAAGTAGCTAACATCAGAGATATTAATTAAAAACGATAATTTTCGCCCTTATTTTCCCGAGTGGCAACAGTCTCACACGCTGGAGGTGAAAATCTGCTTTATTTCGAAAGTTGTTGCCACTGCTCGCTTTCAAATCCTAGAGTTTCTTAATAAAAATTTATAAGTTTTACGATGAAACAAAAATAGTGTTGTCAAACGTTAAACACATTATTCCCGATTCGAAAAATTCGTGAGAAGCCATTTCGACTATTTCCATCTTCGTACAACTTTCATCAGTCAAAATAATAATTAAAAACTCTGAAAATACTCATTTTCGTACTCATTTTCCGACTGGCAACAGTCTCGCGCATTGTAGATTAAAATGCTTTATTTCGATAAGTGTTGCTACTGTTCGTTTTCAAATCGTAGAGATTGTTAGTCAAAAATGTGTAGGTTTTACAAAATCTATACATATAAAGAAGAAGGTCTGTTTGTGTGATTCATTTCTGATCAATTATGATCAATTTTTTGCCACATTTAATCGACTAAAATTGAATATAGGTGAAATAATGGATAGAACTTGAGCGTTTACGACCATTTGATTAAAAAGAAGAAAATCATTAAAAACTGCTTGCCATTGTTGCTGATATATCGAGAGAGAATTACTTTATTATTCTGTCGAAAATTTTTATGGGTTTCATATCGCATGAGATTGAAAAATGTATGACTAGGAATCTTATTTTTTCCATCGTTATTAGAGAAGGATTACAGCGGTATCGTTCTCTCTGTTGTTAGATGCATTACTCTTAATCTAACTTAACTGTCATCGGATACTTCCGATAGTATGTGATAAATACCTGGAGAAACTGCTAAATCTTTATTGCGGGACACGAACTAATTATCGGAAACATATTTTTCATCACACATGATTATAGGCTTAACATGCAGGCCACAATTTTATCACATTTTTAATAACGGCGTACTTTGCAGTACGACAAAGCACAAGCGAAAATGAAATAACGTCTAAGCGGCAACAGAGCTGCAAAACTAACTGCGCATTTATCCAGTACGGCAGTCTGTTAAGACAAAAGTTTTGGTTTAGGTTAGAAAAATTTCAGTTCGCAAGAGTTACATCATCAAAGTTGAGCCGGCCTTGCAAGATGGAATGTTCTAGAAATAACGCAATCCAGAGAAGTTATTACGATTTTTAGAACAGAGAGGGAGAATTAAAGGTTTAAATTATAATTTTTATTTACATTTTTTATAGTGTCTTAATTCCTCATTTTTAATTTGGGTATTTAGTCTCTCTTCTGTAAAAATAGCAGGAACATTTCTAGACTGCGCCACTTTTAGATTAATCTATGCTACAGAGCTTGCGTAACGCTGAAGACGTAGTTAATTCGGAACCTGAAATCTGAGAACTAAAACTTTTCTATCCTAAACCAAAACCTTTCTGTTAAAAGACTGCCATATTGAATGAATGCGCACCTTAGCTTCAGCTTCTGTGCTGCTTGGACGCTAGGGCGTAAAGGTCCACTGAGGCGGAATCCAACTATAAGATTATTAGGTCATCCAGTTAGGACTGTTTCCCAGTTGAAATATCTAGGTGTCATCATAGACAACCGCCTCAACTGGATTCCACATTTGCATCATATACACCAGAAAGTAGTATCTCTTACCAATAACATGAGACGAACTACTGGCATGTATTGGGGCATTAGACCAGACATGTTGAAGATCTGGTATCGTACAATAACAGCGAGGGTGATTTTGTACGGGTCTTCAGCATGGGGTATTCATCTCAATGGAAACCTGAGAAGGAAACTCAATTCTATTCAGCGTCTCCAACTCCTCATGATTACTAAAGCTTATAGGACCACTTCTACAGATTCATTGCAGGTGCTCGCTGGGTTACCACCATTGGATCTTGTCGTGGAGAGGGAGGCTGGACAAGCACGGATCCTACGCATAAAGGAAGATTTTATCTTGTGGGGTACCAATTACCGCGCTCGTGATTACGAGGATCATTCCCCTCGTTCTCTAGGACATCCGGCGGACATAAATTATGATGACAAAGTCACCATAGAGCCCTTAATTCCGGCTAGGCACGAAATTTGTCTTTATACGGATGGTTCCAAAACGGAGCTTGGCACAGGTAGCGGCTTCTGCGTCATGCGAGGCAATACTATCTGCCACACTTGGTCACAGAGGCTGTCAGATTACAATAGTGTATATCAGGCGGAACTTGTAGCAATAAAGGCAGCATTAGATTATACTAAGCAAAATCTAACAGGACCAGTCAGAATACTGAGTGATTCAGCATCGAGCCTACTGGCCATTAAAGAACTCAACAGCAAAGCGGATTCTGTCCACATTATTAGGGATGCTCTACTTCAGATTCCCGAGTCCCAACGACCGTACTTGAGCTGGGTTCCAGCGCATGTAGGCATTGCTGGAAACGAAGAGGCCGATAGGCTTGCTAAGCTAGCAGCTAACGACTTGAATATGCCTGTAACACCCCTAAAAGCACCAGTTTCCTATTTAAAAAAGATTACCGAACTTAAAATGTTAGAAATTTGGCAACAGAGATGGAACAACTCCACCACAGGCCGCAGAACCTTTCGTTTCTTCCCCAAAGTTGGTCTGAATCTGGTCACTAGTAGTGCTCATCTTACACATTTCTTTACTGGACACGGACCATTTCCAAGCTATTTACGGCGCTTCAGATTAGCTACTTCAGAGAGTTGTAGATGTGGAACACTAGGTGATCCGGATCACTTTGCTTTCGAATGCTCTCTCACGATACCATTTCATTTAAAAAAACCCTCTGAAGCACACTGGTCCGGGTGGTCAGACACCCTCAAGAGAAGTAAGCTCGCATTTAATCAGATTCATCGAGTAATGGACATTTGTGCTCGTGAATTCTGTTGAACAGAAGCGGTGTCAACAGCAGCTACAGCAGGCAATTCTATACCAACAACTTTCATAATTCTTACCTTACAAATTTGGTATCTTATTATATACGATAATATTCAACTACTGAAATTAGGACAATTTCAGAGACTAATGGCATGCCATTGTACCTATGTTACGTACATGCATGACAGCCATGTTTAGTGCAGTACATGAATAACTTTGCTGGAACATGTTACCTCCTAGATGCAGATTACCACAATCAATGTCTGTCTATTTGTACCTCAGTGTCGCTTCTATCCATTATTAATCTTTAAATTTTATTGTGTTTACTTAATTTTTGTATTGTATTCTGTGTATTTCAATTTACATATTGTCTTAGTGTATTGACCTGTTAAGTAGTAAGTGCGTTGTGTTATGTTTTCAATTAAGTTTGCGGTATAATAGTAAATACATATATAGAGCTCTCGGCTAGTACCATGAAATATTGTGTGCAAATGTTTTGTAACAGTTTCTAGTACTGTGCAAAATGCAACAGTTTATAACAAATATTCGTGGCCGCAGAACCAACTTTCTGATAAGCACATTGTATATTGATTGTTATTTTGTAGTATTCGCCATTTTATTTCAATGTATGTACAGTATTCCATTAAGTATCTTGAATAATTTTTTCTATTAATGTGGAGTATAATAGTTTAGGGTCGTATAATGATAAGTAAGTGTGATGTATAATAGTAGTATTGAATCAGACTTAATGACTCGTATTCTAACTCTGCTAGAATATATTATATTCCTAATTTCACTGTGACTGTTTCCAAAGGTTATTGTCTAGTGTTCTTTAGTTTTAGCGTTACAGTACAGCATCATGTACAGAATTGTCTACTTTTCTGATACGAGCAGTGTATATGTTGTGTTTTATTTGTAATATCAGCTTTACTATGTCAGTGTGTACTTTTCTGATACGAACAGTGTATATAGTGTGTTTTATTTGTAGTATCAGTTTTACTATGTTAGTGTGTTTTTCAGTCTTATAGTAATATATTGCATAATATGTTGTAATGTGCGGAATTATAGTAAGTGTATAATAGTAAGTCAGTGTGATGTATAACTGCAGGCTTGAAATTCCAATGTTAGTCTTAAATTTTACTGTTTTTGTTTTACCTTTACCAGTTTTGTATCAATGCAGCTTTGTACTTCTAAGTTTTTTTTTATTTATTATTATTATTTTTTTTTTTTTTTTTTTTTTTTTTTTGTAACCTATACTATCAGGAATGTCATATGTATTCAAGGTAGTCCTTTGTATTCCCTATCTAGATGTGACTCTGTACTCTTTTTTTTTTTTTTTTTTTTTAATTTAGACTTAATAAATGTCTGCAGGGCGGACATCATACTGCAAGGGCTTGTTCCCGGTCAGTAGTCCTCCTTAGCAGTGTAAAAGTAAAAAAAAAAAAAAGTGCAGCAGGTTTGCTAACTTTCGCAACCTCATCGTTAAACCTCGCAATCAAATGCAGGCATATTGCATCTTTTACCCACTATTTCATGACGGGAGGGCTTTAAGAATCTTGCCTTTTGTTCGTCTTTATATTCTTAATTATTTTGCGTGAGCCATATGTTGGTTATTATATACTAGCCGCTACGCGGCCAGCCTTCATCTGGTTTTTTAAATGTACCGGAAAAATGCCTAAAGGAACACCAAACATTAAATTTAAAATCTGCACAGAATTTTACTTTGCAGAACAACTTTATCAACAACAACAAAAAATTTCATTAAAAATGTATTATATATAAGAAAATTACAATGAAATAAGCAGTATCTTTTTAATACAAATATTAATTATCCTAATAAATAAATGAATCAACTTCCCCGTTGTCTTCTCTCGAAAAACGTCCAGTATCCAAGAGAAACGTTAAATTAAAAAACTGCACAGAATTATCGCCCTCATTTTTCCGAGTGGCAACAGTGCTGATATAAATGTGAGATAATTATCGATTTAATGCTATTTCATTAAAAAATATAAAATAATAATAATAAAACTCAGTCGAGGTGCACTGGATCTTGTCTAACGCAAATTTCGTAGCCCGGGATCTATTAGCTTAGTGCAGCACGCTCCGAAAGACACAGACGCTTTATATATATATATATATATATATATATATCTAGATTAATAACGCAGTGCGTTTTCTATTAAAATATGCAGTGTTTCTCAATGTGGCCTGGATAGAACCATTATTGAAGGTGACAAGATATCAGCAGTATTATTTTTTCAAGAGCCTTTATGGGGCATTGAAAACAAACAAGCAATTAAAAATACCTGAAAGCTTTCAGAATTTTTATTACGCCCAAAGGGGTGAGGGTTAATTTACACACACGTACACGTTTCGAGAGCATTTGGGCTAAATGTCCCTTTGGGCTAATAATATTTATAGACAGTCTTGCGCGCTGGAGATGATTTTTTCTGTGTAATATTGCCATTGCTCGCTTTTAAATCCTTGAGTTTGTTAATCAAAAATTCGTTAAAGTTTTACAAAATAGGAAATTTACATTAAAATAAATTCCAAATTTCGACTTCCAGGTGCCCGTATTCGTGTGGAAGACTACGTTATTCAAAATTCGATGGGGCTAGGTACCGTTGTTTTTTCACAATGCGAGAAACATGCATACATTCATACAGATTCTTAATTATTTAATTTCTTTAAATATAATACGGCGCGATAATATTTGGTGGCAACAATTTGAAAAGTGATACAACGCTTTTAGTGATTCAACGCAAAATTCCGTTTCGAGACTAGTAGCCCTTCTGGGGTAACGCCCTTTGGGCTAAAAACAAGTTGGAAAATTGATCATACCTAAACATTGTTTAAAGAAACACTCATTCGATTATACAAATAACACAATCAAGCATTTTAACAGGAATGAAATGAAATCTTGTCAATGCATTTTTCACACATTTTTTTAACCCTAGTTTGATTCCTTATTACAGGAGTATTCAAGTTGCAAACCATTACAGAAATCCATACAATAACCTCAAGTCCATACTTGCAGTGACATCTAGAACATCAATATACACCACTGCATGTACAATAGAAATAATCTGTATGTATTTTGACAAGTTCGATCCTCTAAATACTTTGAGGGTTACTATTTTGTTTCCGTATTACATAATCAGTGATTCATCATACATAAATATACAGCGAGCTGGAAGCCCTCTCGAGAGGTTGTGGTAGGAGAAGTGGGAGACTCTCGGACCCGTCTTCCCGGGCCGCGCTCCTTCAAAATTGGGGGGGCAGAAATAAGCGAAATCGTATTGTCAGCTTTGTACTCAAGGCAAAGTTGCCACCGACAGGCATACACTTGCGCTCCCAGCCACGATGAATTTCGTGGGCTCGGGCTGACTAATGAGCATTAGCAACAACAAGGTCAGACAAGTGAGCATTAGCAACAACAACAAGAAACAATAAGGCAGTTCAAAGCAAATTAAGCAACTTCTTTTGTAATGTACAGAAATAAAAAAAACAAATAAAGTATATATAATCTTGCTCTCCTTGCCACGATGAATTTCGTGAGCTTGTTCTGGTGTAACTGTCAGGCAAGTGAGATAAATTACTACACACAACAACGCTTTTAACGGTATGAAAAGAATTTAGGGTTTAATTTTTATTATTTATAACCGTTAACTCTTGAACTAATCCTGCGCTATTTACACTAGATTTAGCTTAAAAAAGGTTTGTAAAAATTATAAGAAACTAAGCAGTTATTCAAATCGCTTTGTTAAACTATATTCAGGAAATAAACTTCATTCAAAAGCTTTAAATAGGTACTTTATTTATTAAATACTTTATTTGCATTGTTTTAATAACTATAGATGTATTTTAAAAATCGTATTATTTAATTTGTTTTCACTAAATGGGAATTTCAAATTTTTGATTTAATTGATATCTATATTTTTTGTTTGTTTTTTATAGTTATCTTTATCTGAAATATACAAGAGATTCGAGAAAATTCAAGATTAATTCCTAATGTATATACTCTTAAAAATTAAAAAGCTGATTTTTGTTTGACGTCGAACAGTTACGTTAAGTCTTTATTCTACATTGTTATTTCTAAAAGAGGTCAGTTTCTGTGGTATTTATTATTTAAGGAAATTATAAGATTTAAATCTTCCGAATGCAATTCATTTTAGCATTGCGCGCAGAGAGACTAGCTTCCAAACTCGGCAATAAATCAAAGAACGGATAGCGACGAACAAAATAATTACCTGTGCTGTCGCACACTTCTTTTGACAGTACAGGACACAAACAGTTTAAAAAATGGGTTCATTGTTTTTTCTTTTGCGTCCTTCGTTAAGAAGTGAGGCACAAGGTCAACAGGTTATTGTGATGAGAATATAGTATGAAACCTAATAATGAAATTGAAAGTCTTCTACAACAGGATCATTTCTTAATCAAAATCTACTTGACAAAACTCTTATAGTTTATAATAATAAACGTCCTAAAATTATTGAGACCTTAAAACTATTTGTATGTCTGATATAACAATCTATATTTTTTACAAAATTTCAACATTTAATTTTTTACTCATACATAAATGTACACTGTGCCAAAAAAAAAAAAAAAAAAAAAAAAAAAAAAATGGAGACCGTTCTATATCTTCCGTTCTACTGGGCCGACTGGCAAAATTCAAATTGGAGTTTTCATGTCTCGAAAGCGCGACTTAGGATATATATCAGATTTATACATAGCATTGTTCTAACTTAGGTATTTTGACACAAAATCGGGAATTTTTCTGAAATAACGTACCAATTTTTTCCGTATTTCGATTCTACGACTCAGATTGTGCCTAATTATTAACTGTTGTAAAATTTGGTGCGAAATTTACGCAGAAATTCAAAAATTTATCTTGGCGCGTTTTTTTCAGTTTGCGCCAAGAATAATTTACTTGGCGAACTTCTTAATATATGGCAACCTATTATCCTTTCCCTTCCATTGTACAGGAGCAGGGAAAAAGTCACTTCGTTTCTAACTTTTTACATTGTGCATGAGCGGAAAAAAGTCGCATCATTGCTACTTTCAAATAATTTTACCAAAGTGCCTAAACCACATTTGATGTTATAGTTTTCAACAAATTTTCCACATTGTAAAGCGCGCTAATAAATAAATTCACGTATAACTTCGAAAATTTTGAATATAAAACTGTAATTTTTTGCAGGTGTGCTTAGAGATACATCAAACGATGTTTTTAAACTGCGAAGTTTTTGAACGGCTTTATTTTCGACGACGATAATTTGTACCACGATGTTTTAGAGCTGCGATGTTTTCTGTTTGCTTTATTTTCTCCCACGATGTTTTGTGCCACGACGTTTTCGCCTTGCGTTGTTTTCTCCGCGATGCTTTCGGCCGTAACCATTTACGTAGACGACACGTATAGAATTTGAGTTCTGAGGTTCTTTCTACGTATATACGAACGGCTTATCAACTCTAGCGAAATTTAAAAATGCAAACTGCAGCATAATCGCTCGCATTGACATCAGTGTGCTCAATCCATCCGCAAATGGTGTAATCACACGCTTCTAGAATGTGATTGTCTGTGGTAAGTAGCACTATGAATATTTTGGAATCTAAAACTATGTATAATGGCACAAATGTATATGGCATTTAAGCAAATTTTCCTTTATTAAATATCGTCTGAGGGGTAGGATGAGAGTGACGTTAATAAAGTTTGAGATAAAAAGTTTTTGCTGTCCCCCCTTTCTCCCTGAAAAAATAATTCCGCTGAAAACGCTATAGTCATACTACAGATACTTCATATTTTATGAATTTGAAAAATGTATAGAATTTCTGGTATAACCTGCGATGTTCACATTATCAATAAAAACCAAAAAATGTTTGACTTTCAAGAACTTCTTTTGCTAAAATGTCGCATCACTCCATGTATTAACTTCAGAAATTCTTTTTTATAAAGCATAACCTTAATGTAAGTATTAGCGTGTAGAACGTTGTAAGTTTGTCGAAGCAGTCAACATGAAAAGTTGTTAATGCCTTCGCCGGGATTCAAACTTCGAACTTCTCGACTGCTAGACGGACTTGCTTCCACGTACACTACGAAGGCACAGGGTAAGACAGTAGAAAATACCTTACAAACATACACGCAACATTTCTACCCGAATTACGAAATATCTAAGGGTTTAAAAATCTTTTATATTAAGTAAAATAACGATATAAATGTTTAAATAACTCTGCATTGCAACCGTGTTTGAAACAGCAAATATTCTGCTAATGATCTTGATCCCATATCTGAATATTATTAAACATAAGGTTGCAACTGTAAAATACCCCAATTTGCGTGCATGTGATTTTTTTTATTACCCCAGATAGCAAATAATGGTACGTGTCACAGGAAACTACACTCTTTAACGCTAAAGGGAGTACATCCTCTTGTAACCTGAGAAATTAAAACGCTGCAATTAAGAGACAAGACACCAGAACTTTTTATTAGAAGTACTGGTGTAGTTCTCTTGCGTTCCTCTAATCTGTGAATATACAGCAACGTTTTGATAGTAAAGACAAGTGTAGCTACTACGTTAGAAGAAGTGTTAAACACATATATATTGTTGTTAGGAAATGGCCAGCTGCGGTACGATAGCTTCCCCTCAAAGAGGGTTTAGAGTTGCCTGCAAGGTTGCCAGATTTGGCGCACAGTCGCCCATTTCGCGACACTGGCGACAAAATCGGCGATATGCCATAGACGGAGCGAGAATATTATAGAACGAATTCTTATTGATTTGCCCCAGAATGTTCTCGAAGGCAGGTCAAAAAACTATATAAATCCTGCTTGTACGCGTAGTAGCAGTGTATCGGCGAGCTTTACCTAAGTCTGTTGAGCTCCGAAAGCCATCGACCGAATCGGGGGCTGTATTAGGGTTTTGCCGTGAAGCTGTCTTCGCCGCTATAGCCTGATAGCCTGAAGGCTGTGCTGCTGATTGTTTCAGCGTGCTTGTCGTAGGTTTTCGACGACTATAAACGTGTTTTTTGAACTGTCCTGAGTAATACCGGCTATAAATTGTGTTTTGTTTCTTCGTCAATCACTCCAAATCCGCGAACCCGTACAACACAACAATAGGCTTTCCAAATTGGATTATGAAAATTCATTAGAGTATATGAAAATAAAAATGTGGGCTTAAGTGCTATATTGCATATATTTATTAGTTGATTAGAATCTAATGATTCTATGATAATTGCGTCGGTATATAATTAGTGCGTATTGCATCGGAAGTTTTTGTTTCATGTATATGAGCCAGTTTTCGTCAGAAAGTACTCTATGAAGGCATCTCTCCAGATAGCCCTAGTGAGCTTTGCCATTATCAGCTAAACCAAACCAAACCATTAAGTATATTATTGAAATAACCATAAAACTCATCCACTAGCTAAGCCTAAAATTTACCAAAATAACAAAAATAAGATTATCCAGTTTTATTAGCTAAGGAAATAAATTGCCTGAAAATAATGTCATGTACAGAATAAATGGCGAGAATCAAAAATTAATTTTTTAGTATTCATCAATACCACTTAAATCCCTAACTTTTATACAAGCCACTACATGTGTTTTTTTGCTTTTGTCTAAAATGATTTGTGCTTTTGTTTATTGTTATTTCATAGGCAAAGATCCGTATCCTCAATTTTAAATAAATAAGTAACGGAAGTAAAATTATGCATTATTCTTTTGATTATAATATACCCAAGTTCAATCTGATCGCTTGTAAATTCTTTTGAAGTCTTCTCAGTATTACATCCGCTCAGGAGCCGTTCGAAGAAAGATTTTGTTAAAAACATCAACAAATAAATCTTTATCGGGGAGTGGCTCTTCCTAAAAGTCAATTAACAAACTTTTAACCAACCACTTTTGAATAAAATGCAATGATGAATTGTTTAAATACAAGCAAAAGATGCGTTATCTAAAAAGAAAGAAAAAAACTATCGACTTGAATCTATCCTCAAATTCTAAGGACCGCACCTATTTCTAGACTTAGATAATAAATATTATTGGGAACTAGATATTAGATAATATTAAATCTATTGTTAAGGTAAAATAGCTTTAAGTTATTTGAATATGGCAAAGTTCTCGCACTTTATAAGAAAAGATTTTCTAAGGTAAAACGAGCGATAATAGGCGTATATAACTGTTTATAATGGGGCATTTAATGAATAATATCGCTATACGAAAAGGATTTAGTTATTTCTATACGAAAATTTGGCATTGAAATTTAAATTGAAAGATGAGGAAATAGGGTTAGTAATAACGGCCTAAATAAATTGTTTGATGTGAAATGCAAATTACTTCTTATAAGGTTGTACCTCTTTTGTGAACAGAATTTACTGAAGTTGGGATAGGCTAACATATATATACAGAGGGTGTTCATACATTTTTCTAACGACTTTGCAAAGATTTACATATAAACAAACCTTATCTTTTTATTTTCTAATTAGTCTGATAGCCTTTTTGTGGAACTATCATATTGCATCTTGATTTTCAAGATAAAAATACCTTTGTTGGGTGTGCATTTTTTGCCTTTTTCCCAGTCAGATGTAAACTTTGACGTTTGTTTCCTTTAATATTAATTATGTCGTTTACTTTACGTGTAGAAATATTAAACCATGCTTTTCACATCATTTTTTAATTACTGAATAAGAGTTTTTCTCTTCGGACAGCACAAAAATATAGCCTTCAATCCATTGCTTATTTTTAAGCAATATTTTAAAGAAAAAAAATATTTGTAATGCTGCAGACGATGATTAAACCTTATTCCAATTGGATGCCAGTCACGTTTGTATTTAAAAATTAATATTAAAATTCATGGAGAAAATCAACATCGTTACAAAAATGTATAAACACGCTCTGTAAATATCCACGCAATAACATTTAAACTTATTTGTTATAGTAGTTTTATATATGATACAATCAACTACATCCTGTTACATCACATTGCACAGATAACTTTGCATGCTAATGTATAGATGATTAAATGAACTCTTATAAAATTAATGCATCTTTAATATAATTTTCTTAAATCTTTAATTAATGCATTTATAACACTGAATATTTTAGCCTTCTGACTTATTGTTCTATGGTACGTAATTAATGGGTAGGTTATTTAAATGAAGGAAAGCACATAAGTGCTCTCTGCCTTTGAAGGGATGGACTTCCTAAGGAAAACTAATCAATAGATACAGGTAACAGAGAAAGGAAGTAACTAGCGTCTAAGCACCTAGGTAAGTAGGTGCATGCTCCTCGTCCTCCACTAATCAGCGCTTCTTGAAGAATTTAAGGATTTATGTGAGAAACATGTCCTTACAAGGGCTAGGTGGCTGTACAGTGGCTACAGATTTGGAAACAGAAAGTGCAAGAAACATAACTCGATGTCAGAATATAAAGCAGACAACATAAAGCATAAAAGTAAAGTAGTAAATACATAATAAAATAAATAAGCAATCAAATGAAAAAGTACTACAATATTAAATATGTGGTGCAATGAAAAATTAGTAAAGTATAAAAGTACATTTCGTTGACAGGTGATGGAGGGCGGAGACACTTGATCTTTAACAGAGGTAAGCAGTTACGCAGGGCAAACAGCATGAAAGCCAACCATGCAACCTGCCCGTTCTCGTGGGATCGAAGCTAGGTTGATCTACCAGCATTCGTCGGTCTTAACCGCTAAATGCTCTGCCACTCTGTTGTAACTCATGAATATGTGAATAAGAATAGTTGGAATAGAGAAAGGATAAAAGGAGCAGAGAAAAAGTAAAATTTTACAGTTCAGAAATGTTTTTAAAGATTTCCTATTCTATTCCTTTTATTCATTAAAATTTCGATATATTTTTTATTATGCTCGTATGAAGAAAAAGGGAAAAAATGCCGAAAAAGAGGAGAATGATAGTTGTTCGAAGATTTTAGATATTCTTGTGAACTGGTTTTTGTATAAAATGAGTGAAAGACCTAATTTTCAAAGACTGCTGATGCCAATTAAACTAAAAAAGAAGACATTGCTAATAATGTGTTTGATTACATGAATACGCATTGTGTGTTTTCATTACGTTTGGAAATACAGCGTTCTCAGTATTTGCTATTCACTCGTTCACAGAGTCTATGTGAACTTAACGCCAACAAGAGTAGCTCAAGAAATCATTATTAGAATGTTGCAAACTGGTCAAATACATTTTTAAAGTACTGTTGCACGCGTAAGAGTTCGTAATAGATTGAAGGCATACAGAATTGATAACTAGATGAAATTTATTTAACCAACAGGAACATTTCACAGTTCTGGAACTTCCCACAAAAGTACTTGTACAACTTTTCACAGTTATCACAGAGTAGAATCAATAATTTCACTTCAGAATAAGAACGTTAAACAAACAATGCAAAGCGCATCTATAGAGCGAAGCTAATACGGATATCTCAGTACTCCAAATTCAGCTTTGAACTAACAACTACTCAGAAATTGGTACTCCCTCCGGTCTTGCACAGTTCCCCCCCCCGGCCGCCGAGAAATCTCTAGTACCGTTCATTTCTCGAAATTACTGGAAAACGGCATGTAGGCATATACGGTTAAAGTTACATATTGGGATCAATTACAGTTATTCATTTACAGTACCAATTAGTTATACAGGGACCGGACCGAATAGTCGGTAAATGGTCCTTAAGTTTATCGACTTTTGGCGACAAAAAGTAGTCGCCAAAACCATTGCCAGCTTGGCAATATCTCACCAGTTTAGAGAGATAGCCATTTACTGAATGATAAATAGACTTGCTCCCTGTAATCTTATTTCCCCGGCAGAGCTTTGTCTCTTTCAAGCATTCCATGTTACATTATGCAAAAAGTTCAACAATTTCACGTGTAATTTCATTAAAATTATTTACATATGTGGAAAAGTCATAGCAGTATTTATCGCCGTGATGGACATAGAAATAAGGATTTTGCTTGTAGGAAAAAATAAACAGGTATTTGAAAACTGTATTTTTTAAAACGGCGAATATGTAGTGAATCTCAAAAGGAATGCAAAATTCTCTTGTTACCGGCAACAACATCAGTACGTTTATAGAATTAGACCCCGGATGAACGTCCAAAGAAAAAATTCCATTCCTGATGAAGTGAAAATACTATTTGATAATGTATTACTAGAAATTAAGATGAATGTTTTGTTGCAGTTTGTCCAGTTATATGGCAAAACATTTTAAAATTTCCGAAAATTCGTGAACTGCTGTCTTAAACACAGTTAAACGTCCCATCCCCTAGAGGCGATAAAAGGTGGAACAAAATAAGTCTTCAGTCGTTACCCCCTGGTCAACCTAGCGGGACAATTTTTCTTTTACTTAGTCTGGATTAGTCTGGATGTGCATCACGATGTCAATGGCGGGTGGTAGCGCATCCTTCGAAAAGTAAAGTATACAATTAGACAGTGATTGTCCCCCATTGTTAACCGATGAAAGCCAAACGCCCAAGGGCAACCTTCGAAATCTGACCATATAACGTCCCCACAACCAATGCGCAGACAAGACAGGACCATGTGGTCCCTACCGAGCCTGAACCATCGCCGGATAAGTGATGGTTCTAGTCATTGTGAAGACTTAAATCTTTTAAGGGCTGTGGTTACCTACAGTAACCACCTTTTCTATTGAACTTCTTACTCACTCGTGTGAGTGGTTTTCGAGACTTTAGCTCACTAGATGGCAATCAAGAAGCATAAGCCAGTAATAAATGCAGCAATTCATCTTCAAGAAAATAAGCATCAGCCATCGAACACAACATCACGACGATGTGCATTCTTCAGCACCAAGAAAAAGCCTGTAAGAACAGTGTGGGAATGCAACACATGCAAAGTTGCACTCTGCTTGAAAAAGAAAAATTGTTTCCATGAGTACCATAGAGACTGTAAAGATGTGTTCTGTGGGCGGTGGTCACTGACATTAACCACCAGAAGTGGTCATTTTTTTCACACATCTTGGACAAAATATGTGTAATTGTCGCAAATAATTTCATTGTAACACCTGCTATAGTAAATAAAACAAGATTTTAACTGAAAAAGTTAATTGCCTTTTCCTACCCCTCAAAGAGTTAGTCGAATCTGTCTAGATACCGACTTAGGCAGAACGCGACGGCAGAAAAGCAATAAAATGCGATTAATCATTACCATCTGTACATATATAATATTGTAAATGCTAAAATTAGCTTGCGTTATTCTTTGAGGTCATAAATGCATGATTTGTCAATAGCCAGGGATGAATTTCTTCAGTCGTTACATTAACCGCACATAAACAAAAGGATAAATATAACTCTCAAAAAGCAGACGATGGTACGCAGCGGAAAACGTTTTGCTTGGCAGTAATTAATGAATAAACTGAATAAATTTCAGATGAATTCACGCCAGCTTATCAATACAACATGAGACAACTTCAAAAGAAAAGCTCCGATTTCAATAAATTCTGGGTTGTTGCCATACGCGTTTATGAGCATATTTATATTCTGAATGGTGTGGTAGGTAAAGGTGGCTGAACGGCTAGCGAGCATTATTCGCTGGTTATTTTCCTGCTCTAAATCTGTTGTTCTATAGACAGGATGAGAGGGCCGAAAACATCGAACGCATGATCGACTAAGCGAGACCCTCCGAGTTGTAGTTGCCTAGCTTTTTTTTCACCCTCTCAAAGCCATTTTCGGAAAGCGTCGAAAAGCACTGTTTTTGAGGCTCTTATTTACTTTAGTGATGAAGGGTTTCGATTTTTGTTTAGCCATGAGCATAATGTTTGCTTTTATTTCTTTTCTTTCTCCACGTTTTCGGGAAAAATTGAATTTGTTGGGTAGCTTTTGTAAACTGGTTGTATTTATCAGATTGCTTGAATTTTTAATTAAGATTTTCACGTATTCAGAAAACAAATATAGATCTTATTAAAATTTGTTTCGTAATTTTTTTTAAAATGTAACTGTTCTGTGCAAAGGATGTGAATCATTATTCAATGAGAATTACTAGCATTGTAATTTCATATCAGCTGATAGGATTGGTGTATCTTTAAATGCTGTAATAATCAGCTTTCAGATTGTATAGTGCATTCAAAGGAGCGTTGTTTTCAATTACATACACGTTTCGAGATGATTTACATACACGTTTCGAGATGATTTAGATTTAGGCTAAAAATGTTTTAAAACAGTTTAGAATTTCCGATAGACGCTTTTGCACGCTGGAGATGAAAATGTTTTATTGCCTACAGTGTTGCCACTGACGACTTTGAAATTGTTGAGTTTTTTAGTCAAAAATTCGTTAAAGTTTGGCAAAATATGAAATAGACAATAAAACAAATTCCAAGTTCCAAATTCGGGCTTCCAAGTGTCCATATTCAAGTGAAAGATTACGTTATTTAAAATTTAATGGCTGTAGGCAGAGCCGTGCCAAGATATATTTTCACTCGAGGCGAAAAGTTAAATGCGCGCCCCTATATATATATATATCGAAATAGCTATATTTGTATTAAACAAAAGTAAATGTATTAAATCAAAATATAATTCTTATAGCAAGTTCTAAAGAGTATTTTTTAATCGTAGCTTTATAAATTCAGAAAAATATTATAGCCCATTATTTATAACTTTTAAATGAAAATGTTAAAAAATTATTTTTAGATAAATGCGAAATAACATCGAAATGCTTCCTACTGTTTTATTAAAGTTTGACGAAGATTATTTCCCCTAATAATAACTGACAAATTAAAAACATAATTAAAGTAGTTTTCGAATTCGTATAGCCAATTTGGCGCTCCTTCTAGTGATTCACCTCACTTGTCCTTGCTCTGGCTGTAGGTACCGCTGTTTATTCACAGTGCAAGAAACATACATACATTCATGCAGATTCTTCATTATTTAATTTCTTTAAATACAATGCAGGGCGGTAATATTTGATGGCAACAATTTAAAAAGTGATACTTGTGCCGTATCAAGACTAATAGCCCTTCTGAGCTGCGTCTTTGGGCTATAAAGAGAATATGATTAACTGCATGTGCATACTTCTATTAAAATTATTTAATTAAGAATCCGTTGTAAAATTAGTTTTCTTTCATCTTTGTTAATCTGATATTCTTTCAGTGAATATTAAATATTGCTTTGTTTCAGTTTATTCGTCGCCTTAATGTGGCACAAACATTTTAATGTACGGCATCCAGTTAATTATTTGGATGTCTGTTTATTAGTTACTCATATGACGATACGTGTCAGCTATATATTATTTCAGGAGGGGATTTGGATTTGTTGGAGTATGACAAAGCACACTAGCACTATCGTTTGAAGGGAAAGGATGCCTTTGTAAAGGACATAATATTTAGCTGACATGTTTCGTCATAAATATTAAATTGACACCTAAAAGTTGAACTGCACACTGCAGATAAAAATGTTAGTTACACTTTAAGAAGACTAATAAATTTAAGCAAACCAAGGTTTAATTTTCACTAAAAGAATGTATTAACAAAGATAAAAGTAACTAACTTTACAATTTGATAATTGGTTTGTAAGATTCTCACTAGTTGTATTTCTCAGTTACTGTAGAAAGTGACGAATCTGAAGAACTAGTTAGCGAATAATTGCTTAAGTTCGTGTGACAAGAAACAACAAGATGGAAGGGTAACTAACCCTTTATTATGTCAATATTTAACAAAACTCCGTCTTGGAGTGTACAATTAAAGCCGACACTTGGGCTTAAACTTAAGAGACTATGAAATAAACTAAAACTAAGATTAACTAAAGAAATATAGCCGAAGCTATCAAGATTCTAATCGAGGTGGCCCCTTAACTCTATTTGACTACGAAGCTTATCAAGGGTTGAGTACGGCCGAGCGTAATAACAGCTTTGAGAGAGAGAGTAGCTAAAAGGCAGACGCCGCAAATCAGAAACTCTGATTCTCTCTTAACTCTGCAAGTAGACTTCGCGGTTTAAATACCCCTCCTCCTCATTAAATATTCAGAGTGGTTCCAAAACTACGTTCTGGCCGGAAGTAGTAAGTTGAAGTTAAAAATTTGACAGAAAAGGAACTTAAAATTTAACTGTTAATAAACATAATCCTTACAAGTTAAGCAATTTTAGAGGTAACCTCGTGTGGTCAGCAGCGGCCGAGTAGTTAATTCGCTGAACACTGGTAGTTCCGTCCGGGTTTCGAATCTTGAGCGAATGGGCTGGTTGCATGGTCGTTTTCGTGTTTTTCCCATGTGTAACGTCCGTTTCCCGTAAAACGTCCTCAACGAAGGCATCCTCCTCCTTAGGCAGATAGCCCTTGCGTGCTTTACCATACTCAAATACACCAAAACAAACTACTCACCTTCCTTTTTCTAATCTTTTGTAGACTGCATGTTTCATAAAAAGTTACCTATGAAACTTTATAGATTAATCGATCAACGACCTCTATGAGTTAATTATGCAAATTTAAAATTATATTATCTGCTTTACTTAGCTTTTATTTTTTACTCATTTTTTATTTTTGAATGCTTAATTCTTCTTACTTTTTTCAGTAAAAGTTTATTAGTTGAGGACCATGAAATATAAAAATAAAAATAATCCTCATTCCTTCTTGCGCTCACACATCATTATCATCGCACACCATGACTATTAGCTTAGCAACCCAGACGGTATAGTGGTTAGGAGAGCCGAGTATGAAAGCGAAGGGCCTGGGTTCGAATCCCCGGAGAAGGTAAGGATGTAAATTGTCTTTCGCCTCATAGGAGGTAACCGTGGCCGCTTATTAGGTGCCTCCATCAAAAAGTGACCATCACTTCTGACCTTAGTAAGGACGAAAGCCTAAAAATGGGCAGCGCCCGCCATTTATTTTTAACGCGTATTTTCGACTGCGATATTTTTAAATATTGGCTTGCGTAACGCCGGTGACGTTGATGATTCGAAACCTGGACTCAAAATTTTCAGAACTGAAACTTTTCTAACCTTAACCAAAACCTTCCTCTTGGAGAGCTTCCATACTGAATAACTGCACACCTTAGCTTCTCTCTGTGTGCTGCTTGGACGCAATTTCGCTGCGCTATCTTCGTATCGCAACAGTAACAAAAATGTAAATATTCTGGAAATAAGCGCGATTAGAGTGCCAAGTGAATTGTGGCCACAAATGTCAAGTTAAATAAAATTGGAATTTAATCCTCATCGGTTGTGAAGTTTCCTAGTCATTAAGAATTTAACATTCTACGCAATCAGAATTCTTCCTCTTCAATATGCTATCTATGTTTTACGACATCAACATTTGCTACGTCTTTTTCTCTTTTATTACATGTATTCGTATATAAATATATAATAAAAAGCAGATAGTCTACATATTTAAAATATTTTGTTTCCTTATTTTCATTAATGATACGAATACTATTTTAATGACTAAAAGTTGATAAAAACAGAGACTAAAATAAATAACTGTACAAATTTAGCTAAAATATGTTGTCTGTTTACAGTTCTTCACAAGCAAATCCAAAAGTGGTGTCACTCAATGAGTTAAAAATCTATTACTGAAATATGTGTTCTTTCGCATTTAGTAGTAATAGCTTATTGTTTTGCGATTCCATGTATTTTAAAGTTTACTTCTTTATATCCTTAATGTTTTCACTGTAACTGTAATTGCAGCTGATAAGAAATGGGAATGAGTGTATTATTATTATTTTTTAAAACTTAAAACTGTTTTTCCTTTTAAGTATATGTTTCGTCTGTATTTTGCTGAATTTGATGTTTGTTATCGAAACCAAGTTTTATTATTAGGAATTGCAAATTATGTCTGGCTTGCTTTTTTGTTGATTTTTATCGATACTGTAGGAAAGAAATATTTCTGTAAAGTACTTTTGGAAACTGCTGCAAATTTTGCATTTATGCTTGAGCGAAATTTAGATGAAGGAAACAGAAACTGCATCTTAAATGTTATTCCTAACACTTTCGTACCCATTTCTGTCATTTATAAAAATTCTGTTATTAAAAAGACAGAGTGACGTTTTTATTTATAGAATGTTTTAATTTAACGCTGATCGCCGGTTATGTGTAAAATTACAGTAGGGTCTAAAAACTGTAATAAGTCATCTTTTTTTCATTTATCAAAAAACAGCTGAAAGTAAAATGTTCATATTTATGTCTGTTATATTGTCTGTTCATATTTATGTCTGGCTACGTAAGAATTCGTCACGATTAGTCTTACATATAGTATTGAATGATATACAAACGAATCATATTTAATGAGAAGTTTCTTATTAATGTTGTAATGTACATTTTAATTTTATAACAGTTATTAAGTTTGTGACACTTTTCTATCTCTTCTAGCTTCAGCTTACAATTCCTTACCAGAATGAGCTCTTAGAATCGCGTTAAATGCAAATGAGAGGTAGAAAGTATTTAAGTTCCACTGACTTAGAGAGAGTTAGGATTCCTGAATAGCGCGCGTTTGCCTTTTCGCTACATCTCTCTAACTGTTGCGACGCTCGGCCGTATTACGTGCCTCTTGATAGCTCCGCTGGCTAAGTTAATATCATGGGCCATCTAGTTTAGAATTGTGTTAGCTTCGGCTAAATCTCTTTAGTTAGTCATTAGTTAGCTCTTATTTCTTACATTTTGTGTTTAAGCCCAAGTGGAGACAGTTCCAGGATACTGGATCCATCGAGAAAAAGCCTGGACATGGTCATCCAAGAGCCAAGACGGCCAGAGAAGATCGCTATTTGTCCATTTTAGCGAGACGTAACAGACGGACTACAGCTTCTCAACTCTCTCGGGACCTGTATGCAGCCACAGGAACCCGTGTAACAAGGGTGACTGTTTGCAAAAGACTGAGTGAGAGAGGGTTGTTTGCCAGAAGCCCGGCTGTTTGCGTCCCACTCACGTCTACGGACAGGAGAGATAGTGCAGGCAGGCATAGTGATTGGAGTACGGAGCAAAGGGCGACCGTTCTGTTCACTGATAAGTCCCATTTTAGCCTAAACACCGATTCTCGCCGTACCTTCATATGGAGAAAGCAAGGGACCCTCTACTTACCCTCCATTATCTGCGAAATCAACAATTATGCCGGTGTAGTGGTCTGGGCTTGCCCATCTTGTTGGATGGTCGTACACCTCTCCACGTCTTTGACAGAGGCACTGTGACTGGTGTCAGGTATAGAGATGAGGTCTTGGAGCCCTATATTCGCCTTTTCCGGGGGGCAGTGGCAGGATGATAACGCGAGGCCACATAGAGCTCTTCCGGTCGACGAATTTCTCGAGAGTGAGGATATTCGCCGGATGGATTAGCCAGCCAGGTCTCCAGACCTCAACCTTATAGAGCATGTCTATACGCTCTGGGGAGGGCAATTACAACTCGCAACCCCCGCTCCGAGAACCATCTAGGAACTGAAAACAGCGTTGCTGAATGAGTGGGACCAGCTGCCACAGGCAGTGATGAACTGCCTTATTTCCAGTATGACATCACGCTGCGAGGCCTGTATGGCTGTAAAAGAGGACTATAGCCCCTATTAACCCATTTCTTTTGTGTCTTCTGCAACCGCTGTTTCAGACCTTCAGACTCCCATGAGTATTACACACGAACATGTGTATCTATTATAACTGTTGAATGTTTATTTTGGTTATATTACATCAACCTATGTTCACACGAAATTTTATTAAAATCTGTGTAGTAGTTCTGGTGATCGTAGATCAAATATGAAAATTCTCTTAATTTCTTTCACCAGTGTGTTTTATCTGACGTATCCAACTGTATTTGTGTACCCATAATTACGTACCAAAAATTCCGATATATTTGCATTTATTACAGCTTTGAAAAAAAGATAATAAAAATAACGAAATTTGACGATAGACGTTAGAATTTGGTCCACCAAATAATTAAGCCTAAAAAAACCATCTTAATATGCATTTGCGATACTGAAGAAGAAACTGACAATTCCTTTGTAATTTCTAGCTCATACACAATCAAATATCAATCAGAATAGGCATAGGAACATACTTTAGAAGAAGTCTTGTGAAAAATACATCTCAGTCTGCTAAACTGTCATCTACCGATAATATACTGTGGTCACTTCCGATTAACCTTAAATAAATTATTGTATTACAGATTTAACTGGGCCTTGTATAACAATTTTAAGTTTTAAATCGTTAAAAATTACTATCCAAAACCATCAGAACGAAAGAACATTTTCTACGGAAAAGATAAAAAGGAGCACATAAGTTGAATAAGAGCAACGATGATCGATGATGTCTAAGTATTTAACATTTGTTTGTATAAAATTTGGAATGTATATTGTTAAATCTTCCATTAAAAGCAAACTGCTAAATCGTAAAAATAATTTAAATATACAGCTATTATTTTTTTATTTCCCAATGACTTTATATTTGAAATATGGTAGTAACAAAAACGTTTTTCTTAAAAGCGTGTTGTTCTTACTTTGGATATTGGTTTAACTAACATAACAAAGTGAACTTATTCTCCAAATAAAACTGCTTAAAAATACAGGTAAATTGTTAATAATATTTTCCGTTAAGTGTAGTATAGGTTATTCCTTTTTTTCTCCTGAGCTTTCTGAACTGCTGTCTGATGAAACTTAAATTCTGGGTTAATCGTGAGAGTCCTCCCTGATACTATTTACATCTTCTGTTAATTGAGTGACCACAGTATAATAAACACATAAAACGTACGGTATAGTATGATTTTTGAACTTTTTCCTTGTATGTTTCAATTTTCCTTAGGTCATCAATCCGCTCATTAATTTGTTCTTTTCATATTACTTTTCAACATTTTCCTTAAAACTTTCGCAAATCTATTATTTCCTTTTTTATTAACTTTATGTTCCTGTGTAGTTAGATTCTTCTAAAACACGTTCTTTTAATTATCTTTACGAGAAGAAATAGGAATTAGAAGCCAGTATAAGCAAGGAGGTCATTGAATATCTCAAATTAATAGGATATCTTTGGGGAGAATTAGACTTCAGAGTAATACCTCAGTCTAATACTTCGTAAGTTTGTCATGGCAGCATAGAACTGCAGGAAAATGGATTTCATGAATATGCGAGAGCATTCTGTAGGCAATGAACAGACTGTTTCTTGCAAAAGATTCCATGATTTTGTTATATCCAGAGTTATAGGACTTCAGAGTTCTTCATTGTGTTGTACGACATGTCTATTGTATGATTTTTCGAGGCCAGGCCTTTGAGATCTGGTGATTAAAGCTGGCGATTAGGCAAGATCTATGGCACCACGAAAAGATTCCAAACTCGGAAGGAATGCTCCTCTAATTATAACTTGTAGATTTTCCTTAAAACGTGCTTCAAGAAGAAGGCATCCCTCCCCTTAGCCAGAGAGCCCTCATGTGCTTTGCCATAACGAAATAAAGCAAGTCAGTCGTACCTTAATAGATCTGTGCCATCTTAGTTGATGGCAAAATCCATCGGAGTGCATGCAGTGTATAAATAGATTTAATTCATTAGTAATGATGTGCACACAACTTTAACCTGTTGGAGACATTTGCAGACGTCGCAAGGATTCTACTGAAAACTAGCTAAGTTAACTGTACAGTATTACGGAGCTGTAACAGCCTCCACAGTCTCGTTTTGACACGTGGTATCCATGGTTTCATGTAGTTTTCTCCTGGCATAGATCCTTCCATCTGTTTGAAAAGCGACTGGGTTAGTCAAAATTACTCGTTTCTAGTCATCAAATATCCTGTGCTGGAATTACCTTCTAGAAGTTTCTACAAATGCCTGCCATATTTATATACATGTTGATAGATGAAACCAGTGGCATCCATAAGTAGCTTTACTATGCATTCTGCAGAAGCTCATCTCAGAAATTTAGTATAAGTCAAGAAAAGAATTGTGGTGGTATATCCTTCACTTGATCTGCAAAACAAACGTACAATGGTTTTAACCCTTTGATTACGAATTAATAACAAATTACCCGTTTTCTATCCAAGTGAACAAAATATGTCATGAATAAAGTAAATTCAGCATTCAGGATTTTTTTGACAAAAGGTTTTCAAGCCAAAGGCTGGGACACACATGTCCCAGCTGTACTTAACGGTGAGATACATATGTCCCACGCGTAGCTATCGACTTACTATAAACTCACCTATTGTTCTGGAAAACTTTATCATATGAAGCAGATTTTGCATCGTATGGTACAGGGTAAAGCATTTTTTGCATAACCCAAAATTACACATTGGGCAACTCATATTTGTTCTTTATGCTCATTTGTGTGCAACGAGCACAGCGGCGCTTTGATTTTCCAGCAATTGGAAGACGATCCTCAACATTCAGGAGATTCCTAAGTACTTTTTAACCCAACAGAAAATTTTAAACTGTAAGTGGTATATATATATGTCTCGTTAATAGTCAAAAGATTAAAAGTAAAAATTTTATACTCATTCTTAAATATATAACTTATGCATTGTATTTAAATAACAGATAATGTTATAAAATGCATTTTATTATCTCCTTGTAGTTTGAACTTGTGAAGCCACTAAAATACCAAAACATAAATTTTTAATAACGAGTTATATTCACCCATCTTTATCTAAAGACAAATCTTATAAATGAAAAATTTATTGCAATTTTATTGAAAATATTCAGTTGTTAACTAATGAAATCAAATCATTCCATTTAAACAGAGTGTAAAAGAGATATGTACAAAATTCTGAAACCGATGTGTAAAAAATAGCATGAAAAGAAAAGTAAAAATGTATCCTACCAAAAACGAAACAAACTATTTCTAATCTACGTTGAATAAGATCATTCATTTTATCTTCCCAATTATAATAATAAAATTCTTATTTCACTGTAAAAAAAATCGATCTTTTGAAAGCAATATACTACTTAACAATAAAATATTTGTTATTTGACTTGAAGCTTCCATGCTTAAAGAGTATAAAGACGACCAGGCAACCATTATACGGAAGCTTGAAGATGTTGAACATAAAGAGTCTAGGAAGCATACTTGGAAAAGCAGAGAAAGTGCGAAATTGAAATCAGTTAGTCTTAAAAGGAAAATGAACAAAGGCATGCAAATTTGCGACGCTATATTTCTAAAGTAATTACTCAGAACAAGAACTGCAGACTTCGGCGACTTGACAATGGAACCTATACATATACCTTATACGAAAGGTACTTCTTATGGGCCAGTACATTTTAGATTCATTTTTCTCATTGGCCTGACCTGGCTTCAATGTCTGCTACGTCTCATGCATGGCTAGATCTGCGAAACAATCCAAAACGTTGTTTAACCAAGGGCACTAGACCACTGATGCTATATTTGCAAATCGAAGCATGAAAACATGTATACACTTTTGTAGGTGCAACAAATTATGAATTTCTTATGGTTGCGCGCCTACAAAAGCGTGGATTAGTTACCAAACGCTTTCTGTAGTAGACAAGAGTATATAGTAATGTTGACAACAGTAAGGTAAAATAAAAAAAGAAACTACTAGGTCTAAAAGGAATCACGGAAAAAATTCATTTTATGTGTTAAATCTGAAGGATAAAATTGTACAATTTTCATTTTTTAGTAATTCAGTTTTATTTTTAATGTAAACAATACCATACAATGCGAAAGATATTCTTCAGACAAGGTTGGTACTACATGGCGTATATTTGGTATAAAGAAATTTTAAGTTTGAAAACAGTGATTTAATATATTGAAGATTATTTTATGCTTTTATGTATGTAATAGTATTTTAATAATTATATTAAACGCATATAATTACTATATAATTATTAATTATGTTATTGGCCATCCAAAATGCAACACGAAGAAAGACGAAAAATCAAAGCCAAATTTATTTCATAGATTAAACATCGTACCAATTCTAATTTTAAATACAGTCTTCATTGAAGTGAGGAAGACGAGAAAATAAGTAATGAAAGTTGACTCTACGTTTGTAAATAATTGCTACTACACGCCGCAACGCTGAGTGAAAGAGGCTTTGGATGTGTTGTTGGGAAATCCTGCCCATGCTGCATAGCCAAAGTCCATCTGGTGTACGCGTGAGTACCGCATACTGGGCTAGGTGTTCTACAATCATTGACCAGACATATACGATGGGTGTTAGATCTTGAGAATGGACAAGATGGGTAACAATGCTATATGATAGGCTAAAAAGAAAACTTATTGCGTACAACATATGGTCATGCATTGTCCTATTGAAATGTGGCCACAGGCAAGCTCTGTATGTAAGGAAGGAGAACAGGTTATAAAATCTCAGAGATATAACCTTGGTTGTTAAGTTTACCAATAATGCGTAGTGTGGGAGGGGCGGGAAGGGAATCCAGTACTACCCCACACCATAGGCACTAGGTGCAGGAGCAGTATGACGATACAGTCCAGTAGTTTCTCTCCCTGGTGTCACCGGACTCTACTCATCCATCATGGTACTGCAGGCAGGAGGGTGATTTGATGACATTCGGATGACAATAATTCGTCACCACCAGGATTTGACGATTGAGTCCCCTAATACCAGTCGCCCCTTAAAAGAGAGAGTATAAAAGGTATTTTCTTCCTCCTTTCCATATGCCTTCGTGGTGTAATTGGAAGCATATTCGACGCGTATTCGAGAGATCCAGGATTCGAGTCTCAGACAGCGCATTGCACATTTTTCACGTCTTCTGCTTAAAAAAAAAAAAAAAAAGAAAAAAAAAAAAAAAAAAAAAAAAAGAAAAAGAAAACTAATGACTACAAATTCTTAAATTAGCTCGCTCAAAAATATTCAACCTGTTTCTGGTTTTCCGTAGTAAATAATCTTATCTTAATATGACTTAATCTTGCTTCCACTCGGTAAAATAGGAAAAAGCCAATTATGTTGGTTCGGTAAAAACTTTTATTTTGGGATATTTATCCTGGTTTAGTTTTGAATTTCATAACATAGCGTGCCTGTGTTTTGTATAAGATTTGTGTTTGAACATCCTCCTTTAATGCAAATGTGCTCTTGTTTCATTACCGAGGACAAATATATCGCAGTTTAACGATTCTATGATCCATGCTGGCACATTCAGATTATTTTATCTTGGAAGCGAACATTAAAATCATATTTTAAATTTTGAGAGCGGCTTGTGTAAAACAATATATCTTCTGAGGAAATTTTTCATTCTTCGTATATTTTTGGTTGCATTGTTTTCTTGTCTGCTTTTTTCTTTTATATATTGCATATATTTTTGAAAAAAATTATTAATTTTTTAAATATTATTGATTTTTAAAATACATTAAATTATCTCTGTGTATTTGGCCCTTATTTTATAATTCCTTCCTTACTACATGATAAAGCTTTTTATATCAATAAAATATTAATTATAACTTTTATTAATAATTTTTATAACCAATGATTATGTCGAATTATTGCCGGTGCATATTCGACTATTGACCCCCAATCGATACCTTGATCTTTTAAAATTTCATTGACCCCAAGATGTCACTACCGAAACCTGGATCTAAAACAATGGTCTTACCTGCAGTCCCAGTTAATACAAGTTTCTTCTTATATTTTTAATTAATTTATTTAAAAAAATTAGTTGAGTCAGGCACAACATTTTATTTAGAAAACTAACTTTCCCATTAGTCCATTATATATCTCGGATCAGTATAAGTCTGCAAAAAAAAAAAAAATGCTAAATCGTATTTTTTAAGATTACATTTATAAAAAATGGTGCAGTTAATAGATTCATTGTTGTTTAAACTAAAATAAACTTTTTGAAATGTACGCTAAAGTCAAAACTTATTTAAATATGTTATAAATGTACAATAAAAAAACCTCAGGCTAGGGAAAATGACACCTCTAGAAGCGGATGGAAGGAGTGGAAGAAATTTTTTCATTTCATATTTCAGAATTTTTTAAAGTACGGTTGTAACATTTCTACAGAAACAGATTTTTTTTATAGTCTCTAGCCACGATTGCGAGATTTTCTTCTTCTTTAAAACCTTCAATAGGCACAACCTCACAAATAATTTAAATTCATGTCTGAAAGGAATTTACTAAACCTACTTTGCATAGTAGAAGTAGATTTTTCAAAGTAAGTGGTTGGAGTTGGAAAACACACTGCATTTAAAGTAAAACTTAAGCTATAATACATGCTCTGCCCCCATAGTTCATGAAACTTTGAAATTATTTTAGAAACAAAATGCAAAATTTTCATTATCCCAAGAAATCATTATTATTAGGTAAGGTTTTTGGGTGTTAATATTTATTATCTGTAAACTTTTATTACTCAACATAAATCTAGCACTACCTTGATAAATGAAAAATGGTCAATAAATTGATAAAAAGTATTTAACTATTTTGACAAACAAGGTTTAACTTTTTGCTTGCTAAATACCTCCTGGATTTGGAGCGATTGATGACAACACTTGACTAAGAATCAAAACGCAAATTATTCGTCAGTATTATACAGGTCAGTTCCAAAGACGCGATACGGTCGTCGATAAACTACGATAAACATGCTGAAACAATCAACACCACCACCTTCAATGTATCAGGCAAGCACTAGAGTACAGCTCCGGACTCGGTCGATCGCTTTTGAGCTAATCTTTGAACTAAGACACTACTACTGAACTTAGCCTACTCTACTGTTACTCAAAATACACTGCTTTTCCGCGTACAAGCAGGGTGTATGTATAGCTTTTGACTTGCCTTCGAGCAGATTCTCGGAAAAACCGGTAAAAATCCGTCCTAGAATGCTCTCACTCCAGCTATGCAACATCGCCAATGTTGTCACCAAATAGGCGACATCGCGCCAAATGTGTAAACCCTGCCTTTCTTTGCCATTTTCTGGCAACCCTAACCGCTTTGCGGAAAAGCTATCTTCTTACCGCAGCTGGGCATTTCGTAACAATATTTTATTTTGTACAGTGTGTTGCTACTGCTCGCTTTGAAATCTTCGAGTTTCTGAATCAAAAATTAGTTAAAGTTTAAAAAATATGAAATAGATAACAAAAAAAAAATTCCAAATTCACGATTCGGGCTTCCATATTCGAGTCCAGGAGTACGTTGTTTCAAAATTGGATGGCTCTAGGTGTCGTCGGCATCCCTCCCCTTAGGCAGATAGCCCTCGAGGCTTTGCCATAATTACACACACACACACACACACTAGGTGTCGTTGTTTTCTCACAATGCAAGAAACACTCATACAGTCATATAGATTGATTATTTAATTTCTTGAAATATAATACAGGGCGATAATATTTGGTGGCAACAGTGTGAAAAGTGAAACAGTCATTTATATTGATTCGACGCAAAATGCCGTTTCGAGTCTATTATCCTTTCTGGGCTGACTCTCCTTTGGGCTGGGTGTGGCAGAAAAAAAGATTTAATTTTGGAGGGTAATCAGCGCAGGAAATTACATAATAATCAGTATAAATTATGCGCTTAACATAATCATCGTTGACTAGTGTTACTGAAAATTTCGGTTGCATGGGTAACGTTTCTCCATTTAAATGTGATACGCTTCAAATTCTAAAAAATAACGTTTTGAAAAATTGATGGATGGAAATTATTTTTAAATAGTTATAATTTCAAGAGATAGAAAATTGATAAAGAATTTTGAGGCATAAATCACTTCCAAATAGTATAGTTCTTCCAAATAAACGTCATTGAGACATGACGACGTTTTAACAGCACTTGTGACTTCTAAATCATATTATTTAGGATTAGGAGTGTATTTTTCCATTAGAGTCATCGTAATCGAAATTTCTTTTGTTCGAAGTTACGCTTGGGAAATGATGTATAAAGAACACTTCTTCGTAGAAAAATTTCCCTCCCCCCTTCTCGGACTTGCCTGTAGCGAAACGGTACGAACCATTCTCACAGTTTATTCTGAAGAACCGATTAACAAGTGTTTATGGTCCGTTTTTTTTACTCTTGTCGTAAAAAGAACTTGTATACTTTTTTATAACCACGCTAAAATTTTTTGTAAGTGGGTCGAACTAAGTACACAAAAACAAAGTGAAGAAATAGGCTCGGATATTAAACTGTCTTGTGTTTAATTTTAATTCTCTAAAAGGTATGAGAAAGTAAGTTAAATTATGAAAGCTAAGAGCCGTAAACAATTGAAATTAAACTTTATAAATACAGTTCAGTGAGAAACAAAAATGAGAATTCCTTTTATGGATATAGTCCTGCTCCAGTACTTGAGACTCGGATATTTACAATTTAACGTTACCAAAGAAGCTCCTGAAAATTAAAGAAACAAATTTAGAGTTTATTTTGTACGCAATAAAATTTGTGGAGACATGTTTTGTATATAAGTGTTTATTTTATATACTAAATTGTACGTCTTTCAATTCTGGGTCTAACAATGTTTAAAATGTAAAAATAAGTCAAGTAGAGTGTGAGATGTGGTCAGATCACGTTCCTGATGGTCTTTGGCATTTTTGGGATTGGATTGGATTGGTTTATGGCAAAGCAGCACACGAGGGCTATCTGCCTAAAGGGAGGGATGCCTTCGTGGAGGACTTTCTAAGGGAAACTGGCTCGTATACACGTTACACATGGGGAAAACCACGAAAACACCCATGCAGCCAGCCCGTTCGCGGGATTCGAACCTCGGACCGAACTACCAGTGTTCAGCGTCATTACCGCTCGGCCGCTGGTTGGCCTGGCATTTTTGGGGAATTTCCCGCTAGCAGCATATGTCCCTTGCTATGGGACACATCATACAGGGTGAATCTAAATAAGTGGGTAAAACTGTAGGGGGAGACAGAACGCAGCTATAGGAGCAATATTCGGAATAGAATGTATGGTCGTAAGAAGTTAAAAGGTAGTTTTCCACTGTCCCATTTAACGAAATAACATAAGAATCAGAGGAGATACTTCAGGTAACATTTTATTAACAGGACTGTAATTGATGTACATGTTCAAAGAAATTGCCCAAAAGACCTTTCGCCAGCTGTAGTGGAGGCTTCACACTTGCGGGATAGGGACTGAGTCACATTTGTGAGGACACCTGGCATTTAGCGAGTACCGCTGGCAACAACGGCGCTCCTAGCGACTAAGCCATATTCCTTTCAAAAGGGTGCTCGTTGATTAGGCTTTTGATGTGGCTCCAGAGGAAAAAAAAAACAAACACCAAAGATCCGGTGATCTTGGTGGCCAGGCTATGCAACCACCTCGACCAATCCTTCATCCTGGAAATTCCGTGCTTCGTATAACTGTAGTCATTCTCTCTGCAATCCATGGTAGAAAATGCCGTTGTATGCGAGGACAGACCCCTTTTTATACTATTTACAATGCCACGTAATGGCTCACCATTTGCATTCCTACCATACACATTCTCTCATGATTATTGCTCGAAAGGCTCCCTTATATCACCCCGTAAAGTTTTGCTCGCCTGTTCAGATTCACCCCGTAGATGCCTTATTATCCTGATTTAAATGAGTTGTAAATCAGCATAATGGAATGTGTCCCATAGTAAGGAGACATATTAGATTACCTGCACATCATAAACACTTTTTCGCCTATTATGATCTATTGAAAATTTGACACCAAAGTTTAATTCATTTTAATATGAAAAAGACTAAAAATGACTGAAAGATTAAAATAGTTATAAAATAGTGATTTTTTTGATTAAAATAGAGATTACTCTCTCGCACTCCTCAAAATCAAAAAATATCAAGCGAGACCAAATTCTCAACATTTTTTATTATAAAAAAGAATAGACAATATTAAACATTAAAAATAGATAGAGAAACGGACGCTCCTGGCTCGGCTTTCTGAAATCTCATAGAATTTGTTATATCAAACTAGACCAAAAGAATGAAAAATTATATAAAAACTAACATCACTGAAATTAATTATTAACTATATCTAAAGCGTGTTCATGTTTCTTAATTTTTTTCTTTTTAGGCCGAAGGAGCGTTATCCCAGATGTGGGCTATTAGTCTCAAAAAGGGATTTTGCGTTGAATCACTATAAAAGTGTGAATTAATTTTTCTAATTATTGCCACGAAATATTATCGCCGTATACTTAAAGAAATTAAATAAAAAGAATTTGCATGAATGTGTGCATGTTTTTCGCATCGTGAAAAACACGACGGTACTTAGGGCCATCAAAATTTGAAAAACGTAGTCCTGCTCCCAAATATGGCACCTGGAAGCCCGAATTTCGAATTTATTTATTTATTTTTTTTTTAATTTTTAATTAATTTATTTATTTATTTATTTTTCATTATCTGTTTCATATTTTGTAAAACTTCAATGAATTTCTAATTGCGAAACTCTCAACTATTTTAAAGCCAGCAATAGCAACACTGCACGAAAAACAAACAAACAAAAAAAAAAAAAATTTTGTATCCAGCGCGCCAGAGTGTCTATTGGAATTCTAAGCATATGCTATTTTTAAATATTTTATTATGTATTTCAAATTTTGTAAAACTTTTAAGAATTTTTGATTAACAAACTCAACGGTTTCAGAGCGATAATACTGCACGGGAAAAAAAAAATATATATCCAGCGCGCGAGACTGACTATCGCAAATTCTAAAGGTAGGCTGTTTTTAAATATTTTTAGCTCAAAGGAAAGGTTCGAATCCCGGAGAAGGAATGAACGTAATTTGTCCGCGCCTTCATAGGAGGCAACGGTGTCCCATTTTAGGTGCCTTTATAAGAAAGAGATCCCGCTTCCAGCCAACGCCTATAAACGGCTAGAGCCAGCCAATGGGGGACTGCTGTTTTCATCACTTAGATAGAAATTGCTTAATATCCGCATAAATAATAATAAACGATTACAGAATTCCCTGAACTCAGAGCGGTTAAAGGGATTTCGAGATCCCGCAGGAGTTTTGATTTGGACTTCCGACACGAGTACCCATTTAAATTCTCCTCATAGAAAACCTTTAAAAGTTCTGTTTATTATTAATCATGACATAGAAAACTTGTCGAAACGATATTTTGCTTTTTCCTCTTATTTTTTCGCTTTTGATAGGTTTTCTGCGGTTGCCTTTCTTTTTTCCGCGGGGTGGGAGGTTTAATATGCTTCAAGTTTTGTTAATTTTAAAATTTTATATTTCATTAAGCTTACGATTTACGGTCTGGGCTTTCGGCTACTGAGGAGTGAATAAATAAAACCATTTCACACTTGTTACGGGTTCAAACCCCAGCAATTGTTGCATGGACTTTCCTGTGGTTTTCCTCCCGTTTAATATGAATGACAGCATCTCCCAATACCTGGTTCTAGATTTCCAAAAATGTTTTGTTATTTTGTAAAGGAAGACTTTACAACACTTCTTACTGTCGATATACGGCTAAATACACTGCGCAAATAAAAAATATGAAAAATATCCCGTTCTACTTGGCCGATTCCGTTTTTCATGTCTCGAAAGCGCGACTTAAGATATATATATATTAAATTTATATATAGCGTTGTTCTAATATAGGTATTTTGACACAAATTTGAGTTTTTCTGAAATGACATGCCAGTTTTTTTCCATATTTCGATTCTACTACTCGAATTATGCCTAATTGCTAAGTTTTGTAAAAATCGCACGAGTAGGTTTTAAAAAATTAGGTCTAAAAACTTTAGCTCCTCTATGTTGACTTTGATATATATATATATATTTATTAATATCTCATTTTTATTAAATTTGTTTTTTTTCACCATTTCTAGTACGCTATTCGCAAAGCATAAAACCAGTAACAGAGGCGGAAAATTTATCTTTTTTTTTTTTTTTTTTTTTGGTTGCTGCCATTGTAATTCCGTAAAGAAGCCATTACGACGATATCAAAGACCTTAAAGATAACTAAACGACTTGAAACGTAGTCGTATTGTAGAAATGCATGAAGCTGCTTGATCATACCGAGTAATAGGCCGCCACCTGCAGTACAGACACTGCTGTGCAAAGATGTTGGCAGCAATAGTTGCTACCAGAAAATTACCGACGAAATGAAGGTTCCGGAAGGGCAAGGAGCAAAAATGCGAGGCAAGATAGGATGATTGTTCGCCAGGCCCGAACCGCCGCAACGGTATCATTGTTGACTATTCAACGCACTACAGCCACGTCTATACCTCCCGTGGTACCGTCCACCACCTCACGTCGCTTGTCCTGAGGCCTTTGAACCCACAACATCGGCGGAGTCATCTAGAGTGGTGTCGCAGCCATCAGATTGGCATCGTATAGTGTTCAGCGATGAATCTCGCTTCTCTCTTCAAGCAGATGACCACCGTGTTCGCGTCTGGAGAGGACGGTGCCAGCGGTCCCAATCAGCCTTTGTTTTACAAGGGCATGCAGCCATAACCCCTGGTGTGATGGTGTAGGGTGCTATTTCTTATGACAGCAGGTCATCTTTAGTCATCACAGTTCAACGATATGTTGATACCATCCTGCGGCCAGTTGCATTACCCTTCATGGCTTCCTGGGCCATTTTCCAACAAGATAATGCAGGCCACATACCGGTCACATATCTCTGGACTGTCTCCGTGCGGTTGATACTCTTCCTTGGCCAGCAAGATCACCAGACCTTTCACCGATCGAGCATGTCTGGGAACGTGGTAAGCCGCCAGATTCGGGCACCACAAAATATCGCGGATTGAGGAGCAATAACTGATGAATGACATTAGGCAGAATGTGTCGCAGGATGACATTAGGAACCTGTACCACTTCTTGCCTCGACGAATTCAAGCATGCATTGCCAGCAGGGGCGTTTCGACCAACTATTAGTTTGAACACTCAGTGGGTAATTGTAAGCCGTAAATAGATGCTATGTCCTTGATTTTTTAATCATTTCATTACCTGTGAATGAGCTATACACATATTCAATTTCATCAAAAACAACCACTTCATGGTGCTTCGATTTTTATTACAAAAGAGTGTAAATAAGAATAAAGGGATTCTCAGAGCATTCTGATTTGTAAAAATGAATTCCAGTTAAGAAAAGTTTGAGAAACACCAAGACATTCTTGTTCTTAAGACAGATGTGTTTTGCCACAACCAAATAATTCAATTCAGATCCAGTCGAAGCCTCAACCGCAGAATCCTATTGTCTGGAGGATGGCCTGCAAACGCTTCATCGTCGAAAGCCATTAGCTAGCTTCTTATGATTTCTAGTACTTTAAAGTGTGAATATCTGGCCATACTTGCTTAATCATGAAGTACTCTAACCAAGTGCAGTTTGACCTTATAAGGGTGATGGAAGCATCGATGGGAGGAGTTGAAATTGTTCTGTTTAAGTCTGGATTCCGAACGATATAAAAACGGTGTTCCACTTCTGCAACTGAGCAAAGCATGCTATATTAATTCGTAATTTTCAGAACAACGGAGGAAGGGAATATACCCTACTTGTTCTGTAAAGGCAGGAGCATTTGATTTAGGCATTTAAATGTTATCCTCCAGAGAGGCTGGAGCAATGAAACATGCACTTCTTTTACTGTAAAACAGTATGAAAAGTTTCAAGACATGCAAATAGAAATACAAAATCATGTTTTCCCATCAAACCCATGCGTATACAATGAAAGATTAATCAAAATCTAATAAGGATATGTGTGTGGATAAAGTATCTCCGATTCTTCAATACAATTGTTTCCATATTTCTCAAAAATTTCATAAAATTTAATGAATCATAAGCTAAGCAATCCTACTCTTGAAAAATGCACGTTCTTCAGGTTGAGATTTTGAACTTCTCCTACGTATTTCATATAAAATTAGATTTAACATTCTTCTAAAAGTAGCTCTTCTCCGAGGCAGTTATCGTTTATACCAGTCCCACTCCCGTAAATTCTGTTTTTTTTATAACATGCCATTCAAAAGATTTACGGTCAAGAACATCACGACATCAAAATTTTGGGAGCACCATTTCATATATCAAAAAAGATTTTTTTTACGATAGGCTTTTTCATAAGTAGGTTGTTGTCACGAAACCTTGATTTCGTGATTCGGAAGACATGGATCATGAACTTAAAAAAAAATCTGTTTTAGAAAACGTTGTTACTATTCTGTTTCTTCTTCATCTGATACTTTTCGGAAAACGCTTATTATTTTGAAGACAAGAACTCAATACTGAAATTAAGTTCTATTTTTGAAATCTAGTTTTTCTTATAAAGTCTTTTCCTTTGTTGCTATGAGCTTTTAGTTACCTTTCTTTCTCGCTCTTTTTTTTTTTTTTTTTTTTCCCGTCAAGCGGAATAAATTAAAACTAGGTTCTCGCTTCTAAGGTTTCTTTTAACTAGCTTCCTAGACTTTAGTTACCTAAGCGGTGGGCTCGACGTCGAAAGCAATAAATTGTCGCTTTTTGAGAAAAGTATGTTTAAGAATGTCCCTTTAAAAACAGTTACAACTTTGTATACTCATTTTTTATATGCATCTCAGAAAATATGTATTTTTTCTCGCTTTGTAAATGAGCAATTCTAAAATAAAGATTTTTGGTTTTAGTTTGCCTCCGACGAAATGCTTAAAAGTCGAGCAAATGCGTGAACTCTGTGCATTCATAATTTCTATTCGCTTTCTGATGTTCTCCGTTTACAAAATACAGGGTGTCTATAATTAAAGAACCCTATTTCAAAGCTGTGCAGAATCGAAACCATTGACTAGAAAATTGTGAAATTTTGTAGCTGATTTTATGAAGGGATGAGAATTCCTTTTAGCAAAAAATAATTAGTTACAAATAGCGTCACTAGAGGGCGTTTTGCTTTGGAAATCTGTAGTAAAATTGCAAATCTTTATCAATGTCATGCAGTAGCTGTAATAAAACGTAGAAACATTCACGGAGACTTTGTTTTCACTGTGTTTGTTGTTCACAATGACGATAAGTTTACGAGATTGCGCTTTATTAGCTACCAAAAGAGTAGCTTTCTAAAACAGCAGTAGTTTCTCTACGGAAATTTTGAACTTTGAAGGGGATCCTGGACCTCTCGAATACGCGCCGAGTGTTACACCACGAAGGCATGCAGAAAAGAGGGCGAAAATACCCTATATAATAATTGATTAATTTAGAATATAAACATCAATTCTGATAAATTTCAAAATGCAAAATTGTTTCTAGATAATTCAATATGCTTCGATGAACAATGAAGTCTTCAATAAAATGCATGTATCCAGTAGTTTTTTTTTATCCAAACTAAAGCGAAGACCTGAATTTTACTTTTTACCAAACATATATTATGATTTCTCGGAAAAGGTTCAGACCATATTTTACCAACAAGGGGATTGTTTTCGTTATTCCACCAAGCAAACGACGCAAGTTCTTCGAAGAACTTCACGAACTCTTTTACGTAAATACCTAAATTCTATTCTTGGGATAGTGTGTGCTTCACGAAGAAATAGAAAATGTTAGTTAGAAAGAATGTTGCACTCTTTTCCAGGGCTGAAGTCAACACAAGAGCTGGCAGACTTAGACACTGAAAAATGGAACTTTCTCCTTTGATTGCCAACCGACCGAAACTTACAGATTTGCAGCTAAATTAAACGCAGCTGTTCTTCATCTTGAAGACTGGATTTCTTTTTATATTTTGTTGCTGAAAGATCACTTCGTTAATAGAAGCAGCAAACGTAAATAAAAATGACCCCGGTCCTGGTATATGATGGAGCTGTACGTTCCCAGAATCTGAGCAATCATTTAAAATCTACCGTTCTAGGGTGGGGTCGCGTAAGATCTCAGAATCTTAACCTCTCCTCATAAATTAGATCGTGGCATTTCTTGTCATATATCACGCATCGTGTTTTCTTTCGTACTTTAGAATTATGGCTTAAATAATAGCGGGCAAAAGACGGAAGATTCTGTTGTGTACTTGTAAAGTTTCCTTTCTTACATTTAGAATGTAAAAATTCAGAATACGTTAGTATTTGTAGAATAGTGGTAGCATTCCAAAAAATTTATGATTATCCGTAAAAATAAATTTTTTGAATTACTTCAGCTTTCTAAAACAGTTTATGGATTCGTTTGACTCTTGCATGGATACGGTTTGGTTTATTTTATTATGGCGAAGCACTCGAGGGTTATCTGCCCAGGTGGGAGGAGTGCCTACTTGGAGGGCTTTCCAAGGTAAACTGGCTCGTATACAGGTTGCACATGAGGGAAAGGACGAAAACGCTCATGCAGCCAGCCCGTTTGAGGGGTTCGAACCTCGTACCGAACTACCAGTGCTTAGCGACTTTACCGCTCGGCCGCTGGTGGGCCTTGGATGGATACGACACCAGTCAACCAGACAATATGTACAGAATCTTTTATACTTGAAAAAAGGAATATTTAAATTTATGCTTACTAATTTCTTAATGTAAAATAATTTTTAATAAATTTGTTTTGGTTTGATATTAGCTGCCTAAATTAGTTACTATAAAAAATAAAGAAAAATCATGTTTTAATGAGTCCATCTTTTGAATAGCATTTTACAGGTCCAGGCATAACTGCAGTCTTCAATCTCTCTAAACTTATAAACCCCAGAATTTGAGGGGAAGATCTTTGGGATACTTTTCGTTCGTTGTATTATCAAATGTCACCAAGCATAGCGAATATATCTACTCTTGTTTTGGATCTATCTACATACTTTGTCATACGTAAGTAGATTCTAAGATCACTTAGACCAAATATCCTTCACTCTTTACTGAATCCCGTACTGAAGGTTCATTGATCTTTGTTTGAATGTACACCAAACTATGAATGCTTGGTTGTTAGCATTCAGAAGCAGACTTCGCATTAATTATAAAAGATATTAAAATTAAATTAAATCTGTATTTTTTCTGGGCTACTTTTCAATTAATACATATTATGAACAAAATATAGTATTTAATTTCCTATCTCCCATGTCATTTATTAATAAAATGCCACTTTGGATGTGTTAAATATCAAGATTTTAGTAGGTAGATATCGACACACTTTTCCTTAAAATGGCAATCATATGTATAGGAAAAACGTCACTATACTCACCGAGTTATTACTAAACTACGATTTATTTACGTGCATTCAAAATGATAAGAAAAGGAAAGGACCAATAGTTACATCACGCGTCTCAATTCGTCATCGAACTTCTCGTCTGGAGGCTCATCTAGATGGCGCTTTAGAATCACAGAACCCAGCTGGTCACAGTCACATAGCTATTTTTATTTTTCACACATTTTTTTTTTTTTTTTTTTTATTTCAAAGGGGCTTTGTTTCTGAAGGACTACTGTTTTCGTTTTGCGATTTTGCGTTGGTTCACTATAAATGTCCGTTTCACTTTTCAAACTGTTGCCACCAAATGTTAGAGTCCTACATTATATTTGAAGAAATTAAATAATGAAAAATCTGCATAAATGTATGTATATTTCTCGGATTGCAACGGAACATAGAACCATCGAATTTTGAATGACGTAATCCTACAGCGAATATGGGCATCTGGAAACCCAAATTTGGAATTTGTTTTATTATCGATTTCATATTTTGTAAATCTTTAACGAATTTTTGATTAACAAACTGAAGAATTTCAAAACGAGAAATGGCAACTTTGTACAGAAAAAACATTTTTATCTCCAGCGTGCGAGACTCTATCGGAAATTCTAAAGATATGCTCAATTTAAAACTATTTTGCGATACAGCTCTTGAACTGAATTTTATGGTTTAGGTCCGAAGAACGTGATATTTAATAAATAAAGGTAACAGATAATATGTTGAAAAACGCCCCTTTAGCATAATTTAAAATATGAAACTTTTCACATTTTTTTATATATGCAAATGTTGGAAGCCCCTATTTTTATAGTACATGTTGCAAACGTTTCGAAAAGTACTAGCATTGTACTTTGAAATACATGTGATAAGCACACGTTGTAACACGCACCACTTTAACACATCGTATAGAACGTATTAAATGCACGTAACACCGTCACAGAACGAATGTTGCACTCTTTGAACGTGCACTGGACTTTCCGGTACTACTTGCGGATGTGATACGACGGAGAAAATCTTTTTATTGCATTCCTGAATTTGTTCAGTTTCAAAATCTTACGCTTGGATGCAACGAGAATTAACTATTTCTGAGCCGCATGGAAGACAAATCTTAGGTTTCGTGCATTGACAACACTTGCCAAGTCGCGTGGATAATAGATTTACATAATATAGTGTAGACGACTATCGCGTAAAGCTGCAAAGCTTTCCTCTAAGCTGGAAACATTCCTCTAAGTACGTAATTAACAGTAAAATTTACAGACATTTTTAATGCCAAAAATACGTAATGTTCATAAGTTCTTTTGGAACTAATAAGAAAATTGGCTTCTATAGGCCTTTATTCTTTAAAACGAATCCTCATTTGCATTTTATGGTTTCCGGTATTTCACTGAATGCGACAACAAACGACGTTTCTCCTTCACGTTATTGTCACGATATTAGAACAAAGAGTAGTTCATAATTCAACCAGTTCCATCCCATATTTCCTCTTAGAAATCCATTCTACGTATTAGAGAAATATTCGAACTACAATTGTACATATTTCTGTAGCAACCGGACTTTCGTAGACATAATTTGATAACGATTGAATACTATTTGAGATCTATTTTTGGCAATGTTTTGCTGCAGAAATTGTTCACAGGATGTGCGAATGAAATTAAAAGGAAAAAAAATATATATATATATATGTCACGAATTCAGAAAAATTTTACCCAGCTTCCCCCTTCCAATTTATCTCAGCAGGAAATGCGAGCCTACGAACGCGATAGAGAAGAAAAGAGGTTAGCATAATCAATTTTTCATATTTTCAGTATAGCTGTAACCGTGATCCTTTTCATCGTCCGGTCATTCTGGACTTATCTAGAATCTCTCACGCAAGGCTGGAACGAGCCTCGAATAGTTGTACGCGTTGTAGATTTGGGGGCCAAGTTTAATATCCTTGTTGCGAAGATTAGAAGATGAAAAAATACCACGCATTTGTAGTTGCTCGTGAAGATGAGAGTTTGTGATTACAAGAGTTTGTTTCTTAAAATGTAGAATAGATTACGTAGTTTCCTAATGCTCTTCACCTACAAAATTTTGAGTATGAGAAAATTTGAAATTTAACTTACATCTGTGATGCGTTATTTATAATTGTGTAGTGTCATGATGTGAATGAAAACTGCATTTTATTTTCTTATCCGCCATACGTTGATATGGTTATTTGCTGTTGTCCAGTTATCAGGTACCTTAGATACGTATTTAGCTAGATCAGTTGCTAAAGCCGATAAATAAATTTCAAATTTTAAATTATTTGGCCAGCTATTTATGTATGCTTAAAATATTTTTATGATATTCTTTTCAATTGAGATCACAGCATGTACAAGTACTTACATTCAAGTAAGCATAAAATTAATTAGAATGTTGTATCCATTCAAACATAAATTATATATTAACAGACTAAACAATACACTAAACAATGAATACTAAGTTTTAAAACTTAATTATGAGAAGAATAGTTTTCACTTTTTAAAAACAAATTAAAGGGAACGAAAAATTCCCAAGTTAGGAAACTTGCCCCAAACGCGTGCTGTTCTATCTTTTACAGTAGTTATGTCTTGGAACATAAATAACCCATGCGTTATGAATTATGCACTTCATTTTGAGACTCTACCTGATGCAGGATTTCTCAAAATAAACTGAACCGTCAGAAAGTGAAGAAAACGTGAGTTATAAGGTGATATTATACAAGTAGATGGGGAAAAAACGCTTGTTTACAGTGATTTCTCCGTCCGTATTCATACTTCAGAAAATGTTGGCACAGTTTAGCCCCAATAAATAATGTTCAGTGCAACTTGCTGTAACCCGTTCCGTTGGATGTTGGTGAAAGCGTTGCGAATATTATCTTCGAGTGGGTCCAGTTTTCTAGTAACCCTTGCTCTTCAGGTTGCCTCTCAAATACAAATAACTGAAATATTAGGTGAGAATGGAGGCCAAAAATCTCTCAGATATGAAAAGTCCTCTCAGGAAAGCTGAGTACAGTGCTTACAACAGGACATGGGCTGTAGGATAGATAACACTAACACTTTTAGGTTTCTTCTCTAACATATCCGGTTTGGTATATCTTGGACCAACCATAATATCGCCATTTTTTTACACTTGCTTTCAGTTCGTTTTATCTTGGATCACCTTATTCTACGAGACGGAATACGATATTTTTATTGTTCTATCGTCTGTTTATTATCAGGCTAAAACTCGATAAAGACAGTGTGATTTAATGGGTGTCCGCCGATAACATCGCGGCAAAAACATCGCGGACGAAAACGTCGAAGAAAACAACGTAAGTCGAAAACGTCGTGCTACAAAACATCTTGGGAGAAAACATCGCAGTTCTAAAACATCGTGGTACAAAACATCGTCGTCGAAAATAAAGCGCTTCAAAAACTTCGCAGTTTAAAAGCATCGCCGTCTAAAATATCGTGGTAGAAAATTAAGTATCTACAAATTATCGCATGACGATAACATCACAGACATGCTTTTTTCAGGTTTTAATAATTGTAAATAGTTATTCACATAATGATTTGTCAGCGCAAGATGTAAAGAAGCATAATTTTTACTTTCACATTTTTTTATTAACTAATAAATTTTTGCTGAAAAGGTAAGAAGGAAACTTAAGCATAGAAAATTAAATGCAACTTATAGATTACACTTTTCATGAAAAATTACCAGTAAAAACTTTATGAAAAATGATTTATTAATGGCCTTTGTTAGTTAACTATGTCAGTTTAAATTTCTATTAAGTGCTATAAGTTGCATTAATTTTCTATGCTTAAGTTTCCTTCTTATTTTCTCAGCAAAAATTTATTAGTTAATAAAAAATATGAAAGTAAAAATTATTCTTCTTTCCATCTTGCGCTCACAAATCATTATGGGAATATGCATTTACAATTACTAAAAACCTGAAAAAATCATGTCTACGATGTTACCGTCATGCGATGATTTGTAGATACTTTATTTTCTACCCCGATATTTTCGACGACGATGTTTTTAAACTGCGAAGTTATTGAACCGCTTTATTTTCTACAACGATGTTTTGTACCACGATGTTTTAGAACTGCGATGTTTTCTCCCACGATGTTTTGTAGCACGACGTTTTCGCTTTGCGTTGTTTTCTCCGTGACGTTTTCGTCCGCGATGTTTTTGCCGCGATGTTTTCGGCTGTAACCGATTTAATGCAATGGCAAGCTATTGATTAAGGCACTTCTGTGATGGCAACTTCTGGCTTGAAGATCGGCCTCCTTTGGAACACTGTGATCGATGGTCTGCCCACATTTGGTTTTGGGAAAATTTCAGCAATTTGGTGATCTGTCCACGGACAGCTGGGCTGATGAAACCTCTACTTTTCTGCCGTTAAGTCTGTACTCGAATTTTTCATTAAATTACTATGTAACAGGACACGGCCCCTTTTCTTCATATTTTTATGCAGAAAAATATGGAAAACTCCAAGTTCTCCAAGTTTATTTTTGATAAATACTGGATGCGAGGTGTGCAGTGGGATTGCACGATGTACCATAAGATGTAAACTCTAGATCCTTTGGAAAGCTAAAGCTTTCCAAGCTCAACTCCTCGGCGGAATTCAACCTTTTCTTTGCGAGCTTATATAAAGCTTGCAATTTCTTTTAGGGAAGATAGTATGGGAAGGCATTACCAGTTGGCCTATGGTACATCACTGGTGTCCCTCATATTTGTACCTGTACCGGTATATTTGACTTGGCATAATCCTTTTAACTTTTTAAATATGAAGGATTCTTTTATACTCTATAGCTACAATGACTCAAATACCGTGTGAGAATGCAATGATGTTCTTCCTTTTCCCCATTAAACCAGCAAAGGAATTTAAAACTTTCAAATGACATGATTACTGTTTTTTTCCAACGAAGCCTCTCAGAAAAGAATCCTACCACAAAGAGACTGTTATTTCTATGGAACCGATGAGTAGAAGCCCATTGTTTGGGGAACTAAGACAAATCATCCCTTATATACTTTCGTTCCTCAGGGGCATGAGAAAAATCAGGCTATGACAATCTCAAAAGAACGGCCATCAGTCAGTTGTTTACATGAAACTTTGGTTCAAGCATTTAGGTCGGAATAAGTACAACACAAATTTACAAAATTACGCACGCAAGGAGCAAGCGTCTCTTCTCTAATGTATAGTTGATATCCACTACATCTCACTGCTACTTGTTCGCGGGACGGTGCTGTTCCATTCCTTGAAACCCGCATGCGACTCATCTGACTGGCCAGAAGTTAATATAGCTGGACGAGGAAGTTTTGCTTAGTCGTTTCAGACGTACATAGATTGCTGTAATATAGTCCAGACATTCACTAACGGAGTGATATAATTTCCATTCGCTGAGGTCCATTCTCTTGAAGCAGACCTTCTTCAAGAAAGCATAAATGAATGAGTGGTTAGCTGATTTCTACAGCGACATGAATCTATAGCGGTCGAACGGTCGCTGAACACAGGGTTCGAATCCTGGCGAACGGGCAGGCTGCTTCGTGGTTTTCCCCGTGTGTAACGTTTATATGATTCAGCTTCCCTCAAAGAATTCAACACAAATGCATCCTACCTTAGGCAGATAGTTTGAAGTGCTTTGCCATACTCAAATCAACTAAACCAATCTATAGCGACGAGAACTGAAATCTACCTGTATATTGAATGAAGATTATCTATGCAGATAGTAGCTATTTTGCTTTATGATCAATTTTTGGTTTTGTGAAAAATGAATATACATGGTTATGTCCTTAAGACAGCCAGAGTTTTCCCAGAAGCTCAATATAACCTCAAACTATAGTCATTTTTGTCATTTTTTTAATCTCCAAAAAATCTTCCAGATCTTTTTTGTGATGAAAAACATCTAAGCAGGGAATTTAGTATTTATGTATTTTTCCATCGACCGTTGGTGGAAATTTCACCAACGATCGCCAGTCCTTACGGTGGAATTCTAAAGGACACGGTCATTCACAATTGGCTCAAAATCACACTGCTTTGCCGATCAGCGGGATAATACGTAAGTACTGGGAATTTTTGTCATATCGGCTCTTAGTTCATTTTTAATCTTGTGTTGGAAAATCATAGGATCATGGTATTAGAAAGCATATCAAAAAGAAAACTAGTGGGAAATTTTCCCATGTCGGAGTTTACTAGAAAATATTTTTTAGAAAATAAGTTTTTATGTAGAACATTTATACTTACGGATACATGTTCACGTGTACGTTTATACTTTATAGTTTCAGTGCTTTTTCATAATGTTCGCGGTTAAAACTAGTGGCTTAAATTTATTGAAGCAAATTTTGTGATTATTTTTAGAGAATCTTTTTCAAAATCAATTCCTAAATTATATATTCTCATTTGGGTACGGGTGAAAATATTTTCATGAATATGGAATTTCTAGTGCTCTGAAGTAGTTTCTTTCTTTAAAAAACCTGAAGAGTTTCGAAAAGAAATCTCGACGTCGTTGAATAGAATGCTGAATTCACAGTACGTTTTTATAACTTGGTTCGTAACTCATTGGAGTGTTTCAGGTTCTTTCGAAGTGAGAGAGGGGGTAAAAAAGGGCGAAAGTTTCATAAAATGTTCACTATTCTTGTTTCACAATGCTTTGAAGTGCACTTTTTCCACCGGATGTTACTATTCGGGCTTCCGGACGATGACGATTTCGATGAAAAGATGTTGAGATACATTTGGCGGTCATGATGTCAGAAAGTAAACAGAGGGAAGGAAATATTTCCCCAAAAGCTCTTTTTCCCTTTTTTTTTTTTAACTGAAGTATGGAGTGGCATTGGATACTTTTTTTCCCATGATTTATTTGATGGGCACTGTTCATTTTAAACGCACCCTTTTTATTTTTGCTTTCTTTTTTTTTTTTCTTCTTCTTTGAGTACCGAATATTGCTTTGAAAAAAGGGCTTTAACCCAAACCGTCTGATGCCTATCTATTTCCATCTCAACGAGATGTCATATGGATTAATGAACTAAAAAGCTGAATGACACTAACACTAACTAAGAACCAAAAATTTATGGGAAATTTACCTCATTTTGAATGTTAGCGTTTTTGTATTTATCTTAATTCAAATGTTTAAAAATAATTTTTAAATACTGTTTATCGTAGTATTATTTATTTTTCGTAGAATATTTAATATTCCCTCATCCTCGTAGTTCAAATGTTTAGAAATTATTGAAAAATAATGCTTGTGTTATTATTATTATTTATTTATCGTCAAATAATTAGTATTTTTATTTTACACAAAGTTTTGATGTTTAGAAGTTATTTAAAAATAACATTACTTGTTTATCTTCAGTTGTTTAGAATTCAAGTGTAAGGAAAAAAAATTACAAGGACTGTTTATGTAATTTTAGAACGATGTCGGTTATGGGAAAAAGTCTGAAATAGGGTTTCTGAACCTCTTTCTTGCATCGACTCTCTTTTGAAAGAAGAGTTTCTTTCGTTAACATAGTTTTTTCCTAATATACAATATAATCATAAATATCTGTGTAAAATAAAAGTAATTGCATTTAAATAACTCAAAGATATCAATTAATCTAAGAATATGAACAAAATTTTTCAAAACAAAATGTAGTTTACTGGATTTATGTTTTACTTTTTTAATTTAAAATATATATATATATATATATACATACAACAAGTACCTTAAAATAAAAAGAAAATCCTACTCATAATTATTTTCTGTTTTGTTTATGAAAAGTATTTTGGTTCAAGAAGAATAATTAATTATCTTTCTCTTTTTTGAGTTTTGTTCGTAGTTTATGATTTGACTGTAGAAAAATAATTAATTTGATCCTTACTTGGGAAAAAAACGAAACATTCTCACTTAATTTGGTTATTGTTATTTGATAGTGCAATACTTTATTCCCCTTGACAAGTCAATTAATCTACGGTCAATAGCTGTGTCTGTTTATCGTAATATTAAAATCTAAATTACTTATACTTAGAAATCTAAATTACTTATACTTAGAAATCCAAATTACTTATACTTAAAATACTCAGATTAATTCCAATAATTCATCTCACTAACTAAATTTATGTCCTTTGAAGATGATATATATATAAAAAAAGTTTTTAATAATATATTAGGAATGGAAGAAAAACGAATTAAAGAATAAAGGCTGGAAGTTTCTGAAATGATATCTGAAGGCATTTTTACTTCCTTGTACGAAGTAGAAAGGAAGTATTGTAATTGCGAAAAATTCCAGTATCATATTTCAACGAAAATCTCCATTCTGACCGCTATCGAATGCAATTTAGCGATGTTTTTTGCATGAGATCAGTACCTATATAGACTAAAGGACTCTTCCGGCCTCCCCCAAAAAATTATAAAACTGATTTAAAATGAATTCTGAAGATATTTTTTCGTGGCGTCTGTGTACGTATCGAGGTTTATGCGCTATCGTCAAAGTATATTTAATTCAAAATTCGTTAACTGTTAATTCAATATGTTTAAATGAAATGCAGGAAAATTGCGTATAATTTAGTATTCCGTACAAGGAAGTCATGTGGAGTACTTATCAGATTTGTTTTATTTACAGACACATACACGTTTCGAGAGCATTTGGGCTAACGCCACTTTGAGCTAAAAATATTTAAAAAACAGCCTATCTTTAGAATTTCTGACCCACAGTCTCGCGCCCTGGGGATAACGGTGTTTTAATCCTTATAGTGTTGCCACTGCTCGCTTTGAAATCGTTGACTTTTTTCATCAAAAACTCGTTAAAGTTTTATGAAATATACAATAAAACAAATTCCCGCTTCCAAGTACTCATATTCGAGTGGAGGACTGCTATTCAAAATCTGAAGCATTCGATTGTACTGTTGGTACAATTGTTAGGTACTGTTGTTTTCTTCACAGTACAAGGAACATGCAGATTCTTCATCGTTTAGTTTCTTTAATATAATACACGGCGATAATATTTGGTGGCAACAATATGAAAAGTGATACATTGCACTTAAGTGATTCAACGCAAAATGCTATTTCGAGACTAATTGCGCTTCCTGGGTTAATGCCCCTTTAGGCTAGCAAGTTTTGAGAAACAAAATCAGATTCTAATTGCGCGAAAGTTCGATTTTGATTAATGTACCATGTTCTTGCTGCGCTTTGATATATTGAAGCATCATTTTATATATTTGAAATACAACTGCTTAATTTAATTCTTAAATACTTTTTACAAAAAATATCCACTTGCTTTTTTGTTTTCCGTATTAAATTATTGACTGACTAAAGTCAGCTTTCACTAAGCAAAAAGTAGAAAAAGTCAGTAATGTTGGTTCGGTAATAACTTTTACTTCTCTCCGATAACTTTCAGATTCTAAAACCTAGTGTATCGGTGTTTTTTGAATGAGACTTTACACTGTGTGATGTAACTTTACATCAATAAAAAATAATTTGGGAAACTCGCTTAGCGTACCTATGTGCAAAAAAGAAATGCAATAGAAAAAAAATTATATCTGAAGAAAGGACATTGTTTATAACTATAGTACAATTTCTGTTATGTGATTTCTCGTAACGCTTCATATTACCTTAGGAAAACGTACTATGAATATTAATTCTGGACAAAACGTACTAACTCTTGAAAAACGTACTGCGTACGTACGTGCAGTGTACGCAGACGCAAGGAATTATTTAATTACTTCATTCAATCTTTTTGACGGCTCTGCTGATAATCCTAGTTTTACAGCTATTAATATTTCAGCAAACGGTTAATAGCTATGCTTTTTGGATCATACTTGTTTCGTGTACATGTTTTTATAATTATTATTTGATATTTTTTTTAACTTTGATAAACTCAAACGAGCGTAAACGGAGCGTACTAACAATTGAAACGAAACTAAAAGGCCTTTAACTTAACAGAGACTTAATAAGTTGGCATTATAATGAACTCCCTGTCAGAAGAAATAGAATAAATCTGCTTCAAGCCAAATAAATAAAAAAATTCAAACTCTTGTTTAAAATTAATATTTTAATTACATAAATTTGTTTAATGAATATTCACAAAACTTATATACAATGTATATGCAGATTTTCATTTAAAATACAAAACATTACTTTCAAATTATTCCAGACGCTAAAGTCTGTTTGCTGGAATTGGAGTTGTAATTTTCATTATTAACTACCAGAATATCTGCATTTATATGTTACTCGTATTGTAGTATAACTGCAGCAGCAAGAACCACCAAATTTTTAACACATATGGTCCTGCACCCCAATATGTGAACCTGGAAGTTTAAATTTCGAATTTATATTTTATTAGTTCAAACGAGCTATTAGTCTCAAAACGCCATTTTGCGTGTTCCACTATAAATGCAATGTTTTACTTTGCATTCGAGTATATTGCCATTCAGGAAAACGTAAGATATTCTTTCATATTTAATGTGTCTGTTATTAATTAACAAATTAAACTATTTAAAATCAACAAATACTGCTCTTAAAAATATTGTTTTACTTTTTAATCTGATGCATTTACTACATAAAAATGCATTTAATTTACGATATATATCATTAAAAAAATTAAATACTTTTGTAGAGACATTAGGTATTCTTTGAAAGCAGAAAAGATAAAAAAGAGCAATGCCCTCGCCGGGAATCGAACCACGGACCTCTTTAATACGAGCCCAGTGTGCTGACCACTACACTATGAAGGCATACTAAGAATGCAGGAGAAATATTTTATACTTTTACAGAATAATATTACATATTTTTCACTTTAAAATATATGGAAGACATACAGTGGCTAACATTTGTTTTCGGACACTTGTGTTTTTTCAGTTTTATTTGTAAATATTAGTGAAATGATTTTTTTCTTTCTTTCATATATATTTTTTATCATCTTTTTTTAAATTCTGCGTGTTTCTGAAAAGTTATTCAATTGTGTTTTAGGCAAAAAAGTAAGTTATTCAAAACGTTCTGAAAATAAATTCCCATAAGTATTCGGACACTTTGAACAAACAGTTAGCATTTAAAAAACATGAAAATAACGGGACATTTTGTATTTATTTGAATATCCATTAGCAAAAATTATATTTTTCATGCGCTTTGGCATGAATTCAACTAATATTTTCATGTAAGAATGCTTCATTTTATTTTATTCCTCCATGAGAGATTTTTAATAGATCTTTCGAAGAAATTTCATTTTTCCTTATTATTTCTCCCGACTTCCCATTCTTTCCACATGCTCAACAGGCTTTAAATCGGAAGAATATAAAGGAGTTTTGATAGTTTTGGACAATAATAACCACAAGCAAACATTTAGGCCTTTATGTTTAGGATTTTTATCCTGGCAGAACTTGAATGTATTTTGCATTCCAAGTTTTTGCTGCACATGCTTTCAGATTTTCATTAAAAATATTTATATATTTATACTGATTCACATTATTTAAAAAAAAATTAATCCACAGGCAACCGAAGCACCCCTAAAGTTCAAGTTTCAACACACAATGATTCGTCCATCGAACCCAAATATATTAAATTTTGATTCATCTGCAAATGTAGCATTGTTCCAGTGTGATAAATGTTTGCTTACCATGGATTTTACTAATTCCGAGCGTATTTACCTTAATTTTTTGGTCGGCGAAGAATTCGCGAATTTCGGTTAGCACGATTTACGAACTATTTTTTTACTCCGTTGCGTCATTATATATATATTGTAATGTGTTTTGTAGTAATTGAGAAAACAGATAATCTTCTTAGTAAAACATAAATTTTATTTTTAGTTTACGGAGATAGATAATTTGTATACAATTCTTAAGTGGCAAAATTTTCATACATCTACTAGCTGGTCAAACTTCAGAATTCTAATCTTAAAAACAATTTCTTACGTTGCTGAGCAACGGTTACATAATACAAATATGGCGTTGCCACTTCAACAATAAATATAGTTATTTGATAAATATCAAAATATTACAATATTTTTTAACACGAACTTTCAAAGTTTTACATATTGTTTCCTGTTGCTTCTCTGCTAGGACTGTGTTCAGAACTGTTCTGCCCTGATTAATTGAAAACCTCACAGAATGCACTGTATTCTTTAACAGCCAGGAACACTGTTCAACAATTGTAATAATCGTTCCAACAATAAACTTCAGTTAAGTCAACAGTGAGCAACAAATGCAATTTTGGTTCAGATGTGTGCTTTTATTCTTTAAAAGTGAACTCGTAAACCTGATGCTGAATCTTGAATAATTCTAAATTAATCAGATAAAATTCGCAATGAGAAAATGGAGACGAGAACATCAACTTGAAGTGTGCTCGGTGCAATAAAAGCTATCGCCGTGTAAATTCTGTCTCTTTGGGACTTAAAAAAAGGACTATTGCAGAATTATCTTCTAGTCTTGTGAAACAAAACAGAAATCAGAAGAAGGGTGTATAAGACCCTTTTATTCAAACATAAAATTAACAAATGACACAGTTTGGGTTACAAGAAGCCAAGCACTTCTGGCTTAATAGAAATACGTAACAAATAATAATTTCAAGGTGTGTTAAATTAGCCTAACGGTCCACAGAACAGATTGGGGCGCACGAAAGGCTCTGGTTTGTAGTAAACCGGCGAGACAAAGCTAAATGGCTAGAACACTCAACCCTGCAAACGCAAATTGCTGATAATCATAGCACAGCGTGGAAAGGGCAGACACGCTCTAAAACTAACTTCCGAAACTCTTGCTTAAAAAGCATTTCTTTCTACCTTAATCTGAATAAACGTTCGCTACCTCATTTACATTCTGGCATGAAAAGCGTGGGTGAAAAGAGGGTAATAGGAAAGTTTTTCAACTTAAAATGAACTACTAATTAAAATATATAGATAAACTTCACAGCCGTATTCTGGATTTCCGTGTCACCACAATACATGCAGAACTGTTTTAGAAGAACCTGGAGATATAAAGACATTAAATCCTGTTAACGAGTTGCATGGGGGCAACGATATCACTTCCTTCACCTGACGAATGAATATTCTATAAGACGTTGAGAACTCTGGTGTTAGTTTTGAGGAGTTTGTTATTGGAGACTATGATTTTGCTGAGTATGCCTTCATGGAGCAGTTGTGCCTGCGGTACAAGAAATATCATCAGAAGAAAGTGAGGAGAACAATATCATTTTCGATCCACCCTCCAGGAAGTGTTACACGTCTTGGAGGTTTTAGAGCGTTTTACTGCAACATCCGAACTGACCGCTAGTTTTACGGAAGCAATGAGTATTACTGACCGTGAAATTTACCAGGCATTTTCTTTCCCGTCTAAGACAGCTCAATATATACAGGAATTTTTCGATAGAAAATGACTAGCGAGTACATTTTTCAAATTGAAATACAGTAATTCTTGTAATACTGTAGAGTTTTCTATTGAGGCCTACATAATATACTCTAGTACGTATGTATCTATATGCTATAAATGATTTATGTGTAGGAAAGAAACTGTTCCAGAAATGAAATACGAGTCCCCGGTTAACACGAATTCTTTTAAAATCTTGATTGTTCTGTCCTTTGAGATTCATGTTTATGGAGGTTTACCGTATTTGTTTCTGTCTTTATTTGCTGAAAATAGTTCTCGAGGGTTATCCGAAAATGCTGAGCTTTATAATTTTCGCATAAACGAATTCATATGCGGAATGATAGTGTCTTTCAATACTGGCAGTTTTCCATGCCACGCTATGCTTCAAGGACTGAGCAGTAGTTTGATAGCGTATCACAGCGGAGTCATGTGACATAAAAAGCTGAAAGATTAAGCTTTTGTGAAGGCTTACCAGAGACCGAGCGGTAAAGTCGCTGAACTCTGGTAGCTCGGTCTGTGGATCGAATCTTAGTGAGTGGGCTGGCTGGATGGGAGATTTCATGATTTTCGCCATAAGTAAAGTGGATACGAGTTAGTTTCCCCCCCCCCCAAGAAATTCCTCCACAAAGGCATCCCTTGCTTAAGCAGATAGGTCTCGAGTTCTTTGCCATAGCCAAATAAACAATTCTTGGGAGGAAATTGTGCATCTCGGAGTATATTTATTCAGTTTAGGAATATAATTTTTATTCTAAAGAAATATTTGAATGAAATTCTCATGGCATTTTATATTTTTTACCTCTGTTACATTGATGGCAAATAAACTAGACACAACAGTTTGTTAACAGTTTCTTGGAACTAAGAGGAGTTAAAATTATTCTACATGTTTTCTTATTAGTTAACCACTGTCGGCAAAATACGCAGTAACTGGACTGTGAGATGGTTTCAGTACAATACTACGCCCGTGGTTACTAAAAGTTACGTGAATGAACACATATAAAAATTTGAAAAATTTGACACTTTTCAGATTTTATATTACACTAAAGAGGCCTGCCTCTCTTTTTAACGTTTTGTGTGTTACCTTTATTTATTAAATATCATGTTCTTCGTACTTAAAGCGTAAAATTCAATTCAACAGCAGTATCGCAAAATAATTTAAGAAGAGCATATCATTAGAATTTCTGATACACAGACTCGCGCGAGTCAAAGCGAGCCATGGCAACACTGCACGGAATATAGTATATATTCCGTGCATCGTTGAATTTTTAATAAAAAATTCGTTAAAAATGTTACAAAACGTGAAATCCATAATAAAACAAATTTCAAAGGCCTTCCAGATACCCATATTCGGTGGAGGATTACATAATTCAAAATTTGATATTTATGCAGTTTCTTCATTATTTAATTTTTTTAAATATAATGCAAAACGATAATATTTGGTGGCAACAATTTAAAAAGTGAAACAGATGTTTAAAGTTTTCGACTCAAAATGCCAAAATGAAATTAATAGCCTTTCTTGATTAACGCCCTTTCGGCTAATAACTTTTTAAACCTTCATTGCATAAATGAGCATAAGACTTTGGAGGAAAGCTTGGACTATTAACTCAATGTGTAGTTTATATATGTATGCCATACAATGAAATAAAAAAAAAAAACCACTTGCTTACTTAATAATGAATTCTTTTATGTAAACATTCCCCTCCCCTAGATTTAAATTCTAAAATTAGTTCTAATATTTTTCTCAGTTCATTTTGTAATTGGCTATATATTTCATTATTAATTAATAAATTTTCTAAAATACTGAATTCCTAATAAACTATTTTTCGAAGTCATGGTAATTGTACATTAATTACTTAATAAAATCATAAGCATGTTGGAAAATAAAGTTATAATTTCCTCCTTGTATGGAGTTAACTTCCTTTTTCTGCTTAGCAATCATTATAATATCTTTTTAGACTTTCCTAATTTTATTAATGAAACTAGTGTAAAATAAATAAAATACTGTATAAAATTGTAGGAGAATAGCTGTAAAAGATGCTTCAGTTTTATAGCTGCAGAAGCTTTGTGAGATTTAAAAATTATTTATGAAAAATGGAAGTAGGTGTAATAAGTTATTTATGGTAGTGCCATCTATCGGTTAAATTTGAAACTTTGAAATGTTTCATAAACGTTTTTATAAATGCAAATGTCTTACAAACTTTTTCTTGACAAAATTTTTTAAGTTCATTAGCTGTAAAATAGCTATATATTCATCTTAATTAAAATAAATTGTAGAATTTATCTTTTTTTTTTTTTCCTGTTTTTAATCCATTTTTCTCTTCATTTTACGATATGAAAAAAAGAGTGCTTTCGTGCTGCCACCTGTTGAAGAAATTCAAAACTAATGTTTTCGTAATCTTTTAAACATTTCAGTACTAGAAAATCTTTTTAATTCTTTCAGCGTTTCAATGCAATATTGAGCAATGTGCTAGATTTCGCATGCATCTTTTATAACGAAATTTAACAATGACGGTTAATAAAAAACTGATTATTAATAAATGTCTTAGATATCGCATAGCTAATAGTGTAAAGGCCCTTATTTTTGCGAGGCTTTAATTTTCGCGATTTTCGCGAGCCCACCGTAATCGCTAAAACTTAAGCCTCGCGAAATACTTTTTTTTTTCCCGCCTCAAATAATAATAAAAAATCAGAAATTTTTCACTTACCCAAAATTTAATGATTTATTGCACAGTTACAAACTTTTCTTGACAACTTTCTTTCTTATAACTATTTTTTGAATAATATACAACTATATTTCTCGGATATAAAAGAATAAAATTAACAGAAGACAGCTCATTCACTTAGAATACCATTTATACCAGCTTCTTTGAAGCCATTCAAAATTATCTCATGTTTGGCTTCAATACCCTTAAATACGCGCACAAGCCAAGAAGCGTGAATCGGTTTTAGTCGTGATATTCCCAAGTCCACAGATTCCTTTTCCTCTAGAAATTGAAGCTCATTAGAATACCACTCAATAAACTCATTCTTGAGCAAACGCTTGAACTCGCCATTTAGATGGGAACGGGGGGGTTGACGAACTTTTCTGACAAAAGAAAGTTTCTTAAAATGCTTTATGCAAAAGATGTACTTTTGGAATTTTTCAACTTTCTCAACTTTACTTAGGTACTTTTGAAATTTTTCAACTTTCGGTTCTGTTCATATAAAATTCGCGAAATCACGGATATATTCATTTCAGCGAAAATCACAGCCCGCGAAAATAAGGGCCTTTACAGGAATCAATATTTGTGTGTATGTCATTAGTTAAGGTGCATTGTGCGTAAAATTATCAGGAACTGACTTTTTTTTAAGAAAAAAAAAAGCCAAAAGTGGTCTCGAAATAGAGTTTTTCTTCTATTCACTATAAATGATACATCACTTTACAAATTGTTCCCACCAAATATTTTCGCCCTGTATTATTATTAAAGAAATTAAATAACGAACAATATGTATGAATGTATGTATGTTTCTCTTTGTGAAAAAACGACGGACCCTAGAACAATATTTGATTATTAAATTTAACGATTTGAAAGCGAGTAATGGCAATACTGTACGAAAAAAAAATTCTATCTCCAGCGCGCGAGACTGTCTATCGGAAATTCTAAAGATATGCTGTTTTTAAATATGTTCTAATTTTGCTGTTGAATTGAATGTTATGAGGCATAAACGCCAAGAACGGGAAATTTAATAAATAAAATAAAAACACAAAACGTTAAAAAGACAAAAGACAAAAATAAAAATAAAAAGACAAAAGGAAAGTTTTATAAGCCACCTTACTACGAAAATTGAACATTGATTTGGTGAACTGAGAAAAGAATGGGAAGAAATAGAGAAATGTATACTAACACTTTAACACCGAAATGAGAATTCTAAACATATGCTGATAAGCTCCTTTTAAAATTTTTGTGATTTTGCTGTTGAATTGTATATGGCGTAAATGCGAAGACAATTATGCTTAGTAATAAATCTAAAAAGCCAAAAAGAATGGATTAGTAGAGTTAGTGCAAAAGCAGAGTGGTAATCTGCGAGCTTGGTGAGAGTAAAAAACCTTAACAAACCCTTTTGGGCGACCGTTAAAATTTGAAACTGATAATAATAAAGCTAAGATAATCTGTTAATAAAGCTAAATCTGATATTATTAAAGCTAAATCTGATAATAATAAAGTTAAAATACAAAAAAAAAAAAAAAAAAAAAAAAAGTGTTAGCAGGAGTGAGTGTGACAGTAGACTGGTAAAGTGCGAGCTCAGCGAGAGTGTAAGAAACTTCTTTAGCGGACTATTAAGGAAATTTTACTAAGATAATTTTTTGTCCTACTATTGCCTATAAAAAAAATTTGATTTTGTGTTTACCATTCACAGTATTTTCTTGTAATACGCAATTTTATTTTCAGAAACTTCAAATTTTAAGATACACTGCGCAAAAAAAAAAAAAAAAAAAAAAAAAAAAAAGCAAAAAAATATTTAATTTGTGTTTTTTACGTCTTGAAAGCGTGACTTACGGTATATGTTAAATTTATATATAGCACTTGTTATAATATAGGTATTTTGAGACAAAAGCGTATTTTTTCTGAAATGACATGCGAGTTTTTTTTTTCCGTATTCCGATTCTACAACTAAATTATGCCAAAATATTAAATTTTGTAAAATTCGGTGCGAAATTTACGGAGAAATTCGAAGAATTATCTTGGCGCATTGTTTTCAGTTTGAGCCACGTGAACCTCGTGAACTTCGTGAACCACCTCGTGAACTTCTTAATTTATAGCAACCTATTTTGCTTCCCTTTTTTTTTTTTTTTTTTTTTTTTCATTGTAGATGAGCAGGAAAAAAGTTATCGTTCATACTTTCAAATAATTTTAACAAAATGCGTGAACCACATTTGGCGTTATTATCGCTTTATAATAAATATGCCAAATTTCAGAATGCGACAATATGTAAATTCACGTATATCTTAGAAAATTTTGAATAAAAATATTTTTTTGCATTAGTGCCTAGAAATACATCTACTCTAAAATGATGTTAAGAATTTTATATTCAAAATTTTTTTCGAAAAATATATCGAAATTATTTCAAAATGCAAATTTTAAAAATAAATCATAAAAAAATGGGCGAATGAACCTAAATTTCGAAATATGAAGTGAAGAATCGAGTAAGTTTAATAAAAAAAAAGAGATATTAATAAATATATACCAAATTCCACTAACATTGAGCAACGAATTTTTTAAAAAACTGCTCGTGTGATTTTTACAAAAGTTGCCAGTTTGACATAATTTGAGTCGTAGAATCGAACAATGGAAAAAATTGACATGTCACTTCAGAAAAAGTCCGATTCTTGTGTCAAAATACCTATATGAGTCTTAAGACTGCAATTAACTTATAGTAATTGGCAACAAGGTAATAGAATTGAAAAGTAGCCCCAAAGCTCTAGAACTGGTTCTGTTAGGAAATACTTCAAGAACATGAATAATTTATATCTATTGTGTGTGTGTTGAGTTTCATCTTTATTATCTTACTACCTTTATTATTATCCATATGAAAGATTAATTGCTTTTTAGAAAGTGTTTCACATTTTCATAAAATTTAACTTAACTAAAAAGGCCTTTTTATTAAGAATAATTGTCTAGGTTCAGTACAGAAGAAATTAAAATAAATAATTATGTTTTAAATCACTGAGTACATAGAAATATTTTCAAGTATGATTATTATACTTTTGCTTCAGACTTTTTATATTTCTGCGATTATGCAATACAAATAGTGAAATTTTTAAGAATTTCTCGTTCTGTTTTAGTCCTCGAATGCAATATATTTCGACCAATACTTCCTTTAAAACTTATAAAGAATTTATTTTATTCTGTGGGAAATATAAACTGAAAAGCTTTCAAAAACTTTGCTTATTTATATATATACTTAATTTTATCTTTCGAAGTATCATTTCCTAATGTTTTACATTAAGTAGGTTATACACGCTAGCATTCGAAAAGAAATCAGATAACTTACTGCACAAAACGTGTTTGGGTTTGTTCGCAGTGATAAAAACCTGTCATATCGATTTTGTTCAAACAATAACATTACACTTGTTAACGCTTATCACTTGCAATGCATGATGGGAGATCGCTGAACTGAGGTTTGCTTGAATGCTTAATCTTTCGAATGTCACATTCACAGTATTGTGTTTATTAAGATGCTTGACTGTAGCGACCTCTGTGTTTTCGTTTGTTCTAATTGCAAAAGTGTAGGAAATGCTAAATGGCGTAATTGGTAGCACAAAAGTAGTTATCTTTTAATTGCTGTAGCTGATCGCGGAAAAGTAGTATGTTTCACGTCCTTCGACTGATGAAAAAAGAAATAGCAGAAGAGCGTAGATTTTGTCAAAAGAAATTGAGCTATTTGTATGGATATGAAAAATGAATGGGTCCAAAAAATATACTGAAAGTTACAAACATTTAAAATTGTGTTGAGAAATATAATTATGCCTAGTTAGAGAAGGCATATTTTTTAGGAGAGGTTGATTGTTTTAAAATTTGTGTTAAGTTGATAATTTTGGGGTACTTAAGTGTTAGCACAATTAACATAGCAGAAACCGTCAAATTTTGCAGAATACGTCAAACTCTGATAATCGTGCGCACAACACTTCATTAATTTTTAACAAGCTTAGACGCCATTTTTTGGGTGTTCCTTTTTTTATTCCGCCCACCAGCGGACGAGCGGTTAAATAGCTGAACAGTATTAGTTCTGAGCTAGGTTGCACAAAAATCTTAAAATTGACTATCTAAAAGACTTCTTACATAAAACTAATGAACTTTTCTTTGAACGGGCGCTGGATGTTTCAATACGAACTGCTTGATGAAGGCCGAAGCTGAAGACCATTGGCAGCCCACATGTTCAACCAAAACTTCCCCACTTAATTGTGTGTCTTAATTATCTATGCTTCAGGTCTTCCCAGGACCTACCTACATTTCACCTTACTTCTCGAAGTCTACGTGACTATTGGTCACACCCTTCACTCACCCCCCCCCTCAATCCCAGCCCGTTCAGAGCTCCCAACTTCAGACTCCTCAGATCGTGTCTACGCTGTGACGTACCACGGATCTACGCTGTGATGCCTCCTCAGCGACCCAACTTCAGACAGCCGGAAAACGTCGTGCATAGTACATGATATTCGCAGCATAAAAGTGAATTTAAAAACTAAGTTCGAATCTTTCCTCGTATGTATACTAGCCAGTTTTCCTTAGAAAATCTTCCACGAATCTCTTTCCTTAGGCAGATGACCCCAGCATGCTTTGTCATAACAAACTAAACAAAACCTATTTTTATTCCAAATTCTAACAGTTTTTATACTCAAATCGTAATGCCCTTCGTTTTGAACTCAGTTTTAAAATATACGCTTATGGAATTAAAATGCAACGGAAAAGAGCCTGTGATAAAACTGGTACTTTGGTCTGAAGTTACTAAAGGCCGTAATTGGTTTGCATTTCCACGAAATTTCAACCAGAACAAAAGAAACGAAAATCTGCTTAGAAATAGGTTTACTGATTTTCGGTGTAAATACTTATAAAAGTGTAAAATATGTATTTGATAAATAATTTTTTGGCAGTTAGAAAAGACCATTCCTTTTCCTAAAAAAGCTGTCAATTAGAAAAACATAAGGATGGCTAAGTAACTGGTGTGTTTACAATTTAAAAAGCAACTAAAATAATAAGTCGAATTAAACCATTGCTTTTCCTATCATACTACATTTAAAATTCTTGAAAGTAAAACAAAAAAAGACATAACCAAGATACTACTGTGTTGCTTATCAAGTAGTGGCTGCATTTAAGAAACGTGCGGCGAGAGTATATTTTCGTTTCTGGTTTCCTAAAATTTCTGATTCATCATTAGCTATTTTTTACCTTTTACCCATTGCTTCCAAAGCGTCATTAACAGAACCCTTTAAAAAAATTAGTTATTGTATTTTTATGTACGTTAGTCTAGATCCGTATTGTCCAATGCATTTGCTACTAGCCAAATGTAGCGAATGATTGGATAGGATTGCATTACTAGGTTTACTGCAAAGCACTCGAAGGTTACCTGTTTAAAGGAAGGAATACCTTCGTGGAGGATTTTTAAAGCAAGCTGGATCGTATTTCATGTTACACTTGGCAAAAGCCGCAGAAATTACCATGCAGCCATCCCATTTGCGTAATTTAAACCCGGATCGAACTACCAGTGCTTACTGATTTTACTGTTCGGCCGCCGAATAGCCATGTTCCCGAAGGAAGCTTTGAAATTGTGGCTACTTCCATTAAAAGCAATTTGAGTTTATGTTTTAATTAGTTGAATATATGAAATGTTCTTCATTATGCATACTCGAAATTTTAGTTAATTTAAATTAATTCAAAATTACGGTCGTTTCGCGCCTATTTGTTCTGTCTTTAGACCTTTAAAATGCTTAAAAGACCGATTTTCTTGTATCATTTGTTGTCTTTCTTGTAATTAAAATCGTAAGAATATTCAGATACTTTTAAAATAGTGTTTTCTAGATTTGCTTAAGATCTCATTGGTATTATGTTTTAAAAATATTTTTATGTATTCATATGTAATTTGAAATCGTCTTTCACAACAAATAAATTCAGAATTATGTGGTTTAAAGGTAAATATCACCTAAATATATTGCAAGATCTAATATTTTTCATAATACATAAAACTTGTTTTTTTAATCTTTTTGTTTTCTTCTAAAACAGTAAAGATTTTTTCCCTGCCACATTCACTATACATTGACTGACTGCCAATTTGTCCATATTTATATGTTGTAAATTTTAATCATCGAGATAAAAGATGGGCTTAGCGGAAATATTGATTTAAAAAAGTTCCTTTTTTAAACCAGTGCTTACATAACGGAAGCATAGTGTAATTCGTTTTGATTACATGTGTTTTTATCTTTTATAAATTTACAAAATATGTTTATCAGCATCTAGAAACTAGCATTTAATATTTCCATTTCTTCTCACTAGATGGCAGCACATGTTAAAAACCCTACTAATGGAAGCATAAATCTCAGCTAATCACCCTAACAATTTATTTTCTTCGAAGAAGATATTTTTAAACTAAATTACATGAGAGAAGGATTAATGTCCATTATTTTATTTCCATTCGACATTTTGTTTTTATTCGACATTTGAACATACATAGATATTCCAGTAAGCGGTGTTTTGTCCCTTGCATTCCTTTTGCCATTGCAGGGAGATCATTCACTCCTCACTTGTGTTAATCAAAATGCACTCTGTTCAATAAAATTTAGTCATTGCTTTATGTTCTGAAGGCACATATTTTTCTCTTAATTTTTACTATGCAAAAATTAAGCGAAGGAATTATTTTTTTTATTTGCGTAAAATAAATATATAATAGATTTCTGATCAGCAAATAGGAAAAGTGCTATGACTTTTATTAAAGAAATGAAAATTGAAAAATATAAGACGTTTTATTAAAATAAAAAGTTAAATTTGAAATTAATTTCTTTATTTTCTTCCTCTGTAGCAAAACATTTGGATATTTCGAGTCCAAATAATTAGAATTTTTTTGCGTCGCTTAATATCCAGTCTATTAATACGGACGGAACCAAGGGATTTCATCATGAAAAAAACATACGATCCTTAATTTTAATTTGAAATTTAATTTCTATAACTGATAAAACTATCCAACCCTCCTATCAAAATGTATTGTGTCAGAAGTTTCTCCAAAAATGACATTTTAATAAGATAAGGTGAACTCTTTTGAATAACAAAATTAAGAATGATAAATTTACTCACAGCTTCTTTACTAAAAATCAAAAAGTAAAATTATCAGAAATTATGAAATATTGCTATTTTTACAAAAAATTGTGTTTTTTGACTTTTTGCACAAACAATAAATAATTTGAAATCACAGGTTCTCACTAAATAAATTCACCAAATTCCTCTGTTTCGAGAAATTTGAGGAAGGTTATCAAGAAATTCTTTTCTATTTCACTTGCAATCATGCGTCTAAAGTTCGCAAAAACACCCATGCTCTCGATAACGCACTTTTATCGTCTTTATATCTATTTTGGATTCCTTTCCTATTGATAAGTTAGTTAAATTGTTTGTATTTACATCTGATCACTGTAATTTATTTGAGAAGATTAAATCTTAGCTCCAGATTACGAAATTGAATTTTCGATATATCCGGATATTAATTTTCGGTATAAAGTAATTTCCGTTGTAACCGGCGCATGCTGGGATGAGTGGAAACGAAACAGCTGACAGATTCACCAAGATGGAACATCAGGAAATATTCATTATCCCCACCAGCACTTTGCCACGCTCATACTTGAAGAAAAATTGAAACGCAAGGCCAAATCAAATGGCAGATAGAGCGGAATGAATGTGAACAAGGCCGCCACACATACTACTACATCATACAAATAGACGACAAACAGAATATCACTTCCCCGCAGTTAATAATACTTATTACAGGACATGGTCCCTTTCCCGAATATTTTAAGACAGAAGGGAACAGTAACACCAGCCTTTGTGTCTGCGGAAAAATTGGTAGCTCAGACTATTATCATATCACCTGCCTACTTACCAGAGAACACCACCTTAAAACCCTCAGTAACAATCCTCCGCAAGTTTATTGTAAAGCAACGTCATCTGGTGGCAAAGATCGCCTAGATTACCGACGAGCTTGCAAAACCTCTTTATATACATTATTATTATTATTATTTTAATGGAGAGGGGAGGTGGTTAAGACATCAGTTAGAATGTAATATTCGCTCAGTTTCTAGAAGTTTAGCTCTCGGTACTACTCCTGTATTTGGATACTGTAAATTTCTGTTAAATCTGTAAAGTGCATTTGTAACGTGTGCGATTAGTAAGTGTATTGCTCTGCTGTAAAGTAATTTAAGTATCTGAAATTTTGTAATAATTATGTAAATCATGTAATTATGCCCTGAGACATAAAGGCAACAATATCTGACAATATTATTTGATGTATCTCCTAATGCTAGATATGTGGGGATGCGATACATTATCACCTACCCTCTTGGTAGAATGATGGTGTATCCGTCTCCCGTCAACTATCGTATAGTGTAAAGGGTTATCTTATCCATCTTGCTCTGAAGGATCCGTAATTCGAAGCCGGTAAAGCCGCAGTTTTTCTACCCCCCGATTAATTATCTCTAAACACTTAATGGCCTCTACAGTATCTTAATCACCAACAGATAACACTTAGCTGGGGTGTTAATCACTGAATGGGCTTGAGAGAAACCCAGAAGTTACCGCCTTGAATAACACCTAGAAAAATGACATTCTATAAATTAAATGTCGCCTTCATGTAATATGTAATTAAGTAAAAATAAAATTACTTTTCATTAGTTTAATTTAGAATCGAAACAAATACTTTTAACATCAGTTGTGAAAAGCCCGCATTAACAAAGTTCAGTTAAATAAAGAAAATATGCAACGAACCTTTTTGCCATGTCCACTTCCATAAAGCGACCTCTTCTGAAAATTATCAGTATTTTTCAAAACATAAACGCCCTGTTGGACGTAACCTCTCCAAGAGGACTGCCTATATATAACATAATCCTACAGATTCGTGGTTGGTCGTCACAGAGAAGGTTCACTATGTTTTAGATGAATGGAATGTGTCTTCCTCGTATATATTAGGTAATGGGTTCATACAGTTTTGCTTGTACATGGCGATGTTGTAGAACGATAGCGCATGCGTAAACTAAAGCTAGCGTTATTGCAAATGCTTCGATAAATTAAAGATTACACTTTTTTAGATCATCATTATTTTTTTTTCCAATGGCGGGAATTAGTCATCATAGACTAGTCCTAGATGCTAGATACATGCTTACATCTAGCACTAATCATGACGAGATGCTGACATCTAGCACTAGTCATCGTAGACATTGGCATACCCATCGTGGACATTAGCACTAGTCATCGTAGACAATGGCGGGCACTAGTCATCGTAGACTAAAGGCAGAAGCGGTGGTCACTTAATTATGGAGGCACCCAGTAGGTGGGCCACCTTTGCCTCCTATGAAGGGACTGACAGTTACAACCATGCCTTCTCCGGGATTCGAACCCAGGCCGTTTGGTGTCGCAGCCGGCTTCCGTAACCAGTATACCATCTGGGCGGCTTTCCTTCTCTAACTAAACTACACTGCTACTAGAAACTGCCACACAGTTGTATTGTCGCCCAGACGGTATAGTGGTTGGGGGAGGTAAACCGCTGAGTTGGCTTCCGACCCAGGTATAGATGTACCCATGCAGAATTGGTTACCAACTCGGCGAGGCAGTGGTTGGGGAAGCCTAGGGAAGCCTACGACGGTACCGAAGACCCCGGGTTTGAATCCCGGAGAAGACATGGATGTTTGTAAATGTACAGTGTCGGTGCGGCATGTCAGCACTCTAAATATGCGGCGAGCTGAAAGTCCTCTCGTATGGATTGGTGAAATAGGGCTGGGAGACCCCCAGATCACCCCCTGAATGCTCTTCCTCAAAATTGGGGGTGGAAAGTTGGAAGTCCAACCTCTCTTCACAGTAGACATTGGCAATCATTGTTCCATGTAATATGGACAAGACAATAACAACACAGCTGTATTGGTTACTAACTTAGTAGGCGATCTGAGGTTTTTGACCTCTCCTGAATTAATGATAAAGCTGCATTTGATTTCTGCCTTTCATTCATTTGCTTATTAGGTTACGTTTAGTTCAGTTTCTTGAGTTCTGTTTGTTAAATGAACTGTTATTGTCATAGTTGTTATGCCTTGTGTACATCCGTTCATACAAAAACAAACATGCCGTTAGATAAGATTTTACGTGCTTGAATGATTACAGTAGTTCATAATCTAAAATATTCAGTTCATTATGAAACAAATTAGTAAGTTTAATTGTTCAGAGTTTGTTTTAAATTTGGACAAGATACGTGACGACTTGTAGCGAATGATCCCAGTACAACGAAATCCGTCCTGACTCCAGGCTCGTTACTTCATCCGCCCAACCAAAGACCACACTAGTAACCCAGATGAAAAGAGAAAAACATCAAACGTCAACAAAGGCGTCCTATTTAACATTCTGATCACACAGCGCGGTTAATGGCGCACGGTTGCTCTTTGCTCTTTTGGTGCACCACGCTCCGTTTCTGCCGGCTAATTGTTGCGATTATGTTGTTGTTCGACACACTACAGTTATGGCTACGTGTTTTCACTTTTCGTTTAGTCATTGGAGGGTGCTGTTGTTGGCGCTCGGAAATGGCAGAATGAAGCCGAGTTTACTTTTCTGCCTTTGTTTAGCTCCAGGTTAAGTCTTGAATTTGCGTTGAAAAGTTACACAACACAAAGGGCGGAAGCGCATAATTGCTTTTTGGGTGCTCCTTTCGTGACGGTATCGCTGTAACTAGTTCACACGCTTCGATGCTTGGCTAAGAATCAAACCTATGAGATTTATCTAGTGCTTTTTTATGTCTGTTTTTGTTTTATTTAGAACATTGAGACTAAGTCATTTATAATGAGAAATTTTATTTTCTTTTAGTAAGCATCTAGTTATTACTCGGCATGTTTTGAGAGTTACAAGTAACTTACACTCGAGGAAAACTGATCTTAAAAGCGCTTTAAATGGTACAAGTGGTGTACATCCATTAAGTCGTGCGTTCTGTATTTTAATCGAATATCCTCAGCAGTTAATTTAAAGAGAAGTAAAGTTATGAAAACAATGAGCAAGCTGATCTCTAAAATTTGAAGCTATTTTTGTAAGTTCTTTATTGTATTTTGTCCTGGATATGAAGCTGTAGAGTCATTAGGTTATTATGATGCTAAAGACATCCAAAAATGAGCAATGCCCTCGCCGGGCCTCGAACGTGGACCTCTCGAATACACCCCGAGTGCGCTACCGTTACACCACAAAGGTATACGGAAAGGAAGAAGAAAATACCGTATATACTCCCCCTTTTAAAGGAAGACTGAGGATTATAGCCAAATGCTGGTGTTGAGAATCATCCACTACCTTTTAGTTCGGCCGCCACTCTAGAGTCATTAGGTTATTTTTAAAGCAAGAATCAGGACAAATGAGCAACGCCCTCGCCGGGACTCGAACCTGGACCTCTCAAATACGTGCCGAATGTCCTACCGTTTTGTCACGAAGGCATGCAGAAAGGAGGGAGAAAATACCTTATAAATTCGTCAGTAAAAGCTTCTTTCATTTCAATGAATATATTTCTTTCTTAATACACACTATACACTTCGCTACACTTCTGCAAAAAGTACTTTTTTTTTTACAATGTGCACTTTTTTTTCTTATTACGTGCTCCGCCCTTAGGCACTACACGGAGAGGGAGGAATGCCTTATTGAGATCTTTTTAAGGGAAACTGGCTCGTATCCGCGTTACACATGGGGAAAACCACGAAAACGCCTATGCAGCCAGCCCGTTCGTCGGGACTCGAATTCCGGACCGAACTACCAGTGTTCATGGGCTTTTACCGCTCGGCCGCTGGTGGGCATAATTTGCATTAGAGACGTAATTTTTATGAATTGTGACTTATCTCACTTGCCTGAGAGTAGGATATCAATAGGTCCACAAATTTTATCGTCACCAGGAATGCAGAATTGTATCTGTCGTTGGCATGGACACCTTATAGGTGACAATAAGACTTTACCCAATTCTTTTCTCAGTTTTGATGAAAGGGAGAGGTCGAATGTTCTCCCACCTCTTCCCCTACTAACAAATCACTTTTAGCTCGCCTTGTATTTTGGGTGTTCTATGTCTCAAAGACACACTACACTTATAAACGTCGAAGCCTTCTTCACCATTCCAACCGGGGTGCAACGATATGACAGTAAGCATCTCTGTACTACTGTAGAGAGCGGCATTAAAAAGTTGCATCTAAAGTATTTTATCATTTCATCTTAGTGACAAACGTACTCTGCCTAAATTTATTTTTTAATTTTTTTAAAACTAAAATCAAGTGAAAAAATGCCGGAACTTTTAAAATTATAATTCTTCTTGATTAGAGTTTTGATTTTATTCAACAACAAAAGAAAAAAAAAAAGTTAAAGGTTTCAGATTTTAAATTAACTCGAAAGGGACGTTTTTTTTTTAACGTCTTGTGTGTTACCTTTATTTATTAGATAGCGTGTTCTTTGCACTTAAACCAAAAAATGCAGTTCAAGAGCAATGTCGCAAAATAATTTTAAAATGAGCATATCTTTAAAATTTCCTGATGCACAGTTCCCGCAGTGGAGATAATATTGTTCCCCCCCCCCCCGTAGAATGTTGCCCTTGCTCGCTTTTAAATTGTTGTTAATCAAAAATTCGTTTTACGAAATATGAAATCGATAATATAACAAATTCCAAATTTTAAATTTGGGCTTTCAGATGCCCATATTCGCAGTGGGATTACGTCATTCAAAATTGGATGGCTCTAAGTAATGTTGTTTTATCACCATGCGAGAAACATACATACATTTATGCAGATTCTTCATTATTTAATTTCTTCAGATATAATACAGGTCGATAGTATTTGATGGCAACGATTTGAAAAGTGATATGTCGCTTATAGGGTTCCTACGCAAAATCGCAAAACGAAATCAATAGTCCTTCAGGGACAAAAGCCCCTTTGGACTAATTAAACGTTAAAAACAACATGTGCTTATATGCACAGTTTCAAAGATTCAGCGTCACAAGAGCAATAGAAGCTTATTGGTCCATTTTTGAACCCCCCTCCTCAGTGGCGATACTAATGTGCACTTGCACTTGTGAATTATGCCACCCAGGTCGAACTAACAGTGCTCAGCGGTCTTAAAGCAACAGTCAATGGTGAGGTAGTTTACATTATAGCTCGAGTGATCATCATAATACGGCTTTAAATCTTGCATCACCAGATGAATTATGAAACTGAAGCGTTGTATTTTCGAAAACAACGAATACCTGGGGTAATATTAAAAATTTTACTGCAGAACGGTGGAAACAATCTAAGTACCGACAGCTGGTCAAACGTAGGTCATAAATAGGGAGTCCTAAAATATCACTTATCTTTCCTTCACTCAAATCTTTTCCCATTATATGCCAGCAGATTATATAATCTTTAGTCCCGTCAACGCTGTCAAAAATTAAACCAGCGTCGCTTTCATTTTCGAGATGATTATTGTAGACTAGCCAGTTGGGCGCCAGCTGTCATTCCCAGATGACACATTATTTGACCAACTGCTAGATGTGTCGGCTTTCTGTGTCGAGGAGACGCAGGCCTGATTTCGAACTACCACTTCTGTTCTGATTTGCGCAATTGGTTTCGCAAGCAAGACTTTAATAGCTCAGTTCCTCCATCGAGATTTCCAAGATGTTTGATTAGTACACTTATTCCTTAAGACATGGGCAACATGATTTGACATAGCTTGATTTCGTGTTATAGCGCTGTTTATGTTTGTCTAACGATTATTCATACAAGAGTAATAATCGTTGGATAAATTACACAAAAAAGGGTTATATTAAAATTAAACTGTAAAGGTATCTCTTTATAACGCGAGGAAGGAGGACTAGAATAAAAGCCTTTCGTGTGGAACACTCTGTGGGAAATTTACGGTATACTACATATAGAAAATACGCAAGCAACCAATCCAGCGTTTCAAGAAATAGCCAAAGAAAGAATTATTTTATTTCAAATATTATTTATCTCGTTTGAAAATGCCTTGCACAGGACAGGAGTTACAGTCGTTCTTCAATACTACTTGCATATTAGATTTAAAACGCGAAATGTGCTTTACTTTTTATATAAAAAAAAATTTATTTGGCACCACATGACTTCCTTGTACGCCCTCTTAAATTATATACATATTTTGCTGCATTTCATTTACACTTATTTCCTCGAATTTAATTAGAGATACAAGTCTTATTCAATTAATTCGGTTCTCACTTCGCGGCAAGGCGAAAATGCATAAAGTTCAAAATATCTTCATTAAAATTTGCAAAATATGGAAAAATATAAAACACCACATACAGTTAAAATAATTTAAAAACAATTTTTGAAATTTCGAGTTTTTACGCAAAAACAAGCAATTCGCCCAGCGGACAAGAAGGCAGATTTTTTGGTGCGCAGTACTGAAAGTTTACTTTTTGCCGAGACTGAAAGTACAGAAACTGACTTAATTCACTATTCTGCCCTTGTTTCAAATGTAAACATGATATGGCTGTTCCATTATGCTTAACCGCACTTAAACATTTAAATTGCTGATAATTTTACAACTATTGCATGCAGATTAACTAAAAACATGCCCGGTTTACCAACATATATGAATACAGTTCACCGAGGCAAGTCACAGAGCGGGTGTATATATATATATAAAAGCACAAGGAAAAACCGGAGTAGTGTCGATGCGTGCTTAGATCCATATTGAAGAAGAATTTTGATTGCGCAGTATGCCAATAATGTTAACTTGGTAATATCTAAAGAACATGGCAGTCGAGGCAGTTTTAATTCCATTTTTATTTACAATTGACATTTGTGGCCACAATCACCTGGCACTCTAGTCGTGCCTTTCCACAGAAGATTTACGTTTTTGATATTGTTGAGATAGAAAGCAAGCCAGCGAAATGACATCTCAGCACAGTAGAGAGCAAAGCTGAAGTGCGTAGTTATGCAAGATGGAAGCACGCGAAGAGAAAAGTTTTGGTTTGCAATTTGGTGATGGGTCAAGAGGCATCTGCATAAAGAGTCACGTAAGATCGCATGATTAATTTGAATGATGCGGTTTAAACTTACAGCGCTATTTTTTAAGACAGAGAGATGAAGTTCCCGAATGAAATAAAAAAATAAAAGGGGTTATAGTGAATTAAATTTAGAAGTTTGCTTTCATATTTTTATATCTTACATATATATATATACTTTTGGTGCTTCTGATTATAACCAAAAAGAGAAGTGCTCAACTGCATGTTATAGCAGTCCTATATACAAAATTTCAACGGTCTGAGGCTAATAGATTTTGAGTTATGAGATTACAAACATGCGTACGTATAGACGAAATGAAAAAAATCTCTCTTGAATCCATTTTAAATACCTTTTACTATTCATTTTGGGAAAAAAAGTTCAGATGTCACTGAAAAACACCGTTAATGCAATTGATAGCGGTCAAAATGGATATTTTCGTTGAAGTATGATACCCGAAAGTTTTCGCGATTATAATACTTCCTTTACCTTCGTACAAGGAAGTAAATATAAACGCAGTTTTATTTTTATATCAGCATTTGTAATTTGTAAATTTAAGATTATATTCTACTATTTCAAAAAATTAAATGTTAAATTTCAAAAAATTAAAACATAAAATATTTTGAAGCTGATTATTTGAGTAATGCAGGCTTTATAAGTATCTTGTATTAACGGCAGCAAAGCTGTAAACGCTAGTAAAATGATCTGTTGGATATTGTAAATTAAATGTATTTTTATCAATTGAATTCGGTATAAAATTATATAAAAGCGTTGTTCCTGACTTATGGGTTTGGTAACGGATTAAATGCGCACGGAACCGATGATAGTTGACAAATATATTTTACCAAAAGAAATACAGTCTGGAACTTTCTATAGAAATATTCCTTCAGCTTTACTCAGTATCACAGAGCACAATCGGTAGTTGCACTCAAAGTACTTAGAAAGTTAAACACTACGCGACGCAAAGCGCATCTAAAGAGCGAAGGTGGCATGGAGATCTCTCAGTATTCCGAATTCAACTCTGACGGGAAAAACAGAGAGCTGCTGATGTTTTACCCCGGCTGCCGAGATATCTTTAGTACTTTCCATTTCTAAAAATGACTAAAACTCATTTAAAGTTAGAGATAAGGGCTAGATACGGTCTCAGTTATTTAATTATAGTTATACAGGGACAAAGCCAGATGTTGCGAAATGATCGCCAAGTTTTGGTGACTTTTGACGATTTATCGCCAAATTTCGAGACAACAATTAGTCGCCAAAGCCATTGCCTGCAAAAAATTAGTTTTTTATTCAAAATTTTCGAAGATATACGTGAATTTATATATTGGCGCGTTTTGAAATTTGGCATATTTGTTGAAAGCGATAAAGCATCAAATGTGTTTAAGACATTTTGTTAAAATTATCTGAAAGTAGGAACGGTGTGACTTTCCCGCTCATGCACAATGTAAAAAGGTAGGAACAAGGTGCCTTTTTTCCGCTGCGGCATAATGGAAGGGAAACAAAAATAGGTTACCCTATATTAAAATGTTCGCCAATTATTCTTGGCGCAAACTGAAAATATTGTGCCGAGATAAATTTTTGAATTTATCCGTAAATGTCCACCAAATTTTACAAAATTTAATATATAGGCATAATATGAGTCGTAGAATCGAAATACGGAAAAAAATTGGTATGTTATTTCAGAAAAAGTCCGATTTTGTGTCAAATACCTATGTTAGAACAACGTTATATATAAATGTGATATATGTCGCAAGTCGCGCTTTCGAGACATGAAAAACACAATTTGAATTTTGTCAATCGGCACAGTAGAACGGGAGATATAGAACTGTCACTTTTATTTGTAGTAGTTTTGGAGACCTTGTCGAGATACATATACTGACATGGTTTTAAAATTATGATTAAATATTCCACCAAAAAGAATTGGAGATAAATCCAGGGTACATTTTAACCGTATTTAAATATTTTAACAGGTTAGTTGGTATTCCTCTTAGAAAACAGATGACGATCTCTGATAGCGAGAATATCGCCGTATTTCGGAAATGAGGACAGTTGCAAAATGGAACAGTCGTGAGATCTGATGGACAGAAATTCGTCTCTTTATGCACCTGTACATTTTTCGCTTAGACAGAAGCCATATAATGAACTCAAATGTCAACGGAAGTATGTTTTTATTACCTTCAATCAAAATATCTATTTTATAACTATTTAAATTATTTGAGATATGTAAAATAATTATTATTAAGAAATATGTAATGGCTTCTTCTTCTGGTGTATTTTCACGAGTCTAGCTAGTGATAAATAATAGTAGAGACGATAGATAGAATAGAATAAATAGCAGACAAAATTACTTTGAAAGGAAAATTAAACACCTTACTTTCTCCTGAATGAATGACAATTAATTGCGCATAGAGGATAAAAATATTACATTTCGAGCAGCGGCAACGCATTTCTTTTAAACTGCTGAGTTGATTAAATTCGTGTGATAAACAATAGGGGGACCGGAAAGTAATGTCGCTTTCTTACATTAAATTCAAACGAATACATTTTTAACAAGTTTTTATTTTTAATCAATAATATAATCACCCTCGTTATCAACAACCTTTTGCCATCTAATGTGCAGATTTTCAATCCCGGGCCGATGAAAATTAATTGGTTTTTGAGTAAAATATCTCGAGAGGACATTTTGGACATCATCCAAATTTTCAAATTTTTTGCCGCTATGAAAATGTTGTAAGGATCGGAATAAATTGCAGTCCGAGGGTGCGATATCGGGAGAGTATGGTGGGTCAGGCGGTACCTCTCTAAACTCATTAATTTTTTTTCCAGCATTCGTCTTGCACAGTGCGGTCTGGAATTGTCGTTTTGCAGAATGACGACTTTTCTGTTGACGATCGCTGGATATTTTTCGATTAAAGATTGGTTCACTCGATCCAATTGTTCACGGTAAAGGTCTGCATTAACAGTTTGTCCAGGTTTCAGCAATTCAAAATGAACAATTCCGCGAATACTCCATAAAACACCCAGAAGCGCCTTTTCGGGATGTAAACCCTTTGTAACCTCTATTAAAACTGCCTTTTGAGTTTTGGATTATCATATAGGACTTATTTTTTTGTTTCCACTAATCAAACGATCAAAAAACGGTTCTGTAAGGTGCCGTTGAAGCAATACGTTCTATGTAATGGATAAGTTGGTTTTGTTCTTTTCGGACAGATTATGGGGAACTCAAACACCTGCTTTGCTTATTTTTCCATTCTGCTTTAAATGTTCTTGGATGGTCGACCAAGGTTGGTGAAGAGTGTTTGACATGGATTTGCTTCCACTTCTGCCCTTAGCATGTTGTTGTCGACATGCGCAGAAACATTTTCCGATCCCCCTATTATCTTACGTTTGCCTCGCGGCAACACATTGCTTTTAAATCGCTGAATTTGTTAATCAAAATTTCATTAAGTTCGCATGAAGCATAAAATAACTCAAAAACAAATAGAAAATTTAAAGTTTGGCTTAGAGGTGTCTATGTTCAGGTAAAGGAATATATGCTGTTTAAATTGGACGGCTTTGCTGTATGCGAACAAGCAACCTGTAATTAACTTTTCGCAATTTCAGAATCTTCCCCCTTGGCCAGTACTTTCGAGAACATTCCATCCTATTACATAAACTGCTTCTATAAATAGAGAACTCGCATCATTTTGCGTCAGAGAGATCGCTTTCTCCCTCTGCTGCTAAGACCTGTGCTGCTGCTCTTCTGCCTTTCTTTGTTAGACTATTATGACGCATTGAATTTAATCTTATTTAGTAAAGAATAATAATATGCTTTTTGATTTGAATAAAGATATGGAGCTGTAAATTTAAATCCGTCTGTGTCGTCATTTCATTGCCAAGCTTCGTTCATGTGCCCGACTGCCAAAATATTTCATATATATAGGTAATTTAGCGAAATTATAGCTGAAACTGAAATACATTTTGTATAATGTAACATGAAATGCTTGAGATAAGCAAAGCTGTGCCGGAAAAATAAGATTTTAGGGGCAAGTCTGTTTAACATTGAGAAAAATGTAAAGTTTGACTTAGAAATAAGTCTACTTTAAGATGATGGTAAAACTTTTATAGGTTATAATTCAAAACTGTTTTAAATAAATCCCCCAGATCTCTATCCATATGATTATTGGTTACCTGAAATCCAGTGGCGTAGCTAGAGTCGGGCAACAGAAAGGGGAGAAAATTCTTCAATTGCCCCCGGGCGCTAGACTCCTAGCTACGCCACTGCTGAAATCGCAAGTCTATCGCGATCATTCGACCTCATTAAGGATGCTTAAGACAACATCCAACAATAATTTATCACCGTACCTACAGATAATGCTGTACAGTGCTGTTCACAACATTGACCCTCGATTACGGGTGTTGTTGATGAATGACAGCCGACATGCTGCAAATTTGTTATAAAGAACATAGTCTTTGCTAAAAATAAATTATTATGCTAATTATTGCTTTTGTTATCATATGAAGCGCCATCTGTTAGCCGTTTTAAGCACTTTTTTGCTTTCAATAAAATCTATGACGTTTCAAGCATGTGTGTCAGTTTTTACCTCTCTACATACATTATTCAATTGAATTATAGAATTTTCAAATGTCAAAATTATAGAATGTTTCAAAACGCACTTTGGGGTCACCCGGTAAATTGATCTTTAACATGTTGTTTCTAGTCATAATTTTTCTGAAAAAGATTGAAATTCTGAAAATTTGTAAGAACAACTTTAGCAGTTTTAGTGATAAAATCCTGCAGAAATAGGCTTATTATTAAAATACTTGCAACAGAATAAAAATACCAATCAGTAAAATGTTCATTAGTCTTTAAGTTAGAAACTAAAACGTTCGATACCTTAGGCTGATTATGTGTTACTACAGCACTTGCAAAAATCAGTATCCAGTTTCTGAACGGTTATCGTGTATTGGTTAGAGTGGTTCTTTTGATTCCTTTCTTGTTTTAGGACCAGGATGTGTTTTAGGATTTGTGTAACTTCTGTAGGAGCACTGCTTTTTTTCCAAATGTTCTTTTAATGCCTCTGGTCTGCAGACAGTCAATGGGTAAAAGCAACTTGACCGTGTAGCTCAATGGGTAAAAGCAACTTGACCGAAGGAAAGAGAAACATTCTTTATTCATATCCTGAATGGATATGAAATGGGACCCAGGCTTTTGCGTAATTAACCTTCTGACCGGTGGCGTTTTCTCTAAGAAAGCACAAGTTTCCCAAAACTATTGCAAGAAAAAATGATTTTCTTGATTTTAGTGTAAAAATTCTCCTGGTGTTTTATATTTGGATTTGTGTACTTTTAATATATTGCCGTAATTTATTTGACATATTTTAATATCCTCGTATATATACGTTCTTACAGATATCATAAATATTCTATTCCGTATGTATACGGCCTTGCCAGTTACAGAGCAAGAATTTTTATTAGCCATTTTATTTAATTTTTATTAATGTTTTTATTAGCAAGAATTATTATTTTTATTTGCTAACTAGTAATTAATTATTCATTTAGAAAATCATTCTCTCAGTATCAGTCCTCGAATCAGAGAATCAAGAATAATAATTTGTTGTAACTAGAACGTACTTTGACGTTTGGAACTTTTATTTTAATTCTGAAAAAAATTTTTAATCTTACCAGAGAAAATACACTTTTAAAAATATTCTTTACTCCCAGGGAAAAAATAATGATGCCAACCAGTAAGAAACTTTTTAATTATTTAAGAGTACATATGTTATTTTTTTGCTTAATTTACTTAATTCAGCGCTATTATCAGCGTGTTTTTAATGCAAAAGCATTTTCTCTCTCTTTTCAATTGAGCTTTAAAGGAAAAAAATAATTTGTCAGTTTCTTTTTTTTTTCCCCGTGGATGATAAAAAGCGTTTAATTAACTCTTGGGTAACGAGATTACTGTTGAACGGAATCAACAATTGAGTTAGTAAATGAAGAGATCTATGTTAATCATCAGGAGAATAATTCGAATTGAATATTTAATTAATTACGAAGCTATAACCGAGAGAAATTATTTCAGAATCTTGAAAAATTTCCTGTATGCTGATAAAATATCTGCTGCTTTTTGAGATCATTGTTTAGTAATACTGTTTAATAAATTTCGTAAACTGATGCAATAAGTTATTGATTTAGATGTAGAATATGTTAAGGTATAACGTAAAAACAGCAGCAAAATTATTACTCTTGTAGTCTCTTTTTTTAATCTTATGTTTTTATTTATTTAGCTAATATTTCTTGGCTATACATATATGTGTATTTTCCTGCGCATCTACTAAAATTAATTTTAGGAGATAATATAATCAATATTTCTTTAGTAAATAAATTATATATATATGATATTTCAATGCGGGCTGCTTAATAAGTCGTAATATCTTGAGTGTAAAGACATGGAAACGACGTTGACAAAACTGAGTCCGAAGAATCACAATCTTTATTTTTATGCACATCGATTTTTTTTTTTTTTTTTTTTTTTTTTTTTTTTTTTTTTTTGTAAACCAGATAGTTTTAGAATTATAGTTAGCATTAATTTTTATGTACACTGCCAAAAAAAAAGGGCAGTTCTATATCTCCAGTTCTGCTGGTTGACGAAATTCAAATTACGTTTTCCATGTCTCGAAAGCGCGACTTAGGATATACAAGCATATAGGATTTATATATAACATTGTTCTAACGTAGGTATTTTGACAAAAAATCGGACGTTTTCTGAAATACCATACCAATTTTTTTTTCCATATTTAGATTTTAAGACTCAAATTACGCCTAGATATTAAATTTTACAATGTTTGGTGAGAAATTAACGAAGAAATTTAAAAATTTATCTTCGCAAACTTTCTTCAGTTTGCACCAAGAATAATTCACTTGGCGAACTTCTTAATTTATAGCAACCTATTTTCCTTTACTTTTTTCATTGTCCACAAGGAGTAAAAAAGTCATCGTTCTACTTTCAAATTATTTTAACAAAATGCGTAAGCCACATTTTGGTTATTATCGCTTATAATAAATACGCCAAATTTCAAAACGCGCCAAAATGTAAATTCACGTATATCTTAGGAAATTTTGAATAAAAAAACTAGTTTTTTTTAGGTATGCTTAGAAATATATCTATTTTAAGATGATGGCAAAACTTTTATACATTATAATTCAAATTTTTTTCGAAAAATTTAGAAAAATTATTTAAAAACACAAATTTTAAAAATAAATCATAAAAAAGGGCGAATTTTATTTGGAATGAACCTAAATTTCGAAATGTGAAATGAAGAATCGAGTAAGTTTAATAATAATAAAAAAGATATTAATAAATATATACCAAATTCCACTAACATTGAATAACGAATTTTGTAAAAAACTACTCGTGTGATTTTTATAAAATTTGACAGTTTGGCATAATTTGAATCGTAGAATCGAAATGTGGAAAAAAATTCGCATGTCATTTCAAAAACAGTTCGATTTTGTCTCAAAATACCTATATAAGAACAGATGCTATATAAAGTCTAATGCATGTCCTAAGTTGCGCTTTCGAGACATAAAAAACGCAAGTTGTATTTCGTCAATCGGCCCAGTACAACAGGAGATATAGAACTGTCCTTTATTTATTTATTTTGTTGTTGTTTTGCGTAGTATACACGAGTTAACGCCATACTGCGTCCTCTTGGATAAAGAGCAAAATCATACCAGTGCAGAGATATTTCACAGGGCAGGAGAAGTTAAGAAAAGGAATGACGTAATTGCTCGCGAAGCAGTATTTATACTAGGCAGGTGCATATGTAAAGCTGCGATTGGTTAATTTTAGGTTTTATTCTTCGCAAGCAGCGTTATGTAAGCGTCGTATGACATGGAGTAATCTCGAAATGATGCAGTGCAGAAAGCTTAGATTAGATCTTTAGAATAGAGAAATGAAATTATCTACATATTCTTTATTTTTCTTATATATATATATAAAATACAATATAATCGTAACACAAATAATTGCACATAAAGATACCAGATATAATAAGATCAAATAAACTATAACAATTATAATACGAATACGAACACAAGTTTTAAAAATGTTTTATTAGATTAAGGTTTAACTGTTTTTTGTATTATTTTAATTAGCCCAAAATGGACGTCAGTCCTGAATGTGATATTAATCCCGAAACGGCATTTTATGTTGAATCACTATAAACGGCGTATCACTTTTTAACTTATTGCAACCAAATATATATTAACGCCCTGTGTTATATTTAAGGACATTAAATAATGAAGAGTGCACATTAATGTATATATGCTTCTCGCATTGTGAAAAGCAATGGTACCTAGAGCCATCAAATTTTGAATGACGTAGTTCTCCACCCGAACATGGGTCCGAATTTTGAAATTCGAATTTAGTTTATTGTTTATTTCCTACTTTGTAAAACTTTAACGAATTTTTGATTAACAAGTTCAACGATTCAAAGCGAGCAGTGGAGACGCTGTACGGATCTCCAGCGCACGAGACTGTCAGTCGGAAATTCTCTAAAGATATGCTGTTTTTAAATATTTCGGGATTTTGTTGTTGAATAGAATTTTTTGTGGCGTAAGTGCAAGAACGTGATATTTAATGAATAAGGTTAACGCACGAAACGTTAATAATAAAAAGGGAAGAAAAGATTTGTAAAGCCATCTGGTTTCTCTAAGAAAATCTTTCACGAAGGCATCTCTTCTTTTAAGCAGATAACCTTTACCTGCTTTACCGTAATTGATCGAAACAGATTAAAATCGTTTTGAATGTCAAGCAATGTTTAGAAATAACAAGAATCTGGAAGAAATACTATACATGTTTTTGATACTTGGGTAATAACAAAATGGTATCTGCCATTTTTGAAGGAATAACAACAGTATGCTAGAAAATATAATAAACTTTTTAATGTGAATAAGTATGATAATGTTACGTGGTAGCTCGCAATGAATGGGCCTTTGTTCTGCTATCTTAAAAAAAATCACTAGTCTTGTGGAAACATTAGGTTTTTTTCGAAGCAGGAGACATGAAAAATGAGCAATGCCCTCGTCGGGACTCGAATCACGGGCCTCTCGAATACGCGCCGAGCGTGCTGACCATTACACTACGAAGGTATCCTAAGAAGGTGGGAGAAATATCTTAAAAAATTGTTGATCATTCTTTTAACTAATTTAATATTTACCTAATTACAGAAATACAATATAAATACTATAATACGTAAAACAATTAGCTGGTTTAAATTACCTGTATTTTCAAGACAATAACAACACTTCACGAGGCTATTAACTTCTTGAAAATTATTCGTTCATTTAACCATTCCTGCATAATTTTAATTAGGTTTTGTTATTCTGCCTTTTTTGCTTTCTTCAGTGACGTCATAGCAATGGAATGAATGACCTTTTCCATGACGGTTACTATTACGGAAGATAAAACGGTCGAAAAATAAAAACCTAAAAAAAAGATATATGAACGTGCTAAATATGATTTTTTGGCACGTTTAACGTTTTGAAGGTATTGTTTCAGGATTAGATATTTTCCCTTGGACTATTCTTCGAGACAATGCAATCTATATCATGCGATTGTCTGTCTTAATTTGTCATCTAAAGAACGCTGTTTCTTTCTTGGGAAAATTTCCTCTTCTAGATCCTAATTCAGCGATTTCGTTTCCAATTGGCACTTTTCTAGCAGCCCGTTCACGTGTCCTAACGTGACTCAGCATTTAAGTATGAGATTGAGAACAGTTGTTCAAATTGTTGTTCAACTAATAGCTTCGGATACGAGACGAATTCCCTCCCCCCCTCTAGGTAATGGCGTCATCTTTTTAATTCGCCCTTCCCGAATCAAAATTTTTTTCGAAGTGAAAAATGTTCCATTTTGTTAGCGGAATCACCAATTAGATTAAAAGCTTCCGAATGTCACATGGGAGAAAATCGGAAAGGAAATTCGAAATTCTAATGTTTGTCGTCATTTTTATGTTCAAACTAACCGTTTTCTAAATGCAGCAAAAATGGCTTATTATTTATTATTTTAAATTGCTTTTGTTTGCCGGATGCAAAATACTGTTTTTTTTTTTTTTTTTGTTAATGTAATGTATTTTCGAAATTATATTTTAACGACAAATTTTATATCCTGCATTTACTTCATTTTTTATTCTAATTTATTTTGACAACTCTTTTTCTGACCTAAATAAAAGTGTTATCATATAAATTGATTTCTAAGCGCCATTTTGTCATCTACTTTCATTTAATGTATATTTCTTTAGTTAAATATAAATGTGATTAATGTAATGCTAGAAATGCGGGTCTTTACATTTTTGAATGTAAAAAGGAGTCCAAATCGTATGCGTCATTTTAGAATAGTATAAGGATGCACTTTTTCGATAAACATTCTAAAGCTATTCCATAAAAAAAAGTTAAACTAAAAGATTAAATTGAATGGATGCAAAAGGACGTTAGAGAAACTGTCTTTTAGATGGAGAATGTCTTTGTTTTGAAGTTTTTCAAGCGTATTTGAGTAAATCTTGATCTTCGTATTTCTCTATTTCTTTCAAGTTTGAAGGATTGTGTGGATCGAACATTTATCTTAGAAAGGAAAATGTCTTATGTAAATTGTGCTGTGACATCTGTCGTGCAGTTTTTCTTATCGCATTTCTATGAAAAAAGCTGGAAGTAAAATTTCATTTTTTTAGCCAGCAGGTACGCAAACAAAAACAAAAACAAAAAACAAAAAACAACAAAAAAAAAAAAACTTCATTTTCCTCTCAGTTGAACAAAACATTATAGAAAGTTATGTTCTATTATAGAAGGAAATAAATTTTAATGAGAAACTGCGAATTTCATAGTATTTTCCATCTTAACGCACTTAGTAGCAAAATTTTCAGAGTGCAATATTAGCACAGCAGTAACCTAAAAAAAAAACAGCATTATAATACATATTAGAAATGCTGTTCTTTTGCTTTATTATAATACATATTAGAAATGCTGTTCTTTTGCTTTATTATAATACATATTAGAAATGCTGTTCTTTTGCTTTATTATAATACATATTAGAAATGCTGTTCTTTTGCTTTATTATAATACATATTAGAAATGCTGTTCTTTTGCTTTATTATAATACATATTAGAAATGCTGTTCTTTTGCTTTATTATAATACATATTAGAAATGCTGTTCTTTTGCTTTATTATAATACATATTAGAAATGCTGTTCTTTTGCTTTATTATAATACATATTAGAAATGCTGTTCTTTTGCTTTATTATAATACATATTAGAAATGCTGTTCTTTTGCTTTATTATAATACATATTAGAAATGCTGTTCTTTTGCTTTATTATAATACATATTACAAAATGCTGTTCTTTTGCTTTATTATAATACATATTAGAAATGCTGTTCTTTTGCTTTATTATAATACATATTAGAAATGCTGTTCTTTTGCTTTATTATAATACATATTAGAAATGCTGTTCTTTTGCTTTATTATAATACATATTAGAAATGCTGTTCTTTTGCTTTATTATAATACATATTAGAAATGCTGTTCTTTTGCTTTATTATAATACATAGTAGAAATGCTGTTCTTTTGCTTTATTATAATACATATTAGAAATGCTGTTCTTTTGCTTTATTATAATACATATTAGAAATGCTGTTCTTTTGCTTTATTATAATACATATTAGAAATGCTGTTCTTTTGCTTTATTATAATACATATTAGAAATGCTGTTCTTTTGCTTTATTATAATACATATTAGAAATGCTGTTCTTTTGCTTTATTATAATACATATTAGAAATGCTGTTCTTTTGCTTTATTATAATACATATTAGAAATGCTGTTCTTTTGCTTTATTATAATACATATTAGAAATGCTGTTCTTTTGCTTTATTATAATACATATTAGAAATGCTGTTCTTTTGCTTTATTATAATACATATTACAAAATGCTGTTCTTTTGCTTTATTATAATACATATTAGAAATGCTGTTCTTTTGCTTTATTATAATACATATTAGAAATGCTGTTCTTTTGCTTTATTATAATACATATTAGAAATGCTGTTCTTTTGCTTTATTATAATACATATTAGAAATGCTGTTCTTTTGCTTTATTATAATACATATTAGAAATGCTGTTCTTTTGCTTTATTATAATACATAGTAGAAATGCTGTTCTTTTGCTTTATTATAATACATAGTAGAAATGCTGTTCTTTTGCTTTATTATAATACATATTAGAAATGCTGTTCTTTTGCTTTATTATAATACATATTAGAAATGCTGTTCTTTTGCTTTATTATAATACATATTAGAAATGCTGTTCTTTTGCTTTATTATAATACATATTAGAAATGCTGTTCTTTTGCTTTATTATAATACATATTAGAAATGCTGTTCTTTTGCTTTATTATAATACATATTAGAAATGCTGTTCTTTTGCTTTATTATAATACATATTACAAAATGCTGTTCTTTTGCTTTATTATAATACATATTAGAAATGCTGTTCTTTTGCTTTATTATAATACATATTAGAAATGCTGTTCTTTTGCTTTATTATAATACATATTAGAAATGCTGTTCTTTTGCTTTATTATAATACATATTAGAAATGCTGTTCTTTTGCTTTATTATAATACATATTAGAAATGCTGTTCTTTTGCTTTATTATAATACATATTAGAAATGCTGTTCTTTTGCTTTATTATAATACATATTAGAAATGCTGTTCTTTTGCTTTATTATAATACATATTAGAAATGCTGTTCTTTTGCTTTATTATAATACATATTAGAAATGCTGTTCTTTTGCTTTATTATAATACATATTAGAAATGCTGTTCTTTTGCTTTATTATAATACATATTAGAAATGCTGTTCTTTTGCTTTATTATAATACATATTAGAAATGCTGTTCTTTTGCTTTATTATAATACATATTAGAAATGCTGTTCTTTTGCTTTATTATAATACATATTAGAAATGCTGTTCTTTTGCTTTATTATAATACATATTACAAAATGCTGTTCTTTTGCTTTATTATAATACATATTAGAAATGCTGTTCTTTTGCTTTATTATAATACATATTAGAAATGCTGTTCTTTTGCTTTATTATAATACATATTAGAAATGCTGTTCTTTTGCTTTATTATAATACATATTAGAAATGCTGTTCTTTTGCTTTATTATAATACATATTAGAAATGCTGTTCTTTTGCTTTATTATAATACATAGTAGAAATGCTGTTCTTTTGCTTTATTATAATACATATTAGAAATGCTGTTCTTTTGCTTTATTATAATACATATTAGAAATGCTGTTCTTTTGCTTTATTATAATACATATTAGAAATGCTGTTCTTTTGCTTTATTATAATACATATTAGAAATGCTGTTCTTTTGCTTTATTATAATACATATTAGAAATGCTGTTCTTTTGCTTTATTATAATACATATTAGAAATGCTGTTCTTTTGCTTTATTATAATACATATTACAAAATGCTGTTCTTTTGCTTTATTATAATACATATTAGAAATGCTGTTCTTTTGCTTTATTATAATACATATTAGAAATGCTGTTCTTTTGCTTTATTATAATACATATTAGAAATGCTGTTCTTTTGCTTTATTATAATACATATTAGAAATGCTGTTCTTTTGCTTTATTATAATACATATTAGAAATGCTGTTCTTTTGCTTTATTATAATACATATTAGAAATGCTGTTCTTTTGCTTTATTATAATACATATTAGAAATGCTGTTCTTTTGCTTTATTATAATACATATTAGAAATGCTGTTCTTTTGCTTTATTATAATACATATTAGAAATGCTGTTCTTTTGCTTTATTATAATACATATTAGAAATGCTGTTCTTTTGCTTTATTATAATACATATTAGAAATGCTGTTCTTTTGCTTTATTATAATACATATTAGAAATGCTGTTCTTTTGCTTTATTATAATACATATTAGAAATGCTGTTCTTTTGCTTTATTATAATACATAGTAGAAATGCTGTTCTTTTGCTTTATTTAGGGGACCATCAGCGGCCGAGCGGTAAAATCTCTGAACAATGGTCGTTCCGACGTAGATGCGATTCCAGTCGAACGGGCTGGCTGCATAGGCGTTTTCGTGGCTTTCCCCATGTGTAGCGAGTGTACGAGCTAGTTTTTCTTACAAAGTCCTCCATGAAGGCATCCCTCCCCTTAGGTAGATAACCCTAATGTGCTTTATCTTAGAACCAAACCACAACTTTATCCAAAAAACCACCACTTTATCCAAAACCAAACCACAACAATTTATATTATTTAGAAGTGGCACAGTGTGATGCAAAGTTTTGCAACAGAACTGCATTTTGTTGAAAGTGTTGGTGTTGGTGTTGGTGTATTTAATTATGGCAAAGCACACTAGGGCTATCTGCCTAAGAGGAGGGATGCCTTTCGTGGAGGACTTTCCAAGGGAAACTGGCTCGTATACACGTTACACATGGGGAAAACCACGAAAACACCCATGCAGCCAGCCCGTTCGCGGGATTCGAACCTCGGACCGAACTACCAGTGTTCAGCGACTTTACCGCTCGGCCGCTGGTGGGCCTGTTGAAAGTGAAAAAGTAAAGTAAATCCTAACTATAAAATTAATTGTACAGAATGTTAGGGTGCATCAGCGGCCATGCAACTGTCAATTTAAGAAATAGATAATAAAAAAATAAAAGCTTTCGGATTTTATATAACGCCCAAAGGGGCATTTTTTGAACGTTTTGTGTTTTTCGCACTTAAACCACATAAAATTCAAGTCAGCAGCAATATCACAAAATACTTAAAAGCAGCATATCTTTAGAATTCCCGATAGACAGTTTCACGCGCTGAAATTTTTTTTTCCCTGTGCAGTGTTGCTATGGTTAGCTTTGAAATCGCTGAATTTTTGTTAATCAAAAATTTGTTAAAAGTTTTACAAAATATTAAATAGATACTAAAATAAATTTGAAATTTGGGCATCTAGGTGGCCATGTTTGGGTGGAGGATTATATTATTCAAAATTTGATGGCTCTAGGTACCGTAAATTTTTTAAAATGCGAGAAACATAGATACATCCATGAATAGATACTCCAAACATAGATACTCCATTATTTAATTTCTTTAAATATTATAATACAGTTATAATTAAAGTCATTTTTTATTCATAACATTATTTTATTTCGAATATTTTACTTCTGTTTCTATGGAAAATACCTGTACTTACAACTTCAGTTTAGAAATATCCGGTAACGAATAATGTGTTTTTTTTATTGATTTCAAGGCTAACCTCTTGTTAAAATTAAATTGTCAAAGACCATTTTAATAATTCTAAAATATATATTTACGATTTTTAAGCTGATGTCATATCTGTTACAAAATGCATTTATATTGACAAGCATAATATGTATTTAACGAGAATTAAATGTTTGGACTACATCTTTAAAATATACCTAGCTTTTTCCAGTTCTTTACTTCCTTTACTTCCTCTTCAAATTTATCCGAATGCTGCCAGATTGTTATTCCTAAAAATTCAACATTCTTTAGCCCTTATCTTTCTCCTTGTCGAAAAGATCGGAAAAGTCATGTTGTTTCGCGATTTTTCTGTAAAAATATTTCTTTTGCTCTTGATTGAATCTCTTCTCGCTTTTACTGCGCTCGTATAAACCGTGTTTTTGGATCGAAATACCTTCTTCTGCATGCACGAACAGAAAATTGTTTCGCTTTTCGAATATTTTGTGGAAGAAGAGTGCTACTCAAAACCAGGCTGTCATTATTAGCGAGAGCTTTTCCTAGATATTTTCTTTCCCTTCACTCTCCAGTCTTTAGTTTTGAAGATTGTCTAGCTTCGCTGTTGTCGTTTTCTCTGAAAATAAACAAGCTCTTTTATATTTATAAATTTTAGAGTTTTCAAAGCGGTGAATTCAATTGTGCATTGCAAGTTGGCTGGCTGGTTTATTCTTTGTCTACCAAATAAAATTTTGAATTATTTTAAACGGAAGATTCCAGGTCTTTAGAATCAAAGAATGCGCAGGTAGACATATATATAGACACCAGACATCTCTTTAAAATGCACATAATTTTGTGCATTATGTAAGTGTATAAAACTATTTTTATAGATATATTCATGCGAGTATGACATTAGTATCCAAAATGATTTTTACATGCAAAAAAATGATACTTCATGAATTAATCAGTATGTCTGATTTATTACGTGTACGAAGTAAAAAATCGCGAAAAATTTCGGGTATCATATTTCAACCATTCTCGAATTAATTCGGACGATTTTTTTTTTCGTGACGTCTGTACGTATGGGCACAATAAAGGACTTTTTTTTTCCTAAAACGGATTGCAAAATTTATTAAAATGGATTCAAAGGCACTTTTTCGTGATGTCTGTACGTACGTATGTATCTTGCGTAACTCAAAAACTATTAGTCATAGAACGTTCAAATTTTGTATATATTATTACTATTATAACATTTAGTTGCGCACTCCCCTTTTTACTGCAGTCTTTAGTACCAAACATGTATGCGTGCATATATACGAGGTGTGTTCAAAAAGAAACCGAACTTTTGCTGTAATATCTTCATTGCTTATTGTACAATATTTTAAGCACTGTCTTCCTCAAAGTAGTCCCCTTCGCTGGCAACACAAAGCTGCCGTCGATTCTTCCATTTTTGGAAAATCTCCTAAAACGAGCTTTCTGTAGTGGTGCGCCGGTCTCATGAAGCATTGTTCTGAATCTCCACTATTGGTTTGAAAAGGACGTCCTTTCAACGTGGTTTTCTGTTTCGGGAACAGGAAGAAGACTGCTGGGTTTAGATCCGGAGAATACGGTGAATGGGTCGCAACCAGAGTGTGGTATTTTGCTTGATAGCTGCAGACACAGAGCGACGCACTGAGCCGGAGCATTGTCATAATGCAACATCCAAATCTGGTTTTTCACAAAGTCTTTTCCTACCCACAGCATACCTCAAATGCTCTGGAATTTACCATCTGACCAAGCAGTACAAATTCCTGATGGACAATGCCTTTGTAGTCTGAAAACACAACCAACATTATCTTGGTTTTTGACCGACTCGTGTGCTTTTTCTGGACAAAAACTCTTTGCCCCTTCCCCTCCCAATGCGACGACTGCATCTTCGTTTCAATTATCATAGCTAAAAATCCACGTCTCATCGCTTGTTTGGAGCAAAATTTTATACGCAGAAATTGTTCTTAAGCTCTGTCATTGGTACTTTGGCCCAAATCCAACAATTGTTTGTGCATGGGCTCACTTCAGCGCCTGTAACTCGCCAATTAACAATCAAACGTGAAATTCGACTAATGACAGTTTGTTGTTTAAACCTGCCGCTACGTCCGTTCAGTAGTGGCAGAGCGTTCGTTCCCTTTGCCTGTTGGAGAGCTATTTTCAAAAGCTCAGTTTCTTTTTTAACACACCTCTTTATATATAACTGTATAGGAAATGGCAATGCAGTTGTGACTAACTGAGTTAGATAATGCTAAAGTGCTATCTAGATGAGCGTGTAGAGGAGAGTTTAACGATGATGAATGAATGCAGACGTCTGAAACTGTGATAATTATTCTTTCAACCTTTCCTTCTAAGTTATATAGATAAAATAGAAAAATTTAGAAGTAACTCGATGAGTTTAGTGGTGATTATATAGATGTTTATTAGTGATAATTTCTCTCTCTATATATATACATATATGCAATATTAGCACAATTTTGGAAGCATTGAATGTAAGAAGGTTGAGATGTAGATGCATAGAAGTACTGATGGTGTAGATACTTGATGCTTAGAGCGTCCACCCATTTTGATAAAGAATAAACAGTTGAGCCAGATTAAATTCCTTATTTATTTAAGTTCACATTTTGTTGGCCACAATTCATTTGGCACTCGAATCGTGCCTGCCCACTTCCAGAGCATTCACAATTTTGATATTATACCGGTAGAAGCTATCACGGCAGCACATAGATGAATGCAGCAAAAAGTCTTAACAGGATGAAAGCTTAAGCGAAAAGTGAATGAGTGTCGCAGTAGTAATGCACAGGAAGAAGGGTGGAGGCAAAAGGTTGTTTTAAGTTTGGGTCTACAATTTGGTGATTGGTCAAGAGGCATCTGCATTAAGCGTTACGTAAAATCGCATGATTAACTTGAATAACGCAGTTTAGCTTTATTGCGCTATTTTTAGGACAGAGAAATGAAGCTCCTAAATGAAATAAAAATAAAAGAGGTAGCAGTGAATTAAATTCAGAAGTTCGCTTTCATATTTTTTATCTTACATATATATATATATATGCTCTTTAACAAAGTATGTATTCTTCAGGCTCAATGGCATCTACCTTAAAATTGTGTAATTTTTAACTAATAGCTTTTTAGCTATTTATTTTAATTTATAAATGTGCCTAACTAGGCTTTCTTGTATATTTATTTCTTGCTTAAATAGTAAGTTTTGCATTTACAATTTTAAAATGCAGGCGCGTCGGGAAAAGAAACAAAACCATTGAGACTTACTATATTTAGGTAATTTAGTTTAATTATTCTATTAATGAATTCGCTTTCAGTCTCAATTGTTTTCGTTTGACGAAACGCGCTAAAGGTATTAGCTGGATTCGAGATTTAAGACGCTTTTCCCTTGATAAGTCCGGATTAAACCTCGAATTGAGCTAATTTACCATTTATTGCAATTCTTTGTACATATTTTCTGTATATTTGAAATGTTTTTAATTTTTTGCTTGCATCATCTAAAAATTTACATTTTGATTTTAAATTCCTTAGTTTTCTCTTATCCCTTTTAGATTTTGAAGTTATCTGCTTTTGTAATTGTTACATTAAGTTTTTACGCGATAACTTTTACCTCTTTATTATTGCAGCGTTGTTTTTACATGATGTAACTATTTTGCTCAGGAACTACAGTATCAAATGTTTTAAGCAATCGCTTTTGAACTTTTTAATTATATTTATTTATATATGCAGGGTGATCGCTACCATGCTGACAAACTTGCAGGGTGTGTAGGGGGTACAGAGACGACTCGGAATCACAGGAATGCAAGGTTGCGAGCTATGGTGCAAAGGAAATAGAGAAAAAGAACAGAAACAGCAGTACATTAATGGGAGAGAAAACATTTTATTGAAAGGTTGCACTACAATAGGTGTTCGAAATTACGACCAGAAGTCGGCGTCTTTCAGGCTTGACAGCGGCGCTGCATGGAATTCCTTACATTCTGCAAGATTCCTGGAATGTCACGTATCATCCCGACAGCTACAGATATTCGAGCGACGAGGTCTTCAACTGAAGGAACGGGCGTCTCCTACACCACACTCTTCATTTGATCCCAGAAGAAGTCCGTGCATGATAGGTCCAGTGATCTGGCAGGCCAATGAACCGGACCACTATGATCTATCCACCGCTGTCCAAAGGTTACGTCGAGGTGTCGGCGGACGTCAATCGTGTACCGTGGAGAAGCCCCGTCAGGCTGGTACCACATGGACCCACACCGGATCGATCGTGGATGGACTTTTTCTAGGGTTACATGAAGAGTTTGGTGTACGAGAAGCCCGTTCTTTCAGTTGAAGACCCCGTTGCTCGGATATCAGTAGCTGCCGGGATGATACGTGACATGCCACGAATCTTCCAGAACGTAGGGAATTCCATGCAGCGCCGCTTTCAGGCCTGCCAGACGACTTTTGGTCGTAATTTCGAACAGCTGTTGTAGTAACCTTTCAATAAAATGTTTTCTCTCCAATTAATGTATTGCTGTGTCCTTTCTTTTTCTTTGCATCATAGCTTGAAACCTACGGAGTTTGCGACCCTGCATTCTTATGTGATTCTGAGTCGTCTCTGTATCCCCCTACACATCCTGCAAGTTTTTCGGTCTGGTAGCGAATCACTCTATATATACACCTTCCCCCTCACCTTAAAAGTCTTTATCCGGAAGTATTTTCGAATCCTGGCCCGTATTCACATTACATATGAGGAAAATCGCGAAAAATCAACAGCCAGTTCTCTTGGGATACAACCCAAGCCAGGTCAAAACAGTTATTCCTCATATGTGTTCAAACCTTTATAATATGTAGTTGTGTTTCGTACCATTTGCTACTTAATCTGATTATATATACAAGTTAAAAGCAAGTCAGTGTTATAATTAAAATTAAGTAAATCTCATGTCTTATTTAAGAAATGTTACCAGATACGGTCCGAAGAAAACTGGTAGTTAATTATTAAATGCCAACGTTCGATAACACGTACTTAAAATGCGTATTCGTACTGTTTTTCTTGGTATTTAATTTTGTTTCTTTGGTTAACCGATTTCCAATCAGATACGCCTCCTGGAAAAAACTATTCTTCATACCCTAATTAGATGATAATAGCAAATATAACTCGTTAGAAAACAATCGTAAAAGTGCAATCAAAATTCCATGGCTCGAAAAAATGGAAATGAAAGCCTAGTATGAAATGACTCGAGGAATTGTGTTCTGACTATATTATTTAATTAATTTTAATTTGTCTTTGCGCAGCGTTATATAAATTTACTACACCAGTTTACATTTTGTACAACGTTTTTTTGAAAATTGTCAAATAAAATTATTCTTTAGAAGACAAATTAATAAATTCATTGAATGAATAAATTCTATTTTAGTTCTTTACTTTTAGAATAAGTTTATTTAAGTAGGTTTTATAATGGAAAAAAGAAATATGAATCAATAAAAGGAGGCAACTAGTTGTAGCTGACGTAAAATCGTGTTTTGCGTGGTGTTTAATTAGTAACGAACGAGTGAGTATTTTGAATAACAAATGTGTTTTTTCTAGGCGATATTATAACTTATGTTGTTAAAAGAAAACTTTCTCATTAGCAAGGAACGAGGAAATAAATTACGTTATACTACTGCTATCAAACTTGCCTGATTTTCTCACACTTATATCTTGGTAGGGAGGCAACACACGTGCAGCCAGAATCCTTCGCAAAATTATAAAAATTAATCTTAGTTGAAAATTTTGTGAAAGCCAACTTTTTGCGTGGGTTCGTGAGATGTTGCATTTGCATAATTTTTATAATTTAAATCTAAGTGTATGTGAGGAAAGAAGTTCATCACATATACTTAGATGTAAATTATAAAAACATGTAACATGACATGATGACTTACATGTCGCTTGATAAAACTTTGATGGTGACTTACATGTCGCTGATACATCATCTTTATTGAGTCGTATTTTGTTTAACAATAGCACAATGAAGATACGCACGCACCGCCCAGAAAATATAGTGGTAAGGAGAGCCTACTGTAGTACCGAAGGGCGTGGGTTCGAATCCCGCAGAAAGCATGGATGTTTGTAAATGTATGGGACTTTGCGGCATGGGAGCACTCTAAACATACGGCGAGCCAAAAGTCTTTTCGAGAAGTTGGTGGTAGAGGAAGAGGAGTGAGAGGCACTTGGACCTGTCCTTCTGGCGTTGCTCTTCATTAAAATTGGGTGCGGAACTAAGCGAAGTTATACAATCACCTATACGGTGCTCAACAACCGACGCAGTCTTCCTCTCCTTGTCACGATGAAATTCATGGGCTTGTTCTGACGCTATTGTCATGTCTAACGTAACTGTCTTCGACGAAACAGATTGACGTAATTGTCTGTAAGATTATGACGTAACTGTCTTCTAAGCGAGATAAGTCACAACAGATACACTAGCACTGATTAGAGTTCCGATATTCACAGAAATGGAACTAACGCTAGAACAGAGGCTAGGAAAGAGAAGAATTATGTGATAAAGATTGTTCTGAATGAAGCAGTTTCGAAAGATTTATTTCGAGTTTATTACTAGTTTTAGGCTAAAAAGAGGAAATAAGCCAAAAAAAATTAAAGAAGCTATTGTAAATTAAATTTGGAATGTTATCTTGCATGTTCTTTAGCTTATATTACTATATGTAGTACATTTATTCTCAGAAGAGTATTTTAACACCTAGAACATATATTATTGTTTCCTATTTGTGATAAAATCCTGTCCTGTCAAATAAAAGCCAGAACTGTAAATTGTTACCAATCGACGATGCGTAAGATTTGTTATTTATTTACTTTTTTATAAAAATGCATTGTTCACCATATCATCTAAATTCTAAAAGGTTATTTGATTCGTATTTCTTAATAATATTTTGCAAGAGGTGTTGTTTCATATAATAATGTAGGAGTAATGAATCAAAATACGTTTCTACACGTCTAAAACCTGCGTATATAACTACTTGTGCAACAAAATATCGCTCAATAAATTTTAGTACATTATAATATATCGATAACAAGTTTTTAAACTGCGTTTCTTCTGCAAACCATCGTTTATATTCGAAGTGATATCGAATTTTGAGGATGAAATGCCGCATCTGTGTTCTTTTTGTCAAATGTTTGAATTACATTCAGGAATACTATTTGCATTGTTGCAGAGGTAGAACTGCTCCTGGATTATTGAATAACATAGCCTATGAGCAGAACTGAGCGTGAATTTTCGGAATGGTTCGAGGAACAAAAGCATATCATCACATTCATTGAAGAAATTTGAATCAACGGGCAGTGTTTTGAACAAATGCTATGACAGGTTTTCTACGAGAGGAGGGGAAAGTGTTTTTCTATACGGAGGCAGCAACCTCGTTCATTCATTGTAGCCCTTTTTCACTTTTGAGAGTGCTGACATTTGAAATGTCTTGCTTACAAAATAGCCTTAATTTGTTATTGAAACAATCCGAATTATTTATCGGATATGTGGCGAGGAATGTTTGATAACATTGAACATAATGGGTCTGGGTTGTGTTCGGCAGGACTTGGATATCTACAAAGTATATTTTCAATGTTTTTTTTTGAACGGTGTTACATTTCTAGACGTTAAGTGTGCCATGAATCACATGCCATGTTTCTAGTTAAACTACGTTGCAAAATAACAACTTATTCTTTATGAACACTACATGGTGAAAAAAAATCTTATTTAAATATATGTATTGTTGTCGGTATTTAACAAGAACTGAAATTAATCCCGCTCAACTACGTGAAAATCATATAGCAACTCTATAAGATATTTCTCTCCCCTTCTTAGCGTGCCTTTGTGGTGCAGTGGTCTGCACGCTGGGTGCGTATTCCAGAGGTCCGTGGTTCGATTCCCGACGAAGGCGTTGCTCATTTTTCACATCACCTGCTTCCAAAAAACCTAAAGTCTCTAAATCCTAAATACCTAATGTCTGTACAGTGGCTCCCGAATTAAAAGGGTGGTGGTGGATGATGATTTTTCATACCCAGGATTTCGTGATTAAGTTCCCTAAAAATCCTAGTCGCCCTTTAAAAGGGGAAGTATATAAGGTATTTCTGCCGCCGCCTTAGCTTGCCTTCCTGGTGTAGTGGTCTGCACGCTGGGCGTGTATTCCAGAGGTCCGTGGTTCGATTCCTGGCGTTGCTCATTTTTCACTTCTCCTGCCTAAAAAAAAAAAAAAAAAAAAAAAAAAAAAAAAAACCTAATGTCTCTACAACTTGACAGTAAATATGTTAAGTATATAACTGACTAAACAGTCGAAAAACATATGAGGAAATGATAGAGATAATTCTTATAAATCGGGTATCTGTTAAGTTTTTTTCCCTTTTGTCCTTTAGAAAGTTAAATTAAACTGAGGATTTAAAAATACGAATTTAATTTTAATTTTACGCTAGAAGGGAATAAACTGTTAAAATGTCTATGATATCTCTCTGAAACTGTTTTTAAGTCCTGTAGACGTAACTTTCGTAATTTCTGAGGCGGAATATATATCAGAATGGTGAAATTAACGTGGAAAAAATGGAGCAATTTTCTACATATTTCTATTTGTGCAGAAAACAATCTTCCACGGTATTTGAGAACTTTCATGTGATGTCCTCTGTGCCAATATTTATTTCAAATCAGCAAATGCTCTCAACAGGGCATTCTCTTCGCTTGACTTAACATTTTCACTGAGAAAATAACCTTTAACCCGTACATAACGCCTCATACAGAGCTAAGCGCGTCTACAACATCATAACGAACCCTTGTTATCAGCGGTGCGATTCAAGAATCAAGAGGGTCATTGGTGCAGAGGGCTTGCCAATATGTCAGGCACCTTTGTGCAGCAAATGATGAGAAAATTATAGCTGAGAATGGTTAATATATACCTGGGTGCAGTCATGTATCAGTCTGGAAGATCTCTGCAGAGATAACATTGTACCCCAGCCGAACTATTAGGAGGAGGATTTTTTTAGATGATAATATCTTCTTACGCCCCACTTGCAATGTTCTTCAACCTTGGAGAGACCAGGCTTATTTTCAAATGAGTGTCCTCCTCTTAGAAAAAAATTTGCTGACTGAGTAATCAGCGGCAAGGACTCTGAATTCCTCCCACAGAGTAATGTTGAATTTTCTTTTTTGTGATGGTGGAATGATAAAATGTGGCATTGGGAATAAAAATACCTATTTTCAGATCAGTTATGAAAATATTCTAATATTATTTAAATAATTTTGTGGAACTTGAATAATTAAGTCTTTGACCGAAAGTGTAATAAAAATAATAATAAAATAACAGCAATAAAAATAAAGATAACTGCAATAACAATTATAATAACAACAATAAACAAAATAACAATAGTAACCAATAATAATAATAAGAAGAACAACGATAACAATAGTAACCAATAATAATAACAACAACAACAATAACAATAGTAACTAATAATAGCAACAACAACGATAACAATAGTAACAACAATAATAATAACAGTAACAACAAAAATAGTAACAATAATAATAATAACAGTAATATTATTATTAATGATATTACTGTTGGTGGTATCATTATTGCTGTAATATTATTATTGTTATTGTTGATGGTGTTATTGTTGCTATTATTGTTATTATTATTATTATTATTATTAATGATATTGTTGCTTTTGTTGGTGTTATTGTCGTTATTATTATTATTGATGATGATGTTGTTAATAGCAATAATAATAAAAATAACAACGATAATAATTATAATAACATTAAAAATAACAACGATAATAATTATAATAACATTAAAAATAACAATATTAATTATAATAAAATAACCCAGCAATAATAGCAACAACAATATCATTATTATTAATAACGATAACAACAACTTCATTATTAATAACAATAACAGCAATAACAACAACAACAATAATAACAATTTGTTTCAGGATGGAAAGAAAACTTACAGTGCATCATGAGTTTAGTTGAGTTTGTTTTTTAACATCATTATGACAAGCCAGTTCCTTAGTCAATGGTTTATCAATCTTGTGCATTTTTTGATTTAAAAGTGATTGAATTATCTTGTTCTGGTTGTTTTTATGTTTCGGTTAAGATCTGTAGTTAATCTGCATCCATAATTGCGGAATTATCACCAATTTAAAAGAGGTGCTAGGTCTACCGAAGCCGCCATCAACTTATATTTGAAACTCCTAGCAGAATTGTGAATTATGTCATTTGGTTCACCAACTTCAACATCTTTTTGCGCAGTGAAACCAAAAGTTAATTTTCAGTTTTGTGCATCGAAAATTTTGTCTTGTTGCCCTTCCTCGAATTGCTTGTTTTTGCGCAAAAATTCTAATTTGAATTGAAAGAACAAAAATTTTTTAACTGTATTTTGTGTTTTCTGTATTTTACAGTTTTTAATGAAGGGTGTTTTGAGATTTTATGCCGCGAAGTGAGAACTGAGTTGATTGAATGAGAAATCAGGACATCATACGTCTGTAATGAGACTCAAAGATGTAAGTTTTAAATGAAGTGCAGCAAAAATATGTGTGTAATTTGATAGGCCGTACAAGTAAGTCATGTGTTTCGCACATGAGATATTTTTCATTTTATGGTTGTAATACAACAAAGATTATGTCATTAAATAAAAGTAAAATATTTTTAATTCCGTAAAAGGAAACACACTTTTACGAAAATATTAAACAATGAATTCTTTTAATGTATCTAGACAGTTATAAGATGTTTAAGTTCCAAACAAAATTAAACACGGAAATTATTTTTTTTTTTACCACAGATGTTCTAAAATTCAGTAAAGTACAGTAATCTTAACCCTGCAAAAATTTTTAAAGAGGATTTTGATTGATTAGTTTTGATAGGAAATTTTATTTACTGATTAAACAATGAATTTTTTTAATATATCTAGACAGCTGTAAAATGTTTTAAGTTTCAAAGAAAATTAAACAGTGAAATTAATTTTTTTCTTTCCATAGATGTTCCTAAATATATATACGTATATATATATATATATATATATATATAAATTACAGTAGATTTCTTATTAACCGGAATGCTACCGGAGGTGAAGTTCACGGTTAATTTAAATCACGGGTATTTGGCAGCAGCTGGGGGGGGGGGAACAGAAAGATAATAAATAACTATATTATAATTACAAAAAAAAATATTGCAAGTAATTCATCTGTATTTTTAGGCAGTTTAGTTTGGAGAATAAAATCGTTTGATTATGTAAATTAAACCAGCATTTAAAACAACAGGAACACACTTCAAAACAGAAAGGACAATGTTTTCGTTTATATTGCGCCTTGTATTTCGGAATGAGTCGATGGAAAATGGTTTCACGCCTTGTGAATTCTTGCTATTTAGCATTTTATTTTCGACGGATGATTTAACAATGCTTTTGTATGTTCCAGAATATATGTGCGAGTTTGTCTGCTGGTTTGATTGTAACATCATCTGCTTCGGAACGGCGGGGAATGGAGTTTCGAGAGAAGTTACCTCTATTCGAAAAATTCGAGGGAAACCATTTTCACTATTACCATCTTCGTACGACTTTAATCAGACGAGATATTAATTAAAAACTCTGAAAACGCTAATTTGCATACTAATTTTTCCGAGTGGCAACAGTCTTGCGAGATGCAGATAAAAATGCTTTGGAAAAGTTTTGCTACTGCTCACTTTCAAATCGTACAGTTTATGAATTAAAATTTTGTACTTTTACAAAATATGAAATGAAAATAGCATTGATAAACATTAAACTTATTATGAGTCCAAAGAGGCAATTTGCCCTGAAGAATAAATTTGAAACGAATTAATTTCGTTTTGGCATTTTGCGACGAAAAATTTAAAAGGCTTTATCACTTTTCAGATCGTTGCCACCATATATTATCGCCCTGTCTTATATTTAAAGAAATTAAATAATGAAGAATCTGCATCAATGTTTGTATGTTTCTCGTATTGTGATAAAACAGCGGGATTTAGAACCATCAAAATTTGAATAACGTAATCTTCCATAGAATATGGGCATGTGGAAGCCTTAATTTGAATTTGAAATTTGTTTTATTACGATTTCAGATTTTGTAACACTTCAACGAATTTCTGATTTAAAAAAAACTAAACGATTTCAAAGCAAACAATGTAAAAAAAAAAAAAAAAAAAAAATTCTCCAGCAAGCGAGACTGTGTATCGCAAATTTTAAAAATAATGCTATAATTTAATAATTATTTAAAAATAATGCTATAATTTAACAATAAATTTTCGATATTGCTGTTAAACTGAATTTTATAGTTTGAGTACGTAGAACATGATTTTTAATAAATTAAAGTAACACACAAGACGTTAAAAAAAACGCCCCTTTGGACGTAATTTAAAATCTGAAACAAACATTTCAGATTTTTTAAAAATTAAATAAGGTCATATTCTGACGTTGAAGAAAGCACGCGATTGCATGTGACGTCACTGTATTTCAAAAATCTTTCGTTAATGTCAGCATTTTAAGTAAATAGCTACTGTTTGCAACTTTTTTGTTTCAGGTTAGAATAATTGACAATATATTATTGCCAAGTTAATTCTTTTATTGGTAGAGAAAAAGCTATTATATTACCTTAAATTTAAATCATGACGTCATACGTATACATATTAGGCTAAAGTACCCAAAACTGTTGCCACTCGTAAAAAAAAAGTTTTGTGCTTTCAGAGTTTTAATTAATATCTCCGCGGATTAAAGTTGTACGGAGATGAGAATGGTCAAAATGGCTTCCCACGAATTTCTGGAATCTGGAGATACCTCTCTTGAAACTGAACACCCCGCCGTTCCAGAGGAGACGATGCCACAAACAAACAAATAGACGCGAACAAGATTTTTAATAGTGTAGAATGTAGATTACAAATCCTGTTGTACTCAATTTAATTTTTTTATTAAATTTTAAAGCTTTTAGTCATCTTTTTATAAAGAGCAATTAAAGACACATAGTTTTGGCAGCTCAGCCATAAAATGAGTTTCTAGTAAACCTTTTTCTCAAGACACTACTTTAATGCATTTATCAGTTGATGTGAAATATTAAAGCGAGACGAAAACATGATGAATATTCTTCGAATTGTAAATGGAATGCGTGATTCGAGAACATTCATCTTTTCGCTCCTCCGTTTAAGTGATAATAAAAAGATTCGGGTTGTTTTGAAATATTGTACAGAGTTTATTTTTATCGCTTATAATCATTCTACGTTTTTAAAATATGTGCGTAGGAAATTGATTTATAGATGTTTTTACTTCAAAATGATGCATTTGAGTGATGGTCCGGTATTTTTAACCTTTAAATCTGAGTAAATATTATTGTGTTTCATAATTTCGATATTGATGCAGAAATATAATTTAGTTAGTACCTTACAAATTAGAAAGGTCAGTTTGCGTATTTTGTGTTTCATTAGTGTATTCATTCTGTGTGTAGAAATACACAGTCAACTCCGATTGACCTAGGGCGGATCAAATGAGCTGTGGATTCATTGAGCCATAGCTAAATACGCTCAAACTTTCTTGCTGCGAAAGGATGGAGAAATTGCTATCGCAGACCATTAAAATGAAACAAAATTTGTACGAGAAAAGTAAAAAAAAGGAGAAAAAATCCGCGAGATAAAAGTAGCATTGGCTGATGATGTCACAGTAATTTTTACTTCCTTGTACGAAGTAAAAGAAGTACTGTAATCTCAAAAAATTTCAACAAATTAATCATATTTTAATTTCAAAATTATCATATTTCAACAAAACTATCCATTTTGACTGGTCTCGAATCAATTTGAACGATGTTTTTGCGTTACATCTGTGTAGAATAAAGAACTCCTTTTTCCAAAACGGATTTTTAAATGGATTTAAAATGGATTGAGATGAGCTTTTTTCCTAAGTTCTGTACGTACGTATGAACATATCACACAGAACTCAAAAACGAGTAGCCTCAGAACACCTCACCTCACTGAGCTCAGTTTTGTTATTCTTATATGTTGGTAAATTGTACATTTTTTTTTTTCTTTAAAATTGTTTGAATTTTGTTGTTCTCATTTTCAGGTTAAGGTTTTTATGCCTTTAGTTAATCTGTATGCAATAATTGCGGAATTAGCAACAATTTAAAAGTTTAAATGGCGCTAGGTCTAACAAGGCCACCATTAACTTATGTGAATTAAGTCGATTTGTGTACCAACTTCAGTGTTTTTTTTCTGAGTTGGAACCAAAAGTAAACGTTCAGTTTTGTGTATTGAAAAATCTGTCTTCTTGCCTTCTGGCCTAATTGATTCTTTTTGCGTAGAAACCCTGATTTTAATTGTAAAAATTGTTTTTTTTTAACTGTATTTGGGGTGTTATGTTTTTTTTTTTTTTTTTTTTGTATTTTTTAAAATTTTTAGCGCAGAAGATGCTTTGAGTATTTATGCATTTCTGTCTTGCCGCAAAGTGAGAACTGAATTAACTGAACGAGCAATAATTCTCTAATGAAATTCGAGGATATAAGTTTAACTTAAATGCAGCAAAAACTGTGTATAATTTAATATACCGTATAAGGAATTCATGTGTTGTCCTCATCAGATAATGTTTTTTCCACAAACGTATATAATCTAATTATATAATCTAATCTATTATAGCATATAATCTAATTATACATAATTTACATCTTTTCCACAATAGTATATAATCTAATTGTACGTGTTCTGGAATGTATAAATACTTATAAGTACTCGATTAATAACTGCTACACTGGCAGAAAATAAATTAATAAGACTTTAAACCTTTCTCCCATTAACCGCTGTCAGAATACGATAATAATAAACAAAAGCGTCGATTGAAAAACGCTGCTTTAATTTATACAACCGAATAAAGTTATTCCTTAAATTAAATTGCTTAGAAATACAGGTAAATTGTTAATAGTACTTTGCTGTTCATTATAAATTGGGTCATCCTTCTAAATGAGTTTTTTTTTTTTTTTTTTTTACTGCGTCCTTCTAGATGAGCTTTCTTTTTTACTGCTGCCAGATTAAGCCGTGATTTTAGTATAACTGTAAAGCAACTTCCCCGATATTACCCCGGATAATTGGAAACTCTATTGTAGTTCATATCATTTAAAACAAAGCATCCCATTATAATATATTGCCTTTAATGTATTCCTTCCATGTCTTAAAATGATTAATATCATGGATAATAAGGAGAATCAATATGGTATGTTATGGGTATATCTTACTTTTATTCAGTTGACGCGCGTAAATAATTTGCCACAGAACCTGGAAACGTCAGTCTGCATACTACGCTTTTTAATTAATGTATTAATTCGAAGTATACAAATAGCTTAGTTTACAGGGTGTCTCAAAATAATTTATATACTCTTTACCAGAGACTAGACCGTATAGGTATATAAATTTTATGGGTAACAACGCAGAAGGCGGTGAAAAATATCTTATAAATCAAAAGGACTGTCACTGTCATTGAATTTCGAAGCGACTGTCATAAGTGACTTTTACCTAGAAATCTTGCACGTGATCACTTAAGGACATTTTTGACAATGAAGCTGAGTACAACCTTCCCCAGGATGGGCCATTTCATTTCTATGTAAAGTATTTCTGGCGGTCGCTCATTTCTTCAAATATGGATAGGATTACAAGAAAATGCTGCCAAGTGTTCACCGCGATTCCCAGATGTAACTCCCCTGAATTTCTTTCCTTGGCGAACTATAAAGAACACAACGTATTCTATTCTGGAGTATCTGGAAAAGCAAATTTAGCAAGTCTATGATGCTATATCATTAAAAATAATAATTTGGTGGCACCAGTGACCGAGTGTCATATATTTTTTATGCATTCAAAAAGAAAAGATAATTGTATAGAAATAGAAAGAACTACCATTACACTTTCAACTGTTTTTAAAAACTTAATCACTGACGGGCAAAACCGCGAACATAGATCGGTGGTAAGATGTTTTCCTCTTTGTCATGTACAACGTTTTTAACTGCACGTCTAAAACTTTAATGAAAAAAAATTATGCCATTTGATAAACAAAATGTGAAACAAAAACTAATATAAGTTTATTTACAAGGGTAGAAACAATGAATTAAATAGATTTTGAATAACGTTAGCAAATCTGCGATCCATTCTGAATCCTTCATAATGACTGTGTTTTAAGCTCGAAGACTTCAAGCCTTGTCAAGGGACTCCTATATCTAATTTCGAGAGGTATATCCTTAGACAACCTTCGGGCTGATCTTCCTCAAACTTGAAGCGGAACTACGCAGCTAGTACGGCAGGACTATACGTGGATGACCAATGGTGAACTGATGTTGTCCCGCCCACTTCTACAAATATCTGTACAATATACTTTCTTTGAAGTACACATAATTAAACTTCATGTTTGGAAAATAACTTTATTTTACACAACACCGTGTTATTAAGTATATGTTTAGATTTTTATTTACATTATTGATAGGGTAAACATGTATACCCTAGTCTTTTTCGCACAGGATTTTTGCATAACATCACGGGATATATCATTTCGTGACATACCACTTACTGGCGTGGCTTAACAAATCGTTATTGTTGCCAGTCAAAGCTGCTTAAGATCTTTAACTGCTGGAATGGTAAATTACCATTACTCGCAGAACGAAATCTTTATTCTTCTCATAGTGTAGCAAACATATTTAATTGATGTAAATGAGCAATTTAATACTTTTACTTAATTTGTTTCTTTATTTTATCTTTAATATTAGAGCAGTGTACTGTTTATCAGTATAAACAATAAACTATTAAAAGCTATGTCCTTCTGAATAATTTATGGAAAATATAAGCTATATGAACGTGGTATAGGGTATATGGTGTTATATAAAATTCCTTATTGAACAGTTTTGTGAATTAATATAATTAGTAAAAGACATTCTTAAAGCCGTGTATTATATATTTTGGGCTGAATGTCTGAACTGTTTACTTCATATTGAAGTAACAGATATCTATACCATTAAAATCTGTGTCTGTCTATCTGTTGTTTGTTTCTTTATTTTTTGGTTTGTGGCATCATCTCCTCCGGTATCTTCGACAGAGGTACCCCCCTCCCCCCTCTGGACTCCAAAAATTCATTGTAAGCCATTTCTAATCTTTGTACGAATTTAATCAGCCGAGATATTAATTAAAAACTCTGAAAATGCTAATTTTCGCGCTCAATTTTCCGAGTGGCAATAATCTCGCAGGCTGGAGGTAAAAATCTGCTTTATTTGAGTAGTGTTGCCAGTGCTCGCTTTCAAATCATAGAGTTTGTTAATCAAAAATTTATGTTTTACAAACTATGAAATAAAAATAGCATTGCTAATCATTAAACATATTATTATTATATAACGACACATTTTGACGTTGAAGAAAGCACGGGATTGCATGTGACGTCATTGTACGTCAAAACCTTTTCGTTAATGTCAGCATTTTAAATAAATAGTTGCCAGGCAACTATTTACTTAAAATGTATTTGTCTATTTATTTAAAATGTATTTATTTAAAATGTATATTTAAAATGTATATATTTTATTTTAGGTTAGAATAATAATTTCTCATGTTAATTCTTTTATCGATACAAAGAAAAATTGTTATAATACAATTAATTTGAATCATGACGCCATACGTATACGAATTAAGCTAAAGTGTCAAAAGTTTTTGTTTCCTGGTTTGGCAGCAAAAATTATTTACGAATTGATTGTTGCTTGGAAAGACCAAACTGATTTCATTCATACTGAAATGTTTTCATGAATTTTCTTTTCAACTGTACATAGAACTCATTAACTTTGCTTTGTCCGCAGCCCGCTAGTTTATTTCCATACTTTCTTAAAACGCTATTTTACATTGTGCGTAAACGATATAATTTATTCTTCCGAAGCTTCATTCTTAAATGCAGCAATTGATCTCCAAGAGCTAAAGTATATTTATCTCTATTCCCTGCGAGTATAGAACTACACAATAACTAAATGTCAGAACATAAGTTTACTAAGTTCAAACCATCAGTTCTTTGCTTTTTTTTTTTGTGCAAACAGTTTAACAAACAAAAGCAGCGTGAAATACTAGTTCATCCCACTTCTCAAAGTGTATGGATTGTTCTGCGTTTAGGCAGGACTGTCTACATTTAACCCCAAATGCACTGTACCATCTTCATTAAGGCTTGACTGTTTTCATTTTTTATTTTTTTGTCATGCCAACTAGATCCGTGACAAAGGCAGTAGAAAAAGTGGGTGGGAGGAGCCGAAATAAGCGAGATAAGAAATAAAAAATAAGTAAGTAAATAAAAAGAATCGTCGTACTGAATGAAAAGGCCTACATTCCAGAAGCAAGGTCACGTGAGGTCGCAGTCGACACTACTCGGGGGTCCACACCTACACACGCACGCACAGGTGCACAAGTGGTGACTCACGCCTTGCATGCGAGCATACATACGCTAATGCATACCTGTAGTTATTCCACCGAGGGGCTGTAAACTTATTGAAGAATTAAACACATCTCTAAGATACTTAACATTGCCTTTCTTGTTTACATCGAAGCCAAAACATAGTTATTCTGCAGGCCATCTAAAACACCGTTTGTGAAATGGATGTCTCGGAAACTCTAACGTTTCGCATTAACTAATGATGATGAAAATGTAACGTAAATAAAATTTTATAATATAGTTTGATGTAAACAAAAATGAAATCATTTTATGTTTAATGTAAGGACTGCCTCAGAAGTGAAGCTTGAAGAAACATTGAAACTTGAAGCAAAGCTTGAAAACGTTGACCTAAACAATATTCCGATGTTTCTGAATTTTCTGCTTTACAAGTAATATCAATTCGAAAAAAGTAATTTTGATGTCTTATAAGATATTTTTAGATTAGTTACATGCAGTGATTTCTAGTTGCAAATCTCCCATGTTATAATAAGAAATGAAGGATTTACCAAAATAATATTAATATAACATTAGCAAAAATATCTGATCACGTATTAAATAACGAAATTCAAAATTCTTTTTATCTCTGATTTGGCAGCAATAAAAGAACAAATCTAGGGAAATTTATCTTGGCTAGGAGTAAAGGTTTGCATTTGTCGTTGGCACGGTTCTTTGCGCACCTTACAGGCGATAGTATGTAATTTGTAAAACTCCGTTCTAGTTTTCAAAGAGAATCCCCAGGGAATAGGTCTAAACGGCCGTTTAACTGAGCTAACGGAGTCAGTTCCATGTGTTGACTAGCTCCGCTATGTGTTGCAGTTTAGATTTTTCAACTCGCTGCCGTGTAGGGAAAAATTGGTTTTGGAGATGGGTCGACTATGTCAGATGTGTCCGTTAGTTCAGATAAACCCCAGTCTGAACGGCCTTTAAGGGAATCTCACCTCTCCTTCACGACCACCAAACCACACGCGATTATTTTCAGCTAATCGTATATTTTAGGTACCCCCTTGTGCAAAGATGCTTGGATCAAAGAAGGCTTGGATGTTTGCAAGGGGTCCTTGTGCCCCTTGCAAACATCCAAGCCTTCTCCAGGATTCGAAACCGAGCTCATCGATACTATTTATACAGGACTACTGTGATATTTACTATACAGCCTAGTACTATATGGGACCACTAATAACAGACCACTATGTATATCACCACTATACAGCCAGCATCGCTAACCACTATACAGACCACGGCAAAAAAAGTATATTGCTATTTCATATCAGTTTCAGCGTCCTTAGGTCTTCTTTATCCATAATGTAGTCTGAAAGTTCTCCAGAAGTTGTTCCTCATCACAGGAAGATTTTCCGTATGTGCTTTGTATAGAATTTATTATTTCTACTCAATTCATTTCAATTCTTGTGTGAAAGTGCTTGAAAACAAGAATGTAAATTTTTAAGCATTGTTCTTCTGCATAAAGTTACTTTTACACTTTACATCTTTCCTAAAATGTGTGGTATATCTATTTCATTGGAACACTATTGCATTTTCAATGTTCAATGTTTAAAGTTGTAAGGATTCTCTTCACTGAGTCATTTTCGGTTGTTACGAGTGTTCCTAAATTCATCGTCAGCTAATTTGGAACTTCTAAAGTTGTCCGAAGTCTTCTAAAGTTTAAAAGGATATATAATTCAGATCACACAAAGGAGTACAGAATAAGGGAAAATGAATTTTTAAGCCACGTGTGTGGAACGACAAAGGAAACGAAATGTTCTGCAGTGTTCAGAAGGAGGCGGTTCAGTAAACAAACCATTTGTGCGGTTTTATCTATTTTTATTCTATTTTGGAAATGGAGAGAAAATCTCGAATACCTGAGAATAATTTCAGGGAAATTCTAAGGCAAAGATCCGGGATACGCTGACACACTACTAAGTTCATATCAAGAACTTTTTTTTTTTTTTTGCTTTAAAGCAGTGCTTCCAAAATACTTTAGGAACTTTCTCATTTTTTTTTTCTTTTTCCCAGCAATCAACATTAGTTAGTTGATTGCTGGGAAAAAGTTCCATTTGAATGGCTTCATGTCACTCTTGAGAGATTACAGACAAATGTGAGCTTCGTTTGTGAAAAGAAATTTCAGTCACTGTATGTTTAAGAATGACCAGGATCCGAAAACTTAATGCCAATGTATGTTTCGGTATGTAAGTTGCAATAGAATTTCAAATGTCTGCAATAAATGAATTACCAATGTAAAGAAGAGAAGAAAAATCTAAAACTGAGTATTTTCAGAAGAAGGAAAATATCTAAGACTCCTTCGACTTTTTTAAAGCTTAATTTTACGCAGAATCTTTTATACTTAATTTTCACTTTAAATCCACTGACATACAATATTCGTACTATTAAAATCTGTACGCGTCCGTTTGTTTGTTTCTGACATCATCTCCTCCGGAATAACGGGAAGTCGAGATATTAATTAAAAACTCTGAAAACGCCAGTTTTCGCACTCATTTTTCCGAGTGGCAACAGTCTCACGCGCTGGGGATAAAAATCTGCTTTATTTCGAAAAGTGTTGCCACTGCTCGCTTTCAAATCGTAGAGTCTGTTAATAAAAAAATTAGAACTTTAACAAAATATGAAATAAAAACAGCGTTGCCAAGCATTAAGCATGTTATTATTATATAAGGTCATATTCTGACGTTGAAGAAAGCACGTGATTGCATGTGACGTCACTGGATGTCGAATATGTTTCGTTATGTCAGCATTTTAAATAAATAGCTGTTGTTGGCAAATTTTTTTTATTTAAGTTTAGGATAATTGACACAGTACGTTATTTCTACATTAATTATTTTATTGATATTGAGAAAATGCTGTTATATTACATTAAATTTAAATCATGACGTCATACGTATACTTATTAACCTAATGTGTCAAAAGGTTTTGTTTCCTGGTTTGGCAATAAAAGAAATTATTTACTAATTGATAGTTGCTTGGAAAGAATGAGCTGATTTCATTCATAATGAAATGCTTTTATACATTTTATTTTCAGATGTACAGAGAAATTATAAATTTTGCTTCGGCTGCATCCCGTTAATTTTTTTTTTTTTTTTTTTTTTAAGTATTTATATCCCTTTTGCTTTGCTTTCATCTGACCGCAGCTTTAAAGCTTTAATTCCGTATCCAAAATGGCATTTTTTAATTTGATTGTAAGGATTCTTCCTTTGTATTATTTTCACAGGCCATCAATTGTGTCTGGTAAATATGTAGGAAGTACAATTTTTTAAAGTCCGAAAGTGAAGTAGCTCGTCGATGCCATACCAATGGATTATTGGAATATATCGAGTAGTATACACTTAATATCGATCACTCCTTCCTTAAATTGTGTCATAGAGGTGACGTGGGATTCAGGGGTTCGTCCTGGTGGAGTCAGTCTCTTTTGCATTACATGAATAAAGAGGCAGGATTTAGTTTTCAATAATGTCAAAACATATTTTATGATTTATATGATGTGTATTTTTGTTTTTTTCGACTGTTAATAATTTTAGTTCTTTGTTGAATGAAAAACCAGCTGTGAACGTATAACCATATAAGGTATTTTTCCCTCCTAGCATGCCTTCGTGGTGTAATGGTTACCACACTCGGCGCGTATTCGAGAGGTCCAGGTTCCAGTCCCGGCGAGAGCATTGCTCGTTTTTCACGTATCCAGCATCGAAATAACCTAATATCTCTACAACCACTTTCTGAAAGCTTATTCACACTCAGGATACCAAGTTTCCCAAGTCCTGACTCTCCTCTTTTATGATAGCAAATTGATCGTTTTATTTCACTTGCATTCAAATACAGCTAACTAGCTGTGTTTCACCTGCAGTTACACCAAACTTAAATTTCTTGCTGATGAATGATTTTCGTAAAGAATTCTAGATCTGGTATTAGCTTCTGCCCATATCTCAAAAAAAAAAAAAAAAAAAAAAAAAAAAAAAAAAAGAAGAAGAAGAAGAAGTAAAGTTTACATACTTTTTTCACATTTTTAAGTGTTAATATTTCTTTATTACTTTATTCACAATAAGAGCAGACATTTTAAAAGCGGTTAATATTGCCAATTGTGTTTGTGATTCCTTTTTTAGAAGCATAGGTTAACTTATGTACTTGCCTTTGCAGTATGCACCTTTTTATTTACATAAACAACTGACTTCCTATATCCTGTATAAAACAGTTTCCTTTGTTATGCTCATTTTCCCTTTGTTGTGAACGATATTGTTTATTGTGCCTTTTAGTTATCTGGACTGGAAGATTGCTACATTGTTTTTGTTTTGAAAAATAACAATGTTTTCCTCCGGAATGTATACAAACATAGCTTTTTACTCAAAATATATTTATTTCCACTTGCCATTTTGAGCTTATAAAAGTTTTCACTATGCAGACGATGACTTTACCGGAAATTAGTTTTTACACTTCATTAATTCCAGTTGTTTGCTTAATGAAATCGTTAAAGATGTATAAACAAACAACAAATGAAACAAATGATAGATCGGGAAAAAAAATGGTGGATTTGTTTCCTTTTGCAAGCTAATGATAAGCAGATTAAAGAAAAGGTTAATTCAAGCTGCAATTAATGTTTTGAAAGGTATTTTTTTTTAAACAGAAACAAAAATACCATTTTAACCCTAAAAGCATTTCAGTAAAATATATATTTTTCTTCAGAACCATCCCGTCAGTCGAAGGAATGGTGAACTAGGTCGAAATTTCTTCACAAAATATTCGTATTCATTAGGGAAAAAATTAAATAATTTATAATGCTGTATATAATTTTGTATATGATATATTTTCTGACAAATTGTCTGAATCTTATCTTTGAACACTGATCATTTCTTCCGTTTTGTGCTTTTGTAATTGAAAGCTGTGCTTCAAACAACCATTTACGAAATCTAACCTAAAATTGTGATACTCATTAGGTGAGTAGTTCTAAGTGTTTTCATAGGTCCTTTTTTTCTTTAATATTGGGAAATCACAATGAATAATAATACCCATTTCATGTAGTATAGTTGATGGTATTTTATTTTTCTCTTGTTGAACTTGCGTCAACAAAGACTATATAGTTAAAAAAAAATTAGTTACATTTCTTTTAAAGCAAAATAAAAAGCGCACTTCTTTTGAAAAAATAAAACGATGGAATTATGTCTTTTATCTTAAAACACATAACACATTTCTTTTTCAATCTTCATATCATTCGCAATTATCCGAATTAATTTAATAGATTAAAAATAAAAATGCACTGCGGTTCTGTATCCTTTTTCGTTAATTAATTGTCCGAGAAAAATTAGAAAGCTGGTCTGAATAAGTGGAATTCTGTTGATTTTTGTTGTTTGTCTTCTGAATTAGTAAGTGGAATTCTGTTATTAACATTACGGTTTTAATATATAGAATTTATTTTTCATGAAAATTTTTAAAAAATAACTTGTAATGAAGTTATAAGGTATTTCTCCTTCCCTTCTGCATGCTATCGTGGTACACTCGGCTCGTATTCGAGAGGTCCAGGTTCGAGTGCCGTTGATGGCATTGCACATGTTTCACGCCTCCTGCGTTAAAAAAAAAAAAAAAAAAAAAAAAAAAAAAAAAAAAAAAAAATTAATAATTCTATAGTGGCGCCCGAGCTAAAACGTGAAGGATGATGATTCTTCACTACCAGGATTTGGCGATTGGGTCCCTTAATTCCCAGTCGCTCTTTAAAAGGGGGCGTACATAACGTATTTTCACTCTCCCTTCTACATGACTTCGTGGTGTAACGGTAGCACACTCGGCGCGTATTCGAGAGGGGGCAAGTTCGAGTCCCGGGGAAGGCTCTGCACATGTTTCACGTGTCCGACGTTAAAAAAACCTAATAACTCTACAAAATATTTAGCATTTTTGCCGTCTATATCAAAAAAATCGGTCAAAACCATATAGCTCATCTATGAGGGGTTTCATCGTTATCCTTTAAAGTAATATACTGAATCGGATAAAATGAATCAGAACTATAGTATATTTTACTGAAGAAGTCTTAAATAAGCTTTATTTCAAAAATTATTATTTTCGTTTACAGTAAATTCGAAAGAACTACTTGCGACCTGTAGACAAGTTTTAAATAAAGCAAAGAATAATATTAAGCTGAAAGTTCGATCCGGCTTCAGTCTCAAACGAACGGTTTGGCTGCACGATTGACTTCCGCGGTTTTTCCTCCATATGTGAGCTCACCAGCGGCCGAGCGGTAAAGTCGCTGAACACTAGTAATTCGGTCCGAGGTTCGAATTCCGTGAACGGGCTGGCTGCATGGGCGTTTTCGTGGTTTACCCCATGTGTAACGTGTATACGAGCCAGTTTCCCTTAGAAAGTCCTCCACGAAGGCATCCCTCCCCTTAGGCAGATAGCCCTAGTGTGCTTTGCCATTATTAAATACACCACACCACACCACACCTCCATGTGTAACTACTAGCCATCTTTCCTTATAATGGCCTTCACGAAGATATTCCTCTTTTACTGTATCCTAGCCATTCACTTCTGTGCTCCATCGCTTATATATATATATATATATATATGTGTGTGTGTGTGTGTGTGTGTGTGTGTGTGTGTGTGTGTGTGTGTGTGCGTGTATAATTTTCAGCAACCTGATCATCAAGTAACGCAAATTAAAATGTAATTAATTTGATGGTATAAATTTATTGACGAAGATATTCAAACAGCTCGTGAAGATCACAGGCTGTACGGGAAAAGGTATATTTTTATCTCCAGCGCGCGAGACTGTGCATCTGAAATTCTAAAGATATGCTCTTTTTAAATATTTTGCGATATTACTCTTGAACTGAATTTTATGGTTAAAGTGCGAAGAACATAATATTTAATAAATAAAGGTAACATGCAAAACGTTCAAAAAATCCCTTTGGGTATAATATAATTTTTTTCTTATTCTTTTTAATATATTCATTTTATTATTTTATTTGATTTCCAATACATTTTTGAGAAGTTTCATGTATCTCTCATAGATGTCGGTAACAAAGTGAATTAATAAATAAAAGTAATAGGAATTTTTCATAGAGTAATCGTGAAGAAGTTGAACATAAATAAATACCTGGAAGCAAAAGGAATTGACCATACAGTCTTGGTTTGCTATTTCTTTATTTGTTTCTTCCAAAATGATCCATACTGATTATGTATAACTGATTGTGCCTAATGGAAAACTAGTTAAGTTTTTTTTTTTTTGATTACATTATTTCTCATTATATGATTAATGCTATCTGAACACATTAGATTCCTTGTTTTTTATTTTAGGACGGTAACAGAACTGTTGATTCGACATTGCAGTTAGTGGAAAAACCCCATCAGCAGTTGAAAGGGGAGGCTGAAATCGTAGCAAAGAGCATTAACTATGTAGGTACTTAGCCACAACCAGTTCATCATTATACAATCCTCCGTTGAGCAAAAGACCTGGTTTTGCACCCCCTACACCTCCTCACCTTAAGATTCGCTTTTCTTCGTCTGTTTCATTTTATTTATTTATGTTTTTCCGTTGACTTCTTTCGTTTCGGATGAGGTTCTTGTCGCTAGCAGACTGCGGGCCGCCACACTAAAAGATCGTTTTCTGGTTGCGGTCATTTACTGATGAAATAAAGAGAGAAGAAAGAAGTAGAAAAAGTCACTGTTTTTTCTCTCCCTCCTCCGTGTGTGTGTATGTGCGTTTCCTTGAAAAACGACATATAATCACAGTCCAAGAGTGGTGATCACATAGCAGTTCTTTTTATGGAACCCTTGATTTAACCGTTGGAAATGGCTGTTCAGTGCGTCTGGACTCACCATTGAAAAATATATCTCTGAATGCAGTTCGTGTGAGATGAGTCACGTAGCTGCAGGAAGTACGGTTACGAGCAATCACTCGTGTGAAATGAGAGATAAAAAGTTCAGTTTTTGAAAACTCGCGAGATCTGCACAAAGCTTAACACTTGATTTTATTGTGTCTGCTTGTGAAATAGTTTTATTCTCTTTTTACAATTTTTTTCGATTTATAAATGCGTACTTAAAGTATGTATTAAATCATTTTGTTACGGTATTCTTCACTTTTATAGTTCTAATTTCAATTCAAGGAGTTTTATTTAATGTTGAATACCCTTTCCCAGTGTTTGTAATATACATTAATAACCCCTTCTAAGTCGGTGTCGCATATTCTGCTTCTTTTATGTCTATCGTATAATCCGCCTCGTATCTCATGCGACGAGGAGAAACATTGATTCACTGAAAGTGAATTCGTCGCAACTTAAACGTCTCGTTATATTCCGCGAATATTTTTTGTCTTTCTGAGTGTTGATGATGGTGGTGCATTTAGTTTTCATTTCAGCGCATTTATTTACAGTGAGATTTCTTGCCTTGAATGGAAAATATAATCATTTTGTATTTTCTGTAATTTCGCTTTCGTTAGTTAGTGTTGCAACGGTGGATACAGATTGTTCTCAGGTATCATATTTGAACGAAAATATCCATTTTAACCGCTATCGAATATATATATATATAACTGATTTAAAATGAATTCTGAAGAGATTTTTTTCGTGGCGTCTGTGCGTACGTACTTACGTATGTGTATATATGTATCTTGCATAATCCAAAAATAAGTAAACAACTTTTAAATTCAATTGAACATTGAAATTTTGTATATGGGACAGCTATAGCATGTAGATGCGCACCTCCTCTTTTAGTTGCGATCGGCTGCACCAAAAGTATATAAATACACGTATATAGTAAAGAGAAAATTAGAAAATAAATTTTAGTACTCATGCTAAAAAGTTACCAAAAACTGTATCTCCGTTAAAACTTCAACATAAGCATATTTAGTTGCTATGAAATGTGCGAAAAAAGTTAGAAGATCCACATAGGTCTTTTTTCGTTTGTTCGTACTACTTAACTTTAAAATATATAGTAAAAAGGGATATAGTAAAAATATATGTATATATATCCACGATATTGCTCGGCTCAGTGAGCTCAGTTTCTATATTCTTATATGTTTGTAAATTATGCATTTTTTGCTTTAAAAATGATCGAATTATGATGTTCTTATCTTCCGGTTAAGGTTCTTATGTCTTTAGTAAATCTGCATGCAATATTTGTAGAATTAACAACAATTTAAAACTTGTTTAATTGGATTTAGATTTAATTCAGTGCAATAAGTTTAAATGAAATACAAGAAAAATGGATAATATTTAATATTTCGTACAAGGAAGTCATGTGGTGTGTGCACGTCAGATTTTTTACTTATGTAAAATACTTCTTGATTTGTGCATACATTTTACTTTGTTCTCCTAAATCAAAAGTTCCTAAATCATATGCTGAAAATACTAGAGTTTAAATTAAACAAGAGGAAGATGTATACGGTAATAATAATAATAAACTTTAACTATCTTTATCAGGTACCATTTATGTAAGAGGAAAGAAAAGAGATTAAAACAAGGTGTGACCTTGACATGCTGAGGTCTTCAGAATAAGATCTTGGAGAAACGTTCTGAAACGTTCTGAAAATTCAAATATTTTTCGCTGTAGGATAAAATCATTTATTTGCATCAAGGATTGAAAGCAATTATCTTACTCGCAGTAATTGGTACGCTCGTTAGAAGACGGGTTATATGATTTATCTTCTGCTTGACGTGTATTTTAAAATGCATTTTTTTTTTTAAATATTTCGATAATGATATTGCAAGGGAGCATACATTAGTTACTTTTGTGCACTTCATTGAGGAAAATGTTTGCTTCCTTCCTTCTTGGCAAATATGAAATGTGAATTTCATTCTGTTTGCGATTTTCAAGGTTAATGGAAAAAAGGTTAAAAAAATATTAACCTTGAAAATCACAAATAGAATGAAATTCACGTTTCATATTAGTCAACATGAAATATGAATGTCATATTAGCCAGTATGAAATGTGAAGTTCATTCTATTTGCAATTTTCAACTTAAATGTATGAACAAAAGGCTGTGCTGAATATATGCAGGAACTTCTTGTTCAAGCAATCGTATGAGATAAATAATCAAACTGCATTTTAATTTTGTAACATCTAACCTATCACGAACCCGCCCACACTGTAAAGTGGTTAGGAGAGCCAAATGGGATACCAAAGGAATCGGGTTCAAATCCCGGAAAAGGCATGGCTGTAATTGCCCGTCCCTTCATAGGAAACCACTGAATGAGCAGCTGTTCCGCCTGAAAGACTTTCAGCTTTTCTGTTCATTTAGCGGCTTTTATGTAGAAAATGTAATAAAATAATATTACAAAAGTAAAACTAGTATCATTAAGGTGAAAAGCCACTTTTGTGACTGCTACTTACGTTAATAACATTAATAGGTAAAAAATTATAAATAAAAATGAGAATTATACTGTTTTTTGAGATTGCTACTATTTATAAGAAGATAGTCTGAAGTTTCTTGCCGAAGAGATTTATTCCTGAGAATCTGCTGAAACCATTCACGAGCATTGTCTATTGTATAAGGTCAAAAATGTAGCTCTTTGGTTATTTGACAGTGAAATAAGTAGTGGTCTCATATACCTGGTAAGCCACAATTGCAACTGTCTGTATTATGAAGCCCAAAATGAAATAAGTAAAACAACTAAAGGTCCATGGGCTGTCAGAAGAGGATAAGTGACTGCACTATTTGTAAAAACTAATTTACGTGAGGAGATTTGTAAGAAGGTAAATTCTTCTTTCAGTGACCATAAAAATTTCCATTGTGACACAAGATCTTTCTCTAAACGAAATTTTAAGTAAGAAATTGGATTAGGTAAGGAAATAATTGATGTTAAAATACTTTTTGCGGCCTCTCGTGCTAGCTGATCAGCGATCTCATTGTCGACAGGGCCAGCATGGGCACGTGTCCAATATAATTTTGGTTTATTACCTGTTGGAAAGTGATTTAACAGATATTGAATATCTTTCACTAATGGAGAGCAACTTTACCCTACTGTTACGAAATGTCCAGGAGCGGTAAGATAGCTTCCCCGCATAGCAGGTTCAGGGTTGCCACATTTGGCACAAAATCGCCTATTTGGCGAAAAAATTGGCGATATGCCATGGACGGATGGAGAACCTTCTGGAACGAATTCTCACCGGTTTAGCCCAGAATGTTATCGAACACAAGCCGAAAGCTATATAAACCCTGCTGGTCCGCAGTCAGTCAGTGCATGCCTCGTCTAGCGAGCTGATAGTCAGTCATTGAGCGAGTGTCTCGAAGTCTAGCGCCAAGTTGGTCGTCCAGTGCATCGAAAGAGTCTCTTAGTGTATCGCGGTTAGTGCATTGTCGAGAGAATGTGTTGAGCTCCGGGAACGACTGAACCAAGAGTCGGGAGCAGTGCTCTGTGTGTCGTCGAGTGCATCGCGAGTTGTAGCGTGGAGAGTCTCGAGAGTACGTAGAGTTCCGCGAACGACCGAGCAGAGTCGGGAGCTGTACTCTGGTGCTTTGCAGTGAAGCCGTCTCCACCGTTATTACCTGATAACATGAAGGCTGTGTCGCTGATTGTTCCAGCGTGTTTATAGTAGATCTTCGACGATTGTAAAAGTGTTTTGGAGCTGTCCTGATTAATATTGGCTAAATAAAGTGTGTTTCGATATTCCATCAAGTGCTGTCATCGTTATTCATTCCAAATCCTCACGAACCCCGTACGTAACGTCAAGAAGGAAGAAAATAACGTAACCCTACTAAAGCATGAAAACTAGAAGCACTAAAGGTGACCCTATTACGAACCCGCCCAGATAGTATAGTGGTTAGGGGAGCCATAATAAAGCGATCACCACTTCTAGCCTTATAAGTGGCCAAGTCGAAATCTACTGAGGGCGCGCCATTAAAGAGGGGAAAAACTATTATCAATGAATCAAATTTCTCATGTAAGAGTCCTGAGGTTCAATGGAGAAACATTTGCTTCTTTAGCTATCAGCAGTCCCGTCTTCGCTAATTTACCTACAAAACAAATCAATACAGAAATAGATAAAACAGAATGTCGCATATTAAATGCTGCTGGGGTAAGATTACAAAACCATGAATACGCACACTAACGTACATGCGCAATTCGGACTGATTTATTGATAAAATATCCTGGGCAGTATGATTGAGGGAAATAAGAGGTATTTTTTGGTCCCTATCCCTTCCACCTAAGTACGCCTTTCAGGAAAAAAAAATAGATAAGAAAGGGACAGTTCTATATCTTCCACTTTACTGGGCCAACTGACGAAATTTAACTCGCATTTTTCGTGCCCGAAAGCACGATTTGGGATGTATATATTTGATTTATATATAGTTTTGTTGCAACATAGATATGACACGATATAGGACTTTCCTGAAATGATATATGTTCTGGTATTTTTCCATATTTCGATACAAATTATTCCAAACTGCAAAGTTTTGTAAAAATCGCAGTGTTAGTTTTTAAAAATTAGCTCTCAAAATTTTAGCTTCTCAGTTTTAATTGAATTTTGGTATATAGTTATTAATACCTCTTTTTTTTATTAAACTTAAGTGATTCCTTCTTTCAAATTTCGAAATTTAGGTTCAATCCAAATAAAATTCGCAGCTGTTTTCTGATTTGTTTTTAAAATTTGTGTTTTTAGTAATTCTTATAAACTCTTCGAAAAACGTTTTGAATTATAATCTATCAAATTTTTTCATCATTTTAAAGTAGATGTGTTCGTAAGCTTACCTGGAAAGATTAGAGTTTTTTATTCAAAATTTCCAAAGATATACGCTAGTTTATATATTGGCGCATTTTGAAATTGGACGTACTTGTAAATGATAATAACGCTACATGTACTTTACGCACTTTGTTAAAATTATTTGAAAGTATGAACGTCGCACCTTTTTTTCCGCTCATGCGCAATGGGAAAAGAGAAAGAGAAATAGGTTACTATAAATTAAGAATTTAGCCAAGGAAACTATTCTTGCAACAAATTCAAAAAAGTGCGCTAAGGTACACAAATACAAATGTCTAAATTTCTCGGCAAGTTTCACACCAAATTTCCCAAATTTAATATTAGTGCATAATTTGAAGTTTAGAATTGAAATGTGGGGAAAAAATCGGTATAACATTTCAGAAAAAATGTAATTTTGTGCCAAAATACAAATGTTAGAACAATGCTGTTATATATGAACCTAATATCTAAGTCGCGGTTTCCAGACATGAAAAAACAAATTTCTTCAACCGGCCAGATATGGATCTGTCCCATGTTTTATTTGTGCAAGGTGTACTGCTCAAAAAGAAAAAGATAGATATTAATTAAAAACGCTTAAAAGGCTAATGTTCGCCCTTGTTTTTCTGAATGACAAAAGTTTCGCACGCTGGGAGATAAAAATCTACTCTATTTTGAGAAGTGTTGCCACTACTCGTTTTCAAATCGTACAGTTTGTTAATAAAAAATTCCCAAGTTTTACAATGAAATATAAATAGCATTGCCAAACATTAAATACATTAGTCCCGATTCTAAAAAATCGTGGGAAACCATTTCGACTATTCTCCTCTTCGTACGACTTTAATCAGCCGAGATATTAATTAAAAACTTTAGAAACACTAATTTTCGCACTCATTTTTCCGAGTGGCCACAGTCTCGCGCTTTGGAGATAAAAATGCTTTTTTCGAAAAGTGTTGCTACTGCTCGCTTTCAGATCGTAGAGTTTAATAGAAAATTTGTAGATTTTACAAAATCTCTCTATATAATGAAGAATGCCTCCTCGTGTGTTTGTTTGTTCGCGTTACCGATTATGATAAATGTTTTACCACATTTAATCGATTAAAATTGAACATTGGTGAAATATTGGATGGAACTTCAGTTTTTACGACCATTTGATTAGAAAGACGAAAATCTTCAAAAACTGCGTGAAATCGTTGCTGATATAACAAGAGAGAATTAGTTTATTTTTCTGTCGAAATTTTTTATGTGGGTTTCATATCGCATCAGACTGAAAAAACGTATGACTCTGAATCGTATTTTTTGTATTATTATTAGAGAAGGGTTACAGCGGTATCGTTATCTCTGTTGTTGGATGCGTTATTCTCAATCTAACATAACTGGCATTGGGTACTTCCGCTGTTTTCAATATTTAACGCACCTATTGTTAATCATAAAAATCTTTTATTTTTTCAGCAGTGCTTGCAGTCAGGTACGGAAGTGTCGAAGAATCATAACAATTGCTTCTTTTTCTGCTTTGAAACCTAGTTTTCGGGGGAAGCCCTGAGGGATAGCAAAGATAGTGGTGAAATCCTTCCACCTTTTCTATTCTTAGCAACCGTTTGTATACGTAACTTATAACGTAATAAGGAATAAAAAATGAAAGAATCATCTTTTCGAATCCAGGAACTCTCTGTGTGCTTCCCTGAATTCGAATAAATTTCAATTTCTTTTCACAAACTTTTCAAAAGGAAACTAAAACCAAATATTTTAAAATGTAATAGAAATTCTTTCTTCCATAGAAACGTGGGTTTGAAAGAAATCTTTCAGCAAATTCTCATTACAATTCTGCTTTACGTATACAATTTGCACTCTCAAAGAAAACGAAACAATAAATAATAAATAAAACGATTCTTTTTTTTTTTTTTTTTTTATCTATAAAGAAGATGGAAAACAACGCAATAGCGAAGTTCTGTCAGAGCGACAAACGGAAGTATGATTTTTAAAATATACTGCGACGACAAAAGAGTCGGGACTGCTGTATTTCTTTTCCGAACGTACGTTTGCCGCGTTGATTATTTATTTATTTATTTTTTTTTTTTGTTCTCAATACTTTATTCTCATTTTGCGAAAGCGCTTTGTATCGAATGCTGCTAAAGGGGGGTGGGGTTTGAAAAAGGAATGGGAGCAAAAACTTTAAAGACAGAAAAATCTAAACAAAAAAAGTTCCTTCCCGATTGTGATAAGTAAGCAAACTAAAATTATATATGTGGGAAAAAACTGTTGTGACGATTTGCGTTTATTTCCTAATGTTGAAAAGGGAAAGCACAAAGTAATAAGAAAGTAAAGTTTTGGGTGCAAAAATCGAAATTTCTTTTCAGACTCTACGGAAAAGGAAAAATTAAAAGTAGTAGGAGAAAAAAGCTTTCCTTTTTTTTTTTTTTTTTTTAAATAGGAGAAAAAGAGTTTTATTTGAATTTCTTTTTTCCTTTATTTCCCTTCCCTCCCCTTTTTTTATGAACAATAATGACGATCGGGATCTCTTAGAAAGTAGGAATTTGATTGCTCCCAGTTGAACTCGAAGGGCAATTATTGAAGGAATAAGTCCTTATTTGTAGCGTTTTATTTTTCTTGAAAAGTAGGACTTGAAGCAACGATGTAAAGATACCATAATTATGTTTAGTTAGGATGTCTAAAACGAAACCTCTTTAGTAAGAAAAGAGTACCAAAATTTGTACTCTTAACACTCTGACTACAAATTAAAAAAAAAAAAAATCTGAATAGTTTAACATTTTAAATAACGTCCGAAGCGACGTTTTGCAGTCCAAAGAGGCAATTTGCCCTAAATGACTGTTAATTTCGTTTTGGCATTTTGCGTTAAAAGCTATAACAAGCGAATCACTTTGAAAATTGTTGCCACCAAATATTAGAGCCTTGCATTATATTTATAGAAATTAAATAATGAAGAATCTGCATCATGTATGTATGTTTCTCGCACTGTGATAAAACAAGGGTACCTAGAGCCATCAAATTCTGAATGCCGTAAACTTCCATAGAATAGGGACAAGTAGAAGCCCTAATTTGAATTTGAAATTTGTTTTCTTATCGATTTCATATTTTGTAACACTTAAACGAATTTTTGTTTAACAAACTCAACGGTTTCAAAGCGAGCAATAGCAACATTGTACGGAAAAAAAAATATCTCCAGTGCGCGAGACTCTGTATCGGAAATTCTAAACATACGCTCATTTATAAAATTATTTTGCGATATTGCTGTTGAACTGAATTTTATGGTTTAAGTGCGAAGAAAATGATATTTAATAAGTAAAGGTAACATACGAAATGTTACCACAAAACTTCTTATACCTTATATACACTCCCTTATAAATGGCGACTGGGGCTTAGGGAAACCCAATCGCCAAATCCTGGTGGTTAAGAATCATCATCCACCACCTTATAGTTCGGGCGCCACTGTATATTTTTTATTAGGTTATTTTAAGGTTACGTCATTAGATTAATTTAAGCAGGAAATGTGAAAAATGTGCAATGCCAAATGTGTGCCGGAATTTGAACCTGGACCTCTCGCATACATGCCGAGTGTGCTACCGTTACACCACGAAGATATGCAGAAAGGAGGTAGAAAATACCTTATAATGTGATGTGGGTTCAGTGCCAGGCGAATGGGCTGGTTGTATAATTGGTTTTATGTTTTTTTTTTCCATGTGTAACATGAATACGATTTAGTTTACCTAACATCATTTTCTACAAAGGCATTCCTTCGACACAAATAGCCCTCGTGTTCTTTGCAATATTCACATAGCTATATCTCTATAGGCTAAAAACATTCCGTTCTTTGATGTTCATAAAATTTTTCTGTAAAACAAAAGCAGTTTACGGTTAATTTCTGTATAGTTTAGGATAAATAAATGTGTAGATAAAAGTACACGTGATTTAATTCATAAACATTCTTACGAACTTTAGATATTTACTATTTGTGCAGTTACGTATCATGATTTGTACTTTTGTTTTTGATTTCATTTTCTTCTTATACTACGTAAGATTTCCATTTTAATTCTTTGGGAAACCCCTCACGTTCTTTTCTGTTCAATCACTGAAGTAGAAACCTTCTATGAAAATATTAGAATGTCATTCTACAGCATTGTTCGTGATAATGATTTTAAACTATTATATTGTAATATTTCTCGTGCAAGCGAATTTTTCTTTTCTGCATTCGAAATCAATCGTTCGCATGGATGAAATGCTTCGAAACATTCCTGCTTTTCCACCATTTTCTTAATAAACTTCTGTAGAGGCTTAGAACTGCGCAGAAACCAATATAATAAATAATGTGTGCTTCAGTATTTCTAACACGCATACATATGAACGCCATTAAAACTCCGCTTAGTTCCGAAGCCTGGCAACCGTCGAAGATGAACAACAAAGGTAACCATGGAAACCAAGATGGCCGCGGTCTTCATAATCCGCCACATCTTTATTTTATTTGTGAATTCGAATGTCTGAAATATGAAATGAAGTCGAGGGAATTTTATTCTGGGAAAAGTAATAATTTTTGGAGAAAGGTGCGAACATTTCCAGTTTTCGTCCTTTTGTATCGTATTTATTTCGTCGCTATTCTTCTTTTTCGTTTTATTTATTTCCTTGTTTTATCATATGGATGCAACTCCCAGAATAGAGCTTGGCGATAAATACGCATTTGAATTTTATGACGCTTCGATGGTTTTCTAAAGGTAGCTGATTTCAAAGCGTTGGAAGCAGATAAAAGCAGAAGAAATGCAAATATTCGAAGTGATCTGAAGTGAGATTACAGAATGAAATATTTATCGATAAACTACTTTTGTATTTTGGGTTACTCTATTCTAAAGTCATAGGATTTAAATATTTAAAAAGCTAATATGAATATTTAGTGTTTCATAAGGCATTTTTTTATAACGGCATACCCTAAATGACAATAATAACAGTAAAAGCTTTCAGATTTTATATTACACCCAAAAGGACGTTTTTTTCTAACGTTTTGTGTGTTAAATTTATTTATTAATGATCACGTTCTTCGCACTTAAAGCATATAAAATTCAATTCAACAGCAATATCACAAAATATTTCAGAACGGCATATCATTAAAATTCCGATACGCATAATCTCGCGCTGGAGATAAATTTTTTTTTTTTTTTTTTTTTTTTTTTTTTTTTTTCCGTACGGTATTGCCATTGCTCGCTTTGAAATCGTTGAGTTTGTTAATCAAAAATTCGTTAAATTTTACAAAATTTGAGAGATTAAAAAAAAAAAAAAAAAAAAAAAATTCAAAATTCGGCCTTGCAAGTGTCTATGTTCGGTTGGAGGACTACGTTATTCAAAATTTGATGGCTCTAGGTACCGTTGTTTTTCACAATGCGAGAAGCGTTCATGCAGATTCTTCATTATTTAGTTTCTTTAAATATAATACATGGCGATAATATTTGGTGGTATCGTTATATATCTTGTATCCCAAAACGTTGTATATTATTGTATATTTGTTCAAATAAAGGGCTGCTTCTTGCAAACCAGTTCTTAGAAATCAACTAGGTTTGAAAAATATTTAATCGATGTATTTTGAAGGGAACGTTGATTTCTATGATTTTAGTCGTCGAAAGGAATTTGTTAGAAATCTAGGTAGTTAAATGTTGAAGTTTCAAACTGATGGATTATATAGTCATAAAAAGTAAAGTTAAAATACACTGTTAGTTGTTCGGATATCACTTCAACATCCTCTACCCCCCAAAAAAAAGTGCTTTGCATAAAAAGGTGATGGAACGCAGCGATCAAAATGTATGTGGTAGCTTTACATTGCATTTTTTCTTGGCAGTATTTAGTGCAAATAAAAAAAAAAAAAAAAAAAAAAAAATGCTGCAGAAGAGAAGGCCAGGGAAGAGAAATAGGGAGAAATTCCGAAGATTCAAATGTATTTCCTTCGCTTAAATGCTTAATTTCATTTTAAAGATTCAGACACAAAAGTAATCCCCTTCCCTGTGTATTGAAACTTAAAATATATTTTTCATTATGAGATTATTTTAAGCAGGAACGTCTAAAATCCTCCTAAATTAATTCCATTCATACCTTCTTTTTTCTCAAAATGGCACAGTTGCTAGTTTAATCTGAAATGGAATTTTTTGACTCAAAAATAGAAGATTTCTGGAGCGGATGAAAGGATTTCTCGGCTTTCTGTGATAATATAATTAATAAAAACATTTTGCAGTTAGAAGTTTTGTTGGTACTACTACAAATTTACAAAACTGACGGATAATTAATTTTACGTAAGTAAAATTAGCATATTAAAAATCTTCTTACGCAGAAACAAAGTGTGATGTGAAACGGGTCCGGTAGGCATAACTTACAAGTGCACATCAGTATCGCCACTAAGGGGTGTTAAATAATGAACCAATGAACTTCTACTGCTCTTGTGAGCCTGAATCTTTGAACCTGTGAGTATCAGCGCATGTTATTGTTAACTTTTTATTTTAGATTTGTTTCGCAGTTATATGTGTATGGCGTATAAGTGCTGCTTGTATTTTTGTAGAAAATCTCGAAGTGCTTTCATTTTATAAGTTTATTTAATTTTCAACGTTTCACTTTCGTGAAATTTACCACGCGTTGATACTCGGATTAATGTTCATGGCATATTATCGCTCTTTTTATCGTGAAAATGACTCGAGGGACAATTAGCGTCGCATATTATTCGTTTACTAACACCTGTGGATTAAGAGAATTCAAGTGTACAATTTTTTCATTGAGCTGAGAATAACTGGAAGTGTTTACAATGAATCTAGTATTTTCTTATGTTGAAGCTTGCATTCCTTTGATTTTGAAAGTTTAAGATTCAAAAATATATATTGTGAATGATCTGATTATGCTTATTGTTAGCATTAAAAGTTACATATGGATAGATTAAAATATTCGTTTTGAATAAGATACACCCATTCTGTTTGAACAGTATTCCTAGCACAGGGAAGACATATATGAATGACCAATTATTAAACACACTCACTATGAAGTAATGCAAATTAGGAAAATTCATTTTGAATAAAACTGTGATCGGCTATTATTATAGAATATATTTTTCATATAGATTGTAATAAAAATTGCTGAGATTTCTATTATTTACATACATAATTATGCAACTATTTGAGCTAACTTCGCACTGAAAATTTTCACAAGAATCCACAATGCATTAGTTATTTTGTACAGAAAATTGTGTGGCAAAACATTTTCAACCATCCTGCTCAAAGCGATGCAAATGTCATGCAAAATGCCAGAAATATTACTGGAAAGCCCATTGTTCCATTCTAGAAGCCACTTCCTCGGTGGCTATGCAGAAGTGCACTTACGAAATATGCGTCCGGTAGTCTCCTATGCTATCCTTTAATTTAGTCTTTAGTATTTCATGTTTGAGGTGTTTCAGCATTGTTCTCTGCAATCTGATTCTGGTTGTAGATACGTATAAGCACTTCACACACGTCGCTTTTTATGTAGTGTGTTGTTGACCCAAGTTATGTCCACATGTAAAGTTACGCATTTCGTTAGGGAACTGTTCTTCAGCAATGGACATTGCCCTTTTCCTGTTTCTGGACATTGCTTCCAAGCAGATACAACGAAAGAAAATTTACTGTCGACATAACAGAACATCATAACGGGTCTGTTCCTTTTATAAAATTGGGCATAACTTTAAGTAACTAGAAGGAAGGAATAATTTAAGTGAAAATAGTTTTGGCCATTGCCTTTCCGCGAACTCTCTAATATCCAAGTTCACTTTCAAACTACAACACGCTCCAGCAATAAAAATGGAAATTTCAGCAGCAACCAAGGAAAAGCAAAAAACACATCCAGTGAGACTTGCTATTAACCTTTGCTCTCTACAATCGTAAAAAACAATAAACACACATCTACTGGTCTTCCTCCAACGAAAAATTATTACTTTCCGTAGTAATATACAACACGACTCTTTTGTTTACGCCTCCTTCGTATTTTTAAAAACCCATGACCAAATCTCACAATACACTATGCAATAACGTCTACTAACAGAATATATAAGCATACAAATTCGATGAACAAAGACAGGCGAAGTAGTTGCTCTAGCTCAGCAGGATGCAACACCAAACAAGAGCCTTGGGGCTTTACAAAAAACCTTCATATATCAGAAAGCGTGATCGTAAGCTGAACTTAATAAGGGTCAAGAGAATATAAGATGGCTTATTATTCAACTGGGAATGCTTTCTTTTGGTGATTTGCGGTCTGTTTAGATTTTTTTTATTTATAACTAAATGGCAAAGGCGTAATATCTGCGCTCGTTTGAATGCCAGTATCAATAGATCTCTGTCTAAGGAATATAAAAAATTAATAATGATATGAGTTTGGTATTCAGTAAAGACGTTTGAATTGGGATTGGTCTTGTCATATTTTATTGCTATTTAATAGCCTTTTTGAAATGCGTTTAACTTCTTTAATGGCTCTGAATGTCTTTTTGTTTCTTCTTAGTTAACCAAGTAAAGAATATGAAATTTCAAACGCAAAAATAGCATTCCAGATCATTATTTGCCTATTTTGAACATACGATTCTGTTTGAAACATTGAGAAAAAACGTGCGTGCCACCCAAACGATGTAGTGGTTAGAGTCACTGACTGCCACGTCGAACTGCCCGGATTCGAATCCCTAAGAAGACATAGATGTTTGTAAATATATAGTGTCCGTTGCGGCATGAGGGCACTCTGAATATGCGGCGAGCCGAAAGTCCTCCCGAGAGGTTGGAGGTAGGGAAGAGGGGGTGGGGGACCCTCGGACCCGTCTCTCGGGGGTGCTCTCTATCAAAAATGGGGTGGCGGAACTGAGCTAAATTGCATTGTTGCCTGAAAGGTGCTCAAAGCTGTTGCCAAAGTTGTTTTATCACAGTGCAAGAAACATATATACATTATGCACATTCTTCATAATTTAATTTCTTTAAATATAATACAGGGCGATAAAATTTGGCGGCAACAATTTGCAAAGTGAAGCGACGTTTATGGTGAATCAACGCAAAATGACAAAACGAAATCAACAGCTCTTCTGGGCTAAAAAAAATCTGATAAAGCATTTTTTCAAAACTTTCGTTCATATTCTGAGTTTAATTGTTAAATCTAAGTTAATTAAGTAAATGATGTGCAATTATTTGTATTATGATTCCTTTCATGCTGTGTATTACGGAGAAAAATGAAACCCTTTAAGCCTTTGCCCTACAGTCCCGTTTTTGCTCGGGAGGACCAGCACCTTGAAACGATTTTCCTCACATTTGGTGGATTCCTTACAGCTAACTTATAAGGATTTCTCAGAAATCGAATGGTCTGAAGATACTTGCTGTCTTGCGGCTCTTTCGCGGGGTACAAGCGGTATTCTTATGGTATTTCCTCGGATTCTGTGCACGTTATGCATTCTGAAATTTTTCTATCTTCTGCGGAATCACTATTGCTTTCATATTCACTACCTATTGCCCTGATTTTTCACCTTACACCTCTTACTTCATCTTTGTCTTCATCACTGCTTTCCTTCTCTCTATCGTCAAGTAGTCTACGCATAGATCTTCCTCACAAAAAATCCTTTCTTCATCAACAAAAAAATCGAGCAGGTCTTCACTTGAACTGATTCCTTGATTGTATTTTTTGCCTACTGGGCATGCTGAGTGGGAATTAAATTTCAATATTTAGTAAGTAAAATTTGAAATTTAGTCATTTAATATATACTTTGTTTAAATAATGTTCCAGTCCGTCAGCTGTTTTTAGCTCGTGGTTTCGGCTGACATGCAATCTGACTTTGAGACCACTGATCAACTGGTTTAACACTTTAATTAATAAGAACGGCAAATTGTACTCGGTCAAAATTAATTATGGTAAGACTTGAGCATAACTTTACTGTTTATGATTTGGTATATTATTTTGTTACATACTCTGAATTGTTATGCTGACATAATGGATCAGAATTTTAATTCTTAACTACATTCATCATTTTAGTAATTAGCATTAGTTAGGACGTCATACAAAATCCTGGCATTAAGATGTTAACGAGAGATTTTAAGGTATTTTCTCCCTCCTTTCTGCATGACTTCGTGGTGTGACGTTATCATACTCGGCGCGTATTGGAGAGGTCCAGGTTCGAGTCCCGTAGAGGGCAATGTTCATTTTTTTTACATTTTTTGCTTCAAAATAACTTAATGACTCTAAAGTGGCACCCAAAGCATAAAAAGGTGGTGGAGGATGGTTCTTCACCGCCAGGATTCGGCGATTAGGTCCCCTAATCCCAAGTCGCCATTTAAAAGGGAGAGTATATAAGGTATTTTCTCCCTCCTTTCTGCATATCTTCGTAGTTGTAACGGTAGCACACTCGGTACGTATTCGAGAGGTTCACGTGTGAGCCCCGGCGAGAAGATTCCTCATTTTTCATCTCTCTTGCTTCAAGAAAACCTAATAAATCTACAATGGCGCCCGAACTAAAAGATGATGATCCTGGTGGATGATGATTCTTCACAACCAGGATTTGGCGAGTGAGTCCCCTAATCCATAGTCGCCCTTTTAAAAGAGGGAATATATAAGATATTTTCTCTCTCCTTTCTGCATGCCCTCGTGGTGTAACAGTAGCACACTCGGCGCGTATTCGAGGTTCGAGTCCCGGCGAGGGCATTGCTCACTTTTCATGCCACCTTCTTCTATATAACCTAATTTCTCTACAAGGTTATAAAAATTCATTTAAGCAAATATTTTATAGAACATTTCGACACAATTTATGTTTTCTATGAGATAATGATTACTTTCTAATTACAGATGCAAATAGATATATTTCTGTATAGGCTGCTTGTTTGGTTTCTATCCGTCATAATAAAGTCATAGAAACCTTTAGGTCTTTTAATATTCACATTCAGTTTGTTTTCCCTAATAATAAACGTAATAAGTTCGCCTACTGTTTAGTTTTAAACTAGTTTCGAGCTTGTGTCCAAAATTAATCACGTTTTCCTGTTGATATAAATTGAGAATGCCTCTGCTGCATTTTAATATTTTAAAGCAGTGATATTGCCCGAATTTCAGCAGAATATTAATTAAAGCGTTTGAAATGTTGCAAAAATTCCAAATTTATTAAATGCTAGAATTTTATTGAAGCGGGGGGGGGAACATTCCCAAATAAAAACAATCATATGATGTGGAAAATTAAACAATGCTTTTTTTAAAAGCAATAAATGCATTATTAGTCACCAAACATTTAAAAGCCATTGCAGAATGATTATTTGGTCTAATTTTAATGTAATAACAATGAAAAATGTAAAATAATTCCAAAAAAAAAAAAAAAAAAAAAAAAAAAAAACAGAATGTAACAAACACACGATGTAAGGATGTGAAGAATCAAACTGTGGCCGACTGATTGAATGGACACACGGATGCTCCAAATGTTCAATTTATAAAGTCTGTAAAAGGCAATAAAATCAACCTCAGTTAATTAAAGTGCGCCTGTAATCGTGTTTGATTTGATACGACTGGTTTCAAACCATTTCAAGAGCGATTTTGGAACACTTTCAGCGATGGATATTTCACCGCAAGCCTTCCCTCTTCTTCGTGCAAAGGTGACTGACAAAGTACTTAAAATAAAAGGTGAAAAAATTCCCCTCTAACACACGCTTTGTTCCTTACTGTCACGCATTAAAGCATCACGCAACTTTTCCGTTTTTGCACCATTTAAACAACGCTGTGGCGTGTAATGACATGGCATCCGTTATCGTCAAAGCGATGGGTTAAAGCATGATTAAAATTAGAAAAAATACACGTTGATATCCCGTGGATATCTAATTACGTTGATGGATAAGGTTGCCAGCCATATTAGATGGATAACTAGTGATCCCTCAACATTAATCTAATGTGAGGAAAAAGTGCCGAGAAATACACGGGAATGAATGGTAGAAGGAGGGCCATTTGTTGCTTGTGAAATTGAATGCTCTGATACAGCTGCAAATTCTTATCTATTGTTACGTGCCATAGCCTGTAAGATCTTTACGGTTATAGAGTTCATGTTTAACTTTCTAGCCAGTTATTTTATGTTAATTCACCATCCTATTCACCTAATTTCCATTTTCCTGCCAGAATGTAAATGTCTAGTTCGCATGATATTCAAATGAAGTAAAATGAAAAGAGTATTTAAGGGAAAATTTTGTTAGAATCAGAGCGTGTTTTGGCTAAGTGAAGACCACGTTGCTAATTTGATTCTTTAGCGAATAGTATTCTGCGGTGTTGATTTATTCTTGCCATTAGGCTTGTTACGCCGACTAAGTCAGAGCCAGCTCGCGCGTTATTCTGAGTATTCAGCCGTTAAGGTAACTAATTTTCTTAGTTTTAGTTAATCCATTACTTTTGAGTTAAGCGATAACTCTTGGCTTGTGTAAGCAGAAGTTAGCTTCGACTGTTAACCTTTATTTGAGTTAATAAAAGGGTCCTTTACACTCTTTCCCAGTCCCTGTGGTACTTACAAAGACACAGGGATAATTTTCCACTAGCTTTTTAGAGTTTTAGTTTAGTTTGTGCTCCCTAAGAAGACTAAACTCTATACGCTAATCTGTAATATATTAAGTATTAATTTAATATTTATTCGGCATTTTAAAATTTTAATCTTTTTTGTTACAAAATAGTATAAAATCAGGTTTTGATTTTCGTGTATCGGTAAAATGCAGTGAAACTAGTAAACCCCCGATTCTAGAACCAATCGAATAAACTAACTCGTGAAACTCGCTACGGTGTGCACTGTATGAGAATGAGAATGGTAAGAATTAAAAAGTAGAGAATAAATCCAACTTTTAAGCTGTATAGCTCCGCGATAAAATTAAATAACAAATAACTAATATTAATTAAAGATTAAACGAGGGTGGACTATTTATGTTAGTGTTCTATTTTACAACTTTGCACAACAATGAGCTGTAAAGGTAATAAAATAAATCAACTCATGAAATTAATCAAAAAATTCACTCTACACAATGTTTTGCATAAAGACATTTTTAAACTTCAGCTGAGTGCGACGCCCATTTTTCCTCTTCGCCTCTTGTAATATAAGATTGCGGCTTTCCCGCAGTTACAAGAAAATGACTAATTTCAAGTGGTAAAATGTTTCTCAAAATAAAATTAATCGTAATTCTGTGCTGCTAAAACGAAATTTTTTGTAGCTTAGTATGCTTGCCTTAGACTATCAAATAGACACATAGTGTTGTGTGTCTTTCATGTATGTGCGATGGTATACCTACCAACAACGGCAGTGGTAAGCATGGTTGCAGAATTTTGCGTTAGCGAATTAGAAAAATGCTTTAATGTGTTTTAGACTATCTCGTTCTAAAGTTAATTTAGTTTTGAACATTGCGTTATAGCAACTGAGTTCGAGACTTGGTGCGTGACATACAAAATGAAATGTGATGCGTTTATTATTTATTGCTGAAAATGAGCTTCGCTGTGTTTGCGATGTTCGATCTTCAAAAGCGTTCAAGTTTAGAAAATAATTCCAGGTTTATTCTCGACATGCAGATGAGTATAGAGTTTTTTATGTCGTTGTAAGGGTGTCTAATTTATAAACATAACTGTAAATAGATCGCAGCCCATTACAGTAACTTGTAATGAAAAATTTGAAATAATTCAAAAAACAACCAGAAAGTAACAAACACACGATGTAAGGATGTAAAGAATCAAACTGTGGCCGACTCATTGAATGCAAAGAAATTAATATCTAGCTATAAGATTACTGTTGAATTGATTTTTATGTGGTTTAAGTGCAATGAACATGATATTTAATAAATAAAAGTAACATACAAAACGTTTTAAAAAAAAACCTCTTTGGGCGTCATATAAAATCTGAAAGCGTTCAGATTTTATTAGTTCAAAGGGGCTTTGCCCCTGAGGGACTATTGTTTTCGTTTTGCGATTTTGCTTCGAATCACTCTAAATGCCCGTTTCACTTTTGCAAACTATTGCCACCAAATATTATCGCTCTGTATTATATTTGAAGAAATTAAATAATGAAGAATCTGCATAAATGTATGTATGTTTCTCGCATTGAGATAAAACAACGGTACGCATATTTCACAAGTGCACATCTGTGTAGCCACCGAGGGAGTGGTTTCTAGTATGGACCAATGAGCATCCAGTAGTATTTCTGTCATGCCACATGACCTTTCGCGTGCTTTAAGATTTAAGCAAGATGGTTGAAAATAGTCTGCCACGCAATTTTCTGTGCAAAATAATTAAAGCATCGTCGATTGCTTTTGAAATTTTTCATTGCGAAGTTAGATCAAATATATGAAATTATGAAGATTTCAATACCTGGTTGAAATAAACACAAACGCATGTTGGATACTTCCCAAAAATATCGATGTGAAATATTATTTAATAAGTGGTAAATAAGATGAAGAAAGAAATATGTGATAAACATCTGAGCCCAAATACAATCTTTACATAAAACTATGCGTATTAGAAAAATATTGACACCAATTATACATGTAAATACAAGTCAGCACTTTTTATTGCAGTCTATATGGTGTTGGTGTATTTAATTATGGCAAAGCACACTAGGGCTATCTGCCTAAGAGGAGGGATGCCTTCCGTGGAGGACTTTCTAAGGGAAACTGGCTCGTATACACGTTACACATGGGGAAAACCACGAAAACACCCATGCAGCCAGCCCGTTCGCGGGATTCGAACCTCGGACCGAACTACCAGTGTTCAGCGACTTTACCGCTCGGCCGCTGGTGGCAGTCTATATGAAAATGATGTTTTATAATAGTTAACCAATGCAGAATTTTATTCAAAGTGAACTTTACTAATTTGCATTCGTATACTTTTATTAATATAAATACTTTTATTAATATATATTTATTATTATAAATTTCACATTTAATAACTTCTAACTCTTTACTGTTTACGCAAGAAATACTCATCAAACAGAGTAAATTTATCGTATTCACAACAAGTGTATTCAATTTATTCACATATAATTTTTATGTTAACAATGGATATAATCAGATCATATATATTCTGAATCTTACACTTTAAAAATCAAAAGAATGCAAGTATTGAAAAAAGAAAACACTGGATTCATTGTAACACTTTCAGTCATTCTCAGCTCAATTAAAAAAATATACACTTGAATTCTCTTAATCCACATAATATGCCGCGAACATCAATCCTAATATTAATGCGTGATAAAAATCGCGAAAGCGAAATGTCAGCGATTAATCAAACTCAGAAAACGAAAGCAGTACGAAATTTTCTACTATTTACGCCATAAAAACAAATGTGAAAAACAAATGCAGATGCAAATTAAAACGTAAACAACATACGCTCACATGCACGAAGCTTTAGCGTCACAAGAGCACTAGCAGCTCATTGGTCCATTTTCGAAACCTCTCTCTCAGTGGCTGAGCTGATGAGCACTTGTGAAATATGCCAACGGTACTTAGAGGCATCCAATTTTGAATGACGTAATCCTACTGCGAATATGGGCATCTGGAAGACCAAATTCGAAATTTGGAATTTGTTTTCTTATCGATTTCATATTTTGTAAAACGAATTTTTGATTAACAAACTCAAGGATTTCACATCATGCAATGGCAACGGTGTACAGAAAAACATTTTCATCTCCAGCGCGTGAGACTGTTTATCGGAAATTCTAAAGATATGCTCAATTTAAAATTATTTTGCGATATCACACATGAATTGAATTTTACGGTTTAAGTGCGAAGAACATGATATTTAATAACACGCAAAATTTTGAAAAAACGCGCCTTTGGACGTAATGTATAATTTGAAACCTTTCAGATTTTTTGATAAGCTTTTTTTTTTTTATTTATAATTACTTTACTATAAACTTTCACATTCGGAAAGTATATATGAATCCCCTTGTTAATACATGAAAGACAGATGATTAAAGAAAGATAATTACAAGAAAAGTGGGTACTATTGAATACTCATTCCCACTAAACGACTGAGTGAAAAAGATCACGGAATGCTAGTAGGTCATCCTGAATTCCGATTTTGCTTATGTGAAACGGGAACAAGAACTGGTTACTAAATGAAGTTTTTCCACGAAGGCATTCCTCCCTCGCCTACTTTGTCGTCATAAATTAACTAGCCAGCTAATCATTGAATACGTAAATCATCATTAACGTGATATCGAAGCTGAAACCGAGCTTAATATTGTCAATGATAGCTGTGATGATAATTGAGTTTTAAAGATAATTTACCACAAAGAATTTAATTTTTGGTAGGATGAAGATTTACATAAAGACATTATAACTTTTACAAATTACACGGGAAAGGAAGCAATTAGCTATACTTCCGTGCCTGAAATCATTTAATTACAAAATAGGTCCCCATAATTTATGAAATTATTTAAATTCTCAGCGCCATGTCATTTATAAAAGAGGTAGATTGAATATTTAATAAGTTTCATTTTCCGTTACGAAATATCGCATGATCCTGCACTTAATTAGTTACGTTTTAACTTACATCTGAGTTTAATTTCCTAACTTTTGACGCGAAGCTTGTATGCGTAACACTCTTTTCCCGGAAAGAATTGATTTTTAATATCTTTCTGGCTTTCGCGTTATTTGAACAATCTCTATGCGAAATATTTTCTTTCGGGAGAATTACAAGAAACAAATAATGAAAAAAAATATATCAGATTTTTCCGCGGAACTTCCAATCTTGTTTCCCCGAAATTAATTTAATGTTCGTGGAATTGTTTGGCATTTGTTCTTAGCTAAATTAAATAGGAATGAAGGTTGGGAAAATCAATAAGTTTTCTACTAGGGACATAGCTCTTGTAATGTTCTGACGTTCCTTTTGTTTCTTATTTTGTTGAAGCAAATAAAACTTGGATATATATATATATATATATATATATATATATATTTGTATCTTATTTTTTATCACTTAATTGTTTCTATCAGGGACAGAAAGATTCTCCTAACCCAAAGAAACAGAACAAACATTTTTAATAAAATGTCATAAGCTAAACTGAAATGTATCAAGCAAATAATTTTAACCTTATATCAAGGCTTAAATTAAAATCCAAATATCATTTCGAGGTGCACGTATTAATTCAAGATACATGATTTCTTTCAACAATTCTTCACGAATCTGTTTAGAATTTGTGAAATAAAATTGCTTTTTAAATTACAGAAGCATGTTGCCAGGAAACGCCTAAACAGTTATTCTTCAATTGAGTACGTGATACGATGAAGTGAGTTAGATAAGTCTTTTGTTCATTGCGCTAGTAGCAATAAACAAAATTACCATTTAGACGTTTTGTAAATTATCACATGCATTGGTTGTGGCCAAGAAGAAAGTTTGTGAATGAAAGAAAGCTGATACGAGGTCACGAGAAGACAAGATCGCTGAACTCTGGTAATTATTCTCGAATTTGCTTTTCAGTACACAGGCTGGCTGTATGGGGATTTCGTAATTTTCTGCGTATGATGTAAATATAAGCCAATTTTTGATTAAAAAAAATCTTCTTCAATGGCATCTATTCCTTCTAAGGTAGATAGATAGCTCTTGCATGTTTTGAAATAATCAATTAACAATTCAAAACTGAATTCTTTTTTTGAGATGGGCGATGTTCATATAAGCATTCCGTACCCCTCAGCGAGCACAGAAAAGAAAACCCGCCCTTCTGAATGGCCATATTTTCCGAAGACATCATTTTCTCTACGCTTGCGAATGTCTTGGCGTTTAGGCGAGATTCTAATGCTTTTGTCTTCGCTAAATAACGCGCATGAGTGACACTGACACGTGGCAATTATCGTTTTTCGATAATAATAATGCAGGACGAAAACATTTAAATGCAGCTTTCTGCAGATGCCCTTCCTGTATCACGGAATAGTAAAATTTTAAAAGTCTTCCAAAGATGCTGTTAATATCAGAAGCAATCTTACGTACTTAGATCATATAAATAGCTGAATTCGTGAGTTTAGTGCATAAACCGAAACATATTGGATTACACGAAGATCTCGACCCAACTGTGCACACATTGCCTGCTCGTAAATATATTATTATTGTGATTTTATTGCATTCGGTTTCTTTCACATTGCAGAAAGTATTTCCTTTGCAAATGTATGTTATATCCACGTTAATGTCCATGGCTTTCACATTTGTAATATTTTGCTACCTTAAATGAAAGAAATACATTCAGTGTTATCACTGAATTTAATACGCATGTATAAGAAAAGAGACTTCCTTCTATGATAAGCACTGTTTCCATGCAAAAGCACGTTACACTTTAAACAATGGTTAATATTCATAAAGTAATATTATTCAATTCCAAACACACGTATCTCTAGTTCTCTTCCAAATCTATAGTCGTCAAACTTCAAAAATATTTTTTTCTTTTTCAGACTGATTATAAATATCGCGAATTTACTGTGTATTATGTTAGCTCTCAATGTTTCTTGTTATTTGCTAAAACATCCTGCAATGTCAATCCTTTCCGTGATGACAACTGCGCACATTTTTGATTGTCCGCCCATCCTTGCTGAATTGCAAAAAATTGGTGTTTAAGAGACCGAACCTCTGTGATGACGTTTTGCAGATTGCCAGAAGTGTCATCTCTGCCTGTGGCACTGTTTGAATAGGCTTTATCATAGACACGGCGACAACAACAACGAAATGTGCCGTAGAGTAATATACAAAAAATGGGATGGCCGGAATATACGCATCTGTAACGTCAATGCTTTTGATTCTGTGCCGAAACTACTGTATTTTGCGTGGCAGAAAATTTGATGGTGTTTCTAGCCAGAAAAGACTTCCAAGTTCCCATGATTTTTATCTCTGCATAAAATATGTATAAAAAATAAATTTTAAAAATCTGAAAGTTTACAGATTTTATATTACGCCGAAAGAGACTTTTTTAAAACTTTTTTTGTGTGTTACCTTTATTTATTAAATATCATGTTCTTCGCATTTAAACCATAAAATTCACTTCAATAGCCATATCGCAAAATAATTTTAAATGAGCATATCTTTAAAATTTCCGATACACAGTCTCGCGCGCTGGAGATAATTTTTTCTCGCACAGTGTTGCCATTGCTCGCTTTAAAATTGTTGAGTTTCTTAATCAAAATCTCATATATGCTTTACAAAATTTAAAATAAATAATAAAACAAATTCCAAATTTGAGCTTCCAGACGCCCATATTCGGGTGGAGAAGTACGTTATTCAAAATTTAAGGGCTCTAGGTACCATTGTTTTATCACAATGCTAGAAACATACGTACACTTGTGCAGATTCTTCATTGTTTAATTTCTTTAAATATAATACAGGGCGATAATGTTTGGTGGCAACAATTTGAAAAGTGATTCAGATATTTAAAATTTTCGGTGCAAAATGCCAAAACGGAATTAATAGCCCTTCTAGGATACCACTGTTTGTGCTAAAAATGTTTATTGTAAAGCTAATTTTGGTGCTTATTTAAGGGGGAAAATGAATATGTTTGTTTGCAGGAAAATTTACTTCTCTTTTAAATTTTAACTAGATATGCTTTAATTAGCCTTCAAAAATATTTTGTCGATATCTCATATTAGTTACCATTCTTAGATATAAATTTAAGATCGTGAGATTATATGAAACATGCAGCCACTTGTGTTGCAAATTGCTGTATTTTAAATTTGATGCAAATTTAATAGCAGTAGTACTGTATTAAAAATACAGACAAAATTTATGTTGATAAAAAATGACAATCTCTCAAGATCCAGTCTATAAACTGTAATGAATATTCTACTTTATGATTACTAGTTATCACGAAATACAGCCGGACGTATCACAGATGTCTCTCTAAAGTTGAATGTAAAAAACCATGCATCAGAACGTTGGCTAAACTTCCGTTTTACTATGCATTGTACACGAAGCAACGATGTCTTGATTGTAAACATAACTGTCATGTTTAGCAAACGCTGCTATTCTACGGGAAACTTGTGGAAGAGTAGACACAAGTGTCTTTGTTCGGTTGTGCTTGCATATTTGCATGGTTTCGTACAGTTCAAAAATGTTCCGCGTTCCATCTTTATTGCATCATCACTTCCCGTGTCTAAAAGAGATCTCTTAATCGACAAGGAATGAGAATATCGTATTTCTAAGATTGTAATCGCTTTTATGCAGATTTACATGATATATTCATATAGAGTAATAATGTAATATGAAACGTAATTGCGGCGTCAATTACTTAACTTCTGGACTGTAAATCCGTAGTGCAAATCATCACGAATTAAGAGAACATAATTCTGAATTTCTGTTGTACATTTGTTTAGTACTCGTTACTGTTCTTGTAAGTGACAATTGTCTTCGATGATTCTAAAAAAAAAAAAAAAGGAGCGGAAAGAATCCTGCTTATTTATGTTGTTCCAGTTGCATTACGTCTACCAGTGGCCCAGCGATGAAACATTGGTATTTTTTGCGGGTTCCCATTCTCACGAAGAGCCTAGCTGTAATGGGGCTTTTCTTGTTTTCCCACTTACAGAGGCTGTTCGCACATTTTTTAGACGATTTTGGTAAGCGGTAATAAAAACTTGTTTGCTACAAAAGAAGTAATTGCAATTGTACTATGTTTTTAAAAGTCAAAATTATTGTCTGTGGCTTGAAAGTTTTGTATTTATTCAAAATGGCGAATTTAACAAAGCATTGGTTTGAAGGATATATTTACGCTCTTTCCAAAGAGAAATATGCATACTCCGTTATCCAAAAACGATGTGAGAGTCACGGTTTTGTGATATCTAAAGCGTCCATAGGTAATATCATCAACAAGAAAGGAAACAAACGTCAAATTGGAGCCTCAACTGGAATAAAATATCCAAACAATTATCCAAGGAAAAAACGGACATCTTCGACTATTGCAAAGGTACGTTGTTTAATGTTAAAAGAAAATCCCTCTAGTCAAAGAACAGTTGCAAAATCATTAAAATGCTCGGTTTCCACTGTAAACAGAATGATAAACGTTGATTTAAATCTTAAGAAAGCGAAAAAACGCAATGTGCATCGTCTTCTTCCAAAGCATATCTCTCAACGCAGGACACGCTGCAGAATTCTACATGAGAAACACTTATCCAAAGAAAAATGGAAAACAATTGTCACAATAGATGCATCATGGGTGTATTTAAATGATTGTAACAAAAAAAGAGCCATTTATTATCATAAAAGGGGAGAAAAAAATTTAAGTACGTGATTCAAGGATCGAAAGAAAGTTTTCTAAGGGTTTCATGATTGTTGCTGGTTTTTCTTATAATGGCAAGTTAAAAATAGAGTGCAAGAAAATGTCAAGATTAACTACAAATACTATCAGGAACGTATTTTATCGCCAATTTTTCTGAATGAAATACTATCGCTTTACCCACAGTGCCATCAATCTGTGAGACTCCATCAGGACAAAACTAGCAGTCACACATCAAATCCACTGTAAATTTCCTAAAAGAAATGGAACAAAAAACTGGTATCAAGGCCATACATTCACTGATATTCCTACTAAATCTCCCGATGTGTCATCCATGAAATTTTGTGCTTTCGGACTTTTAAAAACTGCATTATCCAAACGTTGTCCCAAAACCCTTACAGGACTCTGGAAAGCTTTTCGGGAGGAATGGGATAGAATACCTCTTTTGCCACTTCAAAAGGCATTATTATCCTGAAAATTGCGGTGTCGAAAGATAGTTCAGAATAAGGGATGTCAAATAGAACATTTAAAACACAAGAATTTTATGTAATTTAGTTTTGTGAATGCAATATACCTCGTCTAAAAAATGTGTGAACAGCCTCTGTATAACATGAATATGGGCTAGTTTGCTTTGAAGCGATTCCACGAAGAAACCTTGCTTCAGGCAAGGTTTGGGTTGCTTATGTCAAAAATGCCTTCGCATGCTTTTCTGTAAGCTGTTGTTGTTGTATCTAATGCTCACTTGTCTGACCTATAGTCAGCCCAAGAACACGAAATTCGTCATGGCACGGAGCGCAAGTTTACGCATGCCATTGGCAACAGCCTTGAGCACCTTACAGGTGGTAGTGCGACTTAGCTCAGTTCCGCGCCCAATTTTGATGGAGAGCACCCCAGAGGGGACGGGTCCGAGGTTCCCACACCCCTCTTTCCCTACCACCAACCGCTCAGGAGGACTTTCGGCTCGCCGCGTGTTTAGAGTGCCCTCATGCCGCGTGGACACTATACTTTTGCAAACATCTACTCCTTCTCCAGGATTCGAACCCGGCCAGTCAGCGACGCTAACCACTATATCGGTTGTGAGTTCTGTAATCAAAGTATCCAATCTAACTCTGTTGCTTAACCCTCTGAGCGGCCAGGGTTTTCGCTTAGAAAGCACAAATTTCCTAAAACTAGTATAAAAACATTTTTTTTTTTTTTTTTTTTTATTTATTTTAATGTAAAATCTCTCCTGGTATTTGATATGAGATATAAACATAAACAAAATTGCAAATATACTTATTCCTGTAGAAATTAATAAAAACATAAGTAAATATAAATTTTCTAGCTTATTCTTCTCTAAAGAAGTATTTCAAACAAGTTGGTAAGTGCTAAGGAACTAAATTATTCTGTGTCAGATGAATGTAATACACGATAATGTATTTTATTAATTATATTACATATCGTAATGTTTATAAAAATTATCGGTTAGATTCATTATTAAAAAATAAAGATCAATTTGCGCATTCCTTATGAAATTTTTTCTTAATCTTTCAGTTTCTTATATTGTACCATTGTACTATATGCCATTGTAATTTGAAAGATTATTAGAGATTTTAAGCCCTAGTATGGCAGAATATATTTAGTAGGCAGCATAGAGGATAAATGCATTGTAGCTTAACGTATCTGAAGAAAGTTGTAAATATATAGATATTTCTAGTGCCAAAACTTGTAGATGCTATATTTTGAAGCTCATGTAGAATATATGCTTAATTTCTTCAAAGGGAAAATTTTAAACAGTTGTTCATTTTCGAAAATAATAAAGTTATGTGTAGAAACGATATTTTATTTCATTCCTAATAAATTATAATAGAAAAGTAAAACATTTTCGAGAGTTATAACATTTCGTAGTCGGAAGAAAGTTGGAAATTATAGATATTTCTATTGCCAAAAACTTTTAGATGATATATTTTGAAGCGCATGTAGAATATGTTTAATTTCGTCAAAGGGAAAATTTTAAACGGTTGTTTGTTTTTGAAAATCTTAATGCAATAAAGTTATATGTAAAACGATACTTTATTTCATTCCAAATAATTCTAATAGAAAAGAGAAAGATTTTCGAGAGCTGTAATATTTTGTAAGATTAAATCTAAGACTAATCTCTTTTATATCATAAACAAATTTAAATAAAAATTACTGAACCTTTGTATTTTCGCAACTATTTAAGAACGTAAAATGCATGGAGATATCTGAAATTTAAATTCTTATCTCAACAGTTTAAGTAAATATGAACAAGGCTATCTTCTCTGAACTTCCTGTCTGCAGACAGACAATTTAATCACTAGTGTTCTCTGATAACTGTACCATGTTTTTGCCGTTTTTTTACCCTCTAACCTATTTCTGTAATAATTATGGTGGTACGAAAGCCAGTTTAATCGCAGTGCCGTCACACGAGTTTTTCAATTTCCGCAGTTTGGTTTATAATTTTTCCCTGGACTGTACAAATAAATGACTTGAAGCATTAGGCAACCCAAGACATTTTTAATCCAATGACCAATGGCAAGGTATATTTACTGTCATTTCGTTGCTTAATGGTTGCAGCTTTATGTGTTTTACACAGTTCCTAAGAGAGTCTTATAATTATATTTATAGTAAATTATTACGTGCTTTGAGCATATTAAATATCAGGGACTTAAGTAAAAGTAAGTAAGTATTCTAGGGAGGTAGCAGGATGGAAAATTTACTGGTACGGCTTCAAAATAATGAGTATGCTCTTTACCGACGTTAACTGCCGTACCGAAAGACCCGGGTTCGAATACCGGAAAAGGCATGTATGTTTGTAAATGTACTGTGTCTGTGCGGCATGAGGCACGCTAAATATGCAGCGAACCGAAAATCCTCTCGAGAGGGTGATGGCAGGGGAAGAGGGGTGGGAGACGTCTCTCGTACCTATCCTGCCTGGGTGCTGTTGTCCGTCAAAATTGTTGGCGGAACTGAGAGAAGTCGTTCTGTTCTTAAGGCTTTTGCCAATGACAGGCGCAGTCTTGCAGTCCTTGCCACGATGAATTTTGTGGGCTTGTTCTGATGTTAGTGTCAGACGAGTGAGATAAGTCACAACACAACAAGAACATCATATTATAGATTTTGCCCTTGAAATGTCCTTTCTCTATAAATTTCATGCACTGTAATCTTTGCTGTATGCAATGAAAAATATATCAGACTGTAAATTTGACTATCTAAGTGTCATCAAAACAGTAAAAATGGTGCACACTCAACCAATCACCATGTTTCATATTGTTGCATTTTTGTACGGGATTGTGAATTTGGAGTCCTTCACAAGAATACCTGATGAAGTGTCAGACACAATTTATTTATCCAATATTACTCAGGACAGCTCCAAAATCACGTTTACAGTCGTCGAAAAACTGCGATAAACACGCTGAAATAATCAGCAACACAACCTTATAGCTATAACAGTGAAGACAGCTTTACGGCAAAGTACTAAAATACAGCTCCCGACTCGGTCGATCGCTATCGCGTAATCTCTGCACTCAAGACACTATTACTGAACTCAACATACCTCTCGATATTCTCACGATGCACTCCTAATCCGCGTATAGGCAGCATAGAATTTATAGCTTTTGACCTGTCTTTCGAGAACATTATCAGGAAAACCGGTAAGAATTCGTTCTAGAATGTTCTCGTTCCGTCTATGGCATATTTCCAAGTTTGTCACCAATTATCGCCAAATGAGCGTTTCTTCGCCAAATCTGGCAACTATTCCTTAGCTTGCCTCTTTCTGGCAACCCTAACCGGTTTTGCGGGGAAGTTATCTTACCGCAGTTGGACATTTTGTAACACTACCATAAATAAATAAAAGGAAAAAAATTGCTTCCCTTAACACCAGGAAGCCAGTAAGTACAGCCAAGAAGGCAGCAAGTTCCACAAGTATATACTCTGCTTCTAAATAAAAAAAAAATGCAAATCTTTATTTTGGAATATTTGCTTAAACGTGCACACGAACCCTGAGCGGTGTATTTATTTGATTATGGTAAAATACGCTAGGGCTAGCTGCATGAGAGAACGGTATGCCTTCATACAAGATTTTCTAAGGGAAACTGCCGCGCATTCGTGTTACACATGGTGAAAACTATGGAAACGGCCATGCCGAGGGTCCATTCACCTGGAATCGAATCTAAGGTCCATCTAGCAGTGTTCACTGTCTTTACTGCTCGGTCGCTGGTGGGCCTGCGGTGTATTTAGGATGAGAGCTGTTAAAAAAAGACCATTTCCGAGCTTTATTACTGAGGGTTTTATTAGCCCAGAGGACTATTAATTTCATGTTGGCATTTTACATCAAAACTGTGATGTCCATTACACTTTTCAAATTGTTGCCACCAAATAGTATCGCTCTGTGTTACATTTAAAGAAATTAAATACTGAAGAATCTGCATAAATGTGTGTATCTTTCTCGCATTGTGATAAAACAACGGTACCTAGAGCCATTCAATTTTGAATAACGTACGTTTCCACCCGATTATGGGCATTTGGAAGCCCTAATTTGAAATTTGGAATTTGTTTTATTATCGATTTCCTATTTTGTAACGCTTTAACGAATTTTTGATTAACAAACTCATCGATTTGAAAGCGAGTAATGGCAACAACGTACTAATGAAAGAATGAAATACTAAAGATATGCTCCTTTTAAAATTATTTTGCGATGTTGCTGTTGAATTGAATTCCATGGTTTAAGTGCAAAGAACATTTAATAAATAAAGATAACATAGAAAAGGTTGAAAAGTCCCTTTGGGCGTTTATGTAAATTTTGGTGAGAAACTTAACGAGTAAGTTATAAATTTATCGGAAATAATAAAGATATGCTCTTTTTACAATTATTTTGCGATGTTGCTGCTGAATTGAATTCCATGGTTTAAGTGCAAAGAACATTTATAAATAAACGTAACGTAGGAAAGGTTAAAAAAGTCCCTTTGGGCTTTTATGTAAATTTTGGTGAGAAACTTAACGAGTAAGTTATAAATTTATCGGAAATAATAAAGATATGCTCCTTTTAAAATTATTTTGCGATGTTGCTGTTGAATTGAATTCCATGGTTTAAGTGCAAAGAACATTTAATAAATAAAGGTAACATAGAAAAGGTTGAAAAGTCCCTTTGGGCTTTTATGTAAATTTTGGTGAGAAACTTAACGAGTAAGTTATAAATTTATCGGAAATAATAAAGATATGCTCCTTTTAAAATTATTTTGCGATGTTGCTGTTGAATTGAATTCCATGGTTTAAGTGCAAAGAACATTTAATAAATAAATGTAACACAGAAAAGGTTGAAAAGTCCTTTTGGGCTTTTATCTAAATTTTGGTGAGAAACTTAACGAGTAAGTTATAAATTTATCGGAAATAATTAAGATATGCTCTTTTTACAATTATTTTGCGAGGATTGCTGCTAAATTGAATTCTGTGATTTAAGTGCAAAGAACATTTAATAAATAAAGATAACATAGGAAAGGTTAAAAAAGTCCCTTTGGGCTATTATGTAAATTTTGGTGAGAAACTTAACGAGTAAGTTATAAATTTATCGGAAATACTAAAGATATGCTCCTTTTAAAATTATTTTGCGATGTTGCTGTTGAATTGAATTCCATGGTTTAAGTGCAAAGAACATTTAATAAATAAAGGTAACATAGAAAAGGTTGAAAAGTCCCTTTGGGCTTTTATGTAAATTTTGGTGAGAAACTTAACGATTAAGTTATAAATTTATCTTCGCACACTTTTTTCAATTTGCGCTAAAGATAATTCACTTGGCGAAAATTCTTAATTTATAATAACCTATTTTCCTTTCACATTTTTTGTTTATTTCATTTTGAAATCTGTCATTATTTATTTAATTACATATGAATCCTTTATATTTTACACTGCCCTTTTAAACATCAAATTTCTCAATATATGATTTTACTTAACGAAAGGAATTCCAAAAATAAGGTATCCTATGTTTTGAAGGCGTAGTGAAACAGTTAGTATAGTTGTTGTCCACAGTTTTGTGAGTCGCGCTTGCTACACTCGTAACTCTAGGAAATGAAATATAAATTTTAATTTTAGTGGAGTAAAAATAAATTTTTGCTTTCATTCATATGCACTAATTTACCATTTTTTTCAGAGGGTTTGAATCGCGTATTGAAATCATGAAGCCAAAATGATTAATCGAAATGTAAAATTTAAAACTGGTTGGCGAACTTAACGTTCTCTATGACATTGCATAAATCCTAACAACAAGGAAAACGTATTATTTGTATTATGTCTAGAAAGATTCATTTGAATCTCATGCACTGCGGGGAAAAATGCTTTATGTTGTCAAGTTTCAATGGCTTTATTTCTTTTTCTGTGTAGATCACTGACTTCATTTTATTTATTCTCTTCTCTCTCACGCTATGTAGTCTTTAGAAAGGTAAAAATGATTCATCCACATAAATGTGAACGCTTCGGTGAGTAGGGCTTTTGTTTGCTGAACTTTCCCCGTGGTTCGCTTTTGACACACCTCTTCAAACTGACAAAAAGAAGGTTTCTCCTTAATTTATTCTCGTCAACGGTCAGATAGTCTATGTCCTTTAGAAAAATTCGGTAAAATTATTATCCTCTACTCTGTGAGGTTATTTTAGCAGTTGTCTTTACATTTATAGATTGAATTTCTGTTTGTCGTATTTTTGTACACTCTGCCAAACGCTATATTGATTAAAGTATCGAAAACTACATCTATTCCTCTTGGTTCAGTCTAATTTTAGTTGAATAAACGTTCATTCTTGTCATATAGTAGTCATCTGTGTCATAAAACAGAAGATTCCTATAGGTTTTTAATAGCAGATAAGTAAATAAGTAGTATCTTTTATTAAATCACACACGATGAGACTAGATGAACTATTGAACGAAGCCTGAAAACCTGATTGAGCTGTTCTTATCTTATAGCTGCTTGTGCCATGGTATAGTAAAATTATGGTAAAAATATTCGTGAGTCAAGCCACCCATTATGGTATTACTACAAAATTAATGTCGTCATTTGTTTTATTAAAACACTCCAAGGGATTCACGGATTTCTTGTCTTGAAGAAAGAGAAAATATGAAGCTTCGAAGCAAGCGATCTAACAAAATGCATAGTGACGTGTTACATATTTAAAAAAAATTTTTTAACCAAAATGGGTTATAAAATGGATTTAACATATATTCAGAAGAGATTTTTGCGAGACATCTGTACGTAGGTATGTATGTATCTCCCATACCTCTAAAATGAGTAGCCTCAGAAAGTTGGAACTTTGTATATAGGGCAGCTATAACATGTAGTTTTGAACCTCCCTTTTTAGTTCAGATCGGCCGCACGAAAAGTATTTACATATATATTTATCCACTCTGTTACTCGACTCAGTGAGCTCATTTTTTAATTCTTATACCCTGGTAAATTGTGCATTTTTTTGTTTTAATAGTGATTGAATTATATTGTTCGTAAGTTCGGGTTAGGTTCATGAATTTGGTTAATCTGCATGCAATAGTTGTAGACTTATCAACAATTTAAAAGTTGTCTAAGTGCGGCTAAGCGTAAGTCATACTTGTTTACATTTGAAACTTTGCAGAATATAATAATAAAAAGTAAACTTTCAGTTTTGTGCACCGAAAATCTGTCTTCTTGGCCGCTTGCCGAACTGCTTTTTTTGAGAACAATATAATTGTAAAACTTGTATTTTTTAAAATTTTTTTAACTAGTGGTTTATGTTTTTCCATATTTTTCAGTTTTTAATGAAGATGTTTTGAGTTTTTATACCTATTTTTCTTGCCGCTGAGTGCGAAGTGAATTAATTGAATGAGAAATATATATCCAGTTAAATTCGAGGAAGTAAATTTAAATGAAATGCAGCAAAAATATGTGTATCCACATCATATTTTTTGGTTATTACGTGATGTTGTCTAAAGTTTCACATAAATAACACGTTTGTACAGTAATACTCATAGCAACAAAGTAGTTTTTCTTCAGGCAGCAAATTGTTGTCTTGGGAACAATACAGCCTCTCAATAAAATAACAGAAGTTCAAAAATGAATGAAATATCGAAATCATCCGTAATTCAAAGTTACAATGGATAAAATTTGAAAAAAATATTTTAGTATAAATGATTTCATACGTTACATATTTCATACATTACGTATTAAATAAATAAACACTGTACATCAGTTTGATATGGTTAGTCATACATGTGATCAGGCCACCAGCAATCGAACGGTAAAGTCGCTGAAACCTGGTCCGGGATACGAATCCTGGCGAACAGGCTGGCTGCATGGGGGGGGGGGGTCGCGGCCTTCGCTATGTGTAATGCGTATAAGAGCTAGTTTCCCTTAGAAAGTGCTCAACGAAGGCATCCGTCTTTTTAGGCAAATAGCACTCGAGTGCTTTCGCATAATCAAATAAACCAAACTATACGTATGATCGTAAGTACGCAAAGCTTCGTTTCACAACTTTTAATTCTTTTCTCGAATGCAAATTAAATTCGCTTTCTAAAAGTCGCCTGCCATTCGAAATCTTCGTAAACCTAAGGTGTTTTCCTAACGCGCATTGATACAAAATTGACTGATCTGTTACTGGAATACAAAAGATTGCTTACATAAAATCTACCAGAGAACTTTGCATTTGAGTTCATAGCACAAAAATCGTTAAATCTAAGACAAAAAAAAGTTAACATAGTAATACACAGATAAAATTATACGAATGTTTAATTCTACCTTTACCGTACGAAGGAGAATAGACTGTATAAATGGAAAGAATGACGAAGCAAAAAAAAAAAATTATTATTTGGAGGAGCAATCCCTTTGCATATAAAACCGTGATCTGTTTTTTTTTTTTTTTTTTTTGACATTGTTTATATATTTTCTTTATCCTTTAGCACTACGCGATTCTGTATGAGGTTCACTCGGCCTCTATATTACTCAAATTTATCCAATATGATTTGCCGTTTTTAAACATTTCTAAAATGAGACATAGCATTATAATTGGTAATTCTTTACTCTAGTTTGCTGCTGCTTTATCAGGATAATATCATTATATGAAACGTTGCACCTTACTCCATTTTGCACAAATATCTTGGAATAAAAAAATAGATTCATTTTCTCTTTGTTTACTCTTCGTCTGAAGAATGCTTCGTCCATAATTCATTTTTGTTGCCGGTTCTAAAAATTTTTCATTTCTCTCTGTTTGAATTCATGTATTTTGATCCTTAATAATTGCTCCATTAATTCAGAAGTCAAACAACAAAAGTCAGCGTTATATTTTCAAAATTTTCACAGGACTAGTTTCGTTTTACCGAACCACCATCCTCAGCTGCAAAACCGCAAAATGCGGTTTTTGTTTGAATGTTTTGAAAAACCGCATTTTGAAGTTTTGCAGCTGAGGATGGTGGTTCGGTAAAACCATCAAAACTAGTCCTGTGAAAATTTTGAAAATATCACGCTGACTTTTGTTGTTTGACTTCTGAATTAGTATTTATTCGGCGTGTTATTGTGTCTTAATTGCTCCATTGTTAATCTCGGCCCCCATTGTTTTGCCTAGAGACCCAGTATTATAGATTTTAGAAACAAAGACCCCTCAGTCTTCAAAATTTTTTCTTGCAGCACGATCTGGCCCTAACTTCCTCCAGGTCAAATTCATGATTCTATAATTCACTTATTGCCAGGTATTGGTAATGAGAACTAAGCGAAGGAAAATATTAAAATACTGTTTCTAAAAGTCACTGAGGGTTAATTTTGTATTAAAGGCTATTTCAAAATACTTTAGAAAATTTTGAGCGTTCGTAACTCGAGACATCGAGATTAGATAATTCAGATAATTCTTATGAGTAGTGTTTGTGATCTTGCATTTCACTGCATTTGTATTTTGTTTCGTTTATTGTTTCCTTATTTACATAATTTTCTATATGGAAACGCATAAATATTGCTTATGAAGTTCACCATTAAATACGTATGCATGTCATAGCTTTTCGTATTATGTAAATATCCGATTTTTCATTGAGGTACTCTAACAGTGGTAGCCTTATAAAATGGCTTTTGAACTCTAGTTCGATTACGAGCATCGTAACGACGGAGCACTATATAAAGAAATCGAAGAAATAAGATAAATATTCACTGATGTAAAAGATAAGCATTTTTTGCTTGGCTTGATTTGTTGAGTTCAATTTTAGCCAGACTTTATAAACGATCTAGATCAGCGGTCAACCCTTAGAACTTCACGGACCACTACATACATAATTTTATATTTGGCGGACCACCAATAAGAAATAAAAGAAAAACCTTAAATTAAACCTTTAAACAACACATTAATACGCAAAAACAATATTCAACTTTCCAATACATGTAATTCTAATTTTCATTTGTTAATATAATTTTCGAAACATTTGGTGTTCAGGAACATGACTTTATGGAAATTCAGGCTATGCCCGTGATCATGAGTAACATTATTAACATCCCACTGATACACATATTTCGTTCACATTGAAAAATTATATGAAAAGTGCAAAAATCGTACCTTGCTGTACAGAAAGCTTCACATTTCCATATCACTGAAAAGGAACTTCACGAAAAGCTAGGGGAAAAACCGTGAGTAAGCAATATTAATAAACTGAAGCAATATTAATAAACTGAGAGTGTTATGCCGCCAATTTTTAATTATTGTAAACATAATAATCATCGCTTACTCAGCAGTGGTGCCATGGATCAACAGTTAGACAAAACAAAAACGGAAAATTTTAGTGATGCAATTATAAATAAGAATGCAGATGGTTCTCATAAAAATCCATCAAGTTGCCTTATTGACGCGGAGAAAAACTGTGTTTTTAACGACTACAATAGCAAATGTTTGTAATTCAAAAGGAAAGGGAATTTCATTCGCGCTATTATTGATAACAGCAGCATATCCATGGACGCCAACTCTCACTTTCAAATATCGCTAGATACACTTACAAAAGTAGCTAAAAAGTCGCTAAATTTCAGAAGAAATTTTACTGAAAGTAGTAGCTAAAATTTAAAAAAAATATGTATAATCCATATTCCATAATAGGTTTTGTTACTCGTCATTTTTTAAACTGAATCTTCATAAAAATATAAATAATGTCCCAATTTTTCTGCGGACCATCAAAAAGTTTTCACGGACCACGGGTTGGCGACCGCTGATCTAGATGATTTACTGGGTCCAAAAGCCACGGAATTGAACTGGTATATATTGATACCTGATGTATATAATACCAATATGTATAAGCAGAGTTTGGGCAATAAAAAAATTTAGAAAAAAGATTTCTTGCGATAGTATTTTAATTTTATGATGATTCTGCTTTTAAGGAGGTATAACGGAATATTTATCTATAAAAAGCTCAGGAAAAGAAACTGTTGAGCCTTGTAAAACTAATTTTGAACATTTTACAGTTTCTCTTAAAATTGTATAAAGATAAAATTGGAAGCTGTAAACTTTAAATATTTTGACCTAAAATATGGATATTTTTTTGTATTTCTTACCCATGTCACATCGGCTGCAAAAATATGAATGTGTTTCCAAAGTACGCTATTTAATTCAAGTTAAGAAAGACTATTTCTTATTTCGTTAAAATTTGTTTTTACAATCTACGTAATTTGATTTTTCTTTCAAGTATCTCAAAATTAATTAAATATTTTAAATTGTTTTCTAGTAAGCTAATTTGGCTAATTTGTTTTTTATTTTCTTCTAGGTAAGGACTATTTTAAAAAGCGTATGTAATTTTGCTGTCACACGGAGCAGAAAAATGGTGGTATAAAATCATAATTTTATTTTTTATTTGTCATGAATTTTTATTAATCTATGGAATAACTTTGCATGATTAATAATTTTAAATCATTCTCTGCATGCTTTTGCTCAAAGGTCAATGGCGATTATTTCGAAAAATATGTCAAGCTAGATTTTGTTTAAATACTTATTTCAAGATTAAAAAATTCATTCTTATTCGTTTGTATTAGCTTTCGTATTACCATTTTGTACAAATATTAAGAACCAATTAATTTTTTTTCTTTTTAAAGGCTTTCCAATGCTCTGATATAAGAATTACTTATAAACAAACGTGAATCGGAGAGCCCATGCCAGTTCTACGTTTTTAAATAGCAGCGGGCTTTAAGTAAAGTATCATTTCCGATGATCGTTTCTAAACGAAATCTAATTTATTGCTCAGTAATAGAAAGGCTTGTAATATGAAAATTTAGACTATATTTTATTACATATTGTTGCGTTCTACGGGTTCATGGGTTTGGAGTGGTTGATGACAGCACTTGATGAGGAATCAAAACACAATTTATTCGTCAGTATTACACAGGACAGTTCCAAAGACATATTTACAGCTGTCAAAAAACTACGATAAACACGCTGAAACAATTAGCAGTACAGACTTCAGGCTATAACAGTGAGGACAGCTTCACGGCAAAAAGCTGAAGTATAGCTTTCGACTCGGTCGATAGCTCTCGAGCTAATCTCAGTACTCAAAGCACTACTACTGAACTCAACACACTCAAGATACTCTTCACGATAAGCTGTTATTCCGCGTACAGGCAGGGTATTTATAGCTTTTGATCTGCCTTCGAGAACATTCTCGGGTAAAACCGATAAGAATTCGTTCTAGAATGTTCTCGCTGCGTCTATGACATATTGCCAATTTCGCGCCAAATCTGGCAACCCTGCCTTTCCTTTCCTTTTTTGGCAACCCTAAGCTCGCTTTGCGGGGAAGTTATTTTACCGCAGCTGGACATTTCGTAACATTATTACTGCCCATTTTTTTTCTAAATTTATTGTCAGTATAACCAAATGCTTCCTCTTTTATTTCTTTCCATTAAAAATGTATTAGGAAATTGAATAGCGTATAGTTCAGTTGGTTTTAATTTAACTAACATTAAGTGTATATAAGATAGATAAAATAAATTATATATTACTATTTTTACAATTACTACTAAATTTTATATTACTATTTTTTTCTAATAATAATTATGAATCAAATATATTTACAAATAATTACACACAATTTTTGAGATAATATTATACGTCATTTAACTCTCTCTTACCCTCAACTCTACGTGACCACAGAGCTCCTGTGCGCTAAATCCAAGCATAGAGATGACGTACATACTACTCTCTCAAAATTTGTGAGCGTTGAGTGTCTACCCGGAGACCACATACCCTCCGTCAGCATCTGCATGATAATGAGAAGGGTATGTGGATTGCTGCAAATATAAATGAAGAAGAAACAGCTGATAAAAATGACAAAAAGACTGGATTGAACATGAGGAAACGTGGTAATCCTTTAGAAAATATTAAAGTGTTTTTCTGTGCCACATGGGCTGAGAGCACCTCAAGTCGTATTTTTAATTGAAACAAAATTCAGCCAAGAAGAGAAGGAAAATTACGTTTTTTTTTAATTAGTTTGTTTAAAGTGACTTTTAATCTAATTGTGTTCATGCTGAAAGTAAAAAGTATTATTTATTTACAATACGTTATTTATTTATCAAAATATTTATCTGTTTATCTGCTTACTCGCTTGACCACATTCATCATGTTGTCCCGCACATTCCTTTGAGAACCAACAGCTCAAAATTTGTGTAGAAATGCCTGGGATTTATAAAAAACGTGAAAGAGTAATAATTTTGATTTATGAATGACTTCACATTTTGCTAATAGTCTTATAATTTCATAACTGTATGATTATGAGAGACTTCTTGGAGCAATTTGAACCATAGAAAGCTTATCAATTAACTGCAAAGCCACATAAATTTCATTCGTTTCGAAACTTTAGATGTTGCATTCTCCAAAAAGTGGTATACCTCCTGGCTAAAGCTTGTCTCCTTGTTCTCTAGACAGATAATGGATTTGTTTGGAACGCCAATCAAGAAAAAGACTCGAATACTGCGATAAGAATGTTGTTTTCTGGGGGTTGGCTCGAATTACACTTTGTACAATGAACCCATTATTAGATCGATCGTTTTCTGCCCCCACCCCCCAGTCTGTTATTCTTATCAATTTCCTGGTCTGCTGGAACTTCTTCAGAAAGAAGGGAATAAACTCTGTTTTTCTCTCTTGTTTCTTCTACAGCCTTCATGTTCAGGATCAGACTTCGAGAAACTTTGCTTTAGTTGAATTTGTAAAGTAGCCAGATAACAATAACTACATGCATATAAAATATCGTTTTAACAACTTCTAATCACAGTTTCACATTTCGAAAGGGATGGTGCATTAAATAAATAAAATATTACTTTTGTAAAATTATAAAATTAAAAGTATAACGCTAAGTAAATTAGTAAGTGCTAAATAAAGTTAAAGCTCAAATAAATAATTCCAGTTTTTCTGTTTTTAATATAAAATAATACAGTTTGATAAATATCAGAATATTGAAATGTATAAACTAATTCAACAAAGATTACTATTTGAAGATAAAAAGTGAGAAAAATAAAAAATGATTACTATTTGAAGATAAAAAATGAGAAAAAAATGATTACTATTTGAAGATAAAAAATGTGAAAAATAAAAAATGATTAGTGTTTGAAGGAAAAAAATGAGAAAAATAAAAAATGATTACCATTTAGAGATAAAAAATGAGAAAAAATTATTACTATTTGAAGAGGAAAAGCTGAATAAAAGAAATATTTACAGAGAATTCCAAAATATATGCTAGAAAATATCATAGTTACCATTAAATTTTATTTTGATGCAGACAATAGAGCTAGCGCTTACGATAAGACAGCAGGGAAAAAAAACGTGAGTTAGAAATTCTGAAGTCAACATATTAACATATTGTATTAATATCAATACATTATTTGTTATAGTATAATAAATAAAATTAAACTACACTGAAAAATATTTCTGACAAATCCAGATATTTCTTTTTTAACGATGCTCTTTGTTACCGTGTTTAGTAACGCTTTTTGTTTTCTTGTACGAAGTAAAGTAAGTATTGTAAATAGGAAAGACTTCGGTTATCAGATTTCAACGGAAATATCCATTTTGACCATTCCGAAATCACTTTTAACTATTTTGTGTGGGACGTCTGTATGTACGGAACAGAATAAAGGAATAAATAGGCGGTACAAGGAAGTCCACATCGGATATTTTATGTTACTGTAGGTATGAAAATTTTTTGAATATAACTGTATAAAGGGAATTGTATTAAATGTTCAGAAAATTAAGAAGGATATTTTACTTTGTCGTATTTAACTAATCATTCTATGTTGGAGATTCCTGTAGTGAAGTGAGTAAGGAATAATATCTAATGATGAAAAAATTCTGAGTTTTGCTCACGGCAGTACCATTAGTGTAATTAATAAAAGATGTTTCTAACGCCAATTTTATGTACTTTTGTTAAAAGAATTTTCTTTTATGCTCATTAATTAAAAAATCTTGCATGTCTACCACATGACTTCCTCGTACGGAATATTAAATTATACGCATTTTTTCCTTCATTTCATTTAAGCGTATTTCCTCGAATTTCATTAGGGATATATTTCTCATTCAGTTCTCGGCAAGGCAAAAATACATAAAAACTCAAAATATCTTCATTAAAAATTGAAAGATATAGAAAAACATAAAACACCAAGTACAGTTAAAACAATTAAAAAACAATTTGTACAATTAAAATTTGAGTTTCTATGCAAAAACAAGCAATTCGGCCAGCAGGCAAGATGACAGATTTTTCGATGCCCAAAACTAAATGTTTCATTTTGGCGCCACTTGGCAAATAGACCCTGAAGGGGCAAAAAGACTTTTTCATTATTCTGCCTAGTTTCGAATGTATACAAATATGGCTGCTATGGTAAGAAAAATTACGCTTAGCCGTCCTTAAAGAACTTTTAAATTGTTGATAATTCTGCAATTATTGCATGCAGATTAGATAAAGGCATAAAATCCTTAACTGGAAGATAAGAGCAACATAACGAATCATTTTTAAAGCACAAAAATGCGCAATTTACCAACATGTGAGAATAAAAACTGTAAGTCGAGTAACAGCGTGATATATATATATCTACTTTTGGTGCGGCCGAATGCAACCGAAAAGGGAGGTGCACAGCTACATACTATACTAGTCCTATATACAAAATGTCAACATTCTGAGACTAACTATTTTTGAGTTATGCGAGATACATACGTACGTGCAGACGCTACGAAAAAAATCGCTTCTGAATCCATTTTAAATCAGTTTTATAATTCATTTGGGGAAAAACAGTCCTCTACTCTGTTCTTACGTACAAATGTCACGCAAAAACATCGTTCAATTGCATTCGATAGCGCTCAAAATGGATATTTGCGTTGAAATATGGTACCCGGCAGTTTTCGGGATTAGAAAAATTCCCTTACTTCGTACAAGGAAGTAACGACTTTCATTTTAGTTATGCAAGGTAAATTATTATTCTTTTATTGATAAAATAACCATTCAGAGCATTTAAGCATTTAAAATATAAACTAAGATGAAACGTTTCTTGATATTATCTTTAAATGCAGATGAAACAAAAAAATTTCCTTGGAAAAGCTGAAGGTTTATTCTTGCAAACTCTTCAAAGTGAAAAGAAGAATCCAACATTTGCTGTTTGAAAAAGGATTTATCAGATCGTCTGCTAACATTTTCAAATTTCATCAGATTATCCATTTAATAAAAGAATAACCTAATCTGAAATCGGATTCGATGAAGGACGTATTAACTTCAGCGATAACAAAATTGCTTTGAATTTAATGCGGTCCTAGTTAGAAAGAAAGAGTTATGAATTAAACTGCAGAACTAGCTTTATCGCAGAATACACGTTTAATATTTTACAAACAGCTGCATTTTTCCGGATATATATTTTTATTCTTTTAAATACGAAGTTAAATTCATGCATTTCAGATAACACCAAAAGCAATGTATTCGTTGAAAAATATGCAGAAATAAAAGTACTAGAATGAAATACGATTCGTAAAACAAAACTTACGCAATTTTAACAATAATAATACATCAAAATCACAAGTACAAGCCTAGTGAACACGCTGGTTCAAGAAATTGTGCATTTCTCAACATGGATTTCTAAAATACTTCAACATTTAATCCCATTTCATTCTAAATGATAAGTTTCCCGCGTTATATATCACCATATGTTTCTTTTCTTCTCATTTCTCTTCATTTATCTCTGAAAAAGCTGCGGAATAGACAATGTGTAGTGTTGGTAGTTAATGCACCTTCACCTTTTAGCACCGCTTGTTAAATTGGAAGACATAATACTTATTACTTCTTTCAAATGTCATGTTCAGGTAGAAGAGAAAATCTCATAATTCCCCAAAATACCCATCAGGAGAACTGTCAGTCGTCGTGTTAAACCTTAAATAAGATGTCACAAGTATATCCCACTGCGTTGTTCTTTTATAAACCCCACCTACGTCTTCATTCTGTCTTTTCTTTTGTCAAAAGATAAAAAGTTCGTTCGTTTTGGTGGTATATTGGGAGTTGTCTAACTTGAACCCACGATGATTTAAGTCTTTTAGTTTTAAATGAGCTTCAAGTTTCAGTGCGCTTCTTCTTAGATAAGGTGATAACGAGACAGAAAAACGTCACTGTTCAGCTGATCAGCTTTCGTAAAAATTTGTTCTTTCATTCTCTCGCTAAAAGCGAGAATCCAAAACTCTTTTCGGATAAATAAAAGTAACTAAATGCTGCAAATATTGTATTTAAGATTATTAAAATTGTTTTTTAAATAGACTGTAGTATTGTATTAAAATGTGCACTACGTTAACTGGCAATTCGTTAAGAATTAGCAATTACATATACTGCAATTTCGAAATGTTTTATTTTACAAAATTAAATCACACGAATAGAAACTGGCAATCAAATTCTAAAAATTAAAATAACTAGTAGAGTATTGTATCTCCAGATCATAACTAACAGCTAAAATTATTTAATATTGTTGAGCACGTTCAGGTTCGTAATGGATTGAATGCACACTGAACCAGTGATAGTTTGATAAAATTTATTTTCCCTACAGAAACACTTTACAGTTCTGGAGCTTTCCAGAAAGAGCACAATCACAGAGCACACTCAATAGTTGCACTCCAAACTACTAAAAAAAAAAAAAAAAAAAAAAAAGTTAAATACAATGCAATGGAAAGGGCATCTAAAGAGTGGATCTTGCACGGAGATATATCAATAATCTGTAATAAATTCTAAACTGAGAAATGATGCCCTCTCCTGTTTGTTTAGTTTTCCCCCGGCCAGCCGAGAAATCTCTAGAACCATCCATTTTTCGAAATTCCTAAAATGCATATACGGTTAAAGTCACATATAAGGACCGAATAAGATTACAGTTAGGTACAGAAATGAGTTAGTTATTCAGTATTCAAATGCAGTATCAATATTAATATAGGGGAACGGGAAGGCTGCCGAATGGTCGCCAAGTTTGGCGAATTTTGAAGATTTTCTCTCTAGTTTGGCGATAAAAATTACTCGCTAAAACCCTGCCAGCTTGACGATTTCTCGCCAATTTAGCGAGATGGTCTATTTACCTCAATGTTAAACAAATTCGCCACTATAATCTTACTTTTCTGCCACAGCTTCGTCTCTTCAGACTTACGTTACAGTGTACGAAAGATATGATTTCACATATAACTTGACTAAAATTAATTACATGTATACAAAATTCGTAACAATGTTTATTTATTTATAAATGTATAGCTTTTGGCAGGTAAGCCGTTAGTCGTCTTGCTACCCAGTGCTTTTTGAGGACAGAATTACAACTATTCAATCCGTAGGATATGTTTTGTTCTTTGTCATAGGTTGTCGAGAGTCATAAAGAGAAGACATTAAAGAATTTCTCTATCTAACGTAAAAGAGATGCCCATTGAGACAATGACGTCCAGCCAGAAGACAGAATGGCCGAGCGGTAAAGTCACTGAATACTGGTAGCTCGGCCCCAGGTTCATATCCCGCGAATGGGCTGGATGCTTGGGCGTTTTTGTAGTTTTCACCATTTGTGACGTGTATACGAGCCAGTTCCCTTAGAAAGTCTTCCACGAAGGCATCCCTCCCCTTTGGTAGATAGCCTTCGAGGATTTACCATAATCACATAAACCAAACCATACCAGAAGACAAAATGATACCACAGGCTTCAGCAATAATAAGTGATATTATATACCTTGTCCAGAGGACACTGTCAAGCCTTTTCCTTTCTTCTCATGCACAAATGTGAAGTATGGATCCTATTAAATGTCATACTTATCAATCTTTGAGCAAGAATAAAAGTTCAAAGAATTTCTGAGTTTTTGGAGGATTACTTTCTGAGTTGTAGCAAAAACAAACTATTCCCGAAATAAAATTATATAATTCTAGATCTTACAGCAACAATATCGAAAAGCAAATCTTGAATGTTTTCCCTCAAAGATCTTGTATTTAGATATTTAATTAGACTATTTTTTCTTATGATACATTTAAATTGTAAAGCGTAAAATATCAGATAAAATGCGCAAAAGCCTTTTCTTTCTCCATTGCGAAACGATTTCAAAGTGTAGTGTTGTCTTATGTGAGTTGCCATCGCACTCCTCAGCCAAAATTGATAAACCAAAATGCTTTAGCAGTTTTTATTTCAATAAAGAAAAAAGCGAAGAATATGAAATTACAACAAAAGAAGGCATCCCTAAAATAATATTAAAATTTTTTAATTAAATACCGCTCTCCGAACAAAAGTTCTTATGTTTCATTAGGTCAAGGAGACCACTTTCCATATGGATTTCAAATTTGCCTTGTCACGTGATAAGATACAACGCAATATTTGTTTATGTGTTAAAACTACAATAGCTTTACTTTCACACCAAGGAATCGTTTTAAAAGATTCTAAGTTTAAACGAAACATCTTTCTCAGAAAAACATTCTTGCACTATTAAACAATACAAAGTCAAAAATATTGCAATTTCAATTACATCGTGTAAGATTTGTTATTAGGTATCCATAATGTACAGAAAAATCACCAGTTTTTTACCCCCTTTCCTTTCGTTCAAAAAACTATCATTGGTCTTGTGAGAACCAGCAGAGCAATTGAAGCGAGAACAGAAGTAGAAAAAGTTCTGGGAAAGGGGAAAAATTCTTAAGAAAACTCCAGAAACCAACCGACGTGACTTCTGCCGTCCAGCAAGTGTTTATGGTCACGTGACTGATGCTTTATATGGTCCTTTTTTTGGAAAATGGTAGCACGAAAAAGAGTTTATTTTATTTTTAAGGCTTCGTGTGAGCCAAGGATTTCAAATGTCTTCCTATTTATCTGTTTTATTTATCCTTTTCGTGTAAACTGATATTCACAAAAATAAAAGAAATAGAATTACGTACGTTTCGTTGATAGCATCTTACAGAAAATACAAACAAAAGAGTAATGTTTAATTGCAATAGCATAATAATATTTTTAGAAACAGAAAGTTCATATAGTTTTTTAATAAGCATAAATTTTTGTGTAAAATAAATTAATGATTAATAAAAAAAATCTGAAAACTTTCACATGTCAAATGACGTCCAAAAGGGCGTTTTTTTAACATTTTGTATGTAATTTTTTTTATTAAATATCATGTTCTTCGCACTTAAACCTTAAAATTCAGTTCAAAAGCAATATTGCAAAATAATTTTAAATTCAGCGTATCTTTAGAATTTCCGATACACACTCTCACGCGCTGGAGATAAAAATGTTTTTTTCTGTACAACGTCGCCATTGTTCGTTTTGAAATCCTTGACTCTCTATATTGACTAATAGTAAAATAAATAGACTTTACTCTTTGTTGACTAATATTTGTAAAATCAGTAGACTTTACTCTTTATTGACTAATAGTAAAATCAATAGACTCTACTCTTTAGTAAAATTAGTAGACTTTACTCTTATCTCAACTGCTGGCATACACACCAGTACTTTTAACTGTTCCACTGCTGTACTTCATGGTGGGACCTACGATCTGGTATTTTAGATCAGTGTGAAATTTTCTACAAATCGTAATTTAACCATTACAGCGATGTAAGTTAAATGCACATTTGTTGGCTAAGTTTGAGCTTTAAACAGGAAATTTTCAGGAAATCCAAACTTTTTTTTCTGTTGTTCTTTGTTAATGAATTGATTCTACAGAACTAATCGACCGTAGAGTACACGTTTACGAAAGATAACTGATTTTTGACGATTTGCAGTTTTATTTAAATATTTATCAGTTTCTAATGCAAGCTTAAAAACAATAGTTTTAGGTATTCTGTATATATATATATATATATATATATATATATATTAATGTGTCATGGTTTGTTATAACAGTTGTTTTTTCCTTACTCACCTTGCCTTTATTTAGCAAACTTCTTTCAGTTTTATATCATCCTGTGTGCTGTTAGGTATGGTTCGTTAATAAAGGATTTCAGGAAGTGAGTTCCCATTTTTATTATGCAAATAATAGCATGTATTTGTTTTGTGGGCATAACGTCTGAAGGTAAACAAAATGCATGTGTTTGCTTTTTGGGTATTGAAAGAATTGAGAGAAAAAAAATAGCATTATTGTTTTTGTCTTTGCTATCGCGCTTTTATGCGCGTGCCTTTAGCTATCATTCAAATTTTACAAAATTAAAAGTTTCATTTAATGTATTAGATTTACGAATTAGTCGACAATTAGTAATGTAAAGTAGATTAAATTTCATGACTGGATTTTAAAGTATATCTCAGCTTAAAACCTGATTGAAAATTATTTCAATTAATTGTACATTATATTTTAAGTAACAATTCAGTATTTTACGTATTACTGGATTAGAATTAACATTCAAAACCATTTTGGTTTCTGAAAGAAGTGTATCATTGTTTCTTGTTTACTATAAATAGGTATCTGAAACACTTCTTCTTTTTTTTTAATTCCTGCTAATAGCACACTCGTTTCCTATATCTTATTCAAATTTTCAATCATTGATAAAATACTTTTTATTAATCCACTCAAGTTTAAATAAGTTTTTTAAACTTGTAGTGGATGACACTTGATGTTAATACAGTTTTTACATACATTAAAGTCAATTCCTACTTATTTATTCCTGTTTATTGAAACTAAAGATGTTCTGTTTTTATTAAATATATTATGAGACTTTCAAATAACGACCGTTTATTAGGAATTCTCACGTGCTGTAAAAATTAATTTTATAACAAGTTATAAATATAATAGTACATGACTGTGATCAATGGAACTATAATATTTAACAAAAATAGGTGGCAACAATAAGACAGAGTTCTAAAGATTTTTAAAGTGCATGGAATTAAAGAACTGTAGTTTTATAAAGTTGGATGAAGCGGATGTAATGTCCCATTATGTAGCGAAAATTCTCCTCATATTTCTATGTTAACGTGATAATAATATATGTTCAAAATATAACCCTTTAAAATGTCCCTTGCTTCACAAACGGAGAATGCGAAAAGAAACTACAATACAACGCAAGCGACGAGTAGAGAAAGAAAGACAGCAGCAGATCAAGCATATGCCAGCTTGAGTCACGTGAAATTAGTAGATGGAATATTAATTGAAGAACTGGACTGCTCGAAACTCACTGGAAAGGTTCCCTGCAATAATGAAGCATTATAAGAGATAGATAGAATGAGAAATTATAGAACACCACCAGCTTCATAAATTAGAAACAAAAAAAAATGTCAATACTGTTAATAAAAAGTAACTAAAATAATTGTTTTCTTTGTTGACCTAAGTTGGAATTATTTTTTATATTACTTGTTTAAATATATGAAGTGTAAAGCATGGAAAAGGAAAATAAAAGCAAAGTTAAAAATTGAAATTTAATGATAAGAAATTAATGGCTTCCAACAGATTAAGTTAGCAAATTAAAAAAAGAGTAATTTATTAGTGAATTCGGGTAAGCAACGGCTAACTAATTTATAAGGTATTTTCTTCAACCATTCCACATTCCTCCGTGGTGTAACTGAAAGCATACTCGACGCGAATTCGAGAGGTCCAGGGTTAGAGGGTATTGCACATTTTTCACGTTTCCTGCTTCAAAATAACCTAATGTCTCTAAAAAGTTGCTAAATAGTTTTAAATATTGTAATCCTGGATTTAAGCTTTGCATCTTACACTTTTTGGGAGGGAGCAAATCTTGGTTGCCTATTTCTGGTAACCACGGCAACGTGAAACATGTGATGTGTTATAACGTATTTCTTAGAGGAAAAATTGAGCAAGAAAAATTGAGAAAGCGGGGGATTATAACAACTGAAGATATAGTGATAGATTCATCATGTCAGAACTGGAGTGTAATTCTGAATTGTAAGGGTTGCCAGGAAAATCCTCCACCCCCTCAGAGGGAGTGCATTGAAGCTTGATATTCGCAGATTTGGTGCTATACGATATAGATTTCAGCCACAAGAACCAATGTTATTTAGGAAACATTTGTGCTAATTAAGAAATGAATTACTATTTGTGATTTTTTACTTTAGAATCAAGACTGAAAATGAAATCCCGGCAAATGGGAAATGGCTGTATCGGCATTTTTACTTCCTTGTACGAAGTAAAAAGGAAGTATTGTAATCACGAAAAGTTTCAGGCAGCATATTTCAACGAAAATATCCATTTTGACCGCTATCGAATGCAATTTAACGATGTTTTTGCGTCACATCTGTACGTAAGCACAGAATAAAAGATTCTTTTCCTCCAAAAAAATTATAAAACTGCTTTAAAATGAATTCCGAAGAGAATTTTTCGTAGCGTCTGCACGAGCATATGTACGTACGTATCTCGCATAACTCAAAAACGAGTAGTCTCAGAACGTTGAAATTTTGTATATAGGACTGCTATAACATGTAGATGTGCACCTCGTATTTTGGTTGCAATCGGCCGCACCAAACGTATATAAATATATTTATATGTATATATATCCATTCTGTTACTCGGCTCAGTGATCTCAGGTTCTTTACTGTTATACGTTTGTAAATTGTACAATTTTTGCTTTAAAAATGATTGAAATGTGTCGTTCGTATCTTCCGGTTAAGGTTTTCATGATTTCCTAAATCTGGAAGCAATATTTGTACAATTATCAGCAATTTAAAAGCTGTTTAAGTGCGGTTAAATTTTAAATAACATGGCAGACATATTAGCTTACATTTGAAACAGCAGAATAGTAGATTTGTTGCCAATCAAGAGAGACTAAGCTTCGCAACAACAAAGATAACGCCTTCATTTATTATTACGAATTAAATCATGCTTAATCCTTTCTGGAACTGTTTCGAGGAAATAAGTGTTTCAGATTTGCTTCGTAATTTTTAATATAGATATTTAGAGATTTTATGTATTTTTGCCTTGTCGCGAAGTGAGAACTGAATTAATTGAATGAGAAATACTGAATCGTGTGTGAAAAACTGTTTCTTTTTTTGTTGTTGTTTGCTTAATTTCTTTTATACATCTTTCTAGCTTTATTAGAGTATTTGAATAGAACATGTGGCAACGATAAGATAATTCTTCAAATGAGATAAATTTTGTGCATTCTGAGTTATAATATGAACGAAATATTAAGTGAACCTAGCACCAGAGTGTCGATATGGTAAACAAATATAGTGAATTGTAAAAAGTGCATTTATTCTATTGTGGTTTATGCGCTGTCGATGTTTAATTCAATCCAATAAGTTTAAATGAAGTGCAAGAAAAAATTCGTATAATTTAATACTCCGTACAAGAAAGTCATGTGGAGTACACATCAGATTTTTGTATTTTCTTTCGTTGTTTAAAGGGAATAACCTGAGCCTATTTATACGGCATTTCCTCTCTTCTTTCGGCATGCCTTCCTAGTATAACGGTACCACACTCGGCGCGTATTCGAGAAGTCAAACCAACCAAATGTTGGTGGACCACCAGGATTTGGCGATTGGGTCCCCTAATCCCCAGTTGCCCTTGAAAAGGGCTGTTTATAAGATATTTTCTCTCTCTCCTTTCGGCATGCCTTTGCAGTGTAAAAGTAGTACACTCAGCGCTTATTCGAGAGATCCAGGGTTGTGTATCGAGAAGGCCATTGCCCATTTTTTACATCTCCTGCTTGAAAGTAACCTAATGACTCTATATTCATTTCTTTCCCTCAGGGGGCTCACTTTTGTGAGTACGGGTGTGGCAATCCCGAGGTACCCTAGCCCTTCAGGGGATCATCTTCTTGGTGAGACGGGTGTCACGATCCTGGAGCCCCAGTGATCTATCCTCTTTTCCGTCTCCTCTCCTCTTGGCTGGATCTTTTTCCCTTCCCTTCTCCCTTGTGGTTTCTCTCTACGGAGTTTGGGGCTCGTCACGAGAGGCTGGAACAGACCTTGTTTCTAGTTTTCAAGTGGGGAGAAAACTGCCCACGTGTTTGCCGTGCGTGGAGACCCGTGTCGCTGGAAAGGAGGGTCCTGGTGGTTGAGGGGCGAGGTACTGTCCCCAACACACTGCTTTGGCCTCTGCTTCAGCTAAACGGGAGGCACCTTAGTCGTCCTCACGGGTGTCAATCGGCTGGTCACTAGTCCTTGTGTCAGTGGCTTGGGGTCAAGCTCTCGGGAGTACCTGCTTTCGGGAAAGCCGACTGTGGGGCTTCAGTTTGCGTATAGGTCCGGCTAGCCCTAACACAGGAATCTGTGTTCCCTTGTTGGGCTCCGTGGTGGGCGGGGCCGTCGGACCCGAATCTTTATTCTTTCACTATGGCTTCTCATATTTACTTAATAAAAGATTTCGAGGTAACTCCAGTCACTCAAGTCAATCCTGTCACTCAAGTCACTCAAATCACTCCTGTCACTCAACCTAGTTCTGAAACTTCTACTCCTAAACCAGTCACTCAACCTAGTTCTGAAACATCTACTGTTAAACCAGTCATTCAACCTATTTCTGAAACGTCTACTGCTAAACCACTCACTCAACCACTCACTCAACCTACTTCTGAAAAGTCTACTGCAAAAAAATTACGTACAGATACAAATGAAAAAAATCATAACAATATTCCCCGTTTCCTAGTCATCTCTAGTCCTTCTGGCGAAATGCATAAGATGTCTCCTTTCGTAATAAACAAATACATCCAGTCCTGTATTGGTGAGCCGAGAAATATAAAGCGTCTCCGCTCCGGAGACCTGCTTATCGATACAACCTCAGCCACCCAGTCTGCTTCTTTACTTCAGATAACTAAACTTGGGCAAGCGAATGTGACTGTAACACCACATAAGTCACTCAACTATTGTCGGGGTGTAATCTCAGAATTCGACCTTCTGTATGTTTCTGAAGAAGAGATCGCTTCTGAGCTCTCCGAACAAAATGTCTGCGGTGTAAGGCGGATCAAGATGCGTAAAGAAGGTAAGTTGATTGACACGAAACACGTGATCCTTACCTTCAACACGCCTGATCTGCCTAAGAATATTAAGGCCGGATATCTAAATATTCCTGTAAGACCTTATATTCCAAACCCTATGCGATGTTTCCAATGCCAGCGTTTCGGCCATTCTAAGACGTCTTGTCGTGGCAGCCTTACATGCGCCCGATGCTCACAGATTGGCCACGATTCTGAAAATTGTACGGCTGCGCCTCTTTGTATAAATTGCAAGGGTGAGCACCCAGCATTTTCACGCCTCTGCCCAAAATGGAAATTGGAAAAAGAAGTGCAGACTGCAAAGTTTACGAGGAACATCTCATATGCCGAAGCCAGAAGATTAGTCCAGAGCACACAGCTTCGACCAAATACATCATACGCCAGTGCTGTAAAATCATGTCGTACAGTCGCCACCCAAACATCAATAGGCACACAGACCCTAGCAAATAAAACCCATCCGTCTACATCCAACAAGCAAAAAGAAAATGCAACCCATATAGTACAAAAGAAAGAAACAGTTATTCAAAGTAAGCCCAAAACTTCTACACATAAAATATCCAATAAAAATAGAAGTCACAGCAATAGTTCTTTTGATGAGATGATTTCTGAATCTGCGGATTCAGACTTTATGGAAGTAGAAGAGGGTCTAGAAGTTCCCAGGCATCTACTTCCACGAAAAACAAAAGAACAGCACAGAAAAAACAAAAACCATTCATAATGGCCACCCTCATGTCATGGAACTGTCGCGGTTTCCACCGAAATTTCCTTGACATCAAATCTATAATAAATGTGTATCATCCTGTGTGCTTAGCAATACAGGAAACAAATTTGAAACCCGAACACCATGCAAAACTTCGGAGGTTTTCTTTCGTCAGGAAGGATAACATTGCAGGCGAGCGTGCCAGTGGAGGTGTAGGTCTCCTCTCCTCACTGGATTATCCCTCAAATGTACTTCAATTGACGACATCCCTCCAAGTTGTCGCTACTCAAATAAATTTTGATATTATTGTTTCATTTGTTTCTTTGTATTTGCCTCCAAATGAGCACATTTATCAGCAAGATTTAAATAATCTAATAGAGCAGCTGCCTGAGCCTTTTATCATAATAGGAGATTTTAACGGCCATAGTCCACTCTGGGGAAGTAAAGATACAAATTGCCGAGGAAGACAAATAGAGCAGATGATCGAAGATCATAGCCTTTGTCTCCTAAATAATGGGCAAGATACGTACTTCCATGAGCCTTCAAGGACATTCCACGCTCTCGATCTTGCCATCTGTTCCCCATCTCTGTTGCCATTTTGCACTTTTAGTGTCGGAAATGACCTGTACAACAGCGATCATTATCCTATTTTTGTGTCTCTTGCACGAAGAGGAGCAAACCCCGTGTCGAGAGTCCCTCGTTTTATCCTGGACAGGGCAGACTGGGAACTCTTCTCTTCCGTTGCAGAGCTGACAGAGGAAATGGTAGAAGGTGTGCATATCGATGACGCTGTTGAAGCTGTTACTAATACTATTATTCAGGCAGCTATGCTTTCGATTCCTAGAACATCAGGAAAAACACTAAAATATTCGAAACCGTGGTGGAATCGCGACTGTCATGAAGCACTGAAAAAACAGAAAAAAGCATGGGGTATTTTTCGTAGATATCCTACTTTGCGAAACCTCATAGCTTTTAAAAGAGCCAAAGCAAATGCACGGAAAGTAAGAAGGCAGAGCCAGAGGGATTCCTGGATTTCATATGTGTCCTCAATAACATCCTCTACGCCTAGTAAGCGGGTTTGGGAAAGAGTTCGAAAAGCATGCGGAATGTACAAAGACCACTCACTTTCCTTTCTGGAAAAAGATGGCCGAGTGATTAGCTCCATAGAAGAAATTGCAAATACAATTGGTGAGACATTTGCTGCCGTTTCTTCCAGCCGAATTTACTCACCTGCATTTCTTTCTATCAAGCAACGCTCTGAGAAAAATCCCATCGCTTTCAACTCTTCCAACTTTGAGCCGTACAATAGAGACTTTACTATGGTTGAACTAAAGAGAGCTTTGTTGCAGACACATAGGTCTTGTCCGGGTCTGGATGGCGTGTATTATGAAATGCTAAAGCATCTGTCCTGTAAGTCACTGAGTGCCCTTCTCACACTTTACAATAGAGTGTGGAAGGAGCGTACATTTCCCAGTGCATGGAGGAGAGCTATTGTCATTCCTATTGCGAAGCCAGGGAAAGACCCGAGGAATCCCTCGAACTATCGGCCAATTGCCCTTACCAGCTGTGTTTGCAAACTGTTTGAAAAGATGGTAAACAGCCGCCTAGTCTACTTCTTGGAAAAGAATAATATTATATCGCCTTATCAAAGTGGTTTTCGAAAGGGGAGAACAACCGTAGATAATATGCTCCTCTTAGAGACATCCATTCGAAAAGCTTTTGTAAGAAGAAATCACCTTGTCTCAATTTTCTTCGATATAGAGAAAGCCTATGATAAGGCATGGAGATACGGTATAATTCGCGATCTTCACGAGAGTGGCTTGCGCGGCAACCTACCAATTTTCATTCAAAATTTCTTGAACACTAGAACTTTTCAAGTAAGAATTGGCTCTGTTTTTTCGGATGTTTTTGAACAGGAAGAGGGTGTGCCTCAAGGCTGTGTGCTCAGTGTAACCCTGTTTAGTTTAAAAATAAATTCTGTACTAAAAGAACTTCCTCCCACCATCTTGGGATCTCTATATGTTGATGATCTGCAGATTAGCTGTCGAGGAGCAGACATGAGATATGTAGAGAGGCAACTGCAGATGGCTCTGATTAAGATCCAAGAATGGTCAGACAAACAGGGATTTACATTTTCGAAACAGAAAACTGTCTGCGTGCACTTTTGTAGGAAGCGAGGTCTCCATCCTGAACCTGAGTTATACTTGAATGGTACAATTATTCCAGTTGCGCCTGAAGTAAAATTTTTAGGAGTGACGTTCGACCGAAAATTGACTTTCCTTTCTCATGTTTTAAACCTGAGAAAGAAGTGTCTAAAAACACTAAATATTTTAAAAGTGTTGGCGAACACCTCCTGGGGTGCAGAGCGTTGCTCCATGCTTCGCATTTACAGAGCGCTTATCCGCTCTAAACTGGACTATGGCTCAGTTGTTTATGGATCCGCTCGGTCATCTGTTTTGTTAAAACTGGATCCTGTTCACCATCAAGGTCTGCGGATTTGTTCAGGAGCTTTCAGGACTTCTCCTGTGCAGAGCCTGTATGTTGACTGTAACGAACCATCACTTTATCTGAGGCGTGAGCAATTGTCCCTTTTGCAATATTTTAATACTCTATCACAACCTGAACATCCCATTAAGCTGTGCTTACTTGATAATGAGTGTAACAGATTATTTGAAACACGTCCATCCTGTGTTCCTACTTTCCCTTTAAGAGTTCGCCCTGTCATTGAGGAACTCTCCCTCTCTGATATGGACCCCCAAGCAGTACAGAATTTTGAAATTCCACCTTGGGAAAATTCACGGATCCAGCTTCTTGATGTTTTTAAACATCACGTAAAGGCGAGCACTAACGAGATCGTTTACAGACAAATTTTCGCTGAGCACAGGCACAAATATAGCAGTTATTATCCGATATACACAGATGGATCAAAGTCAAATGATCATGTCGGGATGGCTTTTGTATTTGAAAATTACATAGAGGGCAGATGCCTGCACCATGCTTTCTCTGTCCTAACATCTGAACTAACTGCAATATATTATGCTCTTTTGTACATCTCAAAGCTCTGCCACAAAAAGTTCATAGTTTACACAGACTCGTATAGTGCTCTTAAATCCTTGGGAGCTTTTCCCAACGCTCAGAATCCTGTGGTAGTGGATGTTCTCAAAATTCATAGAAATTTAATGATACGAGGATATGAAATCCTGTACTGCTGGGTTCCCGGGCATACGGGAATAAAGGGAAACGAGCTTGCAGACATCGCGGCAAAATCTGCTGTCGAACTGTCCAGTCGCCTTATCCCTTTTAGAGACATCTGCTGTGTCATCAAGGGAAAGATACGAAAAAAATGGCAGCAAATTTGGGATGTTCAGCATCACAACAAGTTGAGAAACATCAAACCTAGAATTGAGCATTGGGATTTTGCTGGAAATCGTAAAGAGGACGTTCTTTTGACTCGACTCAGAATTGGTCATACCAGAGTCACACATAGCTATCTTCTGAAAGCTGAAAATGAGCCTGTTTGTTTTAATTGTAATGTTTGTTTATCTGTTCGTCATATTTTAATTGAGTGTCAATGTTTTAATAGTCTTCGCCAGAAATATTTTAATAGCTGTGACTTACCTCTCGACCGTTTAATCGGAAGAGAGGTCAATTCTAATTTATTTTATTATTTAAAAGAGATTGGCTTTTATTACCAAATGTAATTTGTTTTGAAGACTGTGTCTTGAATGTTAATATGTGCTTTTAACTTGTTTTTATATGACTTCATCCTCTGGATTTGGTACATTTATCTACTTGTTTTTATTTATTGAATTTTAATGTCATCAATTGTAATCATCTCATCTTTTGTTTGGCGCGTCATAATCATCTCTGGTTTTTGCGCCATAATCACTCACTCACTCACTCACTATATTCATTTCTTGACGATGAGAAGAAAGCTCTACACGGAGATCTTTCCCTAGGCAAATATCCAACATTTAATTCGCTTGAATTACTTAGAATAAAAAATAATCAAGAGAAATACCACTTCTCTGCACCAACTCTTTGAAGCTGTGAAAATATAATTCTCTTGAAAGAAATATATTCAAGAATGCACCGGGGAAAAAGAAACGGTAAATAAGATAACATTAATTTTGCAATGGGAAAACTATGACATGTTCAGAAATGTTTCCTCACAATAACCATAGCTTCGATCTGGAAGGTAGTTCCTGACGATGATTGCAAGAAGATAATCCAGCTGCTGGCCCGTCCGATAGTAAAAATAGAAGGGCATTCAATATGCCAAGTCCACCAGAGGTAACGTCCCTGAACACTGGTAGTTTGGGTCCGAGGTTCAAATCCCTCAAATGGCTGGTTACAATGTCGTTTTCGTGGTTTTTCCCATGTGTAATGTGTTAATACGAGCCAGTTTCCCTTAGAAAGTCCCCCACGAAGGCATCCCTCCCTTTTATGTAGTGTCATAATTCAGAGCACGTAAAAAATAGCAATAAAAAAATAATCCAGTACGTCATTGTCAAGTCATCAGTATAAGTTCCCTCTTACACCCCCTATACAGCCTTAAGCCGTGGTTAAATGGAACACTGATTGTCGTATAATTGAATAAGAATTCATTTGAGCTTTGGTAGGAAAGCAGTATTGAAATAAACAGTTATGCATGCAATTTAATATCAAGCTTTGTGATAAGAATATTATTCATTTTTTACATAATTAATTATCGCATAATTTTTTCATTTGATTTTTAATTAAAAGAAAGGCATTTGCACAACCATTGCTAATTTATCAGCATTTAACTCTGAATAAGGAAACAAAAGAATTACAGCCAGTAAAAATTAAGAGGTTTATTTGAAAATAATGTGAAATTGTTTAAATCTAATTAAAATGCATCCTAAGCCACGTCATTTGGATTAAAAAAATTAATATAAAATTAACCCTCTTGTGTTGATAATTTCCAAAAGTGACCAGTATTTCGTAAAGTCGAAGCAAACACTTTTACTAAGCTTTACCTCTCTAAGATGACCACCTCCACCGAACACCAAAATAAATTAGAAACGTGGATGGTCGTCTTAGAGAGGATTCAATATGTTTTAAAAGAAATACTTTTCAATATTTCAAAAGTAATGAACCCTCCTGTGGCGATCCCTTCCAAAAGAGAACAGTATTTCCAAAAGTATAAACAAACACATATACTTAACATCATCTCTATAACTTGATCACTCACCTCTTACGAAAACCAAAATAACTAGGAACCTAGATGGACATCCTAGAAGGGATTCAGTGTATTTGACTCATAGAGTTACATTTATAACAATTAGGTGAAAAAAACTTATAATCGGTCAAAATGCTTTTAAAGCACTGAACACTGGTTGTTCGACTTGACTCAATTTCTAGCGAAAACGACTGGCTGCATGAGTATTTTCGTGTTTTTCCCGAGGTGTTACATAGATACGAGCCTGTTCTGTTAGAAAGTCCTTCACGAAGACATCCGCGATGGTTTTTGAAAGACGTCATTTAGTTCCACGGTAAACATTAATACAATAGAGTCGAAAAAAATATACTTTAAGAATAAATATTAAATAAGAAATAATTAATTGCGAAAACTAGCATTTAGAAATATGTAGTAAAATTTTAGAGTTTTAGTTTAATTATTTGAAACTTCGAATTTGACATGCGTATAAGAATTTACTCCGCATTAATTCCATCATTCCGGGTGATCGGCCTACGACCTGAATTTGTTTTCGGAACTGAGAGAAACAAATCTATTTAAGAAAAAGTGGGAAAGAAGATGCGATTTTCCTAGAGGGCATTCGGAAAAACCTTCTTTTCAAATGATCTTGAGAAGCTGCAGCTAGCTCAGCATCTTACCCTTAGCATCTCCCTCAAGACAGCGCGCTGTATAACCCTATAGGTTAAATGAGAATTTGACTGTTCTCTCCATCTCCGATTAGCGATAGTGTTTGATGAGATTTTAGAGTTCCCCTTTTTTTCCGTTTTCTTATTTTTCTGCACATTTTTTTTTCCAGGGTAGCTTTTTATCCTGCTCATCAACTAGTGGCGTAAAGCTCAAAATTCTGAGAAGATTAGTTTGACTGTTAAATAATTGTTTGGGGAAATCATTTGAACGCAAACGATGCACAGTCTGGCGTGCTGGAGATAGAAATGTTTTTCCCCGTACAGTGTTGCCATTGCTCGATTTGAAATCGTTGAGTTTGTTAATAAAAATTCGTTGATGTCGGACAGAATATGAAATAGGTAATAAGACAAATTCCAAATTAGGGCTTCCAAGTGCTCATATTTGATGGAAGATTATGTTATTCAAAATTGGATGGCTCTAGGTACCATTGTTTAATCACAATGCGAGAAACACACATACATTTTATGAAGATTCTTCATTATTTAATTTCTTTAAATATAATACAGAGATCTAACATTTAGCGGCAACAATTTGAAAAGTGAACAGACATTTAAACTTTTCAACGCAAAATGCCAAAACGAAAATAAAAGCTCTTCTGAGCTAACGCCCTTTGATCAAAAAAATGTGAAAATTTTCAGATTTAAACCGTCGTCAAAAGGGTTTGTTAAGGCATTTTTACGATTTCGCTGAGCTCACAATCTACCAGTCTGCAGCTGCACTCACTATACAAACGCCCTTTATTTTTAGCATTAGTGTTAAACATCGTTTTCATCGCCCTTACGCCATATACAATTCAACAACAAAACTGTAAAAATTTTAAAAGCATATGTTTAGAATTCCCGATGTAGAGGTTAAGAACTGGCACCCAGTTTTTCTATTTTTTCCCAGTTTATCATGCCAATGTTCAGGTTTTCTTAGTAAAATGGCTTATAAAATTTTATTTTTTGTCTTTTTACTTCCTTGTGCAAAGTAAAGGAAGTATTGTCCCAAATTTATCAAATCACAAAATTTAAAAATAGTATATCTGTAAAACTTCCGATAGACAGTTTTATGCCCTAGTGATAAAAATGTTTTATTCCATTAGATGTTGCCACTGCTCGCTTTCAAATTATTGAGTATAATCAAAAATTCGTTAAAATTTCACAAAATATAAAATAAATAATAAAATAGTATATTACATCATTCTGTGAAAATACTGAATATTTTTAATTAGATAGATAACGAATTAAATGCATTTTATTAGTTAAATCAATTCCATTCAAAAGTAAAAAGAGAATATTTAGACTCGTATCTATTGTTTTCAAATAGCTTAGATTGTTAATCCCAATAAGAGAATTTTATATGAATGATAAATATCTTACATTTTACTGAATGGCAACAGACTCAAATGAAAAGCTAAACGACGTATTTATAGTGATTCGACGCAAAATCCCACTTTGAGGCTAGGCTCACCAACGGCCGAGCGGTAAAATCGCTGAACACTGATAATTCGGTTCGGATTCGGATCCCGGAGAAGAATGAGCTCGCTGCATGGGCGCTTTCGTGGTTTTCCCCCCATATGTAACGAGTATACGAATTAGTTTTCTTTAAAAAACTCCTCCCCGAAGGCATCCCTTCCCTTAAGCAGACGATCGTCGCGTGCTTAACGTAAAATAAACCGTAATCAAATAAACCAATCCAATACATTTCGAAACTTTATAGCCCTTTTGGGCTTTAAGGAAAAAGAAAATAAAGGGAGAAATAAAGAAAAGAAAAGAGAAGAAAAAATGTATATCTTCTCTTTTGAAAATATTCCTCTAGAAAATTATAAATACGCAGGTGTGAAACATAGTAAGAAAAATCGGGTCATTATAGGAGATAAAAAATTAATTTCCGTAATATAAAATCTGAAAACTTAGATTTTTTAAATTTTTTTTTACTTTTTGTTTATTTATTTATTTTATTTTGAACACGTACAATCTCGCCCTGCACCACAAATGTACAACACAGGGCTTACAAAAGTAAGTTAACTAAACATTAAATATTGCATGCGTAAATAAAAGAAACAGAAACATAGAACAGCAGCCTGGAGTTCACTGGCCAAGTCATGCCGAACATTTTCAAATCGTTCTGCAAGCACAATCTAGGGCCATTGAAGGTAGAGCACGAAATATTCCTGTGTTCCATATCTTGAAGTACTTTTTCTGTCCATTCATATAAATTATTTGATCTTAGATTGAAACGAAGCATGCAAATTTACCGTGCCCAGATAAAAACTGAAATAGTTTTTTAAATTAATAGAGAGGAAAGATTCGGGAATGCAGTCTATAGCAAATAGAAGGAAAGAACTTTTTGGTGCCCCGTAATTAAAATTTGTGGAGTTAAAACTCAAAGCGTGTGTTAGTTGGAATTCTTGGTATTTTTAGATACTAAGTGTAACTAGTGGAAGATAATTTTAGCTGGAACTATTGAAGAAATATCGCCAACTTCAGTGCTCCGAGTTAGAATTGTTACACTTGATTATCCCTTATACTTGTCCTGGCGCCAATGGCACTTTTAACCGTCCCTGTCTTTTCCCTTCCCTTGTCTCTGCGCCCCTTGAGAAAGTAATATTCAACATCCTCCTCCCACTGGGGAACTCAGGGTCTTGGCGACACCAGGGCTGATGCTCATGAGACTTGGAAAAGGGCTGGCGCCCCCATGCTCCAAAGCTTTGTTTATCCCGCGAGAAAAAATCTCTTGTAGGGGGGGGAGAGTAAAGGAATGATATGGGAGAGAGTTATTGTCTTCGATGTTAAGCTCTCGAAATCTGTCTTCGCGAAACTGATAGCAGAAAATGGAATTCTCGGCCATTTTAGACCAGTCGCAACCATACAGTAGTATTCATTAAATAATTGCAGTAATGGCGATAAGTGTTTTATGCATTTATCCTATTTTTATTTTTTTGCCAACAAGAGGAATTTTTTTTCTTTGGGATATCAGAATATTTTTCTTTGTCCTCGTATTTTATTGAACTCTATGTTCCTTGTAGAAGGATCTGTTTGGATTATTTAACCACTCAAGAGCTACCTTCCTGACGGATGGCTTTGTGGAGCACTTTCTAACGGACACTGGGAAAACGCCCATGCAACCAGCCGTTCGCCGAGATTCGTGTTCTTTGTTTTCGTACTCTAGCTTCCTAAAATAGTTATTATAAAAAGGTAAAACTCTAGCTTCCTAAAATAGTTATTATAAAAAGGTAAAATATAATGGTTTTAATGAGTCCGGCTATACTAGAAGTAGTACGTAGAAGATAAAAATGTTATATTTCGAGCAGTAGTAATACATTTCTTTTACTTCATTGAGTTTTTAATCAGAATGAAAAAAACAATATCTTAAGGTTTTCTGTATACCTTCTCATTTCTTAAAAATTTTTGCGTTTTCGGATTACATTTAAAACATAAATAACTTTCGCTTTGCCGAGTGGCTACTCATTGCTTTTGAATCGCTGAGTCTACACAGTGGCTTGCTAACCGTAGTGCATTGCTGATGGATTCTTGATGATAATGTGATTTTTATCGTAAGCATTTTAAATGTTAGACGATTTTTGCTTTTTAAAGTAATGCCGCAAATTTACATTGCCATAAGGGCTTAAAATTTATCCTATAGAACAGGGTCTATTGTAATACATGTTGTTTATTATTTTGCACAAAGCAGTGCAAATGCGAATGTATCGTTACTAATTCTAGAAGAACAATGTGGAATTCGGTATTATCAAAGCTTCCAAACGAATAATATTGTAAGAATATATGTAGAGTCATTAGGTTTTTCAAAAAAAAAAAAAAAGAAAAAAGAAAAAAAAAAAAAAAAAGAAACAAGAGCAAAGCTTTCGCCGGATATGAATTCTGTATTTCTCGATTATGAGATGGACATGCTTCCAGTCGCACCAAGCTGCCACGCAGTAAGAAAGTAAAAAAATTCCTTACATTCTCCTCCACTTAAATGGCAAGTGCGGAAGAAGGGACCCAGGCACCGAATCCTGGTGGTGACGAATCATCGCTACTGTATTTTAGTTCGGGAGCCACTGTTTTCTTCTTCTTTATTTTTTTTTCATTCTTCCGAAGCTCAGAAACATGAAAAATCAACGATGCATTTGTCGGGGATTTGAACTTCGGCCATACCAAATGGTAGCCGAACGTGCTTCCGGTCATACTACGAAGGCATGCGGGAAGGATACCTTGCACAAGCACTACTAATTATTAATATTCGTGCTCGAATCATCGTATTAGTAGTGCAATGAAAGAACCAATACTTATGTTCAAGTCATGCGAATTACATAGCAACCACAATATAGATGTTAATATATCTAACTAATATAATTACGCATTAATAATTATCTCTCCACAGGAATATGTAGTATATAATTTGTAATACAATGACTGGATATGTGCCTAAATGCGTTGATAATATAGTTGAGGCATGTTTTATTCAAGATAGCATATCTATTAGAAGAGCTTGTAGCATTCTATTTGAACCTTTGACTTCTGGCTCCCTTCTAGCTGCTCCTTTAAAACTTTGCGAAGATGAAATTATTCCCATAGAATTTCAAAATTGAGACGAGAAAAATATCATATTCCCGTAGAATTTTAAAACTGAGACGATGAAAATATAATAATATTCTGGTAGAATTTTAAAAACTGAGATGATGAAAATATAATATTCTGGTAGAATTTTAAAACTGAGACGATGAAATATAATATTCCCAAAAAATTTCAAAATTGAGACAAGGAAAATATAATATTCCCAAAGAATTTCAAAACTGAGATTAGGAAAATATAACATTCCCGTAGAATTTCAAAACTGAAACGATGAAAATATAATATTCTCGTAGAATTTTAAAACTGAGACGATGAAAATGTAATATTCCCATAGAATTTGCGGTAATGAAAACACAGTATTCTGTAAAATAAATACCACTATATATTTCCGTAAAACTAGTTCAAAATTCGATATAGTTCGTTTAATTCGATCAGTTTTCTAAGTTTTTCTGATAAATTATCTTTTAATAGCGAAACTAAACATTGCCGAATTTTAATAGAGATAATTATGTTTATATCTATCTCGTTTCTATTTTAGTACTGACATCATGCAGCAATTCACTTCTGTTGTAAATGGGGTCTTTTTTAGCCCAAAGGGGCGCTAGGCCAGAATGATTATTAGACTCGAAAAGGCATTTTGCGTTGAATCCCTTAAATGTGATGGTGCACTTTTGCCACCAAATATTATGCCTCTGTATTATATTTAAAGAAACTAACTAATGAAGAATTTGCAAGAATATATGTATGTTTCTCGCATTGCGAAAAAACAATGGTTCCTAGAGTCATCAAATTTTGAATATCGTAGTCCTCCACACGAACATGGGCACCTAAAAGCTCGAATTTGGAATTTATTTTATTGTATATTTCATATTGTTGCGTTCTACGGGCTGGTGGATTTAGAGTAACACTTGGATGAAGAATTAAAACGCAATTTATTCGCCAGTAAGCACTATTACACAGAACAGTTCGAAGGATACATTTACACTCGTCGAAAAGCTATGACAAACACGCTGAAACACTCAGCAACACAGCCTTCAGGCTAGGTTGAAGAGAGCTTCACGGCAAAGCACTAAAGGTCAGCTCCCGACTCAGGCAATCTCTCTAATCTCTGAAATCAAGCCCAGCTCAGGCAATGCATATATAGCTTTAACCTACTTTCGAGTATATTCTCGAGAGTATTGCTAAAACCGTGTTCTAGAATGTTCTCGCTCCGCCTGTGACATATCGCCAATTTTGTCGTCGAATATCGCCAAATGGGCGATTTTGCGCTAAATCTGGCAAACCTAATCCCGCCGCTGTCTCACCGCACTTCGCAATAATATTTCATAAAACCTTACCGAACTTTTGAATAAAATCTCAACAATTTCAAAGAGAGCAGTGGCAACAGTGTAGAAATTAAATTATTTTATCTCCAGCGCGTAAGACTATCAGTATAAAATTCTAAAGATATGCTGCTTTTAAATATTTTTAGCCGAGGACGTAGCTAGTGTTTCCAGTGCTCAGGTACAACTGAAGAATTTGCGCCCCTTTCAGTTTGCCAAGAATGGAAAACATTTCATTAAAAATTTCGTAGCAATTTGGCGCCCCTTGGATGCTGCGCCCAGGGACATCTTTTGCTCCAGCTTAGCTACGCCACTGTTTTTAGCCTAAAGTGGCGTTAGCCAAATACTCAAGAAACGTGTCTATGTCTGTAAATGAAGAAAACATCCATTTGAGCGTAATGTAAAATCTGAAGGCTTTTCAAATTTTATTTTTTTATTAATATAACTTTCGTGTAGTTTCATAAGAAACCTTTTCTCTTTTCTATATCACATTTTTTTTTACCTCTCTTTTTTAAGGATTCTTATTTGCATCGGATTCATTGTTGGTTTTGACACGTACGCCCATCTTTTATTTCTGTATTGTAGATTGTTTGCTACCCACACATAGCTTTCCACATGAAATATGCATTACTTGATCTCTCAAATAAATTAATCTCTCATCTCATTATCCTTATTATTATTTCTTAGAACTCTGAACTGATCTGAAGAGAGCAAAAAAATAAATGATTGACAGAGAACGAAATTTAATATAATTTACTGCCTAACGTATTAACTTCATTTTAAGTCATCTTTTTCGTAACCTTTCAAATACAAAATGGCACAGATGTATAAGCATATTGAAAAATATCACTTAACTTGTAAGTTCTCTGAATGCCATATGGAATTAATTAGATACGTACGTATAATTTGTTCTCACGGTGAAATGACTTGAATTAGGTGTGGGAGTATTTGTCGTGGGTGTTCAAGGCTGATGCATTCATTATATACTTTCCTGACAACTCTTCAAAATAAATTAATAATTAAATAGAACTCTTCCTTAACTTGTCAGTTTGTATACTTGAATTATTCATAAATTTAAAAGAAAATTTAAAATCCGATTTCTTGATTCTTTAATAGAATTTTACTTTTTATGTTTGGCCCAAGGGGGTCGTTAACACAGAAAGGCTGTTAGTCTCGAAACGGCATTTTTCGTCGAATCACTAAAAGCGTTCAATCACTGTTCAGTTTGTTGCCACCAAATATAATCGCCATGTATTAAATTTAAAGAAATTAAATAATAAAGAATCTGCTTGTGAAAAAACAACGATACCTAGAGCCATCGAATTTTGAATAGCATAGTCCTCCACTCAAATATGGGAACCTGGAAACCGGAATTTGGAAATTGTTTTATTAATGGATTTCATGTTTTGTAACACTTTAACGAATTTCTGATTAACAAACTCAACGATTTCAGAGCGAGAAATGGCAACACTGTACGGTAAAAGGGAAAAAAAAAAAAAATCTCCAGCACGCGGGAGTGTGTACCGGAAATTCTAAAGATGTGCTCTTTTAAATATTCTGCGATATTGCTGTTGAATTGAATTTTATGGCTTAAGTGTGAACAACATGATATTTAATAAATAAAGGTAACACACGAAACGTTAAAAAAACGCCCCTTTTGACGTAATATAAAATCTAAAAGCTTTGAGATTTTTTTTAAAATTTTGAATGAATTCATTATAATAGTATTTTGCCTGTCCTATGGCTATTGTTTTCTTCGGCTTCTAAATAGAGTGGAAATTGGTAGTGCATATAAGAAAAGAATTTTTGAAGTTAGATGTTTTTCCCCATATACAATCCATTTCGCTTAGAAAGGCCTCCATGAAAACATCCTTCCCCTTAGGCAGATAGCCCTCGAGAGCTCCAGAGTTTCAGTCCCGGAGAGGGCGGTGCTTATTTTTCACGTCTCCTACTTCCTAACCTAAGTTGGTGAAGTAATTACTCTACAAAACCTAATTACTCTACAAGTGGTGCCCGAACTAAAAGGTGATGGACGATAATTCGTCACCACCAGGATTTGACGACTGGGTGTTCTCATCCCCAGTCGCCCTTTAGAAGGAGAGTGCGCAAATGTGATGAAAAGTGGAGCGGATAAATTTTGAATCATAATGTGGGAAAATCATCAAGTTTGGGTATTTCGACTCGTAATTGCATATTTTTCATACTCCTGTTTACTGTAAAGTATGATAATAATGTTGAATCATATTTTCCCCGTGCATGTTTTCGTGGTGTTGTAGTTCGTCCGGCTAGCTGTTGGAAGATAAGTGTTTCGAATTCCAGGTAGAAAGCAGTTCAGTTTTCACGTTTCTCGCTCCGAAGAACCTAGCATCTGTACACGTGTGGCTTCTCTTTATTTAAAAGAAATTATGTAATTTTCGAACATAAATAGTTTATTTAAAATACCTTTTTTTTTAATACATATAATGAATTTTCTGAAAAGCAGGTCCTGGTCACACTCTTCTCGGTCATGCTCAGGTTCAATAATCAAAGCTGTCCCTTTTTGCGTGTGGTAAGAAATGGCGCCGAAAGAGTTTGACTTCAGTATTATCCCAGTCTTTAGTCCATCAGTCCAATCATTCACGAACAGGAATGTACAGTATAAGCCTGGATCTCTCCCATCATCTCATTATTTTTATAACAGTAACATAGTCTTATTTTTATGTAGGAGATCAAGAAAACATGGAGAAAACCGGAGGGAAAATCTATTGTGATGAGTTTAGTGTTATAATCTGTACTTAGAGTGATTTATTGAGAGGGAAAGTTCCAAGAAGCGATGAATGGCTAGTCTATTTAATGATAAATGCGACCCATTCTAATCCAGTAAATCTGGATTTGATGCCAAAACATCAATGTTAGATATAATATAAATTCACCGCGCCTCTTGGAATTACATAAAATCCTTGTTTCTGTGCATTGCATTGTATCTGATATTGTTATAACTCTATTATTTACATAAGTACTGTAAGTAAAACATGTAAATTCTTTATAAAAAGAGAGGTGAAATACATTTCTTCAACGCTCTCTTCTAGAACTATTTTCATCTTTCACTTTCAAGTTTTAAAGTAAAAATATGAGAATGGATTCGAAGAAATCTGAGTTCTCAGAAGATTTCTTTGGTGATGTGTACACGTTTTGAATTCTGGGAGTTTTGAATGATTCTTGGAATACTCTCGACGTATGATAGGAAGACTTATTTCAAGAATTTTGTTAAAGGAGAATCTTTTCTTATGGGATTTCTGGATAAATCTAGAAATAAGCTATGAATACAGAATTGCCCTTATGCCCACTGGAGATATGTTCTTTGACTGTAACAACGTCAAAGTCTGTGAGCTCTAGGAACTGTGGTCTTGTAAGCAGGGTCCAATTACAATGCTGTTCGCACGTTACGTTTTAGACGAATTTCATTGTAATTACAGAAATATTTTATCTAAACTTTTATGTTTTAAATATTCTATTTGATAACACTTAATTCTTCACTATCTTTATAAACACCGTAATTTCAAAGACAAAGACTTTGTCGGACGAGGTAATTTATCCCATTGCTCTCGAACAGCATTCCAAAGTGTAAGGAGGTTGTAGATTGACGTTTGGGCAATAAGCTTTTTAAAAGACCAAAAGCGCAAAAATACATTGGTGACAGATCAGGAGATTTAATAGGGATATGAATGAAGGGTATGATACCCGTTTCTTGTTCCCTTTTCTTCTAGGAAATTAACAGTCGATTTTGATAGTCGTTGCTTGCTTTGTCTTGATGTAGTTCTATTGATTGATCACAATGTGTGTAAAGAGAAGGTGTGTAAAGAGTGTGATCACAATGTGTGTAAAGAGAAGGTGTGTAAAGAGTGTGATCACAATGTGTGTAAAGAGAATTTTCATATTTGAGAATTGGGTATAAAATATGTTTTTGATAATATGGGGATTTGATCTTAACATTTTTCTCCACTCTCTTTATTTTTAATTTGCCGTTATACGAAAAACCAGCAGCAATCCTAAATCCTTTAGAAAAACTTTCTTTAGGGTCCTTGAACCATGTTTTAAAATTTTTTCTCCTATTTGATGGTAATAAATGGGTCTCTTTTTATTGTATTTATTTAAGTTCACCTAAGATTCGTCAAATATGACAACATTTTTCCATTTTTGTCCGGATAAATGATTCTTATAAAGAATTCTGGAATGATCATGCAGATAGACGATGCACATTATGTTTTTTCACCATTTTAAGATTCAAATCCTTAGCCGCCCAGACGGAGGGGTGCTTGACTGCGATACCAAAGGGCCCGGGTTCGAATCCCGCAGAAGGCATGGATGTAAAACTGTCTGTTCCCTCATAGGAGTTAACGGTGGCCGCCTATTAGGTGCCTCCATAATAAAATGGTCACCGCTTCTGGCTTTAGGAGTCGCCAATGCCGTTATAGGCAAGTACCCGCCATTCGTAAAAAAAAAAAAAAAAAAAAAAAAAAAAAAAAAAAGACCATCTTAATGATTTTGCAACTGTCCTTTGAATTGGCGGATTTTCTTTTAACATTAAAGATCTAAATTTCGAAACATTCGAAACATTCCATTTTTTCCTTTGGAATAACTTTCCTACTTGAAGCTAAATTTTGCCGTTTTTTACTTCCTTGTACGAAGTAAAATGAAGTATTGTAATCACGAAGAGTTTCAGGCAACATATTTCAACAAAAATATCCCTTTTGACCGCTATCGAATGCAATTTAACGATGTTTTTGCGGGACATCTGTACGTTAGACAGAATAAAAGACTCTTTTCATACAAAAAAATTATTAAACTGCTTTAAAGTGAATTCTGAAGACAGTTTTTCGTGCTGTCTACGTACGTATGTATCACGCACAACTCATAAACGAGTGGCCTTAGAACGTTGAAATTTTGTATATAGGACTGATATAACATGTAGATGTGCACCTCGTATTTTGGTTGCAATCGGCCGCGCCAAACGTATATAACTATATTTATATATATATCCACTCTGTTACCCGGCTCAGTGATCTCAGTTTCTTTGCTCTTATATGTTTTGTAAATTGTGCATCTTTTGCTTTAAAAATGATTGAATTATGTTGTTCTTATCTTCCAGTTAAGGTTTTTATGCCTTTAGGAAATTTGCAAGCAATATTTGTAGAATTATCAACAATTTAAAAGCTGTGTAAGTGCGGTTAAACCTAATCTTTAAATAACATGGCGGACATTTTTGTTTACATTTGAAAAAGCAGAATAGTAGATTTGTTGCCAATTTAGAGATACTAAGCTTCACAGCAACAAAGATAACGCCTTCATTTATTATTGCGAATTAAAACATGCTTAATCCTTTCTGGAATTTTTTCGATGAAATAAGAGTTTCAGATTTACTTCGTAATTTTTAATATAGATATTTTGAGTTTTTATGTATTTTTGCCTTGTCTGAGTGAGAACTGAATTAATTGAATGAGAAATACTGAATTGTCTGTGAAAAACTGTTTCTTTTTTGTTTTGTTTGCTTAATTTCTTTTATACATAATGCTAGATTTATTATAATAATAGAATAGAATATGTGGCAACGATTACATAATTCTTCAAATGATATAAATTTTGTGCATTCTGATTTATAATATGAACGAAATATAACGCTGTTTAGTGAACCTAGCGCCAGAGTGTCGCTATAGTAAACAAATATAGTGAATTTTATAGATTGCATTTATTCTGTTGTGGTTTATGCGCTATCGACGAAGTAGATTCCAATAAGTTTAAAATGAAATGCAAGAAAAGATGCGTATAATTTAAAATTCCGTACAAGGAAGTCATGTGGTGTACACATCAGATTTTTTCTCTTTGTTTTTTACTTTACATATCGTAGCTTTAGATTTCGAAATCCCATAGCTTTCACAACGTTTCTTATTAACTATATACGAATAATATTCTTTCGAAAGAACACAAACATAGCGTTCCATCCATTACTTCTTTAAAAGTGGCATTTTGCGTGAAAACAAAACTGTCAAATAGCAAACGATAATTTATATTTTCAAAAATGTTATTGTATAAAAAAATTCGAAACGGAAGATTTTTTTTTTTGGCAGCAAAGCAAATTGATTTAAAAACTGTGCGAACAGCCTCTGATGAGCACAACGCTCTTTCAGGACTTTAAGCACTCATTTTTTATGAAGAAAAACACGATTGTGAGGAACTGCAAGATTATTTGGAGGCTTTTGTGAGCCTGAGCAATTATCAATCAAAAGAATAATATGCTAAATTAGGCTTCAGTTTTGTCACCTTGCATCTTTTGTAATAATGTATGAATTTAAGGTTTAGCGTAGTCCAACTACAGAAGTTTTAATCTGCACGTAGTTTCGTGTCCTATTAAAGATAGGCCCACGAATGGCTGATCCGCTGAGTCTCTGGATTTCGTTCTGGTTTAAATCCTAAGTGAAGAGGTTGGCTGCGTGGTTAGTTTCCTTGTTTTTCTCGATATGTGATGTGAATACCAGCTAGTTTTCCTAAGAGTGGGCTCCATGACGTCATCCCTTTCTCTAGGCAGATAGCCCTCTTGTGCTTAGCCATACAGGGTGTTTCAAGAAATCGGTTACAAACTTTCAGGAGAGATAGATGGCGATGAAAAATCACATAGCAATGCATAGTCGGGAACGCTTTCCTGGCGCGGTAGTGACAATACAAAATACAAGACGAAGAACACGAACAGGGGTAAGAAAACATGTTTATTATTCGTAATACGTAAGAGTAAGAAATAATATCAAAATCAGACAATAGTCGTCATCAAAGAAGATGTTCGATGTTATACCCGAGACCATGATGAGGGTCTCCCATATCCGGCGCATGGGACATCTGATGTTGTGGAAAATACCCGCCGTGTCCAGGGTTTCCCCAGCAGCTGCCAAAATATATCCAACAAATTCCTCAGCACTGTTAACAGGGGTTTTGTACACCAATGTCTTCACGTACCCGCAGAAGAAGTAGTCAATGCAAGTGAGGTCTGGCAATCTTGCTGGCCAATGCGCCGGACCACTCCTACGGATCCAATGTTGAGGATACATTGCATTAAGGTGGACACGCACATCTACTTTAATGTAAAGGGCTCCATTCAATGCTGAAACTATTATAAACATGTTTTCTCAGCCTGTTCGTGTCCTTCCTTTCTTGTGCTTTGTGTCTTCACTACCGCTCCAGGAAAGCGTTTCCGACCATGCAATGTTATGTGATTGTCCATAGTCTAGGTTACTCTATCTCTCGTGAGGGTTTTTAACCTATTTGCTGAAACACCCTATGTAGAAAAAACGTAACCTAACTTATGAAATACGTCTGGAAGAGAAGTTTTGTAATACCCAGAATTAATCTTGAAAAAATATTCAAATCTATGTAAATTAAATCGTTTACCCAATAAAAGTATTGGGGGGGGGGTCGTAAAATACCGAATATTGACAAATAAATGATTTTAAAGTTTAGAATTTTTGCAACTGGTCATTTGAAATTTTTGGATGCATATTAATATTTTTTCGCCATAAAACATTACGACGGTAAAGTTTTTTTTAAAAATCTTTGTTCAAAATTTAACATGTGTATTTGAATTTAGCGTGTATTTACTGGTATAACAGTTCCCTCTGCAAAATTTTAACTAATGGTGCTCCGGAAATGATATCTTGGAATTTCAATTAATAGTTTCTTTGGCGATATGAAAATAAGTTTTTCTTTCCTTTAACAACTTTCTTTCTGTTCTTTCACTTATGGGAAACTCTTTCCTCGGTGAGATTTTTTATTCTATCAATCCTATTTAAAAATTAAAATTTTGTATATTTTTGTACTAAATGTTATTTGAAACTTCAGGAATTTGCTTTATTTAAATTTCTTCTTTAAATAAAACTACATGTCTAACATTTAAAAGCCCGTTTCTGGCAAATGGCGTTTGTATTTAGACATTTTAACACATGAAAAATGCTTTTGCTTTTGAAGATTATGAACCTGAAAAGAATTATTACGTAAAATTTGGAACTTTATTTTATGCAATTTGAATTCGTGACAAAGCTAATAACACGTGGCAAAACATACCTATAAGGAAATGACAAGACATACGAATATCTATGACTAAGAGTCAGATGATGAAAGTGATTAATAAAACTGGTAGATAATTGTCATCAATGATTGCGGAAATCAGCATCGCATTTTTAACAACGTTTATTTAATGCTATGCGGAAAGTGGTAAAACGTACTGGCAGAATAATTTCCTCTAGTAAATAAAACAAATTTACGGAACAGAAGAAATATAGCTTAAAGATGTAAGGATTCATTCAGGTTCACTAACCAGTTATTTTAGGTTAATTTGCTTTTCTGTCCTTCTCGTTTCCCATTTTCCCGCTAGAATGTAAATTTCTAATCCGCGTTTATTCAAATGAAGTAGAAAAGTGTGAGTATTTAAAGATAGGTTTTAGAGAGCATGTTCCGTCTGCTGAAGGCCACGTTGCTAGTTGATTCTCTTGAGAGTTTTTCTGTAGTGATGCGTTATTTTCGCCATTAGGCTTGTCAAGCTGACTTTAAGTCAGCCAACTTCCGCGTTTCTCTATTTGTAGTTCTGTTAATCTGTATTATATGTATAATCTGTAAATTGTATAATCTGTTAGACCAAGTGTGTGAATCATTAAGATAGAATTGAAGAACACTATAGGTTTGTGCAGTGTTTGTGCGTCTGCCTGCCTGAGTGCTAACATGGCTGACAAAGAAAAGGATGCTCCAAACAAGCAAGTGCACAGAGTATGTATAGAAGAAAACTGAAATTTATGTAACCTTTCCCTTCTTTATTATTTTAGGTTTCAAAATGTGTATGTATGAGTAGATGTATTTTTTCTTAAAGACCATAAGAACGCTAATTTTCGTTATAAATTAGAAATAACCGCTTCCCTACTCCGCTCCATTAGAGATATATGGAAAGTTTTGCTGCGAAAATCTGTTTTTCTAGAGCCCACCAGCGGTTGGGCGGTAAAATCGCTAACACTGGTAGTTCCGACCCGGGTTCGATTCCAGGCGATAGAGCTGGCTGCATAAATGTTTTCGTGGTTTTCCCCATGTGAAACTTTATAAGGTATTTCTCTGCTTTCTTAGAATGCCTTCGTAGTGTAGTGGCCAGCACGCTCGACGCGTATTCGAGAGGTCTGTGGTTCGAGTCCGGAGAGGGCATTGATAATTTTTCATATATCCTGCTTTCAAAAAATGCCTAATGTCTCTACAGTAGCGCCTGAAATAGAACCTGGTGAATGATGATTCTTCACCAGCAAGATTTGTCGATTGGGTCCCCTAAAAATCCCAGTCGCCCTTTAAAAAGGGGGAGTATATAAGGTATTTCTCCCGACTTCTTAACATGCCTTCGTAGTGTAGTGGTCAACACGCTTGACGCGTATTCGAGAGGCCCGTGGTTCGCGTCCCGATGAGGGCATTGCTCATTTTTCAGATGCCCTGCTTTCAAAAAATACCTAGTGTCTCTACTACTTGTGTATGAACCAGATACCCTTACAGAATCCTCCCTTCCGTTAGACAGATAACCCTAGTATGCTTTGCCATAGTCAACTAAACCAAAACAAGTCTATTTCTATAGTCTTTACATATTTACACGAATGACGTGTTTTAATCTTCAGTTAGGCGTGCACATGAAGGAGGAGAAAATTCGATTTGTTGTTTGGAATCCCCAGAATCAATGGGAATGGGAGCGTTACACTATACTGTTAATATCAATAAGTATGTATGTTACTGAGTTTTCTGAAATACTTAATTGAGTATTTGGGGAAAAGTATCGTCTAAAAGATCTTCATTTAGCGACATGAAATCGTTTTTGAACGGAAGGCAAGATATTTTAGCATATTTTTCCTCTCTGAAGAAGAACGCCCAAAAATTACGAGAAACAAATCTCGAAGTTGAACTGCGGCGAACAGAAGTAAATAACGTAGCCAATTTAGAAAGAATATCTTCTCCCTGAAGAACAAAAAGTGAAATAAGATAAAAGGGCAGGAATTCTCCTCGGGGAGGAAGAGGAGGTAACAAAAAGAATGAAAGAAAGTTAATTACTACAACTACGTAGCTCAGAAATATTTTCTGAAGCTTCTGCCACTGAATTAGATTAGAATCTTCACATTTTTGTTTTTGCAAAAAATTACGATAGCTGGAATCATAATGAAGGTCGTCCGTAGGGTCTAAATTACTGCTGTTGTTCTATTTAAATTGCTTTATAATTGGTTGAGGAGGAGCAGACTGATGTTTGCTGGCTTTCTTTTTATTCTGTATGTTCGAAATACTCCACACGGAAGAAGGTAAGCTTGCTCGTTAAGTCAAAAAAGAAGACAGAAAAAATAGAGGGCAAGCTGCAGGTCCAGTAAGAAAGAATTTTCATTTATATGTTATTGTTCTGTTTTTGTGTTCTGAATTTTAATTTGGAATAATTCTCTTTTTAAATTGAGAATGAAATTACTTTTGAGTAATTATCATGGCAGGTTTTTGCATATGCTTAGTTTCCAACATTCAAGTTTAAAAAAAAAAAAAAATTATTATTTAATATTTTTAAATGAAGTCTTTTGTTTCCAAGTGCATTTTTTGTAATGAAAAGGGTGTAAATTAAAATGTTGGACACTGTTGCTTGACTTTCAGTTGGAAGGTTTAGAAGAAGCATTGAAATATTGACTCAAAATAATTGAAATGTGTGTGGGATCTAATTTAGGTTTACTAAATTTAACTACTAGATTTTAATTTGTGATCCCTATCCTGATTTCTTCCTCTTGCATTTATTTCTTCGCCTGGATGTAAATGAATTAACTAAACGAAAGTATTTAAATTTTTGGAACGAAATGTTAGACAGACTGAGATTTCGCTGTGAAAACGCACGTTTGCTAGTTTTTCTCCAGCGTTCAGTTTAGAAGCGGCTTCGCATTCTGGCCGTTCAGTTAGTATATTGCCAGTGTAGGTTTCTAAGTCAGTCTGTTAGACTGAATTAAATTGTATGGTCTAGCACAGGGATGAGCAAACTACGACCCTCTGGCGAACTCCGACCCACCCGAAGGTTTTATCCGGCCTGCGGATAGCATTTTAATTTGCCGGTCCGAGGCAAATTAAAAGAAAGATATATTATATATCCATCTTCTTTTCTACTTTGTTTAAATATTATTTTTTTTAAATTCCTTTTTTTTTTTCAAAGGGCTGATGATCTTCCTACTTTGCTATTTTTGTTCTACAAAACGTAAATTGTCGGAAATAGCAAGCACAAGCAGCTTTCAATCGGTAAAGTGTTAAAAGCGGAAGTTCGTTGTTTGTTATAGCTGTAGATGGTAGCCAACAAGGGTTATCTTTTTCTTGCGGAGCAGACATATGGGAATCCAATATAGGTGAATTAGACCTCTTAGGGAAAACCTGAATCTTAGAAGAAACTTATTTTAACTTAAAACTTAATAAAACTTAATGTGTTTGCTGAACATCTAGCTAAGAACGACTTATCTCGTTTCCCGAAGTTGAATTCAATAACCTCAGTAAATGAAAAGAAGCTTAAGAATTATGAAGATGGCTTGAGAAAACTGCATTTTGAGTTCGAACGAAGATTTCAAAATTTCACTGCCATTGAAAAAGATTTGGGTATTTTTACCATGCCTTTCAACGTAAATTATGAAGCAGTGAGGTCAGATTTGCAGCTTGAATTAATTGAGTTACAATCTAACAATCATCTCAAGCAGTTGTTTCTAAATATGCCAAAGTTAGAGATTTACAAATCATTATCGAAAGTAAGTTTATAGAGACATTAGGTATTCTAGAAGCATGAAAGATGAAAAATTAACGCTTTCGCCGGGAATCGAACCGCGGACCTCTGGATACCGTCCCAGCTTGCAGAGCCACTACACCACGAAGGCACGTAAGGAAGGCGGGAGAAATACCTTATGAGTTTCTCAAATTTAATATCTCGCGCCCAGAAAATCAGTGCTATGTTTGCTTCATCTTATATATGTGAACAAGTGTTTTCAACTATAAACCTTAGAAAGCATTATTTCAGAAGTATACACTGACAGATGGGCATTTAGCCTCGTTCCTCAGAATCCGTACATCTCACTTCGAACCTCAATATAAGAATTTTTAAAAATGAAATCGCAATTTCATTCATCTCATTAACATATTTACATTTTAATAATTGTATATTGTTTTTAAAACTTTAGAAAAATTTATCTTGGCCCAGCAAACTTTTTTTTTCGATTTTTGGCCCGCGACGGAAAACTTTTGTCCATCCCTGGTCTGGCACTACATCTTAACCTTTAAATTTATAGTTAAATTAACCTTTAAATTAAACGTATTTTAAAACGTCGCCAACATTGGCGACCATTTGTCGACATTTGGATCCGGTTCCTGTGTAACTTAAATTGGTACTGTAATTTAACTCGAATGGATCCTTATCTGTAATTTTAACCGTATGTGCTTCCCAGTAATTTCGAGAAATGTAAGGCACTAACGATTTCTCAGCGGCCGCCGGATACTGTGTAAGACAAAAGAGAGCATCAGTTACCAATTTATAGTTCGGAGCTGATTCGAAGTATTGAGAGATCTCCGAGTTTATTGAGTAATAAACTTGTAAAGTCATCAGTTTTTTTTTTTTTTTAGGAGACGTGAAAAATGTGCAGTGTCCTCACTGGGACTTGAACTTGGACCTCTCAAATACGCGCCGGGTGAGCTAACCGTTGCACCACGAAGGCATTCGGAAAGCGGGGTAAAAATACAAGTGAACTGAAAGCAATAAACACAATTCTTAATAATTTTTTCTACTTTTTAATGTGATTGATTTAAATGAACGTTTATTAAAATCATGAGATGTCTAATTAGAAATATTCAATACTTTTATGACATTACAGTAGCTGGAGTCATTAAAACTATTATATGCTTTAGCTTTTTTTACAATAACTGTTCCGGGGCTGGAAGCTCAGGCGGCTAATTTTTAAAGAATATAAAAATACATATTCCATCCTCTAACACTCTATTGAGAATTCTAGAGATGTGCTATGTTTATATATTTTGTGATTTTGCTGAATTGAATTGAATTTTATGCAGCGTAAGTGTCTAGAACATGATATTCAACAAGTAAAATTAACACACAAAACGTTAATAATAAAATGCCAAAAAAAAAAAAAAGTTTTGTTAGCCATCTTACTAAGAAAGCTGAAGATTGATAAGATGAACTGAGAAAAGACTGAAAAAAATTAGAAAACGTATGCCAACACTTAACACTGCATCAAAAATCTAGACATATGCTACTACACCATTTTTTGTGATTTTGCTGTTGAATTGCATATGGCGTAACTGTAAAGAAATTGGTGCTTAATAATAAAGCTAAAAAGACAAAAAAAAAATGGCTTAGCAGGCTGAGTGCAACAGCAAACTGATAGACTGCGAGCTCAGGGACAGCGCAAAAAACCTTAACAAATTCCTTTAGGCGACAGTCAAAATCTGAACCCTTTAAAATTTTTTTTTTATTTTTTTTTAACCTAACTAGGCGAAGGGGCAATTTTTGTGGCGATTCACTATAAGGGGCGAATCGCTTTTAAATTGTTGCTACCAAATATTATCGCCCTATATTATATTTAAAGAAATTAACTAATGAAGAATCTGTATGAATATGCGTATGTTTCTCGCATTGTGATAAAACGACGGTACCTAGAGCCATCAAATTTTCAATAACGTAGTTCTCCACTTCGAACATAGGCATCTAAACGCCACAATTTTAAATTTCAAATTTATTTTATTACCTATTTCATATTTTGTAAAATTTAAAGGAATTTTTGATTAACAAAATGAACGATAATCACAATTCAATGATTTAATCATAATATTTTCAACAATTTCAAAGGCAGCAGTGGCAACACTCTAGGGCAGCGGTTGTCAACCTTTCGACTAACCATCTAAATAAACACTGAAAATTTTAAATACCACCTCTACATTTTACAATGATTATTTTTCATTTTCCCAATAGAAATATTAAAAAAAAATACATTTTGCCATTTGCACAACCTATTGGCTATTTGTATTAAATATACATACAGAAAACATAGATTAAAAACGGGTTACCATTTTTATTTGGGTTTCTATTTTTATTATCAAAATTTAAGTTATACTACTTTAATTCTAAAATTTAGTGCGAAATTTGGGCCTGTTTAAGAAAGGCAAATATCTTTGTGTCTGGTCTAATTTCACGTAGTTTTAACCGCAAATAGGGATCCACTTTTAATTTTGTTCTGTATTCAATTTTTTATCATAACATGGAAGAAAATCCTTTTCCACACAATAGGTTGTGCGAAAAGGGAATAAAAATTTAATAGCTTTACTTGAAATGTCTTTAAAGTTAGTTTTCTGTTCCGACAAAAGTTAACAAGTGTATTATTTTTGAAATCTTCAATTGGAGTTCCATAACAGGAAATTTCTATCAATTTTTCTTTTCTTAACGAAATTTTTGAATTTAATAGTTAAAAATACTTTTTCTTTGCATACCACCTATTTTTCTCTTGTGTACCATCGGCTGAGAACCCCTGCCCTAGGGAATAAAACATTTTTATCTCCAGTCACGAGACTGTCTATCGGAAATTCTAAAGATTTGCTATTTTAAAATATTTTAAATGTGTCAAAAGGGCGGCAAACTGATTTATAAAAACGTGAAATATTTCAGGATAAATTATAAATTTAGGTTCATTCCAAATAATGTTCTCCCATATTTTATGATTTATTTTTAAAATTTGTATTTTTAAATAATTTTTATAAATTTTCGAACAAATTTTGAATTATAACCTATAAATATTTTACCATCGTTTTAAAGCAGGTGTATTTCTAAGCATACCTGCAAAAAAATTAGAGGTTTTTTTTAATTCAAAATTTCCTAGGATATACATGAATTTACATATTGGCGCGTTTTGAAAGTTGGCATATTTGTTATAAGCGATAATAGCGAAAATGTGGTTTACGCACTTTGTTAAAATTATTTGAAAGTATGAATGATGACTCTTTTACCGTCTCTTATCTGCAATGAAAAAAAGGAAAGGAAAATAGGTTGCTATAAATTAAGAATTTCGCCAGGTGAATTATGTTTGGCGCAAACTTAAGAAAATGGACTAAGATAAGTTTTTAAATTTCTCCATAAATTTCGCACCAAATTTTACAAATTTATGTATATATAGGCATAATATGAGCCGTAGAATCGAAATATGGAAAAGAATTGCCATTCATTTCAGAAAAAGTCCGATTTTATGTCAGAATACCTATATTAGAACAATGCTATATATAAATCTAATATATATTGCTAAGTAGCGTTTTCGAGACATGGCAAACGCAATTCGAATTTCGTCAATCGGGCCAGTAGAACGGGAGATGTAGAACTGACTCCCCCCTTTTTTTGCAGTGCACATATGGCTATAGTGTACGTGCAAGATAAAGTTAGGTTCGCTATCCTGTACGCAAAACTGAACCTCAGTGTCGTTCATATACTAGATGCCATTTTTCGAACTTTGTAATACGACGAACAGGGCCGGATTTACGTATAAGCTACACAAGCTATAACTTAGGGCCCCCTTTTTCTTGCGAGCCCTCCAAAAATATAGTATAAATAGTATTAAAATATATTATAACAGACTTTTAAAGGGCCCTATATCTCAAATAGCGTAGGGGCTTGTCAAATCTAAATCTGGCTCTGTTTACAAAGAATGTAAAACGGTCTTGACAGGAAATTTTAATATCCATTTGGATTCTTCGATAGAAAGGGAGGTATTTTTATTAGTATGAAACATAGCCCAGTTTCCATATTTTTATTACGCAAAGTTTCGTTTCTGACCTTGTATGCAGATTCGGAAACCCAGATGTAGTAACTTGGATCCAGATGTAGTAACTACCATTCATTTTAATGAAAAAATTAACAAATTTTTAAAGACTTAACCTTCAGTAAATGCTATAAATACTGCATTTCTGTTTTACAGAATCCCCATCACACCTTTTCTTTTCTTTAAGTAAAAAAGAAAGAAAATGCTTCCGTCAAATTGTGTTTTCCGTATAAAAATAAAACTGTGTAACTTAAAAGTATTCTAAGAGAATTTTTTCTATAGAAGACAGGGAGCTAAGCTCATTTCGATTAACGCGTAATCGTTATAACCTTGACATTCGAACTTGTTCTAAGTGTGAGTCACACGTCTTTGTTTTCTTTACGGCCACTTTCTCCCCCGAATTTCAACTCTGAAGGTTTTTATTTTGCGCTCTTATTATAATCCGCTTTTTCTGCTGAAGTAGCCCATTGATCTCGTAGTGATGTGATGATAAAAAATTTGAAAATAAATCTCAACGACTAAAAAGTTTTTCATCCGTCTTTTTATGCATCAGTAAGAAATAAAACTTAAGTATCTTCGTATTTTTATTTATTTATTTTTTTAAATCGTGTGCTCTTCAGATTCTTAAGATCTGACTTACGGAAGACCGATAAGTCATTTTTAATCTATTCTTCTGCAGGGTCCTTCAGCTCTTTTTTCCCATCTGCTTTACGTTATAGAACAAAAGATTTCTCGAAATAATTTTTTTCTACTTTTCTAATAATAACGTTTCGCAAACTGGAGAGAGAAAAAAAAAAGCTTTGTTTTCTGCCTTCTTTATTTTGCAGTTAAAAGTTTTCTTCCCTTAAATTGAAGAAATTAATTAGAAGCTCACAAATGTTATGTATTTTAAATAAGGTTTGCTACATAATTCTAAATATAGTGTGCACCGCGGTAAAAACACAAATCTGCAAAATCATTCTTTTGAAGTTAAAGTATTGGAATTAATCATTTTAAAATAAAACTGAAATACATTTGTTGCATAATATTAATTTTGAAATCCAATTATGATTTGATTGAAATTCAAGTATTGATTGACTGAATCCAAGTATTTTTACTTTAGTAAAACATCAAATATCAACTTATAAAAAAATATGTGTTTCTTTCAGTTTTAATTAACAAACTCGTCTTTATGAACGCAGTGTGCTGCCACGGCCGGGCGCAAAATATATACCCTACTTCAGCTGTAATGTTTGGGAATACTATTTTTATTTCATTTTAAAGCTTCGAAATTTTTCATTAACAAACTTTAGGATTTGAAAGCAGCAGTGACAACAACTTTCGAAGTAAAGCAGATTTTCATCTCCAGTTTGCGAGATTGTTGCCACTCGAAGAAATGAGGTCGAAAATTAGCGTTTTAAGCATTTTTAATTCATATCTCTGACTTTAGCTACTTTTTTTTGGGGGGGGGGAAGTGGACGTTGAACTTTTCCAGGACCTAGAAAAGAACTGAATTGTAGAACGTTTGGTGACGATAGGTATAATAGTGACTGAGTTAATCGCGAAAAAAACAGACTTTCTCCTTTATATATATAGATCATATTATTTTAGCTGAAATAAATTGTTCAAAAAAATCATGTCAACTAAAGTTTTAATTGAAAATAAAGGAAATATTTTCATGTAAAATAGGGCAGAAAAATTAATTTGAATTACTGTTATCAACTAACAATTAACGACTTGCTTGTGTTGTTGAGGTCAACCCTTTTTAGTTCATTACAGCGAACAAAATTGTTTTCTTCTGTTCATTGAACCATTTAAAATCTATCCGGTTTTCCAAAGTCATATGAAATGAGATTTATATTTGAACATACAGTCACATAATAAAAACAGTATTCTCCTTAGATTCGACCCCTTGCGCGGGCGTATGTGCTACAAGACACAATGAAGAATTGCACTTTCTATTATTCTGTTATTGTCTCAAATGAAAGATCAATTTTAGAATACTTAATTATACACAATTTTTTAAATTGTTTTCTTTGAATTTTGATCCTCTGCGCACAATTCAAAAAAACAGACTTCTATTCCCAGCCAGTAGAATAATTACTGTTTAGAGAAGACATACCGTTTTTATGCATTTACAACAGATTAAAATACGGTCCTTCCTGAAAGAGGTCTCTAACAAAATGAATCGTCATACTGGTAGATCTTTCATTTTTGTTGGATGGTTACAGCTAATGTTAGCATAGACGTGAAAATTGGAGGAATTAAGTTAACCAGTTTAATTACAGAGCAGCAAAAACCAATGCCAAACTCTGTTAACTACATTAGGCAATGTCTATTTCGATTCCTCATTGCAATTTATGTTTTTCAAAGTCTGACTTTTTCATATATATATAATGTAATAAGATGACTTGGAGTCAGCTGCAACAGACTGTCGAAGGTTTTCTGCGTTATATGTTGGTTAGAAAACGACGCAGTAGTAGTGTTGATTGCTTATGCTAAGATGTTGAATCCGTAGTGATTAAGAAACTTGGCAGCTGAGTAAGATTAAATATTCATTTTTATTTCAAATTGACATTTGTAGCTACACTTTACATGGCACTCTAATCATGCCTATTTCTAGAGTATTTAAATTGTTGATACTATTGCGATAGGAAAAGAGCGTAGAGAAATAGCGTCCAAACAACGCAAAAGTTGAAGCTAAAGTTCGCATTTATCCAGTATGGAAGATCGCCAACGGGAAGGTTTTTGGCTTAGGTCAGAAATATTTCAGTTCTCAAAATTTTTAGATTCCGAATTACCCACGTCATTAGCGTTGCTCAGGCCATGCAAAATGAACTGATCTAGAAATGACGTAATCCAGAGAAGTTATTAGGATTTCATAATAGAGAGGGAGAATTAAAGGGTTACTGTTGATTTAAATTATAATTTTGATTTATATATTTTTTATCGTACATATATATATAAAATAAGATCACTTGGTGAAAGTTGTAGCGGACTGGGGTTGGAGACGTTTAATTCCACACATAATGTTATTCCTTAATAATGCACATCATTACTATGGGTACCACAATTTTACACAATTTCGTTCGCCGAGAATATTTCTTACACATTATCAGTCTCTAACAGTTCTACACTGACTACCAATAAGTATTTGGACACCTGTGATAGAAAAGAAAAACTATATTCAAAATAAATAGTTGGTAGAGCCTCCACGAGAGGTAATTACTGCGTGGACCCTCCGGGGCATACTTTCCACAAGTCTTTGTATGACTGCTAGTGGTATTTTCTTCCACTCGGCTTGGAGAAGACATAGAAGTTCCTTTACCGATTTTGCACGGGTAGTGCACCCCTGAATTCGGCGATGCAACTCGTCCCAGAGGTTCTCGATAGGGTTCAGGTCTGGACTCTGGGCAGGCAAGTCCATTCGATAAACTCCATTAGCACCATACCAAGCCTTGGTTAACGTCGAAACATGACAACTGGCATTGTCGTCCTGAAAGTAACAGGGGTCCAACCCGTAAAACTACCACAACGTAGGAAGCACATTGTCATCCGAAATAGTGCAGTAGGCATCGGAGGGTATGGGCAAGGGTCCCAGCCCATACCAGGAGAAACACCCCCAGACCATAATTCCACCTCCTCCGAACTTGACTATTGGCACAATGCATTCTGGCAGACGTTCTCCAGGTAGACGCCAGACCCAGACCCTGCCATCCGAACGGTAAAGGGATTGATTCGTCACTCCAAAGAACTCGTTTCCACTGATCTACGGTCCAATTTCGATGTGCTTTGCACCACATTAACCGAGCAGCGCGTTAGGACTTTGTGATCAAAGGCTTATGGGCAGCAGCACGACCATGAAAACCAAGCAGATGTGCTTCCTAACGGATGGTATTCCTTGAAACAATACTCTCGGATGCCTGTTGAAACTTCTCGCGGATCAGGGCCATCGGTTGGGTGCGGTTCTTCCGAATTTCTCTGGACAGCACTCGTCGGTCTCTAGCTCCCAGTTTCGTTGGTCTGCCGACTCGGGGCACATTCCGACAATCACCGCTCACCTTCCACTTCTTAATCACATAGGCCACTGTCGATTTTGGGTACTTCAGATCGCTAGATATGTCACTTAAGGATCGGCCTCATTTGTGATACCCGATAATTATACCTTTCTCGAAATCAGAGAGCTCCGAACTGCGAGGCATCTTGCATGCGACTAAAGCCGATGCTGTTTCCTACACGATATATACCGGCGGAGTCCGTGACGTACCTTAGGACCGCAGATATCGTCATTTGCATAGGTGCCCAAATACTTATTGGTAGTCAGTGTATAGGCACGTAGGCTCACCATCTACGGCTAACTATAGACGCGCATCGTTCGCTTGGACCACAAGGAACTTGAGCATTGAAGGAAACCGTCTATTTCCACCAACTCTTGGAGGATACGCAAGCCGTCTGCTTTCCTCCGTTCTTTTCCTCGTCTCGAAGCTATCTGAGCGTTGTTTCGATTGCTTCGCGCTGTGCTAAGCTGTGATGACGTCACGCCTTGCTGGGTGGAAGTAGAAGTAGAGGAAGTCGAAGAATATGCTCCCACATATATATATATTGTCATGAATCTTGTACATATACAAACAATTTGAGGGAAATTATGCAATTTTTTGTATATAATGTAGCATGGAAATCTGAACATGCGATGCTATGCCGGAAAAATAAGAATACAGACGCAAGTCTGTTTAACATTAAGTAGATGGCTGCCTCGCTAAATTGGCGAGATATCGCCAAGCTGGCGATGGTTTGGCCGATTATGTTTTATCACTAAAAATTGCTAAACTTGGCTATCATTTGACGGCATTTTTGTCCAAACATAACAAACAAAAAAACAAAATTAATTGAATAACCGTAATTAATCTATATATGCAACTGTAACAGTATCCAGTCATCATATGCTTTCCAGTAATTTCAATTAGTACTAGAGGTTTCTCGGCGGCCAGTGGAAAACTATACAAGACCGGAGAGAGCATCAGTTTGGCTATTAGTTATTAATTCAGAGCTGAATTCGAAGTGCTAAGATATCCGTCTTAGATTAGCTGTTTAGATGCGCTTTGCATTGCGTTGTGTTTAACGTTCATAGTAGCTTGAAGTAACTACTGATTACATTATGTGATATAGTGAAGAACTGTACGAGTATTTTTGTGGACAGTTACAGAACTGCAAAGTGTTTATTTTGGTAAAATAAATTCTATCAAGCGGTCATCGGTTCTGTGTGCATTCGATCCACTTGTATTACGAACTTGCACGCAACAATACATGTACATATTGAATTTTTAAAACAGCTTTTTGTGACGTACACGTATATACGAACAAACAATGAATCGTTTCAAAAACTGAAACTTAGCTTAACAAAAAATGTTTCAGTGAACAAAAAAATGATCGTATGCAATTATGTTAGTAGTCAACTAGCTTCAAATGTTTATAGCGTAGGTGGGCTGGCTTTGACCATTCCCTTGAGATCTGGGTGGACACGTAAGGTTAATTAATGATGTACATCTGAAGCACACCTTTTGTGTGCTCGTTCGTGCAAAGCATAAGAGAACATTGCTTTCTTGTTCATTATGCTAAAATGTTAAACAAATTACTCATACATGAAGGTCAAACAATAAACCTTGATATATATATATTTCTTATCTAATATCTGATTATTACCTTTTTTAATTTTACAGCTAAGAAACTTAATCTAGATTTCTAAATATAAGTTACTTTTATTTCTTCTCTAGCTGAAAGTTATTTTATATATCTAATATTATTAATATTCATATTAGCTATGATTTCGTTCTTAAATTTTATAAAAGCATTTGAAGAATGTAAAACAGGTCCACTAGCCACCGAAAGGTAAAGTTCGGTTCCCGGGGGAGAGCCCACCAGCGGCCGAGCGGTAACGTCGCTGAACACTGGTAGTTCGGTCCGAGGTTCGAATCCCGCGAACGAGCTGGCGGCATGGGTGTTTTCGTGCTTTTCCCCGTGTGTAACGTGTATACGAGCCAGTTTCCCTTAAAAAGTCCTCCACGAAGGCATCCCTCCCTTAAGGCAGATAGCCCTCGAGTGCTTTGCCGTAATCTAATAAACCAAACCAAACCAAATCGGTTCCTGGGTTCGATTCCAGGCAAACGAGTAGCTGCATGAGCGATTTCGTAGTTTTCCCCAAGTGCAACATACGACCCAGTTTTCCTTAGAAAGTGCTTTACGAAGATAGCCATCCCTTTGTGAAGGTAGCCCTCACGTGCTTTGCAATAATTAAACAAAAGCGAACCAAGATTGTCAAGCACCTACAGCTGTAATTCAGAAGTCAAACAACAAAAATCAGCGTTATATTTAAAATAAATAAATAAATAAATAAATAAAAATATATGCCACTCTAACGGCGTGTTATCGTGTCTTAATTACAGCTGTAATATTTATCAAAAAACAGTTAAACCGCTGTAGCAGTCGTTTAATTAACAGGTTGAGCGCGGCGCCGGTCCCTGGGGACCGCAAATTCGGCGCCGCGCTTAACGTGTTAACAATCTGATTGCCATTCAGAAGAATCAAAGTGTTAAAAATAATTTTGGCGTCTTGTGAGCTACTTGAAAATTTGGAAGAACCACCCCAATCGGTGTAATGCTATCATACCATTTGACCATAATTTGAATCCAGCAAAAGCTTGAATGTTTGTAAATTTGCAATGACGTTGCGGGGTATAGGTACTTTAAAAACGCGGCGAACGGAAAGTCCTGTTGAGTGGTTTGGTGATTAGGAAGTTTTTCGACGTGTCTCCAAGGGCATTCTTCTTCGGAATTGGAATGGAACTGGGCGAAGTCATGCTGTCCTGTAAAAGGGGCCCAAGACACATGCGTATGATAGACGTAGTCCTGCGCTTCTTGCCACGATAAAATTCGCGAACTTGTCCTGGTGCTACTGTCAGAAAAATGAGATAAGTCACAACAACAAAATATAAAGTATACTTGAAAAAAAAAGCGTCTGATTGTCAGAGACTTATTGAGTATTTTGTATCTTATGTGGGAAAAAAAAAAAAAAAAAAAAAAAAAAAACACCTGCCATAGGTTAAGCATTTTAGGTAATGAGGATACGATTTGCCTTTGTTGTGCTTACTTCCAGTACATATTTTTCATAACACAGTTGTGCTCTTAAGCATGAATTCCTACAGCTCTTAAATGAATGCGCAATGTAATGCTTAATATGTACAGTAACTGCTCAGTTAGTAACTTAGTTATTTGTCAAAGAAGCAGCAGATAAACTATTAATTATTATTTGCATAGTAACATTTAAGAGTTTAGTCTATTTTACACTATTGTTGGAAAAGTCGTGCTGTATGTGGCCGAGTGTTGTCCTGCTAGAAAACAGAACCTGGATGATCTGCTAGCGTAGGCATTACGATCAGCTGCAAAATGTCGTCAATATACCTACGAGCAGTGAGTACCTTGAAGCACCATTAATGGTGAGCGGCTTATCCCAGCTATCCCCAGATTTCTCACACTCTGTTTTCTGGCTGTTTGCCGCTCGGTATCAATTTGTACATTGGACCGCTCACCTCTCCGTCTCCAGGCACGTATGCGGCGGTCATCAGCATTGACAGAAGAGCGTGATTCCTCACTGAAGATTGCATTTGTACAATCGTATATTGTCCGTCCGGGTTGAGTGAGAGCGGCACCGTGGAAGACGACACTGTTTATGGTGGAGTGTAAATGGCAAGCGTTTTAATTGGACGTTGAGATCTAAGCCCAGCGTCACCAGTCCTTCGCAAGTCGCATTCCTGGATAGATCTCTGTGAGGTGGCAAGTGTTGAAACGATGAAAGCATAACTATTTGTGCGGATGGGACCGAAAGTAAATTTTCAGTTTTGTGCACCAAAAATCTGTCTTCTTGCCTGCTGGCTGAATAGCTTGTTTCTGCGTAGAAATTCTTAATTTTAATTGTAAATTTTTTTTCTTTTAATGATTTTAACTGTATTTGGTGTTTCGTGTTTATCTATGGTTTTCAGTTTTTAATGAAGTTTGTAGGATTCCCCACTGTGAAATTCTAAGTTACAGTTGAAAGTGAAGTATCTTAAGAACTAGTAAGCGAAGAATCGCTTGAGTTCGTGTACAGGAAGCAACAAGTAAGAAGAGTGAAATAACCATTTATTATTCCAATTAAAGTTCAATAAAACTCCGTCTTAGAGTTGTACAATAAAGCCGACACTTGGGCTTGAACTTAAGAGACTAAGAATTAAACTAAACTAATCTTAACTAAAGAGATATAGCCGAAGCTATCAAAATTCTAACAGAGTTGGCCCCTTAACGCTAATTGACTGCGAAGCTATCAAGAGCCTAAAGTAGCCTAAAAAGGCGGACGCGTGCAGCCATTATATCTGGTATCACTCTCTCTAAGTCTGTAGAACTTCGCGGTTATATTTCTTCTTCACTAGCATTCAGACGTGATTCTAAAACTACATTTGGCCGGAAGCGGTGAGTTGAAGTAAGAATCGATAGGAAAGGAAGTTTAACTCAAAATTTAAGTGTTAATAAAATTAACATAATCCTTACAAGATGTTTTAAGTCTTTTATGTATTTTTACCTTGCCGCGAAGTGCGAACTGAATTAATTGAATGAGAAATCTATCTCTAATGAAATTCGAGAAAATAAGATTAAATGGTGTGTATTTAATTATGGCAAAGCCCACTAGGGCTATCTGCCTAAAGGGAGGGATGCCTTCGTGGAGGTCTTTCTAAGAGAAACTGGCTCGTATACACGTTACACATGGGGAAAACCACGAAAACACCCATGCAGCGAGCCCGTTCGCGGGATTCGAACCTCGGACTGAACTACCAGTGTTCAGCGACTTTACCTCTCGGCCGCTGGTGGACAAGATTAAATGGAATGCAGCAAAAAATGCGTATAATTTATTATTCCATATAAGAAAGTCATGTGGTGTCCGCATCAGATATTTTTCGTTTAGCCTTTATTACTTAAAATACGTCTTAATCCTTCAATTAAAATTGCCTTTTTTAATATTAATGAAAAAGATTTTTAAGGAGAAAAAAAGCGAATCTGAATGCTTATTTATTATTAATGTTTAATTATCACCTGTTATAAGCATTTTTAAAATCCTATTAACACAGTAATAAGTTTTCTAAACTTAAGCTAAAATATGCTTTGATTTTGATGCGAAACCCTTCTCGCTGTCAGTTATAATTAAATGCAAAATTAAAACGCAAAACAACAATATGCATACACAACGTATTTTATCACAGTTCCCAGCAAATTATCTCAAACTTCCAAGATCACTTCACCCTCTTCCCTTCACTTCGAAAGCACCCCAGAGTGAAGAAATCTAATTTGCCTGAGTGAACGGTTCGTCCAAAAGAGAACACTTGGCGCCACTAATGCGAAATTAATCGCCAACACCCCTAATTTGATTACAATTTAATCAACTTCCACGCACCGTATTTGAAAAGAAAACTGCTCGGTATCTCTAACACTTTTTTATTATTTTTCCTTATCATACTTCTAAATTCTACGTACTTTAATATTTTTCGCCTCCACTGAGAACTCATTGTCGGAGATCTGCCGATAGCTTTAGAACAATAACTTGGCGAGAAACAGGAGTTTTGTTAGAAAATATTTGGCGTCGAAAGTGCGGTGCTAATGAAGTTCCACCTAATGAAACGACTGCAGCAAAACTAGTTTCGCTTTTACTGAGAGTTGCTTTTCCCCCTATCTTTGCCAAAGCATCGAGATAAGAATAGCGTTGAAAACTGATAAAGTCATTTTTAATTTCTGTCAAGAAAATTTATAAGATTACTTTTTTAGGGAGGAAGGGAGTTTTTAAACACATATTATCATTTTAAAGTTAAAATTTAAATCAAACTTGTACACTTTTAACCTCCTTTACTGGTATTCACGGAGGTTAGAATAAATGGAGGAAGCCTTCCCCGCATGTTCCATCCGATGAAAATGAAGACATGAAACGTCCGAATATGACGTCACGACTTATCATGGCCGCTGCCGCATTAAATATCTGGTTAGTTTCGATTGCATTCTAATTAGTGTCATCTGCATGTTAGCTACTCTTCATTGAACGTTAAGATCTTCCGTTCGAATTTTAATGCTTAGCGTTTTCTGGCTTAGTATAAAAAATCTGATATGGACACCACATGACATCTTTGTATGACCTTTTAAATTATACACATTTTTTGCAGCATTTCATTTAAACTTATTTCCTCGAATTTCCTTAGAGATATATTTTTCATTCAATTTATTGAGTTCTCACTTCGCGGCTAACAAAAGTACATAAAAACTCAAAAACATCTTCATTAAAAATTGTACAATACGAAAAAAAAATACAATTGAAATTATAGTTTGTGCGCAAAAGCAAGCAATTACTGGACTATTGTCTTCGCTTTGCGATTTTGCGTTGGTTCACTATAAATGTCCGTTTCACTTTTCAAACTGTTGCCACCAAATGTTAGAGTCCTGCATTATATTTGAAGAAATTAAATAATAAAAAATCTGCTTAAATTTATATATATTTATCGCATTGTGATAAAACAACGGTACTTAGAGCCATCGAATTTTGAATGACGTATTCCTACTGCGAATATGGCCATGTGGAAGACCAAATTTGGAATTTGTTTTATTATCGATTTCATATTTTGTAAATCTTTAACGAATTTTTTATTAACAAACTCAAGGATTTCGAAGCGAGCCATGGCAACGTCGTACAGAAAAAACATTTTTTTTCTCCAGCGCGTGAGACTGCGTATCGGAAATTCTAAAGATAAGCTCAATTTAAAACTGTTTTGTATCTTGAACTAAATTTTATGGTTTAAGTGCGAAGAACGTGATATTTAATAAATAAAGGTAACAAACAAAATGCTAAAAAAACGCCGCTTTGGGCGTAATTTAAAATCTGAAACCTTTCACATTTTTATTTTACACTTTTTGTTTTCGTTTTGGCTCAAAATTGAAAATTTACTTTTGGTCCCACTTGTCAAAAAGACATTGAAGTTGGTGCAGAAACTGACGTAATTCAATATTCCGCTGAGTTTCAGATATAAACAAATGGCGGTTCGTTAGGCTTAACTCGCCACTTAAACTTTTAAAGTGTTGATAATGCTACAATTATTGCACGCAGATTAACGAGATTGCAGGCATAAAACCCTTAACGGGACATAAGATACTCATAATTCAATCACTTTTAAAGCAAAAAATGCGCAATTTAGCAACATATGAGAATAAAAAAAAATTAAGCTTACCGAAGCAGAGTGTGTGTATACAAGTTTCGTTAACTATGCCTACAAATGCAGCTAAAAGAAAGAGCAAAATTTTTTAGAAAAAGATATTTGTTAAAATCACCTTTTCTCGTGCTATATGTAACTACGATTTCTAATCATATTGGAACGGAGCACCTGCAAATATTCAACTGTTTACAATTAGTAGATTTATCATAACTTCAACAAATGATAAAGCAACTTAAGATTGATTAAAAATCTTTGCAAATTCCCGTTAGTACATTGTTCATTAGTAGTGAATATACATTACCTGATGTAAATGCTTAAGACATTAACACTGATAAATATATTTGGTAACTCTTAATCGGATAGGCATCAAATATTCGAAATAGCTGTCTTTGCTATACCTTTCAGATGTTAAGACCACCTACTCAGTGACTCATTCAATCTCGATTCTTTAAAACAAAGAAACATCTAAACAGGAAAAAACAAAGATCTATATAAATACCACACCACCGAACAGCGTGCTGCATAAAAAGAAATTGGCAATTCTTGTATTCTTTTTCTAAATCTTATGTCTAACCGTCCGTTAACAATAGAGCTGGCTTTCGTTCATTCGTTTTTCGCCTCCTCCTTCTATCATCCTCATTCTCCCGTCAACATGCCATTGCAAGCAGCTTATCTGCACTGACATGCAACCTTCTTGACCTGCCGTTTCGTCAACAAAGAATGCTACACAGATACCCCCCTCCCGAATCGTCATCTCTGACACATCCAGAATTCTATCCTCTTCGGGGTCCATCGCACAAGAATGATGACAATTCTTGTCTTTGTTGTTTCCCCCCTAAATTATGTTCAAACTGTTAAAAACAACTTCTGCAGAGAAGTAATCACCAGAAAAATTCGTGTAATCTGCAGAGGGATTGGCAAACCCCCGCAAAGACGGGAAAACTCAAAGAATATAAGAGTGGAGACAGAAAGTAAGTAGGTATTTTGCGACGTTTCTGAATGGTGACACACTTTCGTGATTTGCTCGCTAATCTCTCCGATACTGTAATAGTGTCAAGTGTCATTCTTTGCACTGTTTAATATGCATCACTATTCGTTTTTAAGCTTTAGGAAGTGATTACGCAATTTGGTTCCCGAAAATATTTAAGCCAGGGGTTGCCTGCTATTTTGCATCTTGGACCATATAGTATAAACTGTGCACCGTTTGCCTGTGATTATAACCCAACTTCTTGTTAAATTTTAAGTTGCAAAGAAATGGTACGGGAAATTCTAATCGAAGAAAAGCTGCCCATGTTGTAAAAACATGACGTTTATTTTTATAGCAGGAGTGATGAAAAATGAGCAATGCCCTCGCCGCCAATCGAACCACGGACCTCTGGAATACGCGTCCAACGTGCAGACCACCACACTATGAAGGCATGCTAAGAAGACGGGAGAAATACCTTATATACTCCCCCTTTTAAAGGGCGATTGGGGATTTTAGGGGACCCAGTCCCCAAATCCTTGGTGAGGAGAATCATCATCCACCACCCTTTTAGTTTGGACGCTATTGTAGATACATTAGGTTTTTTTTTTTTTTTGAACAGGAGAGATGAAAAATGAGCAACGCCCTTTCCGGGAATCGAACCACGGACCTCTGGAATACTCGCCCAGCGTGCAGACCACCCCACTGCGAAGGCATGCTAAGAAGGCGGGAAAAATACCTTATAATGTTGCCTCTCAGTTATTCACATTGACTGCCTACAGCAGTGTTTCATAATCGTAATGAAAACTGAATATCATGCCTGCAATTATTCAACAATCCATTTCCTCTGTAGTGTACCTTAGACTAGGGATTCTCAACTGGTGTTACGCGAGAGAAAAATAGGTAATAGGCAATGGATATCATGCGTGCATTTCTTCAACAATCTATTTGCTTTGTGGTATACCTTAGACCAAAGATTCTCAACTGGTGGTACGCAAGAGAAAAATAGGTGGTAACAAAGTATTTTTAACAATTAAAAAACTTTAAAGAAACAGAGTATTTTTAACTATTTTAAGCGCAAAAAATCTCATGAAGAAAAAAAAAAAACAATTGCTAGAAAATTGAAACAGACAGTTCTATATCTCCCGTTCTACTGGGCCGATTGACGAGATTCAAATTGCTTTTTCATGTCTCAAAGGCGCGACTTAGAATATGTAATAGATCTATGTATAACGCTGTTCAAATATAGGTATTTTGATACAAAATCGGACTTTTTCTGAAATGACATGCCAATGTTTTGCCATATTTCGATTCTACGACTCAAATTATGCCAAAGTGCCAAGTTTTGTAAAAATCGGACAAATAGGTTTTAAAAAAATTAGCTCTCAAAATTTTAGCTCCTCAATGTTAATTAAGTTTGATATATATTTATTAATATCTCCTTTTTTATTAAACTTATATGATTCTTCCTTTCACATTTCGAATTTCAGGTTCATTTTAAATAAAATTTGCCAGTTTTTTTATGATTTATTTTTAAAATTTGTATTTTAAAATAATTTTTATAAATTTTTCGAAAAAAATTTTGAATTATAACGTATAAATATTTTACCGTCACCTTAAAGCAGGTGTATTTCTAAGCATACCTGCAAAAAATTAGACCTTTTTTAATTCAAAATTTCCTAGGATATACGTGAATTTATATATTGGGGCGTTTTGAAATTTGGCATATTTGCTAAAAGCGATAATAACGCCAAATGTGGTTTACGCACTTTGCTAAAATTATTTGAAAGTACGAAAGATGACTTTTTTCCGCTTGTGTACAATTAAAAAAAGGAAAGAAAACTTGGTTGTTATAAAATTAAGAATTTCGGTAAGTGAATTTAGTCTTCGCTCGAACTGGAAAAAGTGCGCCAAGATAAATTTTCAGTTTCTCACCTAAAATTATAAAGTTTAATATGCAAGCATAATTTGAGTAGTATAATCGAAATATGGAAAAACATTGTATGTTATTGTAGAAAAAAATCAGATTTTGGGTCAAAATACTTACATTAGAACAATGCTATATGGAAATCTAATATATATCGTAAGTCGTGCTTTCAAGATATGAAAAACACAGTTTGAATTTTATCAGTTGCCCCAGTAGAACGGGAGATACCAAACTGTCCTTTTTTTTTTTTTTTTTTCTTTTCATTGTGTATTCTCTAAAAACTGGTATGGAGGATCATGGTAAAATCCAATCTTCTAATGTAAATTCGAGCTCCATTTTGGAAAAGATGACAAATTACCCGAACATTAAATTGAGATATGTTGAAGTGTTTTTCGGTCTTGAATGTGTCAATGGAAAATAAATGTATATTTAGTAAAAGGTAATCAGATGGAATAAATAAGAAAAATATTCTAAGCAGTTTCAGCTAAATTCAAAAACGTTATTAATTATTTCACATAAAACCATCGTGTTCCATTCATCTATGGCAATGTATGGGTATGGTTTTTAAAAAATGGCTACCGTTACGCTAGAAACGCTGTAAAATGAGCAAGAATTCTCTAGAGAGTGCTTGTAGCTAGAAAGAGATGACAGTTTGTAAAATCCTTAAGAGTTATTTTCACCTGAGAGGAGAGAAATGTGAGAGGGGAATAGATGTCTTCAAGGTGGTGAAATATTCTCCGCAAGAGAATTTAAAAAAATAAAAAAGATGAAAGAATTATTTTCCCTTTGCTGTTTCACCGAGCTCTAGAAACAGCACAAAGAGAAATTCTCACTAAATTACATATATCGGCATTTTTTTCTTTATAATATTAATGCATCAGTTAGCCTGCTGCTTTAATTTTGATAGCTTATTATTGGCTTTAATTTGGTCTCGGTATTTTTAGAGTCTGAACTCTAAATCTTCATTAAAAAACCAGTTCTATAATGCAGTTGATTTAAACTAATTTAATTAACTAATACTGAGCACATTTAAATTTTAAGGAAAGCATTTTGTATATTTTGAGCAAATAAATTACGATATGATACAAAAATTACGCATTCAGTTCTTCAGTATTTAAACACCTCAAAAGACACCTCTTCGAAATGTTTGCTGTTTAAATTCACTGTTTTGTGCCTAGGTAAAATAGAAGTTATTGATACCTGACAGAAGTATTTATTTGCAAGTCTCGCACGCGAACTGTACAAAGAAATAAATGCACAGCTACTTTCTGAATAATTCTTATCTTTATTAAATAAGCAACTTGTTTCCATGTGGAGTTATTTTACCGTGAAATGATATCATGACAATTTTTTTTCTATCATTTTGCACAATTATCTTTAATTTTGAGGGCTAATGCTTAAATTGATAAGCTAATATTATTGCTTAATCTTAAAATTGTTTTAAATTTTAAATCTAAATCCCTGCATCAAGAACAGATTGTAATTTCTTTCTTATAAGTTTATATTTTTTACTTTTAAAAAATGTCCACCAATAGTCTAGCGGTAAGTTTAGCTAGTTCGGCCCGAGGTTCGATTCTCGCAAACGGGCTGGTTGCATGGGCGTTTTAGTGGTTTTCCCCATGTGTAATGTGCATGTCAGCTATTTTCCCTTAGAAAGTCAACCACGAAGGCATTCCTCCTCTTAGGCAGATAGTCCTAGAGGCTTTCCCATAATCACATACACCAACATCAGCTTTTAAAAATACTTTTTTAATTTTTGAAACTTCAATGTTAAACTCTTCAAGCTGTAAACAGCTATAAATATCGCTATAAATATTACTAAAATATTGCATTCAAATATTACCAGAAAATTTTTCAGGAACCTGCGGTTATTTATACAATACAGTAATATAAAACATAGCTGTTATCCTACCAAAAATTATTTTATAGTAAAAACATTTATTCACTAAACTTATGCCTGCAAATGTTAATTTATTTAGTAATAAGTTAGTTGTCATACGTGAAAACTAAATTAAACAATATGCAGTTACGTAAAGCAAAGAAAATTTATTTCACATGCAACTAAAAACATTTATATAATAAAAAACTTATTTCATGGAAACTTTTTATTACATTAGGAATTAAATTATAAGTATAACCGGCATGCCATATTTCTGTTAGGGTTAACAGATAATTAAAAAATGAAGAACTAGCTGTACAAAAGAAGTACTAGCTGTGCAAAATATATTTTTGTATTTCTTTACAAAAAATAAGAAATTAATATGCATTTACAGTACTTGAAGCTAATATCTTTAAAATAAGATTACTGCAAGTTATAAATTTCTTACCTCTGAATATGATTTCTCTAAAATCGTTGGTCAGAATCTTAAGAAATTTTTCTCAGATGTGTAAACCCAATGTAAGTTTAAATTGATGTAAGTTCCCTCCTCAGGCAATCAAATAAATAGTCAAATATCCATAGTCAAAGAAACCCAACCCAACCTCTTGTTATGTTATAAGGTATTTCTCCCGCCTTCTTAGCATGCCTTCGTCGCGTAATGGTCAGCACACTCGACGCGTGTTCGAGATGTCCGTGGTTAGAGTCCCGGCGAGGGCATTGCTCATTTTTCATATCTCCTGCTTCGAAAAAAAAAACCTAATGTCTCTACAGTGGCGCCCGAACTAATGGATGATGAATCTCCTCCACCAGGATTTGTCGATTGCGTCCCCTAATCCCCAGTCGCCCTTTAAAAAGGGAAGTATATAAGCTTTGAATACCTAGCAAGCACCGGACCATGGAGTATTTTTCCAGCCTTCTTAGCATGCCTTCGTGGTGTAATCGTCAGCACACTCGGCGCGTATCGAGATGTTCGAGGTTCGAGTCCCGGCGAGAGCATTGTTCATTTTTCATGCCCTTTTCTTTAAACTATCCTAATGACTCTACAATATTTTTCCCCCTCTAATAAGCAAATAATACTGGACGTAAAACTGTATAAATATATTTAAGTGTGGTATGATTTATTTGTTTGTATCAACATTTTATAATTGGCATCAACTTATTTTTTAAACTTTTTCATGATGTTAGAGGAAAAGCCCTCATTGACTATATAAATAAGTGCCCCCTTCTTCATAGATTAATTATATTCATAGTATAAGAAAATGAAATTCCCCGTTTTCTTAGCTTGAGAGGATGATTTGCACTTTGTATTCATTAATTTATTACAGAAGATTAATTACGTTTCAGTTAATTACTGACCACAAAATCACGTATATTTTAATTACGCTTCCTTAAGGCGCTAAATGGTGTTAGAACTTTAACCTTTAAGGTCGAGATTATTAACGACGAAGGCTTAAATTTTAATTATTGGTGTCGCTATTACAGGAGTAAGCATAATTTTCAGCATCGCTGTCGCAACTAACTGTAGATTAACACTTCATTATGAATTAAATCTATATTTTTCAAACTGGTGGAGACTTGGCTTGTATTCGATTGCTGGCGACGAAAAGATTATCTGATTCCTGATCTAGTTATCCCAAAGGGCTATGAATTTCGTTTTGACATTTTGTGGCGTTTCACTTTTCAAATTGTTGCCACCAAATATTATCGCCCTGTATTATATTTAAAGAAATTAAATAATGCGGAATTTGCATTAATGTATGTATGTTTCTAGCATTGTGATAAAACAAAGGTATCTAGAGCCATCCAATTTTGAATAACGTACGTCTCCACCCGAATATGGACATCTGGAAGCCCGAATTTGGAATTTTTTATTATGTATTTCATATTTTGTGAAGCATTTATGAGTTTTTGATTAAGGAACTCAACGATTTCAAAGCGAGCAATGGCAGCACTGTTATTTTGCTATATTGCTGTTGATTTGAATTTTGTGGTTTAAGTGCTGAGAACCTGATATTGATTAAATAAATGTGACACACAAAACGTTAAAAAAAGCCCCTTTAGGCACAATATAAAATCTGTAAACTTTCAGATTTATTATTATTATTATTGTTGTTGTTGTGACGAATCTCGCTTGTCTGATATCAGCACAAGTCCACAAAATTCATCTGGCAAGGAAGCAAGATTGCGCCTGCCGTTGGCAAGAGCCTTGGACACCATACGACTTTGCTCAGCTCCGCCCCCCTCCAGGTTTTGAAGAAGAGCACCCCAGGTAGGGAAAAATGTCGGGTTCGAGTATCTCTTATCCCTTTTTATCTACTATCAACCTCTCGAAAAGGCTTTCGACTTGCCGCATATGTACAGTATCCCTATGCCGCAAGACAGTACATATTTACAAACATCTATGCCTTATGTGGGATTCGAATCTGGATTTTTCTGTACGGCAGTCGGAATCAATAACCTCTATCTCGTTTGGGCGTACGCGTTTATAAGAATGCGGTGAAAAATTAGGAGAATTGGAGTAATAAAATGTTAAACTCAACTTGGCTTAAGGCCCAACAGCAGCCGAGCAGTAAAGTCGCTGAACGCTGGTAACTCGGTCTGAGGTTCGAATCCCGCGAACGGGCTGGCTGCATGGGCGTTTTCGTGGTTTTCCCCATGTGTAACGTGCATACGAGCCAGTTTTCCTTAGAAAGTCCTGCACGAAGGCATACCTCCCCTTAAGCAGATAGTCCTCGAGGCTTTGCCATAATCATACACACACAACTTGGCTTAATCTAAATACTAGTCTAATATTTTAGATTGCCAGACGAATTTACTTTGGATCGTGAACTGTCAGTATCAGAATGTTAATAGATACGATACAATAAAATAATTAAGGATTTATTTTTAACTTCAATTCAAAGTACAGAACTCAGATAACGATTCTAATTATGCCAATACATATTAAGAAGCAATGTCTTTAATGATTCTTTCTTGAGGGGACTAGTTAGTATTCATTAGTAGTAACTAGTTAATATGTATGAGGAAAACCACCAAAGCACCCATGCGGTTAACTATTTTTCCGGGATCCAAACCCGCTCCTATCTACCAGTGTTGAGCGATATTAACTCGACTATTGGGCGTCAAAATTAGAAGAAACATTGGTCCTCATTGAAATATAGCGAAATAAATATACAAAATTTCCCTATCATAAATTAGTTATAGGGATACTGAGCTTTGCAATATGTTATATATATATTTTTAAGATATGTTTTGGCATTTTAAAGGTTTTAGACCCCTTAAAAGCCAACACAAACTTTTCTAATATTTACCTCTTTATCGTGTATGTTTTCTATATCTGATATTTATCATTTCTCAAATATCCCTTTCAACGGAGTTGACTTCAATTTTTTGCATCTTATAGATATTTATCGAAAATTAATGAAGGTGAAGAATCTGGTCCAGCAAATTTTGATCACACATAGTTTACCCGAACATGTTCACCTCAAGGTTCAGAGTTTGAATTTGTATTTTTAATTAATATATTCAGTGATTCACGTGCTCAACGATATGTTGCCACCACTCGAAATAAAATATTTTAATCTTCCTCGCGTCAGTGTGCTGTTATTCGCTAAATCTTAATGTATTCAAATTTCGAATTTAATCTGTCTGATTAACAAAAAAAGCTGCTTAAAACCAACAAAAGCAGATCTTAAAAATATACTTTGTTTTCTATTTTTTAATCTGCTTGATATACTAAATAAAAATGCATTTAGTTGGTTCGCGTACCTAGGCCCATGATAACTGATACAGGAATTCTTTGTGTGTTCTACATCTTGCCAAAATATCACTTTAAGATATTTTCTTGGTAATTTTCTACGTTCTTTGAGAAAGATGCACCAAGTTCTGTTGAATAGAACGAAAGAAAAAATTTATTTTCACTACAGTTTGTAAAGCTATGTTAATAAGAAAACGGAATATTTATATGATGAGAAATAACTGGAAAAAACAGAAAAATATATACCGACACATTGCGCTGAATCGAAAATTCTAAACGCATACTGCTATGCTGCTTTTAAAATTTTTGTAATTTTGAGGTTGAATTGCATATGGCGCAAATGCGAAGAAAATGATACTTAATAATAAACCTTAAAAGACAAAAAAAAGGGGGTTAGTAAGGAGTGAGCGTGTAACAGCAGACTGATAGACTGCGAGCTTAGCGAGAGCGTAAAAAACCTTAACAAACCTTTTGGGCGATCATTAAAACCTGAAACCTTTCAGATTTCTTTTTATGTGTCTCTTAAATCACGTTCTTTGCACTTATGCCACATAAAATTCATTTCAACAGCAAAAATCACAAAATATTAGGAAACAGCATATTTTTAGAATTTTCAACAGTCCGTAATTGTTTTATTGCGTACAGTGCTGCCACTGTTTGCTTTCAGATCGTTGACTTTGTTAATCAAAAATTAATTAAAGATTTACATAATATGAAATAAATAATAAAAAATATATAACGTCATTCTATGAAAATGCTGAATACTTTTAATTAGATAGATCAGGATTTTAAATGTACTTTTATTATTTAAATCAGTCCTATTCAGAAGTAAGAAAGGAATTTTCTTAAGAACTGCATCTATTGCTGTCATATAGCTTAGTTAGTTGTTAAATCACAACGGACAGATTCAGTTTGAAACAATATCTTACATTTTGCTGAATGGCAACAGACTCGAATGAAAAGGGAAACGACGCATTTATAGTGATTCGACGCAAAATCCCATTGCCAGAATAATAGCCACTTTTGGACTAGTAAAATGAAACAATTGGTATTCGATTCAATTGATATACAGTGCTATTAATATATACTACACCACACCAAAATTAATGTAAGATCTGATCCGCATTTCGTACTCTGTATTTAACTCTTAAATAATAAGATGCGTTTGTACACTGAAAAAATAAAATCTTTTGAAACATTTTACGCATTCCACATCTTATCGGAGGGCAATGAAAAATAGTTGTCGTATGAAACAAAATGTACAGTGAGCTGCAGTTCACTACAACTCTATAATTTCTGTTACACATTGTGTCTAAAATCGTAAGACTGCAGTGGGGGGGTTAAATTAGTGTAATAAAAAAACAATACTTTGGGCAAATTATTAAAATCATTAAATTTTTTTATGAAATTATAGTAGTCTGATCAAATGAAATTACATTAACTTATTCTAAATATATATATCTTCTTTTTATAATAACTAATAACTGCTTGTACGGATAGCCGCCTTAAATAGTTATTACTAAAATGTATATATGTATGTGATGATTTGGAAAATGTTTGGATTTGTTGCAGGCATGAAAAATTGAAGCACGAAGCAGTAATTGCAATCAACAGATTTCAAAATAACGTTATGTGAGGTTTATGTATTTATTTTTAACTAATAGTTCATTTTAAGTTTGATTACTTTTCTACTACTCTCTTTTTCCCACGCTTTTCATGCCAGATTGTAAATGAGATAGTAAACGTTTATTCAGATTAAGGTAGAAAGAAGTGCTTTAATAAAGAATTTCGGAAGTTTGTTTTAGAGCGTGTCTGCCTATTCCAGGCCACGTTTGTGCTGTGATTACTAACGACTTGAGTTAGCGACGTTGAATGTTTCTAGCCATTCAGCTTTGTCTCGCCGGTTTACTACAAACCAGAGCGCTAATCTACCACGCCTTGAAAATTGTTATTCGTTACGTATTCTATTAAGACAGAAGTGCTTGCGTTATGAAAACCCAAATTGGGTCCTTTGTTGTGTTCAAATAAAAAGGTTTTATACACCTTTCCTTTGATTACAGTTTTGTTTCACAAGGCTAGAAGATAATTCTTCGATAGTCCGTAAACGTTTATAGTTTATGTTTCCAAAGAGACATAGACTTTACAAGGTCGTGGCAAATTTTAAGTATCTTTTTTTAATTGCGGCCACTTGTCTGTTCAGCATTGGCCGCTCGTAATGCCAGAGGTGGTGGCCATTTTGTCGTGAAGACATGTCATAGGCGGTCACCGTGGCCTCCTATGAAATGGCAGACTATTACAACCATGATTTCTCCAGGATTCGTACATGGGACCTTCGGTACCGTAGTAGGCTTCCTTAACCACTATACCGTCTGGCTGGTAATTTAATTAATATTCCTTTCAGTTTAGTTAAACAATTTGCAACCACAAATAACTTGGCACATAATCACTGTTCCAGAGTATTTACATTTTTGATATAGTTGCGGTAAGAACAGAGCAGCGCAGCAGCAGTCAGGACGAAATCTTAACCCAGAGCGGATTAGTTTCAGCTGCGATGCATCTTGATTGGATAATTAAAGCTTTAAAGTGATCATTGGCTATTTCAGTTTTAGTTTGCTAAACCGTTTGCGTCACCAAGCGTTATGTAAGTCATTTAATATGGATTAATCGAGAAAAAGTTCTTAGTATAAGCACTTACTATTTTTAGAATGGAAAGGGGTAATGCCTAAATTAAAATGAAGAATAAAAGGGACTTTTGCCAATTAAAATTAGAAGTTTGCTTTTATAATTTTCATCTTACGCATATATAATTTTAATGAGTCCAGCTAGTTTAAATTCACGATCTAATAATTACTAATACTGGAGACGAAATGTATTTGCTGCTTTTAAAGCTTATAATTTGTTAAGCAATACTAGATAGATTAAATCTTAATAAATAAATAAATATCTTACGCTTTGCCAAAAGGCAACACACTGGCGCGTGGAAGATAAAAATATTTAATTTTGGGCAGGGTTAATACGTTTCTTTAAATCGCTGAGTTTGTGATTAAATTTAAAGCATAAATTTCTCAGTCATGGCGAGTGGCAATACATGGCTGAAATTCCTATATCCAATTCCTAATTCTTTATATTCTAATTCTTTATAGTCCTTTCTAGCCTTTTGGGCTAAAAATAACGCTAATTTTCTGTTTTCAAAAATCTGCTGTTGCTTATTTATCACTCGTGCTTGAGTATTTTGGAGTTAATTTACGTTCTCATCTTACCGCTGCAGCGAAAATACAGTAAATAAATATAAACACAACTTTTCCTCCCTTCTTTTGCCATCTGTGGCAATAATTCTACAACCGCTGCCAACGCGAACGCGGAAAAAAAATTATAGCAGTCGGCATCAAAGTAGATTACGTAATTGAATGAAGTTAACAAATTCGCTCATCTCCCACGTTTAATCCGAAACCAAAAGAAATGCTTGCGGCTCTTGACTGGGTTACCCAATAGGTTATTTAGAAAATTTGTGTCACTTACACCTACTCCGAACATAAAGTAAAGGTTGGAACGAAGCCAGCGGAAATTCGCTTCCCTTTTTTCCCGAACTGTATCAATGTTACCGAAGACGAATGAAGGGTATTTGGTTTCTGCGTTTCCATCTTTACTTGCGATTTTATCCGTGGTTGCATTTGTCATAAATATTAAACATGTAGTGTATAAATATGATTCCTCTAGATTTATTGTATCCCGTGAATCATATCACCTTCAAATCGTGATTTTTTTATTTACGCGATTCGCTGCCAGCCTTCGTCTGGCTTTTAAATGTACCGGAAAAATGACTGAAGGGAACACCAAACGTTAAATTTAAAAACTGCGTAGAATTTTACTCTGAAGAACAACTTCATAAAAAAAGTTATTACGTATAACAAAATGACAATGAAATAAGCAATATCCCTTAATACAAATATTAATTATCCTAATGAACCAACTTAATGAAATAAATGAACCAACTTCCCTTTGCAAAATCTTAAGAACTCGAATGGTATAAAGGAGAAAAAGAACTTTGTTTCCTAAAAAAAATCACTCAAAACTTTTCAATATCTTAAAGACAGTGAAATGAGCAATAAATAACATAAAAGAATACAAAAACAAAAAATTCTGAAAAGCAAAGTATAATTAATGATATTTTATCTTATATTTTCAAGAGAAAAAATTACGGTGAAATAAGCTATACTATATCCCTTAATACAAATATTAATTATCCGAATAAAAAAAATTAACCAACTTTCCGTTGAAGAAAAATAAATCCTGCAAGACTTTTCAATATCTTACAAATAGTAAAATAAGCAAAAAATGACATAAAAGAAACTCAGAACACAAAAAATTCCGCGCAAAATTTTACTCTGCAGAACAACTTTATCAATAAAAAAATTAATAAAAATGTATTATATATATAAAAATCTGATGTGTACACCACATGACTTCCTTGTACGGAATATTAAATTATACGCATTATTTCTTGCATTTCATTTAAACTTATTGGATTGAATTAAATCTACTTCGCCGACAGCGCATAAACCACAATAGAATAATGCATTCTTTAAAATTCACTCTATTTGTTTACCGTAGCGACGATCTGGCGCTAGGTTCACTTAACAGTATTATTTTTTGTTCATATTATAACTCAGAATGCAGAAAATTGATATAATTTAAAGAATTATCTAATCGTTGCCACATGTTCTGTTCAAATATTATAATAAAGCTAGAACGATATATAAAAGAAATTAAGCAAACAAAACAAAAAAGAAAATTTTTTCACAGACGATTGAGCATTTCTCATTCAATTAATTCAGTTCTCACTTCGCGAGAAAAATACATAAAAACTCGAAAAAATTCCAGAAAGAATTAAGCATGATTTAAATAATAAATGAAGGCGTTATCTTTCTTTTTGAGAATCTAAGTTTCTCTAGATTGGCAACAAATCCGCTATTCAGCTGTTTCAAATGTAAGCAAGTGCAATGGCCGCCATCAAATTAGGCTTAGCGACACTTAAACAATTTTAAAATTGTTGATAATTTTAAAAATATTGCCAACAGATTTACCAAAGGCATAAAAACCTTATCCGGAAGATAAGAACAACATATTTCAATCATTTTTAAAGCAAAAAATGTACAATTTACAAACATATAGGAGTAAAGAAACTGAGATCACTGAGCCAGGTAACAGAGTGGATATATATATAAATATATTTATATACGTTTGGTGCGGCCGATTGCAACCAAAATACGAGGTGCACATCTACATGTTATAGCAGTCCTATATACAAAATTTCAACATTCTGAGGCTACTCGTTTTTGAGTTATGCGAGATACGTACGTACAGACGCCACGAAAAATTCTCTTCAAAATTCATTTTAAAGCAGTTTTATAAATTTTTTGGAGAAAAAGCGTGTTTTATTCTGTCCTTACATACAGATATCACGGAAATACATCGTTAAATTGCATTTGAAAGAGGTCAAAATGGGATATTTTCGTTGAAATATGCTACCTGAAACTTTTCGCGATTACAATACTTCCATTTTACTTCGTACAAAGAAGTAAAAAATGACAATGAAATATGCCAATCTCTTAAAAACATTGACATAAGAAATACGATGAAAAATTGTTGCCAAACCCATATTTCTAAAAGAATGAAACTATTCAAAAGGATGCGATTTCATCAAAAATCTATCAACAACAATAAGACAGAAAAATTGTTGCCAAAATCACATTTTTAAAGATGTGAGATGTGAGAAGGGTACTCGGAAGCTTCATTTAAAAAGTTCTTTAAAAATACAAGATATTATCATTTTTCCAAAATTCTGTTTCTAAAAGCAGTCGCAAGGATAAAAGCTTAACGTGTCCAAAATTTAAAAAAAGAAAACACTGTACATTTTTTTAAAAATAAACTATTTTAGAAAAAATCCCGTTGCAAAGTAAGCTCCCTTTGTTAAATAAATTCGTATTTAATCGATTTATTGAAACACGATATTTATTTTAAGTTCGTAAAATAGCTAAGTACCTATGTTTCATGACGATGTGAAAATGGAGTATGTGGAATAAAATCTCGCTTTTCGATAGCCCATTATGGCTCAAAATGACGCGATTACGTCACAAAACATAAAATAAAAAAAATTCGAATTTCGAAAAAAATCGCTTCGAGGTGCACTGGCCCTTGTCTATACGCACCTATGTACCAAATTTCGTAGTCGTGGGTCTATTAGCTTACGCGCAGCGCGAACGAAAGACACACACACACACACACACACACAGACAGACTCCTTCTTTTATTATATGTAGAGATACTTCTCAGTGATGTAATTTTGGTTCAAAAACTAAACTGAAATTGAATGCAAAAATACCTTGTGCATCCATTTTTCAAGTGATTCTGTGAGAATATTCTTCTTTATACGTAGCAAAAAAAAAAAAAAAAAAAAAAAGATAATGGAATGTGTCATGTAACCCAGAAGCTCGTATTTTTTTTAATCATTAATCAAAATCTTCAATTTTCAATTTTAAACTGAGTCAGTCCTAATTTATATTGCTTTTTTTTTTCGTTTCCCATTCTACTTGATTCAGTTTTAAGACTATTACATAAGAATTACGATGTTTTATTTCTTCGTGTTGAAAATCCAGTGATATGTGCGATTATTAGAATTTACTTTCCCATCCATCATCCATCAGATCATTTTTTGTATTTTTTCAGTCGTCTGCCATTAGTAGAAGAAATATTTTCGTCGGCATAAAGATTCCTGATAGCTGCAAAGCGATAAAATTGGAGACGAGAGAAAAAAGAACAGCATTGATTAAATGATAAGACAGAATGATTTTGTGTCGAAAAACTTGAAAAGAAAAAAAAAAAAAAAAAAAAAAACTATCATTCACTCGTAAAAATTTTTACCTTTTATTCATTCAACAAATTTTCTAACGTTTATTTTCCTCTTTATTTTCAAAAATGGATCATTGAACTGCATTTACGGTATAAATGTCGAAAACGGTAATGTTCAAGGTAACAAATAGGAAGTTCGGGAATATTCTTTATCCGCATTTAAGATCATTTTCAGACGTTTCTCTTTCACTTAACATGCAGGGTTAATGACATTGAATTATTATCTCTACTGCCAATAGATGGCGCTGCTCCACTATTATGCAACGTATTTTTACCGGAGAACTTGGAGACTGATTTCTACCGTTCCAGATGTAAGCAAGCATTGTAGTCGGACGGTTGTGAGAAAGGGAAATGCTATGCACGGCAAGCCGCGGAACTAGATAGGATTCAATTAATTCTGCTGGGATTTAATATTTAAGCTTTATTTAGCAGCAAATCTAAACGCATTTATTTTATCGCAATGTAATGAACATCGTATGCATTTGTGTGCTAAAATATGTGAGGCACATTGTGTAAGGATTAAAAGTGTAGTGTTGGATATATGCATATTTTGTGTTCTAATTTTGTTCGTTTCACTTCGAATTAAAATATAGAACAATGAAGTCTGCATTGAATAAAGCTGGTCCTCAGACGATACCTGTTACAGGACCAGCGCAACTGTCACACATACCTTTGCCACGCAGGTAAGATTCTTTATAGTTTGTAAATATTCTATTTTTACTATGCCTTCTCATTTGAAATGGATCCTTCTTACAAGTGCTTTGTAAATAAATCTTTTTTATTTATAAAACAGATTTCCTAATTTTAAAATAAAAAATTATGCTTGTTAGCTGAAATACAATTCGATTTACTCGTATTTTGTTTACAAATTTCAGCTTTTAAGAATTGGCAACAGCTTGTTATATTTGTTCTTTTTTCTACGGATAATGTTATGAGTTTATGGATCCGTAATGTTATGAATTTATGTTCTTGGCATAATAAATGTCTTGATTGTACCAAGAGTTCTTATTTATCATAAGAAATTACATTGTTTTAAACGTTTAACACGGACATTTTGTTATAGTTGTTAAATCTGAGGTACGAAGAATTGTACTATAATTTATTTATATATGATTATTATAAACATAATTTTATTTTGTATGCAGCATTAAGCTAATTAATGTAATATAATTGTGAGTATTTATCACATATGTTATACCTCCCTCTTTTTAATAAACTTGCTTTAAATTGGGGAAAAATTTAATAGGAAAAATCGAATTTTATATTTCATAATTTATGTTTAAATCAGTATTGGATAAATTACTATAAGCATATGGTAATGGGGAAAATAATTAGTAGTCATTTGAAATTAATATCATAAACTAAATTTTCATTTCATATTTTGGTGTTTATTCTTATAAAAATGCTTTAAAATACATTTTAGATTTGTTCTTTGATAGGAACTCTACCCGATGTGATATATGATACCTAATAGTTATATTATTTTTTAAATATGTCATGAATTTTTTTTCAATTATCGTTAGATTAATTTGATATATTTTATTGTAGTAATAGAATACTTATACGTAAAAATAATTATTTTGTGTTAATTACATTAATTAAAAATCATTTTATAAAAATTATTATTATGACTATTAAAATTAATGTTACTCGTAAGCAAGTAATAGAAATTTATTGCTTTTGTAATTTTTATAATAAATTCAGTAAATTGCACGTTTCTCTGTAAAAAATATCAGTTCTTAGATATAAAACCTCGTTATTATTAGCTGTGATAAGTAAAATTTAATAAAAAAAGATAGAGATGATTTTATAAAAATTCATTAATAGTTTTACTTTTGGATAGCGTTTTACTTCTGGCACATATTTTATAAACTGAACGTCTGCATGAAATTTTATATGAAAAATATCATTACTTTACTAGAGGATTTAATTCTTGACCAGACGCCTACTATGAATTTATGTTCTATGTGTTTGCTTTCGACATTAGATTTACTTTCGCGGGGCTGAATGAGAAGGCTGCATCGGATTTTCGATGTCTCCCTAAAAGATAAGGCAGATACAACTCAGTTTCCATAAGATTTCACCCACGAAAGCATACTCCAGCAGATAACTGTAAATAAAAATAGAGTGTAGCCTAACCTATCATTTAGATAAATAAAAGTTGGTTTCCTTTGTCTTAAGATAACCTGTGACTTAAGATTCGTATTTCTTCCTAAGAGTACATATTGGGGACTGAACCAACTAACTACATGAGATTTTATGTTTTCTATACGTATGACGTGAATATGAGCAAAGATGTTTTTACCAACTTACTTATTCCTACTAAAGCATATTTGCTTGCAGTTTATTGCAATAACTTAGTTTTTGTTTCGTTTTGCATTACTGATTTTTTTTTTTTTTTTTTTTTACATAGCACTTTAAAATAGCTCTTAATGATGTAACTTGAGAACTACCACTTTTAGTTTGTTACTTATTTTTTAGATGGCGGAACTAAAATTGATTATTAGTCTCGAAACGACATTTTACTTCGAATCGCTGTAAACGGCTGTATCACTTTTCAATTTCTCGCCACCAAATATTATCGCCCTGTATTATATTTAAAGAAATTAAATAATGAAGAATCTGCATGAATGTATGTATATTTCTCGCATTGCGAAAAAACAACGATACCGAGAGCCATCGAATTTTGATTAACGTAGTCCTCCACCCAAATATGGAAGCCCGAATTTGGAATTTGTTTTATTATCTATTTAATATTTTTTTAACTTTAACAAACTTTCGATTAAGAAACTCAACGATTTCAAAGCTAGCAGTGGCAAGATACTGTATGGAATAAAATATTTTTATCTCCAGCGCGCGAGACAGTCTATCGAAAATTCTAAAGACATGCTGTTTTTAAATATTTTTAGCTTAACCCAAATAAATGCTCTCGAAACTTGTATGTATGTGTAACTTAAAACAACGCCCCTTTGGGAGTAATATAAAATGTGAAAGCTTTCAGATTTTTTTTTAACCATTTTTTCCCTTCGTTTTATCACATGTCATTCAGAAAAATCATTTTAGTGATGCAATGCAGAAAATAAATAATTAACTTAAGTGGTAGATCGCATATTGCATCACCATCAAATTTCTTTTAGCGTTTCCGCTTCCGCTTCAAAAATTAAAGTTAATCTTAAGTGTTTTATTATCATTTATTATTTTATTCTTACATTGTTCATGTTTTCAAAATACTATTGTCTAATTAATACTGAAATCAGTCATTTTACCGGTGATTGCTAAATTGGATGTCTGCTTTTAAAAACATTTTTATAAATAATATATATTCGTAAATGCTAACAAACTGTAGGTTAAATGACTTTTTTAAAAATTTAAATTCAAAATTTATAGTTCTTATATCTGTTATCATTATTCCGTGAATATTTCTCTATCACGTTAAAATTCTTAAAATACCGTTTAAAAATTAATAATTTTTTACCTTATTTATCCCTTCAAGTATCGTTATGTAGTTGTGTTCATAAAATTAGAATATTGTTGATAAATTATAAACATTTTTTTCTGTCATCCGCATTATGCAGCTTTGATTTATAGCTTGGTTGGTTTGCTTGCGTAACGACTGGGATAAGTTAAGCGGAAGTGCTATGAGATGCAGATTCAGGAGAAACCCTTTAATCGGAATCGGATACTCCGGTAAAAAATTCCACATCTTCTTCCTCCGCTTAGGATGGCATATCTCTCGCCTGGTTCAAGGCTATCCATCATGGAGCTAAAGATCGAAATAATATCTAGCGTATCCATCACTTATGGAGATGGATAAAGTTCCCTAATTCTTTTTCTCACTTCTATCCCGATGAGATTTATTCGATGGGTTGGGATTGTATTTCTCTGGAGATAGTTGGAGGTCTTCCCCGTTCTTGGAGAATGTTTACGATGGGGCGGTTTATGGATAAGGCAAGGGGAGGAGGTCGAGGTTTATGTGAGCGATATGCCGAATTCGGGTTGGGTTTTGTGGAATATTACATAAGAAAGATTGGAACGTGATTGTCTTGTCGAACAGCTGCTAGATATTGAGATAATACGGTTTTGTTGGTTGGGAGACTGGTAGTTAGAATTTCTTAGGTTTCTCTGTTGGGGTTGTTTATGGTGAAACGCAGCAGAGAGCTGTGGGAGAACAGAGAAGAATAAGTATGGAATCAGTTAGAAATCAGTGCAACCTGAAGTAGATTTATAGAGTATTTGTCATAGAAGAATATTAAATATCTTTGGTTTTGTTCCCTAGAAAGATATCTGTTTTAAGTTGGTAGCTAACATCTGGAAGGAAGATATAACAATCTTTTTATGAACAATGCACAAAATATGACATTGTGCCGAGATGCATTATATGTAGCTTTCGAAAACTATTTTATTCATTGCATTAATAATACAATTATTAATGAAAAATTACAGATTAGATCTGCAAATATAGTTTAGATTTTTTACGGATTATATCGATTAGTTTATAAAATATACCATATTGCTCTATATGAATTATATAAAATATTATAGAGTGTATCTTTTTTCTGAAATTAAGTTACCTAAAAATATTTTTAGAAAACAAAATAAGGCCTTAAATTATTAAGTAGACATATTGTCTTTGAATCGCTCAATTTGTTAAACGAGTTATTGTTTCAGTGTGCAAAATAAGTTTTAGAAATTTAAATTTATGACTCTGCATGGATGATTACTGCTTTGCTAACGTAACGTAACATAAGATGAAAAATAAGGAAACTAAGCTGTATAATTTTAGGACATTTAAACTCAGTTTATTAAGTATTTCTCCCGCCTTCTTAGCATGCCTTCATAGTGTAGTGGTCAGCACGCTCGGCGCGTATTCGAGTGTACCGTGGTTCGAATCCTGGCGAAGGCGTTGCTCATTTTTTATCTCTCCTGCTTCCAAAATATAACTTATGTCTCTACAAGCTTTATTAAAAATAAGTTTAATTCCTGTGTTAGGAATATTATTTTTCCTTATTTAATTTCTAAATAAATTTGCCAACACCTAAATGTTTCTGATATCTAAATATTCTCTGGAAATTAAATATTACCTGAAAGGTTTTATTGGAATGTAAACAGAATCTGAACAGAACTTGGCGTTAGAAATTTTGAAAAAGAACCTGGTAAAAGCATATCAGTACTAAAAGAACTGTTGAACATATGTAAATGATTCAAATGTTCAAATGCCGAGAAATGTCCAATACCCTGTAAGCGGATCTTGATTTTAATTATACTTTCTGCTTGGAGGACCGCGAAAGTTAACTCTTGTTCAAATTTTGTTGATTCTGTTACAGTAACGACGTGGTGCTGGCAATCACGAATATTTATATTATACGTAATGTTCTTGGCGTACATGCAAAACAATCTCCATTGGGATAGATAAAACCGCCTAAAATTTTCACATTAAATACTAGGCGAAATCAGGTCTTCACAAACAACGCAATACTACGAAAAATTATCATTATTTAAATCTACCATAACTTATGTTCCTTCGCGACATTTCAACTCTTGAATTATTACGATGCGTTAAATATTTTTTTGAATAATACGTTTTCATCATATGAGCATTCTTTTCCGATGGCCATGTAGATCCAAGCCATGGCCTTGTATTTAACGAATACTGGAAAATGGACATAGTCTGTCTTTGCTGCATGGAATTTGGTTTTGAAATGACGATTTTTTGAATTATATGAATATCTGTTTACGTTTTTTTAACATTTATGAAACATCATCTGAGGAATCTACCATAGAACAGTGATTGGTATCTCCTTTTAACTTATTTGTTCTGAATCTCTTGTACGATTTGCAAAGAAAATGGCTAGCACATTCTGTTATAAAATCCATCTATCCATCTAAAATTGGTATTAAAATATAAATTCACTTCATTTCACAGAAGCTAATTTGCGCTTTTACCTTCAACTCAATAGGTGGCCGCGGAAAATACTTGTAAGGCTTAGGTGTGTTTGGAGTTTATGATGTTATTAATCTAGTATAAGAAGCAGCAGCTTCTTATACTAGATTTTGGAGTAGAACAGAAAACCAAATAAAAATTTACTCTTGCAGTCGGTGAACGCGATATTTAGCTAATATAATAGCTCTATCTGATATTTAAGGTAAATTCTTTCATGCGTACTTTTACTTTAATCGCTATAATTCCATGGAATGTATGAAAGTAGTATAAATTTCAGTTAACTAGTATGTTGATCTGCTGTGATGGTAAGCCACCACACTGGTGTAATATTAATACCAAATGTTGTACCACCAGCATAAAGCCGTCTTTTCGGATTAATGTTTAGCGGAAGCTAGTCATCATTTTGATAGGTTCAAGTTTAAACTCCGGATAAGACATATATTTGACACCACAGCCTCACTCTGCAATGAGGCATTTAAAAATGTCTCGCCTTGTAGGGGACAAATGATTTTATTTACCCTACTGAACACATATTTTAAGGTGCTCCCAGTTTAAATGTCGAAATAAGTTATCTTATCTACTTCCATCCTTAATAGCCCACTCTACAGGATGGTAGTAGGAAAAGAAGAATACCGGATTTCTTCTACCAGGATGTTCTATATCAAGAGACTTACCTATGTCTATCCATGATATATAGGTGGGTCTAGAGTATGGTCGTGACACTGGTCATAACCTGGATGTGCAGTTATAAGCAACAACAGCAATAGTTCCATCAATGGGATGGAAAGAACCAGGCATTTTATCCGAGTGAACAGCCCCCAGAGTCCTTTGCGAATCCTAATAAGAAGTACACCAAAAGGATTAGCTTGCTTTCATATAGTGGCTGAATATGGGAAATGGTATAAATTGCAAGAAAACTTTACATTGTGGTAAAGATAGTACTCAGTGGAAGGGGATACATTAATGCCTTAGTGGTCATGGGAGTATGTTGTACGTGGTCCTCAAATGTGTTAAACTGAAAAGTAAGTAGCACCGCCTTTGTAAATGAAAGAAGTAGTCAGAGATTGGCTCTCAGCGAGATAGAGACCAATGGTTATGGTGTGCTTAAAATCAGCAGTTTTGTTCAAATTATTGTAGTATTTGTATGTAGCCATTCTACAAGTTTCGTGAATAAATCAAATAACTTCCATCATGGTGTGGTGACTTCGCAAGACGCCAAAGGGCTATAGGCAGTACACCGTAATACGTCTTGTAAATAGTACTTACGCAGTTGTACGTCTTATACCTCAAGGTCACATATGGGAAGCTGAAATTCCTAAAACCTCGTGAAGTTCTACTGACAATTTAAATATTTTTTATAGGAACAGGAATATTTCCTAGCGCTAGTTTTATTACTATAATGTATGAGTTCGGTCCTCTTCTGGTATAAACGCTGTGATGTTTATGATAATCATAGATAAATATTACCTTAGACAGGACCGCGCAAGAAGCAGACTCATCTTCCAGAACCATCAATGAAATTCTTATCTTTGGACTCATAACGTTATATGTGAATATGTGATAAAATTAATTTGTAAATATACTTTGGGTAGAGAATAAGAGGGGAAAAAAGGTGGAAAGGGTATCATTTGAACGGAAATAAAAGAGATAAAAAAATAAAGAATGGTACATCGCGTAGGTCGTCAATGAGCACGTGGGCTGGTCACTTAGATGGGATGCATCAGTATTTGAAGTGCCGCTCCTGCCAATGAAGTTGCCCAACGTAATCATTAAGACGACCGTTAAGAACTATCATCCTTCGCAAAGCAATTAAAGTAGCCTGACCCGCTTCATTCCATTCACGCTTTCTTTTCGCGCATTATCTTGTCAATTAGGAGCAGCACAGTTTAGTTGTAACGGCAGAGTTCAGTTGTTTAGTTAGAAGATTGTTCTTTCCGCTTGTTAAGTAGGGTACGTTAAAAAGCGAAAGGGTTTGCTGCTGCGCCCCGGGCATTCGTTGTAGACGGAGTTTTTCTTTTCCTTCGCTGAAGGTCATGGAAAATGTCCGTTCTCAGGGACTGGTAATATTTCCCAAGTCTTCCACAAGATCGATTAGAAATATTTCAGACAATTTTGCTGTCTGTATCAAAAAAGTGATATACACTGCGGGGAAAAAAAAGGACAGTTCTATATCTGTCGTTCTACTGGGCTGATTGACGAAATTCAAATTGCGTTTTACATGTCTCCAATGCGTGACTTAGGATATATATTAGATTTATATATAGCGTTGTTCTAATATAAGTATTTTGACACAAAATCGGACTTTTTCTAAGATGACATACCGAGTTTTTTCAATATTTCTATTCTATAGCTCAAATTATGCCAAAGTACAAAGTTTTCCAAAAATAGCACGAGTAGTTTTTAAAAAATTAGCTCTCAAAATTTAAGCTTCTCATTGTTTATTGTATTTGGTATATGTTTACTAATATCTCTCTCTTTTTTTAAATTAAAATTAGTTGATTCCTTATTTCACAGTTCGAAATTTAGGTTCAATCCAAATAAATTCGCAGATATTTGCTGATTGTTTTCAAAATTTGTATTTTTTCAAAATGTTTGTACATTTTTTAAAACAAATTTTGGATTATAACCTATAAACTTTTACCATCACCTTAAGGTAGATGTATTTCTAGACACACATGCAAAGAATTAAGTGTTTTGTATTCAAAATTTCCCAAGATATACATCACTTTATATAATGGAGCGTTTTGAAATTTGTCATATTACTGTTATAAGCGATATTAATGCCAAGTGTGGTTTACGCAATTTGATAAAATTATTTGAAACAATGAACGATGCAATTTTTTTTCCGTTCGTGCACAGTGAAAGGGAAAGAGATATAGGTTACCATATATTAAGAATTTCGCCAAGTGAATTAATTATTCTTGACGAAAACTGAAAAAAGTGCGTCAAGATAATTCTTTTAATTTCTCGGTACCTTTCTCACCAAATTTCACGAAATTTAATACTTAGGCATATTTTAGTCCTAGATTCGAAATATTGAAAAACATTGATATGTTATTTCAGAAAAAGTTCGATTTTGTGTCAGAATACCTATGTTAGAACAATACTACGTATATAAAAATCTAATAAATATTTCAAGTCTTGCTTTCGAGATATGAAAAGCGTAAATTAAATTTCGTCAATCGGCTCAATAGAACGGGAGATATATAACTGTAACATTTTGTGTATGTGTGTGTGCAGAGTTAATTGATAATTTTATAAACATTTACACCGCAAGTGTAATTAATAACAGCAGTTTTTGACTCCTTATGTACGGGGTTGGAAATTGACAGCCTGCTTTCCTGTCAACAGCTATTTCGGACATTTTGAATTCTTTATGAATTTGTCTTAGCGTGGGATGAAATTACTATGGTGTTAATGGTATTAGTATTTCTGACTTTATAAGGTATTTCTCCCGCCTTCTTAGCATGCCTTTGTGGTGTAGTGGTCAGGACGCTCGACGTGTATTCGAGAGGTTCGTGGTTCGAGTCCCGGCGAGGACATTGCTCATATTTTTCATCTCTCCTCCTTCGAAATAATGAAATGACTATACAGTGGCGTTCGAACTAAAAGGTGGTGGATGATGATTCTCCAGGATTTGGCAGTTGGGTCCCGCAACCCCCTAGTCGCTCTTTAAAAGAGGAAGTACATAATGTCTCCCGCCTTCTCAGCATGCCTTCGTGGTGTAGTGGTCAGCACGCTGAACGCGTATTCGAGAGGCCCGTGGTTCGAGTCCCGGCTAGGGCACTGCTCATTTTTCATCTCTCCTATTTCGAAATAACCTAATGTCTGTACAACGTTACGAAATAAATTCGTATTTTGGTACTCTACAAGCAAAAATTTTATAAATGATAATTGCATCCAAATTCTGTGGAGTTAAATTCTGTACATCCACCTTGAATGTCGAGATGTGTAATAATGGCAGGAGGAAAGTATATAAAGTTATATGCAACAAAGCAAAGCTCACCTGTGAAAAAAGAAAAATCTTCCTTACTTAATGTTTCGTTTGGCTTATGTAATTACGGCAAAGCCTCGAGAGCTATCTGCCAAAGGGAAGAAATGCCTTCATGGAGGAGGTCTTTAGGGAAATTGACTCCTATAAACGTTACACATGGGGAAAGCTACGAAGGCGCCCCTACAGACAGCCCATTCGCGGGATTCGAACCTCGGACCGAGCTACCAGTGTTCAGCGACTTTACCTCTGGGCCGCTGGAGGAGGGGGTATTACTTAATGTATGAAAGGGCCTAATGGTGGTCGAACTTTGCACAATTGCTGAGTATTAGTTGTACAGTTTAGTGCAACCGAATGGCTGTAAAATGTTTTTGAAGTTTTCTGCATGTGTAACATGAATACAGAACTTTCTGGTAGAAGTGTCCACGAAGGCATATATCTTAAGGTGGAAAGCCCTGGTATGCTTTACAATAATTCAGTACAAATGTGTACATGAGTCACTAACCAACCACATACGAAGCTGTATCGAAAATTATACAAAAGTCAGCTTAATGATTTATTAACTGAGGTAGGTCGTTAAACTTTGCACATTGTTAGGTATTTTTAGGAAGCATCTTTATAATGATTATGTATCGTTTATACTACGAAGATGGATCTGTATTTTGTGCGAAATAACAATCTGTTTTATTTGATGTTTAATTTATTAAAAATGGAAGTGTAAATAAGGAAGTACCTGAAAAATTTATAAAGTCTCTTGAGCAAGAAGTTACAGTAGCTAGCAGATTTCCTGTAAAGGAGACCTCCTGTCAAGAAAATTACCAGAAATAATTCGAAGGAAAAAATTCTACCGGTTTCGCATTTGCTTCAGCATATAATTCCAGTGAGTTTTTCCGCTTATACGCTCACTGTGAACCTTAACCTAATATAGGAAGTTCACCTCTCGAGAAGAAATGACCTTGAGTAATTTCTCTTTTTCTTTCTTTTTTTTTTTTTTTTTTCTCTCTAAATTTCAGCAACTAGATATCCGAAAAATTCATTTGCCGAAAAACGAAGGAGAATTGAAATTGGAAACTTAAAAGTAGTAATTTGATTCTCGGGAATTTTCCCTCTTCGACGCTTAAAAATGGCTCCCCGTTAAATAAAAAAAGTATTTTCACTTCTTTGTGCATGAATGCGTCTCATGATTGTCTTAATCAAAGAAATAATTCAGGTAGGTTCAAAGACTTGTGCACCTGATTTTATACGAGTGGACATAATTGTAATCATATTAAAAAAATGTTTAAATTTATTTGAAAACTGCTAAATGTGTACAATTTTAAATCGAACATAGAACATCTTAAACAGATCTTCTTTAGTGCACAAATGCAAATTAATCCGGGATAACAGGTCGACTGCGTGGGCGTTTTCGTGTTTTCCCCCATATGTAACGTGTATACGAACCGGTTGTTTCACTTAGAAAGACCTCCACGAAGGCATCCCTTCCCTTAGGCAGATAGCCCTAATGTGCTTTGCTATAATAAACTAAACGAAACCAATTTATTTTTAATCTAATAACTGCACTTCAAGCTAAAGAAAAAGAAGACAATATTTTAGATTCAAGTCCAATAAATCAAAGAAGAATTTTCCATTAAAATAAAAAATCTGAAAGCTTTCAGATTTTATATTATACGCAAACTAGCTTTCTTTTTTCCGTTTACACACACACATACACGTTTCCAGAGCATTTGGACTAAAAATATTTAAAAATAGCATATCTTCTGAATTTCCGATAGACAGTCTCCGCTACAGATAAAGATGTTTTTTTCTACCACCGTACAGTGTTGCTTGCTTTCAAACTGTTGAGTTTGTTAATAAAAAAACTCGTCAAAGTTTTACAAATTATGAAATAGACAATAAAACAAATTCTGAATTCGTTCTTCCAGGTGTTCATATTCGGGTGGAAGACTACATTATTCAAAATTTGACGGCTATGAGTACCGTTGTTTTTTCACAATGCGAGAAACATACGTACATTCACGCAGATTCTTTATTATTTAATTTCATTAAATATAATACAGGGCGATAATATTTGGTGGCAATAATTTGAAAAGTGACGCAACGTTGTAGTGATTCAACACAAAATGCCGTTTCGAGACGAATAGTCCTCTTAGGCTAACGCCCCTTTGGGCTGAAAACCCTAAAATTGCAAATGTTGCAAAAATTGTTAAAACAATTATTTTCTGCTAATTAAGTAACATATGATAGTGTAGAGACATTAAGCTATTTTTGCAAGCAGGGGATGTGAAAAATGAGCAGTACCTTCGCCGAGACTGGAACCTCGGACCTTTTGAATACGCGCCGGGTGTGCTGACCATTACACCACGAGGACGTGCTAAGTAGGTGGGAGAAATATCTTATATACTCACCCTTTTAAATTCGACTGGGAATTAGGGGAACCAGTCGCCAAATCCTGGTTTTGGAGAATCACCTCCCGCCACCGTTTTTAGTTCGGGCGCCACTGTAGAGACATTAGGTGGTCTTTGAATGCAGGAGACAGGAAAAATGACCAGTGCCCTCACCTGACATCGAACCTCGGACCTTTCGAATGCGCACCGAGTTTTCTGACCATTACGCCATGAAGGCATGCTAAGAAAGCGGGAGAAATACCTTATTATGTTAGAAATTTATAATAAATGTATGTTGTTCAAACATGGATAATAAATGTTTAGATCAATAAAAAAATTTTATTGCTATTAAAATCACTGACTAGGTTTGGTTTTTTTGACTATGCAAAGGCACTCGAGGGCAATCTGGCTTCGTGAAGGTCTTTCTTAGATAAACTGGCTCGTATACACATGGCAAAGCCACGGAAATGTCCATGCTTGTTTGCTAGGATTCGAACCCCGGATCAAACTGATCAAATCAGTGTTCAGTGATTTTACCGATCGGCCTTTGGTGGGCTTAAATCACTTAGTAAGCTGAATAATAACAAACTGATCAGGATTGAATCTAACAGCTTGTATTTATTTGAATACGACGAGGCACGTGAAATCTATCTGCCTAGAGGGAATGCCTTCCTGGTGGAAAGGTAAAGGAATCTGGTTTGTGTTTACGTTACACATAGATAAAACCACGAAAAATGCTCGTGGAGCCAGCTCGTTAGCCAAGATTCATATCCGTGTCGTACTACTAGTGTTCAGCGATTCCATCCGATTCTAGGGTTTATCCATGGGTTTCGACAAAAATGTCGCATGGCAAACAACGCACGATTGAAAAGTCGCACCGCAAACAACGCGAGGGGCAAACGTCTGTGTACAAAAAAAAAAAAAAAAAAAAAAAAAAAAAAAAAAATCGTTGAAAAGAAAGCAAGGTGGAAATATTGCAATAGAAAACATCGTGGTAGAAAAGAAAGTGCGGCACAAGGTCTTGCAGTTTTAAGACGTCGCCGTACAAAATATCTTGGTAAAAAATAAAACATCCACAAATTACTGCTTGCTCAAAAATCACAAAGGGAAAAAAGAAATCACAAATCTAAAAAATTACAAAATAAAAAAAAACTCTCGCCAAAAAAGCATTCTTAAATCATCGCGGGCATGCCTTTTCTGAGTATAAAAGTTTTACATGAAGTTTCGCATAATGATTTTTGAGCACAAGAAGAAATAATGAACTTTTATTTCTGCTAATTTCCAAATTTTGAATGGTTAAGTTTCCTTTTCATTTTCAGTAAAACCTTATGAATTAATTCTAAAAAAATCAAATATAGAATCCTCATTTCTCTTTGTGCTCGCAAATCATTATGCGAAACTTCTCTTACAACTTTTACAGTCAGAAAAATGTTATCATTATACTATGATTCGTACGTGCTTTATTTTTTATCGCGCTATTTTATATGACGATGTTTTAAAACAACAATGTTTTGCACCGCATAATTTTCAACCACGATGTTTTATAAAGTTTTAGATCTGAAATGTTTTCTTCCTTTCTTATCTTTCGATATGTTTTGTACTAGTGCATTTCCCCTTGCGTTTTCCTTCTGTAGAGACATTAGGTATTTTTGAAAGCAGGAGACGTGAAAAATGAGCAACGCTTTCCCCGGAAATCGAACCACGGTCCTCTGGAATACGCGCCCAGCGTGCAGACTACCTTACTACGAAGGCATGCTAAGAAAGCGGAAGAAATACCTTATAGTTCCTGCGAGTTTTTTACCTGTGATAATTTTCATGGTATGGATAATGTTTGTTCTGCAGCTAAATATACATTGTGTGCCTTGTGCTTAGACGCCTCATTGAATGTTTATTGGCAAAAATTACTTATTGCATGCTGGAAAATATTCACACATTTTCTGGACTTTAACCTGTGTCGATGAAGATTTCTTGTTGGAGAAAATTTTTTGATATAAAGAGAGGAAAACAACCCGAGAAGGTTTTATATTTCTTTTGTTCAGGTATTCTTTTAGATATACCCCCCTATCTTTTCTTAGGGGATCCTAGCATAACAATTCAACCGTCTCTTGACCGCTTGTTGAAGAAGTTCTTTACAAAAAAAACCTCTCTAGGATTTAGGATGTGCAATCGATTCAAGCTGCCAGCGATTAATCATATCGCAGTCACCTGTTAAAACCCGATAGGGTGTCAAAAAATTTAACAAGAAAAAGAAAGAGAGGCAAAAGAAGGGAAAATAAATTGGCACTTATGTATATAAAAAAAATCCTTTACAAATATTTCCCCACTTGCACTTTTTGTAACTTTTTTACTATGTGCTTTCTCTCTCCTTCTCTTGAAAACACTTTTGCGGCGCAGATATTTTTTTTCTTCTCTGCTCTTCCAAAAAAGTCACGTTTTTCTCTTTCGACAAAATACTTTTTTTTTTAATAAAGCTGGCCCGGAAGCTATACTGCCTCTGAACATTTTTTGAAACGGGTTTAATGAGGTAGTTTTTAGTAAACTGAGTTATGATAAAAATTTCATGCATATAATGCAGCTTTTATGTATGCTATAAGGAATGCAAAAGTATGAAATTTGCATTACCTAAAATATCCTTTCTGAAACCGGTACTGAAGCGTGTATTATTAAGTATATGAAATTAACTATTTAAACGGAAATCTATCAAAGTAATGAAATATGTTTTTCGTAATCATTAGTCCAAAGGGACAATTTACCCAGAAGGACTATTGATTTCGTTTTGGCATTTTGAGTTGATTCACGATAAGCGTTGTTTCACTTTTCAGATTGTTGCCACCAAATATTATGGCCCTGTATTGTATTTAAAGAATTAAATAATGAAGAATCTGCATGAACGTATGTATGTTTCGTTTTGGGAAAAAACAACGATATCTAGAGCCATCCAATTTTGAATAACGTAATCCTCTTGCGAATATGGGGATCAGGAAGCCTAAATTTGAAATTTGGAATTTGTTTTAGTATCGATGTCATATTTTGTAAACCTTTAACGAAGTTTTGATTAATAAATTCAAGGATTTTAAAGCGAGGAATGGCAACGTTGTACAGGAAAAAAAAACATTTTTATCTTCACCGCGCGAGACTATGTATTGGACATTCTAAAAATATGCGCAATTTAAAATGATTTTGCGATATTGCTGTTGAAGTGAATTTTATGGTTTAGGTGCGAAGAACATCATATTTAATAAATAAAGGTAACACAAAATGTTAAAAAAACGCCCCTTTGGACGTAATTTAAAACCTGAAACCTTTTAGATTTTTTTGGGGGGGCTCTTTTTATTTTTTCCTTTCTTTTCTTTTCTTTTTTTTTTTTTTTCTTTTTTTTTCCACAGTACAGTGTTGCCATTGCTCGCTTTAAAATCGTTGAGCTTGTTAATCAAAAATTCGTTAAAGTGTTACAAAACATGCAATCGATAATAAAACAAATTCCAAACTAGAGCTTCCAGATGCCCACATTCGGTAGAGGATTATGCTATTCAAAATTTAGTGGCTCTATGTACCGTTGTTTTATCACAATGCGAGAACATATACATACAGTTATGCAGCTTCTTCTTTATTTAACTTCTTTAAATGTAACGCAGGGCGATAATATTTGGTGGCAACAGTTTGAAAAGTGAAACGGTACATTTAAAGTTTTCTGCGCAAAATGCGAAAACGAAACGAATAGCCCTTCTGGGCTAACGCCCTTTGGGGTAAAAACAAACTCGAAATTTAAAATTTGCATTTCTAAGTACCCGTGTTCTGGTGGAGGATTGCGCGTGTTGAAACTTTGGTTGTTTTAGCTATCGCCGTTTTCCCACAATGCGAGCAAAAAAAAAAAAAAATAAATAAAAAATAAAATAAAAAAAAAAATAAAATAAAAAAAATAAATAAATAAATAAAAAACCATACATACTTATCCTTTATTACTTAATAATAGATTCCTATGCTTCTATGACAGAAAAATGGCATATACATTACACGCTTCTTACCATTAAATTTCTTACTACTTCTCAACAGCTAACTTCTGTTTCCTTTGGCAGCGCCTCTTAGAAGCTCTAAAACAACCCAAGGACCTCTTTCCTAATGCATAGTTAATGAATTTATTTGGGTACCGAGTATCACTTTTCGTTCGCACGACTCTCCCTCGTATTGCGTTTAGGCAGGTGCAACGCAGACGACTTTATCGAGTGACATCGTGAAACCCGGGTTTGAAATATGGAAGACGCGTGGGGGCGCTTTCCTTTTCTGCAGTTTTTCTTCCTGTTCTGTACGCTATTTTCTTCATTTCTTTATGTGTTCATTCACTGGCTGTGACATCGCTACTAAAGTTGCCGCCCCTGGTTACGGGTAGGGAGGACGCCGTTTACAATTTTTCCCACGATGAGATGCTTATTTGACTTTCCACAGAATAGATAGGGGTGCGAAAAAGTCTTGAAATTTAATTGAGAAAGAAATAAACATGTAAATAAAGGAAAGACAGAATTATAATGTTTCTTGCTGATCGGTAAAAAGCAATTCGTTTACAGATTTATACGATTATTTTCTTTAATGTGAAAGTATTATTTGTCTGCAAATGTGCGCATATGCACATTGTTTACATACATACACAGACACATGTATATCAAGTAAGAGTAATATACAAGTACTTTGAGAAACGATTTTTTTTTTTTAGTCCAAAGGGGGAATTTTCCCAGAAGGACTATATTAATTTTGTTTTGGAATTTTGCGTGGATTCACTACAAGCGTTGTTTCACTTTTCAAATTATTGCCACCAAATATTATCGCCCTGTATTATATTGAAAGAAATTAAATAATGAAGAATTTGCATGAATGTATGCACGTTTCTCGCATTGTAATAAAATAACGGTACCTAAAGCCATCCAATTCTGAATGATGTAATCCTTCTGGAAATATGGGCATTTAGAAGCCCAAATTTGAAAATTTGGAATTTTTATTATCGATTTAATATTTTGTAAAACTTTAAAGAATATTTGATTAACAAACTCAAGGATTTCAAAGCGAGCCATGGCAACGCTGTACAGAAAAAAAAAAAAAAAAAAAAAAAAAAAACATTTTTATCTCCAGCGGGCGAGACTAGTGTATCGGAAATTCTAAAGATATGCTCAATTTAAAATTATTTGCGATATTGCTCTTGAAATGAATTTTATGGTTTAAGTGCGAAGAACATGATATTTTATAAATAAAGGTAACACACCAAATGTTATAAAAAGTCCCTTTGGACTTAATTTAAAATCCGAAAACTTCCAGATTCCAGAAGTACTTTTTTTGTAAATTTATTTTCTATCTAAATCTAAAGTTTTGTTGAAAATACATTTGCTGAGCATCTGGGTCAAGGGGCCCACCAGCGACCGAGCGGTAAAGTCGCTGAACACTGGTACTTAGGTCCGTGGTTCGAATCCCGCGAACGGGCTGGCTGCATGGGCGTTTTCGTGGTTTTCCCGATATGTAACCTGTATACGAGCCAGTTTCCCTTAGAAAGCCCTCCACGAAGGCATCCCTCCCCTTAGGCAAATAGCCCTAGTGTGCTTTGCCATAATTAAATAAACCAAACCAATCTCGGTCAAGGCAAGCTGTTTGACTGTTTTCATCCGTTTTCGAGCAGCCAATTTTGTTTTCGCGCATACACTTGACAATGAGAAGTTGCATGTGGACACACTCTTAATTTTTTCTTAAATTCTGAAAGCGATTCGGATAGTCGGAGTTCGGATAATTGAAGTTGCACTGTATATCGGTCAAACTAAAACAGCGTTAAAGTTTCGTATTGAAGAACCACGATTCCTAAGTCCGAAAAGTCGAAACCAGCAAGTCTTCGATAACTGATCATAGTTGGAAATTTAATCATAATTTTAACTTTTGGGGAGATTTTACTGTTAAAATTTATAGCACATTATACGTACCTTTTACCTATTTCATATTTTCTCATATTTCTTGATCCTCAAAAATATTCGGGAAGAAAGTTTAAAAAAATTCAGTCAAACTCAGTTAACTGGCTGATTTAAATTACGTTTAATTACGTAAAATTTGTGTTTGTTTTAAATTAATACTTGTTAAAAATAACCAAGTATCATAAAAATTATTCGGAAAGAAAATTAAAAATCATTTCTGTGAAACTCAGTGTTAAATCACGTTTAATCCCGTAAAATTCGGTGTTTGTTTTAATTTGATAATTGGTAAATTAGTAAATTATGTCAATGATAAAATGATTTCAGTATTTCAGAATTAAAATTTCACCATGATTTAAGTCAAAATTTAAAATTATTCTTCCATAAACCTCGAAGATTAAGGCACAGGCAATGAAAAGATTACATCCCTGCTTTCAAAATCATGCCCAAAACTAAAATTTTAGTTTATTCATTCATTTATTTTTTAATATATTAGGTAACTAGAATTTTCTTGTTAAAAGGTTGCTTGAGGGAAAGGAAAAAAAAAATCATTGGGTATACTTATCTTTCATATACGTGCGACGAATCTGCGAAATGACGTGGGCGTTTTAAATAAATTTTAATATCCAAACTTATCACAAGCGTAAATTCGTCAGCTTGTGCAGTTTTTATCGCATTTTGTTATCCACTGCGAACTGTAAAACTTTTAGATAAATGATATTTTGCTTTCTTCACAGCTTTTTACGCTTTTCAGACATAAAAATTTCAAGTTTCCGTGATCAGAATTCGAAGCACATCTGAGTGGATTCTTCCGTTTTCTCAGACTATAAACATGTCGTCTAGCGACCGCTTGATACGTCATTTCTCGCTGTTTTGAGCAGTTAATTCCTGCGTTTGAAGGACATTTGTTCTAACAAGGAAACATATTTCATGATTATATGCAAATGGGTTTTTATTTGAAAATGTGAAAACATTCTGAAGTGTTTTCACGTGCGGCGGAAGTGTCATGAATACTCTGCGAGAATTTCTAAGAGTTTTAAATCGTTAACTAAATCATATTACAAATCGCGTATCTGTGAATCATTACTTGATAACGAACTTTCGTTTTTACCTAACGTTTCGCTATAAGCCTGAAATTTGTGGAGCTATTCAGTAAAATATTAAATACTGTAACAACCAGCACTTTTAAGAAACATTTACTTATTTGTTACTTTTATCTGAGCAGGACCTTGTATAAAACTAACTTAAAGTCCTCTACTTTACTTAGAGGTTCGCCAGCGGCCAAGTGGTAAGTGTGTTGAACCCTGGTAGCTCTGTCCGAGGTTCGAATCCCGCGAATGGGCTGGCTGCATGGCCGTTTTCGTGGTCTTCCCCATGTGTAACGTGTATACGAGCCAGTTTCCCTTAGAAAATCCTCCACAGAGGCATCCCTTCCCTTAGGCAGATAGCCCTCGAGTGCTTTGCCATAATAAACAAACCAAACCTACATTACGTAGACCAACAAGCGTGTTATCGCTGCACCTGTTAAATTACTACAAAAGCTCTAAGAAGATTTTAAAATAACCTTTTTATTTAAAACTTAGCAATTGCACAACTTCTGCGTACAAATCCAACTCTTGCCACTTCTTCTTCATTGGCTTGACAGCCCAGGGCCTTGTCCAGAAGTCTTCTCCAGGCTTCTCTGCTTTTGGCAGCTGTTTTCCATTTTTTTGCCCTTTAAAGTGCTTAGATCATTTTCAATACAGTCGATATCCATCTCATCGCGGGTCTACTCCGAAGTGTGGTTCCCATGGGCTTTCCCAGAAAGATTTTCTTCATGCATTCTAGGCAGATGACCAGCCCATTTAAATCTGTGTAATTTATGGAATTTTACTACATTTTGCTGTCTATAGATTTTGTATAGCTCTAAATTAGATCTTCTTCACTATCCAATCACACGCACCCCACCAAATATGCAACGCAATATCCTTCTCTCAAAAATCCCCAAAGTTTTCTCATCACGTAAAGTCAGCGCCTAAGCTTCAGACATAAAATTCAAAACAGATCTTGTAAGACCCTTATAGAGAAGTAATTTAGTTCTTATCTTGAGAAAGTTGTCTCTTAAGTAGCTCTTCAGGCTATTAAAACATCTATATGCTCTTTCCTAAATAAGTGAACTTGTAGATATTTTCAAATCTACAAGATCTAATCTTCATCTATTAATATATTTCTAAATGACTGACTGGTAAGTCAGATTTTAAACAAGGCATGTGTTTAAAATAATTTCGTTAACAGAAAGGTTAAATCATTTCGCACTTTCTCTCAATGCCATCAATATCACTGTCTCTTTAAGAGTAAGAACAGTCTGAATAAGCCAGTAAATGGATAGTTTTATTTTTTTTTAAATATTTCCTGTAGTATTGATCTTAGAATCTCTAATAACGTTTTCGAGTGCAATATTAAATAGGAGGCACACCAATGCGTTCCCCTGTCTGATTCCATTCTTGACCTCAAGTTTTTCTGTAAAGTCACCTTATAAACTCTTGCCATTTGCGGGTATTAAATTACAGAAATTTATTTCACATATCTAAGTGAAATAGCAGTCGGAGACTAAACATATTTACGTGCTTAACTAAGCGTTGGTTCAAATTTCTAATTATGCGTGTTTAATTTCGGCTACCAAAATGGCTAATACCGGAATACTAACTTAAAAGAGCTGAGGGAGAGAAGGTACAAACCGCGAGCGTCACTAAAACTTTCAAGCATTCTGCTTTAAATACGTTTACTTATTTGTATTTACATCCTGGTGATGAAAGTATGGATCCGATCCATAATAATTTCTTTAAACCGTGAAGCTGCAGCTGTTACCCTTGCTATTATGTACAGGAAACTGTTTTTATCGACCCATCGTATCATCTTTTGCATATTCCTGTTGATTCTGAAGTTAATAGTCAAAAAATGTACGACCAGTAATTTTGTTTTTTTAAGCCCAGAAGGGCTATTAATTTCGTTTTGGCATTTTGCGTTGGTTCACTATAAACGCGTTTCACTTTTCAAATTGTTCCCACCAAATATTGTAGCCCATATATTATATTTAAAGAAATTAAATATATTAAAATAAATAACAATATCACCAAGTATTTAAAGAAATTAAATAATGAAGAATGTATTTGTTTCTCACACTGCGAAAAAACAACGGTAACTAGAGATATCGGATTTTGAATAACGTAGTCCTCCACTCGAATTTGGGCATCTGTAATCCAAAATTTGGTATCCGGAATTTGTTTTACTGTCTGTTTCATATTTTGTAAAACTTCAACGAATTTTTGATTAACAAACTCAACGATTTCAAAGCGAGCAGTGGCAACACACTGTATGGAATAAAAAATCTTTTTATCTCCAGCGCGAGAGAAATTCTAAAAATATGCTTTCTTTTTAAATTATTTTGTGATACTGCCCGTTGAATTGAATTTTATGGTTTAAACGTTTAAAAACGCCCCTTTGGGTAGTAATATAAAATCTGAAAGCTTTTATCAGATTTTTGATTTTAATAAAGTTGTTACGCATGATAATATATTTCTCTCGTTATATCAGCAGAAATTAACAAAAAGAAATAATAAAAGCCTTTTTTTGGGGAGGGAGGGGAGTAGGGAGTAAAATGCACGCCGTTCTATCAGTGATACATACGAAAGTAAAGTCAGAGCAAACACTTAATTGTCCCAGAAGTTTACATATGAGATAAGTCTACACGTATTCAGAACAAACTAAGCATTAGAGCAACTTTCTTACTATGTTTACCATTTTGAAAAAGTAGCATTTATTTTCCTCCCGTTCGTAAAAACTTCTAGTTTGCGCATTTTCCAGCCAATCAGATAACAGCATTATCCGCAGCATAGTAATCTCACTGCAGTTCTTGACGGTTTATATTTTCTTCATCATTCTACAAACGCGATATTTGCTTATCGCAAAAATATCTCATTGTTATAAATGTTTAAGACAGTATTTTTTCTGTTTATAATGAACGCTAAGGTACTCGGATAAAATCATTGGGAAAGGTGGGCACAAATTTAATTCTTGGCGGTCGGATTAACTCTGCTTGAGTATTTTAATTGTTTCATTGTTTTTCTTATATATAACGTAATTACTAACTTCCAAGAAAGCGGGCATTTCTGTCATATTTTTGTATTACAATCTATTTTCCTGGAAATTCAATATATTTTCTACATCTACAGTCAGTAATCTCCCTAGTTACGTAAGTAACGCGTTCCATTAACCCGTACGTAAGTCGAATTTATAAACTATTTAAGGTAACTTCGTGAAAAACTGCAGTATTTTTTTTTGTGTATATATTATTTACGCAGTATTATTATATAAACTAAACATTGTAGAGACATTAGGATTTTTGATGCTGAGAGACGTGAAAAATGAGCAATGCCCTCACCTGGACTCGAACCTAGATTTCTCGAATACGCGCCGAATGTGTTACCGTTACACCACGAAGCGAGAAAAGGAGGGATAAAATACCTTATATACTCTTCCTTTTAAAGAACGACTGCGGATTAGGGGACCCAATTGCCAAATCCTGATGATGAAGAACGATCATCCACCACCTTTTAAGTTCGGACGACACTGTACAGTCATTAGGATTTTTTTAGAGAGTAGAGAAGTAGGAGAAGAGAAAAATGTGCAATGCCCTCGCGGTAACTCGAACCTAGACTTCTTGAATACGCGTCGAGTGTGATACCGTTACACCACGAAGGTATGCAGAAAGGAAGCATCATTTATTCGAATTTTAAATGTAAAAGTGGAAAACATCCAAAAGGCTATGAAATCAAACTGAAATAACACTTTCAAATAAAACAAATGTCTTGGGCCAGCTAATTTGACTCTTTAGAGAAAGAGTCTGCGCTGGATGAGGATCATTGTGAACAGGAATCATAAATATTACCCCCTCTTGAAGTTGAAAAAACAGATTCGAATGGATGCGGCTGCTAACATTTTGGAAACGCTCGGTGTTCAGATACTGGACTTCTCTTGTAAATACTTATGTCAAGACCTAGTAGCCTTCTCTCGGATAATCAGAAACATTGAAAGTATCCATTCTATACGAGATCCTTGATCCATTAAAAGAACAAATTCTCTATCCCTGAAATCGGGAACAGAATTTTTTTTTAATTAATTGTGCCTTTAAACATTAGCTCACTTTTCATGCTTTCAGTAATGCGAACTTTATCCTCACTATCGTATTAAGGTTGAAATTGGTCGATTTATATCAGCAATTGCTGTTGGTGGTTTACTTTTAATGTAATTGTATATTTTTTTTTTTTAGATTTATAGCGTTTCGAATCAATGTCAAGGGCAAACACTAACGGTGGTAAAGTGACTAAACAGCACGAATATTGCTTGAATGTAAAAAACTCCAGTTTAGGGCGAAGAAAAATTGTTTGTAAAATGTTATTTCTCTTTGGCAGATTTCAGTTCGACTCTAAAGGCTTTTGCACCGTTATGTAACCGCGAGTTTACTTAAGATACAGCTTACCTAAGTCGGTGGATTACTATATTTGTTTATTATAACTCTTCTTTGGTTAATTCATAAAGCCCATTCACGAAATTTGCTCGACTAGAAGTCAGTAGCAGTAGGTGTAAGATATTTCTATGTTATTCCACATAAACTAAATTAGATCCTACAATGAACCTGGCGAATTTTTGCACAGGCGTGAATAAATTACTAGCCTAAAAGAAGGTTGAAAAGTAACTCTTTATTTAATTCTAATAATTAACAAAAAAGGCACAATCTTCGTGCTTTACAATAGCACCGTCAATTTGCGGTGAAATTAAAACATAGAATAATTCAAGTCAAAATATAAAAATAAGGTAGTGATGGATTTTCGCGTTAAAGTATGCCTAACAGGTTGACTCACGAAACGTAATGGGCGTGATGGTAATCCGGAATGGCCAAGATGCTTACTAGCGTAACAGCGAAATAGCAACGAAACGTGTGCTGACTATCGAAAACGCGCTCTGAATAAACTCAGAGATTCACCCGTTTAAAAACGCACTTCACTTAACTTTAAATTTACATCATGGCGAGAAAATGTGAAGGGAAGTTGAGAAATTCAGTAACGGTATAAAACTTAAAAATGCATTTGTTATGCAAAATAACGGAAACCCTACATCGGAAGATGCAATTTTTAAGAAAATTTCCCTTCCAAACTTGATATGACTTAAAATATTCTGACTGAATTTGACCAGTATGTAAAACTTTATTTCATTGACATTTTAACAAATCAAAGCATTATGTTAGTTCGCTAAGAGGTAGTTTATTTTAAGTGAATGTTAAATGCAATAAATAAATTATGCTGTTTCCATAATATTGAAATAAATTAATCAGGAGTTAAGTACCATCAACATTCAATGAACTTCATTTTATTCTTTACTTTAATAAGCGATTGATGCATCCTTTCATCGCTGTTTAATAAATAGAGAATTCAAAGCAGGTTCAAAGGAATCGAAACCTTCCATTCAATAGAAAAGACTTTTCTTGTTGCTATCAACCTGTAGAATGATGTTCCGAATTTCAAAAATCCGAATTCATTTATTCCATAGAAATTCCCTTCTCGTGCTCGAAATTTATTTGCTCTAGACGAGAGAAATCGATATCGATGGTTCCCACGGTCACGTATGGAAAACCTGTGCATCTCCGAGTAATAAACTCTTTGTATCCGCCGGCTTTAATACGAGTTCCAAAATTACCAGCGCTAGACGATTTTGTATTCTGGACCTGCGCAACGCATTATCATTATTAAAGTTTCTGCCTAGCTTTATCGCGGTGGAATTGGATCCGGAAACTCACTATCTGCCAAATGTCCAATCGCGCGTGGAGCACTCTTTCCAAGAGGGGAAGGATGATACCCTTTCGAATTCAATTGTTGTTCTCCAGTTCCATTGTGGCAGGTAAAGTGCTTAAGTCATTTCCTTGAATTAGTATCCAAAATGCGTCAGCCAGTTTTGAGATGCATGGTCCATGCTGTTCATGTATGAGACGATGGGAACTGAGACAAAGACAGTAGCAAACAAGTGCGATTAGGATTCTATTCAAACACGATTTGCAAAGCAAAATTAGCCTCTAAATCATATATTAAAGTCATCCGTGCCTCATAATCGTAACCTAGATAGATGTGCATTTTGTTTTAGGAGATATATGACGGGATCTTTCAGAAGCTGTTGTTGAACAAGTAAATGTAGACCGATCTACGTTATGATTAGGCTTGACATTTTAATTTATGGTTTTTGAAACTGTATGCGCTGTTTATTGCAACAGTTAAATTATTAACTTAAATACTAAAGATGTTCATTCTAGTTAGGTATCTGTTTATTTTGCCTATTGTAATGTTTTTCTGTATGTCCATGGTACCTTTATGTAAATGAGTATTTTTCATTTTCTATTGTTTTCTAGCTGCCAAATTATTGCTCCATACATCTAAAGGAAATGGGTTATCAATAACCCAATTTTCTTTATCTTGTACATATAAAGTCATCGGTAATGATTGAGTAAAGGGATGTGTTTGGCAATGATAAATGCGAAATAGGTTTGCGATTTGTTTTGTCTTCTGAAGTGAACTGCGGTGAGAAAACGATTTGAGTCATTGGATAGATCACCGTGACGAATTTGCGGGGGTGGTCGAATGTGTTTACGACTGCACTCAGTGTCAATGGCATTTATTTTCAATTTATTGAACCTGATTGTTATTTAGAAACAAAGAATTGTTCCTGCCTATATGTCAAATGTACTGCTGGTATTTGCAAGCGCTGTGAGAATAAGAACTATTTTTATCTCTACTGCTTAAAATCATCTTTAAATATGTGGGATCCAAATGCATGGTGGCTGGTAGATAGCGAGCCACGAATGGTTGTTCTGAAGTTAAAAGTGAAGTACTTCCGTTTGGAGCAAATATTTGGCAAATATTATCAAAAGCGTGTTATAGAAAATGCGGGCTGGGTTTTTCATACATGCGGGGTAGAATTAAATATACATATTTTTCTTTCATTCCAGGCTGGATATGTGTTTCCGTGGTTTTCCTCAGTGTAACGAACCAGATTATACGAACCAGTAAATACGAACCAGATTCTTTTAGATAGTCCTTCATGAAAGCATTTCTTAGACAAATAGCCATCATATGTTTTGCCAGTTTTGAAAGATTCGGGAAAATGCATTTTCTAAACTCTTGAAACGTTTTTTTCCGAAACTTCCAGAAGCTTGTGCTGCACTATATATAAGTTCGACTCAAGAAATTAGCAAGAGTCAGTTCTTGGTCAGCTGTGGGAGTTTGTGGTTCAAAAAGAGTTTCCTAAATTGCGTTTTAGAAGCTACTCTGCGAGCGATGGACGGAAATTCTTAGAACTTTATGGTACTTCTCGCACGCCAAGAAGGATTTGCTTATTATTTGCGGTCTTCCTGAGGTATCTGCAGCTATTTATTTTGCTCTTCTATTGACAATAATAAAGTGTCAGTTTGTTCGCGCTCATCCGGATGGATTATTTAAAGAGACACGAACCCGTTGCTCACAACAATATTATATCATTAATAGCGGGAATGTGTTTAGGAAAAAAAATAACAGGTAAAAATATTGTTACGTTTTTCTTTTCTGACACCAGTTGTTACGTTATTTTCTTCCTTCACGTTCGTACGGGGTTCGTAGATTTGGAGTTAATAACGACGACACTTGATGAAGTATCGAAACACACTTTATTGGCCAGTATTGTCAGGACAGCTCCAAAACACGTTTTTACAGTCGTCGATGAATTAATATAACACGCTGACACGATCAGCAACACAGCCTCCAGGTTATCAGGCTATCACGGTGGAGACAGCTTTGCGGCAAAGCACTAGAGTACAGCTCCCGACTCTGCTTGGTCGTTCTCCGAACTCCACGTACTGTCGAGACTCTCCATGCTATAACTCGCGATGCACAGAGCACAGCTCCCGACTCTTCGGTTCAGTCGTTCCCGGAGCTCAACACGTTCTCTCGACGATGCACTACCTCGATACACTACGAGACGCTTTTGGTGCACTCAACGACCCACTCGGCACTGGCTGCCCGGCTGTCAACTCGATCGACTCCGCAGGGATTGACTCGCTAGACGAGACACCAACTCGATACTAACTATCTCGCACTCTCGACGAGGCACTCTCACTCGCCCTCTCGACGAGGCACACTCTCGATACTAACTGACTGCGGACTAGCAGGATTTATATAGTAGCTTTCGGCTTGTGTTCGAGAACATTCTGGGCTAAACCGGTAAGAAATCGTTCCAGAAGGTTCTCCATGCGTCCATGGCATATCGCCAATTTTGTCACCAAATGGGCGATTTTTCGCCAAATGTGGCAACCCTAAACCTGCTTTGCGGAAAGCTATCCCACCGCGCCTGTACAATTTTGAAATTTTGAAACAGGATCCTTCGACATCTCATTACAGTTACTGGTAGCATAGGAAGACAGTGTAATTTTGAGAAGTTATTTTTATCTTGTGTTCCAAAAGTCCGATAAAACTTGAGCTTACATTTCCTACCAGAATATGTTTTTAGAATCGCGTTTAATGCAAACGAGTAAGAGCGGTATTTAAGTCGTGATTAACCCTTCTTGAGTTTACATCTCTGTTTATGAGCTAAAGCGATTATTCGCTTATCTCTTCACGAGGTTCTTACACATTTAACTGTTAGATAAAAAGAGTGGAACCCCACAAACTTAAGATCCCATTAAACGGAACTGCTTTATAACAGTTCCGTACCCTTACGCAAGTTGACCGCTAAACGAAAAGACGGCAATATTCATAAGGTTCCGCGTCATAAAGAAGTGTGTACAAGGGAAAGGTCAGTCAGTGTCTTGCTTTAAACTGATCATCGGCACCCTTATGCCAGTCTGGCATTTTTCGTAAAGGTGCGCATTTGCATTCCTTTATACAAATAGCCGGCTGGCCTTGCTTTGTAGAAACGCAGATTTCAAACTCTGAATAACTAGAACTGTGGTTCCCAAAACATGGGTTCCGTCGTGAAGCAATTTTCTTAGGGGACTGAAAATTTTTTGTTTTGCTTTACATTTATGCATATATTTATTTAAATTGTGAATTAATTAATAATTTTTAACTGATTTATTTTTGATGATTATTCATATTTATTTATTATTAATTCATAATAACATTAATTTCTTCTGTATTACTTCTTTCTGTTTCATACAGAGGAATGTTTTCTGGAGAATTTTCAGAAAGCAACTTTCTTTTTATTGGAGAGTTCGTAAGTCGCGATATTAAAAAAAAAAATTAGGAAGCACTAGAAAAAATAAAATATTAAATGGAGGCCTGGGGAATTTGAAACATTCCTTTACTAGCAGTAAAAATGATTTTTTATATTTGATATCGACATGTATTTCGAGAGCTGAGAAAAAATTAGATAGGGTATTTAAACTATTAAACAGAACATACGAAAAATTGAATATCCTATTTTTGAAGGTGAAGTGAAAAAAAGTGTGTGTGGCACGAACGCACTCAGCTGATCAAGGTTAAAAAAATTCTCCTTTTCTCTCATTTCCTCCCGCAATATGAAAGCATGGACGAATTTTTTTCCTGTCGCATGCAGCGGGAAAAAGTGAGTATTCGTTGTTTAGCTCTGATTGTGTCGCGATTTATTATTACGTTTTAGTTAAAGCAAATGAAAATTTTGTGCTCCAAAGTTTACATTTAGTCTGAAGTATTGTACATGTGTATTATATGCACATTAATGCTGTGCAGTGTTTTTTACCTGGAACATTGTGTACAGTGGAGTTTTGATTAGTTGATTTATTCGACTTTCAAATTCGCGCCACGGTAAATTTACTGCCTCAGTATTCGTAAGGAAGCAACAGTGAATATCCTATCCTCGTAAAACTGTATATTCTTTCGATTATTCCTATTTCAAATCATCAAGGCTCTTTAGTTTCAGCTGGATGTGGTCATCGGACCTATTTGAGAACCCTAAGATTTAATATTGCGCTAGAAGGTTTTAGCCGTGAGCAAAATCACCAGAGAAGAGTACATTTCCCGTTTCCGTATTTAGATTGCCGAAGAGTAAATTTTGCTGATTATGTGTAATTCAACCGCAGCTCCTCTTGATTGTAGATAAAATTGACTGCAGTGATTGCTATTTCGCTTTCACATCTTGCACCAACGAATCACACAGAGGACGTTATCGTTTCCTGCCGGCTTATCTAATGACCGCGCGCCACTCACTTCTCCACACCAAAACAAACATATCAGCGCCATCCGACGGCTCACTGACCCTTATCAGATGGAACAAACCGCGAATTTTTGACTTTTCCGGATGGTAATTTTCTTCTCACCTTCTCTTTCATGAATCGTGGTATGTCGACCGATCAATGGACTCTATTGGAGATGAATTGCAGTGGAACTCAGCCTTTTAAAAAGCATCTATTGAATTTCTGCTAATAAATCCTATGATTTCCATCCTTGGTTAGGCGATTCATAGAAAAAAAGAAGAAAATGGTAACTGTACAGGTAACGTTGAAAGAAAGGAGTTGTTTTATGGTTTAAACTTTTTAAAAATTCAACCTTACATCAACATTGTTTTTATGCAAAAACCAATCGTGGACTTTACTGACATGCACTTTTTTCTTTAGGAAGTAGTTCTTTAGTTTTGGTTTAGCAAATTCTTGGTGCTGGTTACGAAGTAAAGTAAATACATAATTAGAAAGGAAGCAAGAGTTATAGCGCCATCTGCCTAACAGAACAGAAATTTAAAAAATAACGTAAAAAATTTAATTAAATAAAAATCTGAAAGCTTTCTGATTTTACATTACGGCCAAAGGGAAGTTTTTTTAACGTTTTGTGCGCTACCTTTATATATTAAATATCATGCTCTTCGAACTTAACCAAAAAACTCAATTTAACAGGAATGTCACAAAATATTTAAAAAAGCATATCTGTAGGATTTCCGATACAGTCTCGCGCACTAGAGATAATTTTTTTTGGTACAGTGTTGCCATTGCTAGCTTTGAAATCGTTGAGTTTGTTAATCAAAAATTCTTTAAAGTTTTATAAAATATGAAACAGATAATAACACAAACTCCAAATTCTAAATTTGGACTTCCAGATGCCTATGTTCGAGTGGACGACTACGTTATACAAAATTTGATGTCTCTAGGTACAGTTTTTTTTCAAAATGAGAGAAATATACATACGTTAATGCAGATTCTTCATTATTAAATTGGTGGCAACAATTTGAAAAGCGAAATGCCCGTTTGATAGTGGCCAACGCAAAATGCCAAAACAAAATTAATAGTCCTTCTGAGCAAATTGTCCTTCTGGGCTAATAAGCAAAATTTTAAAAAGAAATTGAGGATAAGATTTCTAAAAACCTTAAACAAAACTTAATTGGAATTTAAATCATTAATTAAAGGTTGAAAGCTTTTGACGAATATGGAAGTTTTTAAGGAAATTTAGTACATCAACTGGAAAACATTTTGCATAATTTTGGTGGAACTAAATTTGAAAAAAAAAATATTTAATTAAGCAACTGTGATTAATTATGGAATGTTTATTTCTACTTTTCTAATGCGAAATTTAAACGCTATTTTATTTTAGCTTGTAATTTTGTAATTAAATCAAACTCATGAGAAACAGTATCAGTTTCCTTAAGATATTAAAATCAGAAATGTGTTTTCTTGAGCTAATTTTATTTTTAACTAATTTTATTTTTAGGTTTAAAAAAATCCGATTTAAGCACCTAAAGGAAAAATACAATATTATTGTGATTTTTGTTTTGAAAGTGTGTTTATAATAGTGAAGAAAAAAGGAAAAAAAAATAACCTTTCATGATAACAGAAGGAGAAAGCTTCTGTCATGTCAATAGCAACTTACTTCGTGACGAATGTAAACCTAAATATCAGGAAAAATGTAAGAGTAAAAATTAACCATTATATTAAGCAGAGTGTTTATTTTTTAATATATCTTTCTTGTCAGCGAGGAAGGCCCACCAGCGGCCGAGCGGTAAAGTCGCTGAACACTGGTAGTTCGGTCCGAGGTTCGAATCCCGCGAACGGGCTGGCTACATGGGCGTTTTCGTGGTTTTCCCCATGTGTAACGTGTATACGAGCCAGTTTCCCTTAGAAAGTCCTCCACGAAAGGCATCCCTCCCCTTAGGCAGATAGCCCTCGTGTGCTTTGCCATAATTAAATACACCAACACCAACACCTTGTCAGCGAGGAGTTCTTGTGAAAGTCACGTTTTCGATTTAGAGTTTTGTGTTGCGGAAAAGTTAATTTCCATCAGCATTGAATAGATATGAAACTACCATTTTAAAAGGCAGTAATGTAAGATATATCAGAGGTTTTTCAACCTCTTCGAGATTATTGTTGCCTGACCAACCACTTCTTTCCTCTATTCCTCTGCGAGATTACTTATAAAAATTGGCATCTTTTATGCATACTTTAAAATTTTTCATTATAATTTTTAAACAGAAAAGGCCTTTAAAATTTTTACTGCCCTGCGCAAACTCAAGATTAAAACATGACATTCTTGTAAATAAATATGTGTAGACTAAAGAAAAGGTTTGTTTTGATTTAGCTGATTATGGCAAAGCATACTAAGGATACATCCTATAGGGAGGTATACCTTCGTAGGGGATATTTTAAGGCAAACTGGCTCGTATATACATTACAAATGAGGAAAATCACAACGCCCATGCAGACAATCCGTTCACCGGGATTCAAAAACCAGACGGAACTACCAGTGTTAGGCGATTTTACCGCTCGGACACTGATGGGTGATAATACCGCGGAAAACTCGTCGTTCGATTCTATCTCGAATCTCAACGAATAGGGTAGTTGAATGGACATTTTCATAGATTTTCTTTTATGTAAAGTAAATACGAAACAGCTTCTCAAGTCCGAGAAGGGATTTTTTCCTTTAATCAATAGGCCGTTATGTGCTTTTCCGTATTCAATTACCAGCGCCTGGGTGGTAAAAATCGCTGAATACTAATAGTTTGACTTTCAGACGAACGGGCTGGCTGCATGCGCGTTTATGTGGTTTTTCTTAAGTGTAACGTGGATACGAGGCAATTTCCCTTTGAAAATCCTCCACAAAGGTCTCCTTACTCTTAGAAGATTGCACCCACCGGCTTTGTCATAATCACCAAACCAAACCGTGTTCAAATAAATAAATGTTCAGTTAAAAGAATATAGAAGTAATAGGTGCGTTATTACCTATTAACCATAACGGTAAAGGGATGGTGCCCACGTCCTCCGTCACTAAACTAAACTATCAGTGAATGTGTTCGCAATTTGATGTCAAATTAACGTTTATTGTACGGTAAAAGTGTCATATAATATTAAATAATAAAATCCCAAATTAGCAATTAAAAAAATTTATTAAAGCTGTGAATTTGTTATAATCGGTATTTTATAAAGGAGGGAATTTTGTGGGATAATATTAAAATGTATGGCATGTGTATGTTTCAGTCTGTCTGCTATTCATAAACAGTGTGCATCGTTATAACTTTAAATCCAGTTAAAAAAGCTTTAAGTTTCTAAATCGAAAAAAGTGGAAATGGAAAATTTATTTTTGAATACTCAAATTTTCCTTTAAATCACTTCAGGAAATCTTTAGAAAATTGCAAAAAACATTTTCTGATCTTTGTGTCAGTTGTCATATTTTACATTAAAGTCTTAATTGTAATATTTGAATTTAATTTTTATTCTTCAAGAAAAAATGCACATCATTTCCATTTAGAAAAAAGCATTATTTTTCATTCGACTTATGGTAAAGAAGTAAACACTGTTTTGATTTCTTCAAAGCGTTTTCCAACGAATAGATTTAGAATATTTATTTTTTCTTTCCTAATTATATAACATTTGTTCATCTTTTTCTGGCTTTTAATTCACAAAAATGTGAAGCATCTTAATAATTTCATTCCCCGTTTATATTTTGTGATTATCTGTTGTCGTCAATAAAGGTTTTAAAATGTCAGGCACTGCGTAGATTTTTTTAAAATTATTCTGCAAATAATTTCGAATCATTTGGGGGAACAAAAAAAAAAGGAATTAATTGTAAATAACATAATTTATAAGAATTCTTTATTAATGTACAAGTTTTGTACTTAATGATGAATGAAATTTCTTTGACAACATATTTTCTGTTTCATTTTTTTCTTTCTTCTTTTTAAAAAATACTGCTAGCCTTCATTTTATAATCTTCTTTAAAACTGCGTGTAATCGAAATTAAGTTACCGTTCTTTTCTGTTGTTGACTCAACATTTTGAGTCCAGAAACATTTTTAGCGCAGTCCTTTCTAAACGTTTTCGATCAGTTACATTATGTTATGCGATTCTACTTTCTATTTATCATCTCTATTATTTAGCAAGGTTGTCTTCGAGCAGAACGTAAGTTCTTTGTATTGTAGAATAATTAGGTTATTCTGATGCTGCGGACGCCTTCGTCGGGACTCGGACTTGGAGGACTCGAATACGCGTCCAGTTACACCACGAAGGCATGAGGAAAGGAAGAAGGAAATACCTTACTCTCCCCTTTTAAAGGAAAACTGGGAATGAGGAGAACCAGTCGCCAAATACTGGAGGGGAAGAATCATCGTTCACCACCTTTTAGTTTGGGCGCCATTGTGGAATCATTAGGTCATTTCAAAGCTGGAGACGGAAAAAATGTTCAATGCCCTCGCCGGGACTAGAACATATACCTGTCAATACGCACCAAGTGTGCTACCATTACACTATGAAGGCATGTAGAAAAGAGCCGCCTTTTTGGAGAATTCTTGTAGTTAAATACTCTTGGTAACATACAAAAACATTTGAATGCATTAAAAACAAGCGATTTGGCTTACAGATAGAAAGACAAAATTGTTGGTTCTCCAAAATCCTCATTGAGTAGAATGGTTATGATGCTGGTACACCAACGTAATTCACTACAATACTATAAGAGTTACATATGTAAACAAATTCCGCCTCGTCAGGTGTAGCTCAACATTTAAATTGTTGATAATTCTATAATTGTTGCATGCAGATTGACTAAAGGCATGAAAACCTTACCCGGAACAATAAAGAGCAACATAATTCAACCACTTTTAAAGCAAAAAAGGCACAATTTATCAACATATATGAATAAAAAAACAGACCTCACCGAGACGGATGAGGGGGTAGTTATACTATATGTATTTATGAGTGTGTGCATGCAATGAAGCAGACATAGATGTAATGGTGTTGTAGGAAAACTGATTGCGCAGATACGTATAATGTTGAATTCGCAACAAACAGCGTGAATTTTGTTTGCGTACAGTGCTGAAATGTTGATCCATAATGGAATAGGAAATGGAAGCCGAGGTAAATTAATTTTTTATTTCAAAAAACATGTTGCGGCCACAAACGACTTGGCACACTACTTGTGCCTGTTTCAAAATGTTTACATTTTTGGCAGTAAGAAGAGAGCAGTAAGCAGCAGCCCAACTAGGCCGAAGTGTAGAAAGCAAATGCAGTTGTGTTCAGGATGAAATCTTATTTCAGAATGACTTAGTTTTGGTTTTCAATGCGTTTCATTGGATAATTAATACTGCTGTAAAATTATTATTAGCTATTTTAGTTCCATTTACATTTTAAGTGTTATGTAAGAATCACATGACATGGATCAGCCTCGAAATTACGAAATGCAGAAATATATTACTATTTTTAGAACAGAGGGGGGAAATAAATTTAATTTTAGTATGAAGGAGCTATAGAGTCAATCGGATTTTTTGTAAGCAGGCAAGATGAAAAATGAGCAATGTCTTCTCCGGGAATCGAACTGCGGGCCTCTGGAATACGCGCCCAGCGTGCAGACCGCTACACCACGAAGGCACGCTAAGAAGGCGGGAGAAATACCTTATATACTCCCCCTTTTAAAGGGCGACTGGGGTTTTTAGGGGACCCCAATCGCCAAATCCTGAGTGTGGAGAATCATCATCCACCACCCTTTTAGTTCGGGCGACACTGTAAAGTCATTAGGATTTTTTGGAAGTAGGCAAGATGAAAAATGAGCAGCGTCTTCGCCGGGAATCGAACGGCGGACCTCTGAAATACGCACCCATCGTTCAGACCACTAAACCACGAAGGCACGCTAAGAAGGCGGGAGAAATACCTTATAGGGCTGTTGCTAATTTAAATAATAATTTATCTTTTACAGACTTTTTTTGTACGGCCTTTTGCAATAAAAAAAAGGGAGTGCACAACTAGATGGTATAGCAGTTACTTATACAAAATTTCAACGCTGTACGCGAGTCGGTTTTGAGTTATGCGAGATTCATACGCACGTGAAAAAAATCCCTTCTTAAGCCATTTTAAATCCATGTTTACATATTAACAATCTGCTTTGGGGAAAAAAATATCTCTTCTTCTCTCCATAGATACAGGTGTTACGCTAGAAATCGTCCAAATTAATTCCGGAGTGATATTTCCACTAAAATATGGTACCCGAAATTTTTCTTGATGACAATACTTCCTTTACTCTGTACAAGGAAGTAGAAAGAAAAAATGTTCTAGTTGAAACAGCCAGCACAATAACCAAATACGGATAGCACTGTTCCGTCTGCGAATTTTTGTCTGCGAGAAAACAACAACCACAAATCTAATAAATTAGAGATAAAAGATTGCCCTTAAGCAGTACCTTGAAGTCAGCTTGCAAGGGGCAAGGTATTTGCATGTAACCTGCGTAGATTTTCTAAGAACTCTTTCAACTGACAATACAGCAGATGTTTAAATATGGTAATTCTACTTCTGTATACGAAAGCTAAGAGAAAGACATTTGCCTAAGCACGACAGCATTTCTAAGAATAGTTGATTTTGGAAAATCTTTTAGTACCACGGTTACCGTCCAGTGTCAAGGAACTTGTGTATGCTTAAATGACATCTGATTCTCAAATAGTACTTTGTGACGCAGAGATTTAATGCTGCAACAAAGGCTGCTTTTGTAAAGTGCGAGTGTAATGACTGTTTACATACAATTAGTTAAAACAGACATAAAGAATAAGCTCCTTATCTTCATGTCACTTTCAAGGGATTCGTTTTTTCAAGCGTTTGCAATTAACTGTCACCGATAAGTCGGGGATCGGAGAAGCATATAAGACACACGAATTTTATAACAAATGCTGAGTTTATTTAATTGTAATGTGATTCATTGCAAGATGTTGTTTGGCAAATTTATTTGGTTTATTGTTCTTAATATTTTTTAGCCCAAAAGGGCTATTAATTTCGTTTTGGCATTTTGCGTTGTCCACTATAAAACGGCGTTTCACTTTCCAAATTGTTACCACCAAATATTAGAGCCCTGCGTTATACTTAAAGAAATTAAATAATGAAGAATTTTCATGAATATATGTATGTTTCTAGCACTGTGAAAAAACAACGGTACCTAGAGACATCCAAATTTCGAATAACGTAGTCCACCACTCCAATATTGGGATCTGGAAGTCCATATTTGGGATTTGTTTTATTATATATTTCAAATTTTGTAAAACTTAAATTTTTTTTTGGAAATTTTTTTTTAAAACTTTGTAAAACTAATTTTTGGTTAACAAACTCGACGATTTCAAAGCGAGCAATGGCAACATTGTACGGGAAAAAAATCTCCAGTGTGAGAGACTGTATAACGGAAATTCTAAAGATATGCTTTTTTTAAATATTTTGTGATGTTGCTGTTGAATTGAGTTTTATGGTTTAAGTGCGAGAAACATAATATTTAGTAAATAAAAGTAACACACAAAACGTTAAAAAAAAACGCCCCTTTGCACGTAATATAAAATCTAAAAGCTTTCAAATTTAAAAAAAAAAATTTTTTTTTGATAAATTAAATGAAATTATTATTTTTTTCTCTCTGTTTCTTCTTTATTTTCCCCCTTCTTAGTCATTTTGCTAACTTGTAGGCAATCACAGGCCTTTGAATCACAGGAATTTATAATTTCTTTTTTTTTTTTTTTTCACATTGGTCCGAACACTAAGCTGAATTTGTTAAAATTATTTCTGCTCTTTAAGGTGTATTAAATGATTTTTTTTACTCATTTAGAAGTGTGAATTTACTTTTCGAGGAGTACAAATATCTTTTGTTATCTAGAGGCATATCAGTAAGAATTTATAATCAAAATAGTTAAAGGTCAACTATCCATTGCACTAAATTCATTTTGTAGGAATTTTGCATTTTTTTTTTTTTTTTTTTTTTTTTTTTCAAAAGTGCCGAAACTGCGTTAGTTTGTCGACAGATCTGTACTTGGTTTACTTTATTTAATTACGACAAAGCAGCCGAGGGCTATCTGCCTAATGGAAGCGATGCTTCCGTGGAGGACTTTTAAGGGAAACTGGCTGGTATACACATTACACATAGGGGAAAACCATAAAAACGCCCATGCAGCCTGTCCGTTCGCTGGGATTCGAACCCCGATCCGAACTACCAGTGTTCAGCGACGATCGGCCGCTGGTGGGTTGCTTAGTGGGAAGCATTCGGGTTGTTAATTTTTTAATATATCAAAAATAATTTCTGTTTTTCAAGTCTGGTTTGGTTTATTTGAATATGGCAAAGTACTCGAGGGCTATCAGCCGTGGAAGAATGATGCCTTTATTGGAGGGCTTTCTAAGGGAAACTAGCTCGTATACACATTACACATGGAGAAAACCACGAAAGTTCCATGAAGCCAGCCTTTTCGCTGGGTTTCGAAACTCTGACCGAACTACCAGTGTTTAGCGACTTTACCGCTCGGACATTGGCGGGTGCTCCCTTTTTGAAATACGAATTCCTTTGCTGTGCGGTATCAAGGTTATCAGTTTATCAATATTTACTTAATTTTTAAGTTCAAGTTGTGTACAGCTATTTTGATTCGGTGATTTGCGATTTGTTGACGAATTTTTGAAAAAAGAATGTAACAACATTGCTGCGATATCATTTAAATTACAGCAATCTATCAAAATTAGTTTTTTAAATATTAAAATTAAGCATTTTAGTTTCTCTCCTGGGATTTTTAAAAACATTTTTACCTTTAAATTTCTAGGTAATTCAATATTTTGAAATTTAAATATTGTATGCACTATTTTCCAATAATGTTAAGGCTAAATTCCCTTCCTCCAAAAAAGTTATTTAACTAACGTCAAAATTAGCCTAATTTTTTTAATTTTCCATTTTTAATTATGTTTATTTGACATGTTATTGCTTCGAAACAGCCAAATATGTGCCATGGCCTGTAAATTTATGCTTTTTTATCTGAATTTTTTTCAAAAATTCTCCGGTTTTTTTCACTTTTAGGAATTGGCAGGTATGAGTAGTAAAACATATCCATTTGTGCCTCGCAGATATAGAAATTTTTCATTTATTAATTTTTTTCAGTAAATGGTATATTTAAATCCCCTGCTTAAGCTAATAAAAAAACTAATATCACTCAAAGAAACATTAATTTTTTTTAATAGAAGTTTTTGCGTTTGGTGAAACTTTCCACATCATTAGGTTCTTGTTAATGAAATTTTTACTTAGCCATCGGGTCCTGAAGCTCGGTGCGCAATGATATGCTCGTGGTTTTGCCGAAGGGATTTGAAATATATTTTTTTTTTCGGGCTTTTTTCCACCAGGTGCGTTTTGTTTAATTTATTCGTTTCTTCCCATTAACAGCTAATTGGGAAAAAATGTCCCTCAAAAGTAACGGAACTTTTCTTATGAAGGGGGGCAAGGGAAAAAAACTTCTACTAGCGTGGCTAATGATCGTTAGCTTTGAAGATTCAATGACTGGGAAATGGTAAGAATTCTTTTATCTTCCTACTTTTCTTTTACTTTTCTTTTCTTTCTCCTAAGTTTCAGTTTATTTCAGGTTTAACATTTGTTCTTTTCCTTTCAAGTCTCGGTGGTTTTTTTAGGCTGCGGCGAGATCAGGCACGTGCAAGGTAAAATCTATAAGAAAAAAATATCGTTATAAGTGTTTAGATTTATAATTTATAAATAATTCTTTTACGCTTTGTAAAAAGCAACATGTTCTAAACTTTTTTTTTTTTTTTTTTGTATACAATAGTAATAGAGATTAAGTAAAAAATTAACGAAGATTTGAAAGTAATTAAGCTTAAGCGTTTGGCCCTGAGACTTATGGATAGTCATAGCAAAGGCAAGTTTTACAGGAAATTGTTTACGTCTCAACTGAAACGGCAACTTCACCCCATTGGCTAGTACAGTTACGCAAGGATCCAATAAATTATCGGCGACAAACAGACACTTAAGCCCCTTATATATGGGGGTTGAAATAACATCATCTCCTCCGAAACGGCTGGCTCCCGGGCTTAGCGAAGCACACCGTTGGATTCCGCAGGTCCGTGACACGCCATTTTAAAAATTGCAAAATGAAAAAAAAAAAAAAAAAAAAGGTAAAGTAAAGCTCAAATATAGTTAAAAAGACTTAAAAGCAATTTTTGCAATTAGAGTTTCTACGCGAAAACGTCGAACAACGAGCAAAAAGACAAAATTTCGGTACACAAAACTGAAAGTAAACGTTTGGTGCCACTGTGCAGAAACACGCCGAATTGTTGCAGCAATTGTCTTAATTCACTATTGTACTAAGAGTTTCAAATGTAATCAAATGGCGGCTGTGTTAGGTCTAACTAGTGATAATTCTACAACTATATACTTTTAAACTGTTGATAATTCTACAACTATTGCATGCAAATTAACTAACAGTATAAAATCCTTAACCTAAACATAAGAGCAACACAATTCAATTACTTTTAAAGCAAAAAGAATGCACAATTTACTAACAGGTAAGACTAAAAATACTGAGCTCACTAAGCCAGGTAAAAGCATAGGAATATATATATATATATGTGCGGTGGCTTGGTGCGGTGCCTGCAACCAAAACAGGAGGTACACAACTAAATGTTATAATAGTCCCATGTACAAAATTTCAGAGTTCTACTGGTTTTTGACTTATGCGAGATACATACGTACGTACGTACGTACAGACTTTACAAAAAAGTCTCTTCTGGATCCATTTTAAATTCATTTTACTAAACGTTTTAGGAAAAAAAAAAAAAAGAGTCCTTTATTCTGCTCATATGTATAGATGTTACGCGAAAAAAAAATCGTTCAGATGGATTTGAGAGCGATCAAAATGGATAATTTCTTTGAAATATTATACCCGAAATTTTTCGCGATTAAAGTACTTCTTTTACTCTGTACAAAGGAAGTAAAAATAAGGATCAAAGTTGTAGGAAAAAGAGCAGTAACGTGTATAGACACATCTCGTGTGTTACATATGTTCATCTCTTATAATCTTTTTCTCTCTTTCCCACCCTCTTCGCTGTACAGTTGATTTTTTTATGTACGATTTATTGAAGTAATAACGACCATTTTGCTGATTATTTTACAAATTGTTTAATTTGTATAGATGAGTAAAATATGTCGTTTTCCAATCGGTTTTGCTTATTATCTATTCCAGTTGGATTTACGTTATATAATCGAATACGTTTCCGAAAATCTTTGTTATAGTTATTTCGAACGTTTTGCTCAAGTGTGGAAAAAAAAGGGAAAATATTAATAGTTAACGATAATTTTTGTAGCACTTCTAGGACATTTGTAGAAAAAATTCTTGTCGAAAAGTTGTAGCAATTATTTTTAACTAATTTCATTTTGTCTTCGCTTTTGAATTTACTTTTAATTTTATTTTTAAATTTCGAACTCATAAATGACTGAGTTACTTGATATCATCTCTCTCTTGAATTAGTTTCATACCTGTCACTTTTGATTCTAAATGTTTTGAAACAAATAAAAGTGGAATTTTTTATGTGTATAAAGTATTTTGATTATTATCGTGTGGTTGTATTGCATGGAAGTATGTTTAACATTTTAGAATTTTTTAAAGAATCTTACACAGCAATTTGAAAACATTTAACTATTTTTAGGTATATTATATTGTATCTTATTCGCATAGGAAACATTAATCAACTATCAGCATTTCAGGAGAAAAATTCTTGTCATGATTTCTCATTCTGTCGTCAATTTATACGGGAGTTCCGTAGTTGTTGGCAAGCCTCGAAACCATTGTTTCCCCATGTCAAATTTCATCTTTCATCACCAGTGTATTTCCTGTGTTCATGCTGTCATCAATGAAGGTCAAATAACCTATATACCATTTGTAATTCTTTGTAGAATTATTTTCATTTTGTTTTGAATACATTCAATTTTTATTATTAGCCCCAAAAGGGACGTTAATCCCGAATGGGGTAGTAGTGTCGAAACGGCAGTTTGCGTCGAAACACTTATGCGTAGTGTATCACTTTTCAGATTGTGGCCACCAAATATTATCACCCTATATTACATTTAAAGAAATTAAATAATGAAGAATCTGCATGAATGTATGGATGTATGTTTCTCGTATTGTGAAAAAAACGATTGTATCTAGAGTCATCAAATTTTGAATAACGTTATCATTCGTCCGAACGTGAGCACCTGGAAGCCCGAAATTTGAATTTCGAATTTGCTTTATTATCTATTTCATATTTTGTAAAACTTTAACGCATTTTTGATTAATAATTTCAACGATTTCAAAGTGAGCAGTGCCAAATTGTACGGAATAAAACATTTTTATCTGCAGCCCGCGAGACTGTCTATTGGAAATTCTAAAGATATGCTGTTTTTAAATACTTTATGATTTTGCTATTGAATGGAATTTTTTATGGCTTAAGCGCCAAGAATGTGATATTTAATAAATAAAGTTGTAAGGATTATGTTAATTTTATTAACAGTTAAATTTTAAGTAAAATTTCCTTTCCAGTCAAATTTTTAACTTCAACTTACTACTTCCGGCCAGAACGTAGTTTCGGACTCTTGCTGAATATTTAACGAAGAGGAGCGGTATTTAAACCACGAAGTTACTCACTGAGTCAGAGAGAATTAGAGTTTCTGATTTACGTGCCTCTGCCTTTTTGGCCTCTTCTCTCAAAGCTGTTATTACGCTCGGCCGTACTCAGGCCCTTGCTAAGCTTCGTAGTCAAATAAGTTAATGGGCCAACTCGATTTGAACCTTGATAGCTTCGGCTATACTTCTTTAGTTAATCTTAGTTTTAGTTTAATTCTTAGTCTTTTAAGTTCAAGTCCAAGTGCGGGCTTGCTTGTACACTCCCAGGCGGAGTTTTGTTAAATTTTATTGGAATAATAAAGGGTTAGTTACCCTTCTATCTTGTTGTTTCTTGTCACCGAACTCAAGCGATTATTCGCTTATCAGTTCTTAGATTCTTCACTTCCAGCATTAACTTAGAATTCCAAAGTGAGGAACTCTACAAAGTAAACGCACAAAACGTTAATTATAAAAAGACAAAAAAAAAAAAAAAAAAAAAAGCTTTGTAAAGCCATCTGGGTAAGAAAGCTAAACACTGATATGATGAACTAAGAAAAGACTGAAAAAAAAATTGTATTCCAGCATTTAAAGCTGCATCGAGAATTCTAAACATATTTTACTGTGCTGCGTTGAAAGTTTTTGTAATTTTCCTGTTGAACTGTATATGGCGTGAATGCGAAGACAGTTATGCTTAAAATAAAGCTAAAAAGACAGAAAAAATGGGTTAGTAGTACGGATCGTAACAGCAGACTGGTAGACTGCGAGCTGAGAGAGAGCGTAAAAAAAAAAAAAAAAAACCTTAGCAAACCTTTTCTGCCGACCGTTAAAATCTAAAATCTTTCAAACTTTTTGTCCTCTATCTTAATTAAAAATATCATCACTATTCTAACAATGGTACTGCTGTTGGAATTTCTGGCAGTCTATAAAAACGATATCACTGGTTTCGAATAAAATTTGTTCAGAATAACCAATAAAAACATGCTTAAGATAGCAAATAAAAATGCAGAATTGTTTAGGGGTTTGATGGAATTTTTTTGCAGGCCTGAGGCAGAGAACTTCAAATGAAAAGAAAGAATATCTAATTCTAAAAGAAAGAATTCTAATATAGTTCCATCTATCTAATTACTTATTTGGTTTATTATTACCTGATTTCTGCTCAGCAATTAGACAACTTTCCAATACCTTAACCCAGGGATGGACAAACCTTTTCGGTCGTGGGCCAAAAATCGAAAAAAAAAAAAATGTTTGGCGGGCCAAACTAAATTTTTCTAAAATTTTAAAAATAATATACTAGTATTACTATTTAAATATGTTAATGAGATGAATGAAGTTGCGATTTTATTTTTAAAAATTCTTATATTGAGGTTCGAAGCGAGATGTACGGATTCTAAGGAACGAGGCTAAATGCTCATCTGTCAGTCTACTTCTGAAATAATTCTTTCCAAGGTTTACTGTTTAAAACACTTGTTCACATATACAAGATGAAGCAAACATAGCACTGATTTTCTGGGAGTGAGCTATTAAATTTTAGAAACTTACTTTTGATAATGATTTGTAAACTCTACTTTTGGCATATTTAGAAACAACTGCCTGAGATGATTGTTAGATTGCAACTCAATTAATTCAAGCTGCAAATATGACCTCACTGCTTCACAATTTACGTTGAAAGGCATGATAAAAATATCCAATTCATTTTGAATGACGCTGAAATCGCTTTCAGTTTTTCTAAGCAGACTAATTCACCTATATTAGATTCCCATATGTCTGCTCCCAGAGAAAGAAAATGACGCCAATCTACAGCTATAACTAACAAGGAACTTCCGCTTTTAAACACTTTACCGATTCAAGTAACTCATTCATTTATGAATTCGAAATTTAAAAATAAAACTGAAAGTAAATTCAAAAGCGAAGACAAAATGAAATTAATTAAAAATTGGGGTAATTAATTATTTTAATTAAATGCAGTTACAGTTTGTGGTCAAAATAATTGCTACAATTTTTCGACAAACAGTTTTTCTACAAATGTCTGTGCTTGCTATTTCTGTCAATTTATGTTTTGTAGAACAAAAATAGAGAAAGTAAAAAGATCATCAGTCCTTTGAAAAAAAAAAGAAAAAATTATATTTAAACACAGTAGAAAGGAAGATGGATATATAATATATAAATATATATTTCTTTTAATTTGCCTCGGACCGGCAAATTAAAATTCTATCCGCGGCCGGAGTTGTCCCGCAGGCCGTAGTTTGCTCGTTGCTGCGTTAACCGAAGAATTCTGTCGAACTTTGTTGCAAAATACTCGTATTTGGCATTTTCGATTTCCTGTTTATTGTAGAATGTTTTCCCTAGAAGAAAATATTCCAGTAAGTGGTGAAACTGGAGAAAGCCAAGTGGAGAACTTTTCTGTCGAGTAAGAATGTCTCGTTATTAATCTTTTGTTCGGTCATTTTTGCAGTTATTCAGCGTGAATAATCACATCAGATCTGTTGATCAGTGCCCGTCGTTTGAGATTAAATACTCATTCAAATTATCTGATTGATGGCAACAGAGTTTTGTATTGATTTTGATTATTTTCAACAAATTAAGGCATATCTGTCATATCCCTCCTTATATAGGGAAGAACCTTCTCTGGATACAGTCCTGGTTTTTGCGAGAGGCTAGGCTGTTTTTTAAGTCAAATATCTGTCTTTTTCGAACAAAATAAACTTGAAGAACCCTTACGTATCCGGTCACAGTATGCCTTAAGAAAGGCTCCTTTTCACCTCTCGAGAACAGAGAAGTGCAAATCGATATTCGTAGCTGACGGTTTTCAGCTGAGCGTTGATGTTAAATGCAAATACTAGTACGTGAAAACTTCCGTACTTATTTTGTGAAATGCAAACACTAGTACGTGAAAACTTTCTTACTTATTTTAAATCGTCTGTTATTGTTCCTGTGCATAGTAATGCTTCTTTGCTACAGAGGCTCTTGGCACACTTTTTAGACGATTTTCATTGTATTTGCGTATATTTTACCTAAACGTTTTGTGTTTGAAATGTTTCATTTGATATCCTTATTCTCCAATATGTTAGAATTCTTTCTACACCGTAATTTCCAAGACAATAAAGCCTTTTTTAGTATTAAAAGAGGTGTTTTATCCCATTCCTCTTGAAAAACTTTCCAAAGTCCAATGCGGGTTTCAGTTCGAGGTTTGGACAATTCGCTTTATAAAAATCCAAAAGCATAAAAATCCGTTGGATGACACATCAGAAGATTTAATAGAGAAATGAGTGAACGGTACGGTCTTGATACCTGTTTCTTGTTGCATTTTTCCCAGGAAATTAGCAGTGGATTTTGACTTGTGGCTGCTTTGAGTTGATGCAGTTCTACCGATTGAAAGCAGTGTGGGTAAAGAGAAGGTATTTCATATTTCTCAAAATTGGGTATAAAATATGTTCCTGATAATATGTTACTTAACCTTGTAAGTTTTCTGCACTGTCTTTATTTTTTATTTGTCGTTATATATACATGTGTGATATTTTAGCAGTCGTGGACATGAATGACGAAGCTTGGCATCTAAATCCGGGCATTGCTGTGGCTGAGTGGAATACAGTAGAAATGATGACACAGAAGGTCATCATTTTAACTTTTTACTATTCCATATCTTTATTTCAATTTTCACCGCAGATCCTTTTTACTTTAGATGAAATTCTCCAAATTACATATTCAATAGTGAATTAAACTAAGTACGATTAAATTTAAACTTTCTGCGTCATAACTATTCTAACAAAGGAAAGATGGGTTAAGCAGCAGCGAAATGTTGTAGCGCAGGAGGAGAGAAGCAATCAATCTGACGCAAAATGGCGAGACTTCGTTATTTAGAGAAGCGGTTTCGTAATAGGCTCGAATGTTCTGGAAAGTACTGGTCTAGGGGGAAGATCCTAAATTGCAGAAAGTTAATTAAAGGTTGCTGGTTCGCATAGAGCAAAGCCGTCCTATTTTTTAAATTTTACATATATATATATATATATATATATATATATAAACAACAATCATAAATCCCTTTGGGAAAACTTTCTTTAGATTCTTTGAAACTTTCTTTTGTTTGATGATAATAAATGCATCTCTTTTAATTGAGGCCATTTAAATACAGAGGCTGTTCGCACATTTTTAGACGATTTTGGTAAGCGGTAATGCAAACTCGTTTGCTGCAAAAGAAGTAGTTGCAATTGTACTATGTTTTTAAAAGTCAAAATTATCGTCTGTAGCTTGAAAGTTTTGTTTATTCAAAATGGCGAATTTAACAAAGCAGTGGTTCGAAGGCTACATTTACGCTCTTTCCGAAGAAAAATATGCATACTCCGTTATCCAAAAACGATGTGAGAGTCATGGTTTTGTGATATCTAAAGCGTCGATAGGTAATATCATCAACAAGAAAGGAAAAAAACGTCAAATTGGAGCCTCAAGTGGGACAAAAATTCCAAACAAGTATCCAAGGAAAAAACGGACAAAAAACGTTGATTTAAATCTTAAGAAAGCGAAAAAACGCAATGTGCATCGTCTTCTTCCAAAGCATATCGCTCAACGCAGGACACGCTGCAGAATTCTACATGAGAAACACTTATCCAAAGAAAAATGGAAAACAATTGTCACAATAGATGAATCATGGGTGTATTTAAATGATTGTAACAAAAAAAAGGGCAATTTATTATCATAAAAGAGGAGAAAAAAATTTAAGTATGTGATTCAAAGGATCGAAAGAAAGTTTTTCTAAGGGATTCATGATTGTTGCTGGTTTTTCTTATAATGGCAATTTAAAAATAGAGTGCAAAAAATGTCAAGATTAACTCCAAGTACTATCAGAAACATATTTTATCGCCAATTTTTCTGAATGAAATACCATCCCTTTACCTACAGTGCCATCAATCTGTGAGACTCCATCAGGACAAAACTAGCAGTCACACATCAAATCCACTGTAAATTTCCTAAAAGAAATAGAACAAAAAACTGGTATCAAGGCCATACATTCACTGATATTCCTACTAAATCTCCCGATGTGTCACCCATGAAATTTTGTGCTTTCGGACTTTTAAAAACTGCATTATCCAAACGTTGTCCCCTAACCCTAACAGGACTCTGGAAAGCTTTTCGGGAGGAATGGGATAAAATACCTCCTCTGCCACTTCAAAAGGCATTATTATCCTGAAAATTGCGGTGTCGAAAGATAGTTCAGAATAAGGGATGTCGAATAGAACATTTAAAGCACAAGAATTTTATGTAATTTAGTTTGGTGAATACGACATGCATCGTCTAAAAAATGTGTGAACAGCCTCTGTATGCCCAAGATTAATCTATTTTGACATTTTTCCATTTTTGTTCGAATAATTGTTTCACATAGAGAATTCTATTTCTCATAGAGAATTCTGCAGCGCGTTTTCCTTTGGGCGATATGTCGTGGAGAAAGGCAAGGCACATTGCGTTTTTCCTCCTTTTATAAGATTCAAATCAGCATTAATTTACAGTTGACCCTGAGCATTTTAATGATTATTTCAGCTGTCTTTTGACTTTAAAGATCTTCTTTTAACATTAAGGTTCTTACCTTTGCAGCATTCAAAACATTCCGTTTTTCCATGCTTATGTATTTAGAACATTTACTTACCGCATTAGCTTCCCTAACAACTATACCATCTGGGCGGTGCGTTTAAAACAAATATAACATTGAAGAACATAGATATTATGACTCGCTGAATAATTTGATTCCTTCACTGTTTTATCAAACTTTGCGCTTACTCCGAAAGTCTAGACTGTGGTTTTAAAATCCCATCTAGAATTCGTTTTTCAACATAATTCACAGGAAACATTTTTCACAAACCCCCTGTTCCTAAAACCGCATTATGTTCTTTAAAATCGTATCCTTTTTTTTTAAAAGAAAATCTTATAATACTTTTGTAATTAATGAAATCCTTTATGGGGCTTGTTGCATATCTGTATTTAGAAGTATATCGCGCATCTTTAAAAAAAAAGTTAGTATTTTTAGATTATCAATGGTTTTGCGTTTCTCATTTTTATTTTTCTTTGACAGAGTCCTACTTACATTAAGAATAATTAAAGCATCCAAGCAACTTCCGCAAAATATATGCGCTTTATTTAATTATATTTAAAGAAGACATCTTTCCCCATTTCAGTGACGGATATTAATTTATTTTTAACGAACTGGGGGAAAAATTGAGTAGCTTTCCGGTGAAATATTTTATTTATTTCTCTAGTGAAAACTAAAAAAAAAAATCCTTCCCGCTTAGCATTAACTTGACAACACTACGCGTTATTAGCTAGCACCGTCTTTTAATAAAACACAAATAACCTAAAAATATCTTAATTTACGAAAGGATAAGAAAAAAGTGTAATCATCTAGCTTGTAAAAGATAATAACTGTGAAGCTAATTATTTAGAGTATTTAGTTTGTAGCAATGACTATAGATTTCTTCCCAAATATTTTAAAATTTTACTTCTGTTCTAATTTCCTACACGCAAAATCTAATTATGGAAGACATAAATTATCTAACGCGACGAAATTAAATAACAGTATAAGGTATTTTTTCCCCTTCTTTCTGCATGCCTTCGTTGTGTAACGGTAGCATACTTGACGCGTATTCGAGAGGTCGAAGTTCGAGTCCCAATGAGGGCATTGCTCATTTTTCATGATTTCTGCTTCAAAAATTCTAATGACTCTACAGTGGCACCCGAACTAAAAGGTGGTGGATGATGATTCTTCACCACCAGGATTTGGCGTTTGGGTCCCCTAAGCCCCAGTCGCTCTTTAAACGGAGGAATGTGTAAGATATTTTCTCCCTTCTTCTGCCTTTGTGGTGCAACGGTAGCACACTTGGCGCGTATTCGAGAGGTCAAGGTTCGAGTCCCGGCGAGGGCATTGCTTATTTTCATGTTTCTGCTTCAAAAATGCTAATGAGTCTACAACAGCTTTTTTTTTTTTTTTAAACAACTGGCGGGCACCTGTAACGGCATTGGCCATTACTAAGGCAAGAAGCGGTGACCATTTTATTGTGGAGGCACCTAATAGGCGGCCACCGTTATTCGAACCCGGGCTATTTGGTATCGCAGTCAGGCTCCCCTAACCACTATACCGTCTGGGCGGCTCTGCAATAGATATAAATAAGGGGCTTTGAATGTAATTGATAATCATGCGATGTGAATTATATAACTTTCAGTTCAGCTTGTGGTGTTTAACTTGCAGTAATAGGAACTATCATTGTGATTATTTTCCTTCAGGGGCGGAATAATTCCAGGCTTGTTTATTAAATTTTTCTGTTAAGCTATGAACTTGTAGGTAGCAGATGTTAAGTTTCTGTTTATTTCGTGTTAGTTTTTGTTACTTACAAACCGTTGTGATAAAGTTTTATTTAGTTAATATTAGCGTGATAATTTAATTAGTTATTAGGCAATAATTCACTTTTTTTGTATTCTAGCTTTACGTAACTATTCATTTGCTTATTGAAGTAGCTTGTGCTTGGACGTTAATAAACAGTATTTATTCCACTACTTATTACTCAAAATGTTGTTTAGCCATTTAAATAGTGAAGGCCCAGTAATGAACACTGGTAGTTCAACTCATGCTCGAAGCCTGGCGAACGGGCTGGCTGCATGGGTGTTTTCTGGTTTTCCCCTATGTGTTAACATGAATACGATCCCGTTTTCTTTAGAGGGTCTTCCATGGAATAATCTGTCTACTTAGGCAAATAAACCTCGTGTGCTTTGTTTGCCGTTTTCAGATAACCTAACCTAACTAAATTGATGGCATCATTAATTTTTAGCAAATCTTTGAGAGATATTGCTAAAGGCACCACTAAATATTTATAAAATCAGTTTTATTACTTAGTAATTATCACCTTTCAGATTTTTCGCACAGAATAACTATCAACTAAAATATTACAGTAGTGTTGCCCTAGTTACAGATGTCCGCGTGTAATACGTTCAAAGATCTGTCGTGATTGCGTGAAACCACGAATGTCTGAGAAAGCTATAATTAACACGATGTTTGTGAAAAATGCGTAAATATTGTAACGTCTAATTGATAAATCTCACAGATTATAATACTGCTATAATTAAATAAAGAATACTTTGTGCTATAAAGTATAGAACCTGGTCTTCTTGGATAACATACGTTGCAACTAGACCTACTTGAAAAATCCGTGGAGCAACTTATTGCTAAGACTACAGGGATGGGGTGTAAGATATTCTTTTATTGAACTCAATTATTTACAAACGGCACAGTATCTGTGCTTGCAGAATTCACCATTCTCTCGTGGTGAGTAACTTAAAGATAATGGTAAACAAATTAAAGGTAAGCTAGTAGTTCAAGACTACCAAATTAATTTAAACTAGCAGGTTGACTCAGAAACCTAAACTGGCAGGATATTACCTTCGGCGGCAAGAAGGCGAAGCCGAAGTTCAGCATTCAAATAGCTAGTAGAAATAACAATGTGCGCACTCATTAGCGAAAACACGCTCTAATTAACCCTTTCGCGCTTCAGTTTAAATGCACTCGCCACCTGAACTCATTCACATCCTGGCGTTCCTTACTCCTTCTCGTTGGAGTTCCTTACTCGTTCACTCTGTCTCATTCACATTCTGATGATGAAACGCGAAAGAACCGAGGAGTGACGGAATAGGGTAACAAATTAAAATGACTGTTAGTAAAAATAATATGAACCTTATATATGTACATGCACAATATCCATGTACTTCTCTCACTTTCACATGAGAAAATTAGAGATTAGTCTTCGTAATCTAGTTCTCGAGTCATGTAGATCGATGAAAAACATCATACCTTGCTTTTATATGAAAGCATCGAATAAGCAATGAGACATGAGGCCGATCATGGGAAAAATTCCTATGGAAAGATTGCAGTGATCAAATTTTTGTTGTTATATTCCTATATGTTATGACTCACTATCGCTTAATTTACTGTTCCTAATTTATCAACCGTGTTTTAATTAATTAAAATTTTGAAAAGAATAATTTAAACTTCTGATATTGAGTCAACATGTACAGGCCATAAATATAGAAGCAACGTAATTTCTAACAGTTGCAATGAAATGTTTGTTAGGGATTATTATTATTATTTACGTCTTCCGCCCTAAGGCACCACACGGAAGGAAGAAATGCCTTCCTGGAGGATTTTCTAACGGAAACTGGCTCTTATTAACACATTACCACAGGGGGAAAAACACGAAAACGCCCAATCCCGTTTGCCGTATTCGAACAAAATATTTCACGCCGCATAACCGGCCTAGTAGTTAGCAATACTGACTGCTTTAACAAAGGGCCCAGGTTCAAATCCCGGAGAAGCATGAATGTTTGTAAATGTATAGTGTTTGTCCAGCATGAGGGCACTATAAATATGCGGTGAGCGGAAAGTCTTCTCGAGAGGTTGTTCGTAGGGGAAGAGGGATGTGAGACTATCGGATCTGCCCCCTGGACGAGTACTCCGCATCAAAATTGGGGGTGGAACTGGGCAAAGTCGTATTGTTACCTGTATAGTGCCCAAGGCTCATCCTAACGACAGGCGCCATATTGACTCCTTGCTACGAAAAATTTCATGGGCTTGCTTTCATAGACCTGATATGATGTTACTTTCGATCAGGTGGGACAACAACATCACAACAACAACAAATATTAACTTTTCGCTTTTTACTTTTGGGTTAAAATAGCAGTACTACAAATAATATAAAATCAAATTTTTACTAGAGTATCTATTAAAAGATATCGACAAAAAATACGACTTCTTTTTTGCACGTGAAAAAGAAATTATACAGATCTTTGCACTGCATTGTTGTTCACAATGACCTGTAGTGGATCTGAAGTGTTAAAACATGTCAGCAGCAAAGTGGTAATTTAAAGCCGACTAATTTCTCTTTGACAATACGATATCCCGTGAACTCACAAGAGGCTGTATTCAGGATGTATTCGCACGACTTTCAGCCCATCACACGACCCGGACTTAACTCTTTTCTGTGAATATCCTTTATTGGACCTTTTACTTCCTTGTACGAAGTAAAAAGGAAATATTGTAATCACGAAAAGTTTCAGGCAGCATATTTCAACGAAAATATCCATTTTGACCGCTATCGAATGCAATTTAAAGATGTTTTTGCGTCATATCTGTATGTAAGGACAGAATAAAATACTCTTTTCCTTCAAAAAAATTATAAAACTGCTTTAAAATTAATTCTGAAGAGAATTTTTCGTGGCGTCTGTACGAACGTATGTACGTACGTGCGTATCTCGCATAACTCAAAAACGAGTAGCCTCAGAACGTTGAAATTTTGTATATAGGACTGCTTTAACATGTAGATGTGCACCTCGTATTTTGGTTGCAATCGGCCGCACCAAACGTATATAAATATATTTATATATATAGCCACTCTCTTACCCGGCTCAGTAATCTCAGTTTCTTTACTCTTATATGTTTGTAAATTGTACATTTTTTGCTTTAAAAATGATTGAATTACGTTGTTTTTATCTTCTGGTTAAGGATTTTATGCCTTTAGTAAATCTGTGTGCAATATTTTTAGAATTATCAGCAATTTTAAAGGTGATTAATTGCCGCTAAGCCTGTTTTTAATGGCAGCCATTGATGTTTACATTTGAAACAGGAGACTAGTGGATTTGTTGCCAATCTAGAGAAACTTAGCTTCGCAACAACAAAGATAATGCATTTATTTATTATTGCAAATTAAATCATGCTTAATTCTTTCTGGAATTTTTTCGAGGAAATAAGCGTTTGAGATTTACTTCGTAATTTTTAATATAGATATTTTGAGTTTTTATGTATTTTTGCCTTCTCGCGAAGTGAGAACTGAATTAATTAAATGAGAAATACTCAATCGTCTGTGAAAAACTGTTTCTTTTTTGTTTTGTTTGCTTAATTTCTTTCATACATAGTTCTGGCTTTATTATAGTATTTGAATAGAACATGTGGCAACGATTATGTAATTCTTCAAATGATATACATTTTGTGCATTCTGAGTTATAATATGAATGAAATATAATACTGTTAAGTAAACCTAGCGCCAGAGTGTCGCTAGGGTAAACAAAGTGAATTTTAAAGAATGCATTTTTTCTATTGTGGTTTATGCGCTGTCTGCGAAGTAGGTTTAATTCAATCTAATAAATTTAAATAAAATGCAAGAAAAAATGCGTATAATTTAATATTCCGTAGAAGGAAGTCATGTGGTGTACACATCAGATTTTTTAAAATTTAATATCCCGGAGTACAGCTGACCAGTCACGTAAAAAGTCTTTTTTTTTTTTTTTTTTTTTTTTTTTTTTTTTTTCGAAATATGAAAGCATGCTGTATGTTTCCGTGCTTAATGTATGGTACACTGCGAAAAAAAAAAAAAGTGGGGGTCAGTTCTATTTCTCCCGTGCTACTGGCCGATTGATGAAATTCAACTTCTGTTTTTCATACCTCGAAAGTGCAACTTAGGATATGGATTAGGTTTATATATAGCATTGCTCTAATATAGGTATTTTGACAAAACCGGACTTTTTCTGAAATGACATGCCAGTGGTTTCCCATATTTCGATTCTACGACTCCAATTACGCCAAACAGCAAAGTTTTGTAAACATCGCACTTGTAGTTTTTAAAAAATTAGCTCTCAAAATTTTAGATCCTTCGTGTTATTTGAATTTGTTATGTATTTATTGGTATCTTTTTTTTTACTTTATTCCTTCTTCCAGAATTCGAAAGTTAATCCAAATATAATTCCTACATTTTTTATGATTTATTTTTTAATTTGTATTTTTAAAGATTTTTTATAAATTTTTCAAAAAAAAAAAAATAAATAACCTATAAAATTTTTAACATTATCTTAAAGTAAATACATTTCTAGACACACCTTCAAAAAATAGTTTTTTGTTAAAAATTTTTCTAAGATATACCTGAATTTACATATTGGCGCGTTTTTAAATTTGGCATCTTTTTTTTGAGCGATAATAACGCCAAATGTGGTTTACACATATTGCTAAAATTATTCGAAAGTATGAACGATGACTTTTCTTCGCTTGTTTACAATGTAAAAAAAGGAACGGAAAATATGTTGCTATAAATTATGAAGTACGCCAAGTAAATTGTTCTTGGCGCAAACTGAATAAATGCGCCAAGATAAGTTTTTTTAATATTTTCTCCGTAAATTTCGCACCAAATTTTACAAAATTTTATATTTAGGCATAATTTGAGTCGTAGAATCGAAATATGGAAAAAAAAAGTATGTCATTTCAGAAAAAAGGTCCGATTTTGTGTTTTGTGTCAAAATACCAGTGTTAGAACAATGCTATATAAAAATCTAATATATATTCTAAGTCGCGCTCTCGGAACATGAAAAACGCAATTTACATTTCGTCAATCGGCCCAGTACAATGGAAGTTAAAGAACTAAACTGTCTCCCCCTTTTTGTGGGTGTGTTATGCAGAGTATACTAAATGAAGATGGCTAGATGCATTTTTCGATGCAGATCCATTTTATTTCATCTGAGCGTTTACTAAAATGTATATTAAGTAAACTCTTGTCCGTTAACATTAGTGAGGACACATATATATTGCATGAAACTTCGCATAGACAGTTGGATTGTTAAGGCTAAACGTATGAGGATTATCTGTGTAAAGTGAATCATGCTATCATAGAGGATGTTTAAGAGAAACTTGCTTATTACACAAGATGGAATTACGGAAACCTTCGAATAAATTAGAAAAGGTATTTTATTATTGACTCAGTAGCATTTGCTTACACCTGCAGATGTTCTGACGTCAATCCCCGTGGAAGTATACTGTTGAATATTTCAGTTCTGCATTGTTTCAAGGCCTAATCACTTTGATATGAACCCCGTTGGAGTACAGGGTTTCTTAAAAAAAAGTTAATCTGTCACCCACCCGGGATAATGGTTAACAACGCTGACTGCCGTACTGAAGGGCCCGGGTTCGAATCTAAGAGTAGGCACCCACGTTTGTAAACATATAGTGTCTGTGCGGCATGGGGACACTCAAACTACGCGACGAACCGAAAGTTCTCTCGAGAGATTGGTGATACGGAAAGAGGGGTAGGAGAACCTTGGGCCCGACCCCCCCCGGGTATCTCTGGTTCTCTCTATATATGCTAAATTAAAAGCAAAAAAGGATATAATATAGTTTGTTTCCACAAAAGCCAAATTCTGAGTATTCCTGGTTTTTCGTCAATAGCCAAATCTGTGTATTATTTTTTACGTATTTTAAGTCGAGAAAGTAATTAAATACTTACTAATTATTTTTCAGATTGTCTATAGGTTATTACTATTATATTTTCTATTTTTGTTATTTTTTATTTCATATGTGTGTGATTTTTAATTTTTGTTTTTCACAATTTGTTACTTGTGAAATTAATAATCCGAAGTTATGTTTTTTTCGATTTTTATTATTCAAAATTTTAAATTTGTTTCAAGATATCGCAGATACGTAGAGGTGCTCTTCTTTACTTTTAAAAATGAACATTAATTATATTTAAAAAATGATTACTTCTGATTAAGTAAGTTGAACAGAAACGTGTTTTGGTATTTCGAGTGATTGATGATAACACGTGATGACAAATCAAAACACAGTTTATTCGCCAGTATTACACAGGACAGTTCCGAAGACATATTTACAGTTTTCGAAAAACTACGATAAACAGCTGAATCAATCAACAACACAGCCTTCAGGCTGTAACGGTGAAGACAGCTTCACGGCAAAGCACTGCAATACAACTGCCGACTCCGTTCGGTCGCCGTCAAGCTAACCTCCGAACTCACCATACTCTCGATGCTCTCCTACTCCGCGTACAGGCAGAGTATATATATCTTTTGACCTGCCTTCCAGAACATTCTCGGGAAAACCGGTAAGAATTTGTTCGAGAATGTTCTCGCTCGTTTTGTGGCATAGCTCCAATTTTGTCATCAAATGGGCGATTTTGCGTCAAAACCGACAACCCTGCCTTTTCTTGCCACTTTCTGGCAACCGTAACCCCGCTTTGCGGCGAAGCTATCTTACCGCAGCTGGGCATTTCGCAACAATATAGTGTATTTCGTTGACGCTGATCCGTAATGGACAACAATTTGGTAGCCGAGGCAGATTAAATATTCGTTTTTATTTCGATAAGCATTCTGCTGCCGCAATGAAATTGGCAGACTACTCGTGCCTTTTCAAGAACATTTCGATTATGGGTAGTTTTGCGGTAAAAAGAGGAGCGGCAAGCCGTAGTCTATCTAGGCCGAAGTGCAGAAAGCAAATGTCTTGCGTTCAGGAGAAAATATTAATTCCGAATGATGTTAATTCAGTTCTCAATGCATTTGATTGGATATTTAATAATGCTTTAAAATTATTATTGGCTCTTTTAGTTTCACTTACCTCCCCAACGTTATGTTAGAATCATAGGGCGTAGATTAGTCTTGAAATGACGCATTGCCGAAAAAGGTATTACTGTTTTTAAGACAGAGAGGGGAAACATGCAAATTAAAATTAAGCACTAATAGGCTATTGCTAATTTCAATTATAATTCATGTTTATATATTTTTAAAATCTTTTTTACACATTCCCCTTCCGTTGAAGAAGAAAAAGGCTTAGTGATATGTTCGTATCAACGTGTACGCTTTTCTTTTTCTTTCAAAAGGGGTGCCGTAGCTTTAAATAAAAATCTCGTTAAGTAAGAATTTCTGTTCTACTATTTGGTTTTTCTCAGGCTGCTCATGGAATGTAGCAGTTTTTTTCCAAGACTGTAATTCTTTTTTAAGAGAACGTAACATATGTTTAGAGGAATGTTTGCTATTCTTCGCAGCGTGTATGCGCATACTACCATGTCATATGCAGTCTTTTGACAGATATTGCTAATTTAACACGCCTTGCAAGTAACTGAAATAAAAATGATGTCTCTGAATGATATCTTTTAGAATTGACTAGAAATGCGGGAAATATTTTTCCAGAAATAGCACGTATTCCGTGAATGCAATAATTTTTTTTGTATATGTAACAAATTTGTACACGCCTCGCAGTGATGTAAAGCGTACTCATTATCTTTCGGATAAATTATTAGCGCAAAAGAGCTATAAATTTCGTTTTGACATTTTGTGGCGTTTTATTATAAACGGTGTTTCACTTGTCAAATTGCTGAAAAGAAATATTAGAGCCCTGCATTTAAACGAATTAAATAATGAAGCATCTGCATAAATATGTATATGTTTCTCTCCTTGTGATGCAACAACGTACGTAGAGCTATCAAATTTCGACTAACGTACGTCTCCATACGAATATGGGCATCTGGAAGTCTGGGTTTGGAATTTCTTTTATTATCTGTTTCATATTTTATAAGGCATTTACGAGCTTTTGATTAAACTCTACGATTTCCAAGCGAGCAATGGCAACACTGTACGGGGGGGGGGGGGAAAGTGTCCAGCGGGTGAGACTGTGTATCGGAAATTCTAATGGTATGTTCTTTTTAAATTATTTTCCGATATTGCTGTTGATTTGAATTTCGTGGCTTAACCCTTTACGTCACAGTGCGTCCGGTCTGGAACACCTAAAAATTTCCTTCTGTACGCACAGAAAAATTCAATCAAAAAGGATTTATTGGTTACTCTGAACCTTCTTTATTTATAGCAGATGGCAGCTCAACACAAACCATTCCATATATTTTAGCCATGTTTAGTTTTTTAAGACCCTCATTTTTCAAAGAAATCTTCCAGATTTTTTAAGGGTATAAAAGGAATTGTTTGAAAAGAAATTCCTATGTTATTTTTTGGCTGTGTGCTAATCTCCTTATTCTGTATTAGTTTTAAATTTTACCTTGAAATCTTGCCTAAAATCAAACGGCGAACCCTAGGTGTGCCCAGACCGGGCTCACCGATAATCTAGGACGACTGAGAGTCTGTATTCTTTGTCTCTCCGCATCTCATCTGTCAGTTCATTGACAACAATGCTCGTTTCAGCAATTTTCGAAGCTCTGTTTAATCAGTGTGCCACATTGAGCAGGCCCATAAAATTGAAACGATAAGTGTTATCTTCACAAAATTTTACTTGTGTACTCCTCTAGGCCTAATCAGATTGCCTACCTTTTTTTTTAAAATCAGAACTCCGACTTTAAAAGGTAGTGTGCCGGAAAGGGTTTTAAAGGCGAGGAACATGATATTTAATAAATAAAGGTAAACACAGTACGCTAAAAAAGCCGCTTTGAACCTACTATGAAACCTGAAAACTTTCAGATTTTTTTTTTTTATTTTTTTTAAAGCGAGTATCATGGAATTTTATGTTACACATGCAGGTATACCTCAACGAATTGCACTTTTGCTTTTAGTCCGTAATAAAATGTTTATATAATAATATCGTAAAAAAATTGATCATAAGAATTTTTTATTTTGCATTATGTTCAAGGCTTTTGTTATGCTGCATGTTCTCTTTCCTGCAATAAAATACGATTATTTTGTTTTTTTATGATGTGTCTGCCTATTCACAATTTAAATTTTTTCCATAAGCTGTTTCTTTTTTATCCCGACGTATTTAAATGTGGGACATGAGATGTATTGTATTTGATTTTTTTTGGGGGAGATATAGATTTTCTCTTAGATTAATCATTTCTAGATGTTGGTTTAAATTGAGAGCGGTTCCGATTCTTGCCTTCCTTTGAGCAGTTGCGCCGTTATTAATAGTTGTAAATTTAATATTCAAGGTTAGGGAAGGTATTTGGTATAGTACAAGGACTGATTAAATATATAGTTGGTAGTATCTCAGCAGCGGCCGAACGGTAAAATCGTTGAACACTGGCAATTCGGTCCGTGGTTCGAATCCCGGCGAAAGAGCTGGCTGCATTCGTGTTTTCATGGTTTACCTCTTGCGTGACGTGTATACGACGTGTATATCCCTCCTTGGACTTCCGAAAGTTGTTCAAAAAGGAGCGGGATGGTATATGTCCTCTGATACTATAAAAGGCGTTATTGTCTTGTGGAAATTGCAGTGTAGAAAGATAGTGAAGAATAAGGTTTATCAAATCGAACATTTAAAAGACAAAAATTGTAGGTAAAATATTTCTGTAAATACAATGAAAATTGTCTAAAAAGATGCGAGCAGCTTCTGAACATTTGCTTTTCTATTTAAAAAAAAAAAAAAAAAAATCAGAAACTGTGTGAAAATGTTAAATTTATATTACGCGTTATTATACAAGACTAACCAAAAAAAAATTGTAAACAAAAAAATCAGAAGCTGTTGAAAACGTTAAATTAATCTTACGCCGTTATACGAGAATAATAATAATAATAATAAAATAAATAAATAAAAAATCAAACACAACAAAACAAACAAAAACAAAACAAAACAAAATCGGAAATTGTGTGAAAATGTTAAATTTATCTTACGCGTTATACGAGACTAAACAAACGAAAAAAAAATTTCAAATACAACAAAACCAAAAAAATCAGAAACTGTGTGAAAATGTTATATTTATCTTACGCGTTATACGAGACTAACCAAAGAAAAGAAAATTTTAAACAAAACAAAACAAAAAATGCAAACAAAAAATCAAAAACTTTTGAAAACGTTAAATTAATCCTACGCGTTATAGGAGAATAAACAAAACAAAACAAAACAAAAATCAAACACAACAAAACAAAATAAAAAAAAAAAAAAATCGGAAACTGTGTGAAAATGTTAAATTTATCTTACGCGTTATATGAGACTAAACAATCGGAAAAAAAAAAAAAATTCAAACACAACAAAACCAAAAAAATCAGAAACTGTGTGAAAATGTTAAATTTATCGTACGCGTTATATGAGTCTTAAACAAAAACAAAAAAAAATAAAAATAAAAATAAAAATAAAAAAAATTTCAAACACAAAAAAACAAAAATTGTAAACTAAAAAAATCCCCCCCCCCAAAAAAACTGTGTGCAAATATGAAATTTATCGTACGCGTTATACGAGACTGTTTATTATCGTGCTGTATGAGTACTAGACACCATTTTTTCGTCGCGTTATAAGATTTCGCGTTTTATGGGAGTCCATTGTATACGTATACTTGGTTTTTAAACCTCAATGATGAAGCTGCCTTATGACTCACGTTATTTCTGTTATAACCTTAAGGTTTTAATCATCCTGTTATAAATACCATCTGTGATTATTATTAAGGTTATAATCCGATTCTAATTATTCTTTTAAGTTTAAAAATTTTTTCCCGAAATTCTTCCACGTCATTGGATTTTTCTCAGAAGGTTTTAGAAATAATGATAATTTCCCCAATCATAAACCCTCCTCAATGCCATGTCTTGCGACGTATTTCCGTCAGACGACCACCCTCCTCCTAGCAACAGATGCGGCATTTATTGCCGAGGGGTGCAGTGAAGGTAGGATCACGGAATGCTCTCAACCCCGGGGCCTCCGCCCTAAATCGAAGGCATGCAGATCCTTTCAGTAATTAGTGTCTTCCAGGATCGCCGAAATAAGCAATAAGTTGCGCAACTCTGAGCTCTCGCGTACGCTTTAATGGTCTCTCTGATGTCGATGCCTTTTGGGAGTGAGCGGTGTTACATATTTTAGACATATCCGTGTGTTTGCCTGTCGACAGACATATTTTAGACATATCCGTGTGTTTGCCTGTCTCTTCCAGGATATTAGCCGTGTTCTGAATTCGAGGATATTAGGCATAGGCTAGTGTGGAAAGATTATCTATCTGAATTATTTATGCTTATGTGATTTAGTTAAAACCTGTTGCCTATTTATTGTGCTTTCTGACAGAGGTTATTTGAGGGGAGACTGCTGCCTGCGTAAATATCGCCCAGATGCTGAATCTTAATTTGCAAAGACATGAGGGCAGTGGAGCTTTCTTTGTACACATATATTTTAGTAAATGTGTCTCTAGAATGGCCCTTTTCATATTATATAGTTAGCGTTCCGAATTTATCAGGAAGCGTTATAAAAAAACATTGGGAGGAGAAAAGGAGAAGGAGGGAAAAAAAGCAGGGAAACAAATAGCTCTTAAATTATACAACTAAAATAAGAATTTTAATCTGGTAGCTGTCAGATTTTATATTACGCTCAAAGGGGCGGTTTTTTTTTTATCGTTTTGTGTGTTTCCTTTATTTATTAAATATCATGTTCTTCGCACTTAAAAACCATAAAATTCAATTCAACAGAAATGTTACAAAATATTTGAAAGAGCATATCTTGAGAATTTCAGATACAGTCTCGCGCGCTGGAGATAAAAATGTTTACAGTGTTGCCATTGCTCGCTTTGAAATTGTTTAGTTCCTTAATCAAAAATTCATAAATGCTTTACAAAATAGGAAATAGGTAATAAAACAAATTCCAAATTTGAGCTTTCAGATATTCATATTCGACTGGAGACGTACGTCATTTAAAATGGATAGCTCTAGGTACCGTTGTTTTATCACAATGCGAGAAACATGCATCCATTCATGGGGATTCTTCATTATTTAATTTCTTTAAATATAATACAGGACTCTAAAAGGCCAAAAACGAAATTAGTAGCCCTTCTGGGCTAACGCCCTTTGTGCTAATAAATGAAAACACTGCAGTTTGAAAATTTTAGCTTATCGTCTAACACTTAAACGACTAACTGCTTTTGTTCCAAAGAACTTTTAATTTTTTTTTTGTAATTAAACAGATATAAATTATACAATTTAAGAAAAGAAATTGTTATCTCATTATAGCGCTTCGTATTTTTTGCAAACATAAAGTAAGGAAATGCCGGGAGACTGTGTTAGGAACTATCCTCAAGTCTTAACGACAAAGTCTAGAGAAGGGTATAAGGAACCCTTTATTAACGCAATGTAATTTTCACAGATAGCACCAACTTGTACTTGCAGAAACCAACACTTTTCGTTTATCTCAAAAGTTTCAAGCAACGTAAAATCAAAATTCAATTAAATTAGCCTAAAAGCCTTTCACAGGTTGCTTAACGCGCAGGCAGGCTTTGACTCGTAAAAATTGGCGTAAACGAGTTTGATGACTAGAAGCGCTCAACGTCACAGAAATCTAATCACTAGTAATTCAAAAATAACAACGCGGCCTTCAGTCAGACCTAACACATAGTACTCCTTCCAGAACCTACCCTTATATACTATTAATTTTTGCTTCATTTGAATACAAGCGCGTTAGCTCATTGACATTCTGCAAAAAGGTGCGAGCTGAAAACGAGATTAAAAGGAAAGTTGCTTTTAAAATGAAATTAACTGCTAGATAAATTAAATGAATCCCCACATCATATTATAATGCTGATTTAATTTTAACGCTTAAAATAGTTTTGAGCTAAGCAGTTAGATTGGCCTATTATTTTAAGGATTAGTCCCCCATAAATTAAAGATATAGTCTAATTTTGTTCTAGTTTACAGCCGAGCAGTTATGATAGCCTTTCTAATTTAAAGATTTTTCTTTTCAGAAATTAGATATGGAGTATAAAGCGTCTAAGATCAGGTGTTCAAAATGGCAAAAACCATAGGGGAAAAATCATATAATATTATTTACCGTAAATTTACGCTATGTGGAGACTTATGCATTTATTTAATAGAGAAATACTTAATTATGCAAGGCATAGCTGTGCATGTATTTCGCCGGATCGCTTGTGTATGATATTTGCAACAGATACATACAGAAGTAAGCCGGCAGAATTTCGCCATTGGTGATACAGGTATAATCCCACTGCAGTAACTGCGCATCCCCCCACTCTTTTAATGGAGGACACCCTGAGGAACGCATCCGAGGGCCCTTTCACCTCTCTTTCTCTACAACCAAGTCATTCATGAGAATTTTTAGATAGGAAGTATTTAAGTGACCCATGCCGCACAGACATTATACACTTACACAAATTATTACGGTATTACAAATATCCATGCCTTCTCGGGAATCGAACTGTTTTGTTTCTAAAATTCCATACTAAGATAAAATTCATACTGATTTTCCCACACTTTATTTTAATAAAATGAGAATTCGGTTCTTGTCAATAAAAAATAATAATAAAAAAAATTGATAATATTAACAAATTTTATTTAGTTTTGTGAAAGCACTTCTTCAGCTTAATAAAAAAAAACTAGTACAAAAACTAGAAGTGCAAATTTTATATCAGATCTTTAGAACATCTTCTGATGTTGCCATCCCGGCAAAGCATAACTCTATTTTATTTATTTATAATTCACGATTTTTACATAACTTTAGTCAGTTCTTAGAATATCTCTCTATTCTGATGTTGCCGTTCCGGAAAAGCATAACTCTGTTTCCTGTATTTATAATTCACGATCTTTACAAGGCCCTACGATATGGTAGATAGCATCGCTAACCACTAATGAAGGGAGACTTGTCACAAATATTATTTCCATCAACTGGTAATAGTGTCTATTTTGCGGGAACACCGAATATACCATTTCAAAACAATTAACATCTCAAAGATGTCGCAATTTATTGTAAATAACACAGGTTGTGCATTTTTATGAATATTTTCATGTATTCTAATATATAACATTATGCATATGCATTTTCAGCCTTTAAAATCTGAGCATATTTCCTAAATTTATCCGAAATGATCTCATCTCATATCGTTGTAAATAAATAATGTTCTACTGTAATTTAAATAATTATCGAGAGCGAAGATGACCCATAAGTGATGTAGTAAGAATGATTTTAAAAGATAACGCACTGTTGGTTAGTTGAAAAGGCGATTTATATTATTCAAGATTTCTTCGTGTCTACGATTTGAATAGAAATGGAAGATAAATAAAATCCGAAACGTGCCTGAAGAAACCAAACGCTGTCATGAAATTTTTATTCATTTCGAAATGTATTCTGTTCAAACATGTGCAGGGAAATTTTATTCAAACATCGTGCTTATATTGTCTATGAAACTGATTACTATTTTTCTTTTATACAAAGGATTATTTCTTTGAAATATATATCGGATGGGGAACACGCATCTTATTTCGTAACTCTTTTCATAAAAGAGATTTTTTAAATGTTTGCTGTAAGTTCTTTCATAACCTGCTACGAAATTTTATTGGTCAGTTTCAATAAAAAATGTTAAGTAATGCGCTCCAACATAAAATAAATTGTAGAATTCAGTTTTCATTTGACATTAATACATGATTATTCATCATTCCTTAAAGCATTTAAAAAATTCACATCGAATAAATTTCGTGACCAATATCAAAATTTATTATTCCAAATTTAAAAATGCACATCAAATAAATGACGCAACCAGTATCAGAATTTATTATTCCAAATTTAAAAATTCACATCCTGGTAGTTCGGTCCGAGGTTCGAATCCCGCGAACGGGCTGGCTGCATGGGTGTTTTCGTGGTTTTCCCCATGTGTAACGTGTATACGAGCCAGTTTCCCTTAGAAAGTCCTCCACGAAAGGCATCCCTCCCCTTAGGCAGATAGCCCTAGTGTGCTTTGCCATAATTAAATACACCATAATAATAATAAAAATTCACATCAAATAAATTAGGCAACCAATATCAGAATTTATTATTCCAAATTAAAAAAAAATCCACATCAAATAAATTACGTAACCAATATCAGATTTTATTATTCCAAAATTAAATTCACCATTTTTTATATATATTTAACAAATGCTTAACGTGTACAATTTTACTGAGACGACAGATATTTATGACGTAATCCATTTCATTCTAGGCGCACAAAGGGACGAGCGGTATAAAGTCGCAGAATACTGGTAGTTCGGGTAGAGGTTCGAATCCCGCAAACGGGTTGGCTGCATGTGCGTTTTTGTGGTTTTCCTCATGTGTAACGTGTATACAAGACAATTTCCATTAGAAAGTCCTCCACGAAAGCATCCCTCCCCTTAGACAGATGACACACCCTCGAGTACTTTGCCATAATCAAATAAACCGAACCAAGCCCAAAAGATATAGTTTCACCGAAGCCACAGCTTGCTTATGACAGAGAATATATAGTATATTAATATATATATTATAGTATATAGAGAATATTTTAGTGATAGAGAATATACAGTATATACTTGTAATAGTTTCACTGATTATTTATAACAGTTAAATGCAGGTTTGAGTGAGTTTAACCTGCAGCGGTAAAGCACATTCTGCTGTATTTCCGTGCGTGTGACAAAGATGACCGGACTTATTCAAGTAAAATTTATGTTTGAAAATTATTACATAGAGTATTCATCAAAGATCAGATTTCTCCATTACCGTCTTTAGTGTCATATTGCTGTGAAGGTCATTATGAGGTTTGATTACCGTACAGTGAGCTTGCGTTCAGATAGAAGCGGGTATTTGTGCTGTCTCTTTTTCTCTCTCTCTTTACAAGTGCCTTATCATTTTACACATTACGGTGCATCTTTGACATTGTTTTTGATAATGGGAGTGATCTTGAAATGATCGATCAGTTCGGCGAATGCTTAATCGGCAGGTGCCTGGCTCTCCAAAAACGAAAAACACTTTTGATGCCGTAGTGAAATTTTTAGAGAGTTACCATGAAATATCCAGTAGCCATGCTGACCATGTTCATTAAACTGAATTTTGTTGCAAAACGTCTTGGAGAAAAATGAAAATTTTAATTCGAAAACCGTTTTATCAGTTTTTCTAAAATGTATTTATAGTAAAATTTTGATTTAAGTAATGTACGAAATGTTTTCGAAATGCACAAATATGAACCAATCGTGATTTCATTTTGGTATAAGTAACGTTATGTATGTACTATATACTTTCATAAAATATTTTAGTATTCTTCCTATGAACTAAATTAGGATTATTAAACAGACAGCGCTTAATTTCATACAAACAAAGCAATATTTAAACTTAAAAAGTATTTTTAGCCAAAGAAGCCATTGGACCAGAAGGACTACTAATTTCGTTTTGGCATTTTGCGTTGGTTCAATATAAACGAAGTTTCACTTTCCAAGTATTTCCAAGTATTAGCCATCCAGTATTAGAGTCCTGCATTATATTTAGAGAAATTAAATAATTAAGAATCTACATGAATGTATGTATATTTCTCGCACTGTGAAAAAGCAGAGGTACCTAGAGACATCAAATTTCGAATAGCAATAGTCCTCCACTCGAATATAGGCATCTGGAAGCCGAAATTTGGAATTCTTTTATTATCTATTTCATATTTTGTAAAACTTTGAAGTGTTGAATAACAAACTCAACGATTTCAAAGCGAGTAATGGCAATACTGTACGGGAAAAAAGAAAAAAAAACATTCTTATCTCCAGCGCACTAGATTATGTATTGTAAATTCTAAAGATATGTTTTTGCGATATTGTTGTTGAATGCGAAGAACATGATATTTAATAAATGCATGTTATTTCACAAAACGTTAAAAAATGCTCCTTTGCGCGTAATATAAAATCTGAAAGCTCTCAGGCATATTTTTTAATAGTTATTTGTTTCATTTATTTTTATGAACCTCCCTAACAAAGTCCTTAGTACACTGTAGTTTCAAAGCTGAGTATTGCAGATCATCAGTGAAACCACCAGTGACCGAGTAGTAAAATCACTGAACATTGGTAGTCTGACCGGAGACCAAGGATTCGCTGAATTCGATTTTCCCCTGCAGAATTCTCCACGAAGGCATCCATTCTCGCAGGCCAATAGTAGTCGAGTTGCCTTTTCTTAATCAATTAACCTTACCTGCAGAGCATCGGCCATGAACGGCCTGCACATCTATTGCTTCAAAAGAAGAAATCGTTGCATGTCTTACAAACACCGAGTTTCTGAACCTCAAAGTTCTGTTGAATGTAGTTTTTATATTGTGTCTCACAGCAAATTCAAATTCATTGCGACCCACTGTTATATGTAACATGCAAACAAATCAGAAAATACTGCACGCAAGTATCCCTGCTCTTAAGCAGACAGCCCTTTTGCCATAATCGACTGAACAAGCAAACGTGACCTTTATTGTCATGTGGGGCTCTGATCGTTAATGCAATACTATATTGTTAAATTGAAATAAAACTGTAAAAAGTAATATAAAAAATGCGAGAGGTTTCAAATTTTATGTTACTCCTAAAAGGACTTTTTTAACGTTTTGTGTGTTAGCTTTATTTATTAAATATCGCGCTCTTCGCACTTAAGCCATCTAAAATTCATTTCAAAAGCAATATAAAATATTTAAAAACAGCATATCTTTAGATTTTCCGATACGCAATCTCGAGGGCTCGAAAAAAAAATTTTTTTTGTTTGTTTTTGTTTTTGTTTGTTGTTGTTCTCTTACAGTGTTGCTTTTGCTTGCTTTGAAATCGTTGACTTTGTTAATGAAAAATGCGTTATAAGTTTACAAAATAATGAAATAGCTAATAAAACAAATTCGAAATTCAAAACTCTTGCTTCCAGTCGCCCATATTCGGTTGGAGAATTACATTATTCAAAATTTGATAGCTCTAGGTATTGCCATTTTTTTTTTCACTACGCGAGAAACATGAATACATTCATGCAGATTCTTTATTGTTTAATTTCTTTAAATATAACACTGCGATAATATTTGGTGTCAACAATTTAAAAAATGATTCGCCGTTTATAGTGAAACGGCACAAAATGCCGTTTTGAAACTAATAACCTTTCTGGGCTAATAATTCTTGATTATACAACTATTTGCAGATACATTTACAATTAGTTTACAGTTATTTTGGTAAGAGGCTATCTCTATAGCTTGAAAAGTTCAAATTTTATTTCTTGGGCAGATGATCAATAAGAATTATCTAAAATATACCGCTTTAATGGACAATCTTTTCCGGCTGCTTCTGAGTGCAGTTAAATATCTGCAATTAAATCGTGTAGAAAGAATTACATTGCTTTCATGCAAAATTCCAACCGAAACTGGAGAAAAATCCCTTGTATGGTAGCTTCAATACCATTGCATTAATGTCGGATAAAACCGTTATTTCCTGTACTAACGGAAGAACGCAGTGACATCGGAAACAACTTTAGCTGAAACGATTTCGGATTTCGTCTTTTTCCCGGATAAGAAGAATTTCCGGAACTTGCTGCTCCCGGAATCGGAATTTTATAACCGTTATTGTTTCCTTGGCAACGATTTCCTATATATTACGCTTCTCCTTTCTAGTACGAATGTCTTTTTTGATGATGTCTCTTGAAAGCATCGTAAGAGACAGTTCCGTAGGATTTTATTAAATTGCTTGGATTAATCAAGCTTTGCATTTCTTTGCGTTCGGAAATACGTATTCTGCATTTTCTTCGTTGAGGGGCATGTTACATTGATTGAAACAGCGGGATTTGTACGGATATCCTTTAAAGAGCGGCCTTGAGCAGTATAGCATGGGAAATGTTTAGAAGGATTACGCCGTATTGTTGGAAGGGAGTATATACTAATTGAAGTTAAAATACAATTAAAATGCTGATCACGAAAGTGTTGTTGGATTAACCATAGTTTTCATTGCTGGAATTTACTGATGATGGTTGTTTTTATTCTGTTAAATACACATCTTAGCCACATGGTTAAATCTGACAGTTAGTTCAAACTCTTTAATTTGATGTTAGTTGCTCTTTAGTTATGTTTCTAATGATTTGAAATCCTCTTTTTAAAACAACTCAATTCACTTAAATGCAAAAGTATGGTTAGTGTAGATTTTCAATAAAATATTTGATTTTGAGAACTTTCAGCCATAAGTCCTCTTTTCTTCAAGAATTCCCCCCCCCCGTTTGAAGATGTCGATCTTACCTTGTTTATCTCCCGATCTTATTTTTTGTTATCAAATTATAATTTTGAGAAACCCGGTTTATTTTCGATGTGTTATTGGAAAAGTCAGAGTATTCCCGCGTCTTATGAGTGCAAATCCGCTGGATTTAACTTCTTTGACTGTATGGTATTTCTCCCGCCTCCTTAGCATGTCTTCGTGGTGTAATGTTCAGCACATTCGGCGCGTATTTGAAATGTCCGAGTCCCGGCGAGAGCATTGCTCATTTTTCTTGGCTCCTGTTCCAAAATAACCGAATTTCTCTACAGTGGCGCCCAAACTATAAAAGAAGTGGTGGATGATGATTCTCCATACTAGGATTTGGCGATTGGGTCTTTTAATCCTCAGTCGCCCTTTATAAGGGTGAGTGTATAAGGTATTTCTCCCGCCTTCTTAGCATGCCTTCGTGATGTAGTGGTCAGCACATTCGGCGCGTATTCGAGACGTCTGAGGTTCGAGTCCTGGAAAGCGCATTGCTCATTTTTCATGTCTCCTGCTTCAAAAAATTCTAATGTCTCTACAAGCCTTCGCCAATATAGTGCTCTTCGCAAAATCTTAAAAAAACATAAATAAATAAATAACCCATTTTCTATCCAAGTGAACAAAATATGTTATAAATAAGGTAAATTTAGCATTTAGGATTTTTTAACAAGCGGTTTTCAAGCCTTTGGCTGGGACACATATGTCCCAACTTTAGTTAATGGTGAGATACATATATCCCACAAGAAGCGATCGACTTACTATAAGCAGTCCTATTATTCTGGAAAACTTTATTATATGAAATATATTTTTACATCATACTGTACAGGGTAAAGCATTCTTTGCTACACATTGGGCAACTCATAGTTGTTCTTTTGTCTACGTTCATTTTTGTACAAAGCGCACAGAGACGTCAAGATTTTTCAGATATTGGAAGATGATCCCCAACATTCAGGAGATTTTTATCAATCTTCGACCCAGTAGTAAATTTTAAACTTTTAGTGGGACTTTTATATCACATTTAGTAGTCAAAGGGTTAAAAGAAGAAATCTGCGGCGGATTCATTTTATATTGCAGATTGCTCAATATAGGGTATATTACTTTCTTTTTTCGGTTTTCCGAGGTTTGATACTCGATCAGGATTTGTCGAAGTAAAGGCCCACTGAGGTTTCGATCAGTTAGCACTCGAAGTCCTTTCAAAACCGAAGTGGCCTAAAAGCTGCCTCGTTTAATGATGTGGCCTTGAAATTATGCTGTCCGACCCTCTTGGCCCACCATCATGGCTAACACGTGACTGCTTTACTTTAATCTTAGTATGGATTAGTTAATGTAGTATTTTCTTTGTTCGAAGGGAAATCATTTAGAGAAATGACGCAAAAATCGACTCAGTTTGTCCAGTCTTTATGATCTTGAATGCAAGACGTAGTTATCATTAATCGACGACTTAATCTACTGGGCTACTAGTAAATCGTATACGTAATGGAAGCCTTTTGTACCCATTGAACGTGCAGTAAACAAAGCTACTTTAATATTCCAGTTCAGAATAAATTAACTGTTAAGAACATCGAAGCTTTGCATATATTGCATGTAACATCGAAGTATTGACATTTTGATCTAAGGTTGTAAGTGAATGAAAAGATTTGAACGTATAACATATAAGAAGAAATACACTGGTGTGCAAAAATTAAGGACGAAGTCGAAAAATTAGCATATCAGCTGAACGAAGAGGCAGAGCGGACAGAAAGACCAATCAGGAGATTAAGTAATGTGATGTACGGTAGCACATGCGTAGATATGCAGGTAGACGTAATGGGGGAGTGTCTGAGTAGTATAAAGCACATTGTCGGTGTAAGATCAGTATTTCTGGTAAAGAGATTGCATGTCGTATAGCAGTTAAAATCACACCGAGTTGCTGCCTCAGCGAGAAATGGCGAATAATCAATCTGTTAGACGACATCTGGATGCTTTTACCCGAGGTAGAATCATTGGGAAGTTGGAGGAAGGCCGCAGTGTGACATGTGGAGCTGCAGAGTTCGGAATTGCTCACAGCATCGTTTCACGACTTTGGAGACAATTTCAAACTACAGGAACAGCTATCCGGGGGTTTAGTAGTGGTCGTCCACGAGGAACCACACCCGCAGATGACGGTATATTGCCTTACAGGCCAGAAGAAACAGGCGGCAGACAGCGGGAGAAATCGCTAGACACACGACACAGGCGACTGGACGACCGATATCGCGTTTTACCGTGGCCTGAAGACTGCACGGACGGTGGTGGTCTGTTTGCACGACGCCCTGTACGGTGTGTAGCTCTAACGCCTTCCCATCGGAGAAGGCGTTCTCTCTGGTGTCGGGAACATCGGAATTGGAGAGACAATGAATGGGGACGAGTACTCTTTACAGATGAGAGCAGATTCATTCTGAGTAGCGATTCTCATCGCACACTCATCTGGAGAGAGCGGGGAAGCCGCAATCATCCCTCGAACATCATTGAAAGAGACAGGTATGGAGGTGGCGGTGTTCTCGTTTGGGGGAGGCATCATGCTTGGTAGTCGTACAGACCTTCACATCTTCGACGCAGGTTCAGTCAACAGGACCCGTTAATGTAACGAGATTCTTCTTCCATATGTGCGTCTTTTTAGAGGCTCTATGGGTCCGCAGTTCCTTTTCATGGACGACAATGCATCATGTCATCTCACAGTAGCTGCCGAACAGCTCTTAGAGAGTGAGGATATTGAACGTATGGATTGGCCGGCACGATCTCCGGATCTCAATCCCACCGAGCATGTATAGGATTTTCTAGGCAGACGCTTGGCAGCTCGTACCTTACCACCAGTAACGATTCCGGAGCTTCGATTGGCGCTGCAAGACGAATGGGCAGCAATGCCTCAACAACTCATTGACATCCTCATTCTCAGCATGGGCAGACGCTGTGAAACCTGCCTAGCAGTCAGGAGAGATCATATTCCCTATTAAAGACCGGATGTTTCTTGCTGGACACCCATCACAGGGATGTTTCGGCCTTCAGTCGCATTGCGCTCCATGCTACTTTTTCAATAAAACTTCTTTTTATCCCTCTGATTTCTTTTTTAGTAAGTGTTGTTTACATTACTCATGTTCTTACGTATTGGGGATCTTACGGTATTAAATGTGTTGATTTGGAAAGCTTTTGTACAAAGTTATATTGAAAAAACCGTCTCGTCCTTAATTTTTGCACACCAGTGTAAATTATTTGTCAGTTCTGTTAAAAGTATTAATGATGTTTTAAGTGTTCATGTATTTATTATACAGCCAGATACTAACATAGAGATATTAGCAGTATGTAATTCATTTACAGATAAACAATAAAAATGGTGTAGGTTCCATATAATGAGGGAAGAATTGGCCTTCAGACATCAATTTACTCCAATTAGTGTTGTAGAGCCATTAGGCCTCCTTCAAGCAGGAGACATGAAAAATGAGCAATGCCTTCACAGGGAATCGAACCCGTAATTCTCGAATACGCGCCGATTGTGCTAGCGTTACACCATGAAGGCATATTGGAAGGAGGAGAAAACATCTTATATACTCTCCCTTTTAAAGGGCAACTGGGGATGAGGGAATAAAATCACCAAATCCTAGTGGTGACGAATTATTGTGCACCTCCTTTAAGTTCGGGCGCCACTGTAGTTTTATTAGGCTCTTTTTGAAACAGGAGACGAGAAAAATGGACAATCCTCTCGCTGGGACTCGAACCCTGAATCTCTCGAAATAAAGTACGTTTCCACGTAGGCATGCGGAAAAAAAGGGAGAAATTACCTCATACTGCTTGCTTGTTTTGTTTGTTTCTTCAGTTCTAATGTATGTCATTACAGTTTTCACTCAGAAATTGCGTTGTCCATAAATAACACCGAATTCAAGAGAACATGTGTTAAAACATTTAAATTGTCTTAATTTACCTTACATCTTAGGAAACAGCGGAATTATTTTGATTACAATTTTACTTCTAAACGTTCAGATTTACTCATAAATTATTAATTTTCATGGCATTAATTTGATGCAAAATGTAAACAAAATTTTAACTGTGTTTTCTATTTAAGATGCTCAAGGCCGTACCGTGGGATACAAATACATGAAGGCCATAATTGTTGGAAGTGTTTTCGCATGTAAAACACGTTTCCTTGTGTGTATTGCTTTTCGCCCAGTTTTATTTTATAATAAGATGGGGGGTTCCATTAATTGTTGGAAGTGTTTTCGCATGTAAAACACGTTTCCTTGTGTGTATTGCTATTCGCCCAGTTTTATTTTATAATAAGATACCATGCTGGCACGTGACAAGAGCTATTAAAAACTACGTGTGCTGCCATCTATTGTGATCTCCTCAAGGCATCTTAATGACACCCAAATCTTATTCATAAAAAACGTACAACTGTCTTTTCTTAATCGCTGCAATATAATGACTGAAGCTGTATTCTACGCTTCGTAAAAATTCTTCATACCTCCTCGCCCAAGCGCGTGTCCATTAGCAGGTCACCGGCCTTGCGCACTCTGTGCGCCTTGGGATAAAAAAATTGGTAATGCATACTGGCTATTGAAATGCGTTGGGAAGTAGGCGGGACAATAAACTACTATTCACGCACTGGGTGGAAGAAGTGTAACGCTTCTTGATGGTTTAGGTCACACATGTCCAGACAAAGTTTACCTTTTTATCCGCCCTCCCCAAAACAGCTTTTTGATTTAAGGGGGGATATTTATTTTATAAAACAGGCTATTGTAGGTAAGATGAGCTGTAAGGGGGACAAATAGAAAAATACCAGAATTGTCGTGCCTTTCGTAAATGGCATATAAACGTACGAATTCATGCGCAAAATATAGCGCGGCACATTTTTAGATTGTATCAGTTTATTTTATTTTAATTTTATTTTAATCAATTTATTTATTTTTTAGCCCAAAGGAGCGTTAGTCTAGAAAGGCTATTAGTCTCAAAACGGGATTTCGCGTTGAATCACTATAAAAGTCTGAATCAGTTTGCTGCCAACAATTATTATCGCTCTGTATTATATTTAAAGAAATTAAATAATGAAGAATTTGCATGGATGTATGCATGTTTTCTACATTGTGAAAACACAACGGTACAGCTATCAAATTTTGTGTAACATAGTCTTCAACGCAAATATGGACACCTGGAAGCCTGAATTTTGAAATGCTGTTTTTAAATATTTAAAATTTTTTTTAAAAGCCTTTTATCACTTACTTCACACAAACAAGCTCAGATATATGAAATTTCAACATGTGTATCTCATTGTATAATTAGAGTATTGGATTTTACTTTTCTCTTTGATACTGCGTGCACAATATCCTTAAAATAATTTATATTATGTTATTTTACTTATTTGTTTTAATATTTATCATTAAAATTTAATATTATCATTGCTAGTATTATCGTAATTTTGTTCTTTCGTTTAGTGAACTTAGCCTTTGAATAGAATGGAAGAGGAAAAAAAAAAGGGTATATAGATGTTGTTTGAATGTTGAGATGTAGAACACTGATATAATCTCTACTGAAATTAACGTCCATACTTCAAAAAAGTACACATGCTTCATTTAATTTTTCTATCATAAACGATGGTTTGTTAAAAGATATGATTCCCTTTGATGCGTTTTCTGCTATTATAAATCCTTTCCCCCCCCCCAAAGTGAAATGAACTGATAACATTCTTCATTTCTACCAAAAAAAGTAATAAAAGAAGAAAAGAAAAGAAAAAAAGAGAAAGAAAAGCGGGCCTATTGTTTTTAAGATCTTTTGAAATATAAGACAAATTTTTCAGGTTGTATCAAAGTTGTTGTTTCTACCATTTTATGAATTTAGACTGCTATTGAATGATTACAGTTACAAATACAGAGATAATTTTATATTCCGTTTTTCTAAAGTTTTCATGAAGCAATATTTATAACTGTATCGTCTGCAGTTGAGCTTCTGTTATATGGACTGTAGTAGTCCAGAATTCCAATTTTCCGGATCGCTTTTAAACATTATAAAGAAGTAAAATTAAGCTTACTCTTGATTTATGTATTTAAATATATAAATGCATGTATTTGTTATATATATAAATTAATAGAGAGCTTAATTTTATCGAAAATTTATTCCACATTTTCTTGCGGCAAATGGTTTGTAAAATCTTTTGTTTTGTTTGAATCAGTGCTTCTTTTCCAAAGACAAAGTGATTAAACGTAAAGATATAACGAACTATGTAGCGAAATTTTTTTCTCATAATATGCAGTACAAACGTAACAATATGCAGTGCAACTAGAAATATGTGTCTGAAACTAATGATTGCAAAAATAGAGTAAAGTTTTGTACACATGTATATTTTAAAATATTAATAATATATTAGGTTGCCCATGTAAGATACGTGTTGCGTTCAATGTTATTCAGAGCGAAACACATCATCTTAACATTTGAGCAATAAAGAGTTTCCCTTCTAACTCTGGCTACATAAATTATCCGCGCGGATTCTAAAATGATATTCTACAGCTTGAGTTTATCTTTTGAAGTCATCACATCGCCAAGAATTACATTTTTCGCTTGCTTCGTGAACTTATTCCAAAATCTTGTTCTTCATCTAAATTAGAATTTCCTTATCAGAATTCTTTGTGTTGTTATGCGTTAAGTTGATCATTTCTTTGCGTTCTAATCATCTAGACTAGTAATTCAGAATATGTCTCGTAATATGATTTGGTTCGTAATATGATTTCGTAATATGATTCCGTTTTGTAATATGATTTGATATTAGCTTCGTAAAAAAAAAACTTTTATTAGTTTTTATATGGGATAATTTAATTTGTTATATGAGCATTAATTATTTTCCCATATTTAACGAACCATTTGTTAGTGATTTCAACAAACAATGTTTTGTAAATTTCATTTGTGCTGCAGTGGTGAACAACAATTTATTTTATTTGCAGTGTCATTAGGGTTTTTTTTTTTTTTTTTTTTTTTTTTTTTTTTTAGCAGGAGACATGAAAAATATGCATTGCCCCCTCCCGCTATTACTCGAACCTGGACCTCTCGAATACGCGCCAATTGTGCTACCGTTACACTACGAAGGCATGCGGAAAGGAGTGAGAAAATACCTTATTGTTTAATGCAATTCCTCTGCCACGGTAGATTTATTCAAACATTAACGGAATAATAAACAGCCGTATTACGATGTTGAAATTAAGTAATTTTGTATTTTGTGAAATATTTGACATTAAAAGTTGCCCTCGAAGTGAACCAAATGTTATGACAACTCTTCATGCTTGCTCAGAAGACCTTTTGATGGCAGCAAAGAAAATTGCCGATGGAATCTGAATGCGGAGGCATATTATTTGTTGCACAAGTTATTTATGTGAATGTTTTCATTTTCCACCATTGTTTGAAGATCTCTCCGGGGGTTGACTGGAGGGCAACCCCCGGTTTCTGCCTACGACCAGTGCCTAGACAAACTCGACTTCTGGCGTAAATAACCAGTCTTCAGAATGTCTAACCATCGTTTATTCGGTGGTAAGTTCAGGCTCTGCAAGGACTGTATGGTACTGTCTTGTCCGCCTCTTGGTTGTGGGACTTTACATGAATAGATATCGGATGTTGTCCTTGGGGGTTTGGCTCCCTTTGCTCAACACTGGGAAACGATCGGTGTCTAGTATGACTATGTTCTCTTTGTCGTCCACCATTGACTTGTGCTACTTAACCCAGGCTGTGTGAAACAAAATTGTCCGCCTGGATTTAACGGGGGATTATTCCTCTTTGGATGGCTTTTGGGGTGGGGCGTTTAATTGTGTATGGCTTCTTTATAAGCTGAGTCTGGGTGCCCCTTCTTCCTAGTAAACCGCTGTCTGAAGAATTCGTTAGACATCCTAACTTCGTTAGACATCCTTGTCATCTCAACGACAAGAAGTATAGTCTGAAGACTGTGTATCTTATACATAATTCCATACAATAAAGAATAAAGGAATTATGAAGACTCCATTTTTGAATCCCGAGATTCCAAATTCACCATGCTTATTTTGATCTTAAGATGTGGGTATCATAAATGACTTATGCGTAAAGCGAATGTCTTCCCAATAACCTTGTATTGTCTTTAATTAGGTAGCGTAGATTGATTTTCGTTAATGTACTTGACTGACTCATGTAGGAAGAAGGGGAGTTGTGCTTCGAACTGTTTCAACAAAAGAGCTTGATGGATTCGTCAACAGTAACGGTAAGCATATTTCGTAAGTGCACATCTGTATCGCCACCGAGGGAGTGGCTTTTAGAATGGACCAATGAGCTTCTAGCAATTATTTCTGTCATTTCGCAGGACCTTTGCTGCGCTTTGTGCAAGATGGTTGAAAATGTTTAGCCACGCAGTTTCCTGTACAAAATAATTAAAGCATCATGTATATCTTGTGAAAATATGCGGTGCACAGTTAGTGCAAATGTTATAGCTACTAATAAACAAGATTGAATAAATCTTTTCCTTTTGCCTTAGATATCCAAGTAATTCATTCATATTATTATTTAAAATAATAGTGAGCTGCCATGTATAAATAGATGATATACTAATAATATAGATGAGAAGAGAAAATAAATGGAAAATGAAAACTGAATACAACAAACAAATTTAAATGTTTGCTGCTTTTGCTGAATATTTGGAAGTATTTTGCATTGATTTGAGAAGCGGTAATAGTTGTGAAATTTGAACATAAATTCCATTTTTGGAAGCGTATTCTTTGTTCTTCAACTGGGGAGACGTCCAGAAACCTTCATAATTAATCCGGAAACGGGAAAAAGAAAAACGGGAAAATTTTCTACAAAATCTTTGCCGACGTTCCACTCTGCGTCGCATATTCCAAAGAAAAATAATCTCTTTCTTTCTTTCACAGACAAATATCATGATGATTAAATAATGGAAATGGTATGATTTTCTTCAAATTGTTTACCATGTTATAAAATTTATAATGGTAATAAAAATCAGAGATCTGATCTCGTAAATTCCAGTTTAAAGGTTAAAAAAGAGTTTTTTTTAAATTATTATTAGGAATGTATGAAGCTTTTTTACATCATGCTAATTTTTGAATTTATCTCTGCAAAGTTGATGTTGATTATAGCCCTTTATATAAGCCAGGGCTTCTTAAACGTTTTTCAGTGGCGACCCTTTTTTATCACTGAGAGTTTTTTCGTGACCCCAGGATCCCATAATATTTACGAAAATTTTTTGGGACCCCATAAGCATTGCGCAAATCCGACTTACACGTGGCTGAAACTGTCAGTTTTTCACGTGCACTATAATACACTATTGCAGTTTTATGTCATTTTCTAATTTTAAGACATAGAACAATGTGAACATTTTAAATAAGTAACAGACGAAATGACAACGTCACGTGCGAAGCCAGTAAAATGAACGTTTATATTATAAAAGGAACGTGTCGAAACGTTTTCGTTCCATCTTTATCTGTATTGTCTTATCTTTATCTATTTTCAAATACATTGTGTAAAAATATTTGGTAATTTTAAAATTATTATAATATAATAAATTAAAGAAATATCAAAACTGCTAAAATTTTGGCGATCTCCTGCTAAAGATCCTGACCCACAGTATAAGAAACTCTATTATAAGCTACAAGTAATATCTTTTCTCATGCTTTGATTCGCATACCAGTCATGCGTGCAGGGCAGCCGAACTTTGATACATTTTTAGAGTGCCCCCATGCCGCAAAGACGCTATACATTTACAAACATTCATGCCTTCTGCGGGATTCGAACCCTGGGCCTTTGGTACAGCAGCCACGTCACTAACTACTATTCCGATTGGACAGTTAAATAATTCTATTCCCTTGAATTTATTGTAGTAGATTCTTTCGTATTCCAAGAATAATTTTGAAACGATTTTCGTAGAGAGCATTCTCAGAACGGAAATCTAATCGCACACTGAAATCTTAGCTTACGAAATCCAAATACTGTCGAAAGCCTTTTATAAAGCTATCGAAGTTACCATGATTGTATGAAAATTCCGCGAAAAGAAGAAGAAAGATGTGTTGCCCTCCAGACTTAAAGTGTTTGGCGAGTAATTAATTTATCTTGCCATAATTGTGGAAGCTTTTTGCGTGTAATGCGGAATTCTTCTTAATCAAATAGTATGTTTAAATTTCTGATAAAGAACTCAGAAGGTTATAAATATCTTCGGATTGCCGTTAGGAAGCATGTCAAAGTCATTCTAACACAGCAAATATTTTGTGTTTTGAACTTTAGGAAAAAGAATGCGTTAGGCAATCAAGTGATGCTGACTAAAATGAGTTGCATGGATTTGTAGTATCAGTGTTAAGCACAGAAAAGCCTCTTATATAAAACTAATGTTGATGCTAAATTTATATAAAACTAATGCTGAAGCAAAAAGTGTTTGGCTTTTTAAACCTCTAGTGTTTGTAAATGTTTTACTTTAATAAGAGTTAACTACTGTAAATGATATTACAAAGTCTCTTATATAAAACTAATGTTGATGCTAAATTTATATAAAATTAATGCTGAAGCAAAAAGTGTTTAGCTTTTTAAATCCCGAGTGTGAGTAAATGTTTTACTTAAGAGTTAACTACTGTAAATGATATTACATGCAGTAGCATTAATAATAGTAACAGCATTTACATTCATAACCACTTCGCTTAAATATATATTATAGTTGTTATTTTTCTCCAGCATACCTTCCTGGTATTACGGTAGCACACTAGGCACGTATTCGAGAGGTCCATGTTCGAGTCCCGGCGAGGACATTGCTCATCTTTCATGACTCTACAATGGTGATGGTCAATAGTTGGTCATCACCAGATTTGGCGATTGGGTCCCCTAATGGCCAGTAGTCCTTTAAAAATGGGGTATATGAGGTATTTTCTCCCTCCTTCCAGCACGCTTTCCTGGTACAACGATAGCATACACGGCGCGTATTCGAGAGGTTCAGGTTCGATTCCCGGCGAGGGCTTTGCTAATTTTTAATGTCTCCTGTTTCAAAATAACCTAATGGATAATATGGATTAATAATACTGCGGGTAAAAATTCTACCCGCAGTATTATTAATCCATTGTTATGCCATAGCTCTTTTATGATTGCATTTACAGTCTAACTTCGCACGATAAATTATAATTTTTTAAACTTAGACAATAATTATATAATAGATGTATTTGCAATAAGACTTATTTAATAACGTATTAATTAAATTTTAATTAAAAAAATCCAAAATGTATTGATTTTAATACCAATAGAAAATGGCGGCATTCATTGCAAGAGTTTAAGTTAGTTTATAGAGCTAACGTACTGGAGGCAACGTACTACCTGCCTTAGAGAATGTGAAGAATTTTCTCCTTCCTTACTATATGGCTTCGTGATGTAATTGCAAGCACGTCCGACTTGCAGTCGGGAAACCCGGAATTCGAATCTCTGGGAGCACGTTGCTAATTCTTCATATTTTTCGACTTCAAAATATCTAAATAGACTCTACAAGGTAGCTTTCTTACATCACTGTAAGAAGTTTTTAAATCTTGTTCAAACTTCACTTACGGAAACTACAAAACCCCTATGCACCCAGTCCTTTCTATGGCAGAAAACAAAATTGAGGTTTACAGTAATACAATGCTGAATAGTCTTGTTCTGTTAGCTTCTAGTGGCCAACATTTTGGAAAGACTGCACGGGCTTCCGTCCGTTGGCGCTATAATTCCCAACTTTTACTTCTGGGCCTATTCCTGGGGGAGGGAAAAAAATCTGAAAGGTTTCAGATTTTATATTACGTCCAAAGGGGCTTTTTTTAACGTTTTGTGTGTTACCTTTATTTATAAAATATCATGTTCTTCGCACTTAAATGATAAAATTCAATTCAACAGCAATATCACAAATTTTTAAAGAACATATCTTTAGACTTTTTTTTTCAGTACAGTGCTGCCATTGCTCGCTTTGAAATCGTCGAATTTGTTAATCAAATATTAATTTAATGATTGACAAAACATAAAATAGGTATTAAAACCAATTCCAAATTAGGGCTTCCAGATGCCCATGTTCGGTGGAAGATTACGTTATTCAAAATTGGATGACTCTAGGTACCGTTGTTTTATCACAGTGGGAGAAACATACTACATTTATGCAGCTTCTTCATTATTTAATTTCATGAAATTGCACAGGGCGATAATATTTGATGGCAACAATTCGAAAAGTGAAACGGACATTTAAAGTTTTCGACGCAAAATTCCAAAACGAGATTAATAGCCCTTCTGAGCTGACGACCTTTGGGCTAAAAAATAAGATTTCCATGTTTAATTTTCTGGTTGATTTACCTGATAATTTCAAATCTTGTATTAAAAACAGACTACCACATCGCACTTTTTGGGAATTTCTAATTCGTTCACGCATGCCAGAAAATAAAAACGAAACTCTTCATAAAGATAGTGATCTGTATGACTGGATTTAGTAATAAAAAAGATAAGACTATTAACCCCTTTTTTGTTTCCACGTAACAAAGAAAGGAATTCTTTAGACAACTCAATATTAAAGAATAAAAAAGATGTATCGTGTTATTATATCCGGCTATCGCTATCTTCAATTATTTTCTGTGTGAACATTCTTGTATTCTTTCTCCTGGTAATGAATCGCATCCTCAGGCCACTGATTTATCATTAATGAGTTTTTGTTGTCAAGTGTTAAGTTTCAGAATGACCTTCAGAGACGATGTTCTCTTCTGTGCGAAGAACAGATTCAGTATTCAGTGTGAAATAATAAAGAATACATCAAATACGGTGAGGAAAATATTAGACAAACTTAAGATTTATTGTAGTAATTGGCAGTTGTCTTTTTTATGAATAAGACAATTGATTTAATTTTCTGTAAGATTGTACAGCGATTTTTTTTTATAATGTTCACGTGTTTCTTCATATGAAAGTAAATGTGTGTGTAGGCCAAGTTGGATCTGTTACAGAATTTATAAACAGGATTATCAAAATATGTTTGCTTTGTTTTAATCAAAATAAAAACACGTTTTGGACTCAATCAAATGCAGCTATATTTGATTAAATATCGATATTAACTCGAGTTTCCAGTAGATAGGGAAAAAAATAAACAATTACCTAACCCTTTCCAGATCCATCTGGGCGACCGAACGGTAAGATGCTGGACTCTGGCAGTTTGACGCGGATTCAAATCCTGGCGAACGGAATAAACTGCATGGGAATTTTTATTGCTTTTCCCCATTTGTGTCATAAAATACGAGGCACTTTTTCACAATAAATTCTCCACGAAGGTATACCCCATTCAGGCACTTAGCCGTCGTGTGTTTTGCCATAATCCAAGACATTACGTGAATTATAACTGAGCACACGTACCCTTTCTACACACAAATGCCGAAATTAGGTAAAAAATTATCCTACAATTATTAACAATCCTCATAATTAGTATGTTTCATGCTATTTTAAAACTATTATGACACAAGACTGATTATGAGAGTTATGCTGTTTAATTGCTATTTGGAAAGAAAAGACTGGTGTTTGACGATTATGCTGCTTTATTTGGAAACTACGATGACTGCCTATTATGACTATTATGCTGTTTGATGCTTTAACTTCTATTTGAAAACTGTTACGACAATTATGCTGTTTAACTGCTATTTTGAAAGGGAAGATTGGTGTTTGACTATTATACTGCATGACTGCTATTTAAATACTATGATGACTGCCTATTATGAATATTATACTGTTTAACTGTTATTTGGAAACTATTATGACTATTATGCTGTTTTATTATGCTTTAAATGCTTTTTGAAAACTGTTATGACAATTATGCTGTTTAGCTGCTATTTGGAAAAAGGAAGACTGGTGTTTGACTCTTAAAATGGATTGAGTTTCATGAAACTGATATCAGCATCAAACAACAAAGCTAGATTTTGCAGATTGTTAGTAATTGTATCATTTGTTTTTTGTACAAATGCATATTTAAATTCATTTGTAAAAGTTTGTAGAGACATTAGGTAATCTAGAAGAAGGAAACACGAAAAAAATGAGCAACGGCCTCGCCGGGACTCGAACCTTGACCTCTCGAATACGCGCCGAGTGTGCTACTGTTACACCACGAAGGCATTCAGAAAGGAGTGACCCCCTTTTAAGGGCGACTGGAGATAAAAGACCCAGTCGCCAAATCCTGGTGGTGAAGAATTGTCATCCACCCCCTTTTAGTTCTTTCGCCACGATAGAGTCATTAGGATTTCTGAAGTAGGAAACACGAAAAATGAGGAATGGCCTTTCCAGGACTCGAACCAGGACCTCTCGAATACGCGCCGAGTGTGCTACCGTTACAACACGAAGGCATGCGGAAAGGAAGGAGAAAATACCTTATAAGTTCATGAACTGCAGATATTATTTTTGTCTGCAAATATTTTGATTTTAAATAAATACAATTGGTAAGCTGTATTATACTTTATGCTGTTGGTTTCGCTACCACGTTTAACATAATAACACCTTCCCTACTTGATTATTTCGTATGTATGATGTTTTCTTAGTTCCTTAAACGAGACAACAGGAATATTTCCGTTTTCCTTTAGGTATATTTTTGAGCTATAATAAAGGAAAACATTCTTAAAAGATTTATAACTTCAGCCGCTGAATAAAATATCACCGCATTATGTTTTGAAAGGTAAGGCTCTGATGTGTTTGGATTGTGGTTTTTCCTTCAATGCCCGTTGTTGAAGAGTTTGCAGAAGAAAAGTGGTGGTGGAGGAAAAATCACCTTAGGCTATATTTATGCGGGGTTGGTGTGGTGGTGTGGAAGAAGAGTAGCTCAGAAAAGTCATTGTTACGGAGGTTGTTTGGCTGAAAACGTGATGAACGGAGACGTTGGCTCATAGAAATCTGGAAATAATCTTTAAGGATCTCAAAAACTCCATTTCCCTAGTGTATGGAAGTAAAAAGGAGAGGAAAAATAGATAACAAACATGGAATATCAATCACATATCATTTCATCTCGCTTTCCTAGTGGGCGAGATTTGGCAAAGCGGTGATGGAAAAAAAAATATGCCGCTTCCCTATATAAAAATGTTATCTTTTTTTCTAATTTTCGCTTTCGTTTCCCCCCCTTTTTTTTTAATTTTTTTTTTTTTTAATTTTTTTTTTTTTTTTTTTTTTTTTTTTTTTTATTAAATCTGATGTGATCTAGTGTAACGTCTTCTAGAGAAGGCTTTCTTAGACACTCCCATTCCGGGAGAAAAAAAATTCAAAGTCAGTGCCGCTTTAGACATGATCTTGAATGTAATAATAAAATAAGTAGTGATAAACAAATAAAAATTATAAAACCTTGATAGAGAATAAGGGGAATAAAAATAAACAAAACTTGTAAATGAAAACATGCTTGGATCCTCGAGAATAAAATTTAAAAAAATTAAGAAGAAAATAAAAATCTGGTAGATGGAAAAAAAAAAAAAAAGAGTTGCTGCTCTACTTGATAGAGTTGAGAGCTGACGATTCCTGCGCCCAAAAAAGGGCACGCCAAGGATTTTTCGGGAGGTCCTGCATGAGTCATTGCTTGGAGTTGAGAGGATGATAACCCCAGTGGATAAAACGTTGGCGTGGTTTAGGGTTACCTCAATATGTCCGTTATCGCTACATCTATATCCTTTACAAATTATATTTATTGGTCAAAAAATTATGCGACCTGGAAGCAAATTTTTGAAGACTTTGTATGAATTATTAGAATAGAAGGGCTATTAATTTTGTTTTGGCATTTCGCGTCGAAAACTTTGTCCGTTCACCAAGCTTTATCTCCCTGAATTATATTTAAAGAAATTAAATAATGAAGCATATGCAAAAATGTATGTATGATTCTCGCATTGTGATAAAACATCGGTACCTAAGCCATCAAATTCTGAATAACGTAATCTTCACAGAATATGGATATCTCGAAGCCCTAATGTGGAATTTGAAATTTGTTTTATAATTGATTTCGTATTTTGTAACACTTTAACGAATTTTTGATTAACAAACTCAGATTTCAAAGCGAGCAATGGCAACACTGTGCGGGGAAAAAATAAATAAAATAAAAAAGAAAATCTGAAAGGTTTCAGATTTTTAATTACGTCCAAAGAGCAGTTTTTTTTTAACATTTTGTGTGTTTCCTTTATTTATTAAATGTCATGTTTCTCGCACTTAAACCATAAAATTCAGTTCAAGAGCAATATCGCAAAATAATTTTAAACTGAGCATATCTTTGGAATTTTCCGAAACGCAGTCTGGAGATAAAAGTGTTTTTTCTGCACAACGTTGCCATCTCTCGTTTTGAAATTCTTGAATTTGTTAATTAAAAATTCGTTAAAGTTTTACAAAATATGAAATCGATAATGAAACGAATTCCAAATTTCAAATTTGGGCTTTCAGATGCCCATATTCGCAGTAGGATTACGTCATTCAAAATTGGATGGCTCTAGGTACCGTTGTTTTATCACAGTGCGAGAAACGTACATACATGTTACATGTATGCAGATTCTTCATTATTTAATTTCTTCAAATACAACACAAGGCGATAATATTTGTGGCAACATTTTGAAAAGTGAAACGGACATTCAGAGTGATTCCACACAAAATTGCAAAACGAAAACAATAGGCCCTCAGGAGCAAAGCCACTTTGGACTAACATATTTATCTCCAGCGTATTATACCAAAGCCACATATAAAAACATATTTATCTCCAGTATCGAGACTGTGTATCGGAAATTCTAAAGATAAATTAAAAAATTATTTTGCGATATTGCTGTTGAATTGTATAGTTTAAGTGCATGAGAATGATATTTAATGAATAAAGGTAACACACAGGACGTTAAAAAAAAGACCTTTTAAGAGTAATCTAAAAGCTTTCAGATTTTTTTTTAATTTTTTAAAAATTTCTAATAATATATATTACCATATATACCTTGCATATATACCTAATATATACTGCTAAATTTTTAGGAATAAGTCCACTATTGTAAATTATTATAAATATTTTCTAACGCCATATTACGAGATAAGGTACTTTGGTACAAAATAACTGTTAAATTTAACTTTATTTATTTATTTTTGATTTATTGGCAACTGATTAGACAAAAAATAGTATATCTGTCATTTGGGAAGCATAATTTTTTGTTCTATTTTTCTCATTCCCGAGCACGCACAATTAACTTTAACATATTTTTTATAATAGATTTATTTATATTACATATTCGTGAATGTGATTTATTTAATTTTCAGTTTTTTGTTTATTTGAATTTTTACTGTGCGTAGATGGAAATAATTCGCGCAGTATTTGCCGAACGAATCCGTTATTTTAGGAGGAGCTTGTTTAATCGATTGTGGAATCGTAAATTTGACGAAGTTTTAGTATTGCTTGCTTGGTTGATTACGACAGCGCATACTTTAGCTGTTCTGCTTTAAGGTAAATGCTTTCTTGTTGAACTTTCTAGTGGATATTAGCCCATATTCATAGTACACATGGAAAAAATCTCGGAAACGTTATGCTATCTGCTCAGTCGCTGAGAACCGAACAAATTTCGAACTACAACTGTTCAAAAGTCTTACCCATCTGACATTACTAGGTGTACTAGATCTTGAAATCTAAAGCTAGTTCTAAGATTTCTTTGACCGAATGAAGTCCTTATAGCCGAGTTCTAATTATGTTATTTTCGGAAGAAGTTTAAAAGAAATTTCTAAAAGCTTTCGGATTTTATATTGCAACCAATTGAGCGTTTTTTTCATTTACACGCATACCCGTTTCGAGAGCATTTGGGCTAATGTCCCTTTGGACTAAAAATATTTAAAAATAGCATATCGTTAGAATTTCCGATAAACGGTCTTGCCCGATACAGATAAATTTTTTTTTTTTTTTTTTTTTTTTTTTTTTTTTTTCCGTACAGTGTTGCCATTACTTGCTTTGAAATCGTTCAGTTTTAGAAAATATGAAATAGACCAATAAAACAAATTCCAAATTCGGTTTTCCAGATGATCATATTCGGGTAGAGGACTACGTTATTCAAAACTTGATGGCTCTAGGTACCATTGTTTTTTCACAATGCCAGAAGTATACATACATTCATGCAGATTCTTCATTATTTAATTTGTTTAAATATAATACAGGGCGGTAATATTTTTGGCAATAATTTGAAAAGTGATACAGTGCTTTTAGTAATTCAACGCAAAATGCCATTTGGAGCAAAATGCCTTATGGGCTAACGCCTCTTTGGGCTAATTAATTAATTAAAATATTTGGTAAACATAACCCGCAAGGGTTTTCGTTACGTATATAATATGAAATGAAAAATGCTTTTTGGATCAGAAGCAACCTAACCAGTGAATGAATAAAACTTAATTTAGCAGTTTAAGATTTGATTTATTATTTTGTAATGTAATAACTGGTTTAAAGTCATTATCTGCAGCTAAGGATTAAAAACAATATATACCAAGGATAATTCTAATTCAATTAGGTGATTTTAAAACTCTGTCTTCTTCTGCCCCCCTAAAAAATTGAAATAAAAAAGAGTTTTAAAATCACCTGATTGAATAGGATCATCACTCGAGTATAATGTTTTAAATCTTTAGCTGCAAACAATATCTTAACGGGATTTGTACGCTTTTTATAAGTTTTAGACAGTTACAGTAGTAGCTGTTTGATTTTTAATATAAAAAATACGTAATCTCTTTGTACTGCTAATACGTAATAAAAATATTAATAATCTGAAATAATTTAGATTTAGTTAAATCAATTCGCAAAATGACATCGCTGCCTATGCCATTTACTTTGGCGACATTTTCAAATAAACTACTATTTCTTTGGCGAAATTTTCCGACCCATTTGGCGAGGCGATGATATTAAAATTCCATCAAGATGAGGAAAACATCAAGGTGAAAAGAAAATTCTTTTTTATTATTTCGAATGTTTTCGTTTTATTCTTTATCGTTCCTAATGCGCGTTATTCTGGAGGTAAATAAATTAGCGCTAGGTGGTTACCAGTCGCCTGGTAGGTGATAATCATCTTCATCATCTGGAATGATGATCGTTCTTTGTCCAATATATAGAACCCGTATAATGTATGACGTCATCCGGAGGGGGTTGGCCGGTCGATGGTTAGTTAATAAGCGTTCTATCTGGACAGTGAACTTGCCTCTTTTTGTTTGGTCTGCATGTAAACTTTTCATTGGTATTATTATGTTGTGAATATATAATAAAGGGGTAAATAGAGCCGCAAGTTAGTGACTGGTGTTATGCTGTTAGATATGAAGTCTTTTTTCTTCCTTTTTTAAAATCTCTTTTTGTTGACCCCGATGCAGTTACAGTTCTGATTTTTCTTTTGAAGGGGGGGGGGGTAACGTTCAACACGTCTTTCCAAAATTTTTGGATCGTTATGCTACTTTGCGTTGCGCTACTATGCAGTTATTATCCACGTGATTTAGCCAGCGTTGCCATTGCGTAAAATATAAATTTATATCTCACGTTGCTTGACGTAGATAACGAATGCTCACACTTTTGCAGTTTGATAAAGTATAAGGTCTTAAAGTTTTCTATTTTGATCAATTTGTAACTGCTTCACAGACTTAGTGATTTAAAAGCAATAAAAACACTTCTTGATGTTTTAAAACTTTATTTTTGGTGAGTGATATATGTCATCTAAATTAAAGTACATTTTTACTCATAACATATTTGTCCGATAACGGATAAGCATTTACAATATTATTGTAATTAATAAAATTGGTTTTAATGTCGTATATCATGAACACTTTGACGTTTCTTGTATGTCGCGTTATGCTGCCATATCGCTTATGGTTCACGTAGCTTTTATCTTATCATGACGTTGACCTTTTATCTTATCCTGTATGTTTCAGTTTCGTGGTTTGCACCATGTATAAGGTGAATAACAGCCAGTTTCCCTCAGAAAGTCCTCTACGAAGGCACGGAAATATAGATCTCGGGGCTTTGCCATATTCATATAACCTAACTTGACCTCTTAAAGGGTGCCCGTTGGAGTTATGATTTCTTTTCAAATCTGAGAAGTACCAAGAGTCGTAATTTCAAATTCCGTGTAAATTCAAATTGTATTTTTGAGAGCTAAAATTAGCATAGAAAATTAGTTTTCATTATGCGACCAAAAATTTGAGAAAGACGAAAGCAGAAAGAAATTCACTGAACTCATATCCTGGTCAAATAGAATATTTCTCTTTTAGTCCAAAGGTCCCTGAAAGAGTATTGTTTTCGTTTTGCGATTTTGCGTTGGTTCACTATAAATGTCCGTTTCAATTTTCAAACTGTTGCCACCAAATGTTAGAGTTCTGCATTATAGTTGAAGAAATTAAATAATGAAAAATCTGCATGAATGTATGCACATTTCTCGCATTGTGGTAAAACAACGGTATATAGAGTCATCGAATTTTGAATGACGTAATCCTACTGCGAATATGGGCATGTGGAAATCCAAATTTGGAATTTGTTTTGTTATCGATTTCATATTTTGTAAAACTTTAACGAATATTTGATTAGCAAACTCAAGGATTTTCACAGCGAGCCATGGCAACGTTGTACAAAAAAAAAAAAAAAAAAAAAAAATATCTCCAGCGCGCGAGTCTCTGTATCGGAAATTCTAAAGATAGGCTCATTTTAAAACTATTTTGCGATATTGCTGTGTAACTGAATTTTATGGTTTAAGTGCGAAGAGCGTGATATTTAATAAATAAAGGTAACGGACAAAATGTTAAAAAAAAAACGCCCCGTTGGGCGTAATTTCAAATCTGAAACCTTTTTTTTTTTTTTTTTTCTTTACAAAAATTCTTTAGTACTTGTTAACCGTCGTTCTTCAGTCAATCCAGAGAAAAGATGGAGGAAGTTCAAAGACAGTTGCTCCAGAGGACTTCGTGGTGGGAAAACATAAAGAATAGAAAGATGAATAATTCATCAGACTGACGTTTCGTATGGTTTCCTTTCACTCTTGGCTACTTGAGAAAAAAAGTTTAAGAGGAAATTGCCGTTTGCTTTTTATTTTGCTGATAAGTATATGACATGCATTGCCTTGCTTCTAAATATTTGATGCGCCGTGACATGCGTATTCAGATTTGAGGATGTCAACTTTCCGAAATTTATTGCATTTTAAAGTTTTTTTTTTTGGGGGGGGGGGAAGGGTCTGAGCTTTTTGTACTTTTTTATTCGTGGATAAATAATCTCGTGACTTAATGTACATATTTCTGGAGTTTTGCAAGTGATATATTTCGAAAAATTTTATGGGATGCTGAGGATGGCTCGTGCATGGTCAGTAGTTCGTGGTATTGCATGTGTAAATTCGTGTTTTATGCTGAGAAAATGGGTCTATGATTATCAAAATCCATTTATGTTCTTCGAATCTAGTGCATTACTATGCCGGTCATCTGGAATTTAACTCAGATGTATTTCTTGGCATTGACTCATGAGAGGTAGTACTCTAATAACTAAATGGTGAAATACCAACGAAGGAGATCGATAATGGAATATTAAAAAGGAATTTGTGCATTAATAATTTCTTCTAGCTCTCTATCCCAAATAGTATCGAGTAAACTAAATTGATGATCGTAATTATTGTAACTACTACGTCATCCACTCGGTATTGAGTTCAAAATTTCAAATATTATTTCGGCAATTATACTTTTAGCTATGTATTTTTATAGGGTGACTTTGCTTTCTTCTTTCTTTTTAAAGAGAGGTTGGGTTAGGTTATTTAATTATGGCAAAGCCTCGAGGGCTATCTGCCTAAGGGGAGGGATGCCTTCGTGGAGGACTTTCTAAGGGAAACTGGCTCGTATACACGTAACACATGGGGAAAACTACGAAAACGCTCATGCAGCCAGCCCGTTCGCGGGATTCGAACCTCGGACCTCTTTAAAGAGAGAAACTGTGGATATTTTTAGGAGCTCTTCGTATTTTTAGTATGTGTTGAAAAATGAAGTATGATCCACAGAGCGGTAACGAGAAGCGGTATATTGAAGAGAAAGTATTCATCAGATTTTTATCATTGCCTACTGCTTAAATGTCTGGGTACATTTAAGGCTCGCAGTCATAAGTAAGGTGGTCCCGAAGGCGGTGCAAATCTGTGCATCCGCACAGAATTGAAGGGTGGCAGAATTTTTAGAATCAGAGAGGTTGCCGGTCAGCAAAAGGATCAACACTGGGTCATGGATATGCAAGTCTTAGAGGAAAAACTGATGTACTTATGATGTCGTCCCTCGTGGGTCGACTGGGAGCAACCCCGGAGTTCTGGCTGGGTCAGTGTTTAGACAGACTGGACTTCTGGGGAAAAATTTACAGTCTTCACCAGTGTTTCGGTGGTATGTGAAAGCTCGGCAGGTACCATATGGTACTGTCCTGTATGCTCTTTGGTTGAGGCGACGCTACATGATCTGATATCGAAGGTTGTACTTGGGGGTTTGGCTTCCCTTCGTGAACTCGGACTTCGTCGGGGAACGGTCGATGTCATACTATTATTTTGTTCTCTTTGTAGTGGATACGTTGCCGTCCGCCCTTTTGACTTTGTGCTATGAACCCAAACTGTGTGAAACTAAATTATTAACCTGGGTTGACCGGGGGTTGTTATGGCCCCTTGTATCGCCTCTAGGGTTTGGGGCGATTAACTGCGTAAGGCAGCCTCGAGCAAGCTACATCTGGGTGCTTATTCCGCCTAGCGCTCTGTACTTATAATGCGCCGCCCTAGGGGATGATACTGTCTGTCTATCATAAGAAAAGCTCTCGCCAGTTAGTCTGCAACTGTCTGTTAACGTAGAAACGAGTTTTGACCCATTTTCCGTACGGGTTCCTTGAAGATTTACTTTTCAGTTTGCCATCTTGGCGCATTTAAAGATGAATTGACCCATATTTGAAATATACTAGCCCTGTTGCTATAACGACCGCCACCCGCCAGACACTGTGGCGGGAGCTCTTCTCGTAGACAGGTAGTTGGTGATGTTGCCTGCCATACTGAAGAGATTGGATTCGAATTCCATAGGAGGCATGGTTGTTTGTAAATATATAGTGTCTGTGCGACAGGAGGGCACTCAAAATATCCGGCGGGACGAAATCCTCTCGAGAGGCTGGAGGTAGGAGAAGAAGATTGGGATACTCTCGGATAGCCTCTGGAGTGTTCTCCCTCAGAATTCCAAACTGGGCAGAAACTTACTACGTACAACAGTGCCTCCATCACCTATAATACTAAAAAAAGATGCTGGTCTAGCTTCTGTTTGTAACTGTACTTGTAATTTTCGGTTACAAAGCTGGATTAACTATTAAGCAAAATAAGCATCTGCTTAGGGTACCACAAAAAAGTACTCTGAAACTGAAAAAAAGAGTCACCACAGAAACTTCCCCTTACCAGTTATCTCTGTGGAAGTATGTCGCAATCAGTCCAGGAACGAGAGAAAAAAAAATGGGGAAAAATAGCATAAATGAATGTGGGAGCACCAAATTTATTTAATTTCTTACGGTCTCTAAAAGTCTACATCCAGTGTGAAGAGGAGAAGACCAGGAACCGGGTTGCGAAGCGGTGGCTTTGAGAATTCAAAATTAGGTTAGGAAATGAGTTTCATTAAGCGACCAAAGGTTTGAGAAAGGCGAAAACCCAGAATTTCTGTTAAACTCATATCCTAGTCAACTATCATACCTCGCATTTTCCACAAACTCTTCAGAGTTGCTAACATCGTCTTTCAATAAATCCAAAGAAAAGATAAACAAGTTAATGAATGTCGTTTTTGTGCAAAATACAGGAAGTATGTATATATAAAGAAGAATTTTACGAGAATGTGGAAGCTAATGAAAATATCACACTTAAACCCGTAAAACAATTTAAATTTATATAATTTTTATTTCTTCGCTGTGCTACCACGAATAGTATATTCACGTTTTAGTGACCTCGCTAATCACCCACCTCTTCATCTTATGTCAACCGACTGCAGACTGAAATCAAGATCCATTTTCAAACCCTAGATGAAGGTCTCGGCCTTAGCCTTTCCCTCCTGGTGTATGTTGATGCGACAATGGAAACGATGGACTGGCCTTGGAAACAGGTTATTTGCAACGGCCGGGAATCGGAAGCTATCGTGAGAGAGGGAAATTGATATTAATTTTCGTCTTTCAATGAAATTTCTTCATCGCTATGATGACTCACGATATCGTGTTCAAGATGGCTTTCTTACCTCGTTTTATCTAGTGTAAGGCAAATTTAGGTGTTATTAAATATGCTGACCGTACAAAGCAAAAATTGACCTGTTTGATCCTGCCATCATTCGTTACAGTATAAGCGTCTAAAAGAGTGGGGAGATTCGAGTTGTGAAATCAGTCCACGTACGATTTAATCCTCCTCAATCCACTGAATCCCTCCCCTCCCCCTTTTTTTTCCAGCCACATGCCTTTCTTTTAGTGCTCTTACTGAAACAGACTGAGTTCTTGTTTACGTTTTAAATTTAGTTCTCCCAAAAGAGAGGCAGCGAGTCAAGAACACAATACTGAAATGTGCATATCATTGGTCCGAAGTTGGGAGCTTTTTATTTGCGCATATGAGCTCTTTATTGTGCCAAGTACGTGTCTCAGTGCTTATTTATCCATATTCCTTGCCCTCAACGCTCAAAACTGTTGAAATTCTGCTTTTTTCGCTGCTTAGTCTGGACATTCGCTGCTTGCTTCCCTATTGTACTAATGAATTAAATCCCAATAAAGGCTAGTATAATTGATCTGATTATGCTGTGTGTCCAAACGGGCAATTTCTCTAAGAGTTTTCAGTTTTTTCTTTGCTTCTCTTAGAACAGTGCTTTCCAGTCATTTCTTTTTACCCCCAAAACTTTCTTCAGAAATTCCTTTCTTGCCCAGGCTGTTAAGATTCTTCTACCCCCTTCCACCTCTAGAAGTAATAGCACTTCTGTGAATTATTTTCATCATGAACGTCTATTTATGGCGTTTTTTATCCGTTTTTTTAAAAAAAGAGTCTTTTATTCTGCCATTACGTACAAATTACATGCAAAACATAGTAGTTTAAATGGATTTGAGAGCTTGCAAAATAGATATTTTCGTTGAAATATGATACCCGGAATTTTTCGAAATTACAATACTTCCTTTACTTCGTACAAGGAAGTAAAAAGACGGATAAGTTATATTTCATTAATTAATGCAAACCGTAAATTTCAACAAAGAAATTTAAGTTACTGTCCAAAGAAAAAAGCATTAAAATCGAAACTTAATTAAATAATTCACTTAACTTAAAACTGAGTTATATCACATTGTTTGTAAACAAAATGAAAGCCAAATGACAGTTGCTGAAAGTAGGAAAAGTCTTTTGTTCGTCTTTTTTGTTACATATGTGGTTCCATTTGTAATTTATCTCTAAGCTTTCTTGCTGACCCGGAACGCAGTCATATATAATATCTCAAAATCTTTCTTCTGCTTCCTTCTGACGGAGAAACAGAAATATATCAAATTGGACGTGATGGACGTTCATAACATTGCTTTGAGAAATAGAAGCATGTGTTTCAGAAAAGGATGAATTGTATGAGAGCAACATCAAAAAATAAAATTGATGTACAACGAAGCTTTAAGTGAAAGTTCTAGTACTGTCACTGTATACATAATTTCTTGCATTTACATTCAGTCTTCTGATAGCATTTGTCCTTTTGTGAAATCTGTTTCATTTTAAATTGCTGATTTGGAATCGTCAACAAATTTTCTTCTTTCAGACTTCGCTTTCAGATTTTCTTTCTTTTTAGCCCAAACGGCTATTAATTTCCTTTTGGTTGTGGCATTTCGCTATAAGCGGCGTTTCACTTTTCAAATTGTTGCCACCGACTATTATCGCCCTGTATTATATTCAAAGAAATTAGATAATGAATAACCTGCATAAATGTATGTATGTTTCTCGTATTGTGATAAAACAACGGTACTTAGAGCCATCCAGTTTTGAATAACGTACGTCTCCACACAAATTTGTGCACTTGGCAGCTCAAATTTGCTCTTTTTTTTAATTATGTGTGCTATTTCTGTTGAATTGAATTTTTCGGTTTAAGTGTAAAGAACGTGATATTTAATAAATAAATGTAACACAAAAAACGTTAAATAAAAGCCCCTTTGAACGTAATGTAAAATCTGAAAACTTTCAGATTTTGTTAAGCATAATTGTCTTTATTTATAAATTTTTAAAAAGAATATTTCTGACTAATATAGTTTCATGAAATGTTAAACATTCTTTTTTGCTTCAGTCTTTTATAAATATAGGGCCTTCGAGATTTTCATCTCGATAAACAACTCAAATTCTCATTATGTTAAATATTTCAATGAATATCATACCGCAGAAAAATTTAGAGATATTTTAAGCTGCTTGTTTTTGTTTTATATTACAGTTGTTCTTAAACACTGCATTTGTATTAATTAAGCTCGAGAAATTAAAGATATAGGAAACATGTACACTGCGAAAAAAAATTGGGACAGTTCCATATCTCTTGTTCTACTGGGCCGATTGACGAAATTCAACTTGCGTTTTTCATGTCTCGAAAGCGCGACTTAGAATATGTATTAGATTTATATATAGCATTGTTCTAACATAGGTATTTTAAGATACAATAACACGCCGAACAAATATCGATTTAGAAGTCAAACAACAAAAATCAGCGTAATATTTTCAAATTTTCACAGGACTAGTTTCGATGGTTTTATCGAACCATCATTCTCAGCTGCAAAAGCGCAAATGAACGATATAAGATAAGAAAACCTGGACAGGAGATAAGCTACTGGCGCCATCTGTTGATGAAACAAATACTAAAACATAATTTCTTTAAAGGCTGAAGGCAAAGATGGATTGTAATTAGCGTCGTTAACTAGAACTAAAGATTTTTTGAATGTAAAATGCCTCTAGAAAATCCAGTTCACCAATGGAAGATGTTTTTTGAATAATTTTGGCAGCAGAAAAATTGAAAGTGCGATTTTCGAACCAACAATGTTGGGCAACAGAAACTTCTGTATTTAATTTTTTCTAACATATGCCTCATGTTCCTTAACTCGAAATTTTAAGGCTCTCCTAGTTTGGCCAATGTAAATTAAGCCACAATAGCAAGGAATCCAGTAAATACCCCAGGAATTCATATCCGGAATGGGGTCTTTCCGGATATGAATTCGTTATTCATCTGCCATCTTCGATAGATGGCTCTGTGTTCGTTTTCTCTGTGTTTTGCCCGTTGGTTTCTTTATACACATGGCTACTTCTATTCCCTTCTTCCCCAAAACTTTCTTCACCTAAACAATAGTTTGGTTTGGTTTATGTTGTTACGGCAAAGCCTGGAGGGCTATTTCCTAAGGTCAGGGATGCCTTCTTGGATGATTTTCTAAGGAAAATTGGCTCGTATACACATTACAGATGGGGAAAACCATGGAAACGCCCATGCAATCACCCCGTTCGCGAGCTTCGACTTCGGACCGAACTAGCAGTTTTCAGTAGCTTTACCGCTGGTAGGCGCCCCAAACAATAAAGCTCTTCGTCTAATTGGCATCAAAATCAACAGAGTTTTATCCAAAAACCTACCTCAGTCTCAAGTTACTTAGCTTAAAATTATTACTTCTAGATCTTTTTATTATCATTTAGCTTCTATTTGCTGCTTTTTCATGAGTTTAATATTAAATTTTGTGTGTTAAAACTGAACATTCATTTATCGTGCATTGACGTCGTAAGAGATGTTTTAGCTTATACTTATTTGGCTTTTTATCTTTCAGAAAAAATTCGAATAAATGTGACAAAGGTTTGGAAGTGGAAGATACGGATTCGGAGCTGAGTAATGACGCCATGGCCACTCGTAGCCAAGCTAAAATGTCTCTTCTTGGCAGTACCTCTTTCTGCTGTGCCTCGGGTCAAAAGGAGGACTATATACACGACGCAAAGTTGGTACCAGCTTCTAGACCGCCGAAGAAAAAACCGCCAAATATCGTTGCCAAGCGAGAACCTGGACCAGATCCGTCCACGCCAAGCAGCCCGCTGGTCGCGGCTGGGAAAGGATACTTAGGGAGAAATCGGCGGATGAAGGTTAATCAGGACAGCCTAGATGGTAAGTAATGGAGTTTAATGATTCATGTACAGATGACACGGTAACACGTAAGCCCTAATTTGTATGTGCTGTAATTATCATGTAACGATCGTCCGAAATGGTCATAAATTTTCAATCTGCTTTCTTATTTTTTCCTTTCCCAAACTTTCTTAATATGTTCTTCGACGTCTAGTTTTATGTTTGAGCTGTTCTTTATTCGTGAAGTCTTTACTTTTAGGATTAAAACTGCATTCACTAAAATCATAACTTATTCGAATATCTGAAAAATTTTGTCTTTTTCCTGTAAGTCTACTGTGTATTTAGTGTACAATCAAAGCTGGACTTCTTTTTTTTTAATCAAAAAGGTGAGGTAGCCCAGAAGGGCTATTAGTCTGGAAACGGCTAATCACTTTTTAAATTGTTCCCCCCAAATATTATCGCTCTGTATTATATTTAACGAAATTAAATAATGAAGAATCTGCATGAATGTATGCCTCGCATTATGAAAAAACGACAGTACCTAGAGCCATCAGATTTTGAATAACGTAAAGCTCCACCCGAACATGTGCACCTGGATGCCCGAATTTTGAATTTCGAATTTGTTTTATTATCTATTCCATATTTTGTAAAACTTTAACGAATTTTTGATAAACAAACTCAACGATTTCAAAGCGAACAATGGCAACACTGCGCGAGGTTGGGGGGAATTTAAAACCAGCGCCCGAGACAACCTTTCGAAAATTTTAAAGATATGCTTTTTTTAAATATTTTGCGATATTGTAGAGTCATTAGGATTTTTGAAGTACGAAACACGGAAAATGAGCTATACCCTCGCCGGGACTCGAACCTCGACCTCTCGAATACTCGCCGAGTGTGCTACACCACGAAGACATGCAGAAATCAGGGAGAAAACTTATTTGCATGACTGCAGAGATGAAAGATGCATGGACACTCCCCCTTTTAAAGGACGACTGGTTATTAGGTGACCTAGTTGCCAAATACTATTGGCGAAGAATCATTATCCACCACCTTTTAGTTCGATCACCATTGGAGAGTCATTAGGATTTTTGAAGTAGGAAACACGAAAAATGAGAAATGTCCTCTCCGAGACTCGAGCCTGGACCTATCGAATACGCTCCGAATGTGCTACCGTTACACCACGAAGGCATGCAGAAAGGAGGGAGAAAATACTTTACAATATTGCTGTTGAATTGAATTTTATGTGTGCGAATAACATAATAAGTGCGAAGAACATTTATGTGTCCGAAGAACATTTAATAAATAAAGGTAACGCACAAAACATTAAAATCGCCTCTTTGGGCGTGATAAAAAATTTGGAAGTTTTCAAGTTTTTTGCGTGGTTTTGATTTATTTTTTGTTGCTTGTCGTATTTTATTGCAAGATTTTTTTTTATTTATGGAAATTAAAATACCAAAAACATTCTATTTAGAAAAACTAAGCAAAGAAATTACTTTTTTAATTCTATTTTTCTGAATGTGCTGTTCATTTGTATTTCTATTAAAATGAAACAATAGAATTGATTTTCATTTGCTGTGCCTTTAAAACTGAACACATAATCTTTTCTTCATTTGTGTTGCCCTAAAACTAAATAAATAAATAAATTTGCGTAAAACAAAGCAAGTAATTTATTTTTATTCAAATAAAGCCGAAACAATATTTTTTTTTCATTCACGTAACAAAAAAACAGCTTTTAAATTTGATTTGAATGAAACATCGAAATGAAAATAAAGCACATTACAAAAAGCTTGCGAATAAATTAACAACATACTTAATTTTTATTTTCTGTATAAAGAACAATCATTTCGACTAGTTGAAGTTTCGGAAATCTGAAATTCGAATAACTGAAATTCTATTATGTATTAAAACTGAAGTGAAAAACAAATGCGAAAAATTAAACTATTCGCCATTAGCTGTTATTCACCTAACATTAAAAGCAACATTCAAGTTTGAAACTTTAATTAAATATATGACATAAGAAAAACTTGAATGCCAGGAAAAGAGCATATATCAACGAAGACATTCTCATTAATTTCAAGAATATTTGAAGCAGATGGAGCTAATAGTATTCTGCTGAATTGCTATGTGCTGTATGTTTTTAGAAGTAGGCTAATTAATAATTATTTTTGATTATGTTACTTCTTCTTAATCATGTAAAATGTCATTCTCCTTTTTCCGTTTTTGCATTTTTGTTTTTATATATCTTTTGCATTATACCAGACATTTCTTTATCACTAAAGCCATCAGAGAGAAATATTTCATAAACAAAGTGTCGCATTTAGACTTTTTGTTTCATATCTCTTTTGATTCTTAAAATATCTGTAATGATCTTAAAGAATAAAAGAAAAAATTTCCATTGATGATGATTTTTAAATGACGGTGATGAACCGAATGAGAAACAAGTAAGTTGTACATCAAAAACCTCGTTGAGCTTAGTTTTACATTCGTATTTTTAATTAGAAATATAATGTTAATAGCGATTCCCATTTTTGAAATAAAGCGTAGTCCATGGTGAACTTTTAAGGTTCAAATTATCAAAGAAATAAATTTGTTTGGTACTGTTCGATTATTAGGATCGGGTTCAGAAATGTATGAATGTATGCGCGTGTGTTTATATGTATATGCATACATGAACACGTACATCCATACCTTTCTGGATCCGGTCCTGATAACAGAACAGTACCATTTGTTTTATAAATTCATTTGCTTTCAAAGAAATGTGTTCAGTACCTTTCATTACTATTTAGGTTATATTTATTTTTTCGCACGCAAAAAAAATTCATATTTAAATTGCTTAGTAACCATTTATAAGCGAAAAGAACCTTTTCTGCAGTGGAATATAAATTCATCTATTTTTTTAAATACATACAAATTTCAATGACTTCATCAAGGCGTGCAGTGCTTTTTGTTATAATTCGGAAAATTAGCCAGGACCCCAAACCCATTTAAAACCCATCAAAACATTTATTTTAATAAACGTATCTTTAGAATGGCATTCAACTCATTCTTACTTGAGATTGATCAAATAAATTACCACTTTCGTAAAAATATTGATGTAGTTGGCCATTTCAATAGAAAGATTTATTCACATTTATTTTAATATGTGTATAATTAGTCCAAATGGCGTTAGCCCAGAAGAGCTATTAATTTCGTTTTGGCATTTTGCGTCTAAAACTTTAAAAGTCTGAATCACTTTTCAAATTGTTGCCACCAAATACTATCGCGATGTATTATATTTAAAGAAATTCAATAATGAAGAATCTGCATAAATATTTTAACTGCATAAAATATACTGCATAAAAGTTTCTGGCATTGCGATAAAACAACGGTACCTAGAGCCATCACATTTTGAATACGTACGTCTCTCCAAATATGCGCATCTGGAAGCCCAAATTTGGAATTTGTTTTATTATCTATTTCATATTTTGTAAAGCATTTAGAGTTTCTGTTTAAGAAACTCAACGATTTCAAAGCGAGCAATGGCAACACTGTACGGGAAAAAATATTATCTCCAGCGCGCGGTACTATGTATCGGAAATTCTAAAGATATGCTCTTTTAAGTATTTTGGGATATTACTGTTGAGTTGAATTTTATGGTTTAAGTGGGAAGAACATTATATTTAATAAGTGAAGGTAACGCTCTAAAAAGATAAGAAAACGCCTATACAGGCGTAATATAAAATCTGAAACCTTTCAGATTTTTTTTAAATTTCAAACTTTGCAAATTTTTAATGAATTTTTATTTATTTATTTTATCACAATAGCATTTTAATAAAAATATCCTCATTTTACCCCAGTTTAACAGATTATCACAAAGTACTGCGTCTTCCACTTTTCAAATTCTTTTTAGTACTTTATTTTTCTGAAAATGTAAGTCAACTGGAGAAGTTTAAGCGCTACGCATGCAAATAGTTATTATTTATTTTCCCTCTTATAACTCATTTGTTTAAATGAGATACCAGCAAATTTGCCCGCCAAGTTTATTAATATGATGCATAAAAATACTTTTCACTGTCTGCGTATAAACTCCGTTTTTCAATCTTCCAGAATTACACGTTCCTGAATGTGAAAACGGAGCTGGCAAATTAAGTCAAGAAGATATTAAAGTCCGCTCTAATAACCATCTTGGCGACAGCCGGCTGCGTCCTCCTGATGACAGAAGAAGACTGACCCCACCTTCCCCTCAACGTCGCCTGCCAAGAGATCCAGCCGTTACAAGGAAAGACCAAATTGAATCTCGGAGGCAAATAGATCCCTCGCGGAAGTTAAGAAGAGACAATACCAATCCATGTGTTCCTAGCAAAACCACCGATTCTTACAAGAAGTGCAGTAAACACGGAAATGATGCTCCTGGCGCATCAACTTCTTCTAATCAGAAAATAGCTGTGGTTGTGGATGAGAAACCCTTTTGTGATGTAAAAGTCGATGTATGTTTAGAGAATTATCTCGCTGGACATGGCTCCAGAGGTACGCAACAAGACATGGTCTGTCAGCAAGAAACTCCGATTTTGAAATCGGATAATGTGGTCATACAGTGCAATGAAAGATTTATGAACAAGTCGCACGAGAGTGACGACTTCGACTGTCCTTGCTGTGACAGAACATCAGCTATGATTGATGAAACAGGTGTGTCCGATACTGAGTTAAATATGTTTACGAGTTGTGATGTCATCCCATCGGTTTTGCCATCGTCCGATGAAGTTATGAGGAATACTGAAGGACACTGTGATACGGTGAGTAGAATTTTTACCCCTTCTCTATTCTACATATTTTAGCCCTGTTCTGTTCAAAGTGGCTGTTAAGGTAATATGCTATTTAACGCATCTGTCTGTGGTTAAATGCTTTACTCCTTTTATTTATTCATGAGAATGTGTAGCTTGAACATTTATTTATTTATCTGAGCATTCTGAATACTATTTTCTAGAAAATTCGATTAGTTTGTTAGGAATTAGGTTTTTTCCCACTTGTGCTTTAGGGGTGTAACGGTCAAAGCATCGATTCGGTATTTGGAAAGTCCTAAATTAGAAACGGTCAAGGATATGGTCTGTTTTTCTTTCGATATGTTATCACAAAAGTCCATTTTCTCTACTGTTGGCCTTCGAACTAAAACTGATGAAGGGTAATTCGTTACCAAACTATGATTAGTCAATTATTTTCTTTTTAATCCGAGTACCCTCAAGTCACCTTTATTAGTTTCTGGACCTACCGGGAGCCGAGTCCAAGAAGGCCATCGAGAGCCATGTCCTCAGGATACTAAGGCTCAGTTCAGGCAGTGGTATAAATGTCATAACTGGTTTAAGCCGAGCTTCGTTTCTAGGTAACCAAACCATGCTACGTCACAAAAACTAGTTTAGGGGTTTGGGCATAAAGTTCAAACCTTACACCGATTTGGTATAAGAGTCGAACAATCAGAGCGAACGATCAAAAGCTATTGAGTGGGAAAGTTGTAGACGCATCCACGCATGCGTAAATTTAGCTTCTCTAATTGGCTGCGTCTTATATCCTGTCCCGCAGTCGTGAACAGAACTCCCGCATTTTATGCTTTATGACAATACCTCTATGACATTTATGCCACCATCTGAGCGAAGCTAAGGCTGCGTTCAGACGGTAGTATAAATGTCATAACTGGTTTAAGCATTTTATGCCTTATGACAATACCTCTATGACATTTATGCCATCGTCTGAGCGAAGCTAAGGCTGCGTTCAGACGGTAGTATAAATATCATAACTGGTTTAAGCCGAGCTTCGTTGCTAGGTAACCAAACCTTGCTATGTCACAAAAACTGGTTGAAGGATTTTGGCAAAAGGTTCGAAGTTTTCAGCCTTACACCGACTTGGTATAAGAATCGACCAATCAGAGCGAATGCGCGGTATCTATTGAGTGGGAAAGCTGTGGACACATCCATGCGTGTATAAATTTAGCTTCTCTAATTGGCTAAGGCTTATACCTTGTCTGGCACTTGTGAACAGAACTCCCGCATTTTATGCCTTATGACAATGCCTCTATGACATCTATACCACCGTCTGAACGGAGCTAAGGCTGTGTTCAGACGGTAGTATAAATGTCATAACTGGTTTAAGCCGAGCTTTGTTGCTAGGTAATCAGACTTTGTTATGTCTCAAAAACTGGTTTTGGCGTAGAGTTTATAATTTCCAACTTTATGTGGATTTGGCATGCAAATCGACCAATCACCATGAACGCGCAAAATCTGTTGAGCAGAAAAATAAGCGGGAACTCTGTAGACACACTCTCGCATGCGCAAATTTAGCTTCTCTAATTGGCTACGGCTTAAACCATATCTCGCAAGGGTGAACGAAACTCGCGCATTAACTGTGCCTCTATGGCATTTATACCACCGTCTGAACGGAGCATAATAGTTTGTAGGAGTTTGGTGGTTGAAGCCCTTGAGTGACGGATGACGTGGGCATTGTCCCTTTACCTTAATGGTTAATCAGTACACCACGTCCGCCATTATCCAGATTCGTCGATGGGGTTCGCTGCCGTCCAACTGTCCGGATCATAAAACTGTAATGGTTTTTCCTACTTGTAACTTAAATAAGAGATAGCTTACGTAAAACGCCCTATGAAAACCATTTCTTCTTAGGCGGATAATGCATGAACTGTTTGCTGTAATACATAAACTGGTCTCAGAGAAATTAAGAGAGTTTTAAAATTCATGTATATTCCACCGCCGAGTTAAATGAAATGCAAATCTGATTGCTGCAGAGCCCAGTTTAACCAAGGGTATATTTTCTGTCTGACAATGAATGGGAATAGGAATTAGAGAGCGACAAAATATATATTCCCAGAATTCCTATTCCGACCTGACAGCCCATAAATTGGAATTAAAAGTGTTCCAAATTGCCCGCTAGATGCTAACATTTAATGTGCTGAGAAAATATAGGCAGTCAGTCCAGTGAGTGCATAATATGTTTTAGAAATGAATACAAGTGGGATTTAACTCGGCAATAAAGCATGAATTTTGAGTTAAAGTGACTTCAGTGATGCATAATTTTTCCAACGATCCTAAAGGTGAGATTAAATGAATTCAAAATGGTTTTGAAACTATCTCAAGTCCCATGAAAAGTGAATAATGCACTAAAGAATTAAGTGCATGTGTATAATTTCTCAGTTACTGATCTTTGAAACTTGCTTAAATAGATGTTGCCAAATAATGTGTATAGCTATGGAAATATACTAGTGTGAGTGTGCGCAATTGTTCGAAATCCTATAGCACTCTGTCTAATAAAGCGTAGAATTGAATATTAGTTGGGTATTTTTAAACCATCTCTGTATTTAATAAATTCATATAATTGAATCACTGCTTTATGTGTAACGCCAATACACGTTTCGTGTACTGCTAGAGATGGAATTTGTTTAACAAATATTTGGGGAAGAAAGTCGAAACCACATCTTCGATATTAAGCTATAAAATTATTTTTTTTATTTATTTGAACTTTTAATCATTTGTATTGTAAAGACCTTATTTTGTACTAATCAATTATTTTTATTTTAAGAAACTTTCTTTTTCGTTGTAATTTCAATTTCCTGCCAGGATGGAAATTTAAAAGAAGTATATACAAAATCTCACTGAGTTCAGAAATAGTATTTAAGTAGCAGAATTGAAGAGTTAGTAGAAGTAGAAAAGTTCGTTACGAATAGATCGGATTACGCCGGAAACGAGTTTGTGCAGCTAGCGAGATTTATACCGCATGTTTGCAAGTTGCTTTGTAGCTGAATATTTGTGTATTTGTGCTACCCACTTACTTTTGTTGTTACTGATGTTCACTTGCCTGACCTATAGTCAGCCCAAGGAAGCCATTAACCTCTCGACAGGACTTTCGGCTCGCCGCATATTTATAGTGTCTCCATGTCGTACGGATACTATATATTTACAAGCATCCATGCCTTTTCTGGGATTCGAACTCGGGCCCTTTGCACGACACTAACCACTATACCGGTTGAGCGGCGCTTTCTTTTAGATTATATTGATATTTAGACTCGGCTTTGCTGTGTGCAGCCGATAAATCTGATTTAGATGAAGTAGCAGCCAGTCATTGCAGTTGAAATTTGTTTCATCCTGAGTGTACATTTTATTTTGTATTTAAGTTACTTCACCCCAAGTATTCGTTAGTTTGTAAGTACCAAGTGTGTGCATGTTCAGTTCAGTTTAGTTAAAATAAAAAGGTTGTTATAGCCTTCGTCGGAATTTGTCTGTTTTTCAAGACATAGCGAAAATTCGCTGTCTCTTCTACATTGGGATCTACATTTTGCTCCCTAAAAGAACAAGACTCTACAGTATCTCTCCTTAAATAAAACAATAAAATTAATTTTAATTTTCGTAGGCGCTAAAATTTAGCTCATAAACTGCTTATAATTTTAGTTTATTAAAAATTAAGCAAAAAATTATTTTTTATTTGCTTCAAGCGAAATGAATTGCTTATTTGTATTTAACGAGAATTAAACTGAAATTGTAATCTTTTATTGACGTAAAATGATAAAATAATAATTTGTTTGTAAAAAAATTACAAATTGTACGTTATTAAATTTTGCATTTACTGTTTGTAGTAGATTAGTAGTTTTTGATGAACAACATAAGTACATTATTTAAAGGAACAACTCTGTAGGGTCATTAGGTTATTTTGAAGCAGAAGACGGGAAAAGTGAGCAATACTCTCACCGGGACTTGACCCTGGACCTCTCGAATACGCACCGTGTGTGCTACTGTTACACCACGAAGCCATGCAGGAAGGAGGGAGAAAATGCCCTATAACTGTTTTTAATAAAACTTCTTATTTTTCTTATTGTGAATGAGAATTTGCATATTTCTTCTTTTGAATTATGCCTGCCGTGAATGGAAAATGAAATGCCATATTACATATTGAACGAATATTAAAATTTCGTGTTGAATACTTCTATAAATTAACATTGGAAACTGTGACCTAAAATAATATAAAATATCTATTTTAATTTAAATGAATAACTTAATAATCCGTTGTTGTTGTCATGTCTATGATGAAGTCTCAAATGTTACCTCGAGCGAAGATGACAGTTCTGGCAATTTGCAAAATGTTATCATCGTAGAGGTTTGGTCTGCTTTAAACTTGAACTTCAATTTTTTACAATTCCGCAAAGATAGCTGGACAATCCATCCCATAATCAGGTTTTAAATATTTTTGCAAAGTTTCCGATGAATCGCGAAATAAATATCGAAACTGAGTAATAAAGTAAGCCATGAAAGGGGTCGTTGTAAAAAGAGTTCAACAAATTTGGAAATAAATTATGCTAAAATTATTCCAGTTTGAATAGATAATTTTTTACTGCCGCGAGTGATAGCGCATTATATGGTAAAAGCGCGTTCAACGTAGATAAGCGATGAGAGCCAACAACAACAAAATTTCTTTTGATTTTTCTTTAACTCTTTCCCCGAGGAAAATAGAGCAAGACAACACTTATAAGCTCACGTATATAGTAAAAAACAACAGTATTGTTGTATACAGTACAAAACAAACACAACATATAAACAAAATGCCGAGATGAAAAATGTGTGGTTTTGTTTGAATAACTTTAAATGATAATGAATTATTAAATTATTTCATAAAATACTTTGCACAGTTCACACCATAATACTTATTACTTTTATAAATCTATGGAGGAACTCTGTAAGAGATTTCGCAGGGGGTTTGCAGCTTTGTAAATCGTTCTCTGCATTCGTGAATGAACTTGACGATTTAGACCTAGAAGATGAGTAAGAGAAGAAAGTGAAACAAGCAGAAACTTGCAGAATCATTTTTAGGGAGAGTAGATTTTCACTGCTTATACGACTTCTCCGTGTGCAAATGCCTGATATTCCCCCTTTTGGTTGTGTATAAGAGCTAGTTTTTCTTAGCAAGTCCACCACGAAGGCATCCATTGCCTTAGGAAGATAGTCTCCACGTGCTTTGCCATAATTAAAGGAACCAAGGTAAGCCAAACCCCGTTTCAGTTTTAGGTGTCGTTTTAATGCTAAATTTGTTTTGATTTTACAAAAAGCTATTTAAATTAATTGTATTTAAAGCTTAATTTCGATATATATATAAACAAAGTCGGAAGTAACTGAAAAGCAGGAAGAGGAATTTTGATGGCGAAGAAGTGTCGATCCATAATGACTAGGAAATTAGAGGCGAAGGCAGATTAAATCTTCAGTTTTATTTTCTGGACCATGTTGCGGCTGTACACAAGTCGACACATTAAATGTGCCTGTTCCAAAAAGCTTACATTTTTCATAACTTTGTGGCAAGAAAGCAGCAGCAGACAGACAGCAGTCTAAGGTAAAGCGTAGAAAGAAAGTGAGTAATGTTCAGGATGAAATTTCAAGTCAGACTGAGTTACTTTTGGTTTTCAAAGCATTTTGATTGGACAGTAAATATTGCTGTAAAATTACTGTTGGCTGGTTTAGTTCCATTTACATCATCATAATTACGTAAGAGTCATATGACATAGATTTTTCTCGAAATGACGCAGTGCAGAGAGGGGTCTCTATTTTTCGAATTGAGAAGGGAAATTTACGTTGCTAATTTAATCTTTTACATATTCTTTATTTTTCTTACATATATAAGTAAGATAAAAATATGTAAATCAGATTTATAATTTAATTTACTAATAGTCTGTTAATTCTTCATTTTTAATTTAGCTATTTCCTCTCTGTATTCTAGAAACAATAACTTTTGCGGGCTGCGCAATTTTTAGATTGATTTATGTCATATGGCTTGCGTAGCGCTAATGACGTAACTAATTCGGAACTTAAACTAGAATATCGAGAACTGAAACTTTTCTAACCTAAAACAAAACCTTCCTCTTGGTGGTACTGGATAAATACACATTTCGGTTGTATCTCTGTTGTTGCTTGGACGCCATTTCATTTCGCTGTGCTCTTTTCCTATCGCAGTAGTATTCAAAACTGTAAATGTTCTAAGCACGATTAGAGTGCCAAATGAATTGTGGTGTGAATTTCAATAACAATAGAATTTAATCTGCCTCGACTGTCAAGTTTCCTATTAATTATGGATTAGCATTCTACGCAAGCAAAATCCTTCTTGTTCAGTATGGATCCACTAAGCTTCTGCGCATTCTGCGTTCTACGCAATCGGTATTTCTGCGTTTCTACATCTGATTGTTCCCACTTCAGTACTTCTCAATTTGTTTTTATTACGCACACATACATATATATATAAGTTAAAAGAAAATTCCTTGTTCGTACGCTAAAAAATTGCTTAGATACTGTTGTTCCGTGAAAATATTAACATAAGTAAAATAAGGCGCAATGGAATGTGTAATAAAGATAAAACAAACAATACAAACACTTGAATATTTACAAATAAAATTCAATACTAATTGTAAGCAATATGCTAATCAAAGTAGGGCATATTTTAAACATTAGACGTAAAGTGCGACAAATGATTTAAGCAAAAATATAAAAACAAAGAAGCGATAAATGGTATATTAGCCTAATTCGAATCTCATTCTGGCTCTTCAGAGGAAATTATTTTTAATGATTTTCGAATCAAGCTAACTCCATACCGCGTTTCGCCGAAACAGACAATTGAAACTGTATACGAAACACTTTTTGTAAATTAATTCAGAAAAATTTTGCCAAAAACTTTAGTCTCAATTCTCTGTTCCAATTTCCCGACGCATCCGCTTGAGGAAACACATTAAGGTGTAATAAAAAGTATAAGTAATGGATTGGTAATGCCGATGTACAAAATAAAATAAATAGCGATTTACTATTAGTCAAAATATACAAGATTTTATGGGAGGACCTACTAGCTTATAGAGTTTAAATTTTGTGAAAGTACCAAAAATTAAATTAAAAATAATAATAATAATAAAACAAATGAATATTTTAGTAAGGGTCTTGCTAAGACCAACAATCAAATATATATCTAGATATATAAAATTAAACAATAAAATTTCTTGTCAGGAACAAAAAAATCTCTGAGGCACATATTTATTTCCCTCCCTCACTGTCATAAATTTACATTTCATTCCGTTTTTTGAGTTTTTAATGCTATTCTAATAGCTATGTATGACGAAGTACAAAATGTTTAAATGGAAATTCCATTTAGAACTAAATATATCCCCCTTCCCCCCTCCCAAAAATTGGGGCTTCTGAAAATATATATTTAAATTTCGATCACGATCACTAGAGAGAACGTTTAAATTAAAAATGCTCCGAAACTAATCTTCAAAACATGAACTGAATATCGCAGAACGCCCTCTGTGAATCGTCTGCAGCTGGCTGGGTAAAAGGAGTGATCACCTTTTGCTAGGACATATGAGAATGGCATTCCTGAATCGAGATTCTTTTTGAAGCAACTAATACAGTTCAAACATACAAGGCCGTCGACATGTTTTTGTTTTTTGTTTTGATAGTACTACCGCTTTCGATTTAAGAACCAAACTGGTCTGGTAATTTAGGTACCACCTGCGGACTTTCAAGGTCATTCAAGGTGGATCGAGAAGTGCATTGCGCGAGAAGTAAAGAATTAGTTGAAATTTTTTGCGAAGTACGCTCTCGGCGTGATGTACTTTCCATTTTTGTATTCTGTTGATGTGACTGTTTCTTAATTTTATTTTATTTATATAGATATTTTTTATTACACTGGATAAGCTGTGATCTCAATACAATCTATTCAGAAAAATTCAACTAAACACAAATTTAATTTTATTTTTCTGAGGATATTATTAATAGAATTCTGTTGTGTTTTTTGAGTTCGAAACTTTCAGTTTCATTTTCCAAAATAAGAAATTCAGGTTTTGTTTTTATGATTACGAAAATGCGTAGTAAATTGTGCTACGTTGTGCTACTCCCCCTATTGTTTATTTCTGAACTCCGTCTAATGTGTTGCTCCCTCTTATGTGTATTGAAACCAGGCGCACACAACTTTTGCGATAATTGCGAATAACTCACAATATTGTTGCATGAGTACGGGTTCGTAATAGATTAAGTGCACACAGTTCCGATGATAGGTTAATAAAATTTATTTTTTATCAAAAGAAATACTTCAAAATTCTGGAATCTTCCACAGATATCCTCATACGGTGTTCACTGTATCACAGAGTGCATTCAGTAGTAAATTTAAAACTTCTAAGAACGTTAAACACAACGCAATGCAAAGGCATTTTAAGAGAAAGCTAAGGGAGATATCTCGGTTCACGCTGAACTAACAATTCGCAACAACAATAAGTAGCTAGCTAAACAGCTGAGAGCAGATGCTCTCTTTTCGGCCTTATATGGTTTTTCCGCCGACCGCTGAGATATTTCTAGCACTTTTTGCTTCTTGGAAATTACTGGAAAGCAATACGAAGGTCGAATTGTGGTTACAGCTACCAGAGTAGTCAATTACATTTATTCAGTTTCAATACATATTACGGTGATGCAGGGACTGGACTAAAAGGTCTCCAAATTTGAAGCCTTTATCGCCAAATTTGGCGAACAAATAAGTCTCCCAATTCGTTGTCAGCTTGGCGAGATATCGTCAAATAACCGAAGTACCTTTTTACTCAATGTTAAATGCATTTGCCCCTGCATTCTTACTTTTTCGGCATAGTTTTTCTCAAGATTTTCCACGTTACATTGTAGAGTCATTAGGTTAATTGGAAGCCAGAGAGATGAAAAATTAGCAACCGCCTTCGCCGGGAATCAAACCACGGACCTCTGGAATACCGGCCCAGCCTGCTACCGTTACACCACGAAGGGTTGCTAGGGAAGTGGGAGAAATACCTTATAACATTACACAGAAAAAACAAAAATTTTACATATAATTGCATATAATCTATCTATGTACAAAATTCTTAACAATATAATTCTGATGTTGTTTTATATTCTCAGCGATTGGATTTGCATCACTTAGAACCAGAATTCAGTTATTACTAAACCAAATGAACTCACTTTTAATTTCTACCTCCCGGTTGTCTATTGAAAAGCTTACTAAAATCCAAGGAGAGGTCGCCGTTTGGACATTGTGCTGTTTAAAAGTCCCAAATTGCAAAACTCCATTAGGAGGTTTTTTTTTTTTTTTTTTTTTTTTTTTTTTTTTTTTTATAGTGATATCTGCTTGCTTTGTTCTTAATGCAGTTCTACTAATTGATGGCACTATGGGTAAAGAGAATATATTTCATATTTGGAAATCGGATATCAAATATATTCCTGATAAGATGTAGAGTTGACCATTACATTTTTTACTCCACTTTATTTTTAATTTGCCGTTGTATGGAAAACAAGTAACAAACATAAATAAATCCCTTTGAAAACCTTTCTGTAGATTCCTTGAATCACATTTTAAGATATCTTTCCCTTTGATGATAATAAATAGATCTGTTTTTAGTGCAGTCATTTAAATACACCCAAGATTCATCTATTGTGAAAACATTTATCTGGATAAATATTTCTCTTAAAGAATTCTGCCGTGCGTTCTGCGTTCGGCGATATGTCGTGGAGAAAACGATGCACATCATTTTTTTTTTAAATTTTAATTTATTTATTTGCTTTTTTACGATTCAAATCAGCATTAATCACTCTGTTTACAGTTCACACTGAGCATTTTAATAAATTTGCAACTGTCTTCTTTTACTTGGTGGATTTTCTTTTAACATGAAATATCTTGCTTTTGCAGAATTGCAAACAATCTGTTTTTTTCTTGGTTATGTATTTAGAACAATTTCTCCACTTGAAGACAAACGACGTTTTTTTCCTTTCTTCTTATCACATATCGTAGCTTCAGATATCGGAAAACCATGGCTTTCACGACGTTTATTAATAACTAGATTCTTTTATTAATAACTAGATTAATAACTAGTTTATTAATAACTAGATTTCGAATAACTTTCTTCGAAAAGAGCGCAAGCATAAGCTTCCACTCACTGCTTTTTATAAAATGCCATTTTTCATGAAAACAAATCTGTGAAGAAGCAAACGATAATTTATACTTTCAAAAATATAGCTGCAGTTGAAAAAAAATTCCAAGCATTTTATTTTCTTCTATAGCAAAGCAAAATCGATAATTTATACTTTCAAAAATATAGCTTCAGTTAAAAAAATTCCAGGCATTTGATTTACTTCTATAGCAAAGTAAAATTGATAATTTATACTTTCAGAAATATAGCTGCAGTTAAAAAAAATTCCAAGCATTTGATTTTCTTTTATAGCAAAGCAAATCGTCTAAAAATGTGCAAACAACCTCTGTATAATATTATTAATCACTGCTATCATTGGTTGAGAATATATTTGATAAATGACTCAGGAAGTACAGTTTCATTTATGAATACATACCCATTACGCTCAAATAGTTTAACATACCATTAACGTTTATTTGCCAAAATATCCTTAGATTAGAGACTTTGATCAAAATAAATATTATTTGCTTGAATAGGATAATTTACAGAAAGTAGTTATGTTTTAATATGCTTAAAATTTGAAACCTTCGGTGCAGAGAAAAAAAAAAAAGGAAGTCTCGAATTCGTAAACATTGCTTATTTCCAAAGAATCGAGCTAGTTGGGTTTTCAAAGCGAGGTAAAGTTTTTTTAGAAAGAGCGAAAGTGATCCTTTCATCTCGAGAAGAATAAAAAGGAATTAAAATCAGAAAAACCAAATCCCTTTGAAATCAATATGCTGAACTTTTTTTCATGTGCAGCATTGGAAGTCGAATTACTTTTTCGCTACGTCTCTTCGAGGTAATTTTATTTCCTGTTTGAAAAACATAGCTTATTGCCCCTTCTCCGGAGAACTTAAATACACATCAAAAGATGCCGACCCGTTTTTATGTGCGAAAACACCCGGTGTTTTCCCCGGAGAAGAAGCTTAAAGAAACGCTTTTTAAAAAAACTAAATAAATAAAATTCTGAGTGGAATGAGGGAGGAAAACAATTTCCCTCCGACAAAGTAAAGTTTGCCCTAATACGAATTTGGAAAAGTCTTAAAAAGTGTTTATGGTTCATTAAGTGTTAAGAGTCCCGAAAACTGAGCCAGTGGGGAAAAAAAGGCATATCGATCTCTGTTTGATAATAGGATTCTTTTAAAAGTATTTTACTGAATTTTTATGGTTGTCTTGTTTTTGAAAAGCTGAGTTTTCCGGTGTTTTCATGCGATACAATTTGACATATTTGGGGCTCTATACTTTTTAGGATCTTAAGATCTTCGGAAGATGTATGTTAAAGTCTCGCTTTTTTATCCCTTGCTATAAAAATTGGCTAATACATAGAGACGTTATACTCATTTTTCCACTTTACTGCGGCATTTATAGAAGACCGAAAACAGTTATTTTTTATGCAATTTTATACAATTTAAAACTGGGCATTTATGGTAATAATGTAGTGTAGTATGTTGTAGTAATATTTATGTGAAATACAATCTTTATTTTTTATACGCAAAGGTTTTTTTTTAAACAAACTGTACAGACTTTTTAAATTTTCTAATTAGTCCAAAGGGGTAATTTTCCCTGAAGAACTATTATTTTCGTTTTGACATTTTGCGTTGGTTCACTATAAAGGTCCGATTCACTTTTCAAATTGTTTGCCACCAAATATTATTGTCCTGTATTATATTTAAAGAAATAAAATAATGAAGAATCTGCATAAATGTATCTATTTTTCTCGCGTTGCGATAAAACAACGGTACCTAGAGTCATCCAGTTTTGAATTAGGTAATCCTCCCGCGAATATAGTTATCTGGAAGCACAAATTTGGAATTTGTTTAATTACCTATTTCATATTTTGTAAAACTTTAACGAATATTTAGTTAACAAACTCAACGATTTAAAAGCGAGCAATGACAACACTCTCTACGGGGAAGGGGGGAATTTTTTTTTTATCTCCAGCACGCGGAACCGTGTATTGGAAATTCTAAAGATATGCTCATTTTAAAATTATTTTGCAACATTGCTGTTGCACTAGATCTTATGATATGTTGATGTTTGCGAAGAACATGATATTTAATAAATAAAGGTAACACACAAAATGTAAAAAAAACGCCCCTTTGGACGTAATTTAAAATCTGAAAGCTTTCAGATTTTCATTTTTTAAATTTATTATTGTTATTATTATCATTATTATGGAGTTTGAATTCTCCTTTATAGAACTGATGACACATCTTAATTATTTACTATCGTATATTTGATTTAGGTTAACTTAAATGATTAACACGGTGACGGCGGCGTTTGAATTAGCGGTCCGTTTTTTGGCCCGTCTGTTTTGTGAATCCTCCTAATGAAGTAATAATAACAAAAAAGAAAGAAAAAATTTTAATTCGTACGAAGGATCCGCGAGGAAGACGAGAAAGCAATGCAAACAATGCTATAAACGCTTGGCAAGCCTAAAAGTACAAATACAGCACGTCATGAATAGAGCAAAGAAAGTGATAACATATTGTGATAATTGTAAGGGCAAGCCGGCACTTTGTTTAGCCTGCTTTAAAAAATGCATAGAAAAATTAATAATTATACTTAATTTCTAAATTACATTTTAAGTTATTTGTTTTGTATTGAATGTTTCATTATAATACTGAAATGTTAATGTGTACAGTTGAATATTTAAAATAAAATAAAATTTTGTACTGCGTATTTTTTATATACAAGCATGACCCACCGGTGTGTCATGCCGCTCGGGGAACAATTACGCATGACCCACCGGTGGGTCATGCCGCCCCACGGAACAGACAAGTATGACCCACCCGTAGGCCAGAGAGGTGTCAACGTGTTAAAGCAAAGCAACTCGAGGGCTATCCGTCTATGACGAAGGAAGCTTTCACGAAGGACTTTTTAATGGTATATGGCTCGTCTTCACGTAACACTCGGGAAAAACCAAAAAAAACCAACCATGCAGGCCTCCTTTCGTGTGGGATATGAACCCAGGTCGAATTACCAATCTTTATCAACTTTACCACCTAGCCGGTGTATCGTTTATTTGAAGCCTGTGATGTGCTGAATCCTTAGTGACCATGCGATTGATACTGGTAGTTTCGTCCAGGATTTGAATCCAGGTTGCCTGATGAGAGTAGTTAAATGACATATGCCAATAATTCTTTTGAAGCGACTAAAAGTAGTTCTGTTATTTAAATGCATCTTCCTTCTCATTCGTTTAGCGTCAATGTTTGGCTATTGATACCCGAAGTTGCAATCCTGTTCTAAGGAAAAACTGCACACAGTGGTGAAAGCGTATGAAGATCCCAAGAGAGAAGTTGTCGCTTCACTTAAATAGATTATTGTTAGCGCTGTAGCATTCTACTTGGCATGAGGAAAGGAAATCCATTCCAACAAAAATACGAGCGTTTCAGATGTTTGTCTGAAACAGATTTTGGTGCCGATGCGAAACCTATGCGAAATAGTTACAGACTTGTCCCTGTGTTCTTACTTTTCCAGTAAGCATTGCTTCTTTAGAATTTCGTGTTACATTATACAAAAGAAATACAAAAATTTCACATATAATTTCACTAAAATTATGTACCTACAAAATTCATAACAATATTATCACTGTAGTGATATATATAGCGTTATGCGGGAATCTAGTAGCAAGGATAGATTTTTTGGGGGGAAGCTATTTCTTTGCATTGCCACACATCAAGAATATATAACTTAAAACATGCTTTTAATTATTAATGCATTAAACCATTATTGCTTATGTAAATAATCCTTTTCATTACATTTTAATCTGGATTATAGAATTCGAAAATTCGTATAAAAATGTTGAGATTTGTACATATATAAATAAAAGGAAGCAATTAATTTGTATTATTTTTCAGACGCATAAATCGTTTTTTAAAACTTAAAACAGTTTGTGATATGTTCCAGCTTATAAAATCGTTTTGCTTTTCTAATTAATCTGTAATTTAATATTGCTTTTCCCCGTTTAGATTTCGAAATCAATTTTTTTAATTTGTAAGGAAAGTATTATGAATTCTTGAGGCGAAAAATACATTTTATGTTAAAATCAAACAGCGTGTTTTTGCATTGAGCCTTATCAGCTGGAAATGTAAATGTTTTATTAAATTATTTCCCTTCCAAATTTCTGATTCCATTCAAGAAGGGGGTTCAAATACACTTTTTAAATACGTAGCCAGTATAAGAAAAATTAATTAAAACTCTAGGAAAAAACTAAACCTTTTCAAAATGTTTCATAAAAAAAACTTAATTCTGTATTATACTAACTGGAAATTAATATAAGGCGAGGATTTGGAAAGGAATCTTGTAGCATTATATGTACAGATAATGTGAAAAAAGGAAAAAAAAAAAAAAAAAAAAAAAAAACGCCTGCACAAGTTTTTTTTCCCCAATTTCAGTATTTTTCCCAAGAACTCGTTAACTTTTTCACAGTTTAGTGTGCCTAAGTGTTTATCACGTGAGTGTTCGTTGTCTGTATTTCTTTTGAAAAATGTTTTTTAGGGTTAAAAATGGCGTCCTTTGAAAAAACATTGCTGAGATCAAGATACTTTTTATGCATTAGCGCAGATGGTTGCATTGCTATTTTAATGTTTTTCCCCGTCTAGTAATCCTACGTTCTTATTAATACCAAGTTCATACAGCAAGGATTTCTTTTCTGTTTCTCAGAAGGTTTTATGAAAAAATTTTTACTAAGTGTGCTCATATATTTTTTTTTTTTTTCTGTTTATAAAGAGTTCTTTTATTTAGCCTTCGTTACTGGCTTTTATTTATTCTGTATGTCTTCTGTTCCGAAAATAATCAATTTTTATTTTATATACCTTTTCTCAGATTTTAGTCTGTAGTGCTTTAGAAATATTTAATCACTTTATAGAGGCATTAGGTTATTTTGAAGAATGAAGACATGAAAAATGTGCAACGCCCTCGCTGGGACTCGAACCCTGGATATCTCGTTTACGCGACGAGTTTATTATCGTTACACCACGAACGCATGCAGAAAATATCTTATATAATTGGCGATTGGGTCCCCTAATCCTGGTGGTGAAGAATAATCATTCACCACCTTTTTTTATTTTGAGCGTCACGGTAAAGTTATTCTGAAACTCTTTAACGAGTATTCAGATCAGATGTATTACATGGGCATTCTGATCGAAGAAAATTTTCTGTAAATGCAAAAAAACAGAAAGCTTATTCTCTTCTTCCAAAATCAATGGTAAATAAACCCGAAGCCATGTCTTATTTGCAGACGAAAGCAGCTTAAACATTTTTGGTAGAAGAAAAAAATGGAGAACGTGATCCGAAGAACTTGGTTAGAATAGTAAAGCATGGCAGTGGAGGTTTTCTTATGTAAGGGTGCTTGTCAGCGTCAGGATTAGGTAATTTAATATTTATTGATAACATAATGAACCATGCTCTTTATTTAAACATTTTAAAAGGTAATTTAAAATTATCCGCTTAAAATTTGGATATCGGAAACAACTTTACTATGTTCATAAAATAACTAATGCATTTTTTCTAAAAGAAATTTATAGATATTATTAAAAAATTCTCATTATCAAATATTAATTTTTATTAATGAAAAAAAGCAATATTTCACTGAAACTCGTGTACGGACACTTTTGGGAGCCATTATATTCATGCACACAGCAGTAGCCCACCATCGCAGCGTAAAAACATTATAAAATACCTTAATGAAAGAACATATAAATAAAAAGTTCGCCGTCTGACAAAATTTGTGTGCTTACTTTTGTTTTAGAACGACGTATAAATATAATTTTGTATGTTATTTCTTTTATTAAAAGAATATAATTACCGCTTAACATCAAGCCTGAACCAATACCGTTGATAAACAAAAATAATAGACAAGCATATGAGCTGTTTATTTTTAGTGATTGTTTATTTTAACATTCCTTTGCCATTTATTTGCAAGAGCTAAAAATCAGACAAGCCATTAGCAATGTGCATTTTAAGGCAAATTAATTTTTCTAGAAATCAACTTTCCTCCTTGCTAATTTTTAAGCTCATTATCGTGCTCTTCCAAACATCGATAAATACCGGCAAGGAAGAAAAAACTGCTCGCCCTCTGATTAATTTCCCGCGCAGTCTCGACAAAGATCGAGCGGAGTGGAGGTGTCAGCTGCCTGCTTATCAACTAGAATGAATGGCTCTGACATTTTTGTAGTTGCAGCCGTTCTCTCGGGTCCAATTCTGCGGTCTTAATAGAAAACTGGGGGCCTTTTCTTGTTTTGTTTGTCTTGGATTAGGCTTAGCTTGATTCCGCACGCTATAGGAAGTCCAGGGCGGTAATAGGGAAAAATAATGACATCAAATTCGTCTTGAGTGACCACGAGCTTTGGAGTCTTCTGATAGGGGTTGTGTATCAATTAAAGCACTGCAGACTATACCTAATGTAAGGAAATGAAAGCAATACTTCCTATATTTTTGCAACTAAAAATATTTGCCACTGACTTTGGAATTGGCTGTTTACAGTTTAACAAATTAGTATTTGAAAATAATTTGTAAACTTAACTGATAATATGAAAAGGCTGTTTCGTGTCTAAGGTGACTTACCCACTACTTTTTCTGTGCAAATAAATATATTTGAAGTATTAATCATTATACTTATTCAATAAGATGTGTTAAATTTCTTTTACGATGTGAAAGTTATGCTTCAGATGTTAAATCGCTATTTTACCAAAGTTATGCCACTGTTACATACTGCGACATTGGATGTCATTCAACACTTCAACTGTACAGGTTTATTCCAATATTTGGAATTTTTTTTTCACTTTTAGGATTCCTATTAAGGACAGTTATAGATAGGTAAAGGCTTCAGGGTCGTATACCTATTGAATAAGCGAGGACCTAAGACCTATTCAATACGAAGAAATCCCATTCATTTGAATTAACGAAACGTAAAGAAAAAATATCTGATGTGGCACCACAGGACTTGTAGACTATTAAATTACATACCTTTTTTGCTGCACTACATTTAAATTTATTTCCTTGAATTTCATTAGAGATATATTTCTTATTCAATCATTTCAGTACTCATTCCGTGGCAAGGCAAAAATACATTAAAACTCAAAACATCTTTATTTAAAATTGTAAAATAATAATAATAAAAGAAACCCCATAAAACACCGAATGAAGTTAAAATAGTTAAAAAAAAAACAATTTTTGAAATAAAATTAGAGTTTCTATACCAAAAGACACGTTAAAAATTTATTCGCAGATATTCCCATGTGGGCGTGTCAACGAAAAAAAATAGCACAATTTCCACTTCAGATCTTGGAATTAAACATAAAGTTTGCAGTCATTAATACAAAATACTTGTTTAAATACGAAGAAAAATGAACTATTTACATATTTACAGTTACGAAGATGCGTTATGGTGTATCGTGCGGGGTCTTTTTTACCACGCTTTTAATTGTAGGATCGTAGTCACACAAACTTCGGAGGGAGGCGTATCCTGAGTTACTTAAACTTTCGAAGAAATTGTGAGACCAGATTAATATCTGTTCGTGCATAGCTTTTACGTTAAGGTCGTGCTGAATATCAGCATTTCTCACATACCAGGTAGCTTTCACTATGGAACGTAGAACTTTATTCTGGAGAATATCAAGTTTAGCACGCTCTATTTTATTGGCGGTTGCTCAAGCCGGCACGGCATAAAGTATGATGGGCCTTATTAAGGTGATATAGAGAGTTCTTTTGATTTTGAGTGATAATTTAGAGTTCTTGCCTATTAGGCTGTAAAGTGCACAAAAAGCCGCATTTGCTTTATCTGCCACTGCTTTCACATGATAGGCGAAGGTGAGCCGGTTATCAATAATAACTCCTAAATATTTGTAAGAGCTTTCACGCGGAACAACTTCATTCTTAATTTTGATCTCATTATTGATAATCACACTTTTTCTGTATCGTCTAGAAAGAACAACACAGCATTTGCTTGAGTTTAAATTTATCTTCCAATCCTCACACCATTTATTAACGATGTTAACTTTTAACTGCATTTTGTCCATGGCGAGTAATGGGCTAATTTCAAAATTTTAGAGTCAAAAGGGCTTGAAAAGTCGTTAATATAGATGTTGAAAAGACGAGGCGAGAACCGCTTCCTGTGGAACTCCATTATAAATTATTTTCTTGCGAGAAATAGCATCTTCACATTTGACTTGAAACGTCCTGCGTTTAGGATATGAAATAAGGAGGTGGATGAAACTGACTGGAAGCAGAAAGTTGCTAAGTTTGGGGATTAGTTCTGCGTGCCACACTCGATCGAAAGCTTTTTCGAAATCGAGGAAGCACGCAGCGACTGCTTTCTTTTTCTGAAAATTATTTGCAACATATTCAACAAGGTAGTGGCTACAATCTCGCACGCTGGACATAAAAATTTGTTTTGTTTCAAGACGTGTTGCCACTGCTCGCTTTCAAATCGCAGAGTTTGTTGATAAAAATTTCTAAGTTTCACAAGGAAATAAAAATAGCATTGGCAGACATTAAATATATTATTCCCGATTCCAAAAATTCATGGGAAGCCATTTCGACTGTTCCCGTCTTTGTACGGCTTTAATCAACTGAGATATTAATTAAAAACTCTGAAAACACTCATTTTCGCTTTGATTTTTCCGAGTGGCAACAGTTTTGTGCGTTGGACATAAATGCTTTATTTCGAAAAGTGTTGCTACTTCTCACTTTCAAATCGTACAGTTTGTTAGTCAAAAATTTGTAAGTTTTACAAAATCTTTGTATTATAAAGAAGAAAGCCTGTTTGTTTGTTTGTTCGCGTTATTGATTTCTGATCAATTATGATACATGTTTTGCCACATTTAATCGACTAAAATTGAATGTAGGTGAAATATTGGATGGAACTTGAGATTTCACGACCATTTGATTGGAAAGACAAAAATCATTAAAAACTGCTTGCCATTGTTGCTGATATAGTGAGATAGAATTAGTTTATTTTTCTATCGAAATTTTTTATGTGTGTTCCATATTGTATCAGACTGAAAAATGCATGATTATGAATCGTATTTTTTGCACCATTATTAGAGAAGGATTACAGCGGTATCGTTCTCTATGTTATTGGACACAATACTCTCAATCTAACTTAACTGGCATCGGGTACTTCCGCTAGTAAATTAATAATAGTCAAAATTAATATTCCTGTTACCTTGTGCAAACAGGATTTCTTCTAATGATTCAGTAGAAAAGATGTAAAAATAGTAAAGGCTAAGCAGATCTACAGAACAAAATCTACGAAGTAAAAGAAAGAAAAAGAAGAAGAAGAAACGTGGTTATTATAGTAATTCGATTTCGATTTTTAGTATTTTAAAATTCCGGAAAATATCTTCATTGTACCTGAGATACTGACTTGGTTTATTTCCCGTATACTAGAACTTATCGCTGAAATATTATGAATATAGCATATTAGAAACAGTTATTTACATGAAATGTTTTTCTGTGGATTATATTGTCTGAACATTTCAATACTTGAAGAGTTATCTGTACTAGAAAATTGAATTTCACTTTACTTAGCGTTGATTTAAGTCATTTGGAAAAATACGATATGGAAATCCAACACTAAATTTAAAAAAAAAAATCATTAAGAAAATACTTACAGGAGGAAGTATTTTTTTAGCGTTTTTTGTCCTTAGAGCTGGATGGGTCGTAGAGTTAGTCTCTTAATATTTTTTTACCTTAGAGTTGGATGGACGGTAAATTTTCCTTAGTATTATTTGACCTTAGAGTCGACGCAGATTAAAAGCTTACTAGTTGCTTAATGAACTGCCGGTAAGAATATTAAATTGCGCTTTCCGTGAAGACATGAAAATCTCAATGGCCACACGTATCACGGGTCATTTATATACCTTGATTCGTGTGTGTTATAATAGAATTTATGTAGAAGAATCGTGAGGCAAGGTAGATATTTACGACTTCACAGAAGTTTGCTATCCTTTGATTTCACGGTATTTAACCAGAATCTCACTCTTTTTATCACCTATTCACTAACAAAATATCACTGGTCATAACAAATAAGTATTATCATGTAGCGATATTTATGAACTTCTTTATAAAATAATATTTTACAACATATTTTTAAAATTATTTACATATTTACAAAAATTCCTTAACATTTTAATAATGTGTGTGCAATATAATCTAATATGACGAGTGAAGAGAACCGATGCTCAGAGAAAATTATTTTACGCACCCATTGCCTTATACTTTTATTTAGTGTATTTTCGTATAAAAAATGCTCCAGTGGCTGAGTAGATAACCTAGGTTCGAGACTTGGCGATCGAGTGAGGGATTAAACATTTTCATGAGCGTGCATAAGGTAAATATGAGCCAGTTTTCTTCGAAAGTTCTTTCCTAAAGTGTTCTTTCTTATAAAGGATAACTTTTCTAATAAAAGATAACTTTAATGTGCTTTTTTATATTCAAATGCTTTGGAAGGACAGTTTACTTTAACTCAAAAATACAAATTTATGTTTATTAATTTTAAGCTCAAAGGGGCTTTTTTCTTAGAAGAGATTTTAATTTCGTTTTCGCATTTTGCGTTGATTCAGTAAAACGACGTTTCACTTTTCAAATTGTTGCCACCAAATATTAGATATTTCTGCATTGTATTTAAAGAAATTAAATAGTGAAGAATTTACATGAAAGTGTGTTTGTTTCTCGCATTGTGATGAAACTACAGTACATAGAGACATCAAACTTTGAATAAAGCAGTCCTCCATTCGAATATGGGTGCCTGGAAGCTCAGATTTGAAATTTGTTTTATTATCTATTTCATATTTTTAACGACTTTTTGGTTAACAAACTCAGCGATTTCAAAGCGAGCAATGGCAACACAGTACGGGAGGAAAAACATTTTTATCTCTGACGCTCGAGATTATGTATCGGAAATTCTAAAGATATGCTGTTTTTATATTATTTTGAGGTATTGCTATTGAGTCGAATTTTATGGTTTTAGTGCAAAGAACCTTATATTTAAAAAATAAAGGTAACACACAAAACGTAAAAAAAAAAACCGCCCCTTTGGTCGTAATATAAAATATTTTAAACTTAAAAAGTTTTTTTATCTATTTGTTTTTGATTATTTTTCAAATGATTCTAGTTTTTTCTTTAACCATAACGTGAAGTACGATTGAGTTTTTAATTTTTTAAATACGTTTTTCTGGGATGTTTTCAGAATTTTACCGTATGAACTGAGATTTTCCTTAGGCAACGTAAAGTAGTTCACTGTTGCCAAATTGTGCAAAGTAAAGTGTATGATTAAGAACAGGTGCATTTTATTGAGTAGAAAATCTTTTGAGGATAGTGCGAAGAGAACTGTTCCTTTGCACTGTTCTGACATCGGCATCAAAAACCAAGCAAAATGTACCATTTTGAACCTCTTTCTATGAGCAGGTATTTATTATTGAAATCATATAAGTGAAATTGAATGCATCTTTTGTCATAATATTCCCTAAAAAAGTATTTCGTTGCGTAAAAATTATGCTTTCTTTCTAACGGTACGGTTTCCAATCTTGTTCGCCTTTTTTAATTATTTTTTTAAAAACATTTATGCCTTTGTAGCAATAATAATAAAAAATAAATATTCTGAATCCAGTTCGTTTGTAAATTTTAGCGTATGCCTGTAGGGCATTCTTAGTTTTAAAAATATTCCATCAAAAATATTTTTCATCCAGTAAGTCTTTATTTGAATAATAACTCGGAATATAATGCAGTTCTCGAAAGAATATTTTTTCTGTCATCGGTTAAAATAAAAGCAGAAAACATCGTTGGACATGTTTGAATCTTCTTTATGGTAATATGGTTATATAAAGTTTTTAAGGAAATGCTATTACTAGGATTTGCTTCCCTATAACTCGAAGAGTAATTCAAAATTCTCAGTTTGCATAGTTTCAGATTATATTCTAACATTTTTAGAGTTTACTTTCAAAGTTTTAGAAAGTTAAAAAAAGAAAAAGGGTTAAAAACTAAAAAAATATTAAAATCACAAAACTATAGATTTTTTCTTATTACGAGTAATATACTATCTAATGCTGGCATGCAGATATCAGTTTAATGCCTAACACAATTTTAAGCTAAATTGTAAGATATTTTCTTCCTCCTTCCTGCATGCCTTCGTGTAAGTAACGGTAGCACACTCGGCGCGTATTCGAGAGATCCAGGTTCGAGTCCCGGCGAAGGCATTGCTCATTTTACACGTCCCCAGCATCAAAAATTCCTAATGACTCTACAGTGGCGCCCGAATTAAAAAAAAAGTAGTGGATGATGATTCTTCACCCCGACGATTTGGTCCCCTGATCCCCAGTCACCCTAAGGGGGCCTGTAAGGTATTTTCACCCTCCTTTCTGCATGCTTTCGTGGTGTAACGGTAGCACACTCGGCACGTATTCCAGAGATCTAGGCGAGTCCCGGTGAGGGCAATGTTCATTTTCCCGTTAATTTATAATCTGGGTGTTTTTAATTACTCTGGAGCATTAGCGAATAAGTTTCTAGTTTTATTATTTATGTAATCTAAATTACATTCTTCTCTTAATTAGTTGATGTCCAATGAAACTCAAACGAGGTATTTTAAATAACAGCAAATTATTGAAATATAAATGCTAAAAATATTGTAACTTCGAAAGAAGTCACCTGAAATAATTTCCGCGCTTCGGTTTCTTGCGGTTGAGGCGTAGATCTTATACAACCCCTGGGAGATTACGGATGCGCTGCAGACAGAGAAGAGGGAAGATGCGGATGAGGGATTGTAAGAGGATGAAGGAAGACAAGCAAGAGGACACAAACACAATTAATCGGAATCGCCCTCGCTTGACCTTGTTAGCGACGGAAAGGGAATTCTTTTTCTTAGTTTTTCCCGTCTGTGGTCACTCTGGACTTAGACTTTGGAAAGTAATTTTGCTCCCGGAATTTCTTTTCCCTCAAATTAATGAACCTTTTCCTGAAAATTTTCTTTGTGAGATTGCTGAGATGGCTGTATTAGATGAAGGTGTACAGGTTAAAAATTCACTTTTCTTAATTGGATTTTCGCTTTGTTTTTGTGAAGCATCAAGAAACGAGGAAGTGCTGGTGGTGAACTAGGCCTTCTAGTGGTTTGGCAAAAGGTGGTAAAAATAGCATGCGATTACAATAACGGATTGTAAGCATTTATACTTTATTTCTGTAAGACTTCCAAAACTAGCTACTTAGTGCTATTACTTTCTATTCAGTTCTTGTATTTATTCTAACTCTTCAAGAAATTTTAATAAGTATCTCAAGAAAATGAATCGAGAGAATCTTGTATATACCATTCTAATTTTCAAAAGCTAAATTTGTGGAATTTCTTTGACTTTTGCCACTTAGAAAAAGTGCAATTTCTTTGACTTTTGCCACTAATCGCTTTTAAGGCAGGATTTTATTTGAATGCACGTTAGCAGCTTCCTGCGTTGCCATTCAGACAAGTCAAAAGCGTTTTCATCCAGCAGAATTAAGTTATTCTTTTAATAACAGAATGTTTTCAACATATAGAGTAACAATTGACATTCTAATGTCTGACTTAAATCTTTGCATTGTGAGATATTAGTCTCGAAACGGCATTTTGCGTTTCTACATAATAAACGGCATATCACTTTTCAAAGTGTTGTCACCAAATATTATCGCCCTGTATTATATTTAAAGAAATTAAATTATGAAGAATCTGCATGAATGTATGCATGTTCCTCGCATTGTGGAAAAAAACAACGGTACCAGAACCGAACCAACAAATTTTGAATAACGTAGTCCTCCACCTCAGCATGGGCACCTGGAAGCCCGAATTTCGAATTTCTTTTATTATCTATTTCATATTTTGTAAATTTATGGCTATAATTCGACTGCTTCATCCGCGACAATGAGCGCAAACACGCATGCGCCATTCGGACTAAATTATTCTCAAAATAGGGTGGAAGGATGGGACTTTCTTTCCCTCCAGCATAGCTCTTTCCAGAGAAGAGAAGACCTTTCACGTCGCAGCAAGTAATACCGCCACTTTTGGACGCGTCTATGTGTTTTGGCAGAATGCCAACCAGGGTTGCGCTTGAGACGGTCGAACTATAATAAACTCAACAAGTTTAGAGCAGTTAGTCTTAACACTACGGAAAGAACATTTTTATCTCCAACGCGAGAGACTGTAATTCAAAAATTTTAAAGATATGCTATTTTTAAATATTTTGTGATTTTGCTGTTGAATCCAGTTTTATGTGGCGTACGCACCAAGAATGTAATATTTAATAAATATAGTAAAACAGAACGTTGATAATAAAGAGACAAAACACAAAAAAGGGTTTGTAAAGCCAACCTAATAAGAAAACAGAACATTATTATGATGAACTGAGAAAGGGCTCAGAAATATTTATGCCAACGCTGAACGCTGCTTCAAGAATTCTAAATGTGTACTGTTATTTATGCTCCTTTTAAGATTTTTGTAATTTTTCTGTTAAATAGTATATGACGTAAACGCGAAGAAAATGATGCTTAATAATAAAGCTAAAAAGAAAAAAAAAAAAAGGGGGGGTTAGGAGTGAGTGTAACAACAGACTGGTAGACAGTGAGCTCAGCGAGAGCGTTAAACCTTAACAAACTCTTTCGGGCGGCCGTTAAGTTCTGAAACCTTTCAGATATATATACATATATGTGATGTACCAGCTTTTGTCCTTAATAAATAGGTTGATGAAGAATCATGGATGTAGTCGTAGCTTAAATTATCAGACGATAAGTTTAAAAAACAGGATCCATTTATTATTGGTCAGGAGAAATAGCAGGTACAAAATCAGATATCCGGAGTAAATAACAAGAATTACTAATAACTTTTTGTATGAAGTTTACTGCATTGTTACATTAAAGAAAAGCCCCCGATATGCCTTTGCGAGTCCTTTTATAGCCTCTGGAAAGGCGGAGCTTCCAAGAAATGACGTCAGCCAATCCAGCTCGCTTTAAATATTTCCAGAACATTCTAAAACTGTACGTGTAGAAAAACAACTTGACTACAGGGCTGTGGATTTAATTCCACGTACTTTCAAATAAGAGACTATCGCCATTAAAAAATGAAAAGAACATACAGTTAGAATTTTAAGTGTATTCTTAACTATGGATTTTTATTATTACAAATATATATATATATATATATATATATATTGCATTTGATTTACTGAAATAATACGTATAGAACTTTGCTTTCAAATTAAATCCCTTAGGAGAGAAATTCTTCACCAACTAGAAACAGAGATTCGTGATTCATCGATTTATTTCAGAAGCGTCGTATATAAAATATGTTTATTAGCTAAATACTCATAATTATAATAACCAAAATATATATTGAAATAAAAACTGCAAAATTGATTTAAATAATGAAGTGGACGAGTAGGTTAAAAATATTTTTAAACCTAGGCAGGAAAACTACTGAAACCGTGAAAAGACATTAGCTAATGATTAGCAGTTTTATCGTGAATGCAAATGAAAGTCTTATCAGTACTTGGAATTTTAATTGAAGTATTTTTGATTTAGCTTACCTCATTAAAACGATAGCTATCTTCACTTATATGTTATTCATGCCTGGTGGTTATGCTGTCATCAGCCTGGTGGTTTTCTCGTGAGATAATGTATAGAGAAGCAGTCTTATGTATTGATAACAGTTACCCCCTCGTATATAAAGGTTTTCTGTGCTATTTGCAGTCACGCATATGATTTTTTTAATTCTGTGTTACGTTGAGTTTATTATAGAGAATTTATTGCTTTTATCTGCTGTTAAGCCTTTTCAATTCCTTGAGCTTTGGGATATTTGAGCACATTTGGATTCAGTTTCATTATTTTATATTACAGTAATCAGTCTTTATGAATCGTATTTTATGTGAAGTACGCGAAAAATGCTTGAAAGGAGAAAAATATAAAATTATGTTTCGTAATTTTGAGTTTATAATACAATTTTGAATTTCAATTTCTGTGTTGTTGATCTTGGTGATCTGGAAGAGATATTCTTAAAGCGAATTTGCAATCCTAATTTAAAAGCAATGTTATGTTTGAATCCGTGCTGTAAAATTTCAAAAATATGCATAGACACAAGATTATACTTCGCATAAATACAAGATTCAGGATTCATCGTGGAATTGTTATCTAAGCAATGAAATCGAACTGTATATATGTAGCTAGCGCTAGTAAATAATTGATGTTTTGTTTTATTGTAAAAAATTCTGAAATTTCAGAATTTTGTTTCTTTTGACACCATGAAATGTTAAGTATATCAGCTATAATACTCATGGGATGTTAATCAAATTAGCATATTACTCTTTAGCAAGTTGCTTGGATATAATGAATATATCATTACTACTCAGTAGACGTGTCTCTCTGTAATATATTTTGTTTTTGATTTCAGTATGTTTTATCTAGAAAGGAGTGTAATGAAAATTGGCAATGAAAGTTCTTTCTTCGTCAGGAGATGCAATCTGCCCCCCCCCCAAATGGAAGCTTTTTAAGATTTTAAATTACGTCCAAAGGGTTTTTTTTAACGTTTTGTGTGTTAACTTTATTTATTAAATATCATGTTCTTTACACTTAAACCATGAAATTCAGTTTAACAGCAATGTCGCAAAATAATTTTAAAATGAACATATCTTTAGAATTTTCGATACGCAATCTCACGCGGAGATAAAAATGTTTTTCTCTGTACAGCGTTGTCATTGCTTGATATGAAATCCTTAAGTTTGTTTATCAAAAATTCGTTAAAGGTTTGCAAAATATAAATCGATAATAAAACAAATTCCAAATCTCAAATTTGGGCTTCTAGATGACCATATTCGCAGGAGGATTACGTTATTCAAAATTTAATGGCTCTGTGTGCGGTTGTTTTATCACAGTGCGAGAAACATACATACATTTATGCAGATTATTCATGATTTAATTTCTTTAAATATAATACAGGGCGATAATATTTGGTAGCAACGATTTGAAAAGTGATACGCCGTTAATAGGGTTCTGACGCAAGATCTCTAAATGGAAACAAACGTTCTTCAGGGACAAAGCGCCTTTATTTATTAATATCTCTTTTTTTTTCTACTGAACTTGCTTGATGCCTTCTTTCACAATTCGGAATTCGGATTTAGTCCAAATACAGTTCGCAGATATTTTCTGATTTATTTTTTAAATTTGTATGTTTTAGTAATTTTTAGAAAAATCTTTTTGAGCTATGACGTGTAAAGTTTATACCATCATCTTAAAGTAGATGTATTTCTAGGCGCACCTGTAAAAAATTAAAGTTTTGTATTCAAAATGTCGGAAGATATACGTGAATTTATATTCAGGTGCGTGTAAATTTAATATATTTATGTATAGCCGCGTTTTTAAATTTGTTATGAACGATAACAACGCAAAGTATGGTTTACGCACTTTGTTAACCCTTTGTTGCATCATGTCCACTCTAGTAGACAAAAGTTTAAATTTGTTTATTCTTCTGTAAATGCCTTAACAGATTCCATTCCTGTGTTTATTTATTCTATATTATTAGAACTTTCAACTGTCGATCATATATCGTTGTCGATATAGCAGCATTAAGTATAGCATTGCTATTTGGAAAATGGCTGCTACTTCTGTTTCCGAGTTAGTACAATTTCTCGTAGTAAACATTATATAATATTGCTTACATTTTCTTATACTACCGTTTTTTATTCATAATTAGTAATTTTAGACATTTTATTTTAAATGTCAGTTTGAGAAAATTGTGGAGTGGGTAGATAAAGATTTACCAAAAAGAGTGAATTGAAACCCAAATGTACTGCATATCAAGCCAAAACACCACTAGAAAGGTTTACATTTGGCAAGGAATTTCTAGAACATTTGACATTTGAATCCAATTGGTACAGGTTACAAAATCGTAGAAAAATGAATTCAATCACAATCGACGAAATGAAGGTATTTTGGAGGATCTGTATGTACATGTCAGTTGTAGATTTACCATTTAGAAGATGGTAATGATCACTGAAACAAGGCAGGAAATGATTTCAAATGCAATGACCGTAAATCGTTGGGAAGCGATTTGTATGCATGTACGTATATGCATGCTGTCCTCTGTAGTGAACAAACTGTAGCAATTATTTAAAACGAAATTTGAATAAAATTAATTTTTTATGATTATTAAGTAGAAAAAATATAAAAATTTTCGTTTAACTTCTCTAGATTATTTGTATGCAACAAAGAGTTAAAATTATTTGAAAGAATGAAAGATGCTAACGGGGCCCCTTTCTTTCTTCTTGTGCCCAATGAAAGGGAAAAGAAAACAGGTTATCAGAAATCAAGAATTTCACCGAGTGCGTCAGTTCTTAGCGCAGATTGAAGAAAAGCGCGGTGTGAAAAGGAAAATATATAAGTTATTCCATCAATAAATGCCATAAGATAAATTTTGAAATTTCTTGGTACGTTTTTCGCCAAGTTTAACAAAATTGAATGTTTAGGCATAATTTGAATCATACAATCGTATTATGGGAAAATGTCCTTGCGCTGTTTCAGAAGAAGTCCGGATTATGTAAAAATCTCTATGTTAGAATAGTGCTATACATAAATCTAATATAGATGCTAAAGTGCGCTTTCGAGACATAAAAAACGCAATTTAAATTTCGTCAGTCGGCCCAGTAGGATGGAAGATGTAGATCTATCCCGTCGTCTTTTTGTTTGCAGATTGTATATAAATAAAAATACAGGGTGTTTATAAAGTCCCGGACCCATTTTGATGTTTAATAACTCATAAAATAATAAAGATAGATTAAAATTAACAACATAAATGGTTACATAGACTCAAGAAGTTTCATGACCCTTGTCAATGAACTTCCACGTGTGCCCCCTTCGTCTCATGGAGAATATCAAGTCTCTATTCAATTTCACGCCAGGTACCGGCAAGCATGTCGGCATCCAAAGAGGCTATTGCGGTTGTAATTCTGGTTTTTAGGTCATCCATGTTCGATACTCTCCTCTTGTAAACGTTATCCTTTACAAATCCCCAAAGGAAAAAGTCCAGCGGCGTTATATCAGATGATCTGGGTGACCAAGGAATTGGACCTCCTTGCCCAATCCATCTTTCTGTAAAATGGTCATTCAAAGAACTACCAACCATGGTACCCCAATGAGGTGGTACACCATCTTGTTGCAAAAAGACGTGGCTGAAGCTCTTCTAGTTGTGGAAATACGAAGTTTTCCAACATGTCTAGTTATACGACTGATGAGACCGAAACAAAAGAGAGAAAAATGAAATTAATAAGCAGACGATATTTAGAAAAGTACAGATATTTAGACTAGAAAATGAAATTATCTGAAATTAACCACATGCGCAGACGATATTTACAAAAGTAAAGATATTAAAAAACGGAAAGGAAAATATATAAGTTATTCTATCAATAAATGCCATAAGTTTGTTTATATCTTTATTATTTTATGTTATTAAATATCAAAATGGGTCCGGGACTTTATAAACACCCTGTATTATACATATTTAAATGCGCATAAATTATAAATGAAAAATTTGTTTTATTCTCTTTACTTTTTTAATTTGTTAATCTGAAACGGAAATTTCGGGTGGCATCTTACTTTGCATTTCTGGCCTATCATTGGTTCGTAATTTTATTCAAAGAAAATTACCTTTAGTAATTCGCTTTGACTAAAATGTCAGTTGAGGGTAATTTAATTTATAATTATATCTACTTTATTTATACTAATTGAATAATTTTCTTATTTAAATTTAGACAGTTCACTTCGAGCATACAACAGATTCGATTACTTGTTTGGATAGTATTAGCAGTTCAGTGCTATTCGACAATGTTCAGCAAAATAATCATCAGTTAAAAAATACTATAAAACTGCTGTTGTAAGGACTGGGATAGCTGTTAAGTACCTTTTGTGAATTGTTTGCAAAACTAAAGGCAGTAACTTGTGGCCTTTCTAGATACGTACGTAGTTTATAGCTTGTTGAATGGATTCGAGGCTTTGTATTAGTGCATAAGTTTAAAATTACTTAATGCGTGGATGAAAACCTTAATAATTTTTTATTATTTTACGCGTGGAGGAAACTGAAAAGTGTTGTTACCACGCCTATCCGAGCACAGTTCTCCTTGACTGCAGTCAATAAATCATATTTTATGAATTTGAATAGCCTGAATACGTAGCCGTTTGGCTGAACTGCCCATCAAAATCAAATGAATTCTGTTCCACACCTTTATAACCTGCCAATCTACGCATATTTTCTTTTATATCGCAAATAACTGAATGTTAACAATAACGACCATCAGAGAATTTTAACAACGCGTTTAATTACTGCTTAGATCTGTGCGGAGAGGTGTTGGTGTAGATTAGGACTTTGAGTACTTTGCAATAATACTTTTATGTAAATTTACATAATAAATTAGAATTTACGTCATAACTGTTGTAAAACTTGCTTTGGAATATGAATCAGTCTTTAGGCTTAAATGCTGTTGTGATTATTCTAATTATTTATCAGCAAATTATTAACAAATAATTAGTTAATAGTTCTGTATACTAGTTCGATTATCAGCAAGTTTAATAACAGTATTTAATACTAAAGAATATGAAGTTAAATAATTTGAAAATTTATTTCTTCCCCTTTGGAGAAAGCCTTAACAAATGAAATTATTTTTATATAATAGAAAGTTCACAAAGCGAGTAATAATTTTTTAACTATATACTGTAGTTTTTCCTTATGCTTTTCTACCGAACATTCCCCTAATAAGACTACTAAACACATATAGTTTGATCCGAATACGAATTGCGATGAGTGGTCTGACTGTATGGGCGTTTTCGTAGTTTTTCCCGTATGTAATGTTATCTATCACGAATCACCTTCCGTGAGAACGTCGTCCACAAAAGCATCCTTTCTCATATACATAAAGTTCGTTTGTTTGTTTTTTTCTGACAATTTCATCCTCTTTTACAGCAGATTAGCTTAGTTTACTGTTTAGATATAGGTTATTTTACTGTTTAGATATAGGTTATTCTACTGTTTAGATATAGGTTATTTTACTGTTTGGACTCTAGTAAAATTCTAGCAATCTGTGAGGTGTCTTAATAACCAATTCAATTTTTCTACCAATCACTCATCCTCAAACGTTATAAGGTATTTTCTCCCTTCTTTCTGCATGCTTTCGTGCTGTAACGCTAGCACACTCGGCGTATATTCGACAGGTCGAGGTTCGAGTCCCTGCGAGGTTATGGCACATTTTTCACGTCTTCTGCTTCATAAAAAAACCTCAAGACTGTACAGTGGCGCCCGAACTAAAAAATGGTGGATGATGATTCTCTACCACCAGGATTTGGCTATTCGGTCCTCTAATCCCGGTTCTCCCTTTAAAAGGAGAAGTATATACGGTATTTTCTTCATCCTTTCTGCATGCCTTCGTGGTGTAACGATAGCACACTCGGTGCGTATTCGAGAGGACCAGGTTCGAGCCCTGGCGAGGGCATTGCTCATTTTCCACAGCTTAAACTGGTTCTAGAAACAAAATAATAATAATAATAATAATAATAATAATAATAATAATAATAATAATAATAAAGACGTAACTCATTAATATAACTTTATTTTTTCAGCAAAATTAATCCCTGCTAAAATGTTCAAGATTTTCATCCTAAACTTGTAGAAACATTAGGTATTTTTAAAGCAGAAGTGGTGAAAAATGAGCAACTCCTTCGCGAGGAATCGCACCACGGACCTCTGGAATCCGCGCCCAGCATGCAGAACACTACATCACGAAGGCACGCTAAGAAGGCCGGAGAAGTACCTTATAAACTAATTTCCTTTTTGGTTGGCATAAGTTATTAGAAATACTTTTACGTTTATGGAAAAGTAAGTAATGCCATTAAAAAACACTCATGTTATGTAATACTTTACAAAGCAAAGCGGAGAAGGATTGCAGACCTTTTACAGATTTTAGACATTATAGTTTTTATGGAGATTTAGTTCCCTACGGTCCTATTTAGTCCATCAAAAAATCGCTCAATTATGTCCCAAGGGAGCCTTTAAGCCCCAATTTTTAAAAAAAGCAGTGAAGAACTTGTAACATCTCTGTAAGTTTAATGTGAGATATTTCTCATGCATAAAGAAATATAATAAAAAAAGTTACAAACCCTTTTTTAAAAAAATAAATTAATTTGGGACATAAAGGTTTAACTGATAAGGCAAAGCAACTCGAGGGCTATTTGTTTAAGGGAAGGATGGTTTCGTGGAGAACGTTTTAAGGGAAACTGGCTTGTATCCGCCTTAGATGTGGGGAAAACGCGAAAATCAACCATTCAGCCAACCCGTTAGCCAGGATTTGATTCCAGGTCGAACTACCAGTTTTCAGCGACTTCACCGCTAGGGCGCTGGTGAGCCATGCAGATTCATTCAGAATGATTTTTACACTATTTCTTTCACGTATATTACAGACATAAAGAGAAGAGCTATAGAGACGTGATTATTGTTTGAACAATATTAGGATATTAAATGGTTCCCCTACTAAATCTGTGCAAAATATATATTTGTTTTAGGTAAAATAATTTACGCGTTTATATACTTTATAATGAATATTTTATGAATATATGAAGTTAATTATACTTTTTGGAACAATTTTTCAATACAATTTCCATTAATGGAAGTATAATTAGGGCCGTAAGCATATTTAGGAATTGTGGTATTCAGTGTAATTTACAAACTATGAATATATTGATATTTTTACGATAATTAGTGGCAATATCTTTACATTGCAGCATTTATTCTTTTTGTCTCGATCAAGTAATTTTTTGTTGTAACTATAAATGCGATTTGGCATGTTGGAACTATTATATTTTACTAAAAAATGTGAAAAAAATCAATAAGCAAAGAAAATACAAATGTAAACAAAACTTCATCCCCCCTTCATTTTTGCCATAAATAATTTCATGGTTATTTCCCCGTCAAATTACATCGCAGCGACATTGAGAAATGTTCAAATTTTTTGCCCTACAACTGCAGTCCTTAAATGCTCATTGAAGTGTCAAACAGTGACAAAAAATTGCCTATGGAGAGTCATTTTTTCCCATTTTTATTTAATACTTCATCCACTATATGTCTTACATTCTGCTTTACGAACATCTCCAAAATGCAATGTGATTTTTCATCTGTGAGATACATGGTCTCCTGCTGAGGTAAGCCATAAATTCATCTCCTTAATTTTGACAGGCATAAGGGGAAAAACTTGTTCATCTTCACATAGTGTATATAAAGGATGAGTTCAGTGCATATTTTTTTGACAATGGCCGACATAATTTGGGCTCTCTTTAGTTCCTTATTGTTCCTGTGGTTCTGAGCTCCCACTTTTGCCTCCATTCTGATGGACTAAGTCATATTCCACAAGCCGCCATTTGCTGAAGAAATCACTAATATTGATAGCTTTTTTACTTTACCTTTAGAACACGTGCAATATTTTTCAATGATTAATATTTGTGTTTTGAAGCAGATTTTACAGATAGCAGAAACTCGATGTAATGATTTTTCTTTTAAGTTTATTGCCATAATCGATGGAACTGTCATATTAACCATGCATATTCAGTTGAAAGTTCCTTAACGGTTCGTTTGTGACCTTCAAAGTAAACAATGGCAACATTATACAAAAAAAAAAAAAAAAAAAAAAAAAAAAAAAAAAAAAAAAAATCTGAAATTTTTCAGATTTTAAATTACGTCCAAAGGGGCTTTTTTTAACGTTTTGAGTGTTACCTTTATTTATTAAATATCATGTTCTTTGCACTTAAACCATAAAATTCAGTTCAAGAGCAATATCGCAAAATAATGTTAAATTAAGCATATCTTTAGAATTTCCGATATACACAGTCTCGCGAGCTGGAGATAAAAGTATTTTTTTTCTATATAACGTTGCCATTTCTCGCTTTTAAAGCATTGAGTTTGTAAATCAAAAATTCGTTAAAGTTTTACAAAATATAAAATCTATAATAAAACAAATTCCAAATTTGGGATTTCAGATGCCCATATTCGCAGTAGGATTTCGTCATTCAAAATTCGATGGCTCTATGTACCATTGTTTTATCACAATGCGAGAAATAGACAATCATTTATGCAGATTTTTCATTATTTAATTTCTTCAAATATAATGCAGGACTCTAACATTTTGTGGCAACAGTTTGAAAAGTGAACCGACGTTTATGAGTCCGACGCAAAATGCCAAAACGAAAGCAATAGTCCTTCGGGACTGAAATCCCTTTGGACTAAAAAAAACCTCCAGTGCGCGAGATTATCTATCGGAAGTTCTAAAGATAGACTATTTTTAAATATTTTTAGCACAAAGGAACATTAGCTCAAATGCTGTCGAAACGTGTATGTAAATGAAAAACAAAAAGTTCCTTTGGGCGTAGTATAAAATCTGAATATGCTCAGATTTTATTTATTTATTAGTCAAAGGGGCAATTTTCCCTGAATGACCATTGTTTTTGTTTTGCGATGAAACCTTTAAAAGGCTGTATCGCTTTTCAAATCTTTGCCATCAAGCCCTGTATTATATCTGGAGAAATTGAAATTAAATAATGAAGAATCTGCATAAATGTATATATGTTTCTCGCATTGTGATAAAACAACGGTATCTAGAGCCATCAAAATTTGACTAACGTAATCTTCCATGTAATATGGGCATGTGGAAGCCCTAATTTGAATTTGAAATTTGTTTTAGTATCGATTTCATAGTTTGTAACACTTCAACGAATTTAGAACATGATATTTAATAAGTAAAGATAACACACGAAACGTTGAAAAATGTCCCTTAGGACGTATATTAAAATCTGAAACCTTTCAGATTTTATTTTTATTTATTTATTTTATTCCGACTCGTAAGCTGCTTTCAGATCGTGCATTTGGCTCGCGTGCAGTTTGACAGTCTCAGACCGTATCTAGCTTCGAGCGGATGAAGTACATGTGGGATGGAAACAAGGCTCTGACATCTTTATTTAAATATTTTGTGGAAAGATCCGTGTGACAGTGTTTGTCAAGTATACAGCTTCATAAAACTATTCAGTGTTTATTTTCTGTTCACCCTAAATTCCACCACATTTCTGTCATTCTATGTGCCCAAACACATCTCCTAAATAATAAGGTCATCGTGTAATATATTAATCACCGTATTCATTTTTTCCTCTTCGCCCGCTGAAGGTCGAAGCAATCAAAAGAGTGGAAGAAATATGCAATCCAAATTAATCCACGTGAATTTCCGCCGGATTTGCATATTTATCATTTTTTATCCTTGAATATCTATTGTCGTTGACCTACATATTGATATTATTTTTTCTTATACCTAACAGTTTCATGTAGTAGCGCTCTTAAAGATATAATTATATGTATTTAAGTTGTTTATGGTGTATGTGATTCTTTGTCTTTATTCTGGTCTTTCGTTTAATATTTATAGAATTTTTATTGTAGTAGCAATTTAAACGATAACTTGTTTTCTGAATGCTATCTTTGATTTTATGTCGCTTAACATGCCTTATTTCTTTGCTGTAATAAATGTTAAGTTCATTATGTGTGCAGTTTTATGAAGATTGTTTAATATTTTATCTCTTTTCACAGTCTGTTTGTACAGTCTGTTTTCACAGTCTGTTTGTACAATACTGTTTGGTCACAGTCTTAGCAATACTGTTTGTACAGTTATAAGGAATCTTCTCCCTCCTTTTAACATGTCTTTGCGGTGTACCGATAGCACACTCGGCGCGTATTCGAGAGGTCCAGGTTCCAGTTCCGGAGAGGGCATTGCACATTTTCCACGTCTCCAGCCTAAAACCGAAAATGTAATGACTCTACAGTGGCTCACGAACTAAAAAGGGTGGTTGACGAGTATTTTCTCCCTCCTTTTGCCTCTTTTATTTTTATCTATGAAAAATCTTTCTTTATAGTTTCTTTTGTACCTAAGAGAATTTAAAGCCGACGCGATACTAATAGTTCGTTTCGAGGGCTAAAAATGAGCTGGATGCCTTTTCACATATATGAGATAAGTGAATATTTCTTTTATCCGCAGAAATTCTTCCATGAAGCTATCCTTCTCTTTATTCTGTAGCTGTCGTATACTTTACGCAATCAGCCAACCAAGCATATACAAATTCTGTTGCATTGCATGCTCCGAAGAATGAATTGCAAGCTGAAAAGAAGACCGTAATGGGTTTACACAAGATTACCACAAAAATTTCCATTTCTTTACAATTTTATATAATTTCATTTTCATTTTGTATGTTTTTTTCTAGTTGAATAAATCGTACGTAACAATCAGAATGAGTGGTAATTTTGAAATATTGAGTATTTCATAATTCTGTCAAAGAATTAGTTCCTCCAAGAATTCAATTTTGAGGAGTATTCTAGAACTATAGATCGAAAAGATAATAAACTAGTATTAGTTACTGGAAAAAAACTAATAAATAGATCCCTAAAATTGCCTATGGATGTGTATTTCTTTCAAATTAACGAGACTTGTTTAAATTATTTTCGAATAAATGTCGTAGAACGTGGATTTATATCTCTTCGAACCTAGTTTCGTGACATTCAAATTTAAGAATTTCTTTTAAAATGTATTGATTTGAAAGTAAGCCGACTGAAAATATATCTTAAAATAAATTTCTAGGGACTCTTTGGAACTCTTTTGCTGAGCATTCAGCTGTTGCGATTGCATTATCGCCATTACGTTCAGAGTTTCTCTTCGACGCCGTCCCTCAGTTTCGATAATGGCTGCCATGGATGCCTGAATTTAAATTACTGCTGTCGTCAACTTATGACCATAGACGGGATGACTATTTTAATTCAGTCATGCAAATGAAAAAAGTTGATGAAACTTTACCCCCCGGCTGTATGGCTGCTCTTGCTGGGTGCTGGAAGCAGCTGGTTGGATGGTAAGCAGGAGTCTTCGCGCCAAATACTCCATGAGGACGTGTGTCTGATAATTCTATCTAAAGCCCTGGGGGTGAAATTTATGAGAGGTTAAAAAGGGGAGCGTGGCTATTCCAGGTGGTCCTACTCAGCTGGAAGAATGGAAAAAGAATAAAACGCGGGACATGTTTCGAAAAAACTCAGAGGGGTTGTCGGTTGGGAAGCCAACATTACCGATCGTGACATCTGATTTATTAATTTAGGAAGTTCAAGTTAATAAGTGAACTAAAGTTGAAGGCAGTTGAGGTTTTGCTGTTGTTTTAATTTAATCCGAAAATTATACATAATTACAGAATACATTTTCTGTGCAAGAAAAACGTAGTTCAGTGACCAGGACCCTTCGAGGTGCTTTCTTGGAAAGATTAAGTATTAATAACCCTTCAGTTGAAAGAAAGTTGTCTGCATAGCAATGTAAACTCAGGAAATTAATTGATATTTTGTGCTTAAGAAATACACACGCAAATTAATAGCTTTCTGATGGATATATTGGCTTTTATTTTTTTATTGCATTTGACGTATAGTATTGTGGACCATTACTGACTGTTGCTGAACATTTAAAATGCTATTTTCCCTTTGTAGAAAAGAAAAATTCCGTTTTTTCCTTTTTTGAATTATTTTTTCTTCTGCTAAAACATTTACGGTTATATGTTTATTGAATGTGAGAAAGTAAAAGCTAAAAATTTTATTAAAGAAGTTCATGGACTTAATAATGAAATAGCAAGCTCATCAGATGAGCTGGGTGCTTCCAAAGCAAAACTTTTAAGTTCTATGTACATCTGAAATGAAAATATATGAAAAAATTTCAATGTGAATGAAATCAGTTTATTATTTTCAAGCAACAACCAATTCGTAAATAAATTTTTTGTTGCCAAACCAGGAAACAAAGACATTTGACACGTCAGCTTAATACCTATACGTATGACGTCATGATTTAAATGTAATGTAATTTAACAACTTTTTCTCAATAGAAGAATTAACTTGACAATAACAAACCGTGTAAATTGTCCTAGCCTGAAACAAAAATGCTGCCAACAGCAGCTATTTATTTAAAATCCTGACATTAACGAAACATTTTCGACATACAATGATGTCATATGCAATCCCGTGCTTTCTACAACGTCAGAACACATGACCTTATATTTTAGGGCCGTTCTCTGTTTTTCCACATAAATTAAGTTAGATCCTACAATAAATCTTGCGAATTCTGATTGGAATGGTCTTCTGGCGAATGACTGGATCTTCAAAATGTACGGAAGTGTGCATATATCTCACTGCTTCCAATATTTATTTTCGCAATATATCATTCGAACGCATGGTATTGTATTTTCGTTTTTATTCAATTTTTGAATGAATTCGTGAAAATAATACCTTTTTTGTGTGTGTCCTTTATTTTATGTGCAGTATTTGAAATTCATATGCGACACGAAAAATAGAATTTTTTATAATATTCTCACTGAAAGAAAAGAAATGAAATATTCATTTATTTATGACAAAAAAGAGAGGTATATGATATTGAAATAAAAATATCTCTGCGAAATGATTGCTGTGTGGTTTGAGAATTCCAGGCTTCCTCTACGCTTGTTGTTTGAATATCATTTAAATCTTGCTGCATATATTGGAGCAGCATTCCTAAAAAGGTAATATGTATGTCCTGTGTGAAGAAGTTCTGTACGAAATAACCATCACCCCCCCCCCGAACAAAAAGTGGAAAGAAACATAGATTTTGGTAGATTTTATGAAAATCTATATCGCTATATAGATAATAGCAAGAAACATCTACAGATCTTATGTCAAAAAGAGATCTGTGTCAACTATTATTGGATATGCATGCAGATTTTGTAAACTGTACGATTATATAGGATTCTTTCCATCTAATTTTGTATATTATCATATCCTAGTTTTATACGTTCATATATATTTAAGTTATTCAAAGTTACAAGTATTTAATTAATAATAATAAGTAATAATTACGACTATTTACGTTATTCAATATTTGATGGCTCTAGGTACCGTTGTTTTTTCACATCACGAGAAACATGCATACATTCATGCAGATTCTTCATTATTTAATTTCTTTAAATGTAATAGAAGGAGATAATATTTGATGGCAACAATTTGAAAAGTGATACAGCCTTTTAAAGACTTCAGCGCTAACTGCCAAAACGAAATTAGTAGCCCTTTGGGCTGAAAATGAAAGTGCCTGAATTCAAATTCATTTTGCATCATATTTTTCTATTCGATAATTACCTCTCTTTAAATTATTCTAAATGGAAAAATTTTCTTCCAACATATCGGAGAAAATATAACAAAACTTTGAAGCATTTTAGTGGTGTCTTAATACATGATAATACATTTTCTGGAACTGCTAATTTTAAAAGTTATGCTTAGTTTCCTTGACAATGCCCGCACGTGATATTTTAATCTACCCTTCAAAAACAGCTTGCTAATATCGAATTACTCGGTAATAATCACTTTTGGCCAACTGTACATCCAGACTTTTCTTACTAATTGCATAACGTTAGCGGATTCGTCTTATCTCCAGAAAAACTCGTCTTTCCTCGCAGATGGTAACAAACACGTGCCATCTGCTTTGCAGCTGAGAAACACGTATTAGAAACAGGATAATTCATATAATTTATATCAACTGATTACATCTTATTTCATAGCATAACTTGTCTATATAGCTAATATTCGACATATTACGTTTCGTAATATTGTAGCGTAGCTAGTATTTATTATTTTCTGAAGAGCTTACGAGGACCATTAACAACTGGCGCCTTTCTGTAGAGTCTGTACCTATTTGCGACAGGTGTGTTAAATTTATTATGATCACTTAGATATTACTAATGCTGATATATTGCCGACGTTTCTAATTTAGTAATCAATCAGTTATGACACTGGCTTGCTAGCCATATGGTGGTGATGGAATTGTGCGTCTCCCTCACTGTGTAACCACAAGCTGTGTAGTGTTCGTAACAACTCGTAATGGTTGTTTAGTGTTAAGGTTCTTTAAACCGTAACAATAAACTGAAGAAGTCAATTTATTGTTACGGTTTAATGTACCATTTGTAGTAATTTTTGTATTGCGTAAGTTGACCAGATTGATTAAATTTTTAGTCCAATTTGCCCAGAATGGCGGTTAATTTCATTTTGGCATTTTGCGTTGGTTCAATATAAACGGCGTTTCCCTTTTTAAATTGTTGCCAGCAAATATTAGATCCTTACATTATGCTTAAAGAAATTCAATAACGAAGAATCTGCATGAATGTATGTATGTTTCTCACACTGTGAAAAAACAACGGTACTTAGAGGTATCAAATTTTCAATAACGTAGTCCTCCTCTCGAATATGGGCATCTGGAAGCCCAAATTTGGAATTTGTTTTATTATCTGTTTCATATTTTGTAAACCTTTAATGAATTTTTGATTAACAAACTCAACAATTTCAAAGCGAGCAATGGCAACACTGTACGAAAAAAAATTATCTCCTGCACGCGAGACTGTGTATAGGAAATTCTAAAGGTATGTTCTTTCTTAATTATTTTGTGATATCGCTGCTGATTTGAATTTTGTGGTTTAAGTGCGATTTCCCTGTCAAAATTAGAAATACTAGAATATTCAAAATAGTTGTAGTGTAATGTTCGTGCTAGTTGTCTTCACAAATGAATATAACTAAAGCTAATTTTTTGACCTCACGTTCCTTGCTAATATATGACATATCTGTAAAACCCTGTTTCTTTGATACAACACGAAAATTTACGTAATAGGATATATTATTAATTATAATGATAATAATAGTAGTAATTAGTAAAGGTATTTTTTATCATCATCGTCTTCGTCGTCATCAGCATCATTATCATTTAATAGTAATAGTTTAGTAATCATAGTAATAGTAAAAGTAGTAGTACTTATCTTATTACTACTCTATTGTAATTGTTTTCCATTAAAGGTGTAGCATGTTATCTGTATGGACATCAGCTTTACTCACGATTCTCAGGTCTCACAATTTTTCTAGCATGAGATTAAAAACAGTTTTTTCCGAAAAACAAATTGTTGAACTTTTCAAACGATATTTCACTACTTTCTTTATAGACACTAAACTGTATTTCTCTTCAACTGTAGAATTTTTTTAATAGCATTGTGTATCGTAAAAATATAATACTTTTTCGCCTAAGAAAATAATTATTGCATATAAAGCATAAAATATATAGTGCGTATACAAATAACGTATCAGAGTGCAATGTATATATATATATATATATTAATTTTTCGCTTTTTATTTGGCGAGTCTAGTATGGTAATCCATTTTCAGTAGCTAATAATTATTCAATATAAAGCATAAAAATATATAGTGCGTATACAAATAACGTACCAGAGTGCAATATATTAACCTTTCACTTTTTATTTGGCGAGTCTTGAATAGTAATCCATCTTCAGTAGCTCAGTATTTACTCAGTCATTGTGCAGCGCACAAGAGTATTTGCTTAAGAGGAGGGATGCATTCGTGAAGTATTTTTTGGGGGAAATTTTTTGTACTGATGTTGCGGTTGCGCTTAAGGGGCACGCAGAAATACACATGCGCCAATCAGTTCTTTGAGAAAGAAATCGGGTCAAACTACCCGTGCTCTTTGATTCATCCATTGGTCACTGGTGAGCCATAAAGCATTTTGACTTAGCATTCCCAGTTTTCCAACCACTGTTCAGTTTCGTTTGTGTTGAGTAACTGGGACTATGTTATATTGTACCACAAACAAATTTAAAGCACGTTTTATAATTACTGTAGTCAAATTTAAGAAAGTATAGAATAAAATCGTTTTGTAAAAAGAAATCATATTGTAGCATATTTTTGTATTCCATTTTAAAAGAAATTCAGAAACTGAATAAGAAGTTTTTAAATATATCGAAAGCTGTGTGGGAAAAAAGTCCAAATGGTTAAAATAATTAACAAAAAACTGTACTCTTGCTTCTAGCAGCCAAGTTATCTAACTTCCTTTGCAATATATTTTATATTTGTTTCTTTTTCTCTCATCGGGGAAGACTGAATTAAGAATGTCTGTTTTTGCATTATGATATTTTGTCTGCATTATCTCTCTTATGATTTTTGTACGGAGGAAAAAATTCAGTTTAAGCGTTCTGAAGCTATGAAGGTGTAAAAAAAATATAATCCACTAAGAGATCATTTATTAAAATAAAAAAATCTGAAAGGTTTCAAATTTTAAATTACGTCCAAAGGGGCGTTTTTTTAACATTTTGTATTTTACCTTTATTTATTAAATATCATGTTCTTCGCACTTAAAGTAGAAAATTCAGTTCAAGAGCAGTATCGCAAAATAATTTTAAAATGAGCGTATCTTTAGATTTTCCGATACAGAGTCTCATGCGCTGAAGATAAAAAATATTATTTTTTCCGTACAGTGTTGCCATTGCTCGCTTTGAAATCGTTTAGTTCGTTAATCAAAAATTCGTTAAAAAATATTATTTTTTCCGTACAGTGTTGCCATTGCTCGCTTTGAAATCGTTTAGTTCGTTAATCAAAAATTCGTTGAAGGTTTACAAATATGAAATCGATAATAAAACAAATTTCAAATTAAAATTAGGGCTTCCAACATGCCCATGTTCTATGGAAATTTACATTATTGAAATTTTGATGGCTTTTAGGTACCGTTGGTTTATCACAATGCGAGAAACATACATACATTCATGCAGATTCTTCATTATTTATTTTCTTTGGCAACAATTTGAAAAGTGAAACAACGCTTATCGTGAATCAATGCAAAATGCCAAAACGAAATCAGTAGTTCTTCTGGGCCCTTTGGACTAAAAATGGAATTTATGAAATAGAGCAACATTTTGTGTATGCTATGTTTAAATATGCTATGTGATGTTATGTAAGTCTTTCGCTTTTGAGAAAGGTATCTTCCATTTTGCTTACATTTAAAAAAAATATCTTTTTGTTATCTTGCAAATTTGTAAGAGTTTATACCTCACTAAAAGATCTCCTTCTCAAGCAGACACGATTACTCTGAAATGAGATATGGATATGCGATTTTAGTAAAATATTGTTTTCTAATTTTAATCCTCCAAAAGGCAAAATTTCACAAATAAGTTTCAGCTTTGTCAACCCTCAACAAATCCAGAAGATGAAAACACGACTTTTTTCTTATTGAAAACGTACTTGTTAACTAATGTTTTAATGTCCTTGTCTTTCTTCCTTTTATCCGAGTGGCGATATGAAAAATAATTCTTTTTTTATGATTTTTGATTACTCTCAGAAAACACGCGCTGTTGAATAGCAGTATTAATAACGTAATTGCTTTCATTAAGTAAAAACGCTTACCTATTGATCACTCTAAAAACCACCTTTCTTTGTGAGACAACCAAATCACCGGGGAAGGCAAAAAAATTCATTAGCATTATATTTTTTAGGTCATAATACTTTACTTAAAGATCATCCTCTAAACCCGCATATATATATTTCTTTTTCTATCTTTTTTTTTCCTCTCCTCATTTCTTACGCCTTTGTATTAAATCTTTTGGGGAGTTTTGGGGGCCTTTAATTTTGGTGATTCTTAGAGAATTTAGGAGGTAAAGAAAGGGGGTGGCGAAGGGGGAGATTATGGTGTTTCAGAGGATTGCGGGTAAATGACCCGATTGATAGAGCCCCAAGAGAAGTAAGTGATTTCTAAAGGCATTATGGACAATAGGGGGAGGTTCCCAAATATAAATCAGGAAAATTCACTTCTGCTGCAGAATTGCTTCGCGAAGTCTGATCTAAAAAATTCTTTGTATTTATTGCGTTGCTTTTAAGGGCACAAGAGTTGAAGTTTTGATAAAATTCTATTCCATTTGAACGCTAAAAAATTCTAAATTATTTGCCGGAATATTACTTAATAAATCTGACTTACATTTTCATATTCGTGTTATAAATAGATCACATGTTAGAAGTGATTTTGTGTCTCTCTGCCTTTAAATGATTGTTAAACTAGAAATTTTGAATGCAGGGTTTCCTTTATTTAATCAGTTTTGAATTTTTCATCGCCAGTCTAATTTTTGATGGATTTAAATGATAAATGAGGATACTGATAACTCTGAGGATATAACTGCATTTAAATGATAACTCTCTGAAGTTTTTTTTTCGCTTGTTGTTAATAATATAAATATATAGTTAGAGTTATTTATAAAAGAATCGAAAACATTTTCATGAAATAGTTGAAATTCTGAATCCGCATAACGTAAACAGATAAAATCAGTTTTAAAATTTACCAACTTTAAATAGATTTCTTTTTGAATGTAAAAGTATGAATTAAACTTGACTAAATATTGTTCTTTCTTATTGCTCTTAACTAAATTAAGAACTTACCACATAATAAAATTTTTAAAAATAATTGAAAGCTCACTTATTTGACTTTTTGAGTCAGAATTATATAGACCTCCTTAATGAGTAATTGGTGAGTAATTAAGAGTTAGTAAGCTCCTGCACTCTGTAACGCAGTCTTGACTCTGCGTTAGAACAAGCGCTTCAATAAAGCTCTGAAAAATTTACGAATTCAAAAATCTCCTTTGTTTTAAACTATGCACGAAATAATGAACTATATATTTATTTTACGTGATGGTTACATTTTTGAATTCCGCAACTACTAGCCTGCTTTGCTTTATCTTACTGAGCAGTTTTAGTTTAGCCATGAAAACTTCCCGTTTTTCAGCCATAAATCTACCTGAAATGTTTTAGCTTTTTCAGACGATTTATCTAAACAAAATTTGATCTAAAACTTTTAATGGGCTTGTATATTTATGTTCCCCATTACTGTATGACATAGCCCGAAACGTGTTGATGAAGTGGACTGACATAGAAAGGAAAAAAATGATTTTTCTTTTCTTGTAAAACCAACTCCTCTTTTCTTTTTCGGCTGTCTGTTTTTAAAGACCACTGGAAATTTAATGCGAAAGATAAATGTCAAAAACAAACAGGTGAGAATAGTGGAAGCGATGCTTGCATGGCTTTAAAAAATGTGAGTGTTGTTCAGATGCAGTTTATTCACGATATAGGTACTCGTTCTTTCTTTTTCCCGGCAATAAAATTGTTCTTTTGGCATTCGTTAGCTGAAGATGGATGTGGATTATATAGGCGATTTTTCCTATTAACAGCGACGGTAAAGAAATCAGTACAAATTCTTGCTTCGAATTTTTTTTATCTTGATAACTTTTCGTGCTGGGAATATTTGGCATAATGGCATGTTAAAAGAACAGTTGGTAATCTAAAATTTTTAGTGATTTTTTTATTGGCATTACTGCCTTACGTTTATATTTTTTTCCATTTACACACAAATATGAAAATACGACTTTGTAATTCTCCAGAGACCCTGCAGTACGAATTTCTGAGAAAAGCGCACCGAATTTCAAAACAGACCGAAGTACTACTACCTCCTACTACATGAAAAACGTTCACACCGATAAAAATTTCTCATACTGAAGTTAATCCAGAAAACATAGAACCTATATCTCACAACAATTGACAACTGATAATTTCTCAATATTTTTAGGAAATATCCAGCTGCGGCAAGGTAACTTCCCCGCAAAGCCGGTTTTAGGTTTGAACGAAAATGGCAAGGGAAGGCAGGGTTACCAGATTTGCCGCGAAATCGCCCATTTGGCGGCGAAATTGGGGATATGCTATAGGCGAATGAAGAAAACTCTAGAACAAATTCTTAACGTTTTGACCCAGAATGTTCTCAAAGGCAGGCCAAAAGCTATATAAACGCTTCCTGTACGCGGAGTAGCAGTGAATCGTCGAGTATATCGTGGAGTGTATCATTAGTGCATCGTCAAGTATATCGAGGAGTGGTATAGTCGAGTTTTATCTTGAGTCCGTTGAGCTCCGAGAGTTATCGACCGAGTCGGGAGCTGTACTTAGTGTTTTGCCGTGAAGCTGCTTTCACCGTTATAGCCTGAAGGCTGTGTTGCTGATTGTTTCAATGTGTCTGTCGTAGTTTTCCTACGACTGTAAACATGTTTTAGAACTGTCTTGAAAAATACTGGCTAATAAATTGTGTTTTCATTCTTCGTCAAGTGTTGTCGTCAATAGCTCCAAATCCACGAACCTGTACAATGCAACAATATTAGTCGCAACGCCATCCCTCTAAAAATGTAAATTTTAGGAGGTAAAAACCTATTTGTTGTAAGAAGACTTAGTGAAGCAACAACTGATCTGTAACCTCGCGAGGGATTTGGGAATAGAAGCAGAGTGGTGGAAGATCTTTGGACCGTTCCCCCGAAGTATTCTGCTTCAAAACAGGGGCAGAACTGAGTCATGCTTTTAGCTATAAGTTGCCCAAGGCCTGTTCAAAGGACGGACGCAGCACTACATTCCTCACCATGTTAAAATTCGTGGAATTTGTTCTGATGTTATTTTAGACAAGTGGAATGAATCACAACAACGGATCTATAATCGTTTGAATGTTTCCAGGAAGACGGGAGCCTTAGACCCCTGTCTCAAGACTCTAATCTCTGAGAGAAGTAAGCTTTAGAACGTAACATTTCAAACCTTGAACTTTTTCTAACGAAAACTATCCCTACTGGATCGTCAACAAGTATCATCAAAACTGGGATCAAAACTGATGGCTGCCCAAATAGTAATGGAAACATCCCAATGTTTCCATTACTATTTGGGCAGCCATCAGACAGTAAAACTGATGGATCTCAGTTACTACCCCTTATAAGATCGGTATTGTATTTAATGAAGGCTGACTGCCTAGTTAATATTGAGATCATAGGCTTTATTGCCTTCCACTACATGACTGGTTGTGTTTTTTATGCATCAGTTTTGCAAGTGTTATCGATCCATGTCGTGTGTATGGTCAACGTACCGATGGAGGATTTGGCTGTTTATCGCAAAGTGCTACACGGCAAGTGTCCAGCTATCAGAACGGGGGAGGATGTTTCTTTGCTACTAGTATCAAGAAAAAGTAGTAAAATAAAATTGTTGTTGTGTTACTGTACGTTATCCAAAAATTTTAAGTTCAGTTTTTCAAATATTATTTAAGCCTAATTTACATTCAAGCGTCAAATTCAGTAAATATAACATAAAGTATTAAAATCTCTTTTAAAATTTGGCTTGTGTTAAATGATCTTGAGGTGTAGCTTGAGCCGTCTGGTCATATTTAAAGTAAGCTGAGCAGATAAACTGTATCAGATTCGTTTCAGTTCATGATATTTTCAATTCACGAGATATATATATATATCAATATGTAACCCAGTTCTCAAGTCGAGAAAAGTCTGTATGATAACGGGTATTGGTAGATACAAGATATCCACACTAATATTTTGATGTGAACATATGGCTATATTTTAGCATTGTTTTGATGTTGATTCTGAATGAAAAGACTAAGCGAAAAACGATATGCTTGCTTCCCTACACAAGGATTTCTTTTTACCCCAAAGGCCGTCAGCCCAGAAGAGCTATTAATTTCGTTTTGGCATTTTGTGCCGTTTCACTTTTCACATTAATTCCAGGGCGTGAGACTGTGAATCGGAAATTCAAAAGATATGCATATTTTAAAATTATTTTGCGATATTGTTGTTGAATTGAATTCTATAGTTTAAGTGCAAAGAATTTATATTTAATAAAAAAAGGTAATACACAAAACGTTTAAAAAAGCCCCTTAGGACGTAATATAAAATACGAAAGCTTTCAGGTTTTTTTAATTAACATTTTATATTATGTATTTAACATTTTGCTTTACATATGAATTTGTATTTTTATCATACAAATATTTTTTCAGATTTTTTTAATTAATTAACATTTTGTATTACGCATTTAACATTTTACTTTATATATGAATTTGTATTTTTATCATATAAATATTTAAAATTTGTTTTGGCTATAAAAATATTTCTTTCACATGTATTTGTGTTTTATTACGTAAGTATGTAAGTCTTATTAGATTTTTGTTGGAAAAAAAAGTATTAATATGCTTTTTTTTGTTCTAGGTAAGAATTTTGATGCTTTTCTGGTACTATGATGATGTAACATCTTTTTGCTTGTTTCTAAAGTAAGATATATTATTATAATTGAATATATAATTATATTATGATAATACAAGCCATGTGTGAACATTTGTGCAAAGTATTATGTGCTGTGTACAAAGTACTATGTGTGCTACAGAGGATATTTCTCATTTTAAGTAAGTTTGACAGAAAGTTTTATTCCAAACATTTCTTTTTAATTCTGTATCGAAATCGTTCTAAAAATGTGTAAACACACTTTGTAATTTTTGTAAATAATAATTTTTAGAAATGAATAATTTTTAGCTGATCTAATGTACATTTCGATAACGATAATCGAAGCGATAACGACTTCTCGATGACTGGCAAAAGCTTCGAAACTTGCCAGGACAGGAATTTTTACATTTTGCGTAGTGAAAACAATTACACCTAATATTATGTGGCAACAAAAAAAAAAAAAAAAAAAAAAAAAAAAAAAAGATAAAGCAATAAATGGGAGTAAAATATATCTCGTGTTTCACAAAAGAAAAATAAAATAAAAGCAGCGGCGTGTTAAAAATAGTTTTTGTTTAATTATTTGACTAATCTTATAAAGATTTATAATAGATGGATGCAATTCATAAAGTGATAGCTGAAAATCATGAGAGAAAAGTATAAGCTGATCTTTCTAATTCACCTCTTATGTCTGTAATTTAAAGAATGTAGTTATAATAAAACCTTTGTTTGGACACGTCTCTGTCAAATTTGCAGAAAAAAATAAACCCGCTGTGCTCTTGTTAAATCCTGTTCTACAACAAATGAGGCATTGTTAGTTGCTAGACATCTCGACACAAGACAAAAAAATAGAATTCTGACAAACCAGTGTATTCATTAAGAGACCTCTACAATCCATCGAAGGAAAGTAAAAGGCCAGAGGGGAAAAAAAAAAAAAAAAAAAAAAAAGAATTTCAAACATATTTTCTGTTCATTTCAAGCTTTTCGATATAGCTGTAGCTAAAAATATTTTGGTACTTCGAAAGCGTGCATTTTTCCCCCCTCAGAAAAAAAAAATTCTCGTTTCATGCTTGGTAGTTCATTAAAATATATTTAAAAATATTAATTATTAAAGCTAGTTGAATTTAGATGGTAAAAAAAAGGTATTGTTTTTTAAGCCTTACTGACAAAAGGGAAAAAAAAATTTTTTTTATATGAAAGAGTGAAATTATTCAAAAGATATATCTGAACAACTGTTCTTTGTTAGTACAAGTATTCACCTAATTAAAAGGCATTTGATGTTGGCTCTGTTGCCATACTGCAAAACTAAATCTTTTCATTGTGTCTTTTAATGCTTTCTTTCGAACCATTCCTTGTACAATGCATTATGAAGCAATTAGCTGGAGAAGTGGAGTTTTTCTGAAACGAATTTTTTCAGGAAGAATTAATTTCTACCTTGAGTATTTTATTAAATTCATTAATAAACTGGTTTTGATAGTTTTTATTTCTATGTAATAACGCAAAGCAAATATATTATTGAGAGAACTTCTTGTATTAAGTTAATTTTTAAAATAAGATTTTAATTAAGTAATTCGCAGATTTCTTTTTTATCTTTAGTGATGTTCTTTTAATTATTTATGCATTACATTTAATTCCAAAACATGTTTTTAAATGTATTTCTCAATACCGCTTGCTCTTATTGTGTTAAAAAATAACATCTTTCCAGTGCAAACGTCATGATAATTTTAGCAAATTTTATACTTTTTACGTGTGAAAAAATTTTTGTTTTTTATATTTATTATTTATTTTAATAAAGGAAAATAAATACATTAATCTGAATAAATTTCTAGTGATTTCTACATTATGTATGCAAGAAATTTTTATTACAAAAGCGTTTTTTTAATGTTAAAAAATGTGTAGTAAAGTGAAACTCGATATTTGGTAAAGTGAAACATTCAAATTGAAAAGACAGAAAGCTTCTTCTCTCTTCTAGCTATGTATAATTAAGTTTTTATTAAATTTATTTACGCATTTTTTAACTTGAAACGCAGAAACCGATAACAGTGTATACGTCATATTTTTAAGAAACTTCTAAAATATTTAGCATTTATTTATTTACATATGACATACAGATTGACCTATAATCTACAACAAATATGCAGCTTATAGGCATTGAATAAAAAACAGTTGCATACTGTAGATAAATCTATTCTGCTTCGTTTATCTTGCGAGTGAATACCTTAGCCGTAACTATTATTTTTCCTCTAAAAATAGACTAAACAAACACAGTGATATTATGTATACTTCTCCACTTAAAACACTGTCACCTAACACTATGCTCTGTAATTTACTATATGCAGTTGGTCACATTCTTCAAGATTTCTGTGAACCACCTTATTATTTTATGTGATTATTTATTCTTGAGGACAGTGATTTCCCCTCCCCCTTTGGTTGCAAAGTCAAACGAGAAGTCTAATTTATAAATATTATGTATATTAAATCAGAATAAAAAACAAGAGAAAAGTATATAAAAGAACTAAAAATATCTGAAAGTTTTCAGATTTTATACGTTCAAAGGGACTTTTTTTAACGTTTTTTGTGTTACTTTTATTTATTAAATAGTATGCACTAAACCATGCACTTAAACCATAAAATTCAATCCAACAGCAGTATCGCAAAATAATTTTAAAATGAGCATATCTTTAGAATTTCCGATACACAGTCTCGCGCGCTGGAGATTTTTTTTTTTCCCGTACAGTGTTGCCATTGCTCACTTTGAAATGGTTGAGTTTCTTAATCAAAAACTCATAAATGCTGCCGGTTATTTCGTTTAATGATACTCATTAAATCAGATAAATGAGACGGCTCGCTTGAAATTGACAAACAAGAAGTTTCGTTTTAGGCGTAAACCTTTTATTTCAATTATTTGCAACAACCCGTTTCATTACAAACTCATATCTATTTTAAAAATCTTTAAACTACTGTTCTAATCATAGTCTCGCGATAAACTGAGGCATTGCTACTCTTTTTCAAACAAAGTATTAACTGAGGTAATTTACTTACCATACCATAAGTGGTGCAGCAAATGCTCTATAAAATATGGAATAGATAATGAAAACAAATTCCAAATTTGGGCTGCCAGATGCCCATATTCGGGTGGAGGATTACGTTATTCAAAATGTGATGGATCTAGGTACCGTTGTTTTATCACAATGTGAGAAACATGCATACATTTAAGCAGATTCTTCATTATTTAGCTTCTTTAAATAGTATAATACTGGGCGATAATATTTGGTGGCAACAATTTTAAAAGTGAAATGCCGTTTATAGTGAAACGCCACAAAATGCCCAAACGAAAGTAATAGCCCTTAAGACACTGTTACGTATAAAATCTGTCTCTTAATTTCGTAAGACGCTGACGCGTTTTCGCCTCCTTTTTATATATTCTGTTTTTTTTTTTGATTGGTTTACGATAGTATTTTTCCATCTTTCTGCAATAAACAAGCTTAACATTTTCTTAGGCATGGCCCGATTAACTTGCGCCCGACCCAGGTAGTCGGGGATTGACTGTATGTAGGTACTTGTATCGCTTACTTTGTATAAGAATCATGGTTTTCATTTATTATGAAATGGCACAATATGTTGCTCTTTTTAGAGCAAATGGAAAGGCAAATTAAAGTAGACTTAAGAGACATCGCAAATTAAGTTTTAAAATTCATCTTATATATTGTAAAGGTCTTGTATTCTTAGGAAGCAAAAAATACAGACTTTAAGAAGACTATTGAAGAATTATCTTCCAGTCTTCTGGAACAAAACAAAAGCCAGAAGAAGGGTGTATAAGCCCTTTTTAGTTGAAAAGAAAAAAGTAACAATGACCCTACTTGGGTTTACACAAGCCAACACTTCTGGCTAAACTTAAATGCCTAATGTTGAACTAAAATGTAACAGATTAGCCTAACGGTTTCCAGGGGAAAGTAACGCTCGGGAAAGGCTCTGGTTTGTAGAAAACAGGCGAGACGAGCCTATTCGCTAGAAGCGCTCAACGCCGTAGAATCAAATCGCTAATCAGTCACGGTATAACGTAGCCTGAAGGAGGCAGATCACAATGTAAAATTAACTAGCGTAACCTTCGCTTAAACAGCACTTCTTTCTCCCTCAATCTGAATAAACGCTCGCTATATCATTTACATTCTGGCATTAAAAGAGAATGACAGAAAAGCACTAAAACTTAAAATGAACTATTAATTAAAAATAAATAGATAAATTCTCACAATATATTTATGGTAAACTAAAATCAAGACAGTTTCACCTATTTCTTTGTTTTAAAAAAAGGGATCTAGACAATATTTCAGTGAAAATATAACACTGAAAAGCGATGTTTTTCAGAACTCTTCTGATCGATTTCAATTAAAATACGCATTTCTGGTCAGGCTTTTTGGAAATTTAGTATCCAATACCTCAGTCTTAAGCATTAAATAATAAATTAATAATAGCATAAATGTATTAACGGGGTATTATCCTTTGAACTGGGATATACAAAAGCCATCTTCCTAACCTCAATTCTGGGAAACTAATGCGTTAGATATTTCGCTTTTTGGCATCCTTTCATTGGCGAAAATTAAAACGAGAATGCTTCCCAATTAGTCGCCAAGCGTTTATTACCCATTGCAGCGAACAGGGAAATGGCGGTCCCGGGTGCCATGGGATGAGCTTAAATCTTATGAATATTAATAATAGCTGTTCGCTAATTAATACTGGGCTAATTAATTTCCTTAATGGATGATTGTGAAGCTCTTCCCTCGGGGCATTTTATCACGGATATAATGGACCGGTGTGTATCTAAACCTGAAATAAGATACTATTACGGTAGTAGCAGCACCGTCGTGGGAGTTCAAAAATTTAATAAAAAAGAGAAGTAATTGTAAAAACAGAAATTAATCTTCGCCGTGGGGGGAGTGAATTTCTCAACTAATGATTATTCATCAGTTCAGGCATTCTTCGCCCAGTATGTATGTAAAAGCGTTCTTTGGTAGTTAATTTTATGCTGGAATTGTGAATGGGGGATTATTAGGCTTTGCTGCGGTGTGTAATGAGGTGTTTTGTGACAGGGGAATATATCTGTAAGTTATATCGTTCAAACACATTTTACGAATATTAATTGGTAAACTCACGAAAGGAGTGAACGAGATTCCTGCAAGAAATGAAAGCAACCTTTACGAAAAGTCTATATAGAGACTGATAGAACTCTATAGAAATTCCTGTGGAACTTCATAGGTAATCTTATATAAAAATTCTTCTCTAATATTCTATAAACTAAAAAATTCTCTAATCTTCTACTAAAAAATTCTCTAATCTTCTATAAAAGTTCTTCTGTTATAATTATTCTTCTCTAATCTTCTATAAAAATTATTCTCTAATAATTCTTCTTCTCTAATCTTCTATAAATGTTCTTCTTTAATAACTCTTCTTCTCTAATCTTCTATGAAAGTTCTTCTCTAATAATTCTTCTTCTCTAATCTTCTATGAAAGTTCTTCTCTAATCTTCTATGAAAATTCTTCTCTTCTTCGTAAAATTCTAAAGAAATTTTATAAGGGTTTTACAGAACTCTATAGAAATAACTCTATAGAAATAAACGTGTTGCTGTTTGTAGCGTATCTCTGTAGCATATCTCACACTTGTCTGACAATAACATCACAACGAGCTCACGAAATTCATAGTGAAGGAGGCGACAGGTGCAGGGAGTGAACGATTGCTCCTGTCGTTGGCAAGAGTCTTCAGCACCATACAGGTGACAGTATGACTTTGCTCAGTTCCACCCCCCAAGTTTTGATGGAGAGCGCCCCAGGGAACGGATTCGGGAGTTTCCCACCTCTCTTTCCCTACCATCAGTATCTCGAGAGGACTTCCGGCTCGCCGCATATTTAGAGTGCCCCCATGTTTCACGGACACTATGCATTTGCAAACATCCATGCCTTCTCCGGAATTCGAACCGGGGCCGACGGCAGTCAGAGTCACTAACCACTATCCCGGTCGAGCGGCTCAGTACAGGTAAATCGGTTAAGGGTTATTTCCATAGATTGGACGACTTCTTCAGGCATTTTTGAAATGTTTCAACAACTGAATTGCTTATAACTTGAACAAAACACAGGAACGTTGCAGCAGAACGACGTCGCGGAGTATTTTGAAATGGTGTTAAGAATCATCAGCATTACTAGTAAATACTGCAATCCAGAATTATTGCACTTTTAATTGCTTACTATTTAAAAAGCACTAATTTTTTTTTATTAATTGGAAATTTTAGTTCTGTTACCTTCCTTCTGCTATTTATACTTTCAAACACTACTAGTTCATGTTTTTTCTTAAATAGTGCTGACATGTATGTTGTTTGTTAGGTTATTATTTCATTTTAGATATGAATATTGGGAAGTTACTAGATTTATGTATATTTTTGATCTCATTTATTAACTACTTTATACTGTGTTTCATTTGCATATCTTGGAGATATAGAAGTTAATGATTATATTTTTTACTGTGAAACGCGAATAAATTTATTTATACTTGAGTTCAGGTAAAGTACTGATTATGTCTCCTTCCTCACCTAGTGCTTCTGTAGCGTAATTCAAATCGCGTCCGGTTGGAAATTGAAAGATCCGGATTTTCAATCTTGGTGGGGCCGTCACCGATTTTCACACCTATTTCAGCTCTGAGAAAATCTAAAAAGTCTACACATAACTGAACTGACTATAAGGTGGAAGGATATATAGAGGGGTGGAAGGGACGATAGTTTGTTACCAGTGGAACTTGAGGTTTGGGTCCCCTCCTTCTCAGTCGCCCTTTAAGTGGAGAAGGGGGAATACAACAAATTTTTACCTTTCGTATCGCATGCCTTCAAAGGGAAGTTGGAAGCACGTCTGGCAAGTAAGCGGGAGGCCCGGAGACAGAATCTTGGCGAGGGCACTGTAGATTTTTTTCTTTTCTTGCTGCGATATAAATCTAATGACTCTGCAAACGTAGAGATATCTTTGCAGCCAACCTGTTCCACTTCCTATAATCTAATCGAGTTCGAAATATCTTCTGTATCTTATAAATGGGAAAACATTTTAATTCGTTGTCTGAATTCTGTTCTCTGAAATATTTTTCGTTGCATTTTCTTTTATCTCTTGTAATTATGAATTTAGTCATCAATTTATATCTTTGTAATCTACTGTAATCATCAAATTAGTCATCAGTTTATATCTTGTATTCTCTTAATTATCTCTTATAATCATCAGAAGAGCTATTAATTTAGTTTTGGCATTTCACGTCGATTCACTATAAACGGTGAATCACTTTTTGAATTGTTGCCACCAAATATTAAAGCACTGTATTATATTTAAATAAATTAAATAATGAAGAATCTGCGTAAATGTATGTAAGTATCTCGGATTGTGATAATACAACGGCACCTAGAGCCATCCAATTTTGAATAAGGTACATCTCCACCCAAATATGGGCATCTTCAAGCCCAAATTTGGAATTTGTTTTATTATTTATTACATATTTTGTAAAGCATTTATGAGTTTTTGGATTAAGAAATTTAATGATTTCTAAGCGCGCAATGGCAACACTTTACGAAAAAAAAAAAAACACATTTTTATCTCCAGCGCGCTAGACTGTGTATCGGAAATTCTAAAGATTATGCTGTTTTAAATATTTTGTGATATTGCTGTTGAACTGAATTTTATGGTTTAAGTGCGATACTTAATAAATAAAAGTAATCCCCAAAACGTTAAAAACGCTCTTTTGGGCGTAAAGTAAAATCCGAAAGCTTTCAGTTTATATTTTATCTTTATTATCGTCAATCATCAATTTATCTCTTGTAATCATCAGTTTCATCATCCAGCTTTGATAGTAAATATTAATAATCGTAACAGAACTTTTGGAAAGGTACAGACAATTGAACATAAATACTTAAATAGTTTAATAATAAAATGGGGAAAGCACCAAATTTACTTCTGCGTTACATTACTTTATTTTTTGCATCTATCATATTTTAACGTTAGCGTGTTATTAAAAAATATTAAAAATTGCAGCTAATCTTCCCTACCTCTTCCCCCTTTTTCTCCCCGTCCTGTCTTTCTCCTAAATTCGATTTGTATTTTTCAGATAGCCCGAAAAATTCCGAGGTATTTTCTTCAGCAATTCGTTTGAAAGCGAATCTTCAGAAATAAATAAATAAATAAAACAAATGAAGAGGAGAGAAATTGAAACTTCCGGGAGATATGGGAGACGAAAACATTGCACGTGACAAAACACTCAATTGTTTTCAGAAACAATGGATAAAATAAGAAACATTTTGTACGTCATTTCCACTTTTTCTTGAGTTCTATTAAAAATCGGGACAAATAAATCAGTTGCGAACGTATACGTCTTAATCGTTATTTTGGATTGGAAGATTTTATTGTGCGTGCGCCAGAAAGCTGGAGACTTTTCTTTTCATGAGTTTTCTAAATACAGCATATGCATTCGCCGCATTTTTTAAAGCATCGATGCAGATTAATACAATTATTTTAACTTTTACACTTTATCTTTTCTGGAGACGTTGAAGATCTCAAAGAGGACTTAATTTTAGCATCTTGTATCTTGCTGATTTAGTTACTAATAGCAGAATTTTGCCTTTTCATAATCTTATATTTGTTCTTACTAAAGTATCGCCACCAAAGTATTTTTTTACCTTCTAAAAATGCCTTGGAAATACAATATGGGTATATCGAACCTTTCCACCAGAAATATAGATTGGAACTTACAAGATCTTGTCTTCTTTGGGAGCATACAATCAGACCAGATCTCTAAACGACAGCTAGTAAATTTTAACTGTGTCTTATAAATACCACAGATACGGGGAAAGTGTGTAAAGAACCCAAATAAAGTTTAACAGACGGCACCAGCTTGTGCTTACAGAAGCCAACACTTTTGACTTAAAATCAAAGATAATGGGTAAACTTAAGGCACACGGAACCGATGATAGCATGACAAAATTTGTTTTACCTACATAAACAATTTATAGTTCTGGAATTTTCTATAAAAGTACTCGTATAGCTCTTCTCTGGATCAGAGAGCACAATCAGTAGTTACACTTCAGAATACTAAGAAAGTTAAACACAATGCAGTGCCAACTCATCTAACCAGCGAAGCTGACACGGAGATATTCCGTAGTCGACGTTGAAATGAACAACTGAGAAACTAATGCTCTCTCCGGTGTTTCATAGTTTTCCCTGGCTGCCGAGAAATCTCTAGTATCTTCCACCTCTCGAAATTACCGGAAGTCATACGAGTGCCGGATACGTTTACAGTTACATATAGGGATCAACTAGAATTATTCAATTACAATTCTAGTTATAATTATGCAGGGACCGGACCTAAACGTCGTCAAATTTCGCGACCAAAAATTATCGCCAAAAACCGTTTCCAGCTTGGCGATATCTCGCCAGGTTAGTGAGATAGTCATTAGTGAGATAGTTTTCCTCAATGTTAAATACATATGCACCTGTAATCTTATTTTTCTGGCAGAACATGATCGTCTCTTTCAAGCATTTCATGTTACATTATGCAATAAAATACTAAATGGAATTTCACTAAAATTATTTACATGTATACACAATTCGTAACAGTGCGATGTTTTCAAACTGCGATCTGCATCCGCAACGATTTCCGGCCTTTCAAATTTAACTACGCTTTCGAAAAATGCTAATTTGCGTTGCGTGCTTAACTTTTTGAAGCCAGTGTAAACATAGACCGCTTTTCTTACCGCTTCTTAAAAGGACCTTTTTAATAACATCATTTCCTGTAAGCTGATAATCTTAAAATATTTTTTCTCATATTACGTAATCCTTTACAATATATAATCCAGAACGCTGAAGAAAATTCGATCTTGATCAAGAAAATCCCAGGGCCGTTCAAGTCTGTCTGGAAAATTTTGTTACTTTTTTTTTCTTTCTGACACCATTTGTTACATTATTTTCTTCCTTCGGTACGTTCGTAACGGGTTCGTGTGGATTTGGAGGGAATAACGACGACAGCACTTGATGAAGTATCGAAACACACTTTATTGGCCAGTATTGTCAGGACAGCTCCAAAACACGATTTTACAGTCGTCGATGAACTACTATGAACGCGCTTACACGATCAGCAACACAGCCTCCAGGTTAACAGGCTATCACGACAGCTTCACGGCAAAGCACCAGAGTACAGCTCCCAACTCTGCTCGGTCGTTCTCGGAACTCCACGTACTCTCGATACTCTTCACGCTACAACTCGCGATGCACTCCACGACACGCAGAACACAGCTCCCAACTCTTCGGTTCAGTCGTTCCCGGAGCTCAGCACCCTCTCTCGACGATGCACTAACCGCGATACACTAAGAGACTCTTCGATGCACTCAACGACCCACTCGGCACTCGCTGCCCGGCTGTGAACTCGATCCACTCCGCACGGACTGACTAACTATCTGGCACTCTAGGCGAGGCACACACTGCGGACTAGCAGGGTTTATATAGCTTTCGGCTTATATTCGAGAACATTCTGGGCTAAACCGGTAAGAATTCGTTCCAGAAGGTTCTCCATCCGTCCATGGCATAGCGCCAATTTTGTCGCCAAATGGGCGATTTCTCGCCAAATGTGGCAACCCTAAACCTGCTTTGCGGAAAGCTATCTCACCGCGCCTCGACATTTCGTACTGATATAGATACTTACTTTATATCATCGTGAATGTCTGCAATAAATATACTAACACTAACTAACACCGATATACTAACACTGCAATAAATTAGCTACTCAGATGGTGCTAAGAAGGAAAAAATTCTGCAATTTTAAACCACAAAAGAAGCAGCAAAGTGGGTGACATTTCCGAATTATAGTCCTCTACATAGGCATCCCTTCCCTTAGGCAAATAGCCCTCGTGTGCTTTGCCATAATTAAATACACCACCCCAATGGCGAGCACTTGCTTTAAACGGCATTGACACTCCTAAGGCCAGAAGTGGTGGACATTTAGGCTGCCACCGTTACCTCCTATGAAGAGACAGACAATTTTACATCCATGCCTTCTCCGGCATTCAAACCTGGGCTCTTCGGTATTGCACTCAGGCTCACCTAACCACTGCACCATGTGGGCGGTCCTAATGTAGTAATTCTTCTAGTACTGAATTGTATTGCCTAATTGAGTTGCTGAGCCAAGTATTTGAGGATCTTCTTGTGTATAAAGTAAGTACGAGCTATTTTCCCTTTTGAAGTCCCCCAAGAATGCATTTCTTGCGATCTTTTCCCATGGAGGTAGCTTTCGAAGACCTCGTAGACCTTCTTTGGAAGCATAACTAGCATGAGACTTAAACCAAAAAGCTAAGCGACTTATCACTAGTTTCAGTGCGAAGAGATAGAAAATGTTAAGAGTGTAAAAGAACTTTTTATTAAAACTTAGAATTTAACAGAAGGCACATTTTGTGCTTACAAAACCAGCCAGAATTTAAGGAGTACCTCAAAAGTCATGAATTACTGTAATTAAATTTGAACTAAGTTAACAAACTAAGCTACCCAAAGGTTGCATAATAATAAACGCGCATGTTGGCTCAAACATAACACCGGCGTGACCAGCCTAATGGCGAGATTAACGCAACGCCGCATACAGGCTGCTACCTGAGAGATTCAACTAGTAACGTGTCCTTCAGCAGGCGGAACACGCTCTGATTCAATAGTCTAAACCTCATTTGAATGCACTCCCCCCCCCAAGAAAAAAAACGAGAAAGACAGACAAGCTATTGAACCTAAAAATAACTGGCTATCCTTACATTAAAAAAAATTAATTAAATAAGTTCTTAATAAATAAATAATTTAAAATAAAAAACTTAAAATAAATAAATCCTTACAGCTTTTCCATAGATAAATTCATTTTCAGTAAATTGCTCCGTATTTGACCATCGACAGTTCCTGCTGCGGGAGACGGCTTCAATGGGGTTTTGATTGTACCGAACTGAAGTCGCCGAGGTGGTATTATGTTTACTGACGCTGACTGTCATACCGATGTGCCCAGATTCGAATCAAGGAGAAGGCAGAAATGTTTGCAATTGTATAGTGTCTGCGAAGCAAAGGGCACTCAAAACCCAAGGCGGTTTTAAAGTTCTCTCGAATGTTTGGTTGTAAGGGAAGAGGAATAGGACACCCTAGAACCGCCCGTTTTTCCCGATTTCTTCTTCAACACTGGGGCGAAACTTAAAAGTTAGCAAGGCTGGGCGATACCTAATTTACCTTCCAGAATACACTGGTACCAGCGTTGTTTAACTTGCATATTTACTTACCTTGAAAGTGGTTTAAAAAGTAAATAACAAGTTTAGTGCTTCATTAAACCGGAGCAAAACTACATACATATGCTATTTAAAATAATTCAGATCTACTTCTCAAGCTATTTGTACTACAGTTTTCAATGTGTTTTACTTAACTTTGATGAGGCTTACCAGCGGCCGAACACTGGTAGTTTGGTCCGGGGTTTTGAATCCTTCGAACGGGCTGGCTGCGTTGGTGTTTTCGTGGTTTTTCCTTATGTAACGAGTATACGAGTCAGTTTCCCTTAAAAGTCCTCCATGAAAGCATCCCTTCCTTTAGGCAAATAGCCCTTGAGTACTTTGCCATAACTAAATAAACCAACCTTTGTAGAGAATAACATCTACTTTCAACTTTTTTTTAAACAAAACAAACGAAAAAATAAAAAATAAGGAAAATATATTACTATATGTTCTTTAAAATACAACAGATATGCTCCTGATTACATAGACACAAGGAAGCTATGAATCCAGTAATTAAATATGGTACAAAATAATTGCTAGTTATAAATTAGACGCAATATTAATATATATATAAATATATTGAAAACTAGGGAATCAAACAAAATATAAAATGAATGGATTGATCAACTAAATGTACTAGATTAATAACACTAGATGTGTTTTTTAGGGGGACAAAAATTAGGCAGTCAAAAAATACAGTGATACTATTAAAGTGACACAATCACAGTATTATAAACATTATTAAGAATATATTAAACAGATACACTAAAATAATAGTCCTTCGGGATTCTACAGCAGAATTTCTGATAAAAATATAGGTAACAGGTTTGACCAAGAAAGGAAAGGTAGAAAGAGTTTAGTCCTAACTGGCATATTCTGCTGCTCAATGTTATATGGTCTGTGAAAGTTTATTAAATGCGGTTTTATTTTCTTTTAAATTTTCAATTCACAAGTGCCAGTTATTTTCACTCGGTTTTTTTTTTCACATGTGTTTAAGAAGATGGAGGTTACCCCGCGGGGCGGGTCCTAGTGTCTTGCACCTCTCTTCCCATACCACTAACCTATCGAGAGGACTTTCGACTCGCCGCATATTTAGAGTGCCCCCCATGATGCACGGGCATTATAAATTTACAAAAATTTAATTACTTTTCAATGAATCGAACCCGGTCCCTTCTGCACGGTAGTCAGCGACACTAACCACTATACCAGTTGGGCGACATTTTATTAATTTAAAACGTATGATAGAAGTGCATTGCTTTGTACTCTCTCTCTCTCTCTGCCATCTCATTTATAACAAAAGACTGAAAGTTTGAGAGTGAAATTTGCCTGATGGAATACGTGAAATCATCTTCAGTTGCTCATTAGATTCTGCAATAAATAGCCGAAATGTTCCATTCGCTTATAATTGAAACTTTGTTTACCCTTAATATCGTCATCATTATGGTTATTCGCATTTAATGCAGGAAGCCTTCGTTTATGATTGCGCTCTCCTATGCCATCTGGAGTTCTACTCTTATGCATTTGAAAATGGCACTGCAATACTTACCGGCACCGCAATTCATTTTGATATCACTACAGCTAGCTCTTGGTGACAGTCATTACAATTTCCACAAAGCATTAAACAATGCGTGCATCCTCGCCGTGATTTATACCGCAGCCATCGTTCATTGAAATGTGAGGGAAAGCGGACCATTGCCAAGTTTAATTTTCCGAAATGATTAATGCTCTCCGGCTTTTGATAAATGGTGAGCCGTGTGCTGTTGTCGTTATTTGTATTGAGAGTGGCACGTAGGGAAATAACCCGTAATTACTGGCCGCTCTTGGATATCTTGTCTTCAGAAAGAAGCTTTTTTCGCCTCTTTTTTTTTTTTTTCAGAAAGTCGCCCACTGCGTTGGTAATTTCCCTTCTTTTCGTGCCCGGGCATATTTCTTGACCTTATCACACATTTGAGATGCAGAATATCAATGAATACAAATGGTGATTTAGGACGAAGAATGCATTCAAATCTTGTATATAAAATTTACAACTGGTGTTTTCCCCTTGCAGATCATCATAGGTCATTCCCAAAGGGTACGGGTGGTAATTTATGACATACTAGTAGTACTGAAGGACTCATTATCCCGATTTAGTAGATATATCACTACTGTTTATAATTAATTAGGAAAGCACCCGATATGGTTGTCGAGGGAATTACTGTTATAGTAGTATTAAAGTGTCCCAGTGATTGATTGATGTAATTTGCAGAAATAGTGATTAAGAGTCTTGACAATAGAGTCTCGATTATCTGATATAAATATGGCTGAATGTTGTTTGTTGTTTGGGGGGAGAGGAATACCAAATGTCCGTTATTAAAACTGACGAGCTATTACAAACTTTATGAAAGATTGACATAATTACTGCACACTGAACTCCATACGTAGGATTATTTTCTATTCCTGGAGTAGTAAATTTATTTTTGGAATGTAAGACCTGTCCTTTTTTATTCACTTCCAGTCGTAACCAGTTACTCTTTCAACGCCCAGAGACAGCAATTTGTTTGCATCGACTGACACTAACTTGTTTGGGCCCCAAAAGAGGCTGAGTGGTTAAGACCGCTAAAGACTGGGAATTCGGCCTGGGTTCAGTCACAGGCGAACGGGCTGGTCCCGTAATCACCAGTCGCCCTTTAAAAGGGGGAGTATATAAAGTATTTCGTCTTTCCTTTCCGCATGGCGTAATTGGAAGCATACTCGAAATGTATTCGAGAGGTCTAGGGTTCAACTCTTGGCTGGGGCACTGCATATTTTTCACTTCTCCAGCATAAAAAAACCTAATGATTCTACGTGCTATTAATCAATATTCAGAGCTTGATTTGCTTTGTTAGCGCAAGTTAGTTTCAAACTCCTAACAGACCCGGAGCAAATTATCGCTGTGCTTGAAGTAACAACATAGTCTTGAACATGTTTGAAACAACCTTTTTATTAAAACAGAACTTGAACATAAACGCATTTCATGTGCTTGACGACATCAACCACCACTTGTGGCGATATAGCTTAAAGAAACAGTCAAATTCAAATTTAAAAAAAGTTTAAAAGTTTTAAAGTCTAGTAATCAAAAACTACACAACTGGTTTTAAATTATAAGTTGACTTTACTTCTCAGTGGCGTAACCATTAAATGTCGGCAGCAGTAACACAAAGCCGAAGAATTACAATCTTATCAGAACTGGTAAAACTTAGTAACGTGGCCTCAAGAGGCAAAAACACGCTCTGTTTAACAATCCAGAACCCGAGCCTTACATACTCTCTAACTCATTTACATTTCTGCTGTGGAAAATGAGAAGTTATAATAAAGGTCTAAATCATAATAACTGGTTAATTAAAAATAAAAATAACATCACAAGTAAATTACTATAATTTTATGTTAAAATTCTTAATAAAAAATACAATAAATTCAAATCCGAGATGTCCAAACAAACACAGAGATAGCTATAAAAATAACTTTAACGTCACAATCTCGAGAATTTCACAGTAGAAATTGTAGAAAAATATATGTGTATTAGAATCACTTTTCTTCTAATTCATCTTCGGTTAAAGAGAGAGGGAAAAAATATCTGCTTATTACTATAAAGAAGGCGTTAATTTGCGGATAGCGTGATACAGTTCTCGAGATTATACTTTAAGGTATATCATCATCTCCCCATAAAAAAAAGCTGAATCAGAACTTCATTTTTTAATCCGATACTGCATACTTCAAACGATTAATTAGGGAAAAAGAAATGGCCAGAAAGCATCTAATTCTTTCTTTGTTTTTAATTATCCGTAAGGTGATGACCATTATTCAGAAAATTTTTCCAGTGACAAAAGAAAAGTCGTTAATTAATTAACGATTTGACATGTTTTACTCCCACGAGGCTATCATTCATCCATCAACGAGCGCAAAACGTCAATCATCTGGGCCGCCCCGCCCCCGACTTTTAATGAAGAGCCTGAGTAAATTTGCCTGGAGAACGTAAACTTCCTTATCAGAATCTGCACCTGCAACGACGCTAGAAAGATTTAATTGCAGTCTTGTGAACGATCCGGCCGACAAATTGAATGTTGTAACGTGACGCCATTGTGAAATTGTGTGAGTAGGCTAGTAGGAGATGAGAGTGGAGAGGTTAGCAGCTATCTTTATGAGCGCGCTTCAAAACAAATCAACGTTGTACGTTGAGACGAGTTTGCCAAAATTGAAAGTATATCGCCTATTTCTGTCGCCAATCTTTCTGAAACTGAAGATTTCCTCAAATTTCTAAAAATTTTAACTGCAGTGACTGTCTCTGTATGTATACATTTTTATGGCTTTTAAGATTACATATTGCTCTTTTTAAATCATATAAAATCTAAAGTATAATTTTAGCTTGGAAATCTGGATTTGGGGGGGGGGAATTTTGTGCGAAATTCTAAAATTATTCTTAAAAATCAAACTTCACGAAATAACGCTCTTGTTCTACGCGATATCTTTTCTTTTTACACAATTTAGAAAAGTTATGTATTTCTTATGATACATTTCTAATTTTTCTTGACCACTAATTTCTTATTCGAATACTCTGAGAATATGGATCAGAAACGAATAAATAAAATGCGTAATTGTTACCCATTTAAATTTGACGATGTCTCTGACCTTAGGTTGACTTTGGTGTCAAAGACAATTTTTAAGCATTTATTAAGAAGACAAGCATGTGGTCTGTTCTATGTTTCATTTAAGGAATAGGAATATGCTGCACCTTTGACCAGAAGTTCACTATATAAATGCTGCTTGCGAATGTCTTACATTCTTATACATAAAATTTACCAAACATTTTATGGCAATAATGAATTAACGAATACACGTACACTGCGCAGAAAAAGAGGGGGCAGTTCTATATCTGCCGTTTTTCTGAACCGATTGACGAAATTGCGTTTTTTATGTCTCGAAGGCGCGATTTAGGATATATATTAGATTTATATATAAACTGTTTTTTTTTTTTTTTTTTTTTTTTTTTTGCGCAGTGTACATTTATTGAATTGAAGATTCAATTAAATACAGAGGATGTTCGCCCAATTTTTAGAGATTTTTTCGAAAATATTTTGCCTAAAATTTTTGTGCTTTAAATCTTCCATTTGATAACCCTTATACTTCACTACCTACACTGTAACTTCCAAGGCAATAACGCCTTTTGTAGTATCAGACGAGGTAATTTATCCTTTTCTTCTGGAACAGCTTTCCAAAGTCCAAGGAGGTTTATAAGTCGATGCTTGGACAATCCGCTTTTAAAAGTCCAAAACCTCAAAAATCTGTTGGTGGATATATCAGGAGATTTAGTAGAGATATGAATGAAGGGTATGGCATCGATGTCACTGTAGCTAAACTTTACGTATTTCATACCCGAAAATTGAATATAAAATATGTTTCTGATAGTATGTGGAGTTGACTTTAACATTGCTCTCCTCTCTGTTGACTTTTAATTGGACGTTATGTGAAAAACCAGCAACGATATAAATCCCTTTGAAAAACTTTCTTTAGATATTCTGAACCATGTTTTAAGATTTTTTTTCTTCTTTGATGATAATAAATGGATCTCTTTTTAGTACAGTCATTTAAATATACTCAAGATTCATCTATAGTGATAAAATGTTTCCATTTTTATCGGGATAAATGTTTCTCATAAAGAATTTCGCAGCGCGTTCGGTGTTCAGGGATATGTCATGGAGAAAATCGATGCACATTTATATTTTTCAACTTTTTAAAATTGAAATCAGCATTAATCACATTGTTTAGATTTGACATTGACGACGCTGGTGAGGAAAGAAGGTTCGGAGACGCGCAATAGAGTACAATTAATAAACCTAATTGTAGCTGGTAGTTTCTATTTTTAATGTAAGTAAGCGTAATAAATAAATTCTTGCATAGTTTTTATACTTTTTAGCCCAAAGGACGTTAGTCCAGAAGAGCTATTAACTTTGTTTTGGTATTTTGCTTCGAAATCTTTAAAAGTTGTAATCACTTTTTAACTTGTTGCCATCAAATATTAGAGTCCTGTATTATATTTTAAGAAATTAAGTAATGAAGAATCTGCATAAATGTATGTATGTTTCCTGCCTGTGATAAAACAACGGTACCTGGATACATCAAATTTTGAAAAACGTACATCTCCCCACCCGAATATGGATATCTGAAAGCCCAAATTTGGAATTTTTTTTATTATCTATTTCAGATTTTCTAAAGCATTCATGACTTTTTGATTAAGTAACTCGGATGATTTCAAAGCCAGCAATGGCGACACTGTACGGAGGGGAAAAAAAGAACATGTTCAGCGCGCGAGACTGTGTATCGGAAATTCTTATGATATGCCCTTTTTAAATTATTATTTTGCTATACTGCTGGTGAACTGAATTTTTATCGTTTAAGTGCGAAGAACATGATATTTAATAAATAAAGGTAAGACAAAAAACATATATAAAACTCTCCTTTGGGCGTAATATAAGATCTGAAAGCTTTCAGTTTTTTTTTTTTTTTTTAAATTTTATACTTTTTTACATATATCTTAGGAAATAGAAAATCCTTAAATTTGAACAATAAATGCTTCTAATCCTGTAACACTTCATTGTGCTGTTCTGCCAATGTAATTTCTTTGCTGTGTAGCTCGGCGACAAATTTAATAGGCTTGGCGACCAAAGTTAGTAACTTCAGTATAACCCTTTCCGTTTTCGAAACACGACGTTCGTAATTACGGACTCCCTTGTGTTTTATTTCGAAGGAGGAAGGAATAAAATCGCTTGTTACAGGCGCGCTGGGAATTCAGAAAATTCTGAAACGAAATAAACAAATAAAAATGGAAGGTCGTATGGTACACGCTGCTCCTTCGAAAAAGGCAGACAAAAAGAGAAAATTCTCTTTTCTTTCTCACTTAAGTGATTCTAATAAGCAGGGATGCAATTATATTTCCTAAATATTTTTAATCTATTGCACAAACCATAATTTTCCTCTAGATTTATGGCAAATGTGTCGAGAAGGAGTTACGAGAGTGCATGTTTAGTTTTTAAATGGCTGTCCATTTAATAAAATTCGAAACTGAAGGAAATTTAAAAAAAGAACATAAGATTAATTTCTATCATGCTGGGTAAGCTTGCGTATTAAATCTAACCCGGCGTTTAAACAGAAGGGTGTAATTAATAGATAATGGACCTTTTTTTAGAATATTGCTTTATGGAAAGGAAAGTAAATTTTAAAATATTTTGGAAAAGTGCAGCATGCTTATTATTACTGAAGAGACTTTCTTTTCTGTTTTTAAAGCGGCGTAATTAATATGCAAGCGGAGGAAATCAAGTCCAGATGTTTTCGTAATCTGGGAAGTTCTTTTATGTAACTAGATTTACAAGCGCTATCGATATTTACCTCAATTAGCATATGGATTGGTGTCTATGATTCGCTGGACATAACTGCGATGTTAATTTTACGCATCTAATCTATATGATTAACATACTATATGCGTATAGGCGTTCAGCTGAATAATGCCAACCTCAACTCTATCATATGCGAACATATGCGATCGTTTTGCCTGCTTATTATCAGTAGAGTGCGTATATATGCACCTAGCATGTTTACATTGTCACTGATTAACTTGGTGGAAATGGATACTTGCTAGTGCTGTTATAATAAAATAAGTAAAAGAATTAATTTTGAAGCGGATAATTCTGGACACTCAAAAACGTGTATATGTATCATGATTTAACTCGGAATTCAAGTATTAATATTTGATCCTCAATTTATCATTTAAATATAGCCGAAATATTATTTTCTTCATTTTCTTATATCTCTTGTTTAATCAGAAAAGTGCATCAACAGCCTGTTTATCAGTATAATACAGACGGCTTAGTAATGTGAGTGAAAGTGAGCATATTATTGTTAAGAATTTTGTACATATGCAGATAGTTTTATTGAAATTGCAGTATTTTTGTATAACTTAGTTTTGTTTAAACTCTTGAAAGAGAAGATGCTCTGACAGAAAAAGATAAGAATACAGGAACAAGTCTGTTTAACATTAAGTAAATGGGTATCTCCTAAATTGGCGAGGGTTTTCGCTAAAAGTCGTCAAACTTGGCGACCATTTGTCGACATTTTCGTTCGGTGTGTCTGTACTTGTAATGGAAATTGTAACAGAATAACTGTAATTGATCCTATATGTAACTGTAACTGTAACCGTATCCGGTACTCATATGCCTTCCAGTAATTCCGAGAAATGGAAGGTAGTGGAGCTTTCTCGGCAGCCTGGTGAAAGCTATATAAGACCGGAGACAACGTCTGCTCTCATTTGTTGGTTCTGAGCTGAATTTGGAGTACTGAGTTATCCCTGAGAGCTTCGCCTTTTAGATGCGCTCTGCATTGCGTTGTGTTTAGCATTTTTAATAGTTTGAAGTGGTAACTGCTGATTATGCTCTGCCATACTGAGATCTGTACGAGTACTTTTGTGGAAATTTCTAGAAATGTAGTGTCTCTTTTGGTAAAATAAATTTTATCAACCTATCATCGGGTCTGTGCGGGTCGTGTTGCAAAAACGTTCCAATATATCTTCTTTAAGACTCCCAGATGTCCGCGAAACTCCACTTTTTCGCAACCGTTGTAAAAACGTCCTTTTTACGTCTTTGCAGATGAGGTTTTCATCGCATAGATGTCGTTACTGCGTCTTTCGCAGGTTATATTTTGGTTATGAAAGCATCGTATCTCGACGTCTTAATGACGCCTAAATGTTCGCAAAATTCCACCTTTTTGAAACAGTTATGAAAATGTCGTTCTTATGTCCTTGTGTTACATATTGATTTATGCAGAAAAATAAGCTGAATAAATAATATATTTTTCTTCTTTTTTAAAATTTTGTATTCTTTGTATTTTTCTAAAGTTTAAATATGAAAAACAGAAGATAATACAGTTTTTTCTCTTTAGACTAAATATGCATAATTAATAATAGCTTTAATTATTTTCAGTACTTTAAACTATATTTTTTAAATAACTTAAATTCTAAGTTACGATTATTTAAGATTTCATCATTTTTTTCCTTAAGTGAGAGTAATTATGAAAGTGGTTATTATAAATAGTAGGTTTAAGGTAAATAAAACTCAATTAGACATAAAAAGTAAAGATATGTATGTGGGTAAAAAAAGAGCATTTCTGATATAATAGCATTATCACATTTATTTCTGTTAAATCTCAGAGACATTGAAAATTGCCCCTCTTATGATAAATTAGGAAGCGGTTCTTATGGTAACATACATAACGCCAATATTTTAAAAAACACTAATTACATAGTGTTGGGAAAAATATATACCAGACGAAAAGTAATAAAACTGAAATTTGCAATCAATAAAAAATATTTAGTGTTTTTTAATATTACACAATTAAATATCACATAATTATAGATTACAATATTTTATAGAAATGCTAATGCTTCCTTAACACTAGTTTTTCGATCATACATTTCATACACTGTTTAAAATCATAAACCTTTCTTGTATACTATACAAAAGACAACACACTATAGAATGTGCATTATTATTAATTTTAGCTATTACATATATCTAATTCATCTTCAGCAGTTATATTAAGTACTGGTACCAATCCAACAATTTCTTTGTATTTTGAAAATAATGAACATGCCATAACAGCTTGAATTGTTGTTGCTTCTGTATTGATTGCATTTTCAACAAAACCAGAAAGTATTTTACCGTTGTATGTTATTTTTGGTTTTATATGAATTAATTCTGAGACCCAACCTTTCAATATGAACACAATAATCGATTAATATGAATGATATGCGATATAGCACTTATACGTTATAACCGAAGCACAAGGCTTAATAAGGGTATCCAAATATTGCACCACTGGAACCACAGAGATTGGAAAACACCACCGAAACACATAAAACACGAAACACTACACTATTTCACGAACGCTATATTCACGATTAGCATTGTAGCATTTCTTGTAGAGCAGATATTCACAAACAAAATAAGCACAAATTCAGCATTCTCACGATAATTTCTCCTCAAATTCAGAGGCTTCCAAACAGGAGCTCGCAGCAGTGGAATTTCACTCGCTGAAGGCGGTTGAAGTAAGTAGATACAGAACAATGAGAAGATTCACACTGCGTTCTTTGATTGACAGTGCATTACATTTACTTTTAATATAAGCAATATTATTTATATCAATCATTGCTTGATTCAATTTCAAACATGAAGTCAGTCTTTTCAAACGCCTTACAGATGGCATCTTTACCAAATTACTTGAAAAAACTGCTAGAATCTCAATTAATTGCGCAGTTACTTGTTCGAATTTGGCAGCTAGACAAAGCGCGCAAATCTCGAGATGTTCGTTTATATTAAGCATCCAATAAATAATGTACCGTTCTGCTTCTCCTGACTGTCGGTGAGCTGTCCGTCATATATATTGGACATCCGTTAAATATGCAACGTCTTTTAACATTGGACGTTTTCTCGGAATTCTTAAAATCGCCCCATTTTTATCCGGGAATACAGCGTCACGCACAATCATATCTTTGCGAAAATTGAACTTTTTGCACTTTAGGAGATAAAGTGTTTTATATAATGTCACCATATTAATTCAAATAAATTCGTCCTTTCTTCAAAAATATTAAATAAAGTCATATTTCAGTAGTGAAATGATTGCTAACATGTGATTTGCATTGGTTTCGGAACTATGATTTTTTAAAGTATATAAAATACATAACTTAATAACTTACTTTATAGATTAGTTTCATTTTAAAATATTTTGCTATGATATTTATTTATAAAAATATTTTAAGTATTAATTATTTTAACAAAATTTTAAACAATTATTTAGCACGTATTTTAGTACTATTTAAATTTAATAAATCAAAATTATTTATATTAAATTTACATTTCATTAGATGAATCTACCTTAGATTAATATATTTAGATGAAATAAAGTAATAAAACATTGCAAAGTAAATCTTATGCGGACTTCAGATTCCTGAAAGGGCAGATTTAGTCTGTTTTCATTCTAAAAGTAACGCTGATAAACTATGAAAAAAATGCAAAAACGATCACGTCTAAAAGCGTTCGTATCATGACGTTTCAGCGACGTCGACAAATTGCCAAGATGCAACGGCAAATTTTTTGCGTCTTCTCAACGTTGTAAAGGCGCCGTAAAAGTTACCACGACCACTTTGCAACCTTTCGGACCAGTTTGCAACGTCGTCGTGCTACTTGGGTTAAGAACCCCATACACACGCAACAATAGTAATTGAAACAAAAGAATTTATTTGTATTCTGTGCAATTAACTAAACCGAAGCAATTTTTCTACATTGATTGAAGCAATTTACTACATTAATTAAAAAGTTGTACAATATGACAAGCTAGTAAATAAAATAAATATGTTAAAAACTCAGTTATTAATTTAAAGCAGTGGTATCAGTACTTTAAATAAAGAAACAACAAAATCTGAAAGTTTTGAGGTTAAAATTTCGCCCAGAGGGGCTTTTTTTAAAGTTTTGTGGATTATCTTTATTTATTAAATATCACTTTCTTTGCACTAAAACCATAGAATTCAATTCAACAGCAATATCCCAAAATAATTTTAAAATATGCATATCTTTAGAATTTCCGATGCACAGTCTCGCGCGCGGGAATTAAAATTGCTGTTGTTTTTTTCGTACAGTGTTGCCATTTCTAGCTTTAAAATAGTTTAGTTTGTTAATCAAAAGTTCTTTAATGTCTGACGAAATAGGAAATAGATAATAAAATAATTCCAAATTAGGGTTTTCAAATGCCCGTATTTGGTGGAACATTATGTTATTCAAAATTGGATGGCTTAAATACCGCTGTTTTATCACAATGCGACAAACATGCATACATTTATGCAGATTATTCATTATTTAATTTCTTTAAATATAATACAGGGCTGTAATATTTGCCGGCAAAAGTTTGAAAAATGAATCAACGCAAAATGCCAAAATGAAATTAATAGTCCTTCTGGGCTACCATTTGGGCTAAAAATTCTAACTGGTATATTTGATTGAAATGGTTTATTTTATGATTGACACAAAGTCCATAACCATTATTTGCCTATATAACAAAATGCGTTCATGGAGAACTTCCTGAGGTTAACAATTCATAATATTTCAGGGAGAGTTCCTGCAGAAGTAAATTAAAAACAGTTAATTATTGAAGTATAAATATAAATAAATAAGGAATAAATCATCTTAAAAATAGCGGATACACATAGTTAAAAATAAATTTATTATTTAGTAATGAACTTGTAGTCATTAGTGTTTTTTTTAGCCCAAATGGGCTATTAGTCTCAAAAATGGGATTTTGCGTTGAATTGAAATAAAAGTCTGAATCATTTTTTTCAATTTGTTGCCACCAAATATTATCTCCGGTATAAATAACGAAGAATCTTCTTGTATACAGGCGTGATTCTCGCACTGTGGGCGGTGGGGAAACGACGGTAGCCATCAAATTTTGAACAATATAGTCCTTCACCTAACATGTGCACCTGGAAACCCGAATTTTGAATTTCGAATTTTATATATTTCATTTATCTAAAACTTTAATGAAATTTTAATTAACAAATTCAAATATTTGAAACCTAGCGGTGGCAACACTGCACGGAATAAAACATTTTTATCTCCAGCGCGCGAGACTGTCTATCGAAATTTCTAAAGATATTCCGTTTTTAATTATTTTATGATTATTCTGTTGAACTGAACTTTTATGTATCGTTTTAGAGTCATTAGGTTATTTTGAAGCAAGTGTATATGAAAAATGAGCTATGCCCTTGCCGGGTCTGGAATCTGGACCTCTCGGATACGCGCCGAGTGTGCTATTGTTTGTTACACACGAAGGCGTGCAAAAAGGAGAGAGAAAATAATGAATATAAAGAGCGTGATATTTTATAACTAGAAATAAATACAGGAAAGCTTAATAATGAAACGACAAAAAAATTTGTAAACTATTATAATAAGGAGATTGAACATTGATATAATGAATTAAGAAAACACTGAAAAAGCAGGAAAATGTTTTTGCCAACGCATAACCACTGCATTTAAAATTCTAAACAAATGCGGCTATGCTGCTTTTAAAATTCTTGTAGTTTTGTTGTTGAACTGTATCTGGCGTAAGTGCGAAGACAATAATGTTTAATAATATATTTATAAAGACAAATAAAAAGGGGTTAGCGGTTAGCATCAGTGAGTGCAACAGCACACTCACTGATGTCTGCGAGGTCTGCAAGAGCGCAAAAATACTTAACAAATCCTTTGGGCGAACATTAAAATCTGAAACCTTTCTTTTTAGTCCAAAGGGCAATTTGTCCAGAAGGACTATTAATTTCGATTTGGCATTTTGCGCCGATTCACGATAAGGTTTTTTTCACTTTTCAGACTGTTGCCACCAAATATTATCCCCTTGTATTATATTTAAAAAAATTAAATAATGAAGATTCTGCATGAATATATGTATGTTTCTCGCATTGTGATAAAATAACGGTATCTAGAGCTATCGAAATTTGAATAGCGTAATCTTGCATAGAATATGGGCATGTAGAAGCCCTAATTTGAATTTGAAATTTGTTTTATTATCGATTTCATATTTTGTAACACTTCAACGAATTTTTTATTAACAAACTAAGCAATTTCAAAGCAAGCAATGGCAACACTATACGGAAAAAGAAAACATTTTTATCTCCAGCGCGCGAGACTCTGTATCGGAAATTCTAAATATATGTTCATTCTAAAATTATTTTGTGATATTGCTGTTAAACTGAATTTTATAGTTTGAGTACGAAGAACATGATATTTAATAAATAAAGGTAACACACAAAACGTTAAAAAAACGCCCCTCTGAACGTAATTTAAAATCTGAAAACCTTTCAGATTTTTTTTTTTTTTTTTTTTTTTTTTAAGGGAAGAGATATGAAAAATGTGCAGTGCCTGGAGTCGATCTCTGGACCTCTCGAATGCGCGCCGAGTGTGCTACCGTTACACCACAAAGACAGGGGAAAATATCGCATAAAATATACATATTAACACTAGTTTTGAGTTATAAATACAGAAAAGTTGTCTTCTTTGCAAAGTTGTATCTAGATTTATAGAAAACTGCTTCCAAGTGACAAGCAGACTCTATTCATTAATTCTTCTATTCTTTTCTTTAATGCGACTTAGTAAGAAAATGTCCCTGTGCCTAATTGGTTCTTTTAATGAAAATGACAGAAGCTTATATAAGGCTGTATATTCGCTGCCTACGGCTTAATCTACAGCAAATTATTCAGAGATTTTAACTCCTCTTGCAGAAGCTTTTATCCCTTAGTAAGGGCAAGGTGTAATAAATCATGAGAGAAATTATGTTGGACGTGCAGAAACAGTTCGGTTTGATGGTGATGAATGATTAGTGTTGGGTGGGGAAAAGCTGTCAAAGCGTTGTCCGTATGCAGCAACGGCGTCTCTATTCGTAGGTGGAAGACTAGCGTTAGGTACTTGTAATGTGATTATCGTTATCATAGGAAAAGCAAAGGAGCTTTCATCATAATATCGCCTTCCGTTGTAATCGTCGCAGTTTATTTTTATCGATCCAGCGAGACTTGTTAAGGAGAGGACTTTTCTCTTTTATCGTACGGTTGTTGGTGATGGAAACGATGCAAATATTTCTGAAAAATTGAAACTTTACTCGTTAATGACGTAAGGAGTTAATTACCTAGAAGACCCACAGACTACCTGTAGGTCTTTCTTCGATTTCTTCTTCAACGTTTGTAACTATTTAAAATAAAACTGTAATAAACATATTTGTAAATGAAAATGTGTCTCTTCGATAGTTGGTTGCGAGCAGTCCAGATGGTGTTGTGGTTTGGGAAGCTTGACTTCGAAACCGAAGGGCACGGGTTCGAATCCCGGAGAAGGTAGGAATGTAAACTTGTCTGTCCCTTCATAAGAGGTAACGGTAGCCGTTTCCACAACAAAATGGCCACCACGTCTGGCCTTAGCAGTGGCCAGTGCCGTTATAGGTAAGTGCCTGCTATTGGGGAAAGAAAAAAAAACATAACTGTTTGCGAAGAAAGGGTCAGGTAAAGACTTTTGTGGGCACAGTATAGTGTATAGCTGACGTTTGTTACAATGACCGTTTGCGTGCCACAGAAAAAGAATATTATAAAGAGTTTGTAACGTGCATTTAAATTTTATAACAGTTATTTTAATTTCGAAACCCTTTCCCTTTCCTTGTTTTTCACTTGCGGCATGGGTTTTTAGAATCCCGTTGAATGCAAATGAGTTAGGAATATTATTTATTTTAAGTTCAACTAACTTCGAAAGAGAGTGCTAGGAGTCCTTAGTAGCGCGTGTTTGCTTTCTGGCTAATTCATTATTGAAGATAATACGCTCGGCCGTATTATACGTGCCTATTGATATTCGCCGGCTAAGTAATTTAAGCGCCAACTACGTTAGCTAATTGTGTCTAGCTTCGGCTAAGTCTAGTTTAGTTAATTATAGTTTAGTCTGTTATTTCTTATTCTGAGCCCAAGTGGTGGCTTTGTTGTAAGCCCGAGAAAGGGGCCGACTGCTATTACTTATTAAGTGGATAAAACGGTAATTTAACCCTTCTCGAGTCTACGTCTTATAGTTGTCTGAACTCAGCGATAAGTCCCTACATAGTTCACTAGATTCCTAAACGTTTTATCTTAGACAAAGGATAAGGTACATCTCAATTTGATGGCGGTCATGAAAATAAAATTAATATATTCTCATCACTTTGGCACATTTTCGTCGTTGTAAATTATTCGCTATAATAAGTACTCGTTATAGCGAGCGTCATTTATAGTTTTCTTCTCTCCTGTTTGAAAAGGATACGCAAAGAGCGCTACAATTGCAATTCCTGATTAATGTTAAGAACAAATATCAATTTAAGATATAACCATAACTATGAAATAACTCGATACAGAAATTCCGAAGTAAAATTTAGCGACATAATTGAAGCAAATTAGTGTATGAAAGCGTCTGACATATTTCTTATATCAAATGATATATTAATTCCACGTGTATATAAGGTTTAATTTTAATTATACCTTATATATACTTAGTTTGTACTTAGTTTGTTACTTTATAATAGGCACTTCAGGGTCCTTTTGCTCCACCCGACTTGCCTCGTGACCCCGGTAACGACAGCTGTTGCAGATAGAGCCTCTTAATAGTTTTTTCCCTCTTCATTTCCGTTCAGCGTGTTTTGCTGCGTGAGAAAAGCTCGAATGAAGGCTGACTTGAACTGCAGTCTCAGATGAGAGTGGGGGAAGAAATAAGTGAGGTGAGGATAAGGATTTTAAGTAGAGGGGGGAGGTCGGAAAATTCTTTAAGTGCCTGTTTTCAGGTAACAAATTATAGAAAGAATTTCAGTGCATGAAGTTTTCTTACAAAAATTGTTTGATGCTTAACATAATATTGTCGCGAGGAAATGTGAAGACTATTATAAAAAAATGGCAGAACAGCTAGTTTTTTTTATTTATTTAATTTTATTTTTATTCTACGCACAGTTTAAATTTTCATATAATTTCAGTCATACTCAAAACTGATAGAGGTAAGTCTAGTACTTAAATTGATATCTAATAACCAGATAATAACAAGATTTTTATTTTTAGAATTTTGTCTTTCACAATAAGAAATATGAATCACTTTTGTACCTTGCCTGATAAGTTATTTACATTAACAAAATAAAATCGTCACAAAATAAAATCTCCTACACTCATGCTATCTTGAAAGATAGGAGCGAATCCCAATGTAAACATTCAGTACAAAATGCAGTTTCATTTTCTGCTCTGATTTCTTTTATAATTCACATTATCTCTCTTTCGAATTATACTAACAAATGATAGCGGATAAAAACTGAAATGCTTTAATTTCTTTCAAAATGTAATAGATGTATGACAACAAAATTACTTTCGACCTGAAAATCAGCGCAGGAAAGGTTTGGAAACAGCATGACCTACTTTTATCCACACATAGCATCATTTATCTTCAAAACTTCAAAATACAGGGCTGTTTTCATATTTTTAGATGACTTTGCTTTGAATTTTTAACTGCAACTATATTTTTCCCCCTAAGCGTAAATTATCGTCTTCTACTTGACAGTTTTATTTTCATTCAAAATGGTGCTTTTAAGGAAACAATGTATGTGCTCTTTCCGAAGAAAATTATTCCTATTAATTTATTAAAAAATACCGTGGAAGCCATGACTTTTCGCTATCTAAAGCAACGATAGATAATATTGTCAATAAACTAAACTTGTAGAGACATTAGGATTTTTTGGAAACAAGAGAGATTAAAAAATTAGCAACCGCCTTCGCCGGAAATCGAACCACGGACCTCTGGAATACCGGCCCAGCGTGCAGAACCACTACACCACGAAGGCACGCTAGGAAATTGGGAGGAAAACCTTATAAACTCAGCGGCGTAAAACAGCCCTAATGAGCCAAGGCCTGCAGTGCCCGAAATCTGCTTTCTTGGCCGTGAGCCCAGGGGTGCGTAAGTATATACCCTGAACAACTGGTCATCTTGTTGCAGGACCCCCAGTGTTTAGTCCCCAAGCGAACTTGGTACTCATTTTATCGACCCAAGAGATGCAAATGAAGGTATGAAAGCCTGAGTAGACCTTGCCCAGCCCGGGAATCGAACGCCGAACCTGTGGTGCTGCTGCGCGATGCGCTAGCCACTGCACCGGGCCTTTAATATTGTCAGTAAGAAAGTAAACAAAAAAAAAATGTCAAAGTTTGGCTTCAAAGAAAAAAAAATTGTTCAAAATACATATCCAAGGCAAAAACGGAATGTTTCGAATGTTGCAAAGGTAAGAAATTTAATGTTAAAATTAAATCTTCGATGACAAAGGACAATTGCATAGCCATTAAAACGCTCAATGTCAACTGCAAACGAAGTAATTAATGCTGATTTGATTCTTAAAAAGACGAAAAAAGGTAATGTGCATCGTCTTTGTCCATGACATATTGCCAAAAGCGAAACGCGCTGCAGAATTCTCTATGAGAAACAATTATTCGGGTAAAAATTGAAAAATTCTTTCACAGTACATGAATCTTGGGTGTATTTAAATGGCCGCAATAGAAAGAGACCCATTTGTTGTCATCAAAGAAAAGGAAAATGTCTTAGAATATGGTTCAAAGAATCTAAAAGTTTTCAAATGGATTTATGATTGTTGTAGGTTTTTGATATAATAGCTAATAAAAACTAAAAGAAAGTGCAGAAAACTGTTAAGTTCAACTCCACATATTATCAGAAACATATTTTATACCCAGTTTTCAAAAATTAAATAACTTTTCTTTACCCACAATGTCACCAATCAGTAGAACTGCCTCAAGACAAAGCAAGCAGCGGCATGACAAAATCTATTGTTAATTTTCTGGAAACAATGGAACAAGAAACGTGTATCGAGGCCGTACCCTTCACTCATATCCGCACTAAATCTCCTGATGTATCATCCACCGATTTTTGCGCTTTTGGACTTTTAAAAAAGCGAATTGTCCAAACATGGACCTACAACCAATGTTGGATATCGAAAAGCTGTTCAAGAGGAATGGGATACAATATCTCTTTTTATATTAAAAATGTCATTATTGTCTTCGAAATTACTGTGCAAAATGATAGTATAGGTTTATCAAATGGAATATTTACAAGTAATATAAAAAAATAAGGTCAATTCCTACTTAGGTCAACAAAGAAATATTTTATTTTAGTTACTTTTTATTAAAATTTTTTCCTTTATAATTTATGAAGCTGATGGTAATCTATAATTTCTCATTCTATTCATCTCTTGCAATGCTTCATTATTGCAAGGAACCTTTCCAGTGAGTTTCGAGCAGTCCAGTTCTTCAATTTATATTCCATCTAAAGATTTCGCAGGACACATATGCTCTACCTGCTGCGAAGAGTTTTCGTCCTAGATATATTACTGCATAATCTACACTTTAAAAATCTTTAGAACTCTGTCTTACAGTTTCCACTTATTTTTGTTGAATATTACAATCCCTTTTATCACAGTCAAGTACTATTATTTACAAATTGTTATAAAATTAATTTTTACAGCACGTGAGGATTCCTAACAGACGGTTATTATTTGTAAGGTTTATAATATATTTAATAAAATCAGCATATCTTTAGTTCCGATAAACAGAAATCAATAAGTAGGAATTGACTTTAATATGTGAAAAAAACTGTATTAACACCAGGTGTCATCCACTACAAGTTTAAAAAATATATTTGAACTTGAGTGGATGAATAAAAATTATTTTATTAACGACTAAAAATTTGAACAAGATATAGTAGGAATAGTAGGAGCTAATAGTAGGAATTTAAAAATACAAAAATATCAGGTAAACTATTTCTGCAAATGCAATGAATATCGTCTAAAAAATGCGATAACCTCTGTACGATGATCTCCATCTTTTTCGGCAAAAACTTTGTATCACCTTCGGTGTTTTTAGCGTTAAATATCTCACATTAGTGCTTATATTAAGAACAATCCGTTCTTAGTCACTCTGAAATGAATGAGCAATTGTTGGGCAGTCGGTCGGTCTTTTTTAAACCTTTGGAAACAGCTGTCGTGCAAAGCGTCTTCTCATTTAAATTGAAAACAAAAATAAAAATCAGCTGCACCTGTTGCTGCATACGTGTATTTACACTTGGCGCACTTGGTTAAAGAATGATTCATCCGTGCTCAAACGGACCAGCTATCCTTCAAGGCTTAGTCACTTGCTAGAAAAATAGGTACTTTTACTATGTACGAAGGACGAAGCGAAATGGTTTATTGATGACAGCGTAAGATCGTTACACTATTTGGCTAGTGTCCTAGGAAGAAGAAAAATAAGTAACGTGAATGGAATAAAATAGTGCAAAAACAGTTTCCCTTGCCAAAAATAGGGTGCAGAACGATGCAAAAAAGTGGTTACGCTCCAAAAAGTTTAAAAAAGAATAACTGTGATTACTTATATTTTAAGTCTACTCCATACTTGTAAATGGCCGTGTTTTGGATAAGCTTTGACAGAAATTGCGATTCTGGGATATTTTGTGTTTATTAACTGTAGCAATCTTGGCTTCAAATTAACGTTCGAAAGATAGTAGGTTGAAATTACGATACCTACATCTGACTATGCTGCAGTTCTATTATATTTCTTGTAGATGGATATGAGGAAACTACAAATAAGTTGTTGACGCTGTGAACGTGGTTAATCAAACTAAAAATAGTAATAAAAAAAATTCTGAAAGCTTTCAGATTTTATGTTACGCCTAAAGATGCGTTTCTTAACGTTTTGTGTGTCACCTTTATTTATTAAATATCATGTTCTCCGCACTTTAACCATAAAATGCAATTCAACAGAGCAATATCACAAAATAATTTAAAATGAGCGTATCCTTTAGAATTTCCGATACACAATCTCGCACGCTGGAGCTATTTTTTTTTTTTTTTCGTACAGTGTTGCCATAGCTCGCTTTGAAATCGTTGAGTTCTTTAATCAAAAGTTAATAAATTCTGTTCAAAATATGAAATAAAACAAATTCCAAACTTGGGCTTTCAGGTGCCCATATTCGGGTGGAGACGTACGTTATTCAAACATTTGATGTACCGTTGTTTTATCACAATGTGAGAAACATGCATACATTTATGCAGATTTTTCATTATTTATTTTCTTTAAATATAATACAGGGAGATGATATTTGGTGGCATCACTTGGAAAAGTGAAGCATCGTTTACAGTGAAACGCCACAAAATGCCAAAACTAAATTAATAGCCCTTCTGGGCTAACGCCCTTTGGGTTAAAAACGTATACGGAAATCAAAATTCGGCCTTGGAGATGCACATATTCGTGTGGAGAATTATGTGTATTCAAAATGTAGCGGCTCTTCATACTGCCGTTTTTCCACAGTGCGAGGAACATGCACACTGATTCTTCGTATTTAGTAATAGAGATGACGCACTGTTCCATAAACAGTAAATTCGCTTATTATTTATGAAGCATTAATTAATTTATGAAAATAATTTAATGGTTTCAGCGACGCTGTAAATATGGCAAGGAAATAAGGGCATAAACTCCTCTGTTTAATACGGAGAATAAGATCCCCATAATTACGATAATTAGTGTTAAATTAAGCAAGGCACTAAACAGAGTGTAAAAGTTTCAAATAAGCAGTAAAAGGCGTTCATTGGAAAGTGCGGAAGATATTAAAAAATTTAAGTTAGTAATTGCTAATTTTCTCCTCTTCGGAAATTGCGTGCGTCATTAAGCAATGTATTAAGGGAATGAATTAAAGGAATATTGGCTAAAAAGGATGCATATTTAGCAAGGCTTAAACTCTTAAAGATGTGCAACTTTAAGCAACTGTTGTTTACTTTTGCAGTTCTTGGAATAATAATCGATTATTTTATCAGCAATTAGAATTGTTGTTCTCATTTTATCAAGAATTAGTAATAGTGTATTATTTTATCTGCTTTAAATGTAGTTTTGAAACAACATAAAATTGGACTCCTTCTTCTTGCTTCTTATTATTGTCAATATATGTGTCCCCATATATTGACGGCTTTCACGGTTTTCTCAAAATCTGTTTTAAATTGGAGTATTCATAGAACTTGAAAGCTGAATTTCGAATATTTTCAAATTTCGTTGGGAATATTTTACTTTAATATGAAGCATCGGCATATTTATTGTCTTGTTATATTAAAATGTTTGTAGCTGAAATAATCTTGAGAGCTGTATATTGTTTTACTGTATAAGTTTTACACAGAGACTGTGGAGGGAAAAGAAATGGACTTTTTTGTGCACATTCGTATTGTAAGTAAAATGATATTACTTTTCACTTGCGTGGTCTAAAGTAGTTATTCTATAAAGGATAAAAATGTTTAATTATTTTAATTAAATCATCTAGTGTAATTTCATGGCTCTAGCTAGTATTTATTAATAAATGATATGACAAACTTTGTTTCTTGCCATTAATTTCCTCTGTTTGTAATTCAATAAAAGATTGATTACGTTCGAAAAGAAATATGTTTCAAAATTTCAGCGTAATGGTCTGTGAAAAATAAAATATTTTATTTCGGGCAGTGACAACATATATCTATTAAATCGCTGATTTTTCTGATTAAATTTGAAACATAAATACGTATCTTATATTTTGCAGAGTGGCAACATTATTTCTTTCAAATCGCTTAGTTTTGGATTAAATTTAAAATACAAATTTACGCTTTGCCGAGAATTCTTTTACGCTTTGCCGAGAGGCAAATACATTGCTTTTACATCGTCAATATTTTGTTAAACAAAATGTGATTATATTTGCCCAAAATATGCATTAAATAGGAAAAAAAGAATTTGGTATTCAAAATTCGGGAGGAGAGCTATGTCTGTAAAAACTTTGTTAATTCTAGTTATCACAATTTTTCACAATACATGGATTATACGTACGTACAGATACTTCATTATTTAATTTAAGCACTATATCTATGATAAGCTTTGTTAAAAATGATCTAGTTATGATCTAGCTTTGTTAAATTTTAATCTTTAATGAAAACACGTTTTTGAAAAAAGTTTCATTTCATTTTGAAAACTCTGAGCTTCTTTTACTAAACCTTTACCAAAATAATACGTAAAGGTAATATACATCTGATACATTAGAATTATTTTGTTGGTATTGAGGCTATTTATAAAAAGCTGTAAAGCCTTCATAAAAGCAAGAAAATATTATTAAAAGTTGAAAGCGAAAAAATAGTAATAACCGTTTGTTTGCAGCTTTTATGAATTATTTTCAAAAAATATACAGTAAAAGGCATTAGTAAGAACTTTACTGTATATATAACTATTTCACTGTATATGGAATTTTACTATATGCGGTAATTTTACTGTACATGGTAAGAATTTTACTGGTAACCCAAATTTCGAATTTAATTTTTTTAATGTGTTTCATGTTTTGTAAAACTTTAATGAATTTTTGATTAAAAAACCCAGTACATTAGATTTCATTAGATTTCAAAACGAGCAGTGGCTACACTGTACGGAATAAAACATTTTTATCCCCAGCGCGCGATAGATTGGCTATCGGAAATTCTAAAGATATGCTTTTTTTAAATACTTTTAGACCAAAGAAATGTTAGCCCAAATGCTTTCGAAATGTGTAGGTGTGTGTAAATGAAAAAAATACGCCCCTTTGAGAGTAAAACTAACATAAAATCTGAAATGATGCTAAAATGCGTACTAATATAAAATTTTAATTTATTGAATTCCGTTGCTATTTTTAAGGATATTTTTTATCAGCGCTTATTGCTATCATTCGGTTAATAGTTATCAAAATAGCCTGAAGAAACGTGATTACATTAAGCAGTGCCTACTTTACATGCATATATAATTTAAATTATTAGTCCAAAGGGATTTGAATCCCGAAGGACTATTAGTTTCGTTTTGGCATTTTGCGTCGGACGGATAAATGTCGGTTCACTTTTCAAACTGTTGCCATAAAATGTTAGAGCCCTGCATTATATTTGAAGAAATTAAATAATGAAAATCTGCGTAAATGTATGTATATTTCTCACATTGTCATAAAATAACGGTACATAGAGTCATCGAATTTTGAATAACGTAATCCTCCAACGAATATGAGCATGTGGAAGACCAAATTTGAAATTTGAAATTTGTTTTATGATCGATTTCCTATTTTTTAAAACTTTGACGAATTTTTGATTAACAAACTCAAGGATTTCAAAGCGAGCAATGGCAACGTTGTGCAGAAAAAACATTTTTTCTCCAGCGCGTGAGTCTCTGTATCGGAAATTCTAAAGATATGCTCGTTTTAAAACTATTTTCCGATATTGCTGTTGCACTGGATCTTATGGTTTAAGTGCGAGGAACATGATATTTAATAAAGAAAGGTAACACACAAAATGTTAAAAAACGCCCCTTTGGACGTAATTTAAAATCTGAAACATTTCAGATTTTTTTTTTCCCTTGATATTTTTTTAATAATCTCATGAATATAGTAAACGATCTCGCTCTCATCTAACAAGCAAAACCAATTTTGTCTGAACTTTTAATTAATAAAAAATTTTTAAAAATAAGATCTGAAGAAATTTTCTTCTTTTTTTTCCTATTAAAAAGTACTGGGTTTGAAGCTTCGTGCCCTTAATATAATAAACTAGAAATATTTATAATATAAACAGACTTATTTATTCACAGACAAAAGAACTGAAAATATACTTTCATGTTTTATAAGGTTGATTTGAAAAATGGCCAAACTAGGAAAATAGTGTAATCAATCTTATATACGTAAAAGGGAGGGGGGGAAAACTCAGTATCTTCAATTTCACGTTATTTTTGCCCTTCAGAAATTAATATGATTTAGCGAAGAAAACATTGAAATGATATAGCAAAAAGGAAATTGAATTAGTTTTCCATTTCCAATCGATTTCTCGCGTAAGCAGGTCGGGCTCGAATGATTCATACCCACTGCCTAATAACGCAGATGTTAGCTGTTTCAACGGAGTATTTTTCAGTGAGTCACCTGTATGCTGCTGCGAGAATAAAGGGAAAAACGTCTCATCTCGTGTATTCTCTTGCAGGCATTCTGTTAATGAACAGCTAATGCATCGATTTTCCCTTTCCGATTTGTTTCCTACAGACACTCTATCTCTGCTGTTAGGTGTTAATTTTTGGGGTTATCTATTTAACATTCTGTAGCTGTATTCAGTTGGATTCTACCTAATGGAAAAGGTGTTCAAAGAAGCGTAACTGCACTGTAATTGCATTAAGCATGATTCATTGGAATATCTTCGAAGTTTATTCTGTAAAATATTTTGTGATTCTTATGTCTTTTTATTTTGCTGCTTTCAAAATTTGAAATGACATCATAATTAATATTAAAATTAATTAACATCATAATTAACATTAAATTTCTCTGAAATTAATTCATGCTGGTAATGTTTGTAATAAGAATTAATCAACATTTTATAAGAAAATTACGTTTTACGAGAGGCGTACCTACCTGTAGGACGTTTTGAGGGAATCTTGCTCTTGTTCATCCCTACTATATGGGGAAAAATTTTAATCACTTTCATTCAGCCCCTACAAGTACCCTAATCGAACCCATTAACTCTTTGAAGGGCGGTTGTTACATTTCTCACTCGTGTGAGTGGTTTTCAATACTGACCGTTTCTGAAGTTCCCTTGTAGCTTCCCTTGTTCTTGTGGCAATCAAGAAACATAAGCCAATCAAGGAACATAAACCAGTATTTGATGCAGCAATTTGTCTTCAAAAAAATAAGCATCAGCCATCGAAGACAACAATGTGCACTCTGCAGCACCAAGAAAAAGCATGTAAGAACAGTGTGAGAATGCAGCACATGCAAAGCTGCACTCTGCTTGAAAAAGGAAAACTGTTTCCATGAGTACCAACAGATTGATTTGTAGGGATGTGCACTGCAGGCGGTTGCCACCGACACTAACCACCAGAAGTGGTCATTTTCTTAACGCGTCTTGGACAAAATATGTGTAATTGTCGCAAATAATTTCATTGTAACACCTGATATAGTAAATAAAACAAGAGTTTTTCTGAAAAAGTGTTAATTGCCTTTTTCTGCCTCTCAAAGAATGAAGCTACATGTATTCAGTGGTCTTATCCATTCATTTGCTGATGATCAGTAAAACTGTCAGAAGCATCTTATAAACTGCTCCTTGATTAATTAATGAACATTTTCGTAAATTGCTCCTTATGATAGAGTATAGGGTAGATGAAATATCAATATTTGATGGTAAGCTAATATTTTATAGTAATTATTGGAGTCACTTAAGTATTAAACATAGAAAATCGACAGTATTCTCGCCGGTATTTGAACCATGGATCTTGCAAACTGATAAATGGATATGCTAACTAGTTATACTACAAAAGCATGATCGAAGGAGTGTGATGATTCCTTATAACTTCATCATTGTTAGGTAGACTTAGCGATTTCTTATACCTTTAATTTTTTAGTATCTTCTACATTCTTTAAATATCATATTCAGATTTTGTACACGCCTGAATATGATGTGGATATAATATAGGATAATGAATCTGATACAGAAAAAGAATGTAGAAATGTGAAATTGTAGAACTTAAATGAATTGAGTAATGAATTTATTGTATTTCTTGTTTTCATTATTTTAAAGCAATATGATATTACCATAAGACAACTTTTATATTAAAGAATATTGTTATAATGATTGATACCGTTTCAGATATTTTAATCTGGGGAGAAAAACGAAATGAAAAAAAAAAGACCTTTTTACATCCTAAAGTTAGTAAGATATTTTATGTCTTTTTAATAAATATTAGTATAACAGAAAATGTAAGTAAACTTTCTTCCTCCATTCCATGTTCCATGCTGAAGTTAATTTCTTTCCGCTCTTCGTTGAATTTTATTCTTGAAATGAAATTAAAAATAAAAACTACGTTCTTCAATGTAAATCCATTTTTAAAATATTAACAATTTTATTTAGACTTTCAAAAACACATATATATATATATTCTACTCCATCTTAAACATTCTACTAGTGCATGTTTATAGCGAATCTGTAGAATACCATTTTGATGTTGCCATTCTAGCAAAGCACAATTCTTCTCTTTTATTCTGGACTCGCTATCTCTGTTTTCTTGATTGTCTGCAAAAGTTATTTGTATTTAAAATTCGCAGAACTGAATAGTATATTTTATGCATTTTATCAGTTATATCTGAATAATGCATTCTGTGGATATCCGTGCATTTTCTTCCGGATGTACTTTTAAATGAATTTATCTCGGAAATAATTTTCGGTATCAGTATAACAAGATAATGTAATATAATGTAAACGTTCTTCCTGCATTCCATATTCTATGCCGAAATGAATGTCTTTCCTCTCTTCGTAGAGTTTTATAACGGTTCCTGAAATAAAATTTTTGAAAAAATAGGTTGTTCAAAATAAATACATTTTGACAATATTAACATTTTTATTTAGACGTTTAAAAGCACCAGTGTATAGTATATTCTACTCCAACTTAAACATTATGCTAGTCCATTTTTATACCGAATCTGTAGAATATCATTTTAATGTTGCCATTATAGCAAAGCACAGCTTTTTACTTTTTATTCAGGATCCGCTATCTCTATTTTTAATCATCTGCATAAGTCATTTGTATTTAAAATTCTTAGATCTGAAAAGTATGCATTTTATCACTTATATCTGAATTACGCATTCTATGGATAATCGTGCATTTTCTTTCCGATGTACGTTTAAATGAATTCATCTCAGAAATACTTTTCATCTAGCACACATATGGAAGGGGAAACTTTAACCGACTTTTACGCGAATTTTGAAATTCGCCTTAAGATATGTGAACATAACTTCAACTTTGTTCGAGCCGGCATACAGGAATCTTATTAAGAACATGACTTCAAAGTATTCTTATCTGTTCCTGCATTTGGGAAATATTAGTTATCAAAATTGTGTGAATCGTGCATGGAATGGGGTGTATAATGAGGAAGTAGATTGATTTTTCTTAAGGCAGAAGTGCCGTTTCGAAGAATGTAGCCAGATTTCTTTACAGCAATAAGTCTGTCTTAATTCCATCTCAAGAGACTTACCTCTCTTATTTGAATCTTTGTTTCGGAGCCGCTGGCTCTTAGTTATCAGGTAAGGATTAGCGAAATATTGTTGCTTTGTAGAGTGAAATGGAGTTTAAACCTTTCTTTATTGTAAAATTGCTGGTGTAATTTATTCTAAGATAGCTAGAATAGTTTTGTATGGACAAAAAGCATTTGTAATAGTGCAAACTCAGACTGGCAGTATTAACTCAAAATTTGTTTTAAAAATAACTCTATAATACATTGAATTGTATTCTTCATGACCATAATTTTGCATTTTCTCCAGCATGACTAATAAAATTTTCAAAACAAATTGAGACCTGTAATAATCGCATAGATTAATTGTATGCTGCGTGCGTGCCATTAAGCCAAAAACTACCTAATTAAAACTTCAGTATATTAAGTTCTGGTTTAGAGGGTAATAGGTGTATGTTATGTTAGTGCTTAAGGTGCAGTTTCAATCTAAATTAAACATACAATTACAGAATTTTTGCGGGTAAGTCGCATGCTGTATGCGCAAATGTCAAACGCTTCACGTTTTCACATTGGCTAATATATCTATATATATAAAGAAGAACATGTGTGTGTTTGTTCGCTAATAACCCAGTCACTGTTATAGCTATCGTCACCAAACTTTCCACAATTCTTTTCTGAGTTCTAGGAAAGCTGGACGTCCACTTTTTTTTTAAATCATACATATTAATTAAAAACTCGGAAAAACGACAATTTTCGCCCTCATTTTTCCGAGTAGCTTCAGTCTCGCAAGCTGGAGATGAAAATCTGCTTTATTTCGAAATTTGTTGCCACTGTTCGCTTTCAAATCCTAGAGTTTGTTAATAAAAATTTTCTAAGTTTTACGATAAAATAAAAATAGCATCGCCAAACATTAAATAGTACATTATTCGCCATTCCACAAATTCATGGAAATCCATTTCGACTATTCCCATCTTCGTACAACTTTAGTCAGCCGAAATATTAATTAAAAAATCTCAAAGCGCTAATTTTCGCACTCATTTTTCCGAATGACAACAGTCTCGCGTTGGAGGTAAAAATTCTTTATTTCGAAAAGTGTTGCTACTACTCGCTTTCAAATCGTAGAGTTTGTTAATCAGAAATTTGTTAGTTTTACAAAACCTATACATATAAAGAAGAATGTGTGTTTGTGTGTTTGTTCGCTTTAATGATCACTGATCAATTATGATCCAATTTTTTGCCACATTTAATCGACTAAAATTGAATATAGGTGTAATATTGGATGCAACTTGAGCTTTTATGACCATTTGTAGAAAGATTAAAATCATTAAAAACTGCGTGCCATTGTTGTGTAGAGACAATAGGTATTTTTGGAAGCAGGCAAGATGAAATGTTAGCAACGCCTTTCGCCGGGAATCGAACCGCGGACTTCTCACTTACGCGCTGAACGTGCAAACCACTACACCACGGAGGTCGCTAAGAAGGCGGGAGAAGTACCTTATAGTTGCTAATATAATGAGAGAAAATTAGCTTATTTTTTATGTGGCTTTCGTATCGCATCAGACTGAAAAATGTATTACTATGATTCGTATTTTTTGCATCGTTATTAGAGAAGGATTACAGCGGTACCGTTCTCTCTGTTCTTAGATGCATTACTTTCAATTTAACGTAACTGGCATCAGGTACTTCCGCTATTACATAATGTAGAGAAAGCATATGAGGAAGATAAAAGATTTCAAATTTGATAGAATTCCAAATATTCAGTGTAATTAGAGCTAAAACCTATTAGTAAAAGTTTAGCTTAATCCTTTCACATCTGATGAGTTATTTGTGTCCTGTCACGCTGGGATATGTACGTAAGATAAAAATATATAAACCAAAATTCTAAATTTCATTTGCTAGAGTTTTTAAGAGATCTTCATTTAAATTTGGCTTTTTCATGTTCCCAGCCTAATATTATTTAGTAAAAATAGTAACTGCGTATAATAAATTTATCTAAACTGCGTCATTTCAAATTGATACTTATCAATTCTAATGACGCAAGCTGCTACATAAAAATATCAATTAATAATTATTTCAGTTTGGCACCTGAAACTTTGTACTAGCTAATAAGGATTAAATGTGAAGCAAAGCCGAATCATTCTAAACCAAACTTTCATCTTAGACACGTTCCATACTTGCTTTTGCTTACTATCTTGCCATCATGTTACCGCTTACCTGAAGAGGTAGACTTGTTTTATCTCCTCATGTACTACAAACAAGGTAAATAAATTGTTTTTTATTCTTGTAAAACCAAAGGCACAAATTTTTCTATTCAGTTATTTAAAATCGAACTAAATTTTTTTAAAGTGATTTGAAATAATGTTATACATGTAATTAAATTTTGCCTAAAATATTTCAGTCGAAAAATTAAAAACACGTCAATAAATTAACAACAACTTGTATTACGTGGCCTCGTGGAGGGGGGAAGATCCGGGTAACTTAAGTTCTTTATATCTGGAGTCGGAGTATTTAAATTTTTCTTGTACTCATGTTTATGCCCATCTTTTTATTTTTTTTTAGTTATTTGTATTTTAAACGTTTATGTTTAAATTGAATAAATATGTATCGTAATTTTAGCAAGCGTATGGGGAATATTGATTGAAAATATCGTTACTGAAACAGATTAGCATCAAAGGTAACGTTCATTCCTCGTACGTCATTTCATTTAGGGTAAAAAATATTCCCTTTTAATCCCTAAAATACGCGTCATCTTTCTCTCCTCATAAAAAAGTTTCTAGTTTATGGTTATCGATTTCCACTTTGCGCTGGAACTCCGAGTAATCGATTAAAACAACTCGGTTAAAAAAATAAATTGGAAGGGGAGAAAAAAAAGACTGTATACCTTTCCGCATTGAAAATGTAATTACGTCAACTCTTCAAAAAGCCGTAAATGTTTCTAGTCCTTGATTAAATAAACAAATACAAAATGAAAAAAATATTAATGTATATTGTTGTTGCAGAAAACATGCAGGACAAGCTGCAGTTAATTGTTGTATTTTCAGAGGGCTTTTGTAGTCACGTTTGAAAAGTTTTGCATTCAATAGCTGTTTTTTAATGCTATTTTACTGCAAATGATAGTCATTATGAATTACAGTACTTCAAGGGGTACTGAATTGAGGAAAATGCTGCTAAGCGTTATAAATTTAGCTGCAGTTTACTCATTTTCTTAGTTTTAATTTCGTTGTGAGTAAAATGCTACATTTTAATACCGCTGAAAGATTCAATTAATTTTATGCATCTGATAAGATTTTAAACTGAGTTTGCTATTGAAACTGGAAATTGGAACTGAATAAAAGAGTGGGAAAATTGCTTCGACATTAATTCCATTTTTATTTTTGATGTTGATTTTTATTTCTAGGTTTTGTGTATTAGTAACATTTGTGCTTAAAACAAATTTAATATCTCAGAGCGCATTTGTTGTTTTTTGTTAGCAATAAAATCCAATCCGTTCTAAACATAAATAAAAAAATCTGATGTGGACACCACATGACTTCCTTAAATGGCCTATTAAATTATACACATTTTTTGCTGCATTTCATTTAGACTTACTTCCTTGAAGTTCGTTAGAGATATGTTTCTTATTCAATTAATTCTGTTCTCACTTCGCGGCAATCTCTTTCCTAATGTGCCTACTTTATATATTATCTCCACCTTTTATTTTTCATTTTTAAGTTTTAAAGTTCTTCTACAAAAGCTTTACTGTATTGAAGGTTAGCAGCCTCCTTACTTTTAAATCTTGCTCGTTTATCTCAAATTGAAATTATTAAATGTCATTCCACTAGATGACAAACTTGAAAATTTAACGCCATGCCTGCTACAGGCAACCCCAATAAACAGTTTCTATTAACATTTTACTTTCAAGTTACTTCAAAACATCTTTCAAATTATAACTTACTAGTATAGATTCACTCTTTTAAGATAATTCTACTTTAATTAAACTAAGGAGATAATATAATCAATTAATCAATATTATTTAGTAAATATATTATTATTAACTTACTTAGCAGCAATTGCGCAAGTAGTAGTAACTTGTTTTCGCACTATATGAATTTAAGATCATACAACATTTAATATATATATATATATATACACACTTTCCGTGCGGCCTCCGTCCGATTATAACCAAAATGTGAGGTGCCCAACTACATGTTGTAGCGGTCCCATATACAAAATTTCAACGTTCTGAGGCTGCTTGTTTTTGAGTTATGCGAGATGCATACATACGTGTGTACAGTCACCTTAAAAAAATCTCTTCTGGATCCATTTTACAATCCATTTTGGAAGAGTCCTTACTTACAAATGTCACTCAAAAACACAGCTAAATTATTTTGTTGAAATATGGTACCTAAAAATGTTCGCGATTACAATACTCCCTTCTATTATGTTTCAAATGTAAACAAAAGACTGCTGCGTTAGGCTTAGTCGTACATAAACCGCACTGAGATTGTTGATAATTTTAAAACTAATACATGCATATTAACTAAAGGCATAAAACTCTTAACCTGAACATAAGAACGATATAATTCGGTTCGCTTTTAAAGCAAAAAAAATGCGCAATTTACCAATATATAAGGAAAAAACTGAGCTCTCCGAGCCGAGTAATAAAGTGGGTCTCTTTCTATATATATAAGCTTTTGATGCGACCGATTGCAACCAAAAAGGGAGGTGCACAATTACGTGTTATAACAGCCTCATATATAAAATTTCAGCGTTATAAAATATAAATATAAAATTTCATCTGAGGCTACTCGTTTTTGAGTTATACGAGATACATACATAAGTACGTACAGACGTCACGAAAAAATTATCATTTGAATCCATTTTTCAATCCCCTTTGGGAAAAAGAAGCCTTTGTTCTGTCCTTACATAGAGATGTCACGCAAAAACATGATTGAGATGAATTCGAGAGCGGTTATAATGGATATTTTCGTTGAAATATGGCACCCGAAATTTTTGGGATTACGATACTTCCTTTACTTCGTGCAAGGAAGTTAAAACACTTCGTATCCTTTAAAACAAGAATGATAAAATAATGTTAATTGGCAGTTCAGACTGCGTTCAAAATGCAATAGATTTCTGATATTTTAATACTGCTTATAAAATTTTACGTTCACAAAAGAAAGGCAAGAGCAAACAGCGAAACATTAAATATGAAAATTCCTTTTGAGAAACATTTTTATCTTATTCAACAATGGAGATTTAAGTTTCAAAGATGGAAACAGTAAATGTTATTTTTATCTCATAAGAGAAGCGAAATATTTTAATATTTCTAAGAAACTTTTAAGGATAAAATCTTTTTTCAAATATTAGATTGTAAAGTGAAGTATTTAAATTGTAGTTTTAGGTTTTTGGCAACATTTAATATGCATCCGTGATATTTATTCATAGAAGATCCTGTCATGTATAATTTACATGTTCGTGTTTAACTAAGTGATGAAACATAAATAAAAATTGGGAAATTACAAAATCTTTATATGCATATTTAAATACACAAATAAAAATAAATATGTTATATTCCAAACTTAAAATTTATATATATATATAATGTATATATATGTAATAGATTCTGTAGTAGAACACAGGCGGTTGAATCCGTAATGAATAGCGAAAATTTCAGTGTCGTAGAATACTAAAACATCGATTCACAATGAGTAAGAAATATGGCAGTCAAGGTATATTTAATTCAACTTTTATTTCAGCAAATATATTGCCACCACAATCAAGTTGGCACATTAATTGTGCCTATTCGAAGAGTTACATTTTTGATAACTATGCAGCAAGAAGGAAGCAGCAGACAGACAGCAGTCCAGCTAGGCCAAAGCGTTGAAAGCAATTGCGTTATGTTTAGGCTGACATCTTAATTCAGACTGAATTAGTTTTGGTTTTCAATGCATTTTGATTGGATACTTAATATTGCTGCAAAATTACTATTGGCTGTTTGAGTTTTAGTTCCATTTACATCATCATAATTACGTAAGAATTATATGACATACATAGATTAGTCTCGAAATAACGCAGTGCAAATAGAGGTTACTATTTTTAGAATACAGAAGGAAAATTTACTTAGCTAATTTAATCTTTTGCATATTCTTTATTTTTCTTACACTTATATATATATATCTATATATATGATAAGACGTAAGAAATTTAGAACCTAATCCACAAAGACACGAAAGAAATAAGATTTAAAACCAGTGAAATCCATAGTTCCCAATAAATATATGAACAATTAACCAATAGTATTAAACCTGAAGAATTATAGATGTGGAAAATACAAAATTACCGAACACAAAATATAGGGAGAGGAATGCAATTAAAATCTGATTCAACGTTCCCGATTCTAAAAATTTGTGGGAAGCCATTTCGACTATTCCAATCATCGTACGATTTTAATCAGCCGAAATATTAATTAAAAACTCTAAAAGCGCTAATTTTCGCCTTCATTTTTCCAAGTGGCAACAGTCTCGCGCGTTGGAGATAAAAATGCTTTATTTCGAAAAGTGTTGCTACTGCTCGCTTTCAAATCGTAGAGTTTGTTAATGAAAAATTTGTAAGTTTTAAACATCTATACATAAAGAAGAATGTCTGTTTGTTTGTTTGTTTGCGTTATTGATTTATGGTCAATTATGATAATTTTTTGCCACATTTAATCGACTGAAAAATATAGTTGAAATTTGAATGGAACTTGAGCTTTTACGACCCTTTGATTAGAAGGAAGGAACTCATTAAAAACCGCGTGCCATTGTTGCTGATATAATGAGAGAGAATGAGCTTATTTTTTTATCGAAATTTTTTATGTGTGTTCCATATCGCATGAAACTGAAAAATGTATGACTATGAATCGTATATTTTGCATCGTTTTTAGAGAAGGATTACAGGCGAATCGTTCTCTGTTGTTAGCTGCATTACTTACCGGTATCGGGTACTTCCACTAGTATTAAAATAAGCAACGAGGAAAATTTTAATATATTCTACCTTAAAACAACCGAATCGGTATTTAGCTTAATTGCACTTTTGCCCCTTTTTAAAACTTTCGAAGTCTTCATGTTTACCGAGGATATAAAAGTTACATTATTCTAGATTATTCCTCTCCTGGAAAACGACATGATATACGCATCTGCCTCTGAAAAGTGACGCGGATAAATAGCAATGAGAGTATGCACTTAAATAAAATAGCGCTTTTATCTGTGTTAGACGAAGAGAAAGGTATAAAAATTTATAATTCCCAGAAGATCACGCAAAAAAAAAACGCACGGAGAAAGAAGCTGTGTGGATTCTTTAAACTTCTTGAAATTTTTAAAGTGCTTTCCGTGATAAATTCGGGGTGTAATGTGATTTTACAGCCTGGATGCTGATGGCTAATGTCTTGTGGGGACAAGTACATTTTGTTAAAACCGTGATGTGTTGCTATGTTGGGGGGTTCGAGGTGGCCCTGGGTTTAAAAGGGAAATGTTCCCTGAAGTTCTTCCTTATGATTGTTGCTGACAGATTGCGTGCTATATTCGTAAGCTGCAAGCATAATTTCTAATGACGCGTACCTTAATATTTAATTCTTACTTGCGATGAATTTCGAAGACCGTTGAATCATTGTACCCTTGAGACTGACTCGTTGCTGGAAGGGTACATAGAAGTAGCCAGGCTGTCAAAAAGATTTTTCGTAATCAAAATTATATTTGCCAAGCAAAAGAAGTTGAAGAATGTATCCAGAAATTAAAAAAAAAAGTGTTTTTATATGGAGAATGTTTAAAGGATGTTTTATGATATATGAGTCTCGCATACTCTCTAATGTAATAGTACTTTCCAAGAAGATTTTTCATAACTTAAATCGCTTTTGTCAAGGTGATGGCCTTAAGGTCACATCCGGAAGTTCCAAAAGAATTCGAAATATTATTATTTGGGAGGGATTTAAAGAATATATTGGGGAGGTATGGATTTATTATGTGGGGTACATAATATATAGACTGCGGCAAAATTATTCACAGTGTATTAATAAAATCATATAATAAGTGAACAACTTATTTTCATTTATTCTTTTTTTTTCAATGTTGGGTACTTGCCTATAACGCCATTGGCTACTCCTAAGACCAGAATTGGTAGCCGCTTTCTTGAGGAGGCACGTAATAGGCGACCATCGGTACCACCTATGAAGGGACAGTTTTGCAGTCATATCTTCTCCGGGATTCGAACCCGAGCCTTTCGATATCGTAGTCAGGCTCCCCTAACCATACACCATCTGGGCGGCCTTTTCATTTATTATTCTCTGAGAGAAAAGGTAGGAAAGGAATGCCACTAAGTCAAAATTTAAATAAGAGCTGCGTCAAACAACGGCCTTGCTGTTCACTACGTTCTTCCAAGCGGACCCTGGAAGCTGTACATTACTCGTCGCAACATATCATCAAGGATATTAGTAAAAGAAAATTTGATGAGTCCCCTTTAGATTCAATATTGCTACACATCGTATTCGTAAAACTTATTGCTTGAAGTTTCCGCGTAAGAAAAAATCAATAGATGTTAGATCATGGGATGAGACAACCTAGAGATCCACCGGAAATGAATTATCTAAGTGAATATCCATTGCAAAACAATCCACTCTGGATATGGCTGTATGCACGGTTTCTCTGTCTTTATGAGTCCATAAATGGTCTACCCTACCTTTGTTATGACAGGTAATGGGCAGTGTCCATCGCCGCTTGGAAGAATATATGATTCAACGGAGCTCTCATATTGAAACACTGAGTGTTAAGAGCCATGTTTGTAATTATTATTTGTCACAGTAAAAATAAGTTTAAAAAACTCTGAAAGATTTCAAATTTTAACGATCGCTCAAGAAGGTTTGTTAAGGTTTTTTTACGCTCTCGCTAAGCTCGCAGTCTACCAGTCTGCTGTTAGACTCACTCCTTGTAAGCCATTTTTTCCCCTTTTTAGCTTAAGCATCATTTATACTTAAGCTTTTAGCTTAAATATTATTAAGCATTATTTTCTTCGCACGTGCGCTATATACAGTTCAACAACAAAATTATAAAAATTTAAAAGCAGCATAGTAGTATATATGCTTATAATTCCGATAAAGTGTTAAGTGTTGGCATAATTTTTTCCCCAGTCTTATCTGTCAGTCTTCATCATATCTATGTTCAGTTTTCGTACTAAAATGCCTTTGCAAAACTTTCCTTTTATCTTTAACGTTTCGTGTGTTTACTGTTTGTGTATTATTTATTAGATGTCACGTTCTTGGCTCTTACGCGATATAAAATTCGACTCAACAGCAAAATGACAAATTATTTAAAAACAGCACATCTTTAGAATTTCCGAAAGACAGTCTCGCGCGCTTGAGATAATTTTTTTCCCGTACAGTGTTGCCATTGCTTGCTTTGAAATCATTGAGTTTGTTAATCAAAACTCATTAAAGTTTTACAGAATATGAAATACGTAATTAAACTAATTCAGAATTCGGGCTTCCATATGGCCATGTTCGGGGAAAGGACTATGGATAAGAGAATGTGAGTCAGTTTGTGCTGATCCCTTTCTCTGTTTAAAAACAATTCAAGAAACATGTTCTTCAGTAAAAGAATTGAATGTTTCTTTAAACGTTACGCTAAACATATGCTGAAATACTCGTATTTACGTTAAACGTGTACTCCGTTTCGGAGTTATTTAAATAGCTGTTACTGTTTATCCCGTCTTTTTTTATAAAACTCCCAATGTCTAGTGTTTTGCCACATTGATTTCTTAAATGTTTCCAGCAATATACTTTAAGTAACATTTTAATTGCTGCCGTTATCATCTGTTTTAATAGTATAAATAACTCAGTAATTTAAATATTCGTAACATACTAATGTTTTATGAACGGACAACAGTATGTCTCACATTCTGTTAATGCAACAAAATAAGTTTATTAGATGGGAGAGTTAAAATCATTTGGGAATCCATTGATTCTGTATCTATATTTTTATACTAGAAAGTGATGTGATTATTTAAAATTTGTGTAAATTAACTTTTAAATTAGAATATTATAAAGAGTGTTGATGAAAACTGGTGAAGTATTTTTGAGCAGAAGAAAAAAGGCAGTGAAGATTCAATTTTTAAAACAAATTCAGTGAAAGTACTTCGAGATTTACATTATTAATCACAAGCACAGTTCATACATTTTAAAATATTTCGAAATGATACTGAAAATTCAACGCAACGGATAAGAAACGGGGAATATATTCTTAGTGATTTGTCTGCTTAGATAGTAATATTTTATTTATCGGTATCGGAACGGTTTACATCAAGATGAAAAGGTCAAATATCGCCTCTATAGTATAGTTTCCTCTTTGAAATAGATTTGAAAGTAAATATTCACAGAGCTTGAATGCAAATATTCTCGAAAATCCTTGTTTAATAAACTAATATCGCTTTCGAAGAATCTGCTTACATATTTAAACATGTTTCGCATCCGAAAGCTTCACGTATCCATATTATATTTAATAAGAATTAATCAAATACATATGAATTTAATAAATGCTTGAAATATGCATCATATATTTTATTCTGATATCTTCTAACGTATTTCAGAGCATTAAGAGTTGGTTTGTATTTAGAATTTATTGACATCAATTTTAAACTAAGACAGGGAAGTAGGAAAACATTTACGATACTTAAATTAAATATAAATTTTTATTTCCGTATTGTTAACGAATTATCATGCAAGAAGATTTGGATTCTCTTTTATGCCCGTAAATACTAACTGTAGGATGTCCTGCAACACTCCTTAACTTTTAAGTGAGGATTTTCTGAAGTAGATTACTTTCATTTTAATAAATAAGGTTATATAAAGTACATTAGGTGCCGCTCCAATCGGCAAAGAGCTGCCGTATCGCTGTGCCCGGAAATGAATCCCAGAGAATATTTAAATGATTGTTAAGGGTATAGTGCCCTAGCATGAAGATTATTAAAAAGGCACAAAAAGTGTTTACTGTGCCGAATGTCCTGTTGAGTAAGTTTGATGGTAGGGGTTGGAGACTCTCGGACTCGTTCCGCGGGAAGTGGGTGCTATCCTTCAAAAACTTGAATGGATGGGATTGAAAAATGTCTTGTCGCTCTAAGATTTCGTTCAGGTGAAGGCTTTGCTGCTTTAAGGTGTATAAAGGTGCTTTGCATTTAGTCAGTACATATCTGTGTAACAGTGTTTAAATCGTAGCCAGTCACGGAATATAAAGTTGCGGATGTGTAAATGTGCAGCTGACTCAGCGAAATCGTCGGCCGAACGGTGCTTTGCTGTGACTGGTCTGTTTTTATACCAAGATGGCGTTAAGTCGAAAAGTTAGAACATTTAGGCGAAATACATAAACAAGTTCTGTGCTGTAGCAAAGTCCAGTTGCCTAGCAACCAAGCTCGGCTTATTTCTGTTAGGACCGAAAAGCCCCCTGGTGAAGAAAGCCTAAGGCTCCGTTCAGACGGTGGTAAATGTGATAGAGGCTTAGTCATAAGGTATAAAATGCGGGAACTCCGTTGTTGTTGTCTTGTCCATATTACATGGAACAGTAGTTGCCAAGCCTACTCCGAAGAAAGGATAGACGTCTATTTTCCACCCCCAGTTTTGAGGGAGATCAGCCCGTGAGGGATCCTGGGATCTCCCACCAATTCACACGAGATGATTTTCGGCTCGCCGCATATTTAGAGTGCCTCCATGCCGCACCGATACTGTACATTTACAAACATCCATGTCTTCTCCGAGATTCGAATCCGGAGCCATCGGTACCGTAGCCTCCCCTAACCACTATACCGCCTGGGCGACTGGGAATTCCGTTCACACCTGCAAGGCAGGGCCCAAGCCGTAGCCAGTTAGGCTTGATTTGCGCAAGCCAAATTTGCGCATGCGTTGGATGTGTCTACAGCTTTCCCGCTCAATAAATTTCGCGCATTCGCTCTGATTTGTCAACTCTTATATCAAGATGGTATAAGGTTGAAAACTTCGAACTTAATGTCAAAACGCCTAAACGTAGCAAGGTTTGGTTACCTATCAACGAAGACATTTAAACCACTGTCTGAACGGAGCCTCAAGACCCATATCAACGACTAATGCAACCCCATTCATGATAAAATTCGTGGATGTTTTCTGATATTTTTAAGAGATAAACGAGATATGTCATAACAAAAACAGATACATATAAGAACAGTATAACGAGATTTTGCATCACGCGATAAGAGATTTTATGTAGTCCTTGTATAAAATGGTAACCGTTCGCTGCAGTCATGTTACGGGGAATATAAGTACCTATTAGGCTCATATCACACGGCATTTGTTTCACACGAACAACTATTTCGAATAATTTTTCTGCCTGGTTTACTATTGAAACGAAGACTCGCGATTTTTTCCCTTCCTTTCGGAAAAAATTGCAAGTTGTTCGTTTTTAACCAATCAGCTATCAGCTTGTTTGTAATGGAGAACCAGTTTCCTCCGTGTTAACTGCAAAGCGATCTGTGGTGATTGGCTGTTGTGACAAAGCAGAAAAATTGTTCCAAACGGTTGTTCTTCCGAAAGTAACGGACGTGTGATAGCAGCCTTAAGATAACATATTGTAAAGTTGTCTGATAGAGAAGCATAGTTTAGAAATACTTTTAATGCTTATGAGTACCATAATGCTGAGAATGTTCCATGCCTTTTAATTAAATTTCAAAAGGAAAAAAAGCAGAAAGAAGCATTTCACAAAAAATTTAATTAATAACAAAACTGTAAACAATATTTCTTCTTCTGTGAGGAATTCTGATTTTCCGATTCTTAAACCTCCCCCCCCCGCTAAATTATTCATCTGAATTACAGTTTATTAATATAAAAATTATTCATTATTTAAAAGGAAGTGTGTAGAAAATATTTAATAATTTAATTAATTTTATTTAATTTGGAAATGAAACATCAGATTGCCGTGTTTATGCTCAGTGTTTTTGATACGATTAATTTAGACCGAAATTCGTGAAATTAGCTGACCTCAAACATGATCAGTAATTGCTTTATAAAGTCAAAAAATTTAATACAAGTTGTAAGTGAAAGAAATCGGATCTGTTTGCTGCGAAACTGATGTTTGAAGAAGATTCTGATGAAGGGAAAAATCATGAAACTGCGGGCCAAAAACCAATTTGTAATTACATATCGATCGATATTACAGTTGTGTTTTTCGTAAAGCTTTACCATGACAATGATGTTTCAGCTTTGATGGCTCTGAGGCATTCGACATAATAATCTCAACTGGGGATTAAAAAAAAAAAAAAAAAAAAAAAAAAAAAATGGTCAAAAATGCACTCGGTTGCATAAAACAAACATTAGTGAGTGAAATGGTGAGAAAAAGTTCTCTGTTTCTGGAATTTTGGTGTCCAAATGTAGCAATATGTAACAGATAAATGGGCAGAAATATAATGTATAATGAAAATCAACAGTTGCTATGCAAATACTATTAGAAAACTCAACATTTTTATAAAAACACTCAACATTTTAATCAAACTGTAAAGTATTTTCTCACTCCTTTCCGCATGTCATCGTAGTATAATTAGGATACATACTCGACGCGTATTTAAGAGGTCCACGGTTCGAACGAGTCCCAGCGCGGGCATCCCTCGTTTTTCCTGCCTCCTGCTTAAAAAAAAAACTTTATGATTCTACAGTGGCGCCCGAGGAAAAAGGTGGTAGATAATAATTTGACACCACCAGGATTTGCGACTGGCTTTCCTTATCCCCAGTCGCCCTTTAAAAGGGGGAGTATATAAGGTATTTTCTTTCTTGTTTTTGCATGCCTTCGTTGTGTAATTGAAAGCATTTTCGACGTTTCTTGTTTTTGCATGCCTTCGTTGTGTAATTGACAGCATACTCGACGCATATTCGAGAGGTCTAAGGTTCGAGTCCTTTGCTTCATCCATCTCCCGGCAGATGCTATTGATCACGGATTTTCGTTACATTTGGAGGAATTCTTTCCATCATGACTGATGCAATTTATTAGCCCAAAGGGCGTTAGGAGAGAAAAAGCTATTAATTTCGTTTCGGAATTTTGCGTTGAAAACTTTAAATGTTGGTTCAGTTTTCAAATTTTTGCCACCAAATATTATCGGCCTGTGTTACATTTAAAGATATTAATTAATGAAGAATCTGCATAAATGTATGTATTTTTCTCGCATTGTGCTAAAACAGCGGTACCTAGAGCCATCCAATTTTGAATAACGTAATCCTCCACCCAAATATGAGCATCTGGAAGCCCAAATTTGGAATTTGTTTTATTATCTATTACATATTTTGTATAGCATTTATGAGTTTTTGATTAATAAACTCGACAATTTCAAAGCGAGCAATGCCTACACTGTACGAATAAAAAAAAAAATTATTTTTAATCTCCAGCGCGCTAGATGTATATCGGAAATTCTAAAGATATGCTTTTTTTAAAATTATTTTGCGATATTGCTGTTGAACTGAATTTTATGGTATATGTGCAAAGAACATGATATTTAATAAATAAAGATAGCACTCAAAACTTAAAAAAAAGGCCCTTTGGGCGTAATGTAAAAATCTGAAAACTTTCAGATATTTTATTTTATTTTTAATCATCTGCACATTTTCTTATTCAGTAAAACCTCCGTATGACGACCGCTCGCTCTAACCTTAGAACCTACATGTCTCTCATGAGGTTTAGTATCTTTATTTAATTGCATTTTTATATACTATACTGGTCACTATCAGATGTGTCGTTTTAGGGAAATGCTCTTTATGATAGACTTCGCTGTATTTAGTATTGAAGTTTTATCTCGGGGAAATATTCTTTATTCTGTAATCAGCTGAATTAAAATTTGCTATCAAATCCCATTCATTCCAGCATCATATTCCTGGAACCGATTCTTATTAATGGATGATATTAATTTCCTCTTGCTTCATATTAAAAAAAACTTTACATTGGGGATAAAGCTCGTTCATCCTCTCTTTGCACAGCATATGGATGTACCGCATCATAAACGCGTGTAGAATGTAGATAAAGACTAAGAGCAACCCTCAGCCTAAAAAGGAGGTAAGGGGCGTTTACATATGGGCACTCAACCCGTAAGTGGTGTTGGCAGCGAAAAATCCCTCAATGTCACATTTCACGGGGTGTGGTTCCACCGGCTCACCTTAACGGATGTGCAGGATTTTCGAAGACAAATGGCGCAATGCCGACAAAGCAAATTTCGAAAGCTGTTGCTAACAGCAGGGGGGTTATTGACTGTTTGCGCAGTTAATTATCATTTGCTTAATAGCTTTGCGAAAAGTAATTCGTGTTCTAGAAGTTAATTTATTTCTTTTTTTTTGCTTCCATATTGGTTTAGGTTATTATTCAATGTAATAAATTTAAGATCTTAGGCTAGGATAGTGCAGTTTGGTAAATTCAGCTGTCAAGTTAAATTTCTTAGCAAATTGAATTATCCGGCATTTCGTATTAACCGTTTGTGTACCAGTGTTTCCAACTGGGAGCATTGTAAAATAGAGTTTTTGCACCCTTAATAAGTTTCTTTAAATATATTTTAACGACTTTTGTTTAATCAAAATATAATGCACTATTATTTAATATTTACCATAAACAAAAGTTTCCGGATTTGTTCCTCGATGTAAGATATGTAAGCAAAAAAATGAAAAAAAAAACTTAAAAACATTATTAAATAGATCTGACACCTTTCAGATTTTATATTATGCCCAAAGGGTCTTTTTTAACGTTTTGTGCGTTACCTTTATTTATTAAATATCCTGTTCTTCGCACTTAAGGCATAAAATTCAATTCCATAGCAATAACGCAAAATATTTTAAAAAGAGTATATCTTTAGAATTTCCGATACACGGTTTCGCGCACTGGAGATAAAAATATCCCCCCCCCGTACAATGTTGCCATTACTCGCTTTGAAACCGTTCAGTTTCTTAATCAAAAACTCATAAATGCTTTACAAAATATGAAATAGATAATAAAGCAAATTCCAAATTTGGACTTCCAGATGTCCATATTCGGGTGGAGACATACGTTATTCAAAATTGGATGGCTCTAGCTACCGTTATTTTATCACAATGCTAGAAACATTCTTTAATTATCATACATGGCGATAGCATTTGGTGGCAACAATTTAATTAGTGATTCAAATTTTTAACGTTTTCGAAGCAAACTGCCAAAATGAAATTAAGAGCCCTTCTGGACTGACGGCCTTTGGGCTAATAAAGAACCAAAGTGGCTGTTAAGTTGCGCGCAAATGATAGTACTGTATTCGATGCACGTAGTATATACAGTTAAAAGTACTTTTATTTAACTACTGTAATATTCATGAAAATAATGAATTAGTTATATTATAAATTGTATAAATTAGATACATTATTCATTATATCAGTTAGAGATATGAATTTTTTAAGAATATGTACAGAAAAAACGTACAGGTTGCTTTCAAATCCACAATTTACTCAGCAATGTATGGCTTTAATTTGAAAGAATTAAAAACTTATACTATTTCGATTAACAACATATCGGAGAACTGGCAATCTTCGAGGCGACTTGGATGGTAGATGAAGATTTGGTTTGGTTTAGTTTATTACGGCAAAGCACACTAGAGTTATCTGCCTAAGAGGAGGGATGCTTTCGTGGAGGACTTTCTAAGGGAAACCGGTTCGTATACATATTACACACGGGGAAAACCACGAAAACGCTCAAGTAACCAGCCCGTTCGCCTGCATTTGAGCCCAGGTCACAAATACCAGTGTTCAGCGATTTTACCGCTCGGCCACTGGTGGGTGGTAGATAAAGAAGTTTTCGTCTTATCTAACAAGTCTAAGAGGCCTTGTGACGTTTGCGCCGAGCCCTCTTGGATAATAAATAGTTTGATATCGAAGTGTAACGTAACATAACGACCATGAGCTTGATATCATAGCGTACAGTAACACAAAGACCATGAAAGAACTTACACACTTCTAACGTCAAAATAAATGATTATTTGAAATATTTGCAGAGATTTGATTTATGAATAGATAAAACAAATAAATTTATTAATGAAGCAACACGTGTGAGTCAAATGCAAGCTTCTAAATGGGAATCTGTAAAAAAAAATGCAGAATTAATAGCTTTTTTATCGTAATAGTTTGGTTTTGCAGAAAAAAATACAAAAGGTTTTTTAGCAAATTTTAAATGTAATCGTGACGAATAAATGGCTTTTAATTGCATTAATTTAACTCGATGAATAAAGGCTTTTAATTGATAATTATGTTCCTTGCGTCAAAAAATTGGTAATTGACGAAGGTATTCCTAGTTTCTTTTGTTCCAAAAAGTGATTTTAAGAGAGAAGAACGTGAATTTAAATATTATAAGCATTTATAAGCTCGATATGACGATTTGGCAACCTTTAAAATTTTAAAACCATGTCAAGGACAGAGATTGGTTTCCAATCCTTAAGAAATATTTGAATTCTTTATTGTCTTACACCAAATTACATTTGGCTAATGGTTAAAAATGGGAGAGCGGTACCTTACTCTGAATGAAAATAAGCACAATAGAAAGCTAGATCCAAACGGCGGTGAAAATTAGAAATTAGATGAGTACCTTTGTTTATGTTCTTTGAAAAGGAAAAGAAGACATATATAGTTTTTTTTTTTTTTTTAAAAAAAAAAAAAAAAAGAAAAGAAAAGAAAAGCAGGAGACGTGAAAAATGAGCAATGGCTTCTACGGGAGTCGTACTTGGACCTCTTGAATACTTCTCGAATGTACTACCGTTACATTACGAAATGCATGTTACCGTTACATGCAGAAAGGAGCCATAATATAATCCTCATTTTTAAAGAACGACTGGGTTTTAGAGGACGCAGTTGCCAAATCCTGGTGGTGAAGAATCATCATCCACCACCTTTTAGTTCGGGCGCTACTGTAGAGTCATTAAATTACTGCTGGATACGAGCAATGTCCTTGCCGGGCCTCGAACTTTGACCTTTCGAATACGTGCCGAGTGTGCTAACCGTTACACCAGAAGGCAAGCTGGAAGATGGGAGAAAATATTTATATATATATAATTCCTTCTATTCGCGGAAATATTTGGCCTGACTAGAATTGCCGGTTTGGCTTTAACTTATAACTCGAGTAAAGACGAAACACTTTCGTATTTACGTATTTTTATCAATTATTGTTCATTGAACGGGAGTTGGTTTGTTCCCCTTGAAAAGTCAACTAATTTCCGATGAATGACAATGATTACATGTTTTAATTTTTCCTTTTGCAATTTAAATTTTATTCTTCATGATGATTTAAGACCAGTCGCCGTTAAAACATTATTAACATTTTGCTTTCAAATTACTTCAAAACATCTTTCAAAATATAACTTACCAGTATGGATTCACACTTTTAAAATAATTCCACTTTAATTAAACTTAGGAGATAATATAATCAATTAATCAATACTGTTTAGGAAATAAATTAATATATATATATATATATATATATATATATATATATGAATGATATAGTATATAAAAATGACAAAACCTTATATACTCCCTCCTTTTATAGGGCGACTGGGGATAAGGGAACCCAATCGCCAAATTCTGGTGGTGAAAAATCATCATCACCTTTTAGTTCGGGCGCCATTGTAGAGGCATTAGGATTTTTGAAGTAGGACACATGAAAAAGGAGCAATGCTCTCGCCGGAACTCGAACCTGGACCTTTTGAATACGTGTCGAGTGAGCTAACCGTTCCGCTACAAAAGCATGCTGGAAGGAGGGAGAAAATAGTTCTACTATAACGACTATAATACGATACGATAACAAATATAATACCATTCTATAACTAATGAATAATTATAACGAATTGGAAAACTCTGCATATCTACTAAGTTTTATGCCTAAAACCTCGGAGAGTTAATTTTAAAACAATAGAACCTGAGTGAAGCAGCTCCCCTGCAATTACGTACCGGTTATCTTCAGATATTCTGCATTATTTGTTTTTAATTTTTTATCAAGATATAAATAGAATGTAAACATACGGCAATGTGAAACGCTTTTTAATTTTTTTTATAGTTGACGTCAAAAGTTTAGTTTTGATTTTAAATCTGTTATAGGTCATTGCTATATTTTTGTAATATAAGTATTTTCTCGTATTGATATCTGTATATCTATTTAACCTGGTAAATTACACAGCTTATATAACGGATATTATGCATTTAAAAACTCTAGAAACCTTCAAATATTAATGTTGGTAGAAGTTTTTCTACTGTGGCATTCGCAGTTTCTTCATAATTTATCGTGAGGGCCCTTTCATTTTATGTTCTCTATTACGTAGCATATTTGACTTGATTCACTTTTTCCGTCGAGAGATTCGTTTCAGAAGCCACTGTTCCATCATCGTGATCATCAAGATGGCGGTTTGGGGTGGGAAATCGTTTACTAGATGTTCCCCTCATCCCTACTTCCATCCCTCAAGACTCCTCTGCCTCACTTCGTAGATGGGAGCACCGTGCTTCTTTCGTGTTGGCGAGGCGCTAAAATTAAGTACATTTATGAACATCGGTGACTGTGATTTATGAAGTAGAGGATCTTTCCATTCTAAGTCCCAGATAATTTCTGCAAATTGCACAACAACAATATTTTTGATTGGTACTTCGTTGGATTAAAATTATGCCATTTACTCTAGGGTATGCAGAGAATAACTATATGTATGAATTTCTCTTCAGGCCTTGTATAAGCTGCCACCACTGTTTGGCTTGCTTGCATTTGTTTGAGTAATGTGAATGTTCTGCTAATTATAATTAAGAAAAGGACTTCCATCTGAAAGATAATCTTTATGTTGGTCAAGACTAATTCTCTTAGCAGACATTTATTGGACATTTGTCACGAAATTGTGTAATATATGATGATTACGAGATACGTATGGGACCGATCTATTTCCATTAGGATAATTTTCCTTGAATTATCCAATTTCTTTTATTTATCTGTATTGCGCATATTACGTATTTGACTAGTAATTAGAATCTGTGATAGATCTTATTTAAAAGGAGTTTATTTTTATTTCATCATCTTCTGTTCTTTTATTTGAGACAATTGCTCTGAAACTTTACAGATATCTTAGATCGAAAGAACATGTAAGGAGAAGGAAGTAAAAGCTTTCATTTTTCTTATAGGCTGCACGTTTTGAACCGCCTAAAAGGAATATTATTTAGAAGTTGACTGGTGAGAACACCTTGTATTTTTCACAAATGATACCGCATACTACTCTACGATTCGTCGGTTGAGTTTCCAGACATGCCGATTCTTTGCATAAGGGGCATAAAGTTGAAAGTTTTGATCTCTTACGCCTCAAGATTTGCATTTTGTGTCGTGGTTTAATGGCATGTTATTGCTTAACAATGAAATTCTGCTTATGCAATATGTGAAATTTATGTCGATTAGTGTGCTTTCTTAAGCGGACTATTGACTGATGTGGAAAAACAAAATCAGTTAAGAGAAGGGAAGCCCGCCATCTGCTGAGCAGTAAAATCCCTGAGCTCTGGTAATTCCGACTTGGGTTCGAATCCACGCGAGTGGGCTGGCTGCATGGGTATTTTAATAGTTTTCCACGTGTGTACAAGCCAGTTTCACTTAAAAGTCCTCCACGAAGGCATCCCTCGCCTTAGGTAGATAGCCCTAGCGTGCTTTTCCGTAATGAAATAAAACAATTTTTTTTTTTTTTTTTTTAAATCTGAAAGCTTTCTGATTTTATATTACGCCCAAAGGGGCGTTTATTTCACTTACACACACACACATATATGTTTCGAGAGCATTTAGGGTAATCTCCCTTTGGGCTAAAAATATTTTTAAATAACATATCTTTAGAATTTCCAATAGAGAGTCTCGATCACCGAAGATCAAAATTTTTTTTTTTTTTTTTTTTTTTTTTTTTTTTTTTTTTTTTTTTTCCCCGTACAGTTTTGCCACTGCTCGCTTTAAAATCGTTGAGATCGTTAATCAAAAATTCCTTATAAGTTTTACAAAATATGAAATAGACAATAAAAAAAATTCAAAATTCGGCCTTCTAGGTGCTCAGATTCGGGTGGAGGACTACGTTATTCAAACTTTGAATGCCCTAGGTACCGTTGTTTTTCACAGTGCGAGAAACATGCATGCATTTATGCTGATTCTTCATTATTTAGTTTCTTTAAATATAATACAAGGCGATAATATTTGGTGGCAACAGTTTGAAAAGTGATCCAACACAAAATGCCGTTCCGAGACTAATAGTCGAAACTAATAGCCCTTCTGGGCGAACTCACTTTTGACTAATAAGGGAAGGAAACCGCTTCGTATGTTCAACTAAGATTTTTAGAATACAAATTGTTAAAGTTCTGAGATGAAAAATGAAAGAATTACTGAATTTATTCCGTATGGCAGCATGTTATCAAACAGATTCGGCTGCTATGACTTTATTTTATAGTTCATCGGAAGTGATTTTTCAGCTGTGAAATCTGAATCACGCTGCAGTAGGAAAATTTTCCCTATGGAAAGAGACTTTTAATGGAATTAAAAGTTCATTGAATTATTTTGAAGGACATTTTATGTTTGTTTTCAGACTAGGCTATGATGAGGTTATGTTTAGGATCCCATCTTAATGTAAGTGTTCCACTTCAATTAATGGAAAGTAATTTCAAAAGAGCGTATGCACTTTAGTATTTTGATTTGACGGATTTAAAAAATCAAAACACTCAACGCAAGAAAAATATGCTGATTTTAACCGAATGCATTAAGTATTTTTTGTATTTTTGTTTGCTTTTGTAAGTGGATTAGGTCAAAGCAGCAGAAGACAAAGCTTTGACTTCTCTCTCTCACGCCAGGAAGGTATTGTTTACTGTTTGTTTTTTTAATGTTTTAACTTCATACTCCGAGTTAGAGGATTTAAATAGAACTAGCAGCAAAAGAATAACTGAAAAGTTATTTAAAACGTCGGTTCTAGGTTGTAACCAAAATTAAAATATTCTCTGATGTGTATCGAAATGTAATTTATTTTAAAAAAAAACTTCCATCTAATACTTTGTTTCTATCTATTATGTATTTAGTTTAAATTATTTTTTTTATTATCAGCAACCTAAATAACAAATAATTTGCTGATTTTTCGGGAAAGCTACTTTTATTTTAGGAACGATTTACTTTCGCAGTTTAAGTAATATTAATTAAAAATAATAAGATGAATAGAGCGACCGTTTTTTATAATCTGCTTTTTATTATTCTGCCAATTCATTGATAATAATTTTGAAATCGAAACAATATTGAATACTAAAACAATACATGCCCTATGATCTATTATGGGGAAGAAGATCGTAACTTAAGATATGAACTAAAAGTAAAATTTCTATTCAATAATTATTTTAGATTTTCACCGATTACGGAAACCATTTGACTACTTCGCTCACTTCCTCCCCCCCCAATTCTGACGAAAAGCACCCGGGGGGAAGGGACGTCTCCCATTCGTCTTTCCCTACCACAACCTCTGCCATACGGACACTATACATTTACAAACATTCGTATCACAAACATTTACAAAAAAACAGGATTCGAACCCGCGCCCTTCGGCAAGACAGCCAGCGGCGCTTAACCACTATACCGGTTGAGAGGCGCTCTACATGTTCTTCTTATCGTGTCATGTATGGTTCCAGATCTTCTAAATCAAAGCACAAGTTTACGAATCGTTTTCTTTTGAAGTCCGGGTTTATTTAAATGTCTTTAGAAATTTTTCTCTCAATTCATTCAGTTTTACTCCTTTAATACGAAATATCACAACAAAGATCCATTCTTGTGTATTTATTTATTACTTATTTAAGAATTTTGTGTATTAAGAAATTTAAGAATTGAATTTTGTGTAGTTAAGAATTCTGAAAAAAAAAATCATATACAAAATATTGATTCATGTACAACTTGCAAACCAAAAAAAAAAAAAAAAAAAAAAAAAAAAAAGTAGTGTTATTTCAACACAATGATTATGCAAAAATAGATGTTTACTTTTGCGATAGCGTGTATAATATTGATAAATTTCTTTGTAGTGATATAGTTTCAGAGTTTTAAGCAAATGTAATAATTTTATCTTGGTAAATAATTAAAGTTCTGCATTTTATTGCAGAAGAAAGGAAACTAAAGTAATTCACCCTCAGAAGTTCTATTGGTTTACTTTTTCTTTCCAGATAAAATGATTTGATATTTTTTTCATTTTCTTACGTACTTTTTTTTCCAAATTAAAATTTAGAAATTTGATGTGGACACCACATGACTTCCTTGTATGGCCTATTAAATTATAAACATTTTTGGTGCATTTCATTTAAACTTATTTCCTCGAATTTCACTAGAGATATATTTCTACTTCAGTCGATTCAGTTTTGACTTCGCGGCAAAGCAAAAATAAATGAAAATTCAAAACATCCTCATTAAAAATTGTAAAACACAAAACACCAAATACAGTTTAAAAAACAATTTGCACTATTTATATTAGAGTTTCTACGCAAAAACAAGCAATTCGGCCAGCGGGCAGGAAGAGAGATTTTTCAGTGCACAAAAATAAAAGCTTAATTTTGGACCCTCTCGGCAAAAAGACACTGAATTTTCTGCAGAATCTGACTTAAATCACTATTCTACGAATAGTTTCAAATGTAAACAAATGCTCCTTTGCTGGGCTTAGTAGCACTTAAACAACTTTTAAATTCATAATTCTACAACTATTGCAATTTAACTAAAGACCTTAACTGGAGCATAAGAACAATATAATTTACTCACTATTAAGGTAAAAAATGAACAATTTTCCAACATAATAAGAATAAAAAAAAAACTTGCCGGGTAACAGAGTGGGTATGTATATTGTATGATCGTAAATTCACTTAGTTCGAAAACAAGTTTTTCTAATACTTGCGCAATAGCTGCAAAATAAGATAATAAAAGTTTATTTACTAAAGAAATATTGATTATATTATCTCCTATATAAATTTAGTAGAAGTATCTAAAAAGAGTGAACCCATATGTAGGAAGTTTAATTCTGAAAATTGTGTTTTAAAGTAACATGAATGTAAATTGTTAAAAATGTTTTACGGGGACTTGAATTAAATCGTGAATAACAAAATTTCAAACTTTGAAAAAGAAATTAAATTGAAAGCAAGTAATTATCGCATTTTATCGGAATTTAGTTGCCTTTTCAAGGGGAACAAACCAACTCCCGTTCAATGAACAATAATTAATAAATACGAAGGTTTTTCGTCTTTTACTCAAGTAATAATTGTTATGCCAAACTGGCAAATTAAGTTAGGCCAAATAGTTCCGTGAAATGATGGGATTTAGAACCAAAATAGAGTACCAAGGAATTCATTCTGAATTAAGCATTTTCACTAATACAAATTTTGAGTGAAAAGTAATTTATGTTGTAAAATTGATAAAATACTTGAGTAAATGTCCCCCGACACCTTCGCTTTTATGCATGTTAAATCAAAACTATTTGTATTTATTTTTATCTTATATATATATATATATTATCTTACATATATATATATGTGTGTGTGTGTGTATGTAAGATAAAAAATATGTAAATCAAAAGCGTAAGATGACGTATGAAAAGATGAAAAATACGTAATTTGTTAATAATTACCCTAAACATAAGAGGGAGAATTAAAGGCTTACTGTTATTTTAAAAACGTTAAAAAATTAATGTTTTAAATTAATTAAATTAATTAAAATTAACGATTTTAAAAGTTAAAAAAATGCCCCTTTGGGCATAGTAAAATCTGAAATCCTTCAGAATTTTTTTTAAGATTTTTAAACAATATATGATTTCTAAACTAATGTATAAAATTTTTGCTTACCCCCTTACTGAAAAGTAAATATAAATTTTTCAGATAAAACGATCCCTGTTTATAAATATAATTATACTTTGATAAAATGGCTACAGATTCATTTCCTTTTTATGGAAATTTTCAGATAATAACCGAAACTCATTCTCAGAAAGTACATAATAAAAAATAGGTTTTAACCGGACTTTGCTTAGCTGTTAATCCAAGATTTATGCTAATAATCATACGTTATCGTAACATTGTATTATACATATATTTCCTTTTTCCTTTGTATTCGAGTAATTAACGTAATTTAATTCTTTTCTTTTAGGTAAGTGAAGAACTCTTATATCTGTGTATTCTTTTAGTAAGTACTTTTTCTCTGTAATTGTGATAGTAGTTTCTTATATTTTAAAACTTTGCTTTTTTTTGCGTAAAAAAGTACGTACTGCATCAATATACAGCGCAGGTTTATACCGTATTGAATATGCAAATGAACGCGTATTCAGTACGTTCTAAACCTGCGCTGTATATTGATGCAGTACGTACTTTTTTTAAATGAATGCATACACAAAGTTTTACAAATATCCAGTATCAGTGAACCTCTTTATTATTTTCAAAGCACAAAATATATTTACCTGCTTCAGTAGTGGTTCTATATTACTTCTCTAAATTCTTAATTCTCTAAATAGCATCAAAATCAATATAAATCTTTTCTTTTAATTCAAACTGTATTTCACACACACCTTCGTTTGGCAAGCAAACTAAAACTCTCAGTAGTTCATTGTTTGCACCGTCGCATGGAGCGAAAAATAATCTTTTAAACTAAAATTGTATCAAAATTCTAACATAATTTCTGATTTTTGGTAAAATCGCTGGATTTTGTTTCGACTATTTGATGTAACAGATTGCTGGAATTAAAAGAATAACTATTCGTTCTTGAAAAATTATTTCTGAATTGAGTAATTTAATTGATAGTGTGCACTGAGACTAAAAAGAGGAACTCAAGAAATCTTTAAAAAAAAAAAAAAAATCGACGAAAGCTTTCAGATTTTATATTACGCCCAAAAGGCTTGTTGTTTACATTTTGTGTGTTACCTTTATTTCTTAAATATCATGTTCTTCGCACTTAAACCATAAAATTAAATTCACCAGCAATATCACAAAATATTTAACAGAGCATATCTTTAAAATTTCCGATGCACAGCCTCGCACCCTGAAAATAAAAGGTTTTTTTTTTTTTTTTTCCCCGTAGATTGTTGCCATTGCTCGCTTTCAAATCGTTAAATTTGTTACTCAAAAACGCTTTACAAAATATGAAATAAATAATAAAACTTCCAGATTCCAAATTTTGACTTCCAGATGACCATATTTGGGTGGGGACAATTATTCAAAATTGAATGGCTCTAGGTACCGTCGTTTTATCACAGTGCGAGAAACATACATGCATTTATGGAAATTCTTCATTATTTAATTTCTTTAATAATACTGGACGATAATATTCGGTGGCAACAATATAAAAAGTGATTCGCCGTTTATAGTGAATCAATGCTTAATGCTAAAATGAATTTAATAGCCCTTCTAGGCAAATTGCCCCTTTGGGCCAAAAAAATATATATATATATATATATTTTTTTTTTATAAAATGTGTTTTTAATAGGAACAAGAGATTAAATAATTTTCTTTACGAAATTCGTGTACAGATTTATATTATGAATCATAAAAGCGGGGGGGGGCGCCTAAATAACGAAATCTAATAATCGAACTGCATTATCAAAAGCCATTAACTTTATAAATTTATCAGTAGTGCCCCAGGCTTTTAGCATTAATAATATTAAATTGTAGATGAAATTTGTAAAGAGAATTATTTAATCTCTTCTTCCTATTAAACTGTATGATAAATTATTTTGCTTTTAGATTATTAATTATTGCTTATTTTGTTTTTTTTTAGCCCAAAAGGGGGTTAACTCAGATATCTCGAAACGACAACTTCCGTCAAACTACCATAAACAGCTGTATCACTTTTCAAATTGTTGAAACTTTGCGGGGGGGGGGGAAATTATTTCCAGCGCGCGAGACTGTCAATCGGAAAAATTTAAAGAAATGATGTTGTTAAATATTTTTTGCCCAAAGGGGCGTTAGCCTAAATGCTCTTGAAACGTGTATGTATGTGTAAATGGAAAAACGTCCCTTTGAGTGTAATATAAAATCTGAAAGCTTTCAAATTATTTATTGTTATTATTTAAATTCTGAAATACCATATAGAGTTTCACTTCATTAGTACTCTGCTTCAACATAAATAACAACAAGCGTGTATTAATATATGCTATGCCATGATTTCCTTCTGTCGTTGTTTTTCAACTCATTTCTGATTATTGTACTGTATTGAAAGCTACTTCCCATCGGTAAAGAAGTAAAGAAGTAAAAAGATTTTTACGAAGCTATAACTTTTTCAATATAATATTTATTCTATCGTATCGCTTTTGTGTCAGCAACTTTCTGCATCCCCATTGCATATTTGTTTTAATTAAAGCTGTCAGACAGAAACCCATGTCGGATGAATTAAAACGTGCACTTAAATCCATTTTATTTTTAAGGAAAACTCCGTTAAAAGCGTTCTCTTTGAATTTTATAAAAATGTGTAACCCTACACTTCCAGAACTGCGCCATATTCTGGATGGCTAAAATCACTCAACAGAAATCAATGAGCATAGCCGGAGGACAGACGAAACTGAGACAGCACCGTGAATGGATATTCTTTCGCGCGTAATAAAAGAGTTCCAAAGGCGGTGTTTGGAAGTTGACTTGGTAAATACTACGGGATTGCCGTTTGCGTGTATGTGTGTATGTGCGCGCTGGGAGGAGAAGCCTGTATTCAGGTACGACGGAGTGTTAAATTATTTTCGATCGCTTTACAAAAGGAAAAGGAAGTTTCTTTCAATTTATTTTATTCGGTTTATCGAAAGAAAAGATACCTGCCTCCCTTTCTTAACCTTCCATTCTGTTTTCTTTCATCTCTTTTCTAAAAATGGCTTTTACGCAAATTTGTCTTTAAAGAGTGGGATATGCTGTCATAAAAATTTTTTGCTTAGATTTATTAAAACTTACCTACTCTGTGAGTTTCAGAAATATTTTTATATCATTTTCTGTTAACAGCAAAAGCAGTTTTGTAATAAAATTGCTCAAAATATTATCTTTAAATTGAATAAATGTCCAAATGCACTATTTTGTAACAAAACTTTATGCACAGGTGGATGAAAACAGAAAGTTTTCGTTGCTGTTTGTTTAAACTCAAAATGCATCATAAATTCTTAAGTTCCCCCCCCTCCAAACCAAAAAGCTTGACATAAATGTGAAACTGAATGTAAATGCTTTAATGTATACAAAATTAAGATAAAAACTATATAGAAATTTAAAGTATTACGCCCAAAGGGCCAAATTCCCCAGAAGGGCTATTAATTTCGTTTTGGCATTTTGCCCTGTTTCAATATAAAACGATACGTGACTTTCAGATTGTTGCCACCAAATGCTAGATCCCAGCATTATATTTAAAGCGATTAAATAATGAAGAAACTACATGAATATATCTATATTTCTGATATTGTTAAAAAAGAACGGTACCTAGAGACATCAAATTTGAATACCCTGGGCCTCACCTCGAATATGGGCATCTGAAAGCCCAAATTTGGAATTTGTTTTATTATCTATTTCATATTTTATAAAACTGTAATGAATTTTTGATTAAAAAACTCAACGACTTAAGAGTGAGCAATGATATCACTGTAAAAAAAATCATTTTATTATCCCCAGCGCACGAGACTGTGTATCGGAAATTCTAAAGACATGCTCTTTTAAAATTATTTTGTGATATTGCTGTTGAAATGAATTTTATGGCTTAATTGACAAGAACATGATATTTAATAACTAAACACACAAAACGTTAAAAATACGGTCCTTTGGTCGTAATATAAAATCTGAAAACTTTCAGATTTTTTTACCTTTTCTAATTCTTTTTTCATTTACACACACACCTTTCGGGAACATTTGGGTTAATGTCGCGTTGGACTAAAAATATTTAAAAACAGTATTTCCGATAGATACTCTCGCGCGATGGATATAAAAATGTTTTGTCGCACAGTGTCGCCATTGCTCGCTTTGAAATCGTTGAATTTGTTAATAAAAAATTCGTTAAAGTTTTACTGAGTATAAAATAGACAATCAAACAAATTCTAAATTCCAAATTTGGACTTCCAGGTACCCAGGCTCAGGTGGAAGACAATGTTATTCAAAATTTAATGGCTCTAGGTATCGTTGTTTTTTCACAATGAAAAAAACATACATATATCAATGCATATCCTTCATTATTTAATTTCTTTAAATGTAATACAGGGCGATAATATTTGGTGGCAACAATCTGAAACATGAAACGGACATTTATAGGACGCCGACGCAAAATGCCGTTTCGAGATTAATAGCCCTTCCGGGCTAACGTCCCCTTTGGGATATAAATTTATGTTTTGAAGATTCTTCATTCCTGCCATTCGTTTCTGCACATGTGTATGTAGATGTTCAATTAAATCGTTCCTACCGCCGAATTTCGATATTCGTTTGCTAAACGTTTTCAAACTGAAGTCTGAAAATGTTCAGTTATCTTATGTAATACTTATGGAACATCTGCCCCCGCCCAGTACTGTGCATGAATGTTGCATATGGCTCTAGAAGGATGAAACAATGTTCATAAATAAGACAGATCGCAAATAAAAGTTGTGGCAGCTGGTGGTTCTGTCAAAGTATGTAATAAAAGTTTGAAAGACCAGGTGGTAAACTGCTGTGGCAAATGCAAGCAGATTTTGTTGACATGTTATAATAAATGTTTTCATCTGAAAAAAATGCATAGTAAATTAATATAAGTATGTATATTACTTATATCAGCGCAGGGTTCATTTCAAGATCATTCGCACGTAATTAAAAATTAGTCCTCGTATTTTCATATTATTACGGATTTAGTATTTAGTAAGCTATTTTTAGTAGAACTGTAATTAAAATTGTTTTATTTCCTCATGCAATGCAGCGCGTGACAAATTTTAAGAGAAAGCTACGCCAGAAAAGTAAAAGTACAAGAGCACGTGCATTTAATATTGAATAAAAGTTTATCTCCGTAATTGATATTTGATTTGAATAAATGTAATTGATTAGAGTGCTAACTGTAACCGCAGTTCTACGCTTTTTGCTTTCTAGAAATCTCGAGAAACCGGAAATTACGAGAACTTTCTCCTAATCGTTTAAAAAGCTGGAGAGAGACATCTCAGTTCAGTTGTTCACTTAGCTGCTGTAATTTTGAGATTGGATTAGCTTCCTCTGGGATTTGGATTGCGTTCTGTTTAACGTTTCAGTAGTTTAAAATATAACTACTGCGTGATTTCGTGTGATATTGTGATATTGTATGAATATCTGAGGAAAAATAAACCGTTTTATTATATTAATTCTTGTGATAAAAATAAATTTTTTAAACTTTTTATCGGATGATGTATTACGAACCCCTTACGCACTTGACAGTATTTTTTGCAATGAAATGTGACATTTAGAAGGATCACTATTGAATTTTTACATTTATTTAATATTGGTTTTTATAATAGTTAATTTTAATAATTTTTATGATTTTTAGAATAGGTTAAATATTAGCAGATTGGTTCAACGAATCCCAAAGCTTTACACTTAATAACATGATATAAATCAGAAACTCTTTCTTTTGAAGTATAAGAAAAGTAAGAATAAACATCATATTTACATTCTTTTTGAAAAGAATAATAAAACCGGTATTCGTAACGAGGCAAATCGTTTGCATTCCGTTGTCACAGCTGCGATTAATTCGTGACCAGCTTATTAAAATTAGTTGAAAACTCGCTGTTATTATTTCGAATATAATTTGGCAGTGCTAATTCATACTGTTATTAAACACCTTTTTGCCAGTTTTAAGATGAAGATAGTGCAAGAAAATAATCCTACTATAACAATAATCTCACGAAATTAAAAAGAAAAGAAAAGAAAAACAAAATCTGAAATGTTTCAGATTTTAAATTACGTCCAAAGGGGCGTTTTTTAACATTTTGTGTGTTACCTTTCTTTATTAAATATCATGTTCCTCGCACTTAAACCATAAGATCCAGTGCAATAGCAATATCGCAAAATAGTTTTAAAACGAGCATATCTTTAGAATTTCCGATACAGAGACTCACGCGCTGGAGATAAAAATGTTTTTTCTGCACAACGTTGCCATTGCTCGCTTTGAAATCCTTGAGTTTGTTAATCAAACTTCGTCAAAGTTTTAAAAAATAGGAAATCGATCATAAAACAAATTTCAAATTTCAAATTTGGTCTTCCACATGCTCATATTCGTTGGAGGATTACGTTATTCAAAATTCGATGACTCTATGTACCGTTGTTTTATCACAATACGAGAAATATGCATACATTTATGCAGATTTTTCATTATTTAATTTCTTCAAATATAATGCAGGACTCTAACATTTTGTGGCAACAGTTTGAAAAGTGAACGGACATTTATGAGTCCGACGCAAAATGCCAAAACGAAACTAATACTCCTTCGGGATTCAAATCCCTTTGGACTAAAAATAAAAAAAAATAACGGAACTGCTACTTTCATATTGAATTCTATATAGTACATTAACTTAAATTCATCTCACTTAAAATCTACCTCACTTGGCTTAAACTCAGCTTACCTAATACCAGTTTAACATCTTAATTCTTACTGAGACGAAACACCTTCGCATTTATTAATTATTGTTAATTGATCGGGGGCGGGTTGGCTAATTCCTCTTGAAAAGTCAACCAATTTCCGATCAATGATGATAATTATTTGTTTTGTTGATTATTTTAATTTTTTAAAAAGTTTCCATTTTCAATTTTTTCGTGATTCATATTTGATGTTTCATTAAAATATTTTCATGGTTCATATCTGATATTTTATTTTAAAAATTTTTCAAGATTTATTTTTAAATGCTTCTAAGTAACTTCATTCAACTAAAATTCTACTGTCTTTCTCAAAGGATGATACTCAGTAACCCATTAGTAAATAAATAACTATTTTATTATTCCGCAGCTCTTGCGCAAGTATTAGGCAATGTATTACGATTTAATTAATATATTTACTTCAGTCTTTGATATATATATATATATATGTGTGTGTGTGTGTGTGTGTATTCCCATTTTCTTACGTGGCTCAGTGAGCTTAGTTTTTTACTCTTATATGTTGGTAAATGTGCATTTTTTGCTTTAAACGTGATTGAATTATGTGGTTTTTAATGTTCCGTTTAAGGTTTTTTACGCCTCTAGTTAATCTGCATGCTATAGTTGTAGAATTATCAACAATTTAAATGTTTAAGTGACGAGTTAAGCCAAAGAACTGCCATATATTTAATTTTGAACCTCAGAGAATAGTGAATTCAGTTTCTGTACTTTCAATGTCTTTTTGCCGAGTGGGACGTAAAGCAAGCTTTCATTTTTGTGCACCGAAAATTCTGCCTTCTTACACCCTGACCGAATCGCTTGTTTTTGCGTAGAAACTCTCATTTTAATTGTAACATTTTTTTAAACTGTATTCGGTGTTTTATGTTTTTCTGTATTTTACAATTTTTAATGTTTTAATTTTTTATGCATTTTTGCTTTGCCACGAAATGAGAACTGAATCCATTAAATGAGAAATATATCTCTAATGAAGTTCGAGGAAATAAGTTTAAATGAAATGCGAATAAAAATTATGTATAATTTAATAGGCCATACAAGGAAGTCGTGTGGTCATCAAATTTTTTCATAAGAAGCCATATGTTTAGAGCATAACAACAATGTTATACGTAAGGTAATTATAATCACCTGTATTCTGATATTTAAATAGACATTAAGAGTTACAGATCTTGATCATGCGGGAGAAAATTATGAATCCAACAATCCCACCAGCTTAAACTATCGCTGCACGGTTCGTTATCAACGAGCAACGTTTGCTGCCATTTCACGAGCCACATCAAGAGGTGGTTGGATTGCAATAACTCGCTCTTGAAGACGAGCCTAATCAGTTCATACGAGCAGTTCTCCCAACTTCCACCTGAATGGGCTTTTAACACGCAAAAGCTCTGTCCACTCGCAGTAGAAGATAATTTGAAGGAAATATTCAGAGCGTTATGCAGAATGAAGTGTCATAAATTTCTATTGTCAATAATTACGGCTGTGGGTGGAGGGGTTTCCGGATTTATCGGCATTTCCGTTTTCCGAATCGATTTAGAAGCTCTCAACATCGATTAGGTGTCTAGAGTTTGTAATCCAGAAATGTTGGACCTCGCCTGGAAATTAAGTTTATTTGTTAATTATGGTTGCTAAAAATTTAAGCTGATTTATAATTAATTTTTGAAGCTACCGCCATCATCTGGAGCTTAGTAAGTTGGTGCCTTTTGTTTGTCTTCTCAACGACCGGATTAATATGAGATTATTAAATGTAAGTGAAATTATTTCTGTTTTTTGCTTTTATGCTTGCTCGGTGATCTCTGTTTGCTGTTAAGTTATTGTTTTAAATGGTATTTTTGCATTAATAAGCACAGCATTATTCAAAGTAACGTCTAGTTTTCACTTCCTTGTACGAAGTAAAGGAGATATTGTAATCGTATCATATTTTAACGAAACTATCCATTTCAACCGATCTTAAAACCATTTCAACGATGGTTTTCGTGTCATCTGTATGTACGGATAGAATAAAGGACCTTTTTTCCCAAAACAGATTGCAAAATGGATTTTAAATGGATTTAGAAGAGATTTTTTCGTGACGTGCGTAACGTACATTACGTATGTATGTATCTTGCATAACTCAGGCATAGAACGTTGAAATTTTTTATATGGGACTGCTATAACTTGCAGTTGTGCACCTTCCTTTTTCGTTGCAGTCGGCTATACCAATTCTATGTAAATATATGTGTATATATTGTTACGGTTTTCATTCCAATATATTCCCTAGCTCCATATTTTCTAGCTCGGTGAGCTTAGTTTTCTTATTCTTCGTAAATTGTGCATTTTTTACTTTCAAAAGTGATTTAATTTTGTGGTTTTCTGTGTTCCGGTTTTATGCTTTTAGTTATTATGCATGCAATAGTTGCAGAATTATCAGCAATTTAGAAGTTAATGGGCTTAATCAAAAATTTAGAAGTTTATGGGCTTACTGAACTGCCATTTGTTTATATCTCAGTAGGATAGTGAACTCAGTTTTTGCACTTTCAATGCCTTTTTGCCGAGTGGGACCAAAAGTAAACTTTAAGTTTTGTGCTCCTAAAAATCTGCCTTCTTGCCCACTTGCCGAATTGCTTGTTTTTGCGTAGAAACTCTTAATTTTAATTGTAAGAGCTGTTTTTAACCAATTTAAATGTATTTGGTGCTTTATGTTTAAGGTATTTTACAATTTTTAATGATGATGTTTTGATCTTTTATGCATTTTTGCTGTGCCACATCTAATAATCTCATATTTCTATTGAAATTCGAAGAATTAAGTTTAAATGAAATGCAGGAAAAATTGTGTATAATTTAATAGGCCATACAGGGAAGTCGTGGTGTCCACATCAGATTTTTTAAAAATACATTCATTATGTACCCATTAAATTTTTCACACATTGAAATGAGTTAAATATTAAAAAGAAATGAAACTGCATAAATTTTAGTATATATCGGTCAAAGATGTGAATAAGAAGTTCTCAAATGCATAAGTCCAGGGCGAAAGATGACGATACCAGTTTTGTGCTCTAGGAAGCTGGTGTGTTACCTAGCACTGTTGAAAAGCTTTAATTCTTACACATTATACCATTCTTTTGCGTGAATAAGCACAAATGATGGTATTTCATTTTGATCTCTAGCACATACCGGAACCTAATGTCATAGATTTTATATCAAAATGTACCAACATAGACGACGATTTGAGATATTTCTGTGCATTTAAATATTTGAGTAATTTTATTATTTGATACTTTATTTATTAATACGTTTATAGCAAATTTCTTTCCGTCTGTTTTGGATGACTTGATTATTTTTTTATTAAAATAAGTGAAAGTAGGTTATTATTTCCTCGAAATTGCTTGCTTTTACATCGACATTTCTGCCTCTGGTTTAATATTTAATTTTTTGCAAAAAATGTAGAAACTGAATTAATTCCCTTTTCTACTAAGAGTTTCAAATGTAAGCAAACGACGACCTTGTTAGGCTTAGGAAGACTTAAACAACTTTTAAGTTGTTGATAATTCTAAAATTACTGCATTCAGATTAACTAAGGAATGCAGATTAACTTTAACTTAAATGATAATTCCAGAATGGATTAAGCATGATTTAATTCGCAATAATAAAAGAAGGCGTTGTCTTTGTTGTTGCGAAGCTTAGGTTTTCTAGATTGGCAACAAATCTACTATTCTGCTAAGTTTCAAATGTAAACAAATATGACTGCTGTGGTAAAAAAAAAAAAAAAAATTAGGCTTAACCGCACATATAAACAACTTTTAAGTTGTTAATAATTATGCAACTATAACATGCAGGTTAACTAAGGGCATAAAAACATTAACCGAAAGATAAGAACAATATAATGCAATCAATTTTAAAGCAAAAATTCCACAATTAACTAACATATAAGAATAAAAAAACTGAAATCGGCGAGATGAGTAATAGAGTGGGTATATATAAATGTTTGGTGCAGCGATTTGCAACCGAAAAAGGAGGTATACAACTACATGTTATAGCAGTTTTATAAAGAAAATTCCAAAGTTTTGACGCTACTCGTTTTTGAGTTATGCGAGATGCATACGCACGTACAGATGTCGCAAAGAAATATTTTCTGAATCTATTTTACAATCCTTTTTTTTTTTTTTTGGGGGGGGGAGTCCTTTAATTTGTCCTTTCGCATAGATATCACGAAAAAGCATCGTTCAAATGGATTGGAAAGCCGTCAAAATGGATATTTGTGTTGAAATATGGTACCCGAAATTTTTCGCTACTATAATACTTCGTACACGGAAGTAATTATGACAAGGATTACTTTCCCCCAGATGAAAATCTGATGGTTGCTTGAAAGCTAAATAACTCTTCTAAAGGTAACATGATTAACACATATATTATTACAAATGATGGGAACGTTTCGGAAAGTACCAGCGGTGTACGTTGAAATGTACTAAGAACTGAACGACTGAACAACACTCTTTAGCACGTCGCGCAGAACATTCTGAATGTGCATAGCACCGTTATAGAACAAATGATACACTTTTTGAACGCACTGCTAACGCTTCCGCGCTGCTTGGGAATGAATGAACGATGAATAAAATTTATTTTGTTTAGCAGCAAATAAGTTCTTTAACTAGAATCCGATATATCTTTGGGAGGGGGAGGACGAAGTGTGTAGTAGCTGGATGAAAATTATAGGAACTGCTGCAAAACCACATGTTTCAGAAAACTGAGTTCATTTTAATTTTTTTTTCCTCATTCATATAACATGAGTGTAACCATAGGCTCAAATTCCTTGTTCGAATAAAAGAGGAAAAACAACAAGTAGTTCTGTAGCTGCTGGTGTAAAGGGATGGGTATAAAAAGAATAACGGAAGATGAAACTAAAGAAACCAACGCCTGGTTACTTAGGCATGCAATATAAACAAACCTAATATTATCAAAATTTATTTATATTTTTTCGCCTCTGCTAAAGATATATAAAGTGCTCTGGACTACGAGACTATGACGCAGCGGAGTATTAATTTCCCATTATAAGAACTATACGGAATTTGAAGCTTTGTTAAAGTATCGCATTGTTTCAGGCGGTCAAAAACAATTTTGTTAATCTAAGTCATCTGTTTTACATGGCAGAATTTTGTTGCAATTTAAATGGAGTTAGTTAACTTAAGGCAAAGTTATTTTCTAACTGTTATTTAAGTTTTACTTTTTTTTTAATTTGGCTGTCAAAAGCCAAATGAATTTTAAATCTTCGTAGTTCTTTTCTTCTGTAACGTGACTTCACCCCCGACCATTTGAAATTAATTGTTCGATTGTTGAGATGCTGGCAATCGAATTGTCTAGATGCCCTTTTCATGGTTTTCTTCACTTATGAGCAATTTTCTTTTTCGTAAATCCTTTATGAAGGTGGTCCATCAATGGCTGGATCTTTGAACTCGGCAAATGACCTGACTGCAGGGTAGTGCACACGAATTTTCTAATTTGTAACGTAAATGAGACATTTCCTTTAAAGTGTCTCCCGTCGAAACCTCTCCCAGGCAGACAGCCCTCGAGTGCTTTGCTTTCAAAAGCTGAACCAAACCTTTACAGTGTCTTCTCTCCCCGTTATCGCTTTAAAATAGGCACCTCCTGGTCTTTTACTTTAAAATAGGCACTTCATCGTCTTTTCATCATCTGTCGCAGCTACCGTTACCACGGTTGAAAGGCAAGTTGAAGCAGGTGAGAAAATGATCCTGAAATGCTTATTTTCAAATAACAGACGATAGCCAACCATTCTGTAACATGAATATGAGTAAGTGTGCATCGAATTCACGAAGGCATCCATCTGTTCAAGTAATATACAGTGTTTTCTAATTCCAAGTTTTATCTTTGCGTTAAATTATGTACTGCCATTAGATTGAACATTCTCCTATCTCTGAATAGTTTTTACGATGACGTTTTTCGTGAATCGGCTCTTGAGTCATAGATCAAAACCTGAAGAGGAAGATTTTTTTTACAGCTGCGTAGATTGTGTTTCATTTCAAGACGCGTTGAGTAAAAGATTGAATATGATTTCTCCATTTCTCGGGAAAAGGGAAGGAAAAAAATGTTAAAAGATTGCTCTGGAGGAAAAATATTAATTTACGTTTCCTATCCTCATACAGCTCCCTTAAAAAGACTGGACCCTCGTTTTCTTCGTGGCAACATTTCTCATTCGCGGAGTTGTTTTCGTTCCAGTAAAGTTCTTTTTCCCTCGCTTTTCGAGCCGCATGCATATCTGAAAGACTTCCTTTCTCGAGCCTGTGAGTCATGCATCTTCTTGGTTCACAACAAACACCGTCGCGAGATTAGAACAAGGTGAACTGCACTCACTCATCTTGCAGAGAGTGTCACGTGGAGAGGAGGAACGTGAAAAACAGTTTCTTCCTGGGTGTACTTGTGTATTGCTCTTATTTATCTGTTTTTTTTTTCTTTCTTTCTTTAACATGTCTGTTGCTTTAATCCTTTAATTTTGTCATTGAAGGAATGATTGATTTTACCGAAGAAATTATTATTTTTATCGAACTCTGTTGGCAACGGGTTTGCTAACAACAGTAGGTAAGTAAATGAAGAATATACTGGGAAAGGAAGTGTAAACAGTTGAAAGACAAACTGAAAAATGTTTGGAATAACCTAGCGATGTGTAATATATATTTTAAATGGATGTAGCATTAGAAACAATTACATACCTACTTGTAAAGGTGTCTAAATTAGTTTTTGCTATATTTTAGGATCTATATTTGTAGATTCATTAGGTTGTTTTAAAGCAGGAGGTGTCTGAAATGAGCAATGCCCTCGCCTGGGGACTCGAACCTGGAACCCTCGAATACGGCCTTAGTGTGCTAACCATTACACCACGAAGGCATGCAGAAAGGAGGGACAAAATACACTTTCCCTTTTATAGGGCGACTGGGGATTAGAGGACCTCAAAAATAAAGATTATCGTTAGCTAAGATTTCTAAGAAATAAAGGAAAAAATCTTACCTTTTTCAGCAGATCTTCGTTCTTCTATTCTGATGCAGAAACTCAGGAATATTTTATTGTTAATGGAAGATAATCCAAACTAATGCACTACTCGTCTAAAAAAAGGCTCTTCTATAATAATAACATATTTTAATACACAAGACATTACTAACTGATTACATACGCAATACATAAAAGAGAAGACGAATTCCGTCTTTTTTCACGCGTCCATTACAAGTTCTGTAATAGTTCTGTTTCTGTTCTGATCGCACATGTGCGGATCACGTGATATGAATTGTTTGGCAAGAGTTTTAACAGAGCGGTCGTGCTTTAAAACATTTGTGGCAGTTATAATCTGAAACATTTTACTTCTATCCGGCTTTGCTTCGCGTCGAATTCAATTTAAAAAAATCGGTTATTGTGTAGTTTAAATTGCATTCTCCTTCTCATAGCCTAGCGGATCAATACTTTGAATATTAATACAGTAGAACTCCAGTTATCTGAATCAATTGGGAAGGGACCTTATTCGGATAATTGGATTTTTTCCGAAGAAAAAGTCTATGTACACCTTAATTAATTACTGTATGTACTGTATGTTGCAAATGGGAGGAAGAAACTATTTTTAAAGAAAACGAAGTTTTAACTAATTAGAATGAAAAAGCAACACTTTTACATACATGTTATATAGCGTACTGTACAGTACTTAAAAGTGCTGAAAGTCATTGCTTGCTGAACATCTCGGTCAAAGTAAGCTGTTTGACTGTCTTCATCCGTTTTCGGGCAGCCAAGTCGCACATCTTTTTGACAATGAGAAATTGCCATGTGGTCACACTCCATCCACTTCCGTGCAGTTTCAAGGCCGGCAAACACCTCACTAGCTGATGGTCCTATGTCTGCTTCATCTTCTTCCTCGACACTTTCTTCTGTCACACTGTCAATACAATGACTTCATCATTTAGAATATAAAACCCAGGGTCTGACGAATCACACACCGTCCATTCTGCTGTGCCTTCAGTACTAACTTCTGAACGTCCGAGAATTTCAAAAGAATGTTTCTTATTTCCTCAAGTGACACGTTATCCTCGTATTCTCCAGTCTCTTCTCTTTCCTTTTCTTATTTTGCCTTTATCTTCTCTTCTCCAGTTAATTCTGAAAGCGATTCGGATAATCAGCAATTTGGATAGTCAGAGTTCGGATTATTGGAGTTGTTGTAGTTAGTCCATTGGTTGCTTGTATCCAGTTTTCGTAGTTTTCTCCGTGTGTAATATTAATGTCAATCTGTGTACCTTCGAATATATTGCACAGACATCTTTTGCATTAAGGAAAAAGCATTGGGTGTCTTGCCATGATAAACAAATTAACCTGAACTCTGTCCTTGTGGGTATAATTTTAAAAATGCATGACTCAAACTAAAAATTATTTGCAATTTACCATTAAGGAACACACATGGTAAGCTAGGGAAGGAGAAATTAGTAAATCATCTGTTTCCATTTACACTGGCTCCTTTGATGTTCCTTTGATTTTTCTTTTGCAAAACTATTTAAAAATTCCTTTCTTTGTAATTAGAATCTTTATTAGCATATTCATTTCCTCATCTAACATAACTATTTTTTAACTTTTCTCATTTAACACAATCCAAATATTAAAATTTAATTAAAGATTTTAACTGCAACCTTCATTACCCTAGAACAGGGTTTCTTAAACTTTTTTCAGTCGCGACCCCTTTTTATCACTGAGATCTTTTTGCGACCCCCAGGACCCCATAATATTTTTAAAAATTTTGGGGGACACCCATAAGTATTGCGCAAATCTGACACACGTGGGAGTGAAACTGTCAATTTTTTCACTTGTACTGTAATATATTATTGCCGTTTTAGGACATTAACTTTAATTTCTAATTTTAATACATAGAACAATATGAACATTTTAAATAAGTAACAGACGAAATGACAGCGTCACGTGCAAAGCAAGGAAAATGAAGGTTTATATTATAAAAAGAATGCGTCGAAACGTTTTCGTTTTTTTCTTTGTCTGTATTGTCTTAGCTTTATATATTTTTAGATACATTGTGTAAAAATATTTGGTAATTGTAAAATTATTATAATAAGTTAAAGAAATATCAAAACTGCTAAAAATTTTCTCCCCTGCTGCAGGTCCCGCGACACCCTTGGGGGTCGCGACCCACAGTTAAGAAACCCTGCCCTAGAACATTTACATAATTTATGTCATAATTTTCTACTTAAATTCCTCCTTATTAAAAAACTTAATATTTTTAATTAAATAAACATTTTCTTTTATTATTATTCTTGTATAAAGGGACGTGCGTTCGACTCCAGACGAAGGGGCTGACTGCATGGGCATTTTCATGTTTTCTCCGTGTGTAACGTGTATACGAGTCAGTTTCCCTCAGAATGTTTTCCACGTAGGCATCCATTCCGTAGGCAGATAGCCCTTGCGTGCTTTGCTACAACTAAATAAACCAAAGCAAACCAAACTTATATAAAGGGCTCGAGATTCGAAACTTTCTGGAACATTTTAGCATTCCGATTTGAGAAAATTTAGCATTCTTACCCTCTTTGGTTAATGCGTTCTGCTGATAGACGCGAAGACGGCCGTTGATGCACTTTCGAAATAAACTATGTTTTTGGACTTCGTCCCAAATTTCAGTTCATTTCCTATGGAAAACTTTTTGGCATTTTCAATTTTAATAGTTAAAAAAAATTAAATAAACTATTGCAAAATTTAAAAACCATTCAGCTGTTATGAAATAAACATAAATTTCAAACAGAAGGCGATGGAAGAAGCAAAAGAATAAAAAAACTTCATTTTTTAACGCTGGCTTAATTCAAAAATCTGTTTGCATGCATTCAGAAAACGAGGCTCTGATAAAAATGTTTTGGTGCACTCAAAAGATATTGCGCTGATAATTTTAGTTATTCATCCGTTAATAATTAAGAGCTCAAACAAAAATATATTTTCAGAACGCTAACTAAAGAAAAAAGTATTATCAACATCAAAAATTTTAAGAGCGAAGGGAAAAAAAGAAATATATTTTATTAACACTTTAATTTTTTAAATCCTTCGACTACTTTATATTCTAAACACTAAACTAACTTCTTCTTTAATGTAGATTTTTTTTTGGTCACTAAGTTACAAATTTTGATCTGGCTTTTGTCTAATGTAGAATAATTTTGCTAGAAGTGTTAAAATATTTAAATAATGTCTCGTGATTTTAAATATCATGATTTTATGGAAAATTCATATGTTTGCACAGTTAGTTATAATTTTTTATATTCCCTATTCCATTGCACAATCTAGATAGAGAAAAACGGAACATTCTACAATTTTTTAAAAATCCTTTTATTGGTACTTCTTCGCGTTACTGCTTATACTTCATACAGTTCCCTATTGAAATAATTTATAATCAATATTCATATACTTAGAGTGTCTTTAAGTGATTACCAAGAAATTATTTTCACTTTTTATTAATTATTTTAATTTAAAAATTTTAACGAAATTTGAAATAAATTTTAAAAAATATTTCATATAAATAGTAAATTCGTTAAAATATTCTTACTCCTTAGAAAAGCATTTAAAAAAAGAAAAAAAAATCTTAAAAATTAAATAAATAAAATCTGAAAGCTTTCAGATTTTACATTACTCCCAAAGGGGCTTTTTTTTAACGTTTTACGTGTTATCTTTCTTTATTAAATATCACGTTCTTGGCACTTAAACCATAAAATTCAGTACAACAGCCATATCGCAAAATAATTTTAAAATGAGCATATCTTTAGAACTTCCGATACACAATCACGCGCGCTGGGGATAAAAATATTTTTTTAGTTCAGTGTTGCCATTGCTCTCTTTGAAATCGTTGAGTTTGTTATTCAAAAATTAATTAAAGTTTTACAAAATATGAAATCGATAATAAAACAAATTCCAAATCTGAGCTTCCAGATGCGGATATTGGGGTGGAAGACTATATTGTTTAAAATTGGATGGCTCCAGGTACCGTTGTTTTATCACAATGCGAGAAACATACATACATTTATGCAGATTCTTCATTATTTAATTTCTTTAAATGTAATGCAAGGCTCTAATATTTAGTGGCAACAATTTGAAAAGTGAACCGACATTTATACTGAACCAGCGCAAAATGCCAAAACGAAATTATTAGTCCTTCTGGGCAAATTACGCCTTTGGACTAACAAGTAATAATATTATTTCCTTTGTTAAAACAGCAGACATTCACCTCAGAAAAATATCGTATGTGAATTCGTGTCGCGCGAGGATTTTCATAGCCTCTCCCCTCAAATTCATTGCGTATCGACAACGATTTGCATGTTAATGAGGTCTTATTTCATTTGCATATAATGCACGCATTCGTTTTGAGAAACTGAATTGAATGAAAGTATTTTACTTAATACATTCTTCATACAAACCCCATGAAATGTCCCCATTTATTCTCGGCACCTTGTATATCCGTTGTCGAATCTTAATTTTTGTATATCATGTGATCTGTTTGTTGGAATTTTAAATATTTGGGCATGAATTTGTTTTAGAGTTTTTAGCGTAAATGTCACAATTATATAAATGGCATCCTCGACTTTATATAGTTCGAATTAAAGTTTTTCTACCGTACGAAACATGCTTAGTATTCAATAAATTTTAAATTTTCGGATTTAAAATTTTCCTGTTTACTAATATGCCTTGCATATGGGGAGAGCAAGTAATACAGAGGAGGAAACTAACCCACAGTTACAAAATATTCATAGTTGTTGTAGAGAAATACTTAAAGAAGCAAGCTAGCTGTGTAATCAAAACTGAAATCATCCTGAAGCGTACAATGCTTGCTTAATCTTCAACAACTTCCAGATATCCAAGGTTTTTCCCCAACTATCTGGAATCTCTTCGAAAGTTACTTTACTCTTATCATCTTTATTATAATATCTAAGCAATTTTTTATAGTAATTTGAATTCAGAGCTTCAGCTGTTTGTTTCTTGTTTGATCCCAGCTACTTATAATTATCTTTACGGGATTCCCACTTTTTTACTCATGCCACTCGTAATATTTGTTTATTTCTTTTACGCCTCCTTTCGTCACGCATTCGCTCATTCTTCAGGTTTACATAGGTATTATAGCAAGTGGTTAGCTTTTAAAGTTAGAAGAATAGTAACCGTGATCGCTTGGAATGGGCTGTTGCGGCCACCGTTTCCTTGCCTATCACAGTGGAAATTATTTATCGGAGTTAAGGTAAACGCCGGACACTGTTTTCGTGAGTGTTGAACACTAGTAAGGTTTAGTTTGCCTGACATAGTTGATATTATGAATTCGCAGAGGATCACCGATGTTGTAGTCACTTAATTTATAGTTGAATACCAGCCAATAGCTGTAGTTAAAGAGACTTTAAAGTTTTGTGCTGTATTATTTCTTAAATTCAACTCACAGCGGTGAGGGAATCAAGTTTTGAGTTAACTTTTACGTTTTGTTTTATATCTCGTTCCCACAACAGTTAAACAAAGAGCAATAACTCCCCCACAGAGTAAAGGAAACGTTTAAGGGCGGAGGGGATTGATAGAAAGAATTAAAAAAACAAAGTCGGAAAGTTTTCAGATTTTGTATTACGCCCAAAGGGACATTTTAAACGTTTCGTGCGTAACCTTTATATATTAATTATTATGTTCTTCCCACTTAAGCCACATAAAATTCAACAGCAATACCACAAAATATTTAAAAACAGTATATCTTTAGAATTTCTGATAGACATTCTCTCGCGCTGAAGATAAAAATGTTTTCTTCGTGCAGTGTTGCCATTACTCGCGTTGAAATCGTTGAGTTTCTTAATCAAAAGTTCGTTAAAGTTTTACAAAATATAAAACAGATAATAAAACAAATTCGAAGTTCATCTTTAAAGTTTTACAAAATATGAAACAGATAATAAAACAAATTCGAAATTCAAAATTCGGGCTTCCAGTTGCCCATGTTCTGGTTGAGGTTCGTTATTCAAAATTGGATGGTTCTAATCGCCGTCGTTTTTTCACATTGCGAGAATCATGCATGCATTCATGCAGATTATTCATTATTTAATTTCTTTAAATATAATACAGGGCGATGATATTTGATGGCAACAGTTTAAAAAGTGATTCGCCGTTTATAGTGGAACGCCACAAAATGCCATTTTGAGACTAATATCCCTTCTGGGCTACCGCCCCTTTGGGCTAATTATGTAAAAAGTCACCCCTTAGTATTCATCAGTTTCTTATGTTAAATATTATTTCGAGTTGCGATGTTTTCAAGTTTTGACAATTTTATTCAAGCGTAAACCGCTTCGTAAGTCGAGGAGCACCTGTTCTAGTGTAGAACTATTTTTCAGGGCGTTAATAAAACATTTAACCAAAAGCGAAAGAAAATTGTTTTTATGCTATCATTCGTGATAGCTTACTTTTAATTCACGCGTGACAATTTCTCATTGTGCAGTTATCACGAAACTGTGCCGTGTGCGAGAGTAGTATACGCTCACGATTCCCTCGAGAAGCATTTTGTATAACTAGGTTTTTCATTTGCTTATTGAACGCCAAAGTAAAGCTTTTTTTTCTGCATTTTTTTTACGTAAAAAGGATTACTTTCTTTCTCGCTTTAATTCATTTGGGAATTTTAGTGTGTCGGCTTTTTTGTGCATCTGTGGTTTCACATTAGGGATGGTGGCTTCCACTCTGGGTTTTCTTTAATGACCTGGGCGTTGATATAGACTATAACTAAAATGGATTGCAGCTTACTGAGAAATTTTATCTTTTATTTCATTTATGCATATCAGAATGGGGCTGGAAGAATATGAATGAGATTATTGGTACCTTTGCCCTTTTTTATAGATTCTAGTCACTGAATAAATACCCATCGCCGTCCCTTTTTAATTCTTGCCATGAAAACAAATATTGCACGTTTTCATTCGATTTATTTCATACTTTGATACATTTTAAATTACGTGAAACATAATCTATATATATATATATATAAAGAAGAAAGAATTTTTGTTTCTCATTTAATAACTCAGCCACTACTATAGCTATTGACACCAAACTTTCTACAATTCTTTTCTGGGTCCTGGAAAAGGTGGACGTCCACTTTGTCCCAAAGAAAAATCAGACAAAATCAGAGATATTAATTGAAAAATCGGAAAAACGATCATTTTCGCCCTCATTTTTCCGAATGGCAACAGTCTCGCAAGCTGGAGATGAAAATCTGCTTTATTTTGGAAATTATTGCCACTGATCGCTTTCAAATCCTAGAGTTTGCTAATAAAACATTTCTAAGTTTTACGATAAAATAAAAATAGCATCGCCAAACATTAAATACATAATTCCCGATTCCAAAAATTCATGGGAATCCATATCGATTATTCCCCTCTTCGTACGACTTTGATCAGCCGAAATATTAATTAAAAACTCCGAATACATTAATTTTCGGACTCATTTTTCCGAGTTGCAACAGTCTTACACGCTGGACATAAAAATGATTTTATTTAAAAAAGTGTTGCTACTGCTCGCTTTCAAATCGTACAGTTTGTTAATCAAAAATTTATAAGTTTTACAAAATCTATACATATAAAGAAGAATGTCCGTTTGTGTGTTTGTTTGTTCGCATTATTGATTTTTGATCAATTACGATCAATGTTTTGCCACATTTAATCGACTAAAATTGAAAATAGGTGAAATATTGGATAGAACTTGAGCTTTTACGACCATTTGATTAGAAAGATGAAAATCGTTAAAAACTGCCTGCCATTGTTGCTGATATAATGAGAGAAAATTAGTTTATTTTCTATGGAAATATTTTATATGGGTTCCATATCGCATCAAACTGAAGCATGTATGACTATGAGTCGTAGTTTTTGCATTGTTATTAGAGAAGGATTGCAGCGGTATCGTTCTCTCTGTTGTTAAATGCATTATTTTCAATCTAACTTAATTGGCATTCCGATAGTTTAGGATAATTCCACTCATGTATTGAACGTAACTACTGATAATATAAACATATCTTTTTTACAATTTAAACGTTCTTTTTTTTTTCATCCCTGTGTAAACTGAAATCCTCCTGCTAAAAAATAAGCTTCGAATTTTAAGCTTATTTATGATTTTGATGCTATAATTTCGCAGTTGTTTTGCACAACTTACTACGGCGCATAGGGCAGACGCAGATTACTTTGATTAAATTTTGAGAGATTATTGTAAGTATTTAGCTTTAATTTGTGTCTTGGTTGGTTCAGAAATATGTTATATTTACTGTATTTATTTCTTCGATTACACCAGCTCTCCCATGATGACGATGCAAAGATTTAAATTTCTTTTCTCCTTTTTAATTTTTGGTTTTATCCTTTTCATGAAATTTGCCGTTGCACAGCTGGCTTTTTTTTTTTTTTTTTTTTTTTTTAAATATGGTTCATTCCAAATTGAATATGGGATGGGTTTCAAACATATTATTTTAATTTGCTTCATTTTATTTTGCTTTATTACCTCCACTTGTTCAATTTATTTTGCTTTATTACCGCCAATTGTTACTACATTCAGCACACAAATTGATTAGGTTTTGAACTTCTTTTCACTTTGTATTTATTCATATATATATATAAGATAAAAAATTGTGAAACAAAATTATGCATTTGTCTTTGGTACTTTCCCTCTCTATTCTAAAAATACTAAGAACGTTTTATAAACTGCGCTACTTGAAAACATTGTGAAATCTTAATTGCGTAGAATTATTGGCCAATCGCCGCTCAAAACTTAAACAAAGGTTTTGATCTTATATATAGTATCTTGCATGAAAACGTATTTTGCGGCTAATCACTTTAAATGTCCGAATCACTTTTCCAATTGTTGCCACCAAATATCATCGCCCTGTACAATATTTAAGGAAATTAAGTAATGAAGAATCTACATGATGTGTGTATATTTCTCGCATTGTGAAAAAAAGACGGTACCTAGAACCATCGAAGTTTGAATAACGTAGCCCTGCATCCGAACATGGGAATCTGGAAGCCCGAATTTTGAATTTGTTTTAGTATCTATTTCGTATTTTGTGAAATTTTAATGAATTTTTGATTAAAAAACTCAACGTTTTGAAAGCAAGCAATGGGAACACTATACGGAATAAAACATTTTTATGTTCAGCGTGCGAGACTGTCTGTCGGAGATTCTAAAGATATGCTGTTTTTAATTATTTTAGCCCAAATGCTGTCGAAACGTGTATATGTGTGTTAATGAAAAAAAAACCACCTCTTTTGGCATATATAAAATCAAAAAGCTTTCAGTTTTTTTTTAATTTTGTTTATTCATTTACGTATTTTTTTAACTGCGAATTGTAAATAAAATGTCGTTTACAGAAATGCGTATTTTCACTCACTTCTCTCATTTTTCGTGTATGAATTGTCCGCAACAATTGCTTTTACATGATTTAAAAGGTGTTGATTGGATTTTAGAAATGTTAAGTTAATAAATTCACGTATGAAGCGTAACCGATGTCATAGTATCTTATTGATTGACAGTTTAATTCAGTATCAGTGTTAACCCTTTGCTTTGCAAAAATACGTAACTTTTAAAATCCTATGTATTACATTTTACTCGCTACTGTTTTGTTTCTTTATTAATTCTATAGTGAAATATGGTAATACGAACACTTTGACACAATAAATGCATTTGCAATAATGAAAAGAATGTGTGTATGCTCGAGCTGTAGACAACATTTTAATTCAACTCAGAATTTACTTTAATTTTTATTCATCCAACGACTAGTTTTAATTGTTTTCCTTTTCTTTTGGCTTAAAACATAGCTCTTACATTTACATTTCATTAATTAATGAAGTAGATTAAGATCTTTATTCATACCAGCCTGGAATATCCTTCCATTGAATAATTCAAAAGGTTTGAGAATTTTTTCTCTCTTTTGAGATCTTATATTAATAGAATATGCAGGTATTTTGAAATTTTTCTTAAGTTGACCCATCTTTTATTTTTGTATCGTCTTTGTTTACTGTATTTTATACTTCTTTTGAAGATAGCAGGGTTATCGAATGAAATGGCTTACTTTTTTGTTTTAGGCTTTGAACGCTCTTAATTTGTATAAAGAATAATTAAAAAGTCTCTGTTAGTTAATATAGTTATTTCCTTGCAGAACTAAGCTAAACACAGATGCTCATCTGATAGAATTTTTTTATCTGCTGCATAAAATAATCTGATAGGATATGCCTGAAGTCAGGGGTCTCAGATTCAAACTACATGCTGCCCAAAGTCACAAGCACGAATCTGGTGATGGGCCGACATTTTTTACTTTCTTGTACGAAGTAAATGAAGTACTGTAATCACGAAAAATTCCGGGTATCATATTTTAAAGAAAATACATATTTTGACTGCTATCGAATGCAATTTAACTATGTTTTGGCGTGATATCTGTACGTAAGGACAGAATAAAGGACTCTTTTTCACAAACGAATTATAAAACTCATCTAAACTGGATTCAGAGGAAATTTTTTCGTGGCTTCTGTACGTACATATATCTATGTATGTGTCTCGCATAACTCAAAAAACGAGTAGACTCAGAACGTTGAAATTTTGTATGTAGGACTGCTATAGTATGTAGTTTTGCACCTAATTTTTTTTTGTTGCAATCGGCTGCACCAAAAAGGATATATACATACGTAAGATAAAAATATGTGAATCAAAATTATAATTTAAACTAACGGTAAAACATTAATTCTCCCTCTCTATTCTAAAAATCGCAATAACTTCTCTGGATTGCGCCATTTCTAGATCATTCTATGGCCTGCTGAGCTCTGATGACGTAATAATTGGGAACTGAAACTACCATTGTTAAACCAAAACTTTTCTCTTTGCGTGCTTCCATCTTTCATAACTTCGCACTTCAGCTTCTGTCTGTGCTGTGTTTGGGCGCAATATCGCTACGCTGCTTCCTTTTGCAATAATATCAATAATGTAAATGTTCTTGAACAGGCACGTTTAGGGTGCCAAGTGATCTGTGTGCACATAATGTCAATTGGAAATAAAAATGGAATTAAAATCGCCTCTACTGCGTTTTATTTACGAAGTCAAAGTCAACACATTAGCTTACGACGCAATCAGAATACTTCCTCTTCAATGTAGGATAACTACGCATCAACACTGCTGCGCCTTTTCCTTTCCTTGCTTTTATTAACTAAAAAGCAAATTAGGCAAATTTTTTTATTGTGATTAGCTATTTGAATTTCTAAATTACATTTCCGCCAAGAAAGTCTTAAAATTTTAAATAGATGATTTAAAAACAAATTTATATTATCGTAAGATAAGTTAGACTTATTTAAATTGTTTATGAAGGTGTTTGTTAGATTGTACCAATTTAAAGCAGTTTGTCTTAAAATAAATCACCTGTTGAAGAGATTTCCTTGAAAAGGGAGATTAGCGCTTATTAATGGCACACGTGAAATGAATTGCGAAACAGCTATGCAAGCAGCAAAGGAACCATTCTGGGACGAACTACCAGGATTCAGTTGCTTTAATCGAAAGGCCTCTAATGGACTTGATCGTAAGAAAAAAATTTGCTCGGTTTTTAACTATAAACAACTCTAAGTTTTATAATATTTTTTCTTCAGAAGTACTTTTCGTAATATGAAGTATAATTAGAAATAAACAACAAGTTGCTGAAAATAATTCAACTTTTTCATTCGAATATAATTTTCAAAATTCCTGAATACTTAAATCTTCTAAAAACAAAAGTTGCTTTATTGTTTTACTTCTTTTAAATGACTAGAACAATAAATTTTTATCATTCTTGAAAAATTTCTTTACAATAAAATTCCAATTCAAAATACATTTGTTAAAGCTAGTGCTGAGGGGAAAAAAAAAAGAAACAGCAAATTTAGCTTTTCTTTCTTTACTCGAAAGGAGGAAAAAAAAACATGCACAAATATTCTAATCTAAAGTCCTGAAAACTCTTTTTTTTCCATTTATTTTACTCTCTTTATTATTTAGACGATCTCAGACGCTGTATCTGACTTTGTTCATTATCTTAGAATATTCGATTATTTGAGATGGAGGAGAGGAAAAGGCAGTAGTCAAACATTTAAAACTCATTAATCTTGTTTTTTAATGATCTGGAAGAAAAGATTTATGGTTGATGGTGATTTGCCTTTGAGATGATTTTATCGAGTCGTAAAATTGACATCACGTTTTATAGTGTATTTGATACAGAATCTCTATATTCTGCTTTTATTAATCTTTTTTCTTTTAAGTAAATATATTTTTTACAGAAAAAAGTGATTTAAGAATGTAAAACTTCATAAAATTCCCAAGAAATTGGAAGGGTCGATCACAAATTGCTATAATTGGGTGTTGGGAAATGAAACATTTTTGCTGTTGCCATTATATTTTTATTATAATAAAAAATGAACACTAAAATTTTTACTGGCAGAAACACTTTTATACTACTTACTTTTTGTACTAATTTTATACTTTCAGTGTCAAAAAATACTTTTATACGAAAGTACCTTTATGTTATAGAAATACATGTAGAAGGGGAACTACCATAATTTGATCGTTTGTTTTGGTTTATTTGATTACAGCAAAGCACTCGAGGGTTATCTGACTAAGTGACGGGATACCTTCATGAAGGACTTTAAGGGAAACTGGCTCGTATAGACGTTACATTGTAGAGTCATTAGGTTAATTGGAAGCAGGAGAATTGAAAAATATGCAACCGCCTTCGCCGGGAATCGAACCACGGACCTTTGGAATACCGACCCAGCGTGCTACCGTTACACCACGAAGGCACGCTTGGGAAGTTGGAGAAATACCTTATATACTCCCCTTCTTAAAGGGCGACTAGGGTTTTAGGGGACCTAGTCGCCAAATCCTGGGTGCGGAGAATCATCATCAACAACCCTTTTAGTTCGGGCGCCACTTGTAGAGTCATTAGGTTAATTGGAATCAGAAAAGATGAAAAATATGCAACCGCCTTGGGGAATCGAACTACGAATCTCTGGAATACCGGCCCGGTGTGCAGAACCACTACACCACGAAAGACGCTAGGAAAGTGGGAGAAATACCTTATAAAACATGAGGAAAGCACGAAATTCCCATGCAGCCGGCTTGTTCGCGGGTTTTGAACTTCGGATCGAACTACCAGTGTTCAGCGATTTTACCGCTCGGCCGCTGGCAGGCCCTTGTTAAGTAATGACACTTGCCACTACGAAACGTATTTCTTCGTGTTAATTTAAAGTACTAATTAAATGTAAGCACTTTAATGGCATACGATGCTTTAAGACTGAGAAATAGTAGTCCTGAATTTCCTGAAAAGATTATCTTAGTTGCTAGTTTCAGTAATAATATTCTTTATTCATCTTTGATCGAATTCAGGTCATAATCACTCGGCGACGTATGAGGCCAACTTTTGGGAAAATTTTCTCATTTCTTTCTGTATTCCAGGACATTTGGAAATTATTAACGATGACATCGGAAATATAGATGTTGCAAGATTAAGAAAGAAAGTGCAGTCTCAAAGCTTTAGATTACATTTTAACACTTCGAAGATTTTATCATTAAAATCGGAAAAAAAAATTTGCAAAAATATTTTTTAAATTAAAAAATAGAAAGTAATTGTAAAGAAATTGCGATCAACCTTTACATGGATACTTATATTAAATACTAGAAGCGATTTTAAGGTACGCTGTTATGAATAGCCAACTAGTTTTAAGAAGTTGTTCTTCAGATAACGAAGGTATATAACATAAAATCTTATATTTTATTTACGATGTTATAGATGTTAAAAATATCTCTGAGAATCAACGCTATTAATAGGATTATAAGGGCTTTGAATAGAATGCCAAGGTTTTGTTACAAAATGTTCTTGCTTTAAGAATCTGCCACGACATTAACGTGAGTGTTTTGACTGACGACTGTAAGATGTTTCTATGAAAAAGATCAACGATTTCGTCTTTTTCACTAAGATATACTCTGACAACTTAAAAGTTGACAAACATTTATTTAGAGTGACAGTTCGCTGATTCATCCTTCGGACGTTCCACACTGCGCGCTTAACGTCGAACACCTCAGCAATGAAAAGATTAAATTCCGTTCAGCAAGTTTCACTTTCGTTAGAAGATGCATTAGTTTTAACACGACATTGATAATTTGTCCTGCAATTATAAATGTAGCTTTAACTGTAACCCCCTTGAACGTGTTCTGTAAAAATAACCTTATTTCAGAAAAGGAACCCGCATTCTTTTATTTTTAAATCTTGTAATCGATTAAAAGCCAGATTAAAAACTTTCTTTTAAATTGTAATCATGAAATTAAATTAGATTCTAATGAAATTAAACGAAGATTTCGTATAAAATTCTGTAAAAAGTTTGAAGAATAACATTGTCTTTTCTTTTTTCCTTTGCAAGGCTGCACATTTAGAAAGGGCAAATTTCTAGAAAAGTAATCTCCAGTCGTTTCGAGACAATCCTTATTTTTTTCGGAATATTAATTTTTTTCGGAATTTCGGGCATATCTTTAACATGTCTTTTAATTACTAAAAGCTTAATTAAAAATCTAATTTATTCAAAGTTTGGAGCTTTCGATGTCATTTTTTAAAAATATTTAAACCTTTTAAATAAGTCTTTTAATGATATTCATCTGCTGTGTGTATTAGGTAATATATAATGTAGAAACTCTTCATCAAAGTAAATTACTTTTACTTTAGTATTTCATGAAAATGTTCTCCTTTTTGTACTTGCTTTACAATTTTTAATTATCATTATGATAAGTAATAGACTTTTACTATGGACTTTATATTTCTATACATAATAGTTCTGAATGTATGTATATATCGATATATAATAGTTCTGAAAAAAAGACGGAGATACTTGCAGACAGGGTCTGTCCAATATTTCTTTATTCTTTTTAACAAACCTTTTGTCAGCCAATACAGGTAAATTGACGCAGTAAACGCGCCTGTTTTTTAAGAATTCAGATATTTTAAATATATTCTAAGAGAGGTGGGGCAGCAGCCGTTGGCTAGCTGGCAATAGCGAAGCGAGAAAGAGAATCGGATGTGTTCAAGATGAATTTCCCTCCCAGAGTGATTTGGTGTTAGTTCAGATGTGTGCTAGTTGGCTAAATTTAAATTTTTGCTCTTGAATTTGAAATTATTATAGGCTGAAACCATATGTAAGTGCCTGCATCAATATCATTATGTAAAAATCACATGCCATCGGTTAGTTTTGAAATCGCGCAGTTTAGAGAGATTTATTACAAGCAGTTGCTATTTGTAGGACAAAAAAGGGGTGAAATAACCAATTTAGAGTTAATTTACTCAAATAGGAATCGCATAAAATGAGGCAAAACAGCAACTTATTAGTCCAAAGGAGCAATTTGTCCAGAAAGACTATTAATTTCGTTTTGGCATTTTGCTTCGATTCAAAGCGTTGTTTCACTTTTAAAATTGTTGCCACCAAATATTATCGCCCTGTATTATATTTAAAGAAATTAAATAATGAATAATATGCATAAATGTATGTATGTTTCTCGCATTGTGATAAAACAACGGTACCTAGAGTCATCGAATTTTGAATAATGTAATCTTTCACCGAATATGGGCATTTGAAAGTCCAAATTTGAAATTTGTTTTATTAGCAATTTCATATTTTGTAAAACTTAACTAATTTTTTATTAACAATCTGAAGGATTTTAAAGCGAGCAGTGGCAACGTTGTACAGAAAAAATATTTCTATCGCCAGCGCGCGAGACTGTGTTGGAAATTCCAAAGATATGCTCATTTTAAAATTATTTTGTGATATTGCTCTTAAACTGAATTTTGTGGCTTAAGTGCGAAGAACATGATATTTAATAAATATAGGTAACACACAAAACGTTATTAAAAAGCCTTTTTGGACGTAATTTAAAATCTGAAAGCTTTCAGATTTTTATTTATTTTTTTTTTTTCTTTTGAATTTAAATAAAACTTCATCGATTTCTAGCGCAATTAGAAGCAGGTGGTCTTCAAGGCCACAAGATTTTGTTTGGTATTATAATTGACTTGTCGTTACATATTTTATAATAACTTACAATTATAAGTTACTTGACTATGCAAACTGAAGTTAGTATTTTATTTTTACCTATTTTTTTAATCTTACTTCGATCTTTTTAATCTTTTTCTTAATCCAAGTAAGTTATTTCTTTAACCTTACATATTAATTACTATTTTTAGGACAGAAAGGGGAAGATAACCATATTAAAATGTATTGCTAAAGGAATACTACAAATTAGTATTTTACCTTTACCTGTTTTTTATGTTACATAATTCTAAACTAGAACTTTAGTCCTGAGTGACAAGACCACTCAAGTTCGATGCGAGTTCAAATCCTCATGAGCGGCTAACTACATGTTAGTTCTGGTGTTTTTCTTCATCAGTATCGTGAGTACGAGCTAGATTTCTTTATAGCGTTCTCCATAATGGTCTCTTTTCCCTTAGGCAGTAGTCTTCGCGTTCTCTGCCCCTAATCCAAACAGTCCTAAACCTAGGTATCTTCCTAGGTATTCTTTTAGGTATATACCTGGGTATCTTTCTAGATATCTTCCTAGGTATCTTTCTATGTATCTAGCTAGGTATCTTTCCAGGTATCTTCCTAGGTATCTATGTATCTTCCTATGTATCTTTCTAGGTATCGTTCTACGTTTCTTCCTAGGTATCTTTCTATGTATCTTTCTATATATCTTCCTAGGTATCTTTCTATGTATCTTCCTAGGTATCTTTCTATGTGTCTTTCTAGATAGCTTTCTGTGTATCTTCCTATGTATCTTCCTAGGTATCTTCGTAGGTATCTTTATCTTCCTAGGTATCTTTCTATGTGTCTTTCTAGATAGCTTTCTGTGTATCTTCCTATGTATCTTCCTAGGTATCTTCGTAGGTATCTTTATCTTCCTAGGTATCTTTCTATGTGTCTTTCTAGATAGCTTTCTGTGTATCTTCCTATGTATCTTCCTAGGTATCTTCGTAGGTATCTTTCTAGGTATCTTATCCTCGACGCAACGGGTTGGCATATTCAAGATGAAAATGAGCATTGTTCATTCATTGTAGAACTACATAATCAGATCTATATTTGAAAATTTCGAAAAAGTTTTCTTTTACAAATATGGATGCTACAAATAATTGGAAAAAATGAGGATAATGCGGAAAAAATGAGGATAGGGATCAAGAAAAATCAAAACGGTTAAACTCAAAACATAGCACATGCTTTTGCGCTTCTCCCTGCTAAGACCATGATAGTATTTTGGAAAATACATTTCTCTCCCTCTCCGCTCTAGAATAGGTTCGATCCGTACCTCGATCATATCCGCTGTAACATATTACCCTCTGCATCTGTCTGTGACTATCAGGGTTTGGGGGACGCCCTTTATTGACAATGTTAAAGCACTAGTTATTAACGCTAGAAATCCTTGCTTGTCAATAAATCCCATTTGACTCGGCTCCCTTTTGGGGCAGAATCGCCAGAGGGCGCTGAGTAACTGTTCCTTTACAAGGGTTTTTCTCACAGATTAGGGTGTTAGAGAGAGAGAGAAGAGGAGAAATGTAGATAAAGCATACCAACAACAGCGGTGGTTCGGCTTGATGGAATGATTCGATTTAACAATTGTAAGGGTATTTGGGAAAAATGCTCTGAAAAATGTTAGAAACTGGGATTTCAGTAGATGATCGATGGAAAATGGTTGAATCCATACGATTTGCAGAGAAGGGTGGAAAACTGTTTGTGCAATATAAAAGATTCTTTTATTCCTTTAAGCTTTGGTCAGATGTTTTTATCATTTCGTAAATCATTTTCATTAAAAATGCTAAAAGATACTAATTATATCTAAATACATGATAACGGTTAATGCTAATACGGAGTTTAAAATTATGAAATTTTAAAATTCAGTTGCCCCATTCGTTTATGTGTGTAATAATATTTCTTTGATTTTATTTGAAGGATACATACAATCAGACTGCGCGGTCAAATTTAAGACCATGCAAGAAATTACTTGAGTCCTTGTTTACGAATTACTAGGCACTAATTACTAGATCTAAGGTAACTAAGTTAACAAAAGCAACCTATCTGCGACTCAGTTAGAGCCTAGATTTGAATTGCAGTTAGAGCCGTGATAGTTATTTTGTAATAAAACAATCTGATGTGTGTACCACATGACTTCCTTGTACGGAATATTAAATTATACGCTTTTTTTTTTCATTTCATTTAAACTTATTGGATTGAATTAAATCTACTTCGTCGATAGCCCATAAACCACAATAGAATAAATACACTCTTTAAAATTTCACTATATTTGTTTACCATAGCGACAATCTAGAGCTAGGTTCACTTAACAGCATTAAGTGATTTTTAACGCTGTTATTTATATCATCTGAGCACAAAAATCTATGCACAAAATTTATATCATCTGAAGAATTATCTAATCGTTGCCACGCGTTTTATTCAAATACTATAATAAATCTAAAACGATGGGTAAAAGAAATTAAACAAGCAAACGAACAAACAAAAAAGAAACAGTTTTTCTTAGACGGTTCGGTATTTCTCATTCAATTAATTCAGTTCTCACTTCGCGACAAGGCAAAAATACATAAAAACTCAAAATCTCTATATTAAAAATTGCGAATTAAATCTTAAACACTTATTTCTTCGAATAAATTCCAGAATGGATTAAGCATGATTTATTTCGCAATAATAAAAGAAGGCGTTATCTTTGTTGTTGCGAAGCTTAGTTTCCCTACATTGGCAAAAAATATATTATTGTGCTAAGTTTCAAATGCAAACAAACATGGCCTCTATGGTACAAATAATTAGGCTTAGCCACGTTTAAACAACTTTTAATTGTTGATAATTCTATAAATATTGCATGCAGATTTACTAAAGGCGTAAAAACCGTAACCCGAAGATAAGAACAATATAATTGAATCATTTTTTAAGCAAAAAATGCACAATTTACAAATATATAAGAATAAAGAAACTGAGATCTTTGAGCCGAGTAACAGACAGGATATTAGTCCCGAATGGAATATTTGTCTTGAAGCGACATTTTGCATTGCATCACCATAAACAGCATTTCATTTTTCAGACTGTTGCTATCAAATATTATCCCCTGTATTATATTTTAAGAAGTTAAATAATGAAGAACCTATATGAATATATGCATATTTCTCGCATTGTGAAAAAACAACGGTACCTAAAGCCATCAAATTTTGAATAACGTAGAGCCCTCCACTAGAACATGGGCACCTGGAAGCCCGAATTTTTAATTTCGTATTAGTTTTATTATCTACAGACTTTTTATTTCATATATATATAACGTATTTTATATATATATTTTTTAATTTTGACGAATATTTGATTAATAAACTTAAACGGTTTGATGGAGTTTTATGACGCGTAAAAGCCAGAAGTGTGATATTTAATATATAAAGTGACCTCACAAATCGTTAATAATGAAAAAGACAACAGCAACAACAAAAAAAAAAGTTTTGTAAAGCCATCTTAGTAAGAAGACTGAACATTGATATGATGTACTGTACTGAGAAAAGGCTGAAAAAAAAAGTGTATGCATGCCAGCATGTTACTTTGCATCGGGAATTCTAAACGTCTCCTGCAATACTACCCAAAAAAAAAAAAAAAAAAAAAAGGAAGAAGAAGGGAAAAAAAAAAGTAGTTAGCATGAAGGAATGCAACAGCAGATTGGTAGACTGCGAGCTCAACGAGAGTGTATAAAACCCTAACAAACCCTTTTAGGCGACCGTTAAAATCTGAAGGCTTTCAGATTTTTTTTTTTTTTTTTTTTTTGTTTAAATTTGTGTGTCAAATGAGAGAAATTTTGATCTTAAACCTATGAATACAGCTATAATCAAAATAATAGAACCACCTTTTATGTGTATATACAGATTTTATGTATATAAATTTTTGCAAATTTAAAAATAACTTCATTTTAACTTTATATTTTATGGTTAATGAATATTGTTTGGAACCGAGTGATGTAGTTTATTGATTCAGTATAATCCTCAGTTATTTTCGTATCATAATGTTTTTCTTTTAACTAATCGATAGCTGCATTTTTTAGAAATAATAGAAACACTTAAACAAGAAATAATTTTTGCTACCTTTAAAAAATGTATAATTTATAAATATGCCATTCTTTCTATTCAAGTTCGAAATTTCCCAACAAATGTTTACGTAATTAAGCTATCTTAACATTTTCGTAATAATAAAACAGAGTAATTGCAGTAGATAAATTAATGAAGCTTTACAAGATGTGACTTTGTAAAGATATATTTCTTAGTATTTTACTATTAATGTATTTAGAAAGTGCTAACGCCTCATGTTATGGCCTTGGCAGAGATGTATAATCTAGTTAGTGTTTCGATTTTGTGAAATAAACTAGCTGATTATCTGTCGAATTACACGAAACATCGTATAACATGGTACTACCGAATCAATGGAAAATAAACGTAAGTCGACTGCGATATCTAGTGTTCTGTATAATAATTGTACAGTATAAAGGAAATGTAGTATGGTAGATATTAAAGGAAATAATAATATGCATTCTGTAAAGTTCAACAAGTTACTAACGAAGAAAATCAATAAAATAGTTTTTTCCTTAACCCTCTCACAGCGTACGTTTTTTTATCAAATAGGTTCAAAAACTGCGTGTTTTTTTATTATATATTTAAAATCTACATATATTTTAGAGTTGAAATATACAAACATTTTTTGTAAAAGAGTTTTGTTTTCGATATAGAATTAGATCATAGAAAAAGGTTGTCAGAATACTGAAAGTGAAGAATAATGATATAAAAGGAAAATTCTGAAAATTACTATTGGTTAAATTATGATTTATTTGGTAAAATACAAAGGTAAAATACATATACTAATGAAAATATTTGCATAATGTAATATTTTTCATATAAATTTTTCACCACTGTCCAACATTTTCAATAGAAACTGAATTTTCAGACCCATCATTATCTGCAGAGGAATCCGAGAAATTCTCATCAGTTTCGCTATAACTATCTTCAATATACTTGAAATCAGAATCAAAACTACTATCAGCATCGGAAACATCGTAAGGAATATAGGTTATGTCACTCGCGAAACGCTTCCTAACAGACATCTTTGAATTGCGCGCAAAATGCTACATTACCTATTCTTGTATATTTGGCAGACATGTGGACAACTAACACCATCTGTTAGTCCACATCTAAATAAACAATTAAACATCACAGAAAAGCCGAAAGGAAACCTTGAACTAGGAAAGAGCGGGTTGCACAGTTAAATAGACGGCAAAAATTCATTCCCCCGGAAATCGCGGGTTGCGCAAATTTTGCTACTTCTACGTTGCCCGTTGAAATCGCGGGATGCGCAGCGAGAGGGTTAAGCACATCCCCCAGTTGCTGTCTGCTACTTTTAAACAGGCACTTCAAGGCCATTTTTAACCCAAGTCGGGATTCATAACCATGACAACGACTGCTGGGGGAAAAACGAATACTCTTAATTTGCTAAAATCCCCTAATTCCCTTTGTGCGATGACGTCACACGTTACGGATCATAAATGAAGACAGGGTCGCCATAACCTTGAAATGCCTATTTTAAAATAACAGACTCTAAACAGTACCATTCATTTGGCAATATCTTAACACTCAAAATGATTTTTAACATGGCTTCTCAAATAAAATGAATGGTTTTTATCCAAAACTGAATAAGTTAAAGTCTAATATTTTTACTTTTTTATTCTATTTTGTGAAAAGGTACTATCTCAAATCTTCTTGGGGATGAAGTAAAATAAATGAGCTAAATGTTATGTTTCGCATATTAAAAGTCCGCATTGTAAAGTCCGATTCGGTTGGGGAAAGCTAATAATCCTTTTCTGTCTGAGGGAAAAAGTTTTGTCACAGAACGTATCAGAGAATGGGAATGTTTTAAGGGATATATGTCTTTGATATTTCTGGAAATCCGCATTCCATTAATCACAAGAAATACTCAGCATGAATTGTAAATCTGCTTTAGCCAGATATTTTCTTAAATCCAGTAGCATGTATACATATTTCTAAAGTTAAGGTCATTACTCACAAATTCCGATTTGACGGGGCGCACAATTCTACAGCAAAAATAGCGTAAACGGAAATCGACAGCATAGCTGCCAAAATGAGCGCGAAATTGAAAGCCGGCGGAGAAAGGAAGTTCTGATCCAATCAGAATTCGTAGAACGATATTTTTTTTCGCTGATGGATGATGTCATTGTCGCGTGCACGTGACTGTCTATGAATAGGAGAATCGTTGTCTCTTTTCTGTATTTTTCTTTTTTTGAATTATATTTCTTTTTTTACATGCATAAAATGTTGTTGACGAGCTGAGTTTTGAAGTTTATTTACATCAGAGGAGTCAAGATGTCCAAGATAGGAACCTTTTTTAAGTTTTTATTCGCATTTTCGCGCGGTGGCAGCGGGCTGATAAATGATGGTTTTCGAATTCTTTTCATAGAGTTTGATTTGGCCTGTCTTATGTCATTTTAAGATTTTGCTCCGCTTTTCAATTTATTCTTATACTTACCAGTATTGTTTATTTATTTATTTGCATTCATATTTTTCAAGCATATTTTTATTTACTTTTTATTTTTCTCCCTTTCAAAAATTTGTGAAAACATCTGAATGTATTTCAACTCTCTAATGCGCTCCACATATGCTTCCTCGGGTCTTGGATAAAAAGATACTATCATTTAAGAGTTTTTTTTTCATAGGACTTTTTTAATATTCTTCTGCAAATTATTTAACTGCCTTCAGATTAATTTATCATTTAGAATTTCGTGCTTAAATGGTTTATTCTACTGAAGGAATTCATTAGAAATTGCAGATTTTGGACGAAAAGTAGGAGGAAAAGGAATTCAAATGATGTGGAATTATACACTAAGTTTTTATACAAATATATTCAAATGCTATTCAACTGTGTTTCTGAAGTTACCTTCTAACATGTTTTCGGGACTATTATACGAAACGGAGCCACAATTTGGATCTTCGTATTTACAATGATGGCAAATATGCGGCCTTGCACTTTGTAAGTTCTCATATTTGTGTTGTTTTTGTTGTTACTGATCCCAACTGGTTAGCCATTAGACTAGACAAGAGTCCATGAGTCCAAGAGCCGTCAATATTTCCTGGACGGATGTAGGCCTTTAGGTCCTCTTTTGAAAGTCCCAAACGGATGAGAAAATATCCAGAAATGAATTGATCAGAGTTACATTTCCTATATATGGGGTAGATCTTAGTATTTCCCCGGTCAAATTTAAGCCATTTCAGGTGTCCACTTAAGAGCCCTGTCAAAGTAGTCTGCTGAGCACGATTATCCACAAAAGCAAGAAATACCTCCCGGCTACTTGCCAAAGTACCAAGCATGAGCAGGAGGAAAATAGCAGGAAGGGGCCATAATTCCCATATTTATAGAAAATGTTAACAGAAATAAACTAGTGCACATTTCAGCAGGTAAACAGAATATCTGTGATGCAGAAAAAGTTGCATTTGCTGAAATACAGATATTACTGAATTAAGTTATAAGAGTATTTTCTCCCTCCTTTCCGCATGTCTTCGTGATATAATTGGAAGCATACTCGACGCGTATTCGAGAGTCCCGGAGAGGGGATTGCATATTTTTCACATCTCCTGCTTCAAGAAAACCTAATTGACTCCACAAATTAATCCAGTATGGCTAACAAATAGTTCGGAAAGCAATTTTTACCGACCGCGATTGTCAGTATGTCTCCTAAGATCAACTTATGCATTACATCTAAATAGCATAATTGCAGTTTTATTATTAATGCGATTTAATGTCATTTTACACGCCGTTTTTACCTCCGTCAGTCTATTAGTTTAAAATAGGCACTTAAAGGTCGTAGGAACCCTCCTCTGATTTTCCATTATAACGTGTGTTTTTTTTTCCCTCCAATGAGCAACACAAGTCATCATAGACGTTGGCTACTACAAAGGCCAGAAGCGGTGGTCACTTTATTATGAAGGCACCTAATAAGTGGGCCATCTTTGCCTGCTATGAAGGGACGGACAGTTACAACCATGCCTTCTCCTGGATTCGAGCCCGGGCCCTTTGGTATCGCAGTCGGCTGCCCTAACCACTACACCGTCTGGGCAACGTTTTCAGCAAATTAAAGATTTGACTTTCTTCCGTAGCTGTCGGTACCGTGGTTATGATGTATAGTTTGGAGAGGAAATGACCTTGAAGTGTTGATTCTAAAGTAACAGACTGGAGCTTTACTATGTTAAGTTTACGAAGGAAATCGCGACTAATTTTTATGTAACAGAAGTCAATTCCAACAATAAAAAAAGAGAGAGAGATTTGTTAAAGATTGTAAGGTAAAGTACATATTGTACAAATTCATCTACATTGTTTTAATAACATTTTTTAAGTGTATGTGCTCTGTTGTGGTCCTATATTTTCATTACTTAAATCAACGAAGAAGATTGAAACTACTTAAATAAATTAACAACGAGCTGCATTTGACTTGAAAGAATAGCAGGCAATCCGGATAAATGGATTTCAAAATAACTAAAATTATTCTGCATTTACAACGATAAAAATTTTGCAGTATACTTAAAAAAAAAAAAAAAATGTTTGTCGGTGTATACACTGAGTGCATGGCCATTTTTAATCCTTCCAAGAAAAGGTGAGTGACTGAGATTGTCTGTGACATGACATTTCTCTGCATTTTTTTTATCAGTTCTGCGAAAGCGAATATAATAACCTCACACAACGGTTCGCTTTCTTTTGCGTGCTCTATTTTTGGCGCCCAGGACGGTAACTTTGTAAATATGTCATCTAATGTTACCTGGCGAACGTTCTGTCTCAAAAGATACATCCCCTCCCTTTCACTTGGATACCTGCTGAGGAGAATCCTCGTTTAAATTCGTCCTTCTGAATCAGTGAATGAGGAAGGCAAAAGGGGCGGGAGAAGGTGTTCTGTGATGTGAACCGATTCCAGCAAGAGGGTGGGTGAACTAGAGCGGTAAAATGCGTGTTTGTTCCCCTATTGCTTGCAACAAATAAAAATGCACGAAATTATCGTTTGGAATCAATGCGTGCAATTCTTCCCTCCAGTCGCGGGGGGTAAACGAATGGGAATAAGCAGATTTCCAGTTCGGAATATTTCGATGAAGATTTGAAAGGGAAAGATGTTTTTCTTTTAATTGGGAGCTGGCTACGTAGATGCTTTGAAAAGTGATTTTCCCGAGACTTGTGAAAGGCCATTTATGGGATAAAGCCTGGTTCTTAAGTGGGAAGCATTTTACGATGGTAGTATATGAAATATTTTTATATTTTAAATTTAATACTTGCGAATCCAATTATCTACTGTTTAAGTCAATCGCGTTGCGTGAGTAATGGAAGCTTTTAATAATTCAGTTTCCTTATTAACAATTATGGTAGTTTCGTAATTACTGTTATAAGTTAATCAATATTTATGTAATTAATGAAATAACAAATTAATAATTGCTGATAATACGTTGTTGTGACTTATTTCACTTATCGGTAATATCAGAAAAAGTCCACGAATTTTATCTTCGCGAGGAGTGCAAGATTGCGTTTGTTGTTGGCGTTGGGCATATTATAGATGAAAGTATGATTTTACCCAGATTCATCCCAATTTAACCGGAGGATTCTTTCCCCGGAGAGGGAGGATGGGTCCAAAGGTCTCTCGCCCTTTTTCAGTGCTACCAAAGCATTCGGATAGCCCTATATTTAAAGTTCCCTCGTGCCGCACAGATACTATACGCTTACAAACATCCAACTCTTTTCCGGGATTCGAACCCGGGCCCAATAATACGGCAGCTAACAGAGCTAACCGCTATACCTACCAATGCGGCCTTATAAGTTCCAAGATGTACTAAACTTACGTGAGTAGGTAAGTAGGAAATAGACATTTAATGAAAAAATTAATCAAATATCATTGAACTAAACGAAGATATTCAGAAGTAACTTCTTCAGAAAACAATCACCTAGATCATTTTCTAGAAAAGGCCTAAGATCACAGTCGACGAAGAATGCATCTAATTGATAAAAAGTTTAAATAAATAATTGAGAGTCATCGAATATACTGAAATAAACAAAAATTAAAAAATAAATAAATAAATAAATAAATAAATAAGTAAAAATATCTGAAAGGTTTTAGATTTTAAATTACGTCCAAAGGGGCGTTTTTCTAACGTTTTGTGTGTTACCTTTATTTATTAAATATTATGTTCCTCGCACTTAAACCATAAAATTCAGCTTAACAGCAATATCACAAAATACTTTTAAAATGAGCCTATCCTTTAGATTTTCCGATACACAGTTCTACGCGCTGGAGATAAAAAAGTTTTTTTATCCCCGTAGAGTGTTGCCATTGCTCGCTTTTAAATCGTTAAGTTTGTTAATTAAAAATTCGTTAAAGGTTTACAAAATATGAAATCCATAATAAAACAAATTCTAAATTTCAAATTTGGGCTTTCAGATGCCCATATTCGCAGTGGGATTACGTCATTCAAAACTGGATGGCTCTGGGTACCGTTGTTTTATCACCATGCGAGAAACATACATACATTTATGCAGATTCTTCATTATTAAATTTTTTCAAATATAATACAGGATGACAGTATTTGGTGGCAGCGATTTGAAAAGTGATACAGCATTTTAAAGTTTTCAACGCAAAATCGCAAAACGAAAACAATAGTCCTTCAGGGACAAACCACCTTTGGACTAAAAAAAAGGTCATAAAAATATTTTAATATGTGCACAAGGGTATTGAAGCTTCAAACTAAACTTTATTTATTTTAATACATTTATAATTTAAGCTAATGCAAAGAAAATATATGCTCTTGCTGTTAATACCATATAAACGACAAATGGGGGGGGGGGAGTTATCAAAACATTTTAGTCTTTATTTAACCATTTCTTTTCCCATTAAAATGAGGGTTTTTTTTTTTTTTTTTTTGGTGTGTAGAATGAGAATTAAGTAAGTGATATACGATAAATAACAATGTGAAATAAAATTGTAATTAAAAAATTAATGTTTGTATCTTGATCAAAATAAAGTTTAATTATTAGATTTCATTATTTTTAACATTCCGGTAGAAATTATGATGTAGTTCTTAGCAAGAACATAAAATCAAGCCGCAGGCTTTCTTTAAATAGTTGACCTTAAAATATGAATATATATGCATGTTATATATTTAAATGAACCCATTATACTTATTTATTTTGACATATATTCCCCGAGTCGACATTTTTTCCCATCGCCCATCATATAGAATTAATTTAGAAAATATTCAGTTAACACGGAGTATATTCTTGTAATACAGAAGTACAACAAACCAAGTAGTTGGGGGATTGAGCAAGGATAACAAAAGACTGTAGCGTCCGCGGTGTTCTCTGTCTCTCTTCAAAATGGCGGAAAAGCACGTGGGGGTCGTACATCACGTGATCTCGAGTTCCCCGGTGGCAACCTCCTGTCATGCTTGATGGATGTTGCACGCTTCAACACGAAAATGGCTCCGGCTGCAGATATAAATACCCTTCGACGAGAAAAGAGGTTAAAAAAAAATTACGAATAAATAGATAAAGGTTCTTTTATTTTCCTTCTGTAGGCGGTTTTATCCCAACTAGTTACTAATTGAATTCATAGTAGTTGAACGGTTGAGAGAGACAAGAGTGTTGTATACTGGTTTAGCTGAGAAAAATTTGACGTGGGGGAGGAAGAAAAGTATCCTTTTGGCGGCTTTTTTGTTATCGCTGCTATTGTTCCACTCTGCAGTCACTGAATCATCACAATAGTTCTTGACAAAAATATATTCTCTCAAATTATTAAATAGTGTTTTGTGTCACTGCTCTAAGATATAATGCAGGGTAGAGCGCGAAGTGCCATCTTATCTATTTTGTTCACCACACATTTATTTACCACAAAATTAATGCATATTTACTACAAAATTTACGCATACTTCATTGTTTAAACATTTAGTGCAGAATATGTTCAACGTGTCTTCCATTACCATCACCTGTGGTGTTTTGGAAGAAACCCAGGCGAGTCCTTTGAGCTATCGCCTAGAAAATATCAGACGGCCTTCTCGCGCTTCATTGGTGGGCATAGTAGGGCACTCACATTTCAACAGGGACAGGATTTCTATCCTGAGTGCCATTGAAGTAAGCCAGACATGGTCACCCCGGCTATATTTTAGCTTGCTTGGATTTTAACAAAGACGAGGTCCTTCAGGATCCATTGTTGTTTTTAGACTTTTTGGATATTTTGGATTTATGGAGATTGTCTAGCTTTGCTGGACAATCTGGGACCGTAACAACAACAACCATTTTGTTTCACGACCTCTTGCAAGCGAAGCTTTGCATTCGTCAGAGCCCTCCAGCATATGTCTTCCAATATTACACTTCTCAACAGCACGACTCAGCAGCCACCTTGTTGATTGGATTATATTTTGTGTCAGAGCTATGCAAATAGCTTTCAGGTGCAAATAGCTTTGACTGATATGCAAATAGCTTTGACTGAATATGCAAATAGCTTTGACTGAATATGCAAATAGCTTTGACTGAGTGTTTTCAGGAGCGCGGGCACTTGATGGTCGCCATCGATTCTTCCCCACCGCAGAGCCAGCGACTTCCAACTGCTGACATAATTTCTGAATGGCATGTTTGCAAGGAACCTATGTTGTACTAGAGTGTGCATGGAAACGTGTTTATGTCACCACCAAACTTTACTTTTCTATTAAAAAATAAAATTTTTACCTCTGTTCAACACTCAGTCAGCCGTTATCCGCCATCTTGCAAATTTCTATTTCGCGGCGTAGAGTCCTAAACTGATTTCTTCCAAGATCTATCAAATTTTTCAGAAACAAAAGTACCAGAATACACATTTATAACGTTCCATATATAATACAATTTTATGGGGTGATTGAAGAGCATGACGTTTCGTTCACTACCTTGTTTGTGAAACAAAAGTAGTAGCTATCAAAATGTAAAAAAAAAAAAAAACGAAATCGGTCCATGTATTGAATTAAATAAAGATGACCAACATTTTTGGGAAGGGTACCACTGTCTGAAAAAAAAAACAAAAGTTATGCGTGCCACTTCCAAGTTTTTTAACGTACTAAAAATATAAAAAGGCAAAAAAAAAATTATTATATATAGGTTGATTATGAGAGTTTCACGCAAATAGCGCACTTTTCTATGTAAGTCTGAGTAGTGGACGCATAAAAAATAATATAATAAATAAAACAAACGTACAAACTAGAGTTAAGACGAAGATGATGGTTCGGTAAAACCATCGAAACTAGTCCTGTGAAAATTTTGTAAATTAACGCTGATTTTTGTTGTTTGACTTCTGAATTAGTACAAACTAGAGTTTTACTGTAAATACACATTTTTGAAGGTTCGGTCAGTTAGGTTATGTATAAAAGAAAAATTAATAACTTGAGGTATTTAATTCTAAATAACTATTAGGCAGTCAGTCCTTAATGTGGTTTTTGATTATGTATTTTTTTACAAAGTCATCTATATGAGGATAAGCTCTTGAAGATGCTAACAAAATTTGGTGTTTTAGGTGCATAGCAGTTAATCTAGAATGATATGTAGATTTTATTATGCTCATAATAGAAAGCATTTATTCACAAAGATATATTAATTCAAACCTACAATAATATCTGACAGCCAAATAGTGGAAATATGGAAAATTGCTTGTTGGTGCAAATTTCCAAAATTCAATATAATTTGGATCACTTGCAGTTGAAATAAGCTCCTTATATTTGCTTTACAGTGTAATATGCTGCTGCAGGTCAATAATTTCGATCTGGATATCGGTTGGGTAACATCGCCTAAAAAAAACTGAATTATTATATTTATTTTAATATGTTTATGTGTGTATCTATCGATGGAGTTGATACAGATGATATTATTATTTTTTCAGATCTTTTAATATTTAATAAGTCATCGCGTGTCCTTTGTTAAAACTCCGCCGTGCCACACAGTGGCACGCATGCCGAGGGTGGGCCATCTCTGAGTTAAATGGAGGAAAATGATTGTTCCTTATTTACGAGCCGCCGGGTCTAAAAGCTAAATTTCGAGTTAGTCTGAAAAAGGTGTTAAGACTGGGAACTTTCTGAAGCTCTTGTCAGTTACTTTTGAGCTTATCTTCGTTGAGGTTGAGAATTATATTCTGATTCCCCCCCCCCGGAGAATGAAAGAGTATTTTGCTAGAAAAGACCACTCCCTGTATGTCTTTTGTTCTTAATGTTTGAGACATTTGGACCGAAGAAAATGCGGTACTGTTATAACTTTCAAGTGTGCTGCCTAAAGTGTAAGCAAAAGTGTTAATTTAACGTAGACTCAGTTTTGGAAATTTCCGCTTTCGAAAATATGATTCTGTTACTAAAAGGTGGTGGATGATGATTCTTCACCACCAGGTTTTGGCGATTGGGTCCCCTAATCCCCAGTCGTCCTTTAAAAGGGGTGGAGTATATAACGTATTTTCTGCTTCTTTTCTGCATACCTTCATCGTGTAGCCGAAGTATAATCCTACTGAACCTCTTCCGGTTCCGAAGCTTATCAAAACCTTCGGTAACAATTGCACTATCCTGAATAATGTTGACTTTAATGCATACCGCACTTAATTCGACTAAAATTCAGTTTTTATTGCCGATTCAGTAAATTTTGTCGAAAGATATAAAATAAAAATATGTGGCAGTGTATATATATAAGCAATATCAGTTGATGCAGAGTTTGGTGCTTATGCAATGAAAAGATTTTAATACCTTTTCAATAAAAGTTTATGTTCTATCGTAAGAAAACTTTCAAATTCCTTCTTGTTGTGCAGTTATTCTCCGTCCTTTCCATTAAAATCGTGAATGCGAGTAAATAGCCTCTGTTTCTAAAATAAAACTTCTATTTAGTGGGCATAACACTGCTCTCAACCTTCATATCGTGCTATGATCATATCATTGCTGATCTTAAAATTATTGATTTTTCTTGACCAGTATATTGAAGAATTGGGCAAAGCGAAATAAATCTTGTAAGACTAGAATTTAAAGGAGGAAGACAAAGAAAAAAAGATGGAGGTCATAAACTAGGAGACGGTAAAAATCCCGCACCAACCGAAATAGAGTGAAATAGAAAAAAATAAACAAACTTGGATTGTTTCGGGAAAAGGCGTGTCTCTTCGATCGAGAGTAATAGTGAGAGCCGAGTTGCAACTTGCCTTCTGCTGAAAATACGATTTATATTTACTTGGTGAAAGGAAATATCATATTTGTTGCTTCGTGACTTTTTTCGTTGACTGAATTTATTTATTTTGGTCAAGGGAATTTTCAATATCCGGTTAGAGAAACAAGAGGGCTGAATATACGGAAGGTACGCTTTCCCCTTCCTTTCCCCCTCGAAAAATTTCAATTTATTTTTAGTTTCCTTCCGTCCAGTTTCCCTTTATTTCATTATTCAGTTTGCTTGAAGTATTTGTCTCAAAGGTTTGTATTTGACAAAACGTAAGGCGATTTTCAAGAAGGCGGGAAAATGGCGCTTTTGGTACTTTCTTATACAATTTTATTTAAATTGGTTAATTTATTGCTTGCATTTTTTAAGGCCAAGAGTTTACGAATTTGGTAAAGCCATATTATTTATATATGAGAGTAAGGTATAGGCTTTCTTTTACTCTTTAACGTACATGACTTCGTAATGTAACAACGCGTTCAGGTTCAAGTCCTGGGGAGGGTATTGCTCATTTTTTACGTCTGAGTAAAATAACCTAATGAATCTACATTGGCGCCCGAACTAAAAAAAGGTGATGGATAATGATTCTTCATTACTACGATTTGGCGATTCTGCCCCTTCCCAACATTCAACGCCGCCCACCCCGCCTTTTAAAACGGAGAGTATATAAGGTATCTCCCTTCGTGGTGTAACGGTAGCACACTCGGAGTGTATTCAAGAGGTCCAGGTTCGAGTCTCGGCGAAGGCATTGCTTATTTTTCACATCTCCTGCTTCAAAATAACCTAATGACTCTGCAATTCTTTTGTTTTTTCTGTTTGAAATTCTTTCGCTACGCTTAAAATTTTTTGACTCCTGAGGACTTCTGAAACTATAATATTTTTTTTGGAGCCTTTCAAACTATAATTATATTCTTCAAAAACCCTTAAAACTAGAATTATATTCTTCAAAAACCCTTAAAACTAGAATTCTTGATTATTTTCAGTAAAACTCCTACCATTCGCAGGAGGAGAATAATTTAAAGTCTTAACTCAAATATTAATTATTGATGTCTGAAAAGTATATTAAAATTACTTTTGCATGACTTTCTTAATGCGCTCCAAAAATATCGACGGTTAGTTTTGAAATGTGTCCCCCCCCTTTTTTTTATGTGCTCATGTTTTTGTTTATATTGTGACCCCGTTAGCCAAGCAAGGTTCTTAGTCACTAAACGGCATTTTGCGTTGAAGATAAAGGGCTGCATCACTTTTCAAATTATTGCCACCAAATATTATAGCCCTGCATTATATTTGAAGAAATTAAATAATGAAGAATCTGTATGAATATATGTATGTTTCTCGTACTATAGAAAAACAACGATACCAACCAACGATAGCCATCAAATATTTAATAACGTAGTCCTCCACCCCAATATGAGCACTTAGAAGCTCGAATCTTGAATTTCGAATTTGTTTTATTATCTATTTCATACTTTTTAAACTTATTTCATGATTTTTTTTATTAAAAAGCCTAACGATTTTTAAGCGAGCAGTGATAACACACTGCTCGGAATAAAATATTTTTATTTCCAGCGCGCGAGACTGTATATCGGAAATTCTAAAGATGTTATTTTTAAATATTTTTAGCCCAAAAGGGCGTTAGCCCAAATGCTCTCCAAACGTGTATGTACGTGAAAATAAAAAAAACACCCCTTTGGTAGTAATATAAATGCTTTCAAATTTATTTATTTAATTTTTATTTTATTTATTTATTGTAAAATTATATTTTTATAGGTATAGCAAATAGATCTTATAACATCAAATGGGTAGTTTTTCGTTTTGCACTTAATTTTATTATTCATTCAAATGAGTTACATAATATTTCTATAGTGACTGTCAGCTCTATGTGTTAACAATTGTATTTGCTGCTTCGGCAATATTTAACATGTGTTGTTCTTTTTCCTCCCGTTTTAGAGAGCTATTTTAATCGAAATTTAAAAGAAGAAAATCCTGATGATATTTGGCTTACATTTTGTTATTTCAGAATGTTTTTACATACTTTGATGAATAGAATTCAACTTTCAGTTAAATATATGTATCTCTGAGTTCTTTCTTCAGTATTGCTGTATTATTGCTGAATCTTCCTAACTGTATCTTCAGATTTCCTTTCTGTATCTTCAATACTTAAATCAATAACTGAAAGCAGACTTTATATGAATTAAACCTTGTTTACATTCTGTTTGCGGTATCTGTGAAAGAATTGATGCCATAAATCACAAATATTAATTTATACGAATTTCCAGTACTAATGCTAATCAAACATATTTCATTCTGGCAGAATTTCAATTTCTTTGGCAATATTTTACAAGTCTATTGAAGTAAAATTAAATTCTAAAAGTCGTTTACTTTTTGCATTTAGGCAAGTTTAATAGCCTCCATTAGTTGCACCAACGTTTTCAAAAACGTAAACTTTGTAATAACACCTCCTTTAAATTTTGTTCCTCTCCCTTTCCCTGCATCAACTAACGACCCCAGCTTAAAATTATTATATAATTGAGCGAAGTTTCTTAAGAGAGAACGAACTATATTGGCAAAATAATTCCTTATTGGCCTTCGTGCCACTTTCTACCCCGAAATTCGCGTGTTGCGGTGATTGTGGCATTCATCTTCTTGTGCCACACGAAATCCGAACTATCATTTATAAGGGAAGATCGTTTTCTCCTTTTCCTGTATCGAAACAGAATTTTTTTTCCCTTTTTTAACGACTTAAAACGGAATTCCAAACTGCAGTCATTTGTGACTGTATTTAGATCAATGATAAATGACTCTGGAAGCTCGGTTACAGTCATGCAAGAAAAACCGGGTAAAGGAAGACCATTTCCAAATCAATTATTATAAAATTGATTTTGGGGAAGAGAGGTACAGTGTTTAAGAGATGTGAGAAAGGGTCACATTTCTTCTTAATCGTCCTGCAAATCAAGAATTTTTATTTTATTTATTTATTTATTTATTATTATTTTTAGTCCAAAGGGATTTGAATCCCGAAGGACTATTAGTTTCGTTTTGGCATTTTGCGTCGGACTCATAAATATCGGTTCACTTTTCAAACTGTTGCCACAAAATCTTAGAGTCCTGCATTATATTTGAAGAAATTAAATAATGAAAAATCTGAATAAATGTATGTATATTTCTCGTATTGTGATAAAACAACGGTACATAGAGTCATCGAATTTTGAATAACGTAATCCTCCAACGAATATGAGCATGTGGAAGACCAAATTTGAAATTTGAAATTTGTTTTATGATCGATTTCCTATTTTTTAAAACTTTGACGAATTTTTGATTAACAAACTCAAGGATTTCAAAGCGAGCAATGGCAACGTTGTGCAGAAAAAACATTTTTATCTCCAGCGCGTGAGTCTCTGTATCGGAAATTCTAAAGATATGCTCGTTTTAAAACTATTTTGCGATATTGCTGTTGCACTGGATCTTATGGTTTAAGTGCGAGGAACATGATATTTAATAAAGAAAGGTAACACACAAAATTAAAAAACGCCCCTTTGGACGTAATTTAAAATCTGAAACATTTCAGATTTTTTTTTTTTTTTTTTTTTTTTTTTTTTTTTTTTTTTTTTTTAAATCTTTAATGAAATTACGATTCTGTGGAAGTTCGAAAATTTCTAAATTTAGGAATTTACCTGTATTTCCTAGTTCTTAGATGTAAAATTCCAAAACATTAAGCAAAATATTGTTACATGCGTACGGATTCGTTAATAGATTGAAAGGGCAGGTCCGATAATAGGTTAAGAAAATTAATTTTTATCAAAAGAATTTTTCAGAACTCTGTAATTTTCGACAGAAATATTTGTACAAGTGTTCATACTTTCACGCAGTATAATCAGTAGTTTCACTGTAGAGACATTAGGTATTTTTTGAAAGAAGGAGAGATGATAAATGAGCAACGCCTTCGACGGTAATCGAACCACGGACCTCTGGATTACGCGTCCAGCGTGCAGACCACCACACCACGAAGGCACGCTAAGAAGGCGGGAGAAATATCTTATATACTCCCCCTTTTAAAGGGCGACTGGGGTTTTTAGGGAACCTAATCGCCACATCCTGGTTGTGGAGAATCATCATCCACCACCCTTTCAGTTCGGGCGCCGCTGTAGAGATATTAGGCATTTTTGAAAGCAGGAGAGATGAAAAATGAGGAACTACTTTGCCGGGAATCGAACCACGGACATCTGGAATACCCGCCAAGCTGCAGACCAGCACACCACGAAGGCACGCTAAGAAGGCCGTAGAAATACCTTATAACACTTCAAACTACTAACAAAGTTAAACACAACGGAATGCAATATGCATTTTGAGGGAAATCTAATCCAATCTCACGCTGACCTCGCAACAATAGCAACAGCAGCTAACTAAAGTTCTGAGAGCAGATGCTCTTTCTTCGGCCTTCGCGAGATATTTCTAGCACTTTCTGCTTCTCAAAATTACTGGAAAGCAATACGAGGGTAGAATTACGGTTACAGCTAACATAGTGGTCAACTACATGTATTAAATTTCTATATATATTACGGTGATACAGGGACCGGACCAAAATGTGTCCAAATTTGGCGAATTCTCGCCAAATTTGATTACAAAATAAGTCGCCAAAACCGCTGTCAGCTTGACGATATCTCGCCAAATTACCGAGATAACCATTTACTCAATGTTAAGTGCACTTGCTCCTGTATTCTCACTTCTCCGGCATAGCTTTCTCTTAAAATTTGTCTCGCGCTACGTTACGTAGAAAAACAGAACAGTTGTACTTATAATTGTACTAAAGTTACCAATCTAAGTACAAAATTCAACTTTTATTTAAAGATGGCGGTAAATGTCGAGATTTGTTAAAAATAATTATAGCTCTTATTTTCGTAAATACTGTTATGGCATAAATTGAGGAAGCGGAAATACTTAGGCTTAAATTTTATTTATTTTGCTCAGATCAATTGAAGTTGTTTAAAAATTATTTTATCGCTGAGTGGTTTGCAGTAATTAATAGGTTATACTTAAATTAGTCAAAAAAACTTTTAAAACATGTACATTAAATGGATTCTTTATAGGCATATTTCATATAAAATTTTTTATATTTCAAATTTTCATATTTCATATAAAATTTTCATATCCGCAGAAAGTTCTAGAAATTTCTTGCGCCAATTGGAAACTATAAAAGGCCGGAGAGAGAGAGCGTCTGAATTCAGTTGCTTAGTTACTGTTGTTGCGAGTGGTTTCCGCGTGGATTGAGAAATCCGAGTTAGCTTTCTCTTAAGATGCGCTTTACATTGCGTCGTATTTAACGTTTTTAGTAGTTTGAAATATAACTACTGATGAATGTCTCTGAGGAAAATTCCAAGTTCTGATATATTTCTTTTGATAAGAATACATTTTATTAACATATTGTCGGACTTGTGCTTTCAATCTATTACGAACCCGTACGCACGCAACAATAATTTTCCTTTACCCTCTGTTTTATTTTCACCCTGTGACACGACATGTCTAATTGCACCTTCAGCATTCTGTTACATATTATTCCAGAAATGAACAAACGCTCTTATTCCGCCCTTATCCTCTTCTAACAGAATCTAATCTCATTTGCATCGCAGTTCCAGAAAATACTGTGCCGGTTCTAGGCCTTCTCATTCCATTCGCAGAACTGTTTCTAACCCCCTTCCCTCAATATCACCTGTCGAAGTTCTGAAGCCCGAGGATGAGCACAGCTTGTTTGCATATACGCGACTCACGGGCTTGTATGCGCCAAAATGCGCATTGCGATTAATTGCGGCATCGTTTAAGAGCTGCGGGGTGTCACTTGTACCCCTTTGTTCCTGATAATAGCTCAAAGGAATGTCCGCAGTGGATTTCGTTGCGCACAACAGCGAAACGTAATAGAGTTGTGTAATTAAACTTTAATGGTAGTTTCCATCCTTCAGTGAGTTGGACATCGAGGGTTCATCGGAGTTGACGACGTTGACTAATGGTTGTTCTCATCACGACATGAGTCTATGGAGGAGAGGGGAAGGAATGCAGAAGGAGGGAGGGAAGACTGGGTCATTCGCCACGAAGCAGGTCGTGACCAAGGTTTATGATTTGGCGATGGAAAACCTATTGTTATGACGCGAGCGCGAAGAAGTTTTGATTTGGTTGTCGCGTGGTAGATGATTGTTTCGTGTTGATGCTTACCTCCGGATTTTTAGGCATCTGGGGAAAAGCAGCGATTTTCTGCCTGGAAAATGATGTTCTTTGGAACATTAGGAGAGTGTAATTTCTCCTGGCGTTTTAAGGGAAGAGAATTGAATTCTTTTTCTTTCTAGTTAGTGGCAAAAGACGTGTTTTCCCAGTCTTTTATTTATTTATTTTACATACATTTATCCTTTTAAAGAAGGTGCACTTTAAGCTGCTTCATATTAACGCTGGAAAATTGTCTTTCACTTTTTAACAAATAACAGCAACAAAAAAAAGGGGGGAATATATCGCTGTAGTCTACGGTACATGAATAAAATATTATATGATTAAGAAAAATATTTTTCCAGAAATCACTTGGAATCAATGAATAGCTAGGTTCTATGACAAATGACTTTGTTTGTACACAATGTGAACTTAAGGAGAGAGCAATAAAATTTTGTTCTTCGAGTTAAAATTGTAACTTAACTTCGAGTTAAGTTAAAATTTTTAATTTTAACTCAATTTCGACTAAAAAATTTTAATTTTGTTGTTGATTTCGGAAGCGATGTGTTTGCGAATCTAAATAACATTCACCTGGAGTCAGTTTGAGAAAATTTGTATATTTCCTAGAAGTTTCAGATCCATTTGTGGATTCATGTGTAACAGTTTCGCTCAGAAAGTCTTCCACGAAAGCATCTCTTCCTTAGGTAAAAGACATGCCAGCAGACAAGAGGTGAAGACCGCTGAAAAGTAGAAGTCCTGTCCGGGTTGCATATTTCACAAGTGCACATCAGCGTAGCAACTGAGGGAGGGCTTTCGAAAATGGACCAATGAGTTTTTATTGCTCTTGTGACGCTAAATCTTCATGCATATGAGCGTATGTCGTTTACGTTTTGATTTGCATTTGTTTCGCGGTAAAAAGTGTATGGCGTAGTAGAAAAAAATTTCGTAGCGCATTCGTTTCATGAGTTTAATTAATCGCTGACATTTCACTTTCGCAATTTTTATCACGCATTAATATTTGGATTGATGTTCACGGCATATTATCGCTCTTTACATCGAGAAAATGACTCTATAAGCTATAATTAGCCTCGAATACTATGCATTTACTTAACACCTGTGGATTAAGAAAATTCGAGTGTATAGTTTTTAAAAAATAATTTTTCATATAGACTGCAATAAAAAGTGCTGACTTCTATTTACATATATAATTGGTGTAAATATTTTTCTCATATGCGTAGTTTTATGTAAAGATAGCATTTGAGCTCAGATGTTTATCACGTATTTCTTTCTTCATCTTATTTACCACTTATTAAGTAATATTTCGCATGGATATTTTTGTGGAGTATCCAAATTGTGTTTCCATTTATTTTAAATTCTTTCAACCAGGTAGTGAAATCTTCACATTTGCTTATATTTGATCTAACTTCACAATGAAAATTTTCGGAAGAAATCGAAGATGCTTTAATTATTTTGTACGAAAAATTACGTAGCAAAATATTCTCAACCATTTTGCTTAAATCTTTAGCACGCGAAAGGTCATGTGACATGACAGAAATATTACTGGATGCCCATTGGTCCATCCTAGAAGCCACACCCTCGGTGGCTACACGTATGTGCACTTGTGAAATATGCGTCCGGGTTCTGTCCTAGGCGATTGGGCTAACAGCGTATTTGGTTTACTTGGTTTTTCTCGTGTATAACGTGAATACGAGCCAGTTTCCCGTAAGAAGGCTATGAAGCCATCCCTTTCCCTAAGCAGATATAATCTACCCATTTGTGAATTCTAAATGATTTCTAGCAAGGTATTTTTCTTAATCATATAATGTTTTAATTCATGTACAGTAGACTGCAGTGTTATAATTAATTTTTTTTCCTGTTATTTTGAAGGCAGTAAGATCTTCACCTTGCACCTGTTTGTAGCACAAAGGTAATCTACACTCTGATGATTTTCTGTATAAATACATACATAAATACGTATCTCTAAACGCATGCATGAATAACTAAGTGAAACTGTAGGAAAGTGTTTAAAATCATGAATATTTTTTCTTCTGTTATTGACGCTTTTTTTTTCTTTTGTTTGTTACTTTAACATAAAGTATTAAATGTATTTTAATTTATTTTTCCCCCTTCATCTTCATTCTGTTGTAATCTACGATGTATAAATATGTCAGTCCGTATTTTTATTTATATTTTTGTTATATAAATTATGAACTATAAATTATGAACCATAAATATTGCAGGTTTTTTAACTCCATATCCCTAACTTTAAATTGAATTACTGTGTTAGAGAATTTAATATCACCAGCAAAATTTCATTTCTTAAACTAATAATTCATAGTTCTTATCCTAAACTTATAATTAACAATCATTTCCTTCCTAAACTGATAATTCAAAATTTGACTTAAGAACTGAAATAAAATACATAATTAAGACAAACTGAGAATCTGCTCTCATGACACAAATGAGAAACTTAAAAAGCTGAATGATGAAATAAACAGTAGTTGAAACTGATTAATTTATTTTTCATTGATTTTATATATATTATACGTGTCGCCCAACCCCAGAACAGTGATTAGGGCGCTCACTGCCGTACCGAATGGCTCCGGTTTGAATCCCGCAGAAGGCATGGATGTTTGAAAATATGTAGTCTGTGCGAAGCTTGGGGACATTCTAAATACGTGGCGAGCCGAAAGTCCTCTCGAGAGGTTTCTGCTAAGAGAGGAGGGTTGGGAGACTCTGAGATCCGTTCCCCTGTATCAAAATTAGGGGTGGAACTGAGCAAAATAGTACTGCTGCCTTTATGGTGCTTCAGGCTCTTGCCAACGACAGGTGCAATCTTGCAGTCACGATGCAATCTTGCCACAATGAATTTCATGGGCTTGTTCTGATATTACAGTCAGAGACGTGAAACACGTCACGACAACAATAACAATATTATATGTAATTTTATATGTACTGAGTTTTCTCGCACAAATTAACTAAACGTTCCTCAGCCCTAATCAGACTGACAAGGAAATTATCAAGACAATGAATTAATTACAGCAGAGTCCTAAGAAAGCTTAAACAGCCGTTTCATTAAACACAGCAAAAGCACACCTTGTTCTTGTGCCTATAAATAAATCCTCACAGTAAAATTTTACACTTAGAACTTCCGAGATATCAAAAACAAAGAAATTGAACTTAATATTTAAATTAAATTCGATGCTGGAGAATAAAATTCAAACAGCCTAACCAAGCGTTGGCTCAATTTAATAAGTGCGCAATTTACTGCGCCTAGCAAAATGGCTAATGCCGGATAGTTACAGTACCAGATCTGGGCAGAGAAACCTACCACGTCAAGCATCGCTGCCAAAGGTTCTCTGTCTAAATCTTTCTAAAACACCGATTTATGTACCGTTAACTCTTTTACTTCCGCGTAAAAGCATACAAAAGAGAGAAGTCGCAGTAAGGCTCTAAAAAAAGAGTTATCATAAAATTTAAATTAAAAAATAATCTGAAAGTTTTCGGATTTTATATTACGCCTAAAGGGGCTATTTTTAACGTTTGTGTTACCTTTATTTATTAAATATCATGTTCTTCGCACTTAAAACCATAAAATTCAATTCAACAGCAATATCGTAAAATAATGTAAAAAAAGAATATCGTTAGAATTCCCGATACACAGTCTCGCGCGCAGGCTTCAAAAATAAATTTTTCCCCACAGTGTTGCCATTGTTCGCTTTGAAATCGTCGAGTTTGTTAATCAAAAATTCGTTCAGGTTTTACAAAATATGAAATAGATAACAAAACAAATTCAAAATTTGAAATTCGGAGTTCTAGATTCCCATATTTGGGCGGAGACGTACGATATTCAAAATTGGATGGCTCTAGGTAATGTTTTATCACAATGCGAGAAACTTACATACACTTATGCAGATTCTTTATCATTTAATTTCTTTAAATATAATACAGGGTGGTAATATTTGGTGGCAACAGTGTTAAAAGAGAAACGCCATTTATAGTGAAGCGCCACAAAATGCCAAAACGAAATTAATAGCCCTTCTGGGCTAGCGCCCTATGGGCTAATATTAAATTAGAAATACTTTATAACATATTTACACATCTCAATGAAATCTTATGTAATTTATGTAGAATTTTATGTGAACATCAGCTTAGATATGCTTAATATGGATAGCAGAATTCAATTTTAGCTGTTAATATCCTACATGTATTAGAATTTTATCCCTAAATGACCAAAAAAAAAAAAAAATCCTTATGGAATGTGCAGTTTCCGTTATGGATTTCTGAAGTCATAGGATCTCGACGAAAAGCATATTAAACGAAAAGCCATGTCAGATGTATCGATTTTCTTTTTCATAATCGAATCGGTTGCAGCTTTTTTCCATTACTGTTTGCTTTTCCTGTGAGATGATCCTTTCAGGATTATTCTTTTCTTTCGAGGATTTTCCGATTCCTTATACTTTTTTCCCTTGTCCTAGAATTTTCCTTTGCGTAGCAGCTTCATTACTCGTGTTACGTAATCCTGAAGTTTCCATTTTTTATGCGCATGTTTTAATATTTTTTTGTTCAGTTTTTGGTTTGATGAAAGACAGCTATTGTTTTTCAAAATTTTATGCGAATTTTTTTTTGTTTGTTGGTTGGTTTTGTTTATTTCATTTAAGAAACTTGTACCAATATGCGTTATATTTTTTCTACACAGAGTAATATCTCACTTTTGCTGTCAGTAACTATGACTTTCACTCTCCTTTTTTTTTGGCTCAGTTACATTTTGAAACGCTGCCAAACCATATATTATCCATACAACTCCAGTTGCCAATTTTCAAAGGGTTAGACATTGCATAAGTAGTTTAAAACCGTACTTTGCTTAACTACTGAGGTACTTGAAAGCAGTATAAGTACTTCTTAAATGTTTGCATTTTTACTTTGGTCATTTTGTTTTGTTTTATAATAAATAATAGAAATAATTTAGGACAACTATAGAGACATTAGGTTATTTCCAAGCACGAGACTTGAAAAATGAGCAACGCCTTCGCCGGGAATTGAACCACAGACCTCTGGAATACGCGCCCAGCATGCAGATCACTACACCACGAAGGCTCGCTAAGAAGGCGGAAGAAATACCTTATACAACACATTAGAAATTAACTATTTACTTCTTGTTTTGATATTTCTTTAACGAGAAACGGAATAAATGCAATAAAAATTTGATATTTAATTTTAGTAGCACCTTTAAATTTGGTTATTTCTGCTTTTCTATGTTAAAAATATTTACCGGTTAATATTTTGCATTTCGAATGTGCACCATTAATTAATGTTCTTCCTACGTTACTCAGCTTACGTATATAATTATGTAGGAGTAAAAAGTAAACCGTTTATCTAATAGCATTCAAATAATAACTTTAATTAACAATAATATAATGCGGTAATAACAACAATTTCGGAAAACTCTTAAAATCCTTCATTTTAAATTTAACCTGTCCTGTAGAGTCATTAGGTTATTTTGATGTTGAAGACGTGAAAAATGAGCAGTGCCCTCGACGGGACTCGAATCTGGACCTTTCGAATACGCGCCGAGTGTACTACCGCTACACCACGAAGGCATGCAGAAAGGGGGGAGAAAATACCTTATAGTCTTAGCTTGTAATTTTGATCATGGGAAAATTTCGCTCAGAAATTTAAGTTTGTGGGCATGCTGTACCATTGTATCGATTACATATTCGTGCTTCATTAATTATATATATATAAGAAAAAGACAAAATATGTGGAATATATTGTTACGAAATGTAAAGGCACGGTGAGATGGCTTCCCAGCAAAGCAGTTTTAGGGTTGCCATAAAATGGCAAGCGAAGGCAGGGCTGCTACATTTGGCGAGATGCCATGGACGGATTCTCTTTCTGGATCGAATTCTTACCGGTTTCGCCCAGAATGTTCTCAAGCATAAGTCGAAAGCTATACATATGGTCCGCAGTCAGTCAGTGTGTGTGTGCGCCTCGTCTAGCGAGCTGATAATCAATCATTGAGCGAGTCTTTTAGTGCATCGTCGAGTTTTGTCTTAGACTGTGCTGAGTCGAGAGCTATACTCTTGTGTATCGTCGAGTGCATCGCATGGAGAGTCTCGAGAGTACATTGAGTTCCGAGAACAACCAAGCAGAGTTGGGAGCTGTACTCGGGTGCTTTGCAGTGAAGCTTTCTCCACCGTTATTGCCTGACAGTGTGAAGGTTGTGTCGCTGATCGTGTCAGGGTGTTTATAACAGTTCGACGACCGTAAAAGTGATTTTGCTTTTATCTGATTAATATTGGTGAATAAAGTGTGTTTCGATACTTCATCAAGTGTCGTCGTTATTCACTCCAAATCCACACGAACCTCGTAAGAACATGAAGGAAGAAAATAACGTAACAAGTGTCAGAAAAGAAAAACGCAACAATATGTGTATCAAGCGTGGTAAACTACCTAACAGGATAGTACAAATTAAAGACAACTGGAAGCAAAGCTTGGAAAATAAACCTGAAATGAAAGTAATATTAAATTAAATAGTTTTATTGTCTCTTTTTCTAAATATATAATTACACATGCATGCGCACGTGCTACATATAAGCATTCGGTTTGCTTTCTTTAATTTGATTCGCTTTATAAATGCCTTCTTTTGAAAATCTTTTTCAAAATTTATTCCTTAAAATAATTAACGTCTGGCGGTAAAATATGTACGTATCCTCTAATTAAATGATGATAAATGTTTATTAAATCGTTAAAAACTATTCCCATTTGAAAGATATGTGAGCTGAGAATCCAATAGCTGAATTCGTGGAATAAATCCGCAGTTACAAACTTTCTTCGTAATTGCGCAATAAATTTCAAGATAATCTATGATGGCAGAGTCATTTATTTTACTTTTCTTTTGCCTTCTCTGTTTGCTGAGAAATGCAAAGGAAATAATTCTTCTCCACTGGAGAAAAGGAGAGGCGAACGCATTGTCATCGCAAAATAAATGTTTTAATTATACATTTTAGCCAACATCCTTTGCCAAACGAGATGAAAATGTTTTTCGTTTTGTTCCGTAAATAATTTATTCTTCGTTTTAACCGTGCCCTTCAAAGCGTTCTGCTGCTGTCACTAATTATTAAGGCGAAGGCTTATCAGATCTTAGGAACATAACAATCGTATTTTCCCACAATTCACTGCGCACGCTTCAGGAAAATCGAATCTTTGCTGGAGATCGGCTCCAAGGTTGTTCAACTCTCTCACTGGTAAACTAGGGACAACTGGACAGTCCACTTTATAAAGCAATTGTCGCTTCCGCTAGAGCTGCGAATTAGGTTGACGGTTATAATTAGGCATGTTTATCGCTGATTGAAGGGTGAGATAATGCTGTCACGTGACTTTGACGTCTACCAGAGATGCATTCCAGGTTGTTCTCGTTTCATGGAATGCCTGTCAGGCATTATTACTCATGCTCCGATATTCTTTGTGTTCGCATGTGGTCATTATATTTCAATATCGATCTGATTCTTTTTTTCGCAGATTGAAAAGCCATATACTGAATAATAAATAGCTTTAAGTGTCTCAGAACACGAAATACCTTATTTACGGGAAAGCACTCGTATTTAGTTCTAATATTAGGCAGAAAACAACACTTGGTTGGCATAGATTTTAAATAAAATTCTATCTATTTCGAGAGTGATCATGCATTTACTTTTCTTTCGGAGTGAGAAAAACAAAGGTTTTCAATTTGACTCATGGCCCCTTACATAGGATATCTTTCATTAAGGAATTCATAAAATGAATTTGGAAATCAGCAACGATGAGTGGGATAATGAAACTCGGGTATTCTTAACATACGGGAAAATAAAAGAATCACGTCAAGCAATTTCATTTAGCACTGTGGTAACTGAATCCAACATGAACTATACTAGCGTTCAATGCTTTTGTGAGCTTGGCCGTTAGTGGACTGAATCTTTGAAGGAAACAAAGGACAGTCTCTTTTTCGAAGGTATGAGAAGAGAAGATTAACAGTTTATGTAAACTACATAATAATAATAATTTACCATTAATGCTACATATCGTCCATTAGTATAAATGTATAAAATATAAGTTGGTTTTATCCAATGCTTGTTGTTTATGTACATTTAAGCTTTTCATCTGCTTTGTTGAAAATAATGTAAAAGAAAGTGTTCTGGTTTGGTTAAAGCCTTCTACACAACTTTATACTTCGAAAATAAAGCGTAGAAATATCGTAACTAATCTTTTACTTAATGAATTAAATAACCTTTTTTTTAACACTTTAATTTCCATACTCAGTTTCATTGGATCTTGCCAATTAAGTCGCCAGCATCTTTGTCTCCCGTCGTGCTCGCAGGCACTACTCCTATCACCATGGTCGCGCCGGCAATGTGTTTCTTTTTTGTTGACGGACTGGTGTAGGCCTTAGAGACATCGAGAGAAATTTCTTCAGAAATATATTACCTCGTGTATACAGGACATAATGCACCTAAATATGCTGAGCACCATAGTTTATTTGGTTACAGCCGAAAACATCGCGGACGAAATCGTCGCGGAGAAAACAACGCAAGGCGAAAACGTCGTGCTACAAAACATCGTGGGAGAAAACATCGCAGTTCTAAAACATCGTCGTCGAAAATAAAGCGGTTCAAAAACTTCGCAGTTTAAAAACATCGCCGTCGAAAATATCGTGGTAAAAGATAAAGTATCTACAAATCATCGCATGACGATAACATCGCAGACATGCTTTTTTCAGGCTTTAATAACTGTAAATGGATATTCCCATAATGATTTGTGAGCGCAAGTGATGTAAGGAAGGATAATTTTTACTTTCACATTTTTTTATTAACTAATAAATTTTTGCTGAAAAAATAAGAAGGAAACTTAAGCATAGAAAATTAAATGCAACTTAATAGATTACACTTTTTATGAAAAATTATCTGTAAAATCTTTATAAAAAACGATTTATTAATGGTCTTTGTTAGTTGACTGTCGATTTAAAATTCTATTAAGTGCTATAAGTTGCATGTTTTTAAACTGCGAAGTTTTTGAACCGCTTTACTTTCGACGACGATGTTTTGTACCACGATGTTTTAGAACTGCGATATTTTCTCTTTGCGATGTTTTCTCCCACGATGTTTTGTAGCACGACGTTTTCGCCTTGCGTTGTTTTCTCCGCGACGTTTTCGTCCGCGATGTTTTTGCCGCGATGTTATCGGCGGACACCGTTTATTTTGTCCTGGTTTAATTTAAATATTCGCAGAGGTCTGAAAATCATTACAGAACGTTATATCCAAAGTGAGAAACGGTGTTTCTATGTAAGAATTCACAATAATATTGTTACGAAATGTACACGCGCGGTAAGATGGCTTCCCCGCAAAGCAGTTTTAGGGTTGCTATAAAATGGCAAAAGAAGGCAGAGCTGCCATATTTGGCGAGAAATGGCGATTTCTTTGGCGACATTTTCATTTGGCGACAAAATTGGCGATATGCCATGGACGGATGGAAAACCTTCTGGAACGAATTCTTACCGGTTTAGCCCAGAATGTTCTCAAATGACCAGGATGGTACTATAAAATAAAATCGTCAGTTTTGTTCTGTTTCATTAAGGCCCGACAAGTCTGATGGCAACTGGTATACATTAACGATAAATAAGGATTCAACATGGACGATATGGATATTGTTTATTCTTTTCGTAATGTATTTTTCTGTGTAACAAATACGAACGATCTGTATTTCCTAGTCATGGCTGTTTTTCTTTTGTGCTTTATGTATCATATCTGTAATTCATGTTGCTAAAAACAACACACATACATGTTGATAAGCTCGGAAACGATCAAAATTCGAGGTACGGGCTGTTTTATTAATGCAAAGCGCTTTCTCGTCTCTGTAAAATTGAACCGTCGGGGAGTTAATTGTTTTTGAAATCATGCCATTTGAAAAGTGTTGGCGTTCATGAGTTAACGTTTTCTTTTTTAACTTTTTCAATTGCAAACATTTTCTTTTTTAACTTTTTCAGTTGCATAACATTTTCTTTTTTAACTTTTTCAGTTGCAAACATTTTCTTTTTTAACTTTTTCAGTTGCATAACATTTGTTTAGGAATAAATTTCTCTTTTTAGCCTCTGATAATATCCTCTGAATTATACATGTACGATAAAAGGTAAATTCCTGGTATTCTGTCCACTTCTACCTGTGTCTGTCTTTAGACTTCTGACCGTTCGTACAAAATTCATGAAAACGGAGAATTTAATTCAAATGAAATCATTAACTGACAGAGAAATAGCGTCTTCTGTTTTTGTTTACCACAAAATTTAAGTGCAAATGTGATAACAACGTTTCTCCGTGCATATTCATACAAATGGTGAACGCTCTATTCACAATCTAGCGATCAGAGGGACAGTTGAGGACATTTGATCAGAGGGATCAGAGGAACATTTGCGTTCAGTTTTCAGTGTGTCAGTGACCGAGTGAATGGTTAAATATATTTTAAAGACAAGTTCCCGTTTTTGGTAGTGTTTCTAATATTTAGCGAATGTATATATTAATATAAAAAATGGGAAACATTCACCAGGCTCTAGAGAGTTTTGTACACATATTTTTTGTTTCTGGTTTACAAACATTGCTTTCATTTTGTGAAGCTATTTACTGCTTAATGGCAATGTTGTTGAGATTAAAGTCCTTTCTTCATCCTCAAAAATAAATAAATAAAATAAAATAAAATTATTTCTGAAATATATCTCTTAATATTTGCTTAATAATTTAATAAACTATATTTATATATCTTATAAAATAACTCTAATGAAAAGTTTAGAATAAAATCAACAACAAAAAAGGGGGAGATTGTAGCCACCACTATTTACTCTTCTTCGAAGCTTTACTCGCTCCATACAAATATTCTTCTTTTATCGCGCATAAAAATGCTAATCACCCAAACAGGCGGTGCTTAGTTTGGTTGAAATCTCCAGGTTTGTACATCGCAAAAAAAACAGCCTGCTTGTTAGAATGATAATTATCAATTAGCACGAGACACAATTATTTTGTAATTAGTGGAATTAAACGAACAAAGAGCGAAAATATGTGACTCGATGTTTCTTTCTGGGAAAACACTTTTTTCTTTTTACGTTTTTAAATCCGGGAAAGAAGACTTTCAGAAGCAGCTAACAAGCAAAGCTTTTAACACTACGTATAATTAGAATTTCAGGGGGAACAAAAAATGGCAATTACGAAAAGATCTCTTTAATTGCTTCTTGAATTCTGGAGTGAAAAAAGAATAGTGTTATTAAAATGGAAAGTAAAATTTAAGTATATTTAAGGGTATTTAGATTAGAATAATTTATTTATTTCGGGTTCTCGGGTTTCTACAATTACCTTAATATCCATTGGTAAATTAAATATTTATAAATTTTACACTGTTTGCAGGTGATCGTATATTTTTATTGTTATTCTGTAGCTAAGAGCTGAAAGAATGAATTATATTTCAGGCAGTGGCAAATGAAGGAGATCCGAATTAACAAAATCTGTGTGTTGCCATTAAAAAAGTATGAAAAAAGATACAGAGCAAATAGAATAGCTGATTGAATAATAAATAATATTGAAAGAAAGGGAAAACAAAAATACGAGTGAGCATGCTCAAACAAATTGTCAATGATAAAAATAATAAAATCTGGAAGCTGTCAGATTTTATATTACGCCTAAAGGAGCGTTTTGTTAACGCTTTGTGTCTTACCTTTATTTGTTAAATATCATGTTCGTCGAACCGTATATCGGAATACCGTTCGTCATGCTTAATGCGTCTTTCTTAATGTAAGATTTTCCGATGTTAGTTATGGTAAACTATAATTTTATGAGTATAATGAAAATTGCAGTCTTCATTATTTTTTTTACTTTTACTTTTGTTTTAAATATAACCTTGTTATATATTTCTAGTATGTTTCTTTAAAATATCGCTTGTTCTAAATTTGAAGGCAATGACGTTTACTTAAGTAAGCAAATGTTTAGGTAGTCTTAAACAATTTATTTATTTCTGACTTTTGTTCTTCCAACTATATAGGTATTTCTGGCAATTTTATATATGATTTTGAAAAGACGTTAGGTGCTTTGTGAGATTTAGTCTCTGAGCGATAGCGAAAGCTTTGAGAAAGCTACGCTGCAAAACTCGTAAATCTCAATAACTGTTCTCGAAGGTGGACATCTAAAAATACTTAGTTTATTGCCCATCTATAATACTCTTAGTAAGGTACTTCCGGCTTTTCTTCTACGAACAACGCGTCATGTTAGTTTCATCGGGCCATGGAACCGCAGTTCTTTCTCATTTTTAATAATCTTAACCAAGTTTTTTTTTTTTTGTATTCCAAAATACGTTTGCCTTATTGTGCCCTTTTTAAAATGTCATTTAACCTGTTTATAGATGTCAGAATTACCGATTATTGCAATAACATTTGTTTATTATAATTATGATAACAACAATCGAAGTTTTCAGCCCAAATGTGCATCATCACAGAAGGGATATTAGTCTCGAAATGGCATTTTTCGTCCAGTCACTTAAAATGTCCGAATCTATTTTCAAATTGTTACCACCAAATATTATCGCCCTGTTTAAAGAAACTAAATAAGGAAGAATCTACATGAATGTATTTATGTTTCTCGCACTGTAAAATAGCAAGGCTACCTAGAGTCATCAAATTTTGAATAACGTAGTCTTCCACCGAACGTAGGCACCTGAAACCCAAAATTAGAATCTATTTCTACTTGTTTCATACTTTGTAAAAATTCGACCATTTCAAAATGAATAGTGGTAACACTGTAAGGAACGAAACATTTTTATCTCAGGGCATGAGACTATCTATCGTAAATTCTAAAGATATGCTGTTTTAAAATACTTTTAGCCCAATTTGGTCTAAGCCCAAAAGCTCTTGATACATGTATGTGTCTGTAAATGAAAAACAAAAACGTCCTTTTGGGAGTAATATAAAATCTGAAACCTTTCAGATTTTATTTTTATTTATTTATTTCTACTGTAATTAGGAATTAATAATAAAACCGCCGTTGTCTGTGTATTCATAATTGTGATAGTTCGATTAATTGCTTAAAAATTTAGGCATTTCTACTGCATTTTAAGTTAACGATCATGGCTGTTGTAAAATTGTTTATCGAAGTGGGCCTTCTTTCACTCGCAGGATCAGTATCTAAAGACCATAATTCCATTTGGTAAACAAGCTTTATATTATTTAGTCTAGTATCACTCTGAAGTGGTTTTCTTGTAATATTAATAAAGTAAACGTCACTGAGTTAGAATTCCCTTTGCATGATGATAATTTAATGAATGATATTACTTCCCGCTTTAAGCCAGCATTTTCTTAAATAATGCCTATTTTTAAGCTTCGCAAAATTCTTTTGTCACCACTCCGCATGATAAGTTTGTTTCGAATCTGATAGAATTTTAAAAAGAGTGTTTCAGTTGTAGATGTTGCACTGAGGATCTACTACTGAAATATTCAAAACTGTTCGTGTTGAACTGTGACTAAACTGTAGTAGTTGATATGTAAAGAAGACCTATTATAAAATTTCGAATTTAATATGTTTAATAAGATATTTAAATGTCATATGAGGTTTTAATAATTGATGAAACTTCCGTTCACCATTCTTTTTGCAGGAATTTCAATACACATGAATATGAAACAGTTAAGGAACCCCTTTTATAAGTAAAAAATAATTATTCGCTAAATTCGAACCAGCATCGAATGACTAGTGAACAACAGTCTTATTCATTCGGCTACCAGAACCTCGGAATGTATATGTGCCATATTTTATGGCTCTTCTTTCAATTCCCTGGCTCTAATTTACTGAAACCCCGTTCCATGAATGTCGTGTTGTAAGGAATTTGTCTCTACAAAGTTGTTAAAATAAAAAGGGGATGAAAAATTTATTATTATTATTATTATTATTATTAGCCCAAAACGTTTTAATTTAGTTTTGGCATTTTGCGTCGAAAATAAATGTCCGTTTTACTTTTCAAATTGTTGCCACCAAATATTATACCCAGTGTTATATTTAAAAAATGAAATAATGAAGAATCTGTATAAATGTATAGATATTTCTCGCATTGTGATAAAACAACGGTACTTAGAGCCATCCAATTTTGAATAACGTACGTCTCAACCCAAATATGGGCATCTAGAAGCCCAAATTTGGAATTTGTTTTATTATCTATTTCATATTTTGTAAACATTTAACGAATTTTTGATTAAAAAACTCAACGATTTCAAAAGGAGCAATGGCAACACTGTACGGAAAAACATTTCTATCTCCATCGCGCGAGACTGTGTATCGGAAATTCTAAAGATATGCTCATTTAAAAATTATTTTTGGTTATTGCTGTTGGATTGAATTTTACGGTTTAAGTGCGAAGAACATGATATTTAATACATAAAGATTAAAAACTAAACGTTAAGAAAGTCCCTTTGGGCGTAATGTAAAATCTGAAAGCTTCAAGATTTTATTTATTTATTATTATTATTATTAGTCGAAATGGGCTTTGGCCCTGAGAGACAATTGTTTTCGTTTTGCGATTTGTCTCGAATCACTCTGAATGTCCGTTTCACTTTTCAAATTGTTAACGCCCTGTATTATATTTGAAGAAATTAAATAATGACGAATCTGCATAAATGTATGTATGTTTATCGCATTGTGATAAAACAACGGTACCTAGAGCCATCCAATTTTGAATGACGTAATCCTAGTGCGAATGTGGGCATCTAGAAGCCCGAATTTGAAATTTGTAATTCCTTTTATTACCGATTTTATATTTTGTAAAACTTTAAAAAAATTTTTGATTAACACGCTCAAGGATTTCAAAGCGAGCAATGTCAACGTTGTGCAGAAAAAAAAAATTTATCCCCAGAGCGGGAGGCTGTGTATCAAAAATTCTAAAGATATGCTCTTTTTAAATTATTTTGCGATATTGATGTTGAACTGAATTTTATGGTTTAAGTGCGAAGTACATGATATTTAATAAATAAAGGTAACACACAAAATGCTAAAAAACGCCCCTTTGGAACGTAATTAAAATCTGAAACCTTTCAATTTTTCCTTATTATTATTATTATTAAGGTGGATATATTTCTCCATTTTTCTTCTTCCACCACATTAAAAAAGATTTTAATGGTATTTTGTTAAACAATTTGTGTTAAACTGAACTCCCTATTTTAGTTTCGTGCAAAATAATCTGCTCTTTATCAGAATGATACTAATTATGTATTTATTATTCTGCTAAGTATTCCAGTATTCAGTCGCTTACCATGTCACTAAAAGAAAAAGACTGTTTTTATTGCGTATTATGGGTCCTACTCTCGAAACTAGTTCTTGAGCAGTTGTCCCTCGAGACTTGCTTACTGAAGATAGCCATCTCTTAAGTAAAGACGAAGTTCTTCGGCTGGATGTTTGAGTCCAGCTCCTTAGGGAATCTGTATGCGGATCGGCTCACACCGGGACTGATTCTACGCTTTGTTTCATCGATGCCTAAGTGCCCCGTCTTTTTTTATGTCCCTTATCTATTCATTTTTGTTTGTTTTTTCTGTTCTGTATTGCTCTAAGGGACGGGATCTAAGGAAGAAGCTGTTTTCCGTGGAACATGGCTTTGTTACTTAACAGGTCATTAGGCTAAGAAAGACAATATAGTATTGATAGTAAGATAAGTAAAGCTTATTTTGCCTAAATATTTGCTGTAATAGTGGAATTAGAAATGCGCTTTGTTATTTGTCTATTTCGCTTCGAAATGATAAAAATACATCACTGGTTATTGAAACTGTGTCTAATGCTATATTACTGTGCAAGGGAGGAATTGTAAAGAGATTTAAGAGTATATTTTTCAGATTGCTACATGGTAAATCGTTTATATTCTTTCAAAAAGATATTTCTAAGGATATAATTTTGGAGAAATTTTTGGTGAAAGAAATTAACATTAGCTCATGAATTAATGATGGTACTGATCCTTAAGAATTTAAACTGCATATTAAAACTTTACGAATGATATCTTGTTCTAGTGGTTTTCGAAGAAGGTGTTTAAGTCTTATTTGATAATCTTTCAATCCAAACTGAGATGTTAATCTGTCGGCGCTGGTGTGAAATTGCAGCTTCAGCCATGTGGCGCCATCATGGACGGGAGGATGGGTGTTATTTCAACGTATCGACGTTGAAAAAGTATCCACTGTGCTTGAAGCAATCCACCACACCCAGCAACAAAAAATAGCCACTCTGCCTCTCATTTTCTTTTAGAAATTATCAAGCAACCATAGAAGGCTACTTCATCTTCCTGCGATCTCTTCTGCATTTAAGTAATTGTTGAAGTTCGAATGTGAGCCTAACACACTGCAGTGATTTGTGAATGGTTCAGACTTTTTCTGAAAGCTTACTAATTTTTCCCCGTTTGCTACATGAAAATTCTTTTGGCTACATAGAATAAAAAAAAAAAAGATTAAAATATATATATATTTTTTCGTGTGATTTCAGTTGGCGTTGCCTTAAAATGCCGTGTCTTTTGTCACTTTTTTCGATAATTGCTCTAAAATGAATCAATTGTTAATTGAAATATCTTCTTAAATTTAAGGATTTTTTTTCTTTTTTTTACTCGCAGTGCCTTAATTGTAGGATATTCGCTTGATCCCCGAGTACTTAACTCCTGAGATCTTGGAATTACTTACTGCATGGTTGATTTTTGTGATTTACGCCACATGTAATGCGAATACAAGACAATTTCCCTTAGAAAATACTTCCACAAAGGCATTCCTTTCCTTAGAGAGATAGCACTCGTGTGCTTTGCCATATTCAAGTAACCTAATCTGCTGCTGAAATTTATCTCGATTTAACATTAGGCAAGTCCAAGAATTTTACAATCAGTTTGTGTATAGTTTAATCGATAAACTAGAATTTATATTTAAAGTGGTTACGGATACAGAGAAGACGTGTATATTTTCTATTTAATCTAACCGTAGATAGTAATGGAACTAGACTTTATATTTACAGTTTTTCCCCGAATCGTATAACCAAACTGAAAGGAAATGTGCTTAGAATTTTAGTTACAAAGTCTTTGTAGATTTTGATATCACATATATATGCCGAAGGCTGTTGTAATTATACGCAGCAGATAGGAAACGCGCAGCGAAATCAAGCGTAATTATCCGGACTACGTAGCTCCACAAAAATCAGCGATTTTGTGAAAAATTTAAACATATTTAGTAAAATATACTTTTATTCGCTGTAAAACATTTTACCTGTCTTTATAAGCTAACGGAAATGGATGTAATTAATTTTTCAAAAAATATGCATCTCCTGCAGAAGTCTTGTCATTTTGTTTATAGTGTAAATACCAGTATCTTTGTTTGACTTTTGAAAAGCTTTGGGATTATTATTATTATTATTATTGTTTGGGAAGCTAATTTACAGTAGGTTTTACCAATGAGTAGAAAATATATATTGTACCAAATACTATAAAGAAATCGTCTTCTCATTTATAAGTTCCACTTTGGAACATTTTGCTTTATAACTTACGGAAAGCCTGTTTTAAAATCTCCAGTTCTCGCAGAAAACTCTGAGGTGTATTATTAAGTTTTTTTACAGACATAAATTTAACTTCTTAGTGTCGTGTGTCAACTGAAGCAAGCATCGAAAAACAAAACTTCCTGCCAAAAGATCAACTGCAGAATTACTGCTTCCGAGTTAATCTCGTCTTACAAGTTACTGTATGACAGCTGTACTTGAAATAAAACTTCTTGTATAGAAAACATTTTAAAGGCGTAGCATATGTTTTCTTGCTGCTGTAACTACCCAGTAATGCTAGGATTCCTTTACAAAAAGTGCATTAATCATAACTTGTCTGCAAACGAGGAAAAACTAATACTTTTTCTTCGCACTTTCCTTGGCAGGGTGGCTGAGTAATGTAAGAGATGTCGTTAAGTTCCTAAGACTCAGCTTTCTGATTGGCACCTTTTTAAGGCAGGTTTATTTTAGCTTGTCTTCGCTATAAATGTATTTCATCCTCAGCCATAACAGTGACGGACGCAGTAAAAATGCAAAAAGTGTTCTATGAAATCTTTTCTGACTATTAACAAGATATTTTGTATATATATAATAAAATGACTTGTTGAAAGTAAGTTGTAACGGATTGACAATGGTTCTCTGCTTCACAACTTAGAGAAACTCTACTGCCTAGTTAGAAAAAATGACACTCAAAGGCAGATATAGCCGTAAATTTCACACATAATTTTATTCCTTGATAATGTACATCATCGGGTGCACTATGCACCCTATAATTTTATACAGCTTACCTTTCTTAAACAATGGACGAACGTAGAAAAGCAAACTCTGTGTGGCGAACGTCAAGGCGATGCAACGAAAAAAAGCAGAAGAGAGAGGGAGTTGCGACGCAATTACCTTTTATACCGAATTACATTTCAGATCATATGTCAGATTAATGTCCAGATTTTTGGTTCAGATTTAATAGATAAGTGCGCATCAGATGTGCAGGGAGTTTAATTATAAAAATTATTGCTCCTCTGTTATTATTAGAATGAAAACAGAAGCTAACGAGCTATTATTAATTTATTATTTGAAAGATATATATATATATATATATATACATATATGTAATAAAGATATTCAGTAGCAGGAATTTGGATGGCGAATGCAGATTAAATCTTCAGTTTTATTTTCGGCAACATGTTGCAGCTACACACAAGTCGACACGTTAAATGTGCCTGTTCCAAAAGGCTTACATTTTTCATATATTTATAGCATAAAAGAAGAAGCAGACAGATAGCAGTGTAGCTAGGACAAAGCGTGGAAAGCAAGTTCAATGAATGTTCAGAATGAAATCTCAAGTCAGACTGAGTTAGTTTTGGTTTTCAAAGCATTCTGATTGGATGGTTAATATTTCTGCAAAATTATTATTGGCTGTTAAGAGTTTTAGTTCCGTTTACATCATCAGAATTATGTAAGAGTCATAAGGCATGGATTTTTCTCGAAATAACGCAGTGCAGAAAAGGGTTACTATTTTTAGAATAAGAAGGGAAATTAATTTAGGCTGCTAATTTAATCTTTTACGTATTCTTTTTCTTACATATTTACCATAATTTCTGAAACTGTTACTCCTATTGTATTTATGGTTTTAAAATATAATTTATCAGTATGGAAATTAGTATCATAAATATTTATGTGCATTACGTTTAATTATAAGTAATGATTAGGTAAAAGTTTTTGTGATATTCTGTGATATCAAGAACCTTCCCTGAAGAATTATGATTTTGTGAACTCTCAAAACAAAAAGACTTTTGGACTGAAATGCTGACAAATTCAATAGAACTGTAAAAATTTTTAAGTTTAGAAAATTGGTATTTATAAATTAAACTTTTATAGAATCAAAATGTTATGATTTATTTTTGCTAGTGCTTTAACGCTTTCTCTTTAAAAAGGCTTCTCTGTCGCTTTTCTTCTTAAAGGGGGGGATATGTAATAAAAAGAATATGTAAAAGATTAAATTAGCAGCTTAAATTAATTTCCCTTCTCATTCTAAAAATAGTAACCCCTTTCTTCACTGCGTCATTTCGAGAAAAATCCATGCCTTATGACTCTTACATAATTCTGATGATGTAAAGGGAACTAAAAGTCTTAACAGCCAATAATAATTTTACAGAAATATTAACCATCCAATCAGAATGCTTTGAAAACCAAAACTAACTCAGTCTGACTTGAGATTTCATTCTGAACATTACGCACTTGCTTTCCACGCTTTGGGCCAGCTACACTGCTATCTGTCTGCTTCTTCTTTTATGCTATAAATATATCAAAAATGTAAGCCTTTTGGAACAGGCACATTTAACGTGCCGACCTGCGTGTAGCCGCAGCATGTTGCCGAAAATAAAACTGAAAATTTAATCTGCATTCGCCATCCAAATTCCTGCTACTGAATATCTTTATTACATATATATACAAAATATAAACGATATCTGAAAGTTATCGCTATCAAAATGTCACCAACACATTTTGATTTCCTTACAAAATATGTTAAGCATAGCTAAGGCTCTGTCTATATATATATGTTTTTTTTCCTACCTTCGCTAATTTGCATATGTCTAAGATACAGTGGGGTATTTGTTTTTTAATTTCAAGAAGACAGACTGGAATCGAACTTGATAATGAACAACATAAAAGTAGATGATATTTGTATAGCTGCTAGTGTAAATTTTAAATGTGTTAAATTGTTTTTCTCATTTCTACGAACATTGATAGATTTTTTTTCTTTTATTTTTAAAATAACTTAAGTTTAGAAAGCTGCTACTATCATTATCGTTAAAAAAAGTGACAAAACATGCGCATCCTTTCTCAAATTAATATTTCACGAGTTTCGGTTTCCTTTGAAAATCCAGTAGTACTTGTTTTTTCTTTTTCAGTTTTTTAATCTACAGAACCTGTTCATAACGACTTCCGTTTTGGCAAAAGCCCTAAAAGTATATTATACTTCATGATATCCTTGTGCTCGATGATGCTAATTAAGCTAACGAGTGTTAATGTTTTCAGAAATCTTTTCTGATGCCGAAAACGTAGGTGTAAAAAAAAAAAAAAAAAAAAAAATTAGCGCTATTTTTTGACTTGAAAATATGGAAGACTGCGGTTCCAGAGAGCGGAAGTCGAAGTAACAAAAAAAAGATCAAACGACCGTAAAAGGAACAAAATAAAAATGGCACCTCTGGAAGAAGACCGCTGAAGGAGACAAAAGAAAAAAGGGTTTTCGTTCGAGGGTAAATGGAGAGCATGGCGTATGATGGATGTGTGGGAACGAGAGTGTCACTTACGCTGCTGATAGCATCTTCATAGGAAAAGAAAATTCTGAAAGAAAGAAAAAAGGGTTATCGAGCCTTCAGCTAAGGCGAAAAATATTTTTTTAAAGATATTAAAGTGTGTTACTCCAAGATAATCTTAGATCTTTGAGTAAGGTGATATCATAGCTGGAATTTTTTGGCTGGTTTTATACAGATCAGTTTTTAATCTCTCTTAATAGTAAACATGTTGTCTCATTACCTTTCTTTTTTTTTCCTGGAGGGTGGGGGGGGGAGCTCTTTAGTACTCTTGAATGCGGATTTTGCGTATGCATGCTTTCTTGCTATCGCTTATGTTCGTTTCATTCTGAATCCCTCATTATTATTAATAAACCATGCGTAATGGTAGTTCTTTAATTGGAATTAAAAGGGAATTTAGGTAGCTATTAGATTTATAACGGTATCCTAAACGGAATTAGCTAGCATCAACAAAAAATGACAACCTTATTTCTGAAATTAAATGCATAAGGTATTTTCTTCCTTCTTTCTGCACGCCTTCGTGGCGTAAAAACAGCACACTAGGCGCGTATTCGAGGGGTCCAGGTTCGAGTCCTGGCAAGGACATTGCACATTTGTCATGTCTCCAGCATAAAAACACCCTAATGACAGTGGCGCCCGAACTAAAAGGTTCTTGGATGATGATTCTTCACCATAAGAATTTGGCGATTGGGTGCCCTAATCCCCATTCGCCTTTTAAAAGGGGGAGTATATAAGGTATTTTTCCCCTTGCTTTTGCGTGCCTTCCTGGTGTAACGGTAGCACACTCGGCGCTTATTCGAGAGGTCCAGGTTCGAGTCCTGGCGGGGGCATTGCTCATTTTTCACGTCTCCCGCATCAGAAAACTTAATGACTCACAAATGTTATTAGATTTGTAATGTGTATTATTAAATATTTGGGCACCAAAATTTATCACTTCAGGAAAAAATGTTAAGGTTTCATTACTTTTCTCATATTATAATGTTTATATTTTTCTTTGTTATCATATTACTTTATTTCTACACTTGTGGATCTAGAGAAGATGTGCAGCCATTTGTATTTTTGATGCATAATTATCGAAGCTCCTTTTGCTTTATACTCAGTAATATCTTAGGTGCAATTAGCAATTCATGTGGTTAATCCGTTTGTGTTAATTGTATGAATTCGGTTGTATATCTATTTTATGTTATTCCATGGAAAGATTATTTTTTGAATTATGAGTACGCGTTTTTTAGTTTGATCAATGTAATTAAAATTACATTTTGGAGGTTGTTATATATGATTTGCTCACTTTTTTCGTTCATCATACTTTAATTTATCGCAGTCTTATTAAAAAAAAAGCTTGGAAATAGTAATTTAATTGTATGTTTTGCAGCGCTTAATTCATTTTGGGATTTTATGCATTTTAAGCGGTACAACAATTTAACTTACTTGCGCTTAAAAATGTTATTCATGTTTTTTTAATATTCAATTATTATTATTCTGAATTCCATTAGAATTTTAAACTAAGAATTAAAAATTAGATTTTTTTAAAAAAATTTCTCTTTATTAATTAATTTTCTGTTCAGTGGAACTAATAAGAAAGGCTGGTACAATGATGTAGCATTGTAAGTAGCCTGTAAACACAATGATGTTATACAGTGTGCAGAAAGCATGTAATTTATATAAACATTATTTTAAAACCTATTATGTACTGTATGTAGACTACTCTTCTTTATTAACTTGGTGAATCGTTGCTTAGCTCTTACAAGTGTTTCTTTACTAAAAATAAATTAAACAAACGTGTTGACGTTTTGTAAATGTCATCTCCCGGGATGAAGTTTTTTTTACAACTGTGTGGTATAAATTGCACTGGACTATATACTCTTAATAGTTTAATCTAAGTCTCGTGTTCTTTTGGGATGAGTAGGTATTTTTAATCTTCTTAAGTCTGCATTTTTGTTTGAAGTGGGATACGTTTTCACTGTATGAAATTTCAAAAAATAAAATTTGGTAAATGGGCAAAAAACATTGTCACTCATCAGGATAAATAATTAGCTGAAAAAAAAACACCAGTTATTCTTTTTTTTTAAATCCAGATGGTCCTACTTTTTTGGAATAATTAAGAGTTGTACTGCACTTTCTAACACCGGTGGCTTTCCAAATTCAAACACATGAACTCCATTTATGAAGTTGTGTTTCAATATTTTGTTGCCTAAACATCGTATAGAAGTAATGCATTTTGATTAAAGTTATCTTAAAAAAATCTTATGAAGTCAGTATTCTCAAATGGGAAAACTGGTGACCGATTTAATATTTATGTATTCATTTGTTTAATGAAAGTTTATGGATAATCTCACTTTAGCTTTCAGTTACATAATGTATTTTTCTTCTCCCAGGAAAAGACAATGCAACTCGAAGTTCAGTCTCTGAAGGAAGATTTGCAAGCTGAAAAGATAAAAGTACAGGCTCAGCAAAATCGAGTACAGCACCTAGAAGAAGAACTTGCGATGGTAAGATTTAATTCCTTTTCTTTTTAAGAAAATGTTGATTTGATTCTAAAAATTCCTTTTATTTCTCAGAAACAAAATTATTTTCAATTACATTTTCTTAAATTCTTCCATATATTTGCCATTGAGCTTTAATAAATCTTAGAGTTTTCTGGCGTTTCTTTTAGGGCTACCTTTTCAGTTCTCTCATTAAACATGTGCGGAAGAATCAAAGTATTTAGTTTTAATGTATTTTATTAATATTGTATGCACGATTAAGGATGAAAACATTTTATACTGCTATTCTACTGAGGCAGATTTTTTTAACTCAAAACTGTAATAAATTGCCTTGACCAAGACAGACACCAAACAAAACTTCGTGTAAATTTTCACTTCCTATAAATGCCTCAGAACATCTTCCTTTCCTGTAAATGATAGTGCAACTTCGGCGGTACAACTTCTTAGAAGTTTCTGCATATCCCAGAAAGGAAAAAAAAACTATGTAATTAAGAAATCCTTGATAGAACGATGTTTTCACAAATTTTTGTCTATTGCATAATGTGTATGTGCCCTGATCACTGTCTGATGTCCGATTTCTTTAATGTGCTTAAAAAATATCAAGATGTTTTTCCTCGACGGATCACATCCATGCAATCTATTCTGTAAATGAAACTGTCAAAACTCCACACTTTGTTCCTGTTCGCGCTATATAGAACAGATTGTAAATAAAAAACGGTCAATACTGCATACTTTATTCTTGTTCGCTCTATACAGACCACATAGTAAATAAAACGGTCAATAATGCACACTTTGTTCTTGTTCGCGCTATATAGACCAGATAGTAATAGTTCAAAAGCACAAAAATACATCTGTGATAGATCAAGAAATTTAGTAGGGATATGAATGAAGGGTATGGCCTTGACACCCCTCTTCTTGTTAGATTTTTTTCAGGAAGATTTTTGACAGGTTGCTGTTTGCTTTTTCTTGATGCAGTTCTAATGAATGATCACATTGTTTGTAAAGAGAAGATATTTCATATTTGAAAAGTGGGTATAAAATACGTTTTTGATAATATATAGAGTTGATCTAAACATTTCTCACCACTCTCTTTATTTTTAGTTTGCCATTGTACTGAAACCAGAAGCAATCCTAAATCCCTTAGAAATTTCTTTAGACTCCTTGAACCACGTTTTAAGATTTTTTGCTACTCTTCTCGTAAAGAATTCTACTGCGCGTTCTTTATTCGGCGATATGTCGTGGAGAAAGACGATGCACATTATGTTTTTCGTCATTTTAATATTCAAATTAGCATTAATCACTTTGTTTGCAGTTGACACTGGGCATTTTAATGATTTTACAACTGTCCTTTGACCTTGGCGGAAATTCTTTTAACCATAAAGATCATACATTTACAACATTCGAAACATTCCGTTTATTCTTTGGATACGCGTCTGGAACAATTTTTCCACTTGAAGCTAAATTCTGACGTTTTCTTTCTATCGAAGGCTTTTACCACGTTTTTTAATAACTAGATAAGAATAATTTTCTTTAAAAAGAACACAAACATAGCCTTCCATCCATTGCTTCTTTAAATGCAACATTTTGCTTGAAAACAAAACTGTCAAGTAGCGGACGATAATTTATACCTTCAAAAAAATAGTTGCAGTTAAAAAAAATTCCCTAGCAATATTTTTTTTATAGAAAAGAAAAATCATCTAAAAAAATGTGGAAACATCCTCTCTATATTAAATTAGAAGTTCTATTTCTGAAAATAACAACACTTTCATTGCGTCAGTGTGATATGAATCACATTATCTCCCGAGATACTAAATGTTGTTATTCTTCTACATACTAATGTGTTTGTGTTTGTAGTTTGCATTCAAAATTTTGTTCTTTGCGATTTTCGTTTTCTTATGAATATTCAGTTGTTTTATTTTAATGGGTTTTAAGTTATCTGTATTATTTTTCCTAAGATTTAAGTTATCTTTAATTATATGTCTTGAGTTTTCTGCTTCTTTTAATTACCTGAGTTTTTCGCACGTTTTCTACCGAATTTTATTATATTTCTTGTTTTCGTTTTTTAAATGTTTGAATTACGTTTCATGGGATTCCAACGGTCTGTCAGAGAGCGTTATCTAACTGTTGCATGAGCCTTGTAAATCAGTATCTGCTACTGTGAAAAGAAAAATTTCTCATATTTTGCTAAAAAGAAGAAGAAATATCTTTCTGATGAGGTTCTGAGAGCAAAGGAGAAAGTAAAAAAAAATAGATTGCATATTACATTTTCTCCTGCTTCAAACTTTTACGCATATTACAATCCCCCGCCCCACCTTTTTTCAGCAAAATTCCTAGACGATTTCAGTTCTACGTTTAGAACAAGCGAACTCAGACCTAAAATATATCGACGAATTTTGTTACGGAATGAAAATTTTCTTTTCCTGCTTCTGTTTTTTTTTAATCCTAAAATGCAGATTTATATATTTTTTCTTTTAAAACAAAGCAACGTGGAGGAGCTCATATTTATCTTTTGGATATATATACTAAAGACATGCAGCAAATGTGGAGTTGCTGATGGGGGACGCCATCAAGAAAACTAAATAAAAACTCTTCATACATTGAATTCCTTTTTGTTCAACGAAAAATCCTTTTGCTTTAAGGATCTGAAGATTTATCTCGTCGAATATTTTCTTTAAATCTTTTTTTTAAATACATCCCTCTTTATTTTTTATATGTATGTATATATCTATATTCCTTCTTAATGCTTAACTCCAGGCTATTGTACATTTCTGGAAATCACTTCTTTCCTCCTTTCTCCGGGTTCTTTCTCGAGAAAAAAAAAGGAGGAGTTAGAAATAAAACTTTTTTAATGTTCTTCCGCTGTGACGTTCCAACCTACTTTCGCTGGACCTAAAAAAATAAAAGTAATCAACTTCAAAGAGTCGGAGATTCTTCCTTTTTATTGATGTCCTTTCCAAGTGGGTCATTTCCATTCAGAAATCCGGAAGGTTTATATCCTTTCCAAATATGGGAAAAAAGTGGAAGCCTTAACTTATGCTTTTCTTTTTATTCATTTTAAAATTTCCAAAGGAGTCCAACAAGTCTGCATGCCTTCTGATGGAATTTTGATATTCTTATAGTTCTGTAGTCATTAGTTTGTTTCGTTTACTGACATTCTTATTACGTTAAATATGTGTTGTAGTATTCTTCATCATCTTGATGTTCCAAAATCTTTGTCCTTTGTCCACAAGGATCTTTATAGTGTATCTTTTAATGATACCTCATTATGAATGTTAAAACGTTGTTGGCTAAATTGCCAAAATAATAATAATAATAATAAACTGAGATAATTTTAAAGTAAAAAAGAAAATATGAAAGCTTTCAGATTTTATATTACGCTCAAAGGATCGTTTTTCTTAACGTTTTGTGTTTTACCTTTATTTATGAAATATCATGTTCTTCGTACATAAAGCCACATAAAATTCAATTCAACAGCAATATCACAAAATATTTAAAAACAGCGTATCTTTAGAATTTCTGATAGAAAGTCCCTCGCGCTGGAGATAAAAATGTTTTTTTTTTCCTCTTGCAGAAAGGGAGAGTTTTCGGGAGAATACTAATCACACCAAATTTATAAATTATAGTCACTAGGATATTATAAAAGAATAACTTTGAATGGCATTAAGGAGGAAAGTTAACTTCGAATTATTCGAATGTTTTTATTAACCGACCTCCCAGTTTAAACTGACGTCAAAATCGCAAATTTTGAAATTAAACATTTCCATCAGTTTTTCTCGTGCGGAAATCACACTTTTTGCTTTCTTAACTCATTTTCCGAAATATAAGTATAGGCATGAAGTATGAAAAGTTACATTTCATATTTCATGCACTTTTTTAATTAAAAAATACAAAAAAAAAAAAGAAAATCTGAAAGGTTTCAGATTTTATATTAAACGCAAAGGAGAGTTTTCTAACGTTTTGTCTGTTACCCTTATTTATTAAACATCATGTTCTTCGCACTTAAAATATAAAATTCAGTTCAAGAGCAATATCACAAATTAATTTTAAAATGAACGTCTCGTTAGAATTTCCGATACACAGTCTCACGCGCTTTGCCATAAAACAAATTCCAAATTAGAGCTGCCAGATGTCCATATTCGAAGGAGATTTACGCTATTCAAAATTTGATGGCTCTAGGTACCGTTGTTTTATTACAGTGCGAGAAACATATATACATTTATGCGGATTCTTCATTATTTAATTTCTTTAAATATAACACAGGGCAATAATATTTGGTGAACAATTTCGAAGCAAAATGTCAAAACGAAATTAATAGCCATTCTCCGCTAACGCCCTTTGGTCTAAAAACGATTACGACCAACAGCAGCGGAAATAAAAACCGGGTTAAGAATTTTTGTTGACAATCTTGTATAATCATTATTCATTTATTAGTGTGAAATTAAATTTTAGGTAGATGAATTCAGCCATAGTGGGAAATTCGATTACATTTTACATCAACTTACTGCTATAACCAACTTGGACAGCTTCATCAGTAGTTGCAGGTGCACACGGATGTTGTTGTATTCTGTTGAAGCTTTGTTATTATAAATATGCTTTACAGGAAGTACCACCTAAGAGCATTTTCTTTCCCATGGCTACTTTCCACGATGTGTTTGATATCCTATGGGAAATTTCACTAAGGTACCTAGGTTAGGATCGAAGCGCTTTCCGCCCTTCCTCCCTCCCGGTCTTTCGCTCGTTTTGTCCAATGTAAAGAATATCAATGAGGATAGTCGAGTGCATGCAACGAAGAGGGGGTTGACACAGGAAGTTTCTTTTAGAATAATTCTACGGGGAGAATAGAGGACGTCATTCATCAAAAGCGTATCGTAATCTGTATGGGAATGGGACGCGTGGAAAGATTAATTCGATAGAAATGCAGATTCTGCTGAATTAATCTTAAATTTCAGGTGTATGGAGGTGCTAAAAATACAACTAATTGGCTTTTAAAATTTTGATGATGTGTCATGAAAGCACTTGAATTATTTATTATATAATTTTGAGTATATTCGTATTAAATTTTCAGTGCAGGAAAGCAGAAGCTGCTTGTTTAAAAAATATAAGAAATTGTGCTAACTCTCTCATATCCATTAAGAAACTTATAAAGTATTTACTCCCTCCTTTCTGCATGCCTTCGTGGTGTAACGGTAGTACACTCGGCGCGTATTTTGAGAGGTCCCGGTTCGAGTCCCGTCGAAGGCATTGCTCATTTTATTGCTCATTTTTCACATCTCCAGCTTCAAAATGACCAAATGTCTCTGAAAACTGTTACAATTTATCACACGTTTAAAAATTTAGAAAACGTAAAATGCCAATTTGGGGTATTTTGAAGCTGGAATTAAATAAAAGCGAAAGTTTTAGTAGAAACAAAATGGCATTAAATTGGATTCACTTCTCTTCCAGTTCAGTAACATGCTTGAAATGAACTGCTTATTTGTTGTCCACAAAATAATTTAATCTCATTCTCTCTAAAGAAATAAAAATGTAAAAATATTTGCTACTTGTATTCTTTCATTCAAGCATACATATATTTACCACAGCTGAATTGAAGTCACTATTGAAAGAATTTGTGTTTTGCAAATTACAGTGTATTCCTTTGACTGAACGTGAATGGACAGAATTAGACACATACATCTTATGCCGACAGCCCTCTTTCTTTATTTCTTTTCTTTATGAAGTAAAGTTGTCAGTATATTTCCTTACGACCTTTGAAGTTACTCGTTCAAATTCAAATGTTCCAGCGTCATTCTCCCAACCCCACCCGATTTATCGTCTTCTTGTTTTTAACAGAATGGCTTTTCTCTTCCTTGTAATGGTGGTATTCAACTGTACTGTCGATACTTTTCAAGTCCTCTCCAGTTGCTTTTTGTTTAGAATTCTGAAGTGGCTTTAGGTTCATTTTCAAGCATTTTTACGGATGAATGTTTGAAGGCATGAGAATGAAACAGTTCTGAGTTGTGTGGAATGAAAATCTTCAGTAGTGATAATGATGGGATTGTTAGAAATACAATTGCTTCCAACGTTGAGGGCAGTTTTTTTTAAACTTGAAAACGAGATTGTTCCAGTTGCTTACTGTCCTGAGAATGAATAACTAATAGCTTCCACCTCTTGTTGCAAATCGTACAGGAGGTGGGGAATCGTAAGACTATAGTTTAAAAACTGCGAGAACGAATTTTCGAAAAATATATTTAAATATAGTTTTAATCCAGGTAAACATTGAATTATTTGTGTGTATATATATATAAAACTATGTAAATAAGATAACACCTGTATCTATAGCTATGTAAGATAAAAACAATGTAAGTATACATTATAATTTAAATTAGCAATAGCCCCTTAATGCTTAATTTTAATTTGGTTATTTCCCCATTCTTTTCTAAAAATTGTAATAACTTTTTTTGAACTGCGACATTTCGAAACTAATCATATCATATGACTTCATTGACGCTGATTTAAATGATTTCATAATTTTATCATATGACGCTGGTGACGTAAATGGAACTAAAACTCAGACAGCCAATAATAATTTCGCTGCATTATTAATTATCCAACCAATGCATTGAAATCAAAACTAATTCCCCCTGAATTAAGATTTGCTCCTGAATACAAAGCATTTGCTTTATGAACCTCGGCATAGATAGACTGCTGGTTTCTGTTCTCTTCTTACCGCAAAGGTATCCAAAAAGCATGTGAAAATTTTTAAATAGGCTCGATTACGAGTGAATTGTAGCCACAAATGTATGAACCTCGGCATAGATAGATTGCTGGTTTCTGCTTCTCTTCTTACCGCAAAGGTATTCAAAATGTAAAATTTTTTAATAGGTTTTATTAGAGTGCCGAGTGAATTATAGCCACAAATGTCAATTGAAATAAAAAATGAATATTTAATCTGTCTGAGCCGCTAAGTTTCCTGTTCATTACGAATCAACATCTGCAATATCTATACTATAAAAATTCTTACATCATTTCATCTAAATATACTTTCATTATATATATGTGATATTTTAGACGTTCGCTTGGGAAGGTTGATAGATCACAGCAGAGAGCTGATTTCAGACTATGAAACCAATCACCTTTTTAGTCGTGGCTGACAAAAATTGCTTTGTAGATATGACTGGAGAGAAAATCACACCTGGCTTGATGGTTAAAACGTCTTTTTTATTTCGAACAGGAACAATTCATCTGAAAATACATTTTTGCTTAATTCGTACAACATTAGGGTGGCTAATGGACTCCATAATTTATGTATGCTCAGTTTACATTTTAGATAATAGAAAAAGAAGCTTAGCAAAGAGATGCGACATTTCTAGGCAGAGCAAGCTGCAAAAGAGTTGTGCGTTATAACTGCAATAGTATTTATAAGCTCGAAAAGTCTTTGTTTTAACCATGAGCAGTGATTGGACAAACGTTTTTCCCAGTGCCGATAAATCTGATGTGTATACCACATGACTTCCTTGTACGGAATAGCCCACCAGCGGCCGAGCGGTAAAATCGCTGAACACTGGTAGTTCGGTCCGAGGTTCGAATCCCGCGAACGGGCTGGCTGCATGGGCGTTTTCGTGGTTTTCCCCATGTGTAATGTGTATACGAGCCAGTTTCCCTTATAAAGTCCTCCACGAAGGCATCCCTCCCCTTAGGCAGAAAATCCTAGTGTGCTTTGCCGTAATTAGATACACCACACACCTTGTATGGAATATTAAATTATACGCATTTTTTCTTGCATTTTATTTAAATTTGTTGCATTAAATTAAATCTTCTTCGCCGACAGCGCATAAACCACAAGAGAATAAATGCATTCTTTAAAATTCACTCTGTTTGTTTACAATAGCGACACTCTGGCGCTAGATTCACTTAACAGTATTATATTTCGTTCATATTATAATTCAGAATGCACAAAATTTATATCATTTAAAGAATTATCTAATCTTTGCCACATGTTCTATTCAAATACTGTAATAAAGCTAGAACAATGTATAAAACAAAACAAACAAGAAACAGTTTTTCACAGACGAATGAGTATTTCTCATTCAATTAATTCAGTTCTCACTTCACGACAAGGCAAAAATATATAAAAACTCAAAATATATGTATTAAAAATTCCGAAGTAAATCTTAAACACTTATTTCCTCCAAAAAATACCAGAAAAGATTAAGCATGATTTAATTCGCAATAATAAATGAAGGCGTTATCTTTGTTGTTGCGAAGCTAAGTTTCTCTAGATTGGCAAGAAATCTACCATTCTGCTGCTTCAGATGTAAACAAATATGTCAGCCATGTTATTTAAAACTTAAGGCTTAACCGCACTTAAGCAGCTTTAAAATTGTTGATAATTCTAAAAATATTGCATACAGATTTACTAAAGCCATAAAAACCTTAACCGGAAGATAAGAACAACATAATTCAATCATTTTTAAAGCAAAAAATGTACAATTTACAAACATATAAGAGTAAAGAAACTGAGATCACTGAGCCAACAGAATATATCAATTCTGTTGACTGGATATATATATAAATATATTTATATACGTTTGGTGCGGCCGATTGCAACCAAAATACGAGGTGCACATCTGCATGTTATAGCAGTCCTATATACAAAATTTCAACGTTCTGAGGCTACTCGTTTTTGAGTTATGCGAGATACGTACATACGTTAGTGCAGACGCCACGAAGAATTCTCTTCAGAATTCATTTTAAAGCAGTTTTATAATTTTTTTGGAGGAAACAAGTCGTTTGTTCTGTCTTTATGTACAGATATCACGCAAAAAACATCGTTAAATTGCATTCGAAAGCGGTCAAAATGGATATTTTCGTTGAAATGTGCTGCCTGAAACTTTTCGCGATTACAATACTTCCTTTTTACTTCATACAAGGAAGTAAAATTACGAATTTAAAGATCTATTGCCAAATGGTGTAAGTTTAATAATTTTACTTCCTATTTTATATTTTACACATACACGCACATATATATAATTTGCGTTCTAAAGCTATAAATAGCTGTAATTTAGAGCAACACCTTTTAATCATTGATAACTAACATTACTCTGTTGCTGCTAGGCAAATAGTAAATTGTGAGAGCTGTTATCATTTTGATCCGCATAACATGTTTAATTTTATATTAAAAATAATGAGAGCTTATTGTTTGTTTGTTTAATAAATGATTTTAAAAATTCCATAATTTGTCCATAATTCTTCAAAATTAATTTTATCTCTGTTTCAACTATTATCATTCAAATTTTAACACCACATTGCTTATTAATGAAAAAAAGAACCATTTAAAAATAGCATACTTCTTCTTTATGTGTAATTATTTGAATAAACTATGGCCTATGGTATTGTTACGGATTTTATATTGGTTTAGTTATATTTAATAGAATTAATTAAAATTGTTTTACATCCCCTTTGCAACGCATCACGAGATTTATTTGAAGAGAAAGCTACGCGGGAAAAATTTAAATACAAGAGCACGAAAATTTAACATTTTAATAAATAAACATTTCATAATGGTACTCTTTTGCTATCCAGCAAAATCTAGAAAATATCAGAATGATCTCGTGCAGGATTAAAAATATTATAAAAGCTGGAGAAAAAATATATCAGTTCTGTTGTTTATTTAGTTCTTGTTGTTGATTGTAGCGAATTCGTGGTGAAATCGGATTAGCTTTCTCTGTTTTGAATTGAGTTCTATTCAACGTTTTAGTAGTTTAAAATATAACTACTGTGAGATATTGCGATATCGTACAAATATCTCTGAGGAAATTTCAGCATTTTGTTTTATCTGTTGAGATAAAAATAAATTTTATTCACTTTTCATCGGACTTGTGCATTCAATTTATTACGAACCCGTAAGCACGCAACAGTATTATATAGTTATCAGATTGGTAATCATGCCACTCATCATAAAGAAAAGGTTAAATTATAAAACTTTTTTATAATTTAAACGTTTCTTTATGATTATTAATGATTATTTATGATTATTATCTTTATGAAATATTGGAAAACATTTTTCGGCTATAAACTCCAAGAACTGAGTATAAAACATCTTTTTCACAATGCAGATTTCGTAAACTGTCCAGCCCGAAACATCCGCAACATAGAACTGGTTATTTAGTTATGTTAAAATTATATTTATACTACATTTTGTCCTAGTGAATCAGCCTCATAAACATATTTCAAAATTTCAGTGAAGGGTTAATGTTCTGTGGCAGAAAAATTCCTCTAAAAAAATCAAAGGATGCATTGCCGAAAAATCTGCCTGAAATTTTTCCGGAAGTATCACATTTCCCACACTTTTCTGCTTGCTGTTATTCTAACTGGCATCTCACTGTTTAAGCGAAAAAAATAAGGATCCATTGTGCTGATATTCACTTCATTCCCCCTCCACCTGTTCCCTTGAGGATGAGGGTTTTCCAAGCGGCACAGCGCCATCGTCACGCTTGCCATGGAATCTAAAATGCTTCTTCAAAGATCTTTAACCGAAACCGCGCAGAAGGTAGAAAATTAAGGTTGCGTGGTTCCTGTCGGTGACTGACGACTTTTACGCAGTTCCCTCGACTTGCATAATGGGGGATTGTACTCCACCAATTTTCTAGTCCGCCCAATTTTGCAACGTGGATTGGAAAGACCGAGAGTCTTGGGGATTGAGCTCAGTGAGGAACACATAGACTAAGAGCGTGGTTTAATACTTTGATTCTTTTGACATTATGAAGTAGAACTGGTTCGAGTTCAGCGGGCTCAGAAGTCTATTACACTCAGCTGTCCTCCGCTTTTTGATAGGACTTTTTACTTCGCTGGTGTAATATGAATTTGAAAAATAAACAAATAAATAAATAACAGAAAATAATTTTTTAAAAAAATCTGAAAGGTTTCAGATTTTAAATTACGTACAAAGGGGAGTTTCTTTAACGTTTTGTGTGTTACCTTTATTTATTAAATATCATGTTCTTTGCACTTGAACCATAAAATTCAGTTCAGTAGCAGTGTCGCAAAATAATTTCAAAGTGAGCATATCTTTAGAATTTTCGATACACTTTTCCGCGCTCGCTGGAGATAAAAAGGTTTCCCCCCGCCGTAGAGTGTTGCCATTGCTCGCTTTTAAATCGTTGAGTTTGTTGCTCAAAAATTCGTTACAGTTTTACAAAATATGAAATCGATAATAAAACAAATTCCAAATTTCAAATTTGGTCTTTCCACATGCCCATATTCGTAGAAGGATTACGTCATTCAAACTTCAGTGGCTCTATGTACCGTTGTTTTATCGCAATGCGAGAAATAGACGTTCATTTATGCAGATTTTTCATTATTTAATTTCTTCAAATGTTAGCAAGACACTAACATTTGGTGCCAACAGTTTGAAAAGTGAAACGGATATTTATAATGATTCAACGTAAAATCGCAAAACGAAAACAGTATTCCTTCAGGGACAAAGCCCCTTTGGACTAAAAAAATAATTAAAAATCTGAAAGCTTTCAGATTTTATGTTACTCCCACAGGATCGTTTTTAACGCTTTGTGTGTTAGCTTTATTTATTAAATATCATGTTCTTTTCATTTAAGCCATAAAATTCAATACAACAGCACTATCCCAAAATATTTAAAAGAGCATATCTTTAAAATTTTTGATACACAGTTTCGGGCGCTGGAGATATTTTTCCCCCGTACAGTAATTTTTTTCACTTACACCTTGCTCGCTTTGAAATCATCGAGTAGTTTAATCAAAAACTCATATGTGCTTTACAGAATATGAAATAGATAATAAAACAAATTCTGGACTCCAAATTTCGGCTTCTAGATTCGTGTGGAAAAGTTGGTTATTCAAATTTCAATGGCTCTAGGTACCGTTGTTTTATTACAATGCGAGAAATATGCACTGAGAAAAAAAAGGAGTTGGGGGGGGGGCAAATCTATATTATCCGTTCTGCTGGTCCGATTGGCGAAATTCAAATTGCGTTTTTCATGTCTCGAAAGCGCGATTTAGGATATGCATTAGATTTATATATCGCATTGTTCTAATGTGGGTATTTTGACACAAAATCGGAGAAAGACATATTTTAATCATACTTATTGTAACGACTTTCTGAAGCGTGCTCTATCAGTCCTGTCCATATTACATTTAAACTTTCAGTGTATATAAAATTAACAATATTTTTATTTTGTAATTTCATGGTGATCAATAAAGGCGAGTTAAAAGCGACATTTGATTTCTTTGTTAAGGGCACATGGAAAATAAAATGGTTCAAATTTTCGAATTTCCAATTATAGTCTTAAAAAATAAGCAAGACTCACGAACGATTCCATAAATATATAATTTGTATAGGTTTGGGCATAAAAACACTTAAAATTTGGTATACGTAAGAATATAAACAAGCAGTGCCAAGTTCCCACTCCTGTAAAGGACATAAGTTTTTCACGTTTTTCAGCTTTCTTACTCAGTGAAAATGGAAACACCTCTTTTTATTTTATCATATGGTTTATTCCCGTTATATTATTGTCAATATACCTTAATATTGTACAGACATTAGGTATTTTTTGGAAGCAGGAGACGTGAAAACTGAGCAACGCCTTCGCCGGAAATCGAACCACGGGCCTTTGGAATACGCGTCCAGTATTCTGGTGACTGGGGTTTTAGGGGACCCAGTTGCCAAATCCTAGGTGTGGGGAATCATCATCCACCACCCGTTTAGTTCGGGCGCCACTGAAGAGACATTATGTTATTTTTTTTTTTTTGGATGCAGGAGACGTGAAAAATGAGCAGCTCCTTCGCTGGGAATCGAACCACGGACCTCTCGAATTCGCGCCAACTGTGCACACAAGCACACCACGAAGGCACGCTAAGAAGGCGGGAGAAATACTTCATAATATAAACACATCCTTAGATGACATGGTAAAATCTATATGGGCTGTATAGTATTAACACAAACGTTCAGCTGTGTCCTATGGATTCAAAACGTCGTGTGGCTACAATAAAGCCTTAAAAATGTGAAAAGTATTGTCACAAACACTCCGTGTCAGAAACTTTACTTTCTGCTGTTAAAAATGTTTTCCGTTCTCTGTCTGATAAAAAAAATTACAAAAAGGCGCGGATGGTAGAACTCAGAATCCAAACGGGAGTTTTAGCCGTTGTTTATGGGAACGCTTACCTAAAACTGTTTTTGTCTCAATAGCTACTTTGAAAGTAGGTATTTTCGATGCTTGAGTTCGTCTGAGGATGGACTGATTTTAAGGATGGATAATTTTAAGGACCGTCCAAAAGTTCTAATACATTTGGGAATCGAACTGGGCCATATATGAAATAGTCATTCCGAAAAATTGATGAGGCTCGAGTTCGAGAGGCATCTTTAAGTTCCCCAAAATTCTCTGAATAGACCAGAGTAAAAACTAAAATGATAAAACAGAAGATTGATGCAGAAATGATAAAATAAAATAATTATGGAGCTGGGAGTTTTTAAAATAATACATTTTAAGCATTGTGTATATGCGTACAGTTTTTAGCCTTTTTCTCAAACATGTGTTTTTCGGTATATTTTTCTAAAACTTTATTTAAGGTAGAGTGCTTAAACTTTACCAAACTGTACAAGTAAGTTGGTTCTTAAAAAATACCTAGCATTATATATCTGAGTGGAAAAGGTTTGAAAATAATCAAAAATATGTTCTTGAAATTTTTGGGATTTTCCAAGTTTTTCAGTAAAATAATTTTAATTTAATTTTTTTAAACCAAAATGGAAACTGTTTCTTATTATTTTCAAATAGTGTATTTTCTGCCACCATACCCAGTTTTAAGGTGATAAACTCAATAGTGTTTTAGAAATAAACCGAACAGACATATTGTTCAAAAATTTCATATAGCTACATGAAAAGTTAATTAGCTCTTGCAAACTAATTTATGCATTTAAGAAATTTCTTTTTATTTAAATATGAGCTGAACTATGTGTATTTGCTGGGAAAGTTATATGGTGGCAACAATTTGAAACGTGAACCGACGTTTATAGTGAATCAACGCAAAATGTCAAAACGAATTAATAGCTCTTCTGGGCTAATAATACATTCATAGCTATAATAACAACTATATTCATGTAATAAATTCGCATTTAACCGCTAATAAATGTACAGTCTTAGCTAACATTAACTAATTAATTTACATATTTGGTATTCTATGTATATTACTTCAAATTTATATTGTTTTGAGCATATCAGTGATTTTTCATATCACTTTTTTTTTGCACTATAAAGCAAAAAAGGCCTTCTGGCGTCACTACATTTCCATTTTCATTTTAAAATTTTTTTTAAAAATCTTTTTTTTTTACGTTCTTCCACTGGAATTGAAAGCTTAGTCAGCTTCGAAAGTGAAAGACGGCGACAGCGAGAAAAGTAAGAGAGGGGGAAAAAAGGAAGATCGAAGAAATGAAGCATTTCTTATTCGGAATCGTTTTCTCTATGGCTAGAGAGAGAAGCCTGCGAAACAGATAAAACCCGTGGCGTCGAAAACTACGTAATCTCTTGTTAAAAAAGTTGCCAAGAGGGGTGGAAGTCGAATAAAAAGATGAAAGCGAAAAGATGTTCTTGGGTAACGAAACATTTTTGGTTGAATTCTGTCCAAAAACGCTGCACGCACCAGTGCTTGTAAATATCTGGAGTAGAAAAATATAAATAAAAACCATAGATAGCGTCTAAGCCTCATCTCTGTTTTGTGCATGAACTTGTCTATATATATATATATATATCGTTTTCCTGAAAGGAACTAAAGTTTCTGAAAATAAATGGTAGATATTTATTATTTTCAAACACTTTTCGAAATATTTGAAATAATATTTTTTCAAATATTTATTATTATTTTTAATTGCTTTAAATTACTCATATAAATGGGAGATGTTTATTATTTTCTAAAACAAGATTTTTAAAAATAAATTCGAGATATTTATTATATTATAAAATACGATTTTTGAAATAATAATTATCTACCATTTATTTATATGAATTTTAAATTTGATGAAAATTTCAAATATATAAAAACTTATAAAAATTTATAGAATAATATAAATTCCCTATGTTATTTTTTAAATTTACATCTTAAACATTATGCCACCAATTGCATATTAATATCGTATTTTCTCACATGTGTTCCCCCCTCGCGTGATTTTCCTCTAGTTTTTTCAGCATATGATTTAGAATTTTCTGATTCACAGTAATTGAAATAATGAATGTAAAATATATTGCACAAATCGGAAAATATTTTTTTAAATAAAAAGAAAATATTAATGGAACTGATTAAGCCTTTGAAATAATTAATATAATATTATTTGTGTGTCTTTATATGTGCTTTTTAATGTGCTAAGTTTATCATTTAATCCATCTCTTTAGAAGTAATAATATACCGCCTATATTTCCCCTTCCGGTTATCACGCGATAAAATTAAAAGAAAAAGGGGAGCAAATACGTGAGTAAATACGGTAATAGCACCTGTATTATAATTAAAACGTTCTTTCATTTTTTTTTAATTTTATTAATTTTTTTCCATTTTACTGCAATTTTTCGATAGACTTTACTCTCGAAATTAAGATATTTTCATGTTTTAGTTTTTATTACAAAATATAATCAAACCTAAACCTAATTCTATTTTATTGATTTTATTTCCATTTGATCATTATCAGATATTACAAATAAAACTCTTGCCAATCCATGAGGTGTAACTTTTATCTTTCTTTATCTTTTGTGTTGTATCCATAAAATATATTTGGTGAAACTAAAATATAGTACTTTTCAGCAAAATATGCGAGTCTCATGTCAAGAAAGGATGAATAAATTCAACGATTTCAAAGCGAGCAGTGGCAACACCGTAGGGAATAAAACATACTTTATCTCCAGCGCGCGAGACTGTTAGATATGCTGTTCTGAAATATTTTCAGCCCAAAGTATCGTTAGCGCAAATGCTCTCAAAACGTGTATATGTCTATAAATGAAAACAACGCCCGTTTGGTCGTAATGTAAATTCTGAAAACTTTCTTATTTTTATTATTTATTTTTATTTTACTTTTTTGGTGAGGTATTTTTACTAATACTTCTAAGGATGTTTCTGCTCTGTAAAGGAAAAAGACGTCTCCATAAATGCTTATAAATATTCTGTAAAACTAATGCCAAACTAAAGATGAAATTTTCTGAAATTTAAGGAGTTAAAAGTACGTTTTCCTTCTTTACTAAGCTTGCATAGTAAGGCCAGTTTGTAGAGCTTAGTGTTTTGGATCTATTGCGCATAGAAGCTGGAAAGGAAAATTCCATTCTCCCTTCTCCTCCTACTACGTTGTTGTAACTGCTTTCTTCACCGATATGCTTTTAACGGGTTTTTACAGCGTAGTTTCTGCTTCAGCGCCCGCTTTGTCGTCTAAAAATTTTCTCTTATCCTCTTGAATTTGTTTCAAAGCTCAGTTCCTCCCCCCCCATATTTGCTTTTATTGTAAAAGAATCTGACGGTGGCATCATTCTTTTTTTATTTTTCCTTAGTGTGCGGATAGATAACTCTAGGTATAACAATAGATAGAAAGAGAAAGTTACTTAAAATGCAAACTCCGGAAATAAATCTAATGTTAGAAGGACTGTGGTGAAATTTGCTTTAAAACAATTTTGAAGATTTATGTTATGATATGTATGTGGAAATGAATGAATTTCCAAGTTTTAATGAATTGTATGTATAAATTATGCAAATCAACTATTTAGCTATTCATTGTATTAACGTTTCGTTAAGAATTAAAATTTTATTCCTACTAATGAACTTGCATGTTAGTTATATTTAATCAGTATTTTATACATACTGTTTAAATCGATGGTTTAATTTTTTAAATAAATTATTATTAATTTTTTAAATAATGTTTCCTCAATTGTTAATTTTCTACATTATTCTGAATGAAAATTTATAACATCAAAACCTTAGATTTGAACGAGGATTTGTTTTTATTACACATACTGGTAAGTAAGATGTGTTCTTTGGCTCTTGAAAAATTACTATCTATTCAAGATTGCTTAAACATTTTCGATTAAATTCTTAGAATTAGAATTAAAACGCTAATACACTAAAAGCCATATTACGCAACTACCCGCTGTGGCAGACCGTTTTGGTCTTGTGTAGAGGTGGTCACCTTAAACTGGTGATATTTATTTTTTCTGTCAGAAATATTACTCGGATTCGAAAATGGTTTTCCAGGTAATAATAGCTTGAAAGTTTCAGTATGTTTTCTGTAATAATAGCTTGAAATTCCAGTATAATGAGCTAGCAAACTGCGGGACTATTTTATCTTAAATGTCTGCACCGTATATTTGGTGCAAATTTGCTTCCTTTTGTTATATTTGGCATGCCTTTTCAAATAAACTACATGAATAAAAATGTGCCCATCAAATATTTTTCAATTGTTTCTTTCGGCTGTGATTCTGTTCTGTATACAAGCATTTAGAGTCGCATCAATTATGCTGTTGTTACTTATGCTCACTTGTCTGGCAGTTAACATCAGCCCAAGCCCTCGTGGCAGGGAGCTGGAGATACGCCTGTGGTTGGCAACAGCCTTGAGCTCTTTATAAGGTGACAGTGCGATTTAGCTCAGTTCCGCACTCAATTTTGACGGAGAGCACCTATGGGAGTGGGGAGCGGGTCCAAGGGTCTCCCATCCATTTCCCCTTCCTCCAAACCACACGAGAAGACTTTCGGCTCCCCGCATATTTAGAGTGTCACCATGTCGCATCAACACTATAAATTTACGAACATCCATCCCTTCTCCGGGATTCGAACCCGGGCCCTTCGGCACCGCATCAGCGGTGCTAGCCGCTATACCGGTTGGGCGGCGCATTAGTTATACACACCCCTTTTCTTTTATACCATGCATCTAGTTTATTATCTTGTGCCATATTGCCGTTATTGAAATGATACTCAAAATCATATTAGCATTTTTAATGCTGTGAGTGGGTTTAAAGCGACATTTACGTATATTTGGATTTGTAAATTACCTGCCTGTCCTTATCCTCATTTTAAATCTAGGCAATCTGCAAAGGCATGTATAAAGTATTTTCTCAGCCTTTTAAAAGGCAACTGGGGATTAGAGGACCCAATCGCCAAATCCTGTTCGTAAAGAATCATCATCCTCCACCTTTTAGTTCGAGCGCCACTGTAGAGTCATTAAGCTATTTTTTGAAGCAAGAGACATGGTAAATGTACAATGCCCACGCCGGGACTTGAACCTGGACCTCTCGAACTCGAACCGAGTGTGCTACTGTTACATCTCGAAGACTTGCTGGAATTAGGGATAAAATACCTTATACATCCATATGATTATTTTCATTTAGATATTTTATGTTTCATTTGTTGAAATGGGCGTAGCCTGTAATGACTATAAGACCAACCTGTTTGGTTAGGCGGGTGGGGCTGCGCCCACTACTGATACTGATATCTTATACATCCAGTATCATCAGCATATTATTTTGTTCAGTAATATGTGAACAACAGTGCTGTCTGGATCACAAAGCGATTTCGATAGGTCATATGAAGGTCTCATCTCAAAGATGGCGTAGGTGGCAAATTCTAGGTTAGAATCTTCACTGGAAAAGTAGTGATTAACCTCAGAGCAAGGACCTAGGCGTTTTGCTTGCATAGTATCTTTGTAATAAAATTACGTTGACACCATTGACTGTAATTGGGAAAATGAAATTCACAAAGTTAAGATAAAGCATCCGCTGAACGGCTATGAAAAAAGAATCGCTATGGGTTTAGGAAAGGAGATGGATTTGGTGCCCCAATTGAGAGAAGACATGAATCCCGCACCCCCATAGAATGTTTGCGTTGAGAGAGAAGAAAATTCTCCGATACAAAAACGGCGCACGTAGGAATCGTAGTCGAAGAGAACCTATCCACGGAGCATGAAGATCCTGGGCTCGAATCACTTCCAGATTTCTTTATAGCTCAGATTTAAAGTAACTTGCTAGGAGTGGTATATTTCGTTATTATAATACCCTAAACAGTTTAAGTTGAAGAACTAAAGTTTAAGTTGAATTTGTCAACTGAAATTTGCAGAAATTCTTGAAAGGATTTGGAAAAAAAAAACCATTTTCAAAACACCATTCGTTATATGCGATTTTTATGTATATGGAAGCACGCTGTAACCTTAAAAAATTAATATCTTATCGAGAACAGGACGGAACTAGAACTTTCGTTTGTTATATTCAGTGGTTCGTTATAAACGGATTTGCTATAGCGGGGTTTGACTGCACTGCGAACAGTGCCAATATTAAACAGTTTAACGATGAATTGTACAGTACCTTTAAATTTTGTCCTTTCTTGAACATACAAAACTACGATATTGTATCATTTTAGCTTAATACCCAGGACCTCATAAAACAATGAAAATAAAGCATTACTGCATTTGTACTGCATGGATTCATTATGTTCAGTTTAAGAAAATGACAAAATAACAAAACTCACACTTCTATGTCAAAGCACTGCGTGAGCAATGAAATATAGTCCGAACTAAAACATGGATGTCTGTGCTTAACATTAGGCTGCTTTACTTAACTATATTACAGCCATTTATGGCTTAATATATTTTGAAACTTTTGAACTGTTTATTTTTAATTCCCCAAATTTGTTTTGGGCTGAGCATAACTGAAACTGCTTGTACTGAGGCAGCGAATACGAATTGTATGATTTTCTATACCTAAATTATAGTAGGTAGTTAAATTTTATAGCGATAAACTTTTTTACGAGACAAATACTTTTTAGTTAAGATTTATTGTTAAAAAGTGTCCAAAATACAACATTGTTTTAGCATGTGTGTTGGTATAAACTTTTACCAGTTCCCCATACCCAAAAACACTCAAGGCCAATAAACTATCGCCATACAAAATGGGCGCAGGCACGCCTGCCTCGCAGGCGATTAAACAGCACGGGGTTGAGAGGGAGAGAGCTGAGCGGCTAACCTTTTTCATTTTCGCCTATCGTTGCCATTTCCGAGCCATAAATTTTCCCAAAACGTGGTACGCGTTGGGACGAAGTCACTCCGCTGTCTGAAGGAGTTGAAGTGTTTATATGAGGGTTCGAAGGAAGTTTTTGTCAAGAACAAGAATTTATCTTCCGAAAAAGATAAAAGAGCCTGCGTTATGAAATCTTTGGGATTTCCCTCATTTCTCGACAAAATCCCCGAAAGGGAAATTCAAAAAATCTTTTTACTTCCAAACCGTTCCTTCTCCACCACTTTTCCTCAGTGGAATACTTGAAATGTTTTTTGTCTCTGGAAACCTCTGAATTATGTTTAATTCCAAATAATCACAGCGTGACATTAGCGTTCTATATCAAGTACACTAGTGATTTAATTGTCGGTGTCCGTTTGTAGGTAGCGGTATTTCGGTATTTCTCTTGTAGTGGCTACTCGTTTTTTACGTTCTAAATCTATTTATTTTTTAACTTGGAGACTTTTTGGATTTTTCAAGCTAGAGAACATAGTATATCAATTGTACCCTTAGTTTCAAACCTGATTGTTAGCTGAACTTGAGCACTTGAAACACGGGGGCTCTCACGGTAGAAGGAAATACCGTATTTGCCGGCGTATAAGATGCACTTTTTTTCGTTGAAAATAGGTCTGAAAAACAGCGTGCATCTTATACGCCGATACTGCGTCTTATACGTCGATACTTACTGCGTCGATACGTCGTTTGTGAATGGATCAAAGCTTTATGGTATGCTGTAAAAACAGAGAAATTCAAATCATTTAAGAAGTGTGACATTAGTAATGCACTGGATGGTACAGAGGACAATTTGTTGTATGAGGACTCCAATGCTGATTTAGAAGAGTTTTCAAGTGACTCTTCATTTAGCTCTGGAGATGGGTATCTGTGTTTTGACGGAGGTTAAAAGGTGTTCTTTCCCAGATAGACTGGGTATTTGCAGAAGTATTACTTTGTATTGCTTTATATTTAAAATACTATAAATTCATTATAATGATCATTAATGAAATTTTATCCTTCAAATAGGTGTACAGAAAAGGGAGTGCATTTTATAGTCCGGTGCGTCTTATACGCCGGCAAATACGGTAATTCTTTACATTCTACCCCATTCATTTCTTTCATAGAGAAGTCGCTCGAAACGTCCGTAGATTCAGACATCTGCAGGTCACCAGGACGCTTGTGTCCATTTTCTACGTGCTGCTTTTTCCGTTAGTGCATGGCTTGTAGGTTTCGGGAGTTGTTAAATGACAAGCCAATCATTCTTTTGAAGTGACTAAAGTAGCTCTCTTATTTGAATTCAACTTTTCCCTATGCTTTGTTTAGCATGTCAACATTTAGGTATGGATGCTCGTAGTTGTAATCCTGTCCTAAGGGGAAAACAGCACACAGTGGCTGAAACCACTGTGTGCTTCACAGATCCCCAAGAGATCACACAGATCCCCAAGAGAGAAGTGATCACTTCACTTAAGTAGGTTATTATTAATGCTGTAACATGCTATTTGGCAGGGCAAAAGAAAATCTATTCCAACAGAAGTTCATGCGAAAAACATATTTTGACATCTAAGGATGCGAAAGAGCCCCGTTTGAGGAAACTATTCTAGACACGTACTGATTCTTTCATCTTGTTGAGAAAAACTGTATTTGAGTATCTTACTATGCGTGCATAATATTGTGTTAATGTCTTTTTTAAATTTATTTGAGCTCAAAAACAAATATATAAAAGCCCTTTATATTAATATATCCTTAAAACTCAGTTTTGCTGTATACCATGTTCGTTTATAAGAAAATTTTCTTGTAATATTGGAGACCAGAAATTATCGCTTTCAGAAAGAGCAGCAGCCTATAAACTGACCAGATCAGAGGCAGAGGATGTACACCTTATCAAAAACTGAGAAGAATACCGATTTTACCCTTCATGCACTGCGCTCGTATCGATGTTGCTGAAAGGCTTAAAGCCATCAGCGGCAAATGTATTTTCGGTATTATTTTTCTGCAGATAATACTTCAGAAATTCTAGAAAAGGAAATAGTTGTAGCCTATTTCAAAAATAAGGAGGTGACGAGAAATCCAAATTAATCGTCATATGCTGATTTAAATGTTGATAAATATTAAAATATCAGACTTATTCAGCTTTTATGGAATCAAGAAATGAATTTAAAAAGATTATGAGTACAATTAACAAACATTTCATCTTGCTTTTTTTCTAAATCTATAAATTTAAAATTTGTTCAAATTTTTGCTGCAAAACGTTCAATGATAATTTAAAGCTTTGTAATCAAGATTTTATGGAATCAAGAAACAATTTTAAAAGATAATTAGGAATAGCACAATTAACAAATATTTCATCTTGCTTTTCTCTAAATATATAAATTTCAAGCTTTAAGATTTATTCAGATTTTACTACAGAATGTTCAATGATATTTGAAACTGAATTGCTTATCGGTATAAGGAAACGAATCATTTTAAAACGGATTTTATTTCTAAATAATTTGATTGGCAGCCTCTAAAGATGCGAATTCGTAAAATAACTTAAATAAAATGATGCTGTGCCAATATGTTTCTTTATCTCTGAATTAATAAATTATTATATATGTTGCTTCAAAAAGGTGGCATGACTGAATGTTGTTATCTGAACAATAAAGACTGATAGATATATCATGCCGACTTCAAACTATCGGACCAATTTTTGCCTGTACAATTACTTCCTCTGCATCCATATGAGTTACGAGGAAACACCAACATACAGGTGTCTTTCGGGGAATGCCACTAATAGAAGTGACCTTATTTTCTTTTAATAGGGATGAATATTAATTCATATAATTTTACAGCAAATTATGCAAAGTTTTTATAATAATCTATTCCTATAATAGTCTTAAATTACACAATTATAATGCTTAAAAATCATTTAAGTTTTACCTGTGGAAATGCAATATTTTCATGATGGAATTATCGCATGAAGTAGTTTTATTGTAACTAAGAAATATATTGGATAATAAAACTTTTTCAATAACTTTTATCAAAAAGAGAGATAGAGAGAGTAATCTCTACATATAATAAAAGAAAGAGTCTGTGGGTCTTTCGTTCGTGTTGCGCGTATGCTAATAGACCCAGGACTACGAAATTTGGTATATAGGTGCATCTAGACAAGAGTAACTTGTCTAGAGACACTTGGAAGCGATTTTTTCAAAATTCGAATCAGATATTTTTTTAATTTTATCTTTTCGATTTTATCGCATCATTTTGAATAGTTTCATTCTTTTAGAAATGGGGTTTTGGCAACAGTTCTTTCAGTTGTATACTGGACTGCTGACTGTTGAAAATTTCTACTGTTCCCACATAAAAAAATGAGGGCGATAATTCTGTGCATTTTTTTAATTTAATGTTTCTCTTGGATACCGGACGTTTGTTGAGAGAAGGCAACGGGAAGTTGGTTAATTTATTTATTAGGATACTTAATAATTGTATTAAAGGATGTTGCTTATTTTATTGTAATTTTGTTATATCTAATACTTTTTTTTAAATTTGTGTTTTTTAGCCCAAAGGGGCTTTGTCCCTGAAGGACTATTGTTTTCGTTTTGCGATTTTGCGTTGAATCACTATGAACGGAGAATCACTTTTCAAACTGTTGCCACCAAATGTTGCAAACTGATGCATTATATTTGAAGAAATTAAATAATGAGAAATCTGCATAAATGTATGTATATTTCTCGCATTGTGATAAAACAAAGGTACTTTAGAATCATTGAATTTTGAATGACGTAATCCTCCTATGAATATGGGCATGTGGAAGACCAAATTTGAAGTTTGGAATTTGTTATATTTTCGATTTCATATTTTATAAAACTTTAACGAATTTTTGAGTAATAAAATCAACAATTTAAAAGCGAGCAATGGCAGCACTCTACGGGGCAGAACAAACCTTTTTATCTCCAGCGCACGGAACTGTGTATGGGAAATTCTAAAGATATGCTCATTTTAAAATTATTTTGCGCCATTGCTATAAAACTGAATTTTATGGTTAAATTCAAATTTAATAAATAAAGGTAACACACAAAACATTAAAAAAACGCCCCTTTGGACGTAATTTAAAATCTGAAACCTTTCAGATTTTTGTTAACTTAATGTAATATTGTAACAATTTTTTTTTTTTTTTTTTTTTTTTTGGATGAAGTTGTGCAGAGTAAAATTCTCCGCAGCTTTTAAATTTAACTTTGGTGTTCCCTTCAGGCATTTTTCCGGTACATTTAAAAGCCAGACGAAGGCTGGCCGTGTAGCTGCTAGTTAATAATATTGACTGAAATAACTTTCCCCATTCATGTTGACAATTAAAGCGAAATAGTAATCCGAATGTCCGAAATTCATCCGAATTTATGGTTAATTACTGGCTTTGAAATAAGAAAACAATCCTGAGTGCATTTGGAATAATGCATATCACCATAGTTTTCTCACTCTTGTTTCATGTTCATTTTAATTTTTAACGTTTTTGACATTATGTACCACAGTAAATATGCAGCCATTACTGTGTATACGTATCGTGTTCGGTTGTCTTAAAACTACGTGCTTTGTTCGAAGTTTCTCTTATTTTCCCAGTAATTTTGTTAAATAATTGTACGTCTCTATAGGAATAATTCATTTATGAAATAACTTTAAATAAGTTTCAAACTTTTAGCAGTCAAAGTTTTACTTAATGATCACATGCCTACCTCTGAAATCAAATTTCTTCTTATATTAGTATATTTTATTTGATATGCTAGAAAATAATCCTTACATATTCCTTCTTAACGTCAAAAATATTCTTTATATCTTCTGATCAAAGTAACAGTCCATCTTGCTTCTGATTTGTGACTCTCCTGATTGGTCGTCCAAAGCGTGAGGGGGATGGAGAATGGGGGATTGGGTAATATTTCTCTCTACGAACTGTCTGCTTCATCTGCGATACAACTTTTCTTAGCAACTCTACCGTGTCAGAGACGTATAAAATCATCGTAAAAAGGTCATAAAGTTCTCCTAAACAGTTTTCCCGGCTGTCTATATTTTTTGCTCCGTCCGCGCTTTTATGAAATATAATAAAACATTTATCTTTTATATGTATTTGGGAACTTTTCAAGTACGTGTGGTGCAGCGACAAAATATAATTCATTGGATATACTTTGCAAATGTTTTTAAACCCTTTATTAATTTCAATTTCTTAAATTTATTGCTTATCATTTTAATTCCAAAGTTTTTTTCCGTATTCGTAGAAAACGTAAGCATTTGAATTTATAAAGATAAGTTTCATGGTTTTGTCTTCTCCTTAATTTTCGAACAAAATACATATGTTGCGTACATTGCTTTTCTAAACTGCATTCTAACATTCACGTATGAGTTTATATTTGTGTTTCTCTTGGTTTATATTTGTATGAGTTTATATTTGTGTCGCACGTATGAGTTTATATTTATGTCTCACGTATGAGTTTATATTTGTGTCTCTCTTAACGATGCTAGCCAACTCTTGCGGGAGAAAATACCTTATACACCAGTATGGGCTTTCACCCAGTTCATTTCCACTTCATGTATTTTCTCAACTGTTACAAGAACATCTTTTATATATGAGACCAAAATATTGGTATTATCAACATCTGTTAGTGCTTCCAAACCAGAAGTTAAGTGTAACTGCAGCTGTAAATTATTAATATATCAAATATATTTTAGTAAGTATGTTATTTTAAAATATAGCAGTTTACTACAATGGTAAGCTACATGCCTTCGTAATATCGAAATATAAATTTAATGTATTTATTGCTGGCATCTCTGGCAATAACTCTTGATATTTTTTACTCTATTAAAACTGGAATAACATTCTTAACAATATTAATGCCGTCAAAAAGAACGTTCATATCATTTAACGCTTCCTAGAAAGAAAGTAATGCTAATGCACGTATTTTATAGTATTGTTACACTTCAGATCTCATTTTGTAACTCGTCCCTCATAAATTCTAAAAGGCACTTTTTTCGTTCGTTGCTAATCCATCTGAATTATTGATTTAAACATCAAAATATTTTAAATATGAGTGTTTTACTTTGAAACTTTAATCTAAGTACATCAAACTTTTTATAGTATTTTAGCTTGTGCGTGTCCCGCTCATCAGCGTTCTATATTTCTTTAATAGCGTGGATTTCCATGGCGCGAAAATGTATGCAAATAGGCCTAGCGTTATTCTTTGCTTGTCAGAACAGCTGACGGCGTATAAAATATCATCAGAATAATGTTCTCTGCTTATTTCCAATTTTTTATCTTGCCAATAAATAAAATATATTAAATAGGGCTTGAGGGAATGCTAAATAAAAGGAAAAAATAATATTAGCAGCGAATAATCTTATTAAAAACGGAGCATTAGCGATAGCTTAGGAGAGATAATTATTAGTTATTTTAATCAATATTTTGTTATGAAACCGGAAACTTCTAAGCCGGGATTCGAATTATGAACCTTGTCATTCGCAGTCGAATACATTCACCACTGCGCTACCGAAGCCTATACCAACTCCTTTTAATATTTATTTAAACAGTAATTAAATTAAATTAATTTATTTAAATAGATTTGAAGCTTAAAATTTTGCGCTAAAGTTGTGGACATGGTATTAGAATTTTGTAAAAATGAAATCGTTTGTGGCACATTCCAGAATGGATTCAGTATATAGCTTTTACACTAGCATTTTGCAATGATATTACTGCTTGTCCAGTTCCAAAGATGAGAATTGATATTCTTTTTAATAAATGAATGAAATTATATATGAATTTGTGGAATTTATTTTATGAACTGAAACGCTCTGATAGACTAAGAGAATAAAATTCATGAAACTGATAATTTTTACCTGTGGCAAAACTAAATAGTAGTCTTTTGAAAAACTTTAAAAAACTCAATATTAGACATGGTGAAAACACCTGTATTCTTTGACATCCTTATACGAAGTAAAAAAAATATAGTAATCGCTAAAAATTTCGGGTATGATATTTCAACCGCTCTCAAAACCATTCAAACTATGTTTTTGGCCTGACATCTATCTGCACTTACGGACAGATTAAAGGACTGTTTTGGCCAAATCGAATTGTAAAATGGTTTTAAAATGGATTCAGTAGAGATCCATTGTCATGGCAATTTGTACGGGATCATTACCCACTCTATTACCTAGCTTGGTGAACTTAGTTTTGGTATTCTTATATGTTGGTAAGTTGTGCATTTTTTGCTTTAAAATTGACTGAATTATGTGGTTTTTATGTCCCGGTTAAGTATTTTATGTCTTTAATTAATCTGCATGCAATAGTTGTAGAATTATCAACAATTTAAAAGTGTAAGTGGCGAGTTAAGCCTAACCGACCGCCATTAGTTTACATTTGAAGTGGAATAGTGAAATAAGTCAGTTTCTGCACCTTCAATGTCTTTTGCCCGAGTGGGGCGAAAAGAAAACTTTCTGAGAACTGAATTCATTGAATGAGAAATATATCTCTATTGAAATAAGTTTAAAGGCAATGCAACAAAAACTGTGTATAATTTAATAGGGAGGTCATACAGAGAAGTCATGTGGTGTCCACACCAGCTTTTTTCATTTTCATAGAAAAAAATGGCAGTAATAAAATGTTGGAGCATGACAGTAAAAAATTGTTGACAGTCATACGGCATCTTTAACATATTTCTCAAACTGAATCGGTATCATGGTTATAGTTAAACCGCGCTGGCCGCGACCATGCGTTCAAATATGCATACGCCATTCGAACCGATTTATTGACGAAATAATGTGGGTGAGAAAAGAATCATGCAGTAGGAATTTTTTCTTGCTTATCGTATTTTTTCCTTGTTTAATTTCACTGCATTCAAAGAGCACAGATTTAAGAAGGCAGAAAATTACTTTTAATTAATCTAAGATAATATGCTGATCATCATTTGCAATTAACTGTTTGATTACATTGTGTTTAGTTTTGTGTATTTATATATTTATTTTATGTATGAGTGTTTTCAAAGTTTAATTTTGCTATATTTACAAATTTTTATAATAAAATATAATAAATAACTCTTACTGTATAATAATAATTATGCTTTTTAATTATTATATTTTATTGAATAATTTTCATTACAATTATTTAATAATTATTATAACTGATTATAATAATTTTACGGTCATAAATAATTATTATAATAACGCTATAATTAATAATTATTATATGCATTTTTAATCTTTGAACTAAAATATATGTACATTAATATACGCCGAAAAAAGAAATTTCTTAATAATTATATATTGCTACTAAATGTACAGGCGCGGTGAGTTAGCTTCCCCGCAAAGCAGTTTTAGGATTGCCATAAAATGTCAAGGAAAACCATGGTTGCCACGTTTGGCGAGAAATTGCCCATTTGACATTTGGTGACAAAATTGGCGATATACCATGGACGGATGGAGAACCTTCTGGAACGAATTCTTACCGGTTTAGCACAGAATGTTCTCGAACACAAGCCGAAAGTTATGTAAACCCTGCTGGTCCGCAGTCAGTGTCTCAGAGTGTGCCTCGTCGAGAGTGCGAGAGTCAGTATCGAGTTGGTGTCTCGTCTAGCGAGTCCATCCCTGCGTAGTCGATCGAGTTGACAGCCGGGCAGCAAGTGCCGAGTGGGTCGTAGAGTTCACCGAAGGAGTCTGTTAGTGTATCGCGGTTAGTGCGTCGTAGAGAGAGCGGGTTGAGCTCCGGGAACGACTGAACCGAAGAGTCGGGAGCTGTGCTCTGATTGTCTTCGAGTGCATCGCGAGTTGTAGCGTGGAGAGTCCCGAGAGTACGGGGAGTTCCGAGAACGACCAAGCATAGTCGGGAGCTGTACTCTAGTGCTTTGCCGTGAAGCTGTCTCCACCGTGATAGCCTGTTAACCTGGAGGCTGTGTCGCTGATCGTGTCAGCGTGTTTATAGTAGATCTTCGACGACTGTAAAAAGTGTTACTGGAGCTATCCTGATTAATATTTGCTGAATAAAGTGTGTTTCTATACTTCATCAAGTGTCGTCGTTATTCACTCCAAATCTGCAAACCCCGTATGAACGTAAAGGAAGAAAATAACACAACAACTGGTGTCAGAAAAGAAAAAAGCGCAACAATATTTATTATTATGTATTTCTTAATTATAATAACTATACAGTAATAAATTATCATTATAGTTAATAACTATAGTAAATTATTATTATAGTTGTTTAATGAATTATAATAAGTAATTACTGTATTTTTGACTTTTTTGGTCTAAAATCTATATGCATTATTGTACATAATTGAAGAGGGGAGGGAGCCAGATTTATTTTAGAAAAAAAGAAGGAAAATAATTCTTGCGTAAAGGATCACAGTATTGATAAATGTCACGTTAAATCAGCTACGATCAGTGAAAAACCGCTCCTATGGGTATAGATATCAGTTGACTTTCCTTTTTGTTAACTACAGAAAAAACATTTCTGCTAAAAAATATAGTTCCATTAATTGTAGGGATAATATATTTAAAAATAAGCAATAAAATATGGACTGTTTATGTAAAATTCAAATGTAAATGAACATTTTTGGTTTCCAGTGTTGCGTATCTGTGTGAATCTTTGTGTTTTATTGCTGTGAATGTAAAGAAGACTACTGAAGACATGATCACTGTTTGACACATGACTTACTCTCCTTCGTCAGAAGCAAAAACTTTTGTGACCTCTTCACCCTCCGGCACGGAATTAACACCCCTTTTGGACGATCTTAAGTTTTTGGAAAAATGCCAGTCAAGGTTGCGTTTGACACGGTCGAACTACATCAGTGCAGTATAGCGAATCAGTCTGCTTTATAATAATATAATATGTTTCGCTACCGGCCAGACTGTAAATAATATACCCCTCGATAGAACAGCGGATTCCAGGTGACATAATTATTAATAAATAGTTATTATGATTATTAGTATTCCTCGAACATGTTACCATAAAAAAACGATAAGAAACAAAGTCATAGTTCTAACAGTCATCTAAATTAAGTGTAAAGAAAATGTTGAGAGTATTCTAAGATTTATAGAATATGCTGCCCACAGTCTAAGCAAACAGATGGTGAAACGATGCTTATCAACGGATTTGATGCAGTTTTAACGAAATATACCTTTCTTAGTAACCTAATATTGGTTATTAATTCTTCTCATATGTTAAGAGTTTTTATTTTAATCGTTTATTTTAGAAAAGAAAATGAAATAAAATTTTTGACAGTAATTTTTATCCTTTAATCTTGTTATGGACCCAAGTTTTCAAAACTGTTTACACTTAAAAGAGTTTTCTTCCTTTATTTAAGTTATAATTTTAAGCAATTAGTCGCCAAAAATGGCAGCTGTCCCAAGAACGGTTGCTTATCCTTTTTTTGTACTGTCTTAATTGGATCCTCGATGTCTTGAAGGCGTGGTAGTGAAGGGATGGCAATTTGTGTTTTATGCTAATTAGTTACCTAATAAGCTTTTGTTACGATTACATTGTAGGCGCCCCAAAAGCCCCTTAATATACCGTCAAAAAAGTGTCATTTTTATTTTTCGATTCTCGGGTAACATAATAAAATTTTATTACTTCCACCGTAATTCATATTTATTGGAAACTGCTATGTCATTTTCCCCTGTCTTCTTACTTATTCATTGGGCACTTTGCCAAAAAAAATTTACAGTGACAAGGCGCATTGTTTTCCGTTGGTCGGTTTTTACTTTTTAGATGCCATTTATTCATCGGATACGCTACGATTCGGGAGTCAGTTATGGCTATTATATAATTAGTTACTGCACCTTTATTTGTATTACTTTATTTATTTACTTGTAGTATTTTAAGTAATGCGTTTAAATGAAAATCGTATCAAATCCTGAAAAAAGTCTGTATTTCTGAATTTTTTGTTTAATAAGATTAAATAAAATTCGCCAAATTAAAAACATTATAAGGTATTTCCCCCCTCCTTCCCGCATGCCTTCGTGGTGTAATGGTTAGTTCACTAGACGCCTGTTAGAAAGGTCTAGGTTCGAGTCCCGGCGAGGGCATTGCTCATTTTTATGACTTCTGTTTCCAAAATAACCTAATAACTCTACATTGGGAATAACCTAATACTCTACTCGGGCAGTGGTGCCCGAACTAAAAGATGGTGAATGATGGTTCTTCACCACCAAGATTTGGCGATTGGGTCTCCTAATCCCCAGTCGCCCTTTAAAAGGGGGAGTATATAAGGTATTTTCTCCCTTTTTTTCGCATGTCTTCGTGGTGTAGTGGTAGCACACTCGTGCGTATTCGAGAAGTTCGAATCCTGGCTAGGGTATCGGTTATTTTTCATGTGTCCTGCTTCAGAAATAACCTAATGACTTTGTGGGGTTCAGCCTTTTATCTGACAGCCAAGTGTCTAGGAACCTCGTGAACAGGTAAACGAATATTCGCTTTAGTTCAGAAACAGCTATGTAAAACTCAATAAGGCTTAATTACCCTTTATTTCTCAAAATAAGAATTTCACAGATGGTCCCTTTCTCAGGACGTACCACTTTTTTCAAATAGAAATTTTTTCAAACAGTTCAAAAATCAACCTAAGTCAGATAAGTGGGAACAATTTATAACTCAGAATGCACAAAATTTATATCATTATCTAATCGTTGCCACATGTTCTATTCAAATACTATAAAAGAAATTAAACAAACAAACAAGAAAGGAAGAAACAGTTTTTCAAAGACGATTCAGTATTTCTCATTCAATTAAGGCAAGCATACATAAAAACTCAAAAATCTATATTAAAAATTACGAAGTAAATCTTAAACACTTATTTCCTCGAATAAATTCCAGAATGGATTAAGCAAGATTTAATTCGCAATAATAAAAGAAGGCATTTTCTTTGTTATTGCGTAGCTTAGTTTCTCTAGATTGGCAACAAATCCACTATTCTGCCAAGTTTCAGATGTAAATAAATATGGCGGCCATGGTAAAATAATTAGGCTTATTCGCAGTTAAACAAATTTTAAATTGTTGATAATTCTACAAATATTTCTTGCAGATTTACTAGAGGCATAAAAACCTTAGCCGGAAGATAAGAAGAACATAATTCAATCATTTTTAAAGCAAAAAATGCACAATTTATAAGCACATAAGAATAAGGAAACTGAGATTGCTGAGCCGAGTAACAGAGTGTATATATATATATATATATATATATAATACTTTTGGTGATGCCGATTGCGACCAAAATATAAGATGCATATCTACATGTTATAACAGTCCTATATACAAAATTTCAATGTTCTGAGGCCCAATATAAATTTCGGTGCATTCACAACTAGCTGTGAATTGCACGAATTTTACCTTCATTAAGACTTACGTCCGTCCGCTTAATTTTTGGTTTACTCTTTTCCATCTCGCAAGCCCGTAAATAACAGACAGCGTGGCGCTCTGTTTCGAGTTACTCCCTTCTCCAAACGAACTCGCTTTCAATTTAATAAACCAAATTACTCCTCCGAGAATCTCTTCGTCATGTGGCCAAGATCCATGAAATGAACTTCCTAAGTTTTGGCTGGTAGAAAAGCGAAAATTTTTTACTTTATTTTACCTTTATATTTTCTGTGCTATCTAATAGTGTCTGGATTCGTTTTAATCATTCGGTCGCTTCAAAGGATTTTAAAGATGCGAACATAAAGAGGGCTTAATAGTTTTGATTTAGTGCTTTGGGGGGAGGAATCATTTCATTCCCTTTTTTAAAATAGGATTTTTATGTGCTTTTCGTTTAGTCCTGACTCGAAATATCACCGTTCCCTAATGATGGTATGGTAAAAATTATTTTGTTAATTATCTATCGTTTATGAGAATGGCAAGTTTTTAGCTTACTGCTTCTTTAGGAATGTGTTAAAATAAGGCTTAGTTTTTCTTAATTTTGTGTGTTCGTTTATGTTTTTCTAAATTTATTTAAAACGCAGTTAGTGTTTCGGAATATTCAAGTTATGAATTATCCGTAATAACTTTCTTACACACATTATTCGTGTGCTCACCAGCGGCCAAGCGGCAAAGTAGCTGAATACTGGTAGTTTGACCTGTGTTCGAAACTAGCTGGCTGTTTGGGCGTTTTCGTGGTTTTCTCCTGGTGCTCTCATGTATTTTTCGTTTTCTTATATAAGTTTTATGTATTGAATGTAATGTGTGTGTTTAACTAATGTTTATATATGTTTTATGCTATTTAATGTCCTATTGTGTGTACTTTGTATCGTGTACTGTTATGTTTTGTATATTGTGTGTGGAACTGTGTTTACTCTATGTATATTTATTTGTCATGTATTTCAAATGTGTATGCTTTAGCTGCATGTATGACTTACCATTAAGATGCCAAATCTTATGTCTACCAAGTATCCATTGTACACTTAAGACGCCCCTGTTTGGCCACGTGAACAAACTCATTTTAATATTTCAATAAACTCCCGGGGCGGGCCTCTTGCGGCTCCAGGAAGTTGTTGCCTTTAGGTAGGCGAGGGCGTGGGACACATGCCTGTTTACCTCTGTTAAACATCAGGCGTCCCCGTCCTCCGTCACCTGTATAACATGGATACGATCCACTTCCTTTCACAAAGGCATGCCTTCGCTCAGTTCAGCCCCTACTTTTGATGGAAAAACGGCTCTTAGGGTCTCCGGCCCCTCTTCCCCTACTACCAACCTCTCGAGAGGACGTTTGGCTCGCCACATACTTAAACGTGCCCCCATGCCACATGAACACTATATATTTACAAACATCCGTGCTTTCTCCGGGATTCGAACTTGGGCCCTTTGGTACCGCAGGGTACCTTTCTAGGCTGCTAATAGTTATTTTATGCGCAATAGGCATTTCTTCTTTCTCTTTCCTTTGGCGTATTTTCATCACAGCCCAACTCAAAAGGTACATGAAGTGCCAACAGCAAAAAGAGCATATACGTTATTTTGCTATGGGGTCGATGTTATAATGCTTTTATATACGTATATTAGTGTGTTTGATGCTTTGGTAAAACGTTAGGTTACGACTTTAACATAATAATTCTTTTATACTCATTTATGGATTTCACTCTCTTTTGGCTTATTGTAAAACGTAAAAAATCAGCTTGAAGTTAAAACAGTAGAATTTTCAAGTTCGTGATTTTGGCTTAGTGCATCACGCTTGTATACATCAATAGACGCAACAGACGCTAGTATCTTTTCATTTAGTATGACGTTCAGTACCGCATCAACCATTAAGGAGAAAAAACCCCGGTGTCTGTAACTGTTATCAGTTCGTGTTGATCAACGATATTCTCCGTTTACGAAGAGTCTCCCTACTACCCTGTAAAATATCAGATTGCGCTGTATATACCGATGACAGTTCTCTTCAAGAAAACCAGAAGAAAATGTGGTCCCAGATTCATATTTATTTTTGCCTAGTTCTTGTGGTGAGTATCATGACTGCAGTGTTGAGAGATTGGCAGCCTCATTATCTGCTCTTGTCTCTGTTCTGGCGTGAGTGGATAGTGAAAGACACAAGCACTCATGGCTTGCCACACGATAAAATTTGTGACAAACAATTACGGTTACGATTTATTTCTTTGATGTGCACTGGCGCCAGAAAAATATTTAACTGAGGTGATTAAATACTTGAAACGTATTATCTTAAATCAGGAACGAATGGAAAGTTGTAAAATTTATTTAAAAGTGTTTAAATGTCGCTTATTGTTTGTTTCTTTTTAGTTACAAGAAAACTATTGCATCGGACTACTGGATCTCGAACCAGATTATACAGAATAAAATTAAGTCGTAGGAATGTTGTATTTTTACTTCCTTCTCCGAAATAAAGAAAGTATTGTAATCACGAAAAATTTCGGATATCATATTTCAACGAAAATATCCATTTTGACCCCCCCCCCCGCGAATTCATTTGAACGATGTTTTTGTGTGACCCAAGTAACTGACAAAATGAAGGGCTGTTTTTCCCAAAAAGAGTTGTAAAATAGGTTTCAAGTGGATTCAGAAGAGAATTTAATTCTGTACGTACATATGCATATATCTCGCATAACTCAAGGACGAGTAGCCGTAGAACTTCGAAATTTTGTATATGGGACTGCTATAAAATGTAGTTGTGCACCTCCCGTTTTCGTTGCGATCGGCTGCGCCAGTCGTATATAAATTTTTCAAAACGTTTTTTAAAATGTTTCCAAAATTGTTTCTTCTAAGTATTACTTAAAAATTACGAATTTGTGGACTGTAATTTATGTAGACTTCAAATTGTAATTCTTAGTATTATTTATTTGCTTTCTTAATTTTACTTTGTAAAATAGGAATTATAATAGGAGTATTACCGTTTCATTCTTATGATTATACATATATAGTTCTACTCTGTTACTTTGCATGGTGAGCTTAGTTTTTTTTTTTTTTTTTTCTTCCATTCTTATATGTTGGTAAATTGTGCATTCTTTGCTTAAAAGTGATTGAATTATGTAGTTCGTATGTTCCGGTTAAGGTTGTTATGGCTTCAGTTAATTGAATGCAATAGTTGTAGAATTATCAACAGTTTAAAAGTTGTTTAAGTGCTACTAAACCTAACGAAGCGTCCATTTGTTTACATTTTAAACTCTTAGTAGAACAGTGAATTAAGTCAATTTCTGCGCCAACTTCAGTGTCCTTTTGTTGAGCGGAACCAGAAGTAAACTTTCAATTTTGTGCCCCGAAATATCTGTTTTCTTCTTGCCCGATGGCCTTAGAATCTGATTCGAATTTTAAAATTGATTTTTTAATTGTTTTTAACTTTATTTGATGTTTTATGTTTTTCTGCGTTTTACAGTTTTGGATTTTTATGTATTTTTACCTTGCTGCGAAGTGAGAACTGAATTAATTGAATGAGAAATATCTCTAACGAATTTCAAGGGAATCAGTTTAAATGAAATGTAGCAAAATAATGCGTATAATTTAATGCTTTTATGTACGTATAAAAATGCGTATAATTTAATGCTTTCATATACGTATAATTTGACGAGGAAGTCATGTAGTGTTCCAGATTTTTTTCTTTTAACTATGGCAATTAATTTACAGAATTCATTTGTCGTACCCTCAAAATATGACATTTTAACTAATAAATTAATATCTATAAATGTTATCATTTTATTTTAGTCCATCTAATTAATAATAATTATGATTTTTTTTCATTCTTTATTAAATTTTTTTTCATTCTTTATTAAATTTTTAATATTTGTATTAATTCAGAAAGATAAGAGTATTAATTAATTCTGCAAATACATTTCAATTATCTTTTCCTATGCTTTTTTTTTTACCTTTCTTTTTTGCGGAAGCTAAAGGTCACTGGGAAAAAATTTATATATATTTTTTTTTGTTTACTTTAATTCATCTGGAAACAAACAAAGGAAAAGAAGTAGTTTAATTTGTTATCGTATTCCTCGCTTGTTTCTTTATTGTGCTGGGCTTTTGTTCGGGAATAAGATCGTATCCCTTTATAACTCTTTCCCATCACTGTATTTTCTGAAGTAACGTTATTTTTTAAATACTTTCTGTTTCCCTTCATTCTCCTAGGGTTTTTGAAAAAACATCAAAGCCTTTTTCTGTTATTAAAATTCTTTCTACTAATTTATCCGACAGGGAGCCTTCTATATTTTTCTATTATTTTATTCCCCCCTTTCTTTATTTATCCTTCAGCCCAGAATTAATCATTCTTCCTCAAAGCAAACTGCGTATTTCTTTATTACACTTTTTTATTTTTCGTGGGGCAAGCCCCTCAGCTGACTTAATTAACGTTATGACGTTTCCTTGGTAGAGATAGCCTCTCATAATTTCTTAAAGAATTCAAATTCCTAATTTACCTGATTCTGTAAGTCTTTATTTGAGCTTAGTTTGTATCCAGGTTAATTAGATTTCAACTAGTACGTACAGAACTGAAATATTTAAATTTTAACCACGTAAAAACTAGGATTAGGGCCATTAGGATTTAACGCTCCATTCTGAATCATAGAGTAATATAACACTTAGTCGCCAGAAGGTTTAAACAAACTTTTTATTATTTCCTAAGTCTAAAAAATTTATCTTTTACACCGTAATAACAGAAGGTCACCTCTCAAAGCTGTGCCTAGGTATTTTTCTACCTGAGCCAAAGCGGTAATTATATCTGTATACGTCCAGATTCAAACAAAGTAATCATATAAAATCATACTCTGTTTCTTATAATATTATGAATTTTGTATATTTTTAAATAATTTTAGTGAAATTGTCATATCTCTTGTACAGTGTAACATGAAATGCCTCAAAAAAAGGGGGGGAAGAAGAAGAGCTTGGCCTGAAAAGTAATGTTATACATTTAATACTGAGGTGAACGGCTGTCTCACTAATTGAGGCGATAGGACCAAGCTGGCGATGGTTTTGGCGACTAATTTTTGTCGCCAAATTTAACGAGAAGTGGCCCCAAAAGTTGATAAATTTATTGACCATTTGGTGATATTTTTGACTGATCCCTGTATAATTGCAACTGGTCTGCTCAATATACATAACTGTAAAACTGCATAAACTAAAAATAAAAAGCTTGATGTGGACATCGCATGACTTGTACGGCCTATTAAATTATAAATATTTTTTGCTGCGTTTCACTGAAACTTAGTTTCTCGAATTTCGTTAGAGATATATTTCTCATTCAATTAATTCAGTTCTTTCTCCGCGGCAAGGCAAATACACACAAAAACAGAAAACCTCGTTGAAAATTGTAAAATACAGAAAAACATAAAACTCCAAATACAGTTAGACACAGTTAATATTTTTTACAATTAAAGTTAGAGTTACTACTACGGAACAACTACGGAAAAGCAAGCAATTTGACCATCGGGCAGAAAGACGCATTTTTCGGCGCACAAAACTGAAGGTTTAATTTGGTCCCACTCGGCAAAAAGGCACTTAAGTTGGTGCAGAAACTGACTTAATTCACTATTCTACTAAGAATTTCCACTGTAAACAAATGACATCTTCGTTACCCTTAGTAGCACTTAATCAGCTTTTAAATTCTTGATAATTTTACAATTGTTGCATGCAGATTTAACTAAAGGCAGGAAACCTGAACCGGAACATAAGAACAATATAATTTAATCACTTTTAAAGCAAAACACGCACAATTTAACAACATTTGACAATAAAAACACTGAGTTCACTGAGCTAGGTAACAGAGTGGTAACAGTATATATATAAATATATATGCTTACGGTTGGGGCGGTCGAATGCAACTAAAATGAGAGGGGCAGTTACATGCTATAGCAGTCCCATATTCAAAATTTCAAAGTTTTGAGGGTTTTCATTTTTGAGTTATGCGAGATATATACTTACGTATGTACGTACGTACAGACGTCACGAAAAACTCTCTTCTGAATGCATTTTAAAGCCATTTTGCAATCCATTTTGTAAAAAAGAGTCCTTTATCTTACGCTCAGGTGCAGATGTCACGCAAAAACATCGTTCAAATGGATTCGAGAGCGGTCAAAATGGATATTTTCGTTAAAATATGATACCCGAAATTGTTCGCGATTACAGTACTTTTTACAGGGAAGTAGAAAAATAATTAATAAAAGATATATCAGTTTTGCTTTTGTAGCAAAAATTCTTGAAAAGCTATAGGCATTACGTTAGAACTTGGTTCTTTTCTGCCTAAAACTAACCCTCACACATTAAATGAGGCTATCAGTTGTCGTTTGCTGGGTCGGAGGTCTTTCTTGATAAGAGAGCACGGGAGTCATAAATTCCAAAGTTGTAATTCTGGTGTTTAAGTTTACGACATACTGTACTGATTTCTGCGACAGGAAGTCATTGATTAATCAGGTTTTCAGTCAACTATCAAATACCAGCAGCAGTAATTTTCTTCTTTATAGTCGGGTTTGCTTCGTAAAATTTCTTGGTGACTATCTCGACGGGAAATAAAGCTGGTTTCGCAAGCGTTTTCAGTGATAACCAGCTGGATGGATTAAAGGAAAACGCAGCGCATTCCTAAACTCAAAATTCTCGATTTCAAAATATTCTGAGACAAAATACGCTGCGAATTCTTTAAATTATAAATTAAGAGTAACACATACACTTATAAAGGTATTTTTTCCGCATGCCTTCGTGGTGTGCCCACCAGCGGCCGAGCGGTAAAGTCGCTGAACACTGGTAGTTCGGTCCGAGGTTCGAATCCCGCGGCTGGCTGCATGGGCGTTTTCGTGATTTTCCCCTTGTGTAACGTGTATACGAGCCAGTTCCCAGAGAAAGTCCTCCACGAAGGCATCCCTCCTCTTAGGCAGATAGCCCTAGTGTGCTTTGCCAAAATTAAATAAACCAGCCTTCGTGGTGTAATTGAAAGCATACTCGACGCGTATTCGAGAGGTTCAGGGTTCGATTCCCAACGAGAGCACTACATATTTTTCACGTTTCCTGCATCAAAACACCTAATGACAATACACACTCATTCAAAAAGTATGAAGTTTTAATTCTAACATTATCTGGATCTCCCTTATGTGAAGCTCAAATGACATCGGCCCATCAGTGGCCGAGTGGTTAAGACCGCTGAATATCGGAAGTTCGCCCAGAGTTCGATTCAGGGAAACGGAATGACTGCATTGTTGGTTTTATGTAACAGTAATTTGAATAAGAACCAGTTTCGTATTCGTATTCTCAAAGTATCTTCACAAAGCACATAGTCGTTGTGTGCTTTGCCATCTTCCAGGAACCCAAACCCGATAACATGAATATCTTACTTGTTTTAAAATGTTTTCTTATTAATTCGCATAGCATAAAATTATAAAATTTTTTATGGTCGGGAGCTTTATTTAACAGCCATTAGCCTTGCGCGACTAAGGGCCGAAAGTGGTGGCCATTTCATTATGGAAGCACCTAACACCGTCGCTTCCTATGAAGAGATGGGCAGTTATACTTCGACCGTCTCAAACGCAACCCTGGCTGGCATTCTGCCAAAACACTTAGACTCGTCCTAAAGGAGCGTTATTACTTGCTGCGACGTTGAAAGGTCACATGAAAGTCTTCTCTTCTCCGGAAAGAGATATGCTGGAGGGAAAGAAACCCTCCGCCCTATTTTGAGAATGATTCGGTCCGAATGGCGCATGCGTGTTCGCGTTCATGGTCGCGGATGAGGCGGTCGAACTATACAAACATGTGGTCCCCGGGATTTGAACCCGGGCCCATCAGTACGGCAGTCAGGGTCACTAACTCCTACACTGGCTGGCCAGCTAAAAGTATAAAATATTATGATATATATTTCTAAAAGCGACGTCAGTTAATTTGGATGGATGTATATGCCCTTATTTTCTTTTGCCTTACAATGAAATATAATTTTAAGTATGTTATTTAATTAAGCAGCATTTCTTCTCACTTAATTAAGCAGCTCATTGTCACATATCAATAATATTTGTTACTAAGTATCGTTTGGTAAATATATGTAGCTTAGAATAATTGATAGAAAAGCAGTTACAAACCGTATAAAAGTATGTTCTTTGTTTACTCTGCTAATCATATCTTAGTCATAAAAAGAATTTTTTTTTAAGAAAACAGAATGAATTTCAAGATGGAAGTGTGTCAGTTACGTACTTCACATACTGTCTTTCGTTTATGTCTTCTTTATAAATATAAGTGAACAAAATTGTATTCTTAAATTAATTTTTTTATTAAACACTGAGTTTAAAATTTTGCTTTAATTAGAAACGCTTATATTATTAAGTAAACATTTTTTTATTCTCTTCCTTATAGTTTCTACGCGAAGGACTATAATAATTAGACATTCAAAAGGTCTATTTTGTTTTCGTAGTCTTGGTTTGAAAATATTAAGGATTTGTTTTACTTCTAATCAGTATGTATTTCCGTGTAGGAAAATGAGTGTAAATGAGACAAATCCTAAATATTTTTCAAACTGAATCCGAAACTTAAGAGGCTCCCGAATGTGGAATTTCTCACAAATTCACTTTCGAATGTCGAATTTCTCACAAAATTAAAGCTGCTTTCCTATCCGTCCTAATTTCAGCTTACAGTTTCCTACCAGAATGTGGTTTTAGAATCGCATTTAATGCAAATGAGTAGGAGTAGTATTAAGTTTTACTGACTTCGAGAGAGAGAATCAGAGTTTCTGACTAGCGCGCGTTTGCCTTTAAAACAGTTGCACTCTTAAATTTCGTTGAAGATAAATATTATACGAAACTAAAAGTTCTTATAAGATACATGAAATCACATGATTTCTTTTACGCTTGAGTAAACGCGTATCTTTTTATTGATTTATTTTTCCGTGAGATTTGCAGACTGAGGTTGGGTAACGTTTTTTAACCGTACAACACAGAAGAATCTTTCTTTTACAGATCTTATTTTTTATGCAGTTTTATATGAAAAAAGTCTTACATTGAGATGAAAATTTTTTTAAGAATAGTAGCTCAAGATAATGATGTATTAATCCACGTCCGTCGTCAAATAACTGTTGCCATTCGTCAAATAGAAAATGCTTTTTTAAGAATCTGGCGTTCTGAGTCATTATGTTCTTCTCTGTTATTGTTGTTATCCTTATCCTCAGGCCATAAAACTAGCAAATAAAAATAAACAGCAGCAATCTATCTCCTATAAAAAATATAAGGATTATCGTTGCGAACATTAGATAAAGAGTCGATAAAGATATCCGGGGTTTGTATTTCTTTCTGTAGTCTGCGAAGAGTGAACGTCCGGCTGATGATTGTGTCCGGGAGGTATCTTTGCTTCCTTTTTCCTGTAATAAATCTAAAAGTCGCTTTTCTGGACCAAAAAAGGACATATTCTTTTGTTCTTTCCGTCTTACAACATTTATATTTTTTATAATTTAGGTTGAAGTTCTAAATTTCAATTTTTAGATAGTTTCGTATGAAACAGGACTTTCATCTTTTGTTATTTCATATATAATTTATATATATTTTCGGATATAATTTATAAACATTTCGGATATAATTTACGTATATTTTCTATTGCTGGAATATTTTTTTTTTTGAAATCTAACCCTGAACTGTAATAAAATTTTGCTTCTGTATATGATATGTATATACAGAATGATGTATTAATCTGTATATGATATGTATATACAGAATGATGTAATCACTGTATTGTATAATTTCTGAAACTTTCGCTAGCAATTCTCTACGTAAAACTTTGTATGATACCCAGAAAGTATTTCATATTGATTAAAATACATGACCCTGTAATGCACTAAAATTGCAGTTTCTAGCAAGATTTGCATTTTAGACTTTTAGCGTTAATACTTTTTTATACTTTATTTTGAATGTTAATGATATTATTAATAAGTGCGTATGATTATAGTCCCCATTTTGCTGTTAGTTGTATTTTCATTTTAGAACAGTCATTCTTCTTGAATAATAACATAAATTTTATTGAGAAGGTAGTTATAGTGCGCTTTATATATAAAAATAAAAATAATTATAATTATTTTTCTGTTACTTTTAGTGGCTAGGCAGAAAGTTACAAAAAACTAAAATCTTATAAACAAAGGTTACAAACAATAGAACTAAAAACAAAAAGACCGAACTTATTGCCTAAGTCTGTAAGACCAGGAAGAGCCCCACAGTGGAGCAGGTGGTTTCTGTCCATTTCTTCTCCAGAATCACAAAGTGGGCAAGTAGTAGTATCGGTTGAAATGCCTATGCGGTGCAACGAGGCGGCATGTCGTGTAGACAGATGGAAAGCCGCAATTGAATTTCGTCTTGGACTAGAATTAGAGAAGGACATAACCTCCTCCAATTTTTTTAGGCCGTACAAGTTTGAAGATCTCGTAAGATATTAGATGTAAATAAATTTTTTTAAAGCAGTTTAATCCTCCAACAAAAAACGGCTGTATTAGGATGTTGCAGTAAGCTGGCACCTCTTTCTGCAAGGACGTCCGCTTGTTCATTGCCCTAATGACCACCATGGCCAGGTATCCACTGGAGATCGATTTGTTTCCCCTTTAAAGTGAGAGTTGTTAGGAATTCTCGACACTGCAAATTTTCAGGTGTTAATGGATGTTCAACAGAGCTAATTGATTGAATAGCTGCGTGATAATTAGAAAAAATGACTGACCTTGCAAACTTGTAATGGACAGCTTTAAAGCTATACGTATGACAACTACTTCACCATCAAAGGAGGTACCAATGTATCCTGCAAGGGCGTAAAAAAATATGCAATAAATTATAATTATAATTATAATATATATATATATATAATATAAATTATAATTATTACAATTATAATATAATTATAATTATTATAAAAACAAATAAAATTGAATGAATAATTTTCTCATCGATATCAATGGCTTCCCTGATGCTGAATTTGTGACGCCAATTTACTCAATTCTAGCTTATAATTAAACGTTGTAAGACAAATGCAAGCATCTGAATTTTCGGTAATTAGGCTGCTCCTGTTGTTACTTAAAATAAGTGAAAATATTTGCTCGCATTTGTGAGTTGAACTGAATACGGACAAAAGCCAATTTTTAGCAAAGCCTGTTTTTCGGAATTATGGATACAGATTTAGCGTTGCCAAATTTATTGATTTCTCTTTTAAATTACGTTAAAATTTTTTTATTATGTATGTTTTTTTCTGCAACTTTGTAATCAAACAAATATGTCATTGTTACTATTTATCTTTTTTTATATATTCTTCAAATGCTCGTTCATATTTAAATTTTAAAATATTGTACTTTATTTTTCGAACTCAATTGAGTCACTTGAAACTGTGAAATGGGTCACTCGGTGACTTCCAGATCTTAGGTTGCCTAGACTTGGTTAAGGTATTCATTTATCTGTCAAATATTTAATCTTGATGGTAATTGGCTTTCCAACAGTCAAGCGGATTACACAGCACAACATTGGTAATTCGACCCTTGTTCCAATCCCGCAGCGTCGGCTGGCTGCGTGTGTTGTTTCGTAGTTTTTTCCTTTGTGTAACTTACCTATGAATCAGTTTCCCTTAGAAAGTCCTCTACTGAAGCATCCCTCCATTTGTAAACAAATAACGTTAATGTGCTTTGTCATATTCAAATAATCCTAATCCTTGCGTTATTAGATTAATTAGATAAATTAGTAATGTGCTGGCTTGTATATCATGATGTTTTGATTAACAGCAATTGTATTTCATTGAAATTTTATTATGAACAAATTGAGTATAATAATGTCATTGTAGTTGATTTTTATGAATAATGTTGACACCCAAATAATGTTTGAAATGACAGATATGAAATTGTTAAAAATATATCGACTTTTTTTTTCTTTGTTTCCTTCGGTTTTTTTTTTTTTTTTTATTTTTTTTTATTTTTTTTTTTTTTTTTATTCTAAAGGGGCAATTTGTCCAGAAGAAATATTAATTTTTTCGTTTTGGCATTTTGCATTGATTCACTATAAACGGAGAATCACATTTTAAATTGTTGCCACCAAATATTAGAGCCGTGTGTTATATTTAAAGAAATTAACTAAAGAATCTGCATAAATATATGTTTCTCGCATTGTGAAACAACGGTACCTAGAGCTTTTGAATAACGTACCTCTTCACCCGAATACAGGCATCTGGAAGCACAAATTTGGAATTTGTTTTATTATCAGTTTCATATTTTATAAAGCATTTATGAGTTTTTGATTAAGAGGCTCAACGATTTCAAAGCGAGCAATAGCAACACTATACAAGAAAAAAAAAATATCTCCAGTACGTGAGATTGCGTACCGGAAATTTTAAAGATATGTTCTTTTGAATATTTCGTAATATTGCTGCTGAATTGAATTTTATGGTTTAAGTGCAAAGAATATGATATTTAATGAATAAGAGTAACACACAAAATGTTAAAAAAATGCTTCTTTGGGATTAATACAAAATCTAAAAGCTTTCAGGTTTTTTTCTTTTATTTTTTTACATTTAATTAAAAGCAAGCTACTGTATTCCAAGCGTGACTTCAACTTTTAAGCTTGTGTAGTCAAACATTTAGTTTTTATATGCATATCGAGCGTTTATGGTTCCTCAATTCAAATTAAACTACTTCCCTTACAATTCAAATTTATTAGCGTATCGAAATTTATAAATGTTCTTAGGTTCGTTGATTTGGTCGTCATTTAATGTAAAGGAAAGAGCGAGTTTTTATGTTATTATTATGTTGTGAAAGTGTATTGAAAAACACTTTTGAGAAACGATTTGTGTATTGATTTCTAGAAGGAAAAACGATACTTTGGAATTTTCTGAAATAATACACAAACTTAAGAAGAAAGAGAAAAAGGAAAGCTTTCATTCGGAAAATGGGCAATTTTTATCATTTATAGCAACGAAAGAAAATTTATCGGTAAAACATTTAATAAATAAACGAAAAGTAGCAAAAATGTGTACCTGCATCCATGTTTCGGTTTAGTTTCTTCTAAGCTAAAATATATTTGTCTTTATTTTAGTTACATAAAATGATGTGGAAGGTTTTTGTTTAGCTTCTGTGAAATTTTTGCAGTGGGGTGCATTTTTCTTTTCTTTTATCTTTTGAAAAAGAATTCACTGTGTTCGAAAAGTGGCAGTTGACGACGGATCAATGCTTTCACCAATCAAACTCTCCCACATGTCAGTAGTTTTCCCGCGCTGCTCACCCATTCGTCACTGATTCATTATTTGCTGCCAAATGATCCGGATATTTTTTCGGGTGGTGTTACCATATTTGGCGATATCTCGCTTTTTATCTTCTCTTATGTGAAATTGATTCAACTTTAAAAAAATTACCTTTTTTTTTTTTTTTTTTTTTTTTTTTTTTAACAATTTTTTAGCATGACACATTAAGTGTAATTTTCCTTTATCTTTCTCCGCTTTCATTTTGTCTCGAATTAATTCAGCGACATATTTTTAGATGTGTTTTTGTAATTTGGTATGATGTTGGTATTTCAAAAGTAATGATGCCAGTTTTTTAATGCAGTTGTGAACGAATGTTAATGATTTGAACAATTCCATTACACTTATTCTTTATGTCGTGTCATTGCGATCTAAATTAAAAGTTTAAGTTTTTGGTTCATTTTATGTATTTATTTTTAATCCCTTTAGAACTCTTCGTGCTGTTGTTCTTCAGAAATAAAAAAAAAGAACTTTTATTGTTATCACAGATGCACTTTATATATATATATATTAAATAATTCATGCTTTTCGTCAAATAATTTTGGACGCTTTTTACATAATTTTATAACTCAGGTTTTGTGGTAATTTTCATGATATTATTGTACATGTGAGTTAAAATAACGATTTAGAACTTAAAGATAATTTATTAACTGCGAAAAGTTAAAATATTCTCAATAAAAATATTAAAATAAAAGTAAAATTATTTATTTATTAAAGTTTAAGGGTGCTAATTATTTCAGTAGAATTTATGATTTCAGTAGAATTTATTATTGCAGTAGAATTTATGACAACTCCAGTTTCCAAACGAAATAAAAATTTTGCTAATGTAATACCGCATATGATACGCAAGCCACATATGATATTCCCTTTAGTATTAATTAATTAATTAATTAGTATCCACGTATGATATTCCGTTCACATAGGTTTTAAAAGTAATAATTGCCTTATTTAAATAACTGATGTGTTAACATTTAATTCGTTTGTACATGAGCACGGTACTGTTTTTGCATTCATGCAATATCATAGATATCGTGAATAGGAGTAAATAATAGAGATGTTGGAAAATAGGTGTAAATAATAGAGGTATCTGAAGGTGTAAGTAGATGCTAATATATGTAAAGAATAGATAAATTGGAAGATAAATGAGCTGTTACAGACTAATGATGAAGACGAAAGTGTGTCAGTAGTAGCTACAGAGCGGTTGAATAACTACCTACCTGCAGAAGATGCGTAATTAATTCTGCAGTGCCGACGCCCAGACGGTATAGTGGTTAGATAGCATGCTAAACCATGCTAAAAACTCTAAGCTGTATTTTTTGTAATTGCCATTTTCATCCACATTGTTATTTTTTGATATTCTAGGTTGCGTTAAAAAAATGAATTGCATGTGCTTTGAAGTAGATGTTTGATAATTAGTTTGTACAGAAGTATGAAGTCGATTTTTCTCAAACAAATCGTGTGTCAGTCCTTTAAAGGAAAATTCCTTGAAAAATTCATTTCGAGAAAAATGCGCTTAAAGATTTCGCTGCTTTGCTTTGACAATATATCCCTTTAATATGAATCAGCGGCTAAGTGCATAAAACCACTAAACACTAGCACTTCGATTCGGGCTCAAATCAAAGCAGCTTGGCTCACCAGTTGCCTGCTGCTGCATACTAGTATTTCCTCCCTATTCGAAATCAGACAAACGCGATGGCTGTATGGTTGATTCTGTGATTTTCTTATATGTAACGTGAATATGAGCCTTTTTTTCTGACGGGGTAAGTCTTTCATGAAAGTATCCCTTCAGATAGCCCTCGTGTACTTCTCCACCCTCAAATAACCAACCAAACCAACCAGATTTCGGAAAACGGGCTGACTGCATGAGTGATTTCGTCGACTTTTCGCATGTGTAATGTGAATCCAAGTTTATTTCCCTTAGAATAGTCTTCGCGAAGGCGTCTGTTAAATTAGGCAGCCGAACTTAGGATGTAATCTAATAAATTCGCTCCAATCCAGTAAGCCAGAAATATACAGGAACTTAACCTTTACATTAAAATATTTATGTAAACATAAACTTACTAAATGCTTACTATGAGATGCCAAATGTAACATCGTGAAGATTCATGTGTCGTTCGCTCGTTCGCATTTTTCAGACAGCCTTATTTTATCGGTTTTTAATGAAGGAAGATAAAATTATTTCAGCTGTATCTGCATATCAACGAAAACTATTGGACACAAGATGATATTACATTCAGAGTTTTTCAGCTGATTCAGTGGTTGCTGCAATGAAAGTAATCCATGTCGTCTTAATAAAATGAACGTTATGTGGGCACAATCCGGACCTTTACCTCGAATTTCAGATTCCATATTTTGGAAAATGATTGCTATTTCTGAGAAAGTTGGTGTTGGCAAGGTCTTCTAAAGCACTAAGACAGGAGAAAGAAAAAGAAGAAAAAAGAAAGACAGGAGCTCATTATTGTTCTTGTTGCCTTGTCCATGAATGTCATCGAAGCTTAATTGCCAGAGCCTCAAGGAAGTTGGACTTCTATCCCCCTGTTTTGAAGGAAAAGTGGGGTTTGAGAGTCTTCTCTACCACTAAGAATCACGAAGGGACTTTCGGCTCGCCATAGAGTGCCACCATGCGACAAAACCACTAAACATTTGCACGCAGCCATGCCTTTTCGGAGTCGAACTTGGTCCCTTCGGTACCGCAGGAGGCTTCCCTAAGCACTATACCGTCTGGGCCGCGACAGAAGTTCAGGATTCCATAAAATAAACCTGTCCTTTTCTCTGCCTACACAAAGACAATAAACAAACCTGTTGGCAACAGTCGTTATGGTTTTCCAGTTTTCAAGAAAAAATGCGTCATTTTTATTCAACGACAACAGCTGAAAGATGGGACAGGAAAATCCCCGTCCATCCTTACTTTTTCGGGGGATAAAAATAAACTGCAGATATCACAGCGGCAAACGATATTACGATAAAAGCTTCCTTGCTTTTCCTGCGCGATAACGATAATTACATTATCAGTACCTGACACGAGCTACCTTTATGCAAATATAGATATGATGTTCTTGCCCATGGACAGTACCTTAATGAATTTTCCTCCGCATTCATCATTAGTTGCTTTCTTTATCATCCTTTTAATTATCTTAGCACGTAAAATCCATAAATAAAAAAACATTATTTCAAATACACGGTGACCAATGAAGCTGGAAATTTTTCATCTGGATATACGCCGTATATGCTCCCTTGGCATTCAATTTATCTCAGAAAAGATAACTTAAAATCGAATTCTACTTTTCAAAAACTGCACTCGAACGAGGAAAAATGAACTACCCGCTTTTATAGCGAGTTGATGGAAGTAGTTTATTCCGTTCGCCTGAGAATTTTAGCCTAAATGGGAAAACACCGCACTATTAATGGGATGATCCAATACTTTAACGTGTCTCCCTATGAAAAGAAGTTTTCCAAATCTTTTGTCTTTGTGAGATACATGGCAGTGTCTTTAATTATAGTAGCAAAACTGTATTGTAAGTGCATTTAAAACATATTTTCGTTTTCTAAATGAATTACATAAAATGCAGGAATCGTTGTAAAACACTGATGTATAAATTCTTATCTTAGATTGTAAGATGTGTATTTAATTTTATGTAGTCATCATCCAGAGTTTATACGTAACTAATTTCGAGGGTTTGTAGCAAGTTACGTAACATCATATTTAATTCATATCGATTTTCCGTTAGTTCTCGCCATATCACTATTTCGTGTGTGCTTCTTATCTGCATATTTCGCCATCTTGGCGAAATTCGTTTCAGCATACGGTAACCCTGATTGTAATTTCCCGGAATTTTTATTTTGAGTTTCCGGAAACGTTCCGGAGTATCCGTTTTCCATTTCGATTCCGTTATTATCCTCATAAATTTGAAGAAACTTGATATTTGCGTTTTTGCTGTCTCCCGTCTGATACTCCCTGCATTCATTGCAAGCATAACTTTTACCTTTTTTTTCCCTTAAGGAGCTATTTTTTTCCTCATTCTCATTCAGATATTTATCGTCATTTGGATAAAGCAACGTAAAATTGCAAAATAACATGAATATGTCCGTATGTAGTCGTTTATTATACACTGGTAAAGGGGCAGATGTAGATGACAGTTTCAACACTATATTGATTGTGCTGGCAAGTATTATATGCTTGTTTAGCGGCATCAAATGTTTCTCAAATTATAATTTCCATAAATCTTGAATAAGGAAAGATGATAGGCAATATTTTTATTATTTTTCTTGCATTTGATGCATTTAATAGATATTCAGAAAGTAATAAAGTTGTTAAATAACTTATATTGATAGTGTAATTATGATGATTATTATTTGGTGTTATTTTATTATATATATAATTAAATAATACCTAATGATAATCATGAATTTAAATTATGTCAATATATATATACTTGTTAAACTAGTCGCTGATACGGCATACTGCCTAGAAGAGTTACTATAATAAAAAGAAAAATTATGTAACGCTTTTAATGAATTTAGCGAGGGCTATTTCGTGGGTCCAGATAATAGTTAATAAAAATCTGATGTATACATCATATGATTTCCTTGTACGGAATATTAAATTATACTCATTTTTTCTTGCATTTCATTTAAACTTAGTGGACTGAATAAAATCTACTTCGTCGATAGCGCATAAAGCACAATAGAATAAATGTACTCTTTAAAATTCACTATATTTGTTTATCATAGCGATACTCTGGCGCTAGATTTACTTAGCAGCGTTACATCTAATTGATTTTATAAATCAGAATGCACAAAACTTATATCATCTGAAGAATTATCTAAACGTTCCTACATGTTCTATTTAAATACTATAATAAATATAAAACGATGTATAAAAAACAAAAACAAAAAAAAATAATAATAAGTTTTTGACAGACGATTCAATATTTCTCATTCAATTAATTCATTTCTCACTTCGCCTAATAGTTACATTATTTCTTTATTACGTAATACGCACGTAATATGACTTCCAAATAAGTCCTTTCTATAACTATAATATTCTCGGTTTCATGAGAGAGAATATTACAAATTGCTATTAGCTGCAACTGTATATTAAAAGATTCATTTAACATCATAAATTTATTTATTTTCGAAAACGAAGTACATCGTATATGATTTTTTATGACTAGTAGCTTCTCATTCGAGACATATGAAAGTTCTAAAAAACACAATCGTTTACATAAGGATTTGTGACATGAATGTTTCGATTCGGGGCTGACATCGATAGACGTTTTTGTTGCTTGTTTCTGAAAACTTTATGGCGTATTTCTTAGTAAAAGCATTTTTTTAAATATGTATTGAATTTCTGTCATTGTATTTAATTTATCTTTGAATGTGTCCCAAACCTTTTCATGATTATTTTTACATTATTTTACATGTTTTTACATTATTACATTATTTACATGTACATGATTTGTATATACGTTATGTTTTTACATGATTTACATTATTTCTTAGATGTTTTTACGTGATTTTTATTATTTTCTTTCTTTTATAGGTAAGAAATTTGATCATACTTTGGTGATAGATATTCTGAAAACTTGCTGTTTGTACCCGTTTTATGAGTAATGTATGATAGTTTTGTAGAAATTACGCTCAATGTAGTTATTACAATACCTATTTCTTCTATGTTTGACTTATAAGTGTATAATTACCAAGGGATATATTTTTGCCTTTGCTTTGCATTCGAAAGGAATAGTACTAAACAATTACCGTAAACAACTGCAAATCAAACGTTCAATACTGAAATCATAGCTTTCCGAACGTGACAAAATATTTTGAGGATTAATGCCCCCCCCTCCCGTAAAGAAATTAAAATAATTTACGTAGAGCAAAGAAGAGAAATCTGTGTGAATAGTATTATAAACCTCTAACTTGTAATATCAAATAAATATATGTGTCTGATTGTAATTCTAATTTTTTTACCTACTTAAAAGGTATATGGTTTTTAAGTCTTTCTCTAGGAAATGTGTCGTTTTTTGACTTCAAAACTGGGGATATATATATGCATGTAATGAAAGGTGGTTGAATAAAAATGATAAGCAAATAAAAATTAAAATAGGAAAATTTTAGGCAAACAGGAATAAACTGTAAAAGGCAACGCAGTCAAAAATAAATCAAATTAATTCGGTAAATTTTTTATGCAAAGATAATGCTGAAAATATCATCTCCATGGCTTTGCCTTCTTTTTGGCAACTGTTTCCAGATTCAGTGTAACAATATACACAATTACCAGAACATTCCTCTTACAAAAATGCAAAATCCATAATAGACCAAAACGTAGTTTCCTGTGCTTAATGAATTTATGAATGATTAAATTCCAGTCAGGTAGCTGTTAAATATAAAAGTCATATTTGCCTAAAGACAGAATTTTATTCAGTGTAGTTAAAGCTATAGACAGTGTGGCTAAGGTTATCTTTCTACATCTAAAGCATCCTCCTGAGTAACGTAAATACGAGCCCTATTCCCTTAGAAAACCCTGCACGAAAACATCCCTCTATTTATATAATTATAATGTGTCTTGCCATATTCATTTAAATCAGGGGTAGTCAACCTTGTTATATCTACCGTCCACTTTGTAGGTAGTAAAATTTCCTTACCGTCCGCCGGTTTCGCAGTAACTTAATTTAGCTTAAATGCAAAGTAAATTTTTAAGAGAAAGTTTGATAAAATTATATATGATTACATTTATACATTTATTTATATTTTCTTGTATTTACAAGAGACAGAAAATTCATGTCCCGCCTAGCTAGTTGGGACATCGGTTTCAGCGCAATTGTTTCAACCAGAAGCCTTCCAATGGTAGGAAAAGGAGACATTTGCCTGTCGAAAACACTTTTCCTAGCCTCAAGCTTTGTTAAGATGTGATAATGCCATTATGCGCGCTATCATCACAGAACAATACATTAGAGAAGTAACAAAGTCTTGTAAATATATGGAAATAGGAGAGAGCTGTACGTGAGAGAATGGACTTTCATCATCGGATGGACAAAAGTCTCTACCCCCCATCATTAAAGCTTAACTCTCCCACTAGTGGGCGGTAGAGACCAGGTTGACTATCCCTGATTTAAATAAACAAATTCCATCAGTAATAAGAGGCCCACCAGCGGCAGAGCGGTAAAGTCGCTGAACATTGGTAGTTCGGACCAAGGTTCGAATCCCGCAAACGGGCTGGCTGCATGGGTGTTTTCGTGGTCTTCCCCATGTGTAACGTGTATACGAGCTAGTTCCCCTTAGAAAGTCCTCCACGAAGGCATCCCTCCCCTTTTTCAGATAGCCCTAGTGCGCTTTGCCATAATTAAATACACCAACACCATCCATCAGTAATAAAGCCAGGAGTGCAAATTCTTGGTCTCACGAGTTTATTTATTTTTTCTTTACTTTATTTCCTTTTCTCTCTTTCTCTTTCTTCTGTAAAACCATTGGTGAAAAAGAGTTGCTTTTTAGTGAAATGAACGATATTTTATAGATTTAAATAATAAGCAGTTAAAATATTACTTACTAAAATAAATCTAATTTTAAACTTACGTTTGTCAATGGAATTCACTCCTATGTAAAAAGGAAAGTTATTTTAAGCGAAATTCTTTTTCCGAAGATAATGTAAACTAGTCACTAATATATTCCTTTCATCCACAAATCATCCCATCCTCAAGATAAATTCATTGCCAACACTCGGATTCTTCAAATAACAGACACGTGCTGCTTTTCTGTGAAAGAAGAGGGGGATGAAAGCTACTTCCTTTCTATGTGTCTGAACAAATTGAAGCATTGCAGACGACTTATCATAGATATCACCATATAATAGGCACGAAAAGCACTGAGTAATTTTTTCTGTTAACGAAAAAAACAGGTGTAATGCGTCGCATGCGCATATAAACAGCTGTCTTGACTCTCCACTGATGCTAAATTGGATGCCAACTTCCGCGCTGAATCGTGACTTTTAGATGTTTATGAAACTTCCGGTTAGCAAAAACCGTGGTAGGGGTTATAATTGAACTTTTCTGAGTACGACTAAAATAAGAAAGCTTTCGCATGAATGGGAAAAATAGTTTTTTTTATTGCTATTATAATTTAAAATTTTCTTCTGGCAACCACTCTTTTATTCGCGTTGTGTTTTATATATTGAATTCGAAGTTTCCTTAGGTGTTCCTTCTACAATTCGTGTGTATTTCATTTATTTTTGTGAAAGGAAAAGGTAAAAAGGTTTTTAAAGTTCTGTGACTATTCACAAAATGGTGAATGTTCTATTCGCATTATTAAGCAGCATTTTGATTTAGGCAACTGGTTTTGAACCTTTTTTCGTCCCATGCACCCCTTTCATCATTGCTAGAAGATCATCCCCTTCCTTTCCAAAACTTGAAAATTAACATGCACATTTATTTACATTTAAATTATTTTTTAACGTGTTTTATAAATTAAAGAACAAAAGTATAGAAAATGTTTATAAATATGGACACTTGAAAAAAATAGTGTTTTATATTCATAAATGAAAACTGAATACTTAAGCAAATAAAAGGCTGACCGCACCCTTCCCCCTCCCGCAAAACTATGAAATTCTACCCTAGGCGGAATTTTCCCCGGTTGAGAACACCTCCTTTAGGTTATAACTTTTGCAGTTAAAATACTTTAAATGCTAGATAAAAAATTACTTTTCTTTACATACTAGCCGCTTTAAATAATTATTATAAAAATGAAAAAATATATAATTATTTTAATGAGAAAAGTTAGTTTAATTTAACGGATTCAGTTAGTAATTTATAATAACAGAAATGAAAAACTGCATGTATTTATTTTGAATTACTTTGTTAATTAGTAATAGACATTAGATTTGAAAGAGAAATTAAATATCTTCCCTTTAGCCGAATGGCAACACACTGGTACGGCGAAAATAAAAATATTTTATTTCGGGTGGTGGCAACAGATGTGGATGGTGCCAATCGCTGGATTTGTTCTTTAAAGGGGAAGAAAATATCTTAAGCTCCGCTGTGTAATATTTTTAAGTTCATTGAGTTTTTTTTATTAAATTTGAAACGTAAATAAATATCTTATGCTTAGCTGAGTGGCACCATATTGCATTTAAATCGCTTAGTTTGTTAATCAAAATTTAAGCTCGCATAAAACATAAAGTAAATAAAAAATTTGAAATTCAGAATTCAAAATTCGGCCTTTGAGGTGCACATGTTTGATGCAGGATTAATCATTTTTTAACATATGATAGCTCTAAGTGCTACAGTTTTTCCACAATGCATGTAACATATATATAAATTCTTTATTATTTAATAACAGAGATAGAATGTTTTTTTTAGCTTTGGGGCATATGCCCAGAAAGGTAGGCCGATTTCTGCACCACTCCTAAGAAAACTAATATCCGCGAACAAAATTACATATTTTAATAATCAGAATGTAATATGTATTACTATTGCTTATTTATATTCACTTTTTAATCCAGAAGATATTTTAGATAAAAGTTTAAGCATCGAATTTTGAATGCTAATGTAAATCCTGATTTTTGAATATCGGTGCAATTCTATCTGGTTTGATATATCTGGTAGCAACTGCGAAGAATATAACCAAGACGTATACGTCTGAAATTTTTATGGTTTGTGATTTGCTTTTCTGACGCTTCGTACGAGAGAAAATTTGATCGCAAATATGCATGCTTTCAGAAAGAGTCTCCATGAACAGAAAATGTTCGTAAAGTGCTGGAAGTTTTCCTTTTAAGTAGGTGCAACTTATAGAAATCCCCTGGAATGCATTTTCTTTACGGAACGTATCTGATTGCAGCTATGTACAAGTTCGCATATCTATTTGATGTCAATAAAGAACGGAGTAGTACTTATATTGAATTGCAGTTTGTGTTTCCTGAAATGTAGAAATCTGTTTTCTTTTCCTGAAGTTGATATCAGTGCCACGTATTTTTCGATGTTTTCATGGCTTGGTTCAGAATTACTTCCGGAGAAAAATTGCGTAGCTGAGGTTAATATAAAATTTTTGCAATTTTAGTTTAATTTCCGAATGTTTTTTCTGAAATATTTTTCATCGTTTGCTTTTGATTTTAAAAGCATACACTTCGTTTTTCACTTCCTTGTCTAAAATAAAGTAAGTATTGTAATCGCGAAAAATTTCGAGTATCATATTTCAACAAACCATTTCGACCGCTCTCGAATCCATTCGAACGATTTTTATGTGACTTCTGTGCGTACGGACAGAATAGAGTATATATTTTTTTCCAAAACGTATTCTAAAATGCATTTAAAATTGATTCAGAAGAGATTTTTTTCGGGACATGTGTACGTACGTATGTACGTATCTCACATAACTCAAACGAGTAGTCTCAGAACGTTGAAATTTTGTATAACATGTAATTGTGCACCTCCCTTTTGATTTGCAATCGGCCGCAGCAAAAGTATATACATATATGTATAATTTATGTTTAGAAATCTTTTTATGTACCATCTTCAAGGAACAGAAAATGAATTAAAAACCATGACTTATTATAAGAAAAAAAATTTTTTTAGTCATTATTTTCTAGACCTCTATTGCTTTAAAAACATAATCTGTAAATTAAAATCTTTAATCTCAGAAATAGCAAAACCAAAAGTACAAATTTTAAGTATTGAAAAAGTAGCTATTGTCATTGACCGCAGGTTAATTAACTTGTCAAGGGGAATATATATATATTATATATACACTGATATATATATATATGAGTTTGTATTCTTATGTGTTGGTAAATTGTACATTTCTTGCTCTAAAAGTGATTGAATCTCTATGCTGTTCTTATGTTCCGGTTGAGGGTTTTACGGTGAAGGTTTGTCTTAAATTTGAAAAATAAAAGAAATTTAAAGAACCGCATTTATTTAAGGGAAAAACTCAATAACAATTATTGTAAAAGCTCTTGAATTGATTGGTACTGGAGATAGATACAATAGATAGTTTTCCTAAACTTTTACTTCGCATCACGCCATCTCTGGTCGGGCGTTTATCATCCATGCAAAACACATTTGTCAGAATGATGCCAATCCATGTTGCATAAAAAGTGCATCTTGCAAACTGTAAATAATCTCAACAAACCAAGGATTTAAAAGCAATAAACATTACTTCTTAATAATTTATATGTTTATTTTATTAATAATTTTGCTGATTGAGATCAGTTTAATGTATCCAACTGATAATTTTATAACATTTTATCACTACTATAATTAACGCCGGTACAGAAGCGTTTGGTTTCATTTTATGAAAAAAAGCTTAATTTAATAATTATTTTAATTACTTCACGAATGCAAAAATTTTCACAATATCCTTTATATAATATGGCATTGTCTAAAATAAGGTTGAAAAAAATTACCGCAGTGAGTTCTTATCCATTACCTTTAGATTCTTTTTTATACCAGAAAGCAGGTAAAAGCATACACCCAAGATAGATGCACCCTGGGGGAATTGGTTTCTTCTTACCCCACGCTCTCAGTCACGCGTCTTGACTCCCCCCCTCAACACTTTATCCTTGTCTTTCGTTTTCTGTCACTTCCTTCCGCCGGTTTCTTTCTTTCTGCTCTTCCGTCATCTTTTTTGTATCTTTTGCGACGCGGAAATGTGTAGGTGTGATACGGAGAAAGACTTCGGTGGTGTCGGTGTGTTGTCGCACAAAATTTTTCAAGTTTTTTTTTTTTTTTCTTTCTTTTCTTAACTAGAGTGCGAAGTTGCTTTTGGAATTCTTGCAGCCCCCCCCCAATACATCTTGTAGTCCTTTGATCGCCAATTTGCAGAAGATTCGAATTTGAAACCTAAAAATTTTCAAACAGTTATTTCGCGAAGTGAAAATTCTAGATTTGTTTTCAAAGGAATGCCGAGGTTGGAATGTAGCTTGAATTGTTCCTTTGGTATATTTTTCAAGTACTATGCTTTTGATATATTGTTATTTATATTAATGTATATTAATTATATGATAGTTAAATCCTTTTAACCATTTTCACAATTAAACCAATTAAACCTTTTCTTGTTCATCTGCATGCAGTAGTTGTAAAATTATCAACAATTTAAAAGTTGTTAAGAGCTACTAAGCCTAACTAAGCCGCCATTTGTTTATATTTAAAACTCTTAGTAGAACAGTAAATTAAGTCAGTTTCTACTCTAACTTTCGTGTCTTTTTGCCGAGTGGAAGAACAAAAGTAAACTTTCAGGTTTGTGCACTGCTTTTAACTGTATTTAGTGCTTTATTTTATTTTATTTTTTTTTTCTAATTTCCCAATTTTTAATGAAGATATTTTGAGTTTTATTTTTGCCTTGTCGCGAAGTAAGAACTGAGTTGATTGAAGGAGAAATATATCTCTGCAAAATTCCAGGAAATAAGTTTAAATGAAGTGCATCAAAAAATCTGTATAATTTAATAGGGCGTAGAAGGGAGTCGTGTGTTGTCAACATCAGATTTTTTATGCTGGAAGACCGTGACATCTGCTCTTGGAGCATCCAGGATTATGAGACCACAGACCATGTGAGTTTTTCTTTTAGTGCCCGTATCAGTAACCTTTCAGGCAATAATATTTTTTTCCTGAATCGGGCCATCGCTAGCAATAATGTAGGAGGCTTCTCTTTTAAATATATCAGTGTACATGTTGTAATTTCAAATCAAAATTACTGTTTTCTTATTTAAGTGTCACTGTGGGTATGTAATCAAGCATATATTCTGTGAAGTTCCAGATATTCTAACAATTTTATATGATTAGTAGGCAGTAAAAAGCAGAAACTGGTGGTTTTTTTTTTTTTTTTTGTTTTTGTTTTTGTTTTTGTTTGTTTGTGTGTGTGTCTCCCAGTTTGAATGATTAATACGTTTATGGAAGAAACTTATTTTGTGTACCGAATCAAATAATTTTTAATTTATTAACAATGAATCGAAGTGATATCTGCTCTGTCCCTTTTTTAATGTGGAATAAAATTTGAAGTCTTTCTCTAAAATATACAGGATGCCAGTTCATGATAGTTTTGTAACTGAAATATCTGCATTCGAGTATCTATGATCAAAGATCGGTAATGGTTCCTTCCAAGAAAGATTCTCGGAGACACAAGGGTCGAGCTATAGTCTGTTACGTTAGAATATGCACTTAGAGTCGTTTTTACCTGCGCCATTTGCCTCGTAACCATGGTAAAGACAGCTACAGCAGATGGTCGAGTATCCTAATTGTTTTTTCCACTTAATTACTGTTTACCGTGCTTTGCTTGTTTTAAAACCGTACGAGTGAAGGCTGATTTGAACTGCATTTTCAAATAAGGTATTTTCTCCCTCTTTTCAGCATGACTTCGTGGTACAATAGTTAGCACACTCGGCGCGTATTCGTGAGGTCCTGGTTCGAGTCCCGGCGAGGGTAAGAGCTCTACAAGGTTGAGAAAATAAGTGCTGTGAGCTGATGACGCTACGTGTAACGATCGTAAATGCGGAAGGATCGGACAGACCTTGCACTGCCCATTTTAAAGTAACAGAATAAATACGCGGTCATGTTTTTCCCTAGGCGTCCCGTGAATGCGAGCCATTCTTTCTTATGTCTTACACAAAGATGTTTTTCATGACGCCTCTAGTTTTAAAGTGCTGTAATAAATTTTCCAAATAAAAGTAAATGAACAACGCAGTTAACACAATAGGCAGCTGGACTGCTATGAAATATCAAATGGCTCTATTCTTCAGTATCTGGCGAAAGATACTATTTACCTTCCTGCAGGAAAATCGACTAGAAATGAAATGAGAACAAGAACTAAGTACCTCTTGCAATAATTGTGATCAGCTGTGGTTTCTAACGAAGTATCCTTTGTCTCGAGCTTTATCTTCCTGCTATCCATTATTCTCAGAATTAACTAGAGCCATCACTCGTGAGAAACTAAAATTTGATTCTCAAAGAAGACTAATTTTTCCCCAGATAAATGTTTATTTAATTTGTTTTCGCTTTCGAAACAATAGAAGGCTTTGCTTCTTAAAAGGGAAATGCCACTTGACACTAACTCTTTGACGGCTACGTTTTATGTAATTAGAATAGATAGCTTAGCAGGAAACGATTTAGAATCGCTTGAGTGTAACATTACACATTTAATCCATTTTATGTCTTAATATCTTGCGTCCGGTTTAATTCCATGTTAACAATAAAATTCTCGGCTTGCGAATTTTATAGAATACACCAAGTTGTTACAATACCCACGTAATGAGCGTCTGAGAAACAACTCAACTTAGTGGCACTTCCGCCTCTCTTGGAATATATTTTTTTTCCCCACTCGCAACTTCTTTTTCGAATATCATTCCTTTTTTTCGTACTCATAATGCATTTCTAAGATTCTTCATTCACCGCTAGATGTCGCAGTTACTTGAGACTTTTTCCCTTTCATGTTTTCTTCGTATTTTTTTAAAGGTGCATACTTTTCGTACTCATATCGCAGAACTTTAGTTTAGAGAGGATAATTCTTTTTTTAGCTTTCTTTCGTAATATTTTTCTTTCGTTTTTTGCACTGCTTTACTCTTAACCAACGCCACATTTCATATATTTCCCACAGCTCTCATTTGCTGAGACTGCAAAACGTTGGCTGAAAACTGAGCAAGACGTTTTGTTTTAAAATAACGTACAAAATTCCATTCTTTCGTTGTGTGTGGGCATAATACCACTTTGCTTTATAAGCATTCGTAGATTTCCATCAATTATATTCTTGCGAACCCAACTGTCTAATGAGAGCTGATTCAAAAGCTGGAAAATATGTTAAATGGATAATTTTCGTAGCTCATGTATCTTCTGATAGTAATAACTCTTGAATTTGTAGAGACGTTGCAGAGACATTAGGTATTTTTTGGAAAGCAGGAAAGATGAAAAATGAGCAAAGCCCTCGCCGGGAATCGAACCACGGACCTCCGGAATACGCGCCCAGCGTGCAGACCACTACACTACGAAGGCATGCTAAAAAGCGGGAGAAGAACCTTATAACGTTAGGTATTTTTTGATCTGCCCTCGACGGAACTCGAACGCGGACCCGTCAGATACGCGCCGAGTGTGCTACCGTTACACCACGAAGACATGCAGGAGGAAAAAATACCTTATAACACCTCTTTTAAAAGGCGACTGGGGATTAGGAGAACCAATCGCCAAATCCTGGTGTTGAAGAATCATCATCCACCGCTTGGTTTTTAATTCGGGCACCACTTTCATTTGTCATTGATACTGGAGACGTGAAAAATGAGCAAAGCCCTTGCCGAGATTCGAGCTTGGACCTCTCAGAAAGGAGGGAGAAAATACCTTATAAATTTATGTGTATTTGTTTATATATGTAAGGTAAAACAAATTAGATTTCATTTAAAAGAAGATTAGTGTTCTCTATAATTGTTCTTGTCACAGAAAACACCAGAACTAAACTTTTAAGTTAGCAAGATTGCCTTTCTATGCAGGGCGATTCTAAATTGTTTTTGCAAATTAAGAGGGGTGATAGTACTCATCCAGATGAGCAATAATTACCATAGAACATAGCCTCTTAAAGGCAGAAAAGAGAAATATTAGAATTCCAATCTGAACTTACAACGGTGTTGGAGGAACGAATGAACGAGACCAATAATTGCACAATGAGTTTAGTGAAAATTTCACAGAGAGTGCACAAAACGGATAAAACCGAAAACTTGGCTTTCGATTGTTAATTGGAGCTCAGATTTTGATGGCAAACACTGAAATGTGCATCTTTGTTTGGCAAGATCTCAAACGATTGCAACAAGTTAATTATGTAAATTATTAGGATTAAATTATCTATTAGGGGGCAAAACTGCTACCTTAATATCAGGTATCAAGGTAGCAGTTTTTTTCCCTTCGCCATCTTCTATCCTGTCGTCCTGGACTTACTGTGCTATGCTCATCCTACTTGAAGTACCCTTCTGTGGGACACGAAGTTCTGACAGCCGGAACATAGCATGCCGGAACATGCCATTAACGTCTGAGCTCGAATTAACACTCAAATGCCAAGTTTTTTGGTTTTATCCGTTTCGTACACTCTCTGATTTTTTCACTAAACTCATTGTGAAACTTTTGGTCTCGTTCATTCGCTCTCTCAACACTGTTATAAGTTTCAGGTTGGAATTCTAATATTCCGCTTTTCTGCCTGGAACCAGTAAGAGTGGAACGCGACCCTAGTTCTATGGTAATTATTGCTCATCTGTATGAGTACCATCACCCATCTTAACTTGTAAAAATAATTTAGAATCACCCTGCATATGTATATATTATTTTTCTTTCTAAATATTAATAATCCTTCTGATAATATTCATCCCAATTCTAAATCAATCTTGGCCACTTCCAATACTTATTGGTTAACAAAAATCTTTGATTTCAATTTGTTGTCAACATATCGTTGCATATGACATTCAAATCGCTTCGTAATAACGTACGAGAGACATTTCCATGTGGATCAAATCTGATAACCCCTTAGTGGATCGTCTTATCGTGCCTCATGGAAAGAAGAGTTGGAATCATTTCAATACCAAATGAGGAATGCAATATATCTCGGTTATCCAAAATCAAATTGGTGTCAAACTCCCCACAACCCATACATATGCAATCAAATTGAAAAATTTGATTTTCCTTCTTGGAAGCATTTTCCCTGTCTTGCCGAGTCGTAACTTACCTACTAGACAGACATGCCAGACCGAGCAGCCCACCCCCCGTCAATAATTACTGTCGCTGCTTGTCGCGAGCGCACGGGGCCCCACCCCTGTGATCCACCCTCAGGGGTGGGATACGTGAGAGAATGTCTTCAAAATTGTTGGGGACCAGGTGCAAAGCGATTTGTTATTCCCCTGGGTTGAATCGCTGATGGTCGGTACGTGCCAAACTGCTTTAAACAGTTTTTTCCTCTTTACCGTAGTCAGGTTTTTCTTTTCTTTTGCTCTAGTTGTCGCACGAGTTGCTTTATAAGTTTTCTGAAGTGTACCGCCCACGATATTTCATTTGCCTAATATGTCTTGAAGTGCGAACTGAAATAAATATTGCAGAATATAGCAGATGTTGAACGATTTGTTGTGGTGAAGGGAGAGGAATTTCCAAAGTAATAGAATTCGCAAACTAAAGTAAAAGAATTCTTTGTCCTGAATTCTCTGTAATGTTTCCCATATCCCGAATCATATTTTCATTCATTTAAATATAACGCGTACATTGATAGTTATTCTTTCGAAACATAGTTTAATGAGATTCTGTTTTCAAACTTTATAAAACTTCTTTTTCAAGGCTAGAAAATATCTACCTATTGGTGTAGATAGTTATTTTTGTGCTGTAGAAAATATCACGGTCGGAATATTTAATGGGTGCTTTTCATTTCACGCAGTGTTCATCGTTGCATTTTCACTTTATAAATATGTTACGGTCAAACTTTGATACGCCGGCTCTAATAGAAGCGGAGACTTATCGATAAATGTTAAAATTATTTTCGACTTCTGCGTTTTTGTATTCAGTTCATATATCGAAAACTACGATTTATCAAAGTTGGAGTAACAAAAGCAGTGGTGTACTGGTATTTCATTAATAGCATAAATTAATTCCTTTATTAAGAGATAAAATATATAAATGAATTTTCATTAACATGTTGTGCCTATATCACTTATTATTTATTATTTGTATTATTAAGCTGTGCAACTGAATTTAGATGTTACGAAGGACATGATGGAATGTTGGGTAGTACTAGACTACTAGAAATATTGATTTATATAAATATTAATTAAATTTAGATGTTACGAAGGACATGATGGAATGTTGAGTAGTACTAGACTACTAGAAATATTAATTTATATAAATATTAATTAAATTTAGATGTTACGAAGGACATGATGGAATGTTGGGTAGTACTAGACTACTAGAAATATTAATGCTTAATTTGTTTCTCTGAAAAAAGTGAAAAACTGTATAATGCATAAAAAATAAAATATAATTCCTATTAAGTCATATTATTATTTCAAAAACTACGTCCATGATACATAAAAATTCAAGCCTTTTTGGTGTGTGTATTTTTTCCTCTTCATTTTGTACAATTCTAAGCATTCGAACACTGAAATTGCTGAACACTGGTAGTTTGACCCAGGTTCAAATCACAGCGAACACGCAGGGGTATTCCTGGCTTTCCCCAAAGTTATTAAACTACAGCGTTGCTCTTCTCTACCAGAAATATCTGCGAGTTTGACATCATTAGCTCATAGGTCTACTCTAAAACAATCACTGCCTTGGGAAGCTAAATATAATAATGTATACATTTGTCCCACTTCTGTAAGTAAAGTGATATCACTGAACTGAAGCGTTGAGAAGAGCCTAATCTTGTCTGTCTACTAACCTTGGTTTTCCACAGGTGCATTGTGGATATGAGTCAGTTCCACTTAGAAAATCCTTCACAAAGGCATCGCTCCTCTCTGGTAAGTATATCAGGTTCAATATTTCTTCTAAGCTTCTTCGGAAACATACAATGACCTGACTAGAACAGAGAGCTTACTAAAGCTATGTTCACTAATTGTAGTAAGTAGACAGGATACAGACGAAGGGTATACAAAACCCTTTATTTTTCTTTATATACAATGACTTCCGTACTTCGGAATACAATGACCCTCCACTCGGGGTCTAACGAAAAAGATATCAAAATAAAACTAAACTCTAATTTAACTTTAGAATAATACACGTGTAAGATTGGCCTTATAGTAACAGGAAGCGTATGTAGCACAGAGACTGTGAACACTACAATACGTTTAATTTATCAAGAGGATTAATACCTCTGGCCTGGAAGGCAATTAGCAACTGCGTAACTTCTAAGGTAAGCGGCCTGCTTCGAACTCACGGCTTCCTCTCTTCTGCTTGGCAAAAAGGCCACACTTAAATACTTGGCGTTCGCCAGACAACTTTGCATAAAATCCTTCACGCTTATAATTCTGGCCGGAAGTAGAAAATAAGAAGTGATAGTAAAGATTTAAAATAAAATAAACGTTAGTAAAACTTAAGATCCTTACATACTTCCCGCCAGAGTTAATTAGTTTGAAACTGAGGTCTAAAACGACCTTGTTGAAAACTTTTAGCTCTAGAAACTAACGCGAGGCCAACCTTTTACAATCATAACTTAGCTAGAAACTAGAAAATTTAAAAGAAAGAAATTTGTTACAATAGCAGCTCCCGGGATATACAACAATCTTTTTTTTTTTCATCTGTACTGCAACTAAACAGGAGCTTTATTCAATTCTGGTTCCTTCCAGAGATCTGGAAGGAAAACTAGTTTAATGAAATGTTACAGAATGACATTGCAAATAACATATAGAATATACTTCTCTTAACATTCTTATTTCATTCATGACTATTTCAATTATCTCTCCCCGTGCTCTCTGACATGTGTTGTAAAAGAACACCAAACACGAATGTGTTTCTGTCTACGTGTGCCACACTTCCTCCTACAATCAAAACACTAACGTGTTAAAATTCAACATACGAGACCTCTTAACACACCCTAATTTCAACTCTAGACCCTGAGGTACTATTCTGAAAGTGGCTAACTCTGAAGTGTAGCGTCAGAGAGCCTAACTACATCATTCAACCTTTAACACATATTCACCATGATTTAATCTTTACAGTCACACGAATAACAAATTTTTAACATTACTTTCACTTTTACCATATCACGGTATTTCTTAACATTTAAAATAACAGTTCACATGTATATAAGAACATATTAACATGCCGTTAATTTTACACATTTGAAAACATACATTAGTAGTACATTGTTAACTTCTATTCTTTTCAAAGCAAGTGCCAATTCTTTCTACATTGAAATAATACTACATTTCAAAAAGTCTTTCAGACTAAAACTTCTTTCTTGCTAGAATGTTTTAAATAAAATTTATACAATAACTTTTTACAATATTTAAGTCTTTACACAACGCTATTATACATCAACTTTAGTTTTACGCGCGAGTAATTGAAAAACATAATAAGAAAATCGGTCACAACTCATTTCTCGCCCTTTCGGCGATAAAGGTAGACCTCGCATGAGGTAAAACTTCTTGAAATCTGCCACTTGCAGTAAGAATGAAAGATTAACTTAAGTTTGCAAAGTAACATAAAATTTTACTTATCTTTGTAATATTCAGACATCCTTTTCTGGGCCCAGTCTTTAAAGGTATAGCAGATAGTGGCTTGGTTGATCCTCCTTCTTGTACGGGCTCGCCCTTCAGTGCTTTCCTCTGGAAGCTTCCGTTTTTCACCCGTTCGGCCACCCTTGAACAACTTCCTTTTCTCCTCTGCTTGTGGTCTTGGCCGTTTAAAGGCAGCTGGTCTTGGTGGAACCGGGAAACTTCTGTCGTGATCCTGCTTGGACCTCGTTGTTGGCCGTTCAAATTTTTCTTGTACTTTTTCCTCCGCCGCTGATGGCCCTTCCGCAGTTCGGCGACTTTTGCTGCGGAGAGTTCTGTCGGATGAGTCAATCTTCCGTTTCAAAGCCGGGTTATAGTTGCCGTCATTTCTCCTGGTCCTCTTCACATACGTCGTCCTTCTCCCTTCTTCATTCTGGGGGTGTTCGTGAACTCTGTTTTCTGGACGGTGGAACGGCTTCTTTTTCTTTTTACCTTCAATTTTTCCGCGGGGCAATTTTCTTTTCACTTGCTTCTGTCTCTCATTGGCTTGCCCTTGTACTTGTCGTTTTCCCACCTCTGGAACTTGTACCTGCGGTGTCTGCCGTACCGGATCCTGCAAAAGATCTGAAAAGATTTTCATTTTATTACGATCGAAGTAGGGTTTAATTTGATCAATATTTGCGGAACAGGTTTCACCATTTCTTGCCTTTAACACTACAACAGCGTGAGTTATTTTTTCTATAACATATGGTCCTTCAAAGCGTGGAAAAAATTTGGCAGTTTTATCTGCTGGTGCTGAAGAAAGTGAATGCTTAATTTTTAGTACTTCATCCCCTACTTTATAAGTTACTCCCCGTCGTTTCAGATCATAGTATAACTTCTGTTTTCTTTGTGCTACTTCCGTATTCTTTTTTGCTTCTTTTATTAGTTTTTCTATATCACCCATTTTAAATTCTGGGGCTCTTTGTTGCACATAAAATAGTTTATCTAACGGTGTTATAACCTTTCTGCCTAGAAATAACTCAGCAGGAGTTTTGCCCGTTGTATCATGTTTTGCGGTCCTAAGGGCGAAAGCAAATTCATTGACATAGTTATCCCAGCTTTTATGAAAATTTTTAACATAACTACGGATAATTTTCACTATATTTCTGTTGATCCGTTCCGCTATATTTGATTGCGGGCGATACGGGACCATTTTTAAATGACGTATGCCCAGGTTTTGCACATGTCTTCAAATATATTACTTACAAATTGAGGACCATTATCCGATATAACTTTTAGGGGCGCCCCGTATTTTAAAATATATTTATTTAAAATAGAATCGGTAACTAATTTCGCGGAGGCTCGTTTTAAGGGAACAATTTCGGTCCATTTACTAAAATGATCAACCATAACAAGGAGATAGCGACTTTTGTTTAACTGACTTTTTGGGAAAGGGCCCAATAAATCGATGCCGATTATTTCATTTGGAAATTCGGATTTAATACTATTTAGAAACCCGGCCGGGCGGAAATTAATATAATTAACGGCTTGACATGTTGGGCAGGACTGGACATACGCCCTTGTTAACTTTTGCAGTTCAGGAAAGTAGACTGCCTCGCGTACGCGTTGGGTAGTTTTTCGAATACCAGCATGAGAAGCTAAAGGGCTGTCATGGAGCTCTTGCAGGATATTTAATCTAAGACTAGCTGGGATAACAGGTCGAAATTCGTTGTTGGAATTCGTAGTTTTTTATAAAATAATAGACCATCTATTAGTTCGTAATGGGCCGCCCTATTTCTTATCGCCACAATATCTTGGTGGCTAAAATTTTCAGGATCCTTCAAATACTCATAAATACTTCCAAACTCAGGATCCTTACCCAGTTCTGTTATTACAGTTTCTCGGGAATTTATTGTACACGCTGTAAGCATTGCAACTTTTACGGTATTACCCTGTTCGTCTAATCTAATTCGTGATAGGGCATCTGCTACGATATTTTCCTTTCCGGGGGTATGCTTGATTACCAGATTATATTCTTGCAGCTTGAGTGCCCATCTTATTAACCTTGGGGATAAATTTTTCCCTGAGTACAATCTAGTTACCGCCGCATGATCAGAATATACTGTTATCGGCGCCTTTCCAAAATAGACTCGGAACTTTTGCACTGCTAACAGAACTGCAAGTGCCTCTCTCTCGGTCGCGGAATAGTTTCTTTGTGTTTGATTTAAAGTTCGGCTAAAAAATGCCACGGGCTGCTGATTTTGCGAAAGTACCGCTCCTACCGCATAATTCGAAGCATCCGCTGAAATTTCTAAATTTTCATCCTTTTCAGGAAATTTCAACACAGGGGCTTGCGTTAATGCTTGTTTTAATTTTTCGAAAGCACTATTGGCTTCGGCCGTCCACGAGAATCTTGCCTTTTTCCTTTTTAATTTTAACAATGGCTCAGCGATAGCCGCAAAATCTTTTATAAAGGACCTATAATATGAACAAAGTCCTAGAAAAGAAGAGAGCTTCTTTGCCGTGTTTGGAGTCGGATACTTTTGTACAGCGATTATTTTTGATTCATCTGTCTCGATCCCTTTTTGCGATATTTTGTATCCTAAATATTTTAATTCAGGGGCTGCAAATTTGCACTTTTCGACATTAACTTTTAGACCGGCCTCATTTAATAAAGAAAACACCTGTCTTAAATCCTGTATATGTTGGTCGAGATTATCACTAGTAATAATGATATCGTCTAAATAGATAAATGTGGACTTTCCAAGAACAGGTCTTAACACAATGTCCATGCATCGCTGAAATGTTGCTGGGGCGCCTGAAAGGCCAAACGGCATACGCAAAAATGCATAAGTGCCAGACTTGGTTATAAAAGCAGTCTTAGGCACGTCCTCAGGCCTGACCCCTATTTGAAAATAACCATTCGTTAAGTCTAAAGTCGTCATAAATTTGGTTGATTTTATGTTCCTTAAAATTTCTTCTATGATCGGTAACGGATATACCGGATATTTCGTTATGGAATTTAATTTACGGTAATCAATAGCGAATCTCCACCTTTTTGGATGCTCCAAAGGATAATCATTATTTTTCTTACATAAAACCACCGGACTAGCATAACTACTTGAGATAGGCGTTATGATCTTTTTACGTAGCATATCGGTAATATGCCATTCTATAATTTTTTCCTTATTCTTATCATACCGGTATGGTTTTTGACGAACCGGCAATGCATCTCCGGTGTCAATACTATGGTTAGTAACCTGAGTAAATCCTGGAATATCACTAAATAAGGAAGCAAATTCACTTACCACTTGTCGGATTCTATCTTGCTCGTCATTAGGCAGGTGGTCAAGATTTAACCTTGGCGGTTCAACCTTTTCTACACGCACTGGTTTCATCGTCAGCTTAAGGGACGCTTCATTAAAATCCAGTGTAGCTTGTGCGTCTGAAAGAAAGTCTATTCCTAGGATTAAATTTGCTTGCAAATTCTTTACTATAAAAAACATCACCTTTACTTGTTCGTCCTTGATACGGATGTACAAAGGTACTTTACCTACGCACTTACATTGTTCTCCTTGCGCCGCTAATACTGTTGTATTATCCGCATTATATATGCGGTATTTGCGAAAATACTTTCTAAAAAAGACTTCTGCCACACAGGAACACTGCGCGCCGGTATCCAGGAGTGCGGTGGCCGGGATATTATTTACCAAGACTTCAATCTTCGGAAGAGTTAAATTTTTCACCATTACTGTATTTAACTTGTAGGAAGAGGGGTTTTCGTGGCCTTCGGATTTCCGCACCCTCTCGTCAACAGAAATCCGTTTTAGTTTAAATTATTTTTCCTTTCCGTGCTTTCCTTCTTTTTCCCCTGGCCTTGAGACTTTTTTCCTGGGTTGCTATTGAACTGTCGACGTTCGCCGGCTGTTTTTGAATGCTCGGGTTTCCTTGCCCACTGATTCGCTTTTTCTCCGTAGCCATGTGCTTGAGTTTGCTGTAGTCTTGGCGTACCAAATTGGTTTCGCTGTTGATATTGGCGTCTTCTTTCGACGTCCGCCGTTCTTCTACTTTCAAACTGGATTGCTAGCTCAAATAATTTTTCCAGTGTAGTCGGATTTCTCAATTCAATAAAGTCTTGCACTTGGGGTAGTAACCTCGGCAAAATCACTTGAATTATTTCAGGATCCGGACGGTTTCCATACAAGAGCTTGAAAACGTGAATTTTTCTTAAAATAAAGCTCGAGAGGTTTTCCATTCTTTGTTGATATATACTGAAAAGTTCTGTTTCTAATTTCGCACGATCCCTTACAACAGGGAAGGCTTTTAGTAGGGCAGTCTTGAAATTTTCGTAAGTATAGGTGGGACTTCCTGCTTGACCCAAGAGACTTCTGCCGATACATTTGAACCAGTTAAACACTTGACCCCTCAAAGCGCTGGTAGCTAAGGTAACTTTTTGAAACTCGTGCACGGGGTAGAGCATGAAGTGGTCATCCAATTTTTCCAAAAAACTGGTTACCTGTGAGTTTCCATTAAACGTTGCTTCTGGTTTCATCGAAGCGCGCATGGTCTGGACGATGTACCCAAATCCTTCCAGGGCGGCAGCTGGCATTTCTGGATTCTGAGCCGTTTCTGCAGGCAGCACAGGTTCTTCTTGAAACTCGGCCATGGTTATTCTTCGTCGGGCGCCACTATCAGGTTCAATATTTCTTCTAAGCTTCTTCGGAAACATACAATGACCTGACTAGAACAGAGAGCTTACTAAAGCTATGTTCACTAATTGTAGTAAGTAGACAGGATACAGACGAAGGGTATACAAAACCCTTTATTTTTCTTTATATACAATGACTTCCGTACTTCGGAATACAATGACCCTCCACTCGGGGTCTAACGAAAAAGATATCAAAATAAAACTAAACTCTAATTTAACTTTAGAATAATACACGTGTAAGATTGGCCTTATAGTAACAGGAAGCGTATGTAGCACAGAGACTGTGAACACTACAATACGTTTAATTTATCAAGAGGATTAATACCTCTGGCCTGGAAGGCAATTAGCAACTGCGTAACTTCTAAGGTAAGCGGCCTGCTTCGAACTCACGGCTTCCTCTCTTCTGCTTGGCAAAAAGGCCACACTTAAATACTTGGCGTTCGCCAGACAACTTTGCATAAAATCCTTCACGCTTATAATTCTGGCCGGAAGTAGAAAATAAGAAGTGATAGTAAAGATTTAAAATAAAATAAACGTTAGTAAAACTTAAGATCCTTACAAGTAGTTCTCACGTGTTCTGCCGTAATGAAACCAAACCGAGCTTACGCAATTCAAGCAAACTTCCTCTAAGATTGTGCATATGATTCGTCCTTATAATTGTTAGTTTCCTTTAATGGGTACATAAATAGCCTAAGACAGAAAATTGTCTCGCGGTAGAAGACTCTGTAACCTGAATAAAAATGTTAAGTGTGGTTTACGTTAATGCATTGCAAAATACGTATCTTTTTTACGAAGTTTATAACAGATTTATTTTAAAAATTTGTATTTTTAAATGATGTTTATAAATTTTTCAAAAAACATTTTGAATTATATCCTATAAAAATTTTCCTGTCCCATTTCCCCTCCGCACACACACACACACACACACACAGTGTACCATGTCAGTTCATGAGGAATATACGTAATTTTTTACTACGGCCTCCCTTCTCCTGCTAAGACGACATTACTCCTGATGGTACTTTCTTGCAAATAAATGAAAGACACCATTCGTAGAAACAATCGAACTAGTATTGCATAGTTGGAAAATGATGTGGAAAAATACACTTTGCATGAAAAAATGTTCAAAAAAATGAAAAGCTACAGTAAAAGAACTAAATCTGTGTATGTGAATGCACAGGAAATCATTTGAATAGGATACATTTTGCCGAGTAGACCTTAAGATAAAATTCATAGTATTTGAGCACTCGTGTTGAAAGCATGCTTAACAAATCTCTTCAGAATATTAACTAGTAAATTTCTTTCAAAGCTATAGTAAAAATAAATATACTAATGAGACCTTTCATTTTTAGGAATGGATTTATTTATCGTATAAGCTCCCTTTCAGCACGAAAGCTTAAGGTAAATTCAGAAGTGCTTACGTAATGTATAAACGCTCCCTTACCATTCTTCAGGAAACGCATAAGGTGTGTCCTACTTCGTCGTCATCAATAAAACACCATGAATTTCGGCAACTGTGATATCACAGTGGGAAAAATACTGCTCTGGAGTGAAGGTACATCTGCTTCTTTCGGTAGCTGCTTTCATATCGGATTCTCCGCTATCCAAACCCTGTCATCCACTCTCTGTATCTTCCTGCTTGGGTTTATGACCCCCCTTGCCTCCCATTTGATAGACGGAAAAGGGAGGGTAGATTCTGGATGGGTCATCCAGAGTTGTGGGTGCGTCAAAGAGTAGATTGGGTTTCTGCAGATTGTCCATCTGCCAACCATAACAGCATATATGATGAGTAGGAAACCACGATCAATGTTCACTGCAGTGTGAAGCTCATTGAGAAATACCTTGGTAAAAATATGTAAATAAATACATGCGCATATCGTTTCCTGTAGTTATTCTACTGTGACATACCATTTATTTTTGGAAGCATCAGAGAAATTTAACAATAACGTTTACTTGAGCAATGGAATATTTGGGTCCTCTGTTTGTATTAGGTGCAATCGCAGGAGAACGGCTGGCTGTATAGTCGGTTTTTGTAGTTTTTTCCATGTGTAACATGAGTACGAGCCAGTTTCTCTTCGAAAGTCCTCCACGAAGGCATCCCTTCTCTTACACAGATATGTTTTGTCAAATTTCGAATAACCATAATTAAGATTTTCTGATTTTCTTTTCGGAGAAGAATGGTCAATAAAAATTGCTAAAATAGCCACTGAATCGTTTTTCTTTTTCTTTAGTACTAGGAATCAAGTTAAGTCTTCACAAACTAAGACCTAGTGTCCGTCTTCCAAAATTTTACATTTCAAATGTAATTAAACTTCTACTATCGTGGGCTCTTTCTATTCCTCCCACATATATTAATGAATTATTTTAGAAATCATACGAAAACTCTCCAAAGAATGCAAATGTACAGGTATGTTAGTTATTCTTATTGTACCCAAACACGTTTCACAGTTTTATATGATCTCTTCAGCTGCTTCAGTTAACTTAACAAAACACCAGTTCCGCATTTTCCCTTTTAGCTTGGTTCTTTCTAGCCGTTTTAATGGACTTCAAGGTGGTAGGCTATTATCTACATTCCCAGGAACTTTTATGTTCTGTTAGGAGGCGTCGTAAAATTGGAAGTTTAAAATTAATCTGAAATTTAACGTTCTGTAGTGGTTGTTAGCGATAATTGAATCTTTCGTAAAGACGCCTCAAATCAGGGTCTTCTTGTACCTCCTCGTATAACGATGTAATAAAATAACTCTTTTGTTTTAAATGCATAAACCTGATTTTACGATCGCGGTGCTTTAGAGATAACATGGAACACGCTTTAGGGAACAGAAATTTCCATCGATGATTGATTTTAATTTAATGAACCATAAACGTGTAAAATAATGCGAGAAGTTTAAATTGAATTTTAAAGTGAAATTGCTGATCTGTTGCCTGAAATCCAATGAGTACCAGATTAACAGCAATTAACTTAATAGCATTAATCGAAAGCTTTGTCCGTTTAACATAACGCATCGTATTACAAAATTAAGGGTTTCACTGGTAGGTGAGTCATTAAAATTAAATGGACAGTGACCGATTTCTTATAGAATAGCTGGAGTTTTCGTAATTTTCTCCACGTGTAATGTAAATAAGAGTTGTTTCTATTAGACTTGCACGTCTTATTAAAGCAGATGTACCTCATTTCTTTGCCACATTAAATGCTTAACAAAACAATGGAGAAGAAGACCATGTTAGGCAATTTGTTTTTGTTTGTATAATTTAAACATTCATAACTTTTTAAGTATACGAGGGATGCTATTTATATTTCTGACCTAATAATTAAAAAGCAAATATTTATAATCGAAATTGGTTTTGTTGTTTTTCAAAATATTCTCTATGAAGATTAATGCACTTTTGCATAAATTTTATCAAATTATCATCGGTTCTTTGTGCATTCAATTTATTACGAACCTGTACATAGGCAACAGTATTATATTAATGACTGGCAATGTGCCAATCAGTAAAAGAGTGTTTAACTGAATATTAGTTGCGCTTACCTGTAATTAAGTATTATCCTGATTTCATAATATATATGATTGGATTATTCAGTTATGGCAAAGTTAGGCTATCTGCCTTAAGGGAGGGATGCCTTCGTGGAGGACTTTTTAATGGAAACTGGCTCGTATACACGTTACACATGGGGAAAACCACGAAAACACCCATGCAGCCAGCCCGTTCGCGGGATTCGAACCTCGGACCGAACTACCAGTGTTCAGCGACGTTACTGCTCGGCCGCTGGTGAGCCCACCAGTAGAAACATGAAACATACCTTAAGAAAAAGAAACACATAAATCCTCTGTTGCCTAAAACTGCTAGTTAAAATTTCATATGTTCTATTTCTCTGCAATCAAAACTATTCAGAAAACATCTTCCATTGGTGAATTAGATTTCCTAGAGAAGTTTCACATTCGTAAAAATCTTTCAGTTTTAGTTTATGCCTCCAGCTATCCCTTTTTAAAATTAGCTTTTAAGGAAGTTATTTGATAGCTTATTTTACATTTTGTCCATAGAAAGCGACAGTAGGTTTGTTTCCTTCTTATCAGAAGGGATTTTCTCGATTTTGTTTTGTCTTTTAGTGTGAGCGTATGCTTTTCCCCTTTGCCATTTTCATTCCTCGAGTTGAAAAATTTAGTTCCATTTTATTTTCGAACCATTCCCTCAAAATTAAATAATCTACGCCCATTCTTCTTGCTTTAGTACATTTAATATTTGTTCTTCGGCTTGTTATTTTAAATATGTACTACATTAAATGCATTTGTTTGAATTGATCGGAGTATTAAAAATTAATTCATCTATCTTTAAAGGAATTTTATGTTTGATTTTTCTGACATTCTGCGGTAAAAGGCCTTACGACCTATGTTCTCATCCAACTTACTACCTATCCACATGCCAAATCTCGAACCACCATCTTGTATATGCATGAGTTAAGGGCTAATTCAAATTATGTATCAATACGTGATAAAACTTATGTATCGACAGAGATGCGTTACAATGCTGAAGTATTGTAACGCATCTATTTTTTCTGGTTGCATGACTTGAGACTAAAATTCTTTCTTCTAAACACCTTCAAGGAAAGCTTTTTGTATATGGTAATTCGTTTTGAGCATGCTTACACTTTGACGCTAGATTTTGTAAAAAATGACAAATTATAACGATGTTAGAATAATCGATCTCGTTCTTGATTATTCTATGTGTTTTTAACATTCCGGATTTTTTTTCGATTTAATACTTCATTCCCGTGCCAAAATTTAATATGGGAAAATTAATTAATCTTTCCTTTTCTTTACTAAATATTAAGCAACTGTTTTATAAACCCTACACCTTTTTCAAAAATTTCTGTTTAATTGCTGTATTTATTTCCTTGTTGGAACTAAAGCGACTTTAAGTTCTTTATTACGCATACTCTTAATCGCATTTCAAATAACAAAGTGAGGTAAAAACAAAAGTTTAGGGTTTTATAAATCCTAAACGTTTTCACAAATTTCTGTCTAATTGATTTAAATTCATTATTACGCATGTTCTTGATTGCATTTCGGATAACAAAGTTTAGGGTTTATAAACCTAAACCTTTTTCACAAATTTATGTTTAATTGCTTTAAATTCTTTATTACGCATGTTTTTAATTGCATTTCGAATAAACATATTGAAGTAAAAACAAACATTTTCACAAATTTCTGTCTAATTGCTATATTTCTTTCCTTATTAGTAAAAAGACTTATTGACAAAATAGTAATATATCTGAGCACCTGCCATATAGCTTAAACTGCCATAATTCAGAACTTTTCCCTCGTGAATCTTTTATAAAAAGGACACGTTACAGAACTAAAGCGACTTTAAATCCTTTATTACGCATGTTCTTAATTGCATTTCGGATAACAAAGTGAGTAAGCAGTCTGCTTTTCTTCAGTCTGAATATCTCTGTGGGGGAGGGTGGAAAGAAATGCATTCAAATGAGTGCGGTGCACGAAGTCGGTTAGATAAACTCTTTTCATTAGAGGGTACAGGAATCTCCGCTTATGGAAGGATGGAACGTTATTTCGCTATTTATTCGGGACATAGCCGAGAAGTCGATTTCCGCTCAGCCTTCGATGTTGGTTTCGCCGTAAGGTCCCAAAAGAAATAATGTTGGATTTCTGAGAAGCATTAGTCCTAACAAATTCAATCGCGCCATTGTGTTGCTGTAGAGCCTTGAAGGCGAACCTTAGAGAAGAAATCCAGAGGGATTTGTTACGTATCCTTTGAGTCCGGTTGCGTTCAAATGCATTTCATAATATTCTTAGGATAGGGATTACCTAATTTAAATGTTGGTTTGCCGAATTAATTTATATATAAAGCGTTTCCACTAGTTCCCTATTAATTTATCGATTAAGTTAAACTTGTACTTTGCTCCATTATTTGACAATTTTGAAGATGTAGAGTCACTAGGATATTTTGAAGCAGGAGACGTGAAAAATGAGCCATGTCCTTTCCAGGACTGGAACTTGGACCTCTCGAATACGCTGTGAGTGTGTTACCGTGACACCATGAAGGCATGCAGAAAGGAGGGAGAAGATACCCTTTTAATAACATTTATATTACATCTAATTAATGTTATCTAACTTACAAGTTTTATAAACCATTAATGTATTTAGTAAACCACAGCCGAACAAATATGCTTCCAAAGCCATTTTATTGTAAGATACGAGTATTACGAATCTGAATATAGAAAAATCCCCTGCTTGTCAATGAGTTCTTTAAATTTATTTATTTATTTCGTAATAATGTGCTTAAAAAAGCAAAACAGCGTATAGCTGTTTTGCTATTTATTAGATTAGGATATTTTAAAGCATACTGCGGCTGTCTACCCGTGGAGAGAACTTTTTAGGAGAAACTAATTTGTATTGACATTGTATGTAAGGAAAACCGCCAACATATTCATGCAGCCAGTTCATACGCCAGGATTTGAACCCTGGAGATCTAACTATCAGTGCACTGCAGTCTTATCTGCTCTTCTGCTAGTGTGCACAACAAAGCAGGAAATTCTTCCAACGCAATACGTCACTTTGAACATAATTTATTACGCAGTTTCGTATTATAAGTCACCATTACCCGCAGTTGGTAAATGAGTAACATTTCATTCCTCCCGAGCCTGAACTCAGAGCATTACTTTTGTCTTGATTAAAGCAAATTTATTCTCAATGCTTACAATCGATAATTAGAAGGATAATCTGAACGGGAATTTTAGGATTCTGGTAACTGTACATCCCATCAAATGTATACCAGTGGTAACTGTACACCAGTGGCCGAGTTGTTAATGAATAAAGGAATTCAGAGCATCCATTATTAAATGCCCTGAATGCTTAGAGTTTGACTCGGGTTTTAATGCAAGCAAACAGGCTGGCAGCGTGATGAGCTTTTGTAGTTTTCCTAAGTATAACTTAAATGCGAGTCAGTTTCCCTAAGCAGCGCTCCAAAAAATACATCCGTTTCTATAGGCAGATAGCCGTAGAGTGCTTCAACATATTCAAGTAACCTAACATGGTAACTGTACATTCTCTCTGCATTTATGACCGAACGTTCATTGCAGAATTTAATTGATTGTTTGAGCTAATGATTTAATCATTTTTCCCTAACTTGTTATCTTTGTCGAAATAAAGTCTTTTATTAGATTTTAAGCGTGAAAATGGTTGAATGTTCAGCTATCAACACTAAATGCTTGTTGGCATCAGCTCTGCTTAGAAGTTAAATTTTAAAGAATTTCCATCGACGGAAAAAGACGCCAAAGAAATCATTCAAATTGCAAAAGTAACTAGCGGCGAAGGATTTTTATTTATGGAAGAAGAAATTAAAAGAATTAATCGAGAAATGACTAATTAAAAATCGGATGATAAAACGCCTGTAACTTACAAGAAGTTAAAAGAATTTAAAAAAAAAACACATTTCTTGTCTTATTTTGCAATGGAGATTGATCCAAGTGAAGAAAGCAAAGGACAGTTTACGAGAGGCATTGAAAATTTCTGTTCTCCTTCCCTGAATTTTTTAAAACGTTGCGTCAGTCATTGTCCTAAGCAAAAATCAACAGCTTTAAAAAAATTGTATCACGCATTTATTAAAGCAGTGATAAAATTCCTTTCATTTGCTAACATTTTTTCCTCTTAAGTATAACATATTATAACATTCAGGCTTGTCTTAATGCTACGTAATACATTTTGCCGTAGAAAGTTGTTTACTTTGCGGAACGCAGTTTTGCCGTTCGCGCAATGTATTAATGACGAAACCCCCCTGTGTTCGTCTGTGGTTTACTCTGGGCCGTGGGCTCGACACATAGTAGATAATTAAGCTGGCGGGACGGCACTTAATTCCGATTAGCAATGTACCTTACACAGAAGTTGTCCCGTCACAAGAGTTGTATATCCTACATTAGATCCGATATAAATTATGTTCCAACATATCGTTACGAAATGCCGAGGTGCTGTAAGATAGCTTCCTCACAAAGCGAGGTTAAGGTTGTCATAAAGTGTCAAGAAAAGGCATGTTGCCAAGATTTGGCGTGAAATCGCTTGTTTGGCGACAAAATTCGCGATATGCCATAGACGAAGCGAGAACATTCTCGAACGATTTCTTACCGGTTTTCCTCAAGTTGTTCTCGAAGGCAGGTGAAAAGCTATATAAACCCTGCCTGTAAGCGGATTAGCAGTTTATCCTGAAGAGTAGCTTGAGTGTGTTGAGTTAAATAGTAGTGCTTTGAGTTCAGAGATTAGCTCGAGAGTGATCGATCGAGTCGGAAGATGTGCTTTAGTGCTTTGCCGTAAAGCCGTGTTCACCGTTATAGACTGATAGCCTGAAGGCTGTGTTGCAGATTGTTTCAGCGTGTCTACCGATAGTATAGACGCTTGTTAACTTCATGCATTTCAAACAGAAAAAAAGCATTATTTAACGTATGTTCTTCCTCCAAGCCTTCGTGGTGTAACGGTAGCACACTCGGCTCGTAATCGAGAGGTCCAGGTTCAAGTCCCGGCATGGGAGCTGCTCATTTTTCATTTCTCTTGCTTCGAAATAACCTAATGATTCCACAAGCATGTCCATGGAACATAATCATCTTAAGTTAAAATTACAATTATCCGTATGTTTGTTTTCTTTCAAAAATAAGGTACCTTAGGTATCATACCCTGTTTTGCTCGCAGAGATTGTCAAAGACGGATTCCTTCGGTTTCTTGAATTTCTGCTCTATGTAATGCTCATTTTTCTTAGAACGATCTTCCCAAATTTGGAAGCAAGAGTCATGAAAAATGAGCAACGCCTTCGCCGGAAATCGAACCACGGACCTTTTTAATACGCGTCCATCGTGCAGACCACCTCACCACGAAGGCATGTTAAGAATGCGGGAGAAATACCTTATATACTTCCCCCTTTTAAAAGGCAACTGGGGTTTTTAGGGAACCCAATCGCCAAGTCCTGTGTGTGGAGAACCATCATCCACCACCCATTTAGTTCAGGCGCCACCGTAGAGACATTAGATTATTTCAAGGCCGGAGGTTGAAAGGTCAGCAATGCCTTCGCCGGGAATCGAACCACGGACCTCTGGAATACGCGTCCTGCGTGCAGACCACTTCACTACGAAGGCATGCTAAGAAGGCGGGAGAAACACCTTATAACTTTCTGTTGTCTTTTCTGTCGTTGAAATTTAAATTTTATAAAACTTTTACTATATTTATGGTTAACCAACTAGTGAAGGTTTAAAGAAAGAATCAATTTTTGATTGGTTCTGATAGCCAATTTGAGCAAATAAATGTATAAGTAAAGAAATAAATCCGCCTTCATTCTTTAGTAGAAAGAAGTCCTTAAGAAAGGTAGTGGTAAGAAACGAGGATCATGATATTTTCTTCCTTCCAGCATGCCTTCGTGGTGTAACGGATAGCACACTCAGCGCGTATTCAAGAGGTCCAAGCTCGAGTCCCGGCGAGGGCAATGGACATTTTTCTTGTCTCCTGCTTCAAATATCCTAATAACTCTAAAGTGCTACCCGAACTAAAAAGCTGGTGGATGGTGATTCTTCATCATCACCAAGATTTGGCAACTAGGTCTCCTAATCCCCAGTCGCTCTTTAAAAGGGGGAGTGCATCCCTCCTTCCAACATGCCTTCGTGGTGTAACGGTTAGCGCATTCGGCACGTTTCGATAGGTCCAAGTTCGAGTCCTGGCGAGGGTATTGCAAATTCTTCACGCTCCTGCTTCAAAAATCCTAATGACCCTACAATGATACCTCGAATTCCATCTGCCACACGGTCAAAGTTGGGATGGAGCTTGGGCAAATATCCCTAGTATTTGTCTAAATCAAAGAATGCAGTCTAAAATTGATTAAACATCAATTAAGACCATAGGGGACATCTTAAAAAAATCCAGATGTAATTATAATATCGTAAACAAATAATATCATATTTTGCCCAATAATATAAAATTCGTATATTTTCCCTGATAAGATTAGCATATGTATAGCAAACTTAAACTGGTTTAATCAGCTGTCTTCAGTATATTATTGTGAAGGTGTTAGAAGAGCAGAAATGACTTTGTAGAATGCTCAGAACTTTGTAGAATGCTTTGAAACTGTTTAGATCTTAAACATTCATTAGGATGTAAACATTCATATAAGCATCTTTTGCGGAGTTGTCCATAATTTCCGATGCAACTAGCAATGAAATTCCCTTCAGATGGACGCATGCTGTCTGTAGTGATTTCACCTTAGCCTTCGTCGCTAAGGTCCTCATTCGCGCTGCATTTCAGTAAGGCACACTCAACCGCGATAACATTTGGTTCCTGTTTGCATAACCAGTCCAATTAATGAACGTTTTCGGTCGGAAATCGTCAACAAGTTTACATCCCTCCCTTCATAAGATAACTTCGTCGTCCGCTATCTTCAATTACTTGGGGATTTCACAGCTCAGCGAATCTCCTTGAGGAGCTGGTCTTTGAAGACTCCTTTCCAAGTACCTCGCCAAGATTTTGGGGGCTTTTCAAAGAATTTCGCTGCGTCTTTCCAAACTTCTACAGCTTCTGGAAAATTCTACAGAAAAAGGGGGAAAAATGCATCGGATTAGAAGATGTGATCTTCATTTACTTTTGAATTGCCTTTCATTTGCGTTTTGAAAAGATGACAGCTGGGAAAAATTTGCGAGAGAAGTGTCGGTGATTTTTTTTCTTTCAAATCTGGCGTGAATATCAAATTAAAAAGGTTCAGACTTAATTGCAGATTTTCTACTGTAATGAATTTCTTCAGTAATTAATGTCACCTAAACATACATTACTATATGCTCTATCCTTCCTTGAAAATTATTCCCTGTCCTATGTTTTACCTTCCTTATTTGAAAATTCTCTTTCAAATGTTTTCTCCATGAAAAGTATATTTTAATCAACTTGGATTTCGTTGTATAAGCGTCCTAGTATAATCTGACACTGGACACAAAATGTATCCTTTCCCTGCATGACGTCGTGTTTTATAAATTTAATTATAATTGTGTGAATAATTATTAACTAATTATCCTTTGCGAAATGTTAGTGATAGGATAATTAGTATAGGAGTCTTACGCCTGTTCCACGCTGGAGGATAAACATAAGTTATTCATATGTAAACCCAGTTTTGTTTTTATTAACTTGTAAATGGTTAATGGAAAATGCAATATACATTGCTTTCGAGTATTTTCAAGGAGCAGGATTATGATTGAATGATGTAGTTTATATATGTGAATGTAGCATAAAATGAATATGAATCTGTATTTAACTCTATTAACATGGCGAAATTAGTCTAAAAACGGGTCTACAGATCAAGTGTATGGATTCTTTCTGACGATTAACTTTCCTTTCCCTTCTGATTTCAGTTTCCTGCCAAAATATAAATTTCAATGACGTAGTATGCAAATCTAAGTGAGTTCGGAATCAGTATTGAAGCAGTGGTTTTAAGAGGTTGTAATAGGAGATTTAGATTCGAATGTATGCCGCGTGTTAGAAGTAGCCTTGTACGTGAATAGTTTGTGCTTAACCACTCTTCTTCAGATTATACTGATACTAGCGGAAGTACCCGATGGCAGTTAAGTTTAGATTGAGAGTAATCTATTATTTTACTCATGACATCTATTGAAACTTCGTATAATAGCATATTACACATCATAAAAAATATGATGCGTCATTGTAATGCATAAAAAAAACCAAAGAAACAATGTAATATTACATACATGTACCACAATTGACTACATTATCATAGAATCGTATGGTATATATACCCATATGGCATATGGAATTGCCATTTGTTTCATCAAAAATAAAAACAAATACATCATAAGTGTGAGCAAAATGAGTTATTTTGAGCGATATGGAACCCACATAAAATTTCCGATAGAAAAATAAACTAATTCTCTCTCATTATATCAGCAACAATGACACGCAGCCATTTTTGCTGATATATCACTGTTACCGCAAATGAGGGATAAAATTAGCGCTTTAAGCGTTTTTAACTAATATTTGTGATTTTAGCTCGAACTTTTCCGAGACCCAGAAAAGACTTGTTGAAAGTTTGGTGACGATAGCTATAGTACTGACTGAGATATTAGCGAACAAACAAGCACACAGACTTTCTTCTTTCTATATATAGGTTCTAGATTCGGCTTTGCTGTGTGCAACCGATTTAGCGGTTTAGATAAATGCGGAGCCAATCGTGTAGCCCATCTTACTTTATTGTGATTTTACATCTTATTTTTCTGTTAAGTTGCTTAGCCACAGATGACGTAAGATTGTGTGCAACGAGTTATGCATTTTTATTAAGTTCAAATAAAAAGGTTATTTAAACCTTTTTCTGCAGTCATCTATTCTTCCAAGACTAGCGAGAATTCACTATTCAGTCTTTTCAGCTAGGGTCTACAATGTATGATTCCAAAACATACTAGAAAACTCTACAAAGCTAGAGAGGAATTTGAGTGAAAAAAAAACCTTGTGAATAATTAATGCCTTATTAATGCCGTGAATAAGACGGCTAGTAATTCATCCCGGCTTCAGTTCCTGACGAAGGAGCTATCATTTACAAGTTTTCGTGGTTTTTCCCGTATGTAATGTACATACTAGCCAATTTCTATTAGGAAGGCGTCTCATGTAAATCTTATAGTCCCTACATGCTTTGGAATTAACTAGTCTACGATACTACCTCCTGAGATTTGATAATTGATTTTGTTTAAAATATCGGTTATAAAGTACTTTTCAGTCTGTGATGGTATACGGTTAGGTGTTTTGAATGTTACGAGGACTATCTGCTGGAGAGGAGGGATGCCTTTCATGGAGGAATTTCTAAAGTGAACTGGCTCGGATGCTTTACCGATGGGTAAGTTATGTAGTTTTTGAATTAGGAAGGACTACAAAAACTTACCTGTAACACATTTAGGCAATTTAAAAGCAACTGTTTAAAACGATAAAATGAAATTTTCACGCTTTGTGCGTATTACTCCATTTATACTCCTACTGCTATAAACTCAAAGTCATATTTCAGAGTCATTAGGGTTTTTCGAAGCAGGAGACATGAACAATGAGCGATACCCTCGCCGAAGCTCGAACCTGGACCTCTCGAATACGTGTCGAGTGTGCTACCGTTACACCACGAAGGCATGCAGATAAGAGAAAGAAAATACCTTATAATATTTTAAATCTCAGCTTAAACTTACAACTGCTTAATTAAAATCATATTCTTATAATTAACTAAAACTTCTAAAGCTTGTAAATAACTTATTTTTGTGAGAGTTCATTGATTATTAATTAATTCCGTGTTCTGTAAATGCAGGATGTATTAAATAAAAGGATTTTGTTGCAATCTTTGAATATGTCTGAACGCAATAAAAGATTTAAATGGTAAAAAAAACTTATGAATTGCGTTTCGGTTGTTAGATTTCAGGATGCTGATAAGCTTAATTTGCGTATCAAATCTAGTTGCTGTAATTATGGGTTGACATTTTATAGCATTTTACTCCGCGCATTTTCCATTTAACGAAATAACTCTTAGAAAATCTTGCACATTTTTTTCATTAAAAGACACGCAAGATTACTTTTATCTGAGAACTTATCTTTCATTTTTGCTTAGAAACTCTCCTAAAAGGCTTCTTAGATGTGATCTGTGTATCTTAATTTTCATCCATTAGCGACAAATGATAAAATATTAAGGAGTTAATTACTCGTAATTAGCGACATTAAGATCCTTAGTACTTCTACAGCACAAACGAGAAATGTTCCGAATTTTCTTTCAAGAGTAATTCTAATGCGATTACGGCCAACTTATTTGATTATGTATATCTGTTGATAAATTTTAATGAAGTTTGTTTTCTGCGAATCGTAAAGATTTAATTCAAATACAATCTCTCAGGTCTTTTACTTTGTGACGCTGGTTTGCTAGAATATGTTGTAAAGGTTCGAATGTGAAATGAACGTTAATGGAATTTTTTTCATCGCATAATTTTCTTGCATTTTAATCCACTTCCAGGAGGATTTCGGAAGCGTTCTTAAACTTTCATACACAACTCTCGATTTTCGTTAAAAACGTTATTCATGATAAGAAATCTTTTAGAAGTAAAACGGATTGATTAGAGGTTTTCAGAATTCAAAAATGTATTTTTCAAACTGGGGCGCTTCACTGCGTGGAGTCAGTCACATATGGGCATGTTTAACTCTGCTAAACCGTTATGTTTATTTCGGACTGGGAAACACGAAAAATCAGTCATGCGCGTCCCGAGATTCGAACTATATATTCTATATATACTACTATAAGGTATTTCTCCCGCGTTCTTGGTGGGGTGGTCTGCACGCTGGGCGCGTATTCCAGAAGTCCGTGGTTCGATTCTCGGCGAAGGAGTTGCTCATTTTTCATCTTTCCTTCTTCCAAAATACCTAATGTCTCTACAGCGTTGCCCGAACTAAAAGAGTGGTGGATGATAATTCTCCCCAGCCAGGATTTGGCCCCTAAAAACTCCAGTCGCCCTTTAAAAGGGAGAGTATAGGTAAAGGTAAAGGTAAAAGTAAAAGTATGGGGGACACCAGCGATGTACCATAGGTCAACTGGTAATGCCTTATATAAGGTATTTCTACCGCCTTCTGGTGTAGTGGCTAGCACGCTGAGCGCGTATTCCAGAGGTCCTCGGTTCGATTCCCGGTGAAGCCGTTGTTCATTTTTCATCTTTCCTGCTTCCAAAATACCTAATTTATCTACACTTCATCTTATATGTATTAGGAATTTTACAATCGTATCGGATTTGAAGTATTAATTATTCTAATACTGTAAGAATTTAGAAAAACTAAAAATAATGGCTGTACGAAGCAGCAAATTTTTGTTAAATGTGAAATAGCCTTGCATCGTAAAAATTGTTCTTTAAACATTTTATATTGAAGGCGAAATGTGCTTTGATTCAGAGCAGTAAATAAATTAACGTTATTTTGAAATACTAATGTAGCTGCATAGTCAGATTGCATATTCTGATATATCATTCAGGTAATCTTAGAGGTTTTAAAAACTTAATGTCTTATATGTTTGCAGATTCCTTCTTTGACGTCATGCTTAGAAAATTTCCTTTCATATTATGATGCTTTTTTATATAGATTCACTGTAATACAGACCTTTAATGAATTCTTCAAAAAACTGAAGCTGAATTTAAATGTTTCTAACTGCAAAAGCTGCTCTTTAATGCACCTAATAAACGAAAATAGATTTCAACATTCATTTCCTATTTTCTGAGTAATCCTTTTCAAAGAATGCAGTTGCATTGAATAACGACATTCCTAAGAAATCAAAACAAGGTAAATTTTAAAATGAACAATTTAATATCCTGGCGAAACATCAAGAAAGTTAAACTCTGGAAAGTGCTTAGGAAAACTTTATCTTCTATCATTAATGATTTTAAAGATTATTTCGTAGGTTCTGTGAAGGAAATCCTTTCGGATATTGCTCACGTGGCAGGAGAACTCCAAATGGGGGTCTAGCGGGAAAGATATTGCAGAATTGATTGCGTCGCGTTATGAGAACCTAAGCAAAGAGCATTTGTCATTTACTAAAAACAAAAAGAGCTCTTTAAAAGAACTGTACACTTTGCCTAATGATATTGATTAACATAATCTAAAGAGCTCTACTGCATTACGAGAGCAATCGATCTTAATTTCTAAACAATTTTTAAAATAAAGTTTAACGAACTCAAATAGCCTTTTATAGATACTTCCTTAGAGAACGACAAAAAATATCAATGCGGAAGCTTTCATTTCTCTCGTATTTTGAAATTATATAGCCTCGGATGCCATTCAACCTCGCTCTCTCCTTAAATCCAGAGCTATCAACGTCAATCGAAGCATAAACCCCTATGTAATCTTTCTCATGCAAAAGGAATAAGATTATTTAATCTTTCTGACAATGGGCTTAAATATTTCTTTTAGTATCTTCAGTAAATTGTTAGTGAAACGTAAATTTGTCGTTGAGATATACATGATTGAAACTATTTAGAGATGACTATTGATTAACATTATGAGTAAAATACTTTTCTTATTAAAAGATAAGCTTGCGTTCATTTTATTTTAATCCTGTACGCATCATCTAGTAAAGCAAACAGTGAAGTTTATTATTTACCTTTCGGAGAGTTTGCTGTGCAAATCTTGTTTACACAGCTGTAGAGACATTAGGTAATTTCGGAACAGGAATGATGAAAAATTAACAAAGCCTTCGCCGGGAATCGAATTACGGACCTCATAAACACCGGCTCAGTGTGATGACCACTACACCACGAAGGCTCGCTAGGAAAGCAGGAGAAATACCTTACACAGCAACTTTTATAAGATATTTTCTTCCTCCTTCCAGCATGCCTTCATGGTGTAACGGTAGCACAATAGGCGCGTAATCGAGAAATCTAGATTCGAGTCCTGGCAAGGGCAGTGCACCGTTTTCACTCTCAAGCATCAAAATATCCTAATAGACTCTAGAGTGGCGCCGAACTAAAAGATGATGGACGATAATTCGTCACCACCAAGATTTGGCGATTTTTTCCTTAATCCCCAGTCCCCCCTTTAAAAGGGGGGATTATATAAAGTATTTTCTCCCTCCTTCCAGCAGGCCTTTTTGGTGCAACGGTAGCACACTCGCCGGGTATTCGAGAGGTCCGGGGTCATGTTCCGGCGAGGGCATTGCTCATTTTTCATGTCTCCTGCTTCAAAATAACCTAATGACTCCACAGTTGTGCCCGAACTAAAAGGTGGTGAACTATAATTCATCGCCACCAAGCTTTGGAGATTGGCCTCTAATTCCCAGTCGCTCTTTAAAATGGAGAGTATACCAGGTATTTTCCTCCTCCTTTCAGCATGTCTACGTTAGTGTAACAGTAGCACATATTCGAGAGATTCAGGGTCGAGTACCGGCGTTCGATCCCCTAATGACGCTTTACCGTGTTTTACGGTGTTTAGTGACTGGTATGCTTTTTGCAGGGTAAAACAAAACTTGAGCTTCGCTATCGGGTAAGTGGAGAGCTTGCACCTGGAATTTTGTAAACATTTTTAATGTTTTAATTTTCAAAATGAATTGTTAACTTTTGTAAAATGTTCTCTATGTGCAAAAACAGAGAGTTTTGCATTACTATTGCAGAAAAGATTACGAACTTAGCAGTTTTCTGAGACTATAAACAGCTTTCTGAGACTATAAAGATTTTTCTGAACGTTTTAGAAACTTCTGAAACATTTGAATTTTAAACTGACAGCAGAAAAAAATTTTCTTGTAATTTTTTTAATTATTTTACATTTAATTTATTAGTTAATAAAATAATTGAGAAACGTTCTTCTTAACGTTCTTCTTATTAGTTAATAAAATAATTGAGAAACGTAAATTTAGATACTTAGGAAAAGGACCATCTCAGAAACAACCCGTGTGAAATAATTATATTTTACCTTCACAAGGAGGACGTCAGGCAGCGTAAAGACTCTAATATCATCTACATAAACAGAACTCAAGAGTAAGCAGTTACAGATATTTATTGAGGAAAAGAGGGATGATTCATGAAATAAGATATGCAAAACTAGACATAACTTTTGAACTTAAATTAAAATCTTCAGAGAAAACAATAAAGATTAAAACGATGAAAAGAAGATTTTTAATTAATATAAAAAAAATTTCACAGAAATTTAATGCACTTTGTGGAGTCATTGGTCTATTATTTTGAAACATGAGCAATGAAAACAGAGCAGTGCCGTTCCCGGGAGTCCTACACCTCTCGAATACGCGCCGAGTATGCTACCGTTACGCCAAGAAGGCATACAGAAAGTAGGGAGAAAATACCTTATATACTCCTTCTTTTAAAGGGCGACTGAAGATTAGGGGACCAGTCGCCAAATACTGGTGGGGAAGAATCATCATCCATCATATTTTAGTTCGGGTGCCACTGTAGAGACATTAGGATATTTTGATGCTGGAGAAGTGAAAAATGAGCAATGCCTTCGCCGAGACTCGAACTTGGACCTCTCGAATACGCGCCGAGTGTGCTGTCGTTACACCACGAAGGCATTCAGAAAGAAGGGAGAAAATACCTTTTAACTTGTTGAAAAAAACTGTACAAATAATTATTCAAATGATAATGTTATGCTTTCAGCTCTACGTAAGAACTTCTTATACCATTGTATCTCAATTTTTTAATAGAGATTATTATCAAGTGGAGAATCAGTTTTACTATCATCAGAAATCTGTTTCTGATGCTGTGACGAAGCAAACCTTTTCTTGTGTAATTAATTATACACGATTAGTTTTGAAGTACTTGATCAAAGCGAGTTTTGAAATAATATCTCTCTCCAACATAGCTCCGTTCATAAACATCGTGAATAAGAGCGTCGTCCTAAAGCTTGAAAGCTTTGTTTCATTTGAAACGAGTTTTACGATACCTCAGCGGACTTAGAAAAAAACTTTCTTCTGATAAAGATTATAAGAGTCATATCCTCAGTTACTTTCTTCGGAAGAGGCAACCCTTCTCCATTCTCTTTACTCCACACACCCCTTGGGGCATCTTCGCTTTTATAGCATATATAAGCTTTATCGGGCCGAAACCAGCTTGCCTTATTTTGTCAAAAAGAGCAACCCACAATACGATTCAGACAGGCAGATGTCAATAATGTTTTCTTTAAGGGTATCCTTACATCGAGGAAAATTTTCGAGGGAAAGGCATGCTAGAGCCATATGCGAATAACGTTATAATATAAATAAAAATAAAAAGGCTTTTAACGTTACGTTGCTTAAAGGAAAATCTTACAAAATTGGGGCTAAAAGCCTTGCTGACATCATCGCATGATGAGGCTGTTAAGCAAAGCTGTATAATCCATCAACGTCTGGAGTAATTCGCTACTCTTATAGAAAGGAAATAAAAGATAATGTTTCGTTTCATACTTGAAAATGGAAATTAATTCTTGACGATATGCAGACACGAGAGGATGAAGCTTTTTCTTTTCCTTTAGGAATAGGAACTGCTGTGAATATTTCGAGAACTACCTTAAATTGAGTGAAGAAAACTATCAGTAAGGAAAACTGAATACGTTTTGTACTCAGACTAGAAGATAATTTAATTTTTGCTTTGTAAATATTTTTGTGATTTTAAAAATTGAAAAATCCATAAGGCATTTTTTCCCTCCTTCCATCAAGTCTTCGTGTGATCTAACTTTTGAAACATTTGAACTTTAAACTTACAGCAGAAAACATTTGTCGTAAATTTCTTTTATAATTTTACATTTAATTAGTTAGTTAATAAAATAAATGAAAAACATTCTTCATTTCACTCGGCGCCTATTGGAGAGGTCTAGGTTCGAGTCCTGCTTCAAAACAACCTAATGAGTCTACAACAATTATCGAATTATCTGTTTTATTTCTCGTATCATCATCCTATATTGCAGAAAATAGTTATAAAGAGAAATTGCATGCAAACATGAATAAATATTATTTACATTTTCGAACAGATTTTGTTTAAAAAAAAATTTGGAGTCACGGAAGGAACAGTAAGTCTATGCATTAAATTTGTTCTCGATGTAAGTCCTGCGGCCGTTTGGAACAAACAACCTACCGTCAGTTTTTTCCCTTTTATTTAGGTTTCTTAAAATTATACATAATTTTCTAATCTGAATAAGACATAATACATTTTATCCGTAAAAAGTTAACTCGGAACGCGCTTTTGTCCTACGCTCGCTGTTTTAATGACGTAACCCTCGAGATCGGCAGCAGTTTGCTATATATCGATTTTAATTAATTAAAAAAATTGAAAGGTTTCGGATTTTAAGTTACGTCTAAAGGACGTTTTTGTGTTACCTTTATTTATTAAATATCATGTTCTGTGTACACAAATCATAAAATTCAGTTCAACAGCTATAAGGCATTTCTCCTGCCTTCCTAGCACGCCTTCGTGTTGTGGTGGTCTGTACGCTGGGCGCGTTTTCCAGAGGTCCGTGGTTCGATTTCCAGCATAGGTGTTGCTCATTTTTTATTTTTCTTGCATCCAAAAAATACCTAATGTCTCTACAGTTGTCCCCAAACTAAAACGGGTGGTGGATGAGGATTCTCCACACTCAGGATTTGGCGATTGGGTCCCCTAAAAACCCCAGTCGCCCTTTAAAAGGATGTTTATATGAAGTATTTCTTCCTTCCTAGCATGCCTTCGTGGTGTGGTGGCATGCACGCTGGGAGCGTATTCCAGAAGTCTGTGGTTGGATTTCCGGCGAAAGCGTTGCTAATTTTTCATCTTTCCTGCTTCCAAAATACCTAATGTCTCTGCACAGCAATATCGCAAAATAATTTTTAAATGAGCATATCTTTAGAATTTCCCATACAGAGTGTCGCGAACTGGAGATAAAAGGGGTTTTTTTCGTACAGTGTTGCCATTGCTTACTTTGAAATCGTTTAGTCTGTTAATCAAAAATTCATTGAGGTGTTACAAAATATGAAATTGATAATAAAGCAAATTTCATATTTTGGCTTCCAGATGTCCATGTTCTATTCAAGATTACGTTATTCAATTTTTGATGGCTTTAGGTTCCGTTGGTTTAGCACAATGCGAGAAACATACATATATTCATGCAGACTCTTCATTATTTAATTTATTTAAATATAATGCAGAGCGATAATATTTGGTAACAACAATATGAAAAATGATTCGCCGCTTATAGTGTTCAACGCAAAAAGCCAAATCAAAATTAATAGTCCTTCAGGTCAAATTGCCTCTTTGGACTAAACATGTGTGTCTCGCGCTGTTTTCCTGTATTTTTTTAAATGCCGTAAAATTAAAAATTTTAATCCATTTTAAATTTTTGTAATTCAGGTTTACGTTTAATTCTTCTGAATTTTATAAAACTAATTTTTTGCAATAAATTAAATTTTTTTTTCATAATAATCAGCAAACGTTATTTTTCTTAGTTTAAATTTGTTGTTAGGTGCAAAATTGCAGCAGAATTTTTTTTATTAGTAGAAATTCATGTCATGTTTAAATGGCTATAGAATGGAGTACATCTATTATTATTACTTGTAGTAATTAAAGTTACTGTAATATAATACTCTAATATGTAAATTTAAATAGTTAGAAAGAAAACAAAAAGGTCAGAAATTCCAGTAGTCATTTAAAATAGAAAGAATTTATACATGTTTCAAGAGTAATTATAATTAATATTTAATTTTGCAATTAAAATGTAGAGATTTTAGGTGAATATTTAATATTAACGTTTTAAAAACTTTTAACGTAAATTCGAGTTATTAGTGAGGATAAATTAATAATCGTTGAATAAAAGGAATTTTTATTCAATGTATCTTAAAATGCTAAGTCTTGTGTCTGTACTTAATAATTATCCAGCTTATTATTGTTTTAAATGCAGTACAGCAGAAATAATACTTAAAAAATTTTCAATGCAAGATAATAATTTTCTATTATATTTGCACATTTCGTGCCAGGCCAGTTAAAACAATCGTTAAAGGGTTTGGATTAATATTTTTATCTTCAAAAAAGAAAAATATTTGCTCATTTACCAGTTTAAATAATGACAGTATAGAAATTTACAACGCTTTTTATATCTGTTTCCGTACAGTTGTAGTTAAAGAAAAAGTGTATTATCAGGGATAAAAATTCTGAGGCATAATTGTGGTTTTCCCCCCATTTTGGCATGTTTCCAACCGCAAATATCTTTTTGTAGCTAGCTCACACCTACTTTTTCTAAATCTCATTCGGTTTTACCTTACATTCATAAATCTAAGCTTTATAACAGCGTTATATAATTATACATTAATTACTTGAACATAATTTATTTTTAATTTCATTAGTTGTCATGAGATTTAAAAGAAACCCTGCAAAAGTTTTCGTTTACAATAAATAATGAAGATTAATATATAATTTCTTCAGTGAGATGAAATATTTTATAAAATATGGGCGACAATTAAATAACATTCTTTATATAAGTTTTCGGCTGGAAACACTAGGAAGAAAACAGTAAATGAAAATGTACGTTTCATTGATCAAACTATACAATGTATTAATTAATTAATTATTATTGATAATTAAGTATTTCATGTAATAAATTATTAGTGTGTAGAGTCATTAGGTTTCTTTGAAACAGAAAACATGAAAAATTAGCATTGCCTTCGCCGAGACTCGAATCTAGAGTTCTCGAATACGCATCGAACGTGCTACCGTGCGAAGGCATGCAGAAAGGTGGGAGAAAATGCCTTAGTCAGCGTGTTTTTTAAAAAACCATGGAAAAATTCGTTGGTTTCTAATTTCTCTTTATTTTCTCAGGAGGCGATATATTTATATTTTCTCTTCTTGTGAAATTATCCAAATTCGTGACATATCGAATTTGATTCTGTTAACTGAAATTAAACTCTTCAAATTAGCTAGTTTAAACCGTTATTCAGAGTTCTAAGAGCTACATCCAAATCTGATTTATGAATTAGTTCTTTAGGCAGAATTTTGAAATTTAAGCTCTTTCGTTTATTTTCTATGTAGTTATTTAAAAAAAAAAAAAAAAAAAACTACTTTAACCGAAAGTAATTTTTATACACATTTAAGAAATATATGAATAATTAGATTCAACACCGCACTTTAGAATTAAATTTCAAAGTAGAAAACACAAATATTTAACAAGTTAAACCTACTTGAAAATAAAACTACTTTACTGTCAATATTATACAAATTTTTTACTCGTCAGAAAGCTCATTTACATTTTGATCTGTTTAGAATTCTCATCAGTTTAGAATGGTTTACACTCATGATTAAAATTCAAGTGTGGTAAGTTAATTCAGATTGAGTGTGCTGTAAAAGTCCTTTTTCTGCACTTCAGGCAGATAACAGGAAAAACAAACCTTACAGGCAACTGAAATTTCAATAAATTTCATTAAAGTACTTAAAAGTAAAGAAATAAATTTCATATTAACTTAAAAAATAATATATTATTTTTAAAATATTTTAAATAATATACTTTTAAATATTTAAAAAATATTTAAAATTAATATTTTAAAAACAATTTTAAAAAATAAAATTTTCATGGAATTTTTTTAATTTTAATTATTTTCCCCCCTCTATTTATAAAAATAGGTAAACAATCGTATAATTATTTACCGCAGAGTATTCATAATTTAACCTTGTCTGATAACGGGTTTTTTCTTGATGTCAAATTAAATGAAATCACTCTCTTGTTTGGAAAATGTATAATTTCATTAAGAAAATAATCTGTTATTAACTTAACTATGTCTTGTTAATATTAAAAATTCACCAGGTGCATCTGTAAAATAAATGAAGTATACTTCTGCTGTCGCTTATTCAATTTAACCCCGATCCCTGATCTATATGAAACTGTCATTTCATTGTGAGCGTTTATAGTCGGTTGCACTAGTACCAATAAAACCGCCGTGTCTTCACACGTGTAGCCCCCGTGAGCTGCTGGCCTTAAAGATTATTCGATGAATAGCGAAAGAAAAGTTCTCGAATGATTCCTCACCCCTTCCCATCCCTCCTGTTCTCTGTATTCCGTCCTTTTCCGGCAAACTTACCCTTTTTGTCGTTTGGTACCACAACAGCTGTAAACTTTATCTCTAGGTTATAATTCCGACTCACAGGATGGCTATCACAGCTGGCGAAGGATCTATGTATCTGCGTGAGAAGGTTAATGTTGTCTGTCCGAAAACTATTGCTGGCAGTTTTTTTTTCATTAATATATATATATATATATATATATATATATATAAGGAAAATTACTTACTTAGTAATTTATTGACTATTTAAAAAAATTCCGAAAAGGTTTTGGTTTCAACGGTCGTCCAAAAGGGCTTTTTTAGAGTTTAATATGGTTTATCGAGATATATAACATCAGAAAGTTGTATAACTTCTGTATATTTGAAAAGTGAAAAAATATATATAACATAATTCTATAAAAATATTTAAGCCGATCAGACGGGAAAGTGACTGAGTGCAGTAACGAAGGGCCTGGGTTCGAATCCCTTGGGAAGGCATGGATGTAATTTCTCCGTCCGTTGATAGGAGACAACGGTAGCTCACCTATTAGTTGCTTCCATAATAAACAGGTCACCACTTTTCGGCTGAATAATGGCCAACGTCTATAAACGGTATATTTAATGTTTTAATTAGAGAAATCATAAATTAAATGCATTTTTATTTAAATGAATCCAATTAAAAATTAAACAAATAACATTCTTAAGAATTGCTTTTTAAATAGCTTGTTGGTTAATCAATAACAGGCCGATTAAATTCGAAAGATAAATGTCTTACACTTTACCAAATGGCAATAGACTCGAATGAAAAGTAAAACAAATACTTTAAAGTTAACTATCGCAAAATCGTTTTTCGAGACCAATAGCCCTTTAAGGTTACCAAAATTCTTTTTTTTTTTTAAATGGCTAAAAGGGTTGAGATTTTAACGATTTTAGAGACATTAAGTATTTTTTGGAAGCAGGCAATATGAAAAATGAGCAACACCGGGAATCGAACCACGAAATACGCACCCAGCGTGCAGACCACCACACCATGAAGGCATGTTAAGAAGGCTGGAGAAATACCTTATACGGTCACTGAATAGAGTACTGTTAAATTTCAATGTGGCTTATCAACAGAGATTGCAAATAAAGCTGGCCCAGTCGGTATGACGAAACATTTTATAGCATGCTAGATGGATATACATTTAAACTAACTTGGGAACACATTATCGATCTTGATTTATTCATTTACTTATAAACTTTTCCAACTAGTTCAGCGTTTGAAAGCCTTGCTGCATAGCACTAGCCCTTCATTTTCTTCAGTAACTTTTATCTTTATTATAATATACTTTTGTACATGTGTATAAAAAATGTAGGACGTTGCTTATTATTATTAGAAGCATCTATAACGTTTATTTCTCTTTTCCGCGGCGCGTTTCATGTTTACATTGCACTATAACAGCAATATTCATACATACAGTTTTGAAAACTACCGATCTGAGAGTCATTGAGATTCACAAAGAGGGAAACTAATTTATCTTTCAAATTATAACACAAATATGTACTACCTATCAGTCTAGAAAAATGAGCGATTTAAAATAATGTAAGTATTTTTTATCATTTCCGTCTTTCATTTTTATAATATATACATTTGATATAATTAATTAGATAATTTAAATATTGGCACTGATTACGCTATACCAACAGATTATATTTTTGCAACCATTTTTACCGGTAGCTTACATTACAACTATTTTTACCATTACTTACAGTAATTATATTACATTCATTACTTACATTATTTATTTTTTTCCAACCATTTTTACCATTACTTACATTATTTACATTTTCAACCATTTTTACCATTACCTACATTCATGATGTCATTCATTATTCACCGCAGTTAATTAATGATCATTTGATTATATAAATAATGAGTATGTTTGTATTGTGATTACTATTTAATTACATCAGCTAAGATATGGTTAACTTTAACTATGTCGCTTACCAATACGAAACGGGTAAATGGCCAGGATGCTGTCAAATTTAAATCTCGCAGAAACAGTCAGATCATACTTTAACTAAAGAGGTTAAAAACTGATACTGGCTGCAGTAGCTCATCAGTAGCAAGTACAAAGATGAAATGTTCAAGGATAAAAAATATCCAGAGATCGGATGTCCTTGGAATGTCCAAGGATCGAATGTCCGACGTCCGATAAAATGTCCAAGGATCAAAAACCAACATCTTTCCCAAGTCTTCAAAAGAATGATGCAGAGTTATACTTTCATATCAACTGTCACTCAAAAAACATTACAGTTGAAAAAATTACAAAACAGTATTTTAAAGTATCAGTTTATAGTTATACTCTTGCTTCCCTGTTGATAGACCTTCATGGTTAGATGAAAATTCTAAGTGCCGCTTTAGTTCAAGTGTATCCTTTGTATGTGTTGATAGCAAAGGTACGTTTATGTATGTAGTACCTGTTGAAGATCATACGCTCATTCTTGATATACTTTTACAACGTATTTTCTCCCTGCTTTTTGCATGCCTTCGTGGTGTAATGGTAGTACCTTCGGCGCGTTTTCAGAGGTCCAGGTTTAAAACACGGTAATGGCATTGCTAATTTTCATGTCTCCAGCATAAAAAAATTTACGTAATGTGTCTACAGTGGCTTCGGAACTAAAAGGTGGTCGATGATGATTCTACACCTCCAGGATATGGCGACTGGGCCTCCTAATTCCCAGTCGCCCTTCAAAAGAGAGAGTATTTTCTCCCTGCTGTTTGCATGCCTCCGTGGTGTAACGTAGCACAATCGGCGCTTATTCCAGATGTCCATGTTCGAGTCCCAGCGAGAGCTTTGCACATTTTTTATGTCTCCTCTTCCAAAATAACCTAATTAGACTCTGCAGTCGCACCCGAATTCAAAAGGGTGGTGGATGATTATTCTTCACCACCAGGGTTTGGCTATTGGGTCCCCTAATGCCCTGTCTCCTTGTAAAAGGGTCCCTTTCACACTCCGTTCGTGCCTTCGGGGTGTAACGGTAGCACACCCGGCGCGTATTTAAGAAGTCAAAGTTCGAGTTCCGGCGATAGTATTGCTCATTTTTCATGTCTCCAGCATAAAACAAATTATATAATATCTCTACACCTTTAGATGGTATAATGGCAAACGGGAGTGATAATGCAATCATGCTTAATGTGAATATTGTATCTGTTCCATCAAAGTTGTTATGTGTAAACGACATGATTGCTGTGCAATTAGAGAATCGTCTTCGGATTTTACAAACACTACTAGCTACATTAAAAGTAGATATTTAAAAAAAAATAATAAATAAAATCTGAAAGCTTTCAGATTTTCCATTATGCCCAAAGGAGTGTTTTTTAACTTTTTGTGTGTTATCTTTATTTATTAAATATCATGTTCTTCGCACTTAAACCACAAAACAGCAATATCGCAAAAATATTTTTAAATGAGCATATCTTTAGAATTTCCGATACACAGTCTCGCGCATCGGAGATAAAAGTGTTTTTTTTTTTTTTTTTTTTTTTTTTTTTTTTTTTTTTTTTCAGTGTGCCCATTGTTTGCTTTGAAATCGTTGAGTTTGTTAATCAAAAATTCGTTATAGTTTTACAAAATATGAAATAGATAATAAAACAAATTCCAAATTTGGGCTTCCAAATTCAGATGAAACGTACGTTATTGAAAATTTGATGGCTCTCATTTACCGTTGTTTTATCACAATGCGAGAAACTTACATACATTTGTGCAGATTCTTCATTATTTAATTTCTCTAAATATAATACAGGGCGATAATATTTGGTGGCAACAATTTGAAAAGTGAATCAACGTTTATATTGATTCAACGCAAAATGCCAAAACGAAATTAATAGTTCTTCTTTGCAAATTACCCCTTTGGACCAATAATGTCTTCCTTCTATAAATTTCAAAGAATTTTTTAAAAACGTTTTGTCTGTGTTTAAACATCTGGTATATTATCTTCCTCACAGCATGTGCAGTTTTCCATGTTAAAAAAATTTGCAGTCGCATGAGTCTGTCATAAAATATTAGTACATTTTGTATTCCATCCAGATTTATTATAACCTTCCGTTTCATAATGGCTGTAACTTCATGCTCCGTTAAAAATTTCATTTTAAAAACTCCAGACTGCATTAGCAGATATGTTCTATTTATGCAGTTCATTAAAAATTCAGAAACTTCTCAGTATACTTAGCCATACGTAAGTCATCAACATAAACCTTCTTCGCTACTAGCAGACTGTGTTATTTAACCAATTATATCTCAAAGAAGGTAATTAATATCGAGCAAAAATTCTGCTTTTGGATCATTATTTTCCTCCGCCCATTGTATAGAGAACCTGTTTTTGGACCCCCAAAAACTCCTCCGCAGGCCATATTCCGAATCTTTGTATTAATTACCAAAGAATAAATTGCCGCAATTAATTCAACGTGGTTGCTTTTTTTCGCTCTTCCCGCAGATTGCGGGAACTCGTTCTTGTATACGTATCGATTTTAGAAGGTAATGTATTAATGCTGAATTGCTGTGTTGAAGGGATCGTTATAGTATGTTTTGAATTCTTTTTATTATTATCGTTTTCCAGTACTAATTGCTTGGGAGTGAAAATTTATGAAGTATGTTTATGATGCTCCCATGTCTCTAAACGTGCCTCACAAGAGTTAATTATCATATCCGGTATCTTCCTTTTATTTTGGGATGAGTTTTGATTCATATTCAAGTACTAATCAGGTTTTATTTGACCGCAGCAGGACACATAATAATCCCCATAACTAAAAAGTATTTCTATTAGGCAACATTTGTAAATAACGTTAACGAGTTTATAAGGTATTTCTCCCGCCTTTTTAGCATGTTTTCGTGGTGTAGTGGTGAGCATATTCTACGCGTATTCGAGAGGTCCATGGTTCGAATCTCGGCGAGGGCATTGCTCATTTTTCACGTCTCCTGCTTCCAAAAAATCCTAATGTCTCTACAGTGGCGCCCCAACTAAAAAGCGGTGGTGCATGATGATTCTCCAATACCAGGATTTGGCGATTGGTTCTCCTCATTCCCAGTCGCCCTTTAAAAGGGGGAGTATATAACGTATTTCTCCCACCTTCTTAGCATGCCTTCACGGTTTAGTGGTCAGCACGCTCGACGCGTATTTGAGAGGTCCGTGGTTTGAGTCCTGGCGAGGGCACTGCACATTTTTCATCTCTCCTGCTTTCAAAGAATCTTAATGTCTCTACAAACTAAACCCAGTGGCGCATCAGCCCTAGTAGACCATGGCCTGCAATGACCCGATATCGGCTTTCCTGACCGTTAGCCCCGGGGTGCGTGAGCATATGCCCTGAACAAATGGTCAGTTTGTAGCATAACCTCCATTGTTTAGCCCGCAAGCGAATTTGGTACTCATTTTATTGACCCACTTAAGGGATGAAAGGCTGAGTCAACTTTGCCAAGCCCGAAGATCGAACCCGAGACCAGCGGTGCTGCTGCGCGACGCACTAGCCAATGCGCCACCAGGCCTAATTTTACACCATAAGTTTTTTAATAACAATTTTCCTTGCGAAAAGGCGCTTCATTTGTTGAAGAACTCAAATCACCTTATAATAACTGAAAATTGTGGCTATTATTGTCAAGCACAGCTTAAAAGCGGATATGTAGCATAAATAACATTTTTTGTAGGTGCCGCTGATACCTGCCGCCGTGTGGCGTCGTTTCATATTTCCATTAAAGCTGAATGATTTCCGTATACTCGTGAAACATGGTAAAAAGGAGGTTCTAGGATTAACTTGTAGTAATAAATTGTGTACTACTGGTATAATTAAATTTGTATGACCATCGTAAATGGGAAGAGCTTTTTTAAAAGTTTTTTCAAAGCTATTAATTTTCGTGTAAATGACGCATAAAAGCTCTCATGCGGTATAAACCAAAACTACAATTTGCAGATCGTCTTCCATGCAGAAACAATGCAGCTCCAAAAGCCTTGAAAAATGAAATGGGAAATTCCGAATATTCAAGTGATTGTCCACATGTGTCATCCTCAGTTTTTTCCTCGTTTCGCCTGCCAGGATCTAATGATAAATCTTCAACTCTCAAGGAAAAAATCGTTGGAGGAGGGGTTGTATGCAAGAAATTTATTGTGGAAGATATCGGTAAAATGTAAACTGATAATGTTTTTTTCGCTATATATTGACCAGGCATGAAGCATTTGTTTTAATTAGTAGTAAATTTAGATTTGAAACTGCCTTCAAGTTAAACTTTGAAATCGTAATAAGCTCCATGTTTAAACGTTTGCAATTTTTTTTAATTTAGTTTACACCAGAGATTTTGAAATATAGAATATATTCCATTTATAGTAACAGGTAAAACTTGTTAGGACCCACAAAGACTGGGTACGTTTTGGTATTTAAAAATATTTCAAGCTTGCTTCCATATTTTTAATTAGTTTGAACTATGTAGGTACAATTTTATTTTAAATGTATTTCTTTACTTTAATAAACATCGTAAATCGTATTAATAATTCGTTGCAGTTTTCAACAATTTTAATTTTTACTCAAGAGTTCAAGATAATAAGAGTCGCGGTGTCACGAAACATTCCATCTTTTTAGGAGTTGTGAATAAAATCCTTTTGAGAGACGTTGGTTTAGACGCTTCGTTTATTAACCGTACAGAGACTATCAAGCATTCGGAAGTGTGAAATAGGAAAAATCATCTGAGCTTCCTTCGTGATTTCAACCACGGTATCTTCCACTGTTAGCTAAATTTGCTAACCACTTACATCACAAGACCACGGAAGGAGGGCCCCCGAAATGGGGTAGTGATTAGCGACGCTGAGTATCGTACCGAAGGGCCCGGGTTCGGAGCCCGGAGAAGGCATGGATGTTTGTAAATGTATAGTGTCTGTGCGGTATAGGGGCACTTTAAATATGCGGCGAGCCGAAACTCCTCTCGAGAGTTTGTTGATAGGAGAACAAGGGTCTTAGACACGCGAACCCGCCCCCCTGAAGTGCTCTTCATCAGAACTGGGGACGGAACTGAGCAAATTCTTATAGTCACCTGTATGGTACTGAAGGCTCTTGCCAACGACAAGAGCAATAATGCAGTACTTGCCATGATGAATTTCGTGGGCTTGTTCTGATGTTACTGTCAGACAAGTAAGATAAGTCACAACACAATAGAACATCAACGAAAGGAGGAACGTGGTAATCCTTTATATTCTTTCTCATTTAAAGGGCAAATGGGAAGTAAATAACATAAATCATGCCAACCGATAAATAAGATGTTTTCATGTGCAATCTTGGAAATTTAAAAATTTCAGTTGAACACAAGATAATAATTTTATTCTTTAGTAATTGATAATACGGTCAAACCCCGCTATAACGAATTCCCGAATATAACGAATTTAGCTTTCGATCCCGTCCAGTTTCCTGTATTTTATACAGAACTTCGAAATGTATAAAAATCGTATATAACGACGTTTATAGATATCTTATATTAAAATTATTTTGTAATTTTGAAATTTTTTTCCCAGAATTATCTTTCAACTGAAAAATTACTCCCGAGTTTCTTAGTGTTCTAAACAAAAGACTATGCAAGGTAGGACAGGACAGGGCTAAGTGTGGGAAGCACCAACACATCGCCATTGGCAGAACTGGTGTCGTTCCTTCATACTAACCGTCTTGAGATGAACACCTCCACGGGACGTACTTACGCCACGCATCGGTGTTAATTGAAACGTTAATCATTAGGGCATAGAGATCTTGTGGTACGGGAGATACAGTTGCTGATGACAATGACATTACAAATACAATACCATACATTACAGTTGATAGTGAAATTATAAATATAAATATATGTACACAAATAAACAAAAAGAATTGAATGGAAAAACAATAAACATTATTATCTTGGCTAATTTGTTGTGATATTATTGGGACAGTGTAAACCGAGGACATAAATGAGGACATGTGACAATGCTAATCCCTATTTCACTATGATCATCATGGCCCACCAAAGACGGAGCGGTAAAGTCGCTGAATACTGGTAGTTCGGTCTGAGGTTGGAATCCCGCGAACGGGCTGGCTGCATGAGCTTTTTCGTCGTGTCCCCGATATGTAACGTATATATTTACCTGCCTTAGAAAGGTATGCACGAAGGCATCTCTTCCCAGGGAGCCCTCGAGTCTGTGCAGTAATCACAATAAACCGAACTAAACCTGTATAATCATCAAACATTTTTTCCTGTTTTGTTGCGAAGGTGATCCATTTATCTCTTATCAGTTCGCATATCGCGAACCAAATCTTTGATTCGACAGTATTTACATAATTTCAGGTATTTTATGCTAATATGAAATTCTACTTAAAACTTATCGGAAGATTAATGAGTGTTTTGGTAAAGATATGTATTTTGAAAGCTTTCATTTAAACCATAAAATCTTCTAACTTAGGACTTAGTTGCAACGTGTAATTTACTAATCTCAAGAGCAATCTCTGGCGATTATTTTACAGCTGCGTTTTATCTGCAAGAAGGAAATAACAAAAACCTCTTCTTTGACTTCCGTTACATACCAAGAAATTTTAGCCTTGGATGAACTCCAAAAATAATTTTTTCTCCTTCATTTTAAAGAGCACTTACAACAGATGTTCTATAGATTATTCTCTTGAAGAAGATTATATCTTAACTTTCAATTTTAAAAATTGCTTGCATTCTTTTTATTCTATTCTTTTCAAAACCATTTCTAATTTTATCGTACCATAGAAAAAAAATGAAGGAAGAGCCGAAACTTTGAAAAATGTAATTTGTTTTAATTTATTACATTGAGTGTGCGCTTTAAACTGTTTCTTTAAGTACAAAAATTAATGCATCATCTTTCTCATTATTCCTAGCTAATTTTTTAGTAATTTTAAAATGTTTGTTTTTATTATTATTCGTTATCTCTGTAATATTTGCTGTCAGGTTTTTAACGGTGTCTGATTTATACTTTTAACGTATTTATTCCTGTTTGTTGCCAAATTAAACAAAGAAAATTAATTTATTTTCTTTACTCTATCTTAAAAGATTACAAAACAGCCTTCCCATTTTTTTCTAACGATAATCGACGTTTTACGCCAAGAATTTTTATTCCGTGATATTTTTTCTGAAGTATCTTCATTTTCTGAAATACCAGCCATATGCCTAAAATATTATATATATATATATATAATATTAATGAGTCCAGTTAGTAATGAATAATAGTCGAAATGATGAACAACGTTTATTGTTTTCAAATCGCTCAATGTGTGAATTAGTAAAAAATAGATTAAATTAAAAAGAAATAGGAAATATATTACCTTTACCGAATAGCAAATCACAAGCGCATAGAAGATAAAAAAATATTTTCTTCCGGAAAATAACAGTGCATTTCTTTTAAATAGTTGAGGTTATTAATTCGGGCTTTAATTACTGAGTTTGTTAATCAAAACTGTATTACTTCGCATCGAATATAAAATAAATGAATAATTTCGAAATTCAAGATTTGGGCTCGATTTACACAAGTTCGGGTATAGGACATGGAAAAACGGCCTAAGCAATAGCCTAACAATGCATAGAAAAACGGCCTAACAATGCATAGGGCATTTTGCGTCGAAACACATGGGTTGTATCACTTTTCAAATTGTTGGCAGTAAATATTATCGCCCTCTATTAAATGTAACGAAGTTAAATAATGAAGAATCTGCATGAATGTATGCATGTTCCTCGCACAGTGAAACAACAACGGTACCCTAGAGCCATCAGATTTTGAATAACGCAGTCCTCCACTCGAACATGGACACTTGGAAACCGAAACTTGGGTTTTGGAATTTGCTTTATTATCTGTTTTTGTAAAACTTTAACAAATTTTTGCGAGAATGTCTACCAGAAATTCTAAAGATATGCTAATGCTAAAGATATATACAGAATATTTCATGATATTGCTGTTGAATTGAATTTTATGGTTTAGGTGCGAAGAACATGATATTTAATAAATAAAGGTAACACTCAAAATGTTAAAAATAAGCGCCCCTATGGGCGTAATATAAAATCTGAAAGCTTTAGTGGTTTTTTTTTTTTTTTTTTTTTTAAATTTATTTTGTGATTTTGCTGTTGAATGGAATTTTAGGGAACTAAGCGCCAAGAATGTGATTTTTTATAAATAAAGTAAACATTAACGTTAATAATAAAGAGACAAAAAAAGTTTTGTAAAGCCATATGAGTTGAGAAGAGACTAAAAAAACAGAAGAAGTATGGAACACTTAGCGCTGGAATTCTAAAGGCTATGCTGCTTTAAAAATTTTTGTAATTTTGCACACAAAATGTATATGGCATATGTGCGAAGAAAATGAAGCTTAATAATAAAGCTAAAAAATGTAAAAAAAAGGGTTATTAGAAGTGAGTTTAACAACAGACTAGAAGACTGCGAGCTCAAGGACAGCGTAAAAAAAACCTTAACAAACCCTTTTGGGCTACCATTAAAATCTGAAACTTTCAGATTTTTAAAAAAAATTCCCAATACAATTTTACCCCATTTGCAGTGCTATTGTACCTTTGCTTGTTTACAAGTATTTGTTAGTTTACAAGTACTTGTATTTTGCTAGTGATTTAAGTTACATCTGCAAGCCTCGTGGTATACTTTATGGAACACAAGTAGTTGAAATTAGAGTAAAAACAAAATATTAAAGTATATATATATGAAGTAACCTAAATATGTTTCTAAATTTTGTGGCCACATCAGTTAGCAATTTTTGCATTACAGCATGTAGTAATCTTTAACCCCTCTTTAAGAATTGCACGTTTGCCGTATCGAATAAGTTCAAAGAAATAAACGAACTTCGAAAATGGCCCAAATGAAGCGAGTAGTAACTTCTGTTGTTGGATGTATTAGCTAAGACTACTCCAGTCCGCAGAGACATGGAACGTAACACTGAAGTACTGCAAACAGAACTATGAAACTGCAAAGTTCCAGATAAAAACAATGTAACTGCAGTTCAGCTCCGTCGTCCAAAACGCGATATTAGATCTCTGGAGGAAAAATTATAGCCATTGCCAGACTCAAGTGCCCGCTCCAATGGGATTTAGAGTGATTTAGGAGCTTTGATGCAAGGGCTGATTAGGATCAAAACTAATAACTCAGCGTTCTCCTACACCCTGGCTTTGTTTGCTTTCTAAACACAAGAGCGAAGGTTGGTAGAAGTATTGGCCGGACGAGAGTGGCGGTTGGGATTTTATCTTGTCGTTTCGTTGTTCGTTTCAAAGATCTTGCTTGTCTAGTTTTTGATCACTGTCCGTCGTTGAATTCATCTTGAAGTATGAAGTCAAAGTTAGTGTTGTGATACTTTTTCAGCAATTCCGAATTTTATATTGCTGAAGGAATACCTGAAAAGGATGGCTAGAAATGAAAGCATACCCATCTTTATGGCAATGATTTGCACAATCTTATTTACTCTTTTCACTACCAAAATAAATACTCAGATTTACAGTACATTATCGCGTGCTTTAGAGTTTAGCAATAAAACTAACACCGAGCTGTTTGCGTGCCAGCAACATGTAAGCTGTGCAGATTTACCAAAATGGTAAAGAAGACCCGGCCAAATTGCAAGGTGTTTAGCTAAGTATATAGCGACATTAGGTTATTTTGAAGCGGCAGACATGAAAAATGGGCAATGCCCTCGCCGGGACTCGAATCCTGCATCTCTCGAATACGCGCCGAGTGTGCTAACCGTTACACCACGAAGGAATGTTGGAAGAAGTGAGAAAATACCTTATATACTCCCCCTTTTAAAGGGCGACTGGGGATTAGGGGGACCTGCTGTCTTCAGATCGAGAACTTTGCGAAGAATCACGAGAGGGGATATATGGGGCCATTCGGCATCAGTGGTTATGTTTCTTTAGTTTTGATGTCTTTTAAAAATCCGACTGCATCAAAGATTTTTATTGAAAAATTTGAGCTGGTGGCTGGGGATCGGTTCCAAAATATTTTTTTCGAGATGGCGAAAGTATAAAGCTTTAGGAAAATTAAATTATTTATTATTTATTTTATATTTGAAATAAAGATATAATTTAAATAACTGTGTTATTTATCACCCAAAAAATTGTCTAGAATATCTTAAAGAAAAGTATTTGGTAACCTAGTTTGGGTTTTACTGTAATACTAAATTTCTTATAAATTTTCTTGATATGTTGAAATTATAATTTTGTTATTTTGATATTATTTTGTGCAGGGCGTTGTTATTTATAACACAGTAAAAGAATATTTGGAAAAAATACTAAAAAATTACAAAAAAATCTGAAAGGTTTCGGATTTAAAGATTTTGGATGCATTTATTCTATTGTAGTTTATGCGAAGTAGATTTAATTCAATCCAATAAGTTTAAATGAAACGCAAGAAAAAATGCGTATAATTTAATATTCCGTACAAGGAAGTCGTGCAGTATACACATCAGATTTTTTTCAGTTATTATCCGAAATAGCTTAACACGAGATATAATTGCTTACGATTTTCAATCTCGAACAAATTCTATAGCTTATATTATCAAAGCATAATGCTTTTTTCCAGATAATTGTTTCTTTTTATGATACGAAAACAATAATCGCCAAGTCTTTGTATTTGTCACTAATCCCAGACATATATCTAGTATTGACTGGGTCATAAAACTTTTACGAACTTTTCACCTTTCTGTTCTGATTTTTTCTCTACGGTGAGAAAATTGGTCTCGTGACTTCTTCGTAATCTTAAGCTTTACGTGGATCTTAAAGTATTTCAGTCTTCAGTGGAACGAAAAGTTAATTTTTTTCGTTCTTTTATTCTGTTATATAAATTGTCTATCACCAGTTTTTTTTTTTTTTTTTTTTTTTTTTTTTTTTTTTCCCTACAGTAACATATGATGGAGTTTTCCTACATATCGCCAACGGCATAGTCAAATAAAAAAATAATATAACTCTGATGTCTTAACTGGATATGGAGATACTAAGTTGATCGGAATATTTTTGACAAGGCTTGGAATTGTGTTGTCAGTTACCATTAGAGTTGGCAGTTTTTGTTTTGATATTCTAACCAAAGAATATAAGGCGTTTTCTATTAAATCCTCTGAGATGTGAATGTATTAGTCGTCGTCCTTGCAAAACGTATTGCATTTCAAAAACTGATTTAAAAACAAGGATTAGTGTCGCCTTATGTCATTCAATAGATCGATAGATATAACATATAAATGAGTGGGCAGCTGTTGTCATTCTGGTCTCTTAGTTAGAAATTAGTTTTATACAAAGTAACCGGAGAATGATTATCCTTCTCACAGTCAGTTAATTTTCTACATGTTATTTGTGAGCAGAATTTTCGTTTAGTTTATTCTCAGTGTGGAAATCTCATTGTGTATATATGCCCATATGTAATACATTCCTCTTGTAGAATTTAGATACAGTCAGGTATTAAACAGCTTTTTAGACACATACACGAATCTGAGAAAGGTTTTTATGACCTAATCTCTGTACCTCTGTTGGCGCTGCAAATATTTCTCCCCCCCTTTTTTTTTTTTAATTATTTTAACCCACGTATGAAAACGCTTTTGTGGAGTCCCCCAACTGGTATAGTGGTTAGCATCGCTGACTGCCGTTCCGAAGGGCCCGCGTTCGAACCCCGAAGAAATCATGGATGTTTGTTAATATATAGTGTCCGGTAGGGTATGGGGGCACTTTAATATGCAGCGAACTGAAAGTCCTGTCGAGAGGGTGTTGGTAGGGAAAGAGGAGTGGGAGACTCTCGACCAATTCCCACCCCAGGGTGCTCTCTATCAAAACTTGGGGGACGGGCGAAACTGAGCTAAATCGCACTGTCACCTATATGGTGCTGAAGGCTGTTGCCAACGACAGGCGTAAACTAGCGCTCCTTGCCAAGAGGAATTTCGTGTGCTTGGGCTGACTACAGGTCAGGCAAGTGAACACAATTTATGTTTGTTATTTGAATATCTGTTGTTTTTGACTAATGCTTACTTGTCTGACCTATAGTCAAGCCAAGCCACGAGATTCCTCTTGGCAAGCAGCGCAAGCAACAGCCTCGAGCACCTTACAGGTAACAGTGCGATTAACTCAGTTCCACCCTCAATTTTGATGAAGAGAACCCCGGCGGAGATGGGTCCTAAGATCTCTCACTCCTCTTCCCCTACGCCAACCTCTCGAGAGGTCTTTCGGCTCGCCGCATATTTAGAGTGCCGCCATGACCAATCGACACTATACATTTACAAGCATCCATGCCTTCTCCGGGATCTGAACTCGGGCTCTTCGGCACGGCAGTCAGCTAAGTTCATCAATATACCGGTTGGGCGGCATTTGAATATCTAAATCACACGAGGAGTATTTAGATATTCAAATGCCGACCAATCGGTATATTGATTAGTATCCTTCGTGTATGATTTTATGAAGGAAACTGTCTGGTATTCGCATTACAGAAGATGGGGAAAATCACGAAGACCAACCATGCAACTAAACCGTTCCAAAACAGGAAACGGTTTGATGGTTACGCTGGATGTTTTGAGAACTAGTGAATATAGTACATTTATCCTCTCACTATCTCTCCTGCACTAAATCCATCATCCAGGAACTCGCAGTTATTATTTAAAAAAGGGAGAAACAGTCTCATGTTATTTGGAAACTGTCCTTTATGAAGCTATTTTTGTATCTTAGTATTATAATTCCGTCTCAATCCACTTTACAGTAAAGTGGTCATTCATGTAAATATAAATAAGAAAAGCGATTAAAAGCGTCATCATACTGGGGAATTTTTCATAACAGGCTGTTCTAATCCACCCCACATTGCAGTGGTCGTATTAATCCTTTTAAATAATAGCAACAAAACTATATTTCTAATATGGATATCTATATAATGTATAGAAAAGGTCTTTTTATTTAATTAATTAATCAAGTATTTCAAGGATATGGTATTTAAGATGGAAAGGCCATTTAAATCTATGTAACACAAAATAATTTAACGCTCATGCTCATTAATTTCGGAGTCTATAATAATTTTAGGATTAAACTCGCATTTCATCTACCGAATTAAAATAAATGACCGAAAAGTGAATTTGTCGAAAATATTTCTGCCTTCTTATTGCTTTTATTTTATTCAGTAACATGGAATGAAGCTTGTCACCGAACACAATACCAAACATTTCAACCATCAACGAATAAATCACGCCACATTGCGTTGTTTGGCGCCAGTCGAATAGAAAGAAAGAATTATCCTTCTTCAATAAAGAATAAATATCAATGCCATCTCATGCTCTTCCCATCTTCAGGAAGTTAAAAAAAAAGTATAAAGTAAAATGAATCCCCGATATGCAAATTAAGAAACGTCTCCCGCGTGTTCTGAAGTCAGATTTATTTGAAGACATTAAGATCAAAAAGTCCTGTTATCGAAAAAAAAGGGAACATTTTTATGAGAATTCATTTCAAATGCACATATCCAATGAAACTGCATTTGGACCGGAGCATTACTCGAACATTAAAACGTCTGATAACGATGTTACAACCACAGAAGATTAACTTAACTGGCAATTGTATTTACCAAAATACTTTTTCGCATAACTTTTCCAAATAGCGTTTTGGAAAATACTTTTATCTTTTCTCAGACAACTGGCAGACCAGTACATATCGCGAGAAAATATTTCTTCGGGATTAATGTTTTCATTTCTGGCGTTTCTTAAAGAAAAATCTTTAATATCCTTTTATAGCTATGGTGACTTTAAGAAGTGTGAACTTTGGGTTGGGTTATTCATTCTTTCTGTCATTAATTTGTTTTTTACAAATAATTTACGGAGTTTTCCTTCTCCATTTTGGGATTTCAAATTCTATTCGAAACATTGTTTCAGTTTAGAGTACTTTTTTTTTATTGTGTTTAATGGTATTCTCTTTTCAATAGAGTCTGTTTATGTTTCTGACGTAGCGGGCTTTCTTTGCGCAGTGATTAATTATTTCTACTATTTTATGTATTCTGCTTCTTTATGTGAAAGACAGCTTTTCCATTATCTTGTATTAGAAATATATTTGGTCATTTTTCACATCTGAACTATTTTCTAATTGTACTGTTCGGGTCAGAACTAGATAATAACCGTCTACGATTCATTAATATTGTTAACAATATATGTAAGTATTCACATTTTATTGTATAATTGTTGTGTCGTGTTTCGGAATGCCAAGTGTTTAGTCATTTCTAGTTTGTGAATAATTCTAGCTTGATAATTATTTCATAACATCCGTGCACAGTGAGGGCTAACTTAGCTACCGTAGGAAGAAAGGCCTTCTTGGAGGACTTTCTAAATGTAGTTGACTTATATTTCCTTAGTACATGCGAAAAAATAATCAGCGTAGTCACTTCTCGGAATCCAATTCTGCACGAAATGTTTAATGCTCTTATCCACTTCGCCACTGGTGCGTCAAAAATGTTTTAGAATTGAAGATATCAGCTTTAGTAATTTGCCGAAATTTTCGATGTTAATAGAGAACAGGCAAGGTTATGTTCTTTCAAAGTAAAACCTTTTCCTTTCCGACGCTTGTGATAATGACGTATCCTATCCTCGTGATGTCGCTTTACTCATAGAAGTGGAAGAAACTTTCTTCTGGAACAGGACGTCGACACCATCACGCTGATTGACCTTGGTTGAGAAGAGCAAACCTTCTACTATAGTAACTCTGGTAGAAACTTCAAAATCTGAGCCCCACTTTGAATCAAGGTTTGGAAATTTTTAAGAGAAATATAAATAACCGATTTTGCCCTGTATGGGTTTTAACACTGCTGGCTGCCGTGCCATCGGGCCAGAGTTGGAGCTCCGGAGAAGACTGGAATACATATAAATGTTTGTTTGTGTCTGTGCGGCAGGGAATCACTTAAAATACTGACCACCCGAAAGTCCTTTCGAGAAGTTTGGTAGCAGTAAGAAAGGGTGGAAGATCTTCTGATCCCATTCCCCGGAGTACGTTTCATCAAAACTAGGACGAAACTTCACCGGTCTCGCAGGTGTAAAACCGATCCCCCCCCTGTGGTTCATCATCGAGAATCTGTTTAGGTATATTGTAATACCTAAACAATTCTCGATCATGAGAACTGTTTAGGTATTGCCCATTCTGGAAGAATGCGTTAAGTTGCAAGAGTATGGCCATCTGAAGCAACAATAACAACAAATCTCCGAATGGATGTAAAGAAAAGCATCCTCATTATTTGGCTTTTAGTTGGTTTGGTCTCAGTTCAGTTTACTTTTAATTCAGTGAAAATCCTTATTTTGATTGGCCTATTTTACTAGCTACCTTTTTCGCTGCACCTCGTTTTACTTTCAATACGTTTTCTAGATACCTTTGCTCTTGGGGTGTACTACATAATTCGAAGGAAGAAATGCAGAAATTAGTTCCATTTTCTGAAGGCCTTTCTAGAAGTAGTCTATTATTTTTGCTATTATTATGTTTTAGTATTGTTCATTGTTTGTACTGTGTCCACTGCTTTTAAAGCTTCAATGAATATCGATTCCGAACACTAATACAAAAAATCATGCCCCTCGAAAGCAGGCTTAATTTTCTTTTCCCTTCGTGAAAATGTGGACGCAGAATTAATTAAAATTTAAAGCCTACAGGAGACTCTTTCTTTATTTCTGCTACTCACTTTTCTAAAAGTTAAAAGCATGAGAGCTTAACAATATTATTTCTTTGTTTGACTAATCTATCTGTCAGATGTAAAGTAATTCATTGTAATTCGTCCACTAAGAACAAAACTCGGGCATATTCTTTAACTTCTTTTTTATTTGAAAGCAAAGGCAATACTTATTTTTGTGTGACATGGCTAGCGATTATATGCTGATCTAGATTGAAGGAAGAATTCTCAATTTCTACTCCTTGAAAAAGAGATTTTAAGATTTATTGTAAAATTTTGTTTGATATTTTATTCTAGGTAAAATTTTTGGAGGTCGTTCTAAAACCAGACGCTAAGTCGTTGTAATATTCGATTTTCTTTTTGTATTGTTTTTGTTTCAGAATTTCCGTGGTAAGAGTTTTGGATAGACATCTTTTATGCTGTAGAAACTAGATATTATAGAGTGATAATAAAGGTTTTGAAAGTTTTAATAAAAATAATATTTTGCGTGCTTTTCAATTTGGTGAGGTGAAAAAAACTTGGCCGCATCATGCTCTGTTACAAATTCAAAAATAATTTTGCCTCAGGGGCAGTAATAAATAAAAGATTCCACATATGCTTCCAAGTCATGTTGACATTTTTAACAATGAAAACGTTTTAGACATGGGTTTGATTCACAGCTTTGGCCATCGTACGGGTAATCGTCAAAGCTCTGAAAATAATCGGACGTGGGTGATCAATGTAGGCTCGAACCGATCAAACATTGACGATCGCCTGCTCTGGCGCGTATCGCTACATTGCTGTGAAGTACACTGCGTAAAAAAAAGGGCGGCAGTTCTACATCTCCCGTTCTATTGGGCCGATTGACGAAATTCAAATTGCGTTTTTCATGTCTCGAAAGCGCGATTTAGGATATATATTAGATTTATACATCGTCAGTCGGCCCAGTTAGAACGGGAGATATAGAACTGCCCCCTTTCTCTCTCTCTCTCTCTCTCTCTCTTTTTCGCAGTGTACGTGTATGTGCGAGCAGATCATTCGGTATGAAGATCTTGAAAGCAAAATCCATTTACTCTGCAAAGGAAGTCACGCCAAGTGCTTCGAGATAGGTGAAAAAATATGTATCTTTCTCCGAATATTTTCCCGCGTGCTGCTTGGTAGACATTTTCAACAGTTAGTTTAAAGTATATTTTAAAGATGCAAGCAAAATCTTCTTCAAGATAAATTGTACTGTATGTTTAACGTCTGTAGCTATGTTTAGTCTATCCTTTCCGCTTAGTCTGGGAATTAGAAAGAAAAATTAACAAAGCGGGAACAGCTATGATTGATAGTTTCATTCTTTTTACGCAAATATATTTCAATAATGGTAAAATTAGTAAACTGTACGAGAAATCTTATTCGCAGCATTTCCTTATTTTTTTACTTTAGTAATATGATAGAAAATAGCTTTGAGCGAAAGCAGCTTTTTTTTAGTCTTACTGGTCAGGTTGGGGTACGTGTACTAAACACAACCGTTCACAGTAATTAGGTGAATGTTAAATATAGTTAGACCGTCTCAAACGCAACCTTGCCTGGCATTCTGCCAAATACTCGTCCATAAGGGGCTTATTATTTCCTGCGATGTAAAAGGTCACGTGAAAGTGTTTCCTTCTCTGGAAGGAGAAAATTTATATACTCAACGGAAATCAACCTTCCACCCTATTTTGAGAATAATTCGGTCCGAATGGCGCGTATGCGTTTGCACTCATGGTCGCGGATGAGGCGGTCGAACTATATAACAACAGCTTCTATTCCAGGTAATTGTACATTAATCCTTGAGCTAAGTGTTACGTAAACCGAAGAAGGTCGGGAATCATTAGTGTAATGGACAGCACATTAATTTAATAATGACTCCAACCAGCAGCCTTAGAAAGTCCTCTACGAAGGCATCCCTTCCGATAGGCAGCTAGAACTCGCGTGCTAGCCGTAATGGAATCAAACCAAATCAAGCAAGTCCGTGGAGTTTTGATCTATTTTTATACGATACCTCTCTCGAAGCTTGCAGTCTTCTTTAATCCTTTAATTATATTCCTTATAAATTTTCAGTTTTCATAAAAAAATAAGTAATAATGACTATTTTATTGCCCTGGGTAATTTCTTGAATAAAGAATTCACAACATACACAAATTTTAATTTTACATAAATAACAAATTTTCCGAAAGCACAACACAAATATCTTAAAGTACTTTTAAGAATGCACTTTTCCTTTACATTTAACGAAAGTAACACTGGAAGCTATTTGTCCAAATAACTAATTCTAATGCCTCTAAGTTTCTGCCCTTCAAACAGTTACTTCTTTACGTTCCTGTGCTCCGCCTGGCGATCACCTAAAGCTGAGGGAAAATAAAGCCTTTGACGAGGCCATAAATCGGGTTTCGGCAAATACAGAGGCGTTTTAATGAACCCAGGCATTCTTAGGAAACTTTATATTAGGTTTCAAAATTTTGAGAGAGGAAAGGAAGGGATGTTAATGTTATCAAGTAGATTAAAGATCCGAAGGTAATTAAAGGGGAAACCTATATTACTGTCGTTACGTTCAGCAATAGATGCTCTCCGCACTTACTGCTAATTATGTTTTGGGTTCGGTTTTGTAAAAGTTTGTTGTATATATTTATGAAACTCTTTCCATGCAATAAAAGCTGTGGAGATTTTGTCAGGTATGTAGTAACTTTAAGAACCCATAGCATGATAGCGTAGTGAGCTCCTTATCGAATAAGAACCATTTGTTATAACATTGAAATGGCTGAGTAACGTGCACATTTTTAAGGATTTTGACGATAAATAAGCAGCATAAATTTATCAATTAATGAAAACCTCAAAAATATATCTCAAAGAATGATGCGGTTAAAACACGAAGTGAGACAGGATACCACTGGGTGAGCAACTTTGCCGCCAAAAAGACTCTTTCTGCTCACTTAGTGGGACCATGTTTATTTAAATTTTATAACTATGAAATTTGGATATATACATAAATATATACATTAAACAGAGTTACAAGAAATATTTTCATATATATACATAAAAATTAATTAATTCTAATAATGAAAGGGGGACACGGTTGCATGTCTGCGAACTTTCACAGATGGAAGCAGAATTTTTTATAGTTTTTATTTAAGCTCCAAATTTTTGTTCAATATATATAGACCGAATGTAAATATATATAACAACTATTTCATTCAATGCCATCCTTGTGTTATTGTTATACGTTTCCTTCTCCAAATACCTTCGCAATCTGATACGAAATTTACTAAGGAATCCATAGGCATGTATCTCGATGTACATGATAGTCCGTGAATGTGTTTAGTTTTCAGATTTTATATTACGCCCAAAGGGATTTTTTTAACGTTTTGTGTGTTACCTTTATTTATTAAATATCATGTTCTTCGCATTTAAACCATAAAATTCAATTCAACAGCAATATCGCAAAATAATTTTAAAAAGAGCATATCTTTAGAATTTCCGATACACAGTCTCGATAAAAATGTTTTGCCATTGCTCGCTCTGAAATCGTTGAGATTGTTAATCATAAATTACTTAAAGTTTTACAAAATATGAAATAGATAATAAAACACATTCTAAATTTTCGCTTCCAGATGTCCATAATGGACTGGAGGGCTACATTCTTCAAAATTTGATGTCACTAGGTACCGTCGTTTTTTTTTTTTTCACAGTACGAGAAACACATACATTCGTGCAAATTATTCGTTATTTAATTTATTTAAATATAACACAGAACTCTAATAGTTGGTGGCATCAGTTTGAAAAGTGAAACGTCGTTTACAGTGAAACGCCACAAAATGCCAAAACGAAATTAGTAGCACTTCTGGACTACTGATTTCATTCATATTGAAATGTTTTTTTGTACATTTTCTTTTCAGGTTTACAAAAAACTTCTAAATTTTGCTTTGGCCGCTGTCGGCTAGATTTCACTATTTCCTATTCCATTTTTATGAAACTTTACGTTAATTGTTTTATAGTTTCTGAATATTTTTACTTCCTTGTACGAAGTAAAAAGGAAGTATTGTAATCGCGAAAAGATTCAGGTAGCATATTTCAACGAAAATATCCCATTTTGACCTCTTTCAAATGCAATTTAACGATGTACTTCCGTGATATCTGTATGTAAGGACAGAATAAAACACTCTTTTCCTCCAAAAAAATTATAAAACTGCTTTAAAATGAGTTCTGAAGAGAATTTTTCGTGGCGTCTGTACGTACGTATCTCGCATAACTCAAAAACGACTAGCCTCGAAACGTTGAGTATATAGGACTGCTACAACATGTAGATGTATTTTGGTGCGTTTGCTGCGGCCGATTGCAACCTCGTGCCGCACCAAACGTATATAAATATATTTATATATATATCCACTCTGTTACCCGGCTCTGTGATCTCAGTTTCTTTACTCTTTTATGTTTGAAAATTGTACATTTTTTGCCTTAAAAATGATTGAATTATGTTGTTCTTATCTTCCGGTTAAGGTTTTTGTGCCTTTAGTAAATCTGTATGCAATATTTTTAGAATTATCAACAATTTTAAAATTGTTTAAGTGCCGCTAAGCCTAATAATGTTTTTGATGGCGGCCATTGCTCTTGCTTACATTTGAAACAGCAGGATAGCGGATTTGTTGCCAATCTAGAGAAACTTAGCTTCGCAACAACAAAGATAACGCCTTCATTTATTATTTAAATCATGCTTAATCCTTTCTGGAATTTTTTCGAGGAAATAAGCGTTTAAGATTTACTTCGTAATTTTTAATACAGATATTTTGAGTTTTTATGTATTTTTTTTGTATTAATTTCATTGTTCTGAAAGTACTATGAGATAATTCTATAATAAAGTAATGCACCCATACCATAACAGTGGAAATATATAGAAATGCTATTAGCTTATTTCATAATATCATGACCGTAATGTTTTACGAAGCTGCTGAACTCGTAATCAGTCGAGTTCCCTATTATTTTTTCTTTAGAGTCAAGAAAACAGACCTCACAAAAATTATGAATCCAAAAATATAATATAAACAAACACCTCTTGGTACCTTTCTGCTGAACTAACGTACGAGTAGTCGTATATTTTGGGGATCTAATTTTAGATGGAAGAACCCCTGAACCATAGATACATTCCTCATATTCCCGGAAGAATATTTTTCTTCTTCCTCCACCTATCCTAGTCACATAAGATGTCTTATGTTTTATGCGTTCGCAACCTGGCGACGAAACGTGCGGTAGTTGGCGAAAATTAGAGAATCGTAAATGCGACTAACGCAGCTGGCAACGCTTCTAATCTTTTAAGTCGACTGTTTCGGAAGCTATAAAGAAGTTAAGAAAGCACTGGAGAAATTCTGCTTGTTTCGCAGTGCATTTGTGATTTCTGAATGCACCAGGAATTAAAACTAGGTTATTGCAGACAGTTTTGCGTTTTTCTTAATTCGTTATTAAAAAATTCAGGAACAGTTGAAAAAAAGAACACTGTTAAATATCATATGTTGTTAACTGTTACACTGTCAATAACGCGGTGTATGGCAAAAGCTCGCGAAATTAAAAATATTTATTAACATATATCACCCCTTATTCTTTTGTCATCTTATAAAGAGTATTTATAACAATATAAATATTGACCCCAGCTGCCTTCTTACGACTAGAAATCATGGACAAAGCCTTTTTTGAGGTGCGAAGGGGGTCAGTGAGTGATTCGTTTTCGACTTCGTTAGTTCGAAAGTCTTTTTTTTTTTTTTTTTTTTTTTTTTCCAACTATTCCATTTTAGAGAAGAGGGAGGTATCTAAGTTAGATGAATGAGGAGAATGGTGCACAAACGTCAAGGATGACAAAAACAGCTGCATAGCAAAAGCGATTGTAGTACAAATTTAGCAAAAATTATTCTCATTTCAGTTCGCTGGATGAAAATATCAGCTGATAGTTTTATTTTCTTGAAATGGTTAAAAAACCTTCTATGGTACGACTTCACAAATAAAAAAAAAACACTGAAAGATTTCAGAGGGACGTTTTTGTTTTTCACTTAAATAGACATACATGTTTCGAGAGCATTCGAGTTAATGTCCCTTTGGACTAAAAATATTTAAAAATAGTATATCATTAGAATTTCCTATAGACAGTCTCGCGCTCTAGAGATAATTTTTTAGTACGGTGTTGCCATTGCTCGCTTTGAAATCGCTGAGTTTTTTATTAAAAAATTCGTTAAATTATTACAAACTATGAAATAGGCAATAAAATAAATTGCAAATTCCGGCTTCCAGGGTCCCGTATTCGGGTAGAGTACTACGTTATTCAAAATTTGATAGCTCTGGGTACCGTTGTTTTTTCACGGTATAAGAAACATACATATATTCAGACCAATTTTCCATTATTTAATTTCTTTAAATATAATACAGGGCGATAATATTTGGTGACAACATTTTGAAAAGTGAAATGGACATTTATAGTGAACCGACGCAAAATGCCGTTTCGAGATTACAGGGTATACGCAGCTTGGTCTAGCTCCATGTATACGAAAGCAAAACAGGAGGGAGAAAATTAATAGAACCTTCTTTATGTTTCACGAATTTCTGAGTTGTAACTCACATGTGTAAACTGAAAATGCTGTGAATAACGATTTCTTGTATGATAACCATGCATTAAAAATGCATTTATTGTGTAAACATCATATTTTTCGCAAATAAAGTAATTTTATTCTATACTGCGTTTGTATTTGCATGTATAAAAATTTAATGTGGTTTTCTACATGCAGAAAGAGGAACAATAAAGCGAAAAAATTAAAATATTATTAACGGCTGTTATGGAAGGTTGATTTAACTATTTGTAAATAGTGTAATGATGTATTGGTTCATCAGGTGTTTTTCAGTCAGTATTAAAATCTGTGCGCGTCTGTCTGTTTATTTGTGGCAACGGAAGAGAATTCCGTTTTTGGAATTCCAAAAATTCGTGGGAAGCCATTTCGACCATTCTCTTCTTCGTACAACTTTAATTAGCCGAGATATTAATTAAAAACTCGGAAAAAACGTTAATTTTCGCCCTCATATTTCCGAGTGGCAACAGCCTCGCACGCTGGAGATAAAAATCTGCTTTTTTTCGAAAAGTGTTGCCACTCCACGCTTTCAGATCGTAGAGTTTCTTAATACAAAATTTCTATGTTTTACATAATATGAAATAAAAATAGCATTGCCAAAAATTAAATATATTATTCCCGATTCTAAAAATTCGTGGGAAGCCAGAAGCCATTTCAACAGTTATCATCTTCGAACGACTTTACTCAGCCGAGATATTAATTAAAAACTCTGAAAACGCTAGTTTTCGCAATTATTTTTCTGAGTGGCAACAGTCTTGCGCGCTGGCGAAGTCTGCTTTCTTTCGAAAAATGTTGCCACTACTCGCTTTCAAATTGTAGACTTTGTTAATAAAAAGTTTGTACGTTTTACAAAATATGAAACAAAAATAGCATTGCCAAACTTTACACATATTATAAGGTCATAATCTGGCGTGGGTAGAAAGAACACGATTGCATGTGACGTCATTGCATGTCGAAAATTGTTCATTACTGGGGTCAGCATTTTAAATAAATAGCTGTTGACAACTTTTTGTTTGAGATTAGTATAATTGAAAGCTATATTAATGTCACGTTAATCTTTTATTGATATTGAGAAAATGCTGTTATATTGCATTAAATTTAAATCATGACGTTACACGAAGTCCTGGTTACACGTATGAACCTGAAGTGTCAAAAGTTTTTTTTCCTGGTTTGGCATTAAACAAATATTTACGAATTGGTTGTTGCTTGGAAAGAATGTGAAATGTTTTTATTCATTTTCTTTTCAGGAGTATATAGAACTTACAAATTTTGCTTTGGCTTCAGCCCGCTAGTTTAAACATATAGTCATATACACATTTCATAGGTTCCTCAAATAAAAAACCTCAATCATGTATATCATTTTCGCGAGCTGTCAAGAATGATAATCGCTCTACCACAACAAAAACCAGTTCCAGCTGCTCATTTTTTTTCTCTCTTTTTTTTCCCCCCCGTCTCTTTCAGTAAATCTTATCTCTAGTTGCTAGATTGCGTGCAAATAAGATGTTGGCGTATTACATCAGCTGATTGGAATAATCTTATTGAAGAGGAGGCGTGCGTTGCACGTCAAGCGGACATGTAAAAAGGTGTAAAAACTATGGGAAAAAGTTATCTCCAATTTTATAAAATTAATATTATAAAATTAAAAGTAAGAAAGAAGTTCAGAATACATATGAGTACATCCTTGAAATAAGATATAAAATTTTTTTTTTAGTTCAAATGGGCGTTAGCCCTGAATTCTTGCCACCAAATATTATCACCCTGTATTATATTTAAAGTAACTAAATAATGAGGAATCTGGCTGAACGTATGTATGTTTCTCGCATTGTGAAAAAACGACGGTACCTAGAGTCAACAAATTAAGTAACGTGGTCCTCCAGCAGAACATGGGCACCTGGAAGCCCAAATTTGGGATTTCGAATTTGTTTTATTGTCTACTTCATGTTCTGTACAACTTTAACGAATTTTTTATTATAATGCTGAACAATTGCAAAGAGAGCAAAGGCGTTATTGTACGTAATAAAACATTTTTATCTCCAGCGCGACTGTCTATCACAAGTTCTAAATATATAGTGTTTTTAAATATTTTTTGCCCGTAGTGGCGTTAGCCCAAATATGTATGTGTCTGCAAGTGGAAAAAAAAACCGTCTGGGCATAAATATAAAATCTGAAAACTTTTTTTTTTTTTTTTTTTTTTTTTTTTTTTTTTTTTTTTTTTTTAAGGGTAGTAGAAATTAAGTATGAAATTGAAGACTTATAATCTAATTTCTACGTCGACCGTGAAAAGCTGGTTCTAAAATATTTCTGAGGTATTTATTTTAATTAACCAGTTGCTTAACATTCCGAAACTTTACTGTGGCTTCTACCTTTCCGTTTTCCTGCCAGAATGCAAATTCTAGCCCCCTCCATCACGCGTATTTAACTGGGGTTTGAGATTTAGTCACAGTGTGTTCCGCTTGTTGAAGGCGGCATTACTAGTTGATATTTTAAGATAGCATTTCTGTCAACGCCGTTTCTGGAATCTTGTAAATAGTGCCGGTGCGCTACAGCCAACTTGCGCTTAATATTTCTGTGTAGACTTTGCCTAATGAAAACTTAGTTTTAATTTTAAATTCTACTTTTCGATTTTACGCCATAAATGTTGGCTGATTTCTAAGCACCGTGAGTGCCTTCTGTTCAACTAATTGAGTTCTTATAAAAGAGTCTTTTACACCCTTCGTGCGTTTCTGTTTGCTTTTTAGAGATAGCTACAAGTCGCTTTGTTTCACTCAGGGTCTCTATATTTGCTATATTTCTCTTTGAAGAGCGCTATTAACTGTGATTAACTGTAACAGTAATTAGGTGAAAATTTATAAATTAAGAAAGAGACGCAAAGTGTTTAATATTTTACTCAAAATTGTTATGTTTCTCCATGAAAAGCTTTATTAACTCTGATTAAGTGTAACATTAATTAGATAAAAATTTATAAATTAAGAAAGAGAAGCAAAGTTTTTAATACTTTACTCAAAATTGTTATATTTCTCCTTGAAAAGCACTATTAACTGTGATTAAGTGTAATAGTAATTAGGTGAAAATTTATAAATTAGTAAAGAGACGCAAAGTTTTTAATATTTTATTTACATAATATTTTGTTGATGCTATTGGATTAATTATCATCCATGATACTCCCAAATGGCATGCTTGATGGGAATATTATTCAGATTTTAAATCAAACTCATAATCTACCATAAGTAATTCGACTTTATTCTTAATTTCCTTCCTTACGGTGCCTCAGAAAATCTTAATCCGAGCTCACGTAAAACTGGAAGTGATGTATTGCATAAATGTTTTAAGTTTCGAAATAAGAAACGCCACGAATTAAATTTCTTTGAGTACTCATGGCCATTTTTTATCTTTCCAGATGGGACTGCTGAAACATGAGTTAGAAAAAGAGAAAGAGCTTAGAAAAATTGCCGAAGACAAATTACTTGAGGTACTGGATAATGAAAAAAGAAAAGAATTGCAGAGGAAAGAGAAGTAAGATGATTATTTTTATCGTCTTGTGCTGCCATCTAGTAATTTGTTTGCGTATTATAGAGATATTTTCAATTCTTTATATTTAATTTTTACAACAGTGACATTAATTTCAAAGTAGGTATTCGTAATTTGTAAATTTTAGTTATTACTAATTTTTTAGCTTTTTAATTTTAACATTAAATAATTTATGATAATTTAATATTATGTGTATAATAGAAATTCTTCATCAAAGTGCGAGTTTTTAACCATTGATTGCATAGAAAAAATTTATATTTTCTATTAAAAATAAGTTAATGCAACTTAAAAGCACTTAACATTTTCTATCTTAAAAAGTGTGGAAGAATTAAACAAGTGTGTGCAATTAAAAACATTTAACGTATTTCTTTTTATGTGAGTATTTAATGTGAGCGAGAGGGAAATTTCCTATAATTAAACATATAATTTTTGCCCATTTGTAATTTGTGTTCCATTTTAACAGCTTAGTTGCAACAGTTCTAATGAAAATTTAAATAATGTGACTAATTAATAAAAAAATTAAGTAAACAAAAATTCTTCATTGCTATTTTAATATTAATATTAAAAAAAAGAATTTTTATTTTAATTAATCGGATCTATTATAGATATTTTAATATTTACGTCCACTCAAAAGATGTTAAATTAAATCAACTGTATCGAATTACGCCGTCGGTTACAATGTTTTCTTTAACCGTTCACTCACAAATGTCCCAGTTAGGAACTTTATAAAAAATATTCTTTTTTTTTTTTTTTTTTAAGATTTTTTACATAACACATTTATTTCGATTACGACCGAATAAAACCGATTTTTAAAATAATTTCTTTCACTGAAGGAATAATACATCATTATAAGCTATTCATCGTAAATTGACGATTAGGGGCAGTTCTGAGGAGGAATTCCTTGATGACGAAATTAAGAATATTTGCATGTTAATTCCTTAATGGAATTCCACTAATTAGATTTATGCATGGATAATATTAATGAATTTATTAACAAAGCTATGAGCTATTTGTGGGTGTTTCGAAATGGAAGGACGTGTAAAAAAAAGTGTAGAAATCCTTCCTTTCGTAGTACGTATGTATTTTTTCTGATAATGAATTAATAAATAATTCAAAATATTAATTAATTAATGAAATTAGAAATGAATTAATTAAAATTATAATTAAAAACGAAATAAACAATTAATCAAAAACGAAAAATAAAAAAAAAAACTTTTGATCAAATTTGATCTGAATTCGATGTGTTAAATATTAAAACTAATATTACATATAACGTAGTTCTATATGCAGTAATTAAGTCTAGATCAACAAGCATTACATTTCCGTATTCAGCTATTTAGACACTGAGGTCATAAATTTGAAATACTGAAACCGAATTGAACAAATAGAATTAATAATTTTAATAGTTAATTACATTTTTTTAAAGTAAAGTTTTTAGTCCAAATGGCGTTAACCAGGAAGGACTATTAGTCACAAAACTGAATTTTGCGCTGAATCACTATAAAAGCCTGAACCATTTCTCAAATTGTTGCCACCATATATTATATTATCGTCCTGTATTATATTTAAAGAAATTAAATAATGAAGAATTTGCATACATGTTCCTCGCATTGTGAAAAACAATGGTATCTAGAGCCACCATATTTTGAATAACATAGCCCTCCACCAAAATATGAGCATCTAAAGCCCGATTTTGGAATTTGTTTTATTTGTTTTTCTGTGTCGGCGCAAAATGAAAAGTTTAAAATCAATAAATATGATTTTATTTGTAGCATATATTTCAGGACGAATCAATAAAAAAAACACATTTTCGTAACCATAAAAACTAAAAAACAATTATCTTTTAAAACTGTAGATAAAGAACGTAAGTATGTCAAACATTGTTCTTTATCAAAAAATATTTAGTTCGGGAAAACAATTTCAAGTATGTAATTATTACGTACTTGAAATTGTTTTCGAATTGCGTAAGTTTAATCTATAATTTTTATTATTTTTCTCAAAATAATTATTGTCACCTTTTTGTAATTCAGTTTGATCATATTGGTTTGTTTATACTTTTATATACAACTTGCTGCAAGATATATATTTACAACATTAATATTGTCGATTTCATATTTTGTAAGACTTTAACAAATTTTTGATAAAAAAACTCAACTATTCCAAAGCGAGCTGGGGCAACACTTTAAGGAATAAAACATTTTTATCTCCAGCGCGCGAGACTGCCTATCGAAAATTCTAAAGATATGCTGTTTTTAAATATTTTCAGTCCAAAGTGGCGTTTACCCAAATGCTCTCGAAACGTAACGTGTATGTTTCTGTAAACGAAAAAAAAAAAAAGTCTGTGGACGTAATATAACATTTGCAAACCTTCAGATTTTTTCATTTGATTTAGCTTAAGTAACTCAGTTACTTAAAATATTTGAAAAGGAAATAAAACACGCCAAAGTAGAATTTAAAGCTGAGCAAGAATGCAACATTAGTTTCGTGTAGATTTTGGATAAGATTGGAGTAAATTTTAATAAAGAGTTTTATTCAAAATCTACAGCAAGCAAATCTATGCCAAACTATCCGTGCTTTTTTGCATAATTTAAATTTGAGTTTCTTTCAACTCTTTTTAAAGGAAATCAATAAAACATTTTTTGCCTAAATGTCTTTGGCATTAATAATTTATCAGATACTTAAAGCTTTGTTTAATATAATGCTTCAATGCTGTGTCGACGCAAAATGAAAATTTTAAAATCAATAAATATGATTTTATTGTAGCAAATATTTCAGGAGGAATCAATCAAAAAAATAACACATTTTCGTAACCATAAACACTGCAAAACATTGTTCTTTTAAAACTGTAGATAAAGAAGTGTAAGTATTTCAAACATTGTTCTTTATCAAAAAATATTAAGTTCGTGAATACAATTTCAAGCATTCTTCTTTATTAAAAAGAGTATTTAGTTCGGAAAAGCAATTTCAAGTACCATTAAATTATAATTTATATTATTTTTCTCAAAATAATTACTGTCACCTTTTTATAGTTTATTTCGATCATATTGGTTTGTTTATACGTTTATATTATACAATTTGCTACAAGATATATTTGCACCATTAGTATAATATTCCATTAATTAAAACATATGTTGTATAAATGTTAGCCGAGATCATAGTTGCGTCATAACGTATAAAGATAAAAAACATTACTCAAACAATTTAAATAAAACTCAAACTTTATTTCTTTCGTTTTATTAGTCCAAAGGTTTAATAGTCCCTGAAGGACTATTGTTTTCGTTTTGCGATTTTGCGCTGAATCACTATAAATGTCCGTTTCACTTTTCAAACTGATGCCACCAAATGTTAGAGTCCTGCATTATATTTGAAGAAATTAAATAATGAAAAATCTGCAATCTATTTCTCGCATTGTGATAAAACAACGGTACGTAGAGCCATCCAATTTTGAATGACGTAATCCTTCTACGAATATGAGCATGTGGAAGACTAAATTTGAAGTTTGGAATTTGTTTTATTGTCGATTTCCTATTTTGTAAACCTTTAACGAATTTTCGAGTAGCAAACTCAGCGATTTAAAAGCAAGCAATGGCAACACTCTACGGGCAAAACAGAAACCATTTTTATCTTCAGCGCGCGGAACTGTGGATCGGAAATTCTAAAGATAAGCTCATTTAAAAATTATTTTGCGGCATTGCTATTCAACTGAATTTAATGGTTTAAGTGTAAAGAACATGATATTTAGTAAATAAAGGTAACACACTAAGCGTTAAAAAACGCCCCTATGGACGTAATTTAAAATCTGAAACCTTTCAGTGTTTTCCTTTTACTACTAACTTACTACTACTTAGAAAGTAATTATAATATGCATAAATTTCAGAATCCTCTGCTCTGCCTGCAGGTGAGGTAAAGTAGTTGGAGAATTTTCCCATCATCTTGAATCTTCAGGAAATAAAGATTCAACTATTTTCAATGCTTAGATGTTTCTAATAATTATGTTCCTGAAACCTACGTTATATAAGTTATTTATAGATATTAATTTTTCTTTTTGTCCAACGCTGAATCTATTTTCGGAACCCGTTTTACACGACGAGCCGAAGTTCCTCTCGAGTGGTTTGGTAGTTGGAGATAAAGAGTGGAAGACCCATGGATCCGTATTCTGGGTGATTCCTCCTCAAAACTGAGGCGGAGCTGGTCGAAGTCCTACTGTCATCTATAAGGAAGCATTCACACGATGGCTTAGTCGTCTTTATTATCCTAGTCCTAAACGCCGTTTACATTTGTGGAACGTTACATTTGTGGAACATTACATTTGTGGAACATTACATTTGTGGAACATTTGTGTTACATTTGTAGAACATTTGTGTTACATTTGTGTTTGTTTACAAGGTTTAAACCATAGCCAATCAAAAAAGGTATAAGTGAAACTGCACATATGTAAATGTTTACCTGACTTAGCGAAACCATTGACGGAATGGCAGGTCATGTTTGCTTCGCTGTGATTGGTCGGTTGTTATACCAGTAAGCTGGCGTAAAGTCGAAAAGTTAGAATATTTCGGCAAAATCTTTAAATCAGTTTTTATGACGAAGAAAGTCTGTGACAGATGCTCCTGAGGTAAGGTAACTGAGTTTCCTTAAAATGATCAAATAATTAGTAAATCAGAAGTGAAACACGCCAAAGTGAAATTCAGAATTAACAAAGAAATAACCTTGCAGTTGGCGTAGTTTTATGGTCCAAATCTACGCCAAGTACAAGGTTGTTTCTTTGTAAATTTTGAAATAACTAATAGTTTGCTCACACAAAACCTATTAGCTTAAAAATGGCTAGATAAAATAGTCATCTTAAAATCATTTTCCTGAACACATCATTTTCTAAGATGTCAGATTACAGTACAAAATATTTCTTAAATATTACTTCTATTTCTCATCAACGACGTGTCTTCATAGAATGCAATTTTGTAAATTACTTGATGATATGTGTAACGTTTCGTTTCTTTTCCTTGTACGAAGTAAAGGAAGTATTGTAATCGCAAAAACTTTCGGGTACCATGTTTCACCGAAAGTATCCATTATCCATTTTAGTATAGAAAGTATCCATCCTATCGAATACAATTTAACAATGCTTTTGCATTATAACTGTGCATAAAAGCAGAATAAAGGACTCTTTTCCCCAAAACAAGTTGGAAAAAAGATTTAAATTAAATTCAGAATTTTTTTTTTTTTTTTTTTTTTTTTTTTTTTTTTTTTTGTGACGTCTGCACGCATGTACATACATATTTATGTATGTATCTTGCAAAACTCGAGTACCTTCAGAACGTTGAAATTTTGTATATAGGACTACTATAACATGTAGTTATGCATCTCCGTTTATGGTCGCAATCGACAGCTTCAATAGTATATATACAGGGTGTTTCATAGATCATGGAACAAACTTGGAGGGGGTGGAGCGTACTAAAACATTAATTTTTTATAGGAATGTAGGGTTAAGGCACATTACATGTAGGGTAAGGGAATGTAGATTAGTGACGGGTTAAGGCAGGAACGCAAAAAAACGACACGAGAGGAAAATGTGCTTATGTACAAACTCAACGCACAGTGCTTCTTTGTAGCAATACAGTATTCACAATAAATGTTCGAAATTGCGACCACCAGCAGTAATACATGCTTGGTAACGTCGCAGAAGGGATTGACGAACATTTTGAAAAACGACAGGCATTTCGCGCACGCTTGCAGCCGCATTGGAAAGTCGTGCAACGAGGTCCTCCAGGGAGTCTCGTAAATGATACTCTTCAAATGGCCCCATAAAAAAATATTCAAGCTAGATAAATCTGGCGAACGGGGTGGCCATCGAACGGGTCCACCACGGCCAATCCATCGGCCCAGAAATGTCCCATTCAAGTAATTGCGGTCCCGCACGGGGTTATGGGCTGGTGCACCATCATGCTGGAACCACATGCGATCACGAACGACAGCCGTAATATCCTGCACCTCTTGCAGAAAAATATGATAACATAAGCCATTTGTACGTGCAGGTAAGAGATATGGGCCAATGAGGTAGTCGTTAACAATACCCGCCCACACATTCATGGAGAAGCGGGTTTGGAATGCATGTGGACATGTGCCGTGTGGATTATGAGTTGCCCACACGTGCATGTTGTGGCTATTGAAGATGCCGTTCTGTGAGATAGTTGCCTCTTCCGTGAGAATAGCACATCCCATGGTAAATCCGCCTACGCACAAGAACCAATGACAGAAAGAGGGGTGCAAACCATTTTCATGCAATACTCTCCAAACGGTGGAGTGACTCATCTGCAGACGACGTGCAATAGCTCTTGTACTTGTATGAGGTGATTCATGCACAATGTTCAAGATTGATTCTTCAATGCGAGTTTGTCGTGCACTTCTTCTTCCACTCCTAGTGTCAGAGGTGGCTTCAAATGACCCGTTTCCACACAAAGACCGATGCAACCTCTCGAACGTTGTGTGCTTCGGCATACGCCTGTTCGGAAACCGTTCCTTGTACAACCGTAGCGCTGCTCTGCCGTTCCCATTAATAGCACCATATATGAGATGTATGTCAGCTTTTTCCCTGTGCGTAAACTCGCTCATCACGCTCGACATCAGAGTTGCGAATGATCCTTTGATGCATTGGATCGTGATTTGTCCGACTCACTACCGCTACATTGCCAGCCAGTCACAGCCTGTAGTTCCTATTACTGTTAGTGTTCCCTTTTTTGAACATTTATTGTGAATACTGTATTGCTGCAAAGAAGCACTTTACATTGATTTTGTACCTAAACACATTTTCCTCTCGTGTCGTTTTTTGCGTTCTTGCCTTAACCCGTCTCTTTAGACTTTTTATTCCTATACAAAAAATGCATGTTTAAGTACGCTCCACCACCCCTCCAAATTTGTCCCATGATCTATGACTAATAGCAGACCGCTATTTATTTTATTTTGATTTTAATTTTACATTGCTCTGAGTTGCAATTACATTCTTAACACCCTAATGTGTTTTTCAGCGGACGCGTCGGGTAAAAGGAACAGAGCAGTGAAGCTCCAAAAAAGATTTATTCGGGACTATTCATGTTTTTTTATATATATATATATATATATATAAATTTTTTTCGCATCAAACAAGAGCTTCAATGGTCTGTTTCGGTGAAACGCGTAATGGTATTTAGCCTAGTTCGACACTCAGTCATTTTTCCCTTGAAAAGCCTGGCAGAGGGTACGAGTGAGTTAATTTACCATTTACCGCTTTGTAATTATTGTATTTTTGTATTTTTGCTATTTATGTTTTCATTATAATTTTTGCATTTTATGTTTTGGTATATATTTTTTCCGTCAATCTATTTTTTATGTGTATTAACTTTTCACATATCACTACGATCAGATATTTTTTCGTGCATTCGCATGTCGTCCAACATTAATTTTAACGGTTTTTTTTCGCGTGTTTACAGTTTTTTTTTTTTTTTCCCAGTTTACCAGATAATTGTTTTAAAAAAATTCTTCTTATTTCATATTTTAATAATACAGCGTTGAACTATTTCGTGGAGCTACGGCTCCTGGTAACTTTTTAGCAAGATCGCTGCAATGTTTCTACCTACTATTGTTTCGTATCTTTTTGCAGCATTATGCGCAAAACATTTTTGAGACCAAATAGGTCTTACGTCTCATTACTAGTTATCTTTACAATTTCTATTTCAATTATATATATATATATATATGCAAGATAAAAAATTGAAAATCAAAATTATAATTTAAAATTTGACTTAATTGCTCATTTTTAATTTGAGTACTTTGTCTCTAGTAATAACTTTCTCTAAACTGCGTCATATCTGAAAACGTATTCCGCATTATGTCATCTTGAAACTACTGCATTGGCTATAAGTTTTAGCCAATCAGATGAACGAAATATTTTAGTATAAATATCGGGGCAATCCTACTCCCTACCTCTTTTGACCGCGTCTGGCATGAGGGTCTCATCTACAAGTTTATTAGAATGAACCTACCTCGTTAACTGATCCTGATACTCAAGTTCTTCTTGAAAAACAGGACTTTTATCGTACGACACGGCAACTCCTATTCTTCTCCCAAGGTCATCTCAGCGGGAATTCCACAAGGAAGTATTTTAGGACCGATTTTGTATATTATCTACGCTGACGACTTCCCCAGTCTAAAAGATGACCACAATATGCTTCTTGCCTGTTACGCCGATGATACGGCGATTCTCGCCAAATCTAGGCTCCCTAATCATGTCATCTCATGGATTCAGAACAAGATCCTCGCCATTGAAGACTGGTGTCGTAAGTAGAAGATTAGCATAAATCCAGCCAAATCTGAAGTGCTTCTCATCAGGATATTCAGAAAATTTGACCCCATCATCTCCCGGATCACTCTTTTCAACACCGACATCCCGTTGGTGCGCACCGCCAAATATTAGGGTGTTCCACTAAATCCTACCTTCACATGGTCAAACCATATCAGGAACGTTAAAGGAAAAACACTACAAATCATGTTCAAGCTTAATTCCTTCCTTTCGAGCACCACAAGGCTCAGTCTACAAAGAAAAATAAGAATTTACACGTCCATCATCCGTCCTATTTTTTCCTACGCTTCTCCCTCCTGGGCCCATGCCACAGCTAATGACATCAAACATCTCCAAGTTATTCAAAATAAATTTCAACGCATAATTACTGGACCCCGTACTTTGTCAGAAACAATTCTCTGCACAGGGACTTAAAAACTGAATACGTTCAATATTACCTTAACAAATTGAACGACGCATATTTCAGCAAATCTGCAGCCTGCAGTGTAGCGAATTTCTCGGATCACCTTAATTATGACATTCTTATGGATGATCTTCTTATCAGGCCTTTTGTAGCTCACCAGATCAGAAAATTTCAGCACCATTAGATGACGCCAGCTCTACCGTCTGCTTATCAGTACTTATCAGATGTTGCTTATCACAGAGGATAATGTTGCCTCTTTTCTTCTATTTTAAGACCTTTTCTTCAAGAAAACTTCACTCAGGTTCTCCAATTTCGTCCTGCCCTTCCTGGGAATCTTTAAGGAGCTGGAAAGAGCTAACTTTTAGCTGTATGCCAGCCTAAATACCAGCGTCCAAGTCCGTCCCTCTTTCTCTGCCTATGCTTGCTTGATGAAGGACGTCTCTTGCTTGGCTGCTTTTGTTAAAAATGTCATGCGCCATCATCAAAATTGTGGAGTGCAAAATGGCCCTTATTGTGAAGTACAACAACTATTAAAGATATATCTGGATTATCAAGTGATTGTGGTGCTTCAAAAGTTTCCGACTGCCAAACTAGAGCAGCATGGTCATTATGTACAGTAAAATGATTACCATGTAAATAATAATAAAAATTATCAATTGCATCGATAATAGATAAACATTCCAGCTCAGTAATTACATAATTTTGTTCATAAGATTTTAATTTTCTGGAATGAAAAGCAATTGGATGTAAATTACCATCAGGATATTCTTATTTTATACTATATATATATATTTGCTTTTAAAATGATTGAACTATGTTGTTTTTATCTTCCGGCTGAAGTTTTTATGCCTTTAATTAATCTGCATGCAGTAGTTGTAGAATTATAACAATCTATAAGTTGTTTAAGTGCGGCTTAGCCTAATTTTTTTTACCATAGCTGCCATATTTGTTTACATGTGAAACTTAGCAGAATAGTCAGCTTCTGCACCTTCAGTGTCTTTTTGCCGAGGGGGATCAAAAGTAAACTTTCAGTTTTGTTCAGTTGTTGTCATATGTACGCTGTTTTTGCACCGTAAAATCTGCCTTCTTTCATGCTGGCCGAATTGTTTGTTTTTGCGTAGAAACACTAGTTTTAATTTTAAAAATTGTTTTTGTTTTTAATTGTTTTAACTGTATTTGCTGTTTTATATTTTTTTTATATTTTTCAATTTTTAATAAAGATATTTTGAGGTTTTATATGTTTTTGCCTTGCCGCGAAGTGGTAACTGAATTAATTGAATGAGAAGTAATCTCTAATGAAATTCGAGAAAAAGAGTTTAAATGAAATGCAGCCAAAAATGTGTATAATTTAATATTCCGTGCAAGGAAGTCATGTGGTGTACATATCAGATTTTTTAATTTTCAGAAAAGTATTTTAACTAAGATAGTTAAAAAAATGTCTTACATTGCTCAGCCATTTACCTTACCTGCCGGATTTGTGGGTTTTAAGTTAATTCTATAAATTGTGAATAATTATCCCCTGCACTGAAAATCTCCTACTTAGGCTATTTTAATTAACGCAAGTTTTGCTATAATTAGTTGTGTTTCTGTTCATTACGTTCATTTGCATATAAAAGCAATAAAAACGCTGGAATCGTTAACATTTGTAATTAACATCCTTAAACAGAGCCAGAAAAGTTAAAATAAATTTTCGAATTCGCGTGCGGTTAAAACATGGGTGGTCTCATAACTCGTGTCGTGAGTATGATCTATTTCCACCACTAGTGTTACGTTTTCGACTTAAATGTAATATTGCAAGATATGTGCACAATAAAACCTGTGATTTTTGAAGTCATATGTACGCTGTTATAAATTCTTTTAATGGTACAGTAAGTTTTTTTTTTTTTCAAAGTTAAATATATTATCTTTTGTAAAAGAACGGGGGAATACGTCGAGATGTTGTTCCTGCTTTACCCTTTGTTCGAGCTAAATTTAGTTTTCTTTCTTTCTCAGTCAAACTTAGTTGAGGGTAATCTCAGGAAAGTTTTGAAAATTTATGCCTTCTTATCACGCCATACCTCAGTGAAACAGGATTTTCTGCTGCCGTAGTCCTACAGCAAACTGTCGGCTGGAAATTTCTTTAAATGTGAATTTAATTTTAGTTGCAGGATATGTGAAGATTCACTGTCCTGAACTTAATATATTAAAAATATATAATTTCTTTTCATTTAGTAACGCTTGTTGAAAAAGTATCCTTGAAAACTTTCGAAAGAAACGTTAAATATTACTTTATAAAATAGAATTTAAATACCTTTGAAAAGCAATAAGTATTACAACTTTTCTAGCTGATTGACTGAAAAGTTCCTTTCTCTAGGAACTAAAGCAAGATTCTAAGGATAACAATCGTAAATGGGTGGTTTTTAGTATAATAAGATTGTGCACCAGTTAGGTGTCCTCTGTGACCACTTCATGAGTTGCGAACTTGGTTATGTGTTTACGCATATATAGTGAAACCTCGAGATACGAGTTTAATTCGTTCCAGCATTGAGCTCGTATAGCAAATTTCTTGTATCTAGAAACGAACTTCCCCATTGAAAATAATGGAAATCCAGTCAATCCGTTCCGCAGCCCCAGAAATATCGACATAAAAATCAATTTGTCTAATAAATAACATTGGTAAATAATATAATAAATAGTTTACCTTTAAGATAGCTTCCGACACCGTCCTTTTAACGGTTATTCCACACCAACAACAGCTGCTAAGCAGCTTCTAGGAGTTTTGGACTGTGCTTGGAAGTAACGGTAACTTCTTTGGCTACATCAAGTTTCTTAATTTCTTCTTTCTTTTCCATAATAGTGTCGATGTCGAAAGGCCGTAAGTCTTCGCCGATTCCATCACTCTTACACGACGCTTATGTTTATCTATGATTTCTTTCTTAATTTCATCCGGCCATGGATTCCTTACTATTTGAGGCAACAATCTTCTGGGGAGGCATAGTGAAATAATTATTTTCACGTTAAATGTAATAAACAATTAAGTCACAAACGCACAAACACGTAGATCAAAGAACACTGAGCGATCTGACGAGGGGATTCCCCGAATCGAGCCGGATCGGGAAATGGCGCCCCGCATACCAACAGCCTGTGTCCTTGCTCGTTGCTCGAGTCGATGCTCGTATTTAGAGACGAATATTTCGCTCATACTTTCCTCCTGTCTCGAATTTCTCGTACATAGAGGTGCTCGTATCTCGAGCTTCCACTGTAATCAACTTCAGCATCTATAATCCTTCGAATTTGGACGCGAACTAAAAAAGGTTTGAAAAAAAATTGCCTTAAAAGCATTCGTAGGATAGCACTGAGTGTACAGTAATTCTCTGATTTAAGTAAATTCACAATTCCGTTAAGTAGGTAAAAGCCGCAGCGTTTAAACTGAAACCTACCAGTTAACAACATGGGCTTCGTAAACAATTCAAAACTCCAAAGAGAATACTGTACTTATTGAATCCTCAACTCCAGATATCACGAAATTTACAAAAATGGGATTGATGGATCCGAACACCGAGCGGTTCGAAATTGTTATCCGTGGTATCCATTTCGGTGTACATACAAATTAGATAAGCGTTCCGCATGGTTCTACACGGGCTGTTGCCCTCTTGAGAAAAATCTTCGTATTAAGGAAGTGGTCACTCAGTCATCAAAGTCCCCTTGCGAGTAGAAAAGAAGCGTAGGGTTCCCTATCCAAGACACCAGACGTTGAAAGAACTCTCTCGAGCCACTGCTACCTCTTGGTCGGGCGGGGTCACCACTCCTGGTTCCCAGGTTTCACAGCGGTGGGAACATGAACGCCAGGACATTTAAATGGTCGTTGGAAAATGCTACCTACCAAGTACTACGCGAAATGCCCGAAGCCCACACTGGATCTAACACGGAGGGATGTCCACCTCACCCTGTGTGCCACTCGAAAAAACGAGGGCAGTTTTACCTGCACAGGTCACGAGACACTGCCAAGCTCAATGATTTTATACCCCCTTAGATGGGACTGCCTAGCCAATAGCTTTGCAGAGTTAGGGGAAGGGGAGTCCATTTCGATATGTCTAGCTAGACGGCCATCTGCGATGACACAAAGCGTGTGACCACACAGTCTACTTCAGACATATTTGTAAGATGCCGCTCAGTCCAACGTCGAGAAGACAACTCGGACGACGCCAACTGCAACATCTTACAACATCGAGGTGGGTAGAAGTTGCCATAGACATATTATTTTTCTTCACAGCTATCCTTTTCCATCGCCTACTGTTCCACTATTGACTCAAATTTGTTGTTTTCAGAAGCCCTCTTTTTTCATAATTTGAAAAGTATTACTTCAGTTTGTTTTTATATTTTATATATATCTCATACTTTTATAATTTATATCTGAATAAAAATTACTGCGTGTTATCTTATTAGCCCAAACGGGCAATTTGCCCAGAACGGCTATTAATTTCGTTTTGGCACATTACGTTGGTTCACTATAAAGCACGTTTCACGCTTCAAATTGTTGCCATATCTCCCGCACGCGAAACTGTGTATAGGAGATTCTAAAGATGTGCTGTTTTTAAATATTTAGTGATATTGCTGTTAAATTAAATTTTAAGGTTTAAGTGCGAAGAATATGTATTAAATAAATAAAGGAAGCACAGGAAACGTTAAAGAAAAACGCCCCTTTGGGCGTAATATAAAATATGAAAGCTTTCAGTTTTTTCCTTTTACTACTGATGCTTAGAAAGTAATTATGATATGCATAAATTTCAGAATTCTCTGATCTGCTTGCAGGTGAGGTAAAGTAGTTGGAGGTAAAGTAGTTGGAATTGGAATCTTCATTCCCTGAAGATCTTGAATCTTCAGGGAATGAAGATTCCAACTATTTTCAACGCTTAGGTGTTTCTAATAATTATTTCTAATAATGTCTGTAATGTACTGTATTGACATTAGAATAATGTTAATAATTACGTTTCTAATAATTACCTTTAAGCAGTTTACAAATTCGAAAAGGCATAAGAGTAAGGAAAAGTATTTTGTGATCTACTGAATATGATGCAACTATTTTATGATGTGGTAACTGTGCTCCGCAGAACTCTGGCATTCCAAGTAAATTTTCTAAAAAATAAAAATTTTAAAAATTTAAAAATTTGAAAGTTTTCAGATTTTAAGAACCAAAGGGACTTTTTTTAACGTTTTGTGTGTGTTACCTTTATTTATTAAATATCACGTCCTTTGCATTTAAACCATAAAATTCAGTTTAACAGCAATATCGCAAAATAATTTTAAAATAAGCATATCTTTAGAATTTCCGATACAGAGTCTCGCGTCCTGGAATTTTTTTTTTTTTCCCATACAGTATTGCCATTGATCTTTTTGAAATCGTTGAGTTTGCTAATCAAAAATTCGTTAAAGTGTTACAAAATATGAAATCAATAATAAAACAAATTTCATATTCCAAATTAAGACTTCCAGATGCCCAAATTCGGTAGAAGATTATGTTATTCAGAATTGATGGCTCTAGGTACCGTTGTTTTTTCACAATGCGAGAAACATCCGTGCATTTATGCAGATTCTTCATTATTTAATTTCTTTAAAAATAACACAGGACTCTAATATTTGGTGGCAACAATTTGAAAAGTGAACCGACATTTACAGTGAACCAACGCAAAATGGCAAAACGAAATTAATAGCCCTTTAATAAAAATTATAATTATAATTATTATATTAATTTCGTCTTCTGGGTTAAATAAAAATCAAGTAAAAAAAATTCGAAGGAATTTTTTTAAACTTGGGACCTCAAAGTTAAACATCTAAAATAATTAATTAAAAGATATATTTTACTTCTCTTATTAGTGTTATATAAAACAATACGAAGTATTGTTTGTTTTCACAAGTAAAATTACTATGAAATAAAATTTTGTGTTTCATTTTCCACCTAAAGTGTACGTAACATTCATATATTTCTGATACACTTTTATTTACTTTACTAAAGATGTTATAGTTAAGGATAGTAATTTGGAGCTGATAATATCTCAAGGAAAACTGAAAACAAATTTTACGAAATTTTAATGCGTTATCATAAATTGTTCCTCCTATAACTCTCTCAATCGTTACACTTTAAAATCAAGTTTTTTTAATATTTGTTCTGCCTTATTTTTTACTGTTACTCTGCGTTAATAGCTTTTAATGCAGTATTTGTTTCATGAGCTATTGTATTTCTTCTCTTCGTTTTTCAAATTTAAATCAAATACTCTCTTTTTAGCGAAAAACGTGTTGAATCCAGAGGTACTCAAATAGACCCTGTGGTTATCAATGCAGAAGGTTCACTTGGAGATAATAGTTCACCACTTCTATTAGGCTATGAAGTAAGTATTCGTTGAAAGCTAAACTATTTTGTTCCTAAGTAATAATAAATTCATTTGGTTTGAGATATTTTTATTACTTCTACGTTGTGCAGTTAAAGTGATCGTATTTACATACATGTAATTTAATATATTAATATAATTTAAGTATTAATTTGTTTCGTAATTTATTTAGCTGAAGAATTCGGAATAGTAATAATACACAAATCTTTAGGCAATAAATAATTATAATTAAATGTGTTAGTTAATAACTTATAATAATGATAGTAACTTTTTAGTAAGAACTTGCTAACAATTCAAATATACCCATACTTCCGTTTTATTTTTTCTAATTCAGTTTGACGAAAAATTTACAGCTTGGAATATCGTTAAGTAGGCTGGCTATTGAAAATTTTTTCAAGATTTAGTTAAAAATTTAAAGCATCACAACCTTGTGTAGATGGATTCTTTTAATGGCAATAGCTATCTTTAAGAAGATCTCCAACACGCTTTAAGTTGGAAGATACTGGAGTTATTAAACATGCACTTGCTTTTGAAGTGAGTTATAAAAACAACTCTCCAACATTTAATTCAAACTTCAGTATTTTTGGGTTAATGATCTCAAACGCAAGTTCATCAGAAAGTGCTTCGTCAATCGGCAGTTCATCTGAATGGAAAGAAACCCGGCCTCTGCTAATCACTAATGACTAGAAAGATAAGAATAAATATATTTTAGGTATTAATGTTCTTGAAACCGATAAACCTTGCGAACACAAGCAATTATAAGGTACTGGGTCGCTAGAATGCTACCACTTGTTTTGCGAAGTAGTCAAAGTAATCTACTATTAGGTCAGCACTGCCCACAAAGAACTTCCTTGCAGAGAGAAGATTGGATTATAATTCCCAGAAAAGGGAATGCATCTTTCCAAACTACAAACTGCAATAACAAACTACAATAGCTAAGCCATTCAAGGACAATTTGCGCATAAAAATCAATGACCGCTCTGAAAATAAAATGAAGAGAAATCAGCTTGAAAATTGAAAGCTAGCCTAAAAGAAATCGCCAGTTGGCTGAAGAATTCATAGGATAAAATCATTGGCAGCTGTGTTGCCAATTCTTGACGAGCAGGTTGCATAAATTAGAAGTGCTAGACGGGAGTGATTATAGCCAATGAATGGGTTGGCAGAAAATGGAATGAGCCATTATTCGGGTGGGACCTTTAACAGGATGTTCCAAAAGAAGAGGACTGTACTTGAATAGATGCACATTGTTGCACATGAATAAATTAATAAAAATAAATTCTTGAATATAAGAATAAACGTAGACAGTTAGTTGTAAATGGATAAAAGATAATTATTTTGCATGAAAAAATTAAGTTATACCTTGAAAATAAGCTTTAATGCGGGTTTTGGAGCAAACGTTATTACAAGAGTACTTGTCTTAGACTTGGTCTTATTTTCGGAGAAACACAATATACAAACGGATAAGTAAGTAAAACTTTTTTGGGGGTGTATAAAGTAATCACAAAAAGGAAAAAATGTGTTTTTAACACATGCTGTATTTCTTTCAGAGTCGCATCCGAAGGTACCAGACGTATATAGCGAAACTGGAAAATGACAATCTTATGTTAATCAACGAGCTTAAAAAATTCAAAGACATGGTACGTGATTTTTGTAAATAATTTTCTTTATTTTTTAGAAAAACAAAATAGAATGTTTTTATTCAGAAAAACAAAATAGAATGTTTTATTTTCTGTTATTTTATACAATTGTAGAGTCCACGTAGTCAAGAGGAGCAAGCAAAAATGCTGGTCGAGAAACTAGGCGAAATGGAGCGGAATAATCATCAGCAGCAGATGCAGTATGAAACATGTTTAGATGAAGTTGCCAATAGACTGGTCCAAACATTACTTGTACAGAAGGTTGGTACTAACTGAACCTGCAGTGAGGTCCGTATAATTAGGCTTTCGAGCAGGAAATCAGCTTCCTATCTAAGCATTACATTTCAGTTTTGTTTCAATAGTTGCTTCGCTATACGTAAATAAATATTTTAAGGGAAATAGAATTGAAAAGTGAAGTTTAGGAATGTTTACCATGCCCACTATAGCATGGAGGATAAGTCTGGCTTATAAGAATTTAAAATGTTTTTAATTTTCATTTATCAACGTTTTGGCATCAGGCCTCACTAAGAGAACTTTACAAGCCTTGATCTCCTAACTGTAAACTATTTTAGGTTAATACGAAGTTATCAGATTCATTGGAGTCCTTGGGATATTTATTTTTATTGTTAAAGAATATGAGTTGGAACATGCTAGGGAAAAGGAAACACAGAAATCCTCTGTTGCCCAGCATCGTTGGTCTGAAAATCACACTTTCCATTTTTCTGCAGCCAAAATTATTCAAAAAACACCTTCCATTGCTGAATTAGATTTTCTAGAGGGGTTTCACATTCAAAAAATCTTTCTGTTCTAGTTAACGACCCTAATTCCAATCCATCATTACCTTCAGCCTTTAATGAAATTATCTTTTAATTTTTATGTTTCATTAATAGATGGCGTCAGTAGCTTAATTTCCTGTTCAGCCATTCATATCTTATCATTTCACTGTATCTTATATTTTTCATTTGTACTTTGACAGCTGAGGGTGATGGTTCGGTAAAACCATCGGAAGAAGAACTGTGAATATTTGCAAATATAACGCTGATTTTTGTTGTTTGACTTTCTAAATTAATATTTATGTATCATTAAAAATGCAGGTGTTAAAATATTTACAAATTTGCAAATTAAAATTGTTATTCTAAAATTTATTTTACTTTTTAATCATCCAAGATGTTTAAGTAGAATTTGAAGAACATTTAAAAATCTAAGTGTGATGTTAAATTTAGCAGCAGTTGTAAAATAAGACTCTTTAAGCTATATTATCAGGTTGTAAGTTATTAAATGCTTATCGAAAATGTATATTCGCATAATAAGCTAGCATTCTTTATATTCCTCAGAAACTAAAGCATACACACTACCAAGTTCATTAGAACAATTTAGAAATACCTATAGCAAAACGAGTATTTATGCAAAGTGTATATAATTTAAGAATTTTTATCCTCTATTAATTATAATGAATAATGACTTGAAATAGATAATTTTTTTTTTTTTTTCGAAATCATCAGAAGAATTGCTTATTATTCTAGGAGTTTGATATATTTCCTTCCAAAGGAATAAGTCAGGAGAAAATCTGAACATCAAAAGCCTTTCTTAAAGGAAAAATTTATCAAAATTCAATTGTAGTTATTACATTGAATCCTATAATTAACTAGCTATTTTATAGCAGTTGCATATTCTTATTGATTAGCATTCAATTCAGTATTTATCGAGTCGGACCTTACATCATAAACTCGAAACAATGGAGAGCTACATAATAACTCAAATTCAGAGCTTGTTGATCAACATAAATGTAAAGTTCCTAAAGTCTATATCTCTTTGGGAACATAAACTATAGACTTTAAAAGTACTATTGAAGATCTTGTAGCTTTGTGAAGCAAAACAAAAATCAGAAGAAGGATGTATAAGACCGTTTTATTTGAACACAACTTAACAAATGACCCAGCGTATGTTTACGTAAGCCAAGTACTTCTCGCTTAACAGAAATACGTAACAAATTCGAGGTGTGGTAGATTAGCCTAACGGCTCATAGAATACTTTAACGCGCAGCAAGGCTATGGTTTGTAGAACACCGGCGAGACAAAGCTGGATGGCTTAGAAACACTCAACGCCACTTAAATCAAGTCGCTAATAATCACAGCACAATGTGGCCTGGAATAGGCAAACACGCTCTAAAACTAACTTCCGAAACTCTTGCTTAAAAAGCACTTCTTTCTACCTTAATCTGAATAAACTCTCGCTTTCTCATTTATATTATGGCATGAAAAGCGTGAGTGAAAAGAGACTGAAAGGAAAGTAGTCAAACCTAAAATGAACTATTAGTTAAAAATAAATAGATAAACCTCACAAGTTGATTGTAATTGCTTGCTTTGTTTCATAAATATATAGTATACGTATTTAAAGTAGTTGATATATTTTATACCGATGTGAATTTTTTTGGCATATATTAGAAAGTGTAAAACGTCTGTTTGATGATATGTGTATATACAATCAATAATTTTGTTTGGTTACAGAGGTTAGAGGAGGAATGCAAAGTTCTGCATCTAAGAGTAGAACAACTTGAGCAAGAAAATGGAACATTGATGGAGCTTATCGACGAAGAAAAAGACGATAATGTAAGTTGTTCTTTTATCTATCGCATTATTTCTAGCTCAGAACACATATTAAGCTGGTCGTTGAAAAACAAAAGATCCGGGAGAATCTGAAATTAATGCATCTTTTTGTACGGAAATATTTTGAGATGTGTTGTGCGAGCGACGTGAATAAAAGTTCGAATAAGAAGTTCAAGCTGAAACGATGTCTTTTCCGACCACCTGGATGGTTTTTATCAAGAATTCAAATCCCATCTTTAAGGTTTGAAGACTTTACATAACAAACAATAAATCTTTTCCTAAAAAAAATAATGTTTATAATCAGTTTCAACGGTTATAACAAGAACAGGAAAAATCTTCTTGCTAGTTTTCAGTTTTATAGAATACAAATATGAAAAATTTAACATCATATCATTTACATGGAAGGAAAAAATACATGTCTCATAATTTTAAAGTGACACAAATAAAAACAACACTGATGGATCTAAAATTACGTCTCAAGCTTTTTTTTTTATTTATTTATTTTTTTTTTTTTTTTTTTTTTTTTTTTTGTTTCCATATATTTATACGAAAATAGTTTTTCTGTATATACCACTGGATAAAAACTTAAGTTCCTTTCCAATATTAAGGGAAATTAAAAAAATTAAATCAAATTCAGAAAAAAAAATCTCCGAGACTTAAAAAAAAATTCTGTTTGATGAATGTATTCATTTAATGCAATGTTTTTCTTAATATTTCTTTTTTATTTTATATAATTTGTAATCATAATAAATTATCCAATTTAATATCTATAAACTCTTCTTTTTTTAAAAAAAAAGTTATTTATATATTAAGATATTATACTTTTATCTTTATTCTTGAGAAATTGTGCTGTTAAATCTGCGGAATTTCATTATAAATACGAGGATCACTCTGAATTTTTTGAGGTACACATAGGTTTTTAAAGTTACACTTGCGAAATTTTAGGTGTTGGTGTATTGAGAATACGGCAAAGCACACTAGGCCTATCTGTCTAAGGGGAGGGATGCCTTCGTGGAGGACTTTCTAAGGGAAACTGGCTCGTATACACGTTACACATGGGGAAAACCACGAAAACACCCATGCAGCCAACCCGTTCGCGGGATTCGAACCTCGGACCGAACTACCAGTGTTCAGCGATTTTACCGCTCGGCCGCTGGTGGGCACGAAATTTTAGGAGTGCTCAAAATAGTCTCCTGTAGTGAGTCCTCTCAGTGCACCCCTGTAGGTGAGTTTTCCAAAGACTGAATGCCTCTAGCGGTTCATTTATTGAAATCGATTTAAAAAAATCTACCCATACACGTTGGGAACAACGGAAAGTTGACTACCGAAGATTTAGTCCTCAACAGATTTGGAGTTTTAATTGCGAATTGAGAAATAATTTATAGTCCCAACAGTCTCATCTTTGGAAAACAAAGTCCACGAAAATTCGTTTTTAGATGGAAAAGCAGCCAAAAATCACACATAGCTAGATCGGGTGAACAAAGTGTATGTTATATCACTTTGATGTTCTTTTGTTCAAGAAATTCAACTGCCAAGCTTGCTGAATGAGGAGAGGCATTATCGTGGTGGACAATAAGTCATCTAACATTCACTTCTTGAAGAGTTTGTGGAAGACACATAGTGGTGTGCCAGTTAGCTTTGACTTTCTAACTGGTGTACCAGTTAGCTTTGTCTGTCCTTCCAGCTAGATGCTTTGACCGATCCTGTACTTCTGAAGAAAACGACATACATTACTTTTCTCACGGCGCGTTGTCTTGTCCCCAATAGGGGCGAGGGATCATCTTCAAAGTCCCATACTTTACGTTTTTGACGTATTAGAACGTCAATAAATGGTGCGCACATTTCATCACCAATTACGATTTTAAAAATAATGCGGTTGTAATTTAAGGGTTTCTCTACTGATTCTGACACGCTCCTCTTTTTGGTGCTGAGTTAAATTATGGGGAACCCGACGTCAAACTAGTTTTTTCATATGCAATTCTTCATGAATAACTTTATGTGTGTCGAAGAATCCAATGTTAAGTTTCTTCTGTATCATTTGGTAGGTTATCATCGATTAACATTTTCCGTACGGCAGACACATTATCCGGGTTTACTGCTGGAAATTGCTTTCCTGTGTATTCTTCATCCTGAAGAGAGTTGCCACCTCTGTGAAATTCTGTAAACCATATGAATGTAGTAGCACGAAATGGAACTTTCTTTCTAAATGCTAATTTACAGACGTTGAAACGTATTTCTTCTTGATTTAATCCTTTTTTTAAAATCATAGAAAATCTTGGTAAGATAATGTTCTCGTGTCAACTTCATTTTTCCTTCTGCTTAATTTTTTTCTACACTAAACTACTTGCAACTGGTCAATAAAAATTCACCTAATAGGCTAAAATATTTCATATTTTTGCATGTAATTGTTAATGTTTTTTCTGTTACTCATCTTCTGCGTGTCTCAAACATTTCAGAGTGACCTACGTAAAATTAAAATGAGAAAGAGGTATTTAAAGATATTTTTGATTCATAAAAAGCATTCTAAAGTAATTAAAATCATTTGTTTGTTTTTTACATTATTTGATTTTTAGTATTTTTCTTAGGTTAATGAAGCAAAGGACGAAAAAGAATTAAATTTATCAACATCAAACTGTAAAGTACAAAACAAGATGCCGTCCCATCATCCTCTTACGTCATCACCAGTTAAAAAGAATTCCATTTCTCAAAATCCTTCCATCTCGACAGAGGAGAAAAAGAAAGAATCATCAAAAAATGCAAACACCACCTCGGCGAAATGTTCTTACAGTGAATCCAAAAGCCCAGTCACCAGTCCTACGTCCCCTGGTTCAAAACCAGGAAGTGCTTCCAAAATACCATCGTTCAATAGCGCGAAACCCGTCTTGGTGCGTAAGAAAAGTAAAACAGATATGCTTTCGCCTAAGAACAAAAGAGATAGTCATGCAAAAGAAACATCATCATGTGTTGTCGTGCCAAACGCCAAACATTCATCTGTGATGCCATCATCGAAAATAAAATCTCCTAGTTCTTCTGAGGGTTTAAAAGTGACTAGTGTCAAAAGAAAAAGACCCTCAAGAAATGGGTCTCCTGTCGATAAAGGCGCCAAAGATACAAAACAAAGAATGAAATCTACCCACACACGTTGGGAACAACGGAAAGCTGCTACCGAAGATTTAGCCTCTTTCTACAAAAATATCGGCAATAATCCAGCTGTATCGCCAATTCAACCGTTTCCTCGTCCTCAACAGATTTGGAGCTTTAATTGCGAATTGAGTAACGATTTATCAATTCCAGAAAGTTCTAAAACAATATCCCATTCCATCGACATGTTAGAAGATAAACTAAATGGAAAATTCCATGTGGATAGCGAAATAACGGATGAATTCAGTAGTAAACAGAATTCATCTACATCCGACGCTTCTAGTGCCATGGAGGGTGTAAACAGAACAAGGGATGAAGGTTATTCTACGATGTCCAGTGACTTGCAACCCGATTCAACCGCAGATACTACTGTTAGTGAACCAGAACATTCTGCAACTTACGTAATCACTGAAAAGGGACACCGAAGTGATGATAGCGTGACAGAATGTTTGGATGGATCTATGTGCTCTTCTTCAGATAGTGGATTTGGTCCCCTACATCAAGTGGCCTTTTCAAAGTTATCGACCGAATTTCCTGTAGAAGAGGAAGAACAAGGCAAAGAAATGACCGAGCCAACCTGTTTTCAATCATCAACACGTAAACTTGCCACATTGAAACACAAGGAACAAATTGCCAGTGTGAAGCCTACTATTAGAAACATATCCTTGCCTGAAGAAAAAGTAAATATGTCATCCAGTAACATTAATGAAACATATAAGCAGTATATTCTTTCTGACGTCGATCTGATATCCAAAATGAAAACACATAATAAAGAACAAGTGTTCTCTCCAACAAAAACTGTAAACGTAATTCAAGATTTAAATTCTCTATCATCCCCCTTAAAGGTTAAACAAAAAATAGAAGATTTAGACTATTCCTCACTGTTAGATTATTGGAAAAAACCAAAGGACATAATTGGATTCTCAAATTACAGAAAAACATGGCATTTGGGGCCTACTAAATCAAATTTCAGTGATGAAATTGTCTTTTGTACGAGGCACAGCTACATCGATGATAATATCTTTGACGATAAAATAGAAACTGCAGAAAAAGCTACACTCACAGAACCGGAAGAAGAGCTGTGGCGAGAAAAGGCCTTAGCACCTTTTATCGATGAAAGTATATGGTCTTTATACTCATCGGAAAGTGACATTCAGGTTAAACATTTTCCTCTAGAACCGCTCCTTAGTGAACCATCACTGGAAAAACTTATCAGCAGTTGTAGCCCGTGTATCATAGTAACAGAGGAGATTGAAGAAAGCCCACAATCTGAATTCTCAGAAAACTTCAAATCAAATTTTATGAAATCTTCCAACAACTCGTCTGCGGCTGATCTGAATAACCTGACTTCTGATAGTCCCGAAAAGTTCAAAGTTGGGTTGGAAAGAGTTGCGTCGGATACTGTTCTCTACCTGAAAGATGCGATTCACGAATTGGAAGATTCTATGCACAGAGGTTTGAAGTCTTCGAAAAACATTCCATCCCTGCATCAGTCCGGGTCGGAGTCGGAAACATCTCCTGTGAGCGGACTGGTTTTGAAACCAGAATTATTGAAATCCTTAGAGACAGCCATGCTAAAACAAGACGTAAGTACTTTTTATGCTAACAAAATATTCATTTATTGTGCCTTTTTATGTTCCAAAAAGATATAATGCAATTTTATAAAAACGTTAATGTTCTTAGTTTTTGCTTAATTCTGTGTACTTAGGGCATGAATAAAAACGTTAATTATTTTAATTTTTGCTTAATTCAACGTACTTAGGACATTAGTTTAATAACCATTTTCATTTCAAATTAAGGTATACTACGAAAAAAAAGTGGACAGTTCTATATCTTATATCTTCCTTATATCTTTACTGGGCCGATTGACGAAATTCAACTTGCGTTTTTCATGTCTCGAAAGCGCGACTTAGGATATGTATTAGATTTATATATAGCATTGTTCTAATATAGGTATTTTGACACAAAATCGGACTTTTTCTGAAATAACATACCATTTTTTTTTTTCATATTTCCATTCTATGGCTCAACTTACGCCAAACTACCAAGTTCTGTAAAAATCGCATGAGTAGTTTTTAAAAAATTAATATTTAATAATCTCTCTTTTTATGAAACTTATTTGATTCTTCCTTTCTCATTTCGAAAGTCAGGTTCATTCCAAATAAAAGTCACCCATTTTTGTGATTTATGTGTAGAATTTGTATTTTTAAATAATTTTTAATAAATTTTTCAAAACCATTTTGAATTATAATCTATCATCTATAATATATTTTTACTATCATTTTAAAGTGGACGTATTTCGAAGCATATCTGCAAAACATTACAGTTTTTTTATTCAAACTTTCCGGCGATATACGTAAATTTATATATGCCAAGAGAAATTTTTGAATTTCTCCATAAATTTCGCACCAAATTTTACCGAATTTAAATTTCAGGCATATTTTGAGCAATCGAAATATGACAAAAAATTGGTATGTTATTTCAGAAAAAGTCCGAATTTGTGTCAAAATACCTATGTTAGAACAGTGCTATATATATATATATCTAATATTTATCATAAGTCGCGCTTTCGAGACATGAAAAACGCAATTTGAATTTTGTCAATCGGCGCAATAAAACGGGAGATATAAACTGTCCCCCCTTTTTTTGGCGCAGTGTACATTAGCAGTTAGATAATTTTGTTTCTAACATTAACTTACTGACCCTTATAAATATTAATATATACATTAGGTATTCATTAAATGAAATAAAACTATCACAATTACTTGAAAAATCTAAAATTCGGTAGTGTCTTTTGAACGGATATTTTCATAAACAAGTCAAGTTTCATAATATTAGTCACGTTTCTTAAAAGTCTCTGCTCAGTTTCCGATTCAACTGAAAATATTATTTTTACTTTTAAGGGAGTACATATACACTGAAATGCCACTGAATTAGGGATAGCTAGTCAATAACGGGTTGGGTTCCCTCTGGCCTTTATAATGGCTGCCAAACGACGAAGCATAGATTCAATAAGTTTCTGGAAGCATTCTACGGGAATGGCTTGCTAAACATCGGATAGAGCTGTCTATAAGAGTCGCTAGTGTTGTGTGATGAGGTTTCAAACCTTTCTCCAAAACGTCCTAAATATGCTCAGTAGAATTTAAGTCAAGGCTTTTAAGTAGCCAATGTATGACAGAGAAGTTAGAAAAGCGCTCATCCAACCAGGCATTAGCCAACCGGGACCTGTGAGAGGTGCAGTCATCTTGCTGCGATACTCCATTTCCGTGTGAATGACAGGACAACATAAATGGATGGAGATGATCGCCCAACAACTCTACGTACGTAATCATATTGAGGGAGGTTGGTACAAGTACCAAAGATCCCAAGAGAAAACATCCCAGACCATGTGAAAACAACCCAGACCATGATTAAGCCACCATGGTCTTGTACAGCTCCAGTCTGCCGTACAGGGTTCATGGCTTCATGAGTCTGACGCCATATTCTCAGCCTCCCATTGGTATTAATTAGTCGAAATCGAGACTGATCACTCCTTGCTACTCATTTCAAGTCCACTAGAGTCTGCTCTCTGTATTTTCTTGCGCACGCAAGAAGTGCAGCTCTATGGCATGCATTCAGCAAAAGTACTCTCGTAGGCCTACAGCTTCCGAAGCCCATGGTGAGGCGAGCGTTGCACGATCCTTTTACTGACTGTACGACTGTCGCCATGATTTCGCTGGGTGGTAATTTGAGCTAATGTTGGGCTTCGTTGACTATGTACAATACGGCTGAGCCATCTCACACCCCGCTTGTTCTAGTTTAATTGTCCTTTGCAATTTGCCCGATGGCTAGTTCTTTTTCCATCATCCGTGTATTCTCAGTACACTCTTGACACTGTCTAACTTGAAAATCCTAGCCCGCTGAGGATTTTGGAAATTGAATAGCCCATGCTTCAAGTGCCTACTGTCTGAGGTTAAAGCTCTCTAAATCAGAAGTTTTACCCATACTGGTAATTGAAACGACTGATTAACAACAACCATAGTACTAGCTGTATGTGCATCTCACGAGAGCACAGATGCCGCGCAGCGCTATAAAATTTGCATAACCATGTCTATCCCTAATTCAGTGGTACTTCAGTGTATTAAGCAAGGAAACATTTCCATCTCTCTCTTTTTAATTTAGATATCATTCGCTAGAACTACTCTTTAACAAATATCACGGTAAAATAACTATAAAATACGTCTGTTAATTTCTAAAACCTCTGGTTGAAATATGGGAAATAAAATTACAATTTTATGTGCGCGGCTTTATAAAAACATTGCAGGAATTATGTGTAAATTTTAGAACTTATTTTTAGTGAGAAACGCTAATTTATGTATTTTCATTTTAATATTTAGCAGCATGGCTTTATTTATTATAATTATTTACTTGTTTGATAACCTATTTACTTTTTCTAATTTTTGCAGCATCTTGCTTGGCCGTCTCCGAGTCGTAGTTCATCTATGAGTTCTTTGCAGTCTTCTACATCTTTTCATGTAATAAGTGATGAAACAGATGATATAGACTTAAATCGCACTAGTCGCAAAGGCTCTGAGGTATGTTTCAATTTCTATACTTTTGTAAAATTCATGTTACGTTATTCTCTTCACGGGTTCGTGCAGATTTGGAGTGAATAACGACGACACTTGAGGAGGTATCGAAACACACTTTATTTACCAATATTAATCAGGACAGCTCCAAAACACTTTTACAGTCGTCGAAGATCTGCTATACACTCGCTGGAACAATCAGCGACACAGCCTTCAGGCTATCACGATGAAAACAGCTTCACTGAAAAGCTCCTGACACTGCTCGGTCGTTCTCGTAAATCCACGTACTCTCGAGACTCTCCTTGCTACAACTCGCGATGCACTCGATGACACACACAGCACAGCTCCCGACTTTTCGGTTCAGTCGTTCCCGGAGCTCAACACGCTCTCTCGACGGTGCACCGCTAATCGCGATACACTACGAGTCTATTTCGGTGCACTCGACGACCCACTTCGCACTCGCTGCCTGGCTGTCAACTCGATCGACTTCCGACGGACTGACTAAACGAGACGAGGCACACTCACTCGCCCACATGACGAGGCACTCTTCTTGACACAGCCTTCAGGTTATCAGGCTATCACGGTAGAGACGGCTTCACTGCAAAGCACCAGAGCACAACTCCCGACTCTACTCGGTCGTTCTCGGAACTCCACGTACTCTCGAAACTCTCCACGCTACAACTCGCGATGCACTCGACGACACACAGAGCACGGCTCCCGACTCTTCGGTTCAGTCGTTCCCGGAGTTCAACAAGCTCTCTCGACGATGCACTACCTCGATACACTAAGAGACTCTTCGGTGCACTCGACGATCCACTCGGCACTCGTTGCCTGGCTGTCAACTCGATCGACTCCGAACGGCTCGCTAGACGAGGCACACTCTCCGAGACACACTAACTGACTGCGGACCAGCAGGGTTTATATAGTAGCTTTCGGCTTGTGTTCGAGAACATTCTGGGCTAAACCGGTAAGAATTCGTTCCAGAAGGTTCTCCATCCGTCCATGGCATATCGCCAATTTTGTCGCCTAATGTCGCCAAAGGGGTGCTTTATCGCCAAATGTGGCAACCTTGCCTTCTATGCTATTTTATGGCAATCCTAAAACTGCTTTGCGTGGAAGCTATCTTACCGCGCCTGTACATTTCGTAACAATATCTTAAAGGAAAACATATTGTATGCATTTAGACTTTTAAGCTGCTGAAAATTCCAAAGGTGGACGAGCGGTGATGTAGCTAAACACTGTTAGTTTGGTCTGGGGTTTCGAATCCCGGGGAATGGGTTTGCTGCATGGGCATTTTCGTGGTTTTTGCTTTGTGATACGTATATACGAGCCAGTTTCTCTTAGGAAGTCTTCCGCGAATGCAAGGCATCCCCTCTCCATAGGCCTTCGAGTACTTTGCCATAATCAAAAGAACAAAACCAAAATTCCGACGAGAACATTCTGGCATGTTACGTAATCGCTGCTATAAATGCAGAGTTCGCGCCATTTTTAGTCAAGACCGCTTTCTCCCTCTTTCTTTCTAACTGCTGTTAAGACCTATGCTTCCGGTCTTCCCATCTGCCTCCCTTTGTTTGAACAATATGTCGCAGTAAATTTAAAGTTAGTACTATTTAGTTCATATTACTATCGAATATGTAATCTTGAGGAATATAAAAGAATAATGATTTACGCATTTGAATTGAATAAACATGTGGAACCAAACAGCTAGCCTCTTTTGTGTCATCATTTATGCCAAGCTTTATGTGTGTGCCCGACTGCCTAAATATGGCATGCATATATGACAAGTGAATATATGCATATATAACGAGTGAATATATAAATATATGATGAATGAATAAGTATGGATTTTAAGTAAGAAATAACTGACAATTGGAAGCTTATTGCATTCTGTTGTACAACGAATTATTGTTTTGTTATTCATTGTTTTCTTTGTTAGTCATGAGTTTATCCTTATATGGATTCAAACGTTAATCAGTTTTTACTTTTGTAGGATCCTGATTTGAGTAGTGCCAGTGATGCTGACTACGAAAATTTAGAGCACAAAGATTTTGTAGAGCGGTGGTTGCAAAAAGAGGTTGTTTACAACAACGTTTCTAAAATTATGGTTAGTGGAAACTTCATATATTTACTTTTGAACGAAGTATTTAATGCATGTAATTGAAATGTCTGTATTTTATATAATTCTTGATTTTTTTTAAAGGTTCCAAATTTAGAACCGGTGCAAGAAATCGGAGAGATGACCCAGCAACTATCTTCTAAAAGGAAAGCATCTCTTCCCATTGATCCAGGCGTGAGCCAAATCCCTTCTCAACCAAGGATGAGGCTAATGTCATATCCTACCAGCTCAATCCCACCGAAACCAAAACTCCGATCGAATTCATCGCCAAACTGTAGCCTTCAGGCTTGCTCTTCAGCAACTCCACATGCTTCCAGAGTTGATGATGAAAAGCAAAGAGTTGCTAACAGTGATCAGAACTGTGTTGATTGTGTTGATGATACAGAATTTCAAAGCTTAGATTCGGAAGCTAAGGAATTTAATGGAGATTTCTATAAACTTTGCACCATCGGTTCCCTTAGAAGTTTAGACCATTTCTCTCCCGCAAAATCTCAGGACATTCATCCCAACAAAGGGACGGAATCACCAAGCTGCAGCAAAAAGTCGCAGTTCGTGATTACGTCAAAAAATCTCCTCACAAAGTCTGATAAATCGAAACCCACAGGTTTTGTGAAACCAACTCGGCCTGTTACTTTAGCTGTTTCTGCTGTTCCTGTTGTACCTGATCATGCAAAGAAGAGTGATTTGACGACAGCTCGGCGTTCGTCTGATGCATGTGAATTCAGTCCGATCTCTCCTACAAAAGTTTCTTCCAAAGTTCCATCTTCTGGTTCTCACGAATCCTCGTCAAATAATTATGCCAAAATAAACTGTTACATCAAAGTTCCTGCAAATAATAATAACCCAGTATTACAAATTAGCAGCGATAATGCCGAATCAAATTCTAGTTCGAAACTGTCTCACTCTGAAGTTATACCAAACAACAGTACGCCATCGACAAGTCTTCCAGCTTCTGTTACGCACTTGAGAGAACGTTCTAAAGCTGCCAAAATCAAAAGCCCTACAAAAATAATTATTAAAAGTGGGAATAGCCCTCTTCAGTCGCCTTCCAGGTCCGAAGCTATGTCAAAAAGGCAACAATGGAAGCGTGATCGAATAGTGGCTCGTCAAAATCGTCTGAAAGAAGGTTGTGGAACTGCATGGATTCATCTCCAAGCAAATCCGGATCTTTGTGATCCAAAGGTAAGAGAATTAACTTACTATTTCTATATTTCTAATAGTGGACAGAAATGTATTTCTTTTGGAATTAATAATACCTATGGCTAATATTGCAGGAATGTTGCTTAAATTAGGAAGTAAGGCTTTAGTGCTTAACAGCCATTACTTTTCCTTCTAGCATCCGCATTACATTCAACATGAGAAAGAGATTCTACTTTATATAAACGAGCGAATACTACTTTAATTGCCGATTTTATTATCGGCTATATAAATAAATGATTCCATAATTAACACCTTGAATAATTTATGCCTGCGGGCTTAAAACTTGCCGAATTAGGACATTTAACTAAGTAAGCTTTAGCTAGTTATGATTTAGATATAAGTTCAAACATCCGTGTATATATTTTTACTGCAGACAAACAGACAAAAACGGGAGGCACCAAACATCGCCATGGGCAAAAGTGTTATCGCTCCTTTGCACTAACCATCTATCGAAGTGCACTCCCAGTAAGAACATTGACGCCATTTGTTTACATTACAACATTCATAATAGTTACATGTTAATGGTACATAATCTGCATTACATACAAAATTGACGTCAGATATACTTTATACGGGTACTTTGCAGTTGGATAAATACATTAAGTTATTTACGAGTGTATAAATATATATTTCTTTCGTGTTTCTGTTTGGAACTTTGTTGATGGGGGAGAGGGATTATAGTACGTGGTTCATTATTTATTTCGTTTTCTGTTACACGTGCGCAGTTTATAAGTTCATTCATAGTACAGTTCATAGTTCAGCAGACAGTTTGTGAGTTCGTTTCATGGTACATAGTGATGAATGACATGTTTCATGGTACATAGTAATGAATGACAGCTACACCAGTGCGTAGTACTGGTGTAGCTGTCATTCATTACGGAGTATGAAGTCAGTTCATAGGTCGTAGTTTGAGTAGGTATGAGAAAAGTCACGGTTGTCTCAATAAATGGAGATATTTTGGAGAGTGCTTATTACTGCATTTTCCGAACTTGGAGAATTATTTTTTAAGTTGGATGCTATGGGTGACACAGATCCAGTCCTTGGTGGTGTAGGGAAAGTTTTTTACTGCAGTAAAATGGTAGCGATTTCCAGTCTGACAAACTGATTTCCACTTCCTAAATCGACTGTTTGTTGAATTACTGGATCTAAAAGGGCGCTTAACGACACAACATGATAATTAGACTCATTTTTCCTTTATATTCGGGCGCTATCGAACAAAATTTTAAATCAGCTTAGATTATTCATATTTGGATTCAGGTGAAAATTCATGAAAAAATAATGACATCAAGTTTCATTATATAATTTACGCTACTGTAATTAAATTACGCCACTTAAATTATTTTTCTAGTGTGCTAAGTCTATGGAATTTGCTCGATACTTTGATCAGAAAAAGTTAATTCTCTCTTGAACTTGTAGTGCATTGGTGTGATATTTAATTCTAGTTCATTTTTGTGGTTACCTAATTATATTTTAGGTTTCTTTTTGCTTTGATGCATTTATATATGTGTATACATATATCCACACTCCCCTTTTTTTATATTTAAAGAATACTGTATTGCGTAATCTAGTACTTGGGAATCATCCCAAATTAAATAATTAAGTAAAATATTGTTAATGAAATTCTAATCTTACCACTGTCACTGGAAAGGTTTCTCTGCGTTCGGATGTTCATGACACTCATGAATAATAAACTCATTTCAATTACTAGAAAGCCGGACATCGTACTGCCAGGAAAACACGCTTCTGCCCGTCTCGCCGATATTCAGGTTCTCGCCGATATCAGGTTCATTCAGGCATTGTTCATAATTAGTAATTTCCTTTCTACTGAAGCTTCTGTACGCGGTAAACATACAGCAAACTTTGCTAATTTGGAAAGTATTTTTGAAGCTGATGTCATCATTCTTGAAGATCTCAAGTAAATACGGCCATTTATTTTCAGTACTTAAAGGTTTACGAATTCCATTCTTGTTTTTGTCACAAAACTTTGTTTTGTCTTGACCTGTCATCAAATACCTCATCTATATTTACTGAATTACATATTATCGAATTTGCGCTCCCTTTTAAATCAGTCCAGTCAATTAAATTTTTCTGTCTGTAAAATTATTTTCGCAAGACAATGTAGCGGTCTCGCTGGCCAGTCAGACGCTCTCACTAGGAAAGAGATCTGCATATGCGCGAAGCAGGGAAAAGCGTGACGTTCATTTCCTAAGTTCAACCCTAAATCATCTTCAAGGATACTTGAGTCACGTAACGCTGCTTTTTTCATCTATGCTAATAGATGGCAAAGCAATACCAAAGGAAACGGGCTAAACCCGGGACTACTAGCTATGCTCAGAAAGTAGCCTACTAACGTAACGATCAGCCGCAGCCTACTAACGTAAAAGGATCAGCCACAACAACTTAGATTCCGTTCCCACGCTTCTAGCGCGTCTGTTATATCGCATTGAAAATACTCGGAGGGAAGTGTGTAGTGAGCCAGTAAGATATTCTACTGCGAAAGAAACCTGAATATCGGGCGAGACGGGCAGAAGCGTGTTTTCCTGGCAGTACGATGCCCGATACTATATAATAGACGCATTTTGACCTCCAGGCTAATTTACCACTTTCAAGGACGCTTGGGCCACGTAGCGCGTCTGTGCTAATAGATGGCGACACGAACAGTATACAAGAAATATATCTAACCTCGGAATCAGCCCTTGCCTCCGATTTCTCTTCTGAGATTCCCACGTCCGGATTGTATTACGTCATGTGCTTTCGGGCTTTATTTCAGGAACCGGCAACGTTGCTGTCAGAAATAGTTCCGTTTTATTATCGAGTCGTGGTCGTAGTCGGAATCGCCACAACAGTAAGTAATTTAGGCTTAGTACATTGAACTGGGCGATGTTCTCAAAAACAGTCTGTCTTGTTAGTTTCTCTATTTACTGCTAATTTGTTTAACAGTTGCTTTGCCAGAAATGGCGCAAATTTATCTTGGAATTTCTCTTTAAGCTTATTTAGCAGCTCAGAATGAGCATCCGGTAGGTCGTATTAGAGTTACAAAATTTAATTCCACTTAAACAAGAATTATAGTATTTTTTTGGGGGGTAGACACACTTCAAGGCCACTTTCCGCTAAAATTATGCTTGATAACCATTGTAACGATTGCTGTGGGGGGGGGGGGAGTTGAATCTTCTAATTTGTTAAAAATCCCTTAATTTTTTTGGGCGTTGATAACAACACACGGTACGATCGTAAACAGAGGAGGGTCGCTAAGGCCTTGAAGTGCCTATTTTAATGTAACATACTGTAATAATATTTATGTACTTGTTTGTTCGTGTGTTACTGGTGTTCTTTCCAGAATGCGAAGTTTTAGATTTGGTTTAGAACTTTTTTTTCGCATATTATCTTTCATGACTGTTCTGAACCAATTTTCTGAAACCAGTAATTTTGATATCTATTCCCTTTATGTAATTTTTAGGCCAGAATCAATCTGTTGGATTCTTTGAAAGCGCCAACAAGCAGCAGTGGCAGCAGTAGCACAGATGAGGATAATGACGATGATGAAGTCTTGGTTATTCAAACTAATTCTCATCTTCATAGGATATGCAGAGAAAGACGACATAAAGTGAAAGGTATTAAATTTTCATTATTTGTGTATTTCGCTGTAATCTTTGAATACATTTATAATAATTGTGTTAGAATCCCTTTGTCAAAACGAGATGTAATTTTTCCTTCAATTTGAAACATTCGCTCAAAAGTGTGAAATTTTAGCTATTCTGGGCTAAAACCGTGTATGTTGAAAATCTGCTTCTTAAATTGTAATTAATTTAGCTTACAAAAAGAAATTTTCTCGTGACGTTTTTATTTTCCTGGAGGTTGTGTAAATAAATTTCTTTTAACATCCTTTCAAAAAATTATTTGCTGTTTAGAAATGAGTTGAAACCGCTGAGTTGAGTATTTAATAAACGTGTTCTCTTTACAACTCAGCAGAACATCCATATTAACAGGATTGAAATGTATTAATGACTCACGTGAGATTTTCCTCTATAACTTAAGTTTATTATTTTTAGCTGTTTACAGGAAACCAGAAATACCTAGATTCTGCTTTATTCACCATTCTGCTTGTCATAAGGCATTTATAGTAGTTTAATCTGTCATCGAAATATAATACTGTGCTGTGCTTATTGTGTTCGTTGTTTTCGCTAATCTCTATATTCGAATATAAACCATACATTGAAATACATCATAGATAACAATGCGAGGATGCGTTTCTTCTTGGTCAGAGACCTTTGGCATGAAAGCTAACAGACGGATTATTTATACTAAGCTACACCCCAATTTCGATTTAGAACGCCACAGAGGATAGTATTTGGGGATTTAAGATTTCTGTTCGCTGATCACAAATCTGAGAGAACGTTTTGAATCTATAGATTTTGAATGACCTCATTCCAAAAGAATACTATAGCTGTACTCATCAATTCAAAAGCTGATGATAATCGTTTCATTAATTTGTTTCCTTCTAAACTGAATTTTAAAGAAAGATTTTTTAACCGAAATTCTTCTTCCATTTTTGAATTCTACTTTGTGTTCAATAACACACGGGAAGCAAACTTAGAATTATTGCATAAAACTGTGATTTTTTTCAAATTCTTTGAACTTAGTTAAAGATTAAGCTTTTAATTCTGTTATGTGCTACCGCTACATAACGAAGCCATTCAGAAAAATCAGAGAAAATACCTTATAATATAATATTAAATACATTGGTAAATCATGCTAGTTAATGTATAAAAAAGATAAACTATAAGAAGCTGTGAAACTAAACTACACTTTGTAGTAATTTATTTAATTATCATATATTTAGTAATCTTATTGTTTAGCATTGATTAATGGACCTGTTTTTTTAATTCCATAGCTTCTGCAAATAACCCTTTGTACGAAATGAAAAAGAGATCGTCCATCATGGGCCGACGTGAGCTTTTTTACCGATTCGGGGACAAAGAAAAAGAAGCCATCGCCTGTTTTGATTTCTTGGAGGAACTACCAACTTCTTCCATTGAAACGCTAAATAGGCGAGTTGCAACACCTCCTGACGAAGCGCAGCCCGTCCAACGATTGACTGCACCTCCCTCTGATTTAGGACTTAAGTGTCGTGAACCGTCAAAAGAAAGAATTTCCTTCTTGTCTCCCACCGTTGATGACACTTCAAAAATGGCCTGCACAGGAGACCAGGCCTCAAAAGTTCCAGATGCCTCCAAATCTCCATTTTCCAGCTACAGTGCAAGAAGACTGAGGTTGCCCAATTTATGGAATCAGCCTCTGAGCCACAACATGTCTTCTTCAACCCTCAATTCTCAGGATTACGAACTTCTGGATCATATTTCGCTTAGCGATTCTTGCGCTGAAAGTTATTCCTCTACTCCTGATAGTTATGAGGATGCGAGCTGAAGATATTATTCTTTCCTTGTTAGATATTTTTGTACATTTCATTGAATTCGACTTCTGGTATCGCAGCAATATGAAACTTCTGTATATTTTATGGACCTAAGTGTGATCATAAATTGGATCTCTTCTCTTCTCACCGTTTGCCAAATGTTTTTAAGCTCAGATGTAATTTAATAAATTATTTTTGATTTTTCCCCCTCCATTTGGTGTCTGCAATAAAAATTTTTATTTTATAATCAGTACGTATTTTTATTTAAATTAATTCATATTTAATCATTCCAGGACGTGCCTACTTTATTGCTTAATCATTATGAACAGATTTAAAATTAGAAATGACAGGATATTTTTCAATTAATTTCTGGAAATTAACGAAATCATTCCATAGAGCTGCCTGGAAACATAAAAATTTCATTTTAATAAATTATTAACATAACTGTCCATTAAAGTTTCAATTGTTAATGACTGAAGTTGACTACAAACTTTGGCATATTTTATTGTTACTGAAATTTAAACATATCTGAGTTTTGAAACATTTGCAGGATTACTCTACATTATTTCATAATTTAAATACATTTGTTGAATTAATAGTAGATAAAATCATGCTACCTTGGTACAAATATACTTAACACACACTTGTGTGTTTTAATATGAAAATAGAAGAAATGCTCAATGTGATGGTTTTACTTTGTTTGTTTTATGATTAAGCCGAAATTGTTTGTGCCTTTGATAACGTTAGTTGTTTCTTCCATATAGTGACATCGTGACAAATTCGTGAAAAGTATAGTGTTTTAAAATACACACTATGTTCCATATGCCAAAGTAAATGTTTGGCTTTGGGATTTACTTCCTAAATTTTTACAGTTTAGTGTGATTTGTATTTTAGATATTTATTGTAAGACTTATTTACAGTGCATTTTAATTACAGAAATCGAATTCCAGATGTGTATATATATATACACATATATATCAGTTTATAGAATTTTACTACAATTTTTACAGGATATTTGTTGTAAACAGTGTTGCCCATCCAAAAGCTAAAATTTCAACTACTTTTTTCTAATGTGTCTCCTTGAACTTCTCGGACTGCTAGACAGTTGTGGGAATGTTTAAGCTATTGGAGTGGCATTGTTTTTGATGTGAGTGTTTTGTCTAATATTGTAAGTTTTGTTTTTGATTTAGTGGTCGCATGTTAATTGTAAACAAAAAAATGTCTTTTGGAACTTAATACGCTGACAGTTCTATTCTGCTTATGTTACCCAAAATTATCCTGCATTTTTTTTCCTTTTGAAATTCCCTGACTCAATCACAGTTAGTGATCACTTTAATATATTATCTGTTTCATGTATTATAATGTTCAGAGTTTATTTATATTTATTTAAAAATATGGAGACAGATTCGGTAATAGCACAGAAATTTGGCTGGTATACGTGACCTAGAAAAATTCCTTATTAATTTCGAAATGCATGAATTAAAAATGAAATGATCTCTTGAAAGACCGTTTGCAATGAAAGGAAGAATAACCCGAAGCATTTTGTTAATGAAAGTATTTAGAACAGAGCTTAGCAAACAATACTAGCAGTTTGCTTAAATTCAAATTGTCAACAATGCAATAAAAAGTGCAATATCTGTTATGGTGAGCTGAAATGAAATTGTCCATAAATCTGCAAAACATTGTATCGCAGGGAGTACGAAAGTCAACTTCAAATGTATTTACAGTTTATTTTTCGATGCAGAAGCTTTCGAAATTATATCAGAGAATATCTTAAAATTTAAATAACTCAAAATTGTAAATTAGTATTGAAATGGGCACCTTGCTCAAAAAAAAATTTTAAAAAAAAAGGGGGGAATAGTACAGTTCTATATCTCCTGTTCTACTGGAGGGATTGTCGAAATTTATGTTTTCTGTGCCTCGAAAGCGCAACGTAGTATATCCATTAGATTTATATATAGCATTATTCTGACACAGGTATTTTGACACAACATCGGACTTTTTCTGAAATAACATGCCAATTTGTTTCCATATTTCGATTTTACGACTCAAAATGTGCCTATGTTCTAATTTTTGTAATTTTTGGTGAGAAATTTAAAAATTTTTCTTGGCTCATTTTTATCAGTTTGCGCCATGAATAATTCACTTGGCGAAATTCTTAATTTATGGTAACCAATTTTCCTCTCATTGTGCACGAGATGAATAAAAAGATAAGAAAATTTATTCTTTCAAATAACTTTATCAAAGTGCGTAAACCACATTTGGCGTTATTATTGCTTATAAGGAATATGCCAAATTTCAAAACGTGCCAACATACAAATTCCCGGATATCTAAGGAAATTTTGAATAAAACACTCTTAAGTATCAACATCTATTTTAAGATGATGGTAAAAATTTTATAGAATCTTATTCAAAATGTTTTTCGAAAAATTTATAAATTTTTTTAAATACAAATTTAAAATAAATCATAAAAAATGGCGCATTTTATTTGGAATGAATCTAAATTTCTAAATGTGAAAGTAAGAATCAAATGAATTTAATAAAAAAAGAGATATTGCTAAATATATACCAAATTCAATTAACATGGAGCAGCTAAAATTTTGAGATCTAATTCTTTAAAAACCACTCTTGCGAATTTTACAATAGAAGGCACATTAGCATTATTTCAGTCGTAAAATCGAAATATGGAAAGCAATTGGTATATTATTTCAGGAAAAGTCTGATTTTGTGTCAAAATACCTATGTTAGAATAATGCTATACATAAATCTAATACATATCCTAAGTCGCGCTTTCGAGACATGGAAAATGCAAGTTAAATTTCGACAATCGGTCCAGTAGAAAGGGAGATATAGAACTGTCCCTTTTTTGTGCAAGTGTACATGATGTGTAAATTCAAGTTCTTTCTGTTGCAGATTAATCATTAGCCATATAGAACCCACAGGAGATACAATGTGTGTCTTGCTTCAAAGATCAAATCAAACACACTTGAATATTGCCATTTTCGGACATGTATGGTACTCAGCCTCCTTTGAAACCATTCATGAGTGGCATGGTGCATACCTGGTATGAAAGCAATCTGCTTGCCGTTTTTAGTCCAAAAGCTGTCTGCACGTGGAGGTCTGATTTAGTCTCTGAGAGCCAAGGCATACATTGAGGTTTTACCTTTGGTGTCTATATGGTCTCTAGATAATGATTCACTTGCAAAAGAAAAGGTTGAGTTTCCGCACGATGTACAACAAATCATATTTTAGTATCTTACTTACAATTTGTGTTATTAAAATTTAAGTTTTAAATATGATTCTTAGGCATTTTGTATCTATTCAGCAGACTAATAGAATGCTCTATAAGAGTCAAAGAAAATCAATGAGAACTTTCTATAAGATCTTAACTATCCGAAGTTTGTTCTAAAGGAGCCCCCCTTAAGGTTTTATTAAATAAATGCTAAGTATCTTCAACATTTACACTATAAATTTTTGTAAAAAATTAAAGTTAATTATTCTTTCTTTTACTATAAGCCTATTTTAATGCATTGCTTTATTTATGAGTTATAAATTAGTGCAATACTAAAGATTTTTCTTCGTAATTCCTGAATTATAAATTTCTGTTAATTAAATTACATCTTTATCTAAACACCCTGTGACAAATATCTGTTGTAACCACGCCAAATTATTTCACATTATAACTTTAAGTACGTTTATTAAGCCCAGATATATTTCATTATATTTATTATGGCTTCACATCATGTATTAAGTGTTACAGATGGTTAACATTCAGCCCAGTCTGATATTCACATTATTACTTTGAATGCTGTACTTTTATGTCATCTTCAAAATCTTGTATAAGAATACTAAATCAAAATCTTGTCTTAATACTATATTCAATTAACAATATCAAATTAAAGGGAACCTATCACTCCAAGATATACCTCTAGTTATCATGTTAATAAGTTATTATTGTTTGTCTATTAACTTAAATACATAATTAAATTACTCTATGCTGAAGTACTTTATTACGCATTATCTCATAACTGATCTATATTATGTACGGAAGTTAGTCTGATATATTTTTTCCTAGATTTTTATAATTCCATTCCTCATATATTTTATTTATATTTAATATGTTCTTTTATAATATTTATTTTTAATATTTTACATTTCTTTCACAAGTATCCAGATGTTCAGTAAGCACCGCTCATTATATCTAATTTTGGATAGGTTGATTTTATAGTTGTACAGTACTATATGTAAGATATTTATACATTTTTAGTTTATTTTGTTTCAAAACTATTTTAACTATTCACCTAACTGTTATAGGCTTATATAATTATATACAGTCCAGACAATCATGTGTATCTTATGAATGTAAACAATAAAAACCTTATACAAAATTTTAACTTTTTTTATCTTTATATATATTTAGACATTTATAAAAATATTTCTTTGCTATTATTGCTTGCTTATTAAATTATTTAAAAACGTTAACCTCCTCTGTCTTTGAGTTAGTTGTTTACGATGCTTTGAGCTTGCCCTAGTCCTGAATGCGTATGCTGGTATTTAAGTATTGCTTTATGCTCCTTAGTTTATTAAATCATTTTAAATTCTGAGATTTCCAATAAAACAGTATTTTGATCTTTACAGAATGGTATTTTTCTCCAAATTTTAACTATCAGTTGCTAACTAATTTAATACATGAACCATTTTCTTTTACTTATATCCAAAAGTTCCAAAAGGTCTTTTTTGTTTACCAAATTCCTCTGTTCCCAAGAGTTGTATATATGAAAATATACTTTAAGGAATGATATTGTATAAGTTTGCAAGGGTGTTATTTTATACATGTCTTTAGACATTTTGTACAGAGGACTATTTTTAGAGCAGCTAATCTGCTGTATATACTAGGAAATAAATTTAATTTGTCAGATCTGAAAATTTAAAAATTCGGTGCTCGATTGAAGTGTGGTTTTACTTGCTAATTGATTAACGCAATTGAAAAAAAATATTTGATGATAGTTATTTACATTGTTAATTTAAATTTATTAAATTTGGTTTTAGAATTTGACAGTTTAATTTACATAAAACTGGAATTTTAAAAATCCAGAATATTTCATTTTTCTTATTTTAAACGTTATGAAAAAGAAACCAGACATGGACAACCAAATTTTGAAAGTTTCGCGAAGTTAAATCTGGGCTGCATCAAATTCAAAGTAATCTTGTCTTTTTCTGAATTAATTCAAAGTAATCCTTGTCTTCTTCTGAATTAATTCAAAGTAATCCTTGTCTTCTGAGTTAGTTCAAAGTAATTTTGTCTTCTTCTGAATTAGTTCAAAGTATTCTTGTTTTCTTCTGAATTAATTCAAAGTTATCTTTTCTTCTTCTGAATTAATTCAGAGTGATCTTGTCTTCTGAATTAATCGCATTATACCCATTTTCAATATAATTGGAATGCTCTTAGTCTTTTAATCGAACTGTGCCTAACATTTTGTGGATTTTCTCTGAGTTTGCCCTAGGAAATTAAAATGGTGATGCTTCACTTTGGATTTCAACCCTGGAACATAAACGTAAAAGTGCTCAAACTACAATTTGAAATGAGGAACTTCAACGAGTTTCGTTCATGAATATCTCTTAATGCTATGCTGCAGTAAAGAAACCAGTTCCAATCTTTGTACTGGTGAAACATTTTGAGATATCCTTTTTCACCTACCTCAAAACTTTGCAATTAAAAGGTCTCAATGGCAGTTTGACCTACAGGGACAAATTCTCGATCAAAGTATCAACATTTTTTGTGGACTTCCTTTTTTTTGTGGGGGGAGGGGGCCACTGTGGTCTTGGATAACTTCAAGATATTCATTTATAAGCAAGCCGCTTTTTCTTTCTTTCCCCCGAATCATCTTTGTAAATCAAATTTAGTGCTACGATCTGAGACATCGGCACCACGGAAGATCCTCAAACCGAATGGCAAAAGTCTTCTTGAGAACACTGCTAAGTCAAACCTGCACTTTACAGAAAGGGAGTTAGTTTGAAGTGGAGGAAGACAAGGTTTCAAAAATTTGATTGACCTAAAACGTTTTATACTTGCTTGATATTAAAATACCTTACATTTACCCTCAAATGCTAAAAAAAAAATTGGGAAGTACATTTTCAAGACGAAGGTGATAGATGTCGTTTTATAATTTATCATTTTAATTATCGATATGTGCAAACACATTTTTATGTAACGGTTACATTTAAAAGAAATAATGTGCAACGTAAAAGCGATATTGTGATTTGTTGTTCTGTAAGCCTGTTCTCAGTTCTTCCTCGTGCATTTTGAGTAGGTAGCACTTCTTTTCAGCATGCACTACTGGTGAAAATTGTATGTTAATCCAGATTTAATTTTAAATAGTATTATATTTAAACAAAATTCTTTTGTTTGTGGTGCTTGTAAAGTCAACATTTCGTTTCTTGGTTTCTTTTCTGACCTATCTTATCTGTATTGGTAATTTGTTGATTAATAAAGATGTAATTTAAAATGTATGATGGAATCATGTGACTTTATTGTTAAAATATTTACTAATATTTTTAAAAGAAATCTATTTTTGAATTCTCTAAACATTCTCATCTATAGAACAAATGTGTCCAGTGGCTGAAGAAGTAGTTTGTAGGTATACAGCAGGTGATAAAATCTCTAAAGTCACCAGACATATGAATGATAAGTCTTTGAAATGCGGTATTAAGTTCTTCATTTCAAAAAATATCCAAACTTCACATTATGTATTTACTCAAAAGATTTTGCAGCAAATGTTGATTTCAACGTTTTATTCAAGCCAGTTATTGACCTTGAAACATTTAAGGCAGAGGAAGTTCTGAACTACATTACAATCATTTTACTTTCAACGTTTTCGACTAATAACGCCATATTTTTTTCATTAATTCATCTCCAAAATATATAGCAAATTATTTTCAAGTGTTATTGTTATATCTTTCAAGTATATCTGTGAATGGAATCGGAAAATGGTCTAACACAAACAAAAAGAATAGACATTTCTGTTTATTAACATTGGTAACAGTAGTTCAGTTTTAAAAATGTGATGTGAACACCACATGACTTCTTTGCATGACCTATTAAATTAAACAAATTGTTGCTGCATTTAATTTAAACTTATTTCCTCGAATTTCATTAGAGATATACTTCTTATTCAATTAATTCAGTTCTCACTTCGCGGCAAAGCAAAAATACAAAGAAACTCAAAACATTTTCACTAGAAATTGTAGGCTACAGAAAAATAGTAAACACTAAATAAAGTTAAAATAGTTTAATTTTTTTTTTTTTTTTTACAATTAAAATTAGAGTTTCTATGTAGAAACAAGCAATTCAGCCAGCGGGCAGAAATACAGATTTTTCGGTGCACAAAACTGAAAGTTTACTTTCGGTTTCAGTTGGCAAAAAGATACTGAAATTGGTGCAGAACTGACTTAATTCACTATTCTACTAAGAGTTTCAAATGCCAATAAATTGCGGTTTAGTTAGACTTAAGCAACTTTTAAGTTGTTGATAATTCTACAACTATTGTATATGTACTACAAATGTATATGTTGCAACCAGAGTGGTGTCCAGGAGCAAAGATGTCATCGTTTTTACTATAGTCTGAGCGTTCTTTTTTCTTCCCAAGATTTGTATACAGCCCGGAGAGAACCGCTGGTGCTGCGCCCGCTTCGTTGATCTCCCGAATGACAGAGTGTAACGTGTATACGAGCCAGTTTCCCTTAGAAAGTCCTCCACGAAGGCATCCCTCCCCTTAGGCAGATAGCCCTAGTGTGCTTTGTCATAATTAAATACACCACACCACACCCGAATGACGGACGCAACTCCTGAAAGGAATAGAGAGTTCGTCTCCAGGACCAGAGACCAGGGCAGGAGTTCGCCACTGGTGTTCTGTACATTTGGACGGAATAAAGGACTCATTTCTCCAAAACGGATTGTAAAATGGATTTAGAAGGGATTTGTTTTCATGATTTCTGTACGTATGTACGTATCTCGCATAATTCAAAAATGATTAGTTGTAGAACTTTGAAAATTTGTATACAGGACCGCACAGCATCTATTTGTACATCCTCTTCTTTTTTTTTTATTTTATTTTATTTTTTTTTTTTTTTTGAGGTAATCAGCCGCATCAGACATATATATACATTCTTTTGCAAAACAGATTGAAGCACCATGAAGGAAGTGGTTGTTTTTGATGAAACTGAATGTGTGTATAGCTCATACACTGTGATTAAAAAATCAAGGTCATAGTACCTGTTCACGGCTCACAATCGCCCATTGACTGTTCAAATTAATTAGTTGGTCCAACCGTACCTGGTGACAATGCATGCTTGAATTCGTCAAGGCAAGGAGTAGTTGAGGTTTCTAATGTCATCCTGAGTCACATCCTGCCAGTCATTCATCAGTTGTCACTCCAGATCTGCGATATTTTGTGGTGCCTGAATCAGGCGGTCTACCATGTCTCAGACACGCTCGATTGGTGAAAGGTCTGGGGACCTTGCTGGCCAAGGAAGAGTATCAACCGCACGAAGACAGTCCAGAGATATACGAGTAGTATGCGGCCTGGCATTATCTTGTTGGAAAATGGCCCCAGGATGACATGCCATGAAGGGTAATGCAACCGGCTGCAGGATGGTATCAACATACCGTTGAGCTGTTAAAGATGTATGGAGGATGACTAAAGATGACCTGCTGTCATAAGAAATAGTGCTTCACACCACCACGCCAGGGGTTATGGCTGTATGTGTCAAACAAAGGCTGATTGGGACCGCTGGCTTCGTCCTCTCCAGACACGAACACTGTGGTCATCTACTTCAAGAGTAAAGCGGAATTAGTCGCTGAACACTATACGATGCTAGTCTGATGGCAGCCATGATGATCGGCTGCAACACCAATCCAGACGACTCCGCCGATGTTGTGGGGTCAAAGGCAAACGTCTTAAAGGCCACTGTGAGCGTAACCCCGCCTCAGACAAGCACCGTAAGATGGTAGACGGTACCACGGGAGGTATAGACGTGGCTGTAGTGCGTTGAATAGTCGACAATGATACCGTTGGAGCGGTTCGGTCCTGGCGAACAATCATCCTATCTTGCTTTCCAGAGCATTCATTTCGCCCGCAAGTTCCTTGTAGCAACCACCATTGCTGCCAATATATTTGCACAGCAGTGTCTGTACGCTGCAGGTGGCGGCCTATTGCTCGGTATGAACACCCAGCTTCACGCAGCCCTACAATGCGACCATGTTTGAAGTCGTTTAGTTGTCTGTAAGGTCTTCGATATCGTAGTATAGCATCTTTAGTTGTTTCTTTACTGAATTACAATGGCAGCAACAAAAAAAGTTAAAAAATTTTCCGCCTCTGTTGCTGGTTTTATGCCTTTAATTAATCTGCATGCAAATAGTTGTAGAAATATCAAGAATTTACGAGTGGTCGACTTTTAAGTTTCGCTAGGCCTATTGTCTTGGTTATTTGTTTACATTTGAAACTTAGTAGTACAGTGAATTAAGTCAGTTGGTGCACCAACTTTTTGCACGGTTTGGCCGAAAGTCAACTTTCAGTTTTTTTGCACCGAAAATTTTGCCTTTCTGCCCGTTGGCCGAATTACTTGTTCTGACATAAAAACTTGTCAAAATTTCTTTTTTTAACTGTATTTCTTGTTTTACGTTTATCTGTATTTCACAACTTTTAAGGTGTTTTGATTATTTATGTATTTTAGCCGCGGAATGAAGAGTGAATTGATCGAATGAGAAATTTATCTCTAATGGAATTTGAGGAAAAAATTTTAAATAAAATACAGCAAAAAATGTGTATAATTTAAAAGATGTACAGGGAAGTAATGTGGTGACCACATCAGATTTTTTTATTCGAGAATTATAATAAAAATACGCGTGACTACATGAGTAAATATGATATTTCCATCTAAATAACATAACTTTTTGATTCTCATGTTTCATTGTTGCTGTATCTCCTTTTGTAACAAACGAGGAGAATTATGCATCCTTTTTACTCTGTTACATTCTGAATTTTATGAAAAGGAGGGAAAATATTGCAAAGGTTTACCGTTCAAATTTCAGTAAGTTAAATAATATTTCAGAAACATATAAATCAAAAATTTAATAAAGAAATTGCAATCTCATCTTATGAAGAAGATTTAGCATCCGAAACAATGATAAGGTTTATCCTAAGTTTTCAACTGTTATCTTTAGTTAAAGCTACTTTTCTGTCCCTCCTAATTTCAGCTTAGAATTTCCTACCAGAATGTGTTTTTAGAATCGCGTTTAATGCAAATGAGTAAGCGCGGTATTTAAGTTCCACTTACTTCGTTAGAGAGCCAGAGATTCTAACTTGCGCGCGTTCGCCTTTTGGTTACACCCTCTCTAAGCTATTTTTACGCTGGGCTGTATTTCAGGCCCTTTGATAGTTTCGCTTTATTGATAATTTAGGGGCCAATTACTTAGAAACCTTGATAGCGTCGGCTATATCTCTTTAGTTACGTTTTATTTCTTATTACTTTGAGTTCAAGCCCAAGCGGTGGCTTTGCTGTAAACTCTGAGAAGGAGCCATCTCTTAAGTTCTTATTTTGAGAAATAAAGGGTATTTAACCCTTCTTGAGTTTTACGTATCTGCTCATGAACTAAAGCGATTATTCGCTTACCTGTTCACGTCGTTCCTACATACTTAGCAGTTAAGAGGTTATCACATATGGCTACAGTCCCCGCTAGACGGAACTTTTCTGAGAAACGAGATTCTGGTAGCACTGGTTTAAATGGGAGGATTCCTAGGAAAAAGAGCCCCGCTGGAAGCGACGTCGCGCCTAGCTACGGACATAATGTTGCGGCTACGCGGGATTTTTTTCAAACCTCAGCGAAAACGTCTCGGGTCCCGGGTAGAGACAACCAATCAGACGAAAGTTCTGCTTCTGAAGGATCACGTGATCCCAATTTGAGCGATAATCGATTAGTGTTTGGCGTTCAAGTCTTTGTAGTAAGTGAAAATGGTAACCTAGCTACGTGGGTTTCATGGAATTGTGTGGGTTCTGAGAATTGTCCCTTTCGAAGCGCGTAGCCGAAACATAATGTGATTGGGACTTTAGATAAAAGGTGGTAACAGTAAACAATTTCAAGCTAAACAGTAACGATAGTACTTATAGTTTAAGAATTACTTCCCCAGAAATTAAAATTACAGAATTTGAAGTCATTAATTTAAACTAATCTCTTGAAACTAGCAATACTAAATGATAAGAAAATAATTTATGATATTATTTTAAATATAAATTAACTTTATGGGAATACGTATGCGCTTACAGAAAGGACTTATACAGAAAGGACTATTGCTTACAACGTATGTGAGTATTTAATTTCACGGGATTTCTTGCACATGAAATGTGTAACAAATATATCTCTCAAATGACAATATTTTTGAGTTTTGCCAGGACACAGAATCTGCTTACTAAAAATAGTAAACATTACGAAAAGATTCCCTTACAGTTATTTATTCATGCTCTGATAGTATAACAGTTTGTCTACAAAAGTCCTAACCCGGGTTCGTATCGATTGGTCGTAGATATATACTTCCATTTCCAAAAATGTTTTAAATGACTCAAACATTCATGCTTTGGCATTTTTTAATTTAAAAAAGTCGATTTTTACTTCCTTGTACGAAGTAAAGGAGGTATTGTAATCGCGAAAAATTTCGGCTATCAATCTTTCAACGAAAATATCCATCTCAGCCGCTGAGCTATTATATCTGAATTAGTTTCATTTATGGAACTTTAGTTTAACAGTTTAAAACGATAACTGTAAAAAAAATTAATTTGGGCTATCTTTTTATAACTACAGGAAAATATTTCAAGTGATTTAGTCGACCCCAGTTCTTAAACAAAAATTGTGTTTTGTGGTAATTATAAATAATTTAAATTTAATTAAACTACTCTCATTCATTTCATCCAACTTAAAAAATACATATTTTCCAAAGAATTTTACCAGTATATATTATCAATGGCTAGTTTATATATTTCAAAATTACTTCTTTCAAGAAAATCACACATCAAATTATTTCTAATGCACTCAAACGTATTAAATTATTAGAATCGCTTTCATTCACAGTTATGTTACCAGCGCAACTGAGGCCAATTTCCAAACAGAAACAAAGCATGGGAAATGCAGCATGTGGTTTGAGAAGATCAGTCAAATATTCTTCTCTCTTCTGCTGTTTTAAAGGCTCTTGAATGTCGATAGTTTTGCGTGATATCCCTTACTACTTGTAGCACGCAATTCTGCATATGGTATATTGTCTTGTTTTATGGCTGGATGGATATTGTGTTTGGGAGGAAACCTGTCTTGGGATGTGCTTTTCTGAAATATGCCCTGTACAGAAATCCGGTGAGGAGGAGCAATTGCCATCCGTTTCCACAATCTGTTGATATCAAAATATGCTATTCAAGTTGTTATAACGTATTACCACGTTATGTTTACAGATAAATAAATGCTTCAAACGATTAATTTGCTTTTATTTGGAGAAAAATATATAATTTTGCAAAACTTTCCTTTAATTATACTTGGATTCCTCGATTGCTAAGCGAGTATCTTTGAAGGCTGAACTATAGAAATCGTTATCCTCTTTATGTTACTTCCAAACCTTTAAAGTCACACTTAATTTTGGGTTTTACACAAGGAAAATATCATTGCTAAACACCAAAAATTAGAACGATTGAACTGAATTTTATACTTTGTTTCGTAATTTCTGATCCAGTTATATACAGGGTGGTCATGAGAAACTTCCCCGATGTATGAACTCCTCACAGCCTGTCCTCTCAGCCAATCGAAATGAAATTTCAAATATTGTTGTCTGAAGATATGCGTTTGAGATTGTGATGATTTAAAATAGTAGAGCTTTCACAGTTACGGGAACAAATGACAAGTGACGGAGGACGGGAGCAACACCTCTCTACCATAGCGGTAGCACTGCGTCCCCCTTGTCTGGAGCATGGACGTTAGAAAGGAAGGAGTGGCCAACCGGTACTAGAAGTGAAGCACTGCTTCGAAGCTTCGATCACCAGATGGGGTGTTCTTTGTTTACATTCAGAAGCTCGCTTTACAGGGTCCTGATAGTATTTCGACACACGACAGTTCCATACAAATCGAAAAAGGGACACTTTCGCATGAAAGAAACATTCATAGTGTGATGGATAATAGAAATTTGTATAGATTAGTGGCATTTACGTAAAAATCACATTTTGGTTATTTTTCGATAACTAACAACAGCGATTTTGATTATGAATTCGTTTTATAAAATTCTAAGCTGTTGAACTACAAAAATATAAATTTTAACAAAAATGTTATGCTTAAAGAATGAAAAATACCTTACGGTACTTTTAAAATTGCATACGTCTTTCGGTACCCTTGATAGAGTATTCGCTACTTTTATTTTATGTTCCAAACGCCAAAATGTTTTAAATAAAATAAATTTTTTTCACATCCATATGTTATTGTAACATGTACCTTTTAAAATGTTTTAGAGAGTCTTTACTGCTGCTCATTTTAAACTCATCATTTTAATTTTATATATCTGAAAAATAATTCCTTTGGGCTTACACGTTTTACTTATTTGGGTTAATTAAAAATAAAATATAGTAAATGCACAGAAATTAAAGATTTGCACGTGCCGGAAATGAAAAATATGAAATATGTATGGGTATTTATGCATGTGCGTGTAAAAAGTATGTATCTGCCTTTAACAAAATACATAAATATTCATTAAATTGTTTATAAATGTATTTGAAATGAAGAATTTATTCATTTATAAACAACTGTGAAAAAATCTAATTATTAAATGTATCTAATTTATAATGATTATAAATGTTATCTAAATATATAATAACCTTAATATTGAATTGTAAACATAAATTGAAATCCTGTTGACAAATACGTTATAAAACTATTTAAGCAAGAATTGTTCGTACTGGAAAGCAATCTGTTAAAAGGCATTGTAAAGCAAATGCTATGAGATGTGCACCTAAGAAAGTAATAAAGAGTTTTGGAATATGTATTGTTGAAATTAATTGTAGAAAAAAAAATCTGATAAGTATAATTAAAAGAATTATTCCCCTTACATTTTATAATAACTCAGTTACAAGTTTTAAATAATACTTTTAAAAAATCCTTATTTTATTCCCTTTCAGAAACGTTCAGAGAAAGTTACGTACTATTTAAAGTATTTCACTAATTTCTAATAATTCTCTAATTTAAAATGAACCGAATAGAACATTAATTATAAATTGACTTATATTTTTGGATTTAAAAGCCTCAGAAGCCAAAAAATCATGTCATATTTAAGAACGTATTTTAGGAAGAAGCTCTATAAATAGAAAAGAAATAATGCATAATTTTAGTATTAATAATACAATAAACTTTGATCATAACTTTTGTACTTTAACCGAATAAAATCGAATTACCCTAATTTTTTTTTAATGTAATTAACGAAAACTTGTGAAAATATTTCATTCAAATTAAACCATTCTGAGAAAACTGTTCTGCGAAAAGTGTAGCATTTAATTCCATTCAAAATGAAATATTGTTTAAAAATATGTTGTTTTCACATACTTAGGACTCTGAAGTGTTGTAGAAAAAGAAAATATATACATTTATATGTATATTTACGACGAAATTACAAAATATTTACATACGACCGCGACAAAACCCACTGAATTTAATGGTAAATGACCCAATGTTTTGGTCACCACGTAGGGATCGCCAGTACTTCAGAGCAGGGTACGGGAGAAACCTGTTTAGGGCTACTCCATCTTACTTTCTACCTCCATGGTTTGGAGCACCCCAAGATGGTATGGGAAAGAGTGAGGGACCGCAAGAACCCCTTCACACAAGTCGCCGATTTAAAATAATGCTAAGGTTTGTAGAGCTTATCCATTACAATCTTGTTGGAAATACCATATGTGACGGTGTTATCTGTACAAAAGTTTTCCCGTATATTTATTTTTGCTTCTATAATCATCCGTTTGTATAAAGCCGTTTCTCTTTGGAAAATGAAAATGATAATAAGTTTCTCTTTGGAAAATGATAAGAGTGTTAGACTCAATATTATTCGTTCTTTCTTGTTTCGATCATCTTCTCAACGCATATCCTCAATTTATATTACAGGCGTCGAAGTCACCTGTAGCTATAGGTTTACAGCTATTTGTAGCTATAGGTTTACAGCTACTTGTAGCTACAGGTTTGATGTTAACTATTTGTAGGTAACGGGTATAGTAAAAGTATTTCAAAATTAAAAATGGCAATATCCATTTTTTTTTCCTTGCGCAAATTGATCAGCGCATTGAGAAACTATAAATGGCGTTGGAACGATACACGTATGATGAATATTTAATAATATTAATCTTCTCTGACAACTTGACAGCTTCTTTGGAAATGACCAGTGATAACCCAAGTGACAAGAAGCAAAAAAACTTTGATTGGAATTAAAATTTTTAAACGTGTACAGCGTTTCAGGATAGAGTCATCTCTGTTTAACTTCGTAGTTTCCTGGCCACTGCGATCCGCCGATCTCATTCCAATGGATTTCTAATGCTGGGTTTGTCTGAAATTAAATGTATACACATCCAGTCTATGAGATTTGCCAGAATTGAAAGATGCCATAAAACGAAATTATAAAGATTCCTTCTCGGATATCACAGTCGTCATTGCTGTCAACAATCTTCCGCCTACTGTGCATTATCGTCTGAAAAGATGGGGACGTTAAAAACTTGTAATTCTAATAAAAGAGTTTTTTCCCTCTCCTTTCTTTTATTTTCGTTGGCTTTTACAATACTCTTCTTTGCACATGTTTTACGCCGGCAATTTTCATCATATGTGTATCGTCACACCGCCGTATATGGCTTTTCAATGCACTGATTAATTTGCGGAGGAAAAAAAATGTGTGTTACTATTTGAAATATTTTCACTGTCACCAAAACCGCGAGTTGTTTTAAATCACCATAATCTCGAGAGCATAACCTTCAGATAACAATACCTGAAATTTCGTTTCGATTGGATGATCCAGTAGACCCCTAGAGATTCATATATCGAGGAAGTTTATATATGACCATTATGTATGTCTGTATGGCGTTCAGGTTCAGGTGGAAATGTAGTGGGACACCCAATGTTTACTATAAGTAATGTAGGTATAGTCCCACTACACTTCGGTTTATTTTTTAAAGTTAATAAAAATAGTACATAGTATAATATAACACATAATATATCATAATATAACAGTATAAATAGTAGATCGACATTTTGATTGATATCATATCTATTAGATATAATTATAGTAGTTATAATAGGTATAATAATAGTAGGCTAACAGTCATAATTTATAACAGTTCGTAATAGTTCCTTGAGATAAAGTTTATTATATGAATTTGTATCTTCTTCCTCTTCTTTTCCTTTTTTTACTATATCATTATTATTGCAAAGGTCTGTTTTTAAGATAATTAGATAATAAAAGTTTTAGATGAATTGCAACTTCAAAAATGAATTTTGACATTAATTACGACACATAAAGTTTTGCTATAGAAGATAGATATTTGATTATATTTTCTATTTTATTTTTTAAATGTTTGTTGGTAATTGCAAAACGAAGGAAGGCATTGATATTTGAATTAGGCATTAAAGTACATTGAGTAATATAATGGATTGGATCACCTTTATTTCCACATACACAGTGCTCGGAATTTGAGATGTTTATTCTGAAGAAGTATGTGGGAAATGGCCCATGTCCAGTTAAAAAGCGGTTTATATAACCATTGACCATTGTACATGTATCATTTACATGAGGTGCTATTTGATGTAATTGTCTTCCTGTAATTATTGTTGTCCATTCTTCTTTCCACATTTGGAGGCTGATTTTTATGTAGATATTTCTTGAGGTATGATTTCGGCCAGGAGATTTTTCTTGAAGGGATATTATTGTTGGTAGTAACTGATTTGGCTGCTGAATCGGCTTCTTCGTTGTATGGCTTTCAGAATGCTAAGAGATATTTTTACTGAAATAATGTCTGCTGTCCCATTAACAGAACAATGAGCAAAAACGGGCTGTTTTCTCAGTTGGCCGAGAATATATTATAGAGTTCTATTGGTTCATTTGCAGCTCGTTTACCGACGACAGAAGGGCTAGGTGGACTAATGCCCTCGTTTCCTCAATTTTGGCATATATTTATTAAAATTTAGTTAGTCTTTATGAATTTAAAATTAATATACGAAATTACAGTATAATGAACATCATGTGATATAACTAACTGTTAAGTGGGTTATTTGAACATGGCAACGTACACGAGGGTTATCTGTCTAAAGCTGTAGTGCCTTTCTGGAAGACGTTTTAAGACAAACTGACTGATCACATTACAAATGGTAGAAACCATGCAGTCAGCCCGTTCGCCTGGGATCGATCATTGGTAAAACTTCCGGTGTTTAGTTACTCGGCCACTGGTGAGACACAGGAAACGTTAAAAAATTAAATAAATACTTAGATAAAGTTCTTATCATAAGGAACCCTCTTCAAAGCATTTCTAATACACTTGAAAATTGTTTAAAATAAAATGTTAAATGTATAAAATTAATATCTTGAACGAAAATTATTTTATAGCACCTCCTCATCTATATTTGTCTAAGGCAGTTATTTTCAATTAATAATTCTCCCACTAAACAATTTATAATAATTGCATTTCATATTAAATACTGAATTAAGGCACTAAATTTTTAGTTATCTAAAAAACGTTTATATTTCAGTCGATAGTTAGGTTAGGTAAAGTTACATTAATATGGCAAATCAAACGAGCGCTATCTGCCTAAGAGAAGGAATGTCTGCATGGAGGACTTTCTAAGGAAATCTGGCTCGTATTATCGTAACACATAGGGAAATCTATGGAAATCAACCATGGAGCCAGCACGTGTGTTTAAGACTGGCCTCCCAACAGGTATAGAGGCTGTCGTCGCTGACTGTCGTTCCGAAGGGTCCGGTTTCAAATCTCGGAGAAGGCACGGATGTTTGTAAATGTATAGTATCCGTGCGGCATAGGGGCACTCTAAATAAAAGGCGAACCGAAAAGTCCTCTCGAGAATTTGGTGGTAGGGGAAGAGGGAGTGGGAGACTCTCAGACTTGTCCCTCCGGGGTGCTCTCCTTCAAAATTGGGGGTGAAACTGAGCAAAATCGTACAGTCATCTGTATGGTGCTCAAAGCTATTGCCAACGACAGGCTCAATTTTGCTCTTCTTGCCACGATGAATTTCTTGGGCTTGTTCTGATGTTACTGTCAGACAGGTGAGCTAAGTCACAAAAACATTTTGAATGTCATCTCTAAGAATGTTACTCTGAGAAAAACATGCAAAAGACATGAGCTGGAAATTATTCGTCCCAAAAAGTCAGTCAAAAAAAAAAAAAAAAAAGAAAAAAAAAAAAAAAAACTTGGATCATTCATAGATTATTGCGAAAAAATAATGCCATTACAAGTGAAAAGAAAAGTGTGTACTCATCGACGTTCCTGTTCGATCATGGCTGCGTAGACCACTGAAAATTAATCCGTTGTAGAGTTCTTGGGTTTAGTTTTGACTTCTTCGGAACTCCATAAACTGGATAAGGGAAATTACCACTCGCCGAATGATTTCACGGTAAATAAAAATGAACAAACAGTCTGTTATCAAAACTAAACTCTTTGGTACAAGAGATTTAAGTCACTGCGAGTATTAACAATTGTTAATTTACAAGCTTAATTCTATGGATATTCCCATTATTTCTACTTTCTGTCTAGAATGCAAAGAATTTTCTGTCTTTATTTATGTTATGACCTGCCACTGAAGGCATAAAATATTTCTTGCATGTGCATAGTTGACCAGCTACTGACACATGGTGTTTGGACCAAGTATGGGGAGGACTTATCGTTGCTGTTGTCATTCTTTTCGTATGGCCAAGTACTAATGTTGTCTTCTCTCGACTCATTTTGTTCATTATGCCGTCTGTGATTGGATGAAGAGGAATTCCCGGGGACATGTTGGTCTGTTCGACTGCCCACCGGATGCTCTAGACGCTAGATCTAGGAGTCTTGTGCCAGGCTCTCGTGTAGCCACACCGACTGGCCAACTGTAGTTAAGGGTGGACGCGGTGCTGTACTGATTAACCGAATGGCAAAGGAACAGTGCCCACGTCCTCCGTCGCTTATTGTTTATCATTATGCCGCCTGATCTTATACCATGGAGTTCTCTAAGGTAGTAATCTGCAGATGAATTCAGTTTGCAGCACCGGAGAGTAAGAGTAGACAATTACATCTTACAGCATTATAACTACCCGAGCTGCAGGGAGCTATTAAGCAGAATTTAGACAAAGCTTGCTTTCCAGCGGGTGCGATCACACTGCGGCCTTTGGGGAAATGAGATGACGGACCCTTTGGCAGACAAGGTACGGATAATCTCCAAAGGTCTTCGAGAAACCTATCTGTTCACTCTGCTAAACCTAAAATCAATAGGATTTATAAAAAATCCTTTCGTAATGCTGCTGGCTGCTGTTAGTGCTACTGAAAATAGGTCATTGAAAGTGCTATTAAGAGCCGACTGCGTCTCGAACTCTCCTCGTGCTACTGCTGTGGCCGAATTTAGACTCTTGTCTGGACATCGTTGCCTTGGTGCTCATTTGTTTCGTTTTAATCTGACTGCCTCACCTTTATGTGCTTTGTGCGATTCTGGACAAGTCATGGACTCTGCTCATCTGGACGTGTGCTCTTCACTTAGGAGTTTGGACTGTATTGTAAAAAAGTTATAAGGTATTTCTCCCGCTTTTCTAGCGTGCCTTCGTGGTGTTGCAATGGTTCTGCACGCCGGCCGGTATTTCAGATGTCCTTGGTTCGATTCCCGGCGAAGACGTTTGCACATATCTCATCTTGCCTGCTTCCAAAAAATCGTAATGTCTCTTCAGTGGCTCCCGAACTAAAAGGGTGTTGGAGGAGGATTCTCCACACCCAGGATTTGGCGACTGGGATTTGGCTTAAAAACCTCAGTCGCCCTTTAAAAAAAGGAGTATATAGCGTATTTATCCTGCCTTCCTAGCGTGCCTTCGTGGTGTAGCGGTTCTGCACGCTGGGCCGGTATTCCAGAGGTCCGTGGTTCCATTCCCGACGAAGGCGTTTGCTCATTTTTCATCTTGCCTAGTTCCAAAAAATACCTAATGTCTCTACAAAGCATTGGAGAGCTCGTTGCCTAATGACCTGACGAATGAATAATACATTATAACTACCTTCCCCATAAAAAATCATTTTGTCAAATAAAGAGGAAATTGTACCATTCAGATTTCAAATATGAATTAAGTATATAGCAGAAAATCCCTATCAACATATAATTAGTAGTCATCGCACAAAAGGCCAAGGTATCGCACTAATTATATTATATGTCGCAATCGTTTCTCGCGTTAAACGCAATTTCGTAATCATGGAATATAGAAAAGGGCATTATAACGCATCTAGTGAAAATATGCGCGATGGCTAGAGAACTAAGGTAAATATATTATGAATAAAAATATAAAGCAGGAAAATTACGTTCAAATTCCATTTTCCTTGTTTTCTTCTTTTTCCTGTATCAAATAAAAAGACATCTGTCGAACATTAAATGTTAAAAATACATTGTTAACTCACCTATATTTTATTTGCAATTTTACATCAATAGACCTCAAATCGGTGACAAGAAAAATTGCTACTTCCCATTACTGACATAAAATGATATATGTTTCATAAATTTCGATTCTTTTCAATTTCTTACAGTCAGTCATATGATAAAAATTCAGAATTTGATTAGCAGGCGCACAGTACTACGAATCTCGCTCAGAATCATATGTAAGTTATATAAATCTACTCAGAATGTCCAAAATATACACGAATCTATATTTTTATAAAATGAAATATTGCTTGGAAAATTTTAGCATCAAAGGCCTATAGCGTATGAAACTCACAAAAGCGGAAGGTACACTTTAGTTAGGAACTTGCAGGTCCACTTAACGTCAAAAATACATTAAAAATTACACAGAAAGTAAAACTGAAAGCGTTCATATTTTATATTACTCCCAAAGGGGCGTTTTTTCATTTACACACACATACACGTTTCGAGAGCATTTGGGCTAACACTACTTAAAAATACAGATATTTAAAAACATCATATCTTCAGAATTTCCCACAGAAACACGCTGGAAATATTTGGGTTGAGGATTACGTTATTCAAAATTTGATGGCTCTTAATAGCGTTGTTTTTTTTTACAGCGCGAGATACGCACATACATTCTTGCATTTTCTTCATTATTTAATTTCTTTTAATATAAAATAATATGTTTGGTGGCAATAATTTGGTACGTGATTCAACGGTTTTAGTGATTCGACGCAAAATGCCGTTTCGAGACTAATAGGAAGGAAAAGGAGAAGTTTGTTTTTCTGAACAATTTCTTCTAGCCTCACACTTAATTAAGATATGATAATTCTATTGACCATAGTCAAGAACAACACCTAAGAGAAGTGGCAAAGCTTTATAAAGGTATGGAAACAGGAGAGAGGAAAGCGGGAGAACGGTCTTTCATCGCATGAACAAACGGATGAACGGATCATCGGATGGACAAAAGCCTCTACTGCCCACCGTTAAAACTTAAATAGCCTACTAGGGGACGGTAAGGACTAGGCTGACTATCCCTGGTTTAGATTAACAATCCATCCATGAAAACATTAGGTAACCGTCCATGAAAACCATTAGAAACATTAATTATTCTTCCATGAAAACATTAGGTAACCGGCATTTTGAGGCGTCTTCTTTTATCCTGCTTTAGCGTCTTAACCCTTTCCGGCACGCTACTTTTTAAAGTTGGAGTTTTGACTAAAAAAAAAGGTAGGCAGTCTAATTAGGCCTAGAGGAGTACACAAGTAAACTTTTGTGAGGATAGCACTTATCTTTTAATTCTATGTGTGTGCCCAAAGTGGGCACACTGATTGAATAGAGCTTCGAAAAGAGTGCTGGAACGAGCATTGTTGTCAATGAACTGACCGATGAGATGCGGTGAACAAAGAATACAGACTCTCAGTTGTCCTAGATGATCTGTGAGCCCGGTCTGGGCACACCTAGGGTTCGCCGTTTCATTTTAGGCAAGATTTCAAGGTAAAAATTTAAAACTAATATAGAATAAGGAAATTAGCATACAGCCAAAAACATAACATACGAGTAGAAATTTCTTTTCATAACCTTTGTACCCTAAAAAAATCTGGAAGGTTTCTTTGAAAAATGAGGGTCTTCAAAAACTAAACATGGCTAAAATATATGGACTGGTTTGTTTTGAGCTGCCATCTACTATAAATAAAGAAGGTTCAGAGTAACCTATAGTAACCTATAAATCCTTTTTCATTCAATTTTTCTGTGCGTACAGAAGGAAATTTTTAGGTGTGTCCAGACCGGACACACTGAGCCGCAAAGGGTTAACAGCACTCGACTTTGCAGGAAATCCAATATGCAATATCAATATCCAATATATTTGCATGAAATTCCCTCAAAATTTCTTCGACATAATTTATTGTTGCTTACGTTTTAAAATCTTTTTAAAATGAGATATGGCATTTTTATTCCAAACGTAAGGTACAGGTAACTTTTCATCGTTCCCAATTTTGCACAAATTTCGCCCATAAGAAAACTATCTTCATCTTTTCTTTCTTCTTCATCCTTTGGAAGCCCTTTCTCCACTATCTTTTGTTGTTGCTGTTTTTGGAGTTTCTCAGATCTTTATTCCTAAACTCATTTCGCAGTCCCCCAGTAACTCCAGTCTTTTCTTGATAATGTACAAATCCATAGTTTGGCTTAAGACACACTATCATTAACAGGTAAAATCGATACAGAATCGAACACTATAGAATCAAACAAGTATTGTCCCAATACACTAACCAGCTATAATATGAAAACCTTGAACTGACTATATTTCTAAGTAATACTGGAGTTATACGTCGAAGTTGTTACATTTAAACATAAAGGGCCTTTCCCACTGGGGTTTATCTAAGCTAACGGAGTCAGTTGCATGTGTCGACTAGCTTCGCTATGCCTGCAGTTCAGATTTTTCAGCTTGCTGTCCTATTTGAAAAAATATTTTGGAGATGGGTCGGTTTCGTCATTTGTCTCCGTTAGCTCAGATAAACCCCAGTGGCAATGGCCCTTATGAGGATAATAACATAAAATTACATACAAAGTTACATAAATAACATAAACTGTTTAGTATACTCATTAAAATATTGAATTACGTAAATATAGTAAAGTTGATATTTTGGAGATCGTTGCACTGGAAATTTTGCATTTTTATGCAAACAGATAAATATATGGGATTTGATTTTGGTAATATATTGAGAGTCTGATCCTTGTTATGTGAGAATATTTGTTACAGGTAAGGCTGTACTGAGCTCAGATCTTTTAGTCCAAAGTTCATAAATAAAGTTCATGGTCTCAGCTCTGTAGGTTCGATGTTTTGGAGCAATATGGAAATGGTTAATGTTGCTCGGAGACAGTTATTGGGGTGTAGCCTAGACATTGCTCTTTCCGCTTTCATTTTCGGTCCTTGTGCCTTGAAGAAACATTCCTCAGTAACAAAGCCCTCAAAATATCTGCCTGCAATTCAATTCCAACTTTCTCCATGTCGAATTCGTGGCCATGTAAATCACTTGCTGCTAGGATTTGTTAATGATTGTTAAACAAAAGGGGTAAATAGTAACAGGACGTTTTTAGAAATTCCTGAGTGTTAATTCTGGCTTGCGTGTGGCACAGGTCGATGTGTACATGGATACCGAGTTTGTGCAATTCTTTGACTTGTTACTTTGGCTTTGCGTAGCGTCGTTCTTTGGCGGCTAACGTGTCACGCAGCTGCACCACTGGTCCGGGGTTCCATCCCCGGGCTGGGAAAGGTTGACTCAGCCTTTCATCCCTTGAATGGGTCGATAAAATGAGTATTAAGTTCGCTTGGGAACTAAACACCGGAGGTCCTGTGACATGCTGACCGCTTGCCCAGGGCGTATGGTGATGCACTCCGGGACCCAAGGTCAAGAAAGCAGATTTCGGGGCATTGCAGGCCGTGGCCCACTATGACTGTTGCGCCACTTAGTTTAGTTTAGAGTGTTAATTCTGTTCCAGAGATTAACAAGAAACACCTTTGAAAATTATTTGTTCTCGATTTTAGTGTTCGAAACTTCAGACACCATTCGTCATTCAAAGCGTGTTCATGTAGTAGTTGTTTTTATCATAGTAACTGATTTGCTTGCGGATTTTGGGTACATGGGCTTTGACTGATGAAGCAATAAAAGTGAAGAACTTCAAGAAAACTGGAATATCTAATGCTTCTGAAAAGGTCATCAGGCAAAATTATGCTCTTTCGATGTCAAATATTTCTATTACCGGCACTGGAGGCAGTGACGTATTTTATCTAGTATTTTTCTCAGTGACGACACTTTACCCAAAGAAGGTAGAAGAACCCTTACTTTGGAGTGGGACGTCAACGTCATCCCGCTGATTGACCTTGCCCGGAAAGACTAACAGACGACATAGATAGCAATTCCAGCGGCATTAAATGATTTTTGACATAGGGAGTTGCAGAGGACAATAATAAAACAGGGCGAGAATTAGGACACAGAGAATTAGAAAAAATAAATATGCTTAATTTGATACTGTCATGTTAATATTACTGTATTCTTTTGGAATGTTGATTTCTTTTAAATAAACAATATTTTTCCCCAATGGCGGGCACAAGCCATCATATAGACATTGGCCACTACTCATGTCAGATGCGGTGGTCACTTTATTATGGAGGCACCTAACAGGCGGGCCACCTTTTCTTCTTATGAAGGGACGGACAATTACAACCATGCCTTCTCTGGGATTCAAACCAGGACCCTTTGATACCGAAGTCGACTCCCTTAACCACTATACGATCTGAGCGGCAAATATATAATTTGTGATAGTTATCAGTAGTTTATCAACGAATACTTTTCATTTGTTATGTTAAGTGTAACCGCATCCTTCAGATATTAAATTACTCGCATAATTTTCTCCTCTCAATTTTCGGACCGTAAAATTCATGGTTTGGTTTCGTTTATATGATTACGGCAATGCTCGAGGTCTATCCGCTTAAGGGGAGCAATGCCTTCGTGGAGAACATTCTAAGAGAAGCTGGCTCGTATACACGTTACACATGGGGAAAACCATGAAAATGCGCATGCAGCCAGTCCGTTCGCGGTATTCGAGTGTTTAACATCTTTACCGCTCGGCCGCTGATGGGCAGATAAAATTAGAAAAAAACGAGAGTAAAATACTCAAATAAATACGGTAATTGAGTTTTACATACAATATCATTTTTCTACAGGGGGGAAAGTCCTTATTAGACTGCATGATAATGAAACTTTCTGCTTTTGTTTTCAAGGAAAATCATCCACCGGATCTGGGTTAAAGGGATTCTCTTAAATCCCTGATAGTACAATCAACAAAATTTAACAATATTTTTTTATCGATTGTGTAACCCAAACAGCGAGATAATATATGTAATAAAAATGTATATTCATTATGTAATAAAAAAAAGTACATTAGTCTAACATTACACTAAAACACAAAAAACAATACACAAAAAACAGTACGTTAGGCCTACGTCAAGAAACTGTATCACGCAACGCAAGTGAAATGAATGAATGAGTTCTGAAAAGTACTGAGGATTCTGAATCCCTCAGTCTCAAAATTAAGATTAAAATTTTTCTTGCAAAAATTTACAATCGGAATTTCCATTTTTCATTTTATTTTTAAACAAATTTCCAACAAACATAAAATACTTTTCAACAGGTATTTTACAATCATTTTCATGTTACTTTTTTTAATTCATTCTAAGAGTTTGCAGTAGCAAGTAATAATGTAGCAGTAAAAGCAGGATTCTTAGCTCAACATTCGAGACATTTGTATTAAAAGTACTTTTCCTATTTGAATTAAATTACTTTTTCGTACTTGAATAAAAATTAGCATTAAAAATTTACCGAGTAGTCATACAATTTTTAAAGCCGGCCATTTGAGAAAAGTTTATCTGAGATTATTTTGCTTATAATCGAGGCATACAATGCAAAGAAAGTTTGAGAAAGCCGAATTCGAGTATGGCGTCACGAAGTATGGTTATATGAAAGTATGGTAGTAGCAGTCCTACATACAAAATTTTAACGTTCTGAGGCTATCCGTTTCTGACTTATGCGAGATACGTTCTTACGTATCTCGCATAACTCGTACGTAACTCTGTGCGACGCCAAGAAAAATTATCCGTCAAAATGGATATTTTCCTTGAAATATGATACCCGAAATTTTTCGAGATTACAATACTTCCTTTTTACTTCGTACAAGGAAATAATAAGGTTCTACCCGTTGCCGAATGGTTAAGGTCTCTTAGTAATGAAAGCTCAATCTCAGATGAATGAGATAGCTACTTGATTTCGTTGTTTTCCAAATCTGTAACTTGAATATTCCCCAGGCTTCACAGTAACTAGAACCACCGAGTCTCCAATAGTAGGTTCAGGTTTGGCAGGGACCGTACTGATACGGTCTTGTCTGCAGTACTGTCTGTCTTGTACTGATATAATGGTTATCTGCGGTACTGTCTGTCTTGTCTGATACGGTCTTGTCTGCGGTACTGTCTGTCTTGTACTGGTATACTGGTTATATGCGGTATTGCCTGTCTTGTCTGTGTTGTACTGGTATTGTCTTTTCTTGTTCTGGGGACGCTATATGGTTAGATATCGAAGATTATCCTTGGAGCGATTGGCTCCCCTTAATTAAAACTCGGAGACAGTCTTTAACCTGACTTTGTTCTTTCTATAAATGACCGGCTAAGACCGGTCACCACTGACTTGTGTTTTAAAACTTTGACTGTGTGAATTATTGTCCCCCTGGGTTGACCGGGGGACTGTGTCCCCTTAGATCATCTCTAGGGAAGGAGGCTCAATAACCGCGTTAAAGAGTTGAAAAAGAGCCCAGGTATGAGAGTTTCCCCTCTCTGGGTGTACTGTAACTTCAATAAGAGTTCGCGTGGTTGAGTAACAAATACTCGGAGAAGTTTCCTTATCATACATTTGTAGATATACACGCCTATTGTTATTCTGCATTGAAACTAAAACTTTCACGGCTTATATCTAATTCTCTCTTCCTGTAAGTATAAATATTAAAATTTCATTTATAATAGATGCTTATGTTTAAGTAGCAAAGTTAATTAATTCATAATTCATTTGAGTTCCATGACAGAGTTCAGAGCTGTAGTTAAAACGAATATGAAGTTCTATTTCGGAACTTGCATTGCGTGAGTATAGTTCCAGACACGCACTTGACGGTTATTTACTGAAATGATCTCCATGAAGTAAGATCAACATAGGATTCGTTAATACGATTTCATGTTGACCAATGAAAATGTAGGTTGATACGTTACTATGTGATTGGATTATTGGTACTGATCAAATATATAAACGGCGTAGTATTTGAACTTTCTCTATAAAGGCCGGGAAATGAAAAATGCATCTTCACAATTTTAGACTGGCAATTCTGTTTATTTACATTTACGCACCTCTTTTTATTGAAGGTTAGTATTGCAGTTATTTCTATCCTTCGGTTATTTATTATAGGCTTTTGTAATAATACATGATCATCGTGTGGTGTTTAAGGAGTTTAAAATTTTTAACTTAACTTTTAATTTTTGTATGTATTGGTTTAAGACATACTTATAGAAGTGAAAATTCTTAATAGAAATTTCAGCTGTACAGATGCCTAAAATTTCTAAGCGTTTTAGAATTTTTCTTGTGTACTGCCTAAACTCCTCGCCACAATATTCTTGCATGTAATTTTTGTAAATGTCGAAGTTTCTGAACAGTGCATAAGAAGTAACTGAAATAACTTTATTTACGTATAAAGATAAATTAATTCCCAAGTTGTATTTAATAAGGAAATATGTGTACCAAATAGGAAATTTAAGCTGCAGTATATTTTTGCTCCTTGAAAAAAAAAAAAAAAAAAAAAAGAAGAAGAAGAAGGAGAACTTGAGTTAATCTTTCTCGAAACGCACTGAGATTTTCTAATAAAGTCCAAATCAATATTAGGTTGATTTTTACTTCTTGTAGAAGCTATAGAGTGCTTAGTATTAGTTTGAAATAAGGCTTTAGACGATAGCAGATGCTGGAAATCAGTTGCTTTGATCGAAGTCCTTCTTTTCCTTTCATTTAAAGATATTTTTAGGGGAAAAAAGGAGAATAATTTCATTTCTGCTTTTCAGATAAATAATTTTTCAGCCAGATCCCAAACGTCGGAAACTAATTAATTTGAAAAAATTCTGATTAATTTAAAGCAGTATTCTTTTCAATGCACACAACATAAATTCTCTAAATCTAGCTAAAAGAAGATATACTTATCTATATTTCCGATATTGTTTTACCATTTCAAACAAATATACGTATAGTCTTTAGCAATTAAAAGTAGAATGAGTGATTGGCTTAAATAAGAACAAAATACCTACGGCATTTAAGAAAATATATTTATTATAATGTATCTAAATTATTTAAAACTTATCTGTTTAGTCATATTTCGATCCTTGATTGTAGTTCATCCTTGATTTAGATCCTTGATGGTAGCTGATTTGATCGTTGATTGCATCTGTTGTGTCGTGAATTGTTATACAAGGCTAAAATTCGTACACTTCATTTTCAATAACAGTGTCATTTTTAAATACATTTTGCATAAAATTATTTCAAAATTCTCTTTCATTTGTGAAACAGTTAATTAAAAAGATAGGTAAATTTTTATTTTAATTACATAACTTTTAAATTACTGAATAAATTCCCGAAGTTAAGCTGAAAAAGGAATTACGGGAAAATGAATAACACCATTGTTTAAACTCGTACATATTTGCAAATAAAACAAAAAAGCAACCAATAAAAAGTATTCCATAAATAACTGTAATTTCCATGTTTCGAGTTTGTCTGTTGAAGTACTGTTAACCCGAGTGGTCTGCCGCTCATAAGTTTCATTTTACGTTGTCAAGCGTTAAAATATTTATAATTTTGATATCTTTGACATTTCCATTTTGGATGGATTAGCAACATTCCCTTTCTTTCAAAACAACGCAAAATTTATAAAAGTAATAAACCATTAATGAACACTAGTAAAAATACTAATTTAAAATTTAAATGATATTAAATGATTTAATTAATTAAATCATTTAATAATCCATCAATGTGTATATTTACTTAAAGTTTATTTCCTCAACAGTTATTTTATTTCATAGTTCACTATTTTTGTATACAATCCTGATGTTACCCTCTCCGTCATAAACTACTAGCTGTTACCCGGCATGCATTGCAATGCTGTTTAAAGGAAAAGAAATGTTGGTGTTTTAATTCTGTTATGGATTTTTTTCTTTATGCGTATTTTGCATGTTTCTATTGGATTGTGTCACCTGATACCAAGGCTGATAATGGTTCGGGTGGTGAATTTAATTCTGGCAATTTCACTTTTCCACCCGCACATACAATCCTTCATTCTTTAATTTGAAGGTTCTGCAATACATGCATAATTTAACGCGAAAGTAACGCTCTGTGACTACTATTACAAATTCAGTTTCAAAAAACAAAGAAAATGCGCGTGATACAATAAACACGCACGTTAAACATGTGAAATATTAAATAGTTTACTCTTTGCTGAACGATAACATACTTTAAAATATTTTAATTTGGGCAGTGGCAGCATATTTCTCTTAAATAGCCGAGTTTGTTTATTAGATTCGAGAGAAATTAATACAGTTGTGTTTTCCCGAGTGGCAACAGAATTTTTGGTGTTGTTCCGACTGGCGATCTACCGAATTTCGTTAGATAGTTAATCATGTTTTATATTAGATGGCGCCTCCTCTTCTTCAGACTATTTTTTTTTTAATTTTTTATTTATTTATTTATTTATTTATTTATTTTTGCCTAAAATGTTTATGCTTGTCGTTTCTTTCACATGCAATTTTTCCGTTGAATTTCCGAAAAAATTTAAAATGCTGTCTTCGAATCTTTGTTATCAATTTACTCTCAAATAGAAGAAAAAAAAAATTCACGCTTACATTACAGAGAGCTGAAATAAGAAGCAAATGAAATAACTATTATCTTAATTAAGGGGCAACAGTGTTTAATTTATCTCTCTTAAATTCATTAATCTCTCTTTAAATACTCTGCTTACAACCAATAATTTGTAAATAGGTTCTGAAACAACTAAATATAGCAATACAAAATCGGGTTTATATTTTATCTTACCTCTTATTTGTTTCATTCATTATATGCGCGAAATTCTTGATATAATCTATATAAATGACATTTAGGAGCTCACTTTTAGTTATATTAATATCGAGTAATTCATTGAAATATTTTAACAAGCTAATCTAATTTTTGAAAAATACGTTATTTCACCTTTTTATTTGTACACTGAAAGTTTTCTTATACGCAGCCTAAAACACAACAAAAGAGATAAATATTTTACAAAACGTAAAAAGTTATTAATATTAAATAATAAGAAATCTGATCTTGAAAATTTGATTAAAATGGTGAAATAAAAAAATGTGTAAAAACAACACCTATCAATCTCTAAGTTAACTACACAGTTCAGTAAGGTATATCGCCTATTGGGAGAATACCCGAATTTCTTAAATCGCCGAGTTTTCTGAATAAATCTGAAGCATATATATCATATGCTTTGCAGAGTAGCAAAAGCAATGCTTTTAAATCGCTGAGTTTTTAATCAAAAATTCGTCAAATTAGCATAAAATATATGTATATAAAAAGTGCGGACCCAACTTTATGGTTTTTAAGAACTCTTGTGTAGACAGTGACCTTCCTCTTTTGAAGGTCGAGTGTGATAAGCTTCATAAAGATCGGAATTAAACTATAGATTTGTATAAAAGACAAACGAACATTCATTTATAGGTGTATATCTTCTAACAAATAAAAAGAAAATGAATAAAATTTCACTTAAAAGAAATTGGAGATGCCTGGAATTTAAAATCACTGTTTAAAAATATCTTCTTCTTATACAGTTATACCGAGTTTTTCGATTTAATTCCCTTTCAAGTACATCTTAAAATATTTTCTAAAAAGTATTCTCAAGCCTACAGTTCTCGATATACTATAAATGTATATATGTCCTATCCTTATTCTTAAACATTCTAATTCATTTGAAAGACCAGAATAATGAAACTGGAGAGTTTTAATAATGAACATTTAATTTCTTTTCCATAATAATGGATAATAAGCAATGCGAGAAAAGCCTTTATGATTAAGCGATGCGATTTCAAGCTGAGAAATCACATGAGATACAGAGTAACTTTAAGGCTTATTGGATTAGACAGACAGGATTTAATTAGCAACTCTTCTACTGTCGTTAATTAGGACAGCAGAATTGCGTATGTGACTAAAACATTGTTTACAATGCATAAATAGTAATCGACAGGTAACGGGAGCATACTCAGATCAAAATGTTATTACTGTAACAGAAAAAGAAGTTTAGTTAAACGAATTTATGCAAGATATTCGAGGAAAATGGTGACCTCGAGTTTTATTTCCTGCAACATTCTAACGTTATAAAATTTTCCAAAGGTTTATGTAATAACAGAAAAGCACTTGAAGGCTATCTGCCTCAAAGGAGAAATATTCTCGTGGAAGACTTTCTAAGGGAAACTCAGAAACATATATACCTTTACAAAAATTCTTAGAAACAACATATATGTTACATATGAGGAAAACCATCAAAGCGCCCATGCAGCCTACCCGTTTCCTAGGATTCAAACCCGGACCGAACTACGTTCAGCGACTTTGACACTCGGCCGCTGGTGGGCCTTCAAGGTAAGGTAAATAGTTTCATGAAAACAGATTAACATCGTGAGTAGAAGTATTATCGAAACATATATTTCCCAGAAAATATTCCAGTTAGCAAAATATTCGCTTCCTTTACTTACATTCCATACTTTTCAGTGTAAATTTCGCATATATAATGCTTTGCCAGCCAGTTGCAAATTTAATAATGTGTTAGATACTTCTAATATGTCTTTTACACTGACAGCGTTGTCAGAATCTAGGTATTTGCAATTTGGCTATAAGTCTTCACTATTTTTATCCAATGCTGAAGTTGTTTTTTGCATTCCCTCGAAAATCGCAAGGAGTGTCTACTTAACGAAGCAGAGAGCAGAATGTTGCTTCATAGCGGCTTCTTTAAACGTAATGATATGAGAAAAAAAAAAACATAAAATAGGTCAGCTCAGGTTATTTGAATATGGGATTTGGAATTTGTTATCGATGTCATATTTGGTAACACTTTAACGAATTTTTGATTAACAAACTCAATCGAGCAATGATAACTCTGTACGAAAAAAAAAAAAAAATTCTTACCTGCAACGCGCGAGACTGTCTATCCGAAATTCTAAAGATATACTCATTTTAAAATTATTTTGCGATATTGCTCTTGAATTAAATTTTATGGTTTAAGTGCGAAGAACATGATATTTAATAAATAAAGGTAATAAAGAAACAAAACAAACGTATTTTTTTCCCTGAAGGACTATTGTTTTCGTTTTGGAATTTTGCGTTGAATCACTATAAATGTTCGTTTCACTTTTCAAACTGTTGCCACCAAATGTTAAAGTCCTGCATTATATTTGAAAAAATTAAATAATGAAAAATCTGCATAAATGTAGTGTATATTTCTCGCATTGTGATAAAACAACGGTACCTAGAGCCATCGAATTTTGAATGACGTAATCCTCCTACGAATATGGGCATGTGGAAGACCAAATTTGAAATTTGGAATTTGTTTTATTATCGATTTCATATTTTGTAAAACTTTTACGAATATCTGAGTAACAAACTCAAGGATTTCAAAGCGATCAATGGAAACACTCTACGGGGGGGGGGGAATCTTTATATCTCCAGCGCGCGGAACTGCGTGTATTGGAAAATCTATTGATATACTGATTTTAAAATTGTTTTGCGACACTGCTATTGAACTGAATTTTATGGTTTAAAGTGCAAAGAACATGATATTTAAAAAATAAAGGTAATACACAAAACGTTAAAAAAATGCTCCCTTGGACGTAATTTAAAATCTGAAACCTTTCATTTTTTTTTTTATTATTATTATTATTATTTTAGGCTGTACCGTTCCAGCTGGTGCAAAGAACCTGAAATAAAAGGGATTAACATGGCAACTACGAAAACTTGTGCTGGTTACGCGAAAAAATTTAAGAGTATGACAACATAAGATAAAGAGCATAAACACATGGAGAAATAATACAGTTCGACAGTAGAATGCAAATGTGCAAGCAGTTACAAAAGTACAATTCAGTGCAGATTATATATTATAAATGTTAAAATAGCCACTGGTTTGTTTAAATTGGACAAATCATTATAGTCATAGTCACATATTTTAATAGCTGGGTTACTATTAGTAGCTTGACTCTCATGAAACCTCTTGGTGATATTGTAAAAACACAGTTATGAGCCGTTTGCAGTATTTTTTGAGTTGATGGACAGGCATACGCCCAGACTGGACATGCATAACACAGTAACGGACTCAAGAAACATACATACATTCATACAGATTCTTCATTATTTAATTTCCTTAAATATAATACAGGGCGATAATATTTGGTGGCAACAGCTTGAAAAGTGATTCGCCGTTTATAGTGAAACGCCACAAAATGCCGTTTTGAGACCAATAGCCCTTCTGGGCTACTGACCTTTGGGCTAAAAAAAATTAAGAGAAATCAAGTAAAATACCTAATTTATCATAAAATTAGCAACACTTTTGAAGATCCTCTAAAAATTTATCAAATGTACAATACATATCTTTTTATAACGCAATCTAATATCTTCGGAAATGACATATAACATAATAATGTTAATAAATGACATGTAACATATAACAAAGATGAAGAAATATATAGTGAATTTTAGAGGCTAAAAATTCATTCTAATTCCATTCAAGAGAAAATTATAGTTATTACATTCTAAACTGAAAATACGTAAATTCAAGGAAATTAATTTATAAAATAAACACAAAAGACATGAAATGAAAATTTTTGCATAGAATTTTGTTGAAGGTAGGAAGGTCTCATTAAATAGAAAGAACTTTATGTGTTACTAAAACTAGCTCGTATTCACATTACACATTAGGAAGTATAAGATTTTTATATCCATTGCAAAATATTGTAATATGTATACTTAAATAGTTAACAAAACATCCTTATTCATTCAAAATAGTTCCTAAAAATATTTATAATGAGTTTATATAAGCAATAAAGGTAAAATGTAACAACTTATTTCTTTACTTTTCATTAACAATTCCTGACATTCAGTAGCAATTAACTTTCAAAACCGACCTGCATTTATTATTGAAATATATTATGTTATATTGTTGTCACTGTACCCTGAAAAAAGATTTTAATCATTAATACTTACCGTTTTATATAAAACTGCCACCAAGCATCGCCATTTAGCCTCATATATGGATATGCGTGACGTAACAGCACGCTTATTATATCTATGCTTTCAGCCAATCAGCGGCTGAGTGGTAAAAGCCGCTGAATACTGGTAGTTTGACCTGGGTTTGGTTTCGGTTGAACAGGCAAGCAGCATGGGCGTTTCCATGGCTTTAAAATAAATTCTTCCAAAAATAAACACTTTCGACATATTATACTTTTTATTATTAAAAAGGCAAGAAATGGGCTGAGGCTCAAAAAGAGATTTGCGAAATTTAAGATGTTTATTGCTTAATAGAAATGCATGCGTCAGAATAGGTTTAAAACATTTCGCTCTGGATATTGTTCACTTGAAGATGACTAACGTTCTGGCCGACCTTCTGAAGTGATGATGACAAAATTAAGGTCATAATTGAGTCGAATAGTCATATAAATGGGCGGAAGATTGCAAAAATGTTAGCTGTATCACATACAACAATTGAAAATCACATTAGGTGTCTTGGACTCATTAAAAAGCTCCATATATGAGTTCCGCATGAATTGAAAGAAATTCACTTCACACATCAAATCAATATTTGCAACCTCTTTTTGAAAAGAATTATCACTGGCGATGAAAAATGGATCGTCTACAATAACATTAAACGAAAAAAAAATACGGTTCAAGCATGATGAATCAAAAAAATATCACGCTGCCAATTTGGTGGAATTACAAAGATGCTGTGTATTTTGAGTTGCTTCAAAGTATATTATCAACTCAGATGTTTACTGCCAACAACTTGTGAAAGTGGAGGAAGCAATCAAAGAGGAAAGATCAAAGATGGCAAATTGCAAAAGAACAGTGTTCCAACCACGACTATGGGGGCGAGATTTAAAACATCTTTAGCTACACATACAAAGTTATTGGAGCTTGGTTGGTAGTAACTTTGCGTTTCCCATATAGCCCCGAACTTGCACCAACGGATTATCATTTATTTCGAAGTTGACAAAACGTCTTAAATGGTAAAAATTTCAGTAATAACGATGACCTGAAATCGCACTTGCTTGAGTTCTTTTGTTGGTAAAGATCAGAAGTTCTGTGAGCGCAGAATCTTGAAGTGACCTGAAAGAACGCAAAACGTCTTCGAACAGAATGAAAGATAGACTTATGTGTATTTATTACGTGACAGTAGATCCATTATGTTCCTTTTTTGCATTGAAAAAATTGGGTAGTTAATTAAATTTAGTTTCAAGTTAACGCTGAAAGAACGAAATTACTTTTTTGACAACTCGATATCATAAAAAGAATTGTGTGTATCAATGAATACAACATGTTCAGCTGAATATAACCGCAAAACAGAAATAGATTGGAACAATTACCACTGGAAAGTTCGTATTTACAACATTCTAAACGGAGTTTTCGGTAAACCTGGAGACTTAAAAAAGTAATAGAAATCGACTAAAGTTTTTTTTCGAAGTTCAAAAAGGATGCGGGTCAGTTACTGATTGTTTATTGAATAAAGAGGCTTTATTTCCTTCAGAATTCCACAGAAATAATTGGCGCAACTTTGGCAGGATCTCTGCCAATTTTCAACTTTCGATAGTAGCCAACTTCAGAGCTCGACAAGATTATAAGTACCCAATAATTGATTTGACAGATATGAATGGTTTAGTAGTAGTGGCAAAGAACACTAGGGCTATCTGTCTAAGGGGAGGGATGCCTTCGTGGAGATCTTTCTAAGAGAAACTGGCTCGTATACACGTTACACATGGGGAAATCCACTGAAACACCCATGCATCCAGCTCGTTTGCCTGCTATTAAATCGACGTTATAACTACCAGTGTTCAACTATTGTACCGTTCGGCCGCTAATAGGCCTGCAATGGTTTATTCTTTCGGTACTATTTGAGGACCGTAAAAAATCGCCAAACTATTGTTGATGCCAGTGCTGCGAAAAATAATTGCGGCAACCCTAACGAGAGATAATAACGAGAGAAGTATAATAGATCTTTAGATATAACTATCTAAAGATCATTGTTTTAATTTATATGAAAGTTAATTTCATATAATACATTTTTATTATTATAATTTATATAAAAAAGACTAAACATAACTGAACGGAAGCATAAGAGTAAACAACTATTTCAGATCATTATTATAATTTATATAAAAAAAGGCTAAACATAACTGAATGGATTCCTGCATCGCTATTTCGCTATCGAGTTATGGCTAAAGCATAGTTTCATCTCGTTGGTTGTTCAAACATAATTTTCTATAATGAATGATGCCTTTTCTTTGAAAAATATTCTATTGCAGACTAATCTATTTTGTCACTGGGCAATTCCCAAATTGTTAAATCCACAGCGTTATCAAAAAAGGATTTAAACATTAAACTAGTATTTCAATGGCGTCTTAATAAATATAGAACTATCCTTACTTACGCAATCTGAAATCAGCGTATAAGCTAGATTTGGCCCCCTGTTAAATGGGCGCGTTTGCTAGATTTGGCGCTTTTGCGCATACATTTTCGCTGTAATTTTTTTACGGTCCTCAAAACGGAATAGTACCATTCTTTCAAATCATGAGAGAAATCTAGCCTTATGACTTTAAATTTCAGTTTTATGGTTGAGCAATGAATTAATTTTTCAAATATTTCATAGGGATACATTTTAAATGCTATATTTCTTTGTATAATTTATTGCCAGATAATAATTCTCCATAAAATGTTATTTCGGGAGATAACCATTCTTTCCGCGGATTCAGTTTCTGAATTAAATGTACCATACATTTAAAATTCTTAAGATGATTCAATTTCACTGACCGTTTTCCAAGTACGAAGCACAGCTGCAGCAAAAAGTCCGAATATCTTTCAAAAACTAGTCTTTTAATTGAATTTGTGAGTTTTCTAAAGCATATATAAAAAAAATGTTACTATTTGATTACTGAATATAATTTTAATTCCACAGAATCATCTTCCTGGTGAAACTAAATTTTCATATGAGCTATATTTACAAAATCTGGGAATATTTATAGAATGTGGGCCATATTTTGGTACACTGCATTGAAATTCCCGATGTCCCTCAGAATCTGAGACACCTGGTGGCTTTATTTTAAGCTTTAACAAATCGTTTTTACTTCCTTGTACAAAGCAAAGGAAGTAATGTAATCGTGAAAAATTTCAGGTATCATATTTCATTGAAAACGAATTTTGAATTCTCGAATTTTTGTTTTTGCGCGAGACAAAGAAAGGACCCTTTTCCCAAAACGCAGTGTAAAATAGATTTAAAAAGGATACAGAGATTTTTTTTTTGGACGTCTGTACATGCATGTGTTGAAGTTATCTCACATACCTCAAAAACGAGTAGCCGTAGAACATTGAAATTTTATATATGGAACTGCTGTAACATGTAGTTGTGCATCTCCCTTCTCTTTCTTTTTCCATTTCCCTTTTTTGGTTGCATAAGCGAATATATATATATATATATATATATATTGCTACTCTGTTACCCTGCTCGGTAAGCTCAGTTTTTATTCTTATATATTGGTAAACTGTGCATTTCTTGCTTTAAAAGTGATTGAATTATGATATACTTATGTTCCAGATAAGGTTTTTATGCTTTTAGTTTTAGCCTTAATCTTCATATGATAGTCGTAGAATTATCAGCAATTTAAAAGTTTTAAGTGGCGCTAAGCCTAACGAGGCCGCCATTTGTTTACATTTGCAACTCTTATTATATTAGTGAATTAACTCCGCTGAATGCAGTGTAATTTCACCCAGTGGAACCAATAGTTAACTTTCAATTTTATGCAATGAAAATTTTGTCTTCCTGCTCGCTATCCCGATTGCTCGTTTTTGTGCAAAAATTTTAATTGTAAAAATTTTTTTAACTGTTTTTAAATGTATTTGGTGTTTCAGATTTTTCCGTAATTTACAATTTTTAATGAAGATGTTTTGAATTTTTACGTATTTTTGCCTTACTGCGAAGTGAAAACTGAATTAATTGAATTAGAAATATATCTCTAATAAAATTCGAGAGAATAAGTGCAGCAAAAAAATGCGTGTAATTTAATTGGCCGTAAAAGAAAGTCATGCGGTGTCGACATCAGATACTTTGAACTGCAACTTGTATAAATGAAATCAAACATTTCCAATGGCCGTTTACTATACAATTAATATACATCAGCTGCTGAAGATTCTTAATTTGCTATATTTTTTAGGTGGTTGTCCAACGGATTTCCCAATAAGAGTTGGCACAAAATGCTACCGTTTCCAGACAGACATTTATCCAAATAAAGATGCAAAAGACGCCTGTCAGCAGTTTGGTGGGAAAATGGCAGTGATTGAAAAAAAAGAAGTTCCCCAAAAAATACAGGATGCAATCACGTCTTTTGCAGCTGAAAAATTATCATCTGCTTACTTCTGGATTGGACTCGAAATGAAAGATTTGTCAAGAAGTAAACCTTTAGATGATAGGGAGTAAGTAAAACACCTTTAACCTCATATTATTTCTTTCACAATTACTTGATAGAGATTTCCAGAACTCGCTAAATCAGTACATTGTATATAACGTTCTGCTTCCGTATTGTACAAGATCATCTTTCGAAACATTTCTTGTATTTTCAGCCATACTTTCGGGTCTGAGATTCGCTGCAAATCATATATATATATATATATATATATATATATATATATATATACACCATTTAATTGCTAGTTTAATTGACATTAAAAATCAAGCTGTTTCATCGGTACACTGCGCAAAAAAAAAGGGGGGGAACAGTTCTATATCTCCCGTTCTACTGAGCCGATTGACGAAATTCAAATTGCGTTTTCATGTCTCGAAAGCGTAGCTTAAGATATATATTAAATTTATGTATATGTAGTGTTCTAATATAGGTATTTTGACGCAAAATCGGAAATTTTCTGAAATGGCATGCCATTTTTTTTTTCCATATTTCGATTCTACCACTGAAATTATGCCTACATATTAAATTTTGTATAGTTCAGTGCGAAATTTAAGGAGAACTTCAATCATTTACATTGGCACATTTTTTTCAGTCTTTTCAGTTTGCATCTTTGGAAATTTTGTATAAAAAACTCTAATTTTTTTTGGAGGTATGCCTAGAACTACATCTACTTTAAGATGCTGGTACAAATTTTCTAGATTATAATTCAAAATATTTTTCGAAAAATTTTTATTTAAAAATAAATTTTTTTTAATAAATCATAAAAAGTGTGCGAATTATATTTGGATTAAGCCTAAATTCCGAATTTCCTGAAGAAGGAATCAAGTAAGTTTAATAAAAAAAAGAGATATTAATAAATATATATCAAATTCAATTAACAATGAGAAGCTAAACTAGTCCGATTTGTGTCAAAATACCTATAGTAGAATAATGCTATGTATGTATACATATATATATATATCCTATAAATCTAATATATATACTAAGTCGCGCTTTCGAGACATGAGAAACGCAATTTGAATTTTGTTAATCGGCCCAGTAGAACGGGAGATATAGAACTGTACCATTTTTTTTTTCCCGCAATGCATACATATAATTACGCTGACCTAACTCTGCAGTTCCGCCTCAGTTTTGATCTCTCATCCCCTACTACCAAACCACTGAAGATGACATTCGGCTAGCCAGTATTTTGGGTGTCCCTTTGTTGCACAAATGCTATACACTGAAAAGCACTCTTGTCTTCCCCAGGATTCGACCACAGACCCATCGGTATGGGAACAGTACCATTAACCGCTATGCCGATCAGGACAGCGAGTGTGCTTTAATACAATAATACTTCTAATGTAATCTAAGTTTCAAATCTACTTTCAAAGTAAAACAAATTTGAGAAAACTGCTCTTAAAATGAATTTATTAAAAAGATACAAACGAGAATTAGTAAATGAAGTATATAATTAAAACTTCTGGAATCATGAAGTTCATTTTCTCAATATAATTTGACATATAATATAATTTTCCAAACGCGCTTTAAATCGGATCAAATATAGATGTGAAAGGATTATTTCCAGAATTCACTTAAACATTAAACATGGAACGCTAACAAATCGAAACTTCGGAGTCTCATAATATAAATACTCATAATGCTTGTTCTATAAAGGCTACCGTTTTATATCTTTATTAATCGTGTTATGCTCGAACGGATGCTTAATATCTCATTGGATTATTTACTACACAGATACATTTTCATTCAATCTTAATATTATTTACATACACTGTAGAAGAGCGTAGAAAAATGTTTCTCTCAATAGCAGTTATCGGATCCGATAAGATACACATCTTGTACCGAACAAGTGGATTCGCTCAAGTAGATTTTTGGAAGAGAAACAGGTCTTATGTTTTTATGTTCCTTATAGCTTTCAGTATGTTGTTTCAATTATTTTACAGGCAATTGCAGCGACTTGATGATGTTGCTGTCATATGTAAAGTAGCTTGTGTTCAGATAAATTCATTTTATATTATACATGAAGCCTGGACTAGTAATGCCTTAGCGTCCTGGTGTGCAAAACTGTTATAGTTTGAGAAGTTTCCAAATAAACTTATTTCCATTTTCATCAGTTTTCGTGAACTCGCACTCGTAGCAATTTTTACAGTGTCGTAAATTTGAAATTTACATGCTTTCTAAAATTCTGGGAAACATTTTTACGAAACAAACTGTCCTTTCAATCGCTTTATCTTTTTTATCTTTTGTTTTTATCCTTTATTTTTATCTTTTTATCATTTGCTCTTTATCTTTTGCTGTTGCCTATCTGAAACGAAGTTAGCAGCTGTCATTCTTTGGGAATGATCGGAAATAACTTTTTTTGGTCTGCTTTGATTTTAGGTAGGTTTTTTTTCTTACTGATTAGGATATCTCTGTCGAAGATAGCAGACGAATTTTGGAATACAATCGATCAGAATTTTTTTGCACAAATATTTCTCAAATCTTTCTGTTATCCTTATGTTCTGTTAATCTGTTAATCTCATGTTCTTTGGAAGCATAACATGTACGTAAGATTTGAAGTCTTAATATCTTATGTTATCCTTATGTTCTGTTAATCTGTTAATCTCATGTTCTTTGGAAGCATAACATGTACGTAAGATTTGAAGTCTTAATATCTTATAAGTATCACAGAGACAGGGAAAAAAGAAAGTAAAGCACCCTTTTATTTGATTCAAGCAGAAGTTAACAGAAGGCACCACTGAGGCTTACAAAATACAGTAAGCAGTTATGGCTTAAATTTAAAATATTAAAATTGATTTACCTAAATACAGGTTGACTGTGAGCTAAAGGTCGGCGTGACAAGCCTGGAAATGAGGAAGATAGGAAAGCACATTAACATAAAATGATGGTTAAAAACTAAATGTAAACTCTAGATCTTTTTATATTTTAATTTCACTTAAAAATAAAGTTTGGTAACAGTAGGTGTTATTTTTATTTAAGAAGAGAACAGAAATATTTGTAGCATTTTTTTAATTAAAATATTTTTTTTAAATAAAATCTATAAAATTTCAAAATTTATTTTTAAAAATTTAATAAATTCTAATACTTTTGTAAAAATAAAATGTAAATAAAATTTTGCAATCTGCACAATTATTTATTAAATAAATAACAGTAAAGATTTAATTTTATGAATTGACAGCCGTAGGTGTTTTTTTTTTATTATTATTATTTAAGAAAAGAGCAGAAACAGTTGCACTTTTTTTTTATTTTAAAAATTTTTTATCGATAAAATTCACTATGAACTTTTAGACTATATAATCTGAAATTTACAGAGCGCATGTTAAATTTTTTTGCTGTCAGCGTCCTTAGCGCAAGAAAACAATTTATACAAATGCTATTTTGTAATACAAAAGCATGAAAAAAAATTATATTTAAATTATACCTATAAAGACGTATGCCACAAGTTAAAAATATGTTTGTTTGATTAATTTTAGGTGTTACCCCATTAGAATTATGCTTTATAACATACGAAATTGCAACTGTAAATACGTAAAATCAGAGCTAATGCAATGCAGTGACGTCAGACAACATCCTGTTAACACCAACCCCCCCCCCACACACACACACAATAACTGTTTTGGCCTGGAGTCAGTCAGAGGAATAAAATCTTAATTCTGCAAGAAATGCAGTTCTGTACCAAGTTGAGGGGCATATACAATCTAACGACTATCCTCTCAATAGATGGCGCCACCACAGCAACGTTTTATTTAATCCTTCAAATTTCATTGTTATTTGTTTCTTCATCCATTGAACTTATTTGTCCATCCTTTTTTTACTCAAATATTTATTACTAATCACCATCAAAGGAAGTTAGAAGCATAATATTATGCTGTTCTGTAATTTATTTGAAATTTACATGTTTTCTAAAATGCTGGGAATAATTTTTACGAAACAAGTTCGAACTATCTACGAAACTCCATGCTTTAATTTTTTTCTTTGTCTGCGCTGCTATGATAGTATATAATTTTATATATTATATTCTACCTAGCTGGACTTTTCACTATGATGAGGAGAAAATTATGCAGAAGAATTATAAATACTGGGCTGAGCCTCCAGCCGATGGAAGCCTAATATGCGCAGGAGTAAATGCATCTTGGAATTTCAATATTCAAGCGGTGGATTGTGGAGGACCGAGACTTCCAGTAATATGCATGAGAAAGCCGGGTTCAGGTTTGCATTTCATATTTTTCCTCTATTTTATTTAGTTATTGTAGAAGATGCGATGTATCTTAGTAAATTTCATTTTAAAATCCTCACACTTTCCTGCCAAGTCATGTCATTTCAGTCATGTCAAGCCATTTCAGCACCTTTCTTATCAGTGTAAGGAGTATTTAACCCTTTCTGGCACGCTTCCTATTAAAGTTGGAGTTTTGATTTAAAAAAAAAAAAAGGTAGGCAGTCTAATTAGGCCTAGAAGAGTACACAAGTTAAATTTTGTAAAGATAGCACTTATCTTTTAATTCTGTGGGTGTGCCCAAAGTGGGCACACTGACTGAATAGAGCTTCGAAAAGAGTGCTGAAACGAGCATTGGAGCAATGTTGTCAATGAACTGACCGATGAGATGTGGATAAACAAAGAATGCAGACTCTCAGTTGTCCCAGATTATTGGTGAGCCCGGTCTGGGCACACCTAGGGTTGTCCGTTCGATTTTAGGCAAGATTTCAAGGTAAAAATTTAAAACTAATATAAAATAAGGAAATTAGCATACAGCCAAAAAATAACATAGAAATTTCTTTTCAAACAATTCCTTTTATACCCTAAAAAAAAAAAAAAAATCTGGAAGATTTCTTTGAAAAATGAGGGTCTTAAAAAAGTAAACATGGCTAAAATATACGAACTAGTTTGTGTTCAGCTGCCATCTACTATAAACAAAGAAGGTTCAGAGTAACCTATAGTATCCTATAAATCCTTTTTCATTCAGTGTTTCTGTGCGTACAGAACGAAATTTTTAGGTGTGTCCAGACCGGACACACTGTGCCGCAAAAGGTTAACGTTGCTTCAGCACCATCTGAATTATTTTATATGGAAATCGATTAGCACGTTATTGTGCTTTCTATGTTATTTTTTTTTCCTATTTGTCTTTGAGAAAACTCTTAAAACTGAAATCTAAATATATTAATAGGTTTTTTGTAACTAAATTTGTACTTTAGATTTTTGGATGCAAAACTAGACATTTTATTTTGCAAACATTTATTATTAATTAAACTGATTCTATTTTTATTACACCTGTCTTGTCTTCTTAGATTTAGAAAAGTAAGATTAATGAGGAAGAATGCGATCTACCGCTTCCAGTTAGTTATTTAGTTCTCAGATGGCGCCACTAAAACGCTTTTTTTTTTTAAAATATGAAAATAAGCAAGTAGTTAAGAACACATAAATGAAAATGATTCCATTAGTTAATTTAATAACCTAGTTAATTTTTTATTCCATCCAAATAGAATTTCTTCCAACTTTTAAAAACAAAAGCAGGAGGTATATGAACTGTTCAGCCGTATATACATTACGTATGTATGAATGGCTAAAAATAGTCACCACTTTTTTTGAAACCACTTTTATTCTTAGTGTTATTAGTGAAATTTTCAAAATCTCTTATAACACTAACATATAAAGAACGCAATAACAATAAATTGATATCATAATATAACGCCATAAAACTTCGACGTGGTGCAGTAATAATATGCTATTGATTCGTCAAAACAGAACAATAATGCAGCCTAATATTTTGCTGTGCGAGTTAATTAATACATGCTGTATTACTTGTTGTGAGATAATATTAAAAATGTTCGTGCTAGAAACTAAATTACGCGAACAGTGAATCAGTTATTAACGCAAGAGTAAGGTAATGTGTTCTAACGTTGATACTATTTCTGTACAACAACAAGATATAAGGGCACTGATTCAAAAATGTAATCATGAAAGTATAGATCGCAGACGGGGCCAAACGTCCTTAGACTAAGTAAGGTGTACTGAAGTGGTATACCTCCGCAAGCTGCTGAGTGGATGGTTTGGATTATGAAAATACGGCTATTTATTAATTAAGCCTCAAAGGCTATCTGCCTAAGAGAAGGGATGCCTTCGTGGAGGACTTTACAAAAGAAACTGGCTCGTATACACGTGCACATGTTGCTGGCGAGTTGATAATAATTGAGTACTAATAATGCGGCCCAAGAGTTCGAATTCCTGCAAACTGGCTGATTGCATAAGCGTTTATTTATGCTTAACATAAACGCGTGCCACTTCCTTTAAAAAAAAATCCTCCACGAAGACATAACTTCTCTTAGACTGAGAATACTCAAGTGCTGTTCTATTATCGAGCGAACGAGCAAATAAACGATAGATGGGATACATGAATAAGCAAACAGGCTGTTGAAGTTTTGGTATTAGGAATAAAGAATATTTTTGAAATTAATACTTAACTTATACTAGCAAAATTTTCTTCTGTCTGCACTGAATCTTTTTAGAAACTCTCTATTTGATACACCTTACCTGAAAATACAGAAAAATTATCATTGGAAACCTGCCCTCTCTAATGATATTAAAGAATCCAGAAAAGAAATTACTAGAAAACTTTTTTTTCATCAAATTTAGATACGTGAAGACTTTAATTTTTTAAAAAAAATTTACATGTTTCAGATTTTAAATTACGTCCAAAGGGGCATTTTTTTAACATTTTGTGTGTTACTTTTATTTATTAAATATCGTGCTCTTCGCACTTAAACCATAAAATTCAGTTCCAAGACCAATATCACAAAATAATTTTAAAATGAGCATGTCTTTAGAACTTCCGATAAGCAGTCTCGCGCGCTGGAGATAAAAATGTTTTTCGTGAAACGTTGCCATTGTTCGCTTTGAAATCCTTGATTTTGTTAATCAAAAATTCGTTAAAGTTTTACAAATTATGAAATCGATAAGAAATCAAATTCCAAATTTCAAATTTGGGCTTCCAGATGCCCATATTCGCAGCAGGAATACGTTATTCAAAATTTGATGTCTCTAAGTTCCGTTGTTTTATCATAGTGCGAGAAACATACATACATTTATGCATAATCTTCATTATTTAATTTCTTTAAATATAATACAGAGCGATAATATTTGGTGGCAACAATTTGAAAAGGGAAACAACGTTTGTAGTGAATCAACGCAAAATGCAAAAACGAAATTAATAGTCCTTCTGGGCAAATTGCCCTTTTGGACTAATAAATATAAATTTAAAGAAAAAAAAAACTGAAGCTTTCATATGTTACATTAAGCCCAAAGGAGCGTTTTCTTTAACGTTTTTGTCTGTTACTTTTATTTATTAAATATCATGTTCTTCACATTTCAACCATAAAATTCAATTCAACGGCAATATCGTAAAATAATTTAAAACGAGCATAACTTTAGAATTTATGATGCAGAGTCACGCGCGCTGGAGAAAGAAATGTTTTTTCCCTCCGCACAGTGTTGCCATTGCTCGCTTTGAAATCTCTCAGTTTGTTAATCAAAAATTCGTTAAAGTTTTACAAATTATGAAATAAATAATAAAGCAAATTCCAGTTTTGGGCTTACAGACGCCCATATTCTGGTGGAAATGTCCGTCATTCAAAATCTGATAATTTGATAATCTGATAATCTGAAATGTACGTCATTCAAAATCTGATAATGATTTCGCATTGTTTTATCACTATGCGAGAAACATACGTACATACATTTCTGCAGATTCTTCATTACTTAATTTCATTAAATATAGTACAGGGCTCTAATATTTGGTGGCAACAATTTGGAAAGTGAACAGACATTTTCAACGCAAAAGGCCAAAATGAAATTAATAGCCCTTCTGTACTTCGGCCCTTTGGTTTAACAAGGAAAGGTTTGAACCAGAAATGCTACCATAAACACAAAACGTTAAATATAAGCTTCAAAAAAGTATTTTGAATTCCACACAAAGAGAAATAAAAGCTGCTATTAGTTCTCTTACTTTATTCGGGAAGATGGTTATTAACAGAAGAAAACATCTCACAGGAATTAACAAAATTTTGTATTTATTTTGCGAAACAATGGTGAATAATGAAAATACTCCTATGGGTATGTGAAACACTATAATAGATGAGGCAAAAGCAAATAATACTACAAGATGGTAGAATTACAAACTCAATAAAAGTAAGCAAGAAACTCATCTCGAGTTAAGGAAGCTCATTAAAACGCTATCAAATCAAAATAAAAATCAAAAATTCGTTAAAATTTTACAAAATATGAAATAGCTGATAAAATAAATTTCAACTTTGGGCTTCCAGATGTCCATATTCGAGTGGAGGACTTCGTTATTCAAAATTTGATGTCTCTAGGTACCGTTGTTATTTCAAAATGCGAGAAACAACATATGTTCGTGCAGATTCTTCATTATTTAATTTCTTTAAATATAACGCAGGGCGGTAATATTTGGTGGCAACAATTTGAAAAGTGATTCAGGCTTTTATAGTGAACCGACGCAAAATGCCAAAACGAAATTAATAGCCCTTCTGGGATAACGTCCCTTTGGGCTAAAAATGGAAATCATTAAAATAAAAGACGCACACACACACACACACACACAAAAAAAAAAAAAAAAAAAAAAAAAAAAAAAAGAAAGAAATGAAATTTTAATTTAATTTTTTTCATATCCGTACAAAGCATAGTGGACAGCGTTAGTGGAAAGTAATGAGGAAGAGGGGAAAAAATATGTTGTTGTTTGGATGAGAACCTCTTCGCCATCGTCTGTTGGTTAATATTTGGAGTGCGGAAGAAACTGCGTTTGTTTGAGAGGTGCAAGTGCCTTTAGTACCACACAGATGACAGTACGACTTTTCTCAATTCCAAACCCAATTTTGGTGGAGAACACATCGGGGGGGATGGGTTTGAGGGTCTCCCATCCCTCTTCCTTTACCATCAGCCTCTCTAGAGGACTTTCGGCTTGCCATATATTATTTAGAGTGCCCCCGTGCCACAAAGACACTATACATTTACAAACATCCATGGCTTCTCTGGGATTCGAACCCTGGTTCTTCGGCACCGCAGAAGCATCACATACCGCAAGCTCCCTGCCACCCTGCTAAAAATAACCTTGTGGACACTATCTACTTTAATAGAACACAGGACTTGGGATTTACAACTGGTGTTTTCACTGATGGCTCTAAACCTCCAGGGGGCACGGGAAGCGGATTCTGTATACTTTCTGGAGGAGCTTTAACGTATGAGTGGAAAAGAAAGCTCGCTTCTGAAAACTCTGTCTTTCAGGCGGAGCTTATAGCAATCAGAGCAACTCTTCTCCACCTGAAGAATAATCCCACAGTGCCCAATATCATCTACACAGACTCAGCCTCAAGGCCTCGCTGCGATAGCTGGAATTCGTTCTCGCAGTCCTATCGTCAGCAGCATTAGAGACATTCTAACACACATGCCTGCTTCGCAAAGACCCTCACTCATCTGGGTGCCCGCTCCTACGGGAATAGAAGGAAATGAGAGAGCAGATGTTTTCGGAAAGGAAGCAGCGGATTCATCCACTTTGCGAGAAGTCCCGACCCTTAGGCCAGTCTCGGACCTAAAGAGTCGGACATTCCATCAGCTCCTAAGAATATGGCAAGAACGTTGGGATCAAGCCTCCACAGGGAAACGCTTTTACACATTCCCAAGATCAAGACAACAATCCAAACTAATAGCAATTACATGACGTATTTCCTCACTGGTCATGGGCCCTTTCCTTCATACCTCTGCCGCTTTGGCTTGAGAGAGAATGGTAACTGCGAATGTGGGGAGGAGGGTCATCCAGATCATTTTGTGTTCTCCTGCTCACACACAGCAGTTAACAGCCTCAAGCAACCAGTAGTACAGAGTAACAGAGTTGTACTCTGTTAACAACTACAAAGTAACAGAGTTGCCCAGCAGAAACTGAAAACAATAATTGACTACTGTACTAGGAATTACTCTTCTGACACTGGAAGATAGTAGTCATATAAGTCTATATAAGCTAGTTCAATATGTCAGCAACAGAGTATGTGATATGTATGTTCAATATGTAATTTTGTATTTATGCTGTGCCAGGTTCTCATACATAAAGTTCGTACTGTATCTGAATGCTGTAATGTATCTGTACATGTTTATATCTTTTAATTATGGTACCTAATTTATGCTAAGGATCACGCGTACCTCAATGGTATGCTTCTTGTAAACTTTAACTATCATGATAACGTATATGTATGGGTGTATATATCAATATGAGTGAGAGTATGTGTACTTTTATTTGCTTCGGAATATCTATGTATGTAAGTGTGTATATATCTCTGTATATGAGTTTGTATTTATATGTATATACATATATTTTGATGGTACTCTTCTTCAAGTGCCTTGAATGCAAATGTATATATTTCTTTGTACATTGTTGTACTCTTCTTCAATTGCCTTGTAGGCACATGTATATCTCTTTTTTGCATTTTATAAATGTCGTCTACTCAGGGTAGCTAGTGGTTGACTCCCGCCGAGTTGGTAACCAATTCTGCATGAATATAGCTATACCTGGGTCAGAAGCCAACTGAACGGTTTACCTCCTATATCCACTATACCGTCTGGGCGGCTACTAAATTCGTTTACTGCTGCTTTAATCTACTGTAAATACTCGACCAAAACCCTTTACATCTGCAACGCACACTGTCCTGCGTTGCCTCATTATGCAATACATTTTAAATAACCCTTTTTTATATGACAATCATGCTTAAATATATTTTTAATTGATATGCTTATAGTAATCCATACAGGATTAGAATAAAATTCTTTCTTTTAACATTATATTCCAGACTGCAAAGATGACTTAAAGCCTTACTTTGAGTATGGTCCCTACTGCTTAGCTGCCATTAATGGAGCTTTGGAATACAACAAAATTGAAGGAACCTGTCATCCAGATAAAGTTGCACCCATTAAAGATGATGACATGAAGAAGTATGTTAAGCTAGCTGCGAGGAATTCATTTCTTGGTGGTGCAGTGTACATTGACTTTTGGGACTATGGAAAAAGTAATTTCTTCTCCGATGGTGCGGTAGCTGCTCCAAAAGAGTTGTGGGACGAGGGTGAACCGAGAGAAGGCTACAAATGCTCAGGTTTGGGAATAACTCCGGATGGCACCCTTAAACTTAGAACAATGAGCTGCGACTTCTATTCAACTTCTTTGTGTGAACTCATGAGTGCCGATAACGACAAGGAAGGTATGTATTAATTTGCTCCGCATTTTAATTTTTACTTGGTTTATCCGTACTGTAAATCAAAAAGCAATAAGCACATTACCCTATCCAAACAAAATTATGTTTATTGATATTACAACAGCTGCAAAGAGATAATTACGCTAAATATAGTTACTTTTTAGAAGAATAGATGATGAAGCATGAAGATTAATAAATACCGTATACTCCGTCGTATAAAACGCACTTTCTGTTTCATCTTCACCATCATTGTTACTCTGATCCAAAAATAAATGATTATCTCCCTTTCCGTCTTTCTCCAACACCAAACATCCCTACTGCAACACGATGTCCATTTTCTTTCGAAAACTGAAGGACTTCCCATTTGAAACCAGGACTGTATTGTTTCGTTTGGCAGAAGCCATATTTACTACTGAAAGGAACACTAGATCAACTATATTTCAACTAAAACCTTCGATGTGCACTTCGTAATCATGGCTTCACTTCAAATGATTACCGAAAGAGAAAACATCCGAATCTTAATCCGCGAATTCTTTCGGGTTGAGAGTGCATTATTACTCTAAATTATATCGCCCTTTTCTCAAAACCCTACAATAGCATTCTTTTGGACACTTGCATTAAATACAATTCACCCTCTTTGCAGAAATATTTATTCTCTCAAGCATTTAACTCACACACATATAGTTACCCTTATCGCTTGTCAGTTCGGTATGTTATTGCTCGAAATACTAGGAAAAACCTTTGAAAAAGTGACCTCGAAAGATAACATCATTGCACATGTATCTTTTAGGTTTCTTCGTGAAGAATTGGGGGCGCGTTATACGGCGAATATACTTAAAAATTAAAAACTCTAGCTTGAAATTATAGATTCGCGTTATACGCCGGAAAATAGAGTAATTTATCAGAGGAATGAATGCATGAAGATTAAATAAATAATTTATCGAAAGGAAGTATAATTAAGGCAAGAGGTCTTTTGAACTTAAGTTGCTACAAGATTCATGCAACATTTTAAAATCTTAAACAAACACAGTAAAATTCTCAGACTTTTTTCATGCTGATCATGTGATCGAATGCTTTCGTATATCTCATTAAATACTTCATTTCATTTCATATTTTTAAAGTATGTTGCTGAAGTTAGCTTCACTTACTCAATTCATTTTCTGAAAACAAATTTTTTACCTCTAAAATTCCCTTTTCTTTCCCTTTTCGTATAAATTTATGTTAAATGGAAAACATCAATCCTTAACTTTTAGAATTCTGATGTTCTTTGATATTTCTAGTATGCAGATTAATATTGTATAGAGATAAGCTAGTGATGGTTTAGGTAAAGGTGAATTAAATTTTCACGAAGTCAATTAAAATGCAAATAAAGTATAAGCAGCGTAACTGGAACTAAACGAAATAAAACTAAACCAATAAATTATACAGCAGAATGAAACATATTTTTTTATTATTTTACGAAACCGTGCTGAGAAAATTTTAAATCACTAAGCATAGTTTTATAATTTCTAGTAGCTGTTATTCAAAATTACACCTTAATCAAATCCTTACTAATTTCGAAAACAATGCAAAGCACAATCAGATAAAACCAAATATTATTTATGGAAAGCTGGTGTCTATAGCTGATGTATCAAAGCAACACAAGTAGAAGAATTGCACCTGGCAGCTCAGTAGCAATATAATAATGAAAATTTCTTGGGTTGTTGGAAATGCTTAGTGCGTGCTGAATATAACGAAATTATGACAACCAAGGAATAATACTACATAATTTCTCCACCTGTAAACATTAAATCCAAGGGTTATGGAAGTAAAATTTCATCTAAAAGGATGAGTTTCCACTTCTCTGCAGATTAAAAGTTCTGCCAGTTCCAGTTGAATCCGATTTCGGGTTGGATGTGCATTGGAAGAATGTAAGCCAAGGTAAAAAGTATCGTTTTGGTATTGTTCCCGTCACCGCAATGGCGGGCACTTGGCCAAGTTAGGCTTGGCCACTACTAACACCGGAAATGGTAGCTACTTTATTGTGGAAGCATCTTATAGGTGGGCCAACGTTACCTCGTATAAGGGAACGGTAACCGACCTATTAGATGCTTTCACAATAAAATGGCTACCACTTCCGGTCTTAGTAGTGGGCAAGCCTAAGTTGGCCAAGTCCTGCCAGCCAATGGGGCGGCGGGAACAATTCCTAAACGATGGAACGGATGGTTGGTGTGAGCCAACTAGTATGTGACCCCGTTAACATCTCAGGAGGTTCTCTTGATAATGGTGGACGTAATGCTAAACTGATTAACCTTTATGGTAAAGGGATAGTGACCACGCCCGCCCCGTTCCATATCCTTATGAAAGAACGGGGAATTACAGTCTTGCCATCTTCAGGAATCAAACCCGGACCCTTCGGTACCACAGCAGGCTCTGTTAACCACTATGTCGTCTGGGCGACGGAATTATAATCAAGCAAATACCACTTATTCATAGAATTGGGTGGAATTTTAATTTTCAGGATCAAACTCTTTACGGTTGGAGGTTTGAACTGAAACTTTGAGAAAGGTATCAAGGACTTTTATCCAGCTATAGACTAAAAAGGTAAGCCTACATTTTAACGAGTCTGAGTTCTGATTTTTGACAAGTAGGGTTTTGTATTGATATAAATACACAGTGCTGAATATGCAAATACTCGTAGAGACGAGGAACAGTACTACTTAAGCCCCCCAACGCATCCAATATAGTACATTATAAAATGTAATCAGTCACTTAACTATCAACTTTCTCCTCCGTGAGTATAAACTAGTTTCTGTCAACCAAGCGATACGAAAACCTTCGATTCTAGCTGGCACTCAGTTACGTTGAATTTACTGTCATAATAATAAAAACATTATTTTCATGCTTGCAGATAAAGTCTCTGCAAGCCTCTATAGTTATTTGCACAGCTATCTTGAGCGATGTTGTAAGTTAATGTTGTAAATTATCTCCAATAAAGATTATTATTTGTGCCAAATTTTAATTGAGATAGTCTCACAGGTGGCCTCTATAATGATCTTTATGGTAATGAGCCGGATTTTTGCAAGAGACAATCATAACGGTTTTCATTGAACAGTGGCACCAGCTAAATTTTCACCATGGTCAAATTTACTCCTTTTAATGGTGCATAGATGTCTGCATAAGAGTAAAAACAGACACATTGAGCTTTGGTGAAATATGAAAACATTTTAACCAGCTTACCTCTACTTTAGTGTAATAAAATTTGGGTGAATTATGTAAATATTTTTGTTTAGAATTTTTATAATGTCTCACAAACTTCTTAGTCTCTAAAAGCTCAAACAGAACTCTAAAAGCGAACTCTAACCTATAAAGCGAACAAAACTCTAAAAGCGATTGATAATAATGTTACTGTCAGACTTGTATATAACCATCTACACATTGCCACACAGTGTCAGATTTGTGAAAACCATTGTCACCATTGCCAGACGTGTGAATGGTCATCATTGTCAGAATTGTGAAACTTACGTAGGTTGTTCTTACCACTGCAGCATTCTACTTGTCATGGGGGAAGGAAAACCAATTCCAAGAGAAATTCGTATACAAGGGCGTTTTCGATGTTTCAGGAAAATAGATTTGACCCTTTCTCAATGCGGAAGAGTTAATGGCCACAGTAACACATAAGAGTTTAGCAAGGAAGGTAAGGAAGCAGAACAGCAAAAAATGAATCTGTTTAACTTAGGAAAGCCGCGGAAATGCCAACATTACAATCAAGCAAATGATAGCAATGAAGTTACCTTTGATTTCTTCACATGTGAAAAAAGGAATATGATCTGAATTATTACAGTTTTAACACTCTTCCTTCTATGATCAATTATACCGTTAAACCTTAGGCTGAAAACCACAGGAATTAAAATTGAAACAATCTTTATTATAGCTGATTTGCAAAGTAAACTCACTCTGCTTTTGTTACATTTGGTGATTCACATATAACTCTATTCCTTCAAATTTATATTCAATTATCTAAAACATTGAACGTTTAATGAAGCTAACTGGCGTGGATATTGTCACTCTTATGCCCATATCCTGCTTCCTATCTTTTCCTATAGCTATCTATCTATATATTTATCTGCCTGTCTCTCTATCTGTCTACCTGTCTGTCTATCTACCTAGTACCTATCTATCTCCATCTTTCTAGCTATCTATATATGTATATATATATATGATATAAAGTTAGGTAAAAACCTCGTGCAAAACTGCTGAGTTTAATTACAATTACGAAGGCAATAAAAAAATTCCGTAATTAAACTCAAATAATTAATTAATAAGCAAACATGTTGGTTGATAGCCAATAAGTGTTTCAAACTAAAATACCTGAAACTTTTCTCCTATCAAATTTGAAATAACAGCAAACTTCGGACATAATAATAAATTAAAGTTCATTTATTTAAACTGCTTAAAACTTTCCAATTTATTGAAAATGGAAAAAGGCCTTGATTTCATTATTGTTACTCATGGTCGGATAATAATAATAATAATAATAGTTTTCCTGCTGTATTGTTTTGACTGCAATAATTACAAATTACATTTAGAGATAAAAAAGCTAGAACTTTATTTCAACTTTTATAAAATTTCATTTCTCTTGTGTCAATATTACGTGCCATTGCTGGCATTTAAGTTTTCTTTAGAAATGAGAAAAATCTAATCAAATGGTAGTAAGTAAAATACTTTTGATTCATTAACAAATTGCTAAGTTTCTTTATATTCTTAATTAAATTATTGCTAATTATCTTTCATTTCAGGTGATTGAAGTATTAGTTACATAATTTATTATATTATGCAGATTAATATCGAATAAATCTGAAGTTAAATTTGCATGCATTTTGTCTATATTGTGCATTAACCTTCCTTATGCTATATATTGTACATTGGCTCTCCTTACTTTAAATATTCTTTTTAAAATTACAACTATGTATTCGTTCATTCGTGTTATTTTATTTGTTTAAAGCATTCATTTGCACACAATATAATTTCCCAGAGTTTGTAGTATGAAGATGATAAGTGATATTGTGAAGGTCTTTGCATGTGATGTTCGCGTGTATGTGATTAAATGAACAATTTTTTTTTAAATACATGAATAAGCGTGCGATTGAGAAAGTGCGGGTCTTTTAGTATATTTATGTACTTAAAATATTCTTCATTCATATATGTATGTTTACTTTCCTGTATAGTGTGCATATACGTAATAATATGTATGTCTGCGTCAAATATGCTATTTATACGTATCAAACACGCTTACAATTGAAGTAAAATATCATAAAAATTTTTTAAATAAAGTTATGCATAAGTAAAAGAATACGCAAATAAATTTTAAACACGCATTAGCTAAGAATAAAATTTCTATCCAGATTGTGATATAAAGAACTAGAACGCACAAATTCATTAACACCTCACTGTATAAAATACAAGAAAATACTTTCGCGTGTTTGAATATTTGAAAGACTTCTTTTCTTGAAGATTATTTCTAAATAATAGCGTTGTATGTAATTAATACATCTGTAAATTTGTTTCGCGTGTATCTTTAAAATTGCTTCTAGATTACAAACTTGATCTTTAAAAGAATTCTAAATTGATCGATCTTAAATACACAATATCGGCACTATGCCAAAATCATATATCTGTAAAAGCGCTGCTTCGAGATAAATGAGATAATAGGCTTAAATTTAAAAAAATCGAGTCATAACTAACCATCTCTTCCTTTTAGAGTAGTTTAAAATATCGAAAAGTAATATAGAAACTGTGCTGAAGTGAAAAAAGAAATAAAGAAATTGGGAGCAGATTCGTCGTTTTGGCGTAGTAATGATGATGGTAACATTGAAAGGGAGGGAAAAGTGAAGTAGTGAGGAAAATAATCTCCAAAACATTTTTCTTAAAATAATAGCTGAAATGTAACAATAAGTAAGCTTATACTGTTTTAAGAAAGATAAACATTATTGCTGTAAATGTGTATTCTTGTTTCTAAAGTAGAAAGTTCTGATAATTGACAAAATGTATAAAATTAAAATTTACAGAACTAATTTAAACATTAATTATTAACATTTATTAACATTATTATTTAAAATTAATTAACTTTAATATTACAAAACGATAATGCAGCTGATATTTTCACTCGCTATGATAACTTTATTGTTAGATTAATACTGTTGCGTTCTACGAGTTCGTGGATTTGGAGTAACTGATGATAACGCTTGATGAATAATCAAAACACAATTTATTCGCCAATATTACACAGGACAGGTCCAAAGACACATTTACAGTCGTCGAAAAACTACGAGAAACATGCTGAAGCAATCAGCAACACAGCCTTCAGGCTATAACGGTGAAAAACAGCTTCTCGCCACAGCACCAAAATACAGCTCCCGACTCGATCGATCGCCCTCTAACTAATCTCTCAAGTCAAAACGCCACTCTTTCCATACAGGCAGGATATATATAGCTTTAACCTACCTTCGAGAATATTCTCGGGAAAACTGTTAAGAATGCGTTCTAGAATGTTCTCGCTCCGTCTATGAGATATCGCCAATTTTGTTCCTAAATATATCCAAACAGGGGATTTCGCGCCAAATCTGGCAACCCTTATTTTATCTGTAAGCTCGACGTTTAGCTATCTCACCGCATTTCGGAACAATACGTTTACGATGTATCCAGAGCACTTTCAGTTCATTCTGAATTCATAAAGAAAACTAATCTTAAAGGAATGAAAACAAATGAAATCATATTTTCAACTCTAAATTGGATGAAAATCGTAATCACTTTTGAAAAGAGCTAAACTCTCAATCGAAAAATATAAAAATGTGACAACACTTAAAAACCAGATTTAAAAGAGATGTAGCAATGAATTTTAATGTAGTTTGTCAAGCTAGTCGGAATAAATACATCACATATATAGTAATTAAAATTAAAATCAAATGTGTACATATCAAGAAAAATCGTATCAAAACAAAAGCAAATGTACATTACGTGGACAGAATCTTATATACTCAAATAATAGATTGGTCGTATCGATGGAAATTAATACTGGTTTAATAATTACAATTATATAAAATAAATCTGTATATGAATAACAAACTTCTTGCAGATAGCACATTGGTAAACATTAAGTTTAAATTAATAGTAGTTTTCTCTGTGTCTTGTGAAATTAAACATTGGCATTTTGATTGAATTTTCCGTTCTAGGCAGAAATTCTTTTTCAGGAAAACGTTTTTGTGATTTTCTTTGCTTAAAAGCGCATACTTAATTGAGAGCCGTGTGCTCTATATCACAGTATGTATATATAGCAAATTGTTGATATGTTATTCAATTTGTTCCTGTAAAATAAATCTTGAATATTAACAAGAAAATGATGTATGTTTTATGTAAACTTGAAAATGTAAAATGTATCTATATTTTATATTTTTCATTGTTAACTTGTTTTACTTTCTTATTGGAATCCTATAATGTAAATAATAAAAGTTTTATTTCACGAGAAGTTTTCCATCATTTCAATCGTTGTATGTACTTTTGAAACCATAATTTATGTTACAGAAGAGTAGGAAGAGGCTCAAGTGAAGTTACTGACTCCAGCTCTTCCATTTTCTAATAGCTTATAAGCAAGTATTAATCTCATCAATGATAATAAAAAACATGGACTACTATCATTTCTGACACGCGGCACATGTCAGATTTACAGGAGATCTTTATTTTACTACTTTAATTACATTAATATTTAATTGTATTAATATTTTTATAAAAGGGTGTTTATGATACTAAATTATACCGTGTTGTATAAATAAAAAAGTTATTATTTTTAAAATGCTTTTGTTTCTTCACATTTTATGAGCAGATTCAGGTTGTGACTGTCACTGCAGAATATACACATAACTTCTATTGATGCAAACATTTTGTCCCTAGATGTCTTTGTTTAAATAATTATTTTTGTAACGTATCCCTGATTTAAAACTTCTAGTTTGTTCACTAATAGCTCACTAATAAAGTGCTAGACTATCAATGATGGCAGTTATTATGATTATCAATGATTATCAATTGGCTTAAATATTTCTCAAGAGCAACGTAACTAGTGCTTCCGGAATTATGATAATTTTTACAGGTCCTGACCAATTTAATTTATTAGATTTCTATTTGATAATTTGGTAACCTAAATTATCCCACTTGTTGTATAGCTATAAAACTGATAGTTAAATAAATCGACTCCAGAAAATGACCTGCTGTACCGCCTGGGATACCTTCAGGTTTTAAATCTCATTTAGTGGGAAACTGTATTTTCTTTTCTATGCGTACAACATTTTGATACTGTATATGATACAGACGTTGCAGAGGATATTTTATAGAGTTACAGAGAAGGCTACATGTTACAGAGAATTTTCTGTGAAGTTCGAAATTTTGTTACAGAATGTAACATAAATGTTACAGAAACTTACAGGAATGTTGCAAAAATATTACAGAATTATTAAAATGAATTTTTGAGTGAAATGTTTTTACAGTGCATAATACAATGTTACATAGAATATTAGCAATTAAACAAAATTATAAAAATCGCAGTTGAAAGTTACAAATTGAGAAATTATAGAATGTAATACAAATGTTACAAAGAGTTATAGACGAAAACTTCGCGAAAAAACAACGCGAGGCGAAAAGGTTGTGGGAGAAAATAAAGCAAAGAGAAAACATCGCAGTTCTAAAACATCGTGGTCGAAAATAAAGCGGTTCAAAAACTTCGCAGTTTAAAAACATCATCATCGAAAGTATCGCGGTAAAAATAAAGTACCTAGAAATCATCGCATAACGATAACATCGTACACGTGCGTTTTTCAAGTTTTTGAAAGTTGTAAATGTAACTGACTTTCTGTTAGTATTATGTAACTGACTTTCATTGTAACTAACAAATGGACATAAAAAATTGATTGTACGCTATGCATGAAACTGTTAACGACACTTTAAGAATAAACGGAAACAAAACAAAATATAATTTCCACTAAAGAAAATTCAGATTAACAAATGCTAAAGAAATAATTTGATAATTAACTAAGGAATGTTTAAACAAAACCTTATGCAGTTATTTATCGTCCTTTTTCTAAGCATTTTATACTGTAATCTTCACAAAAATTACCACTAAAACTTTATAAAAAAAGGTTAATTTATTACTGTTAATTAACTATGTAAATCTGAAATTCTATCAAGTTCTATAACATGCGTTAATTTTCTACTCATTTTCAATTTTTAAATGCTTAAGTTTCCTTCTTATTTTTTTAGCAAAAATTTATTAGTTTGTAGAGTTGCGCGCCTCCAACCTGCATGCAACCAAGAGGTGACTGTTGAAACTGGAAAATAGACAGAGTCTTACTAAGGGTTTAAGTCCCTTTTTATTCAACTTAAGACATTACAATTGCGTGCTCTTGACGCTCACAAACTACGCCGACCCGGCGGTAAAATAAAAATAAGAACCTGAAAAGAAATAATAACAAGACTCTAACTACGAGGCTCTCTAAAAGTAACTAACCTCACCGCGTTTTACAATACCGCTGCTAATTCAGCAAACTTTGAATATCACGTTGAACGATTAACAATTCTCCGAGGCAAGCACACAGGCCGAAACGTGGGGTTTTTCAATTTCTGGCTAACTACCTCCGCGCTCGTGAAGTACGAACAGCACATCTCGAACTCGTTTCCTTTCTATTTAACTCAGAATACTTCCGCTGATAATTTGAATCCTTGCGCGTTCTGCTAAAATTTACATACTCTGGCATTGGCAGTTCCAGGGGAAAGTAAGGCTTGACAGGAAAGATAGTTTAAACTTAAAATAAATGTTAGTTAAAATAAATATAAACCCTACAAGTTCATTTAATAATATGAAATATGGAAGTAAAAGTATCCCTCTTTCCTTCTTGCGCTCCTAAACATTATGCGAACACGCATTTACAACTTTTAAAACTTGAGAATGCGTGTGCGCGATGTCATCGTCATGCGTGAAGATTCTTTATTTCTTACCACGATACTTTCGACGACGACGATGCTTTTAAAATGCGAAGTTTTTTAACCGCTTTATTTTCGACCACGATATTTTGGATCAAAATGATGTTTTAGAATAGCGAGGTTTTCGCTTTATTTTCTCCCACGATGTTTTGCAACACGACGTTTCCACCTTGCGTTGTTTTCTCCTCGACGTTTCCGTCCGCGATATTTTTGCCGCGATGTTTTCCGCGAACATATTACAGACGCGATGTATTCGGCGGACATATTTACAGAGAATATAATAATATAATTGTTTTGGAAAGTTACGAAGATGTTACAGAAACTTACAGAAATGTGTTAGAGATATTGTAGAAAGAAGAATATTTCAAGAAAACACAAATGCACAAGCATTGAAAACAAAATTTTTTATGAGCTCAGAATTTTTATATAGTATATAATACAAATATTATAGAAAATATTAGCAATTAAACGTAATTATGAGAATTACAGATAAAAGTAAGTACAAAATTAAAAGTATTAGAATATAATATAAATGTTACAGGGAACATAATCTAAAATATTACAGTATATGATATAGATGGTGTAGAGGATATTTTACAGACATATAGAGAATGTTACATGTGTCAAAGAATTTTCTAGGAATTACAAAATATTGTTACAGGCTGTATCAGAAATGTTACAAAAACTTACAGAACTGTAGCAGAGATATTATAGAAATGTTACAAGAAAAAAAAGAATATAATATATATATTATAGAGAATATTAACACTTTAACGTAATAAAAATTACAAAAAGTTTAAGTATTTGGTGAATATTAAAATTTTTTTTCAGCTGCCCTCGCCCATTAGAAATACACAAAGTCAAAAATATAAACACATACTTTTACATTTGGCAATGTCCTAAAGATAGAGATAAAATAAATGCTGGTTGACTGCACAATTTGCTTTACCGTACAATTATTTTAACTATTACACAGTGATTAACAATATGTGGAACAAAATTACTTAAATTAAGCCAAGTAAAGAAGAAAAAAGCAAATTACGATATTAAATATTATATTATCATCAAAACGTAGATTAAAATCTAAATTTTAAATAACATTTATCTATTTTTAAGTCTTTATTATTATTATTTTCTCATTAAAATCTATTGCCTTGTATTAAATCGTTGCAAACAGCAAAATTAATTTAAGATATCATGAAAAACCAAATTTAATTTTTCTTAAATAATTCAGAAACAAAGCTTTGCAATTAATTAAAATCCAGCAAGAAAATGAAATGCTGGTTAGCTACACATTTTTTTTTTCACAGTGTTTTTCATTATTTCCAATTATTGTTTATTACAATATGATAATTAAATACCTTCAACCTCAGAACTCTCATCAGAACACCGAAACTCAAGAGAGCAGAGATACGAAATCGAATCGAAATCAATCAACCTCAATCAGCCAGAATTATATTCAGTTACAACGAAATCATATTGCGTCCGCAACTTCTAATTTTCCTGATGGCTGTTTCCCATTATCGTATAGAATAAGTTGTACTTAATGGACTGAACTTAGTAGAGGCGAATTAACTTGAACACAGTGAAACCAGGATAATAATTTAAACATTAAACTATATTCTTGACAGCTGAAGTTTTATCTCATGAATTTCTTTTTTAATATAACTCATAGTTATACCCGAAAACAGACAGACCAGTTTAATTTTTGTTCCTTCTGTAAAGCAGTATAAAATTATGTTAAAACTTTGTAATAGATGAGTCTGCTGACAATACTTTGAGTAAAAATTGGATTTCAGATCTTTTTGTGTTTCTTCAAAAATATCCGAAGAAAGTTAATTTTAGCATATTTATTCAACCATTTCATTGTTATATAAAAGTAATCTAAAAACATTTCAAGGCTAATATTTGTTACTTATGAATGTCAGTAAATAAATTCTAGGGTATTTCTCCCGCCTTCTTAGCATGCCTTCGTAGCATGGCGGTCTGCACGCTCGGCGCGTATTCAACAGGTTCGTGGTTCGATTCCCGAAGAAGATGTTGCTCATTTTTCCCTTTCCCTGCTTCCAAAAAATGCCTAATGTCTAAACAGTGGCGCTCGCCCTTTAAAAGGGGAGTATATAAGGTATTTCTCCCGCCTTCTTAGCGTGCCTTCGTTGTGAGGTGGTCTGCACGCTGGACGCCTATTCCAGAAGACCGTGGCTCGATTCCCGGCGAAGGCGTTGCTCATTTTTCATCACTCCTGCTTCAAAAAACCTAATGTCTCCACAGTGGCGCCCGAACTAAAAGAGTGATGGATGATGATTCTCCACACCCAGGATTTGGTGATCCCCTAAAACCCCAGTCGCGCTTTAAAAGGCGTAGTATATAGGGTGTTTCTCACGCCTTCTTAGCATGCCTTCGTAGTGTAGTGGTCTGCACGCTGGGCGCGTATTCCAGAGGTCCATGGTTCGATTCCCGGCGAAGACGTTGCTTATTTTTCATCACGCCTGCTTTAAAATAACCTAATGTCTCTACAAAATGATAACACAGTTATAAAAAATAATTTTTAATATTTATTTTTCGATTTAATTCTCAAAGGAGTAGTTTATAAATGTCTAGATAAACTTATTTCACAATGATGATGAAGCTCAGAAACTGATTTTTGGCTTAACGTTCCTTGTTCATATTATTTTCGCTGTACATATGAGGCTAGAATGTTGAGCTATAATTTATAAAGTTTGACTGGTTTGGGTAGCATAAACTCGTATCAGATTCCTAACAGACGTTAAGCGAATCAACGTTATGTCTGGAAAGAAGTCCTAAGAAGCTTTTAAACAAACCTTTTAACCCAGAACTGGAACGTAAATGCACGACTTGTGCTTACAATTCAACCAACTACTTGCGGCAATGTAACTTAAATTAACAGTAAGTTCATATTTAAAATTAAGCTAGTAGTCAAAAGACTACGCAATTCAATTTAACGCAAAGTTGGCTCACAAATCTAACCGGCGTAAATATTTAAATGTCGGCACTATAATGTAAAGCCGAAAAATGGAATCTTATCTTAGCTCGCCAAAATCTGGTAACGTGGCCTCTGTCTCAGAAGCCCATCCTATTGCTTCGCTCTACAAATATATACTGATGGAAGAAATACTGATGATGATGTCTGAATACTGATGATAATACTGATATATATACTGATGATGATGATGTCTCAGAAGCCCATCCTCAGCTCCCTATCCTATTGCTTCGCTTTACAAATATATACTGATGGAAGAAATACTGATGATGATGTCTGAATACTGATGATAATACTGATATATATACTGATGATGATGATGTCTCAGAAACCCATCCTCAGCTCCCTATCCTATTGCTTCGCTTTACAAATATATACTGATGGAAGAAATACTGATGATGATGTCTGAATACTGATGATAATACTGATATATATACTGATGATGATGATGTCTCAGAAGCCCATCCTCAGCTCCCTATCCTATTGCTTCGCTCTACAAATATATACTGATGGAAGAAATACTGATGATGATGTCTGAATACTGATGATAATACTGATATATATACTGATGATGATGATGTCTCAGAAGCCCATCCTCAGCTCCCTATCCTATTGCTTCGCTTTACAAATATATACTGATGGAAGAAATACTGATGATGATGTCTGAATACTGATGATAATACTGATATATATACTGATGATGATGATGTCTCAGAAGCCCATCCTCAGCTCCCTATCCTATTGCTTCGCTTTACAAATATATACTGATGGAAGAAATACTGATGATGATGTCTGAATACTGATGATAATACTGATATATATACTGATGATGATGATGTCTCAGAAGCCCATCCTCAGCTCCCTATCCTATTGCTTCGCTCTACAAATATATACTGATGGAAGAAATACTGATGATGATGTCTGAATACTGATGATAATACTGATATATATACTGATGATGATGATGTCTCAGAAGCCCATCCTCAGCTCCCTATCCTATTGCTTCGCTTTACAAATATATACTGATGGATCCAAAACTAAACTAGGAGTAGTCTGTGCATATTGCGTCTTTTATAATAAAAAAAAATGGTACCAAGGACTCTCTCCTACAAATTCAGTCTTTCAAGCAGAGTTATTTGCGATAAAAGAAGCCATCAATTTTGCCAAATACCTTACCCTTCCTAGCTTAATAATTATAGATAGCGCATCCAGCATCTATGCAATAATTGGCCTCTGGTTCAGACAAACATTAAAAAGCAACTTCCTTCGCAATAAACTTCAAAATATCATAAACTATTTATCCATCAAATTGTGAAAATTTAAAAACTCCATAAAAATGATTGAACAAGGAGATTCTGATCTAATTAACAATATTGTTAAACTATAGACTTCTACATATATAGACTTCTACAAGGCATGGACTTCTGCATAGACTTTATGTTTTTTTTTTATTTTATTACTTTATTAATTTTACTACATTATTGACATTATACGTTTGGATATTCTACATATGAACATTCTACAAGATATGGACTTCTATATATGGTCTTTTACATATATTTACATGTTGACTTCTACATAGACTTTATATTTTATTTTTATTTAAAAAGTTATCTAAGTTGAAAGTTATATTATGTATTCAACATTTCTAATTACTTATGTTTTGTACATTAACCAATTGTAACGTAATATATACACTAAATTGTTTTAATAAATGCCGCTGAGCGTCAGGTGGTGGATAGTACCCATCAATGGAGCAGACAAACCGAAAGTCTAAATGATAGTGCGGTTGCTCTATTGATGGTCTTCTGTCTTCTGTCTCAGAAGCCAACAATCTCGGCTTAAATACCCTAAATGAATTATCATTCTGGTAGGGAAAGGGAAGGAAGAAATGACAGTAAAGGTCTATATCATAATAACTGTTAAATTAACATAAAGGAATGTTATAAACTGTAACTGTTATAAAATATTTAATGTGCACCCTTTACTAAAGAAATCCATTTAAATATGAGTAAATATTCATAAAAATATGAGTCCTAAATGATTCTAACAAAACAATCTGTCACATCATTTTAAAGTAGTGCTTAAGGCAAAGATGTTCGCGTCTTAAATGCGGGAACGTTTCGTTCCATTCCACATACGGGCTTTCCACTGGAGATGTTTTAAAGGCACCAGTGCAGATCCGAAGTGCTTGGTGATGTATAAAGGATGAAGGTTGGCTAACACACAAGGCCTTGCCGACCCGTAGTAATGTTTTTAGCGGATCAGGGTTCTATATATAAGAAGCACTGAGCTGCGATCGGCTTCCCAGGAGGTATCTGAGAAGACTATCTGAATATTCATAATTTTTAAGCATTTCTTTTTTAGGAAGGTGATATGGGGAAGGAAAGTAAGCAGCATTCCTAGAGGTTTTATCTGCTTTTCTACAGGAATCAATATATTTTGCAAAGAAAGTTCAGGACCAGGATAAGGAGAAATTTTCTTATGACATAAAAGCACATGCTCAGACTTTTGGGTAGAAAACCTAAACCCAATCTTCTGCGACCATTTAACTATTCTTTTCAGAGATTTTTGCAGTTCTCTCTCGACATATTTCAGGTCTGCCCCCCTTCCTGACAACTGACTTGCAGGTCGTCAATGTATAGCATTCCATGGACTGTTGGAGGGAGCTGTTTTAAAATCGACTTTATTTTTAAGCTAGAGTGACACTTAGTACACTGCCTTGCGGAACACACTCTTCTTAATAAACACATCAGAGAATATAGGGTCAATCTTCACGTGAAACTTTCCATCCAGTGAGAAATATTTGAAAATGCTTTCATTTATTTTCAACCAAAATGTAAAATTTTGCATTTTCCGTCGAAACCTTGTGTCCAATTTGCTTTATATCTTCTCGGTGCGTCGGTTTGGAAGATCGCATCCTGAAGTTTGGTCTTACCCTGCTCTAAAGTTCGTCCTTTGATAACGATTGGGGCAGAGGAGAAAACCGATAACTAATTGCGTCCCATATATGCTTGATAGGCGAAAGATCAGGGAACATCGTAGGCCAAGAAAGCAATGGGACATGCAGGCTTGTCAGCTAACGAAAGCCGTATTCGGTGTCCCGTTGTCCTGCTGGAAAATAGCACTTTGCAGCTGTTGAATGTAAGGTAGCGCAACTGGCTGCAGCGCCTCATCAACGTATTGTCGTGCCGTCAGTGTGCCTCTGATACATAACAGGGGACCTGCTATTATGATTGATGGAACCCCAAACCGCCATGCCACGCTAACGAACGGTGTGGCTTTCAGCAACAGTAGTCAGATTGGCTCTATCTCCCCGACTCCTTCAGATTCCAAACCACTGGCTATCACCAGACAAACAAAATCAATAAGCTTCGCTGAATACACATTGTGCCTCCAGGTGTCCAAGTGGCTCGTTAACGACAACATAGCAGTCTTTCGCGACGTTAGTCTGTGTAAATGGAAGTCTTTGTAAAAAGCGACTTGTATACAAGCCGCTTTCAACGGAACGTCAGGAAACTGTCTCCCAGACACTGGAGTATCCAAAGCTCCCTGCACGCTTCACAAAATGTCCATAGTAAGCTTTTTTGAGGGGCGCTAACTCTTCCCTTCATATAAGTCGATTTGTCAGCTCTGTAGTAGGTCTAGATGGATCTGGTCTTTCGTTACTATGTACATTTTCTATCAACGATCCACCTAGACTAAATTCTGTGCACAATGGATATATCTACGTGCCTTTCAGCAGCAATACGACAATAAGACCAATCAGTTCAATAGTTTTTTCGAGGTTTTTAATTAATATCTCAGCTGATTAATGTCGTACACAGTCAAAATTGCCTCCCACGAATTTTTGGAATCGAGAATAATGTTTTTAATAATTCGCAATTTTTCACTGTAAAACTTTGAAAACTGTTCCCGCTCGGAAAAATGAAGGCGAAAATTAGCGTTTTCAGATAAGGTTTTAATTACTATCTCTGATTTTAGCTACTTTTTTTCGAATAAAGTGGACGTCATCCTTTTCCAGGACTCAGAAAAGAATTGTAGAAAGTTTGTTGACGATAGCTATAGTAGTGACTTCCTTATTTACTTATATTAATAGTTGTAGATTCTCTCACTCCTTTTGTCTAAGTAAGCGTCTTCTTTTGTCCACGGACAAGTACAGTTCCTTATAAAATTTTACGCAATAGCTTGTAGAAGTAATAATATCAAATCACTATAAAATAATTATGCACTTGAAAATTCAGTATTGAAATATGTTCACTTACAACCTCAAAAAATGTGTTTATACAAAAACATAATATGTAGAAACATTAGTAGCGAGTCAATAGGAATTCGTAATGCATCTGAAAATTCAGTATTAAAAGCTCAGATCCAATGCATTTTAAAAGAGAATACCAAGAACAAACAATATTTCAAAATGCAATATGTAAAACCATTGCATATATAAGATTGCATATATAACTATAACCATTGCATATCTGCATAAGGGCGGGGATGACTTCGTAGATGACAGTACTTAAAAGTCTTGAGAAAAACTGGCACACATATCCATGATATGCATTGGAGAAACTACTTGTTATATAAGGACTATCTGCATAAAGGCAGGAATGACTTCTTGGATGACAGTATTTAAAAGTCTTGAGAAAAACTGGCACATATCCACGATATGCAATGGAGAAACTACTTGTTATATAAAGGACTATCTGCATAAGGGCAAGGATGACTTCTTAACAGTACTTAAAAGTCTTGAGAAAAACTGGCACATATCCACGATATGCATTGGAGAAACTACTTGTTGTTCATCAACACCAAATTCTAGGGCATGAAGTAATCTCAGCTATTTCAAACCAACAAGAGAAAACTTTCGGTTGATAAGAGCTCGTAAAGGTATTAAAATTGTTTTCGTAAGAAATAATAAGTATTACGAACGAAACCTGTGGCGCAAGCTATAGCACCCCTTACACTAAACAAATGCCCAGAACTAAGACTTCTCTATACCTTTAGAGGAGCCTTACCCAGAACCCTTTCCGATTTGAAAATATTGACACAGATTACTCAGAAATGGAAGAGAATTAGCCAAAGTATATACTGTGTTTTATTGTTTACCTCTGCTGTATTTAGAGTAGCTCATCTAGACTGAGAGATCTGTCAATAGAAAAATTATTGCTTGCATTCAGACATTTTAGACCGAAAAGAGATTTGCGTAAATTAGTCTACACAATTAGTTCTAAAATATACAAAAAGAAGGCACTAGATTCATTGATCCAGGTGATAAAGGATAATGAAATTCAAGACTAGTTCTCTAAACATGGATTGAAAATGAAATTTATAATTGAGAAGGCGGTTTGATAGAAAGAAGTTTGGGAATGAATGATTCAGTCTTTCAAACTTCTTTTGAAAAATATCTTAGGCACATTATCTACGACATTTAGGGGACTAGAAAGAGTTATGGCAGAAGCGGAAACTATATTTAATTGAAGATCTTTGACACTTACATACTCCGGTCTAGGAGAACCACAAGCTGCGACTCCTCACACCTTTTTAAAAGGAAGACGATTTCTGTCACTGTCCCAAGACGGCTGTAAATGAACTTGACTAAGGACAGTCTCACATGTGATTCAAACATCAGCAAATATTAACTGAGAGAATTTGGAGAAAATGGCGATAAGATTATCTGATGAACTGCGCATCATTCCAATTTGGCAAACAACGACATCTAACTACTGTACCATAGCAAAAATCTAAGTTTATGTGGAAGATGGGTATTATTACAGAAGTTTATCTACGATCTGACGGTATGGTCAGAGCATGTTCTCTTCGTTTGCCTTATGGGAATATGATGAAAAAATGACCGGTTCAGATATATTTTCTCAAAACCGCAAGAGAACTGTAGATTCTTAACTCTAACGTTAGGGCAGATTTTCGAAAAACAAAAAGACTTCGCACGATTCTGAGTGCATTTAGAGTATTTCGTGCTTAACATTTAGATGTTGTAGATAGCAGCAATATCCGTTAAATAACGTCATTACTCCATGTAAATGAATGCTTAAAAGTGTTAATGTTATATTGTGCAAAATTCGGTGTTCGTAGGTGAATTAGTATTCTTTAAAATTATAGATTACTTGAGGAAGAAAATTCAGCCGGATGACCTAATGCATAGAACTCTAGAAAAGGTAGGCGGGTTTATTTGCTTTTATCTTAGACATAGTCTGAAATACCAGAAGAGCAATCTTAGGCAACAATAGTAAAACAGTTTGAGCACGTAATCGAGCATGTGTACTAGTTGCACACGATATTCGACAAACGCGGCTGCAGTCTGTACTTAACAGAGTTTCTGAAAAATAAGGCAGAGACTTTCGCGTTCTAAACTTCAGTGCTGGAGATAAAAGTTTCGTAGATACAAAATTTAACCTATTATAGGATAGCCGAGCATCAAATAGTAAACATTTATTTAAACGTCAATAGGTTTTTAACAAATTAAATAGGAAAAGTTTTATATCTTTGAGCACAAAATTTTTGGAGACATTCAAGAACAAATTTATTGACTTAAATCACTTTATAATTCTGTAGTGTTTTTATTATTTTAATTAACCAATTATCATGAGTATTATTATGAGTTTACTGTCATGAAGTTTTTAGATTGTAAGATAGATAGTACTCTGCCTGTCGAGTCCACGTTACTAAGTTGCTGCTAACTCAGATAAGAATTGTAATCATCGGCCTTTCATTATTATTATGCTTGCCGATGTTTGAACATCTAAGCCAGTTAGATGTGTGATCCATCTTCGCGTTAAACTGATTTTCGTAGCCTTCAGCTACTAGTCTGCTTAAATTTAAATTTTTACATTTTGACTGTTACTTTTAATTATCTCGCCATAAGTGCTGGCTGAGCTTGTAAGCACCAGGTGTGCATTCAGCTCTTTCTTAGTTTTAAATAAAGAATGTTTTATACTCTTCTCAAGACTCAGTTGTTATTTTCGATTCAGCGATCATTTACTTAACATCCACCAAGAGTTTGGACAGGAATTGATGATTGCGAAACAAAACAAACTTTATTATGCTTATTACTGATTGAAACTGTATGTTATACACAAAACTCAGCAATAACAAAATACAAGTTTGTTCTTGTTGGCGATTATTGGTTTCAAAGAACATAAAACAGAGGCTAATATTAAGTTTTTACCTTGTCCCGTAAAACATTAATCAAAAATATCCCCGTAAGTTTTGTATTTAAATACATGGACTCTTTCAGTTTAGTTCGTGGAAGCATAGTGAAAATTTTACTGACTAGAAGCTGTAATTTATGGGGACAGAAAAAGGAATAATGTTTGTGATTATAAATGTTCCTCTTTCTAGCATTAAAACTGTTTTCACAAACTCGTTGCAACTTCGTGTATTCTTACCTATCATGAAATGTACACAACGTTGAAAACTGTGTGGTGAATTATCACCAAGTCTTTTAAAGTACTACAAAGTCAGGAGGATGGTGTGTAGAACCTTTCATTAACTCAAATAAAGTTTAACAGTCGGCACCAACCAATTCGTACTTACAGAAGCCAACACTTTTGGCTTAAATCAAAAGGTGGTGAATAACTTAAAATTGATGAAGTTTAAGTAGAGCCTAACGACTTCACAATTAAACTATTGCGCAAGTTGGCTCTGACTTGAAGTCGGTGGAAATAAGTCTAGTGGCAAGAATAACTCAAAGCCGCTGAAATCTAAAAGCTAGAGAATCAAAGTTAGTAACGTGGCCTTCAAACAGGTAAAACACGCTATATTTTCACCCTTTAAAAATCCTCCTTTAAATATTGCCTTCTTTCTACCTAGTTTGAATGTTGCGCATACTGAAGATTTGCATTCCGGCAGGGAAACGAAGTGAGGTTTAATAGGAAAGGTACTTTATCGTAAAATAACTGATTAGAAAATTAAATGATACTCTTATCAGAGTTTCTTAAACTTTTCTCAGTCGCTACCCCTTTTTATCACTGAAAGATTTTCGCGACCCCCCAAGACCCCATAATATTTACAAAAATTTTGAGGGACCCCATATGTATTGCGCAAATCCGCCACACGCGTGAGTGAAACTGTCATTTTTTTCACTTGTACTGTAATATACTATTGCATTTTTAGGTCGTTAACTTTAATTTCTAATTTTAAGGCATAAAACAATGTGAAAATTTTAAATAAGTAACAAACGAAATAACAGCGTCAATTGCAAAACAAGGAAAATGAACGTTTATATTATAAAACGAATGCGTCGAAACGTTTTCGGGTTTTTTTTTTTTTTTTTTTTTTTTTTTTTTTTTTTTTTTCTCTTTATTGCTAAACTTTATCTATTTTCAGATACACTGTGTAAAAATATTTGGTAATTGTAAAATTTTTATTATAAGTTAAAGAAATATGAAATTTGCTAAAATTTTTGGCGACCCCCTGCTGAAGGTCCCGCGACTTCCTTGGGGACCAATATTTGAGGAAATAAAACCTGCAGCCACTATTCAGACCACCTTCTACAGAGTTTTTTCGCACATATTTTAGACGATTTTCATTGTAATTACAGAAATATTTTACCTAAAATTTTTATGTTATAAATGTAGTTTGAAAATCCTTATTTTTCGCTATCTTTACAGACCGTAATTTCCAAGACAATAAAGTAACGGAAGAGAAATTTTATCCCATTGCTTTCGAACAGCTGTGTAAGGAGGTTGTAGGTCGACGTTTGGACAATCGGCTTTTAAAAGTCGAAAAGGGCAAAAATTCATGGTTGAAAGGTCAAGAGATTTAATAGGAATATGAAAGAAGAGTATGGCCTTGATACCCGTTTTTTGTTTCATTTTTTGCAGGAAATTAACAGTAGAATTTGATATGTTGCTGCTTGCTTTGTCTTGATGCAATTCTACTGATAGATCACACTGTGTGCAAAGAGAAGGTATTTTAAATTTGAAAATTGGATATAAAATATCTTTTTGACAATATGTAGACCTTGGCATTTTTGTTCACTATCTTTGTTTTTAATTTGCCATTACATGAAAAACCAACAACAATCATAAATTCCTTAGAAAATCTTTAGATTCCTTGTACCATGTTTTAAGATTTTTTTCTCCTCTTTGATGATAATAAATGGATCTCTTTTTATTGCAGTCATTTATGTACACCCAAGATTCGTCTATTGTGACAACATTTTTTCATTTTTGTCCGAATAAATGTTTTTCATAAAGAATTTTACAGTGTGTTCTGCTTTCGGCGATATGTCGTGGAGAAAGGAGATGCACTATATGATTTTTTACCCTTTTAGGATTCAAATCAGCATTAATCACTTTGTTTATATTTAGCACTGTTCTTTTTAATGATTTTGCAACTGTCCTTTGAATTGGCGGATTTTCTTTTAACATTAAAGATCTTACATTTGCAACATTCGAAACATTCTGTTTTTTCCTTGGATAGGTATTCGGAACAATGTTTCCACAAATTTTGACTTTTTCCCCTTTGCAGTTGACAACATTACCTATCCGTAGCTTTAGATATTGAAAATCCACGGCTTTCACGACGTTTACAATACCTAGATACGAATAATTATTTTCTTCAGAAAGAAAACAAACATAGCCTTCCATCCACTGCTTCTTTAAAAGCGACATTTTGCAGGAAAACAAAACTGTCGAGTAGCAGATGATGATTTTGTAGTTTAAAAAATAGAGTTGCAGTTAAAAAAAATTCGAAGCGGAAGATTTATTTTTTACAGTAAAGAAAAATCGTCTAAAAAATGTCCGAATATTCTCTGTACATGAACATTTTTATGAATCGTCTGCGATATAGAAATTTATAGACTTGAACATAGACATTTTATTTCCACGAAGTTGATAAAAATTAGACTATTGCGATGTCAGTAAAAGTAAAGCAATATTACTCCGATTCAACATACAGAATAAATTTATTTTGGGGTATGATATTTTATGTATCACTTGAATGAATCATTTGAATAAATGACAGTTTTGCTCCAGAAGGTCAGACTTGATGGATAGTCCTGTATTTCAAATTCTTTCTTTTAGAAATACTTAGAATCTAAGAAAGTCAGAAAGAAAGTTACCTATTTTTGAGAAGCTTCATTTAGACAATACAAATATTAATGTAATATAATAATAAATCATAATTTTCGATATTACACAAAATAACACTGAGCTATAAATTTTAAAACACTTACTTTTATTTTTGCTTTGTATCAAAATTAAAGTATTCTAAAACCTATATTTTGCTACATCTGACGAAGGTTAATTTTAAATATTCACTGTGTGCAGTCATAAAAGAAAATTAGTTAATTAATAATTCACTAATGAATGGATCGTGAGCATTATGAGTGAAAATGATGTGTTTTAGATTCGTATTGCGTGTTACGCTACAGAAGGTCGTAAATGTGAGCTGCTAGTTGTTTTCCGAGAAGTCAAAAGTCTCACCTGATTTGCTGATGGAAATTCACGAACGCTGACCAATCAGAAAGCGGGCCGATGCCTTGCGTAGTTACGAAATCACTGAGAATCTTTAAATGAGGAGAATCTTAAAGTTCAGATGAGATTATAATGTTTTAAAAAACAGTTTTTTTTTTTTTTTGAACCTAAAAATAGCTGTATTCTTTCAGAAATCTGGAAGTTAAAATGAACAGGTTGCGTTTACTGAGTGCGTTTCTTCATATCTGTACAGTTCTACTTGTGAAAGGTGAGTAGCATATTTCCCTCTTTTTTACATTGTATTTCCCGTTATGCTAAAAGTAAATTAATAAGCACATTCATCAACTCTTACCATCTTATCATTTCTTACCTTAAAAATTTTAGGTTGATGATTTACTTTTAAAATAAATTTGCATGTAGTTAATACGTAAACTCATTGATTTGAAATCTAGTGCTAGTAAATATTTTGTTACTTTCTTAAATTAGAAAGCTTAAAATTCACAAGAACATTCTGTTACTTGCATAATGCAACAAAATATTGCGTCTCACTATGCACTATTTCACAGATCTCAAACCTTCTTTACAATACATTTTAATTCAAGGAAAATATTTCATTCAAATGTTAATAATAGCAACAGATTTAAGTTAATTATAGCAAATATTGAAATTTTATTATTTTATTTAATACATATTTCACACTTTCTTGAAGTAGAAAACATTCATCAATTTAAACTGTATTTCTCTGTTTAAAGAATAACGGGCTTTTAAGGCGATAATTAATAGCTATACTTGTTTATTATTTTAAAGTCGGTTGACACTTTAATTTCTTCAAACTGTGGTGAATTTAAATTTTGTCAAATTTCCGTTTTCATTCATTTCCGTTTTCATTTGACTTCATATTTCTCAGCAGTATACAATGTAAAATTTTTCCTTTTCTTGCTGAGCTGAGTTTCGTTTAAAATTTTGCTATTTTCTATAATTTCTGCTCCATTATCAGATGGAGCATTTAACTTTTGTGACAGACAAAATTACAAGTAGATTTTATGGAGTATGCCATTTAGAAATATACACCTCCTCTGTATCTGTGCAAATGTATCCTTCCACCAATGAATTATTTGTTTGATTAATTTGTATTACATCCTAAAATTCAATCTCTATGAGTTTACGTAATTCTTTTTGAGATTTTGATTAATTGTTTTTAAATTCTACGATTCCCATGCCAAGAAATTTGAAACAAACCATAAGTGTATTAGATACTTCCATTTATAACAAATAAAAAATAATAATAATAATAATAATATATATATGTAAGAATATCTAAAAGATTAAATTAACAGGGTAATTTAATTTCCTTTCTCAATTATAAAAATAGTAACCCCTTTCTGCAATGCATCATTTGGAGAAAAATCTATGTCATATACTCTTACATAGTTCTGATGGTGTAAACTACCATCAGGATGTTCTTGTTTTAAAACAACACCAACAGCTTCTTTGGACGCATCAACAAATACATGACAGGGATATTTAGAATTAAACAAAGTTAAAAATAGGTCTAGAAATCAATGCATCTTTTAATTTTTGAAAAGCTTTTTGACATTCATCAGTCCAATTATAAGGAGTATCTTTCTTAAGTAAATTTGTTAATGGGGTTCTAATTTTAGCATAATTTTGAATAAATTTATGATAAACATTGATACTTCCTAAAAATCTTTGTAATTCTTTGATATTTTTAGGGGGTTGCAGCTTCGACGTTAAACGAGCCCAAAGAATTACAGGTGACAGGTGACGGAGGACGGGGACGCCTGAAGTTTAACAGAGGTTAACAGGCATATGTCCCGCGTCCTCCCCTGGAGTTTATTTAATAGTTATAAGTGTGGATGCATGGCCATACAGGGGCAACTGTTTAACATCTGGCATTTGAAGTACATTTGAATTAACATACAGGCACGGTAAAAAAAAAAAAAAAAAAAAAACTTAATAGTTTATAACAAAAGAAGAAAATTAAACACCTAAAAATGGTGTTCAATTTTCTTCTGCTCCCTATGCAGTCAGAGATTAGATGGTAGAGCATTAGAGTGCATATGTCAGTGCAAGTAATGCATGTAAGCCTCATTACTCTGGTTGACAGAGGTCCTGGCCATATGCTGCAATGGTGGTTATTATTTTGCAGATTTTATTTATGGCCGCTCTGTTTTTGGCTAGGAACTTGTGAAATGCTGAGATATTGGCTGGTATCGGGAAGTGGAACTGTTCCGTGAGTGGGCACTGAAAGATATAATGGTCCGGTGACCCGTCATGCCCGCAAACACAGCGATCCGTGGTTGAGATGGTGCGGCGGTAGAAGTAATCCGGAAAGGGACCATGACCAGTAATGAAGTTGGTAAGGGGAGCAATTGCCATAAGGCGCTCCGTGATTACTTTTGGCAAGAAGCTATGCGCTCTCCTTCCCGTGTCGCCCTGATCCCATTCTCTTTGCCACCACTGGATAGCGGCATTTCGCAGTTGACTTTTGAGGAAAGATGGTGGTGCTGATACTGATATCGGTCTGGCATTTTGGTTCGAAGCAGCCTCTTTAGCGAGTTCATCCACTGTCTCATTACCCATGTTACCTGCATGGGCTTTAATCCATACTAGGTCAACATGTGCGTGCCGATTATCTTTTAGGATATGCTGCAGTCGTATGATCAGCGGGGAGGCGTGACTATGTTTGTCAAGAGCAAGCAGTGTCGACATACTGTCTGTATAAAGCTGCACATGTGTGATGTTGTTGAGCGCCACGTATTCAATGGCAGCTGTTATGGCAACTACTTCTGCTTGAAAAATGCTATTATTTGGATTGAGGTACCCTTTCCAATGGTGTGCAGCATGGCCTTGCCTGTAGTATATAAAGGCACTACCTACACCCTCAGCAGTTTTCGAGCCATCTGTGTAGAACGCGTGCATATTAGGGTTTCTTTCTGGTTGACTTCGTGACGGTTTGAGGATAGTGTGAATGCCAAGTCCCTTGTGTGCTGGGTGCGTGTGGAGAGGAGTACATGGAAGTTCGTAATTTTCAGGGCTATGTAAGGTGCCTGCAAAGGTTGCGTCTTTCTGTAGATGTATTATTTTAGTATATGTGGCCTCTAGCTCCGCTTGGATATGAAGTGGTATGATGCCTGCCAAGGTGAGTACTGCATAAGTTGCAGTGGTGCGGTAGGCTCTGCATAAGCCTATGGCGAATGGGCGCTGTAGTGATAGGAGTTGCTTAACCTTGCGTGCGGTCATGGGTTGTGCCCATATAGCTGCCGCATAGAGTGCCACCTTCTCAGCTACAGTTTTATAAAGTACCTTTTGAATGTGGGGATTCCGTCCTTAGTTCCGGCCTTGGAATTGTCGTGATCTCCTGGCAATTGCAGATGTTTAAATCTTTTGTGCCTGGATATGCGGAAGCCAAGTCAGACCTGGGTCCCATATTACCCCAAGGTATCTTAAAGTTTTACGACCTTAATATTCCGGCCTTGTAGTTTGATATATGGGCTACGTGTTGGATTTGTACCCTTTCTTGGAAAGATGATAGCAGTGGACTTTGTGGTGGATATTTTGAGTTTTAGCTCTTCGCAGAGGTTGGCAAAGATAGTGCATGACTCACTGCCATGGGCTTCAAGCTCAGCTCGTGTGCGGCCTCTGACCAGTAATGCCGCGTCGTCCGCGTATGCAACTAACACAGTATGTTGTGGCCACCTTGCCTCTAAGACTTTATTAAAGGTGAGGTTCCATAGCAGAGGCCCTGCACAAGACCCCTGTGGACATCCTCTCACTTGTGTTATTGAAACAGTACTACTGTCGTTAGAGATCATCAGTTGCCGGTCTGCCAGATAGTTGTCCAGAACTTGATAGATATTTCTTGGGCATCTTGCCTCTCTGAGGGCCTGCCTGATGGCAGGCCACCAGAGGGTATCGAACGCACTTTGCAAATCTATCGATATAAAAGCCGTCTGGTAGCCCTGCGATTTGTTCTGAATTATGACTTCATGGATTCGCTGCAGGGCATGAGTGGTAGAACTGCCTTGTTTGAAGCCAAATTGTCTTGGGCTAATGCTTTGGTATTGATGTAGATGAAATTTTAGCCTGTTGACGATGAGCTTCTCGTAGATCTTTCCCATCACCGACAGAAGGCAAATTGGCCTAAAGGAACTCGATACTAGGGGGTCTTTATCCTTTTTTAAAAATAATACCACATTGCCTTTTTTGAAAGCTGTGGGGAATATTTTATAATGCAGAAGCTGGTTGTAGTATTTATGGAAGTAGGATGGTCGTGCCTGATATGCAACTTTGATAATTGCGTAATCGAGTCCGTCTGGACCCGGGGCCTTTTTTAGTGGCAGACACCGGAAGATATTACGTATATCCTGTGCAGAAAACTGTATATCGTTCAGTGTGCATGGCGAGCTTGTATCTTCTCTAATTTGCCTCTGTTCTGAAGTATCTGCTTGTGTATCATCTGTGGGAAAGATAGCATTTAAAAGTTCCTTGGCGGTGGAGGCCGCTACGTCCATAGTATGTGGTGCTGTTGGTTGAACTGGTACTTGCGCTGGTTGGAAGATCTTCTGCGTTGCCAGTTTGTGTAAAATTCCATATGGATTACTGTTACTGGTGCAGAAAGATCTCCAGCTGTTAATTTTAGCTTCAAGAATTGCTTTCTTGTAGGCGGCCCTTTCTTGCCGAAAGGCCGTAAGGATGTTGGAAGCTACAATTTCGTTGATAGCAGATCTAAGGCGGCGGCGCAGAGCTCTGCACCTCTGTTTCATCTCTCTCAGTCTTCCCGTCCACCAGGATATGCCTTGGAGTTTTTTGGCGGTCCTTGTAGGAAGGATCTGCTGACATATTTGTCTGAGTAATGACAGAATGTGGTCTGTGTAATCATCCAGTTCTTGGGGGTTGGTAAGCTCTTCTAGTATGTCTTCTTCTCTGATGAGCAGCTCCTGAAAGGCATTCTTCAGTCGTCGTATCTTTTCGCCCGGTAGTTTGAATCTCTGGAGGATATTAATGCTGGCTTCAAGTGTTAGTGTGAAGTGGATGTATCGATGATCTGAGTTACTCTCATCATCTAGAACATCCCATGAGCTAAAGTTGTTGGCAAAATTAGAAGTTGAGAGTGTAAGATCAGGCCATCCTTTATGATAGGTATTGTCATAGGTTGGTTGTGCCCCTTGACTATTATGTAAATGTAGATCGTGACAGGCCATAAAGTCTTCCATGTCTCGCCCTTTAGGCGTTGTGTCTTGGTAGCCCCATATAATATTATGTGCATTGAAATCTCCTCCAACGACGTGAGGTACTGTTGGGCATTTCTGTTTCACTCGTATAAAGTTGCAAGTCACATCCGTAAGACCTTCCGTGAGCGGGGAGTAGACGGAGGTTAGGAGGAATTGCTGCTCTTCAAAGATGACTAGAATAGTAACGAAGTCTCTTTCTGTGGTTACTACGTATGGAGACCAGGAGGGGTTGCAGCAGACAATGGCTGCCCGTGGTGCTTGCTCTGCATTGGCTTTCTTCTGAAAAATTTTCCATGCCAGTGGTAGGCTTGCCACTTGGCCCTCGCGACAATAAAGTTCTTGAATTATCAAGAAATCTAAGTTATATTGAATAGCATGCTGGACTACCTGCGTGGTCGCGGCTACCGCCCGTTGTAAGTTAATTTGTGTGCACTTTATCTGTGCTTGATTAGAATTAGCTTCCGCACTTGAAGTTTCTTGGGTTGGCCCGCGTATCGCTTGTTCTGTTGTTGTGCTGTTCGGCTCTTGTTCATTATTCATAGAGAGTGCTCCTTCTGACGCGTTCGATGTATCGTCCATACGTTGGTCAGTTGGTATCATAGGTCGGATGGTTGCATGGCATTGTGCTGCGCGTTTTATAGTTGGCGTCTGAACAGTTGATGCATGTTGGCCTGCTGGCGTGACAGTCCTTAACACTGTGACTTCCAGAGCAGAAGGCACAGTAGATTCTATTGGTGCATGTTTGCTGCAGATGGCCAAACTCCTGGCATCGGAAACATCTTTTTGTGTCGAAGTTCTCAGCAATCCTATGTCCTCTCCACCCAATGAAGAGCTTGGATGACTGGAGGAGGCTTCTAAATGCCGCTAGTTGACATTCAAGTATCCATTTGACGGTGTTTCCTCTGTCCTTGAGTCGGTACATGACTTTGGCTGTTGTTTTGGTGAGGTGGAGTTCTGAGGCGAGTGCATTTTCTATCTCTTCTGGCTGGACGTCAGGAGATACGTTGTGGATAGCCACTCGTGGTAGTCTAGTCAGTGGTTGCTTGATCTTGACTATTACTTGTCCCTGCGTGCTTTGTAAAGTAGTAGTGAGCTTGGTCGCGTCCTCTTTGGAAACACAGTCTACAGCTAGTCATCCTTTCTGTAGATTTCTAATGGAGGAGATTTTAACTCCAAGCTTCTGAATAGGGAAATTTTCGTTAAGGACAGCTTTTAGGTCCTTATTACCCTGTGCAGTACCCTCAGAGGGATAAATTAAAACCGTATGTTTTGGCTTCGGTCTGGTTGCTTGTGCGTATGTTTTGACTCTGACGACGGTATCGCTAAGCGCTAATGAATCGTTGGGAGCTGTGCCGTGCAATGAACCGCAACAGACTATGGAGGGAGTGTTCGTACAGGCGTCTGCTGCTTCTGGTTTCGGTATGTAATTTGGACCTTCGAGTGCCAAAGTGTGCACTTCGTCTATCAAATCCAGGAGAGATACCTTTACGTCTGAAGGAAAAAGGTATCTGCCTCGTCTTTGTATGGAGGCTGTTTTTCTAAGACTTTCGCAGAGCTTATTGATTTTTGTGTGATAGTCTAATTCTGAGCCAGCAAGAGTTGCCGGATCAGAGTCGCGGTTAGAATTGTCATACTCAGCCACTGAGGTTGATGGCCGTGTCATAGTAGCAATCACTTGCACTATACAATGCGAGAAACAATTGTGGACTTGAGATGGCGCACTGAATTTGATGCAAAGAGTAAAATCACATAGAGACACACAGAAGTCGCTTCACAGGTATCACTGTTACACTTAAAGATCACTTATACACTTCACTGTAGTAAAAATTTCACTGTGACACTTACTCTGCTCGTAAATTCACTCACTGAACGTAAATGCACTTTTGCTAATCAACACTAATCACTAATGCACTTTTTGTGCACTAATTACTTGCACACGTATCACTGTAAGCACTTAATAATCACTTATTCACTTTCACTGTAGTGAAATTTCACTGTGACACTAACTCTAATCAGCACTAATCACTAATGCACTTTTTGGGCACTAATTACTTGCACACGTATCACTGTAAGCACTTAATAATCACTTATTCACTTTCACTGTAGTAAAATTTCACTGTGACGCTGACTCTAATCAGCACTAGTCACTAATGCACTTTTTGTGTACTAATTACTTGCACACTTATCACTGTAAGCACTTAATAATCACTTATTCACTTTCACTGTAGTAAAATTTCACTGTGACACTAACTCTAATCAGCACTAATCACTAATGCACTTTTTGTGCACTAATTGCTTGCACACGTATCACTGTAAGCACTTAATAATCACTTATTCACTTTCATTGCAGTAAAATTTCACTGTGACACTAACTCTGCTCGTAATTCACACACACTTGCACTTTAAGTAACGCTAGTGCTCTTATTCGAAGAAATATGTAATGATCAACAAATTAATTAATGCTAATTAATAAAATAGAATAATCAAAAGGTGACCAGAATGCTGTAATAGTACTATTATACATTCACGGAATAAATAATATGCATAGGGATACACACAAATAATATAGTATTACTATTTATGTTTAATTACTGCCTAATTAAAACACGTTGGTAAGCCAAAGAATTACAACAGCATAGTGTTTTTGCAATAAGAATTCAGTTTAATTAATTTATAACAAATTTCTACACCGTGATAATAAACAACAAATGCAGCGCCAAACTTTCCTTCAATACCTGATCCGTCAGTATATATATCATACATTTCACCTACAGGTAAATTTCTATCATAATAACATATAATGTTTTCAGGGGTGTATAAGAAGATTATTAATTTTTTCATATGAAATTTTGGTAACCAAATCTTTACCATATAAGCCAAATTCCATGTTGCCAGATCTTAATAAAAATCTATCGTAGTATACCTTGTAAAGTTTAGAAGGAGGCGGACTGCCGGCCAGAACGCAAAGCACTTCGGTGGAGACCGTCCTGAAGCATCGCGTCAGGGCCAAACACTAGCTCCTGTGTATTGCGTCAAACTTCATTCTCAGTCGGCATAACTACCCTCTTCTAGAACCCCATGAACCTATGCCGTACATTGCAATTGGCAGGATAACATTCTTATAAATCTCATAAATTACTTTATGTTTAAAATTCAAAGTCAGAGCTATAAAGGAGTGTTTATAAAATAATAAGATGTCGTTGGTATTTCTATTTACATACTACTTGAAATGTTCAGCAAAAGTAAGCTTAGAGTCTAAAACAACTCCCAAGTACCACAGAGAATCAACAAATCTAATAAGCTCACCATTAAATCTGAGTTGAGGGGGTCTACATTTCCTCCCACCTTTAGGATAGAAAAAGGCATTCGTTTTTTCCAGACAGAAGTTAAGTCCTTCTTCAATTCTCCATTCATCAAGTATTAGACTAATGCAATTAAACAGCTTCTCTAACTTTTCTAAAGAATCGTATCGTCTTTCATTAGAATAAGAACATCATCCGTATAGGCAATTATATCAACGTTATCAGGAAATTCTGTTTTTAGCAATTTATTTATTATTAGGTTCCAGAACAGGGGGTGCACTACAGGAGCCCTGTGGGAATAGGAAGTGGCCTAGGTATCTGAGCAGAGAGATGCTTTTGTGGAAGACCTTTATAAAGAAACCTGGTTCGTATTCCTATTCACATTACTTCCAGAGAAATTCACGAAACCTTCCCTGCAGTCCGCCCGCAGCTCGCTTGGGATTTCAATTCAAGTCAATGTATTAGAGTTTAGTTGCTTAACAGCTAGGCCGCTGAGACATGCTGAAAAGTTTGAATTCTTTTATGATGAAATTTACTAAGAGGGGTGATAATATTGAAATGATAGTTACAATTACGTTATTAGACATTGACATCCTTCATGAATAATATGTAAAATGCGCCAAGATAAATTTTTCAATTTCTGCATAAATTACAAAATTTAATATCTAGGCGTAATTCGAGTCGTAGAAACGAAATATGGAAAAAAATGGTATGTTGTTTCTGAAAAAGTCCGATTTTGTATCAAAATACCTATGTTATAATAACGCTATATGCAAATCTAATATACATCCAAAGTCGTGGTTTCGAGACATGGAAAATGCAAGTTAAATTTCGGCAATCGGTCCAGTAGAACAAGAGAAATAGAACTGCTCCCACATTTTGTGCAAGTGTACAAATTAAATGTTTATTCATATATATCTATATAAGGTAAGATTCAGATTCTTGAATATAGCTTTCAAATTCTGCTTTTAAGGTGTATGCATCACACCTGTTCATCTTTAAAGTAGATGTCAGGTACCCTTCCTTGAAGTTGTCGTATTAAACTAAAAAGCAAGGAATTACCTATCATCATCATAAGGGCACAGCCCCCATCCATCCTCCTATTAGGATCGGGGCATCCCCCCAATCCTATATAAGAATCACCTATACAGGATCGATTCCCCCATACGACAGACGTAACGTAAATCCGACCTGGCACAGAATCGACATCGGCATATGACTGATGCTAGTTACTGGTATACATTAGAAAAGATATAAAGAAATTTTGATGATGATGTAATAATGAGTAAGATAATTAATGCACAATTATCAGCTTCACAGAATTGCCACAGGCATCGATGCTGCATGGGTCCACACCGGAAAAGCATCAACACAAAGTAGGAACGACAAACCGTACAATGGACATAATGTAGCCAAGGTTAATTATTTGAATATGGGAAGTTATTTGATTAATGCTTCTTGGAGAACTATGCAGAAAACCATGACTTCGAAAACAAACAATGCAGCCAGCATGTTCGTCTAGGTTGGAATCCGGGTCAAAGGACAAGTATTCAGTGGTCTTAACAATTCGGTTGCTGGTAGGGCCCATGTAGTCAAAGATTATAATTAAAGCACATAAGTCAAGAGGGAAGGAATTTAATTTGATTATTATTAACATGAAAAAGATCCAATCGGCACAGGACCAATAGTTGCACAGATTCGAAACCAGTTTTTGAACTGCCTAGTGGACCCCCAACAAACAGAGATGCAGTTGGTTCTCTGATGCAACTACTTACCTAAACGTACCAGTTGCTTACCGCTTCTTGCTTACCAAAGTCAGAAGATTAAATTTTCAAACATATAGAACCGTGTATTTCATTGAATAAATCTCGGATTTGAACGTAGATAAATGTATCTGTATAATATCGCATTGTTGTGTTCTGCATAGGTTCGTGGATGTGAAGTGGTTGATGACAATACTTGATGAAGAATGAAAACACAATTTATTTTTAGCTAGCATTACTCAGGACAGCTCCAAAATCACGTTTACAATCGTCGAAAAACTACGGCAAACACGCTGAATTTATCAGCAACACAGCCCTCGGGCTATCAGGCTATAACGGTGAAGACGGCTTCACGGCAAAACACCAGAGGTCAGCTCCCGACTGTCGTTCTCGGAACTCATCGTACTCTCGAGACTCTCCAGGCAGATGCACTCGCGATGCACTCGGTAATAGCCTCAACGATGCAGCAACTCGACAGTAGACTGACGATAAAATTCAATAGACTCGGGATCGGCTAAGAGACTCTGACGAAACACACACTATTACGCCTACCAGCAGGGTTTATATAGCTTTCATCTTGCGATCGAGAACATTCTGGACCAAACCGGTAAGAATTCGTTCCGGAAGGTTCTCCATCCGTCTGTGGCATATCGGCAATTTTGTCGCCAAATGAGCGATTTCGCACCAAATCTGGCAACCCTAAACCTGCCTTTCGGGTAAGCTATCTTACCGCATGGTGGACATTTCGTAACATTATTTAATGGAATTAAATCATTCTTCTTTATGATGAAATTTATAGCATGTAAATATTGTATTAATATTCAAGCAGAAATTTAATAACGATGCAGTTAAAATTTTTTATCTCGGAAAATTGGATCTTATATTTTATGGAAAATTACATGTAAGTTTTCTATTAAAGTGCACAGGCCTGTAGTCTGACCAATGGCCTAAAGCGAAGAAACATTAGTATTTTTTAATGGAATTGGTATTCCCCCCCCTTGGGAAACAGTTTCAGAGTTATTTGCGTAGTCTTCTCTAAGCGTGACGTGAATACTACCCAGTTTAGCTTACAATGTCCTTCAAAAATGCACCTCATCCAAATTAATAACCTCCGCATGCTTTACTATAAGCCAAAACGTAATCAATTTACCGTTAAGTGAAGTTCTGAAAAGGCTAACCAAATATTAAAAGAAAATTCTCGAGCAATACCGAATGTTTAAAGAGAAAAAAGATTTCTTTTATGTTTACAAGCATTACCTAAACCAGAGATACTCACGAATGAATACTAAAAGATAATGCTTTGAAATATTTATGGCTCTCGTAATAAACAGCGAAATAACGTAACATGAAATAATATCTCACTTCGTGAATCTCCTTTTATTTTCTGAAAAAACACGCAAAGTTCACTTCGGCTCCTGTTTTCCATAGTTTACTCATTTTGTTTCTTAGCAACAGAATAATCCCAAATGTATTGTGATACATTATACAGATGATTAGGAAAACTTATTTCTCTAGCAAATAATGTATAGTACCTAACTTATTTGTATGACAAACGTGAACAGTAACTGAAATTTTGCTGAAAACAAGAAACAAATATGCAGCAACAGCAAATTTTTCTAAGTACAAGATAAAACTGCCGAACAAAACGCGAAAAAATACCATCTGGAACAAATTTCCGATGCTATGGAATATGCAATTTGAAATGAAAAATTGTATTTTCAAAATATTAAGCATGTGCTGTAGAGTCATTAGGATTTTTTGACGCTGAAGTAGTGAAAATTGAGCAATGCTCTCTCCGGGACTCAAATCTGGACCTCTCTAATACGCGCCGAGTATGCTACCATTACACCAAGAAGGCATGGAGAAAATATCTTATATACCCCCCCTTTAAAAGCGCTACTGGAGATTAGGGACCCCAGTCGCAAAATCCTGGTGATGAAAAAATCATCATACACCCCCTTTTAGTTCGGGCGCCACTGTAGAGTTATTAGGAATTTTTGATGCTAGAGAAGTGAAAAATGAGCAATGCCCTCGCCGGAACTCGCATCGAGTGTGTTACCGTTACACCATGAAGTCATGCAGAAAGGAGGGATAAAATACCTTATATTGCGAACAAAGATGTGTATACAACTGAGTGAATATTTGGTTTCATAAATTATGGAAAATTCAGAAAATCATGCACACAGAAAACTACAAGAAAGTTGACAAAATCTCAATATTAGAAGAACCGATGCGAAAACTTTTTTTTTTCCAGAAATGTATGAACGGAAAAATTCAGTACAGAGTACGGTTACTCCTTAGAGCAGTATTCCTCAAAGGATGTGTCGCAAAACTTTCGAGACTTTCGGATACACTGTTGGTAAAAAATACCAAAATAATTTGAGGCGATATTAATTTAGAAATTGGACAAGCGAAAAATATTCAAGAACATGAGCATGCTCTTTTACAAAGAATTGTTGGCTTATAATAAAATAATTTGAATTATTAATAAAATTTCGTTAGATTTGTAAATTGAAGATAAACTTACACTCATTTCTTATTCAGTTGAGAGAAGGCTACCTAGTTTAATGTCTTTTATGTTCACTAATACTACTAAAACAAACCACACATAGTAGCATATACCTGGCACAGATGTTGAAATGTATAACAAAATATTCCTTTCTATTTACTCTGTAGAGAATCTGCATTTTGCTAAATGTAACTTGTGGCAAATCATCAATAAGACTGTAACTGACTTATGTCTAACTATGAAGCAGAAGCATAAGAAGGGTGTAAAAGACCCTTTTATTTAGAACTAAATAAATTGAACAGGCGGCACACTTGGTGCTTGCTTGTTTTAATATAAGTATTTTGACACAAAATCGGAATTTTTCTGTCTTAGGGGTTTCCCCCCCCTTAACTAAATGAGACGTAATAAATATTTTATTACTTCGAATTTATGCTTTACATGTATATATAAGAATTAGAACCTGTTTTTATAAAATTCTCCCAACCACAAAGCTAAAACTGTTTTAAACAATGTTCTGCCTTACTCTAAAACACTTTGAGACTGAAATTGCATGCGCAAAATGAAAGTTTAAGGAAATAAAGCCAAACAATCACTACTTCCGAATGTACACAGCATCTACATTTATAATAAAAAAATGTTTAATTGTTGAAATTTAGCTACAAACGTATCCAGGAAGGCATACAGCAGAATATTTGCTAAAGAATAATTGCTTTTTTGTCCGTTACAGATAAAAGTTCTAAAAATTATGGGGTTACTCATATCGAAGTGTTACTGAATCCTTAACTAAAGCATAGCTAATTAAAAATTTATATAAATATTTCTGCGTTATTAAACTAATTAAAAACATTAGTTGTTATTTACTTCCAGAAATTTAGCCTTTTTTAACGTAACATTATTATTTTCAGGTGATTGCCCAACGGAATTTCCTATTAAAGTTGATACTAAGTGCTACCGTTTCCAAACAGACTTGATGCGTAATGATGACGCAAAAGATGTTTGTAAGTAGTTAGGTGGAAAAATGTCAGCGCTTCAAACAAATGAAGCCCCCAGTGCAGTAGTGGATAAAGTCATGAGTTACATAGTCGATAAATTATCTTCCGGTTATTTCTGGATTGGATTTAAAACGGAAGATACTTCACCATCGAAACCTCTTGAAGAAAGGGAGTAAGTGTGATTCAAAATCGTGTACATTTTTCTCTACAATATGTATTAGATTTTAAATCTCTTATTTTATAGAAATCTGGACGACTTGTAGAATCTTCCGCCTTAAGATCAAACATTAGGGCAACCCTTTCATCTTTTAATTATTATTTACTTTTATTTTGTTCAATTTTCTGAAACGATAATTAGAATAATAAAAACAGTATTATTAAAACATAATCATGCACTGCTAGAAAACCTTAGGCTGACTGTCAATTAAGCATGTCACCAGTTTCCTTCTTGTGGATCATTTTAGTATGTCTCATGTATGGAAACAACGGTAAAAATATGGAACAGTTATCCAGAGTTCCTTCTAGGTCGCTTTAAAGTTCTCTGATGATAGATTCATATTTACCAATAAAGTAGATAGAAGGCTATTAATAAAAAGACTATGTATGGGTATAATAGGTTTTCAAGTTCTGAAGCCGAAAAAGCACGATTACAGTTTCGTAGGATGGCCGCCTAGAGGGTACAGCGGTTAGGGAAGCCGAATGCGATACCAGAGGACCTGGGGTCGAATCTTGGAGAAATCATGGTTGTAACTGTCCGTACCTCCATAGGAGGCAACGGTGGCCGCCTATTAGGTGCCTCCATAATAAAATGTCACCACTTCTGCCGTTAAGAACTGCCAGTGTCGAATAGACAAGTACCCGCCATTAGAAAAACAACGTTTCGTAGGACGTGACTTAGAAAGAAGAACAAAACTATAAAAAATATTTTTCACGGATGATCCAGGATTTACCCTCGGTTCAAATAATAAACGTATAGAGAGAACAAGGAATACACAACCACGAAATTAACATTTTTGAAGCATGTTAGTATACGCTAGATTTTATTTGGGATAGCGCATTGACCTGCAGTTGCTTACATGAGACTCTATGACAGCCTGAAAATATCTGAATCCAATTTTGAGTCATTTGTGATACTCACGTACAGCAAAGCTAGAGGAAGCAAACTTTACAAGCGAATGTATGTTTCATATGTAGTGGTCAACATTTTGCCCAGACTTAAGCTCCATCTAAAATCTTTTGAATACTCTGGAATATGAATTCCTATTCCTGAGGAAGAACGCACTCCAAAAGAAACGCAAAACACGCTCTACTGGGGAAATTCTAAGCTCTTCTACATAAGTGGCCGAGACTTCAACTTAAATACCTGTTTTCTACCTTATTTACATAAAACGCGATCCTGAAAACTCATTCTGGGAGGGAATCGTAGGTGGGAAATAAGAGAGTAAAGGAAAGGCTTGTTCTAAAATACAAATAACTATTATGAAATTAAATCCTTGGAGCTTAACTTCATTATCTTACAAGTCTACAAACAGGTGGACTATATACGTCATGTACTGTCAAATAATATTAGAACCTTTACTGTTGTAATTTTTTTTCTCTTAAATTTATTCAAACTATATGTCGTTGCATTGACTATTCAGGATTCAAATAAACTTCCAGAATTTTTTCTGCTAACTGTATTAAACTGGATATACAGTAATGATAATTATTAAATAACTTCTCTGCTGACAATAAAAATGCATTTTGGCACACTCTTCTCGATGTTTTTTCTATTCTGTTTACAGGTGGTTATTTGATATCGATGACAGTAAAATACTCCAAAAGAAATACGAGTACTGGGCCGAGGAACCAACACAACGTCCACTTACTTGCGCTGCAGTAAATAGATCAAGGGATTTTAAGGTTGTGGCGGTCGATTGTGGAGGACCAAGAATTCCAGTAATATGCATGAGAAATGAAGGTGGTAAGTAGACCTTGTTTGGAACTAATTCCATACTGATGATTTTGCAATAAATAAATGGGGCAAAGTTTCCATGAGTATTTTTCAAAAAAAAAGGGGGCAACTCGTTTTTATGGTCCACTGAGCCAAAAAAAAAAAAAAAAAAGAGAGAGAGAGAGAAAGAAAAAGGACAGTTCTGTATCTCCCGTTCTACTGAATTTCTTTAACGAAATTCAAACTGCGTTTTTCATGCCTCGAAAGCACGACTTAGGATATATATTATATTTATATATAGCAATGTTCTAATATGGGTATTTTGACAAAAAAATCGGACTTTTCCTGAAATGACACGCCAATTTTTTCCATATTTTGATCCCAAGACTCAAATTAGGCTTAATTAAATTTTATAAAGTTTGGTGCAAAATTTACCAAGATAAATTTGCGGGCCAAGATAAATTCAAAATTTACCTTGCCGCATTTTTTCAGTTTGGGCCAAGAATAATTTTCTTGGCGAACTTCTTAATTTATAGCAACCTATTTTCCTTTCCTTTTTTTCATTGTACACGTTCGGAGAAAAGGGTCATCGTTCATACTATCAAATAATTTTAACAAAGTGTGTAATTTGGCGTAATTATCGCTTATAACAAAAATGCCAAATTTCAAAACCCGCCAATATGTAAATTCCCGTATATCTTAGAAAATGTTGAACAAAATTTTTTTGCAGGTGTGCCTAGAAATACACTCATGTCCATAAATTAAGGATAATGCAAAATCAGGCAAAGGAAGAGTTAGAAGCAAAACAAATTTGACTTATTTGTAAAGCTCATTTATTAAACAAAAGATAAAGAGCAAAAAAAGATGCTATATGTTTGATATTATTAAAAAATTAGCGATTTTTTTCTCCCTGGAGCTAATTACAAAAAAACCTATTTACAAAAACCAATATTACATGGTGGTAACGGGTACCTTTAGCTCTCCATATGAAAGTCCGGCGAGAATAAGACTGCAAGCTAAACCTGGACTCGTCGGAAAACATCACACAACCCCACTGTTACGGTGTCCACAATGCATGCTCTCTACTTCAGGCTAACCTCAGGCGACAGTGAGTTGCAGTAAGTGGAACGCATCTGACAGGTCTACAAGCATATAGACCAATCTGCCCTAAGTGTCTGTACACGGTCTGCCTTGAAATTGTCGTACCAGTGGCTGAAGAGAGCTGACGAGACAGGTCTGAGGCTGTGGTCCGCCTGTTTCTTTTGGCAGTAACTGCCAAATACCGGTCCCCATTCGGCGTTGTAACTCTGGGGCGACCTGTGCTGTAACGTCTACTCACATTACCATCATCTTGGAATCGTTGCCAAAGCCTGGAGATGACACTCTGGGCAATTCCAAGTTCATCTGATACTTCCAGTTGGGTACGCCCACATTCCAGACGGCCGATAATTCTACCACGTAAAAAATCATCCAAATGCGTCCTTTGTGTCATAACTATTCGGTTATTGCACTGAAATGCTTATAAAGCGCCTGCGAACAATTTTACTTCTTTGCCTGTATTCCTTATATATCACTCTCTTACACTCTCGTCATTGTCACGTACCATCGGTGTCATCTGATTACTTTCTGAAATTTGCATATGATTCTTGAAGATGTATGTAGTGATTTTACAGGTGATATATTTATTTTAGAGTTCGATTTCCGCGTGACTCCGAATTATCCTTAATTTATGGACATGAGTGTACATCTACTTTAAGATGATGCTAAAAGTTTTATATGTTATAATAAAAAAGTGTTTTCAAAAAATTTATAAAAATATATTTAAAAATACAAATTTTAAAACTAAGTCGTAAAAAACTTTCGAATTATATTTGGATTAAGACTAAATTTTGAATTCTGGAAAAAGAAATCAAGTAAGTTTAATAAAAAAGAAATTAATAAATAAATATCAAATTCAATTACCACTGAAAAACTAAAATTTTGAGAGCTAATTTTTTAAAAACTACTTATGCGATTTTTAGAAAACTTGGCTGTTTGGCATAATTTCAATCGAAGAATCAAAATATGGAAAACATTCGGTATGTTATTTCAGAAAAAGTCCGATTTTGTGCCTAAATAACTATATTACAATAATTCTATGTATAAATCTAATACATATCCTAAGTCGCGCTTTCGAGACATGAAACACGCAATTTCAATTTCGTCAATTAGCCTAGTAGAACATCAGATATAGAACTGTCTCTTTTTTTTTCCGTAGTGTACATCAGTAAAGTTATTCGAAGCTAAAGCAATTAAACCGATTCATAGAGCAGGTAGGGGTAGTAACGATGATCAAAGGCAGGTAAAACTCGCTTTCAAGTTCAAGAACTCTTCGCTTAAAAATACATTAACTAATTTACCGAAATTAACGAAACTAGAAGTTATAATAAAGCAAAACAAATAGGATAACTGGTTGAATTATCATTAAAATTTGTAAACACCTACGCCAGAATTTAAGTAATTCGAAAATAATGGCCTTGGTGTAGAATTCAAAACCCAACTAAGTAGGTCAAAAGCTAGTACGATCGCTCCTAAATATCTGAAATTTTATCTTACAAAGAATTTGTTGGGGCTTCATGATTTTCTTTCAGTTTTCCTGAAAGGAAACACAGATTAATATGGTGCATAACGTTTTCACATCCTTAAATTATTAAGCATAAATCACCTTTACTTCCACATTTACTTTACTTAACACACAAATTACACACATTATATATATTGCACACATTTACTTACAAATCACTTTTACTTACCACATTTGCATAGAATCTCCTGTGACGTAGAAAACGACAATCTTGCTGTTAACTAAAATTCTAGAAAAAAAAATCAAATCAAATATATATTCTTTGAGTTTTCCGCATTTAAAACTGATGTTTTGGAAGTAAAAACTGGACAATGTACCGAAGGAGAAAAATATACCAATGGATAATTCAAAAGTTAGAAAAAATTCCTTTCTCTTTTAACAGTTTTGCACAGTTTAATGCTTATAACTTCTAGTCGTAAGTAATCTATTTAACATTAATTTGCTCTTCAAATGCATTCTAAACTTTCATAATTATTCATTATCTTAAATAAATAAATAAATAAAATATAAAAATTATCTTATTTCTTTAACATTTATGTCTTAAGAATTTATCTATAATTTCACCAGTAAATGTTGAAATGAAGATTGATTTTATAAGTTCTGTTAAATAATAAGTTACGCAAAATATAACAAGAAATTAAAAAGAGAAATTCATATATCTTCATTCGCTCGCCATTCGCCCATAAAATATATTTGTATATCACTTGAATGAGAAGTTCAAATTACTGAAATATATTATAAGTTTAAATCGATCTCAGATTAAACAAAATCTTATTTCAGTGCCCAGAAAAGCATATGTAGAGATTCTTAAAATAAATATTTGATTTTCTATTTCATTTTTTAATTTCTCTCTACTCGAGAAAAGCGCATATAGCAAAAAGACCGATTTGAAAACCTTAGGATAAAATTTCCGCATCATTCATAGCTATGCGTCGTACGTTTCTTTCATATTAGTTAAATTTAATATGAATAAAGTAGCTAAACCTCATGGTGTTATATAACTCATTCTGCTTCTTACGTGGCATATTTTAACTCTTACGCTAACTTACGACTTGTTTGATTTTTCTCCTGGTTTTTCCCCATATGTAGAGTGAATGAAAGCCATTTTCCCTTAAACTGTCCTCCATGAAGACATCTTTCTTTTTCTTTGGCAGACTGTTAAATTATATTTTATGTTATGCCCATATTTTTAATGATTTGGAACTTTAATATCACTCCTCCTTTTCGTTACCTCTCACCTGGATGTCAATGAATTGAAATATTAAAGTCGGAGTTTCTGGAAAGTTTCTCACAGACAGCTGTTTAGCTGTTTAGCTTTCCAAACTCTGCTCATGTAGTTAAAAGGTACTTTCTAATTTGCTAGATGAAGTAATATGCGCACATAATCATTTGAGGCAACGATTGGTTAGATTGTCTCAACAGTAGTCTTCAGCACTGAGTTAATTAAAATTTGAAGTTCATTTATCTATTATTGATATCCCAGAAGCAGCGGAGTTTAAATTTGGAAGTAAAGCCGCGCATTCGTCCAGTTTAAAACTTTTAATAAGAAGGAAGAATAAACTCTTACAGTACAAAATCATCGCGGACGAAAACGCCGCGGAGAAAACAAAGCAAGAAGAAAAAGTCGTCGAACTTTTTCGTGGGAGAAAAGAAAGCAAGGAGGAAACAACTGCAAGGAGTTCTAATTGAAAATAAAATGGTTCAAAAACTTCGCATTGAAAATATCGCGGTAAAAAGTGAAACAGCTACAAATCATCGCACGACGATAAGACCGCAAACGTGGTTTAAAAGTCATTAATGCATATTCGCATAATGATCTGTAAGTGCAAGAATGGGTCAGGAATATTTTTAATTATATATTTTTTAATTAACTAATAATGTTTCGCTGAATCAGTTAGAAGGAAACGTAAGCATTCATAAACCGAAAATTAATGCTATTTATAGCAGTCAACAGAGTTTTGAAATTTGAAAATTAATTAAACAATTTTAATGGAGGTAACCACATGCAGTTACTCACCTCCCATTTCATATCATTTTTAACCTTTATTTTTCATGAAATATTAACAATAAAACTTCATAAAGGAGATTAATAAATAATGACTTTATTAATTAACTTATAAGTTTAAAATTCTATTACATGCTGTATCTAGTATTATTTTTAGCCCAAAGCTCGTTAGTCCAGAAGGATTCTTAATTTAGTTTTGGTATTTTGTGGCGTTTCACTATAAACGGCATTTCCCTTTTCAAATTGTTGCCACCAAATATTAGAGCCCTGTATTTTATTTAAAGAAATTAAATAATGATGAATGTGCATAAATGTGTGTATGTTCCTCGCATTGTAATAAAACAACGGTACCTAGAGCCATCAAATTTTGAATAGCGTACGTCTCCACCGGAATATGAGCATCTGGAAGCCCAAATTTGAAATTTGAAATGTGTTTTATTATCGATTTCATATTTTGTAAAGCATTTATGAGTTTTTTATTAAGAAAATGATTTCAATGCGAGCAATGGCAACACTGTACCAAAAAAAAAAATTATTTGTATCTCTATCGCGCGAGAGTGTGTATGGGAAATTCTAAAGATGTGCTCTTTTAAAAATTTTTGTGATATTCAGGTTGAATTGAGTTTTATGGTTTAGGTGCGAAGAATACGATATTTAAAAAAAGGTAGCGCACAAAACTTTAAAAAAGCGTCTTTCGGCGTAATATAAAATGTGAAAATTTCCAAATTTTTTTTATCTATTTTTTTTCTACTCATTTTCAGTTTTTGAATTCTTAAGTTTCCTTCTTATTTTTTCAGCAAAAAATTATTAGTTAATTCAAAAATATAAAAATACAAATATTCCTCATTCCTTCTTGCGCTCACAAATCAAAATCCGAATGTAGATTTACGTCTTTTAAAACATGAAAAAAAGCATGTCTGCGATATTATCGCCATGCGTTGATTTGTAGGTGCTTTATTTTTTACCACGATATTTTCGATGACTATGTTTTTAAACTGCAAAGTTTTTGGACCGCTTTATTTTCGATGACGGTGTTTTGTACTACGATGTTTTACAACTGCAATGTTTTCTCCTTGTTTTCTTTTCTCGTACGATGTTTTGTACGACTTTTTCTCCTTGTGTTGTTTTCTCCTCGACGTTTTCGTCCGCAATGTTTTTGGTGGATACAGTTTAAACCTTCTTAGAACTCAGTTAGTGTTTCTTAGATGAGGCGATAACTCCTTTGTCTGTCTTATTAGGGTTAAAGAATTTTAATTAATTACAAACGGTAATCCTACAAGATAGTCCAGACGAGCTTTACCATATTTCAGCTGATCTAATTCGTTTCTTCTTCTAGAATGCAAAGATGATATGAAGCCATACTTTAACTATGGTCCTTACTGTTTAGCCGCTATCAACGGAGCTTTAGAATACAACAAGATTCACGGAGCTTGCCATCCTGATAAACCTACACCAATCAAAGACGAAGACATGAGAAACTATGTCATGCTGGCTGCAAAAAATTCATTTCTTGGTGGTGCGCTGTTTGTCGACTTTTGGAAATGGCCAGATGAATTCCGTTCTGATGAAGGACAGGAGAATACAACAAGATTCACGGAGCTTGCCATCCTGATAAACCTACACCAATCAAAGACGAAGACATGAGAAACTATGTCATGCTGGCTGCAAAAAATTCATTTCTTGGTGGTGCGCTGTTTGTCGACTTTTGGAAATGGCCAGATGAATTCCGTTCTGATGAAGGACAGGAGAATACAACAAGATTCACGGAGCTTGCCATCCTGATAAACCTACACCAATCAAAGACGAAGACATGAGAAACTATGTCATGCTGGCTGCAAAAAATTCATTTCTTGGTGGTGCGCTGCTTGTCGACTTTTGGAAATGGCCAGATGAATTCCGTTCTGATGAAGGACAGGAGGTTCCTGAAGGCTTGTGGGATGAAGGCGAACCGAAAGATGGATACGAATGCTCAGGCTTGGTAATAACGGAAGATGGATCCTTGAAACTCAAATCACTAAGCTGCGATTTTATCGCAGCTTCATTATGCGAAATAGGCGCGGAAACAGATACGGTATCAGTTAACATTTATTTTTGATCATTCCTTACAATTTCCTTTTTCACCTCAGAAGCAAGAAATTACATATTAGATTTCCCTGTACCACTGAGAAGAATCAGCTAGCTCTATAAAATTTTGTGAAGTATCGCGGTCCAGCTGAAAGTTAATGCGCGAAATTGAAAAATTCAAAAGCACAAAAATTCTCTACGAAAGATTGACAGAAATATGTTTATCGTGAAATCTTTTAAATCCAAAATTTTTAAAAACGTCAGTCTAGTACAATTCCGAGTTTTTCCTGTATTTCAGGAAAAATTTCATTTCTATTCTTTAGTTTTATCTTCAGTTAAAATTAATTTCTTTTTAAAGTGTAATCTTAAAGAATTTTCTTACGACCCCTTCCTTCTTTATGAAGAGAGCCCACCAGTGGCTGAGCCGAGAACAGGCTGGCTGCATGGGTGCTTTCGTGGCTTTCCACATGTATAATGTGTAAACAAACCATTTCCCTCAGAAATTACTCCAGGAAGGCATCCCTCCCCTTAGGTAAATAGCCCTCGAGTGCTTTGTCATAATCAAATACCCCAAACTAAACTTTCTTTATGAAGAATTAAAACTAAATGAACCTTTTTTAACTATTATACCTTTTATAATTCTACATTTTATAACTATAATAAAGCTCTTGGTTTACTTCTTAAGAGTTATTTCTCTCAAGCAAATTATCATCGTTGCTATTAACTATTTGTGTTTCGATTATAATAACTCAGAGGAATTTCACTTCTAAAAATTTATTCTACAAATTATATCGAAATTACAAATTAAAAATACAAAACAAGTTATTCATTGCTGTTAGCGGAATAAATAAAAAATAAACTGAAAATCTTTAAATAAAAAAATAATAAATAACTATAAATCTTTAGGCTTTCAAATTATTTCACTAAAAGAGATTGTAGTCGACTTCCGATTAATCAAGGCAATTACCTAGGTTAAACTCAAACTCACGATTAAAATGCACAGGAAATAGGAATAAACCATATCATAATTTACCGAAGAATATTGCCGACGATGTTTCCTTTGAATAAGTTCTAATATTATAAGCTTTAGTTTCATGTAATTATAAGCTTTAGTTTCATGTACCGTTAATAAAACGAATTGAATTTAAATGCAAGAAAAATATAAACGCTATAATTAATGAACTAATTGTAATTAACTGATTAAATGAACTAGCAAAGAAAGTTATAAATGTAACGCAGTCCTCGCTATTGCTTTTTTTTTTTTTTTTTTTTTTCCCTATCAGATAAGAAAAAGTAAATTTTTATCCTAGGGTGGGAAGTTATAGTTAATTTCTACAATTAAAAAAAGTCAACTAGTGATAATAAATTGATCAATTTTAATTCATTGATGTAATATGAATTTAAAACAGATCAGGTAAGTTCATTACACACAATATATTATTTATATTATTCATGAAGTAAAATATCTTTGCATGTGTATGTTAATGTTATTGACCTTTTATTACCCTGGTTTTTAAAAGTTAAGCATAATTTTTAAAATGGGCAAAATAATGTGTTAACGTGAGCACAAAAGATTAAATTTTCATGTACATAACCTACTAATCTAAATCAGCAAGAACATGTTATCCGTTTGATGATATAGTATGACTCAATAAGAAGCTCATGTCGCAGCTCTATTAGTACAGCTCATGTCGCAGCTCTATTAGTACAGCTCATGTAATGTACATAACTTATTCTTTCTTTTTGTTTTGTTCGTAATCCTTTTAGAAACATATATTTTCTTTATTCAGCTAGAGCTGATTATAGCAAAAAGTATATCAAGTTGATTTTTATAGAAAAGGCAGGGTTGCCCCATTTGGATCGAAATTGCCCATTTGGAGGCAAAATTGGAGATATGCCATAGACGAAGCGAGAACATTCTAGAACACATTCTTAGCAGTTTTCTCGGGAATATTCTCGAAGGTAGGTTAAAGCTATATATACTTTACCTGTATAGGGAGAAAGGAGTATCTTGAGTTCAGAGATTAGCTTGATAGCGGTCGACCGAGTCGGGAGCTTTAGTGCTTTGCCGTAAAGCTGTCTTACCGTTATAGCCTGAACGCTGTGTTGCTGATTTTTTCAGCGTGTTTGTTGTAGTTTATCGATGACTGTAAACGTATCTTTGGGCCTGTCCTGTGTAATACTGGTGAATAAATTGTGTTTTAATTATTCATCATGTGTTATCATCAGTTACTCCAAGTCCACGAACCTGTAGAACGCAACAATACTAAGTGTCAGATATTATTATGTTGTTGAAAATACCGGGTGTTTAGCGCTTAAGCCGTGAGCTTTTCAACACATCTGCAAAATACAATTAAAACCATTAAGTAATGTAATGCACCTTTCAATACGCTTAGCATTCATTCAGAGTTAAACGAAGTGAAGAAAAGAGTAACTTTAAATCTTTTAAATAACTGGTCATTGAGACAAAACTGATTAGTTCATATGCAAAACAAAATAAAAGCTGAACTAAGAGGATAATACAAAATGATAAAAAACTAGATTCATTCGGCATATTAGGTTCATAAACCTTTACCAGTTGAACTAGGAGTTTTACAGAATGAAATATCAGTAATTTGTTCGGGCTTAAAGAATATCAGTGCCTTTTTTTACTAAGAAATTCAGCACTTTCATTACCTTTAGTGCCAAAGAGAATGAGTCCGCTACAGACAGCAAAATGCCTAGAAGCTACCCGCGATCACATCTTGAGAGTCATCTTGAAAGGCAGAATCTGTTATTGAAAATAAATTGTAAGGCAGCTTCTTAACCAGGCAGAAACCCTGGGAAAGATCTTATTAAGGGTAATTAATGTATAAGCTGTATCTGTCTTTGGCCTCATAAACTAGTCTAGATCTTACTAATGAACCTGGCAACTGCTCGCACAGGCGTGAAATAACACCATCACAGAAAAAGGGTGAAAAACAAAACCTTTATTATTTTCAGCTAGAGGGCGGTAAAGGCAAAGCCGAGTCACTAGCCAAGAGAGGAACGCTTGCACCAAAAGTCAGCTTCCTCACTTCCTCCAGAGTCACTTAAAAAGCATATTTTTGAGAAACTAATGGACACTCTTAAATCTGACCAGGCAGCAAATTCAGCGGGCAAATACTGGGCTAACATTCAAGATACATGGAAAACGTAGACACATGGAAAAACGTTTTATCAAAAACCCTGTAAAGAGGCTGTGGCAAACTTCAGATTGCAAACAGGTCACGACTGCATGGCACATCATCTTAATAAAATTGGCATCCTTCCATCTGGTATATAACAAATTTGCAGTTCGGGCATCGTGAATGCAGAGCATCTTCTTATATGCCCAGAATTAGATAAAGAGTCTCAGAAACATGGTGAGATAAATAAACTATATTGGAATGCCAGAGATATATGGAATTGTTTAAATGTTTACGTTTTTATTTTTCTTCCCATGTTCATTTAGTCTGATTCTTACTTTATAAATGCTTGTTCCTTTTTATTATTTATCATTGCTTTTGTGGGATACTTGAGCTGTTTTATATGTTTGGACTGATCTTTCCAACAAAGCCATATGTAACAACAACATTTTCAACTCTGAACAGAAAAGCACGTACTTCCTGCTTTACAATAACATCGACAACTTGCGGCGTTAACTAAGACTTTTTAACACAATGAATCTAAGTCTAGACAGACAGACAGAAAGAAGTACAGGAGGCACCAAAACATCGCCATGGGCAAACCTGGTATCGCCCCACTGCACTAATCATCTATAGAAGTGTACTCTGACCGGGCACGCTAACACCATGCTCGGGAATTAGTTTACATTGATCTAAGTCTAGAAAGAGCAGTGCTTGGACTAGCCCTTTATGTTACGGCTAAACTAGGTTGACTTGGCGACCTAACCGTCGTGATAATTATTCAAATGGCCAAAAGGCGTATCAGAGTAACAGCAAGGTCAGAAACGAAACTTGCCGCTGGCTACCGAAAAAACGCTCTGAATTGAACTCCAAGATTCACCCGTTTAAATACTCAATTAACTTTAAATTTAAATCGGTGATGAAAAGGCCCACCAGCGGCCGTGCGGTAAAGGCAATGAACACTGGTAGTTCGGTCCGAGGTTCGAATCAGGCGAACGAGCTGGCTGCATGGGCGTTTTCGTGGTTTTCCCCATGTGTAATGTGTATACGAGCTAGTTTCCCTTAGAAAGTCCTCCCCGAAGGCATCCATCCCTTTAGGCAGATAGCCGTCGTGTACTTTGCCGTCATTAAATAATCCAATCCATCCAAGCCAATCCAATCCTGGTGAGGAAATGCGAGGGAAAGTTGAGGAGTTCAGGAAAAATAACAAAAATTTGAATAATACGTAGTTGAACTAAAGGAAACCCTACAAATTGTTTCAAGTTTATAAATTTAGCTCTAGTTTCGCCTTGCAAGCAAAATGCGAAATATGACCTTTACACTAGTCTTCTCTAGTTTACATTAGTCTAGTTTTTTTCAGAAATTTAACGTTATATGCTTCCAAATTTAAATGCAAGTAAAATATGAAATATGACCTTTACACTAGTCTTCTCTAGTTCCTAGTTTATATTAGTCTAGTTTTTCAGAAATTGAACATTATATACCGCCACCTGATTTTTTTTTAGCCCAAAAAGGCGTTAGCCCAGAAGGGCTATTAATTTCGTTTTGGCATTTTGCATTGTTTCACTTTAAATGTCGGTTCACTTTTCAAATTGTTGCCACCAAATGTTATAGCCCTTTATTATATTTAAAGAAATTAAATAATGAATAATCTGCGTAAATGTATTTATGTTCCTCACATTGTGATAAAACAACGGTACCTAGAGCCATCGAATTTTGAATGACGTAATCCTACTGCGAATATGGACATGTGGAAGCGTTAATTTGGAATTTGTTTTATTATCGGTTTCATACTTTGTTAAAACTTTAACGAATTTTTGATTAACAAACTCAAGGATTTCAAAGCGAGCAATGGCAACGTTGTACAGGAAAAACATTTTTTTATCTCCAGCGCGCGAGACTGTGTATCGGAAATTCTAAGGATATGCTGAATTTAAAATTATTTTGCGATATTGCTCTTGAACTGAGTTTTACGGTTTAAGTGCAAAGAACGTGATATTTAATAAATAAAGGTAACACACAAAATGTTAAAAAAAAAAGTCACTTTGAATGTAATTTAAAATCTGAAACTTTCCAGATTTTCTTTTTTTTTTTTTTTTTTTTTTTTTTTTTCTTTTTCTTTTCTTTTCTTAATGCTGTACACATTCCGTCCTCTAATATATAATTTTATTTGAGGAGCAGAAATTTAGTAGGTAGTCCACAGATTTTAGATAGTCGCCAATGTTGCAAATATGACAAGTACAAGCATGATTACTGAAGGATTACACTTTTATTTCAAATCAAAAGCTTGTAACAGTTGCATTTTTCGAAAGAACAAGAACTATATCGAAACTTTTATGATCTAAAGGAAAGAATGCTGTTCAGAAAGCAGGATCTCGTGTTTCTCTTCAACAAGGAATTCTACGTTACGTAAAAATTTCTTGTTAATTACTTTCTGCCAATAAGAAAGTCACCATTGAGATCTTACCCGAGTCACCAGCGTTTTTACAATCGGAATTGATCTGACCGAAGCTAATTCTCTTACATATGTAGATAGATTTTAGTTAGCCACTGGATTATGAGTTAATATAAGTCTGGCTTCTGGATTATGATTCAATACCTGTGTCTAAATTATGAGTCAATTCATCTTAAGTAAAGAGATGCTATTTTGAAACAGTTACTAGTTTTCCACTTGGTACTAGTTTCATTGCCACTAGTTACTAGTTATTAGTAATCATTACCACCAAGTACTAGTTTTTCACTCAAATTTAAAATGTCATTAATAGAAAAAAAAATAAGTTCTAAAACTTTGAAGCAGCTTTTTGTATTTTATTAAGCATGTGTGTAGAACATAGAGAAGAAAGCGACATTCTGTCAGTCCTTGCCAAAAATCACTTTTAAATTAAAGCAGTTCTGCTAAGATATTGTACTTTTGTCTAAGCAATTCATGGAACCTGATCAAAAGCATGAAAACTCAACTCAAAGTAAGACTTGGAGCGAAAATCAAGTGAAGATCACTTATTCACTCTCATCAACTTTAGTTTTCTGTAATCCTTTCCCATTCCCTCCACAAGCGAAAATTCCATTATGTTATTTTTTAATTACTTTTATCAAAATGTTAAACTTCTGCCTTTCTTTTCCCACTTTCTGTTTGTATTAATTGCTTTACACTACCGCAACAAGTTTCATTCCAAAATGACTTTTAGTATTCACCAGTATGAAGATTATGCTCAACCTTTAAATACCAATGTATTTCTCTTTCTCAGTTTCAACTTTGCTTTCTTAAATTTTATTTTACTGTCATGTAAAAAACATATACGTTTTATCGCAACCACTTTGGCGCTCTTTCGCGATTTTTTACACAAGAAAAGAGGTGATTCGATGAATATTTGGTTGCAACTTAAAATGGATATGACTATCTAAAGAACTATTATGCAAAAAAAAAAAAAAAAAAAAAAGGGGGGGGGGAGGGAATAACTCCTGTCTCTCCCGTTCTACTGGGCCGATTGACGAAATTCAAATTGTGTTTTTTATGTCTCGATATTCACTTAGGATATGTATTATATTTATATATAGCATTGTTCTAATATAGGTATTTTGACACAAAATTGGACTTTTTCTGAAATAACATACCAATTTTTTTCCATATTTCGATTTTAAGACTCAAATTACGCCAAACTACCAAATTTTGTAAAAATCGCACGAGTAGTTTTTAAAAACTTAGCTTTTAAGATTTTATCTCCTCAATATTAATTGAGTTTGGTATATATTTATTAATCTCTCTTTTTTTATTAAATTTCGCACCAAATTTCACAAAATTTAATATCTAGGCGTAATTTGATTCGTAGAATCGAAATATGGAAAAAACTTGATATGTTATTAACTTGATATGTCAGAAAAACTCATTTTGTGTCAAAATATCTATGTTAGAATAATCCTATATATAACTGTAATATACATCTTAAATCGCGCTTTCCGGACTTGAAAAATGCAATTTGAATTTTGTCAATCGGCTTAATAGAGCGGGAGATATAGAACTGTCTTTTTCATTTTTTTAAAATTATTATCCCCCCTACAGTGCACATGACTGCGAGAGTTTGGTGACATCCAAAAATTTGGCTACTTTTGCTAAGGTGGTTGGAATAATACGTAATAACCAAGATATTTCCTTGCTATGTAGAATCACTCTGAGAAAGTGTAGAGTGAAACTGTGTGAAGTGAGTTTCACTAAAATGACTTGAGTGATTGAGTGAAAATGTGTAAGACAAGCGTGAACTGGCCATAAATAATAATATTAATAATGATAAAAAAATTATTTAGAGTTTTGTGTGTGTAGATATACATACATATATACGATGATGTACAGTACTCGTAGATATATAGATAGATGTACAGTATTGTAGAAATTTTAAAACAAAATAAAGATCTTAAAATTATTTTGCGCAAAATGTTGCTGAAGAACTAATTAATTAAATACAAAAAGAGTACATAATTTTGAACCAACCCATTCAAAGACTTCAAACAGAATAAATGAATTTAAAATTAATACTATTTTGAAATTTAGAACTAAAAAAATGTTATATTTTGTAAATAAAATATGCAAAACTCTGTAGTTTTTAAGTGGAAGAAGTTTTGAAAACAAAAGAAATACATAACAGAAAATGAATGCAATTAAAATCTGTCAACTTTGTCAACAGCAGGTAGATCAGATGTCAATTGAATCCCATTTTCAAAGAAAACCACTCTGTTTCTGTTCACTCAAAATTAGCTAATGAACCACTTTTAATTTATTTTATTACTGTTGTTCATATGTAAATTTCCAATGCCTCCTCTACACAGCCGCTTTTCCTTTCAAATTATATGACGAAAAAAATTTAGTGAAAAAATACAGTTTAAAACGAAAAAAAATCGTGTTTCCAAAGTTAAGCTGTAACGCTAAAATATACAATTTACTAAAACAAAAACTCAAATTGAAAGGAAATAATATATATAGGTAAACAGGTATCTGTATGTGTGTGTGTGTGCGTGTGTGTAATTATGGATATATATAAGTGTGAATACATGAAAATATATGATATGATATATCTACCGTGCAGATATGCAATGTTTGTATGCCTTATGAAATAAAGGATCATAATGTTCAACATTTGTATAAATAATTAGCTTTCACGTAAAAGAAATAACCAAATTAAATAATTTGCATTCTGGCAGGAAAACGTAAAGAGAGAAGTAACAGTACAGGTTCAGAACGTAAAATAACTCATTATTTAACATAAATAAACCTCTCAACTTAAATTAAATTTAGTTATGTTTTTAAAGTTACAAAAGTAGCCTCTGAGAATGCTAATCAGATTATGTATTGTTCCTAAAATATATGAAATGAAACATTCATAGCATATGTAAAATGCAATTATTTTTAACTGAATTCTGTTTTTGTAACCTTGTGAATAATATAATAAAATGTGTGCATATTCTGAGATATGTACTTTATGTTCATTGTAATAAAGTTTTTACATATTCTAAGAAAATCTGTAATTTTGTGCAAATGACTTCATTGTGTGAATTATCTATGGTAATTGAACGAAATCTAATGCCAAAGAATAAAATCATTTTTATACTTGCCTTTTCCATTATTAAATTTTGCATTAATTTCATAAATCTTGACTTATGTTGCGTAACTGAAAAATTTTATCTAACACTTCTTCATACTGGGTCAGTCCACAAATTCGTGCGCATTTTTGGTAAATTTTTAAATAATATAAAAAAACACAATTTAACATTTTAATCAATTATATATTTTCCTCCATTATCTACAATGTCTCGCCCTCTTACAGGCAACTTTTTATGCCATTGCTATAGAAAGACTCTGGTTTTGATGCAAAAAAAGCTTGAAAGTTCATTGTGTACATCCTGTTTAGAATTTAATTTTTTTTCTCAGTAAAAAATTTTGTAAGGCTCAGAATAAGTGAAAATCACTTGGGGCAATATCTGGGGTGTAAGCAGGATGTGGCAAAAGCTCCCAATTAAGTTCACTAATTTTTTGCAGCGTTGTTCGAGCCGTATGCGGTCTAGCATTATCATGATGAAACAACGCTTTCTTGATATTCACCAATCGTGGGCGTTTTTTGATCAATTCTGAGTTTAGACGGAAAAGTTGTTCACTATAAACTTCTGAATGAATTGCTTGATTTTGTTCTAACAGTTCAAAGTGACCTGAACGGGGTTCGTCATTAATGCTGCTTTTTCCAACTTTAAATTTTTTAAACCATTTCTATGCCGTCCTTACACTAATAGTGTGTTCGCCATGTACACTATTAATTTTTATCGCTGCAAACCTGGCAGATTCACCACACCGAAAATAAAAAATGTAACACAGCACGTTTGTACTGATTATCTATATTCATCTTCTATGGGTACTAAAATTCGTTCAATATTTCCGAAAGTTGGTGATGAACTAAGTAATATGTTAGTTAAACGATGACAGGTTTCAACAGGTTCAAAATTGTATTGTTTTAGTAAATGCGTCATAGTGAATTCCACGCATAATCTTAATGCGCACGAACTTATGGACTGACTCGATATAAAACCAAAAACGCTTTATATGTCTTATCAAGAATTAAAGAAATGAAAGTGAATTTTTGCACGTATATATTTTTTTACGAAAAGTTTCCAAAAAACATTCTGATTTCAAAAGTAAGTTGTTATAATAATTTATAGTACTATACCTCGATTTTCAGTTCTGTAATACATAGTCTTCAATAAACTTGTAAATACAGAGTATTTTAATTATGATACTTTTCTACACGTATTTATAATCATTAATAAAAGTATTAAGCAGTTTTAACCCAGCAGTTGTTTTCTGTTTAATTTATTAAAATAACTGAAATGAGGCGAATGAATGAAAACTATTTAGCTGGAAAATTCTATACGCTAGGAGCGCAGAACTTAAAAAAAAAATAGATAAATACCGCTTTATGTTGCAGGCTGTATAGCCTTTGAGAGAGATGGATTTTATTCCTCGTGCTATAAAAGCGCATCTCTTCATAAACGACAGATTTTTTAAAGGAAATAAGTATCTCAAAGCGAAAGTGAAACCAAGTCTCAGCATTTCAACCTGCTTAGATTTAAATCTACAGCAGCCACAGTTTTTGCAGAAGTCAGATTAAAATTATTCAACCTTAGACTAACCGATTTAAAGGATTTATTTTCTGTACATTTACATTATCAAAATAGTTAACAAGAAATTATAAAAAAATAAAGAAATATCCATGATTTTTTAATAAAATGATGCCTCACCACAGTTACAGATTTGAAGATAGGCTATGATCGAACAGGTCAGCATTTTTAAATCCTTAAAAATACAGTTTTAGTTAACCTGTTCGATAAAATTCCTGACATATCCATACCAAAATGAGAAATTTTCCAGCCACTTCTTCGAAATTTCATCAGAATTTTCTTTCGTATGATTATTAGGAAAGTTTCTTCTCAAAATTTGATAGATGTTGTCAGTTTTACTCTATTTTATGTACCTTTTTCTTTTGTTAAAGCAGCTGGATTACATTCACAAATTTCCCCTCAAATTGTAAAGTTAAGTGGCTAGATTCCTAAGTCACCTCCTATAAACATATTGAAGATATTTTAATGACTACTTTAATAATTTCTGGAAAGTTTCCTCCATTTATTTGTTCTCTGGGATATCCTTATCTCTGGAAAAGCTCAAATCGTCGAAAAGTTCAAATCGTCTTACGAGCCAAGAATAATTCTATAGTTCTACCAGGTTAATCGATTTTTCACTCAATCACCAATGGTGCTATCATGAGAGCTATAAAATAAACAAAGAAGAAGCAGTTTCTTCCACTTTAGTTACTACAAACATGCCATCAAATTCTGACAGGAAAATGCAAAATAAAACCTGTGTGGTGATATTTCTTCTAGGTATAGCTAACAACTTTTTCTAACAAACGTCTTTACCCTTAAATGTTCAATATTTCTGATAAAAATATATCAAGCTTCTCACCTAGGAAATCCTAATGTTTTTTTTAATTTCATTCCCGCTCAAAAAATAAGCAACAAAAAAACAAAAAAAAAAAAAAAAAAAAAACACCCACGCAATAAAACAAAAAAAAAATATGTGAAAATGATCCAAGAGGTTGGTATGGTATTACTACATCACTCAGCAAACAATAAATACATCCAAAAACATTATGTATTACATCACATCACGAAAGACCCGTTTAGTCTTTCGCGACCAAATGGGGAAAATGTGCATGGAAATATCACTCTAATAATGGGTATGATACCCTCTAGCTTAAATGCATACTTGACATCAGCGAGGCAAGCTGGCAATAGTGTCGTTGATCGTTTGTTGTGGCAGTAAGCCAGAACTTGTGGAGGCTGCCTGGAGACACACTTTGTTGTTGCAACGACATGACACAGAAAACTAAGCTCATACCCTACAAAAGTACTATTGGCGTCGGTATAGTGACTAGGGGAGGTAAACCGCTGAGTTGGTTTCTGACCCAGGTATACTTGATATATCCATGCAGAATTGGTTACTAACTCAGCAGGAGTTAACCACTAGCTACCAAGCCTCCCCGGCAGAGCAGACGATATTTATTAAATGCAAAAAAGAAATATACATCCTACTGCGGTACCGAATGGTCCGGGTTCGAATACTCCCGGAACCCCCCCCTAACGGAGTGCTCTCTCTCAAAACTGGGGTGCAAATTAGAATCCAATCTCTATATGGAGTATCTTTCATGAAATCTTTCATGAAATACGGACATGACAACAACTACAACAAGTATTATTGGCAGACTGGGGGAGAATACTCGGGGTATAATCCATTTTGATGTGCTGGAAACAGGCCATACCATAACATAAGACCTTTACTATCAACAGTTGTATTTAGAAAAACAAGCAGCTTTGACTAAAATATATCCAGCACTTGATAATACAAAAATCATCATTCTGCAGCATGACAATGTACTCAGAAGAAAAGACTGAATAAAATCAAAAAATTGGGATAAGAAGCGTTACCTCTCTCACGTTAATCACCTCAATCGCATCTTCTGATCATCATTTATTCGAATCCTTGCAACTTTCTTTAATTAAAAAAATTTCGAAATGTAGTAGAAGTCCAAAACGAACTCACCTTTTCCCCTCCGAAAACCATTTTTGTTCTACATTTGCATTACCTGCATCTTTTTAAACCGCCAAAAAAAGTAGAAAAAAGATCTGATTATATCATTGACTCAAAATAAAAGTAGATTGTGAAATTATTTATTTTAATTTGATGAACAAATCTGATGTGTACACCAAATGACTTCCTTGTACGGAATATTAAATTATGCGCATTTTTTCCTGCATTTCATTTAAACGTATTTCCTCGAATTTCATTAGAGGTTTATTTCTCATTCAATTAATTCAGTTCTCTCTTCGCGACAAGGCAAAAATGCATAACTCACAATATCTATATTAAAAATTGTAAGAGATAAATATATAAAACACCAAATACAGTATTCTGTACATATTATATACTATATATATAAAGAAAAATATAAAACACCAAATACAGTTATTCTATATAATATTATATATATATATAAAGAAAAATATTAAGCACCAAATACAGTTAAAACAATTTTGAAAAATATTTTTACAATTAAAATTACAGTTTCTACGCAAAAACAAGCAATTCGGCTCGCAGGTAAGCACGCCAATTTTTCGCTAAACAAACCTGAAAGTTTACTTTTGGTCTCACTCGGCAAAAACACACTGAAGTCGTAAAAACTGACTTAATTTGTTGTGGACGCTATGCTGAGTTATTATATGGAATAATTTAATAACATAAATGATAATCCAGAATAGATTAAGCATAATTTAATTCGCAATATTAAAAGAAGGCGTTACTTTGTTGTTGTGAAGCTTAGTTTCTCTAGATTGGTAACAAATCCACTATTTTGCTAAGTTTCAAATGTAAACAAAGATGGCGGCTATGGTTAAAAAAAAATCAGGCTTAGCCGCACTTAAACAACTTTTAAATTGTTGATAGTTCTACACCTTTAACATGTAGGTTAACTAAAGGATAAAAACCTTAACCAGAACATAAGAACAACATTATTCACTCATTTTTAAAGCAAAAAGTGCACAATTTAACAAACATATGAGAATAAAGAAACTGAGCTCACTGAGACGAGTAACAAAATGAATATATATTTATATACTTTTGGTGCGGCCGATTGCAACCAAAAAGGGAGTTGCATATCTACATGTTATAGCAGTCCCACATAAAAAACTTCAACGTCCTGAGGCTATTCGTTTTTGAGTTATGCGAGATACGTACAGACGCCACGAAAAAATCTCTTCTGAATCCATTTTAAATCAGTTTTATGAACCGTTCGGGGGGAGAATCCTTTATTCTGTCCTTACGTACAGGTGTCAAGCAAAAACATCGTTAAATTGCATTCGTTAGTAGTCAAAATGGATATATTCATTGAAATATAGTACCCGTAATTTTTCGTGACTACAGTACTTCCTTTACTTTGTACAAGGAAGTAAATATATGACATTGCTTTCCTGTTCCTCTTATTTCTGCATCATTAGAGTAACGTAAGGGTCTAGAGTAACGTAACGTCATTAGCGTAACTTAACGTAAGGATATGATAAAGATTAATTCTGAAATGATGCACTTTAGAAAGCTTTATTATAAGCATGTTGTTGTTTTTACAATAAAAAGGGGAACCAAATTAAATAAATGACTTAAAGAAGCTATAGTAAATTCAAGTTAGAATCTTGTTTTACATAATTTTTATTTTATGTATATACTTATCTTTTGATATATAAAATGTTTACTTTAAAAAGATCATGAAATGTTTTTAACTCTCTGATGGAAAAGAAATTAAACATGGGGACCAATAGTCGATGAATCATTGACAACTGTTGCCATTTTGGTTGGAAAAAGCATTGCCATAAGTGCATTGCAATGGAAAGCAGGGCCTTCCTGCAGCCGGAGACTAGCCCGCATTTTGCTCACCTTTTGAACGAAATCGTAATCAGTTCCCAATGTTCAGATGAGTTGTTCATCAAGTTCCAGATGAGTTGCGATATTTTTAATTTATTGTTACGGTTTTTGTATTTATCTAGTTTTCTGTTTTTAACAGAATTGATATTAAAATTGTTTTATATTCCCGTGCAATGCAGCACGAGACTTATTTGAAGAGAAAGCTACGCCAAATAAATTAAAAATACAGGAGCGTGCACATTTAATAAATAGATATCGCGTAATTGTACTCTTTTACTTTCCAGAAAACTCGAGAAATTAGAAGAAGCTTCTCGTGCATTTAAAAAAAACTTATAAAATCTGGAGGAAACATCTCAATTCAGTAGTTGCTTAGAAAACTGTTGTTATTCTAAGAAATAATCGAATGATTTTGTTAAAAACTGGAACCCTGAAGCTTTTTAAATCCTAAATTCATCGGTAGATGGCAGCACCAGACACAGTGCTTTGCAATAAGATTTCCAAATTTATTGTTTGGGACAGGTTGCTTAGATATACAGAAACGTGATTTCTATATAGTTTGTTTGTGAAAAAACGTAAAACGATTTTGAAAGCAGTTTTAAAACGCTAAGGTAAAAGATTTAAGTAAAACTGAAATTTCAGTAACCTTTTAGCAAAAGTATTGGTGAATTTTATTGATAGTTTCAATACGTTAAATGTATTCTTTTCACTTCCTCCGCTTTAATAGGTACACCTGCAAAATGAACAGCAAAATAAGAATAAAATAAAATGCTTAAAATGGTTTTTTTTTTTTTATTATTATTATTTCCTGAGATAAGACCGTACGTTTCCTGTTGCTTTCAATCCCCCCCCCTCCGCATTAAACCATGATAATGAAACAGAAAAGGATCGCTCTAATTATACATCCAAAAATAGAGGAAATGCGTCATTTGCCGTTGTCTGATCTTACCACATTTTGTTATTTTGATATTATTTCAGCAGTAAGAAATATGAGCCCAAATTGCGTGGGGTAAAAATAATCTTTAGATGATTAGGATTTCTAAAAATAGCTTTTTGTAAGAATTTAATACCTTTGCTAGAGTATATTATAAAATATCATTTATAATATTTTTTGTTAATTTAAACAAACAAATATACGAAAAGTCCATGAGTAATATTTCTATTAATAAGAAGAAATAAAGAAAAATGCTTCATAGAATAAAATTAAGAATAAAAAATAACTAAAGGAAAAAAAAATTTTTTTTGTAGTACTATATAGATATATATATATATTTTACTATGAATGTTAAATCAATTCTTAAAAAGTTCCAGTTCTTCGAAAGAACTGATCATAGCATGTCATAGATGTTTGTTGTCAGTTAGCATAGCTATTTCGTTACGTATAGTAGGGCATCATACGGGACTGGACTGTTTGGCAGGTGCCAAGGTAGCTTTAGAGGTTACTTCAATCGCTGCGATAGTAACTACAGTCAGCTCCCGATTAACCGAAAGCGGATAAACTGGGCTAAGAACTTAAATTGAGCAGAAACCCGTCTCCGGTATTTCTGAGTTTCTAAGAAAAATTATAGATGAAGCAAAAGCGCACCCGAGCTCTATATAAAATAAACTCTGCGACTTGTTTTATGAAAATAACCACAATTTTTGCAGTAAATTCTTTTGATTTTAAGGAAACCGTCGTTTATATCCCTAAATGCAAGCCAAGTTACAACGGGAGTAGAATAAATAAAATGCATGATATATGACACAGTTACATCTGACATTAGTGACTTCCTACAGCGCGGCAGATCTTTCGAAACGATGTAACCCGTTGCGTGAACGAAGTTCAGGTTTTTGTGGGCGCCTGGGTAAAGAACCCTCATCCCAGTCGAATAAATGGATCTGTTTCCGAATGTTGTCGATCGTGCAGTTGAAGAATAAAAAGATGTGATAAGCATAGGTAGAAGAGTTGAAGAATGGCATTGGTTTCATTTTCATTCCTAAATTTTTCTTAAATTTTTTGTCGAGGAGAACGATGTAACCAAATACAGGAAATAAAACTGGTTACTTACATAGAACTTTGTTTGTTGTCAGTTTACAGATCTTAATTTTGATTATGCTCAATAAATGATTTTCTTCATCTTTTATGTGGTAATTCAAAGCATCGTCAAATCCCCTTTTCAATCCCAATACTGACACAACTTCTTTAAATCTTCATCAGAAGCATTTAGAACTGAAGTTTCATTCATACGTCTGTTATTTTTCCATTCTGTCAAGTCAAATTTTGCAGTAGCCATTATTTCTTTAGATCCCTTGATAAATGAGTTCAACTCTCCAATTGATTTCACACTCGCTACATAGTCATCCACATACATGGCTCTCTTTAGCTTTGAAGCTATTTCATGATGCTGTTTTGGTACATTTTCCAAATAGTAGTTAATCGTGGCAGTGAATAAAATGGTGGTGGCGTTTACGCCGAATACAACCCTTCGGTGTCAATATATAATAAATTTTTCAGGATGTTCTTTTTCCTACCATTTGAACCGGAGAAAATCTCTATCTGTTGGGTTCAAATCTAGTTGCAGTAAGGGTTTTCTTATATCGGGAATTACCCCACCCTTTTCGAAATTTTGTCAAAATTTTTGGGATTAATTCAAGATAGTAATTTGGACTTTTTTTCCAGGCAACCATTTAGGGATACCGAATTTTTCTCAGATGCATCGAACACTAGTCGAATTTTTACGAAAAACTGTTTTATGCAGCAGATGATGATGCCCTTTAATCTTTTCTGCCTCTAAATTATCAACAGGTTCAATTATGCCCTCTTCTAACCAATCCTTTAAAACAGTTTCATAGACTTCTAAGGAATTTTTAGTCTGAAGGGTTCTCACGCAAGACTTCAGCCGCCTTTCTGCACAGATTCTATTATCTGGCAACTCAGGATGAATTTCAGGCCATGGAAGTGATACTTGCTGCCTTCCCGTGTCGTCCGTTTCTAAGGTACAGATAAAACAATTTTCTGTAGCTGTTTCTATTTCTTGTTTTGTTTAGGATGGTACAGTTATTCCGGTAGAGTCAAGAGACCCAGATCACAAATTTTTCTTTCACTAATGTGTCATATAGGAATAAAAAGAACTTCATTAAAATTCTTTTCCTTCACCGTCGTTCTCCCTAATAGTGTCTGCGGAAGGTGTATACTCATTGCTAAGAAAACTCTCCATTACGTGTTACATTTCCGCTGTAAAGAGTTTTCCGGCATAATCTGCCCCCTATAAGCATATGTATTTCAATTGAATAATTTTCAAGTAATTTTTTCAATTTCTTTATGCAGTCCCTATCCTCCAGTTTTGGAATATGCTAATATATGTTTTTATTCTTCTTATTATTATTATTATTATTATTATTATTATTATTATTATTATTATTATTATTGCTCGCAACTTCCATTTCACACGTGAATCCTGTTTCTGGATTACTTGAATTAATTACATAATTCTTATGATTTCCTCTTTTTTTTAATATCTCCAGAAAGCCCATGTACACACTTTTCTGAACTAAAAATTTTAGTTTTTTAATATCTCTGCAAAACGTACACTAATGCATAATTTGCTACTTCCGGTATCTAGGATTATTCCTATATGCTCCATCATTTCTGAAAACATTGACAATTAAAGTTTGCAAGGCGTAGTGTTTGTTAAAGCATTATTTTCAATTTCTTCTTCTTTAATTTTGCCTTTTTCTTTTTTAAAGCACATTATGGTGGCATGCCTTTGTTTGCATAATTCGCATCTTATTCTAGAAGTGCAATTAGTGCTGAGGTATCGTGGATGCAAACAGCAATAACATATTGTCACTTTTTTTTTATTTTTTTTTATTATTATTATTCTGCTGACACCAGTTGTTGTGACGTTATTTTCTTTCTTCACGTTCGTACGAGGTTCGTAGATTTGGAGTGAATAACGACGACACTTGATGAAGTATTGAAACACACTTTATTTAGCCAGTACTAATCATGGCAGCACCAAAATCACGTTACAGTCGTCGATGAACTACTATAAACACGCTGACACAATCAGCGACACAGCCTTCAGGTTATCAGGCTATCACGGTGGAGAGAGCTTCACGGCAAAGCACTAGAGTACAGCTCTCGACTCTGCTTGGTCGTTCTCGGAACTCCACGTTCTCTCGAGACTCTTCACGCTACAACTCGCGATGCACTCGATGATACACAAGGGTATAGCTCTCGACTGAGCACAGTCTAAGACAAAACTCGGCGATGCACTAATTCGCGATGCACTCGGCGCTAGATTTGGAGACACTCGCTCAGTGACTGACTATCAGCTCGCTAGACGAGGCACACACACTAACTGACTGCGGACCAGCAGGGTTTATATAGTAGCTTTCGGCTTGTGTTCGAGAACATTCTGGGCTAAACCGGTAAGAATTCATTCCAGAAGGTTCTCCATCCGTCCATGGTATATCGCCAATTTTGTCGTCCAATGTCGCCAATTGGGCGATTTCTTGCCAAATGTGGCAACCCTGCTTTCTTTTGGCATTTTATGGCAACCCTAAAATTGCTTTGCGGGGAAGCTATCTTACCGCGCCTGTACATTTCGTAACAATATTCCTTTCATTTTGCATTTATCTCTTTTTCACTCAGTGGGGCCACAAAGATGCTTGGTTACACGCTGTAGACCTTATGATCAGAAGAGCCGCAGAAAATAAACGGAGTTCTTCCCACACGCGAACTCATATTCTTTAGTTCTGTAGCTGTGCGTTTCGTAATATGTCTGGTTTCACTCAGTTTGCTGTGTCTTTCTGGCGATAGAGCGAACTTTGACTCCGGACATAACATCGAGAAGGTACGTTAATTGAATAACTAATAATAAAGTTTTGAATATCATTAGAATCCTTTAAAGATCTTATTTTCAGTAATTATCTGTATGTGCGTTTATCAACACATCATTATATCCAAATCTTTCTGCGAGACGTTTTACTGAAGTTTCATAATTTTCTTCGGTTTCATCAAAACCGTCAGTGTTATAAGCAATACTACCTAAAAAAGATTTCGGAGAGCTAAATTTACATGGCCTCAAGCGTTTTATTTTAGTGTATGGCCGTTGAAAAAGTGTTCCCAAATGTAAAGCCATTCACAACTCTCGCCATAAAACTTCGGAACAGTAAGTTTAGGAAGTTTTACATTTTGATTTTCAATTTTAACATTTTCTATCATATTTTCACCTAACTGTTCAATGCTTTTTAACACACTTAGTTGTTGTTGTTCTATATTAATTTCTTTCGATTTTTTTTTTTTTTTTGCTTTGTATTTAAATGTAGTTATATTTTCGCGATATTCGTCAACAATGTTTAATTCCTGGTCTAGATCCTTTATGCTTATTAATTTTTCTGCATCGACATCTGTTCGTTTTAATTCGTTTGATTTTTCACAGTTCTAAAGGAATTTCTAGTTCCTCTGCGTTTATTTCTGGTTTAATAATTCAGTTTCGATTCGGCTAATTACTTTCCTCGCGCGTGTTTTTTTTTTTTTTTTTTTTTTTTTTCATTGTATCGATTTCTTCTGTCATTTTTTTATATTCAGTAATTTACCAGTGATCAGTAATTCGCTAATTATTTATGCATATATATTATCTATATCACTGATATCAATTCCCACAATTTCAATAGTTAATTTAAGGAAAAACAGCAGTTATTGACAGTCCCTGTTCGGGCGCCATGCTTCATTTTATCAACTTTTAACGTGTTTAAAACTAATTTCTTTAACAGGATAAGTGAAATATTCACTTACCATCTAAAGGGCTCCCTTGAAAACCTACTGTTTCTTTCGAAGTCCATTCTTTTTTTATCCACTAAAATCCATCCACTGCCGAACTCTAATATATTTTTTTTAGAATTGTCGGCTAATATTAGACGCGTCATTCGTTCAACTGAGTTCTTTTCTTTCTCCGAGAGAGGGCGGTTGTTGCCTCATTTGCGAGCAAACGTGACGCGTGTATTGGACCACCGTTACATTTGCAGAGAGTCTAAATTTAGTATATTTGGGTCCAATGAACGAATTAATGTCTGACGAAAGCCGAATGAAGCATTGAATCTAAAAGGCCTGTTGACTCCTGTTAAGCACTGTGGTAGAAGCGTTAGGATTTCGAAATATTTCCCTGCCTCTGAGACGTTAAATTTAGATTTTTCGATCAGTATAAATATACAGTAGCTCACACTTGTTTCGGACACTTGTATTTTCCAGTTTTATTTGCAAATATCATTTGTTATATACTAGGGAAATAACTAATTAATAGGGAAATAATTAATAATGATATTTTTTCCACGTATATTATTAGCCACCTTTTTTTAAACCTGATTGTTGTGGAAAAAAATATTCGAAGTGTTTTTGATGAAAAAAAGAAAGAAAAAATAAAATCTGAATGGTTTTCAGATTTTAAATTACGTCCAAATGGGCGTTTTTTTAACATTTTGTCTATTATCTTTATTTATTAAATATCACGTTCTTCGCACTTAAACCATAAAATTCAGTTCAAGAGCAATATCGCAAAATACTTTTAAATTTGAGCATATCTTTGGAATTTCCGAGACACAGTTCCGCGGCGCGCTGGAGATAAAAAGGTTTTTTTCCCTCTGTAGAGTGTTGCCATGGCTCGCTTTTAACTAGTTGAGTTTGTTACTCAAAAATTCGTTTTAAAGTTTTACAACATCTGAAATTTATAATAAAACAAATTCCAAATTTGGGCTTCCAGATGGCCATATTCGCAGTAGAATTACGTCATTCAAAATCCGATGGCTCTATGTACCGTTGTTTTATCACAGTGCGAGAAATATGCATACATTTCTGCAGATTTTTCATTATTTAATTTCTTCAAATATAATGCAGGACTCTAACATTTGGTGGAAACAGTTTGAAAAGTTCAACGGACATTTATAGTGAACCAACGCAAAATGGTAAAACGAAAACAATAGTCCTTCAGGGACAATGCCCCTTTGGACTAAAAAGAAAACTCAACTTCTGGAAATGAACTGTCATAAGTATTCGGATACTTTGAACAAACAGTTTGCATTTAATAAAAACATGAAAATAGCAGGACATTGAATATTTTGTTGGATACCCTTTAGCTAAAAATTACACTTTTCATACACTTCGGCCATAGATTCAACTTTTTTTTTTTTTTCTTCGTGTAAGAATGTTTTGTTTTGTACCATTTCTACGTAGGATGTGCTTTCCAAAGAAATTTTTCCTATTTTCCTATTCTTCTCCAGATCACTCCATATATGTTCGATCGGATTTATGTCGAAAGAATATGGAGGAGTTTTGACAACTTCAGGACAGTTACAGAATAACCAAAAGCGAGCATTCAAAGTTGTATGTTTAGGATCGCATCCTGATAGAACTTGAATGTGTTTTGAATTAATAGAACTTGAATGTATATGGAACTTGAGCGTAGTTTTCTTGCATATGCTTTCAATTTTTCGTGAAAACTATTTATATAATTATACTCATCTATATTATTTTTTGTTACAACTATATTTTCCATCCCAGAGACAGTGAAACATCTTAAAACCATTTTGTCTTCACCCACATGTAGAAAATATAGAAATATGTTTTTCGATATTTCTTCTACTATAGTAGAAAATATGTTTTCGGGTTCAATGTTTTATTTGTATTATGTACATAAGTGTATCTATATATATAATTTATTTTAATAGATTATTAAATGTATTATCTCCTTTGAAAACAATGTTTGTTAGAATTATATTGAAACAAGTTTACTCATTAGTATATATAAAATTGAATTATTAAAATGGAATAATTAAAAGCGGAAATGCAACCAACAAACCAAGTAATTATTGTTGATTGATCGCAAGTTAGTTGACTTTTCAAGGGAAACAAATTAACTTCTGATCAATTAACAATAATTAATAGATGTGAAAGGGTTTCGTATTTTCTCACGTAAGAATCAAGACTAAAAAAGCTATTTAGTAAGACTGAGTTAAAATTATTCAAATTGCTAAGATTCAGTAAGAAATTGGCAGTTCTGTCTAATTTAAAATCCGAATAATATGTAATATATAATTCTTATAAGAGTGCTTTGTTTGATCATGTGACATGATGAAATCGATAACGTCTTGAGCATTTAAACAGAAGATATGGTTATTAGTATCCTTCTGAAATCCAAGAATCTTTGAGGGAGGGAATCACAATCGGGCAGTTTAAAACTGATGAAATTTTTATCTGATTTATGTTAGTTTTTAAAGTATCCGAACAGGGGCGTAGCTAGAGTTTCCAGCGGCCGGGGTCAACTGAAGAATTTGCGCCCCTTTCCTGTGTGCCAAGAATGGAAAACATTTCTTTAAAAGATTTCGTAGCATTAATTTGGCGCCCCCTGGATGCTGCGCCCGGGGACAGATGTCCCCCCTTGCCCCACCCTAGCTACGCCACTGTATCCGAATTAGAATTCCATTTGGTCAAAGTCACTGATGCCTTTTTTCCTTATATCATTAGCTTCATTATATATCTATACAGTCTCTTTATTCTTATCTGATCCGCAAATAAAGTAGTTAACATACATGAAGTTTTCTAACATTTTTATAGTTCTGAGACAGATATTTTCAAATTTCTTTAAATGATGCTTAATGTAGATTTAAACTAGTTTCTCCTTTTACTAGTAATTTTAATTTTCTTGATATATCATCTCGGATTGCAGAGATTTGAACAATAAGATTTCAAAATTCTTCCGTTAACATTAACAGAAGAATTTTGAATAATGTTGTCAAGAAGACACCTAGCAATAAAGTTTTTATTTCTACCCTCAGCCACAGTATACACCGTCTAAATCATAATAGTAGATCCTGCTTTAGTAGAAGAATTTTGAACAATTTCCTCCGATGTTTCGGTTTCCTTACTTTTTACACTGAAGATAGCTGCTGACTCGAGGATTTACACAAACACTTTCATGATGTTTACCACGACAATTTCTGCAGGAAAATTGTTTGTTCTTACAACTGATTGCCATGTGTTTACTTCCAAAACACAGAAAAACATCTTCTGGTACGTTTCAAAAAGTTGCGTTTCTCTTCGAAGTTCACTTCTTGTATTTGTGTTTTGTATGGTCGCCTTTATCACAAAATATACATTTGTATCCAATAGTTGACAAAGCTTAAGCAGAGGAATTTTCGCTTTATAAGTCGGATACGCTTTCGTAAATTGGTCATGTTGACGAATGCATTGTTTCTGATTGGTTTTCGCACAGTTCATTAAAATTGCAGCTTCTCTGAATAAACTACCTTTTATACGAATTCTGTAAGTTGCTTTATATCAAATCCTGCTTTCATTTTTCGACTTCGATTAAATTCTAAATTGAATTCATCTGGAAATTTTTGCAAAATTATAGGACAGAGAATATTTCCATAACTTCCAGATGTAACATTTAACAATTTTAAACTTCTGCTGTTGACTTCGCATTCATCTTACAATTTACGCAGGACTTTAGCGTTTGAAATGCTCCCTACTGTTTAAAGAGATAATAATTTATTTATATGCGAAATGGTGATTACATCTTGTCTTCCAAAACGTTCTTTCAGTATTTCTATAATCATAATTGTGGTTACTTAAAGCGAAAAAGGAAATGGCAGCTAAAGCATTACCGCTAAGTAAGGATTTTATTGTGAATTGTATTTTCGAACTGGTTCCAAAAGTCCAACCATTTACACAAATCTCCGTAATAAGTCCCGATTTGCGGTAGTGGTAACTTCACTGTTTTTATTTCTTAAGCAAGTGCGACTTTCGCAATTTCGTTCTCAAGTATTCAGATTTAGAAAGTTCCGAATTCTTTTTCAAAAATTGTTGCATTCTTCCTCTCCACATAGCATTTTTATCCCCGTATTCTTAAGCCTAACTTCCTTTTCAGTCTCTTTTGAAGTTACTTTTGTTTAGATTTTTCTAAATCTAAGCTTTTGTTGTTGATTTTTTTAATTAATTCTTCATACAAATCCTCGCTTATTTAAATTTTTTTCCTTTAGTGAAACATCCAAAATCGCTAAATTAATTCCGATTTTGATAAACAGTTTACTCATAAACTGCCTTACAAAAATATCGTTCCTTTTTCAAATTTTCAAGAACTCTCTCCATTTTCAAACGTTTCGTCTGTCGATTATTCCGATTCGTAATAACACCAGGAAGGAGCCACCATAAAAATATATATAAGTCTCTAATAAATCAAACTGGATCGAATTTAAGGTAACTAACAGAAAGCGTTATTCTGTACAACGTTTATTCAAAAACACCGAAGACGAACTATTACATATACACAAATATGACATCACAGTTTCTTTTTCAAATAAAAACTACCACTATATGTTGGCAAGTGGAGAATATGTAATTATGAATTTATTTTTAACAAGTAGAACGGGAGATATAGAATTGCCCCCCTTTTTGTGTTTGTTTTGCAAGATTGTACCTTGTGGCCGAATCCATACTTTTAAAACTTAAGGAGGAATATAAGCATATTTTGTAATTTCTGAATATCTGCACGCCAAAAAAAAAAATCTGCAGCATATTGTCGACTTTATAAATTGGCTAAAAACATTTACTTGAAATTATTTCTTAAGAACCGAGAAAATGTTTTAGAAAAACTAAAGTATTTATATAGCTTGTACTTGCATTTTTACGGCTGATACTGGTTGATACCGTTCAGCTATGGCCTTCCATGAAAGGGCGGTTGATTACGAAACCTGTATCTCCACGTCTAATGAAACTCGCGTGTGATACGCGCATACGTAATCTTGCTATCGCGCGCACACTCGAAAATACTCCAGAAATACAGCATTTATGCCGAATGCTGAAACTGAGAGAACAAACAATCAGAAAATTCTGCATAATTTCCGAAAGAAATTTTTCTCAATTTAAATATGCTTCTAACTTAGATCTGAAATAATTTAGATCTTAGAACTTGCATAGTTTGAAGACTTTCATCTTAGTTATCTTCGTAGTAGGAATGGCTTGGCGCGACAGTTTATTTTTAGAGGTAGTTTCTGTGCTTATAGCACTGAATTAGGGCCTATTGTCTTCTTGTTCGGTATCGTGGTTAGTTTTAGACCAAGTTTTGAATTCCGCAGAATGCGTGGATACATGAAAATGTATAGTGTCTTTAAGGCATGGAGCACTTAAAAAATAAGGCAAGCTTAAAGTCCTCTTGAATGGCTTGGTGATAGAGAAAGAGGGATCGGAAATTGTTGGACAAGCCCCCTCCTTTAAAATATTCTTTTTCAAAATTGAGACGGGACTGAGCAAAGTCATACTGTCATCTACTAGCTATCCAAGGCCGATACAACAACAAACGCAATCTTGCGCGTCTCTCCATGATAAATTTCGGCACCTGCTCTGATGTTGCAGTCAGAAAAATGTGATAATTCAGAACAACCAACTATCTCTATGAGATTTTGACTAATGTTTATACGAGCGGATGGAACTGATCTGACCGGCGGAACGTGCAAGAAAGATGCACCTTTTTGCAAATTTGAAATGGTTTGCAGAGAGACAGGTGTGTCTCTTCAACCTCTAGCACCGAGGTTAATGGTCCTCTTATGAAGTTCAGCTTATATCGTGAAGAATGCAGCCTTCATCAAGATGTCGGGGCACCCATTTAAAGGTCTTTATCTTAGCGAACAGTGGCTGCCTTGCATGAAAATTCATTGTTTATGCTAGGGAAGGAAAGAACTAGATCCAACGGTTATGAATTTTTGATTAGATAATGACGATGAGGTTCAGACAATGGATTTAGTACGGTTACCATTAATTTACGTCATTTTTTTGTTGGGAGGAGGTGCCGTCAAATATTTTTCATCCAATCAGTTTGTTGTTTTTGTTGCATGAATCCTACAATTATGATTAATATTTCAATCATGTATATGAGATGATGAGCTGGCAATATGGCCATCAGCGCATCAGAAAATTTCCAAGCTTCCAGATAGCCTCATTTGCTCCCATCTTACTGTGAAACGTAGCGCGAATAATTTTATTATTTTCCGTGGCCAATTTTGCATGGAGGTAGACAGAATGTTGGTAGGCTGTTTAATACGGAACAGATATTCGCTGATGTTACCTTTTAATTTGGCATGGTTGGACTTATAGGAAGAATTCAGTAATTTTTCGGGATACTAACTGATTCTCTGAACTCTAAGATTTATTTATGGATATTGTAGCTTTGAAATACTTTATTCTACAACATTAAAATTAGCAGTGCACTAACATAAGCCTAATACATTTTTCTTAAAACTCAAATTTTCAAAACTTAAAAATTAGTAGAATACAGAGTCTCAGTATCATAACTGGAGACATCATTGTTATTACTTTTTTCTGTTGCTGTCAACACAAACTTTTTTCCTCAAAATAAAATCATTGTAAGTACACATTTATATGTTCTAAACGAATTCCATTTGATCATCGTTGGTAAGAATTTCCTAACGACAAAGCTGATGGATCATCAGGCAACTCTTTTAGTCTTTTCTAAACAGGATACACAAGAAATATATATATCTAATAATTTTAAAGTACACATGTATATGTATATGTATATGTATATACACTTCCTAAGTATCAAAAAAATATTTTTGGCATCTACTTATAAATCAGTCATTTTCTGATTAATTTGAGAATTTAGCACTCCAGCGTACCAAAAAAAAAAAAAAAAAAAAAAAAAAAAAAAACTTTCTTATATTCGGGCATTAAATCATGTATTTATCAACTAATATAAATTTCGTTCTTTTTATTAATTGGCATTTCTTACTGCAATATTTTAGATATTGAAAGTCTTAAAAATACATTGATACAGAAAAATATTTATGGAAGGAAAACAATTCAGAACATCAATTACTTTATAGTTTCCCGTGCAAAGTTTTTTGTTTGGTCTTTCATTATTTAGTATAAAACTTATGAAGCTTTTCAAATATATTCTTATTTAATCTTTTAATGCGTAAAAAAAAAAGAAAAAAAAAAAAAAAAAAAAAGGAAACCCATGGACATCAAGAAGATTCAAAGAATTATAAAAGTCAAAATTTGAGTATCAAGTTACCGCTTTTTTTCATTCATATTTAACACTTTCCATTCGATGTATCATAATATATATTACTATAATGTTCTGTGTGTTTGAAAAATTAATCATGTTTTGGAATACGATACAAAACACAAACAGGCTTTTCGAATGTCTGATCACTGGACATGTAAGCAAATGAAGCTGTCTATCCAGCGACCAAAACAACGATGTATGACTTTTCACAACTGTGTTAATCCGAGTAGAGTAAATATCAAATAAACATTCTGCCATTAAACATTTTGAAAATTCTTCAAGGGGGTTCATTTTGTTGCTTAGAAACTCATCCTATGTTTTTAATATCGTTCTATCGCAGGTTATTTATAAAAAGTGACATTTAAATTGCGCATTGATACATCAAACACGACCGTCTGTTGCTAGTTGAGAGTAGCCATTTTGGTTGCGAACAAAGCTGTGTAAAATCTCTGTAAAGTAGAATTATAGTATTTTTATCACTCTGAAGAACATTTTATTTTTAGGTTACTATGTTACTGACGTTTCTACATGCCTACTCATAGCCATGGCCGATCGGAGGAAATTACAAGGTTTGTTGACTTATCAAAATAACTTCGTTGTTGACCTGCAGCAATTTTGAAAATGGGGTCTAATATAAACAAGGTTTAAAGATCATTATGACAATCATATAAGCAGTGCTTTCAACATTTTTTCTAAATGTTAAAGATTAAATATGTGTACTTTAATAAATTATAAGACTTCAGTCAACTGTTTTGCAATATTTGTAATGAAAATAAACCATATCAAGTGTTAATCTTGATTCTTTCGGAGAGAGAAAGCGTAGTACTTTAATTTTCTTTTCATTTTCTATGACGAAACAATCATTTAGTCATTTAATAGAGGTAGTTACAGTTTAATACCGATCATTTTATTCAGATAGTGCTGATTTTTTTATAATCTCCTCAGACTTGGAATTTTTATTTTAAAGGCAAGAAAATTTATTTTTTGGGATTTGCATGGGTACATCAAAGTACTTCCAAAAGCTGTGTTTATATCCACGTGTTTGTTATATAACATGAAGTTTGTATTATTATTAAATGAGAATAGTATGTAAAGTTACCATTTACATAATTAACCTTGAAAACTGCTATTAGACATGTGATTATATAGATATACTGAGTATGTACTATTTCATGCCTAAGATCTGAGTTAGCTTTAAATAGTGATAATTTTCTGTGAACTTTCTTGTGAATATGAGTTGAACTGTAGCAGCATCATTAAATAATTATGGTTTACTCTTTTTTAAATATTTAATTCTATTTTTGACAGTTCATGTGTATGAACTGCAGTTGAACTCATAAGCGTACATCCATTCTTTATGATCTTTAAAAAGTATTTTTGAAAGTTGTGTAATAAATATAATTTTGGGAAAGAAAAGAAAGCGTCTGCATGTCTATGATCACATTTTTTTTTTTTTTTAAACTTGTGTACGTAATAGTTTTCAATGTTTTGGAATTTATATTTGATCTTCGTGCCAGAAAACTGAAATATGAATTTGTTTTAGGTATTAGTTATTAGGAGTATTTTGAAGGCATTATGGAACTATCTTCAGGAATAGATTTAATGAAAATTATTAGTTAGTTTACGATTAAAGTATAGCATAAATACTGAAGTACAGTAAAAGTTGTGAAATCATATGATGCATCATGATTTTTGATAATCATTGTTTAAAATTTCATGCCAAATTGTTTGATAATGTTACGTTTTGTGTTTTGCATGTTACTAATTGTTAACTTCTGATATTTGCATCTTTATTAACAGATGAATAATATTTTAGCATGTGTTAAGGCCAAGAATTACTTATCTCTGCATTTAAAAATAGTAAAAACTTTTTCCATGTATAAGGATCAAAACCATATGGTGTATTGTAGTTGAAATAGAACATTTCACCTAGATGACAGAACTTATAACATTGTAAGGAATGTCATGAATGTAATTTTAAGTTTTATGAAAATTTCTTTATATGTAAATGGGATTTATTTAGTCATTCTTAAAATTATGATTTCTGCTGAACCTTTGGTTTCTCTTATTATAAATTTTAAATTAATATTAATTAACAAAAATATCCTTAATCCAAATAACACTGCTATAATTTCTGATGCATGTATATGATGCAAGTCTTTGTCATATAGTTCTAAAAATCAGCTGAAATTGCTATTTTTAGGTTTTATAAATATATTTTAGTAATCATTTGAAATAGCAAAGGAATTCAGATTTTATTAATGGAAAATGATTTTAATTTTCTATGAGCTTCTACTTCTGTTATCAAAAAGGACATTTATTAGCCTCATGTCAGTAATGTAATTACAATAAGTTGTTTTCATATTCAGTAAAACATAGGTAGAATTTTTACCTTATGGGTTTATAACCAATGTTTGTTTATATAAATATATATATATAATTTTACTTTCCATGAACACAAAAAAACTTAAAATGACTCTAAGGAGTGTTGGAAGTGGTAGAAATGTATTCCATTATTTTTTACATAATGGAAAAATTTGTGCATAAAAAAAGTGTAAGTTTTTAAAATATTATCATATATATATAAAACATTGCATGTAAAAGAAACTACACTTGGCCAAATGTGATACAATTAAATCTGATTACTTGATTTATAACTTAAAATTTTAAGATGTATGAAATTCTAGATCCGTATGTGTCACATAAACAAATGTTAATAGGACTGCATAGCATGGCTGTTCAATATAATTTTTTTAAATCTTTTTATTTACCTCATTTTTAAATGCAAAAAGGCTTTAAAATTTTCGTTATTAATTATTTAATGCATATGTCTTGAAACTTTGTTCATTTGGGTATGTTCATTTGTGATTTGATATTTTTTTAATTATTTCCTTTTTTGCGATTTATTTAATTTTTTCTCTAATTATTGATTATGTGTTTGTTGAGGTAAGCTATTAATACTTAAAAATTATACTCTAATACCTATAAGATACTTGCTTTACAGCTACAGTATTGTTGACTAGAATAGATATTACAACCAAAATATAAAAATAAAATATATCTTTATTATTCCTTAAGATTTGCTGCAGTTCATAATTCATTGTCTTGAGGCAATAATTCTAAAATTTATTATACTGTAAAGTCAGTTTCTTTTTGTTTATTCTTTTAAATCTACTTTAGAAATCATCATTTGGATAGGAGCAGAGGAAAGCAGCATGTTGTTTACATGCAAAAGCAGCGTGTTGTTTACAGTAAGACAGTTGCATGTTGTTTACATGCGAAAGCAGCATGTTGTTTACAGCGAGTTTTTAAATAATGCTCATCAAGCTTTACTCCAGCAAAAAACAATGTAATTTCAGTTTTATACGTAATTACAGAAATATGTGCAAATAATTTAGAAAGAAGGGTAGATTTTATTAACAAATAAAAAAAAATGTTTTGTTGGCATTGTGCTTAAAGTTCTTTTAGTATAATTTATTAATTATTAATATTTTACTATATTATCAGAGATGTTAGGGATTATTTGATTTGAAATGCTCCTTTATAAAAGGATTTTTATTTTATTTTTATCATCATTGATTTTTAGTTTTTCTCAATTTACCATATTGTCTATGTCCATATACGCTGAAATTATCATTACTTGTGTCATAATTTTTTGAGAAAAAAGTCCTTTTTATATTTGCACTTTGTTCCAATATGAATTTTTTATCTTGAGTGAACATTTTTTGAAACAATATTTAGTGTTTGTTCAACTTTCAAACTAGGAGAAATCGAAAGGTGTTTGAAGAAAGTCAGTGAAGGTGTTGAGACATTTGAAGACATCTGGCAGAAGGTAATGATTTTAATTATGCAGTTTGTTCAGAAATGTCAGGCAAGTAGTTTTTATTATGTATATAGATTAAATATTAAAATCAATTGTAAATATTGTTTGTATCACTTATATTATAGCTGGTATGATTTATTGGTGTAAGTAATACATTCATAAAAATTACTCTTGTATCAATGTTATATATTTGTTTTTTTAGTGGCATGGTTTTGTGCTCTTCCTCCCCCCAGAAAAATGATAACTTTTATAGCTTGCTATTGTAAGAAATACACTAGCCATGTACTTTTTCTACCTAAATTCAGTTTTGCAGCATTGAAACTGTGGATCACTGCTCGTAATTCTTCAATCAAATCTCACTTATAATTCTAATGCAACAGTAATTATCTTGGTCTGTTTAGTAATTTGAAATTGTCACGTAAGGTTGTGATCATCAATTTTGTTACACTTTTGAACTGTTGTGTGAGTATATATGTTTTCTTTTTGTGTTATGTTTTATTATAATTTCAAACAGTATCTATGCACTTAGAATGATGATCAAATGAGATTGTCAAATGAAAATTGTAGCAAGCAAAAGAAATTTGTTTTATTTATAATGATGAAAACTAGACAAGAATGTAAAATTGCATAATCATGGTAGTCAGTCTGAAATATTCTTATTTCATTATGACTTTACTAGTGATGATAATAAAGATAATGTGTACTTAAATTAAAAATACAGCAAGTGAAAAGGGGGAAAAGAATTTGCAATATTTTTAAAAATAACTAAAAAAAGATTATTGTAAAAGTATTATCAGGGCAAAAACTGAGTACAAAGATCATTTTGGAAGACATTTTTTACTTTTAGAAAATATAATAATGTGATTGATAAAATTGTGAACTTCACTAACAAGTTATATGTAACATAGGCATTAAATTTATTGTGCCAGCCAATTTTATAAAATGTGTATGTTAACAAATAAAAAAAGCTGTTTTTTGTTTATGTTTTGTAGTAAATTACAAATTTTGTATTTGATATATTGAGAAAGCAAGTAATATTAATAAAATCAAGTCACCTAAATTTGTAAACAATTAAATCAGAATTCTAAAGGTTTTATTGTAAGAAGGAATCATAAATAAAATGGAAATAGGTTTTACTGCATGTATTGAAAAAGTATAACATCCACATATTAGCATAACAAAATTTACTGTGCCTTACAGGAAGTTAATGAGGAATGACCTTGTCAGAAGTTTTAAATTATTGTTTCTGTATTATTCATATAGGAAGAAATATGCCTTGCTATAAATATTTACAAAGTAATTCTGTAAATCCTGAATTTCAGCTATATTTGGTGACCTACCAAAAATTTAGAAAGAGAGGTACCAACATAACTGCACAACATATTGAGGGTAAATAACTAGTTTTCGATGGAAATGGGCCTTAATGTTGTCAAAATAGAAGCGAAAGCATCTGCGTATGGCAGCTGTTATATTTTGAAAAAAAAAACTTGCGCATATAGCTCTCATGAAAGAATTCATTCACATTGATGCAGGAAAAAACTGTATGAATATAAATGAAAAGCTTCTGTCAAGATGCTTAAACTGTCTTGGCATAAACTAGTTACTGCCATAGAAGTGGCAGTAATTGCCAGAAGCTCATAAAATAACTAAAAACTCTTTAAAATTGCAATAAGTAATAGAAGTAAATATCAATATTAAGCATATTCAGCTGCAGTGTTGATAATATTTTTTTCAAAGATATATAGCAGCATTTTTACTCATCATGTTGAGTGTAGCTTTTTCTTTGAAATGAAGCAAAAGACCAATTTCATGACTGTTCCAAAACCCAAAGAGTTTTTAAATTGTTGTGAATAAATGAAAAGTTCAGGAATATTCTTTCAAGCACAGCAGTACTTACAGGCAATGTCATCATCATCAATTGCAAACAAGTGTTGCAACATCTTCATTTTCAAGTATTTTCTTTAAACTAAACTACTATGTAAAAGCTGCAACATTCTATAAGACTTTATTAGAGAAGTATGTGTAAAAAAGGGGGGGAGCTGATTTTATTTGAAAAGTTATGATGAAAAGTACAAAAGATTTTGTCATGAAGTAATATCCTAGCAGTTTCTTCCCATAATTTGATAATTTAGATCTCATGTTCTTTTGGTAAATCCTACTAAGTTATTAAGCAAGTAAAACTGCTTTTAACTTCTTGTCATAAACATCTTTAAGATTGTGATCAACCATTAATGTTAATCATAGTTCAACCAAAATAAAAGTCATAATTTTGGATCTTATCCTGTGTAAATAATGATGGGTTTCTCCAGCTTTTAAAAGTGTTTTATTTCTCAGATAATTATGATATCATCCATCACTTCAATTAATCCTTTATTATCCATATTATGATTTTCAAGTATTTGTGATTTCTCACAAATGATTTTAAGTGGCTTGCCAGAATTTTCCACCTGGTGCTGTCTGTATTTCATCTTATGTTTGGTCTATTTTTAAATTTGGTTACATATGCTGTCCCAGGAGAAAAGAAAGAAAATTCAAGATAAATTATGTTTAAAGTTTAATTTGAGCAATGCATTGCATAAAGATGACTATAAATATATTTCTGCAATTCAAAATATTAAAAAAATCAATCTTTTAGATATAAATCTAAAATGTGTGACCATAGGCAAAAATGCCTGTCCCTTTCAAGTTTCATGTTATTCATTTTCTTTGTTTTGTAACCTAATTTATTTTTTTAAATAAAGAAGTTTAATTATTTTAAATATGAACTATTAGTGTGTTATGTTCATGATAAAATTAATTACATAAGTTTTTTCTTTAACAGTCAATAGAAAAATAATTTGTCTTTCACTTCATGTCAAGTCCGTTACCTTGATATTATTTTACTCAAAATTAGTTTGAAAATTTGTCTAAAAGGGGCAGTACATATTTAGTGACATAGATAAACTAGTCAAGCTAAGTTTGACTACTCTGAGTATGTGTTGCCCCCAAGCAGATATACAAACTAATTGTGGGTAAAATAATCTCAAGGTAACAGACTTGACATGAACTGGAAGACAAATTATTTTTATTCATTTGCTAAATTTTTAGAATTTTAAATATTAATTTATCTTGAATTTTCTTCTGGGACAGCATATGTAAGCAAAATCTGAAAATGGGCCATTTACAGTTTATTTATATTTGGGCAGCTGTTTAACTGGAGCACTTTACCTGTGGTGATTTCTGAAATATTTTTAAAAGATAACACTATTTTGTATTTGCATAAGAAGAGTAAGAACAGAATGCTCCAAAGTTTCAACAAATTAATTTTCTTCATAATTTTCTTTATTTATGCTATTTTGCTTTATGATCTATTAAAAGCATTTTTACGTTGCTTGTATATCTTTTCTCTTTTTGTTATTGCTGCCTTCCTTATTTATGTACAATTACCATTTTTTTCTAAATTTTCAGAATTAAATATATTGTGCTTATGTTATTTATACTGGTATATTCAGTTTTAGTATGAAACACATTAATAAAATTGGGGCTGTTATATATGTGGCTCCAACCATTTTAATCTGTGCATTGTATTTTTTGTCTTTTCCACACAGTATTAGCAATTTAGTGTTTATAGTAGCCATTCAATACAGTAGGTATTAGTTATTTAGTATTTATTGAAAATGTGCTAGGATATCCCACCAGTATTTCCTTTAAAAAAAGGTGTGTAATTTAATCTTGAAAGCTAATCATACATAGTGATGCTTCTAACAAAAGATGGAATATTATTACTGTAAAAGAATCAGATGTCAAAGATGTCTTTGTCCTCTGGATTTGTTTTAATCACTGATTTGATATGTCAAAAGTTGATATCTTCTATAATCATTCTATTATTGTTATTAGCCCCCAAAAAATAATTATTATTCATTTTTGGCTGGGTATAAAAATTCTAAATTCAGTCAGTTGTCTTATCAGCTGTACACATAATAACATTAGGAAATATCAATGAATTACATTCAAACTTTCTGTTTATAAAAATTGTTCTCTAAATATGAAGCTGTCTCTGAAATATTATTGCTGAATCAGTTGCAGTTAATTAACCTGCAGCTTAGGAGACAGTCATAAATCAATGATGACTGATTTTTATATTTTGTTGATTTATTCATTTGCCTTTTTGTTTATTCAGTTATGAATTATTACAAAACAGGCAAGGCATGTCTGCCTAAAGAAAGTGTTGCCTTCTATTTTTTATTGTTAACAATTAATTTCTAAGCATACATTTTAAAAAATAAGTGAATAAGTAAACTAAATTTAATAAATTTGCTCTTTTTCCATTATTAGAATGGTGGTTGGAGTAATATTTAATTTTTTTCATTAATACTATACATGCAGTTTTTATTTATTCAATGTAGTTTATTAAATTAGTAAGGATTGCTAATTGATACATCATCTGTACATTGAAAAGAATAGCATTGTTATAAGAGATAAGAATGCATTTAATTTTGTGATGGCTTTGTAGGCAAAGTTGGCACATTTATCTTTTTGTAGAATATTGTTTTGGATGCTTGTCATATAATACAAAAAAGCCCTACATTTTAAACACTATTATTAATTTCTGCTAGTTATTGCCAATTTTTGCTGGTTCCTGCTGCTTACAATTAGTTTCTGCCACCTGCAAGTCAAAAGTTGTTTTCTGACAGGAAAAAAAGGCCAAGCCTTGGTTTGGTAGCATGTCAGATTGCTTTTATGAAAATTACTATATATTGACCTGAAGTAAAATTGCTGTACTATTATCTTCTGGATTTATGCGTGGTTGTATAGTGAATGACTGTATACATTCTATTATTACACAAGCTAATATAAGGACTTCCAGTTTCTTATTTGTATTTGTAATTAAACCTAGACTTTTCTCATTCATTCCAGCATTTATCATTTTTGTTTTATGATTATCGCATCATATGATAGAGTACTGAATCATGTTGTAGAATTAAATCCATTTTTTGAGTTCCAAAATTTTTCAGAACTGTCTTGTAAGATTTTATGTTATATTTCATTGTATTTTTAAATTTCTCCTTCCCTCCAATCAATTAATACCTCTTAGAAAAGTAATCCCTGCATTCTGTAATGTTGAAAATGGTGACTAATTAAAATTATAGATCCTGTTACTTTCTTGTCTTGCTGTTGATTTTTATTTTTAGTCTTTTTGCATCGTAAATAGGGATATGCTTCTCTAAGCAGTTGCTGTACAAAAAGCAGCCTTCCATACCAGATTATCTTTATTTTATTATGATTATGAGTAAATTGTAAATATGTACTTGTTAATTAAAACTGAATGAAAAACATACATATATATTTTGGTGTCTTATGCATTTTAATGTTATATTAAGGAGTTTATAATGATAATTTTTCTTTAAAATTTATGAGGATAATTTTATGCCAGAAATGAATATTAATACCATTTTCATACTTTGCTGCATATTTTTTTTAATTCTGTGCTTATTTATTTTTGCTGATCATTTTAGAAATTTTGTTATCAAGTATTAGCAGATTCAGTTTTAATCAACTGTACACTTCATCTTCTTTTCTAATTTTTTTATCTGGAGAGAAAGGCTTAAATTGCAAGTTACTGATAAATATATTCTTGCTTCATTTTTCAGTAATCTGTTTTTGAATCTTTAGGTTCATAATGCCACAAATACAAACCAAAAAGAAAAATATGAAGCTGATCTCAAAAAGGAAATCAAGAAACTACAAGTAATTTGTCAACTTTAAATTAAAAATCAAATACTATAAATCAAATGATATATATAACAGTATATAAACTGTGCTGTTATTTTATGTGAGAGTTTTATTGCAATTTCAGAGGTTACGAGATCAAATTAAAACGTGGATGGCATCCAGTGAAATTAAAGATAAAAGGATACTCTTAGAAAATAGGAAATTAATTGAAACAGTGAGTTTTGATTTTTTTCCCCCACATTTTCTTTTGCTTCTGTATTTGTTGTATTTACAATCACACTTTGTAACTTATTTTGTTTATTACATGGAATACTGAAATTTTTAAGAGTTTAGCTGTTCTTGTATAGATTTTCTCCCTTGTATGAGCAAAATTTTGGTGTTTGAAGAGAACATTGCAGTATTCAATTTAGAAATAAACTAGTTATAATCCAGTTATTTTGAAAACAGCTTGCGCACAAAACTAATTCTGGAAGTACGAATCCATTCAGAATGTATTAGAAATGCTAGTTAACTGTTAATTGCTGCATATTTCATAGAAATTCAGACACTGGAGTACATTCACTTGTGGCTATGATGAAAGTGTCATAGTTTTCTGTATGTGATACCAATCACCAAAGTGCCCATTTAAATTGTGTTATGAATAGCTGTATAATGTCTAATCTGTGAAGTTCTTTAACGTTTCTTTAAAGCTTTACATATTTTTAGGCCTTTAATTTTTGCAGTTGGCAGCGCATGGATTTAATTATTAGTTTTCTCATTTCTTTCTGAAGTTTTTTACAGAACAAGGCTGTTTTGAAATTTATCAGACTCTAGAATGAACTTAATTTTTTTTTAACTATCTTGAATAAATAAGTTAATTTTTTTTAAATCTGTTCTCGCTGTTGATTATGAATAGCTGTACTATGGCAATTTTATTTTTTGAAAGGTGTCAGTGACCAGCTGTGTGCATCTTTCTTATAGAAATGTGACATGCTTCATAAATATCTGTGTGTATGATACAGTCTGTAATACTCATTATTTTATGGACATTGCCTTTAATATTTTTATAGTTTCAAAACAAAAGAAAAATTCAAATGCCTATTAGTACGTGTTGTCTTAAAAATGCAGTCTAATAATATTGGTGAAAAAGTTTCAGAAACTTGTAGAGACCATTCTTAAATGCATTTATTGTGGTATAGTAACTATAGATAGTCAGTATGGTTTTAGGTAGATGTAACGAATAAAGTGGCTCATTGTTGAAAAAATTGTCAGAGGGTTTTGGTGAATGAACTAATAACTGCTGCCTATAGGATTGTTTTAAAATGTCTTTATAAATTATATTCTTATGAAATTAGGTTGAAATAGTAAATTTGTATTGGGGAAAAGATGTGCTTTATATATATGTGAGATAAAAAATACATAAATCAGTTTTATAATTTAATTTAGTAATAGCTTCTTAATTCTTCATTTTTAATTTGACTATTTCCTCTCTGTATTCTCAAAGTAGTAATAACTTTCCTGACTGTGCCATTTCTAGATTAATAGGTACCTTAGAGCTTGCATAAAGATGATGATGTGGCTTATTCAGAACTTGAACTCAAAATTTTGAGAACTAACATTACTTGGCTGCCAAGTTTCCCAATCACTACAGATTCAACATGTTAGCATACTATGCAATCAGAATTATTCCTCTTCAGTATGTATCTACGCTGTATGCCAAACAACATTGCTACATCTTTATCTCTTTTTTTTTTATCATATATACACATACAGCAATTTAAAATTACCTGTTCAGCTTCTCAAATTCTGAATTCCTTTCGAATATGCCATTTGGTAAATGTCAATTAGTATTTAATTATCACTGCAATAATATTTTAATCTTCCAAAGAACAGAAAGTGCTTTCTAGAAAATGAAAATTCTTAAGAAAAAGCTTTTTAAAACTATGAAATTTTTTGTACAGCTTTGATAAAACTTTAGAATTAGCAATATTTTTATTATTCTCAATGAAGCAAATTTTATAATCATGTATGAAAATTCTTTATACATGTATATATCATGAATTTATTCTAAAACTGTAAAATAAATTTCCTTTAAATTTTGCATGAGCATGGGAAGCAATAAATAACTCGTTTCCTTTAATTACTTAGATTATTTGAGAATTTTTACTATGATTCATTGTTTTATGTAAAATTTTTGTTTCTATCTTTGAAATTATTTGCACAAAATGACCGTATTGATTGCAGTATTTTGTACTAAATGTTGCTGTCAAACTGAATGCAGGCAATCATCTTTTTCACTTTTAAAGTTTTGTTCAATACTATTCTTTTAAATACACTCATGTCCATAAATTAAGAATAATGCAAAATCAGGCAAAAGAAGAGTTAGAAGCAAAACAAATTTGATTTATTTGTAAAGCTTATTTATTAAACAAAAGGTAAAGAGCCAAAACAGATGCTATATGTTTGATATTATTAAAAAAATTAGCAATTTTTTCTCCCTGGAGCAAATTACAAAAAACAGCTATTTACAAAAATCCAATATTACATGGTTGGTATGATTGTTAATACATTGTATGTCTCCCAGACTATGCAATACAGTCCATACAACGCCTAGGCATGCTGAGTATCAAATTATCGATCTGATCTTGGGGGATATTACACCACTCAAAAAGCAATGCTCTCCGAAGTTCCGGTAGACATGTAGGAGGAGGTTGACGGGCTGCAACACGTCGGGAAAGCATGTCCCACACGTGCTCTACTGGATTCAAGTCCGGTGAGAATGCTGACCAGTCCACGCGGGTGATATCCACCGATTGAAGGCATTCGCTTACGATGTTTGCACGGTGAGGACGGGCATTGTCATCCATAAACACAAACTGTGCGCCCATGGCGACCCTAAACAAATATACATGTTGTTCCAGAATGATGTCCCGATAGATTTGGCTCGTCATGGTTCCAATTTGAACGTGCAGGTCAGTTCTGGAACCCAGAATAATTCCACCCCAAATGAGCACTCCTGTACCACCGTAATGGTGTCGTTCAATGATGTTTTCTTGATGGTAACGGGTACCTGAAGCTCTCCATATGAAAGTCCGGCGAGAATCTGACTGCAAGCTAAACCTGGACTCGTCAGAAAACATCACACAAGCCCACTGTTGCGGTGTCCACAAAGCACGCTCTCTACTCCAGGCTAACCGCAGGCGACAGTGAGTTGCAGTAAGTGGAACACATCCGACAGGTCTACGAGCATATAGACCAATCTGCCCTAAGCGTCTGTACGCGGTCTGCCTTGAAATTGTCGTACCAGTGGCTGAAGAGAGCTGTCGAGACAGGTCTGAGGCTGTGCTCCGCCTGTTTCTTTTGGCAGTAACTGCCAAATACCGGTCCTCATTCGGCGTTGTAACTCTGGGGGGACCTGTGCTGTAACGTCTACTCACATTACCATCATCTTGGAATCATTGCCAAAGCCTGGAGATGACACTCTGGGCAATTCCAAGTTCGTCTGATACTTCCGGTTGGGTACGCGCACATTCCAGACGGCCGATAATTCTACCACGTAAAAAATCATCCAAATGCGTCCTTTGTGTCATAACTATTCGGTTATTGCACTGAAATGCTTATAAAGTGCCTGCGAACAATTTTACTTCTTTGCCTGTATTCCTTATATATCACTCTCTTACACTTTCGTCATCATGACGTACCATCGGTGTCATCTGGCTACTTCCTGAAATTTGCATATGATTCTTGAAGATGTGTGTAGTGATTTTACAGGTGATATATTTATTTTAGAGTTCGATTTCCGCGTGACTCTGAATTATCCTTAATTTATGGACATGAGTGTAATTATTATCAATAACAATGTTAGTACTCTTTCCTAAGATTTTGATTGCTGTTAAGTTTATATTATTATGTTTTATGTTAAAGCAAATGGAAAGGTTCAAAGTAGTAGAAAGAGAAACAAAAACCAAAGCTTATTCTAAAGAAGGTCTGGGTGCTGCACAAAAATTAGATCCTGCACAAAAGGAAAAAGATGAAATTACTAATTGGTTAGCTGTAAGTAATTCTCATGTATTTGTTTTTGAAACTTTCCTGAAACAAAACAGGTTTCTCATCTTTGGTTATCCATATTATCATATCTGTTCTTTAAAAGAGGTACTTCAAGATCTCTGTGATGCTTCCTCATTTTTGATTATAAGCACATATCATTATCACTTTACAATGCCTATTTTCTCCACCTCACTTGAGACTGTAGTTCAAGTCAACTTTCATTTGTGCGCTTTTCATGAAGTGAAATGCAATTAATGGAAATGAAGTGGGAAAAAATAAGGAACTTGACCGTCATTTACAGCTCTGCCATACATCTATTATATGAAATGATTCTTTCCAGCTGATATTGGTCACTTTCATCCGCTGTCTGTATGTTTAGGTTAGGTTTAGTTTTGCGGGAATTCTTACAGTCACTGCGTACTCTTAAAATGGTCATGCATATAAATTCAGACTTCATCTCTACCTCTGAAATATAGTGACACGTGTCACGAACTCCAACTATTGAACTGTAGTACAAGTCTAGAAGACTCATCAATTTATATATGCACTGGTAGATTCAACTAGTTGATATGCTTATGTAACTTTACAATGCATAATGCACAACTTCATTTGCACCAGTCCTCCCCCCTAAACTTAGTGCACTTGATCTGAAGATTGTGTGAAAGCTATATTAATTTCTCTAATGTAAAATTTGTTGGCTTTATTTCTATTTTTATAACTTGTGCTAACTTTGTTTCTTCAGTATTATGTTCTAATTTCTTTTTATTATTATTTATGTGTGTTATGTTTCTGTATTCCTTTAATGTAAAGCTTTATATGAAATGAATGTGATTCTGAATCAGATCGCTCTCTGTAACTTCACCTCCAGTGGCGTAGCGAGCATAACTGGCACCCGGGGCAAAATATCTTTTTGACGCCCCCTCCAAAAAAAACCACTTGCAGTAATATAGTGTGTAGAATATATTCGTAATAAGAAAATAATGCAGAGAATAATAAAATGCTGAATCTACCATAAAATACTCTTAAAATAAATTAAGAATAGCCACTACCTAACTACACTAGCATTGGATTCGGAAATGTATCTGTGTCGGCGGAAAAATCAGACATACGATGATCTAAAATTAGTTAAAAAACTGTTATTTATTTTACATATTTTTGGGATTGTTTGTAAAAATTACAGTTTTTAAATAATTGAAAGTTTAATATATATTATAGATAAGTAGATATATTTATTAATAATAATACAATATTATAATACATTAATACAATTAATTACTATGTATACATTTTTCTTGCCTTGGATGAAGCAAATTTATCAATTACTTCATCAAAGTCTATTCTTTCAAATTTTTCTATTTTCACACTTTAAAAATGCTAGATGACTTAGGGGATCTTGTTCCACCGTTGATTGTAAATATATCAAAATTTATTTTTATTTGCTGAACGAACGTTCATAGCTGGCATTTGATAATGGTGGTGTATTTAATTATGGCTAAGCACGCTAGGGCTATCTGCCTAAGGGGAGGGATGCCTTCGTGAAGGACTTTCTAAGGGAAATTGGCTCGTATACACGTTACACATGGGAAAAACCACGAAAACACCTATGCAGCCAGCTCGTTCGCGGCATTCGAACCTCGGACCGAACTACCAGTGTTCAGCGACCTTACCGCTCGGCCGCTGGTGGGTCCTGGCATTTGATAATAAAATAGTAAGAAGTATTTGAAGTGTGACTCTTAGGTTTAGAAAAAACATTTTATCCATAGATCTGTAATGGAGTTTTAGGTTCCTTTTTTTTCTACTGCGCAGTAACATCTTGCAGTCATATTGACTGCTCAAAACAATTAGGGGATATTGTGGGTTCGGTATGAAATAAGCATATAATCGACAACCTTTTTAACAAAAGGAAATAGAAGAGATTATAAAGGAAAATCATAACAGTTACAAAGTTGGGAATATGCAAATTTAGTCTGTGACATCGAAAACTATGCGTTTTAGAATAAGAGGTAAGGAGCGACCTGCAGCATTCCTTTTGTAGTAGGTGATTAAAAACAATTGACTCGCGTTGAATGCTTCATTGTAGTGAATATACGATGTCTCAATAAGATGAGTTGAATCGGTAGCCAGGAAGGCAGTCAGTCGTTTACAGAAGAGTCAAACACTATCCATTGTAGTGGAAGCGTTAGGAGTTTCTGAAAATGTCGTTTCTGGAAACTGGATATGTTTGAGAAAATCGGGACAAGGTCGTGTTATCATTTTAAAATAAAAAGCAGGAGATATAATACCTCCGTTTTGGACGTTTGTAGTGGAAGCGTTAGGAGTTTCTGAAAATGTCGTTTCCAGACTATGGGATCGGTTTCTGGAAACTGGATATGTTTGAGAAAATCGGGACAAGGTCGTGTTATCATTTTAAAATAAAAAGCAGGAGATATAATACGTCCGTTTTGTTAAAAAAAAAAAAAAAATCTCTTAGAGAAATAAAGTGGTCAGAAAGAACGTTTTATATGCGGAGATATTTTGTTGATGTACTGCAAACATTTTATTACAAATTTTATCAGACAAATCAGGAAAATAAATAACTAATTAGTATATTACAATAATTATTAATTTTAAATATATTTTCCAGAAATCGATCAAAATAAAAACTGAAATTTTCCAGAAAATCTTGTTTGGAGACCATTTGGCGCCCCTTTGCGAGCGGCGCCCAGGGCACCATACACCCCCTTGCCCCCCCCCCTCGCTACGCCACTGTTCACCTCTATTGTTTCTTATCAGAGTTTCTATTCAGAATTTACAGTATTACGAAAATATTAATGGTTTTTAACATTTTTATAATTATATTTAATTAGCGTAAATTATTACATAATGTTGCAGGAATATAACTTCTTGGGATGTTACTTATGTACTGTGGTATGAAATATGCTGTAACTGATCTTACCAACACCTTTTAATTTTTTTTGGGGGGGGAGGTTTAGTTTACTACAAAAAATTTTAGTTCAAACAGCTTATCCTATGTAATAAATCTTAAGTTATTCATTGATGTATCTGAGAAATGTTTGTTTTGTTCTTTAAACATGCAAATGATTATATATATGTGTTTTGTAATAACTAAATTTTAAAATATGAAACATATTCTGTAAAAACAAGTGCATTTTATAATTAGTTGTTAAGTACAGGGTTCATACAATCCTTAAGCATCCTTAAAAGTCCTTAAATTTTTTGGAATCGATTTGCGGTTCTTAAAAATCCTTAATTTTGGCCAAAATCAGTAGAAGGTCCTCAGTTTTAATCATCTGAAATTTTTGTCTGTTTTTACGACAGCACTTTAGCATTTTGGAGGAATATTTTTGGCGATTCATTGACGTATATGGTTATCTTTTGAATGGGTTCATGGGTTATAATTTGTTTCTATTTCTAATATTTACTTGTGTTTTATGGGATACTTGAGTTTCTAAGCAAGAAGTGAAACATAAGCATTTCAAAATTCATTTTTCATAATAAAGAGCTGTTAAACAATTTTCACTTTTGGGGATGTGAATTCTTTTATTAAACGGTTCTAAATTTGGCGACTTGTCAACATTTTGGCTATTTTAAGATCAGTTTCTATAGAAAATTTTTAATTCTGAAATCTGAGAATTTTTCGACGATGTTTTTTAAAACATCATAACATTGATAAATTTCATTAAAATAATGGTAATATATTGGAATTATATTTAAAAAATAACATTAAAATAAAACATTTTTATTTTTTGCTGTCATATTATAAAGTTTCATTTTGGCAACTTATTATACAATATTTTGAATCTGAAAAGTAAACAAGGTATAATGCTGTAAAGCATAATTTACGAAACAGCTCTTAGCAAAAAAAAAAAAAAAAAGTCTTCTTTTTAATTTTTTCATAGTAAGCGTTTTTCCCATGTAATTGTCTCAGAATATTCAAAATTTTCAGAATATGCATAAGTTTTCTCTATAAAATTAATTTTACCTTTTTTCTCTCCTTTTTTTTTTTTCCGAAATACTTCTTGCTTTTTCCTGTTACAGAATTGGTTAATTTCTCTTTAGTATTTTTGACATTGCGGATTGGAAAATTTAGAAGGATCTGAAGGCAAGATTTATAGATCCACGATTCTTGAAGATTCGAGAAATATGTGACAAAATGAAAAGTGTCTCCATGGTATCAACACGTAAGGGATGTATTTTACAGAAAGTTTGCGGTGAATTTCTTACTTTTTGGAGAACATCTGGAAGAACAAAGAAGACATAATATTTGAATGTTTTACTCCTGATACTAGAATCTTTTTCTTAACATGTTTATCTTCCCTTTATTTTCTCTACTTTTCACTTGACACAAGCATTTAAAATATCAAAAATGCTTCTAATCTTATCACTTGGGCAGGCATTTTAGAAAAGGATTTTTTTATTAATAAAGAAATTGAAAGCTTACAATTTAAAAGATCCACCTAATATGTCTTAATGCATCATACACAGACCTGGCACTAGGTATTTTCCCATCTGATGCAATCTCTGTGGATTCTAAATTCGACTGCATAGGACCTTTCTAAATTCTGCTTCCAATGCCTGCTCTAAATTCTAAAAGTTTTGCTATTTCTAGATTTTATTGCTTGGTGTGTCACTAAATTCTAAAAATTCTGCCACACCAGCTCTGTAACTGGTCTGTACCATATATATTTCATATTTCTTCTGAATTTCATATTACTAAAGAAATTAAATTAGTCACCTTTTTCTATACATTCTAAATGCATTTAGAAAAACAGAAATCTTTAATTAAATCCAAAAATTCTAAAATGAAAAGGAAACATGCTGAAGTAAGAAACTGAATACAATTATACTTCAATTATTCTTCAAACATATGTGCAGTTATTATTATGTAAATTACCCAATTGCTTATGATTTCAGCCTTTACTATAATTTTCTGTTTTCTCATATGATAGGGTTACTGAGCCAGATTAAATTAAATTGTATAATCTTTGACCACTAGTTCACATTTTTAGTTTGAATTTGATGTTCTTGTTTAATTACGTCACCGTGATTGACTTTGTTAGCATCAGAACATGCCTTTAAGTTCTAAGTTCTTTCAAATAAGAGGCTTATTTAAACCTTTGTCTGATATTGTAGTTACTTAGTGATAGGCGTAGTGACATAGTGATAATTTGCTTCACATCTATGGCGGGGGTTTGGACTATTTATCTTTTACCAGATCAAGTAAACCCTCATAGGGTCTTGTGAAGTGGTTGGCAAATTAGGAGATAAAGCAGACAGAAACTAGTGAGAGCATTGGTTTGCATATTGAGGCAAATCTCTAATTATTGTTAGAAAAGATGCTTAAAGAGAAGGAAATCGATATAAACTAGCCAAAATGTTTGAGAAGGCTTCAAATGAAAATGGCGGATAAATACTGAGTGTTGTTGTTAGAAAACATAAATGTGGTGTAGCTTTTAATGTGTAATTATTCTAATATCGTTTAAGAATCAGTGTCATAAATTACATGTATTATTGCATAAATTACATGTATTATAACTGTGAAATTTTATTAGCTTTTAATAGGGCTTTTTTAACAAATATTGTTGAAAAATAAAATTTAATAATGACTAAGGTTATCTATTTACCTAATTTAATTATTTATAGCTGCTAACCTTTAAAAATTATCTCTACATATTAAAGCGAGTTATTGCCTTTCATTAATACTCACTGTGGTCACAAGATAAAACACAAAAATGCAAGTAAAATATTCTTTGCATCTAGCGAAGCATAAAATAATACAAAACAACTTATTACCTCTGGTGCTTGAATGGCTTATTGGAACCTGAATGTATATTAACTGTGTTACAACCCCTGGAATTCTGCACAAAGCTATGACACTAACTGCATCAAACAGAGCCTAACTAACTTTCAACACTTGCTAACTGTTCCTACATCAGGCCTTTTAAGTTTGTTCTAATCAGCAGGTCTCTCTCTAGACAAGCAGCAGTGGTGATAGCATTCAGTCTTTTGTTATGAATCATGCTGATTATGATCTTACTTCTCATTTTAACCTGATATACCGTTTGACATAAAATCTACCTGCTATTTACTAAACCTCTAGACCAGCAGTTCTCAACCTTTTGACTAATGTGTACCATCTAAACAAAAATTGAAAAATTTTAGTACCACCACTACAAAGTACTACTGCCACCACCAATCTTGAACAAAGGTCAGATTGCATAAATTTACGAGTGTTAGAGAAAAAATTCAATCAGGATGTTGGGATTTTAATTTTTGAAATAAATAGTTAAAAATACTTTGCTTCTTTGTGTACCACCTTTTTTTTTTTTTTTTTTTTTTTTTTTCTTGCATACCACCGGTTGAGAGAACCTTTGCTCTAGACTGATCAAGTATGTGACAAAATGAGAGGGAAAAAAAAAAAAAAAAAAAAAAAAATCAACATACAGCTAATTATTAGTAAAACGTAAATGTCACTTATCTTCTTTCTAATATGTCCAACCTATTATAAGTGTAAAATATTTAATGCTACTTGATAAACTGCATGAACTTTATTTTATTCTCAAACTTATTAATAATTATGTTAATGAATTCATGTTTAGTAATAAAGCATACTACTTAGGAATCTATTTTATTTTTAGGATGGTATTACAAAAGTGAAATTCAGGCATAGAATAATATTTTTAATTGAATTTATTCAGTTCCCATTTGCCCATAGGTCCTTAATTTTTTTCATTAATGGCCCTTAAGAGTGCTTAATTTTTGCGTGCAGAAATGTGTACGAACCCTGTAAGTAGTGGAGAAACAGCATAAAGTATTGATAAAATATTCTCAATATCAAATGTAAGAAAATTTAATAATAATTTTTTAAAAATCTTAATCTCTATTTTTTTTTAAATCTTAATCTCTATTATCATTGTTACAGGCTTCTATAGAAGGTTTAAATATTCAACTAGATCAGTTCGAAAGTGAAATGGAATCTCTTAGTATAGCCTTAAAAAAGAAAAAAAATGATAAAGAGGTAAGAGTTTTCCTGTGTAATGTTTATAATGTTTTTCTGATTATTCCGAGTGATGTTGAATTCTGAAAATTCTCTTTAAACCACACTCCTTTCTGTATCCAACCTAATATAGCCTTGTTATGTTATATCTGTATCATCTTAACACAGTAAACTCTGAAAAATTTTTCATCCATTCTGATGTAATAACTTATATTGTTTCCTTCCATCTCTTGCCTTTCTGAATAAGAACTGGAAAATTAAGCCACCTGACATGCACTTTGAAGTATTTAGGCATTGGAGTAAAACAGTATGGCAATTTATATTTTAATACTTGGCAGTCCGTAGTTGAGAAAAAAATAAAACATAAAAATAAGCCAGGTGGCTATTCTGTTTTTTCAACAATTGATATTGCACACAGTCAATTGATACTCTAATAAAACTCTCTCCTTCTGCTCATTTAAGCTATTGTGCAAATGTGTAGGCAACATTTTTAGCAAAATTAAGTCCAAAGCCTGACAGATTCTTCAACAAATTAGCGAATTTTGTAGCAGCCTCAGCATTCCAACAATTTTGCTTCATAATTTAGATTAATATCTATAGTTGGTTACTTGACTCAGGTGACAATTAAAAATGCATCATTACCTGAGATCCTGTGCCTTCTTTTGATTGGTTGAATTACATATGACATAGCATTTAGAAAAATACTTAGTGTGGTCAGGTAAAAATGTTGAGGAAAAAAAAAAATGGAACTATCCTTCAAATTGATTCTGTGAGGATAGGACTTCTGAAAATTTTGTGAATTTATTTCATCTTATATTGCCATATCTCAGGTAGCTTTTACACAGACTTTTGCAACTCATTCCAAAATTTTATTCTTGAATGAGACTTAAACATGGCTGTGGCAGAAAATCATGAACATATTTTTTGGTTTCTTTGACCTCAGTCTTCAAAATGCAGTTATCTTGAAATGTTTCATGAGGCTGGCATGCATCGTTGAAGTGAGCAGTTTTTGTTATATAGTAAAAAAGCATTTCTTTCGTGCTGCTTTATATGGCAGTCCAGTCCATGTTGAGAGACTTGCTGAGAGACAATTAAGAGAAATCTGATGTTTTGTAAACAGTTCCTTATTATAAAAGTTTAAATTGGAATAATATTTCCTGTTTAAAATTATAATGTCACTGTGCTGCATGAAAAATTACCATTACTGGATAGAGAATAGAATGAGATAGAGTGCTGTCAGGGTGTTATTGTTTAATTGTCCTTTAGCCTTCCTAGAAAATCTCTTTTAATGGTTCATAGTTATGAAAATGTTGTAATAACAATTAAATAAATCAGAAATCACCAGCGATTGCACAGAAAATGCTGTTGTTGATGGCATACTAAGCAAAGAACTTCTGAGTGAAATGTAAATAGGCCGGTATTGCTAGTAGTGTTGCTGTTTGCATGGACTTGTATAGGCTGTGCTTTCAAATGTGAAAGTTTCAAATATGTTGTTACCATAGATGTGAAGAATCTGAATGTGCTTAGCAAAAATTTGTAAGGCAGCATTAACAATACCATCCTAATCTTAGTGTTCCTAAGCATTTTCAGACTATGTAATCTATTTCTTGAAGCCTATATCTCATGGTAAGAAAATACTTGATTTACTCTCGTAATTACACTGACTTCATCGTTTCAAAATCAAGAGAGTAAAGTTATTAAATGTATTTGATTTCTGAAAAAATTTATAATGAAAGACTTGTGTAGTTAAGAAGCATATATGAATTAGGTGTTCTAAATATTGTTATCAGTTATTTCTTCAGTGCCAGTTTCTTATGAGACATAGGCTAAGACCTAATAATGAATTTTAAAAAGAATTAAAGAAAGGAGAAATATAGAAATTTTCAGTGCTATAATATCTGATTTAACAAAGGGCTGGATATGAGCTGTGAATAAACAGTGGGCTGACACTAAATTGTTACAGTTATTTTGCAGTTTTCAGTTGATGATAGGCATCCTTATCAAAACAGCAAAATGCTTCAAATGGAAAAAGTTCTTTTTTAACTGTTCATATGGACCATGTTTCTAAGGGATGCTGTCTGTTTGAAGTTTTTATTAGTACTTCTTGTATACTATATTTTCCAGGAGTACTGCATTCCATGTTTATTCCATGGAAGAAGTTGATGAATGGCTATGGTTAACATTTTTTAAGGTAAACAAAAACCCTTAGCATGTGCAAAGAACAACAAGCTGAGAAATTCCAAGAACTGTTCATGCTTGTGTATGAATCCACTTTGTGAAGTCGACCTTGAACATTATGCAAATAAGTCAGAAGTTTCTAAACCACATTTTAAAATTGCAGCTAAATACAGTATGTCATATCTGTGATTCCCAAAAGTTGACTGTTCTGTATCATGCTAAAATCTCTTTGTTTGTTAGTAATCTTTTTAAGTAAGGGAGAGAGATGATAATCCATAGGGAACAAGTCTGGAAGGTGTTTGAAAATCACAGAGATGTTGGAGTTCATTTGTTGCATTGTTGAGTATGAAATATTTCATACTCATAATTTTTTATCTCTTATGAGACATGGAAGCATGTGTTACACTGCAAGAGAATGTTTCTGTCAATTAATGCAGGTTACTTGCATTGAAGTGCTTGCTGAATTTCATGCTTGCAGAAGCAATCCACATGGGCTACTTTAAGGCATGATGAATAATTCCAGTTGCAGAATATCTTTGTGTACTTATTTTTCATTACAGGTTGTAATGCAATGTATAAAAGTTTTAGCTTTTTCCTGTTAGCAAGGCAGGAACTGTTAATTTCAGTATAGCATGAATTGCTTATATTTTGAAACAACTCGTGTAACATCCATGTGTCCAATGTGAACCATTTAGGGTGGAAAACAAATATCACTTTATTTAATTTGCAGAGCTTCATTTTGAGTGACTCTTATGCAATTACTTAGGATTAATGATCAAATTAATTTTCCTGTTGTACAAAATTTTAAAAACTTCTGTTGTTAAAACTTTAGCATAGATTAAATTTGGAACTATTGACTAAAACATTATACATATTGAAAATCATATGATTTTCAACCAAAAATTATCAATTTTACTCAAAGTTAAATAAAAATGACATCTTTTACTTCAATTTTTCAGAACTTACTAGGTAAAAACTTGTGATGTATTGATGATGAGCTAATCTATAATCTGAGGATTACAGATTAACTCACCAATAGCTTTAGAAATCCTGAATTATAAAAACAAAACCTATAGAAATATAAAATCTTCCAAAATAAAGGAATATTGCAGGAACAGTATTTGCTATTCCTTTCCCATCACAAATAGTGTAGAGTTTTATCAAACAGCCAAAAATTTGTTCAGGTATTAAATTTTTGATTAAAAAAGGTACCTGTCTGAATGCAGAAATATAAACCATTACACACAATGGCATTTAAATTCTTGAAAATTGATGTTTTAGTTAATGCTTAAAGCACAAAACTAAAGAGCCTATGGAAAGAAAGGATACCTAGCACCTCACATTCACAGTGCTTTACTTTATTTAATAATTAAATGCAGATTTTTCTACTTGTTGCATACAGAATTCCACAAGAAAATACAAGATTTTATCAAGTTTTATTACTCAAGTATCTTGTTAAGTTAAAATTGTTATATTAAGACTTAACAATTATAATGAAAACTTTTTGCCCACAATTGCATGCAAAGTATGCTCCTTTATACAAAATAGTCTAATAATGGTGTGATGTATTGCTTTTTTCATAGTGATCATGTAATACTTCTTAACTACATTTATGTTTGCTAAACATATTCAGTGGCTATGATTTTTTTTTTTTTTTAAATATGACAATTTGTTTATTTTGTAATAGCAGATGTTTGTTTGCTTTTAGAAATACATAGGATCATGTTTTTAAAACATATCATTTTAAGTATAAGTGTATTATACTGAATTTGTGCTTACTAATCATACTTTCTTTCTTTTATGTTATCCCCAACATCATGTGAATGGTTAGACTATATTTATAAATAAAAGCATCCTCAGTCTTAATGTTCCAGACTGTCATCTCAGTCTGTCACTTTAAAAATCTTAATATTTCTTGATAATATTGTTTATTAATTATTATTGTTATTTTGCACTATAAGATGGAAATTTTATGTGGAAAGATGTTCAAAAATGTTATTACAAAATTTCAGTTTCTTTAAAGCTTATAGTAAATATTTTGTTCACCTTATGTATTTACGTCATTTCCGCGTTTTCTTATTTTTTTTTTAAGATGTGCATCACTTTTACTTTTCACCTCAGTCACGTTTTTATGGACTTCAGGAAAAGAAAGAAAAACCATAACTATTTCAGATAATTGTGAAGAAGTCAAAGTTATACTTGCATGTAGTAAATTTGATTTATTATGGATTGCTAGCATATTTATTGTTTTCAATTATCTTTTAAATATAGAAATTAGACAGGACAGAAGAACTTAAAGGGTGGTTAGAAAAACATAGGTATCATATAAAACAACTAGAAACGCTGATGAGGATGCTTGACAATAGTACTGTTGACGTTGATCAGATTAAAAAAATAAAAGATGATGTTGAGTATTACATCGAAAGTTCTCAGGATCCTGATTTTGAGGAAAATGAGTTTATATATGAAGATCTTGAGTTAGAAGATATGCAGGAATTTCTTTCAAAAGCAAGGCTCTGTAGTAAGTAATTTAATTTCAGCATTCTAAATTGTGCTAATTTTTAATTTGTAACGTAAATAGGTGTATTTAGAAGTTTAAAAGAAAATTTCAACAAACTGTAATGCATAAACTTTTCCATACTAAGCCAGTGGTTCTTAAACCTTTGTAGTGATCATGATTCTTTCTATAAATAATATTTCTTTCTATAATAGCTTTCTTTCTGTTTTTATGCTTCTGAAGCAATCCCCCCCCCTTTTTTTAAAAGAGTCTGACATCACTTCCAGTTCAACAATTTCAAATATTTGTTTTATGTGCAAAAGGAATGAAAATCCTGTTTTGCTCAGATAATGGTGGCAAATGATAAGAGTATCTGCAATGCTGTATAAGGAATAAGAAGGAGTGGATACTATACACTAACATTTCTCAGGAATATGTTATAAATCTCCTTTTAGTGAGTGCATCAGTTCATGAAATAGAATTCAAGCACGATTTCAGTTTTCTTAAATCCGAATACAGTAAAAGAAATAACGTTAAATTTTTCTTGACTAGATCAGCTAGAATGAGAACAAATAAAATAATTGAATTTCTTTAAGTGAATGAGGTAAAATATCACAAACCACAAGATTTATGAACAGCTCTTCAGAATTTGTTGCATGTGTTAAATACCATAGGATTGCAACAATACCCATCAGAAACATTTCTGAGAAAATATGACTCAACTTTTGAGTTCTCATCATTCAAAGAGGCAAGCATAACAGGTATATGCTCCACTTTTAAGAATGAAAGAAAAGCAGGAAGCATGTTTGCTGTTCTTGTTGGTGTTGTACACTTTGGGTTTAGAGTGATACATTTCATGACTTCCTTTTTTGTTAATATTTTAACTGTCTTTTTTTCTTTTTTTAATTTTTATATTTCTCCCGTCTTTAACTTTAGAGTGCAGATTGAGGAAACTTTATTTGCATCCTAACTTTATTCTAAACATTGTCCCAGCTGTCTAGCATATGATAATTTCTCGCAGCTAGTCAGATGGTAGTTCCCACAGAATAAATAGAAACTTCTTCCATACCCTTGGAAATGCTTTCTCACACACCTCAGGTTAAGAACCACTGTGCCAAGGCATATATAATCATCAGTTGACTGTTTTAAAAAAAAAATATTTATGTACAGTACAAAGTCTGAAATCTATGTGTGCAGTATGCAGAATGATTTAAAAACTGGATCTTTGAGCAAGCAACCTTGCATTTGATATTTTTTCTTAATAAAACTTGGAGAATCTTAATCCTTAACCCTCTGAGCGCCATGATCGGCTTTATCCGGTCATGAGAATTTTTGTCACTTGTTATATATTAGCTTATAATTTAAGATATTTTGCTTTCTTACTTTCATTAATAATATAAATACCATCTTGATAAATATGCGTTTATGAAAATAGATACTAAAATAGGTAAATATACAAATTTAGTTAATAAAGGCTGTTTAAATGTAGGTCTTCATGACAGATCCAAAAACCCAGGCTACTCAGAGGGTTAATTTTATTTTGGTACTAAATAAAATACCTCCATATTGAAGAAACAATTTATTAGCATAAATTTATGTTATCAATAATTTGGCTCTGTAGCCTTCGTTTTGCTTGGCATGCGTTCTCAAACGGAAACAATGTTGATTTTACATCTATTGAATAATTTATACGCTTGATGCCAACATAGCGAATCATTATTTATTACATTTTGCTTTCATCCCTTCATAGCTGCCAACACATGGTAGCTTTTAAAAAAAATTCTTTTTAATATTAATTAATGAATACCAAAGAGCAAGGTAACCTTTTATGTTGACATCATGCTTGACAATGATTACAGACTTGAGCGAACTTCTTTGCAAAGTGTTAAATGTGTTGACAAGGAGAAATTTAATAGAAAATTTTTTTCAATATACTAAACTTGCATAATATATATAAGTTCTGTTTGAATTGAGAATAACTGATTTTGTTATTCAGGTAAGCCCGAAACTGGTGTAGCTGCACCAGGTAGCAGAATTTAGGGAAGGCAAATTTTTTAGAATTTAAAAAAACACCAAGCAACAAAATTAAGAGATGTTGCATGGCAAACAAAATCTTTAGAGTTTAGGACCCACAAAGACTGCACCGGGCCACTAAATGTCCAGCACATGCCCTGAATAAACTGTATGTTTGAATTTATTTATTCGGGACTGAGATAAGCTGAAACGTGTGCAGGAAGTTGATGTGAATATAATAAATAACTAATCTAATATAATTAGGCTTAACTTCATCAAAATGCGATCATGAAAAAATTTAGCAGAACTACATATTTTTACCCACCAATATCATGATCATTGCCAATAGTGTGTAGTAAAAGCTAGCTAAGTTTTATGATGATAGCTACAAATTTGAAGTTTTCAAATATTGCAAACAAAAAGCATCATTTTCCAATTAATAGAACTTCCGGAGAAGTGGTAATAACTGAAGATGATAAAACAGAAGATTTTCCATTGTGATGGCAGTGCCCCAATCATCAGTTAACTAATGGATAGCAAAATTTCTAATATGGTTCTAAACCCAGAGAATATCACTACTGATAGTGAAGAAAGCGACAGAAAGTGTGAAAGAAAGTGACAGAAAGCCTTGTTGAGAAAGAAAGCATTTCGATCGACAATTTAGTGGGAATTCTCGACACAGCAATTACAGTACTTGAACAATGGAATTTTGTAATTGAACAAGAAATTATGCCTATCTATAGAATTAAGGAGAAAGTGTTAACTCACCAAAAAAAGCAACTTAAATAATTTACATTGAAAAAAAAATGTTTTATCATGATAGACCTATTGCCATTGTCAACTACACTGGTTATCATTAATTAAGGAAAAGTCACAAAAATGAAGGTTACTCAAAAAGTTACATGTAGAATTTAATGAAACTGGACCACAATGTACAATGCATAGTAAGGTATAAACTAATATGAAAAGAAATTAGCACTCAGTTGTGGGGTTATAGAAATTAGCATATGTATAAAAATGAACAAACCAGATGTGTCAGAGTTTGGTATAGGAAAATTACCTTCGATATGGAGTATGATCTCCCCTAGAAGCAATATAACACATACAATGATATGTAATGCTGTTAATTATGCAGTCTATCAATTCTGTAAGAAATAAAAGCCATTGCTCTTGCAAAGCAGTTGCAAGCATAGGAAGGGTCTAAAGAGGAGGATTGAAAGCAGCTATACATCTTCCTAAAGCATCCCAAACATGCTCGATGGTCTTTAGGTCTGGTGATTGAGCTGGTGATTCCATGCACTGAATTCTTTGCTGCTGAAGATAATCATCTACAATGCGAGCCCTATGTGCTCTAGTGTTGTCATCCTGTAGCAGGAAATCATCACCTATTAGCCCGCCATAAGGGGTGCACATAAGCATTAATGATGTCATCTCTGTAGGCTTGAGCATTCATGGTTCCACGTGGAAAGACATGGAGGTTTGTGCTTCTACCCAAAGACACCACCCCAAACGCAGACGCTACTTCCTCCGTATGCATCTCTTTTACAGATGTTTGTTCGATGATAATGGGTTCCAGATTCTCTCTGAATCAAATAACGGATACTATCGCTTTGGATGCTACACCCATGAGATATTTTTTTAATAAAAATCAAAATCTTAATGTATTTGTTTCGAATGGAACAGAAAAGGGGAAAAATAAGAATTAATGACTATTCTGTAATGGAGAATGCTCTAATACTGTAGCTGTCAATCTTCTTTACTCCATTATCCATTGTTAATCATGTTTTAGAATATTTTGATGGTTATCTGTAATCTTAAAGATTGTGATATTTAAGTAATGTGTATTATTTATATATTTGTTACTATTTAAATTATTATTTTATAAATACAGTCAAAAGTCGTTAATCCGGACTCGTCGAGACTTCGTCGATTCCGGATTATCGATTTTTCCGGATTATAGATCATCAGTTTAAATCTAGTAAGATGGCATGCAGAAATTACAAAAGTAAAAATATGAAACCGTAATTTATGAAATAAAGAACAATTATGATCTAAAGGGTATCAAAATTTACAAAAAGAAAAAGCTTAATATTTATTTGTTTACTTTATTAAACATTTCCTTCAATGTAAGTTGCTTCGTTTCATGTGATAATACTTTCTCTTTAATTCTATTAAACAGACATAATTTCTTGTTTATTTACAAAGTTCCGCTGTTCAAGTCCTATAATTGCTGTTTTGAGAATACCGACTAATTTGTCAATCGAAATTTTTTCGTTTTCAATAACCTTTGGGTTACTTTCTCACTATCGGAAGCGAACGAGGAACTTGATTTAAATCATATCAAAGACGGAGTACATCAAGATGAAATACTACACTTAGTTCTGCCCTGAAGATAAGGATAGTGCTGACAGATCAACTTCCAATCCGCGGTGTGAAATTGATAAACAGATTTCGGATTTCAAAACATACTTTCGCTTTGTAGGTACAAATTGCATATTAGTAAATATATATCGGAAATTCTATTTGACATAATCGAAAGTTCAAGCTTACTTTTATAAAATTGCTCTAACAGTCTGCAAAAAATAATAAGCCGGATCCAATTCGAAGATTAAGGAACAACGCAATCTGCAACATTAACTGAATTAGATAACTTTAGCTTAGCGTATAACTCCGTTACACATTAAACGCGCATGCGCACAAACATATTTGCAGCCGTAAGGGTCTTACGCGCTCTCGTAAACGCCTGTGCACATGCGTGAACGCGACGCATGCGCAGAAAGTTTGTAGCTTTGAGGTCCGGATTATAGATCATTCCGGATTATGGGTGTCCGAATTAACGAATTTTGACTGTATAAATAAAGGAATGTTTTCTTTATTTCACTATGCTTACGTGATGCTTATAGTTAACTTTTTTAACAACACTGCAGTCAGTCTTTGCTGTTTTACAGTTTGAGTGTCATACCACACTCAGTACCACAGATTCTGTTTGAGGTCAAGCATCCACACACATAGTGATTGCTTTAACAGAAGTAAAATTGTCTTATGATATAGAATTCTGGACACATCAATGGTAATCAGCACGGTCTTAATGCATAGACCCGCTGGGCACTAACTGTAATGCCTTATACTAATCCATTTATGTTTGATTTCTATGAGTAGCAGGGGCAACAGCATTCTGGTTGAGAGGCTCATAATGCTGTTAAGATGGCACTAATGGTAATACTGGTATAATAATTTCAGACTTTGTGTTTTTTGTACAACAGATAAAATACAATATCCCAGAACATAATTTATGTTGGTCATAAAATTTTTGCTGATGTTAATTTGGTTTTTATCCTCTTCATTCCCTTATAGGTGATGATGAAAGTTCTCAACGATCTAATTCGCCAACGTCTACAAATTCCAGTTCTCCAGCTCCTAGTCCAGGTTTAACAAATCATTCCAAGTCAAATAATGAAGTAAGCATTTTGCAGTTTGTGTAGTTACAAGTATCTGGTTGGTTTTTTCTGTGCTTTTAATGGGTATATGTGTGATTTTTTATTTAATGCAGGATTAGGAATTCCAAGAAACCTTTTAAAAATTCATAAACTGTGTGACCAACAACAAATTTTATTATACTGAAATAGAGGGAAAATAATCTTCTCTGCTGTCACTTACACATATTTTACCTATATTCATATGATCACTTTAATTGATGTGGAACACATTTGTATGCTAATCTATTTTGTCCTAAACACATGCGTATGTATCGAAATCTGTCATGATCACAGCATTAGTAAAATGATTGTGAAGATTATCAGAGATTGGAGACATAAAGTACAAACTGCTACAAGAAAATAACACGTGGGATTAAATCCAAAGGCCAAGTGGCCATGGCATTATGGTGTCATTTAGTTTTCCCCTTACACCTTGATGTTAAATTGTGATTGAGATGATTCAGAAAATGAATTAAAACTCTATGGCGGTGAGCAGAACAGCTGTTGATGCAGAAATGTGTGCTCTACAAGTGAAAGATATAAATATATATAAGAAAAGAAAAAGATGCTTTTACTTTGTTTCAGTACAATAAATTTGGTATTAATTGTGTAGTTTACTTGTTATAAATTTATTTAATGTTTCACAGAATCATGTGATACCTGTATGATTGGGTTTGTGTAAAAATTTGTTTATATTGTTTAAATGTTATTTATTTTTTAAAATATGAAATTTAAAAAACTTATTTAATAGAATTACTCTCCATTGTCTGTGTATCTTGCCTGTGTGTTAACTGTTAAAATGAAAACTAAGATTGTGATGATCAGCCTGTCTTAAGGACTTTCTAATTCAATGCATCTTTTGTGTACCCACAGGTTTTTTTTTTTTTTTTTTTTTTTTTTTTTTCTCCCCCAGGGGGGTTAATTCAGTAATTCAGATATAATCATAAAGATGAGTTTTGGTGAGTTCTAGTTCAGAGTTTGAAAATCTGATTCAGTGTTCAGCATACTGAATCTAAGTTCTAAAAATTATTTTTGCTGTGCTACATCAGTATTTATGAGTTCATAATTTTGTAGCAGTATAGAAAAAATATTTTTTAAAAAATCTTATTTGTGTACTTTTCGCTCTTATTGACTATTACTGATAAAATGGGTCTTTACAAGCCTTGGAGTACTACTAAATATTTTTTTTCAAGTGACTTTTCAGTAATGAAAAAAACTGAAACCTCTGTGGGTGTTTTTTTTAATAAATAAATTTTATGTTGTCAGAGTTCAGATTTGAAGGGGATACATGCAATTTATAAATGAGTTGAAGGTAAAGGAGAGAGAGAGGAGTTATGAAATTGAAGTGAAAATTGATAAGATAAACATGTTTAAACCATTAATTTTGTAGTTTGAAATTGCTTTGATTTTCTTTTATTTTATATAGTAATGACATTCAAATATCGCATTTTCAGGAAATTTCCACTCCTCCTATAAAACCTGTTGCAGTTAGGGCACAATCATCAGGATCTCTGTTAAGTACAGTACAAAATAATAAAGGAGCTCTTCCATGTGTGTCAAGAAATAACAGGTATTACCATATGAACGTGGCAGTTGTGGTATTTTGATTCTAAAGAAATAAAAATTATATAGACATTTTTTGAAAAATAAAAGCTTATTTTAGGTTAAATTTTTTTCTGATGTGAACTTAAGTAACCTGGGCAATGACAAGCGTAACAGAATATATATATATATATGTTAAATATATGTAAATTATATATATATAAATGTAATTACAGTCAAAAGTCGTTAATCCGGAATAATCTATAATCCGTATCTCAAAGCTACAAACTTTCTGTGCATGCGTCAACGCATAATGCGTTCACGCATGTGCGTAATACTTTTACGCGTGCGCATAATATGTTTACGCATGCGCGTTTAATGTATAACGGACAGTATAAGCTAAGCTAAAATTATCTAATTATCTCTTTCAGTTAATGTTGGAGATTGCATTGTTCCTTAACCCCTTCGCGCCGACTGTCACGTATACGTGCCAGCAACGAACACACTTATCTACCGGCTGACACACAGGTGTGCCAGAGCATTGTGGCGTTCTCTACCTACTGTCACGTATTTGTGCCAGCACTTTGGAATGTTTATCAAACTATAATTTCTGCCACAAGATGGCATTGTATGTCTGTATGGTTTCAGATACATGTACATTAGACTTTCTACTCGAAATGAGAGAAGCATGACTCACATACACGTGTTAGCGTTGAGTATTTCCGTTTACAGTTCAGTTTTTAGAAAATAATTAGATCTTGTTAGACGTGAATTCTTTCTGTTTTTACCGTTTCAATGTCGAAGCGTCGAAAATGTTTAACAGAGCATGAAATAGCAGAAATGATGCAAAATATTTCAGATATTGATTCTGAAATTCTGATATTGATTCTGAAAGATTAACTGAAAGACATTTTCCAAAACTTTGTTCAGAAGAGACTGATAAGAAAATGAGACGACGATGCTTCGTTTGTTCACATTCCCGGAAAAACCCTCCAAAACGGCAAATGAGTTATTACGAGTTCAAGGAATGTAACGTAGGACTATGTGTAGATCCCTGTTTTAAAATTTTTCATACGAAAAGAGAATTTTAAGTAATATATTTAGTTTTCAGATGTATAATGTTAAAAGTCATAAAATGGTGAGTAATTAAAATAAAATGTGTAAAATATGCATTTAAACAAGAACTAAGGTAATTAAAGTATATATATAAAAATATCTATAAAGCATAAGCCGTTTAAATACTCTATAGAGCATTATTAAACAATGCGTTGATATTTCGGAAATTTCATGGATTTAGGCTTAGTAGCAAGAAAGCCCCCGGCCCTGGAGAGACGCTCGGGGAAGACACTGCCGGCCTCCGCAATAAGCGAGCGTTTTCGCTACCCGGCTCGAAGGGGTTAATCTTCAAATTGGGTCTGTGTTATTATTTTTTGCAGACTGTTAGAGCAATTTTATAAAAGTAAGCTTGAACTTTCGATTATGTCAAATAGAATTTCCGAGAAAGTATGTTTCGATGTCCATCAAACAAAAAGTGGAATTGCTGCAAAAAATGGATAAAAGCATATCCTTTGTTTCTCTAACCATTCCGAAATCTGTTTATCAATTTCATGCTGCTCCGCGGGGGGGGGGGGGAAGTCGCACGCGCAATGAATTGGGAGTTGATCTGTCAGCACTAACCTTATCTTTAGGGCAGATGTTTTTATTTTATTTGGCTTATAATTCCTTACTAAATATAGTATTTCATCTCTATGTACTCCGTCTTTGATATTATTTAAATCAAATTCCTCGTCATTATAATTTGCTTCCGATAGTGAAGAAAGTGACGCAGAGGTTATTGAAAACAAAAAAATTTCGATTGACAAATTAGTTGATATTCTCAACACAGCAATTATAGGACTTGAGCAGCGAAACTCTGTAACTGAATAAGAAATTATGTCTGTTTATAGAATTAAAGAGAAAGTATTATCACATAAAACGAAGCAACTTAAACAACTTACATTGAAAGAAATGTTTAATAAAGTAAACAAATAAATATTAAGCTTTCTTTTTGTAAATTTTGATACCGTTTAGATCATAATTGTTCTTTATTTCATAAATTACTGTTTCATATTTTCAATTTTATAATTTCTGCATGTCATCCTACCAGATTTAAACTGATGATCTATAATCCGGAATCGCTGAAGTCCCGACGAGTCCGGATTAAGGTTTTTTGACTGTATATATATGTAAAATAATAATGTTTAAAATAATGTCATTGTTGAAAATTGTGAAGGTAAAATCATTAATTTAAATAAGTGTTTCATTTATATATTAATAGAATATGAAAGTGATTGCAGGATGCCATCTTTTATTTGGTAACTCTAAAACTCCACATTTTATTTGTATAGTCAAAAGTCTTTAATCCAGACGTCCATAATCCGAACCTCAAAGCTACAAACTTTCTGATGCGTTTACGCATGCGCATATGTGTTTGTGCGTGCGCATAATACGTTTACGCATGCGCGTTTAATGTATAACGGACGGTATAACCTAAGCTAAAATTATCTAATTATCTATTTCAGTTAATGTTGCTGATTGCGTTGTTCTTTATCTTCGAATTGGATTCGGCTTATTATTTTTTGCAAACTGTTAGAACAATTTTATAAAAAGTAAGCTTGAACTTTCGATTATGTCAAAAAGAGTTTCCTTCTGGAGCTGCCAAAGGATCTGCAGGAAAGCATGTTTCGATGTCCATTAAACAAAAAGTGGAACTGCTGCAAAAAATGGATAAAGACATGAAGAAAGTGACAGAGAGGTGATTTGTTTTTTTAACCATTCCGAAATCTGTTTATCAATTTCACGCTGCTCTGTGGTGAAGGGACGTCGCGACGGGCAATGAACTGGCAGTTGATCTGTCAGCACTATCTAATTAATCTTCAGGACGGATGTTTTTATTTTATTCGGCTTATAATTCTTCACTAAATGTAGTGTTTCATCTTGATGTACTATTATATAATTTAAATCAATTTCCTCATCATTATAAATATCACGAATACGCATCAGTTTTCTGGTTGCAATTTTCTAATTTTGACTATGTGTAATGTATGCTTTACGCATGTGCGTGTTGAAAGAAATGTTTAATAAAGTAAACAAATAAATATTAAGCTTTTTTTTTTAATTTTGATAACATTTAGATCATAATTGCTCTTTATTTAATAAATCACAGTTTCATATTTTTAATTTTATAATTTCTGCATGCCATCTTACCAGATTTAAACTGATGATATATAATCCAGAAAAACCGATAATCCGGAATCGCCGAAGTCCCGACGAGTCCAGATTAAAGACTTTTGACTGTATTTGTTTAAACTTTTTGGAGGACAGGGCTAGAATTTGGCTACCAGTATGATGTTGAATAAATAAATTTTATTTGGTTATATCATGTGTGTTTATTTATTGTAATCATTGTGTGTATACATATATACGAATAATATCAACAATATTTTTGTATGATACTTTCGTATTATTGCAGCCACCTTGGCACAGTTTGGCGATTTTTTTTTTAAAGAAAATTGGTAATTTCAAATCGTAGAAAGTTATTTGTTTCATATTGTCCATGTTTTTATTTTAGTTCACTATTTATCCCAGAAAACAATTTGTTAAACTGCTTGCAACTGGTATCTCCTGCATATAATTATTCTGGTCTACCACTGTCTTACCATCCATTTCTAACTTTGTAGAGACATTAGGTATTTTGGAAGCGGGAAGGATGAAAAATATGCAACGACTTTGCCAAGAATCGAACTGCGGACCTCTCAATTACATGCTAAGTGTGCAGACCACTGTACCACAAAGCCTCGCTAAGAAGGCTAACATTTGTTAATTCTTACTGCAGTAGTATATAAATCTGACTGCTATAGTAGATGGTAGACAACTGTTCTCGAACCAAATATCGCGTTTTATGCTGACGTGTTCATTACACTTTTTCATGTTACATTTCCAAAAAAGATTGTTTTCCAAATTACATCATCATAAAATGTGAATCTGAATATTCCTGCCTTTGTGGTAAAATATTACATTTCTGCAAAAATTTCACAGCACTTTCTTCATTTGCAGGCAAATCGTAAAAGCACATATTTTGAAATTCTGCTAAACTAAACTAAATGCAGCCCTAGTGGCCCAAGGCCAGCAGTGCCCCAAAATCTGCTTTCTTGACCATGGGCCCCAGGATGCGTAAGCATATGCCCTGAACAAGTGGTCAGCTTGTCACAGGCCCTCAGTGTTTAGTCCTCAAGCGAACTTGGTCCTCATTTTATCGACCCAAAGGATGGAAATCAAGGTATGAAAGGCTGAGTCGACCGTGCCCAGCCCAGGGATCGAACCCTGAACCTGTGGTGCTGTTGCACGATGCACTAGCCACTGTGCCACTGGACCTCTTGAAATTCAGTTGAATACCAAAAATATCACAGTTTGCCTTTAGAGCTTCTAATATAACCAAAACAGGATGTACGAAAATGTGCAACAGTTTGGCGATTTCTGGAAATGTGGCGTCTTCTACTACCAAGGTGGTTGTTGTAATATCAAAGGACCTTTTATATTTATATATTTTAATCATGGCTTGTTTTTAATGTAACGTTAATGCATCCCTTGTATGAATATGTAGTCTGATTCTTTGTAACGAGTGTTGGTATTGACTCGAAGAGTAATTAATGTTTGGTTTAATTTTCAATAATTATTATTTTGCATTATAGCAATATTATTACATGGGAAAATAGTCAAAAATGCTGTTGTAGTAGTCCAGTTTCTTTGAAGTCTGAAGTAAACATTGCTTTATATAAGTAAAATTATTTACAAAACTTCCTTTTTGGCATTGTTTTTCTCTTATGTATAAATATCCTTGTCTTTTTTTTTCGGAGGGGGGGGGGTTAAGAAAAAAGAAACTGTAAAATATTTCAGATTTTTGTGAGAATGTGAGCTTGCTTGCTTTATTTATCTCTTTACCCTTTGTGCCCAGTTTGGGCACACCTAAAAATTTCCTTCTGTACACACATTAAAATTGAATGAAAATAGATTTATAGATTACTTTGAACCTTCTTTATTTATAGTAGATATCAGCCCAAGACAAACCAGTCCATATATTTTAGCCATGCTTAGTTTTTAAAGACCCTCATTTTTCAAAGAAATCTTCCAGATTTTTTTGGGATATAAATGGAATTGTTTGAAAAGAAATTTCTATGTTATTTTCTTGGCTGTATGCTAATCTCCTTATTCTATATTAGTTGTAAAATTTTACCTTGGAATCTTGTATCTTTGTTTCTCTGCAGCTCATCTGTCAGCTCATTAACAACAGAAAGGTGTGTGTACATCTATGTTTCATTTCCTGATTTTCTCTTTCTTCTTTTTAGTCTAAAGGAGCTTTGTCCCTGAAGGAATATTGTTTTCATTTTGCGATTTTGTGTCAATTCACTTCAAACGGTAAATCACTTTTCAAACTGTTGCAAAACAAACATATATATATATATATATATATATATATATATATATTTCCCCCCTGAAGGACTATTAATTTCGTTTTGCATTTTGCGTCGAAACTTTTAAAAGGCTGTATCACTTTTCAAATCGTTGCCACCAAAGATTATCGCCCTGTATTATATTTGAAGAAATTGAATAATGAAAAATCTGCATAAATTTATGTATATTTCTCGCATTGTGATAAAAAAACGGTACATAGAGCCATCGAAATTTTGAATGACGTAATCCTCCTACGAATATGGGCATGTGGAAGACCAAATTTGAAATTTGGAATTTTTTTTATTATCGATTTCCTATTTTGTGAAACTTTAATGAATTTTTTATAAACAAACTCAAGGATTTCAAAGCGAGCAATGGCAGTGTTGTACAGAAAAAACATTTTTATCTCCAGCACATGATTCTCTGTATTGGAAATTCTAAAGATATGCTCATTTTAAAACTGTTTTGCTAGATATTTATTTTTTTCTTTTAATAAAAATTTTTTTCATTGTAAATTTTGTAATCTGTTTATTTTTTTGTGCTTACACGTTCTGTTTAAGTTTATAGATAAACATAGTTTTTTGTTCATTATTCAAATCTTGTAATTGCTTTATCAAAAATTCCTATTAAACTGTCAACTAAAATCTTTTCATTCTGAAAGAAATGAAAAATCTATTTATAACTTTCATCATTGTCAGTAGTGATATTTTCTGGATTTAAAACCATATTACAGATTTTCGCCGTCCATTAGTTGATTAAAGCATTGTCATTGCAATGGAGCAGTTCTGTTATATTATCTTCATATATTATCACTCTACCATATTTTATCATTGATTCAAGGAATTGAAAAATATCACATTCTGTAGCACATTAAAAATTTACTCCAAAATAAGGTTTTGCCTAATTTTCGGATGACACTTTCTTAAGCCAGAATGCCACCAACACTGTTTTCGTTCAATAAAGCTGCTATAGAAGGCAAGTACCTAATATGCTTTCACTGTGCAGATTCTAAAGCTCCAGAATTAGAAAGTCTTTTCAACATAATCAAAATTAAAACTTTTAAGTTTGATCAAGAACTTTAATAATAATAGCCTGCAAAAATAGTAAGCTGGATCAAATTAGTTAAAAAAGAGCCAACTCAACAACAATGTTAACTGAACTGAATTTCTTCCAAATCTAATTCTTTCTGTGTTCTCGCTGTTATGCCAACAAAAGAAAACCAGTATTAATAATATCCCACTTCAAACAAATATATCCCGAGTCTTCGCTTATTGTTTAGATGGTAATATTTTTCTATATTACCCCTCACCTCTATCTCCACAATGACTCAAGGGCTGAAAAGTGTGGTAGCTTCCAACATCAATCATTGTATTATCATTGGGCTATAGCAGTGTGTTCCTCTAACCAGCAAGTGTGTGAAAGTGACATACAGAAATCTCAGCGAGTTAGGATGAAAAAAAAATTTTTTTTTTACGAGACACCTGTTTTTCTGGGAGTAGTACTCTCTACTTCTAAGTTTTGTTGAAAAAGAAAAAAAATTAGCTGATGATACAAATGTCTGGTTTTTTGGTCATTCTGAATTTTAGACTTTGTACTGTATATTTTTTTGTTTAATGAATTTTATCACACCAGATGTGGAGTAGAGTATGTGCAGGTATTTATGTGAATATTAATTACTTATACAGGATATATATTTAAATTATCTTGTTTCCTATTCTAGTAATTCATCTGAAAGCAGTGTAAGTAGCTCACCTCCGTTAAATCATCACAATAGCCATTTTGTTATGTCTCCTGCTCCTCCAACTACTCCATATGCTATTGCAGCGGCTGGAAATTCGTCCTCTACAAAAGGTATTAGTTTCAAAATTTATAATACTTTAAAATGTTAAGTTTCATAGTGTAGTAATTTGATATGGTTTCATAGTTTTATTTTATGTTATCACAATCAAGGAATGGGACAACTAACATTGTATCAGAAAGCGTAAAGCCCAACTGTCAAGTATTTTAACACATCTGCTGCCAGTAAAAATATTTTCATTCTTAGGAGCCAAATTATGAAATAGTGTAGTTTGTTGTTTGAAATTAATATAAAATAGTGTTTCAGTGGTTGAAAAAAAAAGTGTTTCTTATATTTTACTAGTAAAACCAGAAAAAGAGGGAAAATATTTCATTTTCATGTTTAGTGTAATATATTTTCTGGCAATATAGAGCATTAGTCACTCATCGAATTCAACCTATTATCTCTGTGCCACTGACACTGTAGCACATCTAAGAATTCAAAAACTGTGGCTTATGGTCTATTGACATATGACCATAAGCCACAGTTTAAAAAAAAAAAATTAAACATTTAATTGGACAATAAAAAGTCAGAAAAAATATAGAAAATCTTTTCAAATAGCAAGCACAAAATATAAATTATAAATACACATATATCTACATATTGAATGCTCAACTCTAAAGATTATTAAACTTAGCAAATTATAAATAACTTATAATCAGTCTAGTAGGAAAACATGAAAAGAATACAGAAATTATGCACTTATTTGCAAACAAAATGTCATTTATGTAGAAAACGGTATTGCGTTATTATAGTATCACTTATGATATATTTTACAGCAGTTCAAGCAATACCTTAGTTTTTCTGGGCAGTCACAGCACTTACACATGGTATGCTTGTATTTGCCTCGATAGAAAAATTTTTTGTTGTGGCTTTGTAATTTTTGTTCTTTTTATTATTATTTTGGCCAGCTGCAAGTTCTGTATTGTGAGCACTATGTTTGATATTTTTTGGGGTCTTCTTTTGCTCCTTCTTTGACGGCAAAAGTGATTTTATAACTTTCAATCAGTAGACATAAAGTGATATTTACCTTCCAGAATATTTATTATAAAGGGCATGTGAATTGACTGCAGTTACTTTAATAACATAAGAAACAATTTTTTATACTACAATAATTCTTTTCTCTTCGAGTGATAATACAACAGCATTTGATCTTGCCTATCTACACCAGACGTAAGCACATTATAGTTGAATACTGCTAAAGGTGTATTCCATTTCTTTTATTTGAAATTTCAAACATTTCATTTTTGTACTCATAGAATGTAGCATACTTCATGGTTATCTTTCCATTTTCCTATCATATTTCTTTGGCAGTATCACCTTTTCGTAATTAGTAACCATAGTCTTCATCGTTTGTGCTCTGATAATCAGAAAGGGCACTGGGCACTTCTTTCTAATATTTCAGCATCAGTCTTTTTTTTTTTTTTTTTTACTTTCCTTTTCTTGCACTGTCTTGCCCATAACTTGTACTAGTAACCATTTTTTAAAAAGCACATTAAAGATTTCAAACACAAAATTTGAAAACCAGCTTATAAAGAAAATAATAATAGTGCTTTACTTACGTGTCTAAACAACCTCTTCTTTCATAGCCACGCTAAAAATAAAACATATAATTTATGATGTTGACTGACGTCCCAGAGTGTTGCTGTCATACGAAATAGCACCATTCTGATTTACTAGTGAATCGGTAGTAGTGAACATATTAAAAAGAATAATTTTATAAGAAATCTTTATTTTTATATTAATTTATTCTTAAAATCCCATTATCTGTAACTGATTCGAAATCAGTATGCTCCGTAATTTCATATGTAATTTAATAAAAAAATTTAATTTTGGTAAAATATATATTTTTGCTATCATGTTTTGCAGAAGAGGAGGATTTTTGGAGTTGAAGTTCTTTTAGTTAGTACATATTTTTAGGGAAGGGGTTTAAATGCTTTTTTAAATAAATTTATTTTATGTTTGGAATTTGAATTTGTAATGGAACTAAAGTTTATTTATTTTAAGAAATGTGACAAAATAAATGTCATTTTGTTTTTCTATCTTATAGTCTCTTAGAGGAAAGAAATACAATTATAATTAATTTTAAAATAAACAGGATCATAATTGGTAATAGAATTTCTATAGTGACAATTACATACTTTTGAATAATTTAGGAACATTTTAAAAATTTAATGTATGTCTTTTTGTAATGATTAAATTTTTAACTCCTATTGTCAAAAAATAAATAAAATAAAACAAAGTACTTTAATGTTTGAATTTTGCAACTTATAGTGAATAAACTCTTAAGTTTCAAAAAAAAAATTTCATACGTTTTAATTAAAGCTATTCTTTAAAATATGAGGATTTAAATTATTTAATTTTTCTTCTTTTAGTAAGAGCATTTATTTGTATATATCTAATCCTTTTTTAAACGTAATGCATGAATGTACAGTTTTTAAACTAACCATTTTATTGATTTTTATTCTTTTAACTTTATATTCGACTTTATATATATCATATATTCTTTCTAAAAGGTGAAGATATTTTTGCATTTATTGTAATTTAAAATGTGTTTTTATATTATGCTATTTATTCTTTCATTATTAATTTTTAAATCTTGTTTCCAACTTCTTAGAGGAAACCTTTCTTACAGCTCATAATTCTTCCGAAAGTAACAACAGTAGCAAACCTTTGACAAACTGTGTTGATTCTCCTCCTACAAATAACAGTTCGGAAAGTAATCCAAATCATATGGACATAAATTCATCTTCTGCGACGAATATGTTTACAACAGCCATCCTAGATCAAATTTCTGGATCAGGATTTTCTCAGCATCAACAGTCACAACAGCAGCAGCAACAACAGCTTCAAAATTTTTCTTCGAGTTCCATTTCGTTGAACAGTAGCGTCCATTACTCTAACTCTTCATCTTCTTGTATGGACAGTGTGATCAAGCCCCCTTCAGCGGCCGGTGTGACTACGTCCGCTGTCACATGTTCCTCTGCGGCCAATAGTGCATTGTATAGTGCAGCAGCTGCTACGGGTTCTTCTACTGGACGTAATAGTTCAGTACAGCCTCAGAACAGTCCCCCAAGCTCTTCTTGTAATGTGATAGGAAGTAATGTGTCACAGTCAACAGTTAACTGTTTTCTCATGAATGGACCCGTATCACCAAAAGTATCAAGTCAAATATACAACTTACCATCTCTAACAGGAGTGGTAAGCAGATTTATATTAGAGCACTTCATTTCTGCTCATTTGATGCAATTCTGTACTTTCATATTTTACATTTCAAAGCAAAAAAAAAAAAAGTCATCTATGTGACTAAAGTTATCCTTTGACATTCATTTACTTATATTCTCCTAAGTTATGAATTGTAGCATTATCTTTTTACGAATTACGTATCTTAGTTTTATGGTATTTACTTGCATATTTTGCTCATACTTTTTTCAGCCTGATATATAGTAACCATGTGAAATATATTCACAAATAGGGAAGTATCTTGTGTAAATAAAAAGAAGATTATTAAAATTGATAAGTACTTCAAAATATTTATTATAATAATATTTCTGTGTCTTTATGTGCGCTTAATGTACACCTTGCACAAAAAAAAGGGAGACAGTTCTATATCTCCCGTTCTACCAGACTGATTATCAAAATGGGAACTACTCTTATATGTGCCCTCAGGTTGGCAAATGCGACGACAAATTTCTCGCCAAACATTTTTGGTGAAAAACTCCATGCCGTGATATTATTACCTAAATTTTTTTCTACATTTCGAACTTTTAGTCTAAAATGTCTGCAAAAACCACGTTTTCAACACACAATTTAAGCTAAAAATCTGAAACAAAAATTTAGATATCAAAAACATAAAGTTTCTAACCAGACATATTTGACAACAATCCATGTACACAGTGATATGTTTTAACTTTAAAAAAATCACGAAATTGCACAATCCATGCAGCGAAGTAATCTACGAACTACGCACACCTAGCTTAAATAAATTAACACAACAAAAATTAATTTCAAAGAATACCATGTACACAGCTTTCTGTTTAAACTTTGAAAAAAAAAAAATCTACGAATTGGCAGCGAAGGGATCTACGAACAATGATTCCATCGTCGTCCATCTAGGCAGCAAAGGAATCTACGAACTACGATTCCATCGTCGTCCATCTAGGCAGCGAAGGAATCTATGAACTACGCATACCTCGCTTTAATAAATTAATATAACAACAGAACAACGATGGAAAAATATATAAACCACCAAATAAAACTCCAAATCGCATTTCCGATTATAAGTCAACAACATCGCTTTAACATGCTGCCACATAATCTATATCGTATTTATATGACAGCCACACTCACTATCCACAAAACCTTCTTCTCCTAAATACTTGTAGAGTTTCCAGCCACCCGAAAAAATAGTTGTACGAGGCACACGACTAAAATTTTGCCAACACGTCATAAATCACTTAATTATCATGCAAACCAACTAGCAAATCCAAGTTTCCATGTAAAAAGGGTTGCCATAGAAAACAACAACGCCCCCAAAACCATCGCAGAACAGAACACACAATTGCACAAAAAACCAGCGCACAACACATATCACCACATTTGGCAACCTTAGGGCGCATATAAGTGTAGAGCCTCGAAATGTAGCTTCCGTTTTCCATGTCTTGAAAGCGCGACTTCGGAGATGTATTAGATTTATATATATAGCAGTGTTCTAACGTAAGTGTTTTGACAAAATATCATACTTTTTCTTTGAAATAACATACCAATTTTTTTTCCATGTTTCAAATCTGCGTCTCAAATTATGCCAAAGTGCCAAGTTTTGTAAAAATTGCATGAGCGGTTTTTAAAAAATTAACTCTGAAGATTTTAGCCTCTTCTTGTTGATTGAATTCGGTATATATTATTATCTCTTTTTTTAATTAAACTTACTTGATTCTTCCTTTCACGTTTCGAAATTTAGGCTCATTCCAAATAAAATTCTCCTATTTTTTATGATTTATTTTTAAATTTTTTTAAAAAATAATTTTTATAAATTTTTCAAAGAAAATTTTGAATTAGAACCTATAAAATTTTTACCTCGTCTTAAAGTAGATGTGTTTGTAAGCATACTTATAAAGAATTAGTTTTTTATTAAAAATTTCCTAAGATATATGTGAATTTACGTAATGGCACGTTTTGGAATTTGGCATATTTGTTATAATCAATAATAATGCCAAATGTGGCTTGCACACTTTATTACAATTATTTGAAAGTATGAACAGTGACCTTTTTTTCATTCATGTACAATGTAAAAAAAAGAAAGGAAAATAGGTTGTTATGAATTAAAACATTCGTCATCAAGTAAATTATTCTTAGCACAAACTGAAAAAAAAAAAATGTGCCAAGATAAATGTTTTAATTTCTCCATAAATTTCTTACCAAAAATTACAAAATATAATATCTAGGCATAGTTTGAGTCGTAGAATCGAAATATGGAAAACAATTGGTATGTTATTTCAGAAAATGTCCAATTTTATGTCAAAATACCTATGTTAGAATAATGATATATATAACTCTAATATACAAGGTGTGACACACACACACAAAAAAAAAGGAGACAGGCTCAATAAATCGTACTTACAGAATCAGTTCTCCGTGACATTATCCTCTTCAGAGTAGGTCCCTTCAGCATTCACACACTTCTGCATTTGGTGTTGCCATTGCTGGTAACAGTTCTGGAATGAGGTTTTTGGAATACCTTTCAGGAGATTCAATGTTTTTGCCTGAGCTTCTTCACCTGAGATACAGTGGGTTCCCTTTAAGTTCAGATTTAACTTTAGGAAATAAAAAAAAAGTCGCATGGAGCCAAATTAGGTGAATAAGGATAATCCCTCATCACAGTAATGTTTTTGCTGGTCAGAAACTGCTTGACAGATAGGGCTGTGTGAGCAAATGCATTGTCCTGGTGCAACAGCCATCCACCACTCCACAACTGTGGCCTTTTTTTTTCCTAATTTTTTCACAAAGTCCTTTTAGTACTTCAATGTAGTAGTGTTGATTAACAATCTGACTACTGGGAACCCATTTAATCATGATGAGCACATTCATTATCTTCGACACTGTCCCTTCCTTCTGAAAACCGCTTATGTCATTCAAACACATGTGCATGAGACAAAGTTTCATCTCCATCTTTTTAAGCCTTGGTTAACATTTGAAATATTTCCTCTGTGGCTGATTTCTTAAGTTTGACAAGAAACTTGATGTTGATTCGCTGTTCGGTTTTTACATTAGCCATTTTTCTGGCTGAATGCAGTTGCACGTGTTCACTCAATGACACAGCACTCCCCACTGGCATGGTCGGTTAAGTCAAAACTGGCCACATGCCACATGGATAGAGGAGTTGTGTTGCATGATATCATCAAAACAGTTGTTGCCAACTCCACTATCTTTTCAAGCTGCACATGTAGTCTCCTTTTTGTGTGTATGTCACACCTCATATATCCTAAGTCATGCTTTTGAGACATGAAAAACTTAAGTTAAATTTTGACAATTGGTCCAGTTTAGTGGAAGATATAGAACTGCCCCCCTTTTTTTGCACAAGGCGTACCATGCTTATCATTTAAGTCATCTCTTTAGAAGTAGTATAAAGCATGTGGAAAACGGATGGAATGTGTGAGTAAATATGGTATTTAATTTTTGTGAAATTTGCTTTGTTCTCAAGTTTTACTCAGACTAATATCTTCAATTTACATTTTAGTATACTCTTATTAAAATCTTGAAGCTATAGTTTATTAAATCATGCAATAAAAATTCAGTTTTTTAATAATATATATGAAGTAATTTGTTAGATTTCCTTAAATATCTCTCTTTCGATATTTGATTTATCAGTTTCATTAATTTATTACTGATAACTTCAGTTTCCTGGACTATTTATTTATATTGTTAGCCGGAATTATTTTTTGTTGTTGGAATGCGTAATGTGAATTGGTTTAAGGTTAAGCCCCCTTTAATTGATTCATAATTTTTGGCATTTAATAAGTGCCGTTGAGTAATTTGATTTTAAATTCCGCAGCAGTTTTTTCTTAATCTTTATTTCATATTTCTGTTGATATGGGTTTAAAAACTGTTTGCGAGTATTAAGATATAATATTTATAGAATTTACATTTGTTTTAATTTAGTCCTGGATTGTCTGGTGGTTAGCAGAGTCTAACTGCTGGTCTGAACTCCAGGATGAAATTTTGTATCCCGCACAGTAGTTGTTTTTATATGTTTTTCTCCCATTCCTTCTTGTGTGTAGATTTTATCTTGTGGAGGTGTAGCTGTCAGTGATAAAATGGCTATATAGCAAATAGTTCAGCCCTTCTTGACAAATGCGATCAATTACAAACATCTCGCTATTTGGTTTAAAAAATGCTTTGGGCAATAAATACAACCTAAATTTATGAGGCTCTTTTCAAAAAATTGTTTTATGATAAAAAAGGTGGGATTTTTGAATATTTAATTATTATTACCATAATTTATACCAGCAGTATTCACTTCATCCTCACATATTACTGGCTGAACTGTTGTCACTGTGTTCAGAAATAATTAAAACATGTTTTGTATGCTGTATATACATAACATGCTATATATACCACATTTTTTAATGCATATATAATTGTCTCATTTTTAAGTCTTCCCATTAATTTTAATAAAATACACATTTCTGAAATTCAGAAATTTCCCTAATTTCATAAAATCTCCAACTATTTACCATTTGTGTATTGTTATATCCTTTATTTGCATATGATTCTAAAGCTGTTATGTTTAATTTTATGTTCTCCATCTGTTAAATATTTATTATATCTAATGCTTTATTATTTTTGTAATATATGAGAGAATTAATTTACAGCTATACAGTACAAAGTCCGAAATTCGGACGCCCATTATCCGGAACAATCTAAAATCCAGACCTGAAAACAACCAACAAAGTTTTCTTCGTAGGCTTAACACATGCACAATTGATTCCCCCGCTTCGCACATAATAAAACATCTAGAGAGTCCCGATTCTTAATTTCATTTCGACACTAAATACCTTTTTATTGAAGGAACAATCATTTTAGCATAAATTTGTATGATCAGTATTTGGGCTCCATTGCTTCATGTCTGCTTGGCACACATCTCAAACCGAAGCATTCCACATAGATACATTGTTTGATCTGATGCCAACCTGGCGAATCATTATTTAATATACTTTCCTTTCATCACTGCATGTTTATCAAAACATGACAACTTGAGTAATGACTCATGTAGCGATGCCTAAACAATTTTTTATGTTAATAATTGAATAATAAAGGAGTATGGTAACCTTTTATGTTGACATAACGCTTGGCGCTGATTACAGATTTAAGTTAAATGTGCTAAAAAATGTTGACGAGGAAAAATTTACCAAAAATTTCTTTCCATATACTAAAAATAGATTTTGTTAATGATACTCATAGACTCAAAGATTACATTTAGGGCTGTTTGAATTAAGAATAATTGATTTGTTATTCACATAAACCCAGAACCAGCGCCGACCCACAGAGACTGCATCAGGTGGTAAGATATGTAGTGCCGGCCCTCAAAAAGGCTTAAAGGTAAATGTGGGAATTTATTTATTCAGAAAAAGCAAGAAATAGACATGAGTATAATAAATAACTAATGCAATTCATGCTTAATTGTCTCAGTGTGTGATAAAAGCAAGATAAAATTTAACGGAACAACTTGTCCTTAGTTTCCAAGCTCATGATGCATAGCCAAATATGTATAGTAAAGGATAGTTAAATTTGATGGTAGCCGCTCATTTTAAAAGTTTTCAGATATCGCAAAACAAAGGTGAAATTTTCCAATTAATGGATTTTGTAAAGAAATGTGGAGAAGCTGTAATAAATGAAGATGATATAAAAAGTTTTTCATTGTGATGAAAATGCTTCTCAATCATCGATCAGTTAATGAATGGTGAAATCTGTAGTAGATCCAGTAAATGCCGCTACCGATAGTGGAAAAAAGTGACAGAGAAGTTACTCTGAAAATGAGAAAATTTTGATTGACAAGTTAGTCGGAATTCTTGAAATAGCAGTTACAGGACTTTAACAATGTAACTGAACAAGAGATTATGTGTGTCTATGGAATTAAAGAGAAGGTATTAGCACAAAAAATGAAGCAACTTAAACAACTTACATTAAAAGAAATGGTTAATAAGGTAAACGAATAAATATTTAGCTCTTCGTTTTTTTTGGGGGGTAAGTGTTGATACCTTTTAGATCATAAATACTTTATTATTTTATAAATCACGATTTCATATTTTTAATTTTATAATTTCTACGTGCTATCTTACTAGATTTAAACTGATGATCTAATATCCAGAAAAAACCCCAAATCTGGAATCGCCGAAGTCCCGATGAGTCAAGATTTTGGACTTTGTACTGTTATATTGTTCTGAAATCAAGCATTTAATGCAGGTTTTCAGCAGTTCTCTGATAAAAGCCCACTAGGTGAAAGCGTGCATGACAAAAGCCCACAAACATAAGCCTGCTCTGATAATTGCCCATACTGATCAAAGCCCTCATGAATAAAAGTTGTTTTTTAGCAATATAAAATATATTTGTGATTGTAATTGTAATAAATGAAGTATTTGAGTCTGACTTTTGATGTCTCAAAAGTAGTCTGTTTATATTTTTTATCACTATTTTATTAGTATATTTTATCAAGTTGAAAACAAGCTTTCCTGCTCTGGAATGTTTAAACAGTTAACTACAGTCAAAAGTCGTTAATCTGGACTCGTCGGGACTTCGGCGATTCCGGATTATCCATTTTTCCGGATTATAGATCATCAGTTTAAATCTGGTAAAATGGCATGCAGAAATTATAAAAGTAAAAATATGAAACCGTAATTTACGAAATAAAGAACAATTATGATCTAAAGGGTATCAAAATTTACAAAAAAAAAGCTTAATATTTATTTGTTTACTTTATTAAACATTTCTTTCAATGTCAATTGTTTCAGTTGCTTCATTTTTTATGTGATAATACATTCTCTTTAATTCTATAAACAGACATAATTTCTTGTTCAGTTACAAAGTTCCGCTGTTCAAGTCCTATAATTGCTGTGTCGAGAATACCGACTAATTTGTCAATCGAAATTTTTTCGTTTTCAATAACCTATGTCACTTTCTTCGCTATCCGAAGCGAATTATAATGAGGAGGCATTTGATTTAAATCATATCAAAGACAGAGTACATCCAGATGAAATACTACATTGAGTAAGCAATTATAAGCCAAATAAAATAAAAACATCTGCCCTTAAGATAAGGATAGTGCTGACAAATCAACTTCCAATTCATTGCATGTCACTGCAGCGTTAAAGATAAACAAAGTTTAGATAAACAAACGTTAAAGTTTAGATAAACAAAGGATATGCCTTTATCCATTTTTTGCAGCAATTCCACTTTTTGTTTAATGGACTTCGAAACATACTTTCGCTTTGTAGATCCTTTTCATATTAGTAAATATATATCAGAAATTCTATTTGACATAATCGAAAGTTCAAGCTTACTTTTATAAAATTGCTCTAACAGTCTGCAAAAAATAATAAGCCGAATCCAGTTCGAAGATTAAGGAACAACGCAACCTGCAACATTAACTGAATTATATAATTTTAGCTTAGTTTATACCGTCCGTTATACATTAAACGCGCATTCGTAAACGTATTTTGCGCACGCGCACATGCAAATTCGCAGCGGTAAAGGTCTTACGCGCATGCATCAACACGACGCATGCGCAGAAAGTTTGTAGCTTTGAAGTCCGGATTATGGGTGTCCGAATTAACGACTTTTGACTGTATCATGTTTCGATTATAAATTTGAAAATTTAATATATTTATTACTTATTACTTTCATTCATTTATTTTGTTAAGTGTGAAAACGAAAAATATCATTGAAAAGTTCCTCAAGAGTTATTTTTAATGTTACATGGCTAATAAAATTCTACATATCTTTCAATATTAAACAATGGCAGATGTTATTATTTCGTCAAAGAACAGGAGAAATTATTTTTTTTTAGTCATAACAGAATATTTTTGAAGTCTTTTTAATTCTTGAACTACAATGTAAAGTGCCTCAAGGACTATGCTAATTAAAAACGTAGTCTCTTTACTTTATTGCTATTATTTTTTAATCAAATAAGATGCCTATATCAAAAAATTTATGAAAGAAATTGTTAGTCTTCATTTGTAAAAATTCTCTTTTATCTCTCATTTTATTTCATTTCTGAATGCGATATTGTAGTGGCTGTGGGAAAGTGTAAGTTTCCCAGCACGTGGTGCTTGGACTTTATGTTCAAATTATTGTACCAAAAGAGGTAGTTTCCGAGAAATGATTTGATTTGGTACAATATTTGATTTTTATGATTTGGGCTTAAAATTTATAACAACTCAAAAGTGTCTGTTACTAGAGGCAATATATTAGGTCATTTCTAAAAGTAGTATAGCGGAGATTTGAAATAAAATCACAAGCACAATAATGGTAGTTAAGTCAATAACTAATCACCATCATTGCCTGTTATCTTTTTGCAGATTGAAATCAGTAATATCTTTGAAAAATCCTGATACTTTTGAAACTGCAGATGGTTCTTCCTTCTCAATACCATTTTTAGCTGTGTCAGATGTTTTGAAATGTTATCAACTGAGCTCTTTTGTACTGATAAGTAGGATTCAAGTAAATTCTTGCATGCAGTTAAGATGAGATTACATACGGGAATAAATGAATGGATCAAACTGGATATTTCTTTAATAGTTCCACAGAGTTTTAGTAGCTCATGATAAATTTCCTGGCAAATATCCACCTGCCACTTTTTTCTTAAACATGAATGTACAGTTTTGGTGTTCCTTTTGTATTTTCACTTTGTTGTTTACAATAAATTTTCCTATAATACATATTTTGCATCACCTAAAATTATGTTATTAAAGAATACACAGTACTTTCCATTAAAATGTCTACACCATGAAGGCGACATGCAGCTAGGATATACAAAAAATGATAAACATTCTAGCACATGCATGCAAAGTAGTTATGATTAATGCTATTTACATTATGTATAAATGAGAAGCTTGCACAATGGTTTTCTCGTTTAGAAATTGCATTTGAGTGTTGGTTGTTTGTGTAAAGGCCATGTTTTGCCTTGTGCCTTGTACTCATGTTATGCTTTGTGTAAGAAGGAGAAACTTCTACTAGCACTTGTCAGAGTTCGACCATGTCGGAATCGTGGCCATTAGGAAATTGTGGCATCGTACAGCCACATCAGATACCGAGTCAAGAACTTGGCTTGTGTGCCAGGTAACAGATAGTGCAACAATGTCTACAGCACCGTGGGCTTCTGCGTAGTGGCCACTATTGTGGCCTCTCTTGACGCTCCAGTAGAGGCTACAGCCATGCCTACAGTGGTGTGACAAATGGCGATGCTGGGCACCATGTCATCTTTTCAGATGAATCCTGGTTTTGCATACAACATCATGATAGGCATATCCATGTGTGGAGGCACCAAGCAGAATAATTCTTGCCAGTTCCCATTCATCATCATCATGTAGGCCTAGCACTTGGTGTACTTGTGTGGGGTGCCACCGCATCATGATCACCTGTTGTGTGAAAAAGTTGCTGTTGCATTTCTGACATGTTAAGGCTCATGGTTGCACTCTGTCTTCAAAGCCTGTGTGATGCCATCTTTCAACTAGATAATGCACAACTGCATACTGCCTATGCTGTCTTGACCTTCCTCAATATAGAAGGTGTTTGACTATTGTCCTGACGAGTATGTTTACCAGATCTTTCACCCCTTGAGAACATCTGGTCAAGATATTCTCAGTGAATGAGAGCATGGATGGCCAAGATACTGGCACATCACTTCTTGGTAGCCACTTCAGTTGATGAACTCTGGCAATAGAGCTAAAAATGCATGAAATGAAATACCTGTGTGTGTCATCTAGGTTCAGTTGACTTGATGCTGAGCCAGATTACAGCTGTTGTTGCCAGAGGTGGCAGCTGTGTGTCCTGAATTCTGCTGAAACCTTGGAGTTACATTGTAACTTTTCTCTGTGATTTCTTTGCAGTAATCTTGGTTCTTCCACATGTGGAAAGACTGAAATAAACAGATTTTAGCACCTGAACTTTTTACAGTTAAAAACATTAACTTGAGTCCTTTTTTTTGATATATGCAGAATGATTCATAAATTGTGCAGGTTTTAAAAATGCAGTAAATCATTCAAAGTTTTTGTTTCATTTTCTTTTATATTCATTCTGGTTTAATAATAGAAAATAACATCTGACTTATGTCCATCTCCATTTTTTTTGGCAAGCAGTTACTTTGCTGGCGAAATTAACGATGTCGCTTTCACTAATGTGTCTGTTAATTTCACCAGTGATTTGACTTGATATAACCGAATATAAAGTACTGCAATGTGAAGTTGCAAAACCTCACAGCCATTCCTGGGTTGCCATGAAGTATGATTGTGCATTGAGGGAATTTTTTACAGTGCAAGGTTATTGTCTTGCAGAATATGTGCAGGTAGCTCTTGCTGAAACCACATATGCATGGTATGTATGGCATTTCAGCAACAAATATAAAGAGTAAAGTTTGTGAACCATCTTTGCATAGCGCTGTCTATTTACGTAATGAGTTTTACGATTACAACATGTTGCTTATTAGTGAATTATTTCTTGACATCTAATCTAAAAGCAACACATGTTCAATTAATCTAAGTGATAGTAGGTAACAAAACTAATAAGAACATTGTTTACAACCTTGAAGCAAAAAAATATTATCCAATTCAAAACTTGTGCACTTTATAAACATCTTGTATAATGATTCCTGCATGGGTGGGTGCATCTGTATGGGTTCATTGCATTAGAGGCATGGATTTGCAAGCTTGGAACCTCTGATGTAAAGATGAAAATCATTGGTAGGTACCCTGATTCCCACCTACATATCTTGTAAATTGCATTTCTTTCTGCAGTGTGTACAATTAACTGATCAATTCATCTATAATTCATTTTTCTTGATATCTCAAAGGATCCTTTTGAAACCTACTTTTAGATCTTACCAATTGACAGTTAATGAGAATGGTGGAGAATATGAGTCTGCTGTAATCAGTGTGATACACTTCGTTAATAATGATGTGATTTTTAAGATAAATACATAATACAATGCCTTTTATTGTTAGCTTCAAATTTATCTTTGCTAATATTGAAGAGTTTTTCCCTTGAACTAGATAAGTTATTTCAGTTCTTAAAATGATAACTGGTGGAATTTGTTCTTTCTTTACTTCCAGTTGTGAAAAGCATGTAGTAAATTTTGTCCTTTATCAGAAGAAAGTAAAGAAAAACTTCATCTTCTGCATTTTAACTCATTGGCTTTTGGGGTTGTCTCACCATCTCTTTTTACTTTATTTATTTTTCACTCATTGTCTGATTTTTAGATTTTAATTATTTAGGTTTGATCATGGGATTTCTTGACTTTCATGTTTGCTGGTATTCATTTTAGCTGTCCAAGTATATTGGTTTTCTTTATTTATAAATTAGGAATCCCTTTTCATTTTTCTCAACATCCTTTTGCTCAAGTTCTGTTATTTATTGAACAACAATATTTGAACTCAACGGAATTATTATACAAACAAATTATTTTATTAAATTTTTTGTTTGTCTCCTAATTTTTCAAAGTTCTCCTGTTTTAAATGGCTGCACTAAATGGGGAAAGATTAGAAATCTTTTTTGGTAAAACTGGAAGAATTTGGCTACAAAAACGAGATAAAAACAGATTGAGAATTTGTGGGAAAACCTATAATTTTAATGAGATGGAAATAATAATATTTTTAATCCCATAATTTTTTAGCAAGTCGAAGCAAACGTTTATCTTGACTACAAAACAAGTTTATCTCACAAAACTTGATTTATAATAGAAATACTTCGTTGTAATAGCAATGTTTTTGAGTATTTTACTAGAAACTATTCCTACTCATCTGCCATCTGTTTTTAAGAAAGCTTGAAGTAATTATTTACTAAATACTATAGTTAAATGATTAGTATTATATTTTACATCTGTCAGGTATGAATGAACAATATATATTTCCAGGTTTGTTGATCAAATTTCTATTACAAGCTCCGTGCCAGGTGGAGTTGGAGAATTGGATCAACAGTATTCATTCTGCTTGCGCGGCTGCCTTTAGATTTTTAGATTTTCATTATTTAGGTTTGATCATGTGATTTCTTGACTTTCATGTTTGCTGGATTTATATGATGACTTTTAAGTATATTGGTTTTCTTTATTTATAAATTAGGAATCCCTTTTCATTTTTCTCAACATCCTTTGCTCAAGTTCTGTTATTTTCTTTTCGTTAGGCTTTTGTTCTATGTTTGTTTTCCATGCTTAAAATTTTTGTTTTGCAGCTGCTGCATTTTATTTTCCAATTTTCATGAATATGTGTGAGCTGATTTTAAATCTTCAGTTCAAATTTGCATAAAAAATCATTTATTACTACCACTTGTCCTGAAATGTATATTTGAAATAGCTGTTGTGTTTGTGAGCATTGTCTTTTTAATGGTAATAATTGTTAATAATGAAGCCATTTTATGAAATTAAGTAATGAGTCAGGTCTAAGATTATGAGAGGATTTATTTCCTACTTGCTGTATCCTGGTCTACAAATCTGGACTCAGCCTTGTGGCTAATTACCAGGTTATAAAGACTTTATCATGTAAAAAGAAATACAGCATATATGAGAGAATAATGAAAAATTATCAGTAGTAAAAAATCAAATACTTTATAATGAGAGATGAAATATCTAGAATATCAAACTTACATGGTAATAAATTAATGCAGCCCTTTGATGCACAGAAATTTCACTATAAAGTAACAAATTCTGATATGATGATAGCTAGGCAAGTAGTTGCTATTTCACCTGTTTGTGTATCATGTTCTGGGATATTTGAATTTTTGTATTGCTGTGTTCTAGCTTTTTGTGATTTCATCATGTGATAATTTTGATAGGATATTGTAAATTATAATTATTGATGAGCCTTAATTTAAAAGTTGGTGAATAATAATGTTACAAAGAAACATTGTGCATTGCATGAAATTTGTTTCCTAGTATTTAAAATTTTTTTATATCTGCTTTGGGTATAATGATCTTGACAAGGGCAACATAGATGGGCAATTTGTTAACATTTTAAAGTAAACATTTATTTTCTCTGGTCATATTTATGTTTCTTTTTTGTAGTGGATATGGACCATGAAATCTTAATGAGTTATTTTTGTTATAATTGATCAAGTTAATAAGTTTAACTTGCTTGACAGTGATCACTCAGGTTATTTTACACAGTTTTGTTTAGAACTTCTGTATTATTCAAAAAAAAAAAAAAAAAAAAGCTGAGTGAAAATGCACAATTTGCTTTTTAATTTGGTGGCTTTAATCTTTCATCTATCCCATCTGTATATATTGGCCTTTTGATGGTTTTGTATGAGCTCAGCTCACATTTTAGTTACACACTGCATTGACCACAAATGAACCAGAAAATTACAAATTTATGACTGACAGATATGCATATTTGGAAAGAATACTTAATCTCACAACCACCGAAAGGTTAGTAACTGAGGCTCTTAGCATAGAGACAATGGCAATACCTTTCATGTACTTTGAATTTAGTATATCTAATGAATTAGGAAAATAATTAATATATACATATTGAAGGTTATGGATCTTAAAATAGAAACCTGTGGAACTCTTGCATTTATATTTTTAAATATACATTAGTGTGCTTTATCCTAACCATAAATCTTCTTAAGTATTAAAGTTCCATTTCAGAATCAAATGTTTCCTTGATATCGAGGAAATGTGATGTAATGTCCTCTTTGTTTAAAAAGCTGTTGTGTATTTTCTGAGAGATGTTTGATAAGTCTACACAAAATATGAGAGATGATCCTATTATAGAGAAATGGCTATTATTCTCACTTCTAACATGATTTGAAGGTGCATATGTGTGTGATTGGCAACCATTTTAATCAGTTAACAATATTCCTAGTGCATTGGAGAAAACTTAGTTTTGTATCTTGATAAAAATTGCTTTTTAAAATGAAAACTTGTGATGGAAACTAAATTCAGGCTTGATTTATTATGGTGAGCATGCACCTTCAAATAAAATAATTGACAAGTGACTTAGTGTTATATGATTTGACCAAACGAGTGAAATATGTAATGCGGCTTGCTGGTTTTCTTGATGAAAAATTTTCATCAAATTCTGAAATCATTGTTGAAACCAATGTCTACTTTGCAGGGCATTTTTGAAGATGGAAAAACTTAAAAATTGCTAAACCTCAAGTTTTTTAAAACGTTTAAAAAAGTCCATTATTTTTGTTTAGAGTTCAATTTAGTTTTGAGAATGTGGCATGTTATAGTATGGTTTGGAAAAGTATGTTTAGTTGAAATGGTATTGTTTGAACCAAAAAGCTTGTGGAGATGAATTATTTATATTTTTTTCCAGCAGCAGAAGCAAGTAAGTTGGTCAGTAGTTAGTTGCATATTTAGGACATCTATCTGTTCTCTTAAATATGATGATAGTGGCTATTTTTCAGTATTTTTGGAAGTTATAGCTAAACAGGGATTAAGGTTAAAGATTGTTATTTTTTAAGTGATTTTAAGATTGTGCTAGTGATATCATTGTAAGCAGAGACTGTATTTCTTTCAGGATGTGATCGATTTGGCTAATGTAGATTATTATTTTTTTAAATACCATGTAAGCATGTCCATGCGAGTCCTTACCTGGCCTTTATTTTCACAACCATTAATCCTAGGCATGTGCTTCCAGTTACAAAATGTATAAACATTGTAAATATTCATGTTTTGGCAAGTTTAATTATAAAAAATTAATCAGTTTTATACTGGTCATAAAAAATAAAAACAAAAAGTTTAACTTCCATGTGATAAAATTTGATTGAGATTTTCAATTTCAAAATATTTATAAGTTTTCAAATACAAAAAATATGATACTAATATTCTCATGAAGTTTTATTGCTGTAGAATCATAATCTTATAATCACAAATGTTGGCTATGTGCTAATACTGAACCCTGGCAGTGTTTTCTAGAATAGGAGTTGTATGAAATTCTGTGAATTAAAATCTTGTTTTTGATAAAAATTGTTAATCAATACTTTTCGTGTTCATCTGAGTAGAAATGCTCATCACTTAATCTCTTATCATTAGAATTTTTTCCCTAACTTCTAATTGCTTACAATTGTAAGTATTTTGCTGTTTGATTTGTATATGGCATCTGAATATGATCTTCTACTTTAAAATAAACTAGCTTTGTCAAATTGTGTCATATGAGAGTCTTTCTTTCTTTTCTTTTTTCTTTTTTTTTTTTTTTTTAAATTTCATTTTGTGTAATGAATATAATATTTTCTTAAATATAAGTATGGAAAACAGAAACATATAAAAAGTTACACATTGCAATTGAAAGCACGTGTCTAAGTGGTTATGAAAATAAAGGTCAGGCAAGGACTTTTGTGAACATGGTGAATATTTTAACATTCATCAAATGACTATAATTCTATGTAACATTCATATAGTCAGCAAACTGTTCAGGTTGAATTTAGTAATTGGAAATAATTTTCCTGTATTAACACCAGTATCTATGTATGCTTATATGCTTTTCTGAAAAATCAGGTGTGACTTAAACTTCAGTATCTTTTGCTCCTTCTGTCTTCTGATATTGCAATACACAGCTTTCTCTTCTCTCTTTGGTGAGTGCTTCATGCAAAGACTATTTTTTAGAGCAAGCATTTAGATATCTCCTTTTTTTGTGTCAAGTGATGTGATGTACCTACTTCATCTAGGGCCACATATGCAAAATGTTCATTTTTCTTATGGTTATGACTGCTACCATATGAGTCAGTATTACTTCAGTCCCATAAATTTCCCACAGTAGACTGTGGCTTATATTTTATTGACTAATTCTTATGATTCACGAAGCTCCATTCCAGGTTGAAAAAGATTCCATAAAGATATAGAAAGTAAAATTCTTATAGTTTTAGTGTCAGATCCCACCTATTAGATCTTGTCAATTGTAAGTAAAATCTTAACTGCCACGGTAAGAGTCATCTAAAAACAAAACAAAAAAATTTTTTTGCTGCTGAAAGAGAGGGACCTGTGTCTTGTCACCCTCAAAATTAATAGGATCTTATTCAAAATCCACCCCAAATTAAGGTTTGCTTTTTTGCCTAAATTTAAGTAATAAAATTTATTAAGCCTTCCAGTTCTGTTTATTTATGTGATGCCTTGAAAAACTAGAGACTAGTTATTAAAACAATTCATGTGCTTATAAGAAAATGCTTACTGCTGTACAGTAAATGAGAAATAACTGAAATTTAACGTGAGGATATTGATGGAAAGCATAAGTTAACTGGGAGAGGAAACATAAAGACTGTACTTTCTGTCTATTTGTTTAAGTAACACTCTTGTATACTACAGTTAAGTTCCTAAAAAATGTCACATTACATGAATTAGTTATTATATAAATCAAAGAACTGTACGAAAAGTTTTTAAGAAAATTTTAAAATCTGTCCTATTTTCATTTTGTAACTTCAGCATCTAGACTTCTGTGGTGTACTTCTTGCAAAAAAGTCTATTACTTACAACTCCTTGCCCTTAGTTGAGATTCTGAAGGAATTTCTTTGTAGAATTAATTTTTGTATGTCTTTCAACGAAAGAATTTTTTAAGTTATTTTATGGAAAGCTGCACAATTAATTATCTCTTCTTTAACCCTCCCACCTCCCCAATCTTTTTTCAATTATATTGAAGTATTGAATGTTACCGTAATTAGTGGCACTTTCTTTGGCCCTCAGATAAACAGTGCTATTTGAGTGCCATGTTATAGAGATATTTTTCCCATTTTTTGAATCATATTATGTAGGATCTACCTGTTGTAAATTTTCTTTATGTTCTTCATACATTGCAAAAAAGAAATAGAATGAAATATCAGTTCATGAATTTAATTTGTTCCTAAAGACTGTTTATCATCCAAAACATTTGTAAAACGAAACTGTTTTCTTAATAGGGATTTGTGTAAAATTGATTAATCGGTTCAGGATCACTGATGATTGTTTATTAAAAATTTACAACAATAATTTGTGCACAAGTTTATAACAGATAACCAGTAGAAATATCATTAAATCTAAGATTTAAAAAAGTAAACACAAAATTAAACAAGGGAAATAGATGAATATTTGATGTGGTTCACTGTACCTGTATGATAAAGAGTTGACACCATAAGGGAAAAGTGATGAGAAAGAGAGATTATTGTTTGGATGAGAAGTCCCCTTCCGTGAAAACTCTCTTTCTGAGGCATCTTCATTTCTTTTCTTTTAGTGACACTCAACTCTGCTTGGGATACACTGGGGCTCCATTTTCTCAAAATTGACCATTTTCAAATGTTTCTAAAGTGACACGTGGCATAATCTTTGAAAATACTTTGCTGTAGCTTGCTGCTACTTTATCAGGGAAATATCGTTACGTGAAACTTTACATTTCACCCTATTTTGCACATATTTCATGGATAAAAGAACTAAATGCATTTTCTGTCCTTCCCCCCCCCCTCTTCACCTGAAGGCACATCTGTCACAGTTTCTTTTAATAGCTGCTTGTGAAAATATTCTAATTCTTTTATAAGTAATAAAACATATCAGTATCAAAATCTCTACCTACAACATATGGTCATAATTTTCTCAAATTCACACTCCTGTAAGTCATGTACTCTATTAATTAGAGTTGAACAGTGGAAAATATTAAAATGTATTTTTCAGAAGTCCCTGAGTATTAATCTGTGTCAGAAGTTACTTTGTAAATCATTTGCTGTCGACTTCAGTGTTTGTAACTCGTGTCCCATTCGAAACCAAGATGTTTTTTTGTTTAGATAATGTGTTCTTGAACTGATTAGTGCATAATTGAGAGGTGTTCATGGTCTTAGCTTTCACTATATTTTTTATTAAATGAGATCACCAAAATGCTTTATTCTACAAATGCAAGGTTATAGTGTTTATAAAATTTTTATGTGCATAAGGGAAAATACTAAATTTTAAGAACTATTGTATATACTCTTGTATTTTCTGGCCAGTGCTGATTTGGGAAAAGCATGGTATATTATAGATATCGTTTTACATGCACTATTTGGCCAACTGTATCCAGAATCTTGAAGTTCTGGAATCTCAGGTTCCTGAGGCATCTGTTAATATATCAGTTTATTTTTCATGTTGATGACATCCTACAGACATCTGAGATTTTCCTTCATTTTTCATAGGTGGTCACAAGATTTGATTTTCAGGTATCCATTGGAGCTGAAGTGAGTTCGGCCATGGAAGATGGGCAGTTTTTCATTTGGGTTTAGATCATGGTTTTGAGCACTCATATGATCGAATCACAGTTGCAAAAGCTGCAATGTGTGTTAGAACAGGTTTTTCCCTAATTGTTGAGTTGTTTGTGCAGTGTCTCCAGAGTGCTGAGATACATTTCAAATTTCATGTTTCCAGCTGCAGGAACTAAGGGACCTAGGCCAAAACACGAAAAATATCCTTCACATCATTCTGCCACCATCAATTGTGACAGTTTGCACAATGCAATTAGGTAAAAGGTGTTCAGCGGGTATCTGCCAGTCCCAAATAATTTCTCTCCAGATTGTCAAGTTGTGATATAGTGCATCATTCCATGGAACTTACTTCTACTGATCCTCAGTCCATTGGCAGTGAGCTGTGCACCATTCCAACTTACACTTTACTTTGTCGGTGGTGATGTTCGGCTTTTGAACTGCTGCATTTCCTTGGTAGCCCAGGCTTTTTGATTTTCAATAAACAGTTCTGCTGTAAGTGGCAGTGCCTGACACATTTTGAAACTCCTAAATGATCACTACTAACAGAGATTTTAGGATTTGATGACTGCAAGCAGATAGCAGACTGAGAAAACATTCTCCTTATGTTTTCTCAGTCTGCTATTTTATTTTGCTGCAGTTTTACTACTTTAAGGTTTCCATTTTTCTGTGCTTCACTCTCAGCACAGAGTTGATTTCAGCACACATATATAGTGTGTACATAGTGTGTGCGAAAAATCAGTCTTTCACCGCATGGCATCCAATAATCATTCCATGTTTGATGCCACTTAGCTCACTTGACTTATTCATTGTCTTGTGAATGAGTATATATGAACTCTGTGTCTCAGCACATTTATAATGTTCATTTATACATCAGACCACATACCAGCCAGTTCTGTTCCTTTGGATGGGGTATTTTTAGCCATATAGTATATCATCTTCTTGAATTCAAATGAAAACTAAATTTCTGTAATGTTTATATTTGTTTGAAATTATCACTAAAGATGAATGAATGTTATGCAATGATACATGGAATAAAAAGGCTTCAATAATTTGTGAATTTAGCTCATTAACTGTATTTTCATATTTTAAATTAAATCATTTCTATTTATCATGTAATTTAAGTACCATTGCCTTCCCAAACCAGTAACTGATTTACAAGTTTTTAGCAGTCATATTTAGAATATTAAATGCCATTAAATTAATACAGTGTAAAGTCCGAAATTTGGATGTCCAGTATCCTGAATGATGTAATATTTGAACTTCCAGACTACCAGTGCAATAAGTAAATAAATATATTAATAAAATTAAAATAACAAGAAAAATTCCACTTTCCGCTTGCAAAGCCTAGGAAGGATGAATATAATACTCAACAAAAGGCAGCAAATATTTGGTAAATGCAATTTTTTTCCCTACTAACTGAGATTCCAGGAATATCACTTTCAAATACAGGCTGGCAAAAGAGTCCTTCTGTGGCCAGTGATAATGAATTGATTGACATATTGATGAGGGCCAGGATCCCATTTTTGGCCTTTGTGTGGTTGTGAGGGGGTTATAATTGTTCTGTGTGATCTAAACTGTAAGCCCCAATGTTGACATGTCTTTATGTCATTTTACTAGATTTATACTGATGATCAAAAATCTGGAATCGCTGAAAATCCCTGTAGTTCCAGATCTTGGACTTGATTGTTGTTTTTCCAGATCTTGGACTTGATTGTTGTTTTTTATATATTAAGAATTTTTCAGAACTCTAAAAATTCATATCTAAAATTGAATGCATTAAAAATAAATTTACTTAAAAACAAAAGATTATTAAATTTAGTCATTTGATTCTCATTTTAAACTGAATTTCTTGAATCCCGTCCTTTCTTTAGCAACCTTTTTACACATAATAAATTTGATTTAAGCACTACTGTTTACTGTATCCTCACAATCACTGAAGAGCCGAAAATGGGATCCTGGACATGATCAATATGTCAATCATTCATTCTGCTTCTACTCTTTCCGGTGTTAAATTTTATTTTTCTGTTAAATAAAAAATGGCTTCTTTTCAGTCGTATGTATTTACATGCTTTCAGGTTTTGTTCTCATTAGATTAGGATCAGCTATGAAGTAAGGAATTATATTGGGGAAAAAGGAGTTTTGTGTTAAGCTATCATGATTGCATTTTAAACTAATTTGTGATTATCCTTAATTTTTTGTTCGATAACTAGCACTTTTTCATGAGTACAGTTAAGTCGCTTTTGTGTGTGTGTTTATCTTTTGTTTTGTACTGCAGTAAATCCTAACTATGGCAAATGTTTCATCACTTTTTTAATTGTTGATATCAGGTGACAGTGTAGCATCATGGCTATTGACAGCTTGGGTGCCAGTTGCCTTGATTTGATTTGTTTTGGATGTGACATATTATCAAATTATGTAAGTGTTGGGTGGATATTTATTGTATCATTTATAAGCATTTTTGACTCTGGTGGGAAAAATGAAAAAGAAGGCTGTCAGAATTTTTATTCTGTCTGTTAAATTGTTCCCTTGTTCAGAGTGGCATTAATGTGTAAGTTGCCGGCTGTTAATATTGGTTAACTGTTATGTAATTGGTTTAACACTTTCAGTCCTAATGGGCACATACATCCCAGAGATTAGATTTCATAAATAAAACCCACTTTTAAATGGGCTTTTACATTTGCAGTGTTTTTAAGGAATTAGGGAACAAATACATGACTAAAGAAACCTGGCAACACATTTAGATAGCAGATGGCGCACTTATGTTTTTGAACACACCAATTACTCAAGGATTTTTTTTTTATTATTATTTATTTATTTTACAGTAAATACAATTATATTCAAGGCATACTCAGTATGAAATAGTTCTTATTAGGTAGTAATTTAACATTTTTCATCTCGGATATAAGAAATTTTGAATAAATTCTTTTTGTGAGATATATTGTCCCAATCGTATTTAGCAGTGGATTAATATGTCCCACCAGTGATCATATTACTACATGCTGATATATCATGTTTGTGTTTATGAAACATATATGAAAATTTCTGTTGTATATGAACGAGTGCATGTGACAGAGTTTATGTTTTGTAATATTCACATTATGTATTACCGTAAATTTTAGTTTTGTTTTCTGAGAAGGAGTAATATCCTAGACGATTGGGACATATTTATCCCAGGAAATAGGAAAAGTTAAAAACTTTATTGTATTTCTTTTTGTATATCAACATTAAATTAGACTACTTTTCATAGTTTAATTTGAATTATGCAAAAGTTGGACCAAAAGGGTTAAATCTGTCAAGGGATTGTTTAAAATTTGGAATGAATATCTGTTGGAAGAATGATCATGTATTTTAGAAATTCTGATTTATCATTTTATCTGAGTCACAGTCATTATCAAGATCATGATGAATGTTATAGATAGAGGTAACAAACTTTCACTTTTAAATGTAAAGGAGATGAGATATTTTTTGTTAACTTATTCATAGTTAATCGTAATCTAATAAGTGTTGGGAAAACTGCCTAGCTGGTAGTTGGCAAGGAATTTTTAACTAAACAAAATAATATAAAAGTAGAGGATTTGAACTTTCTTGCCTTTTTTGCTCATTGTGAGAGGCTTCAGATGCACTGTAGTAAAAGTTATTTGATTTGGAAGAATCTTTTAACATGTCACTAAGTTTTTGCTCACCTGTTTGTGCCAGGACATTTCTCACAGTGGTTGCTGCCTTTATATAACCATAGCATATGTTGGCTAAATTGTAACTATAAAAAATATACATTGATATTTTATTGAAGCAATTTATGCTTTTACAGCTAGTGTTGTATTTTACTCTATGGTACTAATATAGTTCATCAGTGTTGTTTAGGGTCCTTTCTTCTGATGTCATATTGATGTGTGAATGTGAAATCATTTTCACATCCCTGACCTGCACTTTATGTCTTTTAGTGCAAGCATGTTATTCCAACAATATTAACACATAAATGGGGAGAAACTTATGTGTTCAAATTATACAGTAAACTTTGTCTTTCTTATTTTATTACCCAGACAGAAAAGTACTTACATTTGTTCTTTGTGTTGTTTTTATGTTACTGGTTTTCCTTTTACTGTTTGTTATGGAAATAAATACCAAAAGATAGAGACAAAAGTAATTGTAAGCTAAACATAAGAAGAACAAAATTTTATCAGAAACCATAAATGATGGTTTTGTCTTTTATATAATAAATTAGGTATTTTATCAGTAGATCTATATTATTCAACATTATGCATTAAATGTACACTAATGCTAAGATTGAAGATCAATCTTAGCATTAGTGATATATGAAAGTATTTTAGCGGAAGTAGTTACTACAAATATTATTGCCTGAACCATAATAAAAAAGTGCATAAGAACTTAAAGGTAAGTATTGGAAGTCTCTAGACAGAATTCCAGGTTTTTATTTTGAAGAAAATATGAAGATATAATAGCTTATGGCTGTATGTTAGTTTTACATAGACATTTAGATTTTTTAATAGATATGCTTCTTATTAAAGAAAAAATTTGATTGTGCTTTGACTATTGAGAAAAAGCATTTGTTTCAAGTGTTTTAATATTTATTGAATTATTTGAAACTAATCATTTCAGGTATTAATTTCATTAAATGAGATTGCATAACACTATAACCTGATTCTTAATTCATTCATGAAGTCATTTTTATATTATAATCTACTAGTTGTTTATTTAGTAGTTATTTCAAATAAAATTAAATCTTTTATCTTAAATTCCCTAACTTTCTGTATTCTTGTCTATTTAACTGCTTATAATATAATGTTTTATTGAATACTTTTAGTACTTAATATTGAAATATCAAGTTAACAAAAGACTATTGTAATACATTTGTGTAACTACAATTGTGTATTTTTCTATGCAGAGTGATGAACCTATGTCTTCATTAAAGTCAATGGCTGAGCAAGCTGTCTTAAATGCAGGCTTAGAAACACATCTTCCTGCATCTCCTTCACCATCTTCTACAGAAAGAGGCTAGTATTTCTTTCTTTTTTTTTAATCAACTCTGATTTATATATATATATATATATATATTATATATTTTATTATTTTTGATAAAAGTTTAAATGGAAGAAAATATGAAATTATTTTCCTCTGTAAAAAAATTTATTTCCTTTGTATGGAAATAAATTATTGTATGTTTGAAACAGAATCTTTAATCATTATTTGAATTTAGAAAAAATATCTGTTCGAGAAAAGATTTTTAGCTAAACATCACTTGAGTACAAAAAATTGCAAGAAACTTGCCATTTTTTCTCAGCTTTCATGGCTAGCAGATTAGCTTTCACTAAATATAGTTTTTAATATTTCCCTCATATGCAAAAAATATAAACAGTACAAGGTCTGAAATTCAGACATACTGTATATTGATAGCATGTGGCTGTTTCTTAAAAGTTGAAAAACTTAACAACATTTATTCTCTCCAACACGTAATAATGCCGCTTAAATGGGCAGAAGAGTGAGTAAGGATTACAATACAGTAAAACCTCAAGATACAAGTTTAATTCGTTCCGGCATTGAGCTTGTATAGTGAATTTCTTGTATCTAGAAACAAACTTCCCTATTGAAAGTAATGGAATTCCAATTAATCCGTTCCGTACCCCCAAATATCTCATTACCATCTCATCTTCGGTCAACGTACCTGGTGTTTCTTGAAGAAGGTCCAAGTACAGATTCTTAGCCTTAGAGCAAGTGATAGCTTCCAACACCAGATTGCCTTTTAACTGCTTCTTGTTAATCCATACCAACAACAGCTTCTTAGCATCTTCTAGGAGATTTGTACAGTGCTTGAAAATAATGGTAACTTCTTTGGCCATGCCAAGTTTCTTATTTTCTTCCTTCTTCAGAATATTGTAGATCTTTGATGTCAAACGGCCGTAAGTCTTCACCAATTTCGTCAGTCTTACACCACGCTTATGTTTATATATGATTTCTTCCTTAATTTCAATGGCCATGGCTTCCTTATTTTTCTTTGCAGCACTATCTGAGGCAACGTGAAAAAATTATTTTCACGTTAAATATAATAATAAACAATTAACTCACAAATGCAAAAACACATAGATCAAAGAACACTGAGTGATCTGACGAGGAGATTCCCCGAGTCGAGCCGGACCAGGAAATGGTGCCATGCATACCAATAGCCTGGCTCATTGCTCGTATTTAAAGACAATTGTTTCGCTCATGTTTTCCTCCTATCTTGAATTTCTTATATATAGCGGCGCTCGTATTTCGAGGTTCGTTCCACTGTACAGTCAAAAGTCGTTAATTCGGACACCCATAATCCGGAATGATCTATAATCCGGACCTCAATGACACATGCGCATAAGACCTTTATGGCTGCAAATAGGCATGTGCGTGTGTGCAAAATACGTTTACGAATGCGCGTTTAATGTATAACGGACGGTATAAGCTAAGCTAAAATTATCTAATTCAGTTAATGTTGCAGATTGCGCTGTTTCTTAATCTTCTAATTGGATCCGGCTTATTATTTTTTGCAGACTGTTTGAGCAATTTTATAAGAGTAAGCTTGAACTTTCGATTATGTCAAAAAGAATTTCCGATTCTGGAGCTATCAAAGGATCTACAAAGCGAAAGCATGTTCCGATGTCCATCAAACAAAAAGTGGAATTGCTGCAAAAAATGGATAAAGGCATATCCTTTGTTTATCTAAACTTTAACGTTTGTTTATCTTTTAACGCTGCGGCGCGCAATGAATTGGAAGTTGATCTGTCAGCACTATCCTTATCTTCAGGGCAGATGTTTTTATTTTATTTGGCTTATAATTCCTTACTATATGTATTATTTCATCTGGATGTACTCTGTCTTTGATATGATTTAAATCAAATTCCTTGTCATTATAATTCGCTTCCGATAACGAAGAAAGTGACAGAGGTTATTGAAAACGAAAAAATTTCGATTGACAAATTAGTCGGTATTCTCGACACAGCAATTATAGGACTTGAACAGCGGAACTTTGTAACTGAACAAGAAATTATGTCCGTTTATAGAATTAAAGAGAATGTATTATCTAATTTCTGCATGCCATCTTACCAGATTTAAACTGATGATCTATAATCCGGAATCGCCGAAGTCCCGACGAGTCCGGATTAACGACTTTTGACTGTATAGCAATTGGTTGCCACTTTGACCAGGCAGAGGAAAAGTAACTCAGTGGGGACCGAGTACGTGCTTATTGCTTACTGATTAGAACTGGGTTCTCGCCACTGACATTGTGTGGCGCTGCAATTATTACATCAGTAAAAATAGACAAAGTATTCTAACCATGATGGAACACAATATCTGGAATAACTTATATCCAAACCCTCAGACTACCAATTTTTTTTTTTTTTTTTTTTTTTTTTTTTAATCTTTATTTTTGGAATGAAGAATACAATACTCCAGGAAGACAGATGTGTTTTAAAAAGGGTTTTCCTCCCAACTAAGATTTGTGTATGTCACTTTCAAACATGTGCTGGCCAGGGAATCACACTGTCAGGGCCAGTAACAATAAAAAGGTTGTTCCCCCCCCCTTTTTTTAGACAATTTTGCTCTGCTATTAAAAAAAATTACAAACAACATCAAAACATCAAAGTTTGGCTTCAAGAGGAAGAATTGATCTAAATATATATCCAAGGAAAAACAGAATGTTTTGAATGTTGCCAAGGTAAGATCTTTCATGTTAAAAGAAAATCTGCCAAGTTAAAGGACAGTTGCAAAATCATTAAATTGTTCAGTGGCGTTTGTAAAAAAATCGACTAATGCTGATTTGATTTTTAAAAAGTGAAAAAAAGTAATGTACATTGTCTTTTTTCTCCACAACATAATCACCAAAAGCAGAATGCACTGCACAGTTCTGTGAGAAACAATTGTGCAGGCAAAATGGAAAAATGTTGTCACAATAGATGAATCTTAGGTTTATTTAAAAGACCGCAATAAAAAGAGATCCATTTATTATCATCAAAAGGGAAAAAAAAAAAGTCTTATAACCTGGTTAAAAAAATCTAAAAAAAGTTTTTCAAAGGGATTTATGATTATTGCTGGTTTTTGATATAACGACAAACAAAAATTTCAGAGAGTACAGAAAACTGTTAAGATCAACTCCGCATATTACCAGGAACATATTGTTACGAAATGTCAAGGCGCGGTGAGATGGCTTCCCTGCAAAGCAGTTTTAGGGTTGCCATAAAATGGCAAAGGAAGGTAGGGTTGCCATATTTGGCAATAAAATTGGAGATATACCATGGACGGATGGAGAACCTTCTGGAACGAATTCTTACTGGTAGCCCAGAATGTTCAACACACAAGCCGAAAGCTATATAAACCCTCCTGGTCCGCAGTCAGTTAGTGTCTCTGAGTGTGTCTCTCATCGAGTGAGTGTGCCTCGTCGAGAGGACGAGTCAGAGTGCCTCATCTGAAGTGCGAGTTAGTTAGTATCGAGTTGGTGTCTCATCTAGAGAGGCAATCCCTGTGGAGTCGATCGAGTTTTTGGCCGGGCAGTGAGTGCTGCGTGGGTCATCGAGTTCACCGAAGGAGTCTCTTAGTGTATCGTGGTTAGTGCACCATCGAGAGAGCGTGTTGAGCTCCGGGAACGACCGAACTGAAGAGGAGCCGTGCTCTGTGTGTCATCGAGTGCATCGCAAGTTGTAGCGTGGAGAGTCTCGAGAGTATGTGGAGTTCCGAGAACGACCGAGCAGAGTCGGGAGCTGTTCTCTGGTGCTTTGCAGTGAAGCCGGCTCCACCATGATAGCCTGATAACCTGAAGGCTGTGTCGCTGATCGTGTCAGCGTATTTATAGTAGATCTTCAACGACTGTAAAATGTAACTTTGGAGCTGTCCTGATCAGCATTTGCTAAATAAAGTGTGTTTCGATACTTCATCAAGTGTTGTCGTTATTCACTCCAAATCTACAAACCCCATACGAACGTGAAGGAAGAATATAATGTAACAACTGGTGTCAGAAGAAAAGAAAAATGCAACAACTGGTGTCAGGAGTGGGGTTTGCGAGTGAATGCCAGTGACGCGCCTGCAGAGGAAAGCCGTGGCGGAGAAAACGAAGACTTTGATGGACTTCTTTGCCGAGATCAAACCCTGAAGAGAAGAGATGAAAGCTGGATATGATGAGATAAAGCTGGATATAAAGAGATGACAGCTGAGATCAAAGCTGGACTGGAAGAGAAGAAATAAATGTTGGCCAAGAAAAGGTGCAAGAGCAACTCCAACAGGTGAAAGTGGAGCTTACAGAAGAAACTGGAGTCATAAAAGACTATATGAAAGTGATAGAAATGGTATCTGAAGAATCAAAGGATGAAGAAATGAAGGAAGTAGCTAATGAACTGTCTGAGGAAGATCAAGAAGTGAAAGATGAAACAATTAACGGGATTAAAGAAAAAGAACAAAAACATGAAGAAATAAAAGACGGGAAAGAAATTCCTGATTCTGAAATGCTTGAAGTAGAGATGGAAGAACGTGAAAATGTGACAGTAAAGTTGGTAGAAACTGATAGTGAAGTTATGAAGTTGCAGTTAGCGAGTTGCAAACTGTGTGTGCGTCTCATAGTGCAGATTTTGCAGACAAGGATTTGATTCTAAACTTATATACTTCTGCTTGTAAAGGATCGGATTCTATTCATGACCCTAGCACAAACATCGAAAATGACTTTCAAGAATAGAGGTAAATAAGCATGTAGCATCTGCTAATAATACCAAGGTGAACTGTATGCATGTTGAAAATGAACTACAGAGTGGTGAACAAACTGTTTCCGATCTTCCTGTGAATGACAAGTCTGAAAGGACTATATCTTCAGATTGTGATACGCAAAACAGAAATGCATCTGAAACCTGCAGTGGAAAAGTATTTGACCCGTATTTTAATGGGTATATTTTAATGAAAAGACTGAGACTGAAATTCATTCTTAACTTTAATTTGTATAATTTAAAATTATGACGTGTTTAATTTATGTGTATCTAACTTGTGAATAGTGTAAATATTTGTTTCTTTAGTTATGTTTTTTGTTTGTTTTATTATGTTTTTTCGTATCGAATTTGGCTTCTGACCAAGGGTTGTATTGCCCGGGACGTGCAGTCCTTGGGAGGGGGCAGTGTTACGAAATGTCAAGGCGCGGTGAGATGGCTTCCCCGCAAAGCAGTTTTAGGTTGCCATAAAATGGCAAGGGAAGACAGTGTTGCCACATTTGGTGAGAAATCGCCCATTTGGAAACAAAATTGGAGATGGACGAATGGAGAACCTTCTGGAACGAATTCTTACTGGTTTAGCCCAGAATGTTCTCGAACACAAGCTGAAAGCTATATATACCCTGCTGGTCCGCAGTCAGTCAGTGTCTCCGAGTGTGTCTCTCATCGAATGAGTGTGCCTAGTCGAGAGGGTGAGTCAGAGTGCCTTATCTGGAGTGGCAGTTAGTTAGTATCGAGTTGGTGTCTCATCTAGCGAGGCAATCCCTGCGGAGTCGATCAAGTTGATGGCCGGGCAGCGAGTGCCACGTGGGTCGTCAAGTTCACCGAAGGAATCTCTTAGTGTATCGCGGTTAGTGCAATGTCAAGAGAGCATGTTGAGCTCCGGGAACGACCAAACCGAAGAGCCGTGCTCTGTGTGTTGTCGAGTGCATGTAGCGTGGAGAGTCTCGAGAGTACATGGAATTTCGAGAACGACCGAGCAGAGTCGGGAGCTGTACTCTGGTGCTTTGCAGTGAAGCCATCTCCACCGTGATATCCTGAAGGCTGTGTCACTGATCATGTCAGCGTGTTTATAGTAGATCTTTGATGTCTGTAAAACGTTACTCGTGACTTTGGAGCTGTCCTGATCAGCATTTGCTAAATAAAGTGTCTTTCGATACTTCATCAAGTGTCGTCGTTATTCACTCCAAATCTACGAACCCCATACGAACGTGAAGGAAGAATATAACGTAACAACTGGTGTCAGAAGAAAAGAAAAACGCAACAATATTTTATATCTAAATTTTCAAATATGAAATACCTTCTCTGAGCCACAATGCCATCAATCAGTAGAACTGCATCAAGACAAAGCATGCAGCCCCTTTTCAAAATCTACTGTAAATTTCCTGAAAAAAATGGAACCAGAAATGGTACCAAGGCCATACATTTCACTCATATTCCTAGTAAATTTCCTGATATGTCACTCATGGATTTTTGCACTTTTGGACTTTTAAAAAACGGACCGTCCAAATGTTGACATACAACCCTCCATAGATTTTGGAAAGCTGTTCAGGAAGAATGGTATAAAATACCTGTTATAGTACTACAAAAAGCTTAATAATTCTACATGCCATGTTACTAGATTTTAACTGATCCTCCAAAATCAGTGAAATCCTAACTTTATAAAGGCTACCAGCGAAGAATAGATACATGCAAACACACATACACAGAAAAAATATGTCTGGTAAAAGCAGTTTTTCTCCCATTTAACTGAGATCCTTGTTGGTCACTTTCAGACACCTGCTGATTTGACCAGCAACAATATGTAGATTAGCAGTGGCCGAAAAGAGAATTCTCGTTATGCCAATAACAGAGCCTGAGCAATAGACCTTTGAGCAAGAAATTATGCCGATCTATTAAAATTAAAGAGAAAGTATTAATACAAGAGATGAAACAGCTTAAACACTTTGCATTGAAACAAAAGTTTTTAATTGAGTGGGTTTTTTTTTTATGACGTTAAGATAAGTACATATTATTGTATAAACAACTAGATACATATTTATTTTATAAACGGCTATTTCATATTTTTAATTTTATAATTAGTACATGTCATCATCCTGAATTTAATGATGATTAATGATATTTATGATGATCTAAAATCTGAAATCCCAGTGATTTTGGATCTGAGACTTTATGCTGTATATGTATATGTACGGTATATGTGTGTACATATATATATATATAACTAAATGTATAATGTAAAATGTGCACAGATTAAGTTTAATGACTATGGACAAAATACTTATTTAATGACAGTTATAAAAGCAATGAGCAGTAAAATGTGGTAGGCCTATTTCAGTGCTGAATGAAAAAAATCTGTCACTAGTAACTTGTGGAATGTTGCCAAAACCATGTGTATTTCACTATTGATGTTTGAGAGACTATATAGATTTTTGGTATTCTGACCTTGTTTTGCAGATACCATGTGAAATGCTATCTGGAAGCCCATAATGTAAAACATTGTAGTATGATGTGTTTTCATTCTATTTCTCATCTTCACAAATCACAGGCACTCCACCATTAGATTCATGAAGCGTTAGAGCTAGAATTTTTACCTTTACTAGAAAACCATCCTGTGACTATATTTCACCAGGGCAATGCTACTACCTATATTATATACATTGCTGTATGTTTCTTGTGTGACTGTCAAGTATAAGCTCTTCCTTAGACTCTTCATGTTCACCCAGTTTATTCCCGATTGAACATGTGTGGACCCATATATCTTCATGTGCAACTGTAACCAGTGAGCATTAGTTGCATACTCAGTTTACATGGAATAACATTCACAGATAGATATCCAAAGTCTATGCTATGGTCTATCTGTCAGTGCCATGCTATGGTTGATCAGTTATGAATGCTGAAGCGAAATAAATGAAGTATTAAATTTAGCATGTTTTTTCCTGACATATAGTGATCAAATTTTAGCCATTTTTGTCGTATAAATATATAATACTCTTCAATAAATATCTTAAATATATATCCTCTTCAATTAATATCTGTGTTGTAAATGTCTTTCTTGGTGTTGCAGTTTCTTTGAACAGCAGTATATTTAAAGAATGTGTTTTAAAGGTGGGGAGAAATTGTTTGTTCCTAATAAATATCTGATATTCAGTCCCTTCTGTTATATCCCCCCCCTCGAGGTGTGCAATGTGTTATTGAATATATTTTTTCATTATTTCTTTGCAGAAGCCCATATTCTACCTTTACTAGGTGTAGCTCCACTTGGTCCAGTACCTCTTAGTAAAGAATGTTATCAGCAAATTCGAATCCTGGATGCTGCTCAACGACACATGCCTCACCCTTCAGATTCAGAAAGGTTAAGGTAAGCATGAATGCATTTTTTTTCAATCTCTCTTTAAATATAAGTATTCAGAATTTTAATTTCTAGAACAACAACATTTGTGTACCAAAAAGGCCATGCCAAAAACAAAATGTTAAAGAAACTCATAATAAGCAACAGGAGGTATTATGCCAGTAATTATTACTTGTTATTGATTTCTTTAACAAAATTTATGCTAGATAGTATGAGTTACTGTGAATGCACTAATTCATCATTCAGGTATTTAGAAGTTATTCTTGTTTAATGTTAAAACAACTATCTTTGTAATTATAAGTTGTTTGTCTGTAGAGCAAAAATCAAACGTAGGCTTGTTTTTGTCCGTATGTATGGAGCAGGTGTACCTTAGAAATGCTATTTTGTACTGTAGAATTTTTTCCTTTTGTGCATTGTGTAATAAATGTTTAGTTGTGCTTGATTAAGTGGTGAAAACAAAAAAAAAAAAAAAAAAAAAGAACTTAAAAGTGCTTAATATTTCATATATTTAAGATGTAGAAAAGGGTTACCTTTTATCCCTAGGCTTCTTGTATTCCTTTGTTTTTCTGCAAATTATTTTTTGTTTATAGCTTGTAATTTTTATTTTAAGTTTGCAGATTATAAATTGTGATGAAACTAGAATTCAGTGTATGGTTCCTTAGAAGAATGTGTACATTGGTTTAAATAAAAACACATGGGACTTTTTTTTTAACCTCTTACTCATCACAAAATTTTGACAAAATTTATCTTTATTCAGGTGTTCACAGATAGGCCAAATTTTGTAGTTTCAGGTTAGGAAGATTTTCTGGATCATAAGAATCAGTGTTCACAATATGCAAGTATATTTTCATTTCACAGTATCGATTAGATGACATAATCTTACATAAAAAAAGTAGTTTCTACTGATGTTTTCTTAGTCCAGTACATGCTTTCTTCAGGTTTTTTCGTAAGATTTATTACCTTGTAAAACTGAAAGTGCAAGGAACAAATTTATTTCATGTGCTGATAAGTTTTCATTCTCTTCTACCTTTCAGTTTTCTTTTACTAACAGCATTACCTGATTGCTCAGCATAACAATTAGTCTCTTTTACAATTATATCCACTATTTCATCATTTATAAAATGCTCATAATATTGTAAAACGTCTGCACCAACTTGAAATGAAATATTAACTTTAGGCAATAATTTGAACTGAAAACATGGAGGACAAATATCTTGGATATCCATCATAATTTAGTTCCATTTGCATCCTGGTAAAAGTTGTGCGTGATTGTCACTATCTTCAGAATCAAAAGCATCTGAAAAAAAGCTGCCTTCTGAATCACTTCCCAATTCTTCAGGACTGAAATCCTCTTGTTCACTTCAACTATTCATTTTACAAATATTAAACATGAAAAAGCAATGAGCATTGAAACTCCATCCTTTCAAAATATGTTCTAATGAAAAAATATTTTTAATCTACATACTACTGTTATCTAATCAACTTACAAGTACTGTGCTGCCATCTGTGTAAATAGAATTGATATGGGTACGATAAAAATTGGTATTCCCTTGACTTTTTATTGCAAAAGCAGAGCCCATGTGAGGTACAGGCACTACAAAATTTGTTTGTATTGGTCGCCCATATGAGAGACAGGCACGACGAGTAAGGGATTAATTGGAGAGTCAATATCCTCAGGGGAAAAAAAAAAAAAAAAATTCGCAAGATGTTTTATTTTATATGTATGGGCACCCAGTACCACTTCAATACTTATTTCTGCATACATGGTCCATTACAAAATTTGCTTATTTTGATCCCCTCTGTGTGCCTTTACTACATCTTTGCCAGATACCGTAGATGCCCCTTAATATGATTGTAGTTAATGTTATCATTTGCCCCTTAATATGATTGTAGTTAATGTTATCATTTGGGTATTGTTATCGAATAGCTGATGTCTGGTTCATTTATATACAAAAACATGGAAAATACATCGCTTATTGTGATTAACAGTTCAGTAAATGTTATAAAATAAATTTTTCAAACCGAAGTAAATTTTCCAAATCAAAAAAATAAATTTTAAAAATTGCCAAATGACTGAAAAGTGTCAAGTCAAGAATCAAGTCGATGAGCTGCTTATTTTTCATTTTAGTCAACCATTTAAAATCAGGCAAACGAAAGCAACCCTTTGTTTAATTTAGTGTAGATTTTTAATGACTGTTGATTTATGTTAAAAAATCAGGTACAGATCATTCTTCTTCAGACAGAAGCTATCTGGCTAGAGTTTTCTAAAACAAATCGAAGCACATCATGTAATAAACTTTCTGAGGAACATAAAGAAATCGGTGAATTTGATATAAATAAGGAACATCCTCTGAGTATTAAGATTAGGTGTGTAACATCGGTCAAATAATTTGTAGAAATGTTGGATATGGTTCATAAATGAACTTTCGAGGGATGCTTTTAGACAATCCACTAGTTAACATTTTTTTTTTTTTTCCTTGTTAAAATGCTTTAAAAATAAAGATATGTTTCAACTTATATTAAATTAGTTAAATTCTGTTGCTGACTTGAATAATATTTCTCTCATCATTTAATGTTATCATTCAGTTAATATTATGAAAATAACTGTGGGCAAACGGGGTCACATTAAACTGTACCTACTGTATTTTTTAATTATGTAGTATATGAATTAGAAATAACCTCCAAAAAAATCTCATTAATTTACATCAGCTTTGGAAATAAAAATTCATCAATGCTTATAAACCACAAAATATTTTGAACTTATTAATAATAAATTTTGAGAATGGTAAATTCTAACAATTAATCTATATTATTAAATAATGAAAAATTTGTATTTATTTATGTTCCTTCCATTGTGGAAAAAAATGGCAGCACCTAGAGTCACTAATTCTGAACACACATAATCCTCTACCTGAACATGGGCTCCTTGAAGCCTGAATTTGAATTAGTTTTTTAATAATTACATATTTTGATTGAATTTAATGAATTCTTAATAGAAAAACTTAGCAATTTAGAAACGATTCGACCACTCGACAAGCATAGGTATTTATTGTTAATGTAATTAGAAAATTCAGCTTTATAAAAAAAAAAATGTGTTTGCCACTCCGCAAAACACACATTTGTCTTTCAAATTGAATCAAAAAGCTTGGTAATATAAAAGAAATGTGTTGCCACTTGGCAAAACATAATATATCCACAAACCCAGCGATTTAAAAGAAGCATTTTGGCAACAAGACTTAATGTATTTGTTTTTCAAATTTTATCAACAAAATCACTGATTTAAAAGAAATGTGTTGCTTTTGCCCAAAATAAAATATTTTTAATCTTGCACCCCACAGTATGTTGCAATTCGACAAAACACAGGATATTTAATTTTTCACTCAAATTTAATATATCTGTTACCAATAAACAAATTAAGAGCAATTTAAAAGCAATAAATACTTATCTATAATTTTGTTATTATTAATTACAAACTAAATTCATTAAAAATCTTTATATATAGTATTTTCTTTTTTATAAAAAGTATTTTAAGAGGGCTGTGCAAGCAGCTAGTTTAAAAAAAAGTACTAATGAAAGCTGAACTAAAGCAGTAGATTTAGGAGCAGTCTTAAAGCAAATAAAGTTCTTTATCCCTGATTTTTTTTTTTTTTTTTTTTTTTTGAAGGGGGATGTATGTTAGAAAAAGATAGTATTTGGCCCTTTGTATAAATATATAAGAAGTCATATGTACAATCCATCATCTTAGAAATGGTAAAATCTATTAATTCATATGCATAGTTTTTTTTTTTTTTTTTTTTTTTTTTGTTAAAAATGTGTTCTTATCTTTATAAAGCTAATATTTTTATCATGTACTAAGAAAAGAGAAAAAGGCCGGTGTTTTATGTTGTAATGTGAGAAAGAATATATCATATCATATAAGAATTGTGATAATTTGTCATAGTTCAGTAATTAGATTTAAAATCTTAGTTGAAACAGTTTCAGATTTTGAGGTAAATAAATTAAATGTGTTATCAAGAATTGGTAACTTTCTTCATGATTATCTGCAGAAAACATTTCATTACTAGCAATTGTGAGGTAACTTTTTAAATTTTTTTCATTTGTATTGTCATTTTTATTATATTGAAGCAGCTAAAAATTAGGGGGAAATCAAATGAGTAATGTATGTATGGGTCTTATGTTTTACAGTTTACAAAATCAAAAATCAAGATATGTTTTGATAAAATTTTACAAAGTTATTTATTTAGATGTCTAGTATTTCTTATGAGTGTGATATTTGTAAAACATTCACCTGTATGAAGTGAAACCTAACAGGATTCTCATATTTATCTTCTTTCGCTTACAGTTTTCTGATTCATTATCACTCCCTACGTTGGTTAACTTATCTGCTTAAATTTCCTCACAGTTTTCTGCATTTTCCACAGAAATTCTTTTATGCTTGCCATTTTAACAGTTACTAAAAAGTACGACCTTAAATCTGAAACTGCACAACAGAATAGTAACAAGACAAATTTAGTATGCATAAAAATAAAAAACTAATGAAGCATAATAAAAATTTAAGGAAAAATACAATTCTATGTGGCCTATCCTAGGAAATTTGAATGACCCATGTGTTAAGCATTTATTTAATATTTTTGCTTCTTGGTGATTTAATATTTATATTTAAGTTATATAAAATTACCATAAGACCTTTAAAGATTAATGAGTGATAAAAACAAAACTCACTGTATTGTTCTTATTCCTGTGTTTGTTTATTCATTCAGTGCGTTCAATTCCTGAATCAAATCACTAAAATTTTTCTCCTTTCCATGTTTATATGTTTATCCTTTTCTTTTTTAACTATATTAGATTATATATTAACAGACTGTAATATGAATAGTATGCAAGTCATGAAAAATATTTTAGGTCTCTCAACATTTTTCCTGTATGATTTATTTTAAAATATCAATAAAATTATTGCATACAACTAAAGCTGTAATTTTATCATAAGAAAAAATAGCTAAGGTAAATTTTGAAGTCATGAAAATTTCATAATCAAAAGTATTCTCGAATGTTTCGATAAATGTATATATACTGAAGTGACAAAAGTCATGGGATAGCAATATGCAAATATACAGATGGCAGTAGTATCGCGCAGAAAATGTATAAATGCGAAGTGCTTTGGCAGGGCTTTCATTTGTGTTCAAGTTATTCATGTGAAGAGGCTTTGACGTGATTATGGCCGCACAACGAGAATTAACAGACTTTGAACGCGGAATGATAGTTGGAGCTAGACGCATGGGTCATTCCATTTCGGATATGGTTAGGGAATTCAACATTCCAAGATCCACAGTGTCAAGAGTGAGCCGAGAGTATCCAATTTCAGGCATAACATCCCACCATGGACAGCGCAGTGGCCGACCACCTGCACTTAACGATCGAGACCAGCGACGTCTGCGTAGAGTTGTCAATGTTCACAGACAAGCAACACTGCGTCAAATAACCGCAGAAATCAATGTGGGACATACGAGGGACGTGTCCGATATGACAGTGAGGCAAAATTTGTCTTCCTTGGGCTATGCCAGCAGAAGACCGACTCGAGTGCCTTTACTGACAGCACGACATCGCCTGCAGCGACTCTCGTGGGCTCGTGAGCATATCGGTTGGTCCCTAAACAAATGGAAAACCGTGGCTTGGTCAGATGAGTCACGATTTCAGTTGGTAAGAGCTGATGGTAGAGTTCGAGTGTGGCGCAGACCCCACGAAGCCATGGACCCAAGTTGTCAACAAGGCACTGTTCAAGCTGGTGGTGGTTCCATAATGGTCTGGGCTGTTTTTACATGCCATAGACTCGGTCCTCTGGTGCAACGGAACTGATCATTGACTGGAAATGGATACCTTCAGCTACTTGGAGATCACTTACATCCATTCATGGACTTTGCGTACTCAAACAACGATGGGATTTTTATGGATGACAATGCACCATGTCACCGGGCCACAATTGTTCGCGATTGGTTAGAAGAACATTCTGGACAATTCCAGCGAATGATCTGGCCACCTAGATCGCCCGACGTGAATCCCATCGAACATTTATGGGACATCATCGAGAAGTCAGTTCGTGCCCAAAACCCTACACCGTCAACACTTTCACAATTATGGACGTCTATAGAGGCAGCATGGCTCAGTATTCCTGCAGGGGACTTCCAACGACTTGTTGAGTCCATGCCACGTTGAGTTGCTGCGCTTCATCGGGCAAAAGGAGGACTGACAAAATATTAGGAGGTATCCCATGACTTTTGTCACTTCAGTGTAATCTGTCGAATATCAAGCAGTAATAAAATAATTAGCATATGACAAAATAACACAATATTGTAAATTTTTAATTTGATGCTCGCACTCACAAAGCAGTCAGATTCTGAAAATGTGATTATACAAAATATAGATAGTATTTTAATACATTGTGGTGTTTCCATACATGTTTTTAAATTTTGAAACTGAACATTTGATTTTGAGACCATTTATCTCTATATTCCATTAAACTCCAAATATTTACTAAATCTAGACCTGACTAAAACTTTGAAGAGAAAGGTTTGTTTATATTAATAAAAATACATAAATTCTAATGAAGGATTTAAATTTGAAAAATAATAACAGCAACTAGAAAATAATTTTAATTAATGTGAAAGTATGTGATGAAAACCTTGGATTTGTTTAATATTGAAATTTGAAATATGATATTGAAAATATCTCAGAAATACTGTGTCGTGATTATTTTTGCAATAGCATAACTGCACTATTATGACTTATAAATTGTAATCAAATTGTGCTTATAAAACCTGCATCTTTCATACAAAGGTTGTCAAGTAATTTTTTATCCATTTGAACCAGGAAATACAATATTTTCTTTTAATTTTTTTTTATCTTGGAAAAAAAAAAAGAGCTGCATTTTTATAGTATTATGTTGTTTTTTTGATTCATTTTAACTGTGCAATTTATAAAAACAGGCAGTACCTTCCTCGTAATCCGTTCCCAACACCATCGTATTACCCTCAAGGCTTGTCGCATTGTGACACTGTGGAATTCTTCCAGCGACTGTCCACGGAAACCTTGTTTTTCATTTTTTATTATATGGAGGTATGTTGATATTTTCAAAAAAAAAAAATTCAGCATTCTTCTCTTCTGTTATTAGAAAATGTCTAATATTATGATCTGTTCCTTACTTATATTTTCACATTCTCCTGATGACTTTTATTATCCTTATTTGTGCTTATTTAATTATCATGAACTTAATTTGAGACAAAATCTGCTAAGTAATTACACAATCAGTAAACAAAACCAATTTTTAGCAGCATTCAATTTCACAATATAATTTTCAATTGAATCATTATCAACATACGTATATCAGAATCAAACTAGCTAGGAAATCCTTAAAGAAGCAGAAAGCTAATGGATAGCATCATGTCACCCTCAATGTGTATTGCCTTTAAATACCTAATCTTTTTCTACATGCCAGTCCAGGATATTTCTCATGCCATTTCATGTGTTTTTATTTATTTATTATGACAATGCGCCATGTCACCGGGCCACAATTGTTCGCGATTGGTTAGAAGAACATTCTGGACAATTCCAGCGAATGATCTGGCCACCGAGATCGCCCGACATGAATCCCATCGAACATTTATGGGAGATCATCGAGAGGTCAGTTCGTGCCCAAAACCCTAATAGACATATAATAGGCACCTAATAGACAGCCACCATTATCTTCTATGAAGGGACAGACAATTTACATCCATGCCTTCTCTGGGATTCGAAACTGGGCCCTTTGATATGGCAGTCAGAATCACTTACCACCTTTCCATCTGGGGGCTTTCTTTCATGATATTGAAAGTGGCTTAGTGAACTAAACTTGTTTTCCAATTAAATTCATTATGTGTAATCATAAGCAGAGTCTTTATAACTGACAAAAATAAGTAAAATTACTATTTAATTGTTGTATTTTCAATATCATAAAAATGTGCAAACACAGATCTTTATTGACTTATCTCATTTGTATTTCTGTACCAATTTGTAGAACAGAAATTCTTATCCATAGTGCACATAAGAAAGCATACATTTTCCTATCAGGTTTCTAAGATGAGTTTAGTAAAGTATTAAACCATTTGCAAATTCCTAAATAGATTCCATACATCAAAACTTCCATAACATATTTAAGAAGAGAAACTGAATGTGCTGTAATTAAATTAAACTAGTAATCCTCTTCCGAAAATCTTTTGTCAAAAATATCATTTGCCTGTGAATTTCTACCTTCTTTTTAATGTCTTTACTTCCTGGAGTTGTATAAAAGGGAAGGATATTTTCCGTCAAATGTCCACAAAAGGCTGAGTGGATAAAACTGTGGAATACCAACAGTTCCTGAGGGATTGGGTTTCATTTACTTGAAATACCTAACTGTGTAGGGTTCTTTTTATGTGTAACATAAATACAAATCAATTTCCCTCGAAAGAACTTCCACATAGGCAGGTAGCCTTCAAATGCTTGTCCTTTATAACATATGTATAATAACCTGTATAGCATAATATGTTTAAAGAAAAATCATAATATTGATAAAAAATTATAAAACAAATAAGAGATTTGTTTTCAAAATTTTATGTCACCCATTATTCAGAAATATGATTTACATAAGCTTATTTACAATCCTGTCCCCCCCCCCACTCTCCTTCTTCCTCGTTTTATAGTTTCAAAACTTCAAAGTTATTTCTCTTACATAATGCAGCCCATATAGTAAAACTGTTCAAAGTACTACTGTAATTAAAATTACATATTTCTCTTGAAATAATAATTGTTTTCCTGTTCTGTACTCTATTGTCACTTCTGTGCAATACTGATTATGTTCGAATACAAGAATGCAAATATTTTGAAATGTGTTAAATTATATTCAGAAATGAATATAAATTATATGGTAAGGTGTTTTTAGTAGTAAAGAATATATGAATTCTTCCCTTATAACACTTAATCATTAACAATGATTTATTGGATATGCATTTCTATTTACTACTATCTAAATATTTTTTATCTTATAGCAATCATAATGAATATACTCTAAAATAATTTAGCCATTTATTTTAAATACAAATAAATAAGTTAAAAAAAGCATCTAGACCAATTTTTTTTGTTCATGTATATGGAAAAATCTTACTGACTGTATCATTGTGCATTACTTTTACTCAAAAGTAACCTCTTAATGTGCCAATAAAAATTCAGAAAGTAATCTTTTTTCTGCCAATTGTTTTTATTCTTTATTTTAAATTGTAACAGATATAGTCTGTTGTATTCATATCTGAAAAAAATTCTAGAACATTCTCGGGTACACAGAAATAATTTAATTTAATGTACATGAGACAACTTGGTTGAGGGCATTAAGAGGTTAAATTTTTTGCACTTTGGAAACTTGTCGTTTTAGAAATATATAACATACAAATTATTGAAAATGCTTAGAAGAAACTTAAAAAGCTGTAGAAAGGAATGTTTGCAGTTCCAGTACTGCAATGCATGCAAATCTGCATAATGGGAACATACAACAGATAACTGAAGAGGTAATCACATCAATTATGTTCTTAATGTTCTAACTGTTTACATTCTATAGGAAAGCAAATTCTTAAGAAAATTCTTAGTTCTTATTTCAGGAGCTTGGAAGGAATACATTTATATTGGGATCTATCAACTGAAAGTAATTAAATGAATGTCCTTCCATTTATAGACTGGTAAAATGATAATAGCTAGTTACAGAATAATTGCTTAGATCTACAATTATATCATATGTTGATTCCAAAATGCCTGTAGATTTATTTCTTCTATCTCTTTATCTATATCTCATTCATCTTCATCTGTCTCTTATTATTATTCATCTGTCTCTTATTATTATTCATCTGTCTCTTATTATGTATCTTATCATTCTCTTCATATGTAGAATAATTTCTTAGGTACCAATAGATCAAAATTTGTAGCTTCATCTACAGATTTTGCTCTTAAGTCTTTTACAAAAAGTTTCAGCTTCTAATTTTGAAATAATTACAAAGTCTTGTAGATCATAGAACCTGTTGATTTTTCAGGGCACTCTTATAGCTTATTTTATTTGTTGAATTGCTTTGAAACACAGATCTTCAATCTCAGTTTCATGTATATCCCAAGACATTTTCATCATTTATCTGTAAAGCCAGACATGGATTTCATTCCCAAAACTTATAGCATTTATCTTTAGTCATTTTTAAATTTATCTTTCTGAAGTTGGCATATTTTCTCTGTGTACTGAACTAAATTGTCTAAAAAATTTTATAGACTCCATATATAGTTCCAAAGTTAGAAAGCTGTAGTGCATTGGAAAGGGCATATTTTTCTTAATCAGTTGATGTTTCATTTTCATCACCCACACACACACACTTTTTGGCCTTTTTCTGCTTATTGGTGGTTAAAAACCTCTTTCTTTTTAACAAAATAGTTCAAAATGGCTTGTGTTCAGTCATCAAATTCTTTGTGTTTAAAAATTACAATACCACACAGATCAAAAGAAAGCTTAATTGTGTGATAGGTGAAAACTCTTCTATTTACAACACAGTTGGCAAGTTGGTCAGTTTTATCAAACATATGGAAACTTCAGTCAAAGATGCACCTACCATCAGAGAGACCGGTTACCTCTATCACCAGCAAAATCATTGCTTATGTTGTTGCTGATGACTGATCGATTTCCATGTGAGATGTTGCAGCCATGTTAGACATTTCAAAGAGCAGTATGGCCAATATCCTTTCAGAAACCTTTGGTTTGAGAAAGGTCTGTATCCACTGGATCACAAAAACTTTGGCATTCAGGATATGAATGCTGTGCATTAACCAAGTAGAATGTTGATTTGGCCTCTAGATTGTCTACAAAGTGTCATTTTATCAGTTCAGTATTGATGGCTGAATAGTCATGGATTCATTACTATGACACTTTTTGTCCAATATCAAGTCTAAGACTTGGTGAAAAGTCCACCCAGGTGAAAAATAAACCTGGTGAAAAGTTCACCCAGCAAGGTGTTAATGACCTTGAGACAGGAAAAGAGTCATTATGAATGACTAAAGATTGCAATAAATTATTAACAAACTGAATTTTGCATACTGTTCTGGAATAATCAGCTGACTGTGTCAATTCTTGAAGGAGAAGCAGCATGGTAAACTCACTTGTGGGGTGCTTTTACTCCTCACTCATAAGCAGTGTTTTCCAAGCTATTATCCATGATGCTGAATTGCTCAATCACCTGCTCTGCTTGCTAGTTGCAGCAGAGCAGGTGATGCTAGTTTTGGCTCCCACAGAGGAAATGACAAAGATCACTTGTATTTTGCTGCTGGTGTAGCTTTGGTTGCAAAAAAATTTTTTCTGTAGCCAAAATTGTCCGGAAAACTTTTTAACTTTTTTTTTTTTTTTTTTTTAAATTAAATTTCTTAGAGTTATTTTGCATTCGTAAGAATCTTTCAGAAATTTCCTTTGCTTAATGATCGCAATCTTTCTATCTTTACCTTCAACTTTTAAGTCAATTATTTCATAGTTATTTTTATTTTTTGTCAATAGATGGTGTTTGTTTCTTTCCTTAACTGGAACTTTATCAAATTTTTTAGTCAGTTTGTTATTGCATGAGCATATGCTTTTTCTTTGTCATTTTCACTCTTGCAACTGAAAATGAAGGCTTTATTCAAACATTCAAAATTAGCTCTCCAATTGTACGCAAATTATGCTGTTTCTAGTTTTTTTAGAATGTGCATAAGTAACATGAACTATTTATATTTTTATGTAGTTGAAGGACTGAAATTTTTTCTTGTAATGTGCGATGAAGCTGGTTATTCTTATGTTCTGTTGTATTAGCAATATCAGCTTTTCCTAACGCCCTTATTCAGTCTTCTGAAATTTCAGCAAAATATCTTCTCTGTTGAATGTTTGATATCTGTTAATTTAGAAACAAATACTGGAACAAGCTGCAGTAAAATTTTTATTAAAAATGCTGCGAATTTCAGTTATGTAGAAACTGAAGAAGGCTGTCTCTCAGGCTTAAAAAAATGAAGTTTTGTATGTGTCTTGGGTTGGCGAAATACCAAAAATTTATATTTCTATACCATTCCAACTTCCCAAGAGATGTTTACAAGCTGCAAATGGTTATGGTTATGTGCAAATAGTTTCTTATTTTAAAGTGGGAAGCAACAGCTGCACATAATGCAACACCAATATTTACGTAATCCTTGTTTCTCTTGATTGTTGTGTAGAACTATTTTCAGTTATTGAAGTTAAGAATCAGTTCCAATTTTTCCCTATAAATTAGTTAAAAATATATAAAATGGCCAGTCTACTTTAAGTGAGTAAAGAATTTGTACTATAAGTTTTCGTTTTTTTTTTTTTTTTTTTTTTTTGTGTGTGTGTGTGTGTGTGTTAAGAAAAGTGTGTATTTCATAATCTATATAACATCTCTAGTGAATTTTAAATTGGCGTATGAGATTCATAATGCAAGTGTTCTGAATAATCTGATCATGGTTAATTATTAGTTACGTACATGTGTGATCTTATAAGCTTTACATCTTATACTCACTTAGCCAGCAAGTATATGGTTCATTCTTACCAGGAGTTTGCTAATTTAAATAACACATCCTTTGCTTGAAATGTCATGCACAATTTAAGAAGTTCTGATGATATAAGACAAGAAATATTTTTTTTAATTCAGCCTGTAATCATAACTGTTGCTACTTCAGAATCAAGTAGATTCAGATTGCATTTAATTTTCTGTAGTTGTAACTGTTAAGAGATAAGCGTTTTGCAAAGCTTTTGTGATGTTAAAAGGAATCTTTTGACATGTTCAAACTTTTGTTACTTTCCTTAATTATTATTAATCCTGATGTGTATGATTTAATCTAATTTGCATTAATTTTGTACATATATTTTCAAAAAATTTTATCGTAGAAGAGAAGAGGGGTATGTTATAACATTAAATGCGCAGACTAAATGTATGTTGTAACACTAAAAGTCAGTCTGTGCATTCTCTGCCCTTACTAATCAAACCATGCTTTCAAACCCCTTTAGGCTATGTGATTATTATATATTGTGTATTACATAATATTGTAATCAGTCCTTTATTTGTGTTATTTGTTCTTATTTAGGGAACAAAAGCACAATATTTAGCAGCTAAAGCATTAAAGAAGCAATCTTGGAGGTTTCACACAAAGTATATGATGTGGTTTCAGAGGCACGAAGAACCAAAAACAATCACAGATGAATATGAACAGGTACTTACTCAAAAGCTTCATTTTACACTACTATAAAATTTTATAAATTAAATTACCTGCTGTCTGCTTTTATGAGGATAAGTAAGATTAGCAAGTAATAAGACAAGTAAGCAGTCACCATCCTGTTTTTTAATAAATCTGCCTGTATGGGTATAAATGGGAGAACATGTCACTATCCATATGACAGTATTTCTGTGTCAGAAATAGTAACTTCACGAAATGTGACATCACAGAGGAATCCGGAGTTGGACAAGCTTAGAAAAGAAATTGTTGGAGAAACCAGTACATGGATCATTTGTTCTAGGAATAATATCAAATGTATTACACTACCTTTAAGTTTATTAAAAATAGTCATTTCCAAAATGATATCCTATAATGAATAACGATTGCCTAAGAGAGGAAAAATGACTTATGAATGTAATCATAGATGTCCAGTAGTGTTTCAAACAACATGAAATTAATGCTGCCATAAAAGAATGCTGATTTCATTAAAGGAGGATGCCTGAAATGTTTTGCCTAGGTCATATGCTGTCTTTAGCTACTACAGTCAAAAGTCGTTAATTCGGACACCCATAATCCGGAATGATCTATAATCCGGACCTCAAAGCTAAAAACTTTCTGCGCATGCGCAGCGTTGGCACATGCGCACAGGCGTTTTACGCGTGCGCGTAAGACCTTGACTACTGTGCATATGTGTGTGCGCAAATGCAGAATACGTTTTCGCCTGCGCGTTTAATGTATAACGGACTATAAGCTAAAATTATCTAATTATCGATTTCAGTTAATGTTAATGATTGCGTTGTTCCTTAATCTTCGAATTGGATCCCGCTTATTATTTTTTGCAGACTGTAAGAGCAATTTTATAAAAGTAAACTTGAACTTTCGATTATGTCAAATAGAATTTCCGATGCTGGAACTTCCAAAGTATCTACAAAACGAAAGTATGTTTCAATGTCCAACAAACAAAAAGTGGAATTGCTGCAAAAAAATGGATAAAGACATGAAGAATGTGACAGAGAGGTTAGTGAAAACGAAAAAATTTCGATTGACAAGTTAGTCGGTATTCTCGGCACAGCAATTAACGGGACTTGAACAGCGGAACTTTGTAACTGAACAAGAAATTATGTTTGTTTATAGAATTAAAGAGAAAGTATTATCACATAAAACGAAGCAACTTAAACAACTTACATTGAAAGAAATGTTTAATAAAGTAAACAAATAAATATTAAGCTTTTTTTTTTTTTTTTTTTTTGTAAATTTTGATACCCTTTAGATCATAATTGTTCTTTATTTCATAAATTACAGTTTTATATTTTTAATTTTAGAATTTCTGCATGCCATCTTACGAGATTTAAACTGATGATCTATAATCCGGAAAAATCGATAATCCGGAATCGCCGAAGTCCCGACGAGTCCGGATTAACAACTTTTGACTGTATAGATCATGGGAGCTCTTGACACACTAATCTCACTTCTAATGCGTTATCATAGTATTTTGCCTCAGATGTCAAGAATTAGCTGCTGTATCTTGATTTTAAGAGATTAGAGATTTGTCCTGCTAATTATAGTTATGTGTTCATTACAACTCGAAGTTTGTATATTAGGTGAGAGGTATATAAAAATTTTACGAATCATATCAGTAACACCTCTTCAAATAGGTGGTGGTAATGTGGGCCATGCTTAATTGATATGTGCTGACTGCTGATGTGCACATGGACATGTTTCTGAATATGTAAAACTGCTTTATCTCCGTGCTGAACATTTGGATCCTTTCATGATCATCATGCACTTACAGGGCAGTATGCTTTATTATTGGCTGTTAATGCCTGAAATGCCTGCAGATACCACAGATTTTTATCATCAGAAAATGATTCAGTCAGCCCCCTCATTTTTTTTTAATTATTGTTATTAGACTAGCTAAAATACCCATCATTGTGCTGTCTTTATGCAGAGTGAAAAGGCATCATTTGGGGAGATGGAGGTAATTTTTTCGAAATATTCACAAAAAGCTAATTGGAGAGTACATTTACTTTGTATTTAGACGAATAAAGGCCCGTTTCCACTGCTGCGTATGCGTTTCTCCAATCAGCGAGCGAATTCACTTTGATTGACATCTGCAATCCGGTCGGTGTGCGGTGATGGATGACATACGGATGGAGTTCAACAATGTTCAACTTCTATCCGTATGTCTGCGGATGCGTTGGGGTCACGTGGTAAAAAAGGAGCAATCAGGTGCAGTCACTAAAAATTAATGGCGGCAGAAGTAGCGATGAACGCTCGCTAATAGGGAAAGAATGTTTTGCTAAAAAATACTTATTTCTGAATTAACATTATAGCGAGAAATCTGCGTGCTGAAAAAGACAGCAATCAGCTGAATTTAGTTAAAAAAAAGATAAGAAAAATAAGATAACTGCAACTACAGTACTTGTTCGCAGATAAAATCAGGTGTTCAAGAAATTCAGTTCAAGAAAATCAGTGCCAAAAATTATAATTCCAATTCCAAGTCCATGAAATAGCAAAATTTGTCCTAACAATTATTTTTTAGTTCTGCATATTCATTTACCTTTAATGAAAATGAATGTCTGACTATATCAAACTGCCATAGCAAATTAGATATGATTAAAATATTTGTTATTTTTTTCTTTTGAAATAGGTAAAAACTAAAAACGTTAATTATAAATTAAATTTGATAGCCTTTTAAATATTCCATTGCATTAAAGAGTATGTTAAATTTGTATTTCCATTTATAAATATATCTTTTTGGCTAACATATATTTGTAAGCACATGAAATATATTTTTAACAGCCCGTTTAAATTCAATCGGAACGCCACTTTAAAAGATAATGTTTTTTGTAAAAAATGTACTAGAAGCTGAAGAACTAACTCTGGTGAATTTTTCAGACGATAGCACACTGAAATAAGACCAAAAAATTTAGTTTTAAGAATTGATTTACTTGATGATGTATATAAGCCAAAATATGCATACAACTTGTGTGTGGTGCTAGCTTAGTGGTAAAGCTGAGAGTAATAATGTTTACTTTTGGGGGTCGTGAGTTCGAATCCCGTACGCTTTTTGCACCCTGTCTGCAACTTTCTCAGCTTTTTGTTCCAATTTGATCTATATTCGTGTTTTATAATTTATTATTTCTATTGTTATATGCGTTAAATATATTGTTTTATTTATGCTCTTATTTATTTAAATTTCCCCCCAGCAAAAAAGTTTGAAAATTATATAATACTAATTTAAAGCATACCCTGTATATATATATTTGAATTTAACAAACATTCTCTATTCGTAAAAAGCAAATTTAAAGTTAATTAAATATAGATGAAATAAATGATTAATTATTGCTGCGAACTAATCTACAATATCATTTAAATTCTGAGAGCATATGTAAATCAAGTGCAAGTATCAAAATCCATGAATAAATATATAATTCCAAAAATTTATTAATCCTAAAAAATTTATAAAAATGCATAAGTGAATAATGGGATAGATTATTAATCCTAAAAAAATTATAAAAATGCATAAGTGAATAATAATAGGATAGATTATTAATCCTAAAAAAATTTTTAAATGCATAAGTGAATCATGGGATAGCTTATTAATCCTAAAAAATTTATAAAAATGCATAAGTGAATAATAGGATAAATAAATTTTTGGAATTATATATTTATTCATGGATTTTGATACTTGCACTTGATTTACATATGCTCTCAGAATTTAAATGATATTGTATATTAGTTCGCAGCAATAATTAATCCTTTATTTGTTTGCATTAAATTTCATTTAAATTTAATTAACTTTTAATTTGCTTTTTACGAATAGAAAATGTTTGTTAAATTCAAATTTCATTCCTTGCAGCAATGGCACAAGAGAATTATTTACATTTAATTTATTTTGAAACCCTGCAGATATATATATATATATATATATATATATATTCGTTTCACTTTTATGTGAATGTATATACATGTGCTCAGACTTGGGGATGTTTACGACTCTAAACTTTCATTCCAATTAACATGAGACAGTATTAATGCCCTAAACATTTTTTTAACAAAAAATTACTATAATAATATTATAGTAATTAGTATATAATATTATAGTATTATATTGCTTTTAAATTCAGTCCTCTCCAGCAGAAGTGCAGGAATTAATTAATTAAATATTTCAATTTTCTTTACTTAATGTGTGTATATATAAAGAGAAAAATCTTATTTTTATAACTTTTATAAAAAAGAGATATGAATTAAAAATGTTTAAATTACTGCCCATAGTGCATTTTAAAACAAACGAGATTTCTAATAAATTATCCAGCTATGACCCTGAAGTCAGCGGTATACAAGCATAGCAAATTTTGCGTAAATATTGTGAACCTCTCTTTAGAGTTGCTCTGTACTTTTAAAGTACCAACTATTTTTTATTTCCTTTAACTTTTTTATTTTATTTATTTATTTGTTTACTTTTTCACTAACAGTACATTTCAGTTTTAATAATATATATATTATTTCATAATATTTAAGGCTTCTAGAAACACAAAAAAATTTTTTTTTAATTTACTTAAGCTTCTATGGAATTAGTGATGTTCATAATATGCATTATAACCTTACTTATGTAAAAATTGCTAGCGTACTTTACTTTCGCAGTTTATAAACAGAAATAAAAATTTCCAATAACATGGAATTTAGTGAACAAAACTTTTCTGTGTTTTACATCAGGATCCATATCAAATCCAAAACATACAATACTCGCTTAAGCGGGAAAAATTCAGATGTTCAGCGTCTTAACTCACCAACTGCTTGTTTGGGCGCCAAAATATTACAGTGACACCTAGCGGTGGAAAATGAAAATATTTTACGGATACGCAGCAGTGGAAACGCTTGTACGGATGCCGTAGGCGTGTCTTCAATTGACGCAATGCGTTCGTATGCAGTAGTGGAAACGAGCCTTTACAGTTAAATTTAAATTTGACTAAGTCAGGTAATAAATCTTTGATTATGTTACTTCCTGCAAACTTAATTTTGAAGAAATTTTGAATAATAAGCAGATGTTTGTGAAGGAATGTATAAAGGTTATCAATAATATTCTTTTTAAAATTAGGCTTATCAAACATATTCTAGTATTTTTGATTGTAGTAAAATAGTATTTATAGAAGTTTTTACTTTCTTGCTTTTTCCTCTGGTTCCTCTTTTTGTTTTCTTGGTGAAAAGGCTTGTGCTGAAATAATATTGGGATAGTTTTGTTTTAAAAAAAAATTTTTTTGTATTTATACGTAGAGGATTTTAATGAATTCAGCAAGTAATTAATAATAACTGAAATGAATTTGTGTTTATTGCTTTCAAGTCGCTTAATTTGTTAATAAATAACTGAATAAATTTGAAAGAAAAATTAAATATCTTATGCTTTGCTGAACACACTTAAAGCTATTTTAATTTGGGCAGTGACAGCACTTTACTTTTAAATCACTGAGTTTTTTTGTTAAATTTGAAAGATAAATAAGTTGCATTTTGTTGAGTGGCAGGTGACTTTTTCTGTGTCACCAAGGTTTCTGATTTTAAATTTGAAACATAATTATTTCACGCTGTGTAGAGTAGCAACACAAAGCTTTTAAATCACTGAGTTTTTATTTGAAAGTTCATTAAATTAGCTTAAAATATATGTATATAAAGAGTGCTGACCCCATGGAGTAGTTTTTGAAGAATCTTGTGCAGACATTGACCTTCCTTTTATTTTGGAGGTCAAGTGTGCCAAATTTCATGAAGATCAGAATAGAACTGTAGATTTGTATGAAAGACAAACACTCTTCTTTGTGTATATAGATCGACCAGAGAGAGCCAGCTGTAAATTAATGCTTATAATTTAATTAATGTTTTTTCTGAAGCTGTTTTTATAGTATATTGTTTTCAAACAAACTGTCTGAATTCACAATTTATTGCTTTTAGGCAGGATATATGAAGTCATAATTCATGTGTTATTTATTTAATTATTGAAATGCAGTTAATTAGTTATGTGTACTAAGATATATTACTTTTAAATAGATTAGATAGATGTTTTATATATCTCTGACAAAATGTTTCTGCAGTTGCAGTCTAAATTCCTGGAGGCTTACAAATGTGCTACTTGAGGTTCATAAGCTCTTGGAATAAAAATGATACGTATTTAATTAAGAAAGTCAGTTTCGTATAGTTTATTACGATTGCAAACATTTGTTAAATGTTTTTATTTTTAACAATAAAAAAAACATCAATATAGAGCTTAGAGACTTAATGAGCTTGATAGCAAAAAATTTCTGTATGCAGTCTGAAAAAAATGTTGCAAAGAATAAAAAATTACTGCAATATGCATAAGAATAAAAGTGGAACCACATTTGATAGTATTGTTTTTCGGGATGGCTAAGACACTCTGCTTAATTTCTGAAAAGTGTCATTGGTTCATTCAGTTTTTTAATATTGTTTTATCAACATTGCTTTGTACTTAACATTTTTTTTTTTTAACTTTAGTTTTTACATAGAAATCATACATTATTTTTTGTTTGAAATAAAGTATTATTAGCTGAAAGGTAAAAACAAGGATTCTTTAGTAATAAATAAAAGTAATACATTAATTATCACAGATACTTCTGAATCCATTAATTTTTTCTTCTCTTATGTGGGACAGAATTCCATTTTTAAACAGAAAATGTAAAAAGAAAAATTTTACTTTTGGGACTGAGGCCAAATTTTCCTGTTTTATACTGCCAGAATTATTATTTGAGTGAAATTGTCATCAAATTTGAATATTGTGATATTTTAAAAATTGCTGTTGCTTTTAATTCTTCTAACTAAATAATCAAGTTTCTTTTCAAAAGGGAAAGGGGGGATATGATATTATTATGTCAAGCACAGCAATTTAAAATTAGCACAAATATGATCCTGCTTGTTTTGTGTACTTGTGTAAAGCTGGGCATTATTTCCATTAAAATTCTAGTTATTATTTTTACTTTTTTTAATTATCTACTGTTATTTATAACTAACTTAAATCATATATTTTAGTTAACAGGTGCAGTTTAGATGGTTATAAAAAAAGGATAAAGAAAGTATGCTTTTATTTCTATAGTTTTCTAGTCATTTAAAAGCTTTGCTACATAGTCGATTGCTAATATGTGTACATCTTTAGCAAAAATTTATTTCATTTTATACTATTTTAACATTAATATAACTATTTTAACATTAATATAAAAAACATAACTTTCAATTCTTATTTCCATGTATTTGATTTGTATAAAAAACTGTAGTTACAGGCTATGACAATACATCAGATTTTTCTCATTTATTGAATCATTATCAAAAAAATCTGTGCAGTGTGGTAGAGCATATTATTTTACTGAGAGGCCATTAGAAAAACCTACAGTAAAGTTGGTAGTGCATATTAGTTAGGGTCTTCTTGTAATGATTCAACCCAGCATTCTGTCTGCTGAACATTGGACAAGGCAACACTCTTTCCATCAGATCATGTTCCTGTACATCTTAGTTCCATTTCTTCCTCAAGAAGAACTGCATAGTACTTTCATCTACATCATGCAACACAAAGCAGGATGTTAATTTAACTGTGCACATTATTTTTCCATTGATCTCAGTTTTAATTCTGTTGCACCCTTTCTGAGTTCATACTTTCAGTTGTAAATAGCTGTCTTGGGTATTTCAGCTATGTATAGTATGGCTCCCTGTATGCTTTGTAGTTGTACATGTGTGTCATGAAATCTTGAAAGGTCGTCCTCTTGTGTGTCTTTGGCACGCACACCAATTTAGCACATCCACCTAGCAAATTACCTAGCAAAGGTCACAGATTCATTTTCCATTGAGAGCACTTCTCTCCTCCCCCAGTTCCTATAAAATTCAATGTTTCTGCCACAATGCTTTTACCATATTTACTAAATATATCTGCAGTTATGCTAGTGTTACTTTTTATGAGATAAAGTATGCTTTGTAAGTGGTTCATGAATTTTCATTCCATGGACTCCAGCTAATTGTGAGAAAGTCCTGCTCATGTTTGGAGAGATTGATTGGAGACAGTTTAGTTTTCACTGGTGCTTAACCATACTGATAGCTTTTAAAAGCATCAAATCTCTTTCTGCATTGAAATGGGGATGGATCTAGGATACATAACCCTTATTCAGTCATATGGGATCCATGTTTATGGCATCGCTGTTTGTCTCAGTTAAAGATGCAGTAAAATTCGAGTCCAGTGACAGGAAATAAATTCTTTATTTTTCTGTAACATTGAAATATTTTAATCTAAATAAAACCAATGCAAAAAAATGTGAAATAGTTCTACTAATATTAAGTATACTGCTTAAAAACTTCATGTATTCAAAAAAACAATTTCTATTCCAGTACTAACTAACGCACATTGAGCATTCTTAACTTTATAAACTAAGGACAAAAATGCTTCTGAAGGCCCATTTCTACTGCTGCATATGTGTATGCGTTTCTCCAATCAGCAAGCGACTTCACTTTGATTGACATCTGCAATCCAGTTGATGTGTGGTGACGGATGAAGTACAACTATGTTCAACTTCTATCCATATGTCTGCAGATGCATTGGGGTCACGTGATAAAAAAGGAGAAATCAGGTGTTGTCACCAAAAATTAATGGTGGCAGAAGTAGCGATGAATGCTGGCTTAGGGAAAGAATGTTTTGCTAAAAAATACTTATTTCTGAATTAACATTATAGCAAGAAATCTGCGCACTGAAAAAGACAGCAATCAGCTGAATTTAGTTTAAAAAAGGATAAGAAAATTAAGATAACTGCAACTACAGTACTAGTTTGTAGAGAAAATTAGGCATTCAAGAAAATCAGGTGCAAAAAATATAATTCCAAGTTCATGAAATAGCAAATTTTGTCCTGAAAATTATTTCCTAGTTCTGCATACACTTATACCTTTAATGAAAATGAATGTCTGACTATATCAAACTGCTATAGCAAATCAGATATGGCATCAAAAGATTTGTTATTTTTTCTTTTGAAACAGATAAAAACTAGAAACGTTAATTATAAATTAAATTTGATTTCGCTGCATTAAAGAGTATGTTAAATTTGTATTTCTTTATTTATAAATATACCTTTTGGCTAACATATATTTGTAAGCACATGGAATAATTTAGTTTTAAAAATTCATTTACTTGATCATGTATATAAACCAAAATTGCATACTGTGTCCGTATGATGATAGTTTAGTGGTTAAGTTGACGGTAACATCGTTTAACTTTTGGGGTCGTGAGTTCAAATCCCATATGCTTTATCTACCCTGTTTGCAAATTTCTTAGCTTCTTGTTCCAATTTGATCTATATTTGTGTTTTATAATTTATTTCTATTATTATATGCATTAAATATAATGCTTTATTTATGCTCTTATTTACTTTAAATTTTCCCCGCAAAAAATTTTGAAAATTATATAATACGAATTTAAAGCATGCTACCTGTACATATATATATTTTCATTTCACTTTTATGTGAATGTACATACATATGCTCAGACTTTGGGATGTTTCCAGCTCTAAACTTTCACTACCAATTAACATGAGACAGTATTAATGCCCTAAACATTTTTTTAAAAACAAAACCTCACTATAATAATTGCTTTTAAATTCAGTCCTCTCCAGCAGAAGGGCAGAAATTAATTAATTAAATATTTCCATGTTCTTTACCTAATATGTGTGTGTATGTATATAAAGAGGAAAAGCTTATTTTCGTAACTTCTATAAAAAGAGATATGAATTAAAAATAATATTTTATGGATTATGCATAAAATATAACTGTGCATAGGCCATTTTAAAACAAATGCGATTTCTAATAAATTATCCAGCTATGACCCTGAAGAAATTAAAAATGAAGAAATCAATGCTAAAATTATATATTACCTGCTTTCTCCCCAAATTGGGGCATTTAAAAATATACAATCTCACATGACAGTCAGCAGTAAAGTACCAACTATTTTTAAATTTGTTTAACTTTTTTATTTTATTTATTTTCAGTAACAGTACATTTTAGTTTTAATAATAAATCATATTATTTCATTAATATTTAAGGCTTCTAGAAACTCAAAAGAATTTTTTTTTTTTTTAATTTACTTCAGCTTCTATGCAATTAGTCTTGTTCATAATATGCATTATAATCTTACTTATTTAAAAATTGCTAGCGTACTTTACTTTCACAGTTCTTAAGCAGAAATAAAAATTTCCAATAACATAGAATTTATATATCTTAAGAGTCCAAATCCCATACGTTAAATACAGAAACATCTGGCGTCAATAAATGCAATCGACCACCAAACTTCCGTATGCGTAAATCCAACGCAATAGTGTAAAAGGTCTTGTGTCTGTGTATGCATTTCTCTCAATGATGCTATGCTTTCGCAACGTAGTCGGCGTTATGCTACAAAAATTGCACTATAAAGATGGAGACTATTTCATTGGGCTAAAGATATAATAAATGACTCTGGTTGACCTAGCACTGAATTTTTTATATAGAATACTCAATTCTATTTATCTCCTCATTTATTTGCCTAATTATTCTATTTATCTCCTCGTTTAAGTTGCCAAATTTAACAATATTTTTTAATTTGACGGATTGTTAAAGTCTGAGAGGTTTATCTATGGGAAACTAATAATAAATTGGGAACAGCTGTATATTCAACTTTTGATTTGCCAAGATAATATCAGGGATGATATTCACTTTAATGTAATATAATAACTAATACAAAGGCAGTTAGTAGAAAAGAAGAATAACTGATGTTGTGACCTACAGAAAATTGCAAGTTAGGTTTAATTGTAATTTCAAGCAGCTTGATCTGAAGAAAATGTCTTTCATTTACATAAATTAAATCAGTATCCAAAACCAAAAGAAACATTATAAAAAAATAGAAGAATAAATGTCTTTAGGAATGAGGAAAATTTAAGTTATAAAGGGCAATAGAAAAATAATACTTACTAGAGAGCTTGAATACTGTCATTGAATTTCAACTTAAATAAAAAAAAAAAAAAAAGTTAAAAGAAAATTTTTAATTGTATAATATTTATATCTTCTGGATTATACACAATTAAATTGCATATGAAATTGATGTAGGTGAAATCACATAGAATGTTGTAAATGAAATCAACTCTCAAATAACTTAAAGAAACAGCAGTTTTGTTGTCTTGGATCTGTCACTTGTTTTTTCAAACTTTTGGCTTCTGAATCCAAAAATAACCTCAGTTTTTGTCTGTCGTCAACTTTTTGAACTACAGGATACCCTCTGTTTGTCTCAAAACTCATACAAAATATGCATGTAAAGGAGAATGAAGGGAGAACTTACCAAATATATTGTTCACAAAGAATAGTTTTATTCATACAAAGGCTATCTCTAGTTACTACAAGTAAAATTATGCTCATACAAATAGTAAATTATTTTTAAAAATTGGTAAACATACATATTAATGTAAAAATGTTCACTTAGGACCTTTTTCTGCAATGTTAATCTGTAAACATTCTTACTTGATGCTCCAGTATTGTATGTACACTGCTCAAAAAAAAAAAAAAAAAAAAAAAAGAACAGTTCTCCCGTTCTACTGGGCCGATTGACAAAATTCAAATTGCGTTCTTCATGTCTCGAAAGCACGACTTAGGATATATATTAGATTTATATAGCACTATTCTAACATAGGTATTTTGACACAAAATCGGACTTTTTCTGAAATAACGTACCCATTTTTTTACATATTTTGATTCTACCACTCAAATTACGCCTAAATATGAATTTTTGTAAAATTTGGTGAAATTTATGGAGAAATTCACAAATTTATGTTGGCACTTTTTCTTCACTTTGCGCCAAGAATAGTTCACTTGGCGAACTTCTTAATATATGGCAACGTAGTTTTCTTTCCCGTAAGAGGGAAAAAAGTCACCATCGTTCCTTTTTTCCAAATAATATTCTTTATATTATATTTTTAATTATAACTGTTATTATTTTAAGTACCGTAATTTTGCACGTATAGTCCGCAGACACAATTTTATATAAAAAAATTTCAAAAATCGTCAGATAGTCCGCACCACCGAATAGTCCGCGGACTATACGTCCGAAATTACGTTTTTCTAATACAGCAATATTCCCATCCTTTTGTTTGCGCCAATTTCTCACCGCTTTCTCGTCTACTTCAAAATAAAGGGCTAAAATCCTAGTATATGGTGCAGCCTTGGCGCGACTTTGAAAATTATCGCGAACACCAAAAATGATCCAAAGAACCAGTGGCGTAGCTAAAGGGGGCATCTGTCCCCGGGCGCAGAATCCAAGGGGTGCCAAAGTGATATTACGGCATTTTAGAATTAAATGTTTTCCATCCTTGGCAAGCAGTAGGGGGCACGAAATCTTCAGTCGTCCCTGGGTGCTGAAAACCCCAACTACGACTCTGCAAAGAACATCTATATATATACTATACACACATAGTATATACTATGTTTAACTATATATTTTCTTTGAATGACCCGTTAACTACTCATTGTATATGTCCCGTTTTCATTGCTCATCATAAAGTCGCCAAAAGTAGTCAAATCCCGTGATACTAGGATTAAACCAATAACGGCCCGCTTCTCTATTTCCATCTTTTTCAGCTTTCTCAACTAACTTGAGTTTAACTCAACAGTAAAACTCCGGGGATGTTTCATCAACGTTATCGAAGATAAAAGACAAAATACGAAAACAAAATAAAATACTGTGCAACGTTCTATCCTCGTGATAAGTGGTAATGAAATTTGACCTTCAACCCCACTCACTCAGTGTCATCAAACCACGTTATGAGTAAACGAATCACGCTTTTTTTTTCGTGCTCCAGGTAATTGCTACTATGGCTCTTAAAAACTGAACTGACAAATCAACTACTTTTCCCCCTCCCGGTAGTTGCGCTAAAGCAGTGCGAAGGATACTGGGATACAAGACTCTGGTTGCGCTAAGTGAGTGCTCATACAAGACTTTCTTTGGCTCATATCCCAGCATCGCTTGATGCGCCAGCCTGGATTTTAGGAGCTCTACTTGCTACTACTCATTCGTTCTGCACTATGCTCTATGAATACTATCGATATGATACATATGAATGTTTTCTTCGAATCTCGCACTTTTTTTATATTTGATCATCGGCAGTTCATGACCGCGTGTTTTTTAAATTTCAACGATTTTAACCGTGAACAACCAGTGTATTATCCGCACTGGTGGATAGTCCGCAGCTTCAAAAATTCGCATTTTAAACACAGATAGTCCGCGGACTATACGCGCGAAATTATGGTAATTTTTTCTTTTTTGAATTTAATTTTAATTGTTTAAGTTGCATGGTTTTTTCAAATAACTGTTTTAAAAATTTCTATTTACCTATTCGAACTGTGTAAATAAAGGTGCAGCGTTTACTTTTTTACTTCCTTGTAGGAAGTATTGTAATCATGAAAACTTTCGGGCAGCATATTTCAACGAAAATATCCATTTTGACCGCTATCGAATGCAATTTAACGATGTTTTTGTGTGATATCTGTATGTAAGGACATAATAAAATACTCTTTTCCTTCAAAAAAAATTATATAGCTGCTTTAAAATTAATTCTGAAGAGAATTTTTCATGGTGTCTGTACGTACATACGTATCTCGCATAACTCAAAAACGAGTAGCCTCAGAACGTTGAAATTTTGTATATAGGACTGCTATAACATGTACATGTGCACCTCGTATTTTGGTTGCAATCGGCCGCACCAAACGTATATAAATGTATTTATATATACATCCACTGTATTAACCGGCTCAGTGATCTCAGTTTCTTTACTCTTATATGTTTGTAAATTGTGCATTTTTTGCTTTAAAAATGATTGAATTATGTTGTTTTTATCTTCCGGTTAAGGATTTTATGCCTTTGGTAAATCTGTGTGCAATATTTTTAGAATTATCAGCAATTTTAAAGTTGTTTAATTGCCGCTAAGCCTGTTTTTAATGGCAGCCATCGATGTTTACATTTGAAACAGGAGACTAGTGCATTTGTTGCCAATCTAGAGAAACTTAGCTTCGCAACAACAAAGATAACGCATTCATTTATTATTGCCAATTAAATCATGCTTAATTCTTTCTGGAATTTTTTCGAGGAAATAAGCGTTTGAGATTTACTTCGTAATTTTTAATATAGATATTTTGATTTTTTATGCATTTTTGCCTTCTCGTGAAGTGAGAACTGAATTAATTAAATGGGAAATACTTAATTGTCTGTGAAAAACTGTTTCTTTTTTTTGTTTTGTTTGCTTAATTTCTTTTATACATAGTTCTAGCTTTATTACAGTATTTGAATAGAACATGTGGAAACTATTAGATAATTCTATTCTTTAAATGATATACATTTTGTGCATTCTGATTTATAATATGAATGAAACATAATACTGTTAAGTAAACATAGCGCCAGAGTGTCGCTATGGTAAACAAAGTAAATTTTAAAGAATGCATTTATTCTATTGTGGTTTATGTGCTGTCGGCGAAGTAGGTTTAATTCAATCTAATAAATTTAAATAAAATGCAAGAAAAAATGTGTATAATTTAATATTCCGTACAAGGAAGTCATGTGGTGTACACATCAGATTTTTTCAAATAGTTTTCTTTCTATGTATATTTTTTTCGTAGTTATTATTTTAGGTAATTTTTAAATTTTTATACTTTTATTTTAATTGTTTGTGTTGCATTGTCTCTTCAGATAATTGTTTTAAAATTTTCTATTTATTCCTTCAAACTGAGCATTTTAAATATTAATATAATAATTAAAATTAATATAAATTTTCCAGAATTTCATTTTATTTATTTGAATTGAGTTTCTTTCGGAAGAATACTTTGCAACTCAGACTACGATGGGTTTGAAAACTGCATATATTAAAAGAGAAAATTCAGTAAAGCACAGTTAACACGCCTTTCAATGTTCCGTTCAGAAAAGATATACATAAATAAGAGAGATGTATAACCGACATTTTAACTTTGGATAACTTGCATACACTGCTTTAAACAGTTTTATCATTGTGTCCATTGCTTTACACAATTTTATCCTACATTTGGTTTCTTAAAATAATATTCATATTTTAGTCAAATATTTTATTTTTGAAATCCCAAGAATCAAATATCATAAGATTAAAAGGTTTTAAATTAAAATAAACTACAAATACCGTAATTTCGTGCGTATATTCCGCGGACTGTGTTTAAAATGCGAATTTTTGAAGCTGCAGACTATCCACCAGTGCGGATAATGCGCTGGTTGTTCATGGTTAAAATCGTTGAAATTTAAAAAACACGGTGTCGTGAACTGCTGGTGATGAAATATAAAAAAAGCGCGAGATTCCAAGAAAACATTCGTATGTATCGTATCGATAGTATTCATAGCAGAACGAATGAGTAGTAGCAAGTAGAGCTCCTAAAATCCAGGCTGGCGCATCAAGCGATGCCGGGATATGAGCCAAAGAAAGTCTTGTATGAGCACTCACTTAGCGCAACTGCCGGGAGGGGGAAAAGTAGTTGATGCGTCAGCTAGGTTTTTAGGAGCCATAGTAGCAAGTACCTGGAGTATCAAAAAAAACCGTGATTCGTTTACTTATAGCGTGGTTTGGCAACACCGAGTGAGTGGGGTCGAAGGTCACATTTCATTACCACTTATCACGAGGATAGCACGTTGCACAGTATTTTATTTTGTTTTCGTATTTTGTTTTTCATCTTCGATAACGTTGATGAAACGTTGCCGGAGTTTTACTGCTGAGTTAAACTCAAGGTAGTTGAGAAAGCTGAAAAAGAGGGAAATAAAGAAGCGGGTCGTTATTGGTTTAATCCTAGTATCCGGTGCACACAGGATTTGACTACTTTGGGCGACTTTATGATGAGCAATGAAACGGGACATATACCATGAGTAGTTAACGGGTCATTCAAAGAAAATATATAGTTAAACATAGTATATACTATGTGTGTATAGTATATATATAGACGTTCTTTGCAGGGTCGTAGCTAGGGTTTTCAGTGCCCAGGGACGACTGAAGATTTTGCGCCCCCTACTGCTTGCCAAGGATAGAAAACATTTAATTCTAAAATGCCATAACATCACTTTGGCGCCCCTTCCATTCTGCGCCAGGGGACAGATGCCCCCCTTTAGCTACGCCCCTGGTTCTTTGGATCATTTTTGGTGTTGGCGATAATTTTCAGTCGCGCCAAGGCTGCACCGTATACTAGAATTTTACCCCTTTATTTTGAAGTCGATGAGAAAGCGGTGACAAAATTGGCGTAAACAAAAGGATGTGTTACAGAGCATGCCGTATTTAAAAAAAAAAAAAAAAAAAAAAAAAACATAATTTCGGACGTATAGTCTGCGGACTATCTGACGATTTTTGAAATTTTTTTTATATAAAATCGTGTCTGCGGACTATACGTGTGAAATTACGGTACTAAATTTTACGCAAAAATTTTTTTTTTCTTCTCTTTTTCTTCAGGCATTCTACTTTATTCTTGCTCTTTTTCTTTAGGCATTCTGCAAGTATATTAAAAAGCATCCAACTTTTTGAAATATCTTGGTATTTCTCACAATCATTTTAAATAAAGTTATCGCCTTCTATTTCATAAAGGCCATTTCAAGTGGCCGAGCAGTAAAGTCGCTGAACACTGGTAGTTCACTCCGGGGTTCGAATCCCAATAAACGGGCTGGTTTCATGGGCGTTTTCGTGGATTTTCTCATGTGTACCGTGTATGCCAGCTGGTTTCCCTTACAAAGTTCTTCACGAAGTATTTGGTCAGAGCCTTTATCAGTCTTTAGAGGCTAAACATTTTGAAGGTATGAGATGACAGGAAAGACTGGTTTCCTCAAGAGGTTCAAGAGTTTTTATTTGATTATGACAAAGCACATTAGGGCTATCTGCCTAAGGGGAGGGATGCCTTCGTGGAGGACTTTCTAAGGGAAACTGGCTCGCATACACGTAACACATGGGGAAAACCACGAAAACGCCCATGCAGCCAGCCCGTTTCGCGGGATTCGAACCTCGGACCGAACTACCAGTGTTCAGCGACTTTACCGCTCGGTTGCTGTTTCATCAGGAGGAAGGTGACATCCGCATACATCACTGGATAAACTCCTGAATCTTCAAATAATTCGACTGAGAAAATCATGGGATTCTCCATTTATGATACCATATGATGTTCTATAACGTAATTTAAATTTATACAACCATATAGTCTAAAACCAGTCGCTCTTCAGTTTAATCTGCACAGATATCATTTTTGTCTTTTCTGTCAAAACAAGCTCAGTTGATGGTATTTGAGTACACGTCCAAGTGTTTTCTCTTTGAACACCTAAATTCTTTGAAGTATCCTGAAAGTATATTCAAAAGCGTCCAACTTTTTGAAACATCTTGGTATGTCTGACAGCCAAATTTCCCTGCAAATTTTTGCTTACTTTTCTCCCTAATTTTCTTCTTTCCTTCTACAGTTATTTTCAGTGCTCACACAAGAAAATAAAGATTTTTCGATTGCTAGACTTCCATAAATTTTGCATTCTTGTCAATTTTTTAAAATATCAATTACATGAATTGCGTTTAAGCTGAAGATAGCTTTTTCATTTCCTAGTCATTTTAACTATAAATAAAGATTAAAGCGAAGTCCAAAGAATAAATATTTTAATTAAAAGATTTTTGCTAAATGACAAAGAAATAAAACAGTCCAACAGGGTTTATTCTGTACCACCGAGTGACCTGATTCTTATATCGGCTGAAACAATCTAAATCATATTAAAGATCATGTTTTTTATACAATCTATAATGCGAGAGAAAAATTAGCTTCTTAAAACGTTCTTTCTAAGAGGATTAATGTAAAAGATTATATTTATATATATGTATTTTTAAAGCTGGGACTTGAACCAAATTGTCAAACTTTTAACGTTTAATTTACATGGTGGTTATAATTAAAGTTCCAATTTAAAATGGTCATAAAAGAAAAACTACCGGACGAAATAATATCAAACTTGGGGATCGTGTAAAGGAGGTTATGGGAATTTATTTTCTGTGGGAAAAAAAAAAAAAAAAGAGTTTAAAAACTCACCACCAGGGGGAAAATGGCGCTGTATGCAATATTGTTAAATGAAATAAGACATGGAAACATCTGTTTAAAATGTGTTTAATAGTTTCCGAAACGTGTTACCAAGCATGTTCAATGTAGCGTCCAGCATTTTCCGAGTTAAATCCTGTTACTGAATTCTCAACAGCAGCTCTTAGCATATCAGGAGGAATGTTACAGACATGTCAGTGTATCACATTTTTCATTTCTGCCAAATTGTTTAGATTATCACCGTAAACAGTGCTTTTGAGATAACCCCATAGCCAAAAGTCACAGAGGTTGAGGTCTGGTGGGAAGAGGGGAAGTGTCGGCCTATAAGATGTTCATTCGTGAAATGTTGCCTAAGTAACTGTGCGACACACATGAGGTGGGGCCCAGCCCTGCATAAAAATCGTAGTATCTAAAATGCCACGTTACTGCAGTTCCTGTATCACGAAACATTTTAACATTGACTCTAAGTGAGCTGCAATCACAGTGGTCCAGCTGTCGACTCCTCTTCAGAGAAAAAAGGTTCAGTTATAAAACTAGCTGTCATTCAACACTAAACGGTGTGGAATGACTGCTATGCAATCGAATGCAGTAGGAGAATGCAATGGAACTAGATAGATAACATGAGAGATTTCTTTGGCCCAAATTGATTAAAAGCGTTTTGAATCAGTATCTTTGATTTGTAACTTCTACTAGAGCTGACGGTAAAAATTGAAGTGCAAATAAATAATATCGTGTGCAATCTTGATTAATGTAAAATTCAAAATATTTGCATAGAAAAATATTTGCATTCAGACAGAAAGTTTTTTTAAATATTTTCAATTACTTTATAAAAAGGATTTATTAATAACCGTAATAATTACTTATTATATTACTGATGATTAGGATTCAGTTCTTGACAATTACATTCTAAATTAGAATTTTAAGGATATAATGAAAATACGCTACGCACAAAAATACATTTTAGGATAAAAAATTAGTTGATATTTTATGTTTTAAAACTTCTTAAATTCATTTAATAAACATTGTATCCTCGTTGTTAATTGAATCCAGAATGTTGGGTGCCATTTATAGAATTATTCTTACTTGTCCACAGAATCTGCTGACTTATCCAACCATTAAGTAGCTGCAGATGATTTCTACATAACCATTGAACTTCCATTAATTCAGTCTCTAGAGGGTTGTATGTTTATATCATAATTTGACTTTTATAAAAATGATTATTCTAAATCTTATGTTTCTATAAAAATATACTGTGCTTTAAAAATATGGATGATAGTTTCAGCCGCTCTTTCAGCCACTTCATAAGCAACAGTTTCTTTAGAAATAAATTATGCAGTTAATGTCATAAAATCTTTTCATAAAATTCAAATAAACATCAAACGAAAATTCTCAGTTTAAGACAATTCGATTTAAACAAAGTTAGAGTAAAGTAGCAGACAATAAAACGCCGAAGTTAAAAATTTACTCTTATTTTTTTTTAAAAAAGGAAAAAAGAGAGAAATTTAAAAAAATGGTTAAAAATTTGAATTATAGCATCTGTAATTTTTAAAAAAATAGCTTTTCATATAATATTAGTAAATATTTATTACGCATCATTGAGGGAAAATATTTCATATAATTAATTCTCCGTAAAATTTTACTTGAAATTTAAGGTTAAATATAGCTATGGCAATTCACTGTAACAAAAATCCATAAACCACATTTGGCGTTATTATCGCTCAAAAAAAAGATGCCAAATTTCAAAATGCAAAAATATGTAAATTCGTGTATATCTTAGAAAATTTTAAATAAAAAAGTCTAATTTTTTGCAGATATGCTTAAAAATACACCTACTTTAAGATGATGGTAAAAATTTCATAGGTTATAATTCAAAATTTTTTTCAAAAAATTTATAAAAATTATTTAAAAATAAAAATTTTAAAAATAAAACACAAAAATTGGGTAAATTTTATTTGGAATAAACCTAAATTTCGAAATGTGAAAGAAAAAATAATAAAAGTTTAATAAAAAAAAGAGATATTAATAAATATTTGCCAAATTCAATTAACATTGAGGAGCTAAAATTTTGAGAGCTAATATTTTAAAAACTACTCGTACGATTTTTACAAAACTTGGTATTCTGGCATAATTTGAGATGTAGAATCGAAATATGGAAAAAAAATGGTATGTTATTTCAGAACAAGTCCGATTTTGTGTCAAAATACCTATGTTAGAATAGTGTATATATATAAATCTAATATATATCCTAAGTCGCGCTTTCGAGGCATGAAAAACGCAATTTGAATTTTGTCAATCGGCCCAGTAGAACGGGAGATATAGCACTGTCCCCCCCCCCTTTTTTTTAGCAGTGTACATCCCATCTACCTTTGAATCATGCCTGCATGACCTTTAGATCTTGTTAGAATCGCTCACTCTGCTCATCACTCACTGCATCAAGATTTTTTGGGAAGTTATCAATGTTAAAAAGCAGTCTGATGCTCATGTTGCAACCAAGTTATTTTAAAACTGTCTAAAAGTTGCTAGACAATTTTGCTGTAATTCTGTGCGTGTGTATTTCCAAGAAAATCTTTGACAATATTTTTGAATGCCAAACAAGCATTCTTTTGAAATTAGGTCATTGTTCCTGTGGAATGTTCATCTTTAAGGAGCTGCTGAATCTGTGGACCATCAAACACACAGTCCTTTATCTTTTCTAATGACAGGCTAGGAAATGGCGAAATGAATTAGTCTCCTTCAATTGGCAAAGCTTTAACAAATTGCTTTATGAAACCCAGTTTTTTATGTTCTTTTTGTTGATGAGTGGCTGAAGTAGAATTTTTGGATCACCAGGTTTCAGGTCAGATTTCGCCAGCGAATTCGACTGCACCCAATATTTCTCATAGGCTTTGCTATCCCATGTGCACAAAAAAACAGGGAACCCGTGTTGCTGTCAAAGGAGGGAGTAGACCATTTTAAGATCAATGCAGATGATTCATTGGTGCATGTGATATTGCAACAAATCAATGGTTCACTTTATGTCTTCATATTCTTCACACAAACAAACTGAATGCCCTATTGGGACTACTCCAAATAAATTTCCATTGTGGGCACACTTTTCAAGCTCTGTTTTGAGCTGTTGATGAACATTCACAATTGAGTTGTGTTATAGGCTGAAATTCCAAATTTTTCCATTAAATCATGTATGTTATGGCAATACACAAATCTGTCATCACTCTGAAAGTAGGATACCTTAGCTCCTTTTTCAAGCAAGTTTTTCTTGTGAAGTCTTGTTGCCAACAGCTCTGAAGCTTTTTTGGATAACCTCAAATCTATGCCAAATCATTCAACTGCAAAGGCCAATTCTCCTGCAGATAAAATCTTCAGTTTCAATACTTTTGTCATTAGAGTCAATTCGATATTCACCAGAACTGTATTCCTATATTTCAAGAGAGGGTAATTCTTTGAAAACTAGTACTGGGAATTCAGCTGAGTGAGGCACTGGGCATATAGCTGATGTAGGATAGTCTATTTTACATTTGTTTTTCTTGTTATATCCTGACGTTTTCACTATACAAAAGTAATAATCACTTGAGTGATCTTTGGGTTCTTGCAAAATGGAAATTTGGAACACGTTCTCTTCATCCACATCTGTAAACTCTCAACACACTGTGTGCTTACTTTATGAGGGACCATGATTTATCTTGATCACCAGATTTCACTTTAGAATAGATGCATGATAAAAGAACTTATGTTTGTTTTTTGACAGGGAATGGTACATCTGCCACTTTTATAAGAAAATGAATCAGGGCTGTTCAAGCTCTTAATATGCAAACTAGCAGAAGCAGACATAAGGAAAGGTTTTAATTCATATATAAATAAAAACTAACACTGTTAACTTTGTATACAGACAAGAACTCGGACTACACATCAGAATGCACTTCATTGTATCAGAGTGACTCACAACATCTCACTACAATATCTGTATCATAACTGAACTAGTCTAGACAAGTATAGAACTAGTCTAGACAAGCAATTGTTGCTGGTCTCCTACGGTGTCGCTCACCAGACGCCAGTCAGAGTGTTTATGTCAGCAAATAGGAGAGCACTATCATCCATGCTTGATGCTGCAGAGAATGGTCACATTCACATAAGATATAGAGAAAAAACTTGATATAGTAGAAGAAAACTAACTACAGTTTTGCAATCAGCATGCCTATTTAACTCTAAAACAACTAAAAAATCGGAACTCAACAGATATTGTGTAACAAATTATTCCCCAGTGCAATATAGCATCATCAACTATCACGGCTCTTATGAGTACTTTTCTTTCTCTTTTTGCATTTCCATGGATAATTTTGTTTCACTATGATGATTTGTTATAATTTTTCCATTGTTCCATTATAAACTAATCTAGCTTTTTCACACAGACCCAGTTAATTGAAAGTTCACTATACTAAACTAAAACAAATGATTGAAAAAATTCAAAATGAAACACTAGAAGGAACAAAAAAAAGTACATAAGGACAGCATGAAGCAGATGTTAAATATTTGCAATATTGAACTTATTAGTTTTTTTTTTTTTTTTTTTTTTTTTTTTTTTTTAATCTGAGTAATTTTGGAATACACTGCTACTATAAATAAGAATTAGTACACTTATGTAGTATCACATCATTTCCACATGAATGTACTTATGTGAAAATTTTTGAAGCACCACTATGAAGTAAGATACGTTACTTGCATAAATATTGATTCTTTTAACCATTCTATGTAGAAATTTATGACGGAGAAGAGATTTAGCTGTGCACAGGAAGTATATTATCCCCCAGAAAGTTAAACTGGATTTCCTGTGTGTAATTTTATACATAATATACATTCATATACATGTAGGACAGTCAAATTTTGATTATCATGTAAAAATGCTTTTATGTTACTAAATAATTTTAAAAAAAAAAAAAAACCCTCATGTTAAAATGGCATTCCAGTGCTATTTAAACTTGTTACCTTTATTTTCATATGTTTAATCTCAACAGTAAGTTGGTTTGAAAAAAAAAAAAATTGCTTATGTACGAGGTGTCCAGAATTAATGTATCCTCTGTAAATTTAGTAGCATTTGAAAAATGTTAAACAAAAATTATCTGGTTGGAAAACCTAGTCAACTTCGATGAAGCCTATCATTATTGCAAATTAGATTATTATCAAAGGGAATCAGTTTTGCGAGACGTTTTTCACCTAAAGTAGCAAGAGAAGAGTTGAAGAATCACAAAAAATAGTATATGGCATCAGAGGTCATGTTATTTTTGTAACATCATGCATTTGTAAGCTCACATGACCACTATCAGCATCACAAAGTCATTATTCGAGTTAATCCCTAGGTTGCAAAATGTAATTCAGTTCTTGGTCGTTATATTACGTACTATATTAATTTTAACAAAAATCTTAATTTTCTGTGTTTAAATTTCCATGTCTCCGTTTAGTTCATTCTGAGTTGTTTCTTATGTTTTAATTAATTTATTCATATTAGTTGTTAGGGGAGGCTTTCTCACATTTAAATTGTTGAACTAATTCCTTTGAGTTCGCAGCTTATGTTTTTTTAATTCATTATTTCTTGCTTTATTTTAATTAGAAATGCATTTTGATTAATATTCCATTCTGATTTTTGAACTTTTTTCACTTGACCAAAGTCTGATAGCTAGTAAAGAGCTTCCCTCCCCCTCCAGTTTTAAATTGTGTTGTTGTTTAGAAATCTGGTGTTGTTTTGATTTTTGAGTCATTACAATTATTTAATTCTTAAGTAATGAATCAGAAGAATGAATTTCAAATATATGGCAGGGGGTTGCAAGTTTACACGTGATCCCAGTAGAATAAGGGAAAACTGGTTTAGAAACAAAACTTGTACAGCAATAAAATCTCCAATATTGGTATTAACAAGCATAACTTAACTTTACATTTATCTTGCAATATTTTTTCATCTATTGCTATTATTTTTACGAAATTAGCCCATCTGTCAATAATACAATGCAATCTATATTGTTCATGAGTTCAATAAAAAATTTGTAAATTGCCCTTTGCACAGAAGTGAAGTAACTTAAGCACAAATTTTCAAATTATTTTGGTATTCGTTTTTGAAATTATATATGTATCATTGTTTGTTTTTTAAATATATATTATCTGTTTTTTATTAAGTTGAATATTTCTTCTAACCTGAAATTATTAGTATAGAAAAGAGAAAAATTACTGAGATGTATGTACCTAGTAAAAGTGATTCTTAAAACTTATTATTTAATATTTATATTGAATTTAATGAAATATTGGAATTTTTTTTTAGATGCAATGAGATAGTAATTTCAGTTATAAACAGACATTCATTCACCTCCTAGATTCAAAAATTTGACTCAGCTTTCTTTGGACTGTGATTATCAATTATTCTGAAATTTTTATTTTAAAACTAAATTATGGAATAAACACAGACAACACATTCTAAGACAACCATTCATTTTCAAAGATAAAATTTTCTTTATACTTTAAAGAAGTACTCTGTTTCATTAAAATAAATTATATTGTGCCCTCAGTTGACCAGGGTTCGTATGGTCCTTAAGTCCTGAAAAAGTCATAACGTTTTTTTTAGGGGGGGAGCAACAATTCTTGATCCTTAATTTTGACCAAAATCCAACAAAAAGTCCATAATTTTACTCATCTGTTACTTTTATCTTTTTTTTTACGACTGCCATCTCTACATATAATAAAAGAAAGAGTCTGTCTGTGTGTGTGTGCATCTTTCATTCGCGCTGCACGTAAGCTAATAGACCCACGGCTACAAAATTTGGTACATAAGTGCATCTAGACAAGAACCAGTGCACCTCGAAGCGATTTTTTCAAAATTAAAATTTTTTTTATTTTATGTTTTGTGACGAAATCGCGTCATTTTGAGACATAATGGTCTATAGGAAAGCAAGATTTTACTCTACACACTCCATTTTCACATCGTCATGAAACGTAGGCACTTAGCTATTTTACGAACTTAAAATAATTTTCGTGTTTCAATAAATCGATTAAATACGAATTTATTTAACAAAGGGAGCTTAACACCTTTTCAACGGGATTTTTTCTTTAAAAGTTTATTTTTAAAAAGTACAGTTTATTTTTCTTTGATTTTATTTATTTGAACATATTAAACTTTCATCCTTGTGACTGCTTTTACAAAAAGAATTTTGGAAAAATGGTAATATTTTGTATTTTTAAAAAAAAAAAATTAAATGAAGCATCCGAGTACACTTCTCACATCTTTAAAAATGTGATTTTGGCAACAATTTTCTTATTGTTGTTGATAGATTTTTGATGAAATCGCATCATTTTGAATAGTTTCCTTCTTTTAGAAATGTGGGTTTGGCAACAATATTTCATTGTATTTCTTATGTCACTGTTTTTAAGAGATTGGCATATTTCATTGTCGTTTTTATGTATATATAGTACATTTTTATTGGTTTTTTTTATAAAGTTGTTCTGCAGAGTAAAATTCTGCGCGGAATTTTATATTTTTTGAGTTGCTTTCATGTTAATTTTTATTTATTTCACTGTTTGTAAGATATTGAAAAGTTTTGCATGACTTTTTTTTCTTCAATGGAAAGTTGGTTAATTTTTTTATTAGGATAATTAATATTTGTAATAAAGAATATAGCTTATTTCATTGTAATTTTTTTCTCTTGAAAATATAAGATAAAATATCATTAATTATACTTTGCTTTTCGGAATTTTTTGTTTTTTGTATTCTTTTATGTTATTTATTGCTCATTTCACTGTCTTTTAAGATACTGGAAAGTTTTGAGTAAATTTTTTTTTTTTTTTTTTTTTTTTTTTTAAGGAAACAAAGTTCTTAATCTCCTTTATACCATTTGAGTTCTTAAGATTTTGCAAAGGGAAGTTGGTTAATTTATTTATTAGGATAATTAATATTTGTATTAAGGGATACTGCTTATTTCATTGTAATTTTGTTATACGTAACAACTTATTTTTAATGAAGTTGTTCTGCAGAGTAAAATTCTACGCAGTTTTTAAATTTTACGTTTGGTGTTCCCTTCAGCAATTTTTCCGGTACATTTAAAAGCCAGACGAAGGCTGGCAGCGAAACTGCTAGTTTTGAGTATAAATTAACATTTTGGAGGAATATTTTTTGACAATGCATTGACAAAAATGTGTTTGGTGGGTTAACATTTGAATCCTTTACTAAGTATAAACTGTGGATATTCAAGTTTTAGGCACAAACCACTACCTCTTTAAACATTTTTTCCCCCCTTAATGAAGAGTTCTGAAAATATTACAAAAAAAAAATTTCCCTGTCTTTAAAATATAAATTCTTTTATGCAGTGCTAAATTTGGCAACTTATATTTTGCCAATCAAGATCAGTTTGTATACAAAATATGTTATTCCGAAATTTGCTAATTTTTTGACAGTTTTTTTCGCAAGCATAATAACATAAATACTGTAAAAATAGGGATAATATATTAAAGAAATAGTGTTAAAATAAAACATTTTTATTTTAAAACAAATATAAATAAAAATGTTAAAATAAAACATTTTTATTTTAGCATGCCATGTCTTAAAATGACATTACTCCCCATCTTTTTTACCTGAGAATATTTTGATTTTGAGAAATGAATAAAATAATAAATGTTATAAATATGAAGCACAGTTTATGAAATGCTTTTTAGAAAAAACAAAAAAGCTACTGTGATTATTTTTGAATTAATTCCATTTGTCTTCTTTTATGTTTTTTCACCATGTAAGTTTTCTATCAGATTTCAGACCTTGCATCTCGGAAGGTTAAGATGGATTTAAAGACAAAATTTATAGACTATAATTCTAGAAAAATGGGACAGAAGTCTGTGACAGATTTCTTATTTGGGCAATTTTTGGAAGAACGGGGAAAACAAAAATATTTGAATTTTTTTCTTTTGATCCTAGAAGTCTTTCTCTTAACATGTTTATATTCTCTTTATTTTCTTATCTTTCCATTAGCCATTAGACACAAGCATTGATGAAAGCAAAGAAACTGAAAACCAACAATTTATTAAAAGATTCATTTTATATGTCTCAGTGCACCATACATATCTCAATACTTCTCCTAAATTCTAAAAAATTTGCTATCCTTAGATTTTGTTGCTCAGTGCTTCACTAAATTCTAAAATTCTGCCGCTAGTCTTGACCTCGTGTCATTTCATATTTATTCTCAGTACTCATATTATTAAATAAATAAATTTAGCAGTTTCCTTTTACATATTCGGAGTACAAGCAGTTCTTTAGAGTAGCAGAAATCTTTAATTAAATTTGCAAATTTTAAAAGAGGAAACTCATTGAAAAAGAAGTTGATTTTATGACAGAGAGAAAATAATTCTTTATATGTAGAAAATTTTCAAATTAAAAAGGCACTTAAATATTTTGTTGTTTATTATTGTAAAACATAAATGTTTTGCAGATTTTAATGTATAAGTATGTTAATATCATTGTACAATCAGCATCATAAGTTATAACTGCTGTAAAATATTCTTAGTACTTTTAATGGATATTTTTTAGAAATAAAAAAAAATTCACTCGTGATTATGTAAATCTATTGCGCCTAAAGATGTCTAACTGTGTTATATTTGTAACTAACTGCTCACTCTGATTGTAGTAACTAACTGCTCACCTTTTCATATTGTAGATATAAGATACAACATAAAACTTTATTCCTTCAACTAATGAGACTTAAAATAATATAAAACAATGTATAACCTCTGGTGCTTCAACGACTTATTGGAACTGAGTTACAACTCCAGTAAATCTACACTAACTGCTGCTAACTTTCAAAAGTTACCAACCATCCCAGTGTCAGGCATTCATGTCTGTTGTGATCATTAACTCTCAAAATTCAAAAATCAAAGATTCAAAAATTGCTTTAATGGAGGATTGGAACTCAGTGCTCTAAATTTTAATTTCTATTAAGAAATCATTGTGGTACTTGTACTAAGGTGAGAAACAATTACATACTCTATTAAATTTAAAATATAACAGATATACAAAACAAGAACATTTTTTTAAGCATTGTCATACAACATTCCATCACAATCATATATCCAAATCCTAAAACTGGCTTCTTGAAATAAAATCTTAAGAACAAAATATCGCTTCACTGTTGCCGTTGAATCACAACAAAAAAAAAGTAGAAATGCACTCGACTTGTTAAATTGTTAAAACCTTCCTTTCACTAACGACTTCAATTGTGGAGATGGCAAAAAACTGTCATGCGTTTTATGGGGTCTTCCCATGGAGGTAGGAACTAAGAAGGAGAGGCCCAAACCGGTTTGCCCCATATACTGCTTTGAAGCACTGACGATCTCTTCGTTGTGACCAAAACATTCGGCCACTTATCATTAAGATCAATGAGTTTTGACACGATCGGATATAAATATTTCATAGTTATGTCGTAAATATACATATAAATGTGTATATTTTCTTTTTCTACAATATTCCAGAGTCCTAAGTGTGTGAAAAGAATACATTTTGAAACATTTCATTCTTAACGAAATTAAATGCTTTACTTTTAACAGAACAGTTTAATTTGAATGAAATATTTTCACAAGTTTTTGTTAATGACATTAGAGAATAATTTTAAGGTAATTCGATTTTATTCGGTTAAGGATTACGAAAACTAAGATCAAAGTTTATTGTATTATTAATATTAAAATTATGCATTACTTCTTTTCTATTTATAGAGCTTCTTCCTATAATACTTTTTCAAATATGAGATGATTTTTTTAGCTTTTGAGGCATCTTTTAAATCGAAAAATCTAAGTCAATTTATAATTAATGCTTTATTCGGTCCATTTCAAATTAAAACACCTTTTTTTTAACAGTGAAATACGTTAAATATTGGATATCACAATGAGAAATGAAACAGTTATCTTGGAAATTTCTATTCCAACTAAATATGTTTTGATACCTTTCACTATTTTCGTCTCTGGTGGAATGTTTGCCTTTCTGATAATAATATTCATTCCAGTTCCTGTTAGGGTATTTTTCCTTTTTATAATTACCAATTTGTATTATAATTGCCATCACTAAAAGAGTCTCTTATTTCTATAGCCAGAAAGATATCTACCTCATCCACAATGCCTGCTATTTTTCATATTGTAAAAACAGGTCTCTTCTGTCAATAGCCATGTCCCTTCTGTTCTGTATTCTAAATTCACATCTTCAGGACAATTTTCTTCTACAGAAGTAGTTTTTCTGTTAGACTGGTCTAAATTCTGATCTAAGTACTCTTCTTCAGAATATGCATTTTTACTTCTGGAATCTGTATCATATTCATTAAATTTTGAATGGTTTTCTAAAATATCTTCAGTTGCAAAATCTTTCTTACTTCTGTATTCTTTCTTTCCTCTTCTTTCGTGGAAAGTGTTGCTTCTGTCAGATGCCCTTTAACTTTCAGAAACTGAAGAACTATTCTCATTTTCCCTGATGAAGGATAATTTTTTGCTGACTGATGTCTATTAAATTTATAATAATTTGATTTATGATAAGATTAATAGCTATTGCATTCCGTTTTCTGTTATATTAATATTCCTGGGAATTATGATAGCTACATCTTCCATAACATTTGTTATGCCTCTTGGGAGAATCAAAGTTTTTAGCTTTTTGATCACTCTTCTTATCAGGAACATTAGATGAATCTTTATGAGGAGCAAGTCTATAAGGAGGTACTGCTGTATGACGGTGATCTCCAGTATTAATGTAGTGCTTCACAATAGGAGGAGCACTTCCCCCTCTTTGAAAGATTCTTTGAAACGAGCTGAAGAACGAATCCAATTCTTCTCTTTGAGACCTTATTAGATTCACTCCTTCTTCAAGAAGAAAAGAACTTTCAACCATGGAGGTTCCTGTATGTCTGTTCTGTCCTCTTAAGTAGAATCTAAAGTCGAATACACCAGTTTGCGAGAACCTTCAGCAGAGAACCAACTGTCGGATTTCCATCAAAACAGTTAATGATTTGCATAAGGTAGAAATAACATCTTAGTGACAATAATTTGACCATGTAATTTGATTAGTACTGCCATCTGCAGAACATTAAAATTGAAGGTATGATCATTAGCTAGGGAAATTTTACTCTGTTGAACCTGGAAGTGCTGCCCAAGTTTTTACAAAAATTTAAGCAGCATCTCTTTTTTCCTACAGGTTGGCTAGCTCCAGTATCAAGATAAACAAGAATTTCAGCATCAAAAACAAAAATGTAATGCCTGAAGAATATTGGAAGAGGAGGATGTAAGGTTAAAACTTAACCAATTTCCTTCAGGAGGCCCTTGTCTTCTTTATCTGGAGAACATTTTGGGCACATTGCTTTTAATATACCTGGAGTACCACAACCACTTTCCCTTGTTTTTGCAATTCTCTGACCACAGCAAAGCTCTCTCTGCTTGTAGAATGACCATCCAACTTAAAACTCACTTGAGCTCTCCCTTGGATCTTCCAGAAATTAACTGCGTATATTATCCGAGCCAACAAATTTTCCTGTTAAAACAGCAGAGAAAATCAGTTATTCCTTTTCATCCAAAAAGTGTTCTTCATAATCAATGGCAATGTGCTTTTACATTTGGTTCAAAATCATCAAATTGTTTAACTGATCAAAACTTGTAATTTTCATTGCAGATAACCAAGTTTCATCTTACGTCCGAAGTTGGATGTAGAAGAACCATCACGATTTTTCTTAGTTTCTCTGAACAACTTCCGGAATTTTTCTACAGCTATCTTAAATCATTTGAGAAGGACATTTTTATATGAGCATAATTCTGAAGTTTTTCCTTCGGTTCCATAGGAATCAGCTTAGATACTTCTAATGGTAAAGTCCCAAGTCTCCTTCAGACTTTAACATTAGAAGTATCTAAGCTGAGTTACTCATAAGCTTTCTTTGACCTTTAACAGTTTCATTCGTCTCTCAAACAGAACTAGAAATTTATTGGCATCTTCTTCAGGCCTTGAAATTTGGCAAAAATCTTCTGACAATTCAATTTAGTTACAAGGTTTTGCCCAGGAACAGGCTCTCATTCCTTCTGAATTTCTAGGATCAAACGTAACTTTTCAGGTTCATATTTCTGATTGTTCCGTTCTTCACCCCCCTTAACCTGTTGATGCTCATGTTGAATTGACATTTTGGTCTCAAGATAATTTTTTATGTAGCTCTCATCTCTCTTAAATCCGTTCAAGTTAACTAGTAACTCTTTTGACTCAAACATTACATTTTAACTCCACTGTTTATCATTAATCCCAGGTCAAAGGCCAGCATTATGAATTCAGCCTTTTTTGGCTTTCCTACGAAACGTCATATTGTAATATGTTACACAATAGTCTTAGCTAACTTGTATTTTTCCATTGGGTGCTACATGTAACAGATAAATAAAACAAGAATATTTTTTTAAGCATCGTCATACAACATTCCATCGCAATCTAATATCCAAATCTCAATACTGACTTTTTGAATTAAAATCTTAAAAACAAAGCAGTGTTTCACTATTCTCACTGATTCACCCCAAAAAAAGTGAAAGCACACATGACTTGTTGCAAAAAGTTTAATTTCTTTCAAAATATCTTTTTCAATTATTTCCCTATCTATGTATTTTTAATTATGAATCTTGTATTAAATATTATATGCATTTGTAGCTGATTCCTGATTATGAAATCAGAATTATTGAATATATAATGTTATTTACCAGCAGTTTCACCATATTTTTTATGTGTGTAAAGAAAAATTTTAACACCTGTGCATTTATTTTAAAAAAAAGAGGACAGGGTGATGTTTACTTGCAAGTTAAAGTTAAGTTTCATTTGAGAAGTTCAAGAAATACTTTACTGTTTGGAATATGCTACTGTTTCTTAATTATTCCATTTTACATCCTATGTCTGTCTATTAATGAGTTGTGAATTCATATTGTAATTATTCAAATATAATTTATAAATTAAACTATTTTATTTTTAAAATTAGAGGTAACAAATATATATATTTTTATATTGCTTTATATTTTAGGGCACATATATTTATTTTGATTATGAAAAATGGGGCCAAAGGAAAAAGGAAGGATTTACATTCGAATACCGGTACCTGGAAGATCGTGACTTGAACTGATGAGTGATTTAAGTACTCATTTTAAAGTTCATTTGTCCCATCTTGGTGAATTCTTCAAAGAACAGGAAGGATGTGCTTTCTGAGTGTTCAACACTCCAGCCTGAAGAAAGCATGGCAGTGTATCTGTTGTTAATGCACTGGTCTTTCAACTGCCTTTGTGTCCTCACTGCCAGTCACAGCAGAACAACTGGTCATGCTTTCTCATTTGTTTTTTTGTTGTTTTAATCTTGTATTGTTCAAAGATGTGTAAATGGGTTGAAAACTTCAGCGTAGAAAACTCTAATTAATACTCAACCATGGGTTATGTAAGGCCTGATATATACAAGCAACTAGGCATTTTTCACATCTATGTGTTTATTTATTTGTTTGTAAAATAATATTTTAACAGTAATTTAAGTGTATTCAAATAATTTATGTAATGACACTGGTTACCTTTTTTATATTAAACATAATATGTATGGATAAAATTGTGAATATATTTTTTGGATGTAATCTGCATAAAAGTATTAAGAGAATTTGATTTAGCATATACAATAGACTTAATTTATTGTTCTTCCTAAATATGTTCTTATTAAAAATTATGTGTTAGAATTAATACATTTTATATAAAAGTTAATAAAGCATGATTTTTCTGTATATTTTTAGTATAAATGTTCAGTATTCGTGTTCTTGATCAGGGGAAACATTATTGTAGTATATTTGTCTTTACAACAAATATGACTGGTGTATCCCCAAGATATAAAACACACTAGTACTGCACTGCTACTTAACCACTGTATATTTCTTGCAATATACGTTACTTAAAAAGAAAAGTATAGTTTCTTCTGTTTCCTAAGCAGTTAATTGCTTTTAATTGTGATGCACTATTTCCATATATATGATGTCAATATAAAAAATAAATTGTATTGGATGCTGCTATAAAAAAAATATAACTGTCTAAAATTTTAAAATTATTTACATTTTGTTTTTCTTCTTTTTAAGGCAAGCCTTTGTTATATTACTCTTTCTCTCATGTCACTGGTGTAGAGAGCACTGATCATGTGATAAATTTTGTTAAGTCTACCTGTATCAGTGATGTGAGAGTCACTGCATTTATATAAATATTTAAAGTTAAATTTCCAGAAATTGCTTGCTGTTGCTTTTAATGTCTTTTCACATCCATTATTCTATATTTATATTTGTTAAATAAACCGGAGTTACTTAGATGGTTTTAGTGGTATTTTTCCTGATTTTAAATGAACTTCAGGTGCTTATGTTTTATTTTTGCTGGTGCTAAATATTTTTAAATAGTTCAGTATATTATTTACAATATGTATTTTATGTATATATGTGAATAGTACAAAATTCAGCTTTAATAATACATAGTATTCAAAATTTTACATTTTCATAATTATATTAATAAATAAATAACTTGTAATTTTTGTGTACTTAGTAGTTGTTCCGGAGAATTTTATTCATTTGAGTTAAATTTTTCGTGTACGGAAAATAGTCAATGAACCACCAAGGAATAGTTCTGCAATATGTTGCTTGTATGTATCAGATATTGATCTTAGCATCGAATGGTTTTTGCCATTTTTCATGTCCCTGATTAAAGAACTGTTAGAATGTGTCAGGGATTTTATTGTTTTGGCATAATGTTTGTACAGATATCATTTGTACAACATGCCACATAATATTTAAGGTATAAGACTGGGCAGAAAAAAAAATTTAAAAAAATACTGTCTGCCTTGTGTAAGTTATAAATATTTGTATTATTTTGTAACTATTGGCAGTCAGAAAGGTGGTAAAAAAACATTTTGCCTTTTAATTCAGCTATAGGGATGTATGGCCACAATTAATTGTGATTCTCATTGTAAATAACTTTTCCGAGAGAAATGGAGAAATGTAGGTTTATAAATCTTAGAACTGTTAGTCATTATGATTGTTTTTCTTTTCATATTGTTTTTAGTTATTTAATCACAAACCTGGTTAAGGCATGTTTACTTACATTTCACTTTACCCCTGCTGGGCAGAGTGTAATGATCTGTGAGTGTAAGCAAATGAGCTATTAGCATATCCTTATAGAGAAACTTTTATATTACAAATATTTATGATTCCTTTTGTTATTTTTAGAAACACTCATAACTGCACATAAGGTTTTGCATAAAATTATTAAATTTTACCTATTTTGCATTATTTTAATTATAAATATCTGTTTATAATAAGACCAAAAATATAGTTCCATGATTATTATTTCACCCATTGGTATGTAATGACAGATACTCTAGCCTGTGATAAATGTAGTGTATTATTCTACTATTAGAGTGCTATTATTTATTATGTCAGTAACATAATAAATAATAGCTCACATTTCTTTAATGTAATTTGTAAAATATACACAAAAAGGGGAGTCTTTTTTTTTTTTTTTTTTTTTTTAACCAAAAAAAAAGTGTTTAAAAAACTTGAGATTGCAGATGTGATTTTTCATCATAAGGAGGCTCGAAACTGCATAAAGAAATATTACATGTGCAGTATAAAATAATGAAATGTTGTATTTTTTAATTTGATTATAATGCCATATATCAGTTATTTCCATACCTTTAGCCTTGTGACCTACCCGTGAATGCCTGCTGAAATGGGTTCTGGAAGGGGAAAAAAAAAAAAGAGGATAGATAGATTCTTTAAAAGAAAATAATGAAATAACACATAAACTTATGTAATTGTTAAACATGCATTAGTAATTATAAATTAATTTATAGTTACATAATAATAAATATATGTAATTATATAGTAAAGAAAAGTATTTCAAAATATTTTGCAGTACATCAAAAATTGTCCTTTGGCTCATTGATGGGTCATGAACCATATTTTGAGATCATGGCCATATATATTTATATTCTAAGGATTAGTTGGAGATTAAATTAATTATGTTCTAAATTTTTTAAACTCAAGTTAACAAGAAATATTAATCTAAATAAGTTTGTGCATTATCCATAAGAGACTGATATTATTGAACTTAAATATGCACTGTTAACTTAATCTATATTCGACTTATTCTTTTCAATTATGATTAATGTACACTTTTAACAATTTTTTTAGTGACTTCCTGTATTACGTTATGTGAGGTCTTTTCAGCTGTCTGAAGTCTGTGTTGAAAAAATAGTTATCAAAAATATTAACCATTAACTTACTAGTTTTAGTATTTTATTATTATTTGGTACTTCTGTGCTTTTTTTTTAATGCATAATAAGTGTTGCAAGGTTTCGATACGAATGAAAAGAATATTAATTTTTATCCTTCATAAATTCAGTAATTAATTATTTAAATTGTGCCATTATGTAGTAATATAACTACGTATGCCATCATCCAGGAATAAAATAATCCTTTCAAAAGTGCCTAATCAACTTGAGCACAAAATAATAAAACATAATTCAGTTTTATGTTTGTTAAGAATTAAAAATTTTCATTAATCAGAAATTTTCAGTTATTATTAAAAATGGAATTAAAATGTACTTTTCCATTAATTAGGTATTGTGTAATTAATTTCCATAAATGAATTATGATTTTAAAACCCCAATATGATTTTAAATGTACTTTACTGTAATATGTACCTGATCTTCAATCAGGCTGTTTCAGAAATTTCACTGAAGTTTTTGTGATCATTATATTTTTCACCAAATATTAATTGATGAAAGATTTTCACTTTTTTGCAGCTTTTGATTTGTAAATAGTATTTTTAGTTGTTTCCTTAATAGAAGGAAGACCTTATAATTGTTGAGAAAAAAAAGAACATTAATTTTTTACCTAAATTGCATAAGTGCATAATGTTGTAAAGTGATAGTTGCCTTTTAGCAGTACGTATTTCCTCTGGACTTCTTGAAAATTTTATTTTAAAAAGAACTGCATAAAATCATTCAAGATTGTGTATTATGCTTAGACTCTCTTAGTCCGATAAGGGGAATGCACAACCTTGGACTTTCTATATTTGTTTTAAATCTGCATCATAATAGAGTAAACTTAAAGTAAATAAGTATATGAAGTACCAGGCAGTAAAATCAATAATAAAGCTTTAAGTAACATTCATATTATTTACTTTCTGTACCTTTGTGAGTTTCCCAGTAGCTTTGGCATAAAATCCTAGTGTGTAATCTTTTTTAATCCTGCAGCCTACAGTGCTGCTTTTTTGGTTATTAATTTTTTAACGTTTAAATCATTAAAACAAATATTTTAACCCATAAATTTATTTACACTTGATAGGATGATAATTTTCTTTAAAGTATGCAGACACCAAGTGCATTGAATAAACAGTAAATTACCATCATTTAAATTTTTCAGAGCTCATGTTCTTAAAACTTTCAAGGAAAAAAACATTTTTACGTGATATTCATGAAAATTTCTTCATATAATTTCTTCATCCAAAACATTAAATGGACTTCTGTTTAACTCCATTTTAATGTTAATTAATTTTTTTGGCATTCCCTAAAAAATATTTTTCTTGAGTAATTTCATAATAATGATTAAAAAACAGCATTGGAATTCATAGTCCCCCTTTATAGTTATTTAAAATTTTGGTGAAATTAGTGAATTCAAGGTTGTGTGCTTCCATGCAAGTAACTATGAACTGCATATTGAATTTTTGAAGTTTAATCATTGCCAGAACATTAGTATATTCCCCCCGTACATGATTTTCTTCCTTTGTTCTTAATTTTCTATTGAATCTCTATTCCGGTATTTCATTTTCTAAAATAACAATTATAATTACTGTTAAAAGTACTGAACTTTCCAATCCAATTTTTTAAAAGAACTCTAGTTCTCTATAATTTGAAAATCATGGTATTTTGTGTTCAAATTGATTGTTCCTGGATAGCATAATGAAGTTTAACGAAACTGCGAAGTGTATTGAGAAATAAAACTGATAGAATTTTATGTTATGCAATACTTAATGAAAGGTCATCTTAAAAAAATAAGCCCTAGACTAAACTATTATTATTAATGTATCTCAGCTGTTATCTAATATGAAATATATCCCATCCTTTAACTGTAGAAATGCAATTAAATACATTAGAATGGGTTACTGATTCTTCATTTCATGTAATGTACATACATACCATTAATGACTGCCGCTGATGGGTTGAAATGTAGTGATGGTTGATATCTTTAGTCTGGTTTTTGCTCGTGGAAAAGCTAATTATTATTTGTTAAGTTAGCATATTTTTTCTTTCTGGCATATATGAATTTGTTTTGTAAGTGTTTCTTCAAAAAAAAAAAAATTCTCTGCATTTACTCATGATAGTGAGAAGTACATTAAACGGAGGAAATGGCTGTATCTCCGTTGCCTGACACGAGCTCAATCATTCCTCGTTTCTGTTATGCAAAGACGGATAAATATTTTTGTATAACTCACTTAAATATTTGTATATAATTCTCATTTGTGCTGTAGCTTTCACATGGTTATATATTCTTGTGCTCCAATGCTGGTTTAATTTTTTACTGTTGTTGTTTCTCTCTCTGTTTTTCCCACAATTATAATGCTTCTTTGCTTTCATATTAATGCAAAAGTATAATTTTTCTTCTGTACAATAAAAGAAAAGAACACAAAATATATTAAAAATTATGATTGCAATGTGGAAGCTAGGTGTGATAGCTAATAATTATAACTGATATCATAATTTCCAGTGACTAAATAGATTTTATTTGATAAAAATAACTTTAAAAAAAATCCATTTTATTTCATTGAAGAGAAATATCTGTTGTGTAATATTTTCTTTTACATATATATATATATACACAACCAACTTTTTTAAAGATGAAAAATATTTAGCATTTTTTAAAATAAATATATATATAAATATGTGTATATAAAACTTCAAAACAAAATTATCTTGTTAAAAATGCTTAGATTTTATTTTATCCAAATACATATATGTATAGAAAATTTTTAAAATAGTTGTATTTTTTTAATAATGTTATGAAATTGTTTATATGCCCAGTTTTTGAAAAGTTATGCGTGCATTTTGTTTACTGAAGATAAATTTTGACATATGTTTGAATACCAATGGGAAAATATTTATGTTTACAGAATATTTTGCTTTTAAAGAAAACGTTATAATATTTTGTATGATAGCACTATTTTGTGTAATGAGGCATTGATTGTGTGTTCCTTAGCATACAAAATTCTAGTCCTTATATATGTTCATTTGTCCTACAAATAGCTTTGGTAGTGTTAATTCTTAAAAAGGTGGGGAAATTTCGTACTCTAATAGTAACTTTAATTGTTAATTTTATTAGCTGATTTATGATAATTTTAATGTTTACCTCTACAGTTAACAGCATCATTAGTTATTCTTTTGGAAAATCAGTGGAAAGAATGTTTACTTTTGAGGAATTTTTTATTTGTTCAGTGATATTCAAAATTATGTCTGATGATGTTATTTTTATAATTTATCTATGTGCAAATTTTTTTTTTTTTTTTTTTTTTTTGTGTGTGTGTGTGTGTGTGTGTGTGTGTGTGTGATTTGCAAAATGCTTCATTACCTAAAATGATGATGGTTCAGTTATTTAGTTTGTATACAAACTATCAAAAATCATCCCCAGTGATATTATTTAGATATATTTCATTTCCCGGTATCTGCATATCAGTGCAGCTTGTCCTTTAATCGTAATAATGTAAGTTATGTATTTCTTATTCTCTGAAAAATGTAATTATGCAATTTTTAAAATGTAATTCAAATGTATATAAAAAAATATAATATTTAAAAATATATTTATTATATTTATAAATATATTTTTAAATATATTTATTATTCTGTGTGGATTTCCAAAATATGTTTTATTTCAAATGCATTAGTAGTTTGTTATATATTTAACATCATAGCTCCACATTGCAATATAAGTAATTCTCTTTTATTGAAATATTTTAATTCCTTATTTCATTTCATTTGCCAGTTTAATTTTAGATCATGTGTCCAATAAGTATCTTTTGTGTTTTCAGTATTTTGTTGATAGTTACACATTACAAATGCAAAATTTAAACTTTGAACTCTTTATACTTTGATGTGTTCATAATTTTTATGTTTTTATTTTTGTGTAAGTTTCCTGTGCATTGTATTTTTGAAGTTCATAATGTATATCACACTTCCATTGTTTGCCTCATTTTAGGAAAAAAATTTGCCAGAGCGTTTTATGCTGTTGGTAATATATCCTACTGAGGCGTTGTAAATAAAAGGAGTGTGTATACTCTTGTGAACATGAAACATCTGCTGAGTAAAAGGCAAAATAAAGCTCTCTGAATGCTTTGTAGTTGTCTTCATTTTACTAAACGGTGTGGAATGACTGCTATGCAATGGAACTAGATAGATAACATGAGAGATTTCTTTGGCCCAAATCGATTAAAAGCGTTTTGAATCAGTATCTTCATGTTTTAGTGCCGAATTCAGACTTCAAAAATTACTAATTAGCGATCTGTAAGAAAACGATTTCCAGATTGTACGCACTTGTGCGAGTGATTTGCATTTGCGATCTCACATTTTCTAATCACTAATTCGTGGTTTTCACGGACGAATTTCTCACTTACACGGATGGCGCACTCGACTTTTATCGAATTTAACGCCTTTAAATGGTAATTTGCCTACTTCAAAGTTTCTTAAGGGTATACAACATATTAAACCCGTGTAACAAAAGGTTAAGTTAGATTCCGACCCATATTTCGTTTAACAATATTGCATACAGCGCCATTTTCCCCTGGTGGTGAGGTTTCCAACTTTCTTTTTTTCGCGGAAAATAAATTCCCATAACATCCTTTACACGGTTACAAAGTTTGATAACATTTGATCCAGTAGTTTTCCTTTTATGAGCGTTTGAAAGTGAAATCTTAATTATAACCACCCTGTATATTATTAAATTTTAATTTGATGCTATGCGTTATATGTATACCATGCGCAAGATTTTCGCTTTTATGGAAAAAATAAAGAATCGAAGCAAATATACTTAGGATATTAGACCAAAACTGAAAAAATTTCCCCTCCCTCCGAAAATAAAATATTGAAACTTCGACCATGAATTTATTGAATTATCGAAATATTCATTTTGACTTATCTTTTAAGTCCTAGTTCCTACAACAATTCCGTCAAAAATTCCGAATTACTGAAGCTGAAGTAAAAGGTTTAGTATATATTCACTGTATGTTAATAAAGTAATAAGAGTGTAACAAAAAATAGATTATAGAATTTACGCTGATGCAACTATTTGTTTGAATGCACAATATGTAATGGAAGAGAAGGCTTGTAGAGATCTGTTTTTGACATGCCTCTAAAAGTAGATGTCATACTCCTTTTGTCTCTTCAATGTCAAAAAACTTTCCTTTGAGAAGCCTTTAGTTTTGGGGAGGAAAAAATCATAAGAAGACAAATTTAAAGAACATGCAGAATAATTGAGTACGCATACTTATTTTCAGAGCACAAGCGGTTCTCCGATTGGTTATTGAATAATGAAAAGATGCATTGTCATGCAATACAAAACATTTGGAATACGTTTTCTGACTGAAAACGTAAGATTAAAAGTCATCTGCTTAATTCACAGCCATTTACAAGTCAACTACTCGGGCAATTGCAGAATCGTTTTGATCCTAAGCTTGTAAGACAAACGTAATATCACTGGATTTAAACACTTCTTTAATCTTCCGAGAACGTTCCTTCTTTAGCTCATATTCCAAGAATATTAAGTGAATACAATTATTGCAAAAGAAATTGAATATTCATTTGCACTACGGCTTGGTAGTTTACTAACAAGTTAACAAAACTTAAATTCTGCTTTTTGTGTCTAAGAATACAACAATATTTTAAATATTTACAAATAAAGTATTAAATTGGAGATTTAATTGGAGCCTCACCAGTTGCCTAGCATTTGAAGATTGTTAAATACTAATTGTTTGTTGCGAAGTCTAACCCAGGCTGCATGGTTGGTTTTCGTAGATTTCTAGGTTCTCTTTACAAAGGTTCTCTATGAAAGCATCTTAATCAAATAGCTCCCATGTTCTTTCTATGTTCAAATAACCAACTAACCTAGTATAAGCGCGATTTCCAAGGGAAGTTACTAGCAAAATCCGAATACTCATTAAAAATCATGTAGCTTGCCAATCGGGAGTAACATGAAAGATACAGCGCCAATAATTGAATTGCTGTTACGGTACGCTGTTTCTAAACTTAGATGGTCATTCCTTAATTAAACAGCCCACCAGCGGCCGAGCGGTAAAGACGCTGATCATTGGTAGTTCGGTCCGAGGTTCGAATCTCGCGAACGGGCTGGCCGCATCTGCGTTTTCGTGGTTTCCCCATGTATAACGTGTATACGAGCCAGTTTACCTTAGAAAGTTCTCCATGAAGGCATCCCTCCCTTTAGGCAGATAGCCCTCGTGTGCTTTGCCATAATTAAATAATCCAATCTAATCCTTAATTAAATATAGTTGATTTGTAACTTCTACTAGAACTGACGGTAAGAATTGAAGTGCAAATAAATAATATCGTGTGCAATCTTGATTAATATAAAATTTAAAATATTTGCATTCAGACAGAAAGTTTTTTGAAATATTTGCAATTACTTTATAAGAAGGATTTATTAATAACCGTAATAATTACTTATTATATTACTGATGATTAGGATTCAGTTCTTGACAATTACATTCTAAATTAGAATTTTAAGGATATAATGAAAATACGCTACGCACAAAAATACATTTTAGGATAAAAATGAGTTGGTTTTTTATGTTTTAAAATTTCTTAAATTCATTTAATAAACATCGTATCCTCGTTGTTAATTGAATCCTGAATGTTGGGTGGCGTTTATAGAATTATTCTTACTTGTCCACAGAATCTGCTGACTTATCCAGCCATTAAGTAGCTGCAGATCATTTCTACATAACCATTGAACTTCCATTAATTCAGTCTCTAGAGGGCTGTATGTTTATATCATAATTTGACTTTTATAAAAATGATTATTCTAAATATTATGTTTCTATAAAAATATACTGTGCTTTAAAAATGTGGATGTTAGTATCAGCCGTTCTTTCGGCCAGTTCAAAAGCAGCAGTTTGTTTAGAAATAAATTATGCAGTTAATGTCATAAAATTCAAATAAATATCAAACGAAAATTCTCAGTTTTAGACAATTCGATTTAAAGGAAGTAAAGTAGCAGACGATAAAACGCCGAAGATAAAAATTTACTCTTTTTTTTTTTTTTTTTTAAAGGAAGATAGAGAGAAATTTTAAAAAAATAGTTAAAAATTTGAATAATATCATCTATAATTTAAAAAAAACAGCTTTTCATATAGTATTAATAAATATTTATTACGCTTCATTGAGGAAAAAAAATGTCATATAATTAATTCTCCGTAAAATCTTACTTGAAATTTAAGGTTAAAAATAGCTGTGGCAATTCACTGTAACAAAAATCCATAGACCACATTTGGCGTAATTAGATGCCAAATTTCAAAACTCGAAAATAAAAGTTTAATTTTTTGCAGATATGCTTAAAAATACACCTACTTTAAGATGATAGTAAAAACTTTATAGGTTATAATTCAAAATTTTTTTCGAAAAATTTATAAAATTTATTTAAAAATAGAAATTTTAAAAATAAAACACAAAAAATGAATAAATTTTATTTGGAATGAACCTAAATTTCGGAATGTGAGAGAAAAAATCTAAAAAGTTTAATAAAAAAAGAGATATTAATAAATATTTGCCAAATTCAATTAACATTGAGGAGCTAAAATTTTGAGAGCTAATATTTTAAAAACTACTCGTACGATTTTTACAAAACTTGGTATTCTGGCATAATTTGAGACGTAGAATCGTAATATGGAAAAAAAATGGTATGTTATTTCAGAAAAAGTCCGATTTTGTGTCAAAATACCTATGTTAGAATAGTGTATATATATAAATCTAATATATATCCTAAGTCGCGCTTTCGGGACATGAAAAACGCAATTTGAATTTTGTCAATCGGCCCAGTAAAACGGGAGATATAGCACTGTCCCTTTTTTTTTTTTTTTTTTTTTTTGTGTGTGTGTGTGTGTGTTTTGAGCAGTGTACATTTACTGTTTCCTACATATAGCACGTCCCGTTTTACAACATAGGACATGTTCGTATAATCGGACCAGCCGGTTATTAGGACCAAAACGATCGTTTCCCGATGTGGTCCGATTAACCGGAATCGACTGTATAATGGGAGGAAATGCTATGCTAGTGATACCATCATCTTCACTAATTCACTAATCTTAATTCATGCCTTCAGTAAACTTCAAATAGCCGTTTGTCATGCATTGGCTTAAAATTTGGAAGATCAAGGTTAATTCAGCAAAATGCAGCACTGTTTACTATAGAACACATAAAACTAAAGTTCAGATTCCCAACAGTAGCAAGATCAGTAATTCAGAAGTTCCAATTGCAAATGAAGCTAAGTATTTAGGCATTATCTTCAATAGTAAATTAAATTTCATCAAGAAAAAATTTCAGCCTTCATTGAGTATTTTACCTCTCATCCAAAGAAATTCTAAACTCTCCATCGAAAACAAAAGAAAGCTGTATTATCTTACTATGAATCGACCTCTTTTAACATATGCTATCCCTACATGGTCTATAGTTAGTAAGCCTTTTCGAAAGAAACTACCCGAAACAAAATATTAAGACATGTTCTTTCTGTGCCCTGTTTCCTTACTGATGAGCAAATTTCCAAAGATTCTTATAGTCTTTCCGAAACTCATTACTTTTTTCGGAACATTAATAGCTCATCTCATCAGAAATATGATCCACTTTTAATACAGGATTTTAAAAAACAAACAAACAAAATATTTCATCTTCAAAATAATGAGCAGTTAATATTTGGCGATTTATCTTCTTGCTTGGCGTTTTCATTGCTTTTCTCATGCAGAACTAAATCTTATATACAGCGCCGGCGCCCGCCTGCATAATAGCTGAAGTCGCCCCCACCCCTTTTTCTAAATTTTTGTATAGGAGAAGGAAGTTTTGAAGAAAGCATTTGTTGAAATTGATTTTAACAATTTATTGAGAATAATTTATTTTTCTGCATTTCATATTTACAAATTTTTCTATAATTTCTTTTAAATCTAGTTCTTGACAGATTTCATTTTCAGTGGGAATCAAAGCTAAAATTATGAGTCTTTCCTGCTATATACTTGAACGTAAATATGTATTGATCAATTTTAATTTGGAGAATGATCTTTCGCTACTAGCAACACTAACAGGAATGCTAAGTAGTATTCTCAGTACGATCTTCAAGTTCGGGAAGCACAAATTATTTGACACAATTAAGTTCAAAACATCGAATGGGTCATTCATACCGGCTGTAAAAATGTCTTTCGAAGCTACTATTTCGTCATAGAGTTCTTCTGCGTTAATATCTTTATTGTCACCACACTGTAACAATTTTTCTAATTTATCCCATTTTATTTTCAAATTTGCGTTATCAATTTTTGATAAATTACCCAGGAAACTAAAATTATCGCAGTGATTTTTCATTGCATCAAATCTTTCGTTTAATGATGTCCAAGCAGTATCCAAAATTCTAAAAAGACATTTGCCCTAAACTTCTCTTCTGGAGATTGAGGGGATTCGTCAGCATGTTCGAAATCGAAGTGACATTTCTTTTTCCTTCTTCGGACTTCTTCAACAGTTTTAAATTGTGGCTCGTCATCCACTTCTTCACTAAGTTCTTTGGCTTTCTCAAGAATACTTTTGTAATTGATATCATTTCTATATTCTTCAATGAATGTTTTTAAGTTACTTATTGCCTTTAAGTTTAGTGTAACACTCAAACCCTTTTCTTGCAATTGTTTGCTGACAGGATTAATTCTGTTAAGCAAATCGTGCTAAACTATCAAGGAACAAATAAATTTATAATCCTTGATTTTGGTACACAGACTTCGTGCTTCATGTTGCACTTCGTTTGAAAAGCATTCATCTTCGGATATTTCAAAGAGAGCAACATAGATTTCTTCTAGTTGATATCTTAAAGGTCGAATAGCTTCAATTTTGCTTTCCCATCGAGTGTTTCAGAGGCGTTTTAAGATTAAACAGGAAATGTTTTTTAAAAGAACTGCCCATTGCTTAGGAGAAGAAGAAAATAACTTCTTGAATTGTCGAAAAAAAAAACTAACTGTATCTGCATTTACTTTTGCTGCATCGTTAATCATTAAATTTAAGCTATGAGCGGCACAAGGAACATAAAACGCACGAGGATTTATTTTTAAGATGCTACTTTGAAGATCATTTTTCTTCCCTTTCATATTTGCGCCCTTGTCATATCCCTGGCCTCTCATATCATCAAGGGGAAAGTTCCACATTTTCAACATTTCCATTACTGTCTCACATAGCCCGTTACCTGTCGAATCATCAACTTTAATAAAGCCTAAAAAATGTTTCTTGATTTCTCCCACTCTATCACTGCAGAGGACAAAATGTATGACGGCACTCATCTGTTCAGTTTTGCTAATATCGGGAGTACAATCTACAATTATAGAATAATTCTTGGCTTTTCGAAGAGATAGTAAGATTTTCTCTCTTATACTACTGCCAATAATTTGCAGCATTTCCACTATCTTTGCTTAGATAACGAACTTTGCTGTTGCTACCTTTAGGTCGTAATACTCTTTCTATGTGAAATTCCATAACAGGGTCAAATTTTGGAAACAATTCCACTAATTTTAAGAAATTTCCGTTGTCTGTATGGTACAGCACATCAGATGAGCCTCGAAAGGCTAAATTCTGGCTGCCTTTGTGATCTCAATCAGTCTCCCTAAGACAGTTGACCAACGTTTTTTTTTTTTTTTTTTTTTTTTTTTTTTTCCCATTTTCATACATCTCTTGTGTTTGGGAATCAATTGTTTTATTTTTCAAATTTTTCTCAAGCTCCTTCCTCCTTCCATTTTAACAAATTCATCATATGTACTCTACTAATCTCATGGCTATGCAAGGCTTTAGGTACATTTAGCCAATCATTATAGCCTTTTACGAGGCTACTACTGTTAACCGATGCAAATATCTTGCAACAGAAGCAAAAAACAGAATTTGTACTTATAGAATATAATACTCATGCACGGGGAACTAATTCTCCGTTTTTCATTTTTCTGTTATAATATGTCTCACTAAATTTACGTCCATTATTACTTTTCGGATACATTAAACCTTTCCTTTGAATAGGCCCCATTTCAGACAAAGTCATTCTCACTTTGTCGCTAAGAGTTGGCCACTTTTCAGGATTATCAAAATCAATATAAAGAAAGGAATTTTCATGTAGCCAGGCTCTTCCATCGAATTACCTGGATAATCTCTAACTTCCGATTTATTTAATTCCATGCTAGGATAATCTTTCCCTTCCTTTAGAGTTTTATCAGTCCTTTCAATAACTTCATCCAGTGCAGCTGATTTTCTTTGGCTGGATGATGTCTGTTCTTTTGTAATTGATTCTGATGCTGATTCAGTGTGAGCATCATTTACGCCCGAAGAAGTCTTCATCTTCTTTATGAAATGAGACATTGCGTCTGCCTGCTTCTGAAGAGCAGCATCTTTCTCGGCTTTGCGTTTACGATTCTGTGTAAAAGATGATTTCTTCTTTGTTTCCATGTTATCAAAATTTCACACTGAAATTCAAAAATTCAATTCTAAATCTTAAATATCTAATCTTTCTTTTAAAAATAAGCCATAACATCTGCTAAATATAGAATAAAGATGAAAAGTAAAAAAAATGAAGCTAATGAAAAAAATAAACTTTATGATAACGTTTTCGAGCGGTTGGAAAGTATTGGCATCTTTCTAACAAACGATAAGGAAAAGTTTGACCGTGTGATGGGTCAAACTTAATGCTTGACAAGGGCTTCTGTGTACAATGACCACCAAACCTCTCTCTCCAAAAACACTAGCTAAGTCTTACCTCAACCCAGTGTTTCTCAACCTTTCAGTATACGCAGGCCAATTTTCAACCATAATTTTCATCGCCCCCCCCACATATTATAAAGTGTATACAATTATAATGTATTTTGAGTATTTTTGGCGCTAAATCTTAATTACTAATTACTTCATTAAAGTACGACCTTAATTTTAAACTTAAAAATTACCAAGAATACGTAAATTTATTCATATTTGGCAACGTCGATCCTCAGCATTGACAAAACAAAAATCTGTTGCACTTTTATTGCTGTTCTGTCCATCATCTCAGATATACTCGCGGTTTCGCGAGAAGTTCCGACTTGTCTCGAACCTTCTGGAGTATCTGCGTGAATGTCTCTATGTCTACATATCGCTGCGTGGCTAGATGGCGCTGCACGCCGCAAGGATTACCGTTTTCGGAGCCAAGATGCTGTCTCAAGCACGCGCAGATGTCAAAAAATGTTTCTCTATAGGGAGAAGAAGGAAATTCGATAGTGCCAGTTTTAATTCCAGCCAGTCTCATTCGAGTCTATCCTTCTGTCGCTATCTATTCTACCGTGAATGTTTATGTTATATGTTTTCGTGTTAATTGCAATTCACCGTATTAAAAATTCACGGCGGCAGATTTATGAAAAATTATGGATACATTTTTAAGCGGGCGCAAGCGAGCATTAGACGATAGTCAAGCATCAACAAGTACACAGACGAACGTGGTTCCGAAAATAAAATCAAGAAAATATTCTCAAGAATACTTAAATTTTGGATTTACCAATACTTAAAGTAAATGAAGAACAAAGACCATTATGTATCATTTGTTCAAAAATCTTGGCAGCAGACAGCAAACACTTCGTAGTGAGTACGTCAACAAACCCAGAGAATTTTTCAAATTAAAATTAAAATCATATGAAAAGCAAAAAACATTTTTTAAAAATACTTTGTCTGAAGGAAAAAGCATTAATTGCTTCTTACAAAGTTTCATATAAAATAGTCAGATGTAAAAAGCCTCACACCAATGGTGAAAAGCTTATTTTACCAGCAGCAATTGATATTGTAGAAACTATGTTTGGAGATAATTTTGCAAACCAATTGCAGTCCATACTTCTTTCAAATGATACTGTTGCCCGTCGAATTACTGATATAGCTGAAGATGTACAGTGTCAGCTTTTCTCGAAGTTGCGTGACAAATTATTTTCAATACATTTTGATGAGGCAACAGATAGTAATAAATACGCTCATTTCATTGCCTATGTTCGATTTTGTGATGATATGTCAATAGTAGAAGAACTACTTTTCTGCAAACCAATAGAACTCAAAGCAACAGCACACGCATTATTTGCTATCTTAAATTATTTTATGAACGCAGCAAATATAGAATGGAAAAATAGCGTCGGAATATGCACCGATGGTGCTCGTTCAATTTCAGAAAGATTCCAAAGTATACAAGCACTTGTAAAGCAAAAATCGCCAGAGCAACTGGACACATTGCATGATCCACAGGGAAGCTTACAAAAAAAAATGAGTCCTGGTCTGAATATTATGTTAACTACCGTTGTAACCGTAATAAATTATATAAAAATGAGACCTCTGAATTCAAGAATCTTTTCCGCACTTTGTGAAGACATGGGCGCAGCACATTCAGCGTTACTATTTTATTGTGAGGCAAGATGGTTATCACGTGGGAAATTTTTGCAACATGTTTATGAATTAAGAGATGAAATCGCTATTTTCCTACAAGAGGAAAACAGACCGGAAGCCGAGAATTTTCGCGATGGTTTATTTGTGATGAAATTCAGCTACTTGGTCGACATATTCGAGGAATTAAATAACTTGAATCTTTAACTCCAAGGAGCAAATACACATATATTGGATGCGAATGATAAAGTTAATGCTTTTTGTAGAAAATTGGAATTGTGGAGCAGAAATGTAAAGCAAGAAAAACCTAACAATGTGTAAAAATGTGGATGATTGTATTAAAACTTACAAGGCCGAAGAACAACATATATAAAGGTTGTTTTTGTAACCATTGGAAATCATTTAGCCATGCTTTGAAAGAATTTTAAAATTACTTTCTTGCTGACGACAAACTGATAGAAAGTTACGAGTGGGTTAGAGATCCATTTAAAAATACTCCCGAAAGAATCTCAATTGCCGAGGAAGAAACCTTCTTAGACTTCACGACAAGTGGAGAAACCGAAAGACAATTTAGTAATAAATCACTCTTTGAATTTTGGGCAGGAGTGAATGACGAGTTCTCTGCACTAAAAACAAGGGCATTTCGCATTTTATTACCATTTTCAACATCCTACCTTTGTGAAACTGGATTTTTTTGCGGTGGCTTCATTGAAGACAAAATATAGATCTCAGTTAAATATAGAAAAAGAACTGAGAGTGCCTATTTCTAATATTAAACCTTCCTTCGAAAAACTTTGCTCTGCAAGACAGGCCCAAGGAAGTCACTAAGAATTATTAAAATTGTTTTTAATTTAATAAGTTTCGATTTAGTAATTTTTTTAAATTTAAGAATTATGCAAACATTTAGAATACGAAGGCATGCTAAGAGGGCGGGAGAAATACCTTATAATGTTTACAAAACAAGTACTCGATTATGTACAGTTATAAAGTATGTCTCCTATTTTCCTAGGGTGCCTTCGTGGTGTAGTGGATCTGCACGCTGGGTAGGTATTCCAGAGGACCGTGGTTCGATTCCCGGCGAAGGCGGTTGCTAATTTTTCATCTCTCCAGCTTTTCCAATTAACCTAATGTCTCTACACAGTCTTGTGGCTATCGAATTATAACACCAGACAATAATAGAAATAACAGGAATATGTTTGAAATGCTTTTCGATGTTACATTAAAATCTTCATCTGAAAACCGAAGAATGCATAATCTTCCTATATTTATATTGTTTGATACAGTCTGGAATTTTCCTAAAAGAATAAAAGATTTAAATTACCTTTTATTCTTAAGGAAAATTTCATACAGATAACCTTGAGGTCAATTTCGACAAATGAGTGGCTGTAATTATCACGTATCTTTACAGCAGATTATAGAGTCGGAAAGAAAACAAAAATTAGTTAGTTTGCTTAAAATGCAGTCTTCTGAGAAAGGCTTATCAGGGCTTGTGTTTCTTTTCATGTGTTTCGCAAACATAGTGAGTCCTGACTGGACTGGGAGGTTGACTACAACCTATGTCTTTACGAAGTGTAGAACAGAAGGCAAGAGGACAAGGGTTAAATTTCCCTTTATTAACTACTGAACACAGGTGCTCCCACGCTTTGGGATACAGAGACCAACTACTTGTGGTCTGAACGTAAAAATATAAACTATGAACTAAAATAAAAATAAGAGCTGACTCTGAATAACTCTCAGAGATATTTACGATTAAGAATGGCTTTTAAAATGTGCGACGTATGTAGTACGCAAACTGCCGAAACTACAATACGTTTAAATTACAAGACGGCTAAACCTCTGGCCCTAAAGGCAAACAGCAGTAAATTGAAACGCGCTTGCAACAAGGTAGTGGCCGGCAAGCTCGCCTTCTCTCTCGCGCGCGCTACCTCTATATCGTTGGCAAAAAGCCACAACTTAAATACTTGGGCGTTAGCAAGTACAATTTGCATAACCAAATTAACACGTTTAATTCTGGCCGGAAGTGGAAAATAAGAAAAGACAGTAAAGTTTTTAAAATAAAATAAACGTTAGTGAACTTAAGAACCTTACAGGCTCGCTTATTTTATAACCTTTTCCTTGTAATGATATTGAAGACTTTAATCATGATCATCTTATTGATGATGAATTTATTGATGTTTTGCATCAATATGATGTTAATATTACAGAAACTTGCACATATGATGTTAATATTACAGAAAAAGATATAGTGTGTCTAATTTACATTTATATATGGATATGTTTGTAGATCTGTATTGAAGCATCGAAATTGTAATCTCTGCAGAAAAAACTAATTCTTGACATTCATAAATATCTCTGCATTCAAAATATTTACGATCCTAATATCTAAAATGTACGAGAAGTTATATATTTCATCAAACAATCAACTTTTTCTGTATTAATGTCTCTCATCACGGAGAAAGCATTATTTGGGATGAGTAAAAGTATTTGTCTGTGTGGCAAATCACTGTATGATTTGTTGAAAAGCTGTGCTATATGTATTTAGAATATATTGCTGAATAATTACTGTAAAGCTAAAAATAACAATTTAAAGGAAATCAATGACGAAAAAAAGGAAAATATGTAAAATAAATAATTCTGGATTTAGATGTAATAAATTCCAGACTATTAAATTTTAAAGTTATATAGTAAGTATCTGCAAACTGTACATAGTTGAGCTATAGAAACATACTGCAGCCCGCCAGTGGCTGAATGGTAAAATTGCTGAACACTGGTAGTTCGGTACCGATTTCAATCCTGGCGAACGGGATGGCTGTATGGGTGTTTTCGTTGTTTTCCCCATATGTAACTTGTGTAAGAGCCAATTTCCCTTAGAAAGTCCTCCACGAAGGCATTCCTCCACTGTGCATGTTTGCAATGTTGTGGGCATTTTTTACTCTTCTCTATCATCAAATAAATGTAGAGTGGAATTTTGATCAGATGTACTTTCTTTCATAAGAAGCATGATATAATGCTCATTGGGATTGATTGCATAGTTATGATCTTGCTTTGTTTTTTTAGAATTTGTAATATATTTTTGGATGTGCTATAAGATTTACTGTATAGCGTTTTTGCTTATAAAGCATCTTTAGCATCAATCTTCTTTTTTTTTTTTTTTTTTTTTTCTCCCAATATGTAGATTTAACTTAAGATCTAGTAACTAAGATATTAATACGATTTAGGTATTTCACTTAATGTCCATTTGTGTATTTATTATTAAAAAGCATTTTAGGATCTCGGATTGAATATTGAAAAATCTTTAAGGGAATAAAGAAAAGAAATAGCCCCTTTTTTTCAATATCATTGCACAGAAAAATATAATTATAAAGCAATATTTTATTATATTAGAATTAACGTGTTGATATTAATTTTGTTACGAAATACTATATACGTTTTTTTAATATTTAAGCAGTATAAATCAGTCTGCTTAATTTAAGCAATATAGATTGATCGGTGAGCCTAAGATACATTTTCTTCTTTTTATTACGAAATGAAAATCCTCTTGTGTTGAGCTCATTATACATGTTATATTTTCATTGATATTAACATACTGTATAATTTTTATAAATATTTTTCTGTGCATATGTTTCCGTTTAATTTTTCAAATTTTATTTCCGTATAAAAGTTCAGATACGTTTCAGTTTATTTAAATCTGCTTCGCTAAATTTATAATATCCCTCAAATCTTATTTTATCTTCTGTTTGATAAATCGGTATAAAAGTATTTAAATATTACGATATAATATAGCAAGTTATTAATCCTAAAATTCAAAATATTAAGTTGTAAAAATTAATTTCACTTGACTTCTGTGTTTGAAATAAAAAGTGACATAAATATGTGTCGATCGCCTTCGCTTGTGGCGTCACAAATCGATGGAGCAGGCCTGTAGATATCTAGTTGTCCTTGGGTGTAGTCCCAGAAGCCAACTTAATATTGAAAATCTAATAAAGATTCTCAACGTTTTAAGAAAATATGAATATAAAACTTCAGTTCTTTACTTCAGGCATCTCAGCCGACGTGCCTAGGGTAAGCTCCTCAAGCGGCTTTTTATATGCCTTTTGTCTTTCTGTACAAAAAAAAGCGTGCGCGAACACACCAAGATGCTTAATTGGGGAGTCTAGTCATTAAATAAATTGTATAAGTGTTGAGAATTTGGACTTAGACTATAAACACCGGCAATCTCCCCCCCCCCGAAATAGAAAATAAACTCTCTATACCAGTGTCCAGATAGCGAAATATCCAGCTATCTGTCCAAAACCGAAATTACCGATATTACAACAGCACCCACATTACAATAACAATAGTTTACTATTTTATAAAATAATATGATCGGTGATGAAAAATATAACAATCTGGCAACTAGGTACCTAATCGCCTTTTATAAATTGCCGTGCCGTACACTTAGTACACCAGTTAGTGTGCTCCTGTCTGCCATGAGCATCGCTGATTAATTGAACGATGAATATCTATCAATCTATCGTAGTGTTTAAGGCGTCTTAGGTTAGGTTTCGCTTTTTATCTTGCTTACATTCTTCTGCATGCTTGGACAACTGAAAACTATACATCAGGGTAAGCTTTTAATAACCATGGAATTTAATACTGTGCTATAACTACTATTTCTTTAACTAAAGGTAGATTAAAAATCAATAACCAGGATGAGTAAGAAGGAAACGAAAGGCACATATATTTAAATATGATTGTAGGAAAATGGTAATAAGAATATTACAATTAACTTATGTAGTAATTCTTGAATACTTTGTAAAGTTTTTTTTTTGGGGGGGGGGGGGAACACACTGGTCCGCGAAATTTTTTCGTAAGTTTTACCGGTCAGCGGACCAAAAAAGGTTGAGAAGCACTGCTCTATAGACTTTTGCGTTTTCGTCCATGCAAATCTTGCCCTCCCCTCCAACTCCCGTGAAGAAAATGAAAAGTTAATGTGCTCCTGTCTGCCATGAAATAGAATAATTGGAGGGGAGGGCAAATCCCTCCAACTCCCGTGAAGAAAATGAAAAGTTGGTGCCTGTGTTCGTTCTTACATATGGCAAAATTGCAAATTTTCCCTGATAGAAAGGGCTAATCCGTTTCCCCCTTCCCACCCTCACAGAAATTTTCAAGAAAAAAAAGCCTTATTTCACTGTATACATTTTAAATAAAAATATAATAAAAACGATAAAATAAGGATAAATAGAAATTATATAAGTAAAATAAAATAAGAACGTACTTCATCAAATGGACGTTTCTTTTCCAATAGCAGTAAGGTTATTGTGCATCGAACATTTTCTTCGCCAACCACTCAGTGACTCAGTAAATGTGAAAATATAATGTGTAGATGATACATAACACGTGGCTTTCTAGACACATGGAAAATGACCGTTATCTGGTACTAGATGCGCAGAAGAGTCATTGTGAGTAATGAAAAGCGTCTGCGTATGTAGTCGGTGTAAGAACGGTATTACCTAGATTTAAACTTGCCTTCTTTGTATGATACTATCCCTGACGATTGACGGATGGGTGACAAGGCATTGATGGATGAGCTGGAGAGGAAAGGTGGGGAGGGGCAACACCTCCTAACAGAGTGTTGGGAGGGGGCGCGAACTCCCATGGTTCCTGTCCTGTGTAAGCATTCAAGGAACATTTTTCTTCTTCCCCGATAAGTGCACATTCTTTCGCATTAAAAAAAAAAGCTCTGTGTCGTTCGCTGGTCGGCGCCCGCCAGCAAAGAAGGCCTTGCGGGCCCGCTTCCGCCGGCCCTGCTTATATATATATATACATAATAATTTATTTACTAAAGAAATATTGAATATATACAGTCAAAAGTCTTTAATCCGAACTCGTCGGGACTTCAGAGATTCCGGGACTCGTCGGGACTTCAGATCATCAGTTTAAATCTGGTAAGATGGCATGCAGAAATTATAAAATTAAAAATATGAAACCGTAATTTATGAAATAAAGAGCAATTATGATCTAAAGCATATCAAAATTTACAAAAAAAAAGGTTGATATTTATTTGTTTACTTTATTAAACATTTCTTTCAACGCGAGCATGCGTAAAGCATATGTTACGCATAGTCGAAATTAGAAAATTGCAACCAGAAATCTATTTGATGTGTATTCGTGATATTTATAATGACGAGGAATTTGATTTAAATCATATCAAAGACGGAGTACATCGAGATGAAATACTACACTTAGTAAGGAATTATAAGCCGAATAAAATAAAAACATCTGCCCTGAAAATAAGGATAGTGCTGACAGATCAACTTCCAATTCATTGCGCGCTACGGCGTTCCTCTCCTCCCCCCGGCCGTAGAGCAGCGTGAAATTGATAAACAGATTTTGGAATGGTTAGAGAAACAAAGGATATGCTTTATCCATTTTTTGCAGCAATTCCACTTTTTGTTTGATGGACATCGAAACATGCTTTCGCTTTGTAGATCCTTTACATATTAGTAAATATATATCGGAAATTCTATTTGACATAATCGAAAGTTCAGGCTTACTTTTATAAAATTGCTCTAACAGACTGCAGAAAATAATAAGCCGGATCCAATTAGAAAATTAAGGAACAACGCAATCTGCAACATTAACTAAATTAGATAATTTTAGCTTAGCTTATACCGGCCGTTATAAATTAAACGCTCATGCGTAAACGTATTATGCGCATGCGTGAACGCATAATGCGTTTACGCATGCACAGAAAGTTTGTAGCTTTGAGGTCCGGATTATAGATCATTCTGGATTATGGATGTCCGGATTAAAGACTTTTGACTGTATAATGGGCAGTGGTTATTTCATTATGGAAGCACTTAATACTCGTAGATGCCCACCGTTGCCTCCTATGAAAGGATGGACAGTTAGTACAACCATGCCATCTCCAGGATTCGAACCTGGTTCAGTCTCTACGGCAGTATATCAACTGGGTGGCCGCAAAACTCTATCTTCATTTCACAATTTAGTGATTTTTCTTGAATTTAGCGCCTTAGGCGGTGCAGTGCGCACTACTTTTGTTTACACTTAAAGGCTTTCAAACTGGACCTCAAATTAGTACAAGCGAAAAGCCTTACAGGGTAAGCATTTGCTCACAGTGTAAAAGAGTTCATTTTTTTAAACGTGCATTGTTCTCTCGTGAGATTATTTTTTGTGTGCGGAGCTTCAGTTTGCCTCGTAGAAAAATTCGAGAACGTTTCTGATTTCGACTGAGGCAGCGTCAGTGCAGGAAATCGGTCATCATGTCGCGTATAGCCAAGCAAGTCCGCTTACGACTTGTTAAACCACTCCACGGTAAAAAGAGGCATATTGTGCGCACTTCCACAATCTCAACCATATCGCAAGAATCGTTCTGCACGAACAATTCAACAATAGAATGGAATGTTCAAGTTTACAATGAACTCTTCGCTAGGCGTCCATTACCACAGGCTTTTGCCATGTAGCATTGAACGGCAGAGATGGACATCCGAATTGTAAGATATTGTGTTTTCCAAGGAATCACTCTTCTGCCTGTAGTATCACAATGGTCGAATTAGAGTTTGGAAAGAAGCTGCTTGATTGTTGTATTAAGCATTCTCATACTGATCCTGCATCCGGTTTTATGATGTGAGGTGGTTAGAGTATTAGCGCAGCTTGGTCCGCCTACCTAATATGGGGGTCTAGTCTGGACACCGGTCGAGATCGATATCGGAAAACCAGTCGCGATTCTCTTTCCACTCGACAGCAGAAGGGAAAGCGAGTCTGGCCCCTTCAAATTCCGTCGGCGGAAAGTGAAGTGGAAATTCCGTGCGGAAGTGACGTTTATTGCATAGCAACCAGTCTATCTCACCTTTACATTGCTCCAGGCTCAGGGGAACGGGGTAGTTTGTTGTCAAAGGGGCTGTTTCGCACGTGCTTATTACTGAGGATGGCGGTAGGAAAAAAAATCGAGTTCGAGTAAATGGTGAAACTTTTCGAAAAAATACGCTGCTGGATTTAGTACAGAGTACGGAAAAAAAGAAATGGGGAACGTTAATGGATATTTTAAACGCAGAAAGAAATGGCCTTTTCAAAACTTGAAGTATGTGAAGAAACGTAAACATAATTTTACGTACGATCTTTTGCAAAATGGAAATTTTCTAAAAGGTTACATGTTTGTAAACTATTTGTTAACAGGAATTTTATGATTAAAATACATTATTTTGTCTGAAAAGTTTATGCAACAACGTCATAAGTCAAATCATTGAAATATAGCACCGCGTACGCGTGTTTAATATTCCTAATGAATTTGAATCAAAAAAATTTTATTTTTAGCAACCCACGATTATATCAATAATTTTATTTATTCAGGAATTATACCTATCACGTAGCTACAAATATACTATGTATCGTAGATACCAATAAGCAGTGAGTAAAAATATAACAAACATTTAACAAAGTAATAGGAAGAAAAATTTTAAAAATTAAATAACTATAGGTTAAATCATAAAACATATTATCTTGCACACACACACACACACATATATATATATATTTTTAAATATGCAGTGAAAGGAAATTGCAATACATATTCCTATTTATACCCTTTTAAAATCGATCCCACCAGTGACCGTGTGGTAAAATCGCTGAACACTGGTAGTTCGGTCCGAGGTCCGAATACTGCGAACGGGTTTGCTGCATTACCAACATATCTCTGATAACCAATATATCTGTCATTACCAACATATTTTTTGTAATTTCCAAAAGCACAAAAAAATTAAGGCATACAAAACCTGTTTTAAATAAATAACTATATGTACTATATATAAATGTATTATAAATATATTCATATATGCAGTGAAAGGAAATTGCAGTGCATATTCCTGTTTATGCCCTTTTTAAATCGATCCCACTAGTGGCCGAGCGGTAAAATCTCCGAACACTGGTAGTGCGGTCCGAGGTTAGAATCCCGCAAACGGGCTGGACGCATGGGCGTCATTACCAATGTATCTGTCATTACCAATATATCATTGGTAATGACAGATAGGTTTAATCCTAGTATCCGGTGCACACGGGATTTGACTACTTTTGGCGACTTTATGATGAGCAGTAAAAACGGGACATATACGATGAGTAGTTAATGGTTCATTCAAAGAAAATATGTAGTTAAACATAGTATATACTATGTATATAATATATATACTATGTGTGTATAATATATATATAGACGTTCTTTGGATCATTTTTGGTGTTGGCGATAATTTTCAAAGTCGCGCCAAGGCTGCACCGTATACTAGGATTTTAGCGACAGATATATCATTGGTAACTTCCAGAAGCATAGAAGTTTAAGGCACAGAAAATCTGTTTTAAATATATATATATAAAACTGTATAAATTGTTTCATAAGAATAAATTGAATTTAATTTAAAAAATTAAATTTAAATACAAATTTAATTAAATATTCTTTGCGCCATTGCTGCAAGGAATGAAATTTAAATTTAAACAAATTTAAATTTAATTTTTAACAAATACGTATAAAAGTAAAAAAGCAAATTTAAATCCTAAAAAAAAGAAACCAAAATAATTTTTAAAAAAATGTGCAAACATATAAAAGATTTAATACTCGAACTAATCTACAATATCATTTAAATTCAGAAGCATAAGCAAATCAAGTGCAAAATCAATGCATGAAAATAAATTTACTAATTTAATAAATTAAAATTAAATTAAACATTTTTAAAAAAAATGCATATGTGAATGACCGTTGAGTAGGCAGGAGACAGACTTATCAAGGGGAAGTTGCCTCCAAACCTAACTCTCCAATCATTCAATTCGTGTTTCGTCATTCATGCAGGCAAGGGTAAAAGTCAAAACCAAAAGTAATTCCAATAAAGTAGTTCCCTTAAAAATTAACATTTAAGAATTAACATTTAGGAATTAAAGTTCAAAAAGGAAAATACTAATGAAATCTTTTGAGAAACAAACAAGTAAAGTCAAAAATTAAACTTTTTTTTTTTTCAAAAATTAAATTTTTTAAAAAATTAATTTTTTATAATAAAATAATAAAAAAATAATCTAGAAACCAATGTATTTTAGAAACCCTTGTCTACAGAAACCTTCCCTACCCTTCAATAAAAAGAAACTAAAAAAGAACTAGACATAATCCAGATAAACCAGTAAGAAACAAAAAGAACTAATTCACAATTTTTAAAAAACAAATATATATTTAAAAATATAATTTCATATTTAGAAAATACTTAGATACTACATAAAAAATTTTAAAAAATACTTAAAGCAAGTAAATAGTAAGTTTTAATTCTAACTTACCTACTATATGAGTGTTGAAGTCTGCAAAAGTGTTGTAAAAGAGAAGTGTGTTCTTCAAATTATATAGATGGCGCTTATGTAGGTAAAGTTGAGTGTCAAGCTGCTATCTTTGTTATAGTAAAATTTTTTTTGTAAACATTAATATTAAAAATTAAATTAAATTAAATTAAAAATTAAAAATCCTAAAGGTAGTAATTATCAATTTTTTAGGGAGTTAAGAACTGAGCCAATCAAGAGATGTAAGTTTGCTTGAAGGAAAATAAAGTGGTATTGTGAATAAAATGTAAACTGTTTGTAATGTGAAATGTGTGTTCTGTTGAAAAAGTGTGTAAAAAAAAAATCGTAAGTGAAAAATTTTGTGTGTGAAAATTGCAAAAAATTAAAGTAATTAAGAAAACTGAAATGTTTTAATATTAAAGTTTTAAAGTAAAATTTCCCAAAATTTTTTGAAAAGAAGTCCTTAAAAAACCTCTAAAAAATTCCAGAAATTTCTCAAAAATTACTTTAGGAAGTTAATTAAAACTTAAATTTAATGAAAGAAAATATTAAAAGTTTAATGAACTTGATTTCAATTGGTATATCAAAACTTAACTAAATACTGGCTAAAGTATGGAAAATTAGAAGAAGATTAAAATCTTCACTCAATTCGGGCTATAATTGAGACTTTTGAAAAGAGTTGGCCCTTTATTAGTAAAAGGAAAGAATCCAGTATTGATTAAATATACATATTTACAAAATATTTACAATAAAAATTTACAATAATTTCTCTACTCTTTTATATCCTTCATTACCCTCCAGCTAAGGTTTAAGGTAATGTTATCATATCCAAAAGAGCCAAAAAATTATAAAGGCCTGCCTTTTTAATATATAAATTAATAAATTTTGGTGGTACTTGGTTATCAACTTGTACATTAATTAGCTTTATTATTTCTTCCTTTAAATCGTCTATTTCAGTACATATATTTTTTATTTTTATTATTTGGCTATGAAACGAGTTTTCTATTACTTTTCTAGAGATATTAGAGTTCCAATTAATTAGTTTAATAGTAGGAAAATGGAAATTCCTTCTTTTATCAAATAATTTAATTTTGCTGTGTTTAATAATTTGCAGGTCTAAGAATTCAATAGTATCTTGATTCGTATTCGTTTTATTAAGTGTTAAACTATTTGGGTAAATTTTGAATTGCTCAAAAGTAGAATTATTATTGAACGTTATAATATCATCTATGTATCTAAAAGTATGAGCAAATAGCTTTAATTCATTTTTATTTAAACTTAGTTGGAATTTATATTCAAAAATAAAAAGAAATAGGTTACAAATTTGTGTAGAACTGTTTGCTCCCATAGGAATTCCTCTAACTTGCTGAAAGATCTTATTATTGAATTTAATGTAGTTATTAAATAATGCACAATTCAGATAAGTATTCCATCTTTCAATACAAAGGATGTCATGTATGTCAGGAAAAAGTTGTGGGAGTTGCATTAAACTAGTAAAAATTTCTTCTAATGGTAGAGAAGTATAAAGGTTTTCAAAGTCATAGCAGTTAATGTTCTTGATTGTTAAACTTTTAAAACTGCTGAGAACTGGAGCATTATTATAAATAATCCAACTATAATTGAGTTGTTTGTTAACGAGATGTTGGATTAAATTACAGATTTTTTTAAGTATAATTGCAAATATGTAATCTATATTCTTTTTATAATTATTTGTACCATTAGCAATAAATCTAAATTTGAGTGGTGATTTATGAAATTTTGGGAGAGCATATAGATTTGCTAATCTATTGTAGTTAGATGGTTGTGAAATTTGCAGTTTCTTATGAAATGCTTTTAGCTTTTTTGCAATAACATTTTCTTGTAGATTGGTGAGTTTGTAAGTAATGGCATTATTGAGTTCAGTATTAATTAATGAGACATACAAAAATGTTCATATTATGCTAAAGTTATTATTGGCTTTGTCAATTTTGGTAAGTATGAACTTTTGTTTTAAATCCTGTAAAAGAGGTATGAGAATATTCCACTATAAATTGCTATTAAATTCAATTCTTCGAATTTCTTGCTTGAATTCTTCTAATACTGCATGTTTCCATGCCATAAAGGTAGAATTAGGAATATTTAATTTGAAACTAGTTTAAACTATAAATTCGTCTATAATTTTTACGAAACTTTTAAAACTGTGATGTTTGTTAATTTTTAGTACTGTTCTAAATTTGGTACCTTTTTCCATTAAAATTCTTAAATGTTGGTTTTGAACTTATCAGGTTCAATGTTTCTTCTTACCTTCTTCGGAAACATACAATGACCTGACTAGAACAGAGAGCTTACTAAAGCTATGTTCACTAATTGTAGTAAGTAGACAGGATACAGACGAAGGGTATACAAAACCCTTTATTTTTTTCTTTATATACAATGACTTCCGTACTTCGGAATACAATGACCCTCCACTCGGGGTCTAACTTAAAAGATATCAAAATAAAACTAAACTCTAATTTAACTTTAGAATAAGATTGGCCTTATAATAACAGAAAGCGTATGTAGCACAGAGACTGTGAACACTACAATACGTTTAATTTATCAAGAGGATTAAAACCTCTGGCCTGGAAGGCAAAGTAGCAACTGCGTAACTTCTAAGGTAAGCGGCCTGCTTCGAACTCACGGCTTCCTCTCTTCTGCTTGGCAAAAAGGCCACACTTAAATACTTGGCGTTCGCCAGACAACTTTGCATAAACTCCTTCACGCTTATAATTCTGGCCGGAAGTAGAAAATAAGAAGTGATAGTAAAGATTTAAAATAAAATAAACGTTAGTAAAACTTAAGATCCTTACATACTTCCCGCCAGAGTTAATTAGTTTGAAACTGAGGTCTAAAACGACCTTGTTGAAAACTTTTAGCTCTAGAAACTAACGCGAGGCCAAACTTTTACAAACGTAACTTAGCTAGAAACTAGAAAATTTTAAAAGAAAGAAATTTGTTACAATAGCAGCTCCCGGAATATACAACAATCTTTTTTCTTTTTCATCTGTACTGCATCAAAACAGGAGCTTTATTCAATTCTGGTTCCTTCCAGAGATCTGGAAGGAAAACTAGTTTAATGAAATGTTACAGAATGACATTGTAAATAACATATAGAATATACTTTTCTTAACATTCTTATTTCATTCATGACTATTTTAATTATCTCTCCCCGTGCTCTCTGACATGTGTTGTAAAAACACCAAACACGAATGTGTTTCTGTCTATGTGTTCAACACTTCCTCCTACAATCAAAACACTAACGTGTTAAAATTCAACATACGAGACCTCTTAACACACCCTAATTTCAACTCTAGACCCTGAGGTACTATTCTGAAAGTGGCTAACTCTAAAGTGTAGCGTCAGAGAGCCTAACTACATCATTCAACCTTTAACACATATTCAGCATGATTTAATCTTTACAGTCACACGAATAACAAAATTTTTTAACATTACTTTCACTTTTACCATATCACGGTATTTCTAAACATTCAAAATAACAGTTCACATGTATACAAGAACATATGAAGATGCCGTTAATTTTACACATTTGAAAACATACATTAGTAGTACATTGTTAACTTCTATTCTTTTCAAAGCAAGTGCCAATTCTTTCTACATTGAAATAATACTACATTTCAAAAAGTCTTTCAGACTAAAACTTCTTTCTTGTTAGAATGTTTTAAATAAAATTTATACAATTTAAGTCTTTATACAACGCTATTATACATCAACTTTAGTTTTACGCGCGAGTAATTGAAAAACATAATAAGAAAATCGGTCACAACTCATTTCTCGCCCTTTTGGCGATAAAGGTAGACCTCGCATGAGGTAAAACTTCTTCAAATCTGCCACTTGCAGTAAGAATGAAAGATTAACTTAAGTTTGTAAAGTAACACAAAATTTTACTTATCTTTGTAATATTCAGACATCCTTTTCTGGGCCCAGTCTTTAAAGGTGCTGCAAACCGTAGCTTGGTTGATCCTCCTTCTTGTACGGGCTCGCCCTTCAGTGCTTTCCTCTGGAAGCTTCCGTTTTTCACCACTACGGCCACCCTTGAACATCTTCCTTCTGTCCTCTGCTTGTGGTCTTGGCCGTTTGAAGGCAGCTGGTCTTGGTGGAACCGGGAAACTTCTGTCGTGATCCTGCTTGGACCTCGTTGTTGGCCGTTCAAATTTTTCTTGTACTTTTTCCTCCGCCGCTGATGGCCCTTCCGCAGTTCGGCGACTTTTGCTGCGGAGAGTTCTGTCGGATGAGTCAATCTTCCGTTTCACAGCCGGGTTATAGTTGCCGTCCTTTCTCCCGGTCTTTTCCACATACGTCGTCCTTCTCCCTTCTTCATTCTGGGGGTGTTCGTGAACTCTGTTTTTTGGACGGTGGAACGACTTCTTTTTCTTTGTACCTTCAATTTTTCCGCGGGGCAATTTTCTTTTCACTTGCTTCTGTCTCTCATTGGCTTGCCCTTGTACTTGTCGTTTTCCCACCTCTGGAACTTGTACCTGCGGTGTCTGCCGTACCGGATCCTGCAAAAGATCTGAAAAGATTTGCATTTTATTACGGTCATAGAATGGTTTTATCTGGTCAATGTTTGCGGAACAGGTTTCACCATTTCTTGCCTTTAATACTACAACAGCGTGAGTTATTTTTTCTATAACATATGGTCCTTCAAAGCGTGGGAAAAATTTGGCAGTTTTATCTTCTGGTGCTGAAGAAAGTGAATGCTTAATTTTTAAAACTTCATCCCCTACTTTATAAGTTACTCCCCGTCGTTTCAAGTCATAATAGAGTTTCTGTTTTCTCTGTGCTACTTCTGTATTCTTTTTTGCTTCTTTTATTAGTTTTTCTATATCACCCATTTTAAATTCTGGGGCTCTTTGTTGCACATAAAATAGTTTATCTAACGGTGTTATAATCTTTCTGCCTAGAAATAACTCAGCAGGAGTTTTTCCCGTTGTATCATGTTTTGCGGTCCTAAGGGCGAAAGCAAATTCATTGACATAGTTATCCCAGCTTTTATGAAAATTTTTAACATAACTACGGATAATTTTCACTATATTTCTGTTGACCCGTTCCGCTATATTTGATTGCGGCCGATACGGGACCATTTTTAAATGACGTATGCCCAGTTTTTGGCACATGTCTTCAAATATATTACTTACAAATTGAGGACCATTATCCGATATAACTTTTAGGGGCGCCCCGTATTTTAAAATATATTTATTTAAAATAGAATCGGTAACTAATTTCGCGGAGGCTCGTTTTAAGGGAACAATTTCGGTCCATTTACTAAAATGATCAACTATAACAAGGAGATAGCGACTTTTGTTTAACTGACTTTTTGGGAAAGGGCCCAATAAATCGATACCGATTATTTCATTTGGAAATTCGGATTTAATACTATTTAGAAACCCGGCCGGGCGGAAATTAATATAATTAACGGCTTGACATGTTGGGCAGGACTGGACATACGCCCTTGTTAACTTTTGCAGTTCAGGAAAGTAGACTGCCTCGCGTACGCGTTGAGTAGTTTTTCGAATACCAGCATGAGAAGCTAAAGGGCTGTCATGGAGCTCTTGCAGGATATTTAATCTAAGACTAGCTGGGATAACAGGTCGAAATTCGTTGTTGGAATTCGTAGTTTTTGTATAAAATAATAGACCATCTATTAGTTCGTAATGGGCCGCCCTATTTCTTATCGCCACAATATCTTGGTGGCTAAAATTTTCAGGATCCTTCAAATACTCATAAATACTTCCAAACTCAGGATCCTTACCCAGTTCGGTTATTACAGTTTCTCGGGAATTTATTGTACACGCTGTCAGCATTGCAACTTTTACGGTATTACCCTGTTCGTCTAATTTAATTCGTGACAGGGCATCTGCTACGATATTTTCCTTTCCGGGGGTATGCTTGATTACCAGATTATATTCTTGCAGCTTGAGTGCCCATCTTATTAACCTTGGGGATAAATTTTTTCCAGAGTACAATCTAGTTACCGCCGCATGATCAGAATATACTGTTATCGGCGCCTTTCCAAAATAGACTCGGAACTTTTGCACTGCTAACAGAACTGCAAGTGCCTCTCTCTCGGTCGCGGAATAGTTTCTTTGTGTTTGATTTAAAGTTCGGCTAAAAAATGCTACTGGCTGCTGATTTTGCGAAAGTACCGCTCCTACCGCATAATCCGAAGCATCCGCTGAAATTTCTAAATTTTCATCCTTTTCAGGAAATTTCAACACAGGGGCTTGCGTTAATGCTTGTTTTAATTTTTCGAAAGCACTATTGGCTTCGGCCGTCCACGAGAATCTTGCCTTTTTCCTTTTTAATTTTAACAATGGCTCAGCGATAGCCGCAAAATCTTTTATAAAGGACCTATAATATGAACAAAGTCCTAGAAAAGAAGAGAGCTTCTTTGCCGTGTTTGGAGTCGGATACTTTTGTACAGCGATTATTTTTGATTCATCTGTCTCGATCCCTTTTTGCGATATTTTGTAACCTAAATATTTTAATTCAGGGGCTGCAAATTTGCATTTTTCGACATTAACTTTTAGACCGGCCTCATTTAATAAAGAAAACACCTGTCTTAAATCCTGTACATGTTGGTCTAGATTATCACTAGTAATAATGATATCGTCTAAATAGATAAATGTGGACTTTCCGAGAACAGGTCTTAACACAATGTCCATGCATCGCTGAAATGTTGCTGGGGCGCCTGAAAGGCCAAACGGCATTCGCAAAAATGCATAAGTGCCAGACTTGGTTATAAAAGCAGTCTTAGGCACGTCCTCAGGCCTGATCCCTATTTGAAAATAACCATTCGTTAAGTCTAAAGTTGTCATAAATTTGGTTGATTTTATGTTCCTTAAAATTTCTTCTATAATCGGTAACGGATATACCGGATATTTCGTTATGGAATTTAATTTACGGTAATCAATAGCGAATCTCCACCTTTTTGGATGCTCCAAAGGATAATCATTATTTTTCTTACATAAAACCACCGGACTAGCATAACTACTTGAGATAGGCGTTACGATCTTTTTACGTAGCATATCGGTAATATGCCATTCTATAATTTTTTCCTTATTCTTATCATACCGGTATGGTTTTTGACGAACCGGCAATGCATCTCCGGTGTCAATACTATGGTTAGTAACCTGGGTAAATCCTGGAATATCACTAAATAAGGAAGCAAATTCACTTACCACTTGTCGGATTCTATCTTGCTCGTCATTAGGCAGGTGGTCGAGATTTACCCTTGGCGGTTCAACCTTTTCTACACGCACTGGCTTCATCGTCAGCTTAAGAGACGCTTCATTAAAATCCAGTGTAGCTTGTGCGTCTGAAAGAAAGTCTATTCCTAGTATTAAGTGTGCTTGCAAATTCTTTACTATAAAAAACATCACCTTTACTTGTTCGTCCTTGATACGGATGTACAAAGGTACTTTACCTACGCACTTACATTGTTCTCCTTGCGCCGCTAATACTGTTGTATTATCCGCATTATATATGCGGTATTTGCGAAAATACTTTCTAAAAAAGACTTCTGCCACACAGGAACACTGCGCGCCGGTATCCAGGAGTGCGGTGGCCGGGATATTATTTACCAAGACTTCAATCTTCGGAAGAGTTAAATTTTTCACCATTACTGTATTTAACTTGTAGGAAGAGGGGTTTTCGTGGCCTTCGGATTTCCGCACCCTCTCGTCAGCAGAAATCCGTTTTAGTTTAAATTATTTTTTCTTTCGGTGCTTTCCTTCTTTCTCCACTGGCCTTGAGACTTTTTTCCTGGGTTGCTATTGAACTGTCGACGTTCGCCGGCTGTTTTTGAATGCTCGGGTTTCCTTGCCCACTGATTCGCTTTTTCTCCGTAGCCATGTGCTTGAGTTTGCTGTAGTCTTGGCGTACCAAATTGGTTTCGCTGTTGATATTGGCGTCTTCTTTCGACGTCCGCCGTTCTTCTACTTTCAAACTGGATTGCTAGCTCAAATAATTTTTCCAGTGTAGTCGGATTTCTCAATTCAATAAAGTCTTGCACTTGGGGTAGTAACCTCGGCAAAATCACTTGAATTATTTCAGGATCCGGACGGTTTCCATACAAGAGCTTGAAAACGTGAATTTTTCTTAAAATAAACCTGGAGAGGTTTTCCATTCTTTGTTGATATATACTGAAAAGTTCTGTTTCTAATTTCGCACGATCCCTTACAACAGGGAAGGCTTTTAGTAGGGCAGTCTTGAAATTTTCGTAGGTATAGGTGGGACTTCCTGCTTGACCCAAGAGACTTCTGCCGATACATTTGAACCAGTTAAGCGCTTGGCCCCTCAAAGCGCTGGTAGCTAAGGTAACTTTTTGAAACTCGTGCACGGGGTAGAGCATGAAGTGGTCATCCAATTTTTCCAAAAAACTGGTTACCTGTGAGTGTCCATTAAACGTTGCTTCTGGTTTCATCGAAGCGCGCATGGTCTGGACAATATACCCAAATCCTTCCAGGGCGGCAGCTGGCATTTCTGGATTCTGAGCTGTTTCTGCAGGCAGCACAGGTTCTTCTTGAAACTCGGCCATGGTTATTCTTCGTCGGGCGCCACTATCAGGTTCAATGTTTCTTCTTACCTTCTTCGGAAACATACAATGACCTGACTAGAACAGAGAGCTTACTAAAGCTATGTTCACTAATTGTAGTAAGTAGACAGGATACAGACGAAGGGTATACAAAACCCTTTATTTTTTTCTTTATATACAATGACTTCCGTACTTCGGAATACAATGACCCTCCACTCGGGGTCTAACTTAAAAGATATCAAAATAAAACTAAACTCTAATTTAACTTTAGAATAAGATTGGCCTTATAATAACAGAAAGCGTATGTAGCACAGAGACTGTGAACACTACAATACGTTTAATTTATCAAGAGGATTAAAACCTCTGGCCTGGAAGGCAAAGTAGCAACTGCGTAACTTCTAAGGTAAGCGGCCTGCTTCGAACTCACGGCTTCCTCTCTTCTGCTTGGCAAAAAGGCCACACTTAAATACTTGGCGTTCGCCAGACAACTTTGCATAAACTCCTTCACGCTTATAATTCTGGCCGGAAGTAGAAAATAAGAAGTGATAGTAAAGATTTAAAATAAAATAAACGTTAGTAAAACTTAAGATCCTTACAAACTATTGCTAAATTGCCTGTTAAAATATGTTGATGAAATTTATCTATGAAATCTTTGTATTGAAGCTCTTTACAGTATCAATGGGCTGTAGAAGCTAATTCATGGTGGTTAATTAGCAATTTATTAAGAGGTTTTTGATATTTGAAAGCTGGTGAGATCTGTACTTTGGTAGCTCGAAAAAGTTGTTGGCTTTTTCTGAAAATTTTGCTAAACTGAATATGATCATAGTTAGGATGAAGGAAATTGATTTTGCAGTAATATTTATTGTATTTGTTATTTGTAGAGAACTTATAATTGCAAAAGTCAATAATAAGGTCTTTGATAATATCGTGCCCTGTAAAATGCTGTTTTACAAATTTTATAAGTAATTTTAAGAAATTGTGCTTACAAGTATGCAACCAAGTAATTATATTTTTAGTGAAATTATCAGTAAGAAAGTAATTATTTATATTATCGTTTAACTTTTTTGTATCTATTGTTGAAAGAAGTTTATTTTTATGTTTATTACCTGCTCTGGTTCCTCGTAATTTTTTTTTACTGAATAATTTAAAATGGCTGTAAGTTGGAATTTTAGAATTTAATTTAATGTATTGGTTTAATGTATTGAGTCCATAAGAGTAAAGTGTCTTGAATTTAAGCATGTAGAGTGACTCTTAAAATAATCTAACTTTGTATTCAGGTACAATGTCCAAAATTTGAATATTAATTTTTTTGAAATCATGTATTTGAAAATGTTCTAATTCAACTGTATTAAGTGTGCTAAAATTAGTAGTTGTAAATTTTTTAAAGTGTGCTCTGTGGTTGTTAATTCTAATATTAAGACTATTTTTGGTTTGTCCAACATATTTAAGATTCCATGTGTTACAAGTGATGAGATAAATGCAATTATAAGTTTTTCAAAAGGGGAGTTGTTTAGTAGCTGTGATATTAAAAGGCATATTGCTAACTTTACAAGTAAGTCATTTGCTAGAATGACATTTATGGAAATTTATGTGATTGATACGAGCCGTTATAAAAGTAAAGAGGGAGCTAACCTACAATACAGTGAATTTTTAAAGTAAAAATTCTTAACTCAATTTTTGGACAGAAAAATTTTAAAAAACTGGGAATTTAAATGTTATTGCTAATTAATTCACTAAATTAATAAAAAAATGAACTATTGTATTAAACTATTTAAGTTAATTAAACTAAATTATTTAGAGAGCGAGTTTAAAATAAAAACAAAACTATTAGAAAAAGAAAGTTGTTTTTAATAAAAAAAAAGAGAAACAAACCAGGTAATTAGCGCTAAAGCTGCTAAGTACAAACAAAATTGTTTCATAAGAATAAATTGAATTTAATTAAAAAATTAAATTTAATTACAAATTTAATTAAACATTCTTTGCGCCATTGCTGCAAGGAATGAAATTTAAATTTAAAAAAATTTAAATTTAATTTTTAACAAATAGTTCTTTTTTAGTTTCTTTTTATTGATATGCATATTCGTGTAGGGGAGGTTTCTGTAGACAAGGGTTTCTAAAATACATTGGTTTCTAGATTATTTTTTTATAAAAAATTAATTTTTTAAAAAATTTAACTTTTGAAAAAATAAGTTTAATTCTTGTCTTTACTTGCTTGTTTGTCAAAAGACTTCATTAGTATTTTCCTTTTTGAACTTTAATTCTTAAATGTTAATTTCTAAGGGAACCACTTTATTGGAATTACTTTTTGTTTTGACTTTTACCCTTGCCTGCATGAATGACGAAACACGAATTGAATGATTGGAGAGTTAGGTTTGGAGGCAACTTCCCCTTGATAAGTCTGTCTCCTGCCTACTCAACGGTCATTCATATATGCATTTTTAAAAAAAAAATGTTTAATTTAATTTTAATTTATTAAATTAGTAAATTTATTTTCATGGATTGATTTTGCACTTGATTTGCTTATGCTTCTGAATTTAAATGATATTGTAGATTAGTTCGAGCATTAAATCTTTTATATGTTTGCACATTTTTTTAAAAATTATTTTGGTTTTTTTCCTTTTTTTAGGATTTAAATTTGCTTTTTTACTTTGATACGTATTTGTTAAAAATTAAATTTAAATTTGTTTAAAACTGTATAAATATATTAACAGATGCAGTGAAAGAAATTGCAGCACATATATATTTATACCCTTTTTAAATCGATCCCACCAGCGGCCGGTAAAATCGCTGAACACTAGAAGTTCGGTCCAACGTTGGAATCCCGTGAACGGGCTGGTTGCATGGACGTTTTCGTGGTTATCCCCATGTGTTACGTGTATACCAGCTAGTTACCCTTAGAATGTCCTCCACGAAGGCAACCCTCACTTTAGGCAGATAGCCCTCGAAGCTTTGCCGTAATTACATAAAACCAAAACTAAGCACTTTTTAGATCTGAATAAATATACACAAAACTGATGTAATATCTAAAAGTAGACCACATTAAAAAATCTAATAACTAATTATAAATCCTGCATTATAATATTGACAAGAATTTAACCGAAAATTATACAGGAATTTAACTTGTTTTATACAGGAGATTCTAGAAAATATTGGAAATTGACACTGATATCGGTACAGTTAAAACTACTTAAATAAATTTTTTAACTCAAAGCAATTTAATGTAAATGTTGAATTTAGGATGTGCATAGTTTGAATTATATACTGCACATTCTTTAATGCATGTCTAATGTATTACATTTTTATACACTACAAATTCAAATAAAAGTAGAGGAAAATACATTATAATTTAAAACATAAAATTTCAAAATTTATAAATTACTCAGCAAAACATGAAATTAAGTACATTGATATATACATTAGTTTAAAAATTACAATTTTAAATTAAAAGTATGCACCCCTTCTTTATATGTGAAATAGGAAAACATCAAATATATTATTTTCACTAAAATTTAATTAAGCCATTGGTAATGTAAAATAAATAAATAATGTAGAACCGTCAGCATCAAATGCGTTATTTCTATAGCGAAATACTCGAGTTTTTCAAAAATCTTAAGAAATTAAAATATCTATTACACTTTCAAAAACAATCCTCCGCTGTCCTCAGTTTAGCTCTAAAACGACAGTCAGAAACTTAAACGGCAGCTGTCCAGCTGACGGAAAAGTTTCCGACGCTTTGATCTCTGTGACATCAGACTCGCTCTCTGTCGAGAAGATCGCAAAAAACGACCCTTTCTTCTATCTGAACGGTGTCCAGACTAAGGCCCATGAATTCACTTTATAATCAAAAATGGGCTGCACTCGGTAGAAAACACCAAGGGAGATTAAAAAGAGGAATTAAAAAAACGCAAACAAACAAAAAGAATATTGAGAAATAAAACACAGTAAAAAGGAAAACATAATCGAAAGCACGACATATCGCACTCATAAAAGAAGAGAGGGAAGAGTTCCGTAATTCCGGTTCTATCATTATTATTGTTTATAATTTTCCTCTGCGACTTTTATAATTCTATTAGACGTTCACTGGCAATTTCAAAATCTTCTCTGAGACCAGCAATTACTTCACCTGATTCCAGAAAATGCATCTTATCACATTACCTTTTTATGTGGGGTGATCCTGGATTTCAGTACCCGCAGCCCGCAGTACATATTATTGGTACACTTACCAACCAATGCTACATCTCTGAGGTTTTGCAGTCTCTTCTCCTTTCTTACCTTCAGGGCTTGCCTGCGGCCACATTTTAACCGGACAGTGTGCGACCACACGCAGTGGCTAATCGCACCGACGGTGCGAATAGGTAAAAGGCTATTCACACCACCTACGTTCGCGCATGCGCACAAACAGCTCAAGTACCAGCATTTTACGCCGATTTCCGTAAGGCAGGCGGTAGCGAGAGCGAAGGTTGTCAACTAACACAACAATAAAAACGGTTGTTAATAGTTCATCAGCAAGAGAATAATTTGCAAGTAATAATTATCAGTTACAAAGATGAGGTCAATCTATATACATGATAATATTCAGGAAATTATTAGATAAAATAGGAATTTAATGATGGTTCTAATTGCAAACGAGGACGTGTAATTAATTAAAAAAATCTTTAATGTATTGACAAAAAGGCTCAAATTACTTAAGTTCTTTTATTTAACTGAGGAATTTTTATGCAAACTTAAACCCTAGTCTTATAGGACTGTCAGAATTTATTATTTAATAAAAAAAACTTACTGAGCATCATAATATTCTTATATATTCATCATTTTTTTTCAGTATCCACAACATGTTTATAGGTTTAAATGCCATATTTCATAATCAAAGTTATTTATGAAATAAAACCTTATAAAATCTGATAAATCATTTGTGTGTGCAAATTTTTATATCTAAATCTCTTACATTAAATTAATTCTGTCTTTTAAATTACATCCCATTATTTATTTCAATTTAATTTATTAATGTGGTTTTACTAATATTTCAAACTTCTTTGAAATACTTTTTGTGTCCTGAAAATGCGAAGTCCTGAAAATTGATAATAACCAGCATTATATGATTAATTATTCATTTAATAGTTGATTTAATCGCTTTTAACTTATTTCATGTCTAAATTTTCTATACAGAAATCCTCTGTTTAATTTTTACTATCTTTTCTCAGACAATTTGCAGAGGATATGAATTAAAGTCTTGATTGAAGTGTCTGGTATGCAAATGTAAGAGAATAACACTTCTCTGACTCCAATGGAACCAATATTTTATTCCTTACAAAGTTATAGATTCTTATTCATAAGATTTATTTACATTTTACATGCACGTAGAATCGCGTGACAGAAAACCGAAGTTTGTTTACTTCGTTCTTCGCGGAGACTAGAAAGTGTTGCCATTCCGCTTTAACTAAATTTCATTAGAAACTTAACGGAACTAAAGCGACACTACACACCCCCTTCCTAGTGACAGCGATTATGGAAGATAATCTTTAAAGTGACTGGGGAACTTCACATGTCTGCCGGTTCTAGTAGTCTTGGTTTTATGATGAGTTTCTGAATTTTCTTCAGTGTTCTTGAGTGCAGGTGTTTCCCCAAGTTCCGCTTTCTTGGAATGGGAGTTTTGAAAAGGAATATCAGAATCTTGCACTAGGAAACATGGCTTTAGTCTGTCTATTGAAACTCTTTTAACTTTTCCTTGGATTTCAATATCGAAGTACTTATCCTTTCTTGCTCTTACAGGATACGGTTCAAGATAGACAGGCTGTAGCGACGAATTATTAATGTTGTTGTATAGGAATACGTGAGAACAGTTGGAAAGATGTTTAGAAACAAAGACTGTTCTAATTCCATGGGTGGTAGTAGAACTTGGTTTCATAGCTCTTATTATTTTCTGAAGGTTTTGAGAAAATTCAGACTGTTTAATATGAGGTACTGTTGAAAAGAATTCACCAGGTAATGCTAAAGGGGTTCCGTATACAAGTTCTGCGGATGAGCAACCTAGGTCTTCCTTGATGGCAGATCTTATGCCTAAAAGAACGAAAGGCAATGCTTTCAGCCATGATTTTGATTCGAGTAGATAACATTTGAGACTTGCTTTTGGTGGTTGTTCGGTGTTGTCTTTCGATCAGGCCATTTGCCTGTGGATGGTACGCAGTTGTAGTGTTTGTATGAAAACCAAGATATTTTCCTAAAGCTTGAAAAAGTTGGCTATCAAATTGCCGACCTTGGTCAGATGTTATGCGATTCGGAATTCCAAAGCGTGAAAACCAAGTATAAATCAAAGCTTTAGCAATAGATTCTGCTGATTGATCTTCTAACGGTACCGCTTCGATCCATCGTGTATAACGATCGATGATGGTTAGAAGATATTTGAATCCTTTGCAAGGAGGTAGCGGACCCACCAGATCTATGTTTAAATGCTGGAATCTGTGTGGAGGTACTTTGAATTCTCCCAAAGATGAATGTGTATGTCTGTGAACTTTAGATCTTTGGCAAGATAAACATGCTCTAGTCCATAGTTGGCAGTCTTTATTCATATTGGGCCACATGAGACGTCGTGTTATCAATTTTATCGTGGATCTTATTCCAGGATGAGATAAATTATGGATTGAAGAAAATATTTTCTGCCGAAACTTTGCAGGGATAATTGGTCGATTATTATTTGTAGAAGTATCACAGTAAATTTTCTTGTCGCTGTCCGGTATAGGAATCTGTAGGATTTTTAAGTTTGGGTTGTTTTTTAGTGTCTCCAAGTTGTCATCTTCTTGACAGTCTACTATAGTTTGTAAGTCTATTGCAGATGGTACAGAAATGGTGTCTATGCGAGAGAGAGCGTCAGCGGCGGTATTTTCATGCCCTTGTATGAATCGGATATCGGTTGAGAACTGGCCAATATATGACAGTTGTCTAGCTTGTCGTGGCGAAGCTTTTTCCAAATTTTGTTGGAAGGCAAATGTTAGTGGTTTGTGATCCGTGTATACTGCAAAAGTTCGCCCTTCTAAGATTTATTTGAAATGTTTTACTGCTGTATAGATGGCTAAGAGTTCTCTGTCGTAGGCACTATATTTTTGTTGTGCTGATGTCAAATTTCGGGAAAAGAAACTTAAGGGTTGTTTTTCATTATTCATAATCTGATGTAAAACGGCTCCAATGGCATTTTCGGAAGCATCAGTTGTTAGCGATATTTCAGCCTTTTCGGATGGGTGAGTTAAGTTTGTGGCATGAATAAGTGCATCTTTTAAGTTCTGGAAGGCGTTTCTTGTTTCTGCCGTCCAGGTTATTTCTTTTCTGCAGTTCTTTTTAATACCACTGAGCAATGTTATTAAAGGTTGTTGCAGTTTTGCACAATTTGGTATGAATCTGTGATAAAAATTCACCATACCTAAAAATCGTCTTAAACTAGTAAATGACTTTGGTTCTGGGAAATTTTTGATGGCATCAACTTTCGTTGAAAGAGGTTTGAGTCCTTCAGCTGACACTTCGTATCCCAGGAATGCAAGTTTTGCTTGACCAAATTTACACTTTGCCGCATTAATACAGAGGCCATATTCGTTTAGTCTCTCGAGGACTGCTCGTATATGTTTTCGATGAGTTTCTTCATCTGGAGAGGCTATTAGAATGTCTTCCAAATAGCAAAACACGAATTCTAGTCCATTCAACACACTGTTCATGAAACGTTGGAACGTTTGGGCCGCATTTCGTAGGCCGAACGTCATGAATGGGAACTCGAATAAGCCAAAGAGAGTGCGAATGGCCGTTTTCGGTATATCTTCTTCGCGAACTGGAATTTGTTGGTACACTCTAATGAGGTCTATGGATGAGAAAACTTTTTTTCCAGCTAAAATGGAACTGCAATCTGTTAAAAATGGGAGAAGGTATCTATCAGGAATCGTGACGTTGTTTAACGCTCGATAGTCTCCACAAGGTCTCCAATCACCTGATTTCTTCCTAGCGAGATGTAGTGGGCTCAACCAATTACTTTTGGATGGCCTGCATAAACCCATTTGGAGCATAAATTCAAACTCCTTTTTAGCCGCTTTGAGTTTCTCAGCTGATAGTCTCCTGGCTTTAGCGAAAACTGGTGGACCTCTGGTTTCGATATAATGTTCGATGTTATGATTTTTAACTTTATTATTAACTACATTCAGTTTCAACAAATCCGGAAAATCGTTAATGATACGTTTATATGGATCATTTACGGCATTTAAAATCGGAATATTATTATTGTTATTTTGAAAACAAGGAGTTCCATTGGTTGTTAAGAATGTAGTACCATCAATCAACTTGCGATTTTTAGAATCTACCAAAAGGTTAAAATTTGCAAGAAAATCCATGCCTATTATCGGTTTGTTTACGTCCGCAATTACAAAAGGCCATGTGAATGATCGTCTGAGTCTAAGATCAAGCTTGAGTATTTTTTGGCCATATGTTTTAATTTTCGTACCATTTGCAGCAAAGAGTTCTAATTTTGAGATTTTTTTTTATTTGCAGGCAAGGGAGGAATGACAGAAATTTCTGCCCCAGTATCTATTAAAAATTGGGTAGCCGATTCTTTGTCGCTGATGAAAAGACGACTCAGCTGCACCCCTTGTCCCTCCGTCGTCAATGAGAGACGGGGAGCTGGTTTTCCGGACTATTTGTCTGTGATGTTGATGAGTAGTTGCAGGGTTGTTTACACTTAAATCACTTATCACCGAATTTTTTATGATAGTAACAAATATCACTAGATCTATTACCACTGTAACTCCTATCTCGTGACTTGGATCGGTTACGACAATAGGGATGACTGTGGCGTTGCTTGTTTAAAGCAGAAACTTGTAAACTAAGTTCACTAACCTGTTTCTGTAAACTTTCAATCACTTCCGTTTTTACCGTTATGGATGATGCAGCAGCTATTTGGGGAGTAACAGGGTTTAATTCCCAAATCTTATCGGCCATTGTAGCCACTTTTGACAAATCTTCACTACTAACAGATATAATGCTACGCATATTAACGGGTAAACGTTGTAGCCACAACGTTTTTAGGAAAGTATATGTTACTTTATCGCCAGCCAAATTACGCATCTCACACAGTAATTGAGATGGCTTTTTCTCACCCAGTTCTAACTCACTCAGTAATTTTTGGGTTTTTTGAGTCTCTGAATCAGCATATAATGAAATTAGTCTATTTTTAATTTCCTCATATTTATTATCTTGTGGTGGACTTACCAAAATATCAGATACCTGTGACAAAATATCGGGTTCAATGGAACTTATAATCATATTTTGTTTGATCTGCACTAATTTTTTCATTTCTAAATTGTGTTTCTAGTTGAATAAACCATATTTTAGGATCTGGCTTCCAAAAAGGAGGAACTTTAACGCTTACCTTGGCGTCAGATGGAGTTGTTGCTTTAATTTCGGTTTCGTCTTCGTCAGCCATTGTAGAATTCGATCACGCCGGGATACACCAGTGAAGTGTCTGGTATGCAAATGTAAGAGAATAACACTTCTCTGACTCCAATGGAACCAATATTTTATTCCTTACAAAGTTATAGATTCTTATTCATAAGATTTATTTACATTTTACATGCACGTAGAATCGCGTGACAGAAAACCGAAGTTTGTTTACTTCGTTCTTCGCGGAGACTAGAACGTGTTGCCATTCCGCTTTAACTAAATTTCATTAGAAACTTAACGGAACTGAAGCTACACTACATGATTGGTCAAAACACATCTTTAAAGCTAAATGTCTAATAAGTATAAAAAATGTAAACAAATGACTGATTGTCCCCCCCCCCAAAATCAGTCATTCAAACTATTCCAACCGTTCAGGAAAACGATAAACATTGTGAACATAAAAATCTGCCCCTTTTTATATATATTTTAATAAAAGGATATGTGTTCCTTCCTTTAATATATAAAGGAAAAGAACCCATTTTCCTTTCTAAACTTTTTGAAAGTCGAAAACGCTTAAAAGATGATAAACTACGCCAAGGTAGTAACCCGCCTTTAAAAAAAAGATTCACTACAACACTTTCGATTGGGTTCAAATGACGGATCCGCAAACTCAATGTGCATGCGTGGTTAATGTTGGTGCGAATAGCTCAAGCGGCTAATCGCACCACTGGTGCGAATAGCATCGGCCGCGACCACACGTTACAAACTATCTTCCTAGCCCACCATATTGCAATAATACCCTGGTCTGCCCGTTCTCCAGATCTGTCGCCCATCGAAAATGTATGGTTAAGGACTTGCTTTTCTTTTGGTTGGTAAACCAAGGGTAGAAAGTTAACCTCCATTTAACGATTGTTTCTCAGAAAAAGATAGTCATCAAAAGTTAACATCGATTTCCTAGTCTTACTTATTGCTAAAATAAAATTTTATGAGATCAAAAGAATTTTCTGCTGAAATAGTGCTTCAATTTCATAAAGAAATGCCGGAATTCGTCTTATTGAGGGATCTGGTACCCCCCAGGCTAGATTTGTAATTTATCTCAAAATTGAGAAATACCAGAGTTGGGCTAGCACAATTGGATTGCTTAAAGTCTAGCAATAATTGCTTGGTGGAATGAGTATATGTCTGTCGAAGAAATAAGAATTTGCGTTGTTCTAAAAGGGAATCTGCCAGACTCTTAATATTATGAGTGCATTCTGCACACAGAGTATAAAGTACGGAGCTCACTGAGTATTTATACTCCGGACCCTGCTAAATGGCATTAAAAAAGGGGTAAGCGAAAGATTAGGTGGAATCCAAGATCAGTAAAATGGAGGTTAGAATAGACCTAACCTCCTTGGGTCATAATGCTGAAGAGAAACCAGAAATAGACTTTGAATGGTCGCCGCTTTTTCGGATGGCCCAGGAAGGCCGACCAAGTAAGAACATCTACGAAATGAGTGTTTTAAGAGTTGAGTTGACTTACTGTTATTCGAGTTGAGAATATAGAAATGGAACATTTCCAATTTGGTTTTATTAATTTTCACAAGGAATATTAATTTTATTATGCTGCGATTTTTAAATTAAATTTGGATAAATTAGTGAGTAATATATTTAATATAAATTAGAGAAATTCCGAATACAGTTCTGTAGACGCGCGCAGAGCGCACGTATTCTTCTGACGTCATAAAACACTGTCTGTATTATTAGCAAAGTTTTTATTTTGCTCAATATGAATGAGTTAGATATGAAATCGTTACCGTGGAAGATTAAATATTTTTATGTTATGAAAGTAAGTTGAATAGCAATTTGCATATAATACCGTTTTCCTATGGGATTTATGCTTTTGTATAAGTAAAAATAATAACTTTGAAAATTAAGTATATTAATGTTTTGCATTATTTAATCAGTGTTTTCGATTTTTGAAGTGTAGCATAAACAAAATGAAACTCTTGCAGTGTGTAATGTGTGATGGCAAGTTTATAATTTATTGATAAATGAAACTAGTGCTATTCATTTGACAATAAAGTTGATTCCGGAAGATGACATGCAATTCTATTATTAGATTGATTGTCATTTTTGTGTAGTGTTTAAATTATTTATTTCAAAGTGTAAATAAAAATTCTAGTATGAAAACTTTAAGCATAAATCGAGTAAAGAGGTATCCTACGTTTATTACAAGGTAGCTGTGTTTCAGATGCATCTTGAGGTGTGTGTGAAATTGGTTGTTTGTATGCATAATATCCAATATTTATGTAGCATGCACATTTTTACCATAAGCCAATGTATATTCCTTATTAATTTTACCATGTTAAGTTTCAAATTGCAGCATTTCTGTCTTTAATTACGACTTTAATGACTCATTGTGTATTGCATTTTTTTTTTTTTTTTTTTTCTCTTCCTACTATTACTAATGAAATCTTAAAATTTTTAGGGAAAATGGATATTGCAAAATGAATGCATCTAAAATTTCGGTACAAAGATAGTAAGGAGATAGCAGGACATTTGACATTGGTTGCTCATGAGAGGTATGTTGAATAAATTTTAGTATCATGTTAGAATATGTGGTGTTAAAATGTATTAATAAACGATCTTCAGTTGAGGAACTGTATGTAAATTATTAAATATGACACCTATATTTAAAAGATGTAGTAGCATGGTGATTTTTTCCTAATATAATTGTTTTGAATATAGTTTTTGTAATTTTCACTTGTTTTGTGAAAATTTTAATGCATGCTTTTCAGATTTTCAAAAATTCACACATTCGTGTATTAATTCTGATATATAATATTGTTGTGAGAAAGTATTGTATGCATATGTTAGATAGTAATCTTTATGAAGAAAAGAAATTATGTAATCATTATGAAGATAAGAAATTGATAGAATAATTCTTCTTCTTAAATTTCGTTAAAATTTTCTCGAATTTAATGATAAAAAATATCGTTACAAGTGAGATCTTTTACTGAAAAAATTTAAAATACCAAATTTACACCTTTTAATTTCCCATTAATTTCTACCTGTTGTTGTCCTGGTAAATCTGTAAGAGTGTATAGGTTTATTGAGTTGCCAAGATTATTTTTAATTCTGTAAGAGTGAACCTAGATTGTCTTTATTTAGTAAAAGTTTTGGTTGATCTTTAGATTATGGTAACTTGGCAATTTTTTGGCGAAAATTTGGCGACCAACTCTCCTACAGCAACCCTCTATTTTTTTTTTCCCGCCGCCATTTTGTCTTCACGAAGTAGACATGTTTCTCTTCTTTTTATCTTCTGAACACTTCTTCCAACAATCTACTAGCCGAATTACACTTATGCTAGAAATTTTATCTAACAAAACTGCTTAATCATAACAAATATTAACTGCAAAATTGGGAAAAAGTGCACAATCGCAAACTCCTTGCGCATTTTTCAGATAGCACATACACATAAACCATTTACACGTCTACTTATTTTTACTTAAAAAAACATCCCAGAATTGCACAAAAATGGCATTGCACACACTCTTAACTTTATCCATCTACACTGCTTTTTTCTCATAAATTACAAAAATTTGCACGAAAATGCAAAAAAATTCTGTAAATCTTTAAACTCTGTAAAAAGCACATATATGAAATTACCTGATCAGGAAAAAGTATATACCCTTTCCAAGCATGAACATTTCCACGTATAAAATAAATAAAATATCCAAAAACTTTTACCTCTAAATTATCTATTATATTATAAACATCACCAACGAATTCATACCGCAAACATTACAAATGGTTACAAATATTTAGTGTCAAATATTTAAATTATTTCATACACGTTTACTTCAACTGAAACGTACACCAAATTCCTACAAACATAAAATTCACAAAATAACTATCATTTAATTAAAATATCACTAAACCATGTACATGTCGACTTATTTTTACTTAAAAAAACATCCCAGAATTGCACAAAAATGGCATTGCGCACACTCTTCACTATATCCATGTACACAGCTTTTTTCTCATAAATTAGAAAAATTTCACGAAAATGCATGAAAATTTTGTGAATCTTTAAATCCGGCAAAAAGAACATATATGAAATTACCTGATCGCAAAAAGTATATACCCTTTCGAAAGATGAACATTTCCACGTATAAAATAAATAAAATATCCAAAAACTTTTACCTCTAAATTATCTATTATATTATAAACGTCACCAACGAATTCATACTGCAAACATTACAAATGGTTACAAATACTTAGTGTCAAATATTTAAATTACTTCCATGCACGTTTACTTCAACTGAAATGTATACCAAATTCCTACAAACATTAAATTCACAAAATAACTATCATTTAATTAAAATATCACTAAACCATGTACATGTCGACTTATTTTTACTTAAAAAAACATCCCAGAATTGCACAAAAATGGCATTGCACACACTCTTCACTATATCCATGTACACTGCTTTTTTCTCATAAATTAGAAAAATTTCATGAAAATGCATGAAAATACTCAACGTATTCTACTCAAACGTTTTCCAAAATACTACAAACATATAACTCACAAAATCACGATCATTAAATTAAAATATAATTAAATCAAAAAACACTACTTAAAATATAAATAAGCACATACATTTAAATTAATAAAAATTAGATTACAATCCTAATTACTTTAAACTAAATCATTGTTAATAACAATTTTCCAATAATATCATATTAATTTATTTACTCCTTACATTTAGAACAATGCATAAAAATAATATCCTCAAATGATTAAAAATACTAACTTACCTAATCTTCAGAATCTTCATTACGTGGCAAGCACACTTCCATTATTTCACACAACACACAATGAAGCTTAATACAAAATAATATAGTACTACTGTTTTCCATATTCCCCCCTTTTTCCGATTAAAGAACTGTAATTTGTTCATTAATGTCACATGACATATCTCATGATCTCTCATTTCCCTCACACAAAATAATGCGTAATCGGAACTGAGTACTTCTCACATTATTACCAAAGTCCTAGGTAGTAACCTTTATCGCCTCCAAAATGTTGCCAAACTACCAGTTACCATATTCCAAAGATCAGCCGTTTATATTTCATATTTAGTTTACTGCTTCGTATTTATTTTGAATGAGTAACCATTATTGAAATTAGTGTTCTTTTGACATTATTTACAAATTCGTAACTGTAATTAGGCTTCATGATTAAATTGTGCATGTAGCAAACATTTCCTAACTTGTTGATATGTAGAATAATTATTTTAACTTATTTGATATTCATATGCCTTTGGCCCTGAAATTAAAACCTCTGTTAATAAATAACCTGTGTTATATTGTTTATTCCTATGTTAATATTCTATGTTATATATTCCTATGTTAAAATTATATTGGTGTACATCTTTTGTATCAAGAATCTATAAATTTTAAAACTAAACTAATTTGTCCCATGTTGTGCAACTTTTATGCACTATCGTCTTAAGGTATTCTTTTGAAATTTGACGTGCAAATCAACCGTATGGTAAATTAACAGGCTAAAGTCTAGATTATTGATGCCGAACTGAAGAATTCTCAAGTACAAATGTTAAATATCATTAACTGGCATTATTTTTTAAAAAATGCCAGTAAATTTAAGCAAAGAGATTTGAATATAAACAAAATTTCAAAATGACTGTTATATAGATTTCATTACTTTCAATTTTAAATCTCTAGCTAAGATTCTCCAGTTTGGTACACCTTCTATATTACCTGTCATTTCAGCTGTTATTTTTTCCGCATCCCGTCTTTCCTTCTGCAATTTCAGCTCCTTGTTCCAAAAGGGTTTACTATTTGGAATCATTTGTCTAACCGCCTTCAAAACTGTATTACAAAATTTCTTATTTCTGGTATTAGTAGAGGAGTTGGCTAAATCAATATCCCTAACTCTCTTTTCAAGCATGTTGGAAAAGGCTCCCCAGTATACCTCTCTAAAATTCCAGGATTTCTTAGCTTTCCTAGGATCACAAACATTTTCCCTGTTTTTAATTTCTATAGTGCAGAGAATCATGCGATGTTCAAAACCTGGATCCTCTAACACTTGTTTCTCTGCATCTTATACCAAATCTGGATTTGTAAATGAATCATTATAGTGAAGATATGAGGGCATGTGTGTACTCCTAAAAATCAACTGGAGTTGATTTGCACTAATAAAATATTCTAGTTCTCTTCCTGTAACATTATAATCATAGTACCCCTATTCAAATGAGTAAGCATTGAAATCACCTATCAGAATAGTCTTTTTCCAATTTCTAATCTATCAAAATTAGGTTTATTTCTTGGAGAGCTATTCGTAGAAAGCACCTGAAAATGCCTTCCTTCTTTCCAGACATCTATTTTTGCTATTTCAGACTTTTCCTCGCCTTCCTTCATCTCCTTAACAGTTGAAAATTTTCCAGTTAGCATGTATCTTATTCCAATCAGAATACCACTGGCTATCTGTCTAATCTTCTCTAGATTAAATAATTATAAAATTTCAAAAACTAAATCTCTCACTGTAAACTCTAGCTTCTGCAATAGTGAAAAACACCCACTTCAAGCTGATTTACTGTAATTTCCAGCTCAGCTTTCTTAGACTAGTTTAAGCTGCCTGCATTCCAATACAGCACACATAATACAGAATTTTTGGTGAAGCTAGTGTTCTGCAAATTGTAATAGATTTAGCATTATCCAGGGTAACCACGAGGAGGCCTACTACACTACATCATCCACACCCAAATATATGCATCTCAAAGCCCAAATTTTGAATTTATTTTTATTTACTTCATCTTTTGTATAAATGTAATGAATTTTTGTCTAATAATCTTAGCAATTTATAATCACTGTATTGCAGTTGCTTGATATAAAAACAGTGTTCATACAGTCCTTAAAAAGTACAGTAGAAGTCCAGAAATCCGCAATACTTGGGACCAGAGGCTGTGCGAATTTTAGAATTTTTTGAGAATTTTAGGACAGGAAAGATAAATTTCAGATTAAAAGAGCAAAATAAATAAGGCATATTATATACAATTAAATTATTATATATAACACATTGTTCAGTAAGTCCCGGGATTAACTAAAAAAACAACACCCATTTCACAGAATTCACATTTATTCATCAACATAATCACCGTCAAGATCTTTGCAATCATTCCAACGCTTTTCTAACTTTTTGATAACATGCTTGTAAAACGATTTGTTCTTGTTCCCAAAATATCAGTGGCAGCAATGACTTTTTCAAATCTTTTTCCCTGGAGCATCTTTTTGAGATCAGCAAACAGCCAGTAGTTGTTTGGGGGCTAGATGTGGGGAGTATGGTGGGTGGGGAAGCAGAGTGAAGCCCAACTTGTTCAATGTAACGAGTGTTTGCATTGACTTGTGGCACGGGGCATTATCTTGATGGAAGATGATTGTTTCTTCTTCATGTGCTTTTTGTGTGTGTGTGTGAATTTCATCCTTCAGACGCACCAATAACTCACTCTAATAGGTGCTATTGATAGACTTTCCCTTTTCAAGGTAGTCGATTAAATTATACCTATTGCATCCCAAAGCACTGATGCCATGACTTTGCCAGCTGTCTGTTGCTGTTGTTATTTTTAATTTTTGGACGCTTCGGATGGCTTTCACCGGATGCACGCCACTCAACTGACTGCCTCTTCAACTCCGGAGTGAAATAATGGATCCATGTTTCGTTCATTGTCACAAACCAGTGCAAGAAATCCTGTTTATTTCAAGTAAACAGTGACAAACAGCTCTGTGAATCGTCAAGTTGTTGTTACTTTTGTTCCATTGTGAGAACACGCAGCACCCATTTGGAAAACACTTTTTTCACTTTTCTCATGCCCAACTTTTCATGTAAAATTGTACACGCACTTCCAGTTGATAAGTTTACAATCTCAGCAATCTCACGAACTTTCACTCTGCTGTCATTCATCACGATTTTAAACACTTGTTTCACATTTTCTGGAGTGACAGCTTCATTTGGCCTACCCGAGCGTGCAGGATCATTTGTATCCATGCGACCGTGATTGAAATCAGTATAACAATGGCAAATGGTGGTTTTTGGTGGAGCAGAGCCTGGATAACATTTTTCAAGCCATTGCTGAGCTTGGACGGTATTTTTGCCCATTAAATAGCAATGTTTGATCAACACTCGAAATTCGTTTTCCTCCATTTTGTCCACAAATGCACAAGTAGTACCACTTTCACCACAATAGCTTCGCTATTTCCGGTTCGAATGCCATGAAAATGACCCGTGTCATTCTAAGATTAGTTCTTTCGAACAACATAACATAAGTTGATATTACTACATCATCTGTCTGTTAGTCCCGGGACTTATTGAACGATGTGTTATGTATTATTCATTTACATTAGTGATTACAGGGATATTAAGGGCATACACAATAACACTATTCATTTTTTTTACATGTTTCAAACCTTTTCCTGATACAGATTTGTTTTAAAACTTTAGGGTGCTCCAGAGTAAGTTTTTTTGTAAATTATATAGAGTAATAATCTCTTAATCATAATCTCTGTGACACAGCTCTGTTGTTCTAAAAATTTTAGGCATTTTTCATCATGTTCCAAACTTTCATTCATTAAAAGATATTTTCTCACTCCTATGAAATTCACTATCTGTGTTGATGTCGGAATCATCCTCTTGCTGTGGCGAGTTCAAAACAGTGCCAATGATTTCGTTATCGGTCATCGGTTCAGTGTTGGCTCATCTAAACGCACCATCCATGTAACAATATCTTCTTGCAAAGCCTCCTCATTTATTCTTTCTTTTGAATATAAAAGCAGTTCTCTTGCATTAACCCTGGCTGAACTGACCCTAAAACCAGAAAATTCATTGTTATCATTCTCAGTTTCAATAAAGAAGAAAGATGGCCGTACATTAACCTGGCATTTACTAATGTTGTTTGGGAAACATAATTCTTTAGAAATAAAACAATAAATCCTAGCAAATAAATGCCATCTTTGATGGTGAATTGTTTTTATTATCACAAACTGAAACAGAATGGTGACTTGAAAGAATATTTTTCAGAAACTCTGATTTATAGTGGCATTTAAGACCGTATTATGTCCTGGTCCATTGGTTGGATCAATGATGAAATATTTGGGGACAAAAAAAGGGCTGTGACATTATCACATGTTAAAGTGGTTGTATGTGGGTGTGCAGAGCAGTTGTCTAACAATAGTAAAATTTTGCAGTTTGATGGTAACTCCACACTGTTATACTGTGCCCTCTAGCCTCTTTAACGAAATGCTTCATGAACCATTCGGTAATAAGTTGTTTCGTGAACCCAGAATTTTTAGTATTCCTGTAAAACAGAGGTAAGAAGAAGAAGAAGAAGATTAGGGCATTCCCCGTATCGAGAACTCAATCTCATTCCGGGTCCACTCCCCCTTTGGGCACATCGTGGTGGTTCAACCTCCACTATTACCCTCCAGGAGAGCAGCGCACCACCTGGGGACGCACCCCAGGCAGCACCGGTCGTCTAATGCTCCTACCAGTCGCTTGGGCGAGCCCGTCGCAGCGGGACATTACCCAGCGACCCCGGGGAAGAACCCCGGGTTACTAGTACCACGCCGCGCTAGGACGTGCCAGACTCCGGGGCCGGCCAATAAGTGACCTTTCCCAGAGCCTTCAGAACCACCAAGTTCATAAATTTTATACCCCCGTGGCCGAGACTGCCTAGGTACAGATCCTAACCAGTAGCTTCGCAGAGTTCTCTACGTCGACCCCCGGGGGGGATAAAACAGAGGTAAAGATTTTACAGTACTATTCGGTTTTGATGATCGTACAAAATCGCCAAAGTAGTGTTGATGCCAGTGCTGCCAAAAATAATTGCGGCAACCCTAACACGAGAAAGGAAGTATAATAGTAACTAACTATCTAAGATTGATGTTTTAATTTAGATGAAAGGCTAATTTCATAGAATACTTTTTTTATTATTATACGAGGGTTGGAACTTTAATAGTGGCAACTATTTATTTACAAGGAATACAAAAGTGATTCATGTCACCATGTTTTACAGTCCTTCAATATAGTTGCCAGCATTGTGTACAACCCGTTTCCAACAATGTGGAAGTCGCAGAATACCTGTAGCAGCGCCTGTTTTGTTGATAGTTTGAATGGACCGGTCTACTGCCGCAAGAATCTCAGGAACAGTTTGGAAGCGAGTGCCACGAAGTGGTTTCTTCATCTTAGGAATTAAGTCATAGTGACAAGGGCTTAGATCTGGGAAGTATGGTGGATGGTAAAGCACTTCCCAGCCCCATCTCTTGAACAAATCAGTCACAGCTTGCGCTGCATGCGGCCGAGCATTGTCATGCAAAATGAGAGGAGCGTTCTGCAGAAAGTGTCGCCGTTTTTTTCTCAAAGCTGGTTGGAGATTGTGCTCCAAAAATGAGCAGTAATACTGCGCAGTGACGGTCTGCTGTGGGGCAGCGATATACGTTAGGATGACACCATCACAGTCGTACACGAGAATCACCATAACTTTCACATTGCTGGGGTTCTGACGAAATTTTGAACGTCGTGGTGACCCGTGATGACGCCATTCATTTGATTGGCGTTTCAGTTCTGGCTGGTACGATCGGGCCCAAGTCTCATCAGCGTAATGATACAGTGTAAAAAAGCATCTCCTTCACGCTCATAGCACTCCAGGTGGGTTCGGGCAGCATCGTATCGTAGCCATTTCTGCATTTCCGTCAATTGATGTGGAACCCATCGTGAAGCAATTTTTCTCATGGACAGGCGTTCCTTCAGAATGTGCAGCACAGTTGTATGCACTAATCCTGTTTGTCCGGCCATCTGACGAATCGTTTGGTAGCAATCACTGTCCATTAGTGCGGCAACAGCTTGCACGTCTGCATCGCTGACACTCGGACGACTTGGCCGCAGCATGTCTGCCACGTTTTGGCGTCCTTCATTGAAGGCTTTCACCCATCTTGCTACGTTTCTGTAAGGCAAAGCAGATTTCCCACAAGCCTCTTGAAGCCCTTGATGACACTGTCGTGCTGTTCGACCTCTGGCAATTTCAATTTTTATCCAACATCGTTGTTCTTGTTTTGAAAACATCCTGAGAACACTTACTTTAGATCACGAGCTAATACAAGGATTCGTTCTTTGCGTCACTCCGCATGCACGTGATGTAGGCAGGACGAGTCTTTTTGCTGAGAGGTAAGGTAGGTATTTAGTTCACGTGTGGTATACGCGATATTCTTTGGTTTTGTTGCGTAGCGTTTTTTCAGCTGTGTTGCCACTATTAAAGTTCCAACCCTCGTAATTTATATAAAAAAGGCTAAACATGACTGAATGGAAGCGTAAGAGTAAATAACTATTCTGGAGGATTGCACATCTTCCAGAAATCACCTTACCTCATCAATCTCTTGACCAACTTGAGAGCACTTATTTTCCTTTGATGAGTCAGAGGCTCAATATTTGTTTGCAATTGCATAGCGTGGATAGGAGTAGATAATTCTCCACTGGTGAGGATTCTCAAGGCATTATTTTGAGTAGTTTCAACCCTGTTCTGTATTGACTCAGAAGCAGTTAAGAGAAATTCACCACCATATTCGACAGCAGGCCTAATATAAGATTTATAAGTGGTACAGATTAGATCTTAGGTAGTACCCCACTTTAAATAGACAGTCTTTTAAGCAGTCTGTTTTTGTTGTCCCCTATACCCAGTATCCTGTTGGCCTGTTTATTCCAAAACAATTCCCAGGTACACTGTCTATGATAAGAAAAGCTCTCGCCAGTTAGTCTGCAGCTATCTGTTGACGTAGAAACGAGCCTTGATCCATTTTCCGTAGTTGTATCTTGAAGATTTACTTTTCAGTTTGCCATCCTGGCGTATTTAAAGATAAATTGGCAACCTCTGATTCTCCCCTATTTGAAATATACTAATCCTGTTGCTATAGCGACCGCCACCCGCCAGACACTGTGGCGGGAGCTGTTCTTCTCATAGATAGACAGTAAGCCTTTCAATTCCTGTACAGCTGTCGGTCTCCATAAAATAGCTATATCTCTTTAGGTTTGGTACTGAGGGTAAAAACCTGAAAGATTGCCTGACTCGTATTTACAATCATTTCATTGATTTTTGACCAAGGGGCATCAAGAGCAATATTAAATGAATCCTGGGTAATATGGATGTCCCGGTCAGCAGACCACAAAACAAGGTCATCAGCAAAGAGAAGAGTCTGCACCCCAGGATATGAATTCATAAGCTAGTGAACAATATCGTTGATCATGATGTTGAAGAGAATAGGACTAGGGACCGAACTCTGAGGAAGCCCTTATCTAGTTTGTCTGTAGGCAGAGACAGCTGATCAAAATTTACTTCTGATAAAGTGTTCGTCCAAAAAGATTTAATCCAGCGATACATATTTCCACAAATATCGATATCGATTAATTTCCTGAGCAGCCCTTCTCTTCATACTCTATCAAAGGCCGTCTGGAAGTTGACCAACATTGATACAGTATTCTTTTTAATATGGAAGCCAACTTTCATTCCCTGTGTGAGTGTTGATGTCTGTTCAATCGTATTTATTTGTTTCCTAAATTTGGCCTGTCTATCAAAAATAAAACAGATTTTCTCAGTATAGTGATTGAGTCTATTTACGGTGAAGCATTCAGTCAGTTTACACATTATGCTTGTAAGTAATACAGTCAAAAGTCATTAATTCGGACACACATAATCCAGAATGATCTATAATCCGGACCTCAAAGCTACAAACTTTCTGCGCATAGGTGCGCGTAAGACCTTTATGGCTGCGAATGTGCGTGTGCACGTGCGCATAAAACGTTTACGCATGCGCGTTTAATGTATAACGGACGGTATAAGCTAAGCTAAAATTATCTAATTCAGTTAATGTTGCAGATTGCGTTGTTCCTTAATCTTCGAATTGGATCCGGCTTATTATTTTTTGCAGACTGTTAGATTTTATAAAAGTAAGTAAAGTAACTTTATAAAAATAAGCTTGAACTTTCGATTATATCAAACAGAATTTCCAATATATATTTGCTAATATATAAAGGATCTAAAGCGAAAGTATGTTTCGAAATCTGTTTATCAATTTCACGCGGGAGGGGGGGAACGCAATGGCGCGCTATGAATTGGAAGTTGATCTGTCAGCACTATCCTTATCTTCAGGGCAGATGTTTTTATTTTATTTGGCTTATAATTCCTTACTAAATGTATTATTTCATCTCGATGTACTCCGTCTTTGATATGATTTAAATCAAATTCCTTGTCATTATAATTCGCTTCCGATAGCGAAGAAAGTAACAGAGGTTATTGAAAACGAAAAAATTTCGATTGCAAATTAGTCAGTATTCTCGGCACAGCAATTATAGGACTTGAACAGCGGAACTTTGTAACTAAACAAGAAATTATGTCTGTTTAATAGAATTAAAAAGAAAGTATCACATGAAACAAAGCAACTTAAACAACTTACATTGAAAGAAATGTTTAATAAAGTAAACAAATAAATATTAAGTTTTTTTTTTTTTTTTGTAAATTTTGATACCTTTTAGATCCTAATTGCTCTTTATTTCATAAATTACGGTTTCATATTTTTAATTTTGTAATTTCTGCATGCCATCTTACCAGATTTAAACTGATGATTTATAATCCGGAAAAATCGATAATCCGGAATCGCCAAAGTCCCGACGAGTCCGGATTAACGACTTTTGACTGTATTGGATGAAAGCTAGTCAAAACACTTGGGTCTTTACCAGTTTTGAGAATAGGTATTATTTCTCCTTTACACTGCACACTTTGGATACCTGTAGTCTAAATAAGGTTAATAAGTCTGAGAACTCTGGTAGGATTCCATCTAGTCCTGCACTCTTTCTCTGCAACAATTGCTAATGCCACATTCGAGTTCCCATTCAGAAAAAGATGAATTAAAAACGTTCATATCTTGATTAAGGCAAGTCTGTGGGCAATTAAGAAGATCCCTTGGGATTTTAGCAAAAGGACAGTAATTACTTACGATAGCATTGTGAACATTAAAAGCACCAGCTATTTCTTTATCAGTTGTTAGGAACTTATCTGCAAACTTAATGGGCTCATTTCTTATTGATTATTGAGTGTAAAGAAGCGATGTGCTGTACAAGGCATCTTCACAAAAGTCAAGACCCTCTACAAAACCACAAAAGGCATGACACTTGGCCTCTCTAATAGTTTCCCTCAGGAAAGCTTGTTGCTTACAAAGTTCTATACAGTCCTTCATCAGGCCAGTAGAGTCAACCCATCTCTAGCCACATCTCTTCTTTCTTTAAGGATCTGCAGATCTTTGTTCCAGAAAGGAAAATACTTTTTCCTTTGACCTCTTTGTATGTACTCAATCACACAAGCCGAGTCGGTATCATTAAAATTGCTTATGACTCAGTCAACGTAGCCTGATGTAAAAGATTCCATCACCAGGCAATCAGTTAGCTCTTGATATATGGTCCAATCTGCTTTTTTCAGACTCGAATGGGGAAATCGTTGCACTCACGAGAATCTGAGTTAAGCTCAGCCATAAGCATTATGTCCTGCTTCACCTGGTGCAGGTAGTAGCATGTGTGTAACATGATTCAGTAAATTAGGATTGGCTCAGCAATGAACCAGGATGTGATATTTCACCCACAAATGACAAAATGGTAGGAAAACTGTTCTGATTCTCAACAAGTTCAGTAAGGGCTGAGTCAATAAAATTTTCAACTATGACCCCACTGTATCAATAGAACTACAGCCCTATCTCTGCAAGTGCTCATTAAAGTCCTTTAAAATCAAGGAGTGTCAGTTCCATCTATTGAATAAGCATTCTAAATTAGGATAGTTATTTAGAGAATTATACAGAAAAAAAGAAACAAAAATGCAAACCTTCTCTCCAAGCATTGATCCTTTTATGCTTCTGGTATTAGCAAAAAGTCTGATATCCATTTATACAGTAAAAGTTGAAATTCTCAGTAGAAGCATCACTCTCAACAATGCCCATCAAATCAATATTATGATTAAAAGCAGTAAATTTTCAGTTCGGTGAACTTGACAGAAGTAAAACCAACAGCATTCCAAAAGGAAAAAATACTCTAACTCCAGTGATGGAGGAGCCTTGAAAAAGACTAAAGAAGAAGGCAACAAAATATGTTTGTCACTAAAAACTGTAGAGGGCTGCACAGGATGACAAATGTCAGTTGTTTAGCAAAAACTGAGGGCGGTACGAGTATGTGACTGACACGCCCTAGTCTAATATATCATCAAAATTGTCCACAAGGAACTGATGAAACTATTCAAAAAATTGAATTGGTTTTCCAGTATCACAGGGGACTAATTATTGAACCATTTTATATGGGATGAAACCGAGTTTCTTTCAAATGCCCTTATATGCCATCTCAACACCAGTGTTTTCCTGGTGGGCCAGTTTTCGCATGAACTTGCTGGGGCTACGTAGTATTGCATCCGATATGTCCAGCAGTTTTTGTTCAGTGAGTACCTGTGGTCTCTTACTTCGTGAATAATCATATACTAATCCAGTCTCCCTAAATCTCTCAATTAGCACTCTGACACTGTTTTGGTTAGGCACAGGTGTACCTAGAAATTTACTGGCAAACTGGTTTTTTCACTGTCTATGTGTACTGGCCATGATTGCTACACACTCTCTTCCCAAGCATTTCTGATACGATAAGAGAAGAAGCTTGATTCGTGAGCGTGGTTGTGAGCTTAAACTTTTCCTTGAGGTTTAGTCAGTTTTTTATTGATAAACTAAATGATTTAAAGCTAATAAGCATAGTTTTGCATCTATATTATTATTACAGTACAAAGTCTTTATCCGAATGTCCATAATACAGAATGATCTGTAATCCGGACCTCAAAGCTACAAACTTTCTGCGCATGCGCATATCTTTACGCATGTGCATGCGCATAATATGTTTATGCATGTGCGTTTAATGTATAATGGACAGTATAAGCTAGGCTAAAATTATCTAATTATCTATTTCAGTTAATGTTGGAGATTGCTTTCTTCCTTAATCTTCTGATTGGATTCGGCTTATTATTTTTTGCAGACTGTTAGAGCAATTTTATAAAAAGTAAGCTTGAACTTTCGATTATGTCAAAAACAGTTTCCGATTCTGGAGCTGCCAAAGGATCTACGAAGCGAAAGCATGTTTCGATGTCCATCAAACAAAAAGTGGAATTGCTGCAAAAAATGGATAAAGGCATGAAGAAAGTGACAGAGAGATTAGTGAAAACAAAAAAATTTTGATTGACAAGTTAGTCAGTATTCTCTGCACAGGAATTACAGAAATTGAAGAGCAGAACTTTGTAACTGAACAAGAAATTATGTCTGTATATAGAATTAAAGAGAAAGTATTATCACATAAAACGAAGCAACTTAAACAACTTACATTGAAAGAAATATTTAATAAAGTAAACAAATAAATATTAAGCTTTTTTTTTTTTTTTTTTTTTTTTTTTAAATTTTGATACCCTTTAGATCCTAATTGCTCTTTATTTCATAAATTATGGTTTCATATTTTTTATTTTATAATTTTTGCATGCCATCTTACCAGATTTAAATTAATGATCTATAATCCGGAAAAACCCCTAATCTGGGATCGCCGAAGTCCCGACGAATCCGGATCAAAGACTGTGTACTGTATTAATTTCCAACTAAATCTGTGAAATTATACTATTCTTTTTATACCGATTATTTTAGGCAGCTAGCCTAAAATAGTTATTATAAAAAGCAACTACTTGAAAAAAAAAATTTGCTGACAAGGAAAGCTCAAGTCTCTTTGGTCGTCGCCTCTTCAATATGATTTTCTTGTAGATTATGTGGAAAAAATACACAAAATCATTTGCAGAAACTTGTATTCAATTTTATGTTTTTATTGTTAATTTCAAAATTTCTTCAAAAGTCCATGTTAAAAATTTTCATTTTTTTTCAAGTAGTAAATTTCTCTATTTTTTTATTTTATTTTGTTTTTCTTATTTTTATTTTTATTTTTTTTGGGGGGGGGAGGAGGAGGGAATTAAAATTTAACATTTTGGTACTCCATAAATGAACCACATTTTTATTTTTAGTCTTTATTATTTTTTAAGTGTATTATTATTATTACTATTATCTTACCAATATTCTAATTAAAAAAAAAGAAAAAAAAGAAAGAAATGTTATCAGTTTACCCCTTCCTCCAAACTATCAATCAGCCAATAGCTATCAGAATTTTTATATACTGAGAAGAAGGTATAAAGTAGCCTTTTTAAAATGAGTGCCACTGCAGGACCATCCAAGAAGCCCCAAATTTGAATTCTTTGAGATATTGCAAGTAAAAATTAAAAAGAAAAAATTATGATATGGAAGGTCATAAAGCTGAAGTCTTCCACTGTGATAACAATGTCCCAGTCATCAATCAAATCAACATATGGTGAAATCTGTTGTATCGTTAAAATAAAAAAAATTTGATGTGGACACCATGTAACTTCTTTGTATGGCCTATTGAATTGTACACATTTTTTGCTGCATTTCATTTAAACTTATTTCCTGCTGCCCAGAAAGTATAGCAGTTAGGGGAGCCGACTGCGATACCAAAGGGCCTGGGTTCGAATCCTAGAGAAGTCTTGGTTGTATTTGTCTGTCCCCTCATAGGAGACAAATGTGGCCCACCTGTTGGGTGCCTTCATAATATAGTGACCACCGCTTCTTTCCTTAGTTGTGGCCAACGTCTGTGGATGTTTTGGACCTGCCATTAGGAGGGAGGAAATTATTTCCTTGAATTATTGTAATTTAATTAATTGATCTCTCGAGGCAAGTTAAAAAGGATGTAAAAAATTTCAAATTTTGCTTAACATTAAGATATAGATAGATAAGCCAAATATTCAAGAAGTACTAAGTGATGTGGCTTTAACGTAATTAAACAATTTAACATGAAAAAATGTGAAATTTTTTGACTGAGTATGTGAAGAAATGGTAAGTAAAAGTGATGTTAACTTAAGACTTTATTACGACAACAATGCCTTAAACATGAATAAATTAATGGATGGCAAAATTTGTAGTATGGTCTTAAATTTGGAAAATATCACCTGATAGAGAAGAAAATCGTAAACAAACTGTTGAAATTGAAGAGATTTTAGTTGACTATTTTTTGGGAATTTTGACAGCGTGACCTAAATAGTGAAACTTTGTAACTGAACAAGAAATGATTTGTAAATGATTTATTTTTAAGGTGTTATTTAGGATTAAAATGTATATTTTTTCCTAAACAAATGTATACATTTGTGCTAGTAGATTTATAATTGTTAAAGAGACCATTACTACAAAATTTGACCACTATCAGAAAAACTGAGTAGTCCCTTGAAACAATTTGGAATGTTTTCGTAAAATCTAAGAATCAGTGAAAGAAGGGTATGTTATTTTGATAAGCCTGGTTGTAATATGAAGAATAAACCCGTAAAATTTGGATACAAGTTATGGATGCTGACATCTTACATTGTTTACCCCATCAATATTATTCTTTACCAAGTGGCTCAAGAAAAATGCAAGAAACCTCTTTCTCCACACATTGTGAAAAGCTTGCTTTGGATAGTGGAAAACCCGAAATTTCTCAGGACATCGACAGTTTTTTCAAATACATGGACAATTTTTTCACATCGCATGGGTTAATTGTTCATTTAAAAGAATAAGAATTTTTTACAACTGGAACTCTACAGGATAACCAGGTGGTAGCATTAAAAAAAAAAAAATTGAGTAAAATGGAAGAGAAAGTCTTCTGATGCACTGTTTGATGAAGCTAACAAAATAACTGCAGTGTGATGGAAGGATAATCGTGTTGTGTCTTTGCTGACAAATTTCGAAGAAATAAAAGCAAAAAACAAGGTTATGCACAAGGTAAAAGGAAGCAGGAGTGAAACTGATGTTCCATTTTTTGTGACTTCATACAAAAAATACAAAAATTGAGTGGATTTGATTGCTAGTCACATAGAAGTTTACTTTTACCCAAGGAAAAAAGTGGTACTGGCCCTTTTTCTTGAACTGCTTTAAAACAGCTCTCATTGCAGCATGGAAAGTTTTTCAAACTGTTTTGTTCTGAGAAAGCACAGGCCATTATGACATTTTCAGTATCTGTTACCATAAGTTATTTAGACAAGGCAGTACCTAGGAACAACATTGGACAATGCAGTTTGCTACAAAATAATGAAGAGCTTCTCCATCTCGGCAGCTAACACATATTGATAAAAAAATCTCAAGGGAGCCAGATGCCAGTTCAAAACATACAAGAAAAAATAAACAACAGTTTGCAGATTATGTTGTATTGGACTTTGTATTGACTCTTTTCCCTAATTTCATAACCTGTAACTTAATAAAATAAAAAAACAATATCTGGAAATATTTGTTATATGTGCATTACCACCTCATATTATTGATATCTCTAAAGTGTTGCATTTTTTTTTAAGTGGAAATGTTTGAGAGTGGTCCAGTATGGGTTAGGTAGTTACAGTATCTCTTGTATGAGACATATATGCCTCTATCTGTTATCTGCTCATTGCGAAACTTGATTTTTGAATATTATTTGCTTATATACTATTTTGGGACAGTGGATCTTCTAAAGTTTATGACCTGAGCATTTTCTGAAATGTATGTTAAATAATTCCCTTTTACAGAAATTTTTAACCACGTTGTAAAATCTATATCTCTTTGGGAACATAAACTTTTAAAAAGACTGTTGAAAAATTATCTTCTGCCCTTGTGAAACAAGACAGAAATTAAAAGAAGGGTGTATAAGACCCTTTTATTCAAGCATAAAATTAACAAATGACCTAGCTTGGGTTACAAGAAGAAAGCAGTTCTGACTTAACAGAAATGTATAACAAGGAATAATTTCAAGCTGTGGTAGGTTAGCCTAATGGCTCACAGAATACTTTTAATGCGCAGGAAGAGCTGTGGTTTGTAGTAAACTGGTTAGACAAGTCTAATGGCTAGAACACTCAATGCCGCTGATGCAAGTCGCTAACAATCGCAGTGCAACATGGCCTGGAACAAGCAGACATGCTCTAAGAATAACTTCCGAAACTCTTACTTGAATAGCACTTCATTCAACCTTAATCTGAATAAACTCTCGCTATCTCATTTATATTCTGACATGAAAGCGTGGTTGAAAAGAGAGTAAATAAAAAAGGCTTTTCAACTTAAAATGAACTATTAAAATTGAAAGTGTGATTTTTGGACCAACAATGCTAAGCAACAGAGGACATGAAGACATGTCCTCTGTTGCCCAGCATGCTGTGCTGTGTTGACCAACTTGTCCTCTGTTGCCCAGCATTGTTGGTCCGAAAATCTCACTTTCAATTTTTCTGCAGCCAAAATTATTCAAAAATCATGTTCCATTGGTGAATTAGGTTTTCTAGAGGCGTTTCACATTCAAAAAAATCTTTCTGTTCTAGTTAACGACGCTAATTATAATCCATTTTTGCTTTCAGCCTTTAAGCAAATTATGTTTTAGTTCTCGTTTCATCAATAGATGGCGCCAGTAGCTTAACTCTTGTTCATCCATTTTTATCTTGTTCATTTGCACTTTGTTCGAAACAAGTCCTGTGAAAACAACCTTTAAGCAAATTATGTTTTAGTTCTCGTTTCATGAATAGATGGCGCCAGTAGCTTAACTCTTGTCCATCCATTTTTATCTTGTTCATTTGCACTTTGCTCGAAACAAGTCCTGTGAAAATGGGCAATTATAATGCTGATTTTTGTTGTTTGAATTCTAAATTAATACTTGTTTGGCATGTTATTTTACCTTAATTATATGTTTAGAAATAAGTATGAAAAAATTTGAGCCATGTGAAGACTGATCTTGTTGGCAGTTGTGATAAAGGCAAAGCATATTTTGCTTCCCTTAAATAAAGCTAAGACTAATCTAAATAAAATTTATGCTTTATTCCATAAATTAAAATAAAAGAGCTAACACTGTAGCCTTTACATTTAAAATCATTTGATTGAAAGCAAACTAGCATTATGCTAACTCATAATAACACAAGAGAACAAGACATTCGCCAATACCGGCGTACATATATATAATACTCGGCCAAGCCGCCCATCTTGACGTTATCGGCCAATCAGCGGTAACAACGTTAGCTTACCGCCGATTGACCTCCAACCAAAATTTGCATGTGTGAAAACTAAAGCCAACAAACGGCCCTCTTTTCCTCATGAAAAGACAAAAACAAAACTTGCACAGAATAACAGAAGTTCATAGTTAAATTCTATTATACGAAAACACTTATTGTCTTTAAACACTGAAAACATCTAAACAAAACTTTCTTAAATTAACAGCAGTCCCCGCTTTTGTAAATAAGTCTGCAGTATTTAATTTACTGGTGATAAATTCAAGGTCAATCACTCCATCATTAACTAGTCTTCTAACAAAGTGATATTTTACGTCTACGTGCTTAGTTCGGCGATTTTCTATTGGCGATTTAGAAAAATCAATGGCAGACTTGTTATCACAATATAGTTTACATTCTCATAAATTAAACTTTAAAATTTCATCTTGTAAGACATTTTTCGTCCGCATTAATTCCTTCGCTGCTTCAGATAAGGCAATACACTCCACTTCCATGGTTGATAAACTTACACATTTTTGTTTAACAGTTTTCCAGATTACCGGTACTTCATCTAAATATAATATAAATCATCCCATGGACACGCGGTCATCTCTATTACTTGCATAATCAGCATCTGAATAACAATATAAATTTATATGTTTAATTTTCGATAAGTTTAAATTATATAATTTAGTACTATTGAGATAACCAAGCAATTTCAACGATACTTCCCAATGCCTAATTCCAGGATTCTCCTGAAATTGTGATAAGATATTCACTGCATATGTAATATCAGGCCTTGTCCTGTTAGCTACAAAAACTAAACATACCAACAGATTTCTAAAGGGTAATGTATGCATTTCCGCAATTTCTACACTTGTAGATGGACAATCTAATTTTGTAAGAATAGTGCCTTTAGCTATGGGAAGAGAAGTTATTGGTATCTAGAACTGTTTAAATTTTTCAAAAATTTCTTCGATATATTTTTGCTGATGCATAAAAACCCGATTCTCATTTTCTAAGAATTCAATTCCAAGTAACGTTTTAGTTTTGCCTAATACTTTAAGATCAAAAAACTTACTCAGCTGTGAAATTACTTTATCTATACTAATTTTACTAAAAATCACAATATCATTTACATATAACAAGAGAATTACATTTGAACTCTTATAAACACAATTACACCATTGTATTTTCTTAAAATGTAGATTTTCTAAAGTACTTTCAAATTCACAAAACCATTCACGGCCACTTAGATGTAGACCATAAATGGCCTTGTGTAATAGACACACTTTATTTTCCTCTTCGATAAATCCCTCTGGTTGGGTCATATATATTTTCTCATTTAGGTTTGCATATAAATACAGTCAAAAGTCGTTAATTCGGACACCCATAATCCGGAATGATCTATAATCCGGACCTCAAAGCTACAAACTTTCTGCGCATGCGTCGCGTTCACGCATGCGCACAGGCTTTTACAAGAGCGCATAAGACCCTTACAGCTGCGAATATGTTTGTGCGCATGCGCGTTTAATGTGTAACGGAGTTATACGCTAAGCTAAAGTTATCTAATTCAGTTAATGTTGCAGATTGCGTTGTTCCTTAATCTTCGAATTGGATCCGGCTTATTATTTTTTGCAGACTGTTAGAGCAATTTTATAAAAGTAAGCTTGAACTTTCGATTATGTCAAATAGAATTTCCGATATATATTTACTACAAAGCGAAAGTATGTTTTGAAATCCGAAATCTGTTTATCAATTTCACGCTGCTCTGCGGCAGAGGGGGGGGGCAGAAACGTCATTATTAGATTATGATAGATTAGAAAGATTATGTCAAATAGAATTTCCGATATATATTTACTAATATGTAATTTGTATCTACAAAGCGAAAGTATGTTTTGAAATCCGAAATCTGTTTATCAATTTCATGCTGCGGATTGGAAGTTGATCTGTCAGCACTATCCTTATCTTCAGAGCAGATGTTTTTATTTTATTTGGTTTATAATTCCGTACTAAGTGTAGTATTTCATCTCGATATACTCCGTCTTTGATATGATTTAAATCAAGTTCCTCGTCATTATAATTCGCTTCCGATAGTGAAGAAAGTGACCCAGAGGTTATTGAAAACGAAAACATTTCGATTGACAAATTAGTTGGTATTCTCAACACAGCAATTATAGGACTTGAACAGCGGAACTTTGTAACTAAACAAGAAATTATGTCTGTTTTATAGAATTAAAGAGAAAGTATTATCACATGAAAGGAAGCAACTTACATTGAACGAAATGTTTAATAAAGTAAACAAATAAATATTAAGCTTTTTCTTTTTGTAAATTTTGATACCCTTTAGATCATAATTGTTCTTTATTTCATAAATTACGGTTTCATATTTTTAATTTTGTAATTTCTGCATGCCATCTTACCAGATTTAAACTGATTATCTATAATCCGGAAAAATCGTTAATCCGGAATCGCCGAAGTCCCGACGAGTCCGGATTAACGACTTTTGACTTTATGCGTTCTTTACATCTAACTGACAATTAGTCCATCCATATAAACATACCAGGATAGTGAAAAATATTCTTATGATTGAAAAGTTTACTACAGGACTGTAAACGTCATCAAAATCTTCACCTCTTTTCTGCCTGAATCCCTGTGCTACTAAACGTGCTTTGTATCTAACCACTTGATTCTTTTCATTTCTTTTTAGCGTATAGACCCATCTGTTTCCTATCATAGTTTTATTTTCTGGCTTTTTGACTAATTCCCAAACCTTTCTTTTCTTCATTGTGTCAATTTCTTCTTTCATTGCCTTATTCCATTCTTCGGCATTTACTGATTTTCATGCTTCTTTAAAATTTTGTGGGATAACAATTTCTACGGAATTTTCCTCTTCAGACACGGAGCTAGTCTCCTGTTTTACAAAATTAACTTTCCCTGAGTATTCGTTTTTTCCACTAAAATCAAACTTATCTTTTCCAAATTTAATATTTCTTGCCTCACAATACTTTTCAATATCATTATAGGATCTAAAACGGGTGTCTGTTCCCTCTACATAATAATACATGTCTGTACGTGTTCCATCTGGCCTTTTAACTGCTTTTCTTTGCCGGTTTAAGTCTGATACTTCTTTCAGAGTAGATTTGTCATCTGAAAACTTTATTTCTTCTCCAGAAATTTCCTGTTCTTCATCTGATTCTGCTAATAGCTCAGATTCCTCTAGTCTTTTAAATTTAGGTTTTGATTTCTGTTCCAGGATGCCATTTGCTGCATACAGTTTTTCATCGAACTTCACATTACAGGTTTCTATTAATCTACGTTCTTCTGGCAGCCATATCCTATAACCCCTAGTTTCCTTCGCATATCCTACCGATTCCTTCTTTGCACCTCATTTGTAATTTATTTCTAATCTGTTTTGGCATGCCAACATAGGCTTTACAACCAAATATTTTAAAATAAACAACACTGGGTTTTCTATTTAGGAACATTTCGTAAGGGGTTCGGTTGCTTTTATGACATACTCTGTTCCACATATGTACGAAACAGCCAAGAGCTTCTGCCCACCATTCTTTTCCCATTTTACCATCATTAAGCATAGCTTTAACTGCGTCTAATGCCGTTCGGTTAAATCATTCACACACACCGTTCTCTTCTGGGGTGTACACGTTTGTGCATTCAACACTAATTCCATTTTCAGCTAAGTACCCTTCAAATTGCCTGTTACAGAATTCCCCACCATTATCGGTGCATATATTTATTAATTTTCTATTTGTTAGTCTTTCCATTTGCCTATGATAATTCTTAAAGTTGTAGAACGATTCATATTTATTTTTCATACAATACACTGTTACTAATCTACTATAGTCATCCACAATAGCAAGGAAATATTTACTCCTACCCTTAGATGGAACTGGTAGTGGGCCACAAACGTCTAAATAAACCAACTGCAATGGTTTATCCGATCTCTTAGGAACAGTTTTAAAAGTTATTCTACTAGATTTAGCAATAATACACGGTTCACACCTCTCCATTGGTTTTTCAATTTCTGGTAACCCTTTCACACTTTGATTCTTACTAGTTTTCTTAATATAATCAAAATTTACGTGGCTAAATCTCCGATGCCATAGCATCGCATCGTCTACTTTATTTAACTTTCCAATTTCTGTATCGTAACCAGCCTCCTTTTTGTTTGTTGCATATCTAAATGGTTTTATGTGATAAAGTCCGTCATATCGTTTAGCGTAGCATAATCTATCCCAATTATTAAAGTATATCCACATCTCCCCTTTTGAAATCACAAAATGAGCACCTGCCTTTTCTAACCTTGCTCCCGATAATAAATTTCTTCTTAGATTAGGATTATATAACACATTATCTAACTCAATCCAATTTATTCGATTGCCTACTTTTACTGCAAGTTTGACGGTACCCTTTCCTAGTACTTTACTTTCACAATTTCCTACACTTAAAGACTTACGTATATCGTTTATTTCTTCAAAATTTGTCATTAAATTTCTATCATTACAGAAATGAGTTGTAGCTCCAGTATCTACAACCCAATTAAATTTATTTGCGTTACCTCCTTTATCTGTAGTTGTTACTTAATTTTCTACTAACATTAATTCTTTATCTTTAAACTGTCCATTTTTATCGTCTATTTTAAACTTCTGATTTTTACTTACATTTTCTTTACATTGAGCGATTAAGTGCCCAAATTTATGACATCTGAAACAAGGTCCTATTCTCATATTCCCCATTTTTTTCTTAAATTTAGTTTTATTTTCAACTCTATCTTTCCCTGCATTTGAACCAATAGTATTAAACATGCTTACCTTGCTGTCTTCTAAATCGACATTTACCTGGCGAAGTCGGCTTTTTTCCCTTACCAGTTCTTCAGCAATTCTTTCCAGCATAAAATCTTCGTCCTTCCACCTATAGATCAACTGTACAATGCCGGAGTATTCCTGGGGTAATCTCCTTATTGCCTGGAATCCTTTAAAAAGATCTGCCAAGTTGTGACCAGCTTCAGCCAACTTCTTTGCAGTCATTCTTATCCTCGCGATGAATAATCCTATTTCTTCATTTGGTGTATATCTAATACTAAAAAATTCATCCAGTAACTGAATTATCCTTGCTCTTGTTTTGAGTTCGAATTGCTTCTGTAGAACTTCCCATGCTTCTTTACCACTTGAACATTCTTGTATCAGCGGCCTGAACTCAGTTTTAATTCCATAATATAATGTAGTGAATGCTCTGTTCTCTCTCAGTGTGAATTCCTGCTTTTCACGCCTTGTTGCACTTTTATCTAGTTCTTCTTGTTTGTCCTCTATGAAGCTCCAACAATTTCTATCCAGTAATAGCATTTTCATATCGACTTTCCATTGATCTCAGTTGTCATGGTTTAACAGCTCAAAACCTTCAGGTAGTAATGACATCTTCGATTAAGTGTGAGCACAACAACTTGAACAAACTTCTAAGACAGGTCAGCTTCTTTTCGTGGATAACGGCCCTCTTCACCTACATTCCTTCAATGCTGAGTTGAACTGGATGACCGATTAGCTGTTGGCGCTGGGCCCATAACCCTGTTGGCAGTGGTGATAAAGGCAAAGCATATTTTGCTTCCCTTAAATAAAGCTAAGACTAATCTAAATAAAATTCATGCTTTATTCCGTAAATTAAAATAAAAGAGCTAACACTGTAGCCTTTACTTTTAAAATCATTTGAATGAAAGCAAACTAGCATTATGCTAACTCATAATAACGCAAGAGAACAAGACATTCGCCGATACCGGCGTACATATATATAATACTCGGCCAACCCGCTGATCTTGACGTCATCGGCCAATCAGCGGCAACCACGTTAGCTTACCGCCGATTGACCTCCGATCAAAATTTGCATGTGGAAAACTAAAGCCAACAGATCTAATTCAGTTTCTTTGCTTATAAAGCATTTATAGTATAGCCATAGGTATAAATATAAAAGGGTGTGGAATTTTTTATAAAAAATATATCTGTTTCAAAGAAATAAAAAACAGCAAATCCCATTATCGTCATGAGCACATGGAGCTGGTGAGGAATAAAATCTACATTGCCTCAATTAGTATAGGCCCTGACAGGTTCAGATAACCTGTATTCTATGATATATTTATTTAACAGTGATTATTTGTCAATCATTTATACAGAAATTTATGATGAGTATTTCAAATAATGGCTTTGCAAAGCTGGTAATGTGTAGCAGAGGCAATGACCATATTATTAATTTTTATTTTTATTATTTTTTTAATGTTGAAAAGTACTTTTTTAATAAACACATCATTACTTAAGTTATCTGAAGATAAAAAATATTATTGAAAAAATTTTCTGTTCTTACTAGTATTTGTTTAATTTCAGGGCCATGATGAGAAATCTTAGGTAGCTATTGTATCTAATCTGTTTCTAGCCATCCAATGGGTAAGTGCCTTTCGTGCTGTCCAGCTACTCAGTCAGTTGTCACTCAGAACTGCGATGAAAAATTTACTGATGTTGTCCAAAATTCTGAAGCAGCAGATCATCAACCAGGAATGAGTACTGGTGATATTCGTCGCTCTGAGAAAGGACGTTTTGAGACTCGTGCCATTCCAAATGGTACCACTGAATCAAATTCTAACAGTAAAAATCTGAGCTTGACTGAAAAGCTGATTTTTCCTATTCTCAGTACAACATGTATTGAAAATAAACGAACTAGTCATTCTAACCGTGAATTCTCAGAAAGCAAAATATTAGCCTTTTTTGAACAGTACAAAGACCCAAATGAAAATGCAGTTCTTGCAGAGGGTATTGAACGTTTATGCAATGACCTCAATGTTCCATTAGAAGACTTTCGTGTGCTTCTTCTAGCCTGGAAATTTAATGCAAAGCACATGTTTTGTTTTACAAAAGAAGAATTCGTCAGTGGTTGCCGAAATCTGAAAGCTGATTGTGTCCAAGACATTCAAGCAAGGTTTCCTGAAATGATGGCTGAAGCTCGATCTCCAGAAAAATTCAAAGACTTATACCGTTTCACATTTAAATTTGGTCTTGAACCTGATCAAAGAGTTTTGATGTCAGAGATGGCAATACAGTTGTGGAAGCTAGTTTTCCATGAAAATGAACCTCCTATTCTCCATCGATGGCTTAATTTCTTAGAGAAACATCCAAACGTGAGAGGTATATCTAAAGACACTTGGAATATGTTTTTAAACTTTTCTGAATCAATTGGTGAAGATCTAAGTTCTTATGATGACACAGCTGCTTGGCCCAGTCTGTTTGATGATTTTGTTGAATATGAAAATGACCAAACAAACCAGAATGTTGTCCCAAGTAAAGAAAAAGGAATAGTTGATGTTAATTAAAAAGGGAGGATGATATGAGTATGTGCTTGTACATTTGTACTTAATGATAATGATTCTGCCTTATAGTATATATTGTGATATAACTGTGACGTGTTGTGATCTTCGTGATATAGTTTTCCTTTAAGCTTGTCACTTTTACAATGACCATGGCTGTCTTATTTTTAGTTTAAAATTTCTTACTTTCTATGCAGCTGCTAATATTTTTTTAAAGGCGTGGAGTCATTTTAAAAATGATTTCTTGCTATGATTTGTGTGTCCAAGCACCTACTGCCAAGTCTCAGTGCCTTTGTTTTTTAATTCTTAATTTTATTTGACCATCAGACTGGGATAATATTAAATCTATGGTGTATACTCATAAAAAATAATTCTGTCACTTATGGATATCTGTAAAACTTATGTTTATGTAATATGTTGTTCTCATTAAAAATCACTGAATTTAATCATTAAAATTTCCATATCAAGAGATATGGTTCATTTCATTACATAAACTATTTTGTTTCTGTGTAATATATTTTATTGTGTATCTATGTAAAAATTTTTGATAGGCAATAATATAAAAGTTTTTTCCATTTAGATGCATTGTGATAATCATTTCTCATAAAAGTATTGTATAATGTATTTAAAATAATAATAATAATAAAAAAATTTTAAAGTATTTCCAAGCTAGCTCAACAATTCATCATATTTTCTTTTTTTCAACTGTTTTCCATAATTATAGCTTGCAGCATATGTGAAATTTAAAAAATATCATTTAAGGCTAACTCATTGGTAGTTTATATACAGGGTAGTTCAAAACTATATGCCAAAATTAAAGGTAGAGGTGACATGATTAAGCGGATTTCATATAGGAATGTGTGTGTGTGGTAATGTTGCATTAAAGTGTTAGCAAGTAAAGCAGTATGAATCACAGGAAACTGAAAAGACAAAAGGAAAAAATTTAGCAGTTTACAATAGTTGCTCAAAAGAGAGGCCACCAGCAGTGATACAAGATTCACAGTGATGGTGGGTGGATCGGGTTGCATTAAAAAAGATATCAGCCATGTCGAACACATGTCCAGCATCAACAGACAAGTGGGCAACAAGATCTTCTGCAGATGCGACGGGACTCTCGTACACCAGGCTTTTAAAGAAAGAAAAAAGAAGAAATCGAAGCAAGTTAAATCAGGAGGATGCGGTGGCCAAAGAAGCGATGGGACATCGTCCGCCCCCGTCCTATTCACTAATGGCCGTAGACAGCATCCAGGCAATTCCCGGTGTTCCAGCTGAAATGAGCTGGAACCACAATGGGCAAAGTTGAGATGTGGAAGGTAATCGTCAGGGGTCATTGCTTGCTCTCTTTGTAAACGATATGGATGCATTCCTTCTTCATGTTAAGTCCTCAAAGCAGTTGCATGGTACACACCCAACACATGTCTTACAGCTCTCGAGTTTGATGAAGGTTTGTCCCCTACTGTGTTTAGTATTCTTTCTTCCACTGCAGGAGTTCTGAGATATCTTCCAATGTCAGTATCACGTCTGGACGTATAAAACGATCCACTCGTACTAAACTCCCAGTGAAGACATTCGAATGTTCTTCTACGTTCCGGCTGATTCCTATCCACGAATTGTTCGCTTCTTATCCTTTGAGCAGCTAATCCATTTCCTTGTGCAGCTCCATATATGAAATTAACGTCCGCTAGCTCTGCATTGGTGTTACGATGCATGTTGTTCAAGAACCATGCAAAAAATGAAGAATCCTGCTAGCACAGTGCTTTTATATTATGCACTTATCAGCGCTGTCTACCTGTTTAACATGGCACTACCGCACACGCATTCCTATAGGAAATCTGCTTACTTAGGTCCCCTCTACCTGGCTTTACATTTTTGGCATATAGTTTCGAACCACCCTGTGTGTGTGCATGTATGCATGTTATAATTTGAGAATAATGCAGACATCAGATATTTAAGCACATGTACATGATCCATAGTGAAGAATAAACTTGGAAGTCACGTGAATGCAATAAGATGCAGTTGTAGCAGATTTAAATTATATTTCTTTTATTGTAATTAAACAATTTAACAGCCACAAAGAAATTGGTACACTAATCGTACTTTTTTCTGGAACATGTACATTTTTAATATTGTTAGGATGGGAAGAAGCAGCTGTCTAGACCAGGAACGGGCAACTTTTTCGGTCGCGGGCAAAAATCAAAAGAAAAAAAGTTTGGTGGGCCAAGATAAGTTTTTCTAAAATTTTAAAAACGATATACAAGTATTACAAGTTAAATGTGTTAGTGAGATGAATGAAAGTGCGATCTCATTTTTAAAAGTTCCTTATATTGAGGTATGAAGTGAGATGTACTGATTTCAAGGAACGAGGCTAAATGCTCATTTGTCACTCTACATCTGAAATAATTCTTTCTAAGGTTTATAGTTGAAAACACTTGTTCACATATATAAGATGAAGCAAACATAGCATTGATTTTCTGGGCATGAGATATTAAATTTGGGAAACTTACTTTCGATAATGATTTGTAAAGCTCAAAACTTTAGCATATTTAGAAACAATTGCTTGAGATGGTTGTTAGATTGCAAATCAACTAATTCAAGCTGCAAATATGACTTCACTGCTTCACAATTTACGTTGAAAGCCATGATAAAAATATCCAGTTCTATTTGAATGGCACTGAAATCTGCGTTCGAACTCAAAATGCAGTTTTTTCAAGCCATCTTCATAATTCTTAATCTTCTCGTCATTTACTGAGGGTATTGAATTTAACCTCGGAAAATGAGACAAGTTGTTCTTAGCTAGATACCCAGCAAACAGATTAAGTTTTAAGTTTTTTCTAAGAGGTCTAATTCACCTATATTGGATTCCTATATGTTTGCTTGAGAAAGAGATAATGCTTGTTAGTGCCAATCTACAGCTATAACTAACAAAGAACTTCTGCTTTTAACATTTCACCGATTGAAAGCTGTGTGTGCTTGCAATTTCCGTCGATTTACGTTTTGTAGAACAAAAATAGAAAAAGTAAAAAGATCATCAGTCCTTTGAAAAAAAGGAAGGAAAAAAATATTTAAGCAAAGTAGAAAAGGAGATCGATATATAATATATAAATATATACAGTCAAAAGTCGTTAATTCAGACACCCATAATCCGGACCTCAAAGCTACAAACTTTCTGCGCATGCGTCGTATTGACGCATGCACGTAAGACCTTTAGGGCTGCGAATATGCGTGTGCGCATGCCCAAAGTACGTTTACGCATGCGCGTTTAATCTATAACGGACGGTATAAGCTAAGCTAAAATTATCTAATTTAGTTAATGTTGCAGATTGCGTTGTTCCTTAATCTTCGAATTGGATCCGGCTTATTATTTTTTGCAGACTGTTAGACCAATTTTATAAAAGTAAGCTTGAACTTTCGATTATGTCAAATAGAATTTCCGATTTATATTTACTAACATGTAAAGGATCTATAAAGCGAAAGTATGTTTCAAAGTCCATTAAACAAAAAGTGGAATTGCTGCAAAAAATGGATAAAGGCTTATCCTTTGTTTATCTAACCATTCTGAAATCTGTTTATCAATTTCACGCTGCTCTGCGGCGGGGGGACGCCGCGGCACGCAATGAATTGGAAGTTGATCTGTCAGCACTATCCTTATCTTCAGGGCAGATGTTTTTATTTTATTTGGCTTATAATTCCTTACTAAATGTAGTATTTCATCTCGATGTACTCCGTCTTTGATATGATTTAAATCAAATTCCTCGCCATTATAATTCGCTTCCGATAGCGAAGAAAGTAAAGTAAACAAATAAATATTAAGACAACAAATAAATTTTTTTTGTAAATTTTGATACCCTTTAGATCATAATTGTTCTTTATTTCATAAATTACGGTTTCATATTTTTAATTTTATAATTTCTGCATGGCATCTTACCAGATTTAAACTGATGATCTATAATCCAGAATCGCCGAAGTCCTGACGAGTCCGGATTAACGACTTTTGACTGTACTTCTTTTAATTTGCCCTGAACCAGCAAATTAAAATTCTCTCCACGGGCTGGATAAAAACTTCCGGCGGGCCGGAGTTGGCCCATCCCTGGTCTACACAGTTCGAGATGCAGTAAATAAGAGCGTAATTATTCAACATGGAAGCTTAGTTTTAAGAGAAAGGTTTCGGTTTGAATTTGCTCCATCGTCAGTATGTAAAATTTATATAATATAGAATAATCTGGAAATGATGCAGGCCAGAAAAATTTTAACAATTAACTGTTTTTAGAATAGAGAGGGGAAATACCGAATTTAAAATGAAGAATTCAGGGGCTATTGTTAATTTAAGCTATAAGTTTGATGTACATATTTTTTATCTATACCATATATTTCCAATATATGGTATAGATAATCCATGTATAAGACATGTATTTTTCCCCCAAAAAATTTACTTAAAATTCAAAACTCATCTATAAGCATAAATGGGAGGGTGAGACATGTTGCGATGATGGCAAAATGTCACCAAGCAGGTAAAATTGGTAGAATATTTTCCAATCATATCACTGTAAAGTAAAATGTTAGATGCCAAGGATGATAGTTTTAATTCTGGTACCCCTGTCTCTAGCTTGTGCATTTTCTTTCCTTCATTTGTTGTCTTGTATAGAATCCTGGGTAAATGTATAAGTATAGTTACATGCTCGGTTTTATTTTTTTTTTTAAAGATGAGTGGTTAGAGAAATTCTTATAGGGCATTTTTCAAGCTATTGAAGATCACATTTGTAGAAATTTCTAACAACAATGTGGCTGCTCCACATTTCTCTGTAAATGAAAAACAACTTTGAGAGTGGAAAAAAAAAATGGGCACAAATTTAGCCAACATCAGATTTTTCGCTTTGGCAACGGATGCAACAAAGCAGCATTATAAACAGTTTCAAAAATAAAATGGCTAATTTTATCATAAACTTAAAAAAATATAAACTAAAGAAATTTTAAAAATGCAATATTTGGATTGCGCCTGGCTAATGGAAATGATTAATGATATTAGCGGATCTGTAAATAAACAGATTCCATAACTTTGCTGTAGTAAAAGCTAAAAAATTCTCATCTTATACTCAGAAATATACAGTAATTTTTACTTAGAGGGAAGAATGAATATTTTGAAGCTTATTATTTTTGCTCAAATTCCACATACTTCAGAATCTTAAAAAAGTAGTGTATTTGCAAATATTTAGCCTGCATTAAAAAGTTATTAAAAAACAATCTGAAGTTCTGAGTAACCTGTATATTGTTTGAGCTCATTTATTTGTGATAACATGTAAAAAATCAAATCGTACAAAAGTGCATAGTTCAAAGCCTGAGGTGTTTAACTTGTTTCTTTGTTATATTTATCATTTTACTTTATACAAAAATTTATTCTTAAAATATATTTTTTTAAAGAAATAATATGAAAATTTCAAGAAAAGTGATTTTTCATGTATATATTTTCACTTTAAATTTATGTACATTTTGTACAGATCTATTTGCAATTAATATGAGGATATTTGTCATGAAAACATTCAGAACAGAGTATTTCATATTGATTAAATGGTGGTTTATCAGGACTGAAATGTTCTCAATAAAAGTTTTTAAAAAAATTGTATTTTATTTAACATTTAAAAGCAAGTTGGTAATCTATATCAAAATACATATATTTCAGCAGTAAATTTTCTGTCATAAAAGTATGATTTGATTTGATATCTTTTTATGGGTAATTTTCTATTTTCAAGCAATTAAAATATAATGAGAGCTTGCATAAAAGGAAAGAAGTTAACTATTGGGTTTCTTATTAGTCATTGTCCAGTAAGAAAATAATATTTATGTTATTCCCTTAAAATACCTTTCTTAACTTTTTGGCAGATTAAAAACATAATAATAAGTAAATTTTTTATAAAGGTGTTAATTCAGGCTTCAAAACCTGCAGCTTTCTACTAATTAGTGTAACAAGAGATTTTAACACCTGGGTCAAATTTCTAAATTTTGCCTCCTAATTTCCCCCTCCCTTACATGAATTACTTTTCTTTTTAATTGCTTGCCTCAGTCTTGGTAAAGCTCTATTGCTTATTTATAATAGCACCACAGACAGGAAGATAAGGAAACACATTCAAACAATGTAAAGTTTGTTGTGTAATTGAGAGGAATTAGATGAAATCTGTAAATACACGATCGTGTGCTCCATATCAGATTGTTTTTCATAATTATAGCTTTCAAACTTTGATGTGATAAGTAGTACTTGAAGGTAACTTATTGACTGATTTTATAGTAATATTTTATTTTTAGAGTGTATGCCATAATTATAGCTTTTACACATTTTAGGCAGATGGAACATATATTTTTTTGTAATTTGGGCCAAACTAACCGGATAACATATACAAAGCTAGAAAGGTTCTTCTACTGCTCTTGAATATCTGATATCTTGAGTATACTTACATGGCTGGGGATTGCTTCTCATATTTAATTAACAGCATTTTTTACCATTAGTATAGAAAAGATTGAAGCTGATACTCAATTTTGGGACTTGCATTTGCTAAATTGTAAAGCAAATCATTTAGCATTGTTAAAATACAATTCATAGCATCAAAAATTCAATCATTATTTAAAATTAAATCAGAATGATATTATTCTTGGCAGTTGGTTTAAAAGCCGTTTAAATCACATTTACTTAATTAAAAGTAAAATACAGATTTTTTTTTGAAAATTTATATATATATAAATAATTCTAAGATGTGCCTGCTAATTTCAGTAAAACCAACAGAAGAAGGTCTTTGATTTGAGATAAAGTAATTGAAGTAAAAGGCTAAAATATATGTAGCAAATAGTTTTTACTGATCGACTTTGATTTATTAACAACAACGGTATATGTTTAAATTACTATTCTGGAATAATTTCGGAAACCTCTGTATTGTTTAATAATTTCAATTCAATTTTATATCCAGTTTATGCGGAAAATTAGTTACTAATAATTACAAAAAAAGAATTTCGGAAACCTCTGTATTGTTTAATAATTTCAATTCAATTTTATATCCAGTTTATGCGGAAAATTAGTTACTAATAATTAAAAAAAAAAAAAAAAGTTTAAGTAACAGATACAGTTGATTTCTGGATTTTGGCCTTTAAGTTTCTGATGTGAAGTTTTCACTGAAGTCCTTTGTTAATTAGTAATTAAAGGTGTAAAGACATCGAAAGATAGAAAAGAAGAGCAATAAAATTGGATTTTACAATTTGAAGTGAAATATATAGCTGATTCAGAAAAGAGAAACCAGACCCATTTTTTATTGACGGAGCGTATGTTTAGTGCAACGAAAACATTACTTAGTTACTGCAAACAACATTAATTCAGTGGAAAGGCCATTCAGGACCGAATATGTGTACAACGATAAAACTGCTAATGACTTAGGCCAGCAAGTCATATGGGACAGGTGCCAGGACATAGTCAGATCTGGTGTGTAATATAGTAAAAAATTGATAACAATTATGACTAGCATTTCAGAGGTGAAATTCAGTGTTATAGAGCACTGTAAATGCAGAATAAAACCCAGTCAAGTCAGAAAATTCCGACGGGTTAGAAAAGATGTTGGATTCCGGCTGCAGAAACTGCCGAGAAAAACCAGGTGTGAGGAGCTGTGAAGGCGTAGTAGTGACCTCAGGAGTGGAAAGTTTCGAATACGCTGAAATTAAGGAGTTATCAAATGATACCTCTTGACTGCCAGGAGGAAGGAATAATCTTACTAATTTCAGAGTCAATTTAGAATAAAACAATAACAAGCGAAGTGATAACAAAAATAAAGGGAAAGGGAGAAAATTAAAAACGATGAGCGCAAGGTAGACGAGTTGAAGTTGTCAGCGACTATAAAAGCAAAAAAAAAAAAAAAAAAAATGTAATCTAGGGAGCACTGCTTCAGGTCGATTTGATTTGATAAGTTCTTTATGAGCAATTTTCCATTTTCAAGCAATAGAAATATAATGAGAGATTCCATGGAAGGAGAAAAGTTAATTACTGTTTATACACTACCATGGAAGTATAATCCAGTTGTTGTGTTGTAGCCATTGCTTACGCTTTCAAAATTACTGAAAAATTTCTTTGCTACTTTTGCTATTTATTTAGCTCTCATTTTTATTTTATATTCTTCATGGATTTCACTGTTCCTTATGAAGCTGTTATTTATCTCAGTGTTGTGCTTTGTAGCACTTACAGTTTATTAAGATTAATTTTACATGTGTAACCCCCATAGGACAAATGTAAGTGATTATGGATCGTAACATGGCCTTGTACCCGAGTAATTTATCTACAGATAAAACCGAGTTTCATTAGCTTAAGGAAATAATTTGACTTTAGTTAGTACCCAGAACTTGGAAGCAGTGTTTGTTATGTGAGGTTTCCACATAAGTTTCTGATCTAAAATAACACCTAAGAATTTGCTTGCTTGGCCCAGCGAATGGCAGTATTGTACATGGTAACCTTCATGTTTAAATCCAGATTTCTTTTCCTGGCGAAGAAAACTGCTTCGGTCTTGTCCGCAATAAAAGCTATTTTCCATTTTTGAAGCCAGGACTTCAGTGAATGGATATGTTGTTATAGTGTAGTAGTGGATGACTGAACTCAGGGATTCATTTTGTGTCATAATCGCTGAGTCATCAGCATACATGGCTGGTGTTGTGTTAATGTTGTGTGGTATTTGATTCGCGTAAATCAAAAATAGTATTGTGCCAATTAAACTTCTTTATGGGAAGCCCTCAAGTATTTGACGGCGTGTGAAGTAATAATTGTTGTATAACACAGATCGTATTTTATTCTCGAGTGTCAAGATGTAGAAACATCTTTTTATTCGACTTCTGATAAGGAACAGGGGGGGAGAAAGAGTAGGTTGGAAGGAATGTGGGAATCGGAAAAAGAGAATGAGGTCCGCACTAGTGGCGTCGAAAAAAAGGGGGGTGGCAAGTTCAGTGTCGTTATAAGTGGTAAACCGCAGAGTCAGTTTAGCGTGAATGAGTCAATTAAGGTTGTAATTCTTATGCGGGTAGGATGGGTACCGATGTTTTTCTCTGGGATGCGGAGAGTGTCTGAGACTGCTAATAAGGCTATTACTGTGGGTTTGTACTGAATAAAAGAAGTTGACCGCTAATCGTTTAATATACTCTTGAATAAGTTCGATTCGAAGGTCTTTGTGAATATAGATGTTGGAAATATACCAAGGAGCATTGATAATTTCTCGTAGAATTTTATTTTGTACAATTTGTAATTGTTTAATATTGGTTTTAGCTGCATGTCCCCAGATCGGTGCTGCATAAAGAAGAGCTGGGCGCAGTATAGAGCGATATAGAATTAATTTGTTTGTAGTAGATAAGTTGCTTTTTCTACCAAGAAGAGGTCGCATAGTAGCTGTGGTGATTTTAAATTTTTGTACTACGGATCGGAAATGGGTTCTGAAGGTAAGTTTTTGGTCAAGGGTGACTCCAAGGTATTTGGTTTCATTAATCCAGTCTATTTCTTCGTCAAATATTTCAGGGGGTGGAGGATAGTATTTCATGTTTCCTTTACGGAAAATTATTGCCTTAGTTTTATCAGTGTTAATTTTAATCCTCCAAAGGGTGAGCCATTTTTCCAGTTTTATGAGATAGTTTTGGTTTCTTACGGCGATAACTGTGCAGGCTTTAGTAAGTATGGCGGTGTCATCGGCAAAGAGTGCAAGATGAACAGAAGGGTCTTTAGGGATGTCTTGTGTATAAATATTAAAAAAGTACGGCGAAAATGCCGACCCCTGTGGGACACCAGCATTGATTACTCTGGTGGTAGAGTAAGCAGTACCGATTTTGATTCTGAATGTTCTGTTGCTGAGAAAAGAGGCTATTAAGCGAATAAAATGATTTGGAAAATTGAGAGTGATTAGTTTGTAAATGAGGCCTCGATGACATACCCTGTTAAAAACTTTCGCGATATCGAGGAATATAGCACCGGTCGGAAGCTTGCAGTTGTAGCCTTCAGTGATAATGTTGATAACTCTAAGAAGTTGGTGGCAAGCGCTATGATGATAACGAAAACCGAATTGTTCTTCTGGGAGAAAATTAATGGAAGGGTGAATTTTTTGGATGTGGAAAAGTAGGATTTTCTCAGTATTTTTAGACAGATGGCTAAGTAAAGTGATAGGGCGATAGTTAAAGTGGGAAGGTTGGATTTTGTTGCGGTTTAGCAAAAACAATTATTATAGCTTGCTTCCATGAGTTAGGAAAATGAGCGAATTTGATAATGTTGATTATCTTAGTTAGGCAGGTAAGAGCATTAATCGGAAGAAGCTTCAGTGCTTTGGTCGAGATGCCATCGTGCCCTGGGGCTTTCTTCGTTTGTAAGGCGCTGATGGTGTTGGCAACGATGGTTGGGGTAGTCAGGAAAGTGAAGTTGTACGGAGCAGGGGTATTAAGGAAGTTATTGACCTCCTGGTTGACCCGTTCAATATGGTTTTTGTCGTACGGAGTGGGATTAAAAGTGAATGTATCTTCCATATAGTCTGCAAAAGATTTAGCTTTATCTTCTTCTGTATATGAAATTTCACTAGGTCCATGGATAGGTGGAATAGGTTTATAAGGTTTCTTGAATTTGCGGGAAATGTCAAATAGGGAATTGTCCTCTATAGCTAGGTTATTTAGGAAATTGGTCCATTTTTGGTTTTTGAAGTTTTTGATTCTTCTGTTGATTTCTTTTTGCATAGAGTTTAGTTCGTGTTTGAGTTGTGGATCCCTGGTGGTTTGCCATTTTTACGGATCCAGTTTTTCTCATTAATACTATTTCTTATATCGGCAGGCAGGGGGAGGAAAGGCTTGTTCACATAAAAAGTATTGGTGGCTTCCTTTAAAGCAGAATTGATGCAGTTAGTAAATTTTGAGACTTCGTGTTCTAAATCTTCTTTGATGTTTATGCATGGGTTACTTTGTATGGAGTTATTCAGAATTTCAGAGTATTTAATCCAATTTGTGACTCCTATACTTCTGTCAAGTGAGGGGAGGTATTTATTAATGGGGATTTCAAATACAATGGGGTTGTGGTCGAAAGACAAAGCTGAAATTACAGAGATATTGCGTAGTAATGTTATTTGAGATGAAGAAGTCAATTGTGGTGGCGCTATTGTACCCGTAATGGGTGGGCTTGTCTGGAGCATGAATGTTATAATTATTTGATTGAATGAGTTTAAATATGTCATTTCCTTTTTTGTTAGCAGGTCCTCGGTTCCAGAAGGGGTGTTTGGCGTTGAAGTCCCCTCCGACAATGGTAGAAGTGTTAGCATTAAGGAGATGCATCAATTCTTGTGCATTATTATTTGGTGGGATGTATATATTCGAAATTTTGAATTTTTTATGTTCTATTACAATTTCTATTGTGTTACTTTCGAAAGTGGTGCTGGATTTAGGAATTTGAGAGTGTTTTATGCTCCTTTTGACAAATGTAATGATGCCACCGCCTCTTCTTGTCTCACGATCCGTACGGTAGGTGTTATAATTAACATAAAGTACTTTGAGTGCTGGTTTAAGGCGAGTCTCTTGTATGAGTATTACGTCAGGTTCAATTTCAATAATGACTGCTGCTAAAAGTACATTTCTAAAGAATAAATCTGAATCCTCACCGATTAAATTACCGATGTTTTGGGAACTGCATTGCAGTTTATTGTTATTTTCGCCATTTAGAAGAATTCATAGTAGTAATAAAACGGATCTATTTTCAGTGACAAATTTATCAAAATAACGCTGTAATAAGAAAATCCATAACTATAATCTCTTAAGAAAAACTTCTTGCCAGTCTCCAGAGCCATGGAAATTTGGCTGTTGGAATATCATTACGAGGAACAACGCTTCATGGCAGCTGTTTTCCATTCTTCTGGTCTGAGATTAATGAATGTTTTACATTCTCAGATCAGCGGGATTAGAGTTACTGCAATTTACGGTTTAGTTAAATATGCCCAAAACGAAATCCATTCCTATTGGTAATCAAATGATTGCAGATGACTTGCATGTATAATGTCAAATTTTTAATAGCATTTTAGAGGTGAATTATTCTTTCTGCAAGCTCCCCTCCAACAGTATTTATTGCTTTTTGCAGCCGCGCACACTTTTTGTTATATCCAGTGTTCTCAGATTAACTACTAGTAAAATTCATTGTCACTCTCTTACATGAAATAATAAGTTATATAATGTAGTTTAATAAGCATGAAAATTTGTAGTTTAAAATGTTTCAAAGTCCTATGCACAGTCATTTTATACAAGATTATCTTCTCCTGGGGAAGGAGAATTTTTTTTTTATTTGAAAATCTCTCTCATTTGTAGGCAATAGCTTTTCTCCAGTGTTCTAAGACTGAAAATATCAAAACCAAGAAAATTTTATTGTAGTGTGTAGACCTTTTTACATTTAAATACATTTTTTAAATAAACATTTGTCGGCAGTGAATTTTTTGTATATATCGTTTTCTTGGTGGAAATCCGTGTTGCAAAATATGAAAAAGAAATTTAGCAGAAATTTTTTAATATAAATTCGTGTTTTATTTTTAGCAGTTTCGCCGAAAACTATGCAGCTTTGAATGGGGAGATATAACATTTCCGTATGCCCTTTATATTAGGTTCTTGGAAGAGTTCTGACCATTTCATAATTTCTCGATAAATCTCTTTGCTGCAACATCCTATTAATTTCTGCTGTTCAGATGGAAGGTATGAAGCTGTATAAGGTATTTTCTCCCTGCTTTCGCAACGTAATTGGAAGCATATTCGACGCGTATTCGAGAGAGCCAGGGCTCGAGTCCTGGCGAGGGAATGCCAGGACTCGAATCACATAAACTTGCTGGCATGCATAAACTAATCTGGCATGCATGGATCAGATGATTTACTGTCCTGCACAATATCTAGCAAACATAGAATGTTTGCCGTAGAATTATATCGATACATATTCAATTCAATGCTTCGATGAATTGCCGTCAAGGCTTAACTTCTAAAACTGTAAGAATTAGAGCTCTTTGAATGGTCATCAGAAAAGATAAATTACCTTAAATAAACAAAATTAATAAAAGGAAATTATATAAAATGTAAATTAATAATTAAAAATGGATAATCAAACTTAAGTAATCGTGCAGTAGTAAATTAAAATACCGGAATTCATCTTAATTTAGACTCTTAATTTAGGCTGGAATTACAATTTTGTTCAAAGTCTAAGAAACACTGGAACTGGATTCCAACTGAAATAAAGTTACGATTGCGCCTTGATTGAAGATGACCACACTGCATACTAATAAATATCCCACTGTAAAAATTAAAAAAAAATAAAAAAAAATAAAAAAAAAATCCTGCTGCTTTATTCTCGAAGATCCAAAAACAAAAGAACAGAACATTGATTTCACATACCTGCAAAGTTCAGAACACAGAAATCAGCCAATAACATTTTTAGCATCAGTTTTTGGTATGAAGAGCTGTACTTTTTGAATATACACCATGTAATATGATAAAAGGTGTTTATTACACTAACGTATTGACTCACCGTCAACAAGACCCACCAGCGAGCGAGTCGTAAATCCGCTGAACACTGGTAACTCGATCAGAGTTCAAATCTCGAAAACAGGCTGGCTGCAGAGAAGATTTTGCAATTTTCTTCAGGTATAAAATGAATTAGAGACAGTTTCTCTTACAATGTTCTTTCAAAAAGGCAAATCTTTTGTTATGCAGATAGCCTTCACTCCTTATTATCACTTATCATAACCAGGCAGATCTTGGAATTTAAGATGGTTAATTAGATTTTGAATGGTCTTCATAAGCTTCAAGGCTATTAAGTTAAACAGCAAAAAACTTCGCAAGAGAAATTAAAATCTGAAAATGAAAAAATTGATAAAAAATCCAAATTAAAAATTTGTAGCAGTTCACCGTAAGTCGGTAAAATAAATAACTGAATAAGGAATAAATAATAAAGGAAATAAGGAAGCAGCTATTATTTTGGAAACAAATGAACAAAAACTTTTCATTTGAATAATAATTGAAAATATATATAGGTTTCATATCATTACTGAAAAGATCATTAAAAGTGCCAATGTGGTAATCGTATTAAAATTATTACTGGAATATTAATATTAGAAATTCATTAATTGTTTTTTCCCTTAGTGTACTTTAAAAGGTTTCAAAAATCTAGAACTTATTCTCATAAATCCTTGGTATTTAACTTCTTGTTATTTGAAGAAAAGAATGAATTAGAGTGCTGGGGAATAGAAAATAAGTTTCATCAAGAATATGTTTGCTTTCATGTACTACTTTGTTTCTGAAACATATTTCATATTTTCTGCTTATTATTTTAATACTACACTTTCCGATTTATTAGTTTATAAAAGCTTTTATTCGGAAGGTTATAAATTCAGTCTATGGAAAGTACGGGAGATATTAATGTCAGTTTTAAGGGTCATATGGTATTATTAAAGCATCTTGTTAATAAATTCATGGGAGTTCAAAAAAAGATATTCTTCGGAGAACAGCCTTGTTGGCGCCAACTTGGCTCGTTGAAGGATATGAGCGACATTTCATTATGCCAACGGAAGTAAATATGGTGTGAGATAGGGAGGAAAGGAAAATACATGAGGAAAAGCGGGATTAAGATAAGTGGATATTTTTCGGTGAACAGCCTTAGTTGCGCCAATTTGGCTACTTTTAAGGGTATGGACGACATTTCATTATGCCAACGGAAGTAAATGTCATATGAGGAATTGGAGCTAGGGAGAAAAGGAAAATATATGGGGAAAAGCGGGATTAAGATGTGTTTGTGTCTCTCTGGTAATTGATTGTAATTTAATTTTACTGTATTGCTAAATTAGCATTAAAAGCTAAGTAATGTGCATTTATGACGAAAACGCAGGACAATTACTTTTGGATCCGATTTCATATGTGTATTAATATATTACATTCCTACTTATTTGATCTACATATGTATCAGATAACTAGCTACTTTTGACACTTATTTCTGGATGTGTATTATTTTAAAACTTTTTCTGCTTTGAAAACCTGAATATTGAAACATTATGTGTATGCTTGTGAAAATATTATTTCAGATTAAAATTCTCGTATAATTACGGTAGAAATATGCGTCTATTTACTTTAAAATGTAGTATTTGATAGCCTTCCACATAGCAGCTGTAACGGAAATATTATCAAAAAATCAGAACTACGCCGAGACTACCCGTCAACGGTTGTTCTGCACAGGTTTTTAATATATGTATATAAACCTTAATAATAATTAACACAGTAGGTCTACTATTAGAATATCTGTTTACAATTTCAATATTTATAGAAAAAGAAATAAATCTTATCTACTTGAATTCTGCACATGTTTCTTGACGAATAAACAACTTTGTTAACACCCCAATTTCAGTAAACGCCCAAGGGCGATCCTAAATGTTAGTAATGTGTAATTTTGTAGATGTGTTATGCAAATTGTTGCTCAGATTCTTTATTGTATATTGTTCTTTTTTCCTCCTGATTGCTTTTTGTTTTTACTAGTGGCACTAAGGCGTCGCACTTCGTATTTTGTTTCTCTTGTGTGTACATGTATTCTTCTGTGAAATAGTTGTTAAAAAAAATAGTTAATTATGTAAGAATTAGTAATTAGGTACTTAAGGACAAAAAATTGTATTTAACTATTAGCAATTATGAATTTAAACTCTTACTTATTTAATTATTTAGCACATTGAGTTATATTTCTCATAATTCGAAACTTTTATCATGTTATTCGATGAGGGGTAGGGCTATGGCGCCCAGGCACCCTGGTGGTTAAGCACCGCAGTTCAACATTAGTTAACACTTGACATCAATATTTTCACAGTTTCACATTAAAGCAGGAACTAGGATATTATTCAATAAACAGAACACAAATACGAATTGAATTATTATAGCAGCCATTCTAGAATTGGTTCTGTAATGTTATATAATGGTCATTAAATTGTCTTATGCATTATTTTGCCTAATTATTCATTTTAATAAAGATTATATAATCAATATAAAAAATACAATTTCAGTATATTTTAAAGATAGAGTTAATAAACAAAAAATAAATCCATTTATCCATTCATTGTCATATAAAAAACGTGCTATAGACATTCTGTTGATATCAACCAAGGAGGTTAGAATAGAAGGAGGGAAGGTTCAACTCAAACGGTGAAGCTTGGCGGCCATCTTCCTGTTATCACCGTGACTTGTGCAAGGAAGTCGGTCATTGCAACATTTTTTTTTCTTTTGTTTTAAAATATATTAAATACATTTTAATGTTTCTGTTTATAGCTGGTATCTTCGTTCCTTAAGATACAATGCTATATAGTAGGATTTAAATTGTATAATTTGAACGTTTTAGTTAATTCGTTTTATAACTTTCATGAAAAGTAAGAAATCAATTGTTACTATTTTTATTAATTGTAAAGGTGTTAAATAAAGCAATGCTTTTTTTATATATTAATTATTATTCATTTTTTTAAGATAAACTGTTCTGTTGTTAAAAATTTTTTGCATAAACTTACAAATTTCTGGGCAATATAGTGATAAAATTAAGTAAAATATTTACACAATTGAACATGTGGAAAGATGTATCCAAAAACTTATATAGGTGTATTTCTGTAATTCAACTTAATTAAAGGCAGTTTCTTTGAGATTAATAAATATGAAATGCGCATAAACTGAAATCAATGAATTCACATAAATCTGTTTTATTTTATTAAGATTTATTTTCTAACCTAAGAAAGTCCGTGAAATATGCAGAAACATCATTTTTTAAAGGCTTTAATGTTATGCGCATGCATTTAGATTTCGAACTATTTCTTAATAATTTGCTGTACATAGTAAATTATGGATATCATCTTTATTACTTTAAAACAAAAATTCAACAATAGCGAGGGATTTCATTATAAATTTAACATATTTTTACTGGAAAATAAATGCACGGAACAGGTTAGAAACACGTACATGTCACTGCCGTAATGCAATGTTTTGAAGTCACAAACATGGACGCCGCTTGTTCGGCGGAGATTCATTCCCCGATAGTGGAGGAAACCGCGAACCCTCCCTCCTTCTATTCTAACCTCCTTGATATCAACAGTCAGAATACTTTTTAAGGCTGATTGAGAATTACTGCCATATTCCAAATTAAAATAACTTATTAAAGGTATATGATATCATTATTAAAACATATCGCAGAGATTTTTAGTATTGTCAAATACTGCTTTATTGTGTGAAATATTATAATGCGTAGAGAAATCAATACTTGAAATATACAAGATGTATAATGATAGAGAATTTTAAACAGTTTTTCTGTATTGAAATCCGCAGTGATTTTTTTTTTTTTTTCCATTATGGTATTGCGTCTTACGACAAGAGTTATAATCAACTCACAATTCAGGTTCATTTGAAGTTGCAGACGAGCTGCTTGAGTTTTCGCCTTGCGGGCAGAAAGACTAGCGTGTGCATAACACTGTAAGCATCAAATGCACGTGCTTACTTTCGTTTGTATTTGTTGAATTTTTGTATTCGTAAAGTTTCGAAAGCAAGATTGAATCAAGACTTATGAGTGCTGTTTGCGAAGAAAGTGTATATAAACTTAAGGAATTTGGCATAGCTAATGTGAGTATTTTTTGTAATCTAAACTGAAAAATGATGTAATTAAGCAGTTTTATAATACGAACATTGAATCGAGTGGATCGCAAATCTGATTTCAAACCAATATAAGTTCATATCCTCAAATTGCATTCAGAGCAACTGAATGCCGATAACTGAAGTCATGAGTTCATTCAGAATTTGCACATTATTTTAACATTAACATTTTAATATCTGTAAGTTTAGGGGAGTTAAAAAACAAGATAGACGCTTATCAGCTGGGAGTCAGTTCAATTTATAGGTGTTGTTGGGAAGGAAATTCAAGTATTCCGGGTGGTGTGGAATGTATGCAATTTGTAAAAATAACCGAGAGGTACATGAGATTTCCCTTTGTTTCTACTATAGGATATTGTGTATAATAAAACAGTTGAAAAATTGCAGTTGTATAACAAAACAATTGAGAGACTGCAGAATTCAGTTGGCAGCTAAAGGGTTAATTATATTTTGTATTGTAAAAGTCATTCTTATATGTGTATCTACTAATTTTGAAATTATTCGATAATTTAAAAAAAAAATATTATTACATTTGTTACTTTTGAAATAGATTTTCATAGCCTTACTTAGTAAAAATTTCTTTTTGTGGGTATAGATTGATTTTCGTAAGTTGTACTAATGTCATATTTTCATTTATTTAGGAAGGATCAGCTGAAGCTCATTATAACACAAAAAATAAGACAATAGAAGATTTAATTAAGGTATAAGTATAACTACATTTCTCAATTTATTTTTATTGTATATTTTAATCACTCTTAACTATATTTTTTCTTTTACTTTTACACATCTATCTGATGGTAGTACAAAGTCCAGGATCCCGACTCATCAGGACCTCTGCGATTCTGGATTTGGGATTTTTCTGGATATTAGATCACGAGTTTAAATCTAGTAAGATGACAAATTATAAAATTAATAATATAAAATAGTTCTTTTTGAAATAATGAAGTATTTATAACCTTAAATCAAAATTTACAAAAAAAGCTCAATATTGATTTGTTTGCTTTATTAAACTCTTCTTTTAATATAAGTTGCTTAATTCGCTTTGTTTTTTATGCTAATACTTTCTCTTCAATTCTATAGATAGACATAATTTCTCGTTCATATACAAAGTTGCATTGTTTCAAGCCCTGTAATTACTCCTCTGAGAATTCTGACTAAGTTGTTAGTTAAAATATTTTCATTCTCAGCAAATGCTTAGTCACTTACTTAACTATTGGTTGTAATATTTTTTTGGAATTAAAACCATACTACAAATTTCACCATCCGTTAGTTGATTGATGATTGGGCCATTGTGACTGCGATGAAAAATTTTGGTAAAAATATATTTACAGGTGCACTTTCGCGATTTTTGGCAGTACTTGGACACCGAGATTGTGCAATTCTTTGATTCGTTATCACTGCTAAACTAAACTCAGTGGTGCAACAGCCCTAGTGGGCCACAGCCTGCAGTACCCCAAAATCTGCTTTCTTGACCTTGGGCCCCAGAGTTCATCAGCATATGCCCTGGGTAAGTGGTCAGCTCGTAACAGGACCCACGATGTTTAGTTCCCAAGTGAACTTGGTACTCATTTTATCGACCCAATCAAGGGATGAAAGGCCGAGTCAACTTTGCCCAGCCCGGGGATTGAACCCTGTATCTGTGGTGCAGCTGGGCGACACACTAGCCACTAAAGATTGCCGCTACACAAAACGAAAATAACAAGTCAAAGTAAAAAGTCAAAAGAGCAGCCAGTTCTAATATATAATGTCAATAAACTACCTTTTAAATCAAACAACATAAAAAAAAAAGGAAATATCCATGTACCTTATTTAGAAATTTCCAGGTCTTTAGTCAAACAAAATTCCTTAACAGCATCCAAAAACTTCCTAAAATTATCTGAACTAGAATCTGAGGCTGATCTTTAGAATATGGTAACTGGTAGTTTGGCGACGTTTTGGAGGCGATAAAGGTTACTACCTAGGTAATAATGTGAGAAACACTGAGTTCCGATTACGCATTATTTTGTGTGATGGAAATGAGAGATCATGAGATATGTCATGTGACATTAATGGACGAATTACAGTTGTTTAATTGGAAAAGGGGGGAAATCTGGAAATTTCGTATTTAGCTAAATTCTGTGTTGTGTGAAACGTGACATTAATGGACGAATTACAGTTCTTTAATCGGAAAAGGGGTTTAATTTGGAAAAGCTTCATTGTGTGTTGTGTGAAATAGTGTTGATTAATTTTCGGATTGCATGGCGCTATGTAAAGTGAATTCTAAATTTTTAATGCGTTTATCTGATAATAATACAGTCAAAAGTCGTTAATTCGGACACCCATAATCCGGAATGATCTATAATCCGGACCTCAAAGCTAAAAACTTTCTGCGCATGCGCCGCGTTGGCACATGCGCGCGGGCGTTTTACGCGTGCGCGTAAGACCTTGACTACTACGCATATGCGTGTACGCAACTGCAGAATACGTTTTCGCCTGCGCGTTTAATGTATAACGGACGGTGTAAGCTAAAATTATCTAATTATCTATTTCAGTTAATGTTAATGATTGCATTGTTCCTTAATCTTCGAATTGGATCCCGCTTATTATTTTTTGCAGACTGTAAGAGCAATTTTATAAAAGTAAACTTGAACTTTCGATTATGTCAAATAGAATTTCCGATGCTGGAACTTCCAAAGGATCTACAAAACGAAAGCATGTTTCGATGTCCAACAAACAAAAAGTGGAATTGCTGCAAAAAATGGATAAAGACATGAAGAATGTGACAGAGAGGTTAGTGAAAATGAAAAAATTTCGATAGACAAGTTAGTCGGTATTCTCGGCACAGCAATTAACGGGACTTGAACAGCGGAACTTTGTAACTGAACAAGAAATTATGTCTTTTTATGGAATTAAAGAGAAAGTATTATCACATAAAATGAAGCAACTTAAACAACTTACATTGAGAGAAATGTTTAATAAAGTAAACAAATAAATATTAAGCTTTTTTTTTTTTTTTTTTTTTTTTTGTAAAGTTTGATACCCTTCAGATCATAATTGTTCTTTATTTCATAAATTACGGTTTCATATTTTTAATTTTAGAATTTCTGCATGCTATCTTACGAGATTTAAACTGATGATCTATAATCCGGAATCGTCGAAGTCCCGACGAGTCCGGATTAACGACTTTTGACTGTAATAAGTTGAGATTGTGTGAAAGGAAGGATATTACAAGTTTAAATGGTGGTGCAAGAAATATGGTGAAAATGGACATTTTGTGAAAAGGAGTTTAAGGAAGGGTACGTGGTTTGCTGAAAGTAGTTTGAGTATAGGTGAAATTTTATTAATTTCTTATTACTTGGTGAATAGACTTCCAGTTGACTACTGGATTTAGGATTTAGAAATTAGCAGTAGTACTGCAGCGACGTAATGAAGATTCTGAAGAAGATTAGGTAAGTTAGTATTTTTAATCATTTGAGGATATTATTTTTATGCATTGTTCTAAATGTAAGGAGTAAATAAATTAAAATGGTATTATTTGAAAATTGTTATTAGCAATGATTTAGTTTAAAGTAATTAGGATTGTAATCTAATTTTTATTAATTTAATGTATGTGCTTATTTATATTTCAAGTAGTGTTTTTTAATTTAATTATATTTTAATTTAATGATCGTGATTTTGTGAGTTATATGTTTGTAGTATTTTGGAATATGTTTGAGTAGTATACGTTGAGTATTTTTATGCATTTTCGTGAAATTTTTCTAATTTATGAGAAAAAAGCAGTGTACATGGATATAGTGAAGAGTGTGCGCAATGCCATTTTTGTGCAATTCTGGGATTTTTTTTTTATGTTTGTAGGAATTTGGTATACGTTTTAGTTGAAGTAAACGTGCATGGAAATAATTTAAATATTTGACACTAAGTATTTGTAATGTTTGCGGTATGAATTCGTTGGTGACGTTTATAATATAATAGATAATTTAGAGGTAAAAGTTTATAGATATTTTATTTATTTTATACGTGGAAATGTTCATATTTTAAAAGGGTATATACTTTTTCGCGATAAGGTAATTTCATATATGTTCTTTTTACCGGGTTTAAAGATTCAAAAAATTGTCATGCATTTTCGTGAAATTTTTCTAATTTATGAGAAAAAAGCAGTGTACATGGATATAGTGAAGAGTGTGCGCAATGCCATTTTTGTGCAATTCTGGGATGTTTTTTTAAGTAAAAATAAGTCGACGTGTACATGCTTTATGTGTATGTGTTATTGTGAAAAACGTGCAAGGAGTTTGCGATTGTGCACTTTTTCCCAATTTTGCAGTGAATATTTGTCATGATTAAGCAGTTTTGTTAGATAAAATTTCTAGTATAAGTGTAATTTGGCTAGTGGATTGTTGGAAAAAGTGTTCAGTAAATAAAAAGAAAAGAAACATGTCTTTACTTCGTGAAGACAAAATGGCGGCAGAAAAAAAAAATAGAGGGTTGCTGTAGCAGAGTTGGTCGCCAAATTTTCGCCAAAAAATCGCCAAGTTACCATAATCCAAATATCAACCGAATCTGAATACTGGTGGCACCATATAAATTTACAAAAATAGAGTAAAAAATATCCTCCAATGTTAAAACATACACATTTCCTTCATACAAGTGTTGGCATCAGGATTTTTCTCTTACATCCAATATGCGTATCTTTTTGATTTTATGTTATTATTTAATAGGACAGAAATTCACAACCAGCATCATCGAAGTACTTTATTCTACTGCTCTTTTAAAAGTGCATGAGTAATTAATATTGTCTGTCGCCGTGGTTACATTCTTTATCTCTCAGTTTTTTTTTTTATTATTATTACAAATGCTTTGAATAACTTTTAATGGCATGATGCCATCTGGCATGGGCAACCTGACTAAACAATTGCCTTCAATTGTCGCTTTTTTTTTTAAACAAACATTGTTGGCAATACCACGAGAACCCATATTTTGTGCACATTATAATCATAGTTTAAAGTTCTAGAAGGAGTAAAAAGTTCTATAACAAAAGTTCTTAATGAAGTTTTTCCAGTAAAGTTTGTAGGTTCAGGACAAAAAAAGAATAAAAGTTTACATTACCTGTAGCTTCACGAGTTAATATCCAAGTTGCCTGTTTCGTCTTCATCCAACTCATTGCCAAGACTTCAGCTGACTCATGTGGGTTGTTGTTGTATACAGTCTAACATGCTCTTTTTTTTTTCTCTTCTTATAGTAGTACTTCTTCATCTTATTTGCCATCTGCTCTTTTACTTCTTTCAGCATTAATGAGGTAAAAATTTTCAGTACTCTTTCTTTACTCTCAGCTTGAGTAATATGACTTCTCCTTGGCACTTAATGTTCTATTTCTTGGTGCGGGGTTTCCGAATAAGATGACATTTGCAGGGACTTATCTTCACTCATCGTTTGGGCTGAATACACAAATTCTTCTGGCTGCCTAATTCTTCTTTCACTAGCAAATTCCGCAGATTTCCTCTCTGGTAATTTTCTTCCATCCATAAAGTTTAAACCTGCTTTATCAGAAGACGTTTTTCGTATTCTTCTTTCATATCTGAATCATTTTTGCGCATCCCATACAAACGGTAGCCTCTCCTTGTTACAAAATTTCTCTCAGGAATATAAGACACATCACTTTCAACTTGGTCATTTCGGTTTGGAAATCGCTTTCTCTTTATAGTTGGTATTTTTCTACACAAGGGTTTTGAACAATTATAATTTATAAAATTGCTCTAACAGTCTGCAAAAAATAATATGCTGGATCCAATGAGAAGATTAAGGAACAACGCGATCTGCAACATTAACTGAAATAGATAATTTTAGCCTAGCTTATACCGTCCGTTATACATTAAACATGCATGCGTAAACACATTATGCAGTTGCGCATGCGCAGAAAGTTGGTAGCTTTGAGGTCTGGATTAAAGACTTTGTACTGTAATTAATTCTTTTAAAGAATCGAAATAATTTAGTTTTAATTCTACTAACCATTCATTAAAATAGTTACGAATTTTGAAAACGAAATCTGTCCATGTATTCTTTGAATCCGTAATATGATTAACAAATTTCTGGCGAAATTTTTCTGGATTTAAAACGCTTTAATAATAAATTCTTAACAAATATGTACTCATTAGTTTGCTCTTCAGATTCTCGGGTGATCAGTTGTGTGATCTCGAGAGGTAAAAGTCCTAATAAATGAAAAACATAATCATCTTCAATTAACCCCACCCGTTTGGCTTGACGTTCAAATATTACTAGGAATGAAAATATGTCTCCATCCTTTAAATCGAATTTTTGCATAAGACTTTTCAAATCAATACATTTTGTGTTTTCTCATGCGGTTGTATTTTCCATTGATGTTCTGAACATTATTTTATTTTCGTTTAAAAGCTTTAGTTTTTGTAATTCAAAATTCCTTTGTTTTTCCCGATCTTCAACTTGTAACTGTATTCACTTTTTGTGTTCTTGAAACTCTAATTGTACTTGTTTTTCTGATCTTTCATCTTCTTCTTTCTTAAGTCTTTCCTCGATAGTCCTTTCAAAGACTTGTTGTACGACTAGTTCATCATAATTTTTACTTTTAGTGATGATGTTTTCAATCGTAATCACAGTGGCATCTTTTGGAACCGTTTCCCCAATTTCCGTCGCAAGTTCTGTTAGATCGCTTTTGTGTACCTTGCCAAGAAAAGACATCCTCAAGGTTACCTTTTTATGTACGTTTAATGTTTATTATCGCTACGTTGAATAGCTTTTGAAAATATGTTTAAAAGCTTTCATATATATGTTTAATAGTTTCATTGATACATTTAAAAACTTTAGAAGGGAACAAAACATTTACCTTTTTCATATTTGCATCAGACTTTCAATGGCGTTCAGTTACTATACATTGATATTAACATCGGCAATCCCACTTCTGAAATTGTTGGCGTCAGGATTTTTCTCATACATCCACTATGTGTATCTTTTTGATTTTATGTTATTATTGAACAGGACAGAAATTCACAACCAGCATCATTGAAATACTTTATTCTACTGCTCTTTTAAAAGTGCATGATTAATTAATATCGTTTGTCGCCGTGGTTACATTCCTTATCTCTCTCTCTCTCTCTTTTTTTTTTTTTTATTACAAATGCTTTGAATATCTTTTAATAGCATGATGCTATCTGGTGGTAGACTGTGGAAATTGCTAACACAAGCAGGACACTTATAATGGCTACTTAGTAAATCTTCATTTACACACCAGTCAATTAATTTTTTTTTTTCCCATTTTGTTCCAAATCACACAGAAACTTCACATTAATCTTACCACATTTAGCCATTTTACTGTGTAAACTACAAAATAACCACTGTACTTCCTAACCAACATCCAACACACAAATAAGCCCTTAATCTTTTCTCATCATTCAAATTCACTGCAATCACGAAACCAATTACATCATAATAGTTTCCATAACATTCAACTACTCAGGTTACCATAAATGAAACAACTTAGCAATAATCCAAGGGGCACCCTTAACCCGCGAGCAGGCCCGATCGTTACAAAAATTTCACCCTTTGGTGAAATTTATCGACCTTCTCAGTAGCTCCGTTTAAGGTCATGTACGTGTCATTCACAAACATTTCCGGAATTTATCCTCCATCTTTTCTAACAAACTGAGTTGCCGGGCTTCCCAGGTCGGAGGCGCACGCTTGCATTGTCTTTAAAATAGTGGAAAAGGTCAGGCAGTTGCAAAAGTGTCTCGCTATTTGAGTTGTGATGAAGAAATGAAAAGATTACAGAAACTGTTAGCCGAAGTTTCGACTGATGAAGATTCAGTTAATGAAGAAGATGAAGAATTAGTTGATGAATAACAGTTTATTGATCACCAATCAAATTCTGAAGAGGCATTAGACTCAAGCGATGAATCTAGCATTGAATTCAAAGATAGCCATCAAATATGGAAGACAGCGAGATTCTCGACCCATGAATATTACAGAAATCGAGCATTTATCGGTCTTCTTTATTTTGGAGGACTGCACAAGGCTTCTGTCACTTAAATGTTGCGACCATTGGGCGACTGATGGAACAGGGCTTGACATTTTTCATAGAACAATGTCTTACAAACATTTTTTAATTCTAATGAGTAGTTTGAAATTTGATGACATAAGAGATCGTCCTTCTAGAAGAGAAATGGATAAACTGGCTCCGATAAGGAATGTTTTTGAAAAGTTCGTTGAAAATTGCAAAAATGTTTACAGTCTTGGAGAATACATCACAATTGACGAAAAGTTAGAACCTTTTCGGGGAAGATGCTCCTTTCGTCAATACATTCAAACTAACCTGCAAAGTATGGAATAAAAGTTTTTGCTCTAGTTGATGCAAGGACATTTTACATTTCAAATCTTGAAATTTATGCAGGAACCCACAGGGCCCTATATCTCAGAAAATGGTCCTGATAAAGTAATCAAGAGGTTTGTGGAATCTATTTTGAATTCAGGTCGCAACCTTACCGTTTACAATTGGTATACCAGTTATACTTTGGCAAGGGATCTCCTTGAAAAGAAAATTATGCTCGTCGGAACTATCGGAAAAAATTTTTAAAAAATGCCAAAAGATTTTACTTGTGGCAAAAAAAGAGAAGTATATTCATCATTATTTGAATTTCAAAGAAATATGACATTAGTTTCCTACACACCAAACAAAAAAAAAAAAAAGCGTTCTGTTGTCCGCCATGCGTAATGGCAGCACCATCGATGTTTCCACCGGAGAAGCAAAATAATAATAATAATAAATAAATAAATAAAATAAAATAAAATAAAAATTTTATGCTTTAATAAAACGTGCTGTAGATGTAGTGGATTGAATCCACTTATGCTACTGCTACAATTAGCAACAGATGGCCATTGACAGTATTATTCAGTATCTTCAACATTGCAGCTATAAATGCTGGAATGTTATTGTTATCTGCGAAGATGCCAGCTATGCAATATAGAAAATGAAGTTTATTTATCATAGAACTTGCATTAGAACTTTGGAAGGATCACATTCAAGAAAGAAGTTTGCAGCAAAATCTTCTACGCGAATTGATTTAAAAATTGGATTGCAGGTATAGGGAAGACTGGGAAGGACATCCGTCAAAGAAAAAACAGAAAGTGTTCCAGGAAAAGTGCCATATATATATGCTAGCGTAAAGGACCTAAAATCACAAATTTGCTGCTCTAAATGCGAGAAAAATGTTTGCGGTTAATACAGCACGATTTTTTGCAAAAAATATGAAATGTAAGTTTTATTTTGAAATTATTTCTGTAAAAATTTAATAGTATTACATAAATTAGTACTAAATTTCATTTGCGCACAAAAAGAAATGAGTTTTATATTTGTTGTTAATGATAAATAATTTCTGTCTTAAAATTGTTTTAAAATACAATTTTATTAGACTTATTATAAATTAAAAGTATATTTTTATATTTTATACACTCTGTTTTTATTATTTAAATGTTTTTCTTCAATCACACAGGCAATTTTATTTTTGTTTCGTTAAGAAATATCGCTTCGAGCCTACGGAGCCCGACGCACATCCTCGCGTAGCTAAAAGTATCGCTCGTCTTCATGTGTTAAATATACTATAAACAAAATTTCCTTTATATCATTTTCATTTATTATCATTTCTCACATTTCTTTAAAAATGCCATTAATTGTAAAACTTTGCTTTTTGTTTGCAATATCTGAATACCTTTAAATTAGCGGCTATCATCATAAAGTTTAGCTGGCATTCCTTGTGCACTATTGCCGATATATCAAAGGATTTTTGACTAAAGACGTATTCCTCAAAATTTTATCTTGCTTCTGTTAAATGCTGGCAAACTTAAACTTGAATTATATTCGTTACATATTATACTTGCACCTCTTTCCCACACGTGCTTAAGGTTTATCTGAGTCCTGATTTAATAAATCCCACATGCACTTAAGTTTTATCTAGGGCCGACGTAAGATGATGTGTGGCACTGGTGCGCTCTCCTGTAGGTCTGAAAGACTGCTGCTGACCACCTCCCTAAATTAAAATAATTTTGTACCCCATGCCTTCTTTAAATTCTAAAGATTTTTACCATCCCTTAAGCATGTTAGAAATTTTGCCTACCCTAGATTCTTCTGTTCAGTGTTGCCACCAATTGGTGGCACCTTTACTGGGTTTATCTGAATAGCAAGTCAGTTATTCTCAATTCAGACAGCACTAAATGTAATCTTTTAGCCTATGAGTTTCATTTACAAAATCTGCCTTTTGCATATGGAAAGTAATTTTTGTTAATTTTCTCCTCTTCGACACAACAACACTATAGCAAAGTTAGCAGAAGTCAGTAATAATCATCACATATAATGGCAAAGTAAAAGGTTACCATGCACTTTGGTAATCAATTATTGATATTAAAAAAACTGTTTAGACATTGCTGCGTGAGTCATTTCTCTAGCTGCAGTGGGTTGATAGTCATGTGATGATGAAAGCAAAAAATAATCAATAATGATTCTCCAGATGGGCATCAGTGCCAAAGTAAAATTAGGAGTCGTTACTCTCCAGATTTTGTATTGCGTAAAAATACCAAATTCGCAAGTGTAAAGCATTAAAGAAAAATTGCTGATGATCCAGAGATTCGGATTTTAGATCTTCCCAGATATTGGATATCCAGATTCTAGACTTTGAGCTGGAATAGATATAGGAAACATTTATTGCATTTAAACATTCAAATATTTATGCTTGAAGAGATAAGGCTCAATAAAAGATTTTTCTAAGGAGAAATAACTACAAGGGTAAGGTGAAAAGTTCTCAACCTGACTTAGAGATGGCATTCCATTCAGCAAAATTTTATGTTTCCAGCCTGGATGCAGGTGTTATTAGTTGGTATGATAACTTTCAACTTATTCTCTCAAGTAGTCTGTTTACATAAATTTTCGCAGTAGACGTCTTGCGTGTTATTCGTTAAAATGGATAAACTTGAATATCATACAGTCATAAAATTCTTTATTTTGGATGGATTAAGCCCCAAGACAATTCATACTCTGCTCCTTGCATGTCAACCATTAAAAAGCAGGCAGCTGAATTTAAACGTGGTTGCACATCCCGAAGATGACCCACATGAAGAATGCAACCACACCCCGAAAACCATTGAAAAAGTGCATGATAGCGTGTTGGATGATAGGTGAGTGAAGGTGTGTGAGATAGCTGAAGCTGTAGGAATATCAGAAGAAAGGGTGTGAAACATCTTGCATAAAGAATTAGGGATGTGCAAGATGGGTGCCGCATTTTCTGAATGCCAGTCAAAAGCAAATGCACAAATGACTTTTGCAGCAATCTTTGGATCGATTCAACAGGGATCCTCCCAATTTTGTGCAGCAATTTGCCACCATAGATGAGACATAGGCCTATCACTACATATCGGAAACGAAACAACAGTCCAAGCATTGGGTGGAAGCCGGGGATTCAGTGCCTTAGAAAGCGAAGTCAGTCGCATCTGCTGGAAAGGTAATGGCCAGTGTGTTTTAGGATACGAAAGGGATCCTGTTAATTAATTACCTTGCAAAAAGGATAACAATTACTGGTGAATATTACCTCAACCTTCTTGACCAGCTAAATGCCAAAATTCACGAGAAGAGATCTGGCTTGAAGCAGGAAAAAATCATGTTTCACCAGGACAGCACACCTGTGCACAAGGGTGCATTGGCGATGAGAAAACTGTGGGATTTGGGTTGCTATTTTCTTGGCCATCCCTCCTAATCTTCTGATTTGGCACCCTGAGATTTCCATTTGTTCTCAAACTTGAAGAAATTTGTTTTTGGGAAGCGTTTTGCATCCAATGAAGAAGCTAAGATGATCGTAGATGAACATTTTCACAACCTTCCAGACTCTCACTTTCATGAAGGAATTCCGATGTTGGAGAAATGCTGAACCAAGTGTGTTGGAGTCAAGGGAGATTATGCAGAGAATAAAATAATATTTTAACTGAAAGTTGTGGACTTTCATTGTCAGGCCGAGAACGTTTCACCTTACCCTCGTAGCTTCATCTGGAAAGTTCAGTTGGTTTTGGAATCGAAGCTTGTTTCTTTTATTTATTTTATTACTGCTGATAAGGAGTTATCTTGATTGAAGTAGATGTGTAAACATGATCTTTTCTGCTTTTAACAAATATTACCTGCAACAAGTCTGAATCAGAGTTGAGTGGTTTTAGATTAGAAAAGAAAAGATAAAAGACATTTACCTGATGTTTTAATACAGAGGGACTTTTTATCCAACATCTCTTCCTCATCACTTTTCCTTTACATTGTCCACCCTGCTTCATAAGGGCATACTAAAACTAAATTAAATTTTTATGTATTTGTTTAATATTATGTTAACCTTTTTTGGAGAATTCTTACATTTAACACATTATTAATCTTCCATTGATTTCAAGCTATGAACTTGTGCCCAAAGTACTATTATAAATTTTTAATATGCAATCATCTGTGGCCTAGGAGTAAATTAGTTGATTTTAAGTAAATAGGTGAAAAATTGCTTCAATCTATACATATTATGGATAATTAATGGCCTTCAGGTACAAATTATGTTCATAAATTGAGTTTCATTGTACTTTGAGTTGTGTCATATCTGATCTAAATCAAATTAGTTTTCTGCCAATGGCATTTGGTCAGACAAGAGTGAAATTTCATTTTAAAATTGTACTTATGCAGACTATTCTTTTAAAACGTAATGCATTTTGGATTTAAAGACCTTGCATGTGAAGATGGAAATTATCTATAGTGTCAGTTATATGGTTGTATTAGTATCAGCTTTAAAACTGACTCATTGGTCTAGATTGAACATTAATCTGTTGCTTTTATATTATCTGTAGGATTTTAAATAATAAGAAACAACTTGAGCTTAAAATGCTTTGAATAAACAGGTTTTTTTTTTTTTTTTTTTTTTGAAACAATTCATCAGCTTTTGTTTATTATCAAAGTAATATTTTCTGCGTGACTGCACAAACAAATTTAGATTTATTTAAAAAAAAAGCTGTTAAATAAGTTATATTTTCTATAATTATGTATTGTGCACGTCCATTTTAATCTGGTAAATACACTGGTCCAGATTCTAATATACATGATGTTCAGGATATTGTAATAAGACAGAATCCTTTTAAGTTTCATACATGTAACAAAATAACTTGTGTAAAACCTGATTGTGAGTGTTGTAAGAACTGTAGATTTTAAAGTGATGGTGTGCTAACATCAATCAAAACTAGAAAAGCACAAAAAATTCTAAGAAACACTCTTCATCTTATCCTTGTTTTATAGGACAATGCAAATTTTTGATGTAGACTGATTGTATGTGCATGCCAGACCCGTCACATCCACACCTTGTTCTTGCTTTTCAGTGCTTTGGCATTTTACTGGATGATTTGGCTTTGCGGCATTTTCTTTGGGAACAAATGACTGAGTATACTTAAACTTTGTACTGAAAAAATGTGGAATAATATGTCTAAATACAATGTAAACAGGCAACAGTCAAATGCTAGCTGAACAAGTGCTAAACACAGACGGATAGTAGAGATGCAGGCCGAATCCTGCATGTGACATCAAATTGTCTCCATGTCACTTGTTCTGTCAAACATCGCTCGTTAAGGGAGTTATATTTTTACATTATGTTTTGCTCATTATAGAAACCACTTGTTATGGGAGGTGCTTGTCAAGCAAAGTTTGACTATATGTTTAATTTTGTAATGAGGAAATATTTTCATTGGGGCCAAAAATCAAATAAATGATCTACAAAGTATCATAAGTGCTGAATGTGAATTTAGAGCTCTTCAAATATTGATTTGCACTCATTGCATGTGGACTCGGTAAAATTGTTAAAATTTTGTATTAATTTACTGTTAATATTCTTGTATATATTCTTATATATGCAAATGTAAACAGTTACTCATAAAATTAAAAAAATAATTAATTTTCGTTCTTTCTTTAAATGGAGTGTTTTGATTTTGAGTAGTAATAGTTAATAGTTTCGTTCATCTGTTGAGTAATAGCTGTTAAAATTTTAATCCTTTTGTTCAGTTACAAAATCTTTGATTTCCCCCCCTATTAAGTTTAAATGTTATTCTTATTTTGTGTACTTTTTAAATTTTATATAACAGATTATAGCATGTTCTGTTAGTAAAGTCTCTATTATAATCTAAATCTTCTTATTGTTTTTAGGGTTTGAAAATAAAAATCATTAATATCGATGAAGAAAAAAAAGAAATGGAATTTGACATTATAGGAGTTGGAGCTCCTATCACAAATGCAATCAGAAGAATATTAATTGCTGAAGTAAGCAAATATTTTTTTAAGGTGGAAACGTGGGTTGATGTTTGATAATGTTTTTACATGCAGTCTGTGATTTTTCTGCGGAGTCAGCCTTTGGAATAGATACTTGAATGCACCCATTTCATGTGACCATACTTGGAGCAGATTTGGTTAATCATATCTACCAAAAGTATGGGCACATTCAAGTATTCATTTCATGTGAACTATTCTTTGGATATAATATATGTGTATACAGTCAATGCAATTTATCAGTTATTATTAATGACAGTTTTTTTATGAATGAGAATGAAAAAACTTTCAGAAAATTATTTTTTGCTACACTTAGTGTATATGGCTACCCGTGTGGTGACCGGGTGGGAAAGAATAGTCCCAATATAGCTCGTGCATGCTGTAAGAGGCGGTGAAATGGGTACCCAGCATGTGGGGTTATAGCTGGGCTTCCAGCCCGTAGGGATTATATCAGGACTGGTCCTCCAGGTTGGAGGTCGGCTGCAGGGCTGATCACCCAACCTCATAAAAACTCTTCTGATTAAGAAACCTAAAAAAAAAAAAAAAAAAATTCTGAATTAATACATTCCTGGTGACCTGTCATGAAATTGAACTTGAGATTTGAAGCATGGAATGTGTGACCTTTATATGGAAGTGGAGCATTGGAAAAGCTTATTGAGATTTTCCTCATCCAATACAAGCTAGATGTCATCTCATTTTGTGGATGGCCAGGAAATGAGGTGGACTGGCCTAGGAGTGATTCATAAACAAAATTGCTATGTCTGTTATAGCTGGCATATAAAGACAGCTGCAATTTGGTACTGGTTTTATTGTTACCTTAAAATTGAAATTAAAAATAGGATATCTATGGCCAACAGATGCTTTTATGGGCTTAAAAACCAACTTAAATCCAAATTAATTAGCATAAAAATTAAAGTAATTTTTGATAAGATGTATGGAGCGAATGTTGGACACTTAACAAGACAGAGGAAGATCTGCTGCTGATATTTGAAAGAAAAATTTTAAGGAAGATTTTTTAGACTGTTGAGGGAAAATGAAGTGTGGAGAATATTATATAACTATGAAATCTATAGGAAATATGATGAACCTGATATTGTCAAAATTGTAAAGGCATCTTGTATTAGATGTGTAAGTCATATTTATAGATATAATGATGCATATTCTACTAAAAAGGTAACTTTCTCGAAAATAGAGTAGTAGTGATGAGAAGGAAGACCACCCACTAGATGGCTGGATAGTGTGGAAAATAATTTGAAGTTGATAGGGGTAAACCAATGGGAAGCTGTGCTGCCAGATAAGGTCAGATGGATAAAACTTGGAGGGGTAGCCTTGGCCTGTAGCAGGCTGAAGAGCTCAAGAAGTGTGTATGACACATTGCCTGAAGGATAAGGCGAAAACTTTCTGACATTAAAAGGCATGCCAAGTTTTATTCTTAAAAAAAGTTGCACTGTTTTATTCTTAAAAGCCTTGTACTGTAAGCTCCCACTATTTGCTCGTATTATGTTCCATGATCAGCTGTGAGTGATATCGTACGGGGCTTTGATGTTTTAACCAAGTTCTTAAGCAACATAAAGCAGTAAATATTGTATGAAAACAAAAACGTGTTTTAAGGATATGGGCAATATTTATTCATTATTTTCTGATTATCTGCACTCCTGCCGAAATTTCCGCAAAAGATGTTCATGAAGTAAAGCACTATATCACCAAAATAGTTATGTGACAACCAGAGTTGTAACTACAGTTTTCAGCGTCCAGGGACAACTGAAGATTTCACACTCCCTACTACTTGCCAAGAATGGAAAACATTTAACTCTAAAATTTTGTAACATTAATTTGGCGCCCCTATACTTTGATGCTGTGCCCAGGGACAGATGTCCCCCCTTGCCCCCCCCCAATGACAAACCACAGTGTTTAAAAAAATTATTTGTGTTACGCAGCCCAGGTATGCGTGTATCACGTGTCTGTTTTGGTCAGTGTGTAATAACCAAATTGCACAGATGCTGAACTTTTGCAATTCTCTGATATTTTTTAAGTGGAAACTAATTGCTATATATGTGGGGGGACAACCACTGTTGTCCCCCCCCACCCAAAGGAAGGATTTCCCCAAAAAAGTAAATGTTTTATTACTCATGTTTCTTGCTTTTCTAATTTTACTGACTGATTGGTCTTTTGGGAGATTTTTAGTGTAGTGCCGTTATCAAAACAGTTGTTGACTTTTATGTTATTAGTTTGGCAAAAAAATTAGTCTGCAGCAAGTTCATGAAGACTAAAGTTGCCAGTGAGTTTACGACTTTTTGGCAAGAGTTCATTTAGTCGGAAAGTACCATTTATTTGTATGGTAGGCATTATTGGGGAGGATTAGTTCTGAACATGTCTAAGGCGCTTATTTCTCTGTATTTTACTGTTGTTATTTTCTGTGAAGATACAGAAGAAACAGACTTCAAACAGTTCAGAATCAGCCATGAGTGTTCTTTTTGAGGCCGTGTTGCTATTCTTAAACCTTGCTGTAAAATGGATTCAAAATTCTTGTAGTTTGAGATCGGTGCACATTCTGGGATATAGTGAGTGGTCCTCATTCCTCGCTACAGTTACTGTAGAAAGTTTCTCTAAGAAACTTCTTGTCAAAATTCAAATTATTATTAAAATCATGCAAAAACTTAATATAGAGCTTATAATCATTAAAATTTGGAAATGAGAGGGCTGGTGCTGTAGCAAAGCTAACCTCAAAATTTCACATTGGTTTAAACTTTCAGTGTTCTGGTATCTCACTTGAAGTTATTTTATAGAAAAAAAAGCTATTTGTATTTGGATCAGAAGGTACATTGCTTTACCAAAACCACAATGAACAAAAATGTTTTTTCTTACAGTTTTTCGCAGAATGAAAGTTAATTTTATAACAGATTTTAAATTAACTCAAATTTTATGGCATTTATTTCCATAAAATTTGATGCATTTTATGGCATCAGATTGTCAAATTTTTGGACTTGCTTTAAGTACTTTGTGCAGCTGCAGTAGTGGTAATGGAGATGTTAATTGTATTTTTCTTGAATGTGCTCAACATGTGTGACAAGAAAAGATATTTTAGGCCACTTTTAAGGACCAGTCTGTACTTTTATTTATTCAAAATTCCTTGGGCACTATGTAACATAATGAGAAAAGGTAAGTAAAATAAATAAAATAAAATACAAACAACTAATTTTAAATCTATTTATAAGTTCTCTGTATGACTAATCCATTTACTCTCTTTGATTTTCAAAGATGTATAATAGAGCAGGTCATCCAGTTGCCCATTTTATTGAGGATTTTGAAATTATCCAGAAAATTGGAAAAAGTGGATTTGCTACTGTGTACAGAGTATTTAAAGCCCAGATGACAAGTGTGTTCCAATTAAAAAAATATGCTGAAAATTCACTGCACAGAATGCATTTCAGATAGTATGTTAAAAATCAAAATCCCGTGTTTATGTCTTGGGTAGCAATTTTTTTTTTTTTAAACTTTTTCAGACCAAAGAGACAACTTCTGCTTTTTAAAATTTCATCCTAAATTTGGACTTTTGAGTTTTTATTTAGTGAATATTTAATTCCTTTCTCGTCTTTTTTTTCCTTTTCCATGTCATGGTCTGGATATAGCTGGAATTCCAGTTTGTGATATGTAATGTAGAATTTTATCAAATTTTGTTTTAGAACAAAAATGTTTGCAGAACAAAAATCTAGAGATTGCATTAATTTAAAACTATGATTTAATAAACTTCATTGAGAGGTTATGTAGCTTATCTGAGTAATTATTGAGTTTGCTCAGACAAGGTGAAGGATTTGTGTAGGCTTCTTTTTTTTTTTTTTTTTTTCCCTGTTCTCATGTTATACAAAAATTTTGGGGGGGGGTCAAGATGTTGTAAGCAGTGTTGCTGAAGTATTTAGGCTAAAAGACGATGGAAAATAGAAATATGCAGTATTGAAAAAACATGTTTAAATCTGTTTTAACTTCCCTACGTGGTCCCATTGTTGAAAGTTTATTTAATTACATAGAGGATTTTAGAATTTAGAACATCCTTGCACATTGATAACTTAGATGGTATGCAGACTGTGAAATATTATTATTGTTATGCAAAAATACACATAAAGCTGTTCAGAAAAATTCCTTGAAGTCTGTATTGATAATGATTTCAAGAATAATTCATTCAATACCGGATAGCTCACCAAAATGCTGTACGCATTTTTCATCTGCAGTGCTTAATATGCATACTTAAAATTCTAATGTATACTTTAAATTAATATGCATACTTCAAATTCTAAAGTATACTTTAAATTAATATGCATATTTCAAATTCTTTAATCTAATACTTATTGTGGCAAGCTAAATGAATTCGTCTGTCACGAGGATCACGTGCGCAGATGCATTACGTCTACATATTCTTTTCTGTTTGATAAATAGTTGCATTAAAGATTTTGTAGAATAAGAAATGGCATGGTAAATAAATGTTGTTTTTTTAAAAAGTGTCAGCTCAGATTTTTGAACCAATAAGTTACTTATTAAGCAACATAATTGGCGAGCCTAGACAGCATGAATGTCACAGGGTGACATTATTGATTTCGACACTTGATAATTTACGAAAATAAGAGAAGTTCCTAGGTGGAAACATGGAGGATTTAGAAATACTAAAACAGAAGTGGAAAGCAATTAGGAGTGCACTTACGAAACAGCTAATAAATTGGAAGAACTGATACGATCAGATTCTCCGGATTTGGACGATATAGAAATTTCTTTAGATCAACTTTCAGAGAAACATAAATCTTTACGAAATACAGATGACTCTTTTTTGGAACTTCTACAGAAAAAAGGCTGTACTCAAGAAGAAAACGAAAGGGAATTTAGTGCAGCTCAAGAATATTATGATAAATTATCTAAGTTGAAAGTAAAAGCCAACAGAAAAAAGGATAAGTGTTCACAGCCTTCTACTGGTTCAACGAATAGAGGTTCTTCATCAGGAATAGTTACGACCGCAAAACGGAAACCGACAGAGATCGAACTGGTGAAGTTCGATGGAGACCCCCAAAACTGGTTGACGTTTTGGACGAGGTTTAGTAAAATACATGAAGATACTCGCATCGACCGGAGAGACAAGTTTCATTATCATAATAACAATAATACAAGAATAATAATAACAACCATTTTAAGGATTTGACTGTATCAGAAATAGCTTTAATGTTATTAATACAAAAAGAGTCGTTTAATGGTGAAACAGATGATAAGCTAAGACGACTCAGACCATTTGTAGATAGTGAGGGTCTAATAAGAGCTAAGTCTAATGTTGCTTATCGTGACGACTCTAGCAGCTTTGAGTTCTCCATCATATTACCTTCTGAACATCCAGTCGTCAAATTATTGATATTAAATGCACACAAAGATTTGTTGCATGCAGGTACTACATTGTTGATGTCGCATTTAAGAGAAAGATACTGGATCTTAAAATCACATAAAACTATAACAAACTGTATAAGAAAATGTGTAACATGTCAGAGACTTAAGGCTAAAAGAGGTGAGACAGTCCCAGGCGTTTAACCAAATGATAGGGTTCGTGATTCAGCCATTTTTGAAATCGTAGGATGTGATCTTGCAGGACCCTTGCATTTAAAGGATGGACGAAACCCATATATTGTCCTCTTCACCTGTGTGGTTTATCATGCTATCCATATGGAACTGGTTACCTCATTAACAATTGAATAATTTTTTCAGGCTTTAAGGCATTTTATAGCACATCGTGGACGCTCTACCACCATAGATTCCGATAATGGGACAAATTTTGTGGGTGCAGAGAGAGTTCTGCAAACCATTGACTGCCTCTGCTCTAAAGCTGCTGAAAAGAGAATACAAAAGAAATTTAATCCTCCATCCGCCGCTTGGTGGGGTGGATGGTGGGAGCGTTTAATACAAATTGTAAAACAAATATTGAGAAAAATTTTAGGTTTTGCTTCTCTTGGTTATGAAGAGTTACTCACCGTCTTGTGCGATTGTGAAAGAATTGTCAACTCAAGACCACTGACGTACATGTCTGTCGATATTGAAGATCTCTTCCCTTTAACTCCGGAAAAATTTCTGCATGAAACTCCACAGTCAGGTATACCTGATATTGACAATGTGGACAAGGAAAAATTGAGTAAATTGAGTAGAGGATCTAAGTATCTCCAGAGAATGAGAGAATTGTTAAGAGAGATTTCACTCTGAATATCTAGGGCAATTAAGACAACAGTCTACTAGAAATTACCAGAATTATTTTTTTCTGTTTGATAAATAGTTGCATTTAAGATTTTTTATAATAAGAAATGGCGTGGAAAATAAATGTTGGTTTTTTAAAAAGTGTCAGCTCAGATTTTCGAACCTATAAGTTACTTATTAAGCAATACTTATAATGATTATAAGGTTTAGTGAAAAGCCATTGTGTATTTCAAAATGTCTTACTAGTCCTACTGAACATTTATTTGTTAACAAAGAAAAATATAAATGCAGCAGTTCTCAGAAATTCGTCCCCCCCAAAAAAAAAATAACCTTGGCAATTATTTTTTTAAATGCTGAGAAATGGAAAAGGTAAACAACTGTATGAAATGATGCAGCAAAACATAAACTATTTTTAATAAAACTTTAAAAAATTTATTTGTTTCACTAATGAAACTATTTGAAAATAAGTTTTTCACATTAATATTCTTAATTATTTAAAAATAATATCACATTTTTACCTCACGATAGTTTTCAGGAGTTTTGAAATTGGATCGTAGTCGCTTGGTATTGTATATTTTATTTATTTGATTTGTTAGTGTTATAACTGACTTGTGCAAGCCTTTTGGTATACTTTGTGGAACATGAGGAAATAGAATTTGTTAACCCCCCCCAAAGTGTAAAATAATAATCATAAAGACTTGCGAACATGTTTAGTAATTATGTATATATCTGAAATAAAATTGATTTGATATGTATTTAACATAATTTATTTTGTTAGCCATATACTAATAAAAATAAAGGATATTATAATTAAAATGTTACTATATGCTAAATAAGGATGTTATAATTAAAGTAAACTTAACCAAAGTCCTCTGGTATCATTTATATAAATCTCATAATACACAATTTGTTATAAATATTGTATAAAATCCCAAAAGTAATTAATTTAAATAAATATTTGTGTGTTCCTGATTAGGATGATTTACAAGTAAATGGTTGATTTTTTTTAATTAAGAATAATCATCAGCTAGTTATGTTCAAAAAAAAATTCTATTTGGACATTACCTAATTCATTTTTTTTTGACAGAGGGGTTAATACTTTAATATACTGTATTATATATATGACATTTGAAAATAGAATTATGTTCCACTTTATGAATTCATGCTTTATGAAATCTTATAAAGATAATAACCAAGATTTTTTTAATCCAAAATAAAACAATCTGAAGTACACTATTGTCATGCTGTGCAGTTTTTGGCAGCAAAATTCAAATTAATACTTCAACTTTTCTTATGCAATTCCACTTTATGAATTACTGTTAATGCATTAATTTGCAGAGCTTATGTATTTGTGTATTTTTTTTTTAAACTTGAAAGTATTGATAGCATTTAATATGATATAGATTTAGTCCCATATGGTCTATAGTTGTATTAGTCTAATTTATGTATTTCTCAGTGTATATCTCCCATAAAAATAATATTTACACTTAGAATAACAGAGACAAATATGCATATTTATAAGTATATTTTTGTTGATCAATTTTACTAAATGAAAATTATGCATACAGTCATTTCTTTGTATGCCTTTATTGAAAAGGAAACTTTTTTTGATTATTAAGGCATCAGAGGAGCAATTCCATGTTTTTTTAATTCCTCTTTTCATTTAGGTTCCCACGATGGCTATTGATAAGGTTGAAATGTACAATAATACAACAATAATTCCAGATGAAGTTTTAGCTCATCGCTTAGGCTTAGTTCCAATCAATGTTGATCCTCGTGTGTTTCAATTTAAAAATCCAGGTAAAACAATTTAAAATTTCAAGTTTTCAAAAGAGCAGGCCCGTGTTTCTTATCTCTTAGTTTTAGTTCCCCTCTTTTCACAATATGCTGTTGGATTGGTTCTATAAAATGAAAATTTTCATTTATTTGAGATGGAAGTGCTAGATCTAATTAAGATGGCATATTTACAGAAGTATGATTCATTTATTTATTTCTAATATTTGACAGAAATTTGTCTGAAATGAAAGCTTGCAGGAATTAAAACTATTTAATTTGCAGTAGGTGTGCATTTTTTTACCATCTAAATCTTAACATCTGTTTCATTTACAAAATAATATTGAATGCTTAAGAATTTTATGTATTTGCATAATTTCCATATAAATGTTGGAGAAATTTAAGTACTTATATATTAACTGTTGCATGCTATTTCTCTGGAATTGTTAGTTATAACAGTTGATATGTAAATGTACCTATGTAATCGTAAAAGCACAATAATAAATAAGTCAGAAAATGATCACTAATTTAGTCTTTCTTCAAAAAAATTTCCACTATTTTTAGTTTATGTGTCCTTATCTATGTTATATTTTCATTATAAGCTTTCATGGTATTCAAATTAATGTACTCAATTCTTGGACTCTTTGTTGTAACTTTAAAAAAAATGGCTAACTTTTGTTTTCATGATGTGACAAATTGTAGAGACTTGTAATAACAAAATTAAGGGGGGGGGATAAAAAATAAAAAAGGAAATCCAAGATAGAGCAAATGGAGGAAGATTAAATGTGCAGTTTAAAAATGATGGATACGGTTACACATCCTTGCAACAGCTAGCCAGATGTTTATTGGCAAATTTTTCACTAGCAAAATTATAATATGTCATTACTGACAAAATATTGTTTATGAAAATCACAAGTATCAGTTCGTACATAAATACTGTAAAAGCCTGGCAATCCAGTCTAAGGATGTAGCATTTCTAAAATGCTAACTTTTGTTAATTTTTTGGTGTATTTTCTCACTTGTTACTAAATGTATTGAAATTTTAAATTCATTTTCTGACAATCATTCTTCATAACTGAAACTATTTGGAATTTTTAAAATAAAGAAACTTTAACTGAACTTTTAATTTTTGTCTACAAGTTTGGATTTTAAAACTTATTCTTGAAAATCTGAGAAGTTTATATAGCTATCTGAACCATTCCCTTTTTCAAGAAATCAAGATTTCAGACCTTTATTATGTATAGTCTATGCATATATGTTTGGCATGTTAAATTACAAATTAATATAAGTTATCTTAGTAGGTTATATTAATATAACCTACTAAGATATTATTAATCTTAGTTAGTTGGGTTTCATTTACTTTTACTAATAATTATTTTAATTTGTGGGCCTTTTCTATTTTCTCATATTTCTCTCACATTTTCTCTCCAGGATGTAAACGAGTTAAATTGCACGAGAGTATTTAATTCAAAGCACTATTGTTTGCTAAAATCACTCAGATTTTGCAACACTTGCACTTTGTATGGAATCATTTTGAGCTTCTTTCTCAAAATTCTCCAGGCAGTGGGCTGAAAAATCTCCACTTCACGAATTTTCCTCTGCGTTGATTTTCCTGGGCTTCATTGAATGGCAGTGTGAACTCTATCTGCGACTCCTTGTGATACAGTCGGTCCTCCAGGTCTTTTGCATAAACAGTGTGCAGTTTTAAATTTTTCATGCCATTGATAGATAGATTTTCTAGTTGAATGTTCTTATCAGAATTGTGATTGAATGCCATAGCACAGCAGTTACGGATTCCGTTTTGCTAAATTCAAGGACACAAAAAGTCTTCTCCACTGCAGGTGCCGCTTTTTCGACTGACTAGGACACGCATACTATTGCTATGTTACTTCCATCAGGTGTGAGACACAAACTTTTAAGAGTACATCTATCTTACGATATTCTGAGGTGGTGTGTGTCTTTGTCTGTTACTGTTTTACAGCATCTGGAAAGTATATACAGTCAAAAGTCGTTAATCTGGGCACCCATAATCCGGACCTCAAAGCTACAAACTTTCTGCGCATGCGTCAATGCATAATGCATTCACACATGCGCACAATACGTTTTCGCATGCACGCTTAATGTATAAAGGACGTATAAGCTAAGCTAAAATTATCTAATTATCTATTTCATTTAATGTTGTAGATTGCATTGTTCCTTAATCTTCGAATTAGATCCGGCTTATTATTTTTTGCAGACTGTTAGAGCAAATTTATAGAAGTAAGCTTAACTTTCGATTATGTCAAAAAGAATTTCCGATTCTGGAGCTGCCAAAGGATCTACAAAGCAAAAGCATGTTTCGATGTCCATCAAACAAAAAGTGGAATTGCTGCAAAAATTGGATAACGTCATATTCTTTGTTTCTCTAATCATTTCGAAATCTGTTTATCAACTTTACGCTGCTCTGCGGGAGAACGTCGCGATGTGCAATGAACTGGATGTTGATCTGTCAGCACTATCCTTATCTTCAGGGCAGATGTTTTTATTTTATTCGGCTTATAGTTCCTTACTAAATGTAGTATTTCATCTCGATGTACTCTGTCTTTGATATGATTTAAGTCAAATTCCTCGTCATCATAAATATCATGAATGCACATCAAATAGTTTTCTGGTTGCAATTTTTTAATTCCGACTATGCGTAATGTATGCTTTACGCATGCGCGCATTGAGAGAAATGTTTAATAAAGTAAACAAATAAATATAAAGCTTTTTTTTTTTTTTTTTTTTTTTTTTGTAAATTTTGATTTCCTTTAGATCATAATTGCTCTTTATTTCATAAATTACGGTTTCATATTTTTAATTTTATAATTTCTGCATGCCATCTTACCAGATTTAGACTGATGATCAATAATCCGGAAAAACCGATAATCCGGAATTGCCGAAGTCCCGACAAGTCCGGATTAAAGACTTTTGACTGTACTTCTTTATAAATCACCCAGTCTAATGTAGAAAATCACATGTAAAAAATATTCTAACATAGTAAGGCATGTCCATATGGTTACATTCTATGGTATTCTAAATTCATGTTACATTGCCTATGTAAGCAGTTTGAAAGAGAAGATAGTTTTCTGTCTTCTGGGATGTTTCTATTCAAAATATGAATTTATTTTTATTTAAAAGTAAAATAAATAAATAAATATTGGTTAATCTCAATGCGTATTATTTATTCATAGTCTTATGCATTTGAATTATAAATTTTGTTTTTATTTTATAACCTAAAACAGATGATGATAATGTAACTGAAGAAGATACCCTTGTATTTGAGCTCAAAGTAAAGTGTACACGCAAACCAAATGCTACAAAGGATGTTTGTGCTCCAGATGACATAATGTATAATCATTCGAGAGGTAAATCTTTTTAGAAAATTTTCTAAAACAAAACATATTATTCCTAACATAACGTAATGCTAAATTTTTATGTGTTAATTGTAGCATGAATTTGGTATCAAATTTTCCATTCTTGTATTTATTTATGGAAGGTTTGAAAAAGGAAGTTCATAAATGAAATATTATTATCAAAGTATTAAAAAGAATTACAGGGTGCTATACTGAGGTTTGTCTCATACTAAATTGCATTTGGCATGGCTCTGAATAAGCATTATGTAATTATAATTATGCATAAATACAAACATAAGTAAATTCAGTAATTTAAAAACATAAGTAAATTCAGCTTTTCAATTTAAGCCACATCAGAAAATTTGAAAATAGTTCAGATGTCGTATATGCAGAAATAAGCTTAATTTAAAAATGGCAAAGAAAAACTGATTTTATATACCTGAAATCAGCTGGCTGAAATTTTCCATACTGTCTTTATATGATCACGTGCTGTCTTCATATGATCATTTTTGGCTGCAGAATATTTTTATTTGCTATTGTAATAATATGGCTTTGCCAATTGTTTTACTTCAATGTTTTTTTTTTTTTTTTTTTTTTTTTCCAGAATTCAAATTCAGTTTCTTTAACTTATATTTTTTGTTTTGCAGTGTATTCTCGAGATATGAAATTTGTACCCCTTACAAACCAACAGAGAATGGTAAATTATTCTATTGTTTTAGGAAAATTGATTTATATTTTTAATTTTAGCTTGTGTTATTAAAACATTGTTTTTACATGTGTACTATGTTTCTGTAATTCTAAACTAATGAGTGGACTGTATAAAAAGAGAACTAACAACATTATTAATGTTAATTACTACATTCAATACTAGAACATGCTCTGATATGTTGCTTAGCCAAATCCAGATGGCCAAGTGAGAATTTCTACAATAGAACTAACTAAATGTGTTGCCGTCCATTAAAAATCCAAATTTCGATATGAAAATTATAAACATACAATTTAACAGCTTGAAGAACAACTAATTCTACAGTCCAGATATGAACACTAATAGGTAATTTTCATCATTAATATATAATATAAAATAATATAAGCAGATAATCGTGAAATGCAGTATGAAATAATGTAAACATTATAAAAATATAAACTAATTCATTACTCTGGTGACCTACATTAAACGAGTAAATAGTATTTCCGTCTCTGTGTCTTTGAAGAGCCTAATATTATAATTATTCCATGATGCACAATTAAGTGATGAAGAGAGAGTGTTGAAAAGCATGGCCTTGTAGAATTTCAAGATGTTTTCTTCTGCTCATCTTCTTAAGTCGAACCAGTCTGCCACAGCATAGAAATGATGATGAATCCACCTATCAAGCATCCAAGAGATCTACTGATTGCTAAACAAGAAGAGATTGTAAAGTGCTAAAGGACATGCAAGCAAGCCCAAATGTCAGTTTATGTTGCTTTCATTCATACAGGAGAGAGTATATTGTGTTCAATAAATTTTGCATAAATTTAATTAGAAGTAGAATGTATAAACTATTATTTATTAAGGTACGTCAAAAGAGCTTGGTGTTATTGATGGTTTCATGTATTTGCTTTTAAGACTTAGAATATGTTATCTGTGGGTATGTGAGTTTAGGGTGCAGCCCGGTCTACTTTGCCAAACAAAGTTTGCCTTATGACCCTATACGGGCTACGCCACTGTGGGTATGTATATATGTATGAATTGTTAACCACTTGAGAACCATCGCACGGAGAATGGAGTGCAGCCATGGAACCGAACCCCCTGAAATGGAATGCCGCCACCGTCCCACGCATTTTTAAAAATTAAGCCTACTTTTACAAAAAAATTCATATAAAATCAGCATTTTAATATAGTAACCTCAATTTTTGAAGTTACGTATGTAATATATGAATTATTAATATGTAATAATATAAAGAGTATCACATTAACAGAAATAAATTAAACGTGTAATACTTAAATTATAACTATAAGCATGAAAACAAATACTATACACATGACAACAAAATTACAACTATGAAATGTAAAAGAAAATTAAACAATAATTATCTGTAAGTAATTAAATTCCAATTTAATAATTCTGCTCTGTGTGGGAAAAATTCAAAACGAGAATCGACAAACAGGATAATGGCGGCTTTTATCGCCAAGTATATGCTGAGCAAGTAAGATGCATCATGCATTGGGAAAGCTGATACCTTTCCCCTTCTGTAATAAAGCTGTAAAGTTACTTTTTAATTAACCAAGAAAGTCTATGTTAGGTTTTAAAATAAATATAAAAAAGTACAACTGGTGTGAGATTTTCCCTCACAGAAGTTCGATGACGTTACACCTGCTATGATCAGATAGATGCGTTTAACCACATTCTTCTAGCAACAAAGAAGAAAGGAAACATTGAGCTGGATGCATTTCCCCACATCCTAATAACAAAAAACGCAAAGAATAAAAATGAAGACAACAACAACAACAAAATCCTAACGAAATAAACACCCCAGTGTATCTCTTTCACTTAAAGAGCTGTGATTCCCAGGTTATTTACACTAATAAATCTATCAAAACCAGGAGCACAGAACAGAAACTGATGCTCATGCAGGAAGGTCAAAAGCCACATGACTTAACCGAAGTGAAAACCGTTACCATTTAGCATCATCTACTGGCATTTAAAAATTCAAATAAATCATTCTGTTTTCAAGTTATGTATAAGTAACGCTAGGCTGTAGAGATTGATCAGAGCTTTTCGCAGATATGCGACGCTGGGCTGATAAGAGTGGAATCGTTGCATCGCGTATACGCGATGCTGGTCCTGAACAGGTTAAAAGTGGTTGCTTATATTGCATTTGATTGACTATGTGTTTAAATATATTTTGGATTGTTGTAAATGATCCAGCTTTTATACATATATAAATAAAATTTGGAAAATAATACATGGATAATGGTAATCTGTTTCAGTATGAAGATATAAAGCCTGTACATGATGACATTTTGCTTGCGGTATTGAAACCAGGGCATGTAAGTTTTTTGAGAATTCTACTATGACTTATACGAGATCTGAAATTTCTGTTGATTTCCAGTTCTGATGCTTCATAATTTTTTAATGAGAAGTGTTTGATTTTTCAAAGTATTGTCAACATCATATAGCCTAATTCAGAAGTCAAACAACAAAAATCAGCGTTATATTTACAAAATTTTTTGCAAAATTCCTCAGCAAACTGAGGGATTAGCCATGGGAAGCCCCCTCAGTCCCATCCTGGCTGATATCTACATGCATTATTATGAATCAAAATTTTTGAAACTTTAAACTTCCCAGCATGGTTCCGCTACGTAGACGATACTTTTACTCTGTTTGAAGGTAATAAAGATGATTTAAATAAAGTTCTTTCAACAATGAATTCTATTGATCCTGCTATTCAGTTCACTTTTGAACTTGAGACTTGCAATTCTCTTCCGTTTCTCGACATTCTGGTCACACGTAACACATCCAACTTCAGTACTACGGTTTACCGTAAACTTTCATCGGTTTGCCTTCCACCATACTTTAAATCATGTCATCCGACTAAACAAAAGTTAGCTTCATTTTATTCCTATGTTTTCCGTGCTCTTCAGGTTTGCTCCTCCAAACTAGCCCTTGATGAAGAACTAAATTATTTAAAAGCAATAGCTATTGACAGGGGCTTTCCACCCAACATTATTAATCAAGCAGTTAAAAAATTCTCATCTCAACACACTAAAAGGCACACTCTTGTTTTAGGAGATTATAAAAATTCGCACATATTTTGCAGAAATTTAACTTTCGGGTTGTTTATTCTCCCATCAATAAAATTCCGAGTTCCATACTCAAGGACCCCATTCTGGATATGAATTCCTGGGGTATTTATAGGATTCCTTGCCAGTGTGGTTTAATTTACATTGGCCAAACTAAGAGAGCCTTAAAATTTCGCGTCAAGGAACATGAGGCATATGTTAGAAAAACGGAAACACAGAAGTCTTCTGTTGCTCAACATTGTTGGTCCGAAAACCACACTTTCAGTTTTTCTGCTGCCAAAATTATTCAAAAAACATCTTCCATTGGAGAACTGGATTTTCTAGAGGCATTTCACATTCATAAAAATCTTTCTGTTCTAGTTAACGATCCTAATTCCAATCCAAATTTGCCTTCGGCCTTTAAAGAAATTATGTTTTAGTTCTGGTTTCACCAACAGATGGCGCCACTTGCTTATTCTTGTCCAGGCTTTCTTATCTAATCATTATTTCCTATCTTGTTCATTTGCGGTTTTGCAGCTGAAAATGGTGGTTCGGTAAAATTACGAAACTAGTCCTGTGAAAATTTTGTAAATATAACACTGATTTTTGTTGTTTGACTTCTGAATTAGTATTTATTCGGCATGTTATTGTGTCTTAATCATATAGCCTATGATATTTAGTTGTTCTTGGGTGTATTTTTCCCTAAATTATCTTAACCTGCTACCCCTATGATTTGGATTTGTATCACTTACATTTGGGATGTCTAATGCTACCCAAACCAAACTTTGTGTAATTTACTAGAAGGCTCATTTTTCATATATTTTTTTTTTTAAACAGCATAACACAGATTTTAAAACCAGGAATATCATTTGCAAATCAAATTACAAACTAAGATTAAAATTATAAAGATTCTATAAATACGGTACTAAGTCCAAGATCCAAACTCGTCGGATCCGGATATTTTATCATCAGTTTAAATCTCATCAGATGGCATGTAAAACTTATAAAATTAAAAATATGAATTGGAGATTTATGAAATAATGAAGCATTTGTGATCTAAAGACTATCAAAATATACAAAAATAATGTTAATATTTATTTGTTTACTTTATTAAACATTTCCCTCAGTGTAAGTTGTTTCATTTTTTGTGCTAATACTTTCTCTTTAATTCTACAGATAAATCTAATTTTTTGTTCAAGTCCTGGAATTGCTGTGTCGAGAATTCTGACTAACTTATCAATTGGAATTTTTTCATTTTCAATAACCTCTATGTCACTTTCTTCACTAGTGGTAGTTTCCGTATCTGGAACCATACTACGGATTTCGCCAGTCATTAATTGATCGATGATTGAGAAGCATTGTCATCACAATGAAAAACTTCTTTTATATCATCTTAATTTATGCTCGAAGTTGTGCACTACTTTTTCCGATTACGAAACGTTTACACTAGTGCGTTCCTGCAGCATTCGCACATGCTAAAATTGTTAGTTTTGCTTTGGAATCTTTGACACCAGTTGAAGCCATTTCGGTAAAGATTGCTAAGGTATTTCACAGTACATATTGCCGGAAAAGGCAAATTTCATCAGTGTTGTAAATTTGTTGAGATAACTTTTCACCATTAGTGAATTCAATAAATTCATCTGCAAACTCTTCAGCAGCTTCAGTATCAGCTGTCATCAGATTGGCGACTGAAGACAAGTTGTTTCGCTAAATTTTGTCTTGCTTGTATCGCGCACTAAGGTAATTAAGCCTAAATTGTATTTTTTTTTAAATTTATTTATTATACTTATGTCTGTTTCTTGCAGATGGTTAAGGCTGAGTCCTGAATAAATAAATTCTCACATATACTTACGGCTAATCAAGGGCCGGCACTTAACATCTTACCGCCTGATGCGGTATCATTTGGTAACAGAATAGTATTAGCCACTTTTTCATTGAATAGTGTTAAAACTATATCTTTAGCTGCTGGTAATATAAAGTTTTCTTCAATAGTGTGAGCCTACCCAGTCTTAGCAATTTTTAGGCTTAGCTTCCAAAGCTTTTTCACTTGAAGTAACAAAACCTTTCATTACTTGTCTACTATTTTTGAACTCCAATAACTTCCTCTTAAAATTGGAATTTTTTCGTTTTCAATAACCTGTATGTTTTAAGTCGGCATACTTAGGTCTTTTAAAACTGTCTTTTAAGAAATGATGGTTTCATACTTTAATTGGATAATAGTTCACTGCAAATAACACATTGATGTTGAGGGTCCATTTCATCTCCAATCCAAATAAATCTAAATAATAAATAACTTTCATTATATTTTCTAGAACCAATTTTTCTTTTCAATGTAAATAGTGCTAGTAGAGTGTCCAGGATCCATCACCTGCGAATCGTCACTTTTCCACTTATTCTATCCTAGCCATTTTTCCACTTATTCCATTCTAGCCTTTTTTGCATTTTGAAAAATCTAGGGTTGTTTTATTATTTTTTCACAAATATTTAAATGCACAATATATTACAAGGTCTTCAAAAACAGACAACTATATTCTCAGATCGTATAAAATGTATGGAATACAAAGCAACAAGAAAACAAAATACCTGCTGTTAGAGACAGCAAACCAACGTAAAAAATGATTCTCATTGAAAATGGAGCAATATGAACCTCGAAATGGCAACATAAAGTGTTGTTGACATGTCAATAAATTGATAAAATCGAAGAGAATTAATGAGATTCTATTATCTTATTAATAGGAATTTTATTTCCTATTAAATACAGCATTCATTTTTATCACTCCTTTTAAAAACATCATTTAAGACAAATTTTGTTATGTGGACGGCTAAAAGAATATTTGTGAAATGTAAACATGGAAGAACCATGAAAACTGCCAGCGACTTTGACCTTGAACAAAGCTCAGATCGCATAAAGTTACAAGTGTAGAGAAGAAACTCAATCAAGATGTTGAGGTTTTAATTTTTGAATTTAATAGTTAAAAATACTTTGCTTCCTTGCGTACCACCTATTTTTCTCTTGCGTACCGCTGGTTGAGAACCCCTGACATACGAGCTTTAAAATGGCTTAATGTAGAAAGTGATGTTGCTTTGAATACTTTGATATCTTGCAAGCTTGCTTCAGGTTGTTAGTCCTTTCATTATTCTCAAAGTTTTTGTCATGTAGTTATCTGTTAGTAGCTATTATCTTTATTATTATTATTATTAATGATACTGTTGAGCCGACAGAATTATGAATCCTTCTTTATAATTCATGAACCTTTGCATTCATTTGCCTGTGACTAAATTTGAATAATTAATTTTATTGCTAAATAAACAATTTTCCCACATGCATAACATGTAGGAAAATTGTTTATTTTTGGCAATAGCAAAAATAATATAATATGCTTTATATTTTTTCATAAATGCATTTTCTTTGAACCAAAGTAGGAAAGTAGTGAAAATTTCTACTAACATGCATATTACCCACTTACATTACTTAAGACAGCCTTTGTATATACAGTGGAACCTCAAGATACGAGCACCTTTATATAGGAGAAGTTCGAGATGCGAGGAAAGTATGAGCGAAAAATTTTCTCTAAATACGAGCAAATGAGCCAGGCTGTTGGTATGCGTGGCGCCATTTCCTAATCCAGCTCGATTCGGGAATCTCCTCGTCAGATCACTCATTATCCTTTGATCTACATGTTTGTGCACTTGTGAGTTAATTGTTTATTACATTTAATGTGAAAATAATTATTTCACGATGCCTCCTAAGAAGATTTTTACCTCAGATAGTGCTGCAAAGAAAATAAGGAAACCATGGCCATTGAAATTAAGAAAGAAATCATAGAGAAACATAATCATGGTGTAAGAGTGACGGAATTGGCAAAGACTTATAACCTTTCAACGTCGATGATCTGCACTATTCTGAAAAGCAAAAAGAAATCAAGAAACTTGATGTGGCCAAAGGAATTATCATTACTTCCTAGCACCGTCCAAAACTCCCAGAAGATGTTGAGAATCTGTTTTTGGTGTGGATTAATGAGAGGGAGTTAAAAGGTCGGTGTTGGAAGCTATTATAAACATAAACTACGGTTATATTATTTACCAGTGTTATTTATTAAAAAAATTTACTTTTATGTTGAAATTTTTGGGGGTGTGGAACGGATTAACTGGATTTCCATTATTTTCAATGGGGAAGTTTGGTTTTAGATACGAGAAGTTCGCTATACGAGTTCAATGCTGGAACGAATTAAACTCATATCTCAAAGTTCCATTGTATTTGTGTTACAGATATTTTGAAAATTTTATTGAAGTGCAATCTTAGAAAAATTGATTTCTACTAAATACAAATATTTTAGAAACATAAGTAGGAATGTACCAAAAATATTAAATGCTTTTTATTATTATATTAAAAAATTTTGTAATATATTTTTTTTAAATATGAAATAGTAATGGAAAATTAGATAAGACACAGAATAAACAATTTTGATTGCAGGTGATATGAGCAATGCATAATACAACATTTTATCTTTAAAATTGTATTCGTTTTGATCTTTATCATCAAGTGTAGAAGGTAAATTTATAGATCTGTAAAGTTTTATCCCAACTAATTGATGTTTTAGCTGTATATTAAGTGGCATTATTATTATTTTTTTCCTTTAAGCTCCTACTGTAGTTATTTTGGTAATTTGATAATATTTTAGTAATTTATTTTACCTTTTTTTTCCCTGCAGGAGATTGACTTAAAAGCATACTGTTTTAAAAATATCGGTAAAGAACATGCAAAATTTTCACCTGTTGGTATGTGGAAAAAAAGAAAAAAAAAAACCTTTAATTTTTTTTTTTTCTTTTTTTTTTTCTTTTTAATTTTTATTTTGTGCATAGTATGATTTTATGAATATACTAATTCACATATTTAATGTTTTAGTTAATGCATCATATCGACTACATCCTCAAATCAAATTAAAAGAGGAAATTGTTAATGAACAAGCTCATACATTAGCTAGTTGTTTTCCACCTGGTGTTATCAGAATATCAAAAAAGAAAGGTAATATTTTAGTAAAAAATAATTAAACATTTTTCTTGTTTATTATTTAGTCAGTATTATTTTTAATGCATTTTTCGAAGCAAGAACAATTTATGATAGTGAACACAATATTGAAAAATAAAAGCTGTAATTTGTAAATTTTAATATACATGGATATGTGTACAATTTAAATCATAGATATAATGGTAATTAATGGTTATAATAAGAAAATTTTGTTTGTTCTTTGGTGCTCACTTTAACCGAGTTCTTTTGCACCCTTATTTAATTAATTCTTAAATAAAATCTATTTAATAGCATATATTAAATGTGTTATTTTACTTAATTTTTTTGTGCTAATTTGCTAGTTTTTATTTCTATATTAGCTAATAAATAACAGATGAAATAAAATTTGATGTTAAAGATATCAAGCATACTTAAAACTATATACAGTCAAAAGTCTTTAATCTGGACCTCAAAACTAAAAACTACTGCGCATAATGCGTTTACGCATGCGCGTTTAATGTATAACAGACGATATAAGCTAAGCTAAAATTATATAATTATCTATTTCAGTTAGTGTTGCATATTGTGTTGTTCCTTAATCTTCTAATTGGATCCAACTTATTATTTTTTGCAGACTGTTAGAGCAATTTTATAAAAGTAAGCTTGAACTTTCGATTATGTGAAAAAGAATTTCCAATTCTGGAGCTGCCAAAGGATCTACAAAGCGAAAGCATGTTTCGATGTCCATCAAACAAAAAGTGTAATTACTGCAAAAAATGGATAAAGGCATATCCTTTGTTTCTCTAATCATTCCAAAATCTGTTTATCAATTTCACGCTGCTCTGCGGGGGGGGGGGACGCCATGCCACACATTGAACTGGAAGTTGATCTGTCAGCACTATCCTTATCTTGAGGGCAGATGTTTTTATTTTATTCGGCTTATAGTTCCTTACTAAATGTAGTATTTCATCTCGATGTACTCCGTCTTTGATATGATTTAAATCAAATTCCTCATCATTATAAATATCACGAATGCACATCAAATAGTTTTCTGGTTGCAATTTTTTAATTCCGACTATGCATAATGTATGCTTTACGCATGCGTGCATTGAGAGAAATGTTTAATAAAGTAAACAAATAAATATAAAGTTTTTTTTTTTTTTTTTTTGTAAATTTTGATTTCCTTTAGATCATAATTGCTCTTTATTTCATAAATTACGGTTTCATATTTTTAATTTTATAATTTCTGCATGCCATCTTACCAGATTTAAGTTGATTATCTATAATCCGGAAAAACCGATAATCCGGAATCGCCAAAGTCCTGGCGAGTCCAGATTAAAGACTTTTGACTGTATATATAAAACCCTCACTATATTAAAATTATATGCACTACCTATTAAAGAATTCAATGTTTTCTAATTATATTATTATTTAATATATTATTCTTATTTATATTTTATATAATATTATTTATATTATTTTCTGTCAATAGAATATTTTACAGTGTCTGAATTTCACAAGATCAGATCTCTAAATTGTGTGCATCTTCACAGTTTTGTTTTCAAGTCTTTTGTTATTTAAATTACAAATTAGTTCTGGAAATAAAATAAAGTGTCCCAATTAGTATGCAAAATTAAGGTGAAATATATTAGTAATGTATGGAAAGAACAGTGATATTGTTGATGCATTTTCCTAACTTATACATATTTTGAAATCGTATAATTACTGGCTGGGGTTTTTCTTTCATTAAATTTACAATCAAAATCAATTAGAAAAAAATTAGTTGATCAACAACTATGCAGTTTGGCTCAGAATACCATTTTAACATTAAGTTTTGAGAGTTTATTTATGCTTTTGGGCATCTAAAATTGTTGATCAGAGTGCAGGTAACATTTAAACTGTTATTCAGGAAGATTCTTTCATCTTTAATTATCCAGTAAAAATTTATATGCGACTTAAATTATTTTTTTTTAACAAATGCGTTTGGGGAAAACATGCACGTTTTATAGTGCCAGGTACTTGATTTGAGTAAGATGAAAGTTTTAAGATATTCCTGAAAGGGTTTTGAATTAAATCAGCTAGTTTGTTTTCATTTTTCAGTGTTAGAATATTTATTGGCTGGGTTAAAGAGCTAACAATGTTTTGAAGGTTTGGTAATAGTTAACAATCAATACTGATCAGAACTTCAATTTCTGGTGACTAGATGATTAAGTTGCTGACCTACAAGAATGTATAATTTTGGAGATTTCATGAAAAATTTAACTAATACTCTAAGAAATTCTATTCTGAAAGTGTTAGAGCAAAGTTGAACTTTGAGTGAAAGAATTATATCAATCTTTGACAGTTGTATAGAAATTTTACTCTTTTTCCAAAAATATTAATTGTGCCAACCATTAGAAATTAGCTCAAAATAAACTTTTTTTTATTTTTAATAGGAAAAATATGGCAATAAAAATGAATTGTCTTTTTAGGGAAAAAAGAGGTTTGTTATGTAAAATTAAAAACAAAACTGTGCTTGTTTTATTATAATAGAAAGCTGTATGCTATTTAAACAAGCATTTTCCAATTAGTATTGCATGATGAAAATGCTGGCCTGTTATGAAAAGATATTGTAATAGTTTAGATTTTTGTATTTCATGTATTATTTCTATGACTGGTTTGTTTCGAAGTAATATGAAAAGTAACATGCATTATTATGAGTAGTAGGTATAAAAATGTAAAATAATCATCTTTTATGCTTCAGATTAAGAATCATGAAAAGCTGTTTCATTCGCTTTTTGCTAACAACAAAGAAAGAACAGATTCTGAAGAATACATGAAATCAAACTTCAATTTTAGATCAAATTTTGACTAAATTCAAGTGTTTATAGTTATAACTATATTAAAACAGTTACAAATCCTTTTAATTTACTGCTGAAAGTATCACTTGCTTAAATGATTTTTTTTTTTTAATTTGCTTTTCTTCTTTAGACAGGGAAGTTGCAAAAGTAAATGATGTTAGGAAGTGTCTTTGCAATCGAAATGTGTATCTTCATGAAGAGTTCAAAGAAAGTGTTGAAGTATCTAAAGTCAAAGACCACTATATTTGTAAGTTGCATATTATAATTTTTCTCTCTTTCCCTTATCCTTCATCCATGCATTTTTTCTTGTAATTTAGAATTAGACCATTTTATTATCACAAAAGGGCACTTATTGAAAAATGCAACCACTATGTAATTACAAAAATTGTTAAACTGGGTAACAGACTTTTTAATATTTTTTAACTGCTTCATATTGTAGATCATAACAAAAAAGATAAAATTATTTAAATTTTATTTTCATTAAAAGAGTCATTCTTTCATAGTTTTCAAGACTACTAACAGCTTGTTGGCAGCTACTATTCGTAACAGTTTTTCTTTAGAGAGGGAAAAGGATGATTGAAATAATATTTTTCTAAATTAAATTATATTTTGCCTAAGCTTGCTGTAAATTCAAGATAGGTTTTAGTTTGTAACACACCTGCCAACTTTTTTGTAAGTTTTTTAAAAACTGTTCTAGTTTTATGATCTTATGTGCAAAGTTAATTTTTCATAAATTCGCAGTTTCTGTAAAGATATTTAAAATTGTGCCTGTTTGGCAATTAGTTGCTAAATCTGTAATTGAAGCTCACACTCTTGGAAGACATTCCAGCTACCACTTGAATATGTTCATGCATCAAAAACAAGTTCTCCCCATGCTAAGTTTAGCGACTTATTACCAATTTTGCAATTTTCAGAAAATTATCTAGAAAAAGTTTGATTTTATTTAGGAAAAGTTTGATTTGGCAGTTTGCAGTTTTATAATATTTTTAATCAGAATATTTATGTATTATTACATTATTAAAACAGTGATAATGTACTAAAATTACTTTTTCGCTGCAATTTGTTCACAGTCCTCAAAACAGAATAGTACCATATTTTCCTCCATGTAATAATTTCAAAATATTTAGACATGCATGAGTTTTCTGTGAAACACTTTATTCTTTTTTTCCCATGAATTTTATTATCGACCAAATATCTTCTGATTTTTACTTTCACAGAACTGGCAGGTGGAGTAACTGGATATTATCATATAAGATTTGAAATGGGTGATTTTCAGTCATTCCTGGAAAAGTGTTATATTCAGCTGATTTTTCTTCGTTTTGTAATAAAATAGTTTGAGTTCATTTGAATTAAATAATTAAAAGGTTAGGTTCAGGTATAATTATGAATAAACTGAACATCTGAAAGATTATGTGGTTAGCAGAGTTTTGATCTTCTGCTTTATATACTTTTTTTTTTTTTTAATTGAATTAGCTGATGCCAGTATATTGCCCACAATATTTCATTCCATGCTATTCTTGTGGGTGAAAATGTGGGAAAATTTTGTTATTGAATTAAAAAAGGAAAAATTATTGGGAATTTTACATTGACTGCTGTGGTGATGATAATGAACTACAAAAAACTTTAAAAAATTTTAGCAAAAAGGGATTGGTAGGATATCACATTTTAAAATTGGTCTCCTCTTTGCTAAATCTTACTTATTTATTTACAGTGTTGTTCTAAAATATCTGCCAAAAATGTAAGGGCCAGTAGAAGGGTACCAAAATAAGCAGATTTTATAATGGAATGCGTGTGCAGAAATGGCTCATTTAAGTATTGGTATGAAAGATAAGTAAATTCAAAAAAACACAAGCATTTTAATCAATCAGTTTTTTACAATAGGTGCTTGAAAGTATAATCAACAATCATAATACCAAATTCACTTTTGTGGAACTCCCAGTTAATTTGCTTTAACATTTGGTGGTCCAGCAACTGTCTCTCTGTTTATCTTTTGAGCAGCTGCTGCATTTCTGTCTGCTGTACCATAAATAAAATTCATGTCCACAAAAAACTGCTTGAAATCTGCATGGGAATAGCAGTTTATGCCAGTGGATAACTTTCACTATCGATCTCAGCAGCTACCATTGCCGCTCAAGCTTTCCATTACACAAGTCTACTTATTTCAGTCTCTCTTGTACCTGTCTTTACATTTTTGCCTGGTATTTCAGAATTGCAAGTAAAATGTTAACATGCATCTGCCAGACTACTTGAAAGAAATGAGTCATAATGTTGCCACAAGATCTGAAATGAAAGTTATGGAATAAATACTGATTCAAACAGTATTTCCAGATGTAACAATAGAATGCATGTACATATAAAAGATGATCCTAAAGTATATGATAAAAATGTAAAGGCAGGTAGAAGGGACCAAAATAAGTAGATTTTTTAATGAAATGCGAGCATGTAAATGGCAGATTTAGGTAGAAAATGGCTGTGTTGAAATTGGTTCGTGAAAGCAGTCCATTGGCATAAATCATAATTCCCAGCTTTGCTTCAAGCACTGTAACATCTCTGCACAAAAGCAAAGCTTGCTGACAAAATTTTATCGATAGGGCTGCAAATGGAAATAGAGCAGTTGTCCACAGGATATATAATAAACAAGTTCCAAAGTACACAGCTGAATCACTGAACATTCAAGCATATCCACCATTGCTGTAATGCAAATATTCCATTATAAAATATATTTATTTTGATGATTTTCTACCTGCCTTTACATTTATGCCGGATATTTTAGAATCACCTTGTATATGAAATAATGCTTTAAACCAATACTAATATATTAAGTAAATCTTGCATTACTGTTGGAGGTCATACTTTCAAACAGCTATTGTGAAAAGTGGAAATGTTAAAATGTTTGCCTCTTTTGATGTAACCAATCTCTCTTACCAGTTGTTCATACCTTCATTATGCATCATTTTTGCATGCACATTCCACTACTAAATCTGTGTATTTTGATCTCCTGTACCTGCTTGTATATTTTTACCAGATATTTTAGAATCATCCTGTACATATGCTTAGATTTGTAAGTTGAATGGTGCACTGCACACACACACACACAAAAAAAAGGGGGGGACAGTTCTTTATCTCCTGTTCTACTGGGCTGATTGACAAAATTCAAATTGTGTTTTTCATGTGTCGAAACCACGATTTAGGATATATATGTTAGATTGAAATGTAAGATAAAAAATATGAAAGGAAACTTCTAAATTTAATTCATAAAAAATATGAAAGGAAACTTCTAAATTTAATTCACTATAACCTTTTTTATTTCATTTGTGAACTTCATTTATCTGTCCTAAAAATAGCACTTAAGTCTAAACTGCGTCATTCAAATTAATCCTGCGATCTTGTGTAACCCTTAATGCAGATGCCTCTCGACCAATAACCCAATTGTAAACCAAAACTGAAACTTTTGACTCTCTCCCTTCTTTCTCTATGAACTGATGCGTCACTTTTGCTTGTGCTTTCCTCTTGACCAGACGCCTTTCTGCAATCATGCGTGTGCTGCTACATTCGCTTCTATGGCAATAATAACAAAACTGTAAATGTTCTTTAATAGGCACGAATAGAGTGAGTGCCAAGTGAATTCTGGCCACAAAATGAGAATTTAAATTAAAAAAAAGGAATTTAATCTGGCTCAACTTTCTTCTTCAAAATGGACGGACACTCTAAGCATCAAGTATCTATGCAATTAGTATTTCTACGCATCTACATCTCAGTGCTCTTTTTCAGTGCCTCCAAAAGTGTTCTGTCATTACGTTTTTCGGCCAGTTCTAATTATGACAAAATCCGCACGAGTTTCTTAAGCTATGTTCAGAGTGAATCGTGGGAAAAGTCTTGTTTCACCGAAAAATTTAATGCAAGTTTATACCGCATTCATGATCAAATCATTTATGTCATGCCATCGAACCACAGTTTCATTACATATACAGGGTGTTTCATAAATCATGGGAAAAACTTGGAGGGGTGGTGGAGTGTACTAAAACATGTATTTTTTGTATAGGAATGTAGGGTCTAAAGTGACGGGTTAAGGCAGGAACGCAAAAAAAAAAAAAAAAAAAAAAAGGCACAAAAGGAAAATGTGTTTATGTGCAAAATCAACGTAAAGTGCTTCTTTGCATCAATACAGTATTCACAATAAATGTTAAAAAAAGGGGGGAACAGTAATAGGAACAACAGCTGCGATTGGCTGGCAGTGCAGCTGTAGAGGGCGGCAGTGAGCCAGACAAACCACGATCCGATGCATCAGAGGATCATTCGCAACTCTGATGTCGAGTGTGATGAGTGAGTTTGCGCACACGGAAAAAGCTGAACTGTATCTCATGTATGGTGCTGCTAATGGGAAACAGCAGAGCAGTGCTACGGTTGTACCAGGAATGGTTTCCGAACAGGCATATGCTGAAGTACACAATGTTCAAGAGGTTGCATCAGTCTCTGTGTGAAAACGGGTCATTTGAAGCCACCTGTGACACTAGGAGTGGAAGAAGTCCACGACAACCTCGCATTGAAGAATCCATCTTGAACATTGTGCATGAATCATGCCAATCATCTCAGGCAAGTACAAGAGCTATTGCAGGTCGTTTGCGGCTGAGTCATTCCACCATTTGGAGAGTATTGCATGAAAATGATTTGCACCCATACCATTTGCAGAGAGTCCAAGCCTTGCAAGATACAGATTACCCTCTTCGAGTTCATTTCTGTCATTGGTTCTTGCAGCAGTGTAAGGCGCAGGCGGATTTCCCATCGGATGTGCTATTCGTGGACAAGGCAACTTTCTCACAGGACAACATCTTCAATAGCCACAACATGTACGTGTGGACAACTCATAATCCACACGGCACACGTCCACATGCATTCCAAACCCGCTTCTCCGTGAATGTGTGGTCGGGTATTGTTAACGACTACCTCATAGGCCCATACCTCTTATCTGCACATACAAATGGCTTATGTTGTTATATTTTTCTGCAAGAGGTGCTACAGGAATTGCTGCAGGATGTTCCGGCTGTCGTTCGTGATCGCATGTGGTTCCAGCATGGTGCACCAGCCCATAACCACGTGCGAATCCGCAATTACTTGAATGGGACATTTCCTGGCTAATAAATTGGCCATGGTGGACTCGTTTGATGGCCACCCCGTTCGCCTGATTTATCCAGCTTGGATTTTTTTTTTATGGGGCCATCTGAAGAGCATGATTTACGAGACACCCATTGACTCATTGGAGGACCTCGTTGCATGACTTTCCATTGCGGCTACAAGCATGCACGAAATGCCTGTTGTTTTTCAAAATGTTCATCAATCCCTTCTGCGATGTTATTAAGCAAGTATTACTGCTGGTGGTTGCATTTTTTATTGTGAATACTGTATTGCTACAAAGAAGCACTTGCGTTTATTTTGTACATAAACATATTTTCCTCTTGTGTTGTTTTTTTGCGTTTCTGCCTTAACCCGTCACTTTAAACCTTACATTCCTATAAAAAAAAAATGCATGTTTTCGTATGCTCCACCACCCCTCCAAGTTTGTCACATGATCTATGAAACACCCTGTATATAGCATTGTTCTAATATAGGCATTTTGACATAAAGTCAGACTTTTTCTGAAATGACATGCCAATTTTTTCCGTATTTCGGTTCTATGACTCTAATTATGCCTAAATATTAAATTTTGTAAAATTTGGTGTGAAATTCAAAAATCTATATATTTACTAATAATAATTCACTTGGTAAACTTCTTAACCTATTTTCCTTACCCTTTTTTTTCATTGTACACGAGCTTAAAAAGTCATTGTTCATACTTTCAAATAATTTTAACAAAGTACGTAAGCCACATTTGACGTTATTATCGCTTATGGCATATATGCCAAATTTGAAAACGTGCCAATATGTAAATTCATGTACATCTTACAAATATTAAATAAAAAACTCTAATTTTTTGCAGATGTACCTAGAAACACATCTATTTTAAGATGATGTTAAAAATTTTATAGGTTATAATACAAATTTTTTTTTTCAAAAAATTTATAAAATAATATTTAAAAATACAGATTTTAGAAATAAATCATTTTGATTAAGCCTAAATTTCAAATTCTGGAAGAAGGAATCGAGTAAGTTTAATTAAAAAAAAAAAAAAAAAAAAAAAAAAAAAAAAGGAGATATTAACAAATATATATCAAATTCAACTAACATTGAGGAGCTAAAATTTTAAGAGCTAATTTTTTAAAAACTGCTCATGTGATTATTTACAAAACTTGGCAGTTTGGCATAATTTGAGTCGTAGAATCGAAATATGGAAAAAAAAATGGCATGTCATTTCAGAAAAAGTCCGATTTTGTGTTAAAATACCTATATCAGAACAACGCTATATATAAATATAATACATATATATATAAATATGTACATAAGTCGCGCTTTCGAGCCATGGAAAATGCAAGTTGAATTTCGTCAATTGGCCCAGTAGAACGAGAGATATAGAACTGACCCCCCCCTTTTGTGTGTGTGTGTGTGCAGTGTTCATATGTGTTTGTAGATATTGCAGAACATATAATGATAGTGACCATTTTTTTTTTAATCTTGAAAAAGAAATTGATATCATTGATAAGATTTCTTTTTTTTAAATTGGGCTTAAGGATTTCAATAATCATGGAGTATTTCATGTTTTACACTTGTGTTAACACTGTTTACGATAATCTATGTTATTGGTTCGCATATGAAAATTATCAACCTGCTTCTATGCAGATTGTATGCTATTTTCAAATTTGGTAGCATTTTAGTTATATATAGTTTGTGTTCAAAGTATTATTACAAGTTTTGTATACATATAAATAATTTTAGTGAAATTATATGTAAATTGTGTCTCTTGTGTAAAAAGTAGTATGAAAAGTGTGAGAATGCAAAGCATTGCTCTAAAGCTATGGTTACAGGAGTAAGTCCATTTACCTCAATCTCGTCAAATTGGCGAGACAGTGCCAAGCTGGTAATGGTTTTGGCAAATAATCTTTATCATGCAAAGCATGGCAAAATCCCACTGTAAAAAGGATCCCACTGTAACTATATCCAGCCGTATGTAACTCCTTATGCCTTCCAGCAATCTTTGAAAAATCGGTACCTGAAATTTCTCTGAAGAAGAGGGGATAATATACTGGAGAGAGCATCAGTTTTTCTGTTTAGTTCAGAATACGCAGAGATCAACGTGCAAGCTTTCTCTTTGCAGTGCCTTGTGTTTAAGGTTCTTATTAGTTTTAAGTGGTAACTACTGATTGTGTTCTATCATACTGAGAAGAGCTGTATGAGTACTTTTATGTTGTGAAAAGTTCTAGAATTTTTTTTTTTTTTTTTTTTTTTTGAAATTTATATAAGCTCATGTAAATTCAATTTTTTTTAAATAAATAAATTTTATATAATTTTTTTAATAAATTTCAGCTTTTATTGGTTTTGTGTGCATTCAGTCCATTAGAAACTCATGCACATGTAATATTATCACTTCTTAAAATTCTGCCCTAATCAACAATAAATGATTATTTGCTGACATTACTATTGTTAAAAAATTAACTAATAATTTTATTTCCTCAAAGATAGACCTTTTTTTTTCCAATAAAAATATCAAAATTAAACCTACCTTTTCTTCCCGCATGACTGCTCGCCGTATGGTAAACTACAAAGTCAAACAAAGTAATCCACAAATAAAGAGGCACATCTTAGTGAAACAATAAATATAAGCATAAGTAAGAACAAGTTACAAAATTAATCATATCATTAAGTACATATTTGTCCACCAAGTACCCAAAGGGACCTTTTTTTTTCTCTTACGCCTCATTTTTAAAGTTCTAAATTTGAACTGAAACTTCTGCCAGAAGAAAGCTGAGGTGTAGCATGCTTTACACAACGATAATTCTAAAGTAAGTTATTGGGGCTGTGTTTTTGACAACTGTACTTTCTTACAATTCACAATGAATTAATTTAGTGTTATTTCATAGACCTTTTTGCCCTCGATTAATTTATTGAAACTTAACTTTGTGCTTTAATTTTAAATGAAGTAAATGCAAATAAAGACATTCTCATTTTGTTTCCAACATTAATATTCAAAGTATGGAAAAATTTTGGGAAATGATACATGGAATTTGTTTAAATCTGTCTGAAGGAGAAACTATGAGGAGTTATTACTGATTTATATTAACTGATTTTATCCGTTTTCAGTTACAGTGGAATCAGCTGGAGCTCTGGCTCCGGAAATTCTAGTGACAGAAGCTATAGACATATTGCGAGAAAAATGTAGAAGCTTCTTGACTGAACTCAAATCATTAAAAGTTTAGTTTGAAGAAACTTGTGATAATTTTCTGTACATAAACAGTTCTATGTAGATACTGAATGCATTGTACATAACTTTTTGATTTCATGTACTGTATAAATAAAATTTTTCTGTCTTCTAATTTCCATGAGTTAGTTTTTCTCACTTGTGTTGGTTTTGATATATACATGAGTATTGACATGTTGCTTTTAGCTCTGAAAATCTAGCATTTCATATTACAGTTTTCATTAATGTCATATAAAAGAAAGTGTGATCATTGTAAACCAATGCTGCATCTTTTTATATTGATGAAGGTGGCAGGTGAGTAGCAAAATTGTAAGGCTAAATGTGTTATGATATGAAGCATTTGCGGTACTTTAAAATACTGCTTGTTTATCAAGAATAGGTGCAAAAGGACATAATAATTGTTATTTGTGACCAAACTTAGAGTTTCATATTCTATTAGATTTAAGATTTGAATAGTAATAGATAATAGGGCATAAAAGACTTTGTAAGCATTAGAAGGTACATGTGAACAGATACCTTGGGAAACTTTTATTTAATGACTGTACTTAAGAACAAATGTTTCTGTGCAAACCCGTGGAAATTTTTTTAGCATATATGCGAGTTTATAATTGAATGATGCATATGAAAGAAGACCTAAACTGAACTCTGGTTGAATTTGTTGAGTTAAAAAATATATGAAATTTGTGCACTGTGAATCTTAATTGCATTATTATTTCCCCTCTGAGTGTTGTCATTAAGTGGATAAGATTTATTAAGTAGTTAAAAGGTGGTCATAAAAACCCCTAGTGGCCTGTCCGCTGAACCAATTGAAATGAAATTTCAGGTGTTGTTTTTTGAATGCATGTTCTCAAGAGTGTGATGATTTAAAACAATACATCTCTCTGGTTACGGTTATAGTAAACAAATTATGAAATCTTCAAATGGCAACACCCACTTTTTCCTGTTGAAATTGATCAGCACATTGAAACACCATAAATGACATTTGAACAATATACGTATGATAAAAATTGTATGTTTGTGTCATTAATCTGCTAAATTTCTTCTAGTCCGAAATCTCATTTTTTGTCCATATCACTTTTCAAATGTTCACCATGTATTATTTTTAAAGAAATAGTTAAGATGAATATGTATTTGGATTAATATGATAACATTATGTATCTTCTATATGTTTAATAAGTAAAAAATATTTTTTTTAAAAAACTGTGGCAATACAAATAACATTTGATGACAACATCCTTTTATCTCCATGTATAATTTTTAAAGAGACAATATAGCAGATATAAAAAATATGAACACTTTATCAGGAATCAACATATAACTCTTTAGTAGGAATTTAAAATACATCTGATTTTGTTACCATTTGACAAAGTGTAAAATGCTTAATTTTTCTTTTATTCTGCCTGTTATTGGTTAATAAACTAAGTATTTAAAAGCAATAAATACAATTTTTTATCTCTTGTTAACTATCAGATTGATCCATGAATAGTTAGTAAATGCCCGTGTGAGGACACTTTGAAGATGATGTAACACAATAACAAAACAAAAAAAAAAAGTAATTTTTCTGATAAGAAAGCATATAATATACATAGAGAGTTTTTAAAAATGCCTAAATTAACAGTTTTAATTATTTTCCAAGTCTCCTTTTATTTTCAGACTTAGGTCTCCTGGAGATTCCTACACAAGGAAACTTTGAGGGAAAATCAAATTTTCTAAGAAAAAGTGTTTTAAAAATAAGAACATGCATAAAGTGAATTTTTTTATGAAACAATGATTTGGAAAAATGCTGACGATAAATTATATAAAGGAAATTTAAATAATAAAAATTGCATTTTTTGAACTACTAAAAGGATAAATTTTTAATAATGTATGTGGTTAAAAATATATATAATTTTTTTATTTAAAAACTTAAAATAATATTTTAAAATTATATTATGCAAAATAAAGGAAGAAGTAAATTTATATATAAAAAAAATTATTTTTAGAAAATTCAGAATTTTGGAGAGGATTTTAAAAGTTTTTTTTTTCATCAGTCCAGAAATTATAACTTTTTGTATATATATGTACTAACCATTTAACAAAAACTTTGTTTCCTTTTTCTCTGTTGTTTTTTAGTTTTATATATTTCGTCTTTTTTATCATATTTAACTAGAATTTCTCTGTGCTTATGTGAATTCTTGTGATCTACAGCTTCATTATCTTTATCATATGCTTCTACAGGTGTCAGTTTTATAAATTGATGATATGAATTGTTATAATTAAATAAGCATAATAAATCTTATTAAATGATTCAATTATAGCCCATTTGAATTCTGGATTTTCTCTAGTAAACCAATGAATGTTATCTTTAAACAGTTGATGAGTATCTTTATTGATAAACTCTCTACCTTTATTGATCTAAACCCTTGTGTGAATTCACTCCTTAAAGATCTTTGTAAACGGATTTATGATCTCTTCTCCTGTTTATCTGTTTATGGAATAGCCCATGGATATTTACTAAAGCAGTCAGTTACAGTTAATAAATAATTTGTTCTTCTGTTATACTTATTAAAGGGAAATCTGGTTGCCATTGATTTTCAGTACTAGGAACATATATTCTAATATCTCTAATGAGTGTTTCATGTTTGTGTAAACATCTTGTTGATGTAAAATATGTTTCAATTTCTTTTTGAGGTATTTTGGTTTCCTTTGCAGTTCTTTCACGCTTCAGTAACCTGTTTCAGGATTACAAAATACATCTTTTAGAACTTTTTATTTTGGCAATATGTTTGAGCTAAAAACAAAGTACTTTTTGTAAACCAACAAGCATCACAAACTCCTTTCAGTATAGTTTGTCGTTTTTAGAAAGATTTCTTATAAATTTTTAGTTTTTGTTTTTTCTTTGAATTTCAAACAGCATTATCCCATTTCAAAAGTCTTTTTTTTTTTTTCTTGTGTAGTAAGTCAAAAGACCACTCTTTCTATTCTTTTATGCAGTGCAGGATTTGGTGGTGTATGGTGTATTGAGAATACGGCAAAGCACACTAGGGCTATCTGCCTAAGGGAAGGGATGCCTTCGTGGAGGACTTTCTAAGGGAAACTGTCTCGTATACACGTTACACATGGGGGAAAACCACGAAAACGCCCATGCAGCCAGCCCGTTCGTGGGATTTGAACCTCGGAGCGAACTACCAGTGTTCAGCGGTTTTACTGCTCGGCCGCTGGTGGGCGCAGGATTTGGAATTGCATCTAAACCTTCACTCACACATTTGTTTCTAGCCTTAGTATCTATTTTTTAAATAACTTGTAGCATGTTTGTGTGCTGTTTTATCTACTCTTTATAACCTTGAACCAATTCTTTATAAATTAAATCAGGATTTTGTCTCATAGAAGCTATGTAGGAGCTTCTGTAAATAAGTGCACAGGTAAATGCATTTCAAATGGTAAATTGTTAATTAGTTTATTATTGACACCTTTTCCGTTCTTCATTTATATAGTATAAAAAGAGGTCTAGTAGGCATTTTCTATTTTAGATTCTTTTCAACGGGGAAAAACCAAGTCTTTAATAAATTATCCTGTTTTACCAAAACTTCCATTGTCATGGTTTTAGTTGTCTGAGAATTTTATTTATAAAATTAATAAGTATGCTTATACTCCTCTTTCTTTCTGAAATTTTTATTGATTTGTCTAGAATTTTGATATTCCTGCTGCAATACTCAATGCAGCTTCAGTTGACATGGAATATTGGTACGATTTCAAGGCCAAGAGTTCGGTGAAGAGAGTGAAGTCCCCCCCCTTTTTTTTTCTTTTGTTTGTTTATGATAAAACAATGTACTTCCTTGCATTTAAAAAAAGGTTTCACTTGTAAAAATATAGTGAAACTTACTCTCATGGATTTTTATTATTTAACTGCCTCGTGAAGATTGCTTATTTCTTTTTCCTTTTGTCTGTTTGTTCAAAAATCTTATTTTTATTATTTTAATTATTTATGTTTTTAACTTCATCTATTTAAATTTTTTTTGTAATTTATCTTTGTTTGATTCTTTCCCCCTCCCCCAATTTAGATTTGTGTTTATCTTTTTTTATTAAAAATTTGTCATTTATTGTAGACTTTTTATAAGAAAATTTGAGTGGGTTTTTTTTTTTTTTTTTTTTTTTTTTTTTTTTTTTTTTTTTTTGTATGTACAGTGGTGGCCAAAATTGTGGACTGTTTTGAAAATTTTTATGTTTTTTAACTTTGTATGCTTATAGAAAATGTTACGTTTTGCAAAATGCAAACTTGTATATATCATTTTATTTAAAGAGAATTTATTACTGAATTCAATACAAAACACAAAATTCAATTATTTGCAATACAAAAAAAGTTATATATACTTTAATATAAATAAAAAACACAGCTATGAAGTGGTTTGTAATGTCTAGCTTTCCAATCACTGTTCTTGTTCTGAGAACCAATCAAATGTTAGTAACTGCCAGTAGAAGCTGACATCATGTTTACACATGAAACAATTCATTATTTTGCTTTGTTCTGTAACACTGCAATTACAAGTAGGAATTTTTGTAAAAATTTTTAATATTTAGTCTAGAAGCAATGACATCAAATAAAAGAGTAGATTTGACACCTAGAAAGAGATGTAGTATTATTGTGTTACGAGAAAGTGGTCTTTCCTATGCTGAAATTGCAAGACAGGTGGGTGGTTCAGTGACTACATCTGGAGTCCGAAAGTTTTGTTTACGATATCAGGAGACAAATTCAATAAAAAACAAAGAAAGAAAAGGCCGAAAAAGGTGCACCACATCTATTGATGACAGAAGAATAAAAAGACTATGTCTCCAAGATAGAAAAATGTCATCATCGGCCATCAGAAGTGATCTGAATGATGCTGGTGTTTCTGTCAGTTCAAGAACAATCAGGAGAAGATTAACAGACGGACTGAGAGGTAGAATTCCACGAAAAAAGCCTTATCTTAATTTTCAGCAACGAAAAGAAAAGACTACAGTGGGCAAAGGAACACATTAATTGAACAGATGAACAGTGGTCACAAGTTATATGGAGTGATGAAACTAAGATATCGTTATTCGGTAGTGATGTGCGAAAATATTTAAGACGTAGAATAGGAGAAGAGCTACATTCTCACTGCATTCAAGCAACTGTGAAGAACCCAGTTAGTGTTATGATTTGGTCATACATGTCAGCAGATGGTATTGGTCACCTTCATGTCATCGATGGGATACTGAATGCCAGAAAATACATTGACACTATTCTAGAACCAAAACTTTTACCTTCCATCAGAGATCTCTTTCCCAACAATGCTTTGTTTATTTTTCAGCAGGATTCTGCTCCTTGCCACACGGCCAAAATATCAAAAAAGTGGTTTCGTACAAAGAGCATTAAATTCTTGTCATGGCCAGGAAACAGTCCTGACCTCAATCCTATCGAAAATTTGTGGCACCGTTTGAAAACTTGTCCGAATGAGGCGCCCATCAAATAAAAGGGAACTAATTGAGGCTATAATTGTTTCTTTGGCATCATGTAATAACGAAAGAAGAGCTTAAAACTTTTGTCAGCTCGAAACATTGATGTGAAGCTGTAATAAAAAACAAAGGGTACCCTACTAAGTACTGATAACTCACTGCAATCATCACTATCTAATGTATATCGATAACTATTATCGTTTAACTTTTTTGTATTGCAAATAATCGAATTTTGTGTTTTGTTTTGAATTCAGTAATAAATTCTCTTTAAAATGAGTTTGCATTTTGTGAAACATAACGTTTTCTATAAGCATACAAAGTTTGAAAACATAAAAATTTCCAAAAGTGTCCACAATTTTGGTCACCACTGTATATTGTTGCATGCATACGGGTTCATAATAGATTGAATGCACAAGTCTGATAAAAAGTTAATGAAACTTATTTTTATCTCAAGACATATAGCAAATTTCTGGATTTTTCCTCAAAGATATTCATACAATATCACACAATATAATCAGTAGTTATATTTTAAACTACTGAAACATTAAATAGAATGCAATCCAAAGTGCAGAGAAAGCTAATTTGATCAACAATAATAACAACTAAGTAAACAACTGAACTGAGGTGAGACATGACTATTATGCCGTACTTAGCTAGTATATCAAACTAGCTTTTTGCCAACTCAATAAAATACAGATGCACTAGGGTGCTAAAAGTAGAAAATTGCTTGATCTAGAAATTACACATGAAGTTGAAGAAAGGGGAGCCAAAACATGGCTGGCACTAGAGGATGGTTTATCTTGAAGCTGTAGAGACGTACCAAGCTCGAGAGTTGATGCCCTGGGAGAGTTAGTCCATTCCTTCTGAAAAACCTTTGAAAAGAAAGTTAACAGATTTTCTAGCATATCAATAAAGTACAATGCTAGTTGTAATTTTTTTTCTTGCGAATTCCTCTTTTTAAAGAGCTCAGCAAACTTCAGTAATCTTCTGAAAATTCCAACGCTTTTATCTAACTCTGCTCCAGAAAATATATCTTTCATGGCATTATAGTCCATCATCTTATCAGGAGCAGCTGACGTGCATGCAGTAGCTTTAATATCTGAAGATACATTCTTGGGTTTAGAGTCCTTCTTAGCGGGATTTTTAGTCAACACTGGTGATGATTTAACTTAGATTTCCTTGCACGAATTTTTTGAAAAAACTTACATCCCTCATAGGCGGCTACATGCGATTTTTGGCATCTCCCACATGTAGGGTTTTTTTCACGTTTTAATGTGCAATATAGGTAAGATGATTACGGCCACACTTAAGACATCTCGATGAGTTATTGCAGAATAATTGTCCATGCCCAAAATGCTGACAACGGAAAAACATCATAGTGCTTCTATTAGATCTGAATCTGCGAATTTTAACATGCAGGCTTAGTATCATCTTTGTTTTGTAAATAGTCCTGGCTATATTATTACATGTCAGTGACACGAAAAATACAGGCAGCTTTTCTTCTGAATCAACAGTTTTCCTTGTAAACTTAGTGATTTTAATCATTGGGAAACTATCATTACTCAGTTCATTTTTGATGTCTTCAACATCAGAGTCTTCTGATAACCCTCTAATGGCAATCTTAAGAGGTGAGTCCTTTTTTAGTCGAAACATACTAAATTGAAGGTCGTTTTCTTGCGATTTGCAGCTCTACCAAAAATGATAATGATCTTGTCTCTCGTTAATATTTCCGTGTAACCATTTACACCATGTTTGGTGAAAAGGCTTCTAACTTCATTCTAAGAGACCTTCAGTCGGGGACAGGCGATCGGCAGTACGCATTCTTTACTCTGATTCACTGAAGTGGTAACACTCTCGGGGAAATTAGCGACGCTAAATTCGTACTTTTCAGTTTCCGACTGAGGAGGTTCCTCAGTGCAATTCATTACATTTTCGGAGGCAGGTATTACTTCTAAGGCTTCAAAATTATTTTTAATAGGGATAGTAGTATTCATATTAGTAATTGAGCTGAGATGTTTTCTGTTCGGCTTTTTATAGCTTTTTTAATCAACCGCGCAAGCTAGTTCTAGCAATTTCTGGAAAGCAAAAATAGTAGAATTATGGTTACAGCTAACACAGTAGTCAATTACATTTATTCAAATTAAATGTAAATTACCGAGATAAACTTTTAGTCAATGTTAAATGCATGTGATCCTGTATTTTTACATTTCCAGCGTAGCTTTCTCTTAAAATATGTCTCACGCTGCATTGCATGGGGAAATAAAACAATTTTAATTATAATTCTACAAGAAATATGTAACTAAATACAAAATTTGTAACAATATTATATGCTTTTCTTATTAGAAAAATTACATTTCCTTTTTGTTGCCTTTGAAGTGTCTTTGTCTGGGCATTTGTTAATTACTTCTGTGAAATGACACTAGCTGGATTTATTAAAAGCATTATATATTTTTTACTTTTTTACAGTACAGGCGACTGGCTATAACAGCAGCTAGTTATGAGGTTAAAGAATAATGGCCCTTTTAGGCTAAAAAATGTATGGCAACACTTAACAGTGTATTGGGAAATCTAAATATACGATGTTCATAAAAATTTTGTGATATTAATATTGAATTTTATGTGTGAAGGAAGTGATGTTTAATAATAAAAGACAAAAACGTTACGTCAGCAGGAGTGAGTCCAAGAGCAGGTACATAAACTGCAAGCTGAAAAGCTGAATAAAAGCAAAAAAATGTCTTACCAAACTCTCTGGTGTGACATTAAAATCTGAATCGTTTCAGATTTTCTTTTCTTTGGTTCTTTCTTTCTTCCGAAATGCAAAGTCTGAGGAACATCAATGGGAGGTGATCATAGTACAAAATATATCATCAAAACTTTAGCCAGTTATGAAAATGAAAAATATGTGGAGAAAATTATTAGAATTAATCAAAGAAGGAAAATTATAAACTTGTCAAGAAAAGGGAAGAATATGGTTTTTAGTATTTAAAGTAAATACCATTAAAAAATTTTTCACTTAGTAAATTGAGAAAAGCATGACTAAAATTCGGAGGTAGGGAAGTGCCTCACAATTTCAAAATCATGAGAATGCCTACTCTTCTGAGTCCGACAAATTTAAAGAATCAGACATTGTCGAAAATGATTATTCATCTATATGTTCTTATGTGCAGAATTTGGGAAAACAACCTGCAAATGGTCTATTGATTTATCACCATAAAAAATTACTGAAGAAAACGAAAAGTACTATCATCAGTTATTTAAATAATCACATTTTCTAGCACTTAGTAATCTTGGGATGAAAAACGTATTCTAGTATGTAAAAGCCAATTTTTCTTTGTGCCATTTGCAAGTTGAATTTATCTGAGATTGATTTGTGCCACGTATCAAAATTCCTAAATATTATTGCTACAGTGAAGGATAAGATAAACTCTCTTTATGAGTATACTGTAACTTACATGATACTGAACATTTCAATGCATTAAGACATCTGACTCAATAGTCTCAGATGTGCCGAATTATTGGCATATACAAACGTATTATAAGTGTGTAGATGGTATTACAGTGGAACCTTGAGATACGAGCACCTCTGTATACGAGAAATTCGAGATACGAGGAAAGTATGAGCGAAAAATTTGTCTCTAAATACGAGCATTGACTCGAGTAACGAGCAATGAGCCAGGCTGTTGGTATGCGTGGGGCCATTTCCCGATCCGGTCCGACTCGGGGAATCCCCTCATCAGATCACTCTTTGTTCTTTGATATAGTACGTGTTTGTGCGCTTGTGAGTCAATTGCTTATTATACCTAACATGAAAATAATTATTTCACATTGCCTCCCAAGAAGATTGTTGCTTCAGATAGTGCTCAAAGAAAAATAAGGAAGCCGTGGCCGTTGAGATTAAGAAAGAAATCATAGATAAACATAAGCATGAAGCATCGTCCAAAACTCCCAGAAGATGTTGGAGAAACTGTTTGTGCTTCTCAACACAGCTTCTCAAGCGTGTTGTTGGTGTGAACTGCTAACGAGAAGCAGTTAAAAGGTTGGTGTCGGAAGTTATTATAAAGGTAAGTAAATTACGGTTATATTATTTACCAATGTTATTTATTAAAAAAAATGAATTTTTATGTTGATATTGTTGCGTGCGTACGGGTTCGTTACGGAATGAATGCACAAGTCCGATGAAAAATGAACAAAAATTTATTATCACAACAAAAATGCTTAAATTTTCTCAAATTATCATGCAGTATTACGATATCTCACAGTAGTTTATCTTTTAACTACTCAAATGTCCAATAGAACGTAATTCAAAACAGCTAAAGAAAGCTAATCCGCGAATTCGCTACAATCAACAACAGTAGTTTTCTAAACAACAACAAACTAAGCAACTGCTACAAACTGAGATGTTTTCCTCCTTTTATAAGATTTTAAAATCACGCGCTAGAATTTTCCAGTACTTTCTCGAAATCAAAAAGAGATATTTATTTATTTAATGCACGCGCTCTTGTATTTTCAATTTTCCGGCTTAGCTTTCTTTTAATATTCGTCACGCGCTGCACTGCGCGAGAAATAAAACCATTTAATTTATAATTGAACTAACATTAGCTTTTTAAATACCAAATTCGTAACACTGCCCCCTTTCCAAGGACTGCACGTCCCGGGCAGTACAATCCCTGGACAGGAAGCTAAACTTACAACTGTGGCATAAATGCAACTGAGGCATAAACATTACATTACAATATCAAACAATATAAACAATAAATGCAATAACTAACTTAAACAAATCAAATGCTATCAAATACTAAATACAAAACAAATACTAAATACAAATCAAATACTAAATGCAAATCAAATCAAATACACATTTATAAACAAAAAGGACCATGGTCTGATACTATTTACAATTATTTACATTACGTACTATGGCCATAGTAATAAGCTAACCTGTCGTAATGAACGACTTTAGGTTTAGAGTTCGAAGACTTACGAATCCGAACCACGACGTCATTCAGCCTGTTTAGGACTGTGTACGGCCCATCCCAAGGTGACTGTAATTTCGGACAAAGTCCTTTCCGTCGAGTCGGATTCCACAACCACACCTTGTCTCCTTCGTGGAATTGATGTTCAGTAGCTCTTGTGTCGTATCGGGTCTTCATCTTCTCCGTCGCCAAGTTGACTCGCTCTCGTGCAAAATTGTGCATCACTTCAAACCGGGCCTGGAGATCTTGAATATATTCCTCAGACGATGAAGGAGCATCCGGAGGGCGGCCAAACAATAGATCACAAGGCAGACGAAGGTCACGACCGAAGAGCATCTGTGATGGAGAATAGCCGTTAGTCTCATGGACAGCACTGCGGGAAGCCAGTAAAAACAGCGATAATTTCTTGTCCCAGTCCTGCTGGTTTCTGGAAACCACTAATGAGAGGTTATTAAGGATGGTTCGATTGAACCTCTCTACCATGCCGTCCGACTGGGGATGTAATGGCGTCGTTTGGGTCTTGTCAATGCCGAGTAGTTTGCATAGTTCTTTGATTACTACCGAGGTAAAATTCCTTCCCTGATCGGAATGTAACTGAAGAGGCACTCCGAACCTGGAAATCCAGTGCTGTATCATCACCTCAGCTACTGTAACAGCCTCTTGATCAGGAATAGGATACGCTTCAGGCCACTTGGTGAAGTAATCAACGACAACGAGTATGTATTTTTTGCCATCAGCAGTTCATGGCAGAGGTCCCAGGATGTCAAAGGCGATACGTTCAAAAGGCGCCCCTACGTTGTAACGTTGCAGCTTGCCTCGGCTGCGTCTCTTCGGTCCTTTCCGACCTGCACAGGCATCGCAAGATCGGCACCACTTTTGCACGTCATCCTTTGCATTATTCCAGTAAAAGCGCTCACAAACTCTGTGTAAGGTCTTCATTATTCCAAAGTGACCTCCCGTAGGGCTGTTATGTAGTTCTTTAAGGACATCAGGAATGCGGGATCTTGGAAGTATCAGCTGCCATCGGAACGTCTTCCCATCATCCGATTCGAATTTCCGGTATAAGACGCCGTTTCGAATGTGAAGTGAATCCCAGTGTGCCCAATATTGTTTGGTTGTAGGACTACACATAGAAATGTCCTGCCAGGTAGGTTTTCTGTTTGACGACTCCATTAAATCAATTATGGGTTTAATGTCGCGGTCTTCCAGCTGGTCTTTCCTGACTTCATCATCACTCCACGGTTCTCGATCAGCCGATGTTGATGCAGTAACTTGTCTTGCGACCGGAGTCAGCAGCTCGTATTTCGCTTCCACCCTGGAACAATATCGGCAGTTTTCTTGGCAAGGTCTTCTAGACAGGGCGTCAGCGTTTCCGTGTGATGATCCCTTACGATGACGGATAGTGATGTCATATTCTTGGAGTCTCTGTATCCACCTGGCTATTTGACCCTCAGGATTTTTGAAATTTAAAAGCCAGGCCAATGAGGCATGGTCCGTGCGGAGGAGGAATTTTCTCCCGTATAGATAATGATGGAAATGTTCTACAGCTTTGACTATGGCGAGCAACTCTTTCCTTGTGACACAGTAATTCCTCTCCGGTTTAGACAGGCACTTGCTCCAGTAAGCTACTACACGTTCTTGGCCGTCTATTTCTTGGGACAAAACAGCACCGACACTTTCATTGCTCGCGTCGGTGTCGAGAATAAATGGTCTGTCTAGCTGAGGATACGTCAGGATTGGAGCAGATGTTAAAGCTTCCTTTAAGTTGTTAAATGCATCCTCGCATTCTTTTGTCCACAAGAACTTTTGGTTGCTCTCTGTCAGCTTGTGAAGGGGTCTTGCGATGGAAGAAAAGTCCTTCACGAATCTCCTATAGTAGGTGCAAAGCCCTAGGAAGCTTCTCAGCTGATGGACATTTTCGGGACGTTTCCAGGATTTAACCGCTGATACCTTTTCAGGATCCGTGCGCACACCTTCTGCAGAGATGACATGTCCCAGGTAAGTCACTTCCTTTCGGAACAATTTGCATTTAGCAGGACTCAGCTTCAGATTGGCCTCTTTCAGTTTCTGAAGCACCTTTCTAAGATTTTCTAGATGCTCTTCAAAACTCTTTCCGACGATGATGATATCGTCCAGGTATATCAGACAGGCTTCGTAAGAAAGGCCTTTCAAAACAGTCTCCATAAGACGTTCGAATGTTGCCGGCGCATTACACAGTCCAAACGGCATCACTTTGAACTGCCAAAGTCCTTGTCCCGTAGTAAATGCTGTCTTTTCTCGGTCATCAGGATGGATTTCTACCTGCCAATACCCACTCTTTAAATCAAGTGTTGAGAACCACTTGCTTCCAGAAAGAGTGTCTAGAATGTCATCAATTCTAGGAAGAGGGTAACTGTCTTTCTTCGTAACCTCATTCAACCGGCGATAGTCAACGCAAAATCTTGTTGAGCCGTCTTTCTTTCTGACGAGAACGATGGGAGATGCCCATGGACTCGCTGAAGGCTCGATGACATCGCCTTCTTCCATATCTTTTAACAGTGTTCGCACCTCTTCCTGTTTAGCAAACGGTAGACGTCTTGGATGTTGCTTGATCGGGGATGATCGCCAGTATCTATTCTATGTTGTGTCAAACTAGTTTGACCCACGTCAGAAGACTACTACAAACTGAGATGTTTTCCTCCTTTTATAAGATTTTAAAATCACGCGCTAGAATTTTCCAGTCTCGAAATCAAAAAGGGATATTTATTTATTTAATGCACGCGCTCTTGTATTTTCAATTTTCCGGCTTAGCTTTCTTTTAATATTCGTCACGCGCTGCACTGCGCGAGAAATAAAACCATTTAATTTATAATTGAACTAACATTAGCTTTTTAAATACCAAATTCGTAACAATATTTTTGAGGGTGCGGAACAGATTAACTGGATTTCCATTATTTTCAATGGGGAAGTTTGTTTCTAGATACGAGAAATTCGCTATACGAGCTCAATGCTGTAACGAATTAAACTCGTATCTCGAGGTTCCACTGTATTAATATTCAAGGCATTCCATTTAATTCAATTTTGTAACATTTTAGCATCATTTATGTGCTTTTAAAATTTCTCATAGAACATTCCATTTTAGTGTATTACATACATACACTGAGAGTGAAGAGGTTAATTTTGTTTTCAAATATTTGAATCTTGCAAATCGTGAAAAAGATTTAAATCTTTGTTTTTTAATCTGTTGAATCCTGACTTAAAAATCTTAAATATTTTAAAATAGTTTAGCTAGCATTTAGGAAAACGTAATTCAGATTTAAAAGGAAAGCAGTTATTCCAAGTTTAGTGGTGTGTGGATTATCAATGTCACCTTGTGGCAGCTCTATCATTTTGTTTTATTGTACCATTTGGCACAGTCTGCCGAAATTCTCTAGTAATCGGTGTGGTGTGTTTTCTAAAAATTTCTGCAATCCTTATAATAATTGTCTTGCTAGTTCTGGTAGCATAATTTCTGCTATTGCTAGTAGGGGTCCTGAATGTTTCTAGCTACTCATGGTATGTCATATAAATGTTAGAATATTTCTTTTTGACTTTCGTGAGAAGGAGGAGGAGAACATAAAAAGTTCGTACCTAATTTATCCATGCTGTCAAGGGCCTTCTGAAGAATTGGAAATTAGATGGATTCCAGATTTCTTAAAGCAAAAATTTATTTAATTCGAAATAGAAAGAGGTCCAAGTTACAGCCGAGCAGCGATATCGCAACAAGCTGAAATAAACGGAATGGCTGTTGTGTTCACTGAAAACTCCAGGCATTGTTTCAAGACCATCCTAAAGAAAAGGAATACCACTTTAGACGACTTCTTAACTAAAAAAAAAAAAAAAAAAAAAGAAAAGAAAAGAAAGAAAGGCAGATTTGCAAGAAGGGGAAGAACAACCGACCACCAGTGAAAGATTCAAATTGAACTAAACTAAAAAAAAAAAAGAGGAGACTGTGCACAATGTAAAATGTTTTAAAACTAACAATTTTGAAGAGTTGAGCCTTTTCAACATTGAAAATGCGTTTAATATTTTCTGTGTCTCTCTCACGCTCCCCCACCTATTACCAGTGTTTTACAAGTCTGGAACATGCACGCAGGGTTATTCTCATAGTGTGAAACGGAGGAACCAGAGACGTTGGGTCTGCGAATTTAAAACTAGAACATTCAGTAAATTTTTGTTACCTTTGTGTGTTTTAAAACTAGTGGGGAGTAAGCAATAAAATCATATTTAAATGTCCGCCTAGATAAGAAGATATATCTTGACATTAAGCGACCTCTACACCAGTCCGTCTATGCAGGGAAACATCGCAGGCGCATCAACATGTCTTCGGCCCCTCTGCCAGGAGTCGTGTTATTTCGGAGCTTAATTTCCGACAGATTTCTTTACAAATGATAGAATTTTTTTAAAACATTGATACAAGTGATTTGTTATTGTAAATACTACTGAGCGATGTATTTTTTTACCTCATTTTCAACAATTGCTAAATCTACTAGAATGTATTTTTAATGTTTAAAAGGATTACTATAATTCTTATATTCTCAGGAAGTTTGACAAGCAAAGAAAGTCTAATTTATCATGTTTGCATTTGCTTATACAGTCAAAAGTCGTTAATCCGGACTCGTCGGGACTTCGGCGATTCCAGATTATCGATTTTTCCGGATTATAGATCACCAGTTTAAATCTGGTAAGATGGCATGCAGAAATTATAAAATTAAAAATATGAAACCGTAATTTATGAAATAAAGAACAACTATGGTCTAAAGGGTATCAAAATTTACAAAAAAAAAGCTTAATATTTATTTGTTTACTTTATTAAACACTTCTTTCAATGTAAGTTGTTTAAGTTGCTTCGTTTTATGTGATAATACTTTCTCTTTAATTCTATAAACAGACATAATTTCTTGTTCAGTTGCAAAGTTCCGCTGTTCAAATCCTATAATTGCTGTGTCGAGAACACCGACTAATTTGTCAATCGAAATATTTTCGTTTTCAATAACCTCTGTGTCACTTTCTTCACTATCGGAAGCGAATTATAATGATGAGGAATTTGATTTAAATCATATCAAAGACGGAGTACATCAAGATGAAATACTATATTTAGTAAGGAATTATAAGCCAAATAAAATAAAAACATCTGCCCTGAAGATAAGGATAGTGCTGATAGATCAACTTCCAATTCATTGCGCGCTACGGCGTTCCTCTCCTCCCCCCGGCCGCAGAGCAGCGTGAAATTGATAAACAGATTTCGGAATGATTAGAGAAAGAAAGGATATGCCTTTATCCATTTTTTGCAGCAATTCCACTTTTTGTTTGATGGACATCTAAACATACTTTCGCTTTGTAGATCCTTTGGGAGCTCTAGCATCGGAAATTCTATTTGACATAATCGAAAGTTCAAGCTTACTTTTAGAAAATTGCTCTAACAGTCTGCAAAAAATAATAAGCCGGATCCAATTCGAAGATTAAGGAACAACGCAATCTGCAACATTAACTGAAATAGATAATTTTAGCTTATACCGTCCGTTATACATTAAACGCGCATTCTTAAGCGTATTATGCGCATGCGCACACGCATATGCGCAGCCGTAAAGATCTTACGCGCATGCGTAAACGCCTATGCGCAGAAAGTTTGTAGCTTTGAGGTCCGGATTATAGATCATTCCGGATTATGGGTGTCCGAATTAGCGACTTTTGACTGTATTTCCAATTTCCTACTATGAAATTACGTTAAGCTATCTCGAATAGCACATTTAATGAAATGCTAAGTTTTGCGTGGACCATTGGCTATAAGTTCGAATCCAGTACACCATTTTCTGATTCTTTTATTTTTCCACTGAAAAGACATTTTGCTGTTTTTGTAATTGACAAAATTCTGTTAATATAAAAACAATTCAAATTTTACATGTAGGATATGTACATATGTCTTACATATTTAGCTTATATTTTTCGGTCGTAAAATATAATAATTTTTATATCATTTAATTAATTTTTTACTTTAATTTTATAAATATAATTATTAGATTTTTATGTTGTTTTAAATTGATAAAATTTCTTTTTTCTCTTTCATGTACTTAAAATGTAAGCTTTACTATAAATATAATTATCAGCAATGTGTGTTAATAGTTTAAGTAAACGATTTGTTTTTCTTCTTTTATGTCAATGAATGATTATATACATAGATATAGTCAAGATATAATTATTAAATCAAAATTTTAGTACTTAACAGTCTAGCAGAAAAAAAAATGCACAAGATTAAAACAAAAACAATTCTTTAAAATAGCATAATAAAGATAGTATAATAAAATCTCTACATATAATAAAAGAAAGCGTCTATCTGTGTGTGTGGCTTTCGTTCGCGCTGCGCGTAAGCTAATAGACTCACGGCACGAAATTTGGTACATAGGTGCATCTAGACAAGAGCCAGTGCACCTCGAAGTGATTTTTTCGAAATTCGAATTAGAATGTTTTTTATTTTATGTTTTGTGACGAAATCGCGTCATTTTGAGACATAATGGGCTATAGCAAAGCGAGATTTTACTCTACGCACTCCATTTTCACATCGTCGTGAAACTTAGCTATTACACGAACTTAAAATAAATTTCGTGTTTCAATAAATCGATTAAATACGAATTTATTTAACAAAGGGAGCTTAACACCTTTTCAACGGGATTTTTTCTAAAAAAGTTTATTTTTAAAAATGTATAGCTTATTTTTCTTTGATTTTTGGACACCTTAAACTTTCATCCTTGCGACTGCTTTTACAAAACGAATTTTGGAAAAATGATAATATTTTGTATTTTTAAAATTTTTTTAAATGAAGCGTCCGAGTACACGTCTCACATCTTTAAAAATGTGATTTTGGCAGCTATTTTCCTTTCTTATTGCTGATGATAGATTTTTGATGAAATCGCATCATTTTGAAGTTTCATTCTTTTAGAAATATGGGTTTGGCAACAAGTTTTCATCGTATTTCTTATGTCACTGTTTTTAAGAGATTGGCATATTTCAATGTCATTTTTACTTCCTTGTACGAAGTAAAAAGGAAGTATTGTAATCGCGAAAAGTTTCAGGCAGCATATTTCAACAAAAATATCCATTTTGACCTCTTTCGAATGCAATTTAACGATGTATCTGCGTGATATCTTTACGTAAGGACAGAATAAAAGACTCTTTTCTTACAAAAAAATTATAAAGCTTTTTTTAAATGAATTCTGAAGCGAATTTTTCGTGGCGTCTGTACGAACGTATGTACGTACGTATCTCGCATAACTCAAAAACGAGTAGCCTCAGAACGTTGAAGTTTTGTATATAGGACTGCTGAACGCTGCTCAAGTGGACTGCCGCTCTTAACTATAGTAAGCCTTACGGTATTTGTTTCCACTTGGCAGATGCTGTCCAATCATGACTCGCTGATCCGACAGCATTTATTATTTCAAAATCTTAGGTTTCATAATCACTCATTATTTTACATAGGTTTTTAGTTTCTATAACTGCCTGGTTGTTAACTCAAGTTCTATTTTAACTACTACGCTGCTAACTATACTACACTACTTTAACATGGGCAATGTTGCTATAATTCCTTTACACTACAATACTACTTCAATGTTTTACACTAGACCACACTACATTTTATACTGAGTACTATACATTGTAACAATATCATATATAAATGCAAGACATAGAAGAATATATTAATGCAAGACAGAATATCCTATATAAATGCGAGACATAATAAACCTGGTTATAAATATAATACGATAATATTAGATCAATTTTTCTATCGCACAATTTCGAGTACAATACAATGCCTACGAAACTTTACACTCTAGTACTATAAGCTACAAAAGCACAAACTCGGCTAGAATTGCATTTTACATTGTGATTCTATTATATATATATGTACAAAATTTACAAAATATAAAAGCATTAAAGTCGCATAACCTCATACTACTACTTATACAGATATACTGAACAATTACTGTAAATACAGTAGCTCTATATCTTGATTACTATTCACACTGTACTAGTTAGCCATATTATTGCAAAATTAAGAAATAATATACAATGTTAATCAAACCATACACTGTTATTCATTATTGATGCAGGTACCCAAAGATAATACTATAAATGAAAAATGCTAAGGTTAGGTTACAATACACTTTTCAAAACCATTCCTAGTTAGAAAATATAGTGGAACTACCAACAACATGATAAACATTGATATTTCAAGCATAAAGCATAATCCAATTTATATTCTGTACTCTAGCTTTAAAAAAAAATATATATATATATATATTTCTTTTTTTGGTAGCAATAGGTTATGCCTCCATCTATGCTGAGTAAATAAATAAATATAATTCTGCCAATGATGGAATAGAAACAATTCAACAATGATACCGTTATATAACTAGTAATTTTTACAATACGTTTTAATGATTCTTTCAGTTATGGGACTTATTAATTGTAGGGTAATCTAAAAGTCACAAAGATGTGTACAATGAAAAATTAAGAATCTATACACCAATGTGGTTAAATCACACAAACATTGAACAGTTCAAGGTTCTGCAATGGTAATAAAGCTAATGTTATGTCATTCACAAGGAAGTCTTTACCCTAAGATGATCCTTTAATTGTGAGCGTACAAGGTACAGATGTGTGCAGTAATTGTCAATTATTCTGAAGTGTTCGCTCTGTTTATGCCTGCATGACTCTGTGCACAGTACTTTAATACCTCATTCAAATTGCGTTTAGCAATACTATTCTTGCAGATTGTTTCTGCCCATTGTGGCCAAAATAAATCACTTGGTCTCCTCAGGTGATAAGGTTTGGTGGATGCACAATGGAAGAGATAGTGATCTGGATCACCTACCTCTCCACATTCACAGAATTCTGTTCCGCTTAAGTGGAACCTCTTTAAATAGGTAGGGAATAGTCCATGTCCAGAAAAAAAGTGGGTCTGTGCACCGTTCGTGACTTTTGCTACAGTTCCCACTTTTGGAAAAAAAAGAGTAGGTCCTTCTACCCGTGGGTGCTGAGTCCCACTTTTCCTGCCACTGGCATAATAAATTTTCAAGAGTACTTCTCTTGAGATAAGAAGTTGGGAGTTTCACAAGATATTCTCTCAGGCTTTTATCATTTGCTGCCGATTTGGCAAGCTCATCTGCCTTTTCATTGCCTGTGATCCCCACATGAGCTGGGACCCAGACCAAGTGTGGACGTAAGGAGGGAGGGCAATGCAAAAGAATTTTTTTGAGCTCTTGTATATAGGACTGCTATAACATGTAGATGTGCACCTCATATTTTAGTTGCAATCGGCCACGCCAAACGTGTATAAATATATTTATATACACTCATGTCCATAAATTAAGGATAATTCGGAGTCACGCGGAAATCGGACTCTAAAATAAATGTATCACCTGTAAAATCACTACACACATCTTTAAGAATCATATGCAAATTTCAGGAAGTAACCAGGCGACACCGATAGTACGTCACAGTGACGAGAGTGTAAGAGAGTGATATATAAGGAATACAGGCAAAGAAGTAAAATTGTTCGCAGGCGCTTTATAAGCATTTCAGTGCAATAACCAAATAGTTATGACACAAAGGACGCATTTGGATGATTTTTTACGTGGTAGAATTATCGGCCGTCTGGAATGTGGGCGTACCCAACTGGAAATATCAGACGAACTTGTAATTGCCCAGAGTGTCATCTCCAGGCTTTGGCAACGATTCCAAGATGATGGTAATGTGAGTAGACGTTACAGCACAGGTCGCCCCAGAGTTACAACGCCGAATGAGGACCGGTATTTGGCAGTTACTGCCAAAAGAAACAGGCGCGGAGCACAGCCTCAGACCTGTTTCGTCAGCTCTCTTCGGATCAAGCATTTGTACGTTTGTACTTTGCAGACAGGTACCCGCGCATGGTGCGCTACCCTAGGATAACATCATTAGCGATTTTCTAACAAATGAAGTTCTTAACCTGGTGCTAGGTCGATCAATGCTGATATGAGGATAAGTGCGGAGTAAGGTAGTAAAAAGAAATGCCAATATGCAACAGAGTCCAAGAGTCCAATGTGACACTTTTAGATATTCATATTCCTAATTTTAGTACATAAGACAACACAAAACAAAAGCAATAACAAGTTATTAGGTATAATAAGTTATCAATGCAAAAATGAAAAATAGTATATTATACATGAAAGAAACAAAGGTATAGAACAATTAGTGCAGTTACATATAAATAATTGATTTAGGTGTCTTAGAAAAGCACGTGGCCTTTTTTTGTAGACCTGAGTATTGTAATCATAACTTAATACAGGTATGGTATGGTTGGAAAACTTAGGTATATTTCTATAAAATCTGAGGGCCAGAGTGGCCATATATTCATTCAGATATGGTATATTGTATTCTCGGTGGATTGCCGAGTTTCTAATAAACCACGGACAACCCGCCGCTTGCCTTAGTATGACATTCTGCAAGACTTGCAGTTTTTTAATATTTGAGTCAAAGGTGTATCCCCAGACAGGGCAGGCATAAGTAATGATGGAACGTAACATGGCTTTATAAATGAGTAATTTATTGTCAGTAGAGAGAACGCTGTTCCGGGCAATTAAGGGGACGTACCCGGAACTTTGCAATAAGCTTTGTGATGTGTGGGGTCCATGTGAGAGTTTGATCTAAAGTAACACCTAGGTATTTGGGCCTGCTTGGTCCAGGGGATAGGCGTGTCATAAATTTTAATGTGGATATCATAGTCGATATTCTTTTTCCTCGTGAAAAGGATGGCATCTGATTTATCCACATTAATCTTGATCTTCCATGCCGTTAGCCAGGACTCCAGTGTGTGAATGTGGTTTTGTAGCTGTTGTATGACTGAGCCGTGAGATGCGTTTTGTGATAGAATTGCCGTATCATCAGCATACGTTGCTAGGGTGGTGTGTGGTGTGTGTGGGATATCGTTCGTGTAAATATTGAAGTAGAGCGGGCCCAAAATGGACCCTTGTGGGACCCCAGCCCTGATGGGCCTGGGGGTAGAGATTTTGTTATTGACACGAACGACAAAGTGTCGACCCATAAGGTAAGAATATGTGATATGTGTGATGTAATCTGGGAAGCTCAGGTTTATGATTTTGTAAATGAGGCCCTCCAGCCAGACTCTGTCAAAGGCCTTGGAAACATCAAGAAAAACAGCTCCTGTGATGGACTTGTCCTGGAAGCCTTGGGAGATTAGTTCAGTGACTCTGTAAAGTTGGTGGTTAGTAGAATGCATTTTTCTGAATCTATGTTGCTCGTTAATAAGAAGACTTTTATCATCCAAGTGCTGGAGTAGACGCTGCTGAATGATGAATTCGGCCACTTTGATAGTCGATGACAGCAGACTGATCGGCCTGTATGATACAGGGTCTGTGACTGGTTTACCAGGCTTCAGGATAGGGGAGATCACTGCAGTCTTCCACGGTGATAGAAAGTGCCCCAGGTGAAGCATATCATTAATTATTTTCGTAAGTTTCAAGATCATGAATGAGGACCGGTATTTGACAGTTACTGCCAAAAGAAACAGGCGGAGCACAGCCTCAGACCTGTCTCGTCAGCTCTCTTCAGCGACTGGTACGACAATTTCAAAGCAGACCGTGTACAGAAGATTAGGGCAGATTAGTCTATATGCTCGTAGACATGTCAGATGCGTTCCACTTACTGCAACCGCCTGCGGGTATCCTGGAGTAGAGAGCATGCATTGTGGACACCGCAACAGTGGGCTTGTGTGATGTTTTCCGACGAGTCCAGGTTTAGCTTGCAGTCTGATACTCGCCGGACTTTCATATGGAGAGCTCCAGGTACCCGTTACCACCAAGAAAACATCATTGAACGACACCGTTACGGTGGTGCAGGAGTGCTCGTTTGGGGTGGAATTATTCTGGGTTCCAGAACTGACCTGCATGTTCAAATTAAAACCATGACAAGCCAAATCTATCGGGACGTCATTCTGGAACAACATGTACGTTTGTTTCGGGGCGTCATGGGCGCACAATTTGTGTTTATAGACGACAACGCCTGTCCTCACCGTGCAAACATCGTAAGCGAATGCCTTCAATCGGAGGATATCACCCGTATGGACTGGCCAGCATTCTCACCGGACTTGAATCCATTAGAGCACGTGTGGGACATGCTTGGCCGACGAGTTGCAGCCCGTCAACCTCATCCTACATGTCTACCATAACTTCGGAGAGCATTGCTTTTTGAGTGGTGTAATATCCCCTAAGATCAGATCGATAATTTGATACTCAGCATGCCTAGGCGTTGTACGGACTGTATTGCATTGTCTGGGAGACATACAATGTATTAACAATCATACCAACCATGTAATATTGGTATTTTGTAAATAGGTTTTTTTTTTTTTTTTTTTTTTTTTTTTTTTTTTTTGTAGGAGTTCTCCAGGGAGAAAAAATTGCTAATTTTTTTAATAATATCAAACATATAGCATCCTTTTTTGCTGTTTACCTTTTGTTTAATAAATAGCTTTACAAATAAGTTAAATTTGTTTTGCTTCTAACTCTTCCTTTGCCTGATTTTGCATTATCCTTAATTTATGGACATGAGTGTATATATCCACTCTGTTACCCGGCTCAGTGATCTCAGTTTCTTTACTCTTATTATTTTTGTAAATTGTACATTTTTTGCTTTAAAAATGATTGAATTATGTTGTTCTTATCTTCCGTTTAAGGTTTTTATGCCTTTAGTAAATCTGCATGCAATATTTTTAGAATTATCAACAATTTTAAAGCTGTTTAAGTGCCGCTAAGCCTAATAATTTTTTTCATGGCGGTCATTGCTTGTTTACATTTGAAACAGCAGAGTAGTGGATTTGTTGCCAATCTAGAGAAACGTAGCTTCGCAACAACAAAGATAACATCTTCATTTATTATTGCGAATTAAATCATGCTTAATCCTTTCTGGAATTTTTTCGAGGAAATACGTGTTTAAGATTTACGTCGTAATTTTTAATACAGATATTTTGGGTTTTTATGTATTTTTGCCTTGTCGCGAAGTGAGAACTGAATTAATTGAATGAGAAATACTAAACCATCTGTGAACAAATGTTTCTTTTTTGTTTTGTTTGCTTAATTTCTTTTATACATCGTTCTAGCTTTATTATAGTATTTGAATAGAACATGTGTCAACGATTAGATAATTCTTTAAATGATATAAATTTTGTGCATTCTGAGTTATAATATGAACAAAATATAGTACTGTTAAGTGAACCTAGCGCCAGAGTGTCGCTATGGTAAACAAATAGAGTGAATTTTAAAGAATGCGTTTACTCTATTGTGGTTTATGCGTTGTCGGTGAAGTAAGTTTAATTCAATCCAATAAGTTTAAACGAAATGCAAGAAAGAATGCGTATATTTAATATTCTGTACAAGGAAGTCATGTGGTGTACACATCAGATTTTTTTATATATATAATACATTTTTATTGATTTATATATATATATATAAAGTTGTTCTGCAGAGTAAAATTTTGCGCGGAATTTTTTGTTTTTTGAGTTTCTTTCATGTTATTTTTTGCTTATTTCACTGTTTGTAAGATATTGAAAAGTTTTGCATGATATTTTTTCTTCAATGGAAAGTTGGTTAATTTTTTTATATATATATTTTGTTAATTTTTTTTTTTTTTTTTTTTTTTTTTTCCTGGTAGTTTTCTGCAGAGTAAAATTCTGCGCAGTTTTTAAATTTAACGTTTGGTGTTCCCTTCAGGCATATTTACGGTACATTTAAAAGCCAGACGAAGGCTGGTAGCGTAGCTGCTAGTAATACAATAAAATAGTCAAAAGTTCGTCGTCGGTCTTTGTCAAGGAGCAGCCGGAAAATTTTCTAAAGAGCTGCGTTTCTGAAGTATGTCTGAATAATTATTGATCAAAAATAAGTGCCAAATAAATTGAATTAAAATAATGTAAAGCCATTAATTTTTTTTATATATATAAAATATAAACAGAGGGTCTTTTTGTAATTTTATATTTTATTTGTATTTAAGAAAACTTCTTTAAAAATAAAAAAATTTATTTTATTTAATATTATAAATAAGTCATCAACATATTGTTGCGAAATACCTAACTGCTGTAAGATAACTTTCCCGCAAAGCGGGTTTAGGTTTGTCAGAAAGTGTCAAGGAGAGGAAGGGTTGCCAGATTTTGCTCGAAGTCACCCAATTTGGCGAAACAATTGACAATATGCCATAGACGGAGCCAGAATATCTAAGAACGACTACTAAGCCCTAAGGCCGGTATCACTATTGCAGCTCCACAAACCCCAACACGTTACGACGAAAGGTCTGCCTCGATCCTTGACTTTTTTTTGCTCAAGGGCTTTACTTTTAAATCCGTTGACAGTTTGAATGAATTGTCATCGGACCATAATCCAGTTCTAATCGATCTTGACCTTACCGTCTGTAACACACCACACAAAAAGGCCTTTATTACTAATTGGTCTGGATATACCAAAGCCTTAAACAACACCACAATACACATTCCAACAGCACAAACAGGCGATGAGTTAGATGCTATAGTCAGTGACTTCACCATGCAGCTTCAGAATGCTTTGAAAGCCAATAGTAAACCTGTATGTGATAGTAATAAAATCAAACGACTTGTTCAAAGAAGAAATGCTGCAAGGAGAGAGTGGCAGCGATCAAGATACCCTCCCGATAGAGCACTACTCAACCAGCTTAACCGCCAGGTCAGGACCCTTACACGTAAACAAACAGACCATGACTGGGCCGTTTACCTTTCTTCACTCTCCTCGGATGAAGATACTATTTGGAAAGCTACCAACCAGCTTCTGAGATGCCACACAAACATTCCGCCCCTTACTGGCCCTCAAGGAATTGCCTACACCGATACTGAGAAAGCTGAGTCACTCGCTGATCACTATGCTACTCAGTTCTGCACTAACAACATATCCCACTCTCAAACAGAACACCTTGCATCACAAACACTAACAAAGTTCCTCTCAAAACCACGCACAATCAACACTCCTCCTGTCAGGCCTTCAGAGGTCTTTGAATACATCACAAAACTCAAGACCAAGAAAAGTCCTGGACTCGACTCTGTGAGCAACAAGATGCTAAAAAATATGGGCATCCTAATGATCCTCAAACTGACCAAAATCATCAACAGCATGTTACACCTGGGGCACTTTCCTTCGCCATGGAAGACTGCTGTCATCTCACCAATTCATAAGTCTGGAAAACCTGTCACAGACCCTGTGTCATACAGGCCCATCAGTTTGTTATCATCTACAAGCAAAGTAGCTGAATTTTTCATCCAGCAACGTTTGTTACAGCACCTCAATGAAAATAATCTAATCATTAATGAACAGCATGGCTTCAGGAAGCTGCACTCTACGACACACCAACTCTACAGAGTTACTGAACTGGTGTCTCAAGGCCTACAGGACAAGTCGATCACAGGAACTATTTTTCTTGATGTTTCCAAGGCCTTTGACAAAGTCTGGCTGGAGGGCCTCATATACAAAATCATAAACCTGGGCTTCCCAGATTACATCACACACATCACACACTCTTACCTTATGGGTCGACACTTTGTCGTTCGTGTTAACAACACCATCTCTACCCCCAGGCCTATCAGGGCTGGGGTCCCACAGGGGTCCATTCTGAGCCCGCTCTACTTCAATATTTACACGAACGATATCCCACACACACCACACACCACCCTAGCAACGTATGCTGATGATACGGCAATTCTATCACAAAACGCATCTCACGGCTCAGTCATACAACAGCTACAAAACCACATTCACACACTGGAGTCCTGGCTAACGGCATGGAAAATTAGTATCAATGTGGAAAAGTCAGATGCCATCCTCTTCACGAGGAAAAAGAACATAGATTATGACATCCATATTTGTATGGCACGCCCATCCCCTAGACCAAGCAGGCCCAATACCTAGGTGTCACATTAGACCAAACTCTCACATGGACCCCTCACATTACAAAACTTATTACAAAGTTCCGGGTTCGTAAAGCTACACTTGCCCCCTTAATTGCCCGGAACAGCGTTCTCTCTATTGATAACAAATTACTCATTTATAAAGCCATGTTACGTTCCATCATCACCTATGCCTGCCCTGTCTGGGGGTATACATATGATAGTCATGTGCAAAAACTGCAAGTGTTACAGAATATTGTGCTAAGGCAAGCGGCGGGTTGGCCGTGGTTTATTAGAAACGCGGCAATCCACCGCGAATTTAACATACCATATTTAAAGGAATATATGGCCACTCTGGCCGTCAGATTTTATCAAAAAATCCCCACTGTCTGTAATCCCACCATCCCTGTATTGGATTATAATTATAATAGCCAGGCTTTCAAAAAAAGGCCTCGGGCCGTACTGAGACATCTTATATAACCTGTTGTTTCCAACTAATGATTTCTTTATGTACAATATTTCTGATTTGTAATTGTAAATATTTAAATTCACAAATTACCACCATGTTTGATATATTATACTATTTTTTTTTTCATTTCTGCCTGTATGTACTCAATTTCTCACTATGCTTATATTTTTGTGTGTTGTAAACTATGTGTCACACTGGACTCTCTGGACTTGGTAGCAAAAGGCGTCTCTTTTTCTTACTCCGCACTTGCCCTCGCCCGGTGGGGCGTATTAGCCACCGAGGTGGCCAGTCTCTTGGGATCTCACCAGATTATGCCATCTTCACGCATGTTCATACCTGCGCCAAATTAGGAACTGTATATGATCGAAAATCGTTTAATCAGATATACTAGGGTAGCGCTTCACGCGCGGGTACCTGACTGCAACGTACTAACGTACTGTCGCTTGATCCGAAGAACGAATTCTTAGCGGTTTCCTCGGAATGTTCTCGAAGGTAGGTCAAAAGTTATACATACCCTGCCTGTACGCGAAATAGAAGAGTATGTTTTCTGTGTGCATTCAATCTATTGCGAATGCGTACGCATGCAATAATCTTATGTTTAAAAGATGTATGCAATATCTTATGTTTTCCGAATGGCAACAAACTCGAATGAAAGTGAAACAAAGGAAAATCGTGTTTCGAGACTGATAGACCTTTGGGGCTAATAAGTATGTTATTAAGACACAATAACACGCCGAATAAATACTAATTCGGAAGTCAAACAACAAAAATCAGCGTTATATTTTCAAAATTTTCGCAGGACTAGTTTCGATGGTTTTACCGAACCACCATCCTCAGCTGCAAAACTGCAAAAAAGGTATGTTATTATAAAAAGAAGTAAGAATAAATAAATGTAAATAAAATAATTATGCTAATAATATAAATTTTATTAGCATAAAATGCTGTCAGTATTTTATGATAATAAATTAATAGGAAGACATATTTTTAACACTGATAAAAGTAATATGTTGCCTATAGTACGCATTTTTTTTTTAATGGCTTGCGCTAGCAATTTTTAGGCTTTCGCTGCTACTAAGGCCAGAAGTGGTGGTCATTTTATTATGGAGGCACCTAATAGGCGACCACTGTTATCTGCTATGAAGGAACAGACAATTTACATCCATACCTTCTCCGGGATTCCAACCCAGGCCCTTCAGTAGCGCAGTCGGCTTCCCTAACCACTATACCATCTGGGCGGTTTTCATATGTATCAACCTTGAACTATACTTATGTAATTCTGCTGATATATCTTCAATGATTAAGACACAATAACACGCCGAATAAATACAATTCGGAAGTCAAACAACAAAAATCAGCGTTATGTTTTCAAAATTTTCGCAGGACTAGTTTCGATGGTTTTTAACGAACCACCATCCTCAGCTGCAAACCGCAAATTTGGATGGTGGTTCGGTAAAAACCATCGAAACTAGTCCTGCGAAAATTTTGAAAATATAACGCTGATTTTTGTTGTTTGACTTCCGAATCATATCTTCAATCGTATAAATATTTATAAAAAATATAAAGCAATTTCTTAATGACTCGAAAGTTTGTTTTCTTTCTTGGGGAATGAGTAAACACATGTTTTACAGCAAACTAATATGTTTCGAGAAACATCATTCCCTCCTCCTAAACATATTTTTATTACAATGAAGTTTTTGAAAGAAGTATTTGTTAACTTTTCTCTATATATAATAATAATGCTTTTAATCGAAGTCTTCACAGTGAAATAGCACTCGTCATTGTGCCTTATATGTTTACGTAGAAAATAATTGTGCTTGTTACTAACACTTCTTTATGTTTATTGTTTCCCTGGTTACAATTTAAAACTTATTGATCTCATCTTCATAAGCAGATCGTTCTTTATGACTGAATTTCTTAAAACTGCTGCATTTTCTATGAATTTTCAAATGAAATATAGCATATTATTCGAGAAATTTAATAATAAATTTAAGTACACTTGTGATTTTTACTTTCATTTACTTCATAATTCAATTGAACGAGTAATAGCGGATTTCAGTTATTAATTTAAAATCCTTCTGCCATTTGCAACTCGAGAATAGAAATATTTATTTTCGTATACCTGTCTTCAAAGATTTTTGAAAGAAATCTATCAATTTACATTAGTCTCAGTAAAGTTTTCTCGTATTAGCCATATTGTTTCAATAATTTCCCTTTGATAGTTGCAGCAGTGGCCATGCATAGAAAAATATTTAAAGATTATGTAAATAAAAGAATTGTTTGCGACAAATGATGATTTATTATTATCTAGTTATTTCGTCTTTTCTAGAACTGCTATGGATCTGTATAGAATATGAGTATTTATGAAGAGAAAAACAATTTTTTAATCAAGTTTTGAAATGTTTTTATCCAAATATATGAATACAAGAAGGCAAATGATATATAAATTATTTTCAATAATAGCGATATTTAAAAATTATGCAGATTTAGGTGTATCTTTCTTCATTTTAAAATATTTATAGATATGTAGCCATGTAATATCTATGCAGATTTATTTATGTATCTCTCATGTAAGAGAAAAGTATCTACGACTTGGAATTTGGATACAGTTTAGAGAAAATAAGCTACATATTGCTGGAGAATTTTCAAATATCACTGCTGAAGGATTAATCAGTATAGTGCAGGATATTTTATGGAAGTAAACGCATAACACGCAGAAACCGCAGGACAATATTTCATGCTTCAGTGATATTGCATGAAGTATAGCAAATGAAACTATAATAATGTAATTCCAATTGTATATATATTTCAATTTCGTATTTTATAATTTTATGTTATTAATGTTTTTATAAATCAAATGTACCGAAATTTAAGTACATAGGTATTCAAAGTCGTTGAATGTTCTGAGATACTGCAGCTTTATTCTGTGAAAAACTTTAACTAAATGCTTATTTAATTTCTTTGGGGAAAAATCTTAGTATTATGAAAACAAAATTTACAATTGTTTTTCTGATGATATATATTCAATCCTTAGATAAATTGCTATAGAGCAGCTGTGTTTATCAAAAACATAACTTACAGCTTTTTTCTATTGAGATATATTCGATTCTTAGGAAAAGTGTTATGTTTAACAAAAATGGAATTCACAGTTGTTTCTCTATTGATATATATTTGATTCTTAGAAAAGATGTTATAGAGTAGCGGTATTTATCAAAACACAATTTACAGTTGTTCTTTTAGTGATATAATTTCAGTCCTTTGTAAAGGTGTTATAGAGTAGTTCTTACTGTTTATCAAAAACACACAATTTATAATTGTTTTTTAGTGATGTATGTATATTCAGTCCTTAGAAAAGGTGTTCTAGAGCAGTGTTATTTATCAAAAATGTATTATACTGTACGTTTGAAAATGTAGCAGGAAGGCTTCAAAGGATGTTACAGGAGTGGTTTGGAATATGTGTTACAGGAACAGTGATGTAAAGGATATTATTTACCTTTTGGTGGGAAAATTAAAGGTACACGATTCTATTCCGGAAGTCCATAAGAAGATATTTTGAATTATTGTTTGGAAAAACTGTATATTATTTTTTTTTCGATTTGCTTTAATCTTTCAATGAAAGACCTTTGCCGTAGTCATATAAAAATTTATTATAAACATATTAATAAGGAATTTGCATTATTACGACACAAATATGACTCAATTTCATGGATATGGAATTATTTGGAATTTATTATCAGGTATGGGTATAAATGTAGACAGAGATACGCAGCATTCTGCTTCTGTTCGCTTTTTAACAAGAGTTTTCTTCTTGTGGTTTTCACTCGCATACTTGCTCGCATTTATATATAACATGCTATTTTTAATATTCGGTATCTTTAAAGAAAATTTTCACCAGGTTTACGTAAGTTCCATTTTTTCAAGTTTATTATCATTAGTTTTATGGATTTGTATGTACAAACAGAAACTATTAATTTATAATTGGGTAAAAGAAATTAATCATTTTAATTCAAGACTGTTTGCATCGAATTTTAATGAATCAACTATTATTAATTTTGTTGTTATAGTACTATGGATTTCTTTGTTTTTATTTTCTGCAGTAGGTGTTCTTGTATTGTATTTAAGTGGAGAAGATGATTCTTCAGACTGGCTGTTCGGTTATAGTGGCGGATTTGATATTTTAGGTTGTCTCATTCGTTTTTTATTCTACAAGTTTTATTTTTTACAAATCCTGATTTATCCTTCTTTTACAAATATAGTTCTGTGTTGTTTATATAAACATTGTGTCCATTTGTTATCCAAGTACGAAAAAAAACTGAAATACATTAGAGCAGACTTACTGATGGATTATATTCAAGCTTACTCCAAGCTAATAATAATAATAGAAAATTTAAACTCATTGTTATCGCTCCCAGTATTTTTAATTTCTGTTATTTTCTTCTTACAACTGTTTACCAGCCTTGCATATTTTATTGCGATTAATGCAAATTCAATGTCTGTTGTAACGGAAAGTACATACGTCACTGTTCTCTCTTCCGTTGGAATTATTTCAGTTATTGTTATTGCCTCTCAGATACCAATAAAGATGAAAGAAATAAGAAGAATTCTTGAACTTAAATATGAGAATGCTCTTAATAGTTCCAATATAATATGTCGGAGTGACTTAGATATCATTAACATTAACCTGAAAAAAGAACCAGTTGTAATAACAGCATGCGGTGTAATGTATTTTACAAGAAGCTTCGTAGTTTCTGTATTTGGTGCATTGTTTACCTATGGCTTGCTGTTTTTAAATTTGCAAAAATAAAAATTTCACACAAATCTGAAGTAATTAACTGTTGTTTTGATACGCGCAAAAAACTTGAAAATATTTTACATTTCAGTATTTCGGAATCTTACGAAAAGAAGATTACTTTTGGTACTGTATGAGAAATAAATTCGATGTTCTGGATACTTAGCAATGCTGGTTCGGGACACTTAGCAACATAGAACAGTATATATATTGATTTTTTTCAACTGCATTTTTATATTTTTGTACCTCATTTTGATAATTTTCCTAAAATTTCAGATTTTTCTATTATTGTTAGATCAAAATAAAGCCAAATCATGATCGTTTGATATCTTTTAAGTATCACAATTGATAGTGTTGTAATTAATAAGAAGAAAAAAGCAATTAGCGTGCTTAATTATTTTTACATCAAAAATAAAGTTAATGATTTAGTTTTGAATAAGTGGCAACCTCGGAGATTTCTAAAGATGATTATAAAAACTTGTTTGATTGCCCTCGTGGATTTTCCGATAATTAAAAAATTAAGTCCAGTGCTGCTTGGTGGTTTATTCATTATAAATTAAACCTCATTTTCTTTACACTTGGGTACGTCAAAGGATAACTCGACTGTATTGCAATGTTTCTGATTTAAAGAGAAACTCTTTTAACTCGACATCGCAAATCGAATAAATTCGTCACCCTGTCAAGAAGACCTTTATCCTACAATTAAAATGAACTTTATATTCTGACTGGCAGATAAGCTTTTACTAGTATACTGTACTCACGTGAATTGAGGACATTACGATAAGCAGTAAACGCTTCATTTTGGTTGGAAGACAGTTTTCAAAATCGTGCCAAGACCGTACAGTATACTACGATTTTACGGTTTTAAAACTATAGATACAACTTTCGAATTCAAGATATCGCAGACATATTAAATTTTTAAGCAGTGATGAATATAGTTAGATCAGCGGTGCCCAAACCTTGTGCTCGCGAGCACAAGTGTCCTCGCTGATCGTTTTGTGTGCGCCCGATTATATACTATGAACAAAAGATATTTTAAAAATAACCAATCATTTATATTTCTTAATTATTAAAATATGGGAAGCATTTATAGTCATAAGAGATATCTTGCAAGACGTTATCAAATAATTGATTGCTGACTGCTGAACTTTATAGCGAATATGGAATCTTATTTTGCTTAATTCCGATGTTAGATTGCTCAGCAGCGGAAAAGTACTTCAACGATTTGTAGAACTTCTTTCGCCAATAAAGCAGTTTTTTAATCCGGAAACTAAAGTTATAAAGAATTAGACGATAATAATTGGTTATCCGATCTGCATTTTCTCACGGATATAACAGCTAAACTGAACAAACTGAACGATCTCCAGGGTTAAAAAAACCTTTTTCAATTGACTGGGACTGTAACTGCTTTTCAGATAAAGTAAAATTTGTGGATAAATCATACGAAAGAAAAAAATTTCACCCATTTTCCGAATTTATCAAGCCATATTAATAACCACAAGGCAATTGAAACGGAGAAATACTTGGAAAGCCTAAAAGCACTGAAAAATAATTTTGAACTCTGCTTCTCTGATTTCCATAAAGTTAAACCAATATTATTCTTCATCTCAAAACCATTTGCCGAAATTAATATTTCAGATGTATCACATAAGATTGGAAATATGTTTAACAAAAATGTTGTTTAGGAAATGTGCTCGCGATAGGCCAAAATGTACTCGTGAGAGGCCAAAGGTTGGGCACGATTATTAAAAAATTATTATTTAAGATTTTTTTAAACGTACTTAATCTTTCTTATAAACAAATTTAAACACATTATGTATCGCAGCAACCACTGATTCAATATGTATATTAAAAAATCTTTAAAAATTGTTTATTTTGTATTAGGTATGTATATTTGTACCCTGCGGGAGGGGGAAAGATAAGAAAAAATCTGAAAGGTTTCCAGATTTTAAATTACGCCCAAAGGGGCGTTTTTTTTAACCTTTTTTTGTAAGTTACGTTTATTTATTAAATATCACGTTCTACGTAATCAAACCATAAAATTCAGTTCAACAGCAATATAGCAAAATAATTTTAAAATGAGCATATCTTTAGAATTTTCGATATAGAGTCTCTCGCGCTAGAGATAATTTTTTTTTTCCTCACCCTCTGTACAGTGTTGCCATTGCCCGCTTTGAAATCGTTTAGTTTGTTCATCAAAAATTCTTTGAAGTGTTACAAAATATGAAATCGGTAATAAAACAAATTTCAAGCTCAAATTAGGGCTTTCACATGTCCATATTCTGTGGAAAATTACGTTATTCAAATTTGGCTCTAGGTATCGTTGTTTTATCATAATGCGAGAAACATACATAGCTTCATGCATTTGATTTCTTTAAATATAATACAGGACGATAATATTTGGAGGCAACAATTTGAAAAGTGAAACAACGCTTATCGTGAATCAACGCAAAATGCCAAAACGAAATTAATAGACCTTCTGGGCAAATTGCCTCTTTGGACATAGGACAGATCTATATTTCCCGCTGTTCTGGGTCAATTGAGGAAATTTAACTTGCATTTTTCATGTCTCGAAAGTGCGACTTAGGATATGTATTATATTTATATATAGCGTTGTTCTAATATAGGTATTCTGGCACAAAATGGGACTTTTTCTGAAATTACATGCCATTTTTTTTTCCATATTTCGATTCTACGACTCAAATTATGGCAAACTGCCAAGCCTTGTAAAAATCGCACGAGTAGTTTTTAAAAAATTAGCTCTCAAAATTTTAGCTCCTCAGTGTTAATCAAATTTGATATATATGATTAATATCTCTTTTTTATTAAACTTATATGATTCTTCCTTTCATATTTCGAAATTAAGCTTCATTTCAAATTAAATTTCGCCTATTTTTTATGATTTATTTTTAAAATTTATATTTTAAAATAATTTTTATAAATTTTTCGAAAAAAAATTTGAATGATAATAAAATTTTTGTCATCATCTTAAAGTAAACGTATTTATAAGCATACTTGCAAAAAATTATAGTTTTTTATACAAAATTTCCTAAAATATACGTGAATTTACAGTTTGGCGCGTTTTGAAATTTGGCGTATTTATTATAAGCGATAATAACTAAAATGTGGTTTATGCATTTTGTTAAAATTATTTGAAATTCTTAAAGATGACTTTTTTCCTCTCGTGGACAATGAAAAAAAGGAAAGGAAAATAGATTGTTGTAAATTAAGAATTTCGCCAAGTGAATTATTCTTGGCGCAAACTGGAAAAAATGCGCCGAGATAAATTTTTAAATTTCTCCATTAGTTTCTCACCAAAAATTACAAAATTTAATATCTAGGCATAATTTGAGTCGTAGAATAGACATATGAAAAAAAAATGGTATGTTATTTCAGAAAAAGTCCGATTTTGTGTAAAAATACCTATGTTAGAACAATGCTATATATAAATCTAATATATATCATAAATCGCGCTTTCGAGACATGGAAAACGCTGTTTGAATTTCGCCAATCGGCCCAGTAGAACGGGAGATATAGAACTGCTCCCCCCTCACAGTGTACGTATATTTTTTTCGTAGCTGCTGATGTGTATTATTTACTCATTTGGTGTGATATGTTCGTCTCTGAGTGGTCGATTCTACTTTTGTGCGCAGTTTTGGTTATTTCGTACTCTGGAGTTACCTTTCCGTGTTCTCTTAAAAAGCATCGTGCGGAGTTGAAAGAAGTGCTACTAACCATAGAATTTGAACTGGAATTCTTTCGCTCTAATTTCGTGAATTCTTCGAATTTGTTGCCATGCTGCCAGAGTCTCTAAATTAAATGAATCGAACGAAGAATGCATTTTAATCTGCTGTACATTTAATTTTACTCAAGAGAATTTTAATGAATCAGGATTTTTTATTGAATTCTAGTCATCAGTTTTATTAGCCACATTAGTTAGCTTCAGTATTGCTTCTCTTATCAAAAAATAAGTCATAATGGAAAGAAGATAAGTAGGGCCCGAATAAAAATATAAAATAAGAGACAGGGAAAATGAGCTTCAAATAAAAATACTATATACATAAAGAAGAAAGTCTGTGTGTTTGTCCGCTAATAACTCAGTCTTTACTGTAGCTATAGTGACCAAACTTTTTACAATACTTTTCTGAGTCCTGGAAAAGGTCGATGTCCCCTTAAAAAAACTGAGCGGCAACGGTCTCTCAACCTGATTGCTTTTTGTTTTTACTAGTGGCACTAAGGCGTCGCACTTCGTATTTTGTTTCTCTTGTGTGTACATGTATTCTTCTGTGAAATAGTTGTTAAAAAATAGTTAATTATGCATGGATTAGTAATTAGGTACTTAAGGAAAAAATATGTATTTAACTATTAGCAATTATGAATTTAAACTCTTATTTAATTATTTAGCACATTCAGTTATATTTCTCATAATTCGAAACTTTTATCATGTTATTCGATGAGGGGTAGGGCTATGGCGCCCAGGCACCCTGGTGGTTAAGCACCGCAGTTCAACAATTTCAATTTCAAGCTGCAGATGACATTCTGCTTTATTTCGAAAGTTGCTGCCACTGCTCGCTTTCAAATCCTAGAGTTTGTTAATAAAAAATTTTGAAGTTTTACCATAATATTAAAAATAGGATTGCCAAATATTAAATACATTATTCCCGATTCCAAAAATTCGCGGGAAGACATTTCAGCTATTCTCATCTTCCTACTAATTTAATCAGCCGAAAAATTAATTAAAGACACTGAAAGCGCTAATTTTCGCACTCATTTTTCAGAGTGGCAACACTCTCGCACGTTGAAGATAAAAATGCTTTATTTCGAAAAGTGTTGCTCGCTTTCGAATCGTAGATTTTATTAATCAAAAATTTGTAAGTTTTACAAAATCTATACATATAAAGAAGAATGTCTGTTTGCGTGTTCGTTTGTTTGTTCACGTTATTGATTTCTGATCAATTATGATGATTTTTTTGCCACATTTAATCGACTAAAACTGAATATAGATGAAATAGTGGTGGAACTTGAGCTTTTACGACCATTTGATTAGGCAGACGAAAATCATTAAAAACTGCGCTATTGTTGCTGATATAATGAAGAAGAATCAGCTTTTTTTGTATCGTAATTTTTTTATGTGGGTTCCGTATCGTATCAGAGTAAAAATTGTCTGACTGTGAATCGTATTTTTTTTTTTTTTTTTTTTTTGCGACGTTATTAGAGAAGGATTACAGCGGTATCGTTCTCTCTATTTGTTAGATGCATTATTCTCAATCTAATTTAACTCGGGTACTTCCGCTAGTCTTTTATATTCAAACTGTTTTGTTTCTGATATAAATAAATACATGTGTAAAGATATAATTTCTGATATAAATATATGTGTGTATGTGTTAAGTTTAGACAACATATTATTTCTGTTATAAAACAATAAAAACTTTTTTATAATATAAGCTTTTATTTAAAACTTAAAATAATTAATGAAGGAGAAAAATAATTTGAGAAAAACAAGCGATTAAATGTTTACAAAATTCAACTAGAATTTTATATCACAAATAATAAAAGCGTAGGGCGCCCTTGATCAATTTAGAAAGGTAATTAATGGCTTATACTTTTGACAATGTAATTCGATGGTACTAATTTTGCATATATGTAAATAATTTTAGTCACATTATATATATATCGTAGTACCTTCTGTATAATGTAACATAAAATGCCTCTGAAATTCTGAGCTCTGCTTGAAGAATAATGTTACCTAGTCAAATCCATTTAACATTGAGGTAAATGTTGGCAGGACAACGCCAAGGCGGCGATGGCTTTTGGCGACACATTTTTCTTTCCAAATTTGGCGAGAAATCCCTATATGTCACTGTAACTGTATTCGCCCCTATATGGGACTGTAACTCTCAGTTAATGTAATCAGACCCTGTATGTACCTGTAACTTCCGTTCTAGCAGTTTCGAGAAATCGAAGATACTAGAAATTTCTCGGTGGCTGGAGTAAAGCTATATTAGAGCAGTGAGAGCATCAATTCTTAGTTGTTACGAATAGGTCAGATTTTAGCTCGGAGAATCGAGAGATCTCCATGTGAGCTCTGCTCTTTTGAAGAACTTTGCATTCTTAGTAGTTTGAATAACCTCGAAGCGATTTTTTTCAAAATTTGAATAAGATTTTTTTTTTTTAATTTTATCTTTTGCGATTTTATCGCATCATTTTGAATAGTTTCATTCTTTTAGAAATGGGGTTTTGGCAACAGTTTTTCATTAAATTGTATACTGGACCGCTGATTGTTGAAAATCAGCACTGTTGTCACTTAGAAAAATGAGGGCGATAATTCTGTGCAGTTTTTAAATTTAATGTTTCTCTTGGATACTGGGCGTTTGTTGAGATAAGGCAACGGGAAGTTGGTTAATTTATTTATTAGGATAATTAATATTTCTATTAAGGGATATTGCTTATTTCATTGTAATTTTGTTATATGTAATACTTTTTTTTTTTTTTTATATGAAGTTGTTCTGAAGAGTAAAGGCCTTTTTCCGGTTCCATTTAAAAGCCAGACGAGGGCTGGCCGCATAGCTGCTAGTAAAGAATAATACACAAAATGTTTGACTTCTGGAGCGGCAAAAATTGACCGACATGTTTGTTATAAAAATTGGAAATCATATTCAGAGGCTGCACATATAATTGAAAGGCGAAGTGTTTGCATTTGTATGTATCTAAAATAAAATGTAGTTTAAAAAAAAGAAATGGGTTTCTGATTTAAGAGATTACGTAAGGACCATTTCTGCGCAGGTTATTGTAAAAAGTATTAATCAATATATATATATATATATATATATATAATTACAATACAATTTTTGAATAAATATGCCTAGTATATTCGCGCTTTAAGCTGCTGAAAATTATCATTAAAGAGTAAGAATTTAGAACTAATGCTTCACAAAGACCAAACATTTTGAAATTCATAATTAATAAATTTCAAATAATCATATAAATGCAAAAACCAAAACTTTTCAGCAATCAATACCACAATTCAAAAATTTTTTTAATGAAATTTAAAGAAAAAAGAACAAAATAGAAGAGGAATTCATTCAACTTGAATGCCACTTCAACAGGGGGAAGGAATATTGAAATCAATTGAAATCTCTCTTCTACAGTTACAGTTACACTGCAAAAAGAGAACTACTGGCCTTGTAGCTTTAATTAGCTTTACAGCATTATTATCCTCTCTGCAGTTGCCATCTATTACTGTTGCGCCACATAACAAACAGCATTCAAGCTATGAAAAAGCTATAACTTATTTTTTTGTGTATCCAGAATTAGCCAATGAACCATTTCAATGTATTTTAATTATAATAGTTCACACGAAAATTCTGGCCTCTCCCCAAAGCAAGGGAAAAAAAAAAAAAAAAAAAAAAAAAAAATTCTAATAAGAATCTTGTAACTTAAATAAAGAGAATTCTATTTTGTTTAAAGAATTGAAAACGAAACTGAAAAATTAAAATACTTCAGTGAAAAAAAATAAATCAAAATTTTACCTTTAAACATATATCATATAATCGAAAGAATATTAAACTTTAGTGAAATTATAAAATTTAGGTGAAAACTTAATTAAAATTCACAATAAGTAATTAAAAACCTTGAGCACTTTCATTAGACCTGAATCGAAGTTACTGTAGTGAAGCTACTGTACTGTAATACTATTAAAGAAATATTCTTTAGTACTATCGCGACTGTAGTGAAGCTACTGTACTGTAGTACTATTAAAGAAATATTCTTTAGTACTATCGCGACTGTAGTGACTTAGAGGTTTCCACTTTGGCTTCATTGGCGAAAGTAAAAAACCTTGGCGAGGAAGTAATCGCTTAAAGGTCTAAAATTTGGAACAAAAGATGGACTTTTAAAAATAAAAGAAAAAATTTTAAATACTTCAGTGAAATTTTTTTTAATTTTGACAAAAAAAAAGATTAATAAATTAAAAGAAATTAACGTAAATTTTGACTCTTTTAAAACAAAAATTGGAATAAAGAACATCATTCAGTTTAAAACTTTAATTAAATTCTAAAATCAATTATTCTTTAAAAACATTAGACTCAAAAAAGTTCCTAAAAATGGTCAAAAAGGATTTATAATTGTTCTTCACAGAAAAGAGGTTTTGTTCATAGAATTAGTGTTCTAGAAAACGCTGGCACATAGCCAACTTGTAGTATTATTTACATTAATTAAAAATAAAAAAATATTTTAACGTTAATAAATTTTTTACAATTACCAGAATATGATTCTAAAGCAATAAAACTTCATGAGAGTATTAATAACTGACTTTTACACTTTGAAACCTTGCAAATTACTTGTGTAAAAATTCTTTCAGCATGTCAAACGTAAAAAAATGTATAAATAAAGACACTGACTAATAAATCACAATAGAGCATCGCTGAATGGCATTTAAGGGGGAAAAATCAACCTCGAATTACCCTAACTTATTTACTAACGGACTCCATTATGAAAATTCAAAATGACGTCAGATATCGTAAATTTTGAAATCAGATATTTGGGACAATTTTTGTCGTATAGGAGTCAAACTTTTTGCGTTTTATTTTTTATAACGAATATAAACTTTTTCTGCATATAAGTAAATATAGGGACTGAAGGAACCTGTAAAAAGCTAAATTTCATGTTTTACACAAAATTTATTTTTTCACAATATGAAGACACGAATTTTTTGAGTCAGTTATAACATGTTTAGTATATGTTTGCGAAGAAAAAAGTATGATACTTTTAAGTAATTCGTGACGAAAACTGAATTTTTCTTATTTCTGATAATAGGCTGGGCGTTAAATCTGGATACTTAATACTGCATTAGTAAAATATAAGCAATAAATTATTCCATTTTATAAATTTATATACACCAATGGTTGCGAAAGTAAAGGCTGGGTACGGACTTTTGTGGACTCGGTGAAAGGAAAGCATCAATAAAATTGGTCGCCCAAAATTCAAAGTAGGATAAAGACCATCTGATTCCCTATACTCTGGCCGGACGAAATCTTAAACTTTGTTTAAAAAATGGGTAAGAAAGAAAGAGAGATAAAGAAAGGGGCTGACAATCATAGTTTTTGGACTAAACAAAAATTGTTCTTCCCCATTTTTTTCTATCACAATTTTTGTTAACATCAGAAACCTTGAAAGTAAGCTTCATTTCTTTTTAAGACAAATGGACTCGCGCATAGTGTCGCCATCTGTGTTCAGTATTCGATTCAACAAGTTCGAAATTAATTTTTATTCTTCATAAAATTTATGCAGTTGTTAGAAAACGACAGTGCTTCTTCAATTTACATTGTAAAATACAAAAGCATAGTGTCGCCCCATCTATGCTTTTGTATTTTATTTAGTTGCTAACGTTTAAAAGTGCGTTTTTGAAAACCCAGACAGCCTTTAATCAAATTTTTAATAAATTGCATTAATTTTTAATATTACCCTTTCTTGTAATATCAGCAGTTAATACCCCTTAATATTCCTTAATAATTCTTGCAATATTAGTTTTATTCTTTAATAAAATAATTGTTTGAACAATTAAATGCGATTTACTTCTATTAAAAAGCAATTGTAAACTGCATTAATTGGAATATGACTTTGATACATTATATGTTTGTCAAAATCTGGTGTACCGACTTCTTCCCAGGTTCTTTGGAATCTCGCATATTTTTACATTTTGATTTAATTAAAAATCTGATATTTATCTGGGCATAAGCTTAATTTAACAATTAATGCGTCATTTACTATTTCATTTTCTCTAGAATTTTAAATTGTAGGAAGTTTCTGCGTAATTGGAGAAACTGGAAATTATAAATTTCAAGTGCCGGAACCTTAAGAGATAAATTAGAAATTATAATTCAGTATAACGCAGAACAACAAATGCATTTCTAGCTTCTCACAGTTAGAAGCACTGTTTAACTTTGAAGCAAGAATTAGCGGTAAAACTTTAAGCCCTGCTTTATATATTTATTAATAATTTTATCTTGTAAAAGTAAATAAAATAATATAAAAAATACGTTGGCTAATAAATAGCAAAATTTTAAGTAAAGAGGTTTGCATTAAAAAAAAATTGCACTAAGCATCTTTACATTAAAATTATACTTTTTTTTTTTTCATACTTTTATAAACGTTCTTGGGATTTCGTTTCGAGGTAATTGCAGTCATTCGAATAATTAGTCTGAATGTATTTCTAATATAGTTTATATATCAGTTAAACAAAATTTTATTTTTTTGATAACAAATGTCAATATTTTTTAACAAATCTGTTCTGCTTAGTCACACATCATAGTAACTGAATAAACTTTCATGATTATCACTAAATAAACTGCAGATGTTTTAAAAACCGATCCGAAAGTAATGAATCTACATGAATATATAAAAGTGTACCACATTGTGAAAAAACAAAGGTACAACATATTTAAAACTACAGATGTCGCAGGAACCGATTAAAAAAAATAATCACCTGGGGCTCGGCCGGGATTTGAACCCGGGACCTCTCGCACCCTAAGCGAGAATCATACCCCTAGACCACCGAGCCACGTCGAAATGTGTTCCTTAATTCATTTACACTGTGAAGTCTCGAAAAGTGGATTTTTAGTAAGTAGATCAAAGAATGTAAATGTTATTAGATATAACTATAACGTTTATTACTTCTTTATATTACTATTTTTTGAATAAAGGAATATTTGAAGACAAATGTACGAATTCCACGAAAAAAAAAAAAAAAAAAAAAAAAGCACGATTTTTAATATTTTAATTAATTACAGTCTTTGTTTCAGTACGCAAAATTATTTTTATTCTTAGTTGTTATCTTACGCTTTAAGAAAAATTGAGTAGATATGTAGAAATAAATGTTTTAAAATCGGAAATAAGCTTCAATAATAAATTATATTAAATGTTCTTCTTCAAAATTGTTTTTAATTACTTTTTTTAAACTCGTTCAAAACTCTTAATGTTACTGAAAATGTATTGCTTTTTAAAAGGCAAATTTCAGTTTATAATAATTTGCTTTGCGTTGTTTGTTCTACAAATGTTACTTAAATTCTAAATGTTTAACATTGTTCTATTTTTATATGCTATTAAATTCTAAATGTTTAACATTCTTTTATTTTTACATGCTAAGATTTCTTTTTAATTATTTTCGACGAACAAATCAATTTATCTTTTTATATTATAGAAAAGAAGATTTAAGCCCAGAACGGACGTTAGTCCTGAATGGGATATTAAGTCTTGAAACGGCATTTCGTATGGAAACACTTAAATATGATGTATGAACTTTTAAAATTGTTGCCACCACATATTATCGCCCTGTATTAAAGGAATTAAATAATGAAGAGAATGTGCATGAATGTATATCTGTTTCTCGCATTGTGGTAAAACAGCGGTACCTAGAACCATCAAATTTTGGTAAACGTAGTTCTCCACCTAAACATGGGCATCTGGAAGCACGGAATTTGAATTTTTTTTTTTTTTTTAAAATCTATTTCATATTTTGTAAAACTTTAAACGAATTTTTCTTTAATAAACTCAACGATTCCGATGCGAGCAGTGGCAACACTGTACGGGGGGGGGGAATTATCTCCAGCTCGCGAGACGCATCGGACATTCTAAAGATAAATGTATGTTGTTTTTAAATAAAATGATGTTTAATAATAAAGCGAAAACCCACACACGCACAAAAAAGGGGGGGCGCCTAGTGGGAATGAATGTATAACAGTAGGCTGGTCAAAGAACCTCTAACCTTAGAGGTTCTTTTGGACTGCTTAGACTACGAGCTAAGCAAGAGTGTAAAAAAATCTTAACAAACCCTTTTTAGGAAAACGTGAAAATCTGAAATTTTTCACATTTTTCTATTTCATATTTTAATTAATTTATTTATTATTATTACTCTTCTCATCATGAGGAAAAAATTAACAAGCTGTGAATAGCAACATCTTATGCAATAGTTTTGTCAATGTTAAAGCTTGTGATCTATTTTTAATATTATTGGTCTGAAGTCCCCGTAAATAACACGATTTAGTTAAAAACCTTTTGGGACAAAAACTAAGTACGAGCATTTACACATTTGATGTGCAATAATAAAAAATATATTGTTATGCTAGATTAGAGGGGCTCGCAAGGACAACTTAAACTCTGGAAGATCCAAGTGCTTCTCAGTTTTTAAGTGAAATCCCAGTTCCATTCAAATAAAATTCATTAAAAAAATCGTTTGTTATGCAATTATTTTCATCAATTAATAAAACTTGTACTGGTATTAGATGCTGATTTGTATATCTTGCATTACCCTAGAAAACCAATATTCGAGCGAAAACTTGAGATGCTGAGAAGAAAATCTCTTCTTCGAAATGGGAGTCCTTCAGGAAGATGAATTTGTATGGTTCGTACTCATCTGCTTAGCTTGGGTGATCTGTATTTATGTGATCTGAAAAGATTTTAGTGGATGGAAATAAAATAAAACTAAATAATTTTATCTAGCCTCGAATTTCTGTTTTAAATAATTTTCTTTCTTTTATCCTAACTACGACGCGTCGTTACTGTTAATTTATTCATTTTATCATTATTATTTTATACTATTATTTCATATATATTAACATTTCGTTTGATTGTGACGATATTTTACGCAAATATACCAATATAATGAAATCTATGAATCAAATTGCATTCTCAAAAGTCTTACCTAATTATTTTATCGGTGTGGATTTATTAAGAGTGTCCTAAGCTTTTCTTATACGCGAAATTGGAATTTTGTAAAGAGAATTATTTAAGCTCTTGCTCCCACGAAAATATATCATAAATTATTTTTCTTCTTTTAGTTCATTAATTATTTTACGAGTTTAACTAAAGTTTATTTGGTAAAAACTTTTGTTTTGACCGCATTTTATTTATGAATATTGAAATTTAATACTTCCTTTTTCACGTTCGTCTCTCTGCAACCAATATCCATATTTGCATGTAAAGAATTAAATAATAAGGTCTGATGTAGGAAAAGAAAGAAGAATACACTTTATTTAAGCTGCATTATAAAAATAATAAACCAAAGGGCATAAATAAAATAAACAAATGCAATATGCAAATCTAATATCTTATATAAGACAAGTTATTTGGCATAATTACGAGTTTTATAATAATACAGATTTGCGCATTTTTGATTAGCCGTCCAAAAGAATGTCAATATGGCTCGCAAAGAAAGAAATTTAAGTCTTTTTCAAACGAAAAACTGCAAATCTACGGAAATTTTATTAGCATTTTAATTAAACAATTTTTTTTAAAAAAAATATGCCTTTCCTTCAAAGCTTTTTTAGAATATTTATTTTTTAGAATTCATATTTTACAGTACGCATGATCATTCTGAATTATCCTTTTGGTTACCCCCTATGTTAATTTGGTATTATTAATGAACAGTTTTAATTATTTATTATTCCCTCACCTTTGCATATTAAATATTAATTTACTATATGTACAATAATGCCGAATGAAAACTACCTGCAATTTAAAAAAAATACTTTAATAAGAAGTCTGACTATTAATCTCAGTATCTGCTGGCAGGATAGAAAGGTGTTGTCATTCTTATAATAAATAATAATGAACATGAAAATCAGAAAAAAACTGGCTGGATGACTTCTACCGGTTTCGGATTGAGCCTGAATTACTCTTAAGAACTGAGTAAGGGAAAGAAAGAGATCTCTCTCGTGTTTGTTTCTTTCTTTTTTTTTTTTTTTTTTTTTTTTTTTTTAAAGCGTGACTTTCCTTATTTGCTTGAACGGATGGTAATTCTAGGTTAAGGCTTGGAAATGAGAGATGGGGTAAAGAACACAGTCTTGCTCTTTTGCCTTTGGCTGGCGCGGTTCGTGAAAGTGCATGCAGTCCAGTTTTTCTAATCATTAATTGGAATGGTTAACTTTTCTGCTTAAATTGTACATTGTGGGAATGCTATATTTTGGACTACATTTAATTTATCCACTTGAATCAGATTATTAAAGTACTTTATTCTATTTATTCTTTACTTAAATTCGCATTTTTCTTTTAGTTTTGCCTACATTTTCTTTTACTTAAATAAGGATAATTTGAAATCTTAAATTTTAATCTTTCATTGTTTTACATTTTGGCTTTCCATTATTATATACAAGTATAAAATCTAGTAAGCATGGTGAAAACAGTTTTGTTTTGCTTATGTTTTAATGACAGTATTTGCACAACGTCAAGGAATTTCGTCTACAATATTTCATTTTTATAACATGAGATCTGTGGCGCCATCTTTTGTGAGAAATATAACTTAATTTTTATTTACCTTTGTTGTTTCCTCCCTTTCCCTATTTACTGGTAACTTCCGCAGTTTCATTTTTTACTATATTAAAACAGATATGACAAATATAAAAATATTCTTCATTACTCTTGGAAGTAATCATCTAAATATTTTATGCCATTCTTTAAAATACAATTTTAATCACTCAGATGAAAATTTTATTTAATTCTACAGCACCATTCATGTTTTGAGCTCTGAATTATAAGCAGACTGAATTTTCTGAAATACTGTAGCAGCAATACAATTCCTAACATTGGAAAAAGCATAAATTTATACATTTTAATTGACCTTTATATACAAGTTCTTTCTCCTAAGAACTAAACTGAACTATGTAAATCTCGAACTTCGTTTTTTTAATTAAAATATCTCTTTTAATAGATCTTTATTTCTGAAGATCACATCTGTTAATATAAAAGATTTCAATTTCTACATAACAATATAATAGTTAAATACAATTTTTAGATTTTATTTTTATAGTCTTCATAATCCTCCAGCAATTGTTCTTTGTTTAGTAACTGGTCTTTAATTGAAAGAAAACAAATGCCACATTATTCTGCCTAATTGTGCATATAAATTGACCCTTTAGAAAGTCTTCCATGAAATAATCTTTACCTTTAGGCAAATACTCATTCTCCGCTTACTTTTCAGTTATTTGACTAAAGAAACAGCAACAGTGATTACAGCGAATAACACTTTATTTGAAGCTATTTTGGTGATACAATTGCAATTCTGAATAACAAAGTAGATATATGTAGACAGACATGCATAAAAATAGAAAAGTATAGTTGTTCAACATTCATTTGTTAGTTTAAAAAAAAAGTAATAATAATAAATGAATAATGCAAATCTCATTAACCTTCTTAGTAAGTAAAAAGTAACCTATTTAGATGCGAATTTCGCCAGTAAATAACTTTCTGCTTTGACCTCAGCCTATAAAGTTTTCGGTGTTTTTGATCATGACACACTTTTCTGACGCTTCTTTCGCTCAGAGTGATTTACATCGGTAGAATTATCTTGCATATATTTTATTATTGTTATTACTATAAGTTACGCGTCATGTTAATTTCTTATGTAGTATCTATTATTCTCGTGCAAGATATACCTGAAATTAAATTAAAATTAGTTCTTCCCCTTTCGCTTTCGTAATATTTAATGGATTGCATTTCTTTTAAAATAAGCCATTAGAAAGTTACAATAAAAAGACACATGAAACTTCAAAATGCATTCATTTTTTTAATGTTTTTTATATTCTCTAAAAAAGGGAGGCAGCATGAGTAATTCTATTTAAGGAAATTATCACCCTCAGATTCATACGTAAAATAAATCTGTAATTAGCACTTAATCAATTGAGAATGGAGATATCATTCTCAATTAACTATAATTTTGAGTTTTCAGGAAATAATAATTTGAATGTTGCTGAAATTCGCTTTTAGCGGACTGTATTCTTAAAGATTATTAGTTTATTCTTTGCTTGCTTTCTAATAGTTTATTTATTATTTTTAGCCCGAATGGGCTATTAGTATCGAAACGAGAATTTACGTCGTTCACTACAAACAGGAAATCACTTTTCAAATTGTTGCCACCCAATATTATCGCCTTGTATTATTTTTAAAGAAATTCAATAAAAGAATGAATTGCAGATGAAAGCAAGTTTAATATTTAGGGTTCTGATGAGCGTACAATTGTATGGCGAAAACAAAATGAGGAGCTTAGTCCTAAGACCAGTGCTTAAATTGCGCCGGAGCCTGGCTCCGGTACTTCTAAATTTTTAAGGTAATTTACAATTCTAACCGGAACGCACCGGAGCCCTAAATAAGATGAGCTCCGGTACTTCTTTTTGTAAAACTGAACTACAATTTCAAGGAAAAAAAAATTTAAATTCCTAACGTTTTACTTTAACAATAAACAGACCTTTCAATAAATACTCTATTTTCCTAGAAATACGAACTCATGAGAACATGAGACGTTCAAGTAAAGTCCCCTCATTCACACGCGGAAACCTTTCCCTTTAAGGACAATAAATTTGGGGAAGTTTGTTTAGGAACGCGTAAATTTCTCGTCATGCCATCATATTTAGTATATTGTTATCGATGGTTAGTTATCCTCGCAGGAAGGAAAATTTGTGTTCTTAAATGTGCGTTAAGTAACAACGACAGATATACTACAACATTTACCAATATATGCAGATTTCTTTAAAGCGTACGAAGACTCTTGTGAGGTAACTTTTCTGTTACTTTTTTTTATTATGGATTTAAAAAATGTATGTTCATAAAATAATTAATGTAGCTTTGCTAAGAGAAATTTATAGATATTATTATAAAAATGTTCATTCTAAACTATTAACTTTTATTAATGAATAAAGCAATATTTTACTGAAACTCTTAAGCGTATGAACACTTTTTGTGAGCCACTGTATTTATCTATCGAAAATTCTAGTATTTTATTTTTGATAAAGGTTTACCTCTTTTTGAGCTCTTTAACAATAAATCAGTTCTCTTTTAAGAGTAAATTATTGACAGTAAAACTTCTGTGAAGCTTGTAAAGTTAATTAATTCCTAATCCGTTCAATCCATCAGTTTATTGAAAGAGTAACTTTCACCTTCTATTCTTTATTAAGTAATCCACTAGCCACTTTATATATTTCGAACGATTGCAGCCATTTTTACCAGTTTGAGAAAAAGATTTCCATCAAATTTCATGGGCGCTGGTGGTTTTAAAGTTTCCATTTTGAAAGCAAAACACTCATGAACGATATATAAAATAAAAAGGATGCACTTTTAACTGTTTAAACTATTAATTATAAGCGTAGAATATTATATCTTACAGAGAACTGTAAAGCTAAGATAGTTCTAGTTTTTACATGTCGCCAAAAGTGTTGCCAAGCACAAGTACTACATACTAAATGTTAAATCTTGGCATTAACAAGTTACTAAATACTAAATGTTACGACTAGTGATAACATTTATACTATCTGACATTTTATTCACTCATCATTTTAGAACAGTAACTTTATCGCGCACTGGGCCACAACAGTCCTTACGATATTACAGATTCGTGATATGATGTTTTGGACGATTGCCGCTTTGTATGCGTATGTAAGAAGCATCGCATGTCCTTCAGCAGCTATTCTTTGGTTATGCCTTTTGTGAAACGACCGCATTAATAGCACAGTGTTTCCCAAGATGTATTAAAAAAATTATGTTCAATGGAAACAAATGTAATCATGGATCGAATGATACTGCAGCTATGTTTCCCTCGCACAACTCACTATCAGAAAGATCGATATGGAATCTGGAAATAATTCTATTACCAGCAAAATTAATTCATTATTTTTAATAACAATACAAATATTAATTGAAAATTGGTGAAAGTAAGAAATTTGAATAGATTGAGGCTAAATGACCGATAGGTATTGGCCATTCCCAGAGAATACAATAAGTTGCAAGTATCTAGATTGATTTGCATCCCAATTTTTAATTTTTGGTTAAAAAAATAAACTTTTATTTATTGAGAGGCCTGATTGATTATATTAATTTGCAGTACTGTTTATCTAATTCTTTTCTTCTAGATAAATTTTAGAAAAAACTTCTTAGCATAATAATTTAAATTTATTTACAATTTATACGCCAGGGTTCCAAATGCATAGTAATGTTATTATAATAGATTTCATGCTAAGCTTTTTTAAACTTAACTATTAATTTCTGCAAACATTTACATGATTACTTTAATTAACAAAAAATATTCTTAGCACACTTTAACACACTTTGATATGGAATAATCTTTTGCATGCCAGTTAAATTTTCCAGTCTAGTTCAGACATCTTGACTATTATTGATGTAATTTATAAAAAATATAATTGGCATGCTTTATAATTATTTAATTCATGATATTATTATAATAAATGAAAGATGTTTGTAATGCTAATATGTATGTTTACGAATACCTTTTATTTTCTTTGTTAGCTCTCGCATTTATTACTGTTATTCAAGTAATTAGCCTGCTTGTTAGATATTTTTTACTTGTTCTTGTGATATGTAATACTATTTCTTAATTTTTATTTTCCTCTTGGCTGCAATTGGCTTCGAAAAGTTAAATTGTAACCCTGTAGGCAACAAGGGGAAGAAATTCTGATTCGCGCAGTTGGACTATAGCAGGACCCGGGGAATCTTCATTCGCGCAGTTGGAGTACACCCTTCCCCGTACATACCGGGTGAAAATCTCCCCTTCTCCAAACAAACAAAACAATCAGCAAGAAGAGTTTCTACATGAAACGGCAGGTCGTATGCTGTACCAGTTCCGGGCAAAAATGTTTCGTATGCCAGAATAATAAAAATTGAGAACAATAATAATGTTTATAAACTTATGTTGTAGTAGACCATACACTGCAAATATTAAAAATGACTTCCCCTTATAGCCAACGCCGAACATTGGCTATGTACGAGTTTTACCCAGTGAAGACTAAGAATGAAAAGAAAGCCTGGTAGAATCTTGAGGAAGAAATTCTATTCTTCTGTCTGAAATTCCGAAGCAATTCAAAACATGATTTGAGTCTACTAACCAGTACATTAACCATGGAGGTAGAAATTCTTACCGTGGAGGAAGGAATTCTTGTCATGGAGGTAGTTAATGGCATGGAGGCAAGAATTCTTACTTCCAAGGCCATTAAACACATTCTGTGGGCACAAGCTTTTAATGTAGTTTGAAACAGATACATGTCCAGTTAAAAGTTTTATAGCAGCTATCTGCGGAAGGGGGTAAGACATTTTCTGGAAGAGTTTCGTAAACAGCAAAAATGATTTTTTAAGTCCTCAAGGTGTTTATTGTTTTCAATAAACGAAGTTATACGTACCGTTGTTTTATCACAATGCGAGAAATATACATACATTTATTTATACAGATTTTTCATTATATCATTTTTTCAAATATAATGCAGGATTCTAACATTGGGCGGCAACAGTTTGAAAAGTAAAACGGACATTTATAGTGAACCAACGCAAAATTGCAAAACGAAAACAATAGTCCTTCAGAGAATATTGTTTTCGTTTTGCAATTTTCGCAGAGACTATCTTCAGAGACTATTGTTTTCATTTTACACTTTGGACTAAAAACGAAAAGAATAAAAAGTTTAAAAACAAAATCTGAAAGGTTTCAGATTTTAAATTACGTCCAAAGGGGCGTTTTTTAAACATTTTGTGTGTTACCTTTATTTATTAAATATCATGTTCTTCGCACTTAAACCCTAAAATTCAGTTTAACAGAAATATCACAAAATAATTTTAATTTGAGCATATCTTTAGAATTTTCGATACACAGTCTCTTGCGCTGGAGATAAAAATGTTTTTCTGTACACCGTTGCCATTGCTCGGTTGAAATCCTTGAGTTTGTTAATCAAAAATTCGTTTGCTCGGTTGAAATCCTTGAGTTTGTTAATCAAAAATTCGTTAAAGTTTTACGAAATGTGAAATCGATCATAAAACACATTCCAAATTTGGGCTTCCAGATCCCATATTCGCAGTAGGATTACGTCATTCAAAATTCGATAGCTCTAGGTACCGTTGTTTTATCACAATTCGAAAAATATACATACATTTATGCAGATTTTTCATTAATTTCTTCAATTATAATGCAGGGCGATAATATTTGGTGGCAATGATTTGAAGAGTGATACAGCCTTTTAAAAGTTTCGACGCAAAATGCAAAAAAAAAAAAAAAAAATTAATAGTATTCAAATTGTCCCTTTGGACTGAAAACTTTCCATTTTGAAAGACTTTTTCTAGTGCTATTTTGTAATAATTTTAATTAATAAATAAATTACTTTTATTTGTTGCGTAATATTCTTTTTATTTCTTGCCCATAAATAAAACTTCATTGAAAGGCGAGGCATACACGAATCTTCACTTCATAAAAAATTGCCATTTTTTTATGGCAGTTCTTGGAACTCATTTGCTCTGAGGTGCAGTTTAATTTGTGAAATATAGACGAGCACCTGCAAACGTAACGTGCTAGTCTAAATTTTGCAATCCAGTCCATTGTTTTCTGCATTTCTATAGAAATGTGTTTGAGGTATGATAAACTCAAGTTTCTTAAGTTGATGACGTATCTCAAGATGGCTATAGATATCTTTGCTGCTACATTATGACAGTTCCATTCTTCTGCCTGCCATCACTGCCATTTTTATAGAATCCGTGAAAGAAAGATTGCCAAAATGACTTCTAAAATACAAACTGCAGAAGATAAAATATGCAGCTGAAGGTTCAGAAGATTGAGATCTCTTTTGTGATATCTGTAAAACATTGCAAAAGATTTACTTAGTTAGTGAAAAGTATGCGGAGATTAAAAAGCCTATCTTTAACCTAAGTTTTTTTTGAAGAGTTTGAACATATAGTATCCCATACTATTTTCTTTTTACTTTTAATAAACTTCTATTAACAGACTTTCTATTTTTCCTTTAAGCAGTTAAAAGAATAGAAAGGTACACCATGCACAAAAAATAAATAATAATAATAAATCTGAAAGCTTTCAGATTTTATATTACGCCCAAAAGAGCGTTTATTTAATGTTTTGTGTGTTACCTTTATTTATTAAATATCATGTTCTTCGCACTTAAACCATAAAACTCAATTTAACAGCAATATCACCAAAAAAAGAAACCTCGCGCATAACTTATCCGTGCTTGAAGATGCACGCGATGTTAATTTTAATGGAACTCTTTAAAATCGCTGAAATTGTTAACCAAAAATTCGTTAAAACATGAAATAGATAAAACACAAATTTCAAATGTTGGCTTCCAGATGCCCATATTCAAGTGGAGGACTACGTTATTCAAAATTTGATGTCTCTAGGTACCGTTGCTTTCTCACAGTGCGAGAAACATACATATATTCATGCAGACTCTTCATTATTTAATTTCTTTAAATATAATACAGCACTGTAATATTTGGTGGCAACAATTTGCAAAGTCAATCAGACTTTTATAGTGAACCAAAACAAAATATCAAAACGAAATTAATAGCCGTTCTGAGCTAACGCTCCTTTGGATTAATGAATAAATTAAAAAATACAAGGTTAAAAAAATCTGAAAGCTTTCAGATTTTACGTTTTTTTTAACGTTTTGTGTGTTAACTTTATTTATTAAATATCATGTTCTCCGCTCTTAAACCATAAAAGTCAATTCAACAACAATATCTCAAAATAATTTAATAAGAGCATATCTTTCGAATTTCCGATACGCAATTTCGCACGTTTCAGGTATTTTTTTTTTTTTTTTTTTTTTTCCCGTACAGAGTTGCCATTGCTCGGATTGAAATCGTTGAGTTTGTTAATCAAAAATTTGTTAAATTTGTTTGTTTTACAAAATAGGAAATAGCTAACAAAACAAATTCCAAATTTGAGCTTCCAGTTGCTCATATTCGAGTAGGAGACTACGTTATTCAGAATTTGATGTCTCTAGGTACCGCTGTCTTTCCATAGTCTGAGAAACATACATACATTCCTGCAGATTCTTCATTATTTAATTTTTTTAAATATAATGAAGGCTTCTAATATTTGGTAGCAACAGTTTGAAAAGTGAAACGCCGTTCATAGTGAAAAACGCAAAATACTAATTAAGAAGTCAAACAACAAAAATCAGCGTTATATTTTCAAAATTTTCACAAGACTAGTTTCGATGGTTTTAATGCAAACGCAAAATGCCAAAACGAAATTAATACGCCTTCTTAACTGCCCCTTTGGGCTAAAAGGAGCAGTTCGACATCTCTCATTCTATTATGGCAATTGACGAAATTTAAGTTGCTTTGTCGACGCCTCGAAAGCGAGACAAAATCAGATCTTTTTCAGGAATGGCATATCGATTATTTTCCATATTTCGATTCTGCAACTCAAATTGTACCAAAATGCCAAGTTTTAAAAATAACACGAGTAGTTTTAAAATACTGGATATCAAAATTTTAGCTCCTCAGTGTTAATTGAATATAGTATATATTTATTAATATCTACTTTTTTTAAAATTAAACTTACTTGATTTCGTCTTTCACAGTTCAAAATTTAGGTTCAATTAGAATGAAATTCGTAGATATTTTTCTGATTTACTTTTAAAATTTGTAATTTTTAGTAGTTTTTAGAAAATTTTCTGAAAGATTCTGAATTATAACTTGTAAAATTCTTACCATCACCTTAAAGTAGATGTATTTCTAGGCACACCTGCAAAAAATTAGAGTTTTTTTGTTCAAAATTTCTCAAGATTAAGTCAATTTATACAATATATTGGTGCGTTTTGAAATTTGGCATATTCGTTACAAGCGATAGTAACGTCAAATATATTTTAATCATTCTGTTAAGGGGGCCCACCAGCGGCCGAGCGGTAAAGTCGCTGAACACTGGTAGTTCGGTCCGAGGCTCGAATCCCGCGAACGGGCCGGCTGCATGGGCGTTTTCGTGGCTTTCCCCATGTGTAACGTGTATACGAGCCAGTTTCCCTTAGAAAGTCCTCCACGAAGGCATCCCTCCCCTTAGGCAGATAGCCCTCGAGGCTTTGCCATAATCACACTCACACACATTCTGTTAAGATTATTTGAAAGAACGAACGATGCACGTTTTTCTTTCATACGTTCACAATGAAAGAGAAAGGAAAATAGGTTACAATAAATTAAGAAGTTTTCCAAGTGATTTATTCTTGACGCAAACTGAAATAAGTGCGCCAAGATAAATTTTTAAAAGTAGTCAATAAGTTTCTCACCAAATTAAAAAAAATAAAATAATATTTGGGAATAGTTTGAGTCGTAGAATTCGAAATATTAAAAAAAAAAAAAATGGTATGTCATTTCAGGAAAAGTCTGATTTTGTGTAAAAATACCTATGTTAGAACAATGTTATATATAAATATATCCTATGTCAGGCTTTTCAGACTTGAAAAACGCAAGTTAAAGTTTGTGTGTGTGTGCTTGTGTCTACAGTGTGTACATGCTTTTTACCAGACGTATCTTGTTAAGCTTAATTCTTCAATTAAATATTCCGAGGTAAATAGAGTTTACTGTTTTAATAGCATCAAAATGTCCGTATACAATATGTATACATTTACAAAAATTCATTCTACTTGCATCAAATTGTTCTTTCAAAATTTGTGTTTTTTTACTTGCCTAGAGGGGATTTCTTTCCTTTACGTTAGCATCATTAATACCAGAAGAACCGAGCATTACAGATTCAAATTGATAAAAATATTTCCGAGGCGAATTATTACACTGCTTAGCTTTAAGTAGTACTACAACTCGAAAGTTTTAATACAAATAAAATTGCTAACAGTGTGAAGGAACCATGAGATGTCACATGTGAAGAGAAAAACATGATTTTATCGTCATATGCCTGATTATGACCTAGGCCGATAAGGCTATGGCTTTAAGGTCTTAAAAATCCTCTAACAATTCTTCACAATCCTACTTTTTCTCCGTAATAACTAGCAACGTAAGCATTAGAGCAAGAGATTTTGTAAAATTTTACTTTAATTACCAAATGTATTTACATTTTATGTTTCTGTAGACACATATTCACTTTTGCAAATGTTTGGAAGCGAGGTGCAAGACGCTTTCAGCAAAATGATAATCCATAATCTGATAATGAGCATGGTAGAAGAATTATTGTCCGCTGCCAGAAAATTAACAAATACTTCTTCCACTTTGAAATTCTCCTGACTGATGAAGCCATTTATTCATGTTTACCAAAAATAACACATTATTGCAATAGTTATGACATTTTTGTTTTTTAATTTATAGCAAAATACCCACATTTTCATAACGATTTCGCAAATATTTATATATAAACAAACCTTACAAATTTATTTAAGATATTCAATCTGGTAGTTTTTTGTTGAACTATCACATTGAATCTTGATTTCCAAGATAAAAGTCCTTTTCTTAAAACATCAAGGTTGATTTTTTTCGACTCCTCCTTTACGATTTTCCAGAGTCCACCCAGTGTTTTGGGATGCCGCTTATAAAGAGCTAGTTTTAAAAGTCCAAATGCACAGAAATCCAGAGGAGACACATCAGGCGAATTAGATTTATGCATTTAAAGGGAATATCTTCAATTCCGATTTCATTTCTTAGTTTTTCAAAAAATAGAGCAGTAGATCTAGAGGTATGGCTCGAAGCCTTATCCTGATGGAACTTAACAGAGTGAAGATTGTTTGGATAAAGCGATGGAGTTTCTTCTTTAAAGATAGATGTTAAAACATATTTCTGATAGTAATCCGAATTACTTTTGACATTTTTTTTTTCTACTTTCCTTATTTTAAGTTTTCCGTTATAGGAGAATCCAGTAATAATCATAAAACCTTTAGAAAAACTTTCCTTGTTTTCTTTGAACCAACATATTCTCTTTTCTCGGTAGTAAATCGATCATCGATCTTTTTCTATTGCAATCAGATAAGTATATCCAAGCCTCATCAGCTTCCATTTTTCACCTGCCAAATAATTTTCATACAGCAGTCTGCACATAATCTTACGTTGAGAAACATGTTTCGGCGTTTGTTCCGAGTTCCTATAGAGATATTTAAAGATTTTGTAACAGCTCTTTGAGCGGCTGGATTTCCCTTTAAAACATGAGATGCGACTTTAGATTTAATAAGAGCTGTAAGACCTTTGTTGGGTATGCATTTTTTGCCTTTTTCCCAGCTAAATGTAAACTTTGACGATTCTTTCCTTTCATATTAATTATGTCACTTATTTTACGAATAGATACATTAAAACTATGCTTTCCACATCTTTTTTGAATAATTCAGTAAGAGTATTTCTCATTGGACAGCGCAAAAATATAGCCTTCGATCCATTGTTTATTTTTGAGCGGTATTTTAAAGAAAAGAATATTTTTAATGCTACAGACGATAATTAAACCTTATTACAATTGGATGCCAGTCACATTTGTATTTTAAATTAATATTTAAATTCAAGGAGAAAATCAAAATCGTTACAAAAACGTGTAAACACCCTCTGTATCTGCACATTTCAATAAAACATATATCTTCTCTTGAAATCACAGATTTACACATTCTAGTTTACACTATTGTCAGTGAATTTCGCCGAACTTTACTCCTACATGAATGTGGTCTTACCGAGCGATCAAAAGTTCGTTTCCTTGGTGTTGAACCAAAGAACTTAAGTTGTTTAGTTGAGCCTACATCTTAGTGCCAGTCTGCCCTTCAGTTTTCTATTATATCAGGTCATGAAATGGGTGATGTTGGGATGGTGAACAAGCCTCCTGTTGTTGAAGATTTGCTGAAAGCCTTTTATTATGCGAATGGCTGAAAAGTCACGCCTTATTCTTCTTAGCAGGAATGGTTTCTTATTTTTATGCTGAAGAATTTTATAAATCTATTATCTTGTTCAAAAAATAGTTGTTCTTCCTCCCTTTTCATGAGGCACATACTCTTATACTCGTCATTCGATGTAGGGGTTCTGGATGTAGAAGCAAAGGGTTACTGCGGAATGCTGGAAGAATCTTCCGTTGGTTCTTTAAATGTGGCTGCAAAATGTTTATATTTCTAATGAAACTGTTTCTGAGTGTATGAGAGACATACTTCGAATAATGCTATTATTGCATCAAATGCAGTGTTATAGATTTAGTGTTCCTCAAGAAAAGATTATTTGATCATAGCCTTTTACCATTTATTCGTATGATTTATTTCCTGAAATCGTTAATTTAATATTTTATACATTTTAATTATCAGATATCGTAATTTTTAATTATTATTTATGTATTACCATTTAGAGAAATAAAATTGTTATTAATATATAAAAAAATATCTTTAGTACTTATTTATTTATAACTGTTTATTTTGTTTAAGGGATAGGACAGTCCTTCATAATTGACACAATCCTAACACTCAGTCTTCTTAAGGGTAAAAATACGACAAAGTAAATAAAAAAAAAATTGCATCATGAATTTCAGATAACAGTTTGCCCTGGAAGAGTTTATTATTAAAATTTCACTATTCTTTTATAAAATATTTTAAAAAAATGTTTAAATAAAAAGATTTTAAAAAATTAAAAACAGTGTGAGCTATTTTTGCATTCTAATTTCAGTTTAATGCGTAAAACAATGCTGAAATAAATATATACGATTAGCCTGTGGGTTTGAAACTTAATTTGTATGGAATTCAAGATGTACAGCTTAAATGATTAAAACGAGTACGCAAACTGTAGAGAAAAAAAAAAAAGTTCTGTAATATTATTTCATGATAAATCATCCCCACATGACGATTTATGAGCTTATTTGATATAAAAAAAAATAAATAAATTACATAAGAAGACGGAGAAAATTTAATTATTCAAGTCGTAGCTACACATTTATTTCACTGAATCGCTTTTGCACAGGGCGTACAACAGATGTTTTGCACAGGGCGTACAACAGATGTTTTGCACAGGGCGTACAACAGATGTTTTGCTCGTATAGCAATACTTTAATTTTGGCAAAACATGATAGAGCCATCGAATTTTGAATGACGTAATCCTACTGCGAGTATGGGCATGTGGATGCTCATATTTGAAATTTTCTTTATTATCAATCTTTGACGAATTTTGTAAATCTTTGACGAATTTTTGATTAACAAACTCAAGGGTTTCAAAGCGAGTAATGGCAACGTTGTACAGAAAGAACATATTTATCTCCAGCGCGCGAGACTCTGTATCGGAAATTCTAAAGATATGCTCATTTTAAAACTATTTTGCGATATATTGCTCTTGAACTTAATTTTATGGTTTAATTGCGAAGAACGTGATATTTAATAAATAAGGGTAACAGATAAAATGTTTAAAAAACGCCCCTTTAGATGTAATTTAAAATCTGAAAATTTTCAGATTTTTTGTTTGTTTCGTGCTAGTTTCTTAATGAGACAAAAGGTGTGAATCGTTTTATCGGAGAAGGGAAGAAATATCCTATTGCAAACCTTTACAGTTATAATTCAGGCGCAGTCCTGTTGTGTTTTAATTTTAAAATTGGGCGTAATTTTCTTTCGATCAATTAGTCAGAAAATTTAACCTTAACAGTGGACAGAACAATGGAATTCAATGTGGACAAGCTACAGTGGAAAGAATATACGGGGTGGTCATAAAAAACTTCCCCGATATATGAACTCCTAGTGGCCTATCCGCTCAACCAATAGAAATGAAATTTCAGATATTGTTATTTGCTCGAGCTTGGAATGATTTAAAACGACATAACTCTCACGGTTACGGTTACGGTTACGGTGGAAAAATTTCGAAATTTTTAAATGGTAACAACCCATTTTTTTCCTGCACAAATTGATCAGAGCATTGAAAAACCATAAATGGCGTTTGAGAGATACACGTATGACGAAAATTGCTGGCATAAAACATTCGCAAAGAAGAGCACTGCATAGGACCAATGCAATACAAGAGATGCGACATAAAATTTTTTTATTGGAATTACTAGTTTTCAACATGTACAATATTTCAAGATAAAGTCATTACCTGTACCTTTGTATTTCATGGTCATCACAATCCCCCGACTCACTCACTTGGGTTTCTGGTTCTGAGGTTATTTGAAATCTAAGGTGTACACATTAAATCCACGAGATTTGTCAGAACTGAAAGGTACCATAAAATGTGAAGTTATACAAATTTCTCCTGCGATGTTACATTCGTCATTTTTGCCAATAACCACCCCAATGCAATGCGTTATCGTCTGCGAAGGTGAGTACGTTGAAAACTTGTAATTCTCCTGTCTTGTGTTGTTATTGGTTCTTTACAATGCTCTGTTTTTGCCGGCAATTTTCGTCATACGTGTACCGCTCCAATGACATATGGTTTTTCAGTGCGTTGATCAACTTGCGCAGGGAAAACAAATGGGTGTTATTACAATTCGAAAATTTTGAAATGTTTTCATTGTAACCGTAACCTTGCGAGCTGTATTCTTTCAAATCCTTATAATCTCGAGAGCATGCCTTCAAATAACAATATCTGAAATTTCTTTTCGATTGGTTGAGCAGATAGGGCTCTAGAGATTTATATATCGAAGAACTTTTTTTATGATCATCCTGTATATTTATGTAACACTTGTAGGGTGTAAAACTGCGAGAATCTCTTATATTTTTCCTAGCTTATATTTACAAATATTGTTCATCATATTTTTTCATTTACATTTGATACATTTTTTAATGCAAACTTTTACAGCTAAAGGTTCTTCTCCCATTTTGTAAACATTTATTTAATTTAAATTCATTTATAGTTTAGCCCTGCTTAACATTTCATTTTTGCTGACAATAAGAGAGAATTTTCACATTAAATTTATTTCGTCTTCAACCCCCCCTCTCTCACACACACATTTTTAAATAATTTTTTTTTTCGAACTTCTGTTTATCACAACTACATTAATTCTTTCATGATCAGATTACTCGTCGTCTGAAATCAGAAAAAGCTCACGAAATACATCGCAAGGAGGCAAGATTATGTGTGCCCTTCGTCTGCAAAAGCCTGACACCATACAGGTAGTAGTGGGTCTTTCCTCTGTTTCGCCCCCCCTAATTTTGAAGGAGAACACCCTGGGGTTGGTGGTCCATGGGTCTCTCATCCTTCTTCCCTTACAACCAATCTCTCGAGCCGACTTCCGTTTCGCCGCATATTTTGAGTGCCCCCATGCCGCACAGGCACTATACATTTACATCTATGTCTTCTCCAGGATTCGAACCCGGGCCCTTCAGTATGGTAGTCAGAGTCACTAACCACTATCGCGGTTGGAGGGATTGTTATATGTAAAGTAGGTAATAGAAAATAGTATAAGTTTACTCGCTGCAATGCCTCCAATTGATTAATAACTGTTTAGTAAATATTCGGAATTCTGTTTCTTTAAATTGGAGTATTAACCGTTGTTCAAAGTCGTTGTGATTAATGTATTAAAAAGTAACAATGTAATTTATTATTAAGTATAACTGTGCGTGATTTTTTTTCGAAAGTTTCTCAAATGGGCAATGAAGGATGGAATTTTTTTTTTTTTTTTTTGGCTTTTACAGGAATTTTTCGCTTTAATGCGTCAAATAATAAAAAATAGACTCAAACGTAAAACTGAAAAGTCGAAAAGTCATCTGTATTTTCCAGTTTCGCAAAGGGACTAATTTAAACAGAAACGATACTGAATTAGAAAAGAAAAAAGTAAATTTTTATCAATTAGAGATAATGCAAAAAAGCATTCTTATGTCATTTATTATCACATAGCGATATACACAAGCATTTTTATCACTGGCAACCACAAAACTGCCCCAGAGTCCCTCGAAAAAATAAAGAAAAAAACACAAGCCGACAAAGAGAGAGGAGAAAAAACAGGTTGCTTCCAGCATTCCTGATGTACAAGGTGCATCAAGGAATCTCTCTTTGTGAAAGGTTACGCAATTAGCCAGATTTCAATTGTAGGTCATGGGCAAGTAAAGAACTAATGAATAGTAAATGGCACTTTACCGTCGCTGCTTGTTGAATAATTACAAGCACTTAGTGTTTACCTCGCATTGTCTGTTAAGAGATGGTTGTTTCTCTTCTTTACCCCCCCCCCCTACAGGTGAAGGAAGCCCTTGGTTATCCAGTTTTGGACACGTTAGTGTTTCCAAATATGAATGGAAATGGATAATTTTGAAACTTCTTGGAAGCTTAAGTAGCTGTAGGGCTGACGTAATGAAATGTAAGATAATGTTTGAAAGGAAGTAACATTTCCCTTTAAGGCACTGAAGTTTTTTTAATATAGCTTAATTCAATGAGTTAAATAAAAGTAACAAATATAATTACATAAATCCGTGTTGCGTGCATACGGGTCCGTAATAAATTGAAGGTACAAGTCCGATGAAAAGCGAATAAAATTTATTCTTATCACAACAAATAAAACAAAATGCTGAAATATCCTCAGAGATATTCCTACACTATCGCAATATCTCACAGTAGTTATATTTTAAACTACTAAAAACGCTCTACAGAACGCAATTCAAAACAGAGAAGCGTAGAGAAAGCTAATCCGATCTCGCCGCGAATTCGCTACAGTAAACAACAGTTTGTTAAACAACTACTGAATTGAGATGTTTTCCTCCAGCTTGTAAGCTTTCTAATTGTGCACGAGCACATTCTCATATTTTCTCGATTTTTCTGGATGGCAAAAGCAATTACGAGATATCTATTTATTAAATGCGCGTGCTGCTGTATTCTAACTTTTCCGGCGTAGCTTTCTCTTCAAGTAAGTCTCGTGCTGCATTGCACGGGGATACAAAAATATTTTAATTACAAATTCTACTGAAAATAGCTAAATAAATACAAAATACGTAACACTATTTTAATATAGTTTAGTTTAATGAGTTAAATAAAAGTAACAAATATAATTACATAAGTTAGAATTAGGTAATTTTAGGTAATTTTAACTGGTATTCAGCGTTTCATTCCCCTGGCTCAGTTCCTGGTTAATGGATTCGCTGAGCGAGCTTTCGAGGCTTTCCTGGTGTATAACATGAATATGAGTCAATCTTACTTCAAAAATCCACCACTAAGGCATTAATGCTAGAGCAGTGCTTATCCGTAATCGGTTAAACGAAAAATTGGATGCAGTTGCCATTGAACTGGCACAAGATCTTTCATTTACCTTTCAAATTGTGACAGAACTTTATTTATTAGTAAGACAAAAGAAGCCATTTGTAAATTATGTACATATTAATTAAATGCTAGTGCTTTTCGATTGTGAAAATTTTTGGATATTTGCCGTTTAAACTGAGTATTTCATGCAGGAATTTTACTGTTATTTGTTAAGAAAAAGTAAATTTGCAGAGGGAGGAATTCATAAATCCTTCTGGTACAGTCGGATTCCTTTTAATCGGAATTGAAGCATGCGAAGTTTGTCAGGAGTGTTTTTGATTTATCGGTCACATTGAAAGGAGTAATATTGAAAATAATACATATAATTTAAAATTTAAACGCATAACATGATAATTCGATAATTCAGAGAAACAAAATTAAACAACGTTTTAAAAATTACCATAGTTATCATCGTATGAAAGTAACGAATTTCTTAGTATGATGGCATAAAACTTCCAATGTCTGCCTACTTACAAGATTGTCGACATTTTTTAAAAATTTCACTGACAACGAAGCTTCATAACATCATGTACGGATACAGATAAACAATCCTGAAGAATCTCATGAAAGTCTTCAGTTCTTCGTCAGCTTCCTTCCACGTAACGTTTTTGCTCTGCGTGTCGTTTTCGTCTTCATCCTCCCTTTCCTCCTCGCCATCTTTCTCCTTTCTCAATACATGCCCGATTATTTCGTGCTCATCTTGAGAGAGTGCGGCTGAAACGGAATTGCTTACATCCATCCATGCCTGCATCTCCTCCTTATTAACACTAATTTTCTCCGAATATGTAAGAAAATCCGAGAAGTCTGACACCGGCGCCTGACATATCCTAAAACCAAGAGAATCTTAGTTCACTCTACTCGTCACCAGCAAACACGGCCACAGGCCACAATTTACAACAACAGCGACATAAAGTATCTTTCCGGGAAAGAGGCAAAATAAATATGGCGTCGTTCTGAGAGAATTCTTTCTGAAGATCGTGGACACCACTATACTACACAGTCGTGACACTAGAAGTTCACACATGGACGCATAAAAAGGGATAGGTGTTTCATGCTTATAATCTATCTAAAAAAATACCGTTTAGGTAGATTATTAAAAGAATAAATTAGACCCAGAATGACCATCAAGAGTTTGGGTCACCGGCAAGCTGACATGCGTTAATTTAATTTAATTTGCTGCCATTTGCAATTTAATTCGCTGACATAACACAATCAGCAAATTAAAATTTAACCAGAGTACGTTGGTATTCATCAAAGCTGTTGGTTAGGCTGAGGGTCACAGAGATCAACATATATGTCATCGATAGCGGGCAGTAAAGTCAATATAAAAATTAAATCTAATCACAGTAGTGCCTGTCAAGGGTATTAGTGACTGGTGACCTACGAAATGAGTGTCACTTGGGATCAGCTGATAGGTCAGTAACGTGGGATGGAGCAATAAATTTAAATAGATACTTAAATTAAATTGAAGTACATCACTGTCCGTGGACGCTGTTGGTCACGAGAGACTTTCAGGTTAACTGTCACTGAAAGTGTGTAGCGACATTAGGTTATTTTGAAGGAAAAGTGAAAAATGAGCAAAGCCCTCGCCGGTACTCGAACCTGGACGTCTCGAATACGCGCCGAGTGTGCTACCGTCACACCACGAAGACATGCATAAAGGAGGGAGAAAATAGCTTATATATTTACCCCTTGAAAGGGCGACTGGGGATTAGAGGACCTAGTCGCCAAATGCTGGTGGTGAAGAATCATTATCCACCACCTTTTAGTTCGGGCGCCATTACAGAGACAATAGAATTTTTTAAAGCAAGAGACATGAAAAATGAGCAATGGTCACGCCGGGAAACGAGTATGGACCACTCGAATACGCGCCGATGGACGTAATGCAAAATCTGAAAGCTTTCAATATTTTTAAGCTTTTATGTAATTTATCTGCAGTTTATATTTTATAAATATTAAATCGAATGTCTGTAATTGTGAGAGATTTTTGTCGATGTCTGATTTTATGGGAATACTCATTGTAAGCAGACAGATGATTCATAAACTAAATTACAGGTTTCGCTATTGGCTTCTGCTTAGTTAACTCATGTTGTTTGAATATAGCAAGTGGAATTTTATCATGGGTTTTTTAACCTACTTTCTGATAAATTATCAAGCCCAAAAAGCCATACGCACTCTTGTTTTCGATGATAATGAAATATGGTGTAAAGATTTTTTTCAAAATTCAAAGTAGATTTTTTTTTTTTTTTTAAATTTAATGTTTAAACAATTTTGATACAAATCTTCGGTTGACGAACAAACAACTTCATGTTCTTGATCAAAGAAGCCACTCAATAAAGCCATAATAATAAGCCGCTCTTCATAAAGCCACTAAAATATTAAGAATATATTTATTTACTCCGTCATCTGCTCATTATCGTTATTTACTATGTCTTGACCTTTCTTTTCTTTTTTTTCTTTTTGGTGTGTGTGTGTGTAGGGATGTTTGAGTATGTATGTGTGTGTCGCCCGTTGAAACAGAAAGTAAAACAAATTTAAATTAGTAATTATTTTAAGATGTGACAATATTCATGCAACGATTGTTTATTTTTTGATCCGTAGATACGTTCGTTACCCGGGAAATTCTTTTTATGCGAGGCGTTCGTCTGTACCATTTATTATCAACGTTCACTAAACTTAACGTTAAACATCAACGTTTTACAAGGTTAGAAGAACATTTGCAACATTATTGTGATTATTTCCGATACCATATATTACGTACTTCAACGCAGAATCGTTGTTAATATTTTCTATTTATCCAAGGTCTACGTATTTGTGAATCAAAAGCATATAAAATTCCGTACATCAAATTTTATTTTGCATTCGAAAGACGTATTTAGACCTTTTTTTATTCGCCATTTCTATTCTCCAAAGCTATGATTCGTAGATGATTTGTTTCCCGACGTTTCTATAGTAAGAGAAATATCTCGCGCTGCTACTAGGAATAGGAAGACGCAACATTTCGCATCGAAGAAGTTAACCGTTTTTACGAGGCGATTAAAATCAAATATGGCAGCCCTGCCGAAGATGCCATTCGCGTACCTGGCGCAGCCAAGCACGAAACATCTTTTTTGTTCAAAAAGCCCTCTGGCGGTCATGTGAAGAGTGAACGTCACAAAGCTCGTTTCCGGGAAAAGTCAAAAGAATAAATGAAATAAAAGTGGCAGTTGTTTGGAAATTTTGCGAGAACACGAGAGAAAAATAAAGCAGGAAAATAATAATCTGATGGATCATTATTTTTCGAGAAAAAAAATCACATACTAGTCTTTAATATGTAAGGTATTGGGCTACGGGTATAATCTAGTAGTTACAAAACATTTTTTTTCTTCTTCAGTGGTTTTGCCTTGAAATCACGTCTACGAGAAAACAAAAATCATGCAAATCTCGACCAGCCAAATAAGCGTTTGGCAATTTCAAAGATAGATGTTTCCTGCAAACAAATAAGAAAAGGATAAATTGCGACACCTGAATTCTACATATAACTTAATTACGTGTATCTTATTTGCTCGTTTAACTTAATATGATTATGCTAGAAGTAAAAGAAAGCACTAAATAAATACATGAATGTATTTAGTGTTATAACTTTCCTTAAAATTTCATAACAGGAGTTGTAGATGATGTTGGATAGCGTTGTTCCTATATTTATAAGGGGGGGGGGACTGAAAGGTTTCAAATTTTAAATTACGTCCAAAGTGGCTTTTTTTTTTTAACATTTTGTGTGTTACTTTATTTATTAAATATCACGTTCTTCCCACTTAAACCATAAAATTCAGTTCAAGAGCAATATTTTAAAATAGTTTTAAATTGAGCCTATCTTTAGAATTTCGTCCGATACAGAGTCTCGCGCGTTGGAGACAAAAATGTTTTTTCTGCACAACGTTGTCATTGCTCGCTTTGAAATTCTTGAGTTTGTTAATAAAAAATTCGTTAAAGTTTTACAAAATATGAAATCGATAATAAAATAATATTTGGTGGCAACACTTTGAAAAGTGAAACGGACATTTATAGTGAACCAACGCAAAATCCCAAAACGAAGACAATAGTCCTTCAGAGACAAAGCCCCTTTGGACTAAAACCGAAGAAACAATGACAATGTGTTTTGGCAAGATAGAACACCATGTTTTTGAAAGATGATTACTTGCATTTTTCTAAACCTAACTTAGAAAACAAACCAGGATTAAAATTTGGTTGAGACTCACTGGAGTCGGACTCCAGTACTTTTCTGTTTTGAGTGGAATCCCAATATCTGTCAAATCTCAATGTAATAAAATGACTGCAGATGTTTGCTTGTAAGAAAGTCACTTTGGAAATTTTGATGTACCCGAAGGTTTTTCAAAGTTACGAAGTTTTATAAGAGGAAGTAGGTTTTTTCATGTCTCCTGTTTCAAAATAACCTAATGACTTTACAATACATTCACAAACATCAGTGTCTTCTCCGAGATTCGAACCCGGGCCCTTCGGCACTGCAGTCAGAGTCACTAACCAATATCCCAGTGGGCGGTGTATGATGCATACATAACGCTAAAGATGCAGGCATTTATATAAACGCCTCAGTGAAAATGGTTTCAATTGAAACTGAAGCCTTTTATGAACTGAGAAGAGGATACATCCGCAACCATAATTCCAATCAATCTGAAACCATACTCCTACCGTTTTCTGTCGTGTCAACATGTCGTACCTTTATTATCTCTTTCATTAATCGCATTGTCATAAAGATGTTCAATAAATATGGATATTATCAAGATGAGGGCTCACATTTCGCTCATTATGGTGTGTATAATTCATATTAAAAATAAATGCTTTTGAGGAACAAAGAAAACGCGGTAAATGGGTCCTTAACGTCTGTTACATCTTTTATACAGCAAATTTCATCTCTCCGTCGTGTTATCCGCTCTACTGAGATATCATTTTGTAAATCATTTATATACATAAATATGAAAGAATCGCCCAAATAATTTGGAAACCCTCTGCCACGACTTAAAAATCTGAATCCTTTCAGACTTTTTTATCGTATGTTATTTTAATATTTGTATGTAGCAGAAAATTTTACATAAAATGATGTTTATACGTAATCTATACAATTAAAAATCTGTACGTGTCTGTTTGTTTGTGACATCATCCCCTCCGGAACGACGGGAAGATTAGTTTCGAGAGAGATTACGTCAGGATTCCAGAAATTTGTGGAAAGCCATTTCGACCATTCTCATTTTCACAGCCGAGATAATAATTAAAAACTCTAATTTTCACACTCATTTTTCCGAGTGGCAAAAGTTTCGCGCGCTAGAGATAAAAATCTGCTTTATTTCGAAAAGTGCTGCCATTGCCTGCTTTCAAATCGTATAGTTAATGATTGAAAAATTTGTAAGTTTTAAAAATTATATGAAATAAGAATAGCACTGCCAAACATTAAATATATTATTTTTTGATGTTGAAGAAAGCATGCGTTTGCATGTGACATCATTGTATGTAGAAAATTTTTGTTTATGTCATCATTTTATATAAACAGCTGCTGTTGGCAATTTTTTTTTTTTTTTTATTATTTTTTTTTTATTTTTTATTTTATTTTAGGTTATGAAAATTGATACGGTAATGCTATTGCCACGTTAATTCTTTTATTGAGAAAAAGTTGTTATATTACAACAAATTAAAATCATGACGTCACACGCATACGTATTCACTTGATGTGTCGGAAGTTTTTGGTGTCCTGGTTAAATTTACCGATAAAACTGTGTTCTTAATTTTTATGCAGATTAGCACAGCTAAGTTTCAAGCAGAGTTTATTTACATACGTGCCTTTTAGTCATCATTAAGAAATTAAATTCAATGATCATTGTCTAGTTTCAATATTATTTATTAAATTACAACAGACACGTAATCTAATTTTTTAAGCAGTCTTGACTCAGAAGAAGTATCCTTTGATGCTGAGGACATATGACCTCGTTCTTAAAATACTGATACTTCAGTTTCTGCACTATTGATAAAAAATATATTCTTCAAAAAAAAAAAAAAAAAAAGTATCAATAATACTGTAAAAAAAATTTTTTTTTCTACAAAAGTTTACTGGAGAGGAGGAAGGCAACTCCCATCCCCAGGTTTCCCCTAGCAAATCCAAAGAAAGACACTTAACTCCCATTTGCACTTCTTTCTCCATCCCTAACTCTATGACACATGGCTCCCTGAAGACTGTCTCCATTGACTATTCTCCTAGAAAATCGAATGGAGCTGATAGTCTTTAATTATCAGGGGAACTATACATTAAAGTAACTTTATAACTGACAAGACACAGTGACAAATGACATCTAGGTGCTGCAAGGAGATTTACAGCTCCTTTACACCTTCCTTTCGATACAGAAAGGGTAGATTTAGGGTCGATAAGTAGAGGAAGAGGGTCCGCCTTTCGAAGCTTGTTCTATTAGGTAGACCCATGATCGATTTCGGACTCCTCTTTTGAATAGTAATTCTGTCGAAAACTGCGATAGTAAAGACTGCAGAGAGTTTCGAAACGGGGTCCTCAGTAGGAATGTTTTGTTAAAAACGTCAAATGATATTATGTTAGAATGTAGTCTTTGAAATGCATGAAAGGAAAGGCCGCAGCTATCAGGTGGTCCTTAAAATGTGCTGATGCGTCCTATGTTATATAAAAGTAAACAGAAAAGTATGAGCATATGAGATGCTGAATTTGGAATTGACAACTAATTAGGTGATTTTCAAGGGACGTGGCAGCTAATTTGTATGATTTAAATATATGCGCTTACATATATCCCGAAGAAATTAAATTAATATTCTTGCAACCTAATATTCAAAGCAACAACTCTGTTCATTCTGGTATTTTTAGCAAATCATGAATACAGAGAAATATATGCGGCATTTGTTGTTTTTTCATTACAAGATCAACTACATTTCAGTATACGCTTGACACTATACTGACATTTCAGTATACTTGTAGAGATATTAGGTATTTTTTTTTTTTTTTTTGGAAGCAGGAAATATGAAAAATGAGCAACTTTCTAGTCGGGAATCGAACAACGGACCTCTGGAATACGCGCCCAACGTGCAGACTACCACACCACGAAAGCATGCTAAGAAGGCGGGAGAAGTACCTTATATATTATGTTAGGTGTTCTCTTTGGTCTGATACATCAAAACTGGCACAATATTATTACTTTTGGTTTATTAAAGGCACTAGTTATATACACAGGTACACCTTACACACACAAAAAACACAATAAGAAGGAAAACACAATAAGAAAGAGATCGAAACCAGATATCCAGCAACAATGCTCAGCAGCTGCGCACGGCAACTAGACGAATGATGTCCCGGTTTACCGTGGCCAGACGACTTCAGAAAGAGGATCTATTCTCCTGTCGTCCTGAAAGCTGCATACAATTGACAGCAGCACAAAACACAGGACTTCTCATCAATGGAGTCACGTCCTGTTTACCGATGAGAGTCGTTTCAATTTGACAAACTTTTTTGCACTAGTTGATATGCAGAGAGGTAGGGACACGCTTTCATCCCACTAACATAAGGTAAAGAGACTGTTGGGATGATCCCGGTGTGCTTGTATGGGCAGGCATTATGATGAACGGACAGAGCTCCACATTTTCGACAGAGGTTCACTTACCGGAAATGGTTACTTTGATTAAGCTGTCCTCATCCACGTGCGTCTTTTTCTGGGTGCCATTGCTCCCGACTTTATTTTTATTGACGACAACGTCAGTCAGACATGTCTCATACTGTAGAGAAACTTCTGGAATGTGAAGATACCCACGTAATGAATTGGCCAGCGTACTCCCCTGACTTAAACCCCACTGAACATGTGTGGGATACATTAAGGAGAAGTCTGGTGGCACGATCTTACTTTTCTGAGAACACCAGACAACCGAAACAAATGCTTCTGGAAGAATGGGAAATCTTACTCCAAGAACTGTTAAATAACTTGGTGTTTAGAATCGACAGCCGATGCAACACAACCATTGCAGTTAGGGAAGCTCACAACCCGTACTAAGGCTCTCTGGTTTGTGTTCCTTCTTTTTGACCGGAACGTTTTTTTTTTTTTTTTTTTTTTTTTTTTTTTTTTTTTGCTATTATACTTTCCTTATCATTTAAGTACTATAGTGTGCCTCCATAGTATAAATTTTATGTCTCCCAGTTTTTTTTTTTTTTTTTTTTTTTTTTCGGAATTAGAGCACAAATCAGAAAAGTTGCTAGGTTTTGCGCACTAGTGTATTTACAAACAGCTGAAACAGCAAATTAGTTAGCTGCGGATCATAACTAATGACGTTCGAAAATAAACTATTAGCTATCAGATAATTATAGTGGGTGAACTTTTATTTATTTATTGGCTGTTTCTTTTTTATGGAAAAGTATAACTAATGTAAAAATAAAATACTTAATGCCTGCAAATAACATATATTAAGTTAAAATAAGTAATCTAATACTGAGAACAAATTCTGTATTTGAAGCTTAAATATATATATTTAAAACACGATTTCCATAGTTTATATAAATATATATATTATGGAAATCGAGTATTCGAGCCCATCCATGTCCATCACAGTTATGAATACTAGGCAACACATGATTTAAAATTTCATTAATATAATTTGGCAGAAGAGAGCTATAATTCTTTTTTTATTAGAATATTTATTTTATTAACTTCAGCTTAAAATTATAAAAGGTGATCCTTAATTAGGATAAATTTTTCTCCTCACCTGAAAAGAAACCTGCCCATAGACGCTGTCCATAGTTTCATACTTTTATGCTTTTTATACCTATAATTGAAAGGGTAAAGAGTTGCTAATGTGGAGGTATTTACAGAATTTATTGAATTAATAAAAGAATATGCGAATAGATATCTTGCGTTCACTACTTTGAACCCAAACTACTATAAGAGTAAAACCAAATTATCTCACAAGGATCGCCATCAGTCTTAAGATTTGCAGTCATGATGCAAGTTACCTCTGCCAAAACCACTATTGCTCATCAATTAACCTCCTAAGGTTCCATTATTAGAAAGCCTAGTCCCTGAAAGAACTCTGTGCTTGAAGGGCATTAGACTGCCGTAAGTGAGCTCTACATTAATCTCGCCAAAGAATATGAGTGGGAGTCCCAATTCAAATTCAAATTCTTTGATCTCCCAATTATTCTCTGATCTCACATTCTCCCAATTCAAATTAATATTTGATCTCACACTTCTTCCTAATTAATTCTTAAATCAATTTATCTCTACACTGATGTATGCTGTATTTCTGTGAAGGGTTAACGTTTGTGAAAATGTTTTTTCCTAAGAACAGTAACTTTATTAAGTAGGCTGTTTATTGCTATTGCTTTATTGTTGTTCATGTGAATGATCTGTAGCACGCTAGAGACGGTTTGTGTATATCTTATGGTCTCGCGACGATGTAAACAATTGGTGTCCACTTTGTTGTTCGTCGTTGGTTTAACAATAATAACCCGAGGAAGTTAAAGAAACAAATGACTGAAGAAAAGATAAATACATTCAGCAGGCCTTAATGACACTTTGCTAGTACTATGATTTTCACGTCTTCCGCTTCAAAATAACCTACCGACTCTACACTAAAGTGACCACACGTCCCGATTTTCCGCGTCCCGCCGATTTTTAAAAATGTCCCGCTTTTTAGAAAACGTCTGCATTTCATATTTTAAATGTACTGTAAAAATATATTACCTATTATTTATTAATTATAATAGTGAATATACAGGAAAAAAACACATAAAATGCATGCAGAGTGAACTAAATTAGGCGATGCAACGAGTTAGATTTATTCGGCGGTGTTCGATTAAGGAATATGTATTGCTAACGGAGGAACAGTGCATGTGCAAGGACAAAAACCGAAGCAATTATTCGTTATATTTTTTCACCATATTCGTTTTCACAATTGCAGAAAGAATTAGATTTAAATGCACATTTATATCCATATATTATGATGCTTCCAACCACAAAGATTTAAAATTATTTCCCACAATTATTAGACTTTTTGATCCAGAAACAGGGATTAAAATTAGAATATTAGATTTTGCTTCATTGCCGGGTGAAACTTTTTTTTTTTTTTTCAATGGCAGACTGGGAACAGTTACAGTTTTGTAACAGAGTCCCTTAATCTATACTAAGACTAGATGCGGTGGTCCTCTTTATTATGGAGACACCTAATAGGTGGGCCACCATTGCCTCCTATGAAGGGACGGACAGTTACAACCATGCCTTCTCCGGGATTCGAAACCAGGTCCTTCGGTATCGCAGTCAGGCTCCCCTAACCACTATACCATCTGGGCGGCTGCCGGGTGAAACTTCACAAATAATTTTTGATTCAATAAGTACTATTATAAAAAAGAATAATTTGAACAATAAAATTGTTGCCAGGTTATGCAGCGCACATTTTACACAATACTATTCAAACAGCATCTGGCTTACTAGCAGTGGATGTTGAAAATATTACTATTGCAAAAATTTATTCGTATTTTTTTATACATATACTGTATGTGTCGAAAGTTTGAAGAATTTTTGTGAAAGCGCAGGGATCGAATATAAAAGAATTATTGATTACAGCAAAACACGATGACTAGCTCTTTTACCAACTGTAGAAAATATTTAAAAAACATACGAACCATTAAAATCATACTTTTCATCACAAGATAAATGTCCAAGAATATTGCAGCTCTTTTTTGAAAATGAAACATCACAAATTTGTCTTCAGTTCATCCATAACCAAGCTACATTATTTCACAATGCTGTGAAAATGATTGAAGGGGACAAAATTTCAATTACGGAAGTGTCAAATGAAACCAATAATTTAAAAACAAAATTGCGAGAAAGAATTGATAACGATTACGTTCCTTTAGTTATTCGAAAGGACATCACCAGGTTGGAAGAACAAGGCGCTATATTAAACGACCTGAAGTCAGAAATTTTTATAATAACTGCTTGGAATATCTTGAAGAACGGACAGTTCAATTCGAGGATATTAAAAACTTTCATTGTGTGACATTAAAAAAGGAGATTTTATGGGAATATGTGCAAAAATCTTTTTAATATATTAGTAACCATTTTCGGAAAAATAATATTTGCGAAAATGATCTTTTTGATGAGGTGTTATTGGTAAAAATGTACGTTACTGATGAAAAAATGAAATGTTGGCTGTCTGCAAATGTGGAAACAGACAAAAAAAGGATGGAGTTATTCCTTCATTTTAAACAGAATAATATTCCTTATAAAAATATTTTGAAAATTGTAGAACACGCACTCTCCCTTCCAGGAATAAATAAATGCAGCAACAGAACGTGTTTTTTCTAGTATCAAGAAAATATGGACAATTGAAAAAACGCAGTTGAACATTAAAACTTTAAAATCTGTATTAAGCCTGAAATATAATTTGACCAATCCAATTCATGTGAGAAATATCACGACATTTTAATAAATGATCCGAATCTATTGCAAAGTATTCACTCGGATAAAAAATATAACCGTGAAAGAAAATCATGATTTTTTAAAAATAAAATACTAAATTAATTAAAAAACATAATATTCAAGTTATTGTATTTTACAAATATTTTTATAGTTAATGATAAATATATTTTTGTATATTTATAGACAAGTATATGAATGTATATAGTAAAAAATATTTTTTTGAAATATTGGTCTGCTTTCATAACGAAATTATAATTTTCATATCATTATATTTGTCCCGCTTTGTCTCAATGAAAATGTGGTCACTTTACTCTACACCATATAACAAATTTGCTATGGAATCTTTTCATAGAATCATCGCAGTACTTGTTTTCTAAAAGTATATGTTAATCATTAATACATCTTAAATTTACCTTAATTATATATCTTTAATATCTTTTAAAGCAGAGAATATTTTCTTTCAGAAACAAAGTCGATAATAAAACATTGCTATTCCTATAGCTACTTTCAAAGAGCCTCTTCCAGCGACTGTTTTCTTGTAGCTATAGTTACAGAAAATCAATTCCTTAAAAAATATCATGTTTGAAATATCGCGTGCGTCAAAGAATGAGTTTCACATTTAGCAGACATGCAGTAAAAGGACCTTTGCAGAGCAGCAGATTTTACTCAAAGAAAACTTGGGATTTGGCAATTAATTACGAAGTTCTAACAATATCCACAGGAAAATTTGGCATCCTTTATTTTTTTCAATGCCTAACATCTTCAAAGTCATCATCTCATTATTATTATTATTAGTCCAAAGGGGCAGTTTGCCCAGAAGGACTATTAATTTCGTTTTGGCATATTGCATTGGTTCACTATAAAAGTCGGTTCACTTTTCAAATTGTTACCACCAAATATTAGAGCCCTGCATTATGTTTAAAGAAATTAAATAACGAAGAATCTGCATGAATGTATGTATATTTGTTTCATTCTGATAAAACAACGGTGCCTAGAGCCATCCAATTTTGAATAACGTACCTTTTCACCCGAATATGGGCATCTGGAAGCCCAAATTTGGAATTTGAAATTTGTTTTAATATCTATTTCATATTTTGTAAAATTTTAACGAATTTTTGAAACCTCAGCGATTTAAAAGCAAGAAATGACAACACTCTACTAAAGGGGGGAGGGACCTTTTTATCTCCAGCGCGCGAGAATGTTTATGGAAATTCTAATAATTCTATGCTCATTTTAAAATTATTTTGCGATATTGCTATTGAACTGAATTTTATGGTTTAAGTGCGAAGAACATGATATTTAATAAATAAAGGTAACCCCCAAAAGCCCCTTTGGGCGTAACGTAAAATCTGAAAGCTTTCAGATTTTCATTTTTTTAAAATTTATTATTATTATTATAGAGTTTGAATTTTCCTTTATCGAACTTTATATTTGTAGCTGTATTTATTATAACATCTTTTCTGAAACCTTTCAAGAAATACATATTTTGTTTTGAATTTACTGGAACTTTGGTCTGTATAAGACATGTAAATTTATATTCTTTTTCTGTTTCCTTTTGTTTAGTAACAAAAGAAAGCTTAAAAAGCAGCATTAAGGCTGTCAAGTCTTACCAGGACATATCTTCTCTTTTTTGATTTCGATAAGCCACATTTTCGCAGGAACTACTTGAAATGCAGATAATACAAAATTACATGGCTGTCAAACTCCTTATAAGTAACGAATGATCCATATATGAATACATTTTTATATAAATATATAATATACCCCTATGACAGAAGACAAAACGGGTATTAGCATATCTAAAAAGACAAGACACATCAATTCATCATTATAATAGTTTTGTTGAAAACTGCACAAATAAATGGTCAGCCTAATTTTAAACCGTAATAGAACTGTTTGATTGAACTTAAAACCGTAATAGAACTATATAATTGAACAATTTCCTTTTAAAAACGCAAATAAATAATTTCATCCACATAATTAAAATTACCACCACCACCACCACCAAAAAATCTGAAAGGTTTCAGATTTTAAATTACGTCCAAAGGAGCGCTTTTTTAATATTTTGTGTGTTACCTTTATTTATTAAATATCATGTTCTGTTATTCAAATTATAAAATTCAGTTCAACAGCTATATCGGAAATTAATTTTAAAATGAACATATCTTTAGAATTTCCGATAGAGTCTCGCGCGCTGGAGACAAAAATGTTTTTTTTTTTTTTTTTTTTTTTTTTTTTTTTTTTTTTTTTTCCCCGAAGTGTTGCCATTGCTTGGTTTGAAATCGTTTAGTTTTTTAATCAAAAATTCGTTGAAATGTTACAAAATCTGAAATCGATAATAAAACAAATTTCAAATTAAAATTAGGGTTTCCGCGTGCCCATATTCTATTTCAGATTACGTTATTCAAAATTCGATGGCCCTATTTAATGCTGTTTTATCACAATGTGAGAAATATACATACATTTATGCAGATTTTTCATTATTTCTTTAAATATAGGACAGGGGATAATATATAGTTGGAACGATTTGAAAAGTGATGCAGCATTTTAAAGTTTTCGACGCAAAATGCCAAAACGAAACTAATAGTCCTCCAGGGCAAATTGCCTCTTTGGACTAATAAATATATTTAAAATTAATTAAATATTGGTTTAGAAAAATCTCTTTGAGATAAAAGCGATGCCGAGTGAGCATAGGTTGTTGATGGATTTTGGTATTTCGGTTACATTATTTATAATATCGACACGCTAGGTATTAATGATCACTATCATAATAACACATAATTAGAGTTTCATAGGGTCAGCTTTGGAAGAGGTATTTTATCTCATTCCTCTTGAATAGCTTTCCAAAGTCCAAGGAAGATTGTAGGTCTACGTTTGAACAATCTACTAAAGTCAAAAAAAAAAAAAAAAAAAGACATGGGTGATACATCAGAAGATCTAGTAGGGTTACAAGTGTATGGCCTTGATAACTGTTTCTTGTTCCATTTTGTCCAGAAAATTTAACAGTGGATTTTGACATGTGGTTGTTTGCTTTGTCTTGATGCAGTTGTACTGATTGATGCCACTGTGGGTAAAGAGAAGGTATTTCATATTTGAAAACTGCATAAATTGTGCTTCCGATAACATATAGAGTTGATCTAAACATTTTTTTTTCAATCTCTTTATTTTTAATTTGCCGTTATATGAAAAACCAGCAACAATCATAGATCCCTTTGAAAACTTTCTTTAGATTCTTAGAACCATATTTTAAGGGTTCCCCCCCTCCTCTTTGATGATAATAAATGGATCTCTTTTTATCACAGTCATTTAAGTACACCCAAGACTCATCTAGTGTGACAACATATTTCCATTTTTGTACGGACAAATGTTTCGCAAAGAATTCTTCAGCGCTTTCTGCGTTCGGCGATATGTCGTGGGAAAAGACGATGCATATTATGATTTTTCCCCAGTTTAAGATTCAAATCAGCATTAATCGTCTTATTTATGATTGACTTTGAGCATTTGAATAATTTTGCAACTGTCCTTTGACTTGGCGGGTTTTCTTTCAACATTAGAGATCCTACCTTTGAGAAGTTTGAAACATTCCGTTTTATCCTTGGATATGTAACTGGAATATTTTTTCTCCATTTGAAGCCAAACTTCCACGTTTTTACTTTTCTTGTTGTGGAATTAGGTTCGTCGATATGTCGTGGAGTAAGACGATGCATACTATGGTCTTTCACCGTTTTAAAATTCAAACCAGCATCAGTCACTTTGTTTACGGTTGACACTCAGCATATTTCAATGATTTTGTATCTCTCCTTTGACTTGGCTGATTTTCTTTTAACATTAAAGATATTACATTTGCAACGTTCGAAACATTCCGTTTTATCGTTGGATATGTATTTAGAATATTATTTCCACTTGAAGCCAAACTTTGACGTTTTTCTCTTTCTTGTCGACAATATTATATATCGAGAAACTATGGCTTTCACAGCATTTTTTAGTTACTAGATACGAATAATTTTCTTCGGAAAGAGTACAAACTTATTCTTCTATCCACTGCTTCTTTAAAAGTACAATTTTGTATGGCAATAAAATTATAAAGTAGTAGACGATAATTTTGACTTTAAAAAATATAGTTGCAGTTGAAAAACTATTTACAACTAGACAATTTTTTATAGCAAAGAATGTGGTCAAAAAGTATGCGCGCAGCTTCTGTATAAGAAAAAAAAAAAAAAAAAAAAAAAATAATAATAATAATAATAATTTTTAACATTATCTACAGTAATTTCCATAATCTTACACTAATTATCTACTTTATACTATTAGACTACAGATTTCCAGAGTGTTAATTGACCGACACTATTTGATGGGGTTGGAGAAGTTTTGAATTTATTTTTCTTGTTATGTAATTATATATTAACCTATAATTGTACTTTGATATAATTTCGCACATTTATTAATTATTAGTTTGTTCTTTTTGTCATTTGCTTTTAAAATACATTTTCTGTGCCCATCTTTTTAATTATTATTTACATATGGGTTGCATACTTTAAAGTTTCTGGAGATCACTGTATTAGATAATTATGGCTACTAAACAGATGCCAACTTTCGTAATATTTATTAACAACTAAATTGTCAAATGTTCCTCATTTTAGTCTATTGGGAAAGGGGAAACGCCCTGTCACACAAATTCCCCTTTTTCCCGCCCACACACAAACGCAGATAACGGCAACTAGCACTTTAGAAACACTTTTGTTCTGTAAAGGCGATGCTAAACCCCCATATTCAGATTTATGTAGGTGAAGGATTGTGCGGGAAAAACGACGTGACCTTTCACGCTATTTTATGTCAGGTAACACGAAAGCGGATTTTGAGAGTCTTCAGAAACGAAAAATAGTCTGAAGATAATATGTTTGTTGAATATTCAACAGTTTTGAATGAAATCTCTACACTAAGACATTACTGGGATTAGTTGACAGTTAAGTAAATTTTTCGGCGATTGAGACTTACAGCAGTTTAGATATTAGGCCCAAACAAGGAAAATTAAATTTGAAAAATAAAAATACAAGGAAAAGGAAAATTAAATTCCTTCAGCGAAAGCCAGAAACCATAAGAAGTGAACAGAGATGCAAGAAAACGAGACGAATAGGCAGTTGGGCAGTCATCAAGGTAAATGCAAACTGAGAGTTTTAAAAGATCCAAAGCTAATGCCAGTCATCTATTTCATTTAAAGCAGGAAAATGAAAAGAAATCGCATCAAAAAAAACCTGAAAAACTTTCAGATTTTATATTACGCCCAAAGAGGCGTTTTTTTAACGTTTTGTGTGTTACTTTATTTATTAAATACCATGTTATTCGCACTTAAACCATAAAATTCAATCCAACAGCAGTATCACAATATATTTTAAAGAGCATATCTTTAGAATTTCCGATACACAGTCTCGCACGCTGGAGATAATTTTTTTTCGTACAGTGTTGCCATTGCTCGCTTTGAAATAGTTAAGTTTCTTAATCAAAAGCTCATAAATGCTGTATAAAATATGAAATAGATAATAAAACAAATTCCAAATTCCAAATTTGGGCTTCTAGATGCCCATATTCGGATGGAGACGCACGTTATTCAAAATTGGATGGCTCTAGGTACCGTTGTTTTATCACAATGCGAGAAGCATACACACATTTATGCAGATACTTCATTATTTAAATTCTTTAAATATAATACAGGGCTCTAATATTTCGTGGCGACAATTTAAAAGTGATTCGCCGTTTATAGTAAATCAAAGCAAAATGGCAAAACGAAATTAATAGCCCTTCTGGGCAAATTGCCGCTTTGGGAGTAAAAACAAATACAGTATGAAACTTCATTAAAAAACTGAAATTATAGGTAACATTTCATAAGTCATAATTATAGTGAATTCTCATGGCTTTCAAATAGGCGAAAACTTACAAGAGAATTTCTCCCAATTAATTTCCTGCAGTAAAATTTGTGTTCCAGAAAGATGAAAATCTAAAGGAATTTAAGCCCAATCAGATAACTGACTAGCTAACTGACAATAGCTAACTGACAATCAGCTAGAAACAAGACTGCAAGCATAGGTTAAATTGCAATGCGTAGTTTGGTTTTGGGTAGTCTCGTCTATCGGCAAATATTTATGAATTATCCTGTTATAAGCGAATCTTAGGCGATTTAAAAGATCATCTTTTTTCCTGTTCCTATTTTATACCCAAACCTCTCTTCTCCCGATTTCACTTTCCTGAATTTATTCTTGAATCTATATATCCCAAAAGTGCTGCTTCTTATGCCTGATAAACTTCCGGATACGATCGGCTAGGTATTTCAGCAGTACCTTTTGCAGGGATATCCATCAATTCGTTCCCCTTAATAACAAGTTAATCCAAAGTTGAAATCATTTTTATTTGCTTATTTGATTAATTTTTATAGTAATTTTCATCTGTCTCTCAGTATGCCTCATTTCGGGGCTCTTCGTTCAAGAACCTGTCAGGAATAATCTATGTAATGAAACACTATAAAATAAAAAGAACATTTATTTACATAACGTAATGTAAGCCGCCCAAGAGGGATAGCGGCGACTGCTGTACCGAAAAGCTTGGTTTCGAATCCCGGAGAAGGCATGGATCTGTGTTCATGCAGAAGGCTTCTGCAAGCATGGATCCCGGAGTATCTGTGCCACTCTAAATATGCGGCGAGCCAGAAGTCCTCTCCAGAGCATAGAGGTAGGAAGTAAGAAGGAGATGCCCTAACCGGTTTTCCCCATGCACTGCTTTGAAGCAGTGGCGATCCCTTCGTGGTGACCAAAACATTCAGTCGCCATTAAGATCAATGAGTTTTGACACGATCGGATATATAGTTATGTCGTAACTATACATATAAATATATATATTTTCTTTTTCTACAATATTTCAGAGTCCTAAGTATGTGAAAAGCATACATTTTTTAAACAACATTTCAGTCTGAACGGAATTAAATTCTGTTCTGATGTATATTTTCTTTGTAACTGCTCCTGTGCTCTGTTAATAAATACTTTTAGAGCTAACTGGCGTTTGTGTTTTAGAAGAACGTTACAAAATGGCGCCCAACGAAATGTTTAGAAATTCTGGTTATAAAATGCCGTCCAACAAAACGTTTAGAATTTATGTTTACAAGTACAATTTTTAACGAATTCAAAAATAAGAAAATTCACTACTGTAATTACTAATTTATTGTCAGTTGTTTCTTATATAGGTCGAATACTCCCCCGCCCCCAATGGCAGAATGTGAACGATTACAAATGTAACCCAGTCCATTAATCTATACAAGGCCCGGATGTGGTGGTCTCTTTATTATGTAGGCACCTAATAGGTGGGCCACCATCGCCTTTCCTATGAAGGGATGGACTGTTACAACCATACAGCATTTATGAGTTTTTGATTAAGAAACTCAACGATTTCAAAGCGAGCTATGGCAATACTTTATGAGGGAAAAAAAATATCTCCAGTGCGCGAAACTGTGTATCGGAAATTCTGAAGATATGCTTTTTTGAAATTATTTTTCGATATTGCTGTTGAACTGAATTTTATTGTTTAAGTGCATAGACCATGATATTTAATAAATAAAGGTTTAAAAAAAGGTACAGAAAACGTTAAAAAACGCCCCTTTGGGTTGTTAAAAATATTTTTTTCCAATGGTAGATTGTGAACAGTTACAGTGTAACACAGTCCAGGAGCGTTATAAAGGGTAATATAATATATATATATAAAGGGTATATATAAAAAATATAAATATATATAATATATCCCTTTATGGGTTAATATAAAATCTGAAAGCTTTCAGAGTTTTTTTTTTTTTTTTAATTTTTAGCAGTAGCACTTGATATACATAAATCTCCAGAGTGAAAACACTCAGGGCAAACACATAAAACAAAAGGAGAAACAACTAACCAAAAACATATGAGAAGAAAGTAGAAACACCATACAATGAGCCGTAAACAAACAAACATATCAATAACAAAAGTCAACTAGCCTAAAAGGCTTGTAACTGTTCTCTAGCCTTCCAATATCTATCGTAAATATTTCCTGAGACATTTGGGCATACTCCGAGATGCTCAGCGTCCATCACATAGTCACTGCTGTGCAAGATACATCTTGGGGTGGACTGTATTCAGAGTCTGTGCAGATAACTAGCAAGGCAGTCATGGACTGTTTCTAGCCTGAAGGCAACAATAGCATGCCCTCTTGGAAAATCAGGAATCCCTTCGAGAGTCTCTTTCCATCACTAACAAATTCAGATGATTTTGTCTAGTAGTTTATTCAAAGTATTTTGATTATTCTATTTATTGAAGAGTATGGGATCTCTTTTTCTATGGATTGCAGACAAAAAGAGTACCTTTCTTTGCAAGAAGATCAGCTATATGATTTCCATATATGTCACAATGTGAAGGTATCCATTGCAGTACAATCTTGCAGAATTTGAATTATTAAGAACAGTGTTTTTTGCTTTTACATAGATTTATTAATCAATAAGTTATACAAATATCAAATACATAAGTTTATTAATCAATAAGTTATACAAATATCAAATACATAAGTTTATTAATCAATAACAGGCTCATTCAATATTAGAAATAAATTAAAGACATCCTACTGTCCATTACTTGGCCGAAGGAGAGCATTCTTAGAATTAGCTATGCTAGAAGGCATGTGAAAGAGCTTTCGTGCATTAACAGTGTAGAGTCATTAAGTTATTTTTTGAAGAAGGAGAGACGTGGAAAATGTGCATAGAGGAATGAGAGAAACGAAGAGAATGAGAGAAAAATGAAGTCCTCGCCGGGACTCGAACCTGGGCCTCTCGAATACGCGACGAGTGTGCTACCGTTACTCCATGAAGGCATGCAGAAAGGAGAGAGAAAATATCTTACAGCAGCATTTATCAAAGATTGCATTTAGATTCTTTCCATTTTTGTCCATCATTTTCAAAGACATATTGATTTTATTTTGCCAGGTCAAGATGTTATACGTGAAGGGAAGACAATATTTAATTCTTCCGACTCATAATGATACAAAAGATACTTCCTACCTTTGTCACGTTTCTTGTCTTTGATAAAAATTTTCAAAAAGGCTACATCACAAAGTGCAGAAAGTCAATAAATAGAATATATTAAACTTCTTTTATCCTTTAGAAGTTCAGCCTTTAGAAGAAGCATTTACAAAATGTTCAAAAGAAGCTGTTTCTAATTTTAATGCGGAAGAGAAAATAAGTCATACTGCCCACAGTTTGGTGCATAGTAATTGCAATGAATGTCATGCTCAAAGCCAATTTTCTTGTATTAGTCATTTTTTTACTTTACACGCTGTACTATTATACGTCTGCTGATTATTTATGAATATTTAAACAAAAACCTGCACTGAAAGCAGGAAACGTAACATTGTTTTCATCGCTTCTTTTTCATGAACATTTTATCTTCAAACTCTGATCTGGGGAATGTAATGAATAGCTGCCTTCAAGGTATTTTCGAAGACTCAGTAGACATACATATAGCGGCTCAGATTTCGTTTTCTTTTTTTAAATTTCCCCTAACAAATTGCCATTTGTTTCAGAAAATCCAATCTTTTTTTTTTTTTTTTTCCGTACACAATCACGGCATACCTTATCTTGAGATACTGTAGTGTTATATTACGTTCTGCTACTTTTGTGACATTTTTCAATACACCTAAGAAAGTCTCAAGTAGAGCACAAAATTGCGGCGTTGCATAATATCGAATTTTAATAAAAAGGTTTGCAAAAAACCTTTGAGACATTAGATATTTTTTGAAAGCCGGAGAGATGAAAAATGAGCAATGCTTTTCCGGGAATCGAACGACGGACCTCTCGAATACACGTTGAGGGTGCTGACCACTACACCACGAAGGCATGCTAAAAAAGGCGGGAACAATACCTTATATACTCCCCCTTTGAAGGGCGACTGGGGATTGGGGGACCCAATCGTCAAATTCTGATGGTGCGGAATCATGATTCACATTTTTAGTTCGGGTGCCATTGCTCACTAGGACTCGGACCACGGAACCACGGAGAATACGCGTGTTGACCACTACACCACGAAGGCCTTGTACCTTCATAATACTTCGTCGCACTTGCACAGTCTGAGCAATAGCTCACTTGACGGTCTAATGATGTCTGAAGGATTGCGCAGTGGGAGGAACCCTATAGTTATTCTGCCCCCCCCAAATAAGTGCAAGGGCTGAACTTTTAATTTCATAACCGTGAATCTTTATTATGTCTTCTATCGAAACGTTATACATTGCTGCTGCTACTTAAGGGTAAAATGCTTAAATTTCTGAAAAAAATCAGTTTTACATCCTTGAATAAAGTAAAGAAACTATTGCAAACGCGAAAAATATCCGATATCATATTTCAATAAAAATATCCGTTTTGATCGCACTCGAATCCGTTTGAACGATTTTTTTTTTTTTTTTTTTTTTTTTTTTTTTTTTTTTGCATGACATCTGCACGTATGGACAGAATAAAGGACTATTTTTTCCAAAACGGATTGTAAAAAGGATTTTAAATGGATTCAGAAGGAATTTTTTCGTGTCGTCTGTACGTACATATTTATGTATGTATGTATCTCGCATAACTCAAAAGCGATTAGCCGTAAAACGTTGAAATTTTGTGTATGGGTTTGCTATAACTTCTAGCTGTGCACCTTCCTTTTTTGTTGTAATCGGCCGCACCAAATACATATATCTATCGCACATATAGTATCACGAAAATTTGTCATTTGAAAACATAATTATTCAAGGTATTTTCGTGCAATATGGTGCTGAAAATTGATCAGTATAAACAAAAAGTAAGAAATTTAGAACCTAATTTACACTGTGGTGTTGCGCGGCCGCAACCTGCACGCAACAATAGTAGTGACTGCTATGAACTGGAAAGTACACAAACTCTTAAGAAGGGTTTAACTCCCTTTTTATTCCACTTTAGAAGTTACAGATGCGTGCACTTGACACTCACAAACTACGGCGACCCGGCGGTAAAATAAAAATAAGAAACTAAATAATAACAAGTCACTACCTACGAGGCTCTCTAAACGTAACTAACCTAACCGCGTTCTAAGATACAGCTGAGATTTCAGCAAACTTTCTTACTATTAAGTTGAAAGATTCAACTATCTGCCGAAGCAAGCACACAGGCCGAAACGCGCGGTTCTTAAATTTCTACCTAGCAATCTTCACCACGCTCGTGAATCAAGAAAGCACACCTAAAACTCGTTTCCCTTCTATTTAACTCAAAATTACTTCCGCTGAAAATCTGAATACTTTGCGCCTTCTACTAAAAATTTACATATTCTGGCATTGGCAATTCCAGGGGAAAGTAAGGCTTGACAGGAAAGATATCTTAAACTTAAAATAAATGTTAGTTAAAATAAATATAAACCCTACAACACAACCGCACCCCCAAAAGTGAAATTTAATACCAATAAATTACCAGGAAAAAAAAAAGCAAAAATTCATATACTAGTTCATCATCTAATTTTGAATACAGAAACGAAAACGTCGTACTACAAAACATCGTGGGAGAAAACATCACAAAGAGAAAACATCTCAGTCCTAAAACATCGTGGTACAAAACATCGTCGTCGAAAATAAATCGGTTCAAACACTTCGCAGTTTAAAAACATTGTCGTCGAAAATATCGTGGTAAAAAATAATGTATCTGCTAATCATCGCATGATGATAACATCGCAGACATGCTTTTTTCAGGCTTTAATAACACTGTAAATAGATATTCCCATAATGATTTGTGATCGCAAAATGGAAAGAAGGATAATTTTTACTTTCATATTTTTTATTAGCTAATAAATTTTTCCTGAGAAAATAAGAAAGAAACTTAAGCATAGATTAATGCAACTTATAGCACTTAATAGAATTTTAAACCGACATAGTTAACTAACAAAGGCCATTAATAAATCATTTTTATAAAGTTTTTACTGGTAATTTTTCATGAAAAGTATAATCTACAAGTTGGATTTAATTTTTTATGCTTAAGTTTCCTTCTTACTTTTTCAGCAGAAATTTATTAGTTAATAAAAAATGTGAAAGTAAAAATTATCCTTCTTTATATCTTGCGCTCACAAATCATTATGTGATTATTCATTTACAATTATTAAAACCTGAAAAAAGCATGTCTGCGATGTTATCGTCATGCGATGATTTGTAGATACTTTATTTTTTACCACGATAGTTTCGACGACGATGTTTTTAAACTGCGAAGTTTTTGAACCGCTTTATTTTCGACGACGATGTTTTGTACCCCGATGTTTTAGAACTGCGATGTTTTCTCTTTGCGATGTTTTCTCCCACGATGCTTTGTAGCACGACGTTTTCGCCTTACGTTGTTTTCTCCGCGATGTTTTCGTCCGCGATGTTTTTGCCGCCATGCTATCGGCGAACAACCTATTAGATATACACACTCCCACCCTCTTGCCGGACTCGGTGAGCTCTCTTTTTCCTTTGTTATTTTTCTCATATACAGGTAAATTGTTCATTTTTTGCTTTAAAAGTGATTGAATTCAGTTGGTCTTATGTTCCGGTTAAGATTGTTATGCCTTTAGTTTATCTGTATGCAACAGTTGTAGAATTATCAACAATTTAAAAGTGTAAGTTTCGCTAGGCCTAACTTGGCTATTTGTTTACATCTGAAACTGTTAGTAGTATAGTGAATGAAATCAGTCGTTGCACCAATTTCAGTGTCCTTTTGCCAAGTGGAACCAAAAGTTAACTTTAGATTGTTGCGCGTCGAAAATTTTGTCTTTCTGCTTGTTGACTGATTTGCTTATTTTTGTGTAGAAACTTAATCGCAAAATTTTTTTTAAACTGTTTTAAACTGTATTATGGTGTTTTCGAATTTTCTGTATTTTGCAATTTTTAATGAAAATTGCTTTGAATTTTTATGTATTTTTACTTTGCTGCGAAGTGAGAACTGAATTGATTGAACGAGAAATATATCTCTATTGAAATTCGAGGGAATAAGTTTAAATGAAGTGTAGGAAAAAATATGAATAATTTAACAGGCCATATAAAGAAGCCGTGTGGTATGCACATTCGATTTCTGTATTGCTTGAAGCTTAATAACTCCCTCTTGAACATAAATTGGTAACATTTCATGATATTTATATCACTGAAAGCCTAGTATCACATTACTCTCAAGGTAAACTGCTAAAAGTTATTTAAGATGACAAGCTTACCTTCCTAAGGCATATACAAGGGACGTCGTTTGCTAGGAGTTAAACACTTAGGTAATATGCGTTAGCCATTTATTGTTTTCAGGCTGATAGCACCGATACTAAGCAACACTTATATATCACTTTAATCAAGATTGTTTTCCTCTATGCTTCTCCTACGTGGGCAGCTTCAGCAAAAACACATAGTGATCGACTACAAATCCTTTAGAATGAGGCATTAGGAATACTTACAAGCCATCCGTAATTCCTCAGGAACTCAGTCATCCGTAAAGGCTTAAATGTTACACTTATTTAATACTGATGACTGTGAATGATATAACTCAGAAGTCATCAAGAAAATTCTAAGTCACGACCCGCTGATCGTTAACATTTACAAGAAACCCTGAAATATTCTCAACTCTAGGGGAAATGGTAAGGAATTTTGCTGTTGTGTTAGTGTAGTTGCACACACAATAAGCTCCGAAAGACATCTCTATGAGATTTTTTTAAGAAAATGCAAATGATAGATACCGGCTTTTAGAACGAATGGCTGATTTCCAATTTTAATAAATTAATGTAAAAAATATTCTGAAAAGATTAGATCTTAACGTTGCGCTAGAGAGTTTGTTAAGGTTTTTGATGTTCTCGCAGTTTAGCAATCTGCTCTTTGACTCATTCACTTTTGCTAACATAATTTTTCTTATCTTCTTAACTTTATTATTAAACATCGCTTTCTTCGACTTACGCCACATAAAGTTGAACAGTAAAATAACGATAGTTGTTAGCGACGTTGACTGGCCGTACCAAAAGGCCTTGGCTTGAATCCCGGAGAAGGCATGGGTGTTTATAAATGTATAGTGTCCGTTGGGCATGGGGCACTCTAAATATACGACTCTAAATATACGAAGTCCTCTCAAGAGGTTGTTGGTAAGGAAAGAGGAGTGGGAGAACCTCGTACCCATTCCCCTCGGGGTGCTCTGCCTTAAAATTGGTGGCGAAACTAATCAAAGTCGTACTGACACCTGTATGATGCTTAAGACTCTTGCCAACGACAGGTGCAAACTTGCACTCCTTGCCCTGATGAATTTCATGGGGGGGGGCGAGGCTTGTTCTGATGTTACTATCAGGTAAGTGAGATAAGTCACAACAGGTTACTTACAATTTTTTTTTTTTTGTCTTTTTATTATTTACTTTTCGTCTTTTTAACTTTATTAAACTATCATTTCTTTGCACTTAAGCCACATAGAATGGAACAGCAAAATCGTAAAATATTTAAAAACAGTTTATCTTTAGAATTATCTTTAGTGTTATGTGTTGCCATGCATTTTTTTATATTGACTATTATTATTATTATTATTTATTTAAAAATAATATATGGCTGTAAGATTTGGTATTATAATGTCCTTTTATTTGTATTGCGATACATGTTTTTATAGTCGCTATACTAGTTCTTCAAAAACAATTTCTGACAATGACATTTGGCTACGACATCCTTTTATTTGAAAAGTGATATGGATGAAAAGCAACGATCAAGATCAATAGCTCCTCTGATGCTAATAATCTGCCTGAAATTTTACAAAAAACAATGAAGTATTACGTGAAGAATTTAGAAAGCTTGAAAGAGAGACCAACTCATTACATTTTGAATAACAAGCAGTTCAGATCCGTTGACAAAAAAAAGTGGGGCATCTAAGAAAAGGAATATTATTGTTACTTAAAATAATAAAATAATATTTTACAGATTCTAATCTTAACGAAATGAATTGAGAAAGAGAAACTTAACCATTTTTAACCAGATGAATTAGAATGCTTTTTTTATTATAACACACATTTCCCAAGGGCATAGATTCTGATCACTTTCTCTAAGATTTCGTTTTTTAAACATATGCAAACAATATAAAAATATTGAAATCAGACGCAAAAATTTTGGTTATGGTATATTACAAACATGAAAATGTTTAATGAAGAGAAGTAGACATTGAAAAGGGATATTACAAACTGTTGGGAAATTTGCATTCCACTTTGCGTCTGCGCAGTACTGAAGGGGTGAAAAGTCCAGTGCTAGATAATCCACGGGTAGAAGCCGAGAAATGTGCGTAACCGTAGTGCTTTCATAAAATATTACGAATAAGTAAAGAAAAGAAAACAAAACAAGATTGAACTTTCTAGACTTTGAAAGAAATGCAAATAAGAAAGAAATGCTCTCAGAAAAGAAACTAATGCTATTTCAGATCAGAATGCTTTGAAGACTTCCCTTCACGACTTCGTCACTCTTCTATCCTCGTCTCAAGGGGATGGTGCAACTGCACCTTTAATCAAACAATTAAAAGGAATGGCCTTAGAGCAAAAATTAAAACTTACCAGTGAAAACACTCTTTTGTTGTAGACCAGTTGCAAAGTAATGCTCCTGAACCGAGAAATGTGTGAAGACAGTATATCGTCCTGATGCGGTTATTTGGAGTGTGTAACGTCCTGGTTATCGACGTGGCCAGTAACCCTGGTTCTCTCCAGCTTGGTGCGGTGATGTTGCAATGTTCCACACTACTTGGCCTATGCTGAACGCAGAGGAACCTAGTCAACTGTGTAGCGACTTATCGCTGGGTATATAACGACCAAGCCTAGAGAAAGGTTAAAAGGTTAAGAGAAGGGTTTATTCACTCAAAGAAATTATTCGCAGACGGCTTCTTGAAGGGCGTACAGGGAAGCCTCCACTTGGGTTTCAAATAAAGATAAGAATAATAAGAAACTAATATAATACTAAACTAAACTGACTTAGCCGAAGCTGGATATAAACACCTAACGCAGTTGGTCCATAATTATCCGACGATTATCAACAGGTACGTACAATACGGTCCAGCGTAGTAGATTGAATAGCGAAGTAGCCTGACGGCAAACACGCGCCACTAAGGACGCCTAAGCTCTTCTACTGAAGTAAGCTGAACCTTCCTTAAATACTCCTTCTACCATCTTTACATTCAACGCGAATCTAAAAACTCATTCTGGTAGGGAGTTGTAAGTGGAAAACAAGAATTGAAAGGAAAGGGTTTCAAAATTAAAAATAACTGCTATAAATTTTAAATACACCTCACAATGGAACTTTGGCATGGAATATAGCTGTCGAAGACTAGAATGGGAATAGGAATTTAGCAGAGCGTTCTGAACAGCATTTACTAGCAGCCAAGTACCTGCCGACCTTATTCAATGGCAAAGTAGACCCTATTTATATAACGCAGCAATTTATACCAACTAAGTTTTCACATGTTATCCAATATATGTTTTTTCTCACATGTCATAGGCTGGCATGCCCTGTTCATCTATTTTGTCAAGCTCAAAAGAAAGCACCTATTAAAACTTATGTTTCACTTACACATATTACCTACAAATTACTCTGGTACCAATATGCAGGCAACCACCTTTGCCTAGCAATTACTCTGGTAGGCAATCACGTTTAACACTACACAATTACTCTCAACAACACCGTATATAGAGTCACTTTGGTAACCTAAACTAGATGAGAACTTTGTTAGAAATTACCCAGAGACTTGGGAAGGGTGTAAAGGATCTTTTTATTTAACTCAGGTAAAAGTTAACAAAAGGCACGTCTTATGCTTACAGAACTAGCCAGCATTTATGGAATAAATCCAAAATAACGCATTAAACTTACCTAAGTAAATTTTAGTTAGCCAAGGCTAGGCAGACAGAAAAAGCGCAAGTTGGCTCAGATCTCATACCTTTTGGCGAAAATAACCCAACGTCACAGGTACACTGCTCTCAAGAGAATCGAATAGCAACATGGCCTTCAGCAGGCGCAACACGCTGTATTTCTACTACCTAAAACCTTCCTTTAAATATCATCTCCTTCTACATCATTTGAATACGCGCGAACTAGAAATTAGCATTCTGGCAGAAAAATGGAAAGCGATAAAGATAGAAAAGCTAATTATGATAAAACAACAGGTTAGTAGAAATATATGAATACTCTACAACCAAACACTAAAGAACACAGGCAAAATTTTTAACTTACAAAATTTTACATTTATTTATACAATGTATGCATTTTCATAACTTACAGTTTAGTTACCAGATATATATTAAAGTCATCGATAATAAGTTATAGACATATATGCTCTATTTCGCGTAATCTGTAATCTATATTTCAGATGTAAATTTCTTCTCTTTCTAAAGTTAATTTCACTTCACTATAAGTTATATTACTGTAAAACAAAGTGGGGGGGATACTGTAAAAGCCTTACTGTAAAACAAAGTAGAAATGTTAGAATAGCTTTCTTTAAAATAATGATAAAAATTTGCAGATTGATTAGCTATTTGTTTGAGAAATAAATATGAAAAATCAGGTATGTCCTCTCCAGAATTCAAATTCCGGATTTCCCAACTGTTCGCTGGACGTGTTCGAGTTACGCCATAAAAGTCCACAGTGGAAAAGACAAAAATTGTTTATAAACTTGTAACGTCTTCTTTTATGTCTTTGAAGAACAGATATTGCAAAAGAAGGTTGAAATAACCTTTTTATTTGAACTAAACTAAACAAAAATTGCACTCACTCCGTGCTGGTGCTCACAACTTGCCACCGCTTGTGGCTAAATAACTCGAACAGAAATTAAAGGTGTAAAATCACAATAAAGTAAGATGGACTACACGACTGGATCCTCATTTATCTAAACCGCTAAATTGGCTGCAGACAACAAAGCCGAATTAGAATATCAATATAATCTGAAGATGGTGGCTAATACCAAGTATTCACCAAAAGATGGTGGCTAATACCAACTATTCACGTATAGAGCTATTTAAAACACGCGGCATAAACTCGGAACTAAACTCTCTCCTACCACTCACGAAATCTCGAAACCGTTACTTTAAATACTGCTTCCGAACTCACTTAGAATTCGTCATTAAAATTTACATTCAGAAAGGAAACTGAAATCAGAATAGAAAGGAAAGTTTCACAAACTAAACATAATTGGTTGGAATCAAATAAGATCTTTACAAACTCACTAGATTATTGCAGTTTTAATGATGCTAAATGTCATATTGATGACAATTGTTATCACTGTCATTATTTCCCTCATTATCTGAATGGGATTATGCTACAGATACTCTGCCATCGAAAAAATTATCACTCGAGGGATAGGGATTTCATATAAGATTCATTTCATTTCAAGAATTAAAATATACAAGCAGTATTTTGTGATTTTTCTAATGCGATACTGTATTATCTCACATTCAAAAAAAAAATTTTTTTTTTTTTTTTTAAACCAATGGCCGGCCTTTAGCCGACTTTGGCTTGGCCACGGCTACTAAGGCCAGAAGTGGTAGTCACTTTATTATGGAGGATCTAATAGGTGGGCTACCTTTGTCTTCTATGAGGGCATGAAAAATTACAACCATGCCTTGTCCAGGATTCGAACCCAGGCTCTTTGTTATCACAGTCAGCTCCCCTAACCCAGGGCTAAAGAAAAAGAGCCCATGACCACTGTACCGTCCGGGCGGCATACTCATAAAATTTATATATTAGAATATGCTTTACATACTTCCTAACCACTATGTCTTGTCCGAGATTCCTAACCAACCATGCCTTGTCCGGGATTCGAACCCAGGCTCTTTGGTATCACAGTCAGCTCCCCTAACCCAGGGCTAAAGAAAAAGAGCCCCTAACCACTATACCGTCCGGGCGACATACTCATAAAATTTATATATTAGAATATGCTTTACATATTTCCTAACCACTAAAAAAACATCAACCGTGCGAAACTGTATTATTGTTAGTAAAAGAGGCAACCACCCTGGACGACGATGAGATTTGACAACCGGATTAAGCATGGAGATCCGTGAACCTATAACGTCTTGGAGACACAGTAGCAATTAGAAATCTGTCAAACTGGTGCTTTTCTTGAGAGGCTGGTAACTGGAATGAGGTATGAAACTTCGGTTTCTAGCATGACGTCAAGGGGAAAAAAAAAAAAAAGTTTAGAGGTATTTTTATTTAGCATATACAAAGCCAACAATACTTGAAGAAGTAGGAACTACAAGAGAAGGAGTCGATAAATTTGCATTTTTGCATGTTAAGAAATTCTGTAAAATAAATAAAAAAAGGGGAAAAAAAATTTAACCTGAAAGTTTTCAGATTTTATATATTGCGCTCAAAAGGGATTTTTTTTTTTTTTTTTTTTTTTTTTTTTTTTTTTTTTAACGTTTTGTGTGTTACCTTTATTTATTAAATATGATGTGTTCTTCGCACTTAAGCCATAGACTTCATTTCAACAACAACATCTCAAAATAGTTAAAAACAGAAATACCTTCAGAATTTCCGATACACGGTCTCGCGCGCTGAAGAAAAAAGGTTTTTTTTTTTTTTTTTTTTCGTGCATTGTTGCCATTGCTGGCTTTGAAATCGTGGAGTTTGTTAAGCAAAAATTCGTTAAAGTCTTACCAAATATAAAATAGATAATAAAACAAATTCAAATTGAAAATTCAAGCTTTCGGATGCAGAACTACGTTATTCAAAATTTGATGGTTCTAGGTAAGTTTTTTTTAATTTTTATTTTTATTTATTATTATTATTATTATTATTATTATTATTATTATTTTTTTTTTTTTTTTTTTTTTTTTTTTTTTTTTTTTTTTTGCAATGCGAGAAACGTACATACATTCATGCAGATTCTTTATCATTTAATTTCTTTAAATGTAATGCAGTGCTCTAATATATGTTGGCAACAAATTGAAAAGAGAAATGCTCTTTTATAGTGGACGACGCATAGTGCCAAAATGAAATTAATATTTCTTCTGGTCAAATTGCCCTTTGGGCTAAAAATAAGATCTGAAAGCCTTCAGATTTCATATTATGCACAAACGGGGTTTTTTTCTCATTTATAGGCACATACATGTTTCGAGAGCATTTGGGCTGACGTCAGTTAGGTATAAAAATATCTAAAAACAACATAGCTTTAGAATTTCCGATAGACAGTCTCGAACGTTCTGAAGATAAATGTGTTTTATTCCCTAGAGTGTTGCCACTGCTCACTTTGAAATTGTTGAGATTTTTAATCAAAAATTCGTTAACGTTTTACAAAATATGAGATAGACAACAAAAGAAATTCCAAATTCTAAATTTGGGTTTCCATCTGCCCATGTTTGGGTAGAGGACTATGTTATCCAAAATCTGATGACTCTAGGTACCGTTGTTTTTCCACATCGTGACAAACATACATACATTCATGCAGATTCTTCATTATTTAATTTCTTTAAATATAATACAGTTTGGTAATATTTCGTGGCAACAATTTAAAAAGTGATACATCGCATTTAAGTGATTCGACGCAAATTGCCATTTCGAGATTAATAGTCTTTTTGTGCCACCCCTCCTTTGGGCTAATAGATCTGAGATTTAAAATAAATTTTCCATAAGAAAATAATTTTTATATTCTTTTCCTCTAAATACTGAAAATTTGAAAATTTTCAACATCCTTTAGTTATATATTTGATTACAAAAATGTTTCTATCTGTTGCACAATATAGTAATATGATATCTGCACTTCCTTCTAAATATAATAGGCTGAATTTCTTTTCTTCCCCCCCCTTCCCCAAGAGAGGAAGAGCAAAATTAGAGTAAAAAGAAAAAAGGCTTGTTTGGACGCCATCTAAACAAAAGCATCACGCGTGTACATGGTTCCGCACATGGAAACTTCACGAAATCATTGATAAGGCACGTGCTTGGGATAAAATGAGAAAAATGCCGCAGTAGGAAGACCGCTGATTACATAAGGATATTTCGATTCACATATTTTTCTCCGAGCTCACGTAACTCGATTTATGTTCTTTATCTGTTCGTGCCTGGTTCTGAACATTTCTAATTCGATATTGCATCAAATTTCGCGAAGAAGTCACGGAATGGCAGTGGTGGAATTTTCGAAAATTCTTTCGAAAAGCCTCTTTTATTAACTAACATTCTTCTAAAAGAAAAACATACTAGGCAAGTAAATAAAATACTATAGTGCACTGAGCATACCTCGGACTTTAGAAGGTCTCCCCCCCTCTCTCAAAGCAAATGAAATTCGAATTAATATAGTTCCTGAAAGTGAACTGATGAAAATATTTCATCATATTCCAAAAACTTTTAAACTGTCTTTCTATTTATACAGATTCTCCACTGTCTTTCAGAACGATAGAACAACAATGAAATATTAAAACATCGAGAAAGATTCAGATTATGCAAATAGGAATAAGCTAACTCGTAAGTCGTCACCGTATTTACTCGATACCACATTTTTTGGGATATATTTTTGTTCTAAAATTTGGTAGGATCATATAATCGCATATTTTAACAAAGAAGTTACAGAATGAGAGGAAGGAGTTTAATTAGCATAGTATTCGCGATAATTACACTGTTTAAATACTACATAAACCAAATGGGTAATTACAATATATACAGGGCTGTTAGCACATGTTTTAGACGATTTTCTTTGTATTTATAGAAATACTTTACTTAAAATTTTTGTGTTTCAAATGTACTATTAGACAACCTTTATTCTTATCTTTCTACACCGTGACTTCCAAGACAATAAAGCCTTTTGTAGTATCGCAACATATATTTTATTCCATTCCTCCCTAACAGCTTTTCAAAGTCCAAGGAGAGTTGTAGATCGACGTATGGACAACCAGCTTTTTACAAGCTTCAAAACGCAAAATTCCATGGATGATACAGTTGAAGATGTACTAGGGATGTAAGTGAAGGGTATGGCCTTTATACCCGCTTTAATGTTCCATTTTTTTTTTCCTTCAGGAAATTAACAGTGGATTTTGATGTATGGTTGCTTGCTTTGGCTTGATAGAGTTCTACTAATTGGTAGCACTACGGGTGAAGAGAAGATACAGAGGTTGGACAAAAATATGAAAACACCTTTAAAAAAACATGTTTCTTTGCTTAATATGGTGTAGGAAACCCGTTAGCATCCAAAACAGCTTGCAGTCTTCTCGGAATGGATAAATACAGTTCCTGTATGTTTGCCAAGGGGATATTATAGCATTCTTCCTGCAAAACGGTGGCAAGTTCAGATAACGATGTTGGCGGTGGATAACGAGAACGCACTTTCCGTTCCAATGTAGACCACAAAGGTTCGATAATATTCAGGTCTGGTGACTGTGGTGGCCAGGGGATATAGGACAACTCATCCTCGTGCTCAGAAAACCAGTTCTGGACAATGTGAGCTGTGTGAACAGGGGCTTTGTCGTCTTGGAAGACACCACCACCATCGGGGAACAAAGTTTGTACCATGGGATGAACTTGATCGGCCAAAATGTTCACATAAGTCTTGGCAGTCATGTGCCCTGACACAGTTATCATGGGGCTAGCAGAGAACCACGATATGGCTGCCCAAACCATAACAGAACCCCCCGCCATGTTTCACTCTTGGCAACAAGCAGTCTGTATTATAGGCTTGAGATGGCATTCTTCAGACGTAAACTCGGCCAGAAGTGGGAAACAATGTGAAAGAAGACTCGTCAGACCATATTACTCGCTTCCACTGCTCTATAGTCCAGGCTTTATGACTTAAACACCACCTTTTCCTGTTACGGGCATTAGCATCACTGATGAGTGGCTTCTCAATTGCAGCACGGCCAGCAATCCCCTGTTTATAAAGCTCCCTTCTAATTGTTTTGGTACTCACAGGGTTCGGTAACACAACATTCATTTCAGCAGTAACTTTTGCAGCTGTGGTCTTCTTATTTTTCGTCACAATTGCCCTTAATGATCGTCTGTCGCGATCACTCAGGACACACTTTCGTCCGCGCTGTGATTTAGCAGATGATGTTTTTCCGCTTTTCAAATATGCGGAATAAATCTTCGATACAGTACCTCTTGAAACACTAAACACCTCGGCTACCTTGCTTACGGAAGCACCTACCATACGTGCTCCAACAATTTGCCCACGTCCGACGTCTGTTAACTCTGACATAATGCAATGACAACCTCACATAACAGTACTCCGACAACAACTGAACTGTTTAGCACATTTACGAAGTTGTATAGGTGGCGTCAGTAGTCAAAAACGCCAGCGCCACCTACATATTTCATTAAAAATCAGTCTTTCTTTTCAAACATGCATTTCACAACGTGTTTTGATCTTAACATTTTTCTCCACTCTCTTTAATTTACCGTTATTTGAAAAACCAGCAGCAATCACTCTTCCCTTTGTAAAACGTCTTTACATTCTTGGAACCATGTTTTATGAATTTTTTTTCTCCTCTTTGATGAAAATAAATGCATCTCTTTTTATGGCAGTCATTTAAATACACCCAAGACTCGTCTATTGTAACAACATTTTTGTATTTTTGTGCGGATAAATGTTTCTCATAAAGAATGCTGTAGAGCGTTTGGTGTTCGTCGATATGTCGTGGGGTAAGGCGATGCATATTATAATTTTTCGCCATTTTAAGATTCAAATCAGCATTAATCGCCTTATTTATGGTTGACTTTGGGCATTTTAATAATTTTGCAGCTGTCCTTTGACTTGGCGGTTTTTCTTTTAACATTAGAGATCCTACCTTGTAAGAATCTTAAGTTTTACTAACGTTTATTTTATTTTAAATCTTTACTATCACTTCTTATTTTCTACTTCCGGCCAGAATTATAAGCGTTAAGGTTTTTATGCAAAGTTTGTCTGGCGAACGCCAAGTATTTAAGTTGTGGCTTTTTGCCAAGCGAGAGAGAGGAAGCAGTTGAGTCAAAGCAGGCCGCTTACCTTAGAAGTTACGCAGTTGCTGTTTGCCTTCCAGGCCAGAGGTTTTAATCCTCTTGATAAATTTTAAAACGTATTGTATTGTTCACAGTTCTCTGTACTACATACGCTTCCTGTTAATATAAGGCCAATCTTCCACGTTTATTAGTTTAAAGTTAAATTAGAGTTTAGTTTTATTTTTATACTTTTACGTTAGACCCCAAGTAGCGGGTCAGTGTATTCCGAAGTACGGAAGTTATTGTATATAGAGAAAAATAAAGGGTTTTGTATACCCTTCATGTGTATCCTGTCTACTTACCACAATTAGTGAACATAGCTTTAGTAAGCTCTCTGTTCCGAGTCAGGTCCTTGTATGTTCCCGAAGAAGGTAAAAGAGAAAATTGAACCTGATAGTGGTGCCCAACGAAGAAGAATAACCATGGCCGGGTTTCTAAATAGTATTAAATCCGAATTTCCAAATGAAATAATTGGCATCGATTTATTGGGCCCTTTCCCAAAAAGTCAGTTAAATAAAAGTCGCTATCTCCTTGTTATGGTTGATCATTTTAGTAAATGGACCGAAATTGTTCCCTTAAAACGAGCCTCCGCGAAATTAGTTACTGATTCTATTTTAAATAAATATATTTTAAAATACGGGGCGCCCCTAAAAGTTATATCGGATAATGGTCCTCAATTTGTAAGTAATATATTTGAAGACATGTGCCAAAAACTGGGCATACGTCATTTAAAAATGGTCCCGTATCGGCCGCAATCAAATATAGCGGAACGGGTCAATAGAAATATAGTGAAAATTATCCGTAGTTATGTTAAAAATTTTCATAAAAGCTGGGATAACTATGTCAATGAATTTGCTTTCACCCTTAGGATCGCAAAACATGATACAACGGGCAAAACTCCTGCTGAGTTATTTCTAGGCAGAAAGATTATAACACCGTTAGATAAATTATTTTATGTGCAACAAAGAGCCCCAGAATTTAAAATGGGTGATATAGAAAAACTAATTAAGGAAGCAAAGAAGAATACGGAAGTAGCACAAAGAAAACAGAAGCTCTATTATGATTTGAAACGACGGGGAGTAACTTATAAAGTAGGGGATGAAGTTTTAAAAATTAAGCATTCACTTTCTTCAGCACCAGAAGATAAAACTGCCAAATTTTTTCCACGATTTGAAGGACCATATGTTATAGAAAAAATAACCCACGCTGTAGTAGTGTTAAAAGCCAGAAATGGTGAAACCTGTTCCGGAAACATTGATCAAATCAAGCCCTACTTCAATCGTAATAAAATGCAAATCTTTTCAGATCTTTTGCAGGATCCGGCACGGCAGACACTGCAGGCACAAGCTCCAGAGGTGGAAAAACGACAAGTACAAGGGCAAGCCAATAAGAGGCAGGAGCAAGTGAAAAGAAAATTGCCCCGCGGAAAAATTGAAGGTAGCAAGAAAAAGAAGCCGTTCCACCGTCCAGAAAAGAGAGTTCACGAACACCCCCACAATGAAGAAGGGAGAAGGACGACGTATGTGAAGAGAACCAGGAGAAATGACGGCAACTATAACCCGGCTCTAAAACGGAAGATCTACTCATCCGACAGGACTCTCCGCAGCAAAAGTCGCCGAACTGCGGAAGGGCCATCAGCGGCGGAGGAAAAGTTACAAGGAAAATTTGAACGGCCAGCAACGAGGTCCAAGCAGGAACACGACAGAAGTTTCCCGGTTCCGCCAAGACCAGCTGCCATCAAACGGCCAAGACCACAAGCAGAGGAGAAAAAGAAGGTATTCAAGGGTGACCGAACTGGTGAAAAAAGGAAGCTTCCAGAGGAAGGCACTGAAGGGCGAGCCCGTACAAGAAGGAGGATAAATCAAACTACTATCTGCAATACCTTTAAAGACTGGGCCCAGAAAAGGATGTCCGAATATCACAAAGATAAGTAAAATTTTATGTTACTTTGCAAACTTAAGTTAATCTTTCATTCTTACTGGAAGTGGCAGATTTCAAGAAGTTTTGCCTCATGCGAGGTCTACCTTTATCGCCAAAAGGGCGAAAAATGAGTTGTACCGATTTTGGTATTATGTTTTTCAATTACTCGCGCGTAAAACTAAAGTTGATGTATAATAGCGATGTGTAAAGACTTAAATATTGTAAAATTTATTGTATAAATTTTATTTAAAACATTCTAGCAGGAAAGAAGTTTAGTCTGAAAGACTTTTTGAAATGTATTATTTCAATGTAGAAAGAATTGGCACTTGCTTTGAAAAGAATAGAAGTTAACAATGTACTACTAATGTATGTTTTCAAATGTGTAAAATTAACGGCATGTTGATATGTTCTTATATACAATGTGAACTGTTATTTTAAATGTTAAGAAATACCGTGATATGGTAAAAGTGAATGTTAAAATTTTTTTTATTCGTGTGACTGTAAAAAGACTAAAGCATGGCGAATATGTGTTAAAGGTTGAATGATGTAGTTAGGCTCTCTGACGCTACACTTTAGAGTTAGCCACTTTTAGAATAGTACCTCAGGGTTTAGAGTTGAAATTAGGGTGTGTTAAGAGGTCTTGTTATGTTGAATTTTAAGACGTTAGTGTTTTGATTGTAGGAGGAAGTGTGGAACACGTAGACAGAAACACATTCGTGTTTGGTGTTCTTTTACAACACATGTCAGAGAGCACGGGGAGAGATAATTAAAATAGTCATGAATGAAATAAGAATGTTAAGTGAAATATAATTATACATGTTACTTGCCATTTCATTGTGTAACATTTCATTAAACTAGTTTTCCTTCCAGATCTTGAATTGAATAAAAGCTCCTGTTTAGATGCAGTACAGATGAAAAAAAAGTGTGTATCCTGGGAGCTGCTATTGTAAAAAAAAAATTTCTTTCTTTTAAATTTCTAGTTTCTAGCGAAAAATATTTGTAAAAGATTGACCTCGCGTTAGATTCTAGAGCTAAAAGTTTTCAACAAGGTCGTTTTAGACCTCAGTTTCAAACTAATTAATTCTGGCGGGAAGTATGTAAGGATCTTAAGTTTTACTAACGTTTATTTTATTTTAAATCTTTACTATCACTTCTTATTTTCTACTTCCGGCCAGAATTATAAGCGTTAAGGTTTTTATGCAAAGTTTGTCTGGCGAACGCCAAGTATTTAAGTTGTGGCTTTTTGCCAAGCGAGAGAGAGGAAGCAGTTGAGTCAAAGCAGGCCGCTTACCTTAGAAGTTACGCAGTTGCTGGTTGCCTTCCAGGCCAGAGGTTTTAATCCTCTTGATAAATTTTAAAACGTATTGTATTGTTCACAGTTCTCTGTACTACATACGCTTCCTGTTAATATAAGGCCAATCTTCCACGTTTATTAGTTTAAAGTTAAATTAGAGTTTAGTTTTATTTTTATACTTTTACGTTAGACCCCAAGTAGCGGGTCAGTGTATTCCGAAGTACGGAAGTTATTGTATATAGAGAAAAATAAAGGGTTTTGTATACCCTTCATGTGTATCCTGTCTACTTACCACAATTAGTGAACATAGCTTTAGTAAGCTCTCTGTTCCGAGTCAGGTCCTTGTATGTTCCCGAAGAAGGTAAAAGAGAAAATTGAACCTGATAACCTTTGCAATGTTTGAAACATTTCGTTTTATCCTTGGATATGTAACTGGAATATTTTTTTTTTCCATTTGAAGCCAAACTTCGATGTTTTTACTTTTCTTGTTGACAATATTACCTATCGTATTGGAATTAGGGTCGTTAACTAGAACAGAAAGATTTTTTTGAATGTGAAATGCCTCTAGAAAATCTAATTCAACAACGGAAGATGTTTTTTGAATAATTTTGGCAGCTGAAAAATTGAAAGTATGATTTTCGGACCAACAATGTTGAGCAACAGGAGAAAAAAAAATTCCCTATCGTAGCTTTAGTTATCGAAAAACCATGGCTTTCGCAGCATTTTGAATAAGTAGAGACGAATAATTTTTTTCGGAAAAGCGCAAATATAGCCATCCATCCATTGCTTCTATAAAAGCGCCATTTTGCATGAAAGCAAAACTGTCAAGTAGCAGACGATGCTTTATACTTTCAAAAATATAGTTGCAGTTAAAAAAAATCAAAAAATCGATTTCTTTAAAGCAAAGCAAAATTACATAAAAAATGTGCGAACAGCCTCTGTGTAAATTGCATTAATTGCATAACCACAAATTACTGAGTGCTGCAACAGTCTCTTAGGTTCCATTCAGATGGGAGTATAAATGTCGTAGAGGCATAGCCATAAAGCATAAAATGGGGGAGTTCCATTCACATTTTCGTGACAGGGTTTAAGCCGTAACCAATTAGAGAAGCTGTGTTTATGCATGCGTTGGATGCGTCTACAGCTTTCTCAATCTGTTTTCCCGCTCTGTATTTCGTGCGTTCGGTCTGATTGATTGAGTCTTACACCAAGTCGACATAAGGTTGAAAACTTTGAACTTTATGCCAAAATCCCTCAGCCAGTTTTTGTGATGTAGCAAGGTCTGGTTAGCTAGCAACGAAGCTCTGCTTAAACCAGTTATGACATTTGTACCACCGTCTGAACGGAGCCTAAAGGGCCGTTCCCACTAGTGTTTATCTGAGCTAACGGAGTCAGTTCCATGTGTCGACTAGCTCCGCTATGACTGCAGTTCACATTTTTCAGCTTGCTGCCCTATGGGAAAAACAGGTTTTGGAGATGGATCGACTACACCAGTTGTGTTCGTTAGCTCAGATAAACCCCAGTGGGAACGGCCCTTAAGGCTACTTTCAGACGGCTGCGTAAATGTCACAGACGCATGGTCGCAAGGAATAAAATGAGGGAGTTCCGTTCACACCTGCGACACAGGCTTTAAGCCGCACCCAATTAGAGAAGCTAAGTTTGCGCTAAGTTGGACGTGTCTGCAGCTTCCCGTTCTGTTCTCTCATTCAGGTTTCCTGCGTTCGCTCTGATTGGTCGACGCTTATCCCAAGTCGGCATAAAGTTGGAAACTGCGAACTTTATGCCAAGCATTTTAAACCAGATTTTGTGAAGTAGCACAGACTGGTTTTCTGGAAACGCCAGCTCGGCTTAAACCACTTATACCCTTTATAGCAGCAGCGTACCTTTATAGCGTTTGAACGCAGCTTGAGGCTTCGTCCAGACGCTGGAATAAATGCCATAGAGGCATAGTCATAAGGCATAAAATGCGGGAGTTCCGTTCACACCTGCGAGACAGGGCTTAAGCCGTATTCAATTAGAGAAGCCAAATTTGCACAAGCGTGGAATTGTATACAGCTTTCCGTTCTATTTTCCCTCTCAATAGGTTACGCACTTTCACTCGATAGTCGATATGATAGTGGATTCTTATACTAAGTCGGCAAAAGGTTGAATACTTCGAACTTAGCTCAAAACCCCTAAACCAGTGTTTGTGGCGTAGCCAGGTCTGGTTACCTAGCAACTAAACTCGGCTTAAACCAGTTATGACATTTATAGCATTATCTAAACAGAGCCTTAAACAAGAAATCTGCCTTTTATGACTGTTCAATAAGTTCTTTTTATAAACTCTTGAAGTACGTCTTTAGTGGGCAAACAGAAGTGATATTCAGATAGTATCGTGGATTTTGCCCATAAAGATTGGAAATTGTTTTATTTTTTTATTAATTAAAACGCAAACAACGCATGACTATTTAGAATTTATATATCACGGGGAACTATAAAAGACATAGTTTTATTCTTCTGAGCCCTCCCCACCGTACAATTTGATATCATTTTCATAAAGTTCTGTTGCTTATTAAAAGAAGCTCTTTTCTGGGAGTAATTCTGACCCCAAATAAAACCCTAAATCTGCAAACATAACCATTACGAAAAAAAAAAAAAAAAAAAAAATCATTTGAAGTTTTGCCATGTGCTCTGTTTTGAGAAAAATACGCATTGACTTCTTATGGCCAGTCTCAGCCTATGAGGCCTATCACAGTAAGCAGGAATGAGAAGGCTATCACATAGAGAATGAGAAGGCTATCCAATATATTCAATATATTGGGGCGCGCCAACTCATCGATCAAAAGCTTCTGATCTGTAGATTATCACTGCATAATTTTGCAACGCAACCAGAATATTCTGACGTTACCCTCAGAGGGAGAAAAATTATCGCTCACACTCACGTAAAGATTGGAAAGCCTTGTCATATATGTAAATATAATTCTTCTGTAGTGAAAGATATAAAAACTAATATTCAAAACAAGTGAAGCAAAAATTGTAGTGCTTTTCGCATGGTGATGACAATATACTTAGTTTCAACATTTATGGAAACTAAAGTCCATACCGACCTCTTGTACGTTAGAATTTCCAGGGCAGAACATGCTATGGGAATTTTCAGTGGGTTTTGCCACCCGACGTCATTCACAGTAGTAATCAGAGAAAGGTCATAAGCCAGACAGGAAGAAACAAAAATAATATTTTTCATCTATTTGATAGATATGTCTGGAAAAGGTATAGAATTCCCTCCTCCTTCCTACCTAAAAAAATGAATAGACGTGCTCAGAAATCATTCCATTAATAGAATAAATCTACAGCTGATTCTTCGAGTGCTGAACACACGCGGAAGAGAAAATTTGTAACTTCTTTTCACTTTCATTCCACCTTGCTTCCTGCCGCACATACATACACAAACCACGTGGTCTAAACAGGCCTTAATCCCCAGAAAGCTAGCTTTAGAAAATAATAACAATGAACAAAAGAAAAGAAAAAAAAAAAAAAAAAGTGGCACAAAACCAGTTTAGTCTAAACCTTGCGAAGTCCTCAAGAAGATGAGATTTTTCACCTAAGATGGGCACCTCGGGCGAATCCAAACATATTATTCTGTCAGACTCGTTTTTCGTGTCCAGAAGAAAGTTTTTGGTAGATTATACGCTGCTTGTTAAGCATTTTCACATATCTAGCTGTAGTACATTGATTGAGGAAAATTACAGCTCGAAAGTATGATTAGAATGGAATATGTGACTGGTTTCGAGGTCCGTCTACCTTAGGTATTTAACCGTTTCTGATCACAAATCACAAAACTTATCACAATTTTCAACTCTGGCTACAGTCTGTGGTCTGAAGCTATGCCAGCTCTTTATTAATATACTGTAGTACAAGTTTATACAGCATAAAAAAACACTTTCAAGGAGGGTTAAAAGTTTTAAAGATCAGAAACAAATTTCGCCCAGCTTTGGAAACAAATGTATTATCAAAACTATAGTTTATATTGATATTAAATATATATAACTTTTAACATTAAAAATGCCTGTAGCTTCTCATTTTATCGTTAGATTGCGCTATGAAATCATTAGTAAACACTCGGCCTAGCACAATCTAACTCTCTGTGGCCTCCCATTCGGAGCCACGTAGCTTAGTATACTGTCAATTCTGTGAAACGTTGACATTTCAGTTGAAAAAAATGGTTTTTTTTTTTTCAAATTTTACTAGTATATTCTTTACAGCAAGTGTACGATCTAAACATAAAGTACTCATTTTAAAGCGTCTATATATATATTTCGAAGCAGGAAACATGGAAAAATCAGAAATGCCATTTCCGGGATTAGAATTCCAGACCTCTGGATGCTAGATTCGAATTCTTGCTCTTTCGTGATTTCAACTAAGTAAGGAAGTAAGGAAAGAAAAAAATTCCTTACATTCTCTTCCCCTTCCTTTAAAGAGCAAATGGCGAGGAGGGGACCCACATCGGAATATGAAACATGAAAAATCAGTAATACTGTTGCTGGGATTCGAACTCTAGACCTCTCGTCTGCCAACAGCCGCGAAGGCACGGAGTATGGAAAACGAAAATTCATTATAGTAGAATAGAAAGGAAAAAGAAAATTCATTCTTAGTAATATTACTAAATTTTTTACCGCTAGTATTCTGTTATTAGTACTATTACTGAGTAAGCAATGTTTTTAATGCAAATTTTTTGCACATAACTTTATTATTATTTTTTTAAAACTAAAATTCGAGGAGATATTTTCAAGCTATTCGTAATAAGATTCCGATAGGAACTAGAGGAGTTATTTGTATTAATGAAAAATAAAAATGAAGATTAGAGTTTCTTGATTTGCTGATTTAGTTGCAACAAGAAAAATCAACATTTTATTTGATATCAATAATTTTATGAAACTACTTCGCAAAATCGCGATTCAAACAGCAAATAATTTAGATCCAAGTCTTGAACTTGCAAAATACCAAAATATTAATAATATTACTTAGCTATATTTATTAAGCTGTTAAGCTAATATTTTATTAAAAGTATTAAAATATTATAAAAAACAAGATAACGAAACAAAAAGTAACAAAATGTTATAAGAAATATTTTGTTTTGATACGGCCTATTTTGTTACATTTATGAATAGCTTACTGTTATAATTGGGTAGAAGAGAGACAAATCTTGAAAAACCTGGAATCGATATTCTTTGCATCATCAACCACTACGGTGCAATGATGAACAATTTATTAATGAAGATTGAAACGCGTATTAAAGATCGCGTGGTTCGTAAAGCTTCATCAGTTTCTTTTGCCGCTTCCTTTATTTATTTTCTTTCATCGGTGGCAAAAAAAATCTGCCGTAATGATTTTGTTTCACAAGATATCACCCAAATGTGATCGGGCACATTCTATTTTCAAAAATAATGTTAAAAACATATATATATTATATAAAAAAATAAAAATTAAAATTAAAAAGAAAATCTGAAAGGTTTCAGATTTTAAATTACGTCCAAAGAGGCGTTTTTTTAACGTTTTTTGTGTTACCTTTATTTATTAAGTATCATGTTCTTCACACTTAAACCATAAATTTCAATTCAATAGCAATGTCGCAAAATCATTTTCAAATGAGCCTATCTTTAGAATTTCCGATACACAGTTCCGCGCCCTGGAGATAATTTTTTCCCCCTCCCGTAGATTGTTGCCATTGCTCGCTTTCAAATCGTCGAGTTGGTTACTCAAAAATTCGTTAAAGTTTTACAAAATATGAAATCGAAAATAAAACAAATTCCAAATTTCAAATTTGGGCTTCCACATGCCCATATTCGCAGTAGAATTACGTCATTCAAAATTCGATGACCCTAGATACCGTTGTTTTATCACAATGCGAGAAATAAACATACATTTATGCAGATTTTTCATTATATAATTTCTTCAAATATAATGCAGGACTCTAACATTTGGTGGCAACAGTTTGAAAAGTGAAACGGACATTTATAGTGATTCAACGCAAAATCGCGAAACGAAAACAATAGTCCTTCAGGGATTAAAAAAAAATCTGAAAGCTTTCAGATTTTATTTACCTAGTATATTACATTACGCCCAAAGAGACGTTTTTAGTCCAGAGGGGCAGTTTGCCCTGAAGGACTTTTAATTTCGTTTTGGCATTTTGCGTCGATTCAGGATAACTTTTCAAATTGCTTTACTTTTCAAATTGTTGCCACCAAACATTATCGCTCTGTATTATATTTGAAGAAATTAAATAATGAAGAATCTGCATAAATGTATTTATGTTTCTCGCGTAGTGATAAAACAATGGTATCTAGAACCATCAAAATTTGAATAACGTAATCGTCCATAGAATATGGGCATGTTGAAGCCCTAATTTGAGTTGAAATTTGTTTTATTATCGATTTCATATTTTGTAACACTTCAACCAATTTTTGATTAACAAACTAAACGATTTCAAAGAGAGCAATGGTGGCAACACAGTGTGTGTGGGGGGGGGGGGGCATTTTTATCTTCAGCGCGCGAGACTCTGTACCGGAAATTTTAAAGCTATGCTCATTTTAAAATTATTTTTTGCGATATTTTATATTCTGTTTGCGATATTTTATACTCTGAATTTTCGATTTATAATACAGGGGTGTAATATTTTGTGGCAATAGTTTGAAAAGTGAACCGATATTTAAATTTGCAAAATGCAAGCCTCAAAATGTAAGACGAAATTAATAGCCCTTCTAGGCTAAAAACATTTGAATACATTAAACTGAAACAATAAAATCTAATATTTTTTAAAGTAACCATTTACATAGTATATTTCTTATACTACCTTTTTTTAAAGTAAAATATTGACACCTTGTATTACACTACCAAATTTTTCTGAATTCCTCTTTTATTAACTTAAATTTTTGTTTTAAAAATTATTTTATTTTCGAATTTTATTATCTGTTTCTTGCTAAATAAATTCAATAGAGTTTTGATATCGACAGGCAGGAGATATTTTGAATATTTTAGGGATACTGACAATACCATGCGTAACACTACCAAATTTTTCTGAATTCATCTTTTATTAATTTGAATTTTTGTTTCAAATAATTATTTTATTTTTGAATTTTATATTCTGTTTCTTGCCAAATATATTCAATAGAGTTTTGATATCAACACTCAGGAGATATTCTGAATATTTTAGGAATATTGACAATACCTTGTATTACACAACTGAATTTTTTACCTCGTATTACGCAACCAAATTTTTCTGAATTCCTCTTTTATTAATTTAAGTTCTTGTTTTAAATAATTATTTTATTTACGAATCTTGTTTTCTTTTTCTTGCTAAATACGTTCAATAGAGTTTTGGTATGAACACGTCAGAGATATTCTGAATATATTTTAGGAATATTAACAGCATACAGAGCTGCACAATATGGAGTCATTGCCTTTTTAGAATTTGGAGTTATTTTTTGGAATAAGTTTTTTTTTTGGCGGGGAACACGTGAAAAATGTGTAATACGTCGCCAGAATTCGAAACCTGGATCTCTAGAATAAGCGTTGAATATGCTTCCCATTACACCACGAACGCACGCGGAAATGAAGAGAGAGAAAATATCTTATATACTCTCCCTTTTAAAGGGTGGCTGGGGATTATGTGACCCAATCGCCAAATCCTGGTGGTAACAAATTATCGTCCACCATCTTTCAGTTCGGGCGTTTTCACAGAATCATTAGGTATTGTTGGATGCTGGAGACATGAAAAATGTGCAGTGCCATCTACGGGACTCGAACACCGGATCTCTCGAATGCGCGTCGAGTAAGCTTCCTACTGCATGAAGGCATGCGGAAAGGAGGAAGAAGATATCTTAGTTTTTGTGCCGATCATTTCAAATTTTATTTTAAACTATCAATATTGTTATAATCCATTATTAAATCTATAAATTTATGATTACGATTTCGGAAAGAATTATATACTCCTGTATCATAACTCTTACACCGCCATGTCCACTACTTCCTTTACACCGGTCATTTTTCTCAACTGATGGGATTATTTTTTAACAACACCTGGATTAACAAATACGCTTCATATAACTAATGAAGTTCAGCTTCAGATTTGGGAACATCCAGTCTTCAATTTTAATTATTTATGATAATATTTCTTTTAATTTCACCCTGCATCTTTGGTTGTCAGGATGTCTTTCTAAATTTTGAACTCTATCATACTTAGAATAACATTTTACTCTGTCAGAAATAGTTAAATGTTCCAAATTAACAGTTTACAATTTTATATTTTTACAATTTTATATTTTACAATTTTATATTTTTACAAATTGAAATGATCTTATTATAAATTAAGAGTATATATGCAAATTTCTAATCACGTATTCTTTTTTGAATAGGTCGAGATCGAAACGTTCTGAAATAACACAAATTCAAAAAATTAAAAACTTGTAGCGACTATGTTATTTCGAAACAGGAGACATGAAAAATGAGCAATGCCCTCCCCTCTCGAATACGTGTCAAGCGTGCTGACCATTACACCACCAAAGCATGCTAAGAAGGCGGGAGAAATTCCTTACATACTCCCCCTTTTAAAGGGCGACTGGGGTTTTAGGGCAGCCAATCGCCAAATCAATCGCCTGGTGGTGAAGAATCATCATTCACCACCTTTTAGTTCGGGCGCCACTGTAGAGACATTAGGATTTTTTGAAGCAGGAGAGATGAAAAATGAGCAACGTCTTCGCCAGGACTTGAACCACGGACCTCTCGGATACGCGTCGAGCATGTCTTCGCGGTGTAGTGGTTAGCACGCTCGACGGAGAAAGTTGCGGCGATATATTAATGTCAGCTATGTTCCTTCTAACCATACGATATGGCAACTTGTTGCCAAATTTGAAGAGACAGGATCAGTAAGAGATGCAAGAAGGGTAGGAAGACCGCGATGATGCAAGATGTGCTAAAAAATGCACATAATTTATCATCGCGAAATGGGACATCATTTTTTGTAAATAGAAACTTCAAGAAACACACTTTGTATTGTGAATTTCAAAATATAAATGTACTTAATTTTTCATCCCCTTTTCTTAAGTTAAAATCGTGAAGGTACTTTTGCACCACCCTGTGTATGTAGAAAGCTACTTTAAGAATATGTCTATTTTGACTTTATTTATATTGCCGAGTCTCTAGGTTTATCGATGTCAGGAAGCTGAAGACGTGAAAAATGTTTAATGCCTTCACCGGTACTCAATCCTGGACTTCTCGAATACGTATGGAGTGTGCTTCCAGTTACACCACGAAGGCATGCGAAAAGGAGGGAGAGAATACTTTATATAGTCCTCCTTTTAAAGGGCGACTGGGGATTAGGGTACCCAATCTCCAAATCCTGGTGGTGATCGTCCGCTACCTTTTGGTTCGGGCGTCACTGTAGTCTTAAACAAATGTATGCGGAAAGGAGGGAGAAAATGCCAATATGAATATTTTCATTACGTCAGATTTTAAATCAGCACTATAATATGGGAATTCTTTGCCTAATGAGTTTCTAGCCTTCAAATAAATTATAAGACCTTTATCTATCAATGCAAATGACATATATAGAAATCTCCTCGTGAGAAATTTAGTAAACTCTTTATTGGGCACAATGTTAAATTTTAACCTCCTTTAAGAAGACATTTATATCCTCGCTCCAGTGCTTGCTGAGTAATCACTGAATTGCATAAGGAAAGGCTTCATACGCTTGGCAGAATTCTTCAGTCTTCAGACACGCGTATGTTGATGTTTGATTGCGAACAACCCGCATCAAGGCGTGCGTGAAAAAGTGGGACAAGGATGGGCCTGCGAGCTCGTGAACCAGGTATTATGAGCCAGACTTTTCAATACAATAGTTTAAAAGCAACAAAAGGGAGCAGGAGATGATTCAGAAGGAAAAACTGACGGAAAAAATAAATAAATAAACATCGTTTTCAACCTAAATTAACTCGTTTCTTTCTTTGAGTTTGATATTCATTTCTCTGCATTTTCCTCCCCTGTCTTTTTGTGTTAGTTTATTTTATTAGGTTCTTCCTCTAATGCAAAGGAAGGTAGAGAAAGAGAGAAGAGTAAGGGCTTGATAGTAAATAATTTATAACCACAGAATTTTAATATGTTATGTAACCAGCCACACAAACTTCTATCATGTTTAAAAAAAAAATTCGTGTCAGCAGTGAAATTTTTAAGACTTATGATGTCGCAATGAAAAGGAAATTTCCTTACCTACTAAACGCAATTATTTTTTCATTGAACAGAACAGAGAAATTTTAAAGAAAACATTTTATTTATTCGTAAATATATTTATGAGACCCGGTGGCTCAGCGGCTAGCGCACCACCGCAGATCCGGGGTTCGATCTTCGGGCTGGGCAAGGTTCACTCAGACTTTTATCCCTTGAGTGCGTCGATAAAATGAGTACCAAGTTCCCCTAAACATTGGAGGCCCTGTGACAAGCTAACCACTTGTCCAGGGCATATGCTCATGCACGTCGGGGCCAAAGGTCAGGAAAGTAGATATCGGGGCGTTTCAGACCATGGATCACTACGGCTGTTTCGCCACTGAGTTTAGAGTTTAAATATATTTTGCTAATTTTAGATACTATTTTATATCTTTTTTACGTGACCTGATGTTATATCATCCAGCAAATGCAATATACAAGTATGTAATATCTGTCTTGATTATACATTAGGGAAACTATTATATTTATGGAATTTTTGTTGATATAAATTACTTTTTATTTTCAGTTAGTTCGCACTTTCTTGTTCAATTAATTTTTTTAATTTATTACACTTTTCTGACAGCATTATTGTCCACGAATTTTATCTTGGAGAGGAGTATAGGATTGCATCTGTCGGTGAGATGTGCCTTGGGTACATTAGGGATTACAGTACGACTTTGCCCATTTTATCCCAATTTGCAATCCCAATTTTGATGGAGAGTTCCCTCCCCGGGGAACGGATCCGAAGATCTCCCTTCCCCTCTTGTTCTACCACCAAACTCTTTTCCGATGGTAGGTCAAACGCTCCACAGACATTGGCCACTGCTAAGGCCAGAAACGATGATCACTTTATTGTGGAGGTACCTAATGGTGGGCCACATTTGCCTCCTATGAAGGGACGGACAAATACACCCATTCCTTCTCCGGAATTTGAACCCGGGCCCTATGATATTTCAGTAGGCTCAATTAACCACTATACCGTCTAGGCGGCCTACCATCAAACCATTCGAGAGGATTTCCAGTTCGCCTTGTATTCTGAGTTTCCCTATGTCGCAAATCTAATGTACATTTATATGCATTTCCGGAACCTGAACCCATTGATACCACAACCTCAATCCATTCCACCCTGAACCCATTGATACCACATGCAGCAGTGTTAACCACTATATCGATCAGTGCACCGCCAGACGGTATGGTGATTAGGAGAACCTACTGTGTACCGAACGCTCAGGGTTCGAATACCGGGAAGTAACTGCCCGTCCTTTCATAGGAAGCAACGGTGACCTCCTGTTAAGTACCCAAGTGGACTGGCCAGTGCTCGCCATTGGATTAAAAAATATATATATCAGTGTGGAGGAAAGGTATGGGTAGTATAATTCAAACTCTAGTGAACTTGGCATAAACCTTTTTACCGTGAATAGTTTGAAATACCTGCCCATAATTACCTTCAATACAATTTCCTTATGCGATATTGCACCTTCCCCAACACTCCCACGGTTTCTGGAAGCACTGTTGTAAGTCATCTTTTACAACTGATGCTTTTATCTTGTTTGTTGATATAAATCGGCGTCTTTGCGGATTTTGTTTCATTGGTGGGAAGAATTAAAAAAAAAAAAAAAAAAATCACGCGCTGATGTGTCTACTGAATAACCGGAATGTTAATGTGCCAGTCATCATTTCTGGAGGGAAACTCTATGACCATTTACGGCTCAAAGTGCAGACGAGTTTTAATGGAAAAGGTGTTATTGTTATCTCAGGCACAATTCAGGCCATTTAGGAGGAACAGAGGATGGCAAATGATAGATGGAATGAGATGACAAAGGAAAGAAAATGAAAATGTATCGCTTCTTGAAGAACCGAAAAGTCCTGTGCTTACCTTACCCTGTCCTACCCTGCAGCATTGCCAAGTTTCTTAGCAAGTCGTAAAGTCTACATATATTACTTTATCTCAAAAGTCGCATATTTTACTTTATCAAACATTTTAAACAGCCGAGTTTAATGCATATCTGTACTATGGCTTGCAGCACTGCAAAGCTTCAGACCATTGCAGGGGTATAAAAGTCCACATTTGTTGCTGTGCCTCACCTATTTTAATTTATCAAACATTTGAACGCACACAGTGTAATAAACATTGATTCAAAGGTCCATAAAATTGGAAGAGGCATGTGACACACGTACGCTACGTAATTTAAATACTTACCTGCATGGTATTTATGTCAGGTATTTATGTCATTAGCATTATTTAATGTTAACAAATAATTCTCACTTCTGTTTAAACCTCATTAACAGTCTCTGAGAGACACTAGAGTGAAAATGTGACTTTATCCCATCTGAGAATTAAATTTCAATATCAGATCTTTTGGCAATAATACAATGTTATCGAAGAAACATGTTTGTAAGCATATTACAACTCATAAATTATCTTAAACATGTCGAAATGATTTAAACATTAAAAACCAAGAAATGCCCCAAATGTGCATTTTACCTTGTAGTCATTACGGTTTTTGAAGCAGGGATACATGAAAAATGAGCAATGCCTTCTCTGGGACTCGAACTTGGACCTCTCGAACACACGCCATGTGTGCTACCGTTACACCAGGAAGGCATGCACAAAGGAGGGAGAAAATATATTATATACTCCGTATTTTGTGATGAACTTAGAGACGACACAAACAAGATTTTTCGACCAGGTGGAATCGGGTCGTATTCCTCTCATTTGTATCTTATATACTCCCCCTTTTAAAAGAAAAGGCGACTGGGGATTATGGTACCTAGACGACAAATCCTGGTGGTGAAGAATCATCATCCATCACCCAAGGAGAAAATATACATTATAATCTTAGTATGTTTCGATATTTGCTGCATTTCTCCAACAGCAGACCACGAAACTGTTTACGATCTCTTTCTAATTTAAATCAAGAAATAGCAATGGCTGAAGCAATCCTTTACTGCAAAGGGCTGTGTATCCATTCTTTGTTCATAATGTTTATGGCTTATTCTCCCCCAAGTGTATGACGTAAGACAGCATTCTCTAAAACTATTTTGCGACTTCGGGTAAGATCAGGACATCTAAGCAAAGCGGGCCTAGATTTATCCTCTCCTCTGATCAAGGAATTTGGAAGCTTCTCATTTTCGACTTTTCCCACCCATTTTTACTATTTTATAAACCTTGTATCATTTTGATGTTTTTAACATTACGACTGTAACGACAGTTTCTTGTAACTCAGGCATTTTTTTCGATGACCACATTATACTGCAATAATCTCAATCATCAAATTACTTTGTTTTGGATAAATATCCAAGTCAATAATTTTTATTTTGCCGTGGTTATCTTATCTTACTGATTATAGCAAACATATTGTTAGGAAATGCCCAGCTGCGGTAAAATAGCTTCTCCGCAAAGCGGGCTTAGGGTTGCCAGAAAGTGGCAAGGAAAGTCGGGGTTGCCTGATTTGGCGCGAAATCGCCCATTTGGTGATAAAATTGGCGATATGCTATAGACGGAGCGAGAACATTCTAGAACGAATTCTTACCGGTATTTCCCAAAATGTTTCGAATATAGACCCTGCTTGTGCGCGGAGTAGGTGATAATGGAGTGTATCTTAAGAGTATATTGACTTCAGTATTAGTGTCTAGAGTTCAAAGATTAGTAGGAGTCGGGATCTGCACTTTAGTGCTTTGCCGTGAAGCTGTCTTCACCGTTGTAGCCTGATAGCCTGAAGTCTGTGTTGCTGATTGTTTCAGCGTGTTTATCGTAGTTTCTCGACGACTGTAACGCGTCTTTGAGTTGTCCTGCCAAATACTGAGGAATAACTTGTGTTTTGGTTCTTCATCAAGTGTTGTCGTCAATCACTCCAAACCTACGAACCCGTAAGCGCATTTAGTATGAAAACAGTTTTATTCGGATAAAGTATTATAAATAGAAAAAAATATTTATTACAAAAATAGCATTAAATACTATTATTTGAAATTCTATTAGGCATATTTAATATAAACTGAGTATAATTTTCAAAAATATTTGAAATTTCATGCATTTTTCTTCCCTTAAATGAAATGGTTTCTATTTGATTTTTAAAATTTCGAGTTATTCATACAAACAGCTCAAACACTTAAAAGAGTTATTAACTAGATGGATCATAAACCTCGTGATTTAGATATATAAGTATTATCAATTATATTAGTTATACATAATACTAAAAGATATTTCAATTATTGAAAAATATAAATTCCTTAATTCTAAATTGCTCAATTCATCGACTGCTCAAGCAATAAATAGTCTATTATTAATCTAGTTGTATGAAAAGAAAAGGTGTCTGAATATTAGCATGAAATATTTTGCTTATAAATGACGTCTTTTGCTGCACTGTTAAACCATCTACTGTTTTACTTGTTTTTTTTTTTTTTTTTTAATTAAGAACTTTTATTCTGCCAAAAGACCATGAAGTGTATTACAGTGTCAGAAAAATTTAAAGTAATTTACAAGCATTTCTAAACTTAGAATTACAGAAAAACACATGAACAGCTAAAACCTAATACTTGCTAAATAAACAACATAGTAGCTGTCAACAAATCGTAAATTAAAAGACATCGTAAAAGGTTTAATGAAAATATAATAGCATTTCAACGGTAGTCATTTCAATGCTATTATAGGTCTATCGGACACGGGAAATACTCACTCCACGTTGGTAGCAGACTTCAATCACACGGTTGAAGGCGGAAGTCAGACAAAAGAATGCCTTTTCCGTCGAGCCCTGGCTGCCCCTGAAAAAACACAATGCTAGTGATATTGATTGATAGATCGATAAGGACTTATTTTATACCTGTCTGGGTATCGTCACGAGTCGTTGCTTGAGTACCTGGCACTTTTTGGTGGTCAATGAGTGAAATCACTGAACTCTTGTTAGATGAAGCAGATCTTTTGTGTAGTACGTGTTGTACTGTAAACGAGAAAAGACTAAAATTGATGCGTGGGATGGATTCAAATGATCGCTTTGAATAAATATATGCCTGGTCAGAAAATGAAATATTGGATATTTCATCATGCATTTTCTTTCTTTTTTTTTTTCCTATGTTTAATTCATACTACCAGAATATTTTAAACCACCCTAATCGGTAAAGTGGTTGGCGTAGTTGGCTTCCAGATCGTAGGTTCGGATTCCAAAGAAGGTTTCGATAAAAGAGTATAGTGTCTTAGTGACATGGGAACATTTAAAATATACTTTGAGCCGCATTTCGCTTGGTGTTTTTGTTACTGTCTTGTCCATGATTGCCAAAGCCTCAAGGAGGTTGGACTTCTATCTAGTTTTGAGGGACAGCACCCCGGGGGGGGTTGTCCTAGGGTCCCACACTCCTCCTCCCTACCACTAATTCACACGAGAAGACTTTTGGCTCGCCATACATTATGAATGTCCCCATGCCACAAAGACACTGTACACTTACAAACATCAGTGCCTTCTCCAAGATTCAAACCCAGGTTCTTCGCTACCCCAGTAAGCTCCCCTAATTACTATACCGTCTAAACGGCTGGCTTAGTAGTAGAGAAGAGGAATGGAAGACACTGCGAAAAAAGAAGCCCCCTCCGGGAGAAAGAAGCTTCCCCCCCCCCGCGGAGATTTATTCTCAAGTTTTGCGCTGAAAAAAAAAAAAAAAAATGTAATGTACGAACTACATGCAAGAAACTAAGCGATTTTCCAGGGCAAATGACTACTTTTAAGTCTAAATAAAGCGTATCAGTCTACATAAAGCGTATCAGTATTTTTTAAAGCTATTTTGCCACTATTTTACCTTCAGGTAGCAAAAGAAAATTACTAATAGTCAGGGCAGTAAAATAAAATGAATCGCTTCCTTTCCAGTTGGTTAAAATTTATTAAAATTGCAGCTTAAGATATAGATTTACTTTCTCTCCCTAAACACACTGTTTAATGTTTTTTAACTATATTTATACTTCTTACCCAACTGAATCCCTCTAATAAAAAGCATGAAATTCTGTCTGTGATTTGTTGTTCATATATTTTTAATAAATATTTGAACTTTCAAATGATCCCTAAAATTCGAAAATCTGAGTGCAAATTTTTTTCGGTCGCAAAGAGGACAAATCTTTTATTTTTGTTTTGTTTATAACTTAGTCCTTCGGTTTACATCCAGTGCAAGTTCAAAAGTTCATAAAAGGTAAGAAGTAAAATAATTACTCACTGGCGGTCATCTGCATGAATTTCTGCACGGTTTGAAGTACTCGTCTCAATTTCCCACCTAGGTTGGCATTCTGAAGGAAACTTAGGATTTCAGAGAAACCTTTTAGCAGTTCTTGAATATCCGGGCTAAAGAACCAAGATAAGAATCCTCCCAGGATGTTTGGCGGAGTAGTAGGCTTGCTTCTCAGCTTTTCATCGTAGCTAGCTTTGCTTGAAATCCTTTTCTGCCGAGGGTCTGACTTTGTTAGCTCAGGAAAATTCTCTCGCGTACTATCTGGAGGCGGTTTCCGCTGAATTCTGGGTTGACTTTTCTTCTCATACTTCTCCTTATATGCCGCGCAACCATGAAAACTGCTTACATGGTCTCCTTGGCAAAAAATGCAGCAAGGCTTTTACCTCTGGTTTTTTTCGAGCAGGTATTGCTTCTGTGGGGTGCAGCACACTTGACGAATCTCTCGGGATTATTAAAAAGGTGCTGCGTGTGTCCGAAGGCCTGGCAACGGAAACATTGCCCAGGCCTTTTCTTCGAGTTGTATTTCTCCACTCGTACATCGAAACTGAATACGTTATTCAGCTGAAAAATCTGGTTTCCTTCAGTATTCCGCTTGAGTTCAACGAAAAATATGGGCATCTTAGCTTTCACTCCGTACTTGCTGCTCTCAAACTGCTTCACCTTAACAGCAGGAAATCTTCCATTTCTCAGGTCGTTAAGAATGGAATCTTCTTTGGTAGAGGCAGGGAGTCCCTTCAGAATTACTCTAATGTTCCTTTCGTGATGTGGTTGGTACGTATGAAATGCAGTATTATTAATTACGTTCCTTGAGAAGTTTCTTCATACTTTGGTAATTCACATAACTTTTCACATAAACGTGAATGGATCTGGACTTGACACTAGATTCGTAACCATTCGGACAGTTTTTGGCAAAACGTTCATCAATCATCAGCTAATCAAGTGTATCGCACGGGAACACAATGGGCCGGGTCATTTCTATTGCATACTCACCTCCTTCTTGTCCTCTCGGACTTGTACTTTCCAGCGCTTCAAATCTGTTAGTCTAGGTAACTTCCATCGGCACATCAGGAACTCGATGTTTCGCGGGATTCTTCGGTAGTTTCTATTCATGTTCACGCATCTATTCGTCAGCAATGTTTTCTTCAGTTCTGGATTTCTTTAAACTGGTTTCGTTAACCCGTTGGGCGGGCTGCTCTTCGAGTGCATGCTTCTGCTGCCGTTCTTGCGCCAGCTGCTGGTGGAATTTCTTGGCGGCATCCATATATATTCCTCATAACTTTAAAGACATAGTCTGTACCATGTAGCTGTGTCATAGCCTTGAGTTCTTCCTCTGTAAAATCAGAGACACTGGAACTGATCTTGGTTTCCTTTAGTTTGCCTTTTCCCTTCTTAGCACCGCTCGCGGCTAGGAAATCTTTCTTTCTGAACTTGACTGGCATCGATCTGGTCGATTGAAACGATTTTTCTGATTCCCTCTCATCATCCGCAAAATCATTCGGAGTCCTAAGAAGGACATTTTAAGTTGTACCCGAAGGTACCTCAGCAGTAAAAAAGAAACTCGTAAAAGTCACGAAAATTCAGAGCTCACACCAAGTACGACCTTCTCCTCTCACCATCACCGCTTGATCCATGCCATCCCTCCAAATCCAAATATCCAAAACTTCCCCTAAATTTTGTTGCTCGGTGCTTCTATAAATTCTATAAATTTACCTGCGAGTGCAGCTGTTGCAGACTCTGGCACCAGCCTTGATCAAGTCGATGAGTTTGCAGATATGGAACCTTTTCTCTGGAGTAGCAGAATATGGACTATACTTCGTTCAACTATACTCTGCTTTCCGGTATCATTTTAACAAAGTTGTTCTATAACAGTATTAACCAAGCTGTTAGTCTGGGAATTATTGTTCATGATCCTTCATTGTAAGGAGCTATTGAATCACTCTTTGGTGCTCTTGTTTTATAAATGGTTAGCTCATCCAATTAGCATTCGTAGATTCGTACTTCGAACCCCAGCGGTAGCGACGTTGTTCCCTTAAACTCTTTCTGCTTCGAATATCCTAATAACTTCTATATCATAACCTTGTAGAATCATTAGCTTTTCACTTCCTTGTACGAAGTAAAAAAGAAATATTGTAATCGCGAAAAGTTTCAGGCAGCATATTTCAACGAAAATATCCATTTTGACCGCTTTCGAATGCAATTTAGCGATGTTTTTGCATAATATCTGTACGTAAGGACAGAATAAAAGACTCGTTTCTTCCAAAACAATTATAAAACTGCTTTAAAATTAATTCTGAAGAGAATTTTTCGTGGCGTCTGTACGAACGTATGTACATACGTGCGTACGTACGTATCTCGCATAACTCAAAAACGAGTAGCCTCAGAACTTTGAAATTTTGTATATAGGACTGCTATAACATGTAGATGTGCACTTCGCATTTTGGTTGCAATCAGCCGCACCAAACGTATATAAATATATTTACATATATATCCACTCTGTTACCCGGCTCAGTGATCTCAGTTTCTTTACTCTTATATGTTTGTAAATTGTACATTTTGTGCTTTAAAAATGACTGAATTCTGTTGTTTTTATCTTCCGATTAAGGTTTTTATGCCTTTAGTAAATCTGTATGCAATATTTTTAGAATTATCAACAATTTTAAAGTTGTTTAAGTGCCGCTAAGCCTTTTTTTATGGCGGCGATTATTGTTTACATTTGAAACAGCAGACTAGTGGATTTGTTGCCAATCTAGAGAAACTTAGCTTCGCAACAACAAAGATAACGCCTTCATTTATTATTGCCAATTAAATCATGCTTAATCCTTTCTGGTATTTTTTCGAGGAAATAAGTGTTTAAGATTTACTTCGTAATTTTTAATATAGATATTTTGAGTTTTTATGTATTTTTGCCTTCTCGCAAAGTGAGAACTGAATTAATTAAATGAGAAATACTAAATCGTCTGTGAAAAACTGTTTCTTTTTTGTTTTCTTTGCTTAATTTCTTTTATACATCATTCTAGCTTTATTATAGTATTTGAATAGAACATGTGGCAACGATTAGATAATTGTATTCTTTAAATGATATAAATTTTGTGCATTATGAGTTATAATATGAACGAAATATAATACTGTTCAGTGAAGTGCCAGAGCGCCAGAGTGTCGCTATGGTAAACAAATACTAGAGTGAATTTTAAAGAATGTATTTATTCTATTGTGGTTTATACGCTGTCGGCGAAGTAGATTTAATTCAATCCAATAAGTTTAAATGAAATGCAAGAAAAAAATGCGTATAATTTAATATTTTGTACAAGGAAGTCATGTTGTGTACACATCAGATTTTTTTTGATACTGGAGACATGAAAAATATGCAGTGCCCTCGCTGGGACTCGAACCTTGGACCTCTCGAATAGGCGCCGAGTGTGCTACTATTACATCACGAAGGCATGTTGGAAAGAAGAGAAAAAATAGGTTATAAGCTAGTGAACAGAAAATAACAATCCGTGCCTTTTTTTAATAGGGTAAATAGTGTAAGATTTTAATTCGACTATCAGAATCTGAATTTTTTCCCTGTTAATGAAATACTGACTGATCTTAAGCCTCTTTTTATAGCTTTCTAAAGTGTTCTAGAACTATAGTTTTTATATACATATTAAAACAATTTCATACGATAACACAATGTGTAATGTGTATGTTTTGAGGTGAATGCAGTGAAGCAAAAGAATAGTTCATTTAAGTAAATGCTACTAAAAGTTTTTGATTTTTTTTAATGTTGCTAGAAGTGTTACAAAAACAAAACTGTAAAGGTTACCTTCTTTTAACGTTATATAATATATGTATAACGTGAGTTTAAATGAAGTTAGAATTGCAAATTACGATTTGCAAGTTAAGAAATTGCTAAGAATGTACGAATGTGTTTCTTCGGATACATACAAAGTTTTTGCTCTTTTAAGCAATTTTTTAAATCTGGGAACATACCATTAAAAAATTTATTAGATATGTTATTTTACAAAATACGTCTTTTTTAAGATATAGAGAATGGTATATAATGAACAGCATACTTTATTCTGTAATCAGGTAGTTTTTATAATATTAGTAATGTAAAGATACTAGGAACTTTAGAGAGATTTTTAAAAAAATTCACTGTGTTTTTGCTATGAATCCAACTCGGATGAAATAAACCACAATATCACAAAGGATAGATTGCTTATGATAATTGCATTACTTCAACCCTATTTATTATTATTATTATTATTCCCTAAGCTTTAGGAAAAATATTAGATTATTGCGCTCACAATTTTTTAACTTTTTGTTTTCATCATCTACATATTTGAGCTATAAATGATGAGATTTTAATAAATTGGGCTTAAATTAAATGTATTCATCCTTATTCTCCTCGGAAAGTGTTATTAACATTGTAACAGAAATAGTATTTGTTCCTTCCCCCACCTTCCCCTTCATTACTTCCCCCACATTACTTCAACCCTATTTATTATTATTATTATTATTCCCTAAGCTTTAGGAAAAATATATTAAATTATTGCGCTCACAATTTTTTAACTTTTTGTTTTCATCATACACATATTTGAGCTATAAATGATGAGATTTTAATTAATTGGGCTTAAATTAAATGTAATCATCCTTATTCTCCTTGGAAAGTGTTATTAACATTGTAACAGAAATAGTATTTGTTCCTTCCCCCACCAATAAAAGATATATACAATAATTGATTAATTCTGTCCTATTTTAGACCAATCTTTTCTTTTTTTCCTTCCTAAAAATTAAGTTTTTGTAAATTATTGTATTTTGATAAAGCCGAATCCTTCACTAACTTTTGTTCTGATCTCTGAGGAACAGTAACACAATAGCCTAACTATGACATTCCTTTAATGAAGAAAATACACAGTACAAAATATGAAAGTACTTCGTCTATCAGCGGTCGAGCGGTAAAGTCGCTAACACTGATAGGTCAATCTGATATCAATACCAGGTGAACAGACTTTTTGCATGGGCATTTTCGTGGCTTTTCCCATGTTACGTATGGATATGAGCCAGCTTCTCATCGAAAGTCCTCCATTAAGGCATCCCTTCCGTTAGGTAGATAGCCCTCTCGATGCTTTGCCATAAGTAAATAAACCAAACCTGACAGTATTTCATGCATTTGGAGAAATGGATACATAAATTTTCTCATACAATGTTTGTACAAATTAAATTACCTCTACATTGTAAAATTGTACACTTATAAACTAATGTAGACGTTACATTGTAAAATTCTACATTTACAAACCAATGTAGATGTAACTAATGTAGACGTTATATTGTAAACTTGTACATTGACAAACTAATGTATAATACAGCATTTATAAAAAAATTAACTGTCAAGTTTCAACAAATTTATTTAAATTTTTAAAATTATTTTAATTTTATCATCTTAGCATTTCTAAAGAATTCACAGACTTCGTCATTTTCTTCTTCAGAAAGCTCATATTCGGGTGAAAACGTACATTATTCAAAATTTGAAGGCTCTAGGTACCGTCGTTTTATTATAGTGAGAGAAACCTGAATACATTTATGCAGATTCTTCATTATTTAATTTCTTAAATATAATACAGGACTGTAATATTTGGCGGCAACAGTTTGAAAAGTGAACACGACATTTAAAGTTTTCAACGCAAAATGCCAAAAGGAAATTAATAGCCCTTCTGAGCTAACGCACTTTGGGTTAAAAATAATTAAAAATAATCTAAAATTTTCGATTTCAACCTAATACCTCAAAGAATTTAGCGTTAAAGTTTCAAAAAATTTAGAAAAATATTTAAAAGTTCAAAAAATATAAATCATGAGTTATGCTGCAATTTCAGCTTGATATGTAGATGTCAGTTGAAACTTGAAACAGTTTTCAGTTATTTAATTTAGATGAAGAATTAGCTTCTCAAAAATTAAAGGTATAGAAATCAAACTATGTAAATGTGCGAATACTGTTTCCTAATGCGTTATTCTGAAGCTCACAGAGCCTAAAGAATGCTTAGGTATTGATCTTAAATTAAGTGATGGATGACGGAGAGGCTGAAATAAACAATTTCACTCTTTTATAAACACTCGAGATTGGCTGGTTGAAGGTAGTGAGATATGGGCATGGTACACACACACACCGCAGTTAGTAAAAATATCCTATTTTGCTAGGTAATTTGTTTTCCTTTATATTTGTATACTTCTCTATAGAAAACAGGAGGTTTCTGTAAACACCTATTTGTGCCCTTCGTGCTATACAAGCATCGTATGGATGGTTTGCCCGTAAAATAGCCGAGATTCAAAACTGTAAGTATATGATTTTTATGGGTTTTGTTAAATTCGTATAGTTTCAACAGCGCTGTCAATTCAATAAATCGGTAGGTAAACTAATATAAATTGGTAGCTACTTGTATATATTTTTATATTTAGCAGGCGTAAACAAATTGAGAAATCAATATTCAACCGCTACTCTCATAATTATTTCAAAATTAATTTGTCTTATTTCTCGGAGGCACATTCTTCATTTTTCATTCTGGAACGAGCGCGAGATTCTGAAAACTTTGGGAAAAATCAGAGCTTCGAAGGCATGTTTTCCCAAACATTCCAAAAATCGTCAATATAGTAAAATGTCGCCAAGGCCATCCAGAGCTATTTATCGATATCTCGTATTCTACTTAAGCTATTTTAATAATTTAAACATTATTGGACTGAGAACCGAAAAATTTAAAATTCTATATATAAAAGAAATAAACACTTATAGGTCAGACATGTGGCCACAAGTTCCACTCAAGTACCCCTTTAAAAGCAAAAAATAAATAGATAAATAAAATTTACAGAAGTACCATACGTAAAAACACCAATGCAATTAAATGAATTTAAATATTTACAAAAATGTACAACAATATTAAGTAAATTATTTGCATATAGGTCATCTTAAATGTTCAGCTACGAGGTACATGAAAACAACTCAAACTGCTATATTTTAGTTTATTTAAAGGAGGAGAAGAAAAAGAAACTTATAAATTATTCGTAAAATTTCTAAATATTTCCATCCAAGTATGATCTGAAAGAATCTACATTTTGTCATCCACGGAACATTTGATAGAATTTTCACTACGTGTTTAAAAACTCATTTTGTGTTTTTAAAAATGTAAGTTCTCCTTGCCACTGTTTGAAAAAGCTTTCTTTTGATCATTATTCATCTTGTTGGTTGTGTTTACGAAAAACTGAAATATAGCTTACGATCCTCAAGCGCGCTTAAATTCGAGAATACGTCCATATGTTTGAAGTAAAAAAAAGCAGGCGCTTCTTCTTTGAAATACACGGATTTCGGCAAACATGTCATTGTTTCGGTCAGCAATGGAGAATATAAAATGCCAAAGAAAACAATGATAGTACTTACATAAATTTTATCCGACACTATATCATAAAATATTTTCTTTTCCTTCGTACCTTGACACACGTGAAACGAAAGAATTTTATTTAGAGTTACAGAAATTTTAAGGTTATGTAACGAGGTTTTTTATTGAATATTCCGACATAAAGGTTGCAGTCACTGCTTATTTGCCCCATGAACGTAAAGTGACTAATATTTTATAAATACATTGGAAAAGGAGGTGAAATAAAAATTTCAGCAAAGAAAACCTAGTGCGATTTTCTAGTTATATGAGTTATTTTCTTCTTTTTCGCTCAAAACTGGCTTAAGTGTCTGTCGCACTTTTTCATTGATTAGAAACAAGGCACTTATGCGGAGTAGTTTTTATTCCTCTTATTGAAAACATTGCTACCTTCTACGGGTTCGTGGATTTGGAGTGATTGATAACAACACTTGATGAAGAATCAAAACACAATTTATTCGTTAGTATTTCACAGGACAGTTCCAAAGACACATTACAGTCGTCGAAAATCTACAACAAACACGTTGAAACAATCAGCAACACAGGCTTCAGGCTATAACTGTGAAGATAGCTTCACGGCAAAGCACTAAAGTACAACTCCTGACTCGGCCGATTGCTCTCAGTCTACTCTCTGAACTCAAAGCACTATTACTAAACTCAGCATACTCACGGATGTTTCTTTCATTTTTTTCATAATCTTGTCTTGAATATGGCTGTTCAGTTTATCACACTATAGAGGATAAATACACACTGCCAGCGAATACTCATCGCTTAGTAAAAAGAATTCTTAATGAGACATGAATTCTAGACAGATATTTAATATTTCAAATAATGCAATTCCCGCTCGTTTTCTGCAGATCGCCAGCTTATTTTGGAGAAAAGTTTATTAGCGGCAGCAAGGTAACGTTTCGTGATATATCTAACAGTATCAATACTAATTAGATAAGAGATATTTATGTGAAATATATCTGGATATCAAATAAAATAGTTTAGAATTTAACTGAATGTACGTGAAATAACATTCGAAATCTTTCTTCTTTCAAAAAAAGGAGGAGGCAAAGTTGGTCATAAAACCGCGAGTTCAGCTGTAAGAAAATACTGGAATGTTTAAATTTTGATTAAACAAAGCAAAGTCATCGAGAATGTAACAACAACAATAGGTAGTTGTTATTATTATAATGCAGTTGTCCAGATCATTAGTAAAGGATTATTTTGAGTCGCTACGAAGAGTTCCGTAAAGCTTTTGTTTAGCTTTGTTTGTAAGGTCCATCACATTATAAAAAGGACAGTGTAGATAGTGTAAATGGACAGTGTAAATGGACAGTGTAGAAGTACCACGATGGAGGTATTCTTTCAGGCTGGTCAAATAGTCGGAATTGGATCGCAATTTCACATTGTGGCCTATTGGAACATCCACAAAATGTTAATCCCTCCATCAGTTCCGTCTTGCAACTATGTTTCATTTCTCTGGTTCAAAATCTGTTTTGATTTATGTTCGTTGCAGCGATTTCGAATCTTCTGTGTGAGATCATTGTTTGGTTTTATGGGACTTCTGTGAAGCTTGGTATTTGGCTGTAGCTGTAATGAAAAGCAATGTTTCATGAGAAAAAGGAAGCCCATAGAAGAATTCTGATACATTAAGTGCCACGAACCGAAAATATTACTCAAAATGGTCTTATCCTTCAACTTCTTGGTCTTATCCTTTAACTTACATTTATCTCATCTTTCAAGCTGCAAACTGGTCTTATCCTTCAACTATTATTCAAATATCATTTGAGAACATATAAATTCTTGTTAACTTTTCCAGAATTAAAGATTTCTTATAAGACGGCCGAATTTCTTTTTGCGATGAGAGTTTAACATTGGATAGAGCAATGTTTGGGACCAGACCAATGCACAAAGATAAAGGAGTGTGGGCTTGGAAAATATCAAGGCAAACTAAGGAGAATGGAAGGATGCTGGGTTAACTCCAAACATCATAAATGTTGACAGTCGAAGCACATTAATCATAATTTTCAAGGGGATCTCGTTGAAAAGTTAGCCATTTTATACGTTTCAACTAAAAGAACGAGAAGCTCATACCTGTGTTTTAATTTATTATGAATCAAAATGCAAGGCATCAGGTCAGGAATGGCAAAAAGCCATAATAAAACAATAGCCAAGGTAAGTAAATTGCCTAAAAATGCTAAAAAGAGAAGAAAATGAAAGAAAAGGTGATTTATCTCAACTTATGACGCAAAACTCTTCGAAGGAGAATAATGTCACGGAATTTTTGGCTTGTCTATGTCATTTATTCTGCGATTTTATTCTCTCGAAGTAATTCAGGCATGAGATGACAAATGTACAGGTTTCAGTTTCTTTCGCTTTCATTATTTTTATTTTGATATGAAATTGCGTTGCCCACGCTTTCGTAATACTTTAAGTTATTTTTCTTCTGTCCCATCATTTTATATTACTATTTTGTATTTTAAAGCAAGATGAAGTAAAGTAGCTACGCAAAAACGAACTTCTTCAATGCATATTTTTGTTTTTCTTGTCACGGGATTCACTTTTACACGAAGCCGATATTTTCAAGTTTTGAATTTGTTTCTAAACTTGATTATTTTTTAAGTTGTGAAAAATATATGCAATTGTTTCACTTTCTAGGAAATGCTAACATTTCTTCTTATAACTAGTTGTGGACGGGATGTATTTGCTGACAACATATGATATTGAATTAGCATTACTTATATTCAAAAATTAAAATCTGTAATTTGTAAATTCTGTAGTGATCATTTCATTTATTACAACACAATTAAAAGGAATACAAGTAATTTCGAATCTAATCGGGGGTTATATTTATATTCCTGAAAAAAATTATTCTCCCCTTTAATTCTCCGTTTTCTGTCGATCTGTCTGATGGTAAAACCACCTAGGAAATTTCCTCTAATGACTGATTTTGCATTTCACACAGAATCTACGATTGTAAGCAGTTCTTAAAATTTTGGCTGATTCTGTGTAAGTTCTTCATCACTAAATATGTCATTGAAGTTAATGAAAAAGCTGTCTTCTAAGCAACGAAAGGTACAGCTATCCTTCAAACATCAAACTAATTTACGATAAATTTAGCAAAACAAAACCCTTGTGTTTGGCGCAGATTTAGTCTAGAACTCAATCGATTTCGAGGGCAAACAGGTATAGTTCCCTCTTCAACAGAAGCAAAGAAATCTGCAAAACTGCAAAGCAGCGGAAGTTGTCCAAGCAAAGCAGCGTTGCTTGTTTAAGAGTCACCGGGATGCCTGAGTCCGAGACTTTACCCTTAATCGAATTAAAGTTGCGATTTAAATTCTACCAATAACTTATATCAATTACTTTAAATAATGATTAAATATCAATAAATTTTTTAAATTGAATTTAGAATAATAAAACTGAGAGAAGGGAAAAACGAAAGCTGCTGAGAAGCAAAGCAGCTGACGCAATGGTTGTATTTATACCCTACGGCTGTAAAGCCAACTATAAAGTAGCTCTATCCGTCTGTTAAAACAGTAACGAAATTGAAAAAGAAATAAGTTAATAGAATTTTAAACACGTTAGGAAGGTTTAATAGGTTCTTCCCCCATCACCAGGCAGGACGCTGTATGCGATCCAAGAATGAACGACGAACTATATGCAGTTCAAGATTTGAAGAAGCATCTTGAATATTGTGGTTGATAGACCCGAGCCAAATAGAAGAGCTGTTGCACAAAACGTAGGTGAGTTACCACTTGGAAAGTGTTAAATGAAAATCTCTTACACTCCTTCCGTTTTCAGAGAGTACAAGCCTTGAATCCGCAAGATTGCAGTGAGCTTGAGCTCCCCAGTGGCTTTTGCCGCAGTTTCCATTTTTAGCTGACTTCTCAGTTCATGTGCTATTTACAAATGAGGCGATGTTTACCCGCGAGGGTGTATTTATTTCACACAATTCTCTTGTGTGGGCAATTGAGAATGCTTCTCAACAGCGAATCAGTGTGAATGTGTGGGCGAGTATCGTCCGATATTGTCTAATTAGCCCATACCTATTGCCGCAGGCACTCAATGCCCAGCGTTATCTAATTTTTTTGGAACAGTTGTTACCAGAACTCCTGCAAGATGTTCCGATCTCCATTCGTAGCCGAATATAGTTCCAGCATGATGGAGCAGCAGCCCAATTCAGCACTCAAATATTATTCTCAATTACCAAATAGCCACTTTTAGGGCGCAACCCTTGCGGACCAGTTCCTTGGCCGTTTCGATCTACCATATTTATCGAGCCTCGAGTACTTTTTTTGCGGCTCCAGTTTACTCAGCTGAGGATCTCTTGCTTGAATATCAGTAGCTGCTGCATGTGTGCCTGAAATACCTGTCATCTTTGCCAGTATACGCCAGTCGATCCACCGACGCTGTAAATCATGGTGTATCACTTAACGTGAGACACCCTGTATTTTTGACTAAATAATTTTTTGAATGCAGTAAAATACAATAAAAGAGCAAAATATTTATTGAATATGTATGGGAAGCTGCATTGTCTTCTGCATCCAGTAATCCAAAAATGATTTTCAAAACTTTAGGAAGATTATTACATGTAAGAGAAGTGAGGGGGCCGAATTAGAATTTGAAAAAGTTCTTGAAAAATCTACTTAACTTTGTAACAGATAAACAGATATAAAAAATATAATTATTTTATTCAAATGCAAACACAATGCGCAAAAGAAAAGATCCAAATAATAAAGTTCTTTACTGCTCTTGCATCCATCTTTTGCAGAGATATCGTTTTATTCCATTAATTGTTTGGAAATCACGTTTGCAGAGCAGCGTTGCTCATACAGATCGTATGGAACAAAATTTGAATTGAAGCATGGATTTATTATTTGAATACTTTCTCATTAGACTGTAACTCTGGCAACACCAGAATACAGTAATGCTTCGCATGCACTCGGGTTATTAGCATCACTTCCAGATAATATTTCTTTGCAAAGTAAAATAGCCTAGGCTCTACCCCTTGTAGAATATTTGGTTGCTAAGAAAGTTGATATAAGGTTAACCAATCAATTAAGGATATAAAGTATTTTTTTAATATTACTTAATGAAAATAATTAAAGATTATTAATATTACAGATTAAGGAACCTGACATGAATATGATCAAATGCAAAATTAAGTACCAGCAGATATGCAAAATGAAGCTGGAAAGTTACAAGCTGTTAATTTTATAAGGCACAGATGCAGCCGAGCTGGTGAACTGGATGAAAATACAGATATGGTAAGCAAATATGGCTTAATTTCTAAACTTAGAAGTAGAGGAGCCCTATGGAAGACCGTCAGGAAAGAGGAGCAAGAATATATAAATAAATAAACAAATAAAATGGCTAATCAAATCATTAATAATTAAATTAATAATTATTAAAACAATTAATTAATCAACGATTAAAGTAATCAAAAGTTAATAAATTATTTAAATCATTAAATAATCAATGATTAAAGTAATTAAATAATTAAAATTAAAATTTAACAAAATGTAAAGATCTAAATTAAAATTTAACAAACGATTTTGATGTAATTTTATTACTAAAAATAAAATTTTTGACATCAAATTTCTACCGAAAATTTTTCAGTTACATAAAAGAAGAGCCGCAGCCTTCTTATTTAGGACTCCGGTGCGCTCCGACTAGAATTAGGATTTATTGTAGAAACTAAGAAGTACCGGAATTTAAGCCCTGATGGTAAGTAAATACAAGTAATTATAGTTTGAATCCATAGAAAAGAAATATACAAGGTGAATTAAAGCAAATGAATATTAAGATTACATATATACAAACACAGATACAAACATATAATACAGGGGTATATAAGAGTGATGGTACTTAGCAGCTGAGGGAAAGAAAAAAAAGGTAAGGTTTACATTATCATAGTGTTCAACTGGGACAGCGGCCTATCCACATAATTTAAATCATTATAATCGTAGTTACAAATTTTAATACTGGAGTTGTCAATGAGTTGTTGCCTTGCATGAATGTTTTTAGCCAGTTTGTAGTAATATGACCTGAGCAACTCCATACCAAGTTCCTCATGGATCCTGTTATTTCTTATATACCATTCTGCGTTAATTATTTGCCTTAGAACAGTATTCTGACATGCCTGCAGTGTTTGCCTGTTAGTGTTCTATTTACAAAATGCAATAGCTTCTCCGCTGTTAGCTATTGCATTTTGTAAATAGAAAACTAACTAAACTGAAGCTCTATTTACAAAATGCAATAGTTTTCCCGTGAAAAATATATTACAAGGTGCCCCTTGGCGAAGATTAAAAATAATATCATAAATGAACCAAAATGAGCCCTACCATAAAAAACACCATACGATTTTAAAAATACCATGAATGTTATAATAAATGAAACAGCTTCTTGGCGATAATCCAAAGGGCACCTCGAATTATAGACCACTCGTTTTCCCATATTCTTTGCTTCCCGCCTTCACTTCATTAAAAAATGATAGACTGAGGTTTTACTCTCTTTGTAATGCTTTGATGAGTTAAAACAAAATGTTCCATATGTGCGTCCTTTATTTGTGGAATTCACAAACAATTATTTTCAAGGGGCTATCAACAAATTCAAATTTAAATAATAAAATGATTCAAAATGAAGACGGTACCATTAATCAGCGAAAGTGTAACTTATGTGTTTGTTATACACGCTCCCTAGATTTGTTCTAAATTAAGATGGAATAAATTTATTTTTAAATATCGCCGCAAATTTTGCTTGTAGAATTATGGACTTTCATTTACTTAATTTAATAAAATATAAATAATTATTTTCTAACTGAACTTTTTTTCCAAACTGAAATTACTCTAACCAAATTTTTGCTCTGCACCATATAAAAAGTGGCATATTAATTTTAAGACGGTATAGTGGTATAGCCGCCCAGACGGTATAGTGGTTAGGGGAGCCTGAGTGCAATACCAAAGGGCCCGGTTTCGAATACCGGAGAAGGCATGGGTGTAAAATTGTCTGTCCCTTCATAGGAGATAACGGTGGCCGCTTATTAGGTGCCTCCAAAATAAAATGGTCACCGCTTCTGGCCTTAGTAGTGGCCAATGCCATTATTCAAATAATTTAAATATTATTTGAATAGTACCTATAATATTCAAATATTATTTAAATAGTACCTATAATAATACCTATAATGTATTTCAAATATTATAGGCAAGTGCCCGCCATTAATAAAAAACAAAACAAAACAAAAAAAAATTAAGAAGGTTTTCCATCCTTAGCAGCGAGCCTCTTAAAAATTTCCTCCCCCCTTATCGCTTGCTTTTGTGGTGTAATTGGAAGTACGTTCGGAGTTAGAATTCTGGCGAAGGTATTTCTCATGTTTCCTGATCGAAAATATATTTAATGACTTCGCAACTACTTATATTATACATATAAGGGCTTGCATTAATACATTACATTAAAAAAAACTGTTTGGAAAAATCATACATTCTCCTTTGATTCTTGATTAACTTTTATCTCAATTGAAATTTTCGAGACTTAAATTGTTTTCATGGTCCGTGCAGTTCCCACTTTTAGTCTAGAAAACGCGTCAGCTTTTTAAGTTTATCAGTTAACTCAGCACCATTTCTTGTTCATTTTTATCTTCTTTCTCTAAAATTATTTTTTAACTGAAACTGAAAACTAAGATTTAAATCGCTTGAAAATAACAAGAAATCTGAGAAATAAACTTCGTACGGGAGAGTCACGTACGAAGTTTTACTACATGGATGTCCAGCTAGATTTATTATTTTTAGAGAAGTAATAGAAATAAATGTCAATTTCGCTTCAATTTTTTCTCGCAAAACATACGTAAATAATAATCGGAAAAATAATCGTTGCGAGAACGATAAACTGAGGTTCTACTGATAAATAACAAGAAATAATACAAGAAAAACCCCGCTTATTCAAAATTTTGGAGAAAAAATTATATTGAATTATGAGTTTGAAAAGCGAATAATCTAAACTCTTTTAATTCAATATTTTTCATCATTTCATTCGTTAAATGTACAGACTTTAGAATGTAAACAAGCGACATCAACACGACATACGCATAAAAGCAGTTGATTGTAAAAGCCATTCAAAGTATATTTACTTCAAGTACCTTCCATGTGTACAGTTTGAAATGCTTTCATGCTTAAAGTGAATACTTGTCAGTTTCACTAAGAAATTCTCCACGAGGTCTCTTCTTGGGCAAATAACTCTATATGCTTTGCAAACCGATCAAAGTAAAGTGCTACGTTTTATGGGTTTTGGGATCATTCAACTGCACTCTTCCACCTATACTGAGAGAGTGAAATAATGAAATCATACAACGCATAGATGGACAAACTGAGGCTAGATTATCTATTTAGGACAAAGCACATGAGGCTATCTGTCTAAGTGAGGAATGTTTTCAAAGCTGACTTATAAGAAATTTATAAGAAAATTATTAAAATGAATACAAATTTATAATTAAGAGAGTGTTTTTATAGCACAGAAAAAAAAAAATCTAATGTAGACACCACATCGTACGGCCTATTCAATTCAATTTTTTGCTGTATTTCATTTAAACTCATATCCTAGAATTTCATTAGAGATATATATTTCTCATTCAATTAATTCGGTTCTCACTTCGCGGCAAGGTAAAAATACGTAAAAACTCAAAACATCTTCATTAAAAATTGTAAAATACAGAAAAACATAAAACACCAAATGCAATTAAAAACAGTTAAAAAAACAACTTTCACAATAAAATTAGAGTTCCTACGCAAAAACAAGCAATTTGGCCAGCGGATAAGAAGACAGATTTTTCGGTGCACAATAAAAATATACTTTTGGTCCCATTCGGCAAAAAGACACAGGTTGGTGCAGAAACTTAGTTCACTATTCTACGAAGAGTTTCAAATTTAAACAAACGGCGATCTCGTTAGGCCTAACGCCACTTAAAGTTTTAAAATGTTGATAATTCTACAACTCCTGCATGCAGATGAACTAAAGGCATATAAACCTTAACTGGAGCATAACAACGCGGCCGATTGCGATCAAAAAGGGAGGTACACAACTCTCAGTCTTATATGCAAAATTCCAACGTTCTGAGCCTACACGTTTTTGAGTTATGCGAGATAAATACATACGTACGCACGTACGTACAGACGTCACAAAAAAGCCTGTTCCTAATGCATTTTAAATCCATTTTTTTAATCCGTTTTGAGAAAAAGAGTCCTTTATTCTGTCCGCACGTACATATGTCACGCAAAAGCATCATTCAAATGGATTCGATAGCGGTCAAAATGGGATGTTTTCGTTGAAATATGCTGCCTGAAACTTTTCGCGATCACAATACTTCCTTTACTTAGTACAAGGTAATAAGAGGATAGAAAAGGAGATCATTTTTACCATGATGCAAAACAAATTAAAAAGAAAGGGATAGGATGCACATATTGTAAGCGCGATAAAAACAGTATGTACGTTTTCGAAAAAGCACTGAGAGGAAAACAAGTTCTAATTTTCTTTACACACGAAAACATTTTGAAGACAAAGCATAAGAACTTAATACTGCCTAAGAATGAATCACACTTACAGCGCCGGAAATAAAAGTTGAATGGTAAAAAGAACGCATTGTGAAATTACGAAAGACCTCACATGGAGTACTTTATAAAACTAAATTATCGAACAAGAGGATTAAATTTAATGCATGTGTTTATTTAGATGCATGATCTTGTATGTTAATCTCAAAGATACTATCTTTATAATATTTTTATTCCAGGCACGTGCAAACAATTGTGGGATATCTCATTACCAATTAAGAACTTGGGTTTTTCTATAGAGCTGAAGGTATGCTTAAAGACTTCCAAATGCGGTAATACGGTTTCTTAATTCTCTTTCTGAACTGAGTCGTGCGCTCTTAGATAGCTTCAGAAGCAAGGTGTCAGTATTATTTTATATCTGTGGTCAAAACCCTGTTCAACTGCTTTTTAAAATGGCTCTTTATGATCTTGCGTTTTACTCATTTTTAACTTTTAAAGAACATTTGCTATATAATAAAATATAAGCTAATATAAAGGTACGCAACGAATACCAACTACAATTATAGGAACGAGGATGGTAAGTAGCTTCAATCAAATTTTGATGCATTTTAGGAGGGGAAAAATAATTACGAAAAAATTAATTTTGCGCGTATACAAGAACAAAATATTCTTCATATGATTCTGCAGAAAAGGTTGAAATCGATTTGGTTTAAATCGAAATACATTGTGCTATTTTATGTTGTTATTAACACAAATTAAAGTTTTCTTCTTATGAACTTTTACACATCTTATAATTATATATTTTATTAATTTTATGACGTTATTTTATAATTACAGGTCTTATAATTATAGCTTTTCACAATTTTTCACGTAAAGTAAGTAGTATTTTAAAGCTCCAAATTTTACCATTTGCAATTCTTCAGCCGTTAATTTCATAAAAGTGAGTTCGCCATACATTTAGTTTATCCTTTCTGTAGTACCAAATTTAAAATATAAATGTTGTTATACTTGAAATGTTAGTAGAAAAACTAAAAAATATTTCCCTTCAGAATCACTTAATTACTTAGTTAATTTCAGTACCACTAACAAAAAACAAAACAACAACACACACACACAAAAAAAAAAAAAAAAAAAAAAAAAAAAAAAAATCTGAAAGGTTTCAGATTTTAACGATCGCCCGAAAGGGTTTATTAAGGTTTTTTACTCTTTTGCTGAGCTCGCAGCTTACCAGTCTGCTGTTACACTCACTCCTGTTAATTTTTTTTTTAAATTTTCTTTTCTTTCTTTCTTTATTTTTTTAAGTCCAAAGGAGAGTTACCCCAGAAGGGCTATTAGTCAAGAATAGTCTATTAGTCTGAAAGAAGGGCTATCCACATGGGCTATTAGTCAAAGCAAAATGCCGTAAGCATTTTGCGTTGAATTACTTTTCAAATTGTTGCTACCATATATTATCGCCCCGTATTATATTTAAAGAAATTAAATAATGAAGAATCTGCATAAATATATATATTTTTATTGCATTGTGATAAAAGAACGGTACCTAGAGCCATCAAATTCTGAATAACGTAGTCCTTCACCTAAATATAAATACCTAAAGGCCCGAATTTTCAATTTCGAATTTGTTTTATTATCTATTTCATATTTTGTAAAACTTTAAAGCATTTCTGATTAGAAAACTCAACAATTTAAAAACGAGCAGTGGCAACACTCCAGAGAATAAAACATTTTCATCTCCAACACGCGAGACTTCTATCGGGAATTCTACAGATATGCTGTTTTTAAATATTTTTAACCGAATGTGGCGTTAGCTCAAATGCTCTCGAAATGTTCATGTGTGCATAATATAAAATCTGAAAGCTTTTGAGATTTTTATTTTTATTCATCTATTTATTTATTTTTGTCTTTCAGCTGTATTATTAAGCAACATTTTCTTCGCAATTGCGCCACACACTATTTAGCAGCAAAGTAAAAAAAAAATAAAAGCAGCATAGCAGTATACGTTTAGAATTCTTGCGTTAAGTTTTGGCATACTTTTTCTATTTGATCAGTTTTCTCAGTTGCATTATACCAATGTTCAGTCTAAAAAGCTTTGTGGTCTTATTAATATGTATTTACTTTATGTACTAAATATTTACGCCACATAAAATGGATTCAACAGCAAAAATCACAAAATATTTACAAACAACATATCTTTATTATTTCCGATGGACAGTCTCTGGCGCTGGAGATAAAAACGTTTCATTCCTTACAGTGTTACATTGCTGGGTATGAAATTGTTGAGTTTGTTAACTAAAACTTCGTTAAAGGTTCTCCAAAACGTGAAACAGATAATAACACAAGTTCGAAATTCGGGCTTCCAGGTGCCCATGTTCGGTGGAGGACTACGTTATCTAAAATTTGATGGCTGCAGGTACGGTTGTTTTTCATAATGTGAGAAACATACATATATTCATGCAGACTCTTCGTTATTTAATTTGTTTAAATATAATACAGAGCGATAATATTTGGTGGCAACAATTTAAAAAGTGACACGCCATTTATAACGATTCAATTCAAAATGCCGTTTTGAGACTAATATTCCACTCGGGACTACCGTTCCATTTGGACTAAATATAAATTGTCTTTTCTTAGGAACCAGATAGATACATTTTAAATATTCCATCTACAGTAATGACATGCATCAAATTGAGTATTACCATTCAGTTTCTTACGAATGACTTCCTATTCCAACAAGAACCACCAGTTATGCAAGTGATATGGAACAGGAAGAAGAGCTAATTCTATCGAAATCATGAATTGCAGTATGAATACATTTTAATACCAACAGTTATTCGACATTAGTTTAGTTTAGCGGTTCTCAACCTTTTGACTAACGCATACCATCTGAACAAAAATTGAAAACCTTTAGTGCCACCACTACAAAGTTCTACTACCAGCAACCACGCTTGAACAAATCTCAGATCGCATAAATTTGCGATTGTTAGAGAAAAAACTTAATCAGGATGTTGGGGTTTTAATTTTTGAATTTAATAGTTAAAAATACTTTGCTTTTTCGCGTACTACCTATTTTTCTTTTGCGTACCACCGGTTGAGAATCCTTGGTTTAGTTTATTTTGATTTCATTTAATAGTGTTCATATCATTTACGATCAAATTAATCACAACACTTTCCTTTTGACCAGCTCTTGCTTTAGGGGTTTTTGATGGTGAGAATCTAAACCTGTCCAGCTCTGCAAATAAATAATGAAGAATAATAAGCTTGTGATATAGAAAGAGGAAGATAAACGCTGCCCTCGACATTAGCCTAAATCTGTTTCATTGTTTTCTTGAAGCCTGCGTCCTCCTTTGCCACTTAAATATATCACGAATAAATATTCCTGTGGGATTATCCTAATCGCAAAAATAAATCTTTTATATCTGATGAGAGAAGTATATTTGACCTCTTCCTTATTGAAAAATATTAATACAGTTGAAATTTGATAGGACAAAACAAGAAGTTCATTCTACGTTTTTAGAAGAGAATGGGAAATGAAGTTTAATTTTTAATTGATTAACTACACCTAAAATAGTTATTATAAAAACAAAAAGATATATAATAATCTTAATGAATGTAGGTAGTGTAATTTCAGAGTACAGTTAGTAATCAAAAGTAGTAAGATTGCGTAAGAACTGTGTTTTTTGCTTTTAAATCGGTTAGTTCGTTAATCAATAATAGACCTATTAAATTCGAAAGAAAAATTCAATATCTTACCCTTTACAGAACGGCAACACGTTAGCACGTAGAATGCAAAAATATATTAAATCGAGTAGTGTTAACATATTCCTTTTAAATAGTTGAATTTGTTGCTTAAATTCGAAAGACAAATATATTGTCTTTTCTTCACTTACTGATGTAACGTCACGAACACATCACGCCGCATAAAACAAAACAAAATTTATTACATTGAATTTTTGCTTTGGAAACAGCAAAAGGCCTTTTCGAGTTCGGATAACTAAGCCCTGTTTTCACTAGTGCAGTGCGTATTGTTGCGTCATTCGGAGAATATACGACTGCGCAGGGCATACGCAGACATTTGACAGCAATAAGGAGTGCTAAATCATGGACATGAATTATATTTTTACACCTGAATTTTTTAACATTGATTACAGCTCTGTGTGAGTAACTAACATTATAGATGCAGTTACCTTTTTCGAACAAAACTCAATTGATTGGCATCTTCTTCAATGCATAAATGTCTTGTTATACTGTCGAAATTTCTGAAATTTAGAAAAAAGAAATTTAAGGAATGTAACTCTTTCCTCGAAGCCTACTGCTGCTTTTATCGACATTATTTCTTGTTGACATCATCTGATTGCTCTTCTTTGATCTTGTGACCCTAAGGCTCCGTTCAGACGGTGATATAAATGTCGCAGAGGCATAGTCATTAAGCATACCGTACCACGGACACATCAGTGTCACGTGCCCTGTAGGCCCTGTTTCATTGAGCCGGAACATGTCGTACCAACTGTATGATATTTCCGGCGAAAAGTGGATCTTGGAACTTGCAATCCATAAGGCATAAAATGGGGGAGTTCCGTTTACACCTGCGAGACGGGTCTAAGCCGTAGCCAATTAAAGAAGCTAAATTTGCGCATGCGTGGATGTGTCTACAACTTTCTCGCTCTGCTTTTCCACTTAATAAGTTTCGCGCGTTCGCTCTGATTGGTCGACTCTTATTATATTCGATTATCATATTATTCGACTCTTATACATGTCCCTAACTCAAGTAGCATGAAGTTGAAAACTTTGAGCTCTATGCCAAAACACCTAAAGCAGTTTTTGTGATGTAGCAAGGTTTGGTTATCTGGCAAGGAAGCTCGGTTTAAACCAGTTATGACATTTATACCCCATTTGAACGGAGAGTAAAGCTTCCGCAAGAAAACTTTATGGTACTTGAACATGTTTTAACTGACCTGACCGCCACTATGAGAGTTCCCGACAGAAGGAGTTAACCAAACGGGATAATGCTCTCATAGCGGATTGTCATTTATTGAACAAAAATTCTTACAGTTACAACAATTACTGCAAGAAAAATGTTTACAAGATGTACGTTGCAGTTTAGCACAAAGTACTGCGTGTACATTCGTTATTCAGTACATATCTTAATTAGTACATAGCTTATTTAAATTAGACACATTAATAGTCACTGTCACATGTTTAACATAGTCTTAGTCATTGTTTAGTTAATAGCAAATTCAATAAAGTCAATAGCAAAGTCATATGTATAGTTCTTGACACATCGCTAGTCTTTGAACAATAGCAAAGTCATATGTATAGTTCTTGACATGTCACAAGCCTTTGAACAATAATCATGTCATAGTCTTTATAATCATAAAATGATTAAATAATCATGTAATATTCATAGTTTATATAATCGTATCAGAGTCATTATTAGTCATTATCAGACATTAACATTACGATTATACAAATGTTGATACAGTACATACTTTCATATCTTGCAATATAATGTCAGTATTACAATACAGGGTCGGTAGCACTACATATCCGAACCACGCGTAATGCATTATATTCAGGACGTTATTCACAACACAATTAATACACTTAATACATTATATTCGTGACGCAGTTCAAATTATGCATATTAACAATATAAGAAAATTCATTTAAACATAGTACTATTATTATCACTAGAACGCTATCATCATTAAATATCATCATTTATGCATACCACTATTAGATACTATGTCGACTGTGTTTCACAACAATAACAATGTAAGTCAAAATTCAGTCCTACACACTAACCACAATATTGTTCACAGTACAGCAGTGGAATATAAGGTTACTACCAGAAATGCATTGGCTATTAGGTATTGGGAAAAATAGGAATACAATAGGAATTAATACATAACAGGTATAGACACAAAGCAGAACTCAAGATTACCATTGACTCAATACAAAACCATTAGCTCTATACGAAGTTAGCATTTAAACTTAAAATCCAATACAATTATATTAGCAAAGTGAAGAATGATTATAAACATATCTACACTACATATATATAAACATTATAAGCATATTAATATTACAAATATTTCCAACGTTGAATACTCAGAAATTAAAGTCAAATAAGCAATGATATAGGATTATTATAAACATATTTATACGACAAATATTGACTCATTATTAACATTTGATACATTTATTCCAAATTCAGGACAGAAGAAATAGCAAAAGAGACAAATATTAACAATTCTGTGACCTACTCTGTTCTATTGCTGACTTTAAAAATTCCCTAAACACCATGCAAGACCGTGAATTTGAAGGATGTTCAATATCATATAATGTACCATGTTTATAATTAGACGACTGACAATTAATACACGAAGGTGCATTGGAACATGAATGCGAGGAACCATCATGACCCTCCGCACAAACTGGACATACTTGAACTTGAGTACATGTCTTCGCCGAATGACCGATACACTGGCATTTAAAGCAACGCTGGATGACGAAGAATTGACGATAGTAATAGGAAGCAAAACCAACATATAACTTTCCACGACGACGCATCTGATTGTAGAAGGATCTGCGGAGATTGACAATCCAGTTACATCGTCCATTCGGACGAATAAAAGCTGTGCGCAGCGTTAAGCTCTCCCCTGTAAGCGAAGGGAATCTATTAGAGAAAGATGCAAAGTGATCAAAAGTTATGTCCGAAGGTAATCCAAACAAGACAATAGGAACCAGTGCAAGGCCCGGAGAACGGATTCGCAATTTATGGCCCAATGATTCGAAGTCCTTTAGTCGAGAGAACAACTTGGAAGCCGAAGCGAGTGATGAATAAACTACTATTTTTAGCTCGCCAGAACGGGTAATTTCCGTGTAGTTTATGTTAAGATTAAACTGTTTGTGCGAATATGTACTGGCCAGTAAAGAACGCACCTCAGAAGCAGAAAGTGATGAATTGATTGAAAACACCAATAATGCCTAATCAGATGACTGACGTTGAAATGAATGACGTGATTTGAAACTGATGGAATAAAAGTCTGCGACTGACGTTCAACATCCTTTCCAGAACGAAGTGTATGCGGAGTCACCTGCTGAATTTTATCCTTGTGGCTTAATGAATCTGTTTGCACAGCACTTGAAAGAAGAGACAAAGAAGTATCCTAAACTGTAGTTTGAGTTGATGTATCCTTACTGGCGCCATCTAGTTGAAAATCAACTCGAGGTACGACTCCCGAGGTTAAATCAGTAATTTGGGAATCACTATCACTAAAATCAACATTAACGCACGAATATTCTGTCTGAATAGTAGTCCGGTAATTTCTGGAAGGAGAAAGTGCTAGAAATATCGCGACGGCTGATTGAAAACAATTTAAGCCGAGAAGAAAGCGCGTGCTCTCCGTTGCTTAGTTATTGTTATTGTGGGATATAGTTCCGCGTGAAATGAGATAAATCTGAGTTAGAATTTTCTTTAGATGCGTTTTGCATTGCGTTGTGTTTAACATTCTTTGTAGTTTGAAGTGTAACCACTGATTATACTGTGTTATACTGTGAACACTTATACGAATATTTCTGTGGAAAATTCCAGAGTTCTGAAATACTTCTTTTGATGAAAATAAATTGTATTAGCCTATTATCTGATTTGTGCATTCAATCTATTACGAACCCATATACACGCAACATTATTATCGATTCCATCGAAACGTATCCTACTATATATTCCCACAAAGTGAAATAAATAATTCCCCCCTCCCAAAATGAATTACTTATTGAAAGGGCAAGCAGCGACCTTTGATACTTTGCTCTATCGATTTCATGATTTTACAAATAATTATTCTTCGAGAGTAATTACGCTATTTAGCAGCTAAAATATATTTCGACTTCTACCAGACTTTGTTTACTTTGAAAACTGTATCGTTCAAAAACCTGTAATACAAGTGTTCTGATTTTGAATTGTGATATTATCGTGTGTTTTACTGCCTGTTCTCTAGACTACTGTTATCTCAACTGTAATTTGTGATTTTAACAGGAAAATTACTAACATGGAATTTATGAATAAATAAATGACGAAAAGGAATTTTAATAAAGAGTAATAATTAGTAAAGAAATGGTAAAGAGTTTCCTTTTTAATAAAGAGTTCTCGACATTACAGCAGTTTTCAGTGATGGAAAAAAGGTTACGAACTACGCTGCTATAAAAGGGGTCAGCTAGAACAAGATGTCAAGAATTGCAAATTTTCTCTTTGCTTATTCACGAGACAGCCTGATCGTGTCAGAAATTCCTTTATATTTTCTATTAGGCAAATGATTTTCTAAGAATAGACAGATCGTGATGAACAAAGCCTTTTGCCCTTGTTATCAAACAGAACGAAGGATGTTCAAATGGTAAACCAGATGATAAACGAAGCTTTGTACTATCCTGCTATGTCTAACTTTCTCAGTAGCCCCTCAAAATAAATGAATAAGTGAAATAATAAATAAATAAGAAAGGGGCAATATGCAATATTATGATAAATAAAATCAGGCTTCGAATTTCCAAGTAATATATAAGAGAAGTATAGAGACAAGATTTATAAATATAATTTTGTTTCAAGTATCACACTGTGATTGTGATTATTAATTTACTGTGACTACCCTATTAATCTTACCAATACGTTCAACTCTTGTCTTATTTGTCAAATGCCACATCTAGTACCTTTACATCACGGACGCAACAACTTAAATATGCTTGATATTTTTAAACTCTGTATTAACCATCATATCATCGCGGACGGTTAACTCAAAATTGCGTATAATACGCGAGTAGTTCAGACAACTCATATTAAAATTAACAGCAACAAAAAACAAACAAAAAAATTGAAAGCTTTCAGATTTTATATTGCGTACTTCCCAAACGGACGTTTTTTTTCATTTACAGTCACATACACGTTTCAAGAGCATTTGGGCTAACGCACTATTGGGCTAAAAGTATTAAAAACAGCAAATTTTTTTGAATTTTCGATAGGCTCTCTCGCCTGCTGGAGATAAAATTGTTTTATTCTTTACTGCGTTGCCACTGCTCGCTTATTTTTTAATCAAAAATTCGTTAAGGTTTTACAAAATATAAAACAAACAATATAACAAATTCTAAGTTCCAAATTCGGGGTTCCAGGTGCCCATGTTGGGGTGGAGGACTATGTTATTCAGAATTTAATGACTCTAAGTACCGTTGTTTTTCCATATTGCCAGAAACATACATACATACACTTATGTAGATTCTTCATTGTTTAGTTCCTTTAAATATAACACCGGGCGATAATATTTGGTGGCAGCAATTTGAAAAGTCATTCGGGCATTTAAGGCGATCTATATGCAACGTGCCGTTTCGAGACTAATAGCCCTTCAGGGCTAACGCCTATTTGGGCTAATTATTATTGAAAATTTACCTGTATTTTCAAATGTTTTAATCTGAAAAATCACTTCATTTAAATAAAATGAATATCTAAAACAAAAAGAAAGCTTGTAAACAACGGAAAAATAAATATAATTATAAAATTAAGAAATTAAGTTATAAATGGTATTAAAGAACAATATTTATAAGGCAGCTTGAACAACGTCATCATGTTCAAACTAAAATATATATAAAATATGGTACAATGTTTATATATTCGGAATTATGTATAGTTAAATTATGTTCTTATTGTGGTTAAATACAGCTCCCCAAAACTAGGATATCATCTGTTACTCCTCTTGTTATCCTATGCACTTTTCTTTATCTCTTGTGTTTTCCTGGAGGAAACTTTATTTTACGCTGATGGTTTGTAACAGTAATTTTACTTTTGTTCGGCTATAAACAAACTTAACTTTTTTCAATATAAGGCCCATATATTCTGTATCGGAAGTCAGGTGAATTTAATACTTTCCACCATGATTGACCTATCAACGGCCGAGCGGTAAGTCCTTCGAATATTGCTTAATTCGAGGTAAATGGGGCCCTTCCAGGCGAATGGGCTGGCAGTATGGATATCTAACACGGTACCCCATGTGTAACAAACAAATTTCCCTTAAAAATTGCTCTCTCAATATATCCCTTTGACAGATAGTGCTTTGCCATAATCAAATGAAACGAAACTTTCCAACATTATTTATGTTTTTATGGATCACTTTCATTACGGACCATTTTCTCTGATTATTTCTACTACTTCATTTAAGTAGAGGGTTTAACCCTCTATATGATTCAATTGAAACATTTTGCTAAGGTAGCCTTCTTGAGTTTATACCTTTAACCACTGCGCCAATCATATTCACTACTCATATACCTGGTATAAATCTGTTTCCTTATAATGAACAATCGTAGCAATTAGCACAGGGTAGTTTATATATGTTATCGCCGCTCAGCTGGTATACTTCGTGTGTTTAGTGCATATCTCGGAGAAGGCATGGATGTTTGTAAGCATATAGTGTCTGGAGTACTCAAAATAGTGAGCAGGAAGTGCTCTCGAGAGGTTGTGGTATGGAAAGAGGGGTGCCTCTCTGGCGCTGTTCCTCAAAATTGGGGTGGAACTGCACAGTTAGTGTGGAGGGATTTTACCTGTACGCCCTAGTGGTGAACATCTGGGTTCCTGCCCTCTTCTACTTGTTCGTCTGTATGTTGTCAGTTACATCAACAGTTAATAGATTAAAGAGACTTAAGTAATTATCCTGCTCTGACGATATGACAAAAGCTTAATTATTTTTGCCATGACAGCTTCTTTTATGTTGCAACAAACAAAAATTGATCATTGGTCCATTAAAGAAGCCACTCCCTCTGTGGCGCTATAAATGTGCACTAAAGAAATAGGCTCCCGGACAAGGCATGGTTGTCTTTGTGGCATGGGGCATTCATAATATATGGCGAGCTGAAAGTCCTCTCCTGTGCTTTGGTGGTAGGGGAGAGAGAGATGGGAGACCTTCGGAACCCTTCCACCTCCGGGATACTCTTCCTTAAAACTGGGATGGAAGTAGAAGTCCAACTTCCTTGAGGCTCTGGCAAGCATTCTTCCATGAATTTCATAGACAAGACAACAACAATAACATATCTTAATAAACAATAAGGGCTCTAGGCACTGTTGTGAAGATTGCAGTAATAAAATTATTACTTAGTACTTTCAGTATTACGCAGTACAGCCCTTAGTAATCCTTAATGTTCAGTATTACGCAAATTCTGACTCTTTCTCACATTTTACGTATATGGGGTCAATATACCTTTCGTGATACTCTTGGATTTCGAAAAATGCTTTTGGAAAACAGGTAAAAGTTGATTGTAAATGAAGACAGATAAATCATCTATATTTGGGTGTTCAGTTTGAAATTAGAGAGTACATACTACTGATTCGCGTTTCCTTCACTAGGCTTAATTATTCTTTAAGTATTATGGATGTGTTTCTTCAGGGAAAGAAATAATGGTGAGGACCTTATGGGGTAGTATAGTAAGGATTAATTGCAATTTACAGTCACACTAATACTATTTTATGAAAAATTAGGAAGATTTATTGACACTGATAAATAAGTTTCCTTTAAAGCTACGGAGTGTGAATAAGGATTATTTGGGAGAATGATAAATTCGTGATTTCTGACAGGAAACTGAAAAAGAAAAAAAAAAAAAAAAAACCCTGTATTGTGCCTATTTAGATAGATGATCATTATTTTGCAATTATATGTCAGTAGACTATTTGATTGATGGTCAAGTTAAGCCATTTACTTTAAATAATTGACACCTGGAGAGTAATCAATTACAATCATAAGATCATTTTTGACTTCATAAATTTTCTAACTGGAAAAATATTTACCATATTTTCGTAAAATAAACTTTATAGTTTACAACGTAAACGCTTAATATTTGTTTTTCTAACTTTGTTTGTAAATTTTATATTTATTCGTTAACACTAAGAACGAATTAAAATATTCTGATGCAAATGTTTTCGTGAAACTGTGAAATTTTCAATCTTAGAACAGCGTATAATGTATTTTCTCCCTCCTTCCAGCATGCCTTCGTGGTGTAATTGGAAGCATACTCGACGCATATTCGAGAGATCCATGGTTCAGAGCCCCGGCTAGGACACTGCACGTTTTTCAGGTCTTCTGCTATTAAAAAAAAAATCCTAATTTTCTTAAATGGCGCCCGAATTAAAAGGTAGTGAATGATAATTCGTCACCACCAGGATTTGGCGATTGGGTTCTTTAATCCCCAGGCGCCTTTTAAAAGGGGGAGTATATAAGGTATATTCTCCCTCCTTTCAGCATGCCTTCGTGGTGTAATTGGAAGCATATTCGAAGCGTATTCGAGAGGCTCAATGTTCGAGTCGCGACCAGGAGACTAGACTATACAATTTTTAGGTCTCCTGCTATCAAAAAAGTCTAATTACTCTAAAAGATTTGTTTCTTTTCTTTTTTTTTTTTTTTTTTTTTCTTTTTCTTTTTTCTTTTTTCTTTTTTTTTTTTTTTTTACATTACATTCTTTACAATCCAGAAAAATCCTTCTGTCTGTAACTTTGTAATGTGCCACCTACATAACGCATTTGGCTTTGAGTATTCTGCTTCGATACAAAAACAAAGAAATTAAAAAAATAAACTAAAATGAGATAAAAGACTTTATAAAAAGTTTCATTAAAGTAGTAGTTTTTAAACTTAAATTAAATACTTCCGATAATATAACTTAACAGGGATTTTGTATGTTAATTAACTATTCATTTATAATTTCAGCCTTTACTTTAACTTCTTTTCATATTCCTCGCCAGAATGTAAATGAATAACCATTATTTAAACTATGGTTTTTGGATTTTAAGAGAGAGCATGTTCCTATCACCGCCTGCAGGCTTTTTCTTATGCTGCTGTCTCTGATAGCTGTAATTACTTGGCTTTGCATTTTCTCGCTGGTGACATTTTAATTCTGATACTCCGGTAGAGTAGTAAGCCAGCTTCTGGTATAGAAATTAATTGTGCAGTCTTTGACTATTGTTTTACTTACTGTCCACGTTTAACTTAAATATGACTGTTTTGTTTAGTTTCATTACCACGAGTTGTGGCTATTGTAGCACACAACTGAGTGCCTTTGTGATCTAAATTCTGCCTTTGTGTTCTCATCTCACGATTTAATCGTTGTTTCAAACATAGCGATAATTAGCTACACGTCTGTTAGGGTTATTGGACTAAATTAGCATTATCAAATTAAAAGTGTAACTCTTCAAAATATTTCACCTAAATTTAAGAATCCTTTTTACTACAGGACCCACAAGATTCCCCACTTTTAAATAACGAATAACCAGTCTTTAGAAATTTTGATTAATATGTAAAATAAAAGATTGAGGCTTTTAATGATTAATGAAGATTTTTTGGGAAATAAAACATTTTTTTTTTTTTTTTTTTTAATTTCTGGTACGAAGTAAAGAAAGCAGTGTAATTACTTTAATTTTAAGATAAATTTTGAATGATGAGACTTTAATTTTAAGATAAATTTTGAATGAATAAAAGCATGATGAGTCTGTGCAAGATATCTGCTTTCAAAATTTTAGTCCCTAATTTATGCTGAGAAATTTATTACAGGAATTAAAGCAAAAATAAGAAGCATATTTACAAATTTATTTACTATTTAGCACAGTATGAAAAAAAAAAAAAAGACTGTAAGTAGAAAAGATAGTGAAATTCAGCAAAGAAATTAAATTAAATTGGAGGAAATTGCAGCGCGCAAATTAACAATATTTTTAAGCACCTTAGTACCTTATAATTCAGCATCTGATATGACGTAATTAAATGCAGATAATTTATTCAATGAAATATATCACATACGTATCGTATATTTTTGATTTGTTACCCTTTTCTGGCAAGCTACCCTTTAAAGTTAAAATTTAAAAAAATATATAAAATTTAATTTGTTTATAAATTTTAATTTTAAATAAGAATAATACTTTAAAAAAATCTGAAAGGTTTCTGATTTTAAATTACGTCCAAAGGGGCTTTTTTTAACATTTTGTGTGTTACCTTTATTTATTAAATATCATGTTCTTTGCAATTAAACCATAAAATTCAGTTCAATAGCAATGTTGCAAAATAATTTTAAAATGAGCCTATCTCTAGAATTTCCGATACACAGTTCTTCGCCTTGCAGATAAAAAGGTTCACCCCCCCCCGTAGAGTGTTGCCATTGCTAGCTTTTAAATCGTTGAGTTTGTTACTCAAAAATGCATTTTTTACAAAATATGAAATCGATAATAAAACAAATTCCAAATTTCAGATTTGGCCTTCCACATGCCCATATTCGTAGGAGGATTACGTCGTTCAAAATTCGATGGTTCTATGTACCGTTGTTTTATCACAATGCGAGAAATATACATACATTTAATGAAAATTTTTCATTATTTAATTTCTTCAAATAAAATGCAGGACTCTAACATTTGGTGGCAACAGTTTGAAAAGTGAAACGGGCATTTATAGTGATTCAACGCAAAATCGCAAAACGAAAACAATAGCCCTTCAGGGACAAATCCCCTTTGGACTAAAAATCTGCATAAATGTATGTATATTTCTCGTATTGTGATAAAACAACAATACATAAAGCCATCGAATTTTGAATGACGTAATCCTCCTACAAATATGGGCATGTGGAAGACCAAATTTGAAATTTGGAATTTGTTTTATGATCGATTTCATATTTTGTAAAACTTTAACGAATTTTTGTTTAATAAACTCAACGATTTAAGAGCGAGCAATCGCAACACTCTACGGAAGAAAAATAAATAAATAAATAAATAAATAAATAAATAAATAAATAAATAAATAATAAATAAAAATAAAAATAAAAATAAAAATAAAATAAAATAAAATAAAAACCCTTTTTATCTCCAGCGCGTGGAATTGTGTATCGGAAATTCTAAAGATATGCTTATTTTAAAATTATTTTGCGACATTGATAGTGAACTGAATTTTATGGTTTAAATGCAAAGAACCAAGGCCATGTTTATTGATAGAAAAAATACTACTTATGAAGGCTATCAATTGCTTTTAAATGACAATCCCCTTGAGAGGGTGAATGAAATTAAATATCTAGGTGTTTTTTTGGACAGCAAATTTAACTGGAAAAAGCATATTTCCTACATTTCTAATAAATGTGAGAGACTTCAGCGTGGGCTGAATCGAATTGCTTGTAATAGTTTTGGTGTTAAATCGAATGTTAGCGCAATTATTTATGAACAAGGCATTGTACCCCTTATTTCATATGGATGTAGAGCTTGGGAATTGTCTCTAAAAAAGAAAATTAACTCTAAACGCCTGCTTCGAGTTCAAAGACGAATTTTGCTGCGAGTTATAAGCGGTTACCGAACTATTAGTTACAATGCTGTTTTCTCTCTTGCCGGATTTCCACCACTGGATTTGTTTATTCTGACTTTTATAGATTATAAGAATAGTCTTGCAAATTACTCCAATTCTCACTTTGGTCGTTTATTGCCCTTGTCTGTTCTACCACATCCTTCTGTAAGACAACCAGTACAGATTCTGGATAGTACGGACACTGATGTTAATTCATTCTCATTTGTGCTGTATACGGATGGTAGTAGGATTGATGATAAAGTTGGTTTTGCTTATGTTATTTTTGAAGATGATATTGAAATTGAGTGTCACCAATTTCGCATTAGAAATGAATGTACTGTATATATTTCTGAACTTCTGTGTATTAATTTTGCAATCAAGTGGATAATTAGCCAGAATGGAAGTGGTTCCAGCTACTTAATCTGTACGGATTCACTCTCTTCCCTGGAATCTCTTAAAAATACCTCTTTATGTAATGATATTATTGTCAATATACAGCAGTCTCTCGGAGATCTGGAGAAGAGGGGTATTTCAGTGTTTTTTACATTTGTCCGTGGTCATTCGGGTAATTATGGAAACGAGAGAGCTGATTGGCTTGCTAAGAATGCAACTAAAAATGATATTAACGTTGATGTAAATATTCCAAAATCTTATTTAAAAAAAACATTCAAAGCTAAAATGATTGAGCGGTGGAACTGTGATTATATCTCTTCTGATAAGGGATCTGTTACAAAAGCATTCTTCCCAACTATTTTTGAAAGACTGAAAAGTAAGGACTTGTTGTTCAATTTTAAAGTTACGCAATTTTTGTCTGGACATGGTAAGTTTAATGTTTATCTTGAACGATTTAAGCTGATATCTTCCAATTTGTGTAATTGCAATCTTAGCGTTGAGCAAAGTGTTTTCCACCTGCTTTTTGATTGCCCACTGCTTGATAAAGCAAGAAATCTTTTGAAATGTAGATTGAAATTCATTGGAATTCATTGGCCGCCGAAATGTTATGATTTTGTATCCTCGATTTCGGCCTACCGAGCTTTCAATGATTTTGTTGACTTTTATTTTAAACACTGTTAATGATTTCTTTATACATTTTTATACTTTTGTATTTACTTGTGTTTTTTTTTCCTTGTTATGATTTCATTGTATTGTTGAAAACTGATGATATTACTTACTATTCTGCCTTTTTCACTTACGATTTGTAAGTCTCGTTCGATACTTTGTGGTGCACGAGGATTTCTTTTTCTTTAAATAAATAAAAAAAAAAAAAAAAAAAAAAAAAAAATGCAAAGAACATGATATTTAATAAATAAAGGTAACACACAAAACGTTAAAAAAAAAAAGGCCTCTTTGGACGTAATTTAAAATCTGAAGCCTTTCAGATTTTTTAAAAACTATTATTATTATTTATGTCACTAATAAATACAGTCTCAAATCTTTATTTATATTTCGTATTTTGTTCATATTTTCTTAGTGGGGAATTCCATGAAGGTTAGTTGGCGGAAATAATAAGGTATTGCAAAATAGTTAATTTCTCTTTAGGTATGTAAAAGCGAAAGAACAGACTTAAAGTCCTGAAGGTCACATCAAAACAAAACAGAAATTTCTTTTCCTTTAGAATCATACTCATTATGAAAGAGATTTTTTGTTTATTTTTGAGTACCATTCAAGTATATTCTATAAAATTGAAAAGAAACTTTATTCCTGTGGCGACTCATTACAAGTCTGAATTTTCTATAGCTACTTTTATTTTAGAATACAATCGATTACTTTGTGATGAATCATGTTTTTTGAAAGAAATTCAATTATGTAGATTCTTAACTTTTTTCTTTTGAGTACGAGGCAAGGGAGGGAATAATTTTTTTTTTTTTTTTTTTAAAGTGAATGTAATAAGTACGAAATGCACGAATAAAAAAGAAGCTATCATCTATCGAACTTTTCTTTGCAATTTTTTTAATGAATTTACCGATGCGATATTTCATTAAACCTTTTTCCCAATTAATCTAACATTTCCTGTGAGCTCAGTTAGAATTCTGAATATTTTTTCAGATTAAAAAAATGCTAAATTTTGAGTGTGGATGATGCGAAAGTTGACATGAGGGGTTGATTAAAAAAATTCATAATAGCAGTTGAACACTGTTAAAATTCCTGTATTTATAGTATCCGAAGCAAAACGAAAATGGAACGAAAAATATAAATATATCTAAAAATAAGAAATATCTGCATTCGAGTGTTTAATAACTCTAATCGTGGCGTTATATCATTATAGGATTTTTATTAGCCGAAGAAAGTGTTAGGCTCAGAAGGGCTATTAGTCTCAAACAGCATTTTATGGCGTTTCCCTATAAAAGGCGAATAACTTTTTTAAATTGTTGCTATCAAATATAATAGTCGTATATCATATTTAAAGATATTAAATAATGAAGAATATGCATGAACGTATGTATATTTCTCACATTGTGAAAACACGACGGTACCTAGAGCCATCGAATTTTGAATAGCGTAATCAATCCTTTACCAAAATATGGAAACCTGGAAGTCCGAATTTTGAATTTGTTTTATTATCCATTTCATATGTGAAAAATTAACGAATTTTTGATTAACAAACTCAACCATTTCAAAGCCAGCCATAGCAAAACTGTACGGAAAAAAAAAAAAAAAAAAAAAAAAACATTTTTATCGCCAACGTGCGAGACTGTGCATCAAAAATTCTAAAGATATGCTGTTTTTAAATATTTTGTGATATTGCTGTTGAATTGAATTTTATGTAGTTTAAGTGCGAAGAACATGATATTGTTACGAAATGTACAGGCGCGATGAGATAGCTTCCCCGCAAAGCAGTTTTAGGGTTGCCATAAAATGGCAAGGGAAAGCAGGGTTGCCACATTTGGCGTGAAATAGCCCATTTGGCGACAAAATTGGCGATATAGCATGGACGGTTGGAGAACCTTCTGGAACGAATTCTTACCGGTTTAAATGTTGCCGAACACAAGCCGAAAGATATATATACCCTGCTGGTCCGCAGTCAGTTAGTGTATCTCTCATCGAGAGTCATCTCATCGTTTAGCGAGTCAATCTCTGCGGAGTCGATCGAGTTGCCACCCGGGCAGCGAGTGCTGAGTGGGTCGTCGAGTGCACCGAAAGAGTCTGTTAGTGTATCGCGGTTAGTGCCTCGTCAAGAGAGCGTGTTGAGCTCCGGGAACGACTGAACCGAAGAGTCGGGAGCCGTGCTTTGTGTGTCGTCGAGTGCATCGCGAGTTGTAGCGTGGAGAGTCTCGAGAGTACGTGGAGTTCCGAAAACGATCGAGCAGAGTCGGGAGCTGTACTCCGGAAAGCAGAGTCGGGTGCTTTGCAGGAAGCTGTCTCCACCGTGATAGCCTGACAACCTGAAGGCTGTGTCGCTGATCGTGTCAGCGTGTTTATAGTAGTTCATCGACGACTGTAAAACGTGTTTTGGAGCTGTCCTGACAATACTGGCCAATAACGTGTGTTTCGATACTTCATCAAGTGTCGTCGTTATTCACTCCAAATCCACACGAACCCCGTACGAACGTGAAGGGGAAAAAAAAAAAAAAAAAAAAAAAAAAAAAAAACCCACAAAATCTGAAATGTTTCAGATTTTAAATTACGTCCAAAGGGGCGTTTTTTAACATTTTGTGTGTTACCTTTCTTTATTAAATATCATGTTCCTCGCACTTAAACCATAAGATCCAGTGCAACAGCAATATCGCAAAATAGTTTTAAAACGAGCATATCTTTAGAATTTTTGATACAGAGACTCACGCGCTGGAGATAAAAATGTTTTTTCTGCACAACGTTGCCATTGCTCGCTTTGAAATCCTTGAGTTTGTTAATCAAAAATTCGTCAAAGTTTTAAAAAATAGGAAATCGATCATAAAACAAATTTCAAATTTCAAATTTGGTCTTCCACATGCTCATATTGGTTGGAGGATTACGTTATTCAAAATTCGATGACTCTATGTACCGTTGTTTTATCACAATACGAGAAATATACATACATTTATGCAGATTTTTCATTATTTAATTTCTTCAAATATAATGCAGGACTCTAACACAAAACGTTAAAAAACGCTCCTTCGACGTAATATAAAATCTGACATATTTTTTTTAATTTATTTATTTTTTTTTATTTGAAACAGGAAATGTTCCTACTGTATGCATTTTATACATCACATTACGTTACTCAACCAAATTTCCACCCTTTGAGCTTACAGAATTATTTACATATGTGTTCAGTGAAGCTAATAATCTAATATGGCGGAAGACTTATTTCTGATTTTAAATTATAAGTGTATATTGTTCTTGAAAAACTGGGTGACTTAAGAACGATGTAACAGCTTTTAAATAGTATTATTAGCATTTATATCTAATGCACTGATCGGTATAATGGTTAATGATGCTTGTTCCACTCCTAAGCCACACCTAATGATTCCGAGCTGAAGTCTCCAGGAGGTAAATTTCCTCTCAGATATTTAACCTGACACTACGCGACCAATCCGACAGCAGAACCATGCCTAGGAGTTCAACTCTGTCCTCGTACCTTAAAGAGAATTGATGCCATCGCTATATGGTGACACTGGCCGTCAAAATTGCCACTTGCCAGTGACACGGGCTGCCCACCCCCCAAAGACATTACCCAGCAAAATCAGAGCGCCTCCTCCAGGCAGCTACCCGGGACGCTACTAGAACCTTAAGATCTAGGACCTGCCAGACCCACAAGCCGACCGAAAAGCGATCTTTCCGGGGTCTTCAGAACCACCAGGTTCGTTATTTGCGTATACCCCCGTAGACGAGACTGCCTAGATACAGATCCTAGCCAGTAGCTTCGCAGAGTTCTCTACGTCGACCCCCGGAGGGGGGAAACCCAGAGAAGGTATCAATATTATGAGCCTATAGTGTCTTTGAAGCATAGGTGCACTTAAAATACGCGGTCAGCCGAAATTCCTCTCGAGTGGTTGGACGACAAGGAAGTAGAAGAGGAAGATCTTCTAATCCGTTCTCCTCGGGCTTTTGAATATCAGATGGCATATCTAATTAAGGGAGTTATTAAATTTGAATTTAGTAAAATATTTTGTATCAGTACGTGGGGGTTTATTTAATTCACGTAACAGTTATATTATGTTTAAGCAACTTTCCTACCGTTCTTGCCTGCAACTCACACTTCCTTGCCAAAATGCAAACGACTAGCGCGCATGTATTCAAATGAGGCAGACATTACCATTTAAAGGAAGGTTTTGGAAGGTGATATGAGAGCGCATTCTGCGTGCTTGAGAGCCACGTTGCTAACTTTTGATTCTCTAGGGGTTCAAATTCTGTGGCGTTGAGGTATTTTTGCCATTAGGTTTGTTTATGCGGACTTTTTGGTCAAAGCCAACTTCGGCGGAATTAAGCCAAAAGGGCTTTTGAAAGCACGAATTGGTGCCGTCTGTGAACTTTATATGAAGTAATAAAGAGTCCTTCACACTTTTGTCCTGAATTTTAGTACTTTAAAAACTTAGTGGTTATTCACTACACAGTCTCCTAACGTCGAGTTCAGTTTATTGCGTCAAGTAAAAAAGACATTTTAAGTAAATCAACAATTTTTAAAGAAACGAAAATGCATCGATAATATTTTTCTTCAGAATGAAGCAAAATATAGCGAAAGACTTCCCAATCACATTAAAAAAAAAAATAATAAAATAAATAAATAAATAAAGTCGCATACAAGGCTGTGAAAACTATTCACGCTTGTTAAATTTTTTCGAAAATGAAAAAATTGCCTTTTTCCTTGTACGAAATAAAAAGGAAGTATTGTAATCGCGAAAAGTTTCAGGCATCATATTTCAACGCAAATATCCAGTTTCACCGCTATTGTATGCAAGTTAACGATGTTTTTTGCGTGACATTTGTACGTAAGGACAGAATAAAGGACTCGTTTCTCCCCAAAAAATTGTAAAACTAAATTAAAATGAATTCTAAAGAGAATTTTTCGTGGCGTCTGTGCGTACGTACTTATGTATCTCGCATAACTCAAAAACGAGTAGCCTCAAAAGTTGAAATTTTGTATATAGGACTGCTATAACATGTAGATGTGTACCTCGTATTTTGATTGCAATCGGCCGCACCAAAAGTATATAAATATATATATATATATATATATATTCACTCTGTTACTAGGCTCAGTGATCTCAGTTTCTTTACTCTTATATGTTTTTAAATTGTGCATTTTTTGCTTTAAAAATGGTTGAATTATGTTGTTTTTATCTTCCGGTTAAGGTTTTTATATCTTTAGTAAATCTCTATGCAATATTTTTAGAATTATGAACAATTTAAAAGTTGTTTAAGTGCCGCTAAGCCTAATAATTTTTTCGATGGCGGCCATTGCTTGCTTACATTTGAAACAGCAGAATAGTAGATATGTTGCCAATCTAGAGAAAGTAAGTAATAACAAATATAACGCCTTCTTTTATTATTGCCAATTAAATCATGCTTAATCCATTCTGGAATTTATTCGAGGAAATAAGTGTTTAAAATTTACTTCATAATTTTCAATTCAGACATTTTGAGTTTTTATGTACTTCTGCCTTGTCACGAAGAATTAGTTCAATGAGAAATACTGAATCGTCTGTAAAAAGCTGTTTATTTATTTATTTATTTATTGTTGTTGTCTTTTGCTTAATTTCTTTTACACATCGTTTTAGATTTGAATTGAGTATTTGAATAGAACATGTGGCAACGATTAGACAATTCTTAAGATGATACAAGTTTTGTGCATTCTGAGTTAAAAAATGAAGGAAATGTAATGATGTTAAGTGAACCTAGGGCCAGAGTGTCGCTATGGTAAACAAATATAATGAATTTTAAAGAGTGCATTTATTCTATTGTGGTTTATGCGCTATCGACGAGGTAGATTTAATTCAATTCAATAAATTTAAATGAAATGCAAGAAAAAATGCGTATAATTTAATATTCCGTACAAGGAAGCCATGTGGTGCACACATCAGATTTTTTACTCTTGTCAAAATATGATACAAAATAATATTTCGTTGAATTTACTTAATCCGAGATTCTGGAAACCGAAAAACTGTAAAAAAGAAAATCCTAATAAAATGGCCTTGAAAGCATCTACAATTAATAAACTGTAATACGAAACAGCTGTAACGCGCTGTCAAGAAGGTGTTCGATCACCTGCAATACCGTTGCCTATTACTCATCTCATTTGTTTACCTATTCTCCACTCGCTGTTTAAAAATTACAGAAATAACGTGATGAGTATCGGTCATCAAAAGGAAAAAGGCGACACATAAATTTTTGCAAAGCTTAGAAGTGATAAGATGTTTTTTAGAAGAATTCATTGCAAAAGGACCGAACCTAAAAACTTGAAGAAATAGTAGTTTATACAATTTTGTGTTTAGAAAAAAAAAAAAAAAAATATTTTCTGAAATAGAGATCATATGTTATACTTCTAAACATAAAAGAAATTTGTTGGATGAAAGTAAATTTTAATCTTATTAATCTCCATTGCAGGGCCCGCCAGCGGCTGAGCGGTAAAGTCGCTGAACAGTGGTAGTTCGGTCCGAGGTTCGAACCCCGCGAACGGGCTGGCTGCATGGGCGTTTTCGTAGTTTTCCCCATGTGTAACGTGTATACGAGCTAGTTTCCCTTAGAAAGACCTCCACGAAGGCATCCCTCGAGATAACAGATAGAAGATAGCCCTCGAGACTGCCGTAATCACATAGCCCCCCAGAAAAATAAATCTCCATTGCTTAAGCCGGTGGTCTCAAATTGGTAGCCCATGCAGACCACAATTTTCGAAGTCCGCGAATATATTCTTGTAAATTAACGATTGTTACGATGTCTCGTAAACATGATATTTAATAAATAAAGGTAACACACAAAATGTTAAAAAAACGCCGCTTTGGACGTAATTAAAAATCTGAAAACTTTCAGATTTTATTTTTATTATTAATGCATCTTTTGATAAATATTTGATGCAAAAACTTTTTCATTTTGGTTAAAGAAAATTTTGGCCGTCTTCTGCTTTTATATCGTTCACCGGCATGCAATTTGAATTTGAGACCTAGTAGCTTAGGTATTCCAAGATTTCATCCGAATTTTCTTTTAAGTGAGGGACTTTAGAGATTCTTTATCTTAACGGTTTTTAACCGCTTTTCATTAAAAAAAAATCTGATGTGTACACCACATGACTTCTTTGTACGGAATATTAAAATATACGCATTTTTTCTAGCATTTTATTTAAACTTATTAGACTGAATTAAATCTACTTCGCCGACAACGCATAAACTGCAATAGGATAAATGCATTCTTTTTAAAATTCACTCTATTTGTTTAACATAATGGCACTAGGTTCACTAACACTCTGGCGACACTCTGGCGCTAGGTTCACTTAACAGCATTATATTTCGTTCATAATATAACTCAGAATGCACAAAATTTATATCATTTAAAGAGTTATCTAATCGTTGCCACATGTTCTATTCAAATACTGCAATAAAGCTAGAACCATGTATAAAAGAAATTAAGAAGAAACAGTTTTTCACAGACGATTGAGTATTCTCATTCAATTAATTCAGTTCTCACTTCGCGACAAGGCAAAAATACATAAAAACTCAAAATATCTGTATTAAAAATTACGAAGTAAATCTTAAACACTTATTTCCTCGAAAAAATTCCAGAAAGGAATAAGCATGATTTAATTCGCAATAATAAATGAAGGCGTTACAAATCCACTATCTTGCTAATTCAAATGTAAACAAGCAATGGCCGCCATCAAAAAAATTATTAGGCTTAGCGGCACTTAAACAATAAAATTGTTGATTGTTCTAAAAATATTGCATACAGATTTACTAAAGGCATAAAATCCTTAACTGGAAGATAAGAACAACATAATTCAATCATTTTTAAAGCAAAAAATGTACAATTTACAAACATATAAAAGTAAAGAAACTGAGATCACTGAGCCGGGTAACAGAGTGGATATATATATATAAATATATTTATATACGTTTGGTGCGGCCGTTTGCAACCAAAATACGAAGTGCACATCTACATGTTATAGCAGTCCTATATACAAAATTTCAACGTTCTGAGGCTACTCGTTTCTGAGTTATGCGAGATACGTAAGTACGTACCTTCGTACAGACGTAACGAAAAATTCTCTTCAGAATTCATTTTAAAGTAGTTTTCTAATTTTTTTGAAGGAAAAGAGCATTTTATTCTGTCCTTACGTACAGATATCACGCAAAAACATGATTAAATTGCATTATTTGATCGCTGTCAAAATGGAAATTTTTGCTGAAATATGCTGCTTGAAACTTTTCGCGATTACAATACTCCCTTTTTACTTCGTACAAGGAAGTAAAAACGAATTTTTTTATCTAATAGAAGGCACTTGTCTTTTCGATATTGGTCTTTTCTAAGACCATAAGTCGCGACCATTTTATTGTGGAGGCACTCCTATGAAGGGACGGACAGTTACAACCAAGCCTTCTCCGGGATTCGAACCTTGCCCATCGGTATCGCCAGAGCCAGATTTTGAGTTGATAAGGTCCTAAGCTATTTGAGATAAAAGGTCCTTTATAAGTCCATTGCAATATATTTTAATACTATTTATACAATATTTCAATTTGGGGGCTGCAAGAAAGTGAGGGCCGTAAGCTATATATTGTGTAGCATATACTTAATTAGGGTTTCCAGATGCCCATATTCGGATGGAGACGTTACGTTATTCAAACTTTGATGGCTCTAGGTACCGTTGCTTTATCACAATGCGAGAAACATGCATACATTTATGCAGATACACAGTCTCACGCGCTTGAGATACAAATATATATATATATATATTTCGTACAGTGTTGCCATTGCTCGCTTTGAAATCGTTGAGTTTGTTAATCGAATATTCGTTAAAGTGTTGCAAGATATGAAATCGATAACAGACAAATTTCAAATTCCAAATTCGGGCTTCTAGATGCGGATATTCAGTGAAAGATTACATTATTCAAAATTTGATGGCTGTTTTTGTTGTTTTATCACAAAGCGAGAAACATACCATACATTCATGCAGATTCTTCATTATTTAATTTTTTTAAATATAATACAATGCGATAATATTTGCTAGCAATAATTAAAAAGAGATTCGCAGTGCAAAGCCGCGAAATGCCGTTTTGAGACTAATAACCCTTCTGGGCTACCGCCCTTTTGGGATAAAAATAAAAAATTAGAAAACAATTTGCTTCTGATCACCGATGTCATTTAAACAAAATGAAAGAATTATATCTGAATCTTTCTGCTGCTATGGTGAGAACTTTAATAGTGATTCAGAAACATCGCTGTTAAAGTAATGCTATCAATCTAAAATTATATTTAAATAATAATATTTAAAGAACGTGAAATTCTTTTTACATATCAGAATTGCTTGGCTTTGAATACAAATTTTTTTTCTAACAGCCCTGTAAAATTCTCCATTCTGCGAACAATTATGGTTTGCTGATTGATAGTAATGGATCATAAAACTTATCCAAAAGTATTCACTATAAAAATTCGTATTTAAGCGTTAAATGAAGCTTCATTCATTAAATTCTTTTCCACTTTAGGCAAATCACTTGTCTGCATCTGACGCCACATACCACTCCGATTTAATTTGCATTTTTCTTACCCTCAACACTCACATTAAACAAGAATAAGATTCCAAAGAAAGCAGCCATTGTATGTTGTATCTGAATTACTTACACGTATTTCTTCGCTTAATGAGTTCGGAAATTGCTTTGGAAACCTTCTTTTCCAGCCTCACGGCAATAGAGATAATGGCTTTGAGAAAGATGAGAGTGTCCCTGGCCTTTCTCCTGCGTCTAAATTATCGGATACTTTGTTCTTGTTGAAAGAAAGTAATGATGAATATTTTCTCTTCAAATGGATTATTTATAAGAGGATTACTCAGAATAATTCCAGCTTCCAGTTTTTATTGGAATATACATAAATCTTTTCGCCATAACTTTAAAACCTAATCGAAGAAAAGATATAGCACTTTCTCTTTATAACGCAGAGTTTGTCGAGCATTATAGTCACGTTATAAGACCTCCTAAATCAAACTAAAAATTTAAGCTTACTTATATATAAAAAAAAAATGTTTACGCTGTATAGCGAAAAAAGAAATATAAAAAAAGAAATATAAAAAGGTATGAGCTTCAAAATAAAAAAAATAAAAAAATTCTGAAATGTTTCAGATTTTAAATTACGTCCAAAGGGGCGTTTTTTAACATTTTGTGTGTTACCTTTCTTTATTAAATATCATGTTCCTCGCACTTAAACCATAAGATCCAGTGCAACAGCAATATCGCAAAATAGTTTTAAAACGAGCATATCTTTAGAATTTCCGATACAGAGACTCACGCGCTGGAGATAAAAATGTTTTTTCTGCACAACGTTGCCATTGCTCGCTTTGAAATCCTTGAGTTTGTTAATCAAAAATTCGTCAAAGTTTTAAAAAATAGGAAATCGATCATAAAACAAATTTCAAATTTCAAATTTGGTCTTCCACATGCTCATATTCGTTGAAGGATTACGTTATTCAAAATTCGATGATTCTATGTACCGTTGTTTTATCACAATACGAGAAATATACATACATTTATGCAGATTTTTCATTATTTAATTTCTTCAAATATAATGCAGGACTCTAACATTTTGTGGCAACAGTTTGAAAAGTGAACCGACATTTATGAGTCCGACGCAAAATGCCAAAACGAAACTAATAGTCCTTCGGGATTCAAATCCTTTTGGACTAAAAAAAAAAAAAATCACTTTATGCAACTAAGTTATAAGGTAAGACACAATAACACGCCGAATAAATACTAATTCAGAAGTCAAACAACAAAAATCAGCGTTATACCTACAAAATTTTCACAGGACTAGTTTCGATGGTTTTACCGAACCATCATCTTCAGCTGCAAAACCGCAAATGTACAAGATAGGAAATAATGATTAGATAAGATAAGAAAGCCTGAACAAGAATAAGCAAGTGGCGCCATCTGTTGGCGAAACCAGAACTAAAACATAATTTCTCTAAAAGCCGAAGGCAAATTTGGATTGGAATTAGGATCGTTAACTAGAACAGAAAGATTTTTATGAATGTGAAATGCCTCTAGAAAATCCAGTTCTCCAATGGAAGATGTTTTTTGAATAATTTTGGCAGCAGAAAAATTGAAAGTGTGATTTTCGGACCAGCAATGTTGAGCAACAGAAGACTTCTGTGTTTCCTTTTTTTCTAACATATGCCTCATGTTCTTTGACGCGAAATTTTAAGGCTCTCTTAGTTTGGCCAATGTAAATTAAACCACACTGGCAAGGAATCCTATAAATACCCCAGGAATTCATATCCGGAATGGGGTCCTTGAGTATAGAAGTTGGAATTTTATTGATGGGAGAATAAACAACCCGAAAGTTAAATTTCTGCAAAATACGTGCCACTTTATAGCTAATTGATGGAAAGAAGGGAATGACAACAGAATTTTTATAATCTCCTAAAATAAGAGTGTGGCTTTTAGTGTGTTCAGATGAGAATTTTTTAACTGCTTGATTAATAATGTTGGGTGAAAAGCCCCTGTCAATAGCTATTGCTTTTAAATAATTTAGTTCTTCATCAAGGGCTAGTTTGGAGGAGCAAACTTGAAGAGCACGGAAAACATAGGAATAAAATGAAGCTAACTTTTGTTTAGTCGGATGACATGATTTAAAGTGTGGTGGAAGGCAAACCGATGAAGGTTTACGGTAAACTGTAGTACTGAAGTTGGATGTGTTACGTGTGACCAGAATGTCGAGAAACGGAAGGGAATTGTAAGTCTCAAGTTCAAAAGTGAACTGAATAGCAGGATCAATAGAATTCATTGTTGAAAGAACTTTATTTAGGGTATTTAAATAAAGTTCTTTCAACAATGAATTCTATTGATCCTGCTATTCAGTTCACTTTTGAACTTGAGACTTGCAATTCCCTTCCGTTTCTCGACATTCTGGTCACACGTAACACATCCAACTTCAGTACTACAGTTTACCGTAAACCTTCATCGGTTTGCCTTCCACCACACTTTAAATCATGTCATCCGACTAAACAAAAGTTAGCTTCATTTTATTCCTATGTTTTCCGTGCTCTTCAAGTTTGCTCCTCCAAACTAGCCCTTGATGAAGAACTAAATTATTTAAAAGCAATAGCTATTGACAGGGGCTTTTCACCCAAAATTATTAATCAAGCAGTTAAAAAATTCTCATCTGAACACACTAAAAGCCACACTCTTATTTTAGGAGATTATAAAAATTCTGTTGTCATTCCCTTCTTTCCATCAATTAGCTATAAAGTTGCACATATTTTGCAGAAATTTAACTTTCGGGTTGTTTATTCTCCCATCAATAAAATTCCAACTTCTATACTCAAGGACCCCATTCCGGATATGAATTCCTGGGGTATTTATAGGATTCCTTGCCAGTGTGGTTTAATTTACATTGGCCAAACTAAGAGAGCCTTAAAATTTCGCGTCAAAGAACATGAGGCATATGTTAGAAAAAAAGGAAACACAGAAGTCTTCTGTTGCTCAACATTGCTGGTCCGAAAATCACACTTTCAATTTTTCTGCTGCCAAAATTATTCAAAAAACATCTTCCATTGGAGAACTGGATTTTCTAGAGGCATTTCACATTCATAAAAATCTTTCTGTTCTAGTTAACGATCCTAATTCCAATCCAAATTTGCCTTCGGCTTTTAGAGAAATTATGTTTTAGTTCTGGTTTCGCCAACAGATGGCGCCACTTGCTTATTCTTGTTCAGGCTTTCTTATCTTATCTAATCATTATTTCCTATCTTGTACATTTGCGGTTTTGCAGCTGAAGATAATGGTTCGGTAAAACCATCGAAACTAGTCCTGTGAAAATTTTGTAGGTATAACGCTGATTTTTGTTGTTTGACTTCTGAATTAGTAAGTTATAAGGTATTTCTCCCGCCTTCTTAGCATGCCTTCGTGGTGTAATGGTCAGCACGCTCGGCGCGTATTCGAGAGGTCAGAGGTTCGAGTTCCGACGAGGGCACTGCTCATTTTTCACGTCTTCTGCTTCGAAATAATCTAATAATTCTACAGTGGCGCCCGAACTTAAAAAGGGTGATGAATGATGATTCTCCACCACCAGGATTTGGCTATTGGGTCTCCTAATCCCCAGTCGCCCTTTAAAAGGAAAAGTATATAAGGCATTTCTCCCGCCTTCGTGATATAATAATCAGCACGTTCGGCGCGTATTCGAGAGATTCGAGTCCCGGCGAGGGCACTGCTCATTTTTCACATCTTCAGCTTCGAAATAACCTAATAATTCTACAATGGCACCCGAACTAAAAAAAGGATGATGATGATTCTCCATGATGATGGATGGTGATTCTCCATGATGATGGATGATGATTCTCCACCACCAGGATTTGGCTATTGGATCCCCTAATCGCCAGTCGCCCTTTAAAAGGGGGAATATATAAGGTATTTCTCCCACCTTCTTAGTATGCCTTCGTGGTGTAATGGTCAGCATGCTCGGCTAGTATTCGAGAGGTCCGAGGTCCGAATACGCCCCGTATTCTTATTGGCATTTCTTATTTTTCACGTCTCCTGCTTCGAAATAACCTAATGTCTCTACAAAGTGAAAAAGTTCTATAAGAAAAAAAGCGGCGAAAAATAGTACAAAATGCAAGAAATGTAAACAAAAAGTAAATTCATATAATCTTAAATCTTTATAAATTTATTAGCCCAAAGGGGCAATTTGTCCAGAAGGGCTAATAATTCATTTCGACATTTTGCGTCGTCCACTATAAAACGGCGTTTCACTTTTCAAACTGTTGCCACCAAATATTACAGCATTGCATTATATTTAAAGAATTTAAATAATGAAGAATCTGCAAGAATGCATGTACGTTTCTCGCATTATGTCTTCAGAATTTCAGATAGACAGTTTTGTGAGCTGGAGATAAAAATGTTTCATTCCGTACAGAGTGTTGCCATGGCTCTCTTTCAAATTGTGTTGAGTTTGTTAATATAAAATTTATTAGCTTTTATAAAATGGTAAATATATAATAAAACAAATTCGAAATTCAAAATTCGGGCTTCCAGGTGCCTCTGCTCGGGCGATGGTCTATGTTATTCAAAATTTGATGGCTCTAGGTACCGTTGTTTTTTCATAATGCGAGAAACCACATACATTCATGCAGATTCTTCATCATTTAGTTTCTTCAAACATAATACAGGGCGATAATATTTTATGGCAACAATTTAAAAAGTGATTCAACGCTTTTAGTGATTCGTCGCAAAATGCCGTTTCGAGCCCTTCTGGACTAACACCCTTTCGGGGTAAAAACGAAGAACAAAACCTATATGCCAAAATCTATAGAAGAAGAAAAAATTCTTTTGACAAAAACTATATGACCATAGTTCCTCAAAACGACTTGTAAATGTAATTCATGACTTTTTACGTGTACGTGTGTTTACATCGCATGCAGTGTTACATATGAGTCTATCTAGCTTTGCAGTTAATACTTTTGTTTTAGCCTAATGTTTAAATGAGCAATATTATGGAAATATTTGCTTCTGCAGCACGCAAATACCACCGGGCAGACCGACTCAGAATTTCGCGAGCAAGAAGACTGTAATTTGAATTAGGACAAGGATCCTCGAGTATCTGAATTTCAGTCCTATTCGAGAGAACAATCAAGAAAATTGTACAGACAGTACTACTAGAACCATTTATAAATTTTCAATTGTAAAAGCAAAATTGATTGGTAAGCAGATAGGATCTAACACATCTGCGTCCCACTTTTCTCTGACATAAGGCTTACGAATAAGAAATAAAACCACGTGATGCTTTCATCCAGGGCTTAATTTCTAAAATTAGAAATGACAAAGCCCTCAAACTCAAGAAGATTAGCAAACAGGAACAAGAGTAAATAAATAAACAAAATGACTGTTAAAATCATTAATACTGTAACAATTTAATAGTTAATTACTATCGAATTATTTGAGATTAATAATTAATATGTATTAATTAGTATTCGATAAATAATAAAAAATTAATTAATAATTAATGTATTATTATTTATTAAATGTATTTAAAGATTAAAGTAATTAAATAATTATTTAAAATTGAATAAAATGTAAAGAGATAAAATATTAAAATTTAACAAGGGATTTTTAATATAAGTTTATTGCTAAAAATAAAATTTTTGAGATCAGATTTCTTCTGAAATTGTTGTTCATTTACATAAAAGAAGTGCAGGAGCCTTCTTATTTAGGTTTCCGGTGCGCTCCGGCTAGAATTATGATTTTTCACAAAAACTAAGAAGCACTGGGGCCAGGCTCCGGTGAGCCCCGGCGCAATTTAAACTCTGTTTGCACCAACAGTTCAGTCGGGCAATAGAGGTGCGATGCGCCAGCAGGTTAAACAAACAATATTAAAAAATTGAATTATCGATGAATGGCAACTGCAAGAATTAGAAAAGATATTTTGCTTTTGTTTACAATTGTCAAAGTCGTAGTAAGACCATAGTTATACTGTTTCTATAGGCTTCAGAAAATTTAGTACAGAGTGTGCATCTTAGTACAATATCATGCCGGAATAACCAACGCAAATTACGTTTGAGAACTGTTGCCTTGTTATCCGATTCCACTTCTACAGTTTCTAAAAAATAAATATCACATAATATAGCTAACTGTGCAGCAAACTTGTTCTTTAAAATGGCGTACGTTAAGTTACCAGAAATCAGAGTAAAAGCTATATTATAACTATATAAACTATAATATGTTCATCTCAGGATGTATTCATTGTAAATCAATTTAGCATTCCATAGCTTTATTCGAAAAAAATATGAAAAGCCTGCATAAAAACTCTAGCTCACTTTCTTCAACATGTGATACCAGCCAATTTCCTGAGACGAAGAATTTCGTGAGATGGAATGACTTCCATAGAGGAGAAAAAACTTTTAAGAACATGAGGAAATTGGCAGCTACGCCCAGCTGTAGTGGGTGTAGCTTCCGTCCCATTAAAAATGTAGGAGAGTCGTAAAGTGCGTTACTCCTCAATAAACTGTCTTCTCCACTTTTTTTATTTTTCATTTCATCGTCGTGATCAGTCTGATTCAAGACAAGAGATAGCGCGCTTCAGCGCCAAATGCGGTCCTCTATTCGGCATTTGCCATTAGGTGGCCAATGGCCTTTGCAACCACCTGAGTTGGTTGACCTCGGGTAACCTTCTACCAACTGTTGTGACGTCACTCGCCAAATCTCTACGACAAAAAGAAGTTGAACGAAAACAGAATTCGAAAGCACGTTTCACTTTCCGAAACGCCAGGTGGGATCGAGGCGTTTGTTCTATGACTTCGCCGCCTGAATAGAAAGGCGTCGTTTTCGGTATTTATTGCGCAATTTCGTTATCATTATTCAAAACAATGTTGTGAAGACAAAGAATAGATTATGACTTAGTAATACCGCTATTAAAAAGATAAAATTAATAACTTCTGACCTAATTTAAAATTTTATGAGCTGATAACTATCTCAGTCTTCACATGTTAATAAGGTATTGCACCAACCAACAAGGTAACGAAGTTTCATTAATAAGACACGTTAATATGCTTCTAGTAAAACATTCACGAAAGTTTCAAAAATGCTCACAAATACCTGTTTATTAAAATTTGGATTTCAAAATTTTTAAGCTTAAGCTGCAGTTTAATAGCATGTATATATGGAGAGAACAAGGTAGTCCGTCGTCTCGGTGCGAAAGACACTTGACTACACTTATTTTTTTTAAAGGTTATTTTTATCGACGGACCAGCTTCACTGCTTCGTTTTTAATTATTTTATTTAGAAAAACATCATATACAAATATTTACAGTGAAGCAAAATACAATTTAATTGTGAGCTTCGGTTACAAGTAATTGCTCACGTCAGACCGGTTAGATTTCTTCTTTTCAGTCTGCTGCCTCAATCGTAGGAGGCAATGATTTGGCGAAATTCGTTGGCGTAAAATGCGCCAACATCCCGCCCGGCATTGCTATGTTCACATGCAAGAACTTAACATAAATTTAATTATGAAATACCAATATTAAAGTTTCAGTTATTCATGTAAACAAGTATAAAATATGTATAGAAAAATATAAAATAAGTGAACAAAACATGAATACAAAATTATTGAGAAAAATAATTTTCAATATAATTACTAACAACTGAGTAACATAATTCACAAGTTGCTAAACTTCAATAGGCAATACAGCTATTTTATTAATTGTCCTTTTAAAGTCCCCTGTTTTGGTACGAACTTTTCCATCAGAACCGTGGTACAATGATGTTATTCGCCCTAAAATCCAATTGTTAATTGGCAGAAAATCTTCTTTAATCAAAACCATTTGGCCGATCATCAGATCATTTTTTTCAACCATCCATTTTGATCTAGATTGTAAAGTATTCAAGTAATCAGACTTCCATCTTTTCCAAATAAATTGTATAGTTTTTTGCCAATGACTTAAGCGGTTTTCCTTTAAATCCGTTAAAAACGGCTCAGAAATTGCTGTTATAGGTCGCCCTATCAAGAAATGACCTGGCATCAGAACTTCGAAACTTTCTGAATCACTAGAAAGAGGAGTAAGCGGTCGCGAATTTAATATTCCTTCTATCTGAATGACAATCGTTTCAGATTCTTCGTAAGTGAAATGAAAATTGCCAATCCTACGTTTAAGATGGTACTTCACCGATTTTATCCCAGCTTCCCAAAGTCCGCCGAAGTGAGGCGATTTGGGTGGAATAAAATTCCAATCTATATTTTCTTGCGAAAAATGATTAGCTAATTCTTTGTCTGGGAAATTAATGAGCTTATAAAATTTTTTCAATTTTGAATTCGCTCCAACAAAGTTAGTAGCATTGTCGGTATAAATTTTGAAACATTTGCCACGTCTACTTGTAAAACATTTAAGTGTTGCAATTAAAGCATCGGAAGTCAAATCTGTTAATGTCTCAAGATGGATGGCTTTTGTTGCGAAACATATAAAAATACAAATATACAATTTATTCAGAATACCTTTACGTTGATTTTTAAATTTCACTAAATAAGGGCCACATAAATCAATACCTGTAATAGAAAATGGAGCTGAAACATTAACTCTTTCACTAGGCAAATTACCCATAATTTGTGAAGAAAGAGTGGGCTTACATTTAAAGCACGTTTGTTATGTAGAGAAATTACCGGATAGCGTTATAAAAATTAGGTGAATGATTTTATGATTTATGGAAATTTAAATTTTATTTTGATTCTGAATTATTTAATTTAAGGCTTTAATTTTGGGGAAAAACAGATGCTTCTGGAAATATTATTTAGTTTAAAAGAGTATTATTTATTTTCCTCTATTTGTAAATCTTGTACAAACTTTTATGCATTGTGAAAAAGCAGGGAAAGGGAGGCAATTTTCGCCAAGTCATGATTTCGCGCGCTTTAGAATGTTTGAGAAAGAATTTTCATTGTTAGTTGACCTTAAGAGAGGAAAGTACGTGACGGAAAGGTCAAAGGTTGCTACTTGTCTTTCAATGTAAGTCATTCAGGTTTTTGGCGATTGAGGGTCCGGTTGTTGGCTAAGTGAAGAAGGGCGCGCATGCGCGATCACCCTTTTTTTCCGCATTCTGGAGTTGAAAACGAAGATTTTGCCATAATTAAGGGGGCGATAAGTGAAGCCATAGTGGGAGCCCGTTTGGTGAAGGAGAAGAAGGAAATTTGAGTTGGACATACTTTTTTTTGGCTGACTCTCTGACTGACTCGCTGATTTTCGGGCTTGCTGGACAAAATGTAATTACGAAGCGGGATGTTTTCCGGCGGGGAGCGGCAAATATGCTCCCCGGCCGCGTTTGGTTAAGAGGCGAGACACACTTACTCTTGACTCGCTTAGGCACTCACTGCTTGGATTCGCTGACTTTCGGGCTTGACGGACTTGTTGACGGAGACTGAGAAAAAAACTTGTGAGTGTTGCGAAGGAGAAAGGAAAAGATTTAGTCGGCATCGAGCAGTGCTTCCGGCGGGGAGCGGCAATTATGCTCCCCGGCCGCGGGTTTTCTCAAAAATGCGAAGAAAAAAAAACTGTTGAGCGAATAACAAAAAAATTAACAGAGACTTGGGTCTCTATCTGTATCGGCAAAAGTCAGGACGATGTCCTCTGAACTCCGACTTGAAAACAGAAGGAATTATGTCACCTTAGTCAACTGGAAGCCTGCGTTAGCCGTTCTCTAAAATGCCTAGCTTAATTGTCTACGTTTTCCTTGGTGGAGCTGAGAGTCTAGGCAGACAGCCGTGCGGTGTAAGCTGTTCTCTTGCTTCCAGTGGGAATAATTTTCTTCTATGGAAACCAGTAGCAGGCGTAAGATTGGACGGTATAGCTGATGTAATTTATTGTCGTGCCGTTCGAGTCTCTGGCTTGCGGATTTGCCAAGTGACGTAAGGATAGAGCTAAGATATGAGCTCTCCTCCACTTCAAGATGTCCACTCAAGATAAGTATTATTTTTTTTGGTGTGTTGGAACTTTAGGCAAGTTTTTCCAAAAACGTCCTTAGCAGTAAAAACAACGTCGAATCTAAAATTTAACTCTCAGGCCATAAATTGTTTCCCTTTCCTTTCTTTTAAATCACCAGACAAACCTTAAGTTTTTTTATGAATTTAAATGAACAGACTCTCAGATGAGGTTAAGATTTTTCTTATTGTGTTGTAATTGAATAAACTGATATTTAATCTGTAACCTCTTCAGTTACCCTTAATTATGGCAAAATCTTCGTTTTCAACTCCAGAATGCGGAAAAAAAGGGTGATCGCGCATGCGCGCCCTTCTTCACTTAGCCAACAACCGGACCCTCAATCGCCAAAAACCTGAATGACTTACATTGAAAGACAAGTAGCAACCTTTGACCTTTCCGTCACGTACTTTCCTCTCTTAAGGTCAACTAACAATGAAAATTCTTTCTCGAACATTCTAAAGCGCGCGAAATCATGACTTGGCGAAAATTGCCTCCCTTTCCCTGCTTCTTTCACAATGAATAAAAGTTTGTACAAGATTTACAAATAGAGGAAAATAAATAATACTCTTTTAAACTAAATAATATTTCCAGAAGCATCTGTTTTTCCCCAAAATTAAAGCCTTAAATTAAATAATTCAGAATCAAAATAAAATTTAAATTTCCATAAATCATAAAATCATTCACCTAATTTTTATAACGCTATCCGGTAATTTCTCTACATAACACGTTACACATTGATGTACTGTTTTGCGTGCGAGACTACGGCCACCTAAAGGCCAAAACTTCAAGCGCACTGCATTTAGCAGACCTTGTGGTCCAACATGAAATAATTTTCTGTGTAAACTTTCAAAATAAATTTTACTTAATCTTGAACCCTTAGGTAAAATAGGAGGATGTCTTTGAGAATATGGCACTGAAGCATTCTTCAGCCTTCCTCCTACACGTACTATTCCTTTGTCATCAAAAAACGGAAATAAATTCGAAATATTACTTGGCAGTTTCTTTCCTTCAAGGAGAACTCGTTGTTCATGCTTAATCAACACTTCTTCGGCTTCTCTTACCTCCTCCACTGACAGTGGTCCTGTGTTTTTTACCTTATTCCTGCAATTCAAAATAAACCTGAAAATATAAGACAAAACATGGTTAATTTTATAATAATTGTTTGAAAGTTCTAAGAGGTCGTCCACAATAAAATGTTGAGAGCTGTCATTTAGCAGGGCTGTCTCTTTACAAGTCTCATCTTCAAAAGGAATTTTCCTTTCTCGCCGCAAAGTTTCTTTTTCGACTTGTTCTATGGTTTCAATCTCAGGAATAAATGGTTGCAAGTTCTTGAAACTGTCAGGCGGCATCAAGAATTCTGGACCTGTCCACCATCTAGAATCTGTCACCAAGGGATCAGCATTCATTCCACGTGAGAGAAGATCGGTAGGATTTTCTTTACCTGCACAGTGATGAAAAGAGTTGGGATCTGTCAAGCTGGTGATTTCGTTCACTCGGTTTGCCACAAATTGCTTCCATCGGGTTTTTGCACCCTTTATCCAAAAAAGTGCAATCTTGGAATCTGTCCAATGGTATTCAACAGAAGATCTTTGCAGATTCACGATTCTCTTTACCTTAGAACTAAGACGAGCTGCAACTAGAACACCCAATAGTTCTAATCTTGGTAAGGTTACACCGTTTAATGGAGCCACACGACTTTTTGAAGTTAGGAGTTTCACCGATATTCCACTGAGTGTCTTCACCTTCAAATATATGGCAGCGCCATATGCCTTTTTACTTGCGTCGCAAAAACTGTGTATTTCAACAGTATCTTCCTTTGATACAGAATCATTGACCAACCTAGGTATTTTCAAATTTTCTAAGTGATGAAGTTCAGCACACCACTTCTTCCATTCCTTTTCAATTTCCTTTGGTAAAGGTTCATCCCACTGAATTTTTTCATTCCAGAGATCTTGGATGAGGCATTTAACTCGAATGATGAAAGGCGAAATTAATCCTAAAGGATCAAATATCTTCCCTATTGCTTGAAGTAAGAAGCGTTTCGTATTTTTGTCCATAGAAAGAAATTCCAAAAGCTTTTTAGTATCCATAGTTAAATAATCTTCGTGCGTCTTCCAAGAAAGTCCCAAGATTTTAGTTTGGTGTGCGCCCAAGCTGAGAGTAGCGTCTGCAGGATAGGTATCGAATTCTTCATTCTTCCATTTCTCCATTAATTCAGCATTATTGCTAATCCACTTCCTGAGGACCATTCCAGCCTCTTCCATAATTTTCTTAGCATTTTTAGATACTTCAAGTGCTTCTTCAAAATCCTCACTTCCAGAAATGAGATCATCTACATAAAAACACTGGTCTAAAATTTCAACTGTTTCGGGAAAATCTTCCTTGTATTTTTTAATATGATGTCTAATAGTAGCTGCTAACAGGAATGGGCTCGAACTGACCCCGAAAGTTACTCGATTGAAACGGTAAATCTGTAAATTGGGCCTTTTATCAACACTTGGATCATCACTACTCCAAAGAAAACGAACTGCATCCTTATGTTCATCAGAGAGGCGTATCTGCAGAAAAGCTTGTTTAACATCTGAACAAAATGCAATTTTGTTCAATCTGAAATTAATTAGTAAATCCAAAAGATTTGGATTTAAGTTAACCCCTGGCCACAAGCAGTCATTTAAAGAAAGTTCATTATTTTGATGACTACCCGCATCAAAGACGATCCTAGTTTTCGACGTTAAACTACTTTCTTTCCGCACAGCCTGATGAGGCAAATAATATATAGGCTTGTTTAAAGCATTTTCTTTTGTATCAGGATTTACGATGCTGATTATGCCTTCTTTTAAATAATCACAAATAATTTCACGGTATTGTTGATGTAACTCAGGATCATGACTAAATCTTCTCCACAAATTCTGAAAACGCTGCCGCGCCAAGGAATAATTATCAGCTAATTCTTCATAATGTTTCCTAAAAGGTAGTTGTACTACATAACGTCCATTTTTAAATTCAACGGTGTCATTAAAAATTTCCATTGCCTGATCCTTTTCATGCAAAACTGGATCATCACGAATACCAAGTCCCTCTAAATCAAAGAAAAGTTTTAAAGTATTTTGAAGAGAGTCATTTTGCACAAGAAAACAATGTCCCTGATAAGAAGGTTGTATTTCGTTAAGCTTCCCGCATGCGATCCATCCGAATTCAGACTCTTTAAACAATAAATCATCATTTATTTTATACGTATTATTTTTCAAAACCTTAAAAAATAAATCAGCACTTATAAGGGCATGTACCTCTGAAGCTTCATAAAATGATTTATCAGCTAAATTTAAAAATTGTGGAATTTCTACTTTCGAAATATCTAACGTATTACACGGAGTTAGTCCTGTTATCTTATTTACAATCAAGAATTCAACTGGTTCATTAAAGGTACATTCTTCATTTGAAATAAATGTATTCGCTTTCCATTTAATATTTTGAATTGATCCATTAAGACCTGTAACAGGCATTTTAATTTTCTCCCTTTTTATTCCTAAGCATTCACTTATTTTATCTGTAAGAACACATATATTAGATGCGCTGTCTAAAATCGCACGGATTTTTATTCTTCGATTATTGGCGTCACGGACATAAATCTCTGCAGTAGAAAAAAGTACACTTTTTCTTTTTTGTTTATTCTTGTTACTTAAAACACTCAACGCTTTCAATTCTGAGTCACCTTTTCCAGCGGCGGCATCGAGCTCACTTTTATTTTGTCTAAGTGGCGGCATCGAGCTCACTTTTGTTTTGTCTAAGTGGCGTCACCGAGCGACAAGGAGTCTTCGAATGACCTTCATTATCCATGCATATTAATTTATTGTGTTTTTCCCCGCAAGCGCATTTAAATTTCGAGAGACACTGACTTTTCTTATGATTTTGCTTTAGACATAATTCGCAGAGTTTATGTGAACGAATTAATTTTAATCTTTCATGAACACTTAACTTTAAGAATGTATCGCAAAGGAAAATAGGATGAAGGCTCCTACACACAACACAGTTTTGATTTTTATTTTCATTTGTCAAAAGAACCTTCGATTTATGGGAAGGAGTGGAATTCTTGTTTATATTAACCCTACTTCCGGGTGTAATATTTCTATTTATAGATAACAAAACTGATTCACGCTGTTCCAAAAATTTAATAAACTCGTCAAATGTTGGAACTACTTTCGATTTGTGAGATAATTCAAAATTTTTTCTAGATTCTTTATCTAGTTTTTGAAGAAGAATATTTATTAGAAAAACATCACATAAGTTGTTCTGTTCATATTTTAATACTTTCAAAGCGCGTAAATTCTTTTGTATACAATCAATCATACTTCTGATATCTTTCGCATTTTCGGATTGAATCTTTTCAAAATTTAAAATATTCTGCACATGAATGTCAACAATCAGACGTTCATTATCATAGCGAGATTCTAAAGCATTGTACAAAGATTCAAAATTATCAAAGTTACTACTTAAATGCTTAGCATCATTAGTAAGACAAGATCTTAGATAATACAATTTCTGTGAATGACTCAGCTGAACATTATTTGTAATTAAATCATCAAATTGAGTTTTAAATGAACTAAATTCTTCATATTTTCCTGAAAATTCAGGCAAAACTAACGCTGGGATTTTAGTTTTGATTTGAAAATTTTCATCTACATTACTTTCAGTAACATTTACTGCTTTTGCAGAATTTAACTTATTGTAAGAATTAATGAGAATTTCAATTCTTACCTCCAATTTTTCCAGACGATCATCACATTGGTTTAAGTCGTCATCAATTTTGGTCAGATCATCTTTCATTTCACTTTGTGCGTAGCACGCACTTCGTAGTTCATCAACTTTCTTTTGAAGAACTTGAATGTTTTTTAGTTTAACTTTAAGTTCAACTAAGTCCACATCATTATTTGCAGTTTGCACAAAAGTTTCGAATCTAGTTATTTTTCCCTTTAGGGATGCTTTGCTTTTCATTAATATATCGATACCGCTGAAGTAGGCTCCAGGGTCGACGGAGCCAGATGAATAAACTTATTTTTTTTAAAGGTTATTTTTATCGACGGACCAGCTTCACTGCTTCGTTTTTAATTATTTTATTTAGAAAAACATCATATACAAATATTTACAGTGAAGCAAAATACAATTTAATTGTGATCTTCGGTTACAAGTAATTGCTCACGTCAGACCGGTTAGATTTCTTCTTTTCAGTCTGCTGCCTCAATCGTAGGAGGCAATGATTTGGCGAAATTCGTTGGCGTAAAATGCGCCAACAACACTTTAAAAATTCTGAAAGCAGTTTGACAGTCAAAGGTTGTGTATGGTCTTTAAAAAAACATAGCGAAAAAACTGCAGCGTTGTAAACACCGCATAAAATTATTGAATTTTTTAAACTAATACTACTGTACAAAGAGTTTCACTGTAAATTAATTACTATAGTGATTCATTTTTCACAGCAATCTATTTTTACTGATATGTCCAATGTCGAATTAGTAAGGTAATATGAAGTTAATAAGCTAATATAAGTTAATAATGAAAACTTATTATCTTTATGGTTAATATGCACCATAAGGTAAACCGACTTTATTGTTCATATTAACCATAAAATAAACCATATAACATAAAGTAACCATAAAGTAAACCATATAACCATAAAGCATATAACTTCAACTTTATTGTTAATATCAAGTTAATAAGTTAATACAAGATAATATTGAAAACTGTGGTCTTTATCAATGATAACACACAGTAGTGATATAGGAATGAGTGAAAACATTGTAAAATGCGAAATTACTGATCGCTTCTTAATTGATAATGTGGAGTCATCTTTGAGTACTTATTTATAATATTATATTGAAGATTTTACGCTATTTGAATATGACAAAGCACGAGAGGGCTATCAGCTTAAATGGAGGGATGCCATGGTGAAGGGTTTTCTGAAAGAAACTGGCTCCTATTCGTGTTACACTTGGAAAAACCGGCATAAAACAACTATGCAGTCAGCATAGTTGAAATAAAAAATAAGGATTGGAATGTCATAAAATAAGGATTCGAATGATTTTACCCGTTCACCTAGCTTAGAGCCCAGGATGAACTACCCGCAATCAGCAGTCTTTAATTGCTTGGCTACTACTGGAGCTTTATTGTGAAGAAAAGCTTTTTATGAAAAGGATCTTCATTAAATGAAGAAAAATTAATTTCCATTCTTACTATATAAACATTTACGTCAGGTGTTAGTTTGCTGTGACGTTATCAGCTGTTTTTAATTAACATTTTCATCTGTACCACATACTTAACACAAACAAAATTCACTCAGCTATAGATGTCAACTACTAGATTATATGGCTGTAGATATTTTAATTTGCCAAGTTTGTTCATTTTAACCTTCCAGCACTCGCGTATGCGCAAAATTTACGACAATTTCAGTTTTGCATTGCATTTCCATCTGACTAACATAAGAACTTTTACTTATATTTGAATGAGATATCATTTGTATTTTGCAATAATAAGATTAATATTTTATTTCTCAACAAATTTATTATTAATATTCACTCATTTCTGTCGTTTTTCGTGCCCAAAACGGTAAAATAACGGATGTCATAAAATATACGACGCGCGCGTGCTCATGTAAAAATGCCAAGCGCGCGTGCTGGAAGGTTAAACTTTGCTGTTTTCTTCATTGTACAAATATACAAACAGATGTCATTTCTATTTCTTCACACATTACTGAATTTAGAAATATATATACATATAAGATATAAAAATATGATGGAAATTTATCAAATTGAACTTAATTGGAACAAACTAACAATAAATCTTTATATTTCTAATTTTCAATTAAAGCACAAATCCTTCGAGGCATTCGCAATTTCTCTGCAGTAAGCGCAGTGCTGTGGATTTTTGCTCAGTCGCTGCCCAGGATTAAAACAAAGATATTTCGCTTATAAATACTACTGCAATTATTATGCATCACTTTCTCCACTTCGCCTTCCAGCTGTCAACGCGTCGTTTAGCCTCTGCTAGCTATTCTGCATCATTTGAGACGTAGTTACGTATCTAAAACTGTGGGGCTTATTTAGCACCTCTAGAGTTAAGAAGATCTGTGCTAAGAAATTTTTCATCCATAAATAAATAATGTTAACTACCAAGCTGGTCGTGCTTCTTCCAAAATTCCACCCGCTACACTGGAATATCCAGTTATCTACACAGCATTTTACTCGGCCATGACTAAAAAGTGATAGGTTTCAAAGTTTTATCGACGTAGCAATGAAAGTATTACACACACAGACATACTGTATATGCCTGTCTCACGAGAAAATGGTTTCCCCCCGCTGTTGAATTTTTTGGTTTGTTTTTCCTCAGCACAGCTTACTTCCCTCTAATGAACAAGAAAATTTTTATCTTTTCTTTTTATGTGTATGTTAATTCTTCCTCTTTTTTTTTTTTTCTCCCGAAAGCTAAGTGGATTTTAACATGATGCCCAGTAAACATTTACTTTTATAACATCTGCTCAAATCACGACGATTATTTTCATTAGTAAACTTTACTACGTCATTTTAGAATTACTAACATTGTGTGTTAAGTAGAAACCATTTTAATATTTTTATCGTTAAAAGAGATTTTAATAAATTCTAATCCTTATTTCTTAACTTATTTTTCAAATGGGTGTTAAATAATATAATACACATATATGTATTATATTATTTAACATCATACTCATATACTATATATAATTATATGCATATAAAGTATATACGTATTGTTTTCTTTAACACAGAGTCATAAAATAAGGATTCGAATGTTTAAGAATCCCTATTAAATGCACTAAAGCTTTCCTTATATTTATGTTGGCTTAAAAATAAAAAGTGTGCCATTTAATTGAATTGTGAGTAGGCCTATTTTGTCATGGCATTAAAATTAAAAGTTAAATCAGATGATACGAATTTTTAAATGTGTATGTAGCTCGTGATAAATCTTTATTTCTAAATATCGGAACTTTTGAGAGCGAAGGAAAACGAGCATTCCTTGCGAAATGATACATTTAAAAATTTTTTTCTGCTTTATTTTATATTCTTCAAAATGCAAATAAGACTTCAGACATAATTTGGACATAATTTTCTAAAGAAAGAACAGGTAAGAGAAGATTAAGACAAGCATATAAGAAATTTTGAAGTAACTAGAATGTCTGTATCCAAAGGAAAATTTTATAGGATCGGTGTTCTGTGGGGGTAATATCATGTAGAACTAGTAGGTACTATCATGTAGAACTATACGAAACATTTTCGTTACCATAGAGGGCATAATAAACATATGGAATATTAAAAACAAAACGACTTCTTGTAATTAATGAAAACAAAATGGAGCTCATAATTTTATCTGAAAAATGTAACCTGAAAACTTCATATACAAATATATGCAGACAAGTGCGATGAAAGCTTTTCATGATTACACGTAATAACAAAAGTATCAAGATGAAATGTTTTCCCTACAAGGAGAAATATAGCATCACTAGATTTTTAAAATAGAATTGCAGTGTTATCTTGTGCAACCAACTCTTTAAGACGACCATCCTTGAAAGTAACTGGTATTTCTAAGACCGTAAATAAACATCTATGTCGTACTACATCTCTCTAGAATGACTGTATCTACAGAAGACCAAAATCATCGGGAGTATTTTAGAGAATGGTCACAGTTCTGGTGACTTATCTCACTTGTCTGATGATAATATCAGAACAAGTCCAGAAATTTCATCGTTGCGAGGATCATATGATTGTGTTTGTCGTTGGCATGGGGACAGCTTTGCTCCAGTTTTGAAAGAGATTTCCCTGGGGACGGTTCCGAGAGTATCCCACTCTTTTCCCTTACAACAAAGCCTCTCGAGAGGTTTTTCGCTCGCTGTGTATTGCCGTGTATTTTAAGTGCTCCATGCCGCAAATACACTATACACTTACAAACACCCAAGCTTTCTTCGGAATTTGAACCCGGGCTCATAGATAATGGAATGAGTAACACGGGATGTTCACTATAATAAATGTTTGATTATTTTGCTTAATCCTGTAAGTTAGATTATCTGTAGACTTTTGTTGAGAAATGCCCAATAAATAACATTTCTCTTATGTAAAGCAGAAAAAAAATGCTCAAACAAGGTATTACGTCCGCTCCCCCATTTTTTTTTTTTTTTTTTTTTTTTTTTTTTTTTCAGAATTCCCTGTAGGCAGGAAAGGGAGAAATTCTTAAAAGCTTTTCAAGTGCCCGTGTGGCCATATGTGCATTTTTATTTATGTCTAAGTGCAGGACTATAAACTCTTTATAGCAGAAAAAGAATAGAGTTTTATTTAGGAAAGTATAGGCTACTAAGGCGTGCGCAAAGAAGGTTTGCGTCTACCGAGAGAATAAAGTTGAAAAGTGCGTCATACTTCACTGCACAGACTTTCGTATACAAAAACCCTGATCTGTTATATATATATATATATATATATATATATACTGTAGGAATATATATATATGTATTTATTTTTATAAAAATTATGCCAATAGCATTTCCGCGCAATATGCTGCTGAAAATTGATCAATTATAGATAAAAAACCAATAAAATCCAAAATTCTCCAAAAATATGCAAAAAAAAAAAAAAAAAAACCAACCACTAGTCATCAAACCAGTAGCATTACAAAGAAGAGAAATACAAAAACAACAAAAAATATATAGGAAGAGTAATGCAATCCAAATCCGATTCAGTATATATTACCCTTTACTTTCTAATAGATTATTTAGTATATTAGTTCTTTAACAAAAGTATTTAAAATTCTATTAAAATGAAGTAACATATTAGCATATTTAAAATGGAATCTTAAACATATTTAAAATGGGAACACTAAAAAAGTATTATTGAAAGTGAAAATGCAACCAACAAACTAAGTAATTATCGTCATTGACAGGAAATTAGTTGACTTTTGAAGGGAAACAAGCTAGTTTCTGATCAATTAATAATAATAATTAATTAATGTGAAAGTGTTTCGTCTTTCTCTCTATTAAGAGTTATGACAAAAAAACTTTTTAGTAAGATGAGTTTTAGGTATTCAAACTACTATTTAGAATTGAGTAAGAAATTGGCTATATATAGGATTTTGGTGCAGTCGATTGCAACCAAAAAGGGAGATGTACAATTACATGTTATATCATTCTCATATGCAAAATTTCAACATTCTGAGACTACTCGTTTTTGAGTTATGCGAGATGCATACATACGTAGGTATGTACAATCAGAAACAATGAATCTCTTCTGAATCCATTTTATATCCATTTTACGATCCTTTTAGGGAAAAAGAGTCCTCTATTTTGTCCTTACGTATAGACGTAACACAAAAACATCGCTCAAATGCATTTGAAAGCAGTCAAAATGGATATTTTCGTTGAAATATGATACCCGAAATTTTTCGCTATTACAATGCTTACTTTACTTCGGACAAAGAAGTAAAAATGTGGCTAGTAATAGCAGTAATAATAGCAATAACAATAATGATGATAATAAAAATAACGATAATAATAGTAGTGAAATAATTATTATCTCTCTGCAACTCAACCTCACAATTATCATTTATTAAGTTTTGCTTGCAATGTGGTTCCCGGTAACTGAAGAAAACGGCTACATGGGGTTTTTGTATCTTTTTTCTGTAGTTTAATGAGGATAAGAGTCAGATTTCTCTGAAATGCTTGGCTCTTAAATGCTTTTCCGTCATAAATAACGTAATCTAACCGCATATAAACTGCACGGCCATTTAAGACTGCATGAAGGCTGAAACCGAAATCACATTCCTAATGAATAAAACAACAGCGTAATCCACAGTAAGAAGCCACATTTCTGCCTGTGGTCTGCCTCTTGGAAACCATCAAGTTTTATAATAAACTGAGAGGATTTTATCCTATAAAAACGATATCTGCGTTTTTCTAGACTCCTCCGTTCTTATTTCACACTTTCAGCAATGAATGAGAAAGAAAGTAGGACCAGGATTTCAGATATAAAACGTAAGCAGTCGAGTCTAATAATGCGATACAAATACAAAAGACAGCTGCTATCTTTGTAAGATGTTGCTTAACGGCTCGCGAGCTTATCTCCTGAATTTGAAGTCACCGTTGCAAAGAAAAGGAGCAGAAAAACGAAAATCATTGTATTGCACTGGAGCGGAAATACAGTTTTGCGGATTTTTTCGTGTTCTGTTTCGCATCAATTTATGGCTCTTCATTTCGGAGAATTCTTACTGGAAAAGAATGATTTTTTTGCAGTTCTGATGCCTTATAGTCTGATATTATCTCGAACTGGACCGATGGTATTTTCGGTACAAAGCTCTGAACTGGTTCTATTCGTTAAAAATATGATGCAAGAGTTTCTTAATTTTATCTAACTATTGTCAATGTGAGATTTCTTTTGACACTGTTTTGAAAGCAAAGAAATATTATATTAAATTTAGCGTAAAATAAATAAAACATTTTAATGAGTTATAAAATTAGTTGTAGGACACAAATTTGTAAGTAAAACGGAATTCAGTTCCAAAAGATCTATAATCATTCAAGCCTTTTCATAACGCTATTTGCTCTTAACATTCATGCAAAGACCTGTAATACAAATGCCAACTATAATCGGCGTCAGTCTTAGATAGTAGTATCAACAACAATCCATAGCTAGAAATGCCATAGCTATAAATGCCAGTAACAATCGCCGCCCAATTGGAATAGTGGCTAGTGACGCTGATTGCCTTACCTATGGACATAGATATTAATGTCAACAACAATCGCCGCTCAGTCGGATCGGAACCCTCTTAAGGCGCAAACGCCCGAAACATTCATTCATTCAAACGACCATAACCGCCCAAAACGGCCGAGATTGCGATGTTGTTTTCTTCCCTCCTTCTAAGGTATGCAGTTTACCCAAATACATTGTACCAGTTTATTGCAGACAGCTTGTCCTAAGAGGCTAATGGAAGCTTCTTTGTTAGGATGTAGAAAGGATGTCATTTGAAATCTTCACACCTTTTTGTGCGTAATGGACGGAAAGGGGAGGAAACGGACAGGACGGGTAATAGACAGGGACGGGAGCTTCGGTATTTTAACCATACAGGTTAACAAGGCTTTGGTTTTCTAAGGGTTGATTAGACGATATTCCCTGTAGATACGAGAACTTGTAGATACAAATAGTAGCTAGAACTCAGGTATAGTCTGCATAGATGCGAGAAGCTGTGGATACATATGCCGATTATAATCTAAATTCATATAACAGAGAAATAGATATTAACATTAAGCATAATCTGCAATACGAAGCCCTGTGAATACAAATGCTGACTATAAATGGCATTTATGCAAACAAGTCCTAGGTACTACAACCATTTGTATTCGAATAAAGAATATTTCAAGCCATTGTAATGTTCTGTCACGTAAAATTACAAATAAATATTTAAAAATAATTGTTTTACATAAGCTTGGCTCTTATTGAATGACTAAAAATATATTCTTTCAAATTACAGGTCTACAAGTGGCCGACGCGGTAAAGTCGCTCAATACTGGTAGTTTTAATAAAACTGCTTTAAAATTAATTCTGCTGGCTCGAATCCCAGCAAACGGGCTTGGCTGTATAGAAGTTTTCACGGTTTTTTTGCATGTGCAACATATATACCAGCCAGTTTCCCTTATAGAATCCCTCACGATGGCTCTCTTCCCCATAGGTGAATAGCGCTCAACCTGCTTTGCCTTAATCAAACCTGCTTTGCCTTAAAGAATACAAAAATACTGGCTCTAAAAAGGCTTAGGACGAGGATGAATGGATCGATATTTACAATAAATGCATCCTTATCGAAAGAAGGGAGTGGAATGCATCTGTTATTAAGTTTTTAGACACTGATCGCCTTCTGATACGGCAGTTCCCAATTTGTTGCTTGTATATAAATTTATAAAGTTGATCCCAATATGCAGGACACCCTGTGCATATAATATTTTGCAAATTAAAGCTTTTTATTCTTATATAATTTTAATAGAATCCATACTTTTAGCTTCCAAATGATGCCTGAATGTAACTTCCGACGCCTTCATCGATTCACTAATCGACCTCATTTTCTATGCGACTGCAAAATATATTTGGCAGTAATTTGTTTTGTTGTCAGAAATAATAATTTCGGATTCGCGTTATTTACATGTGATTTTAAGCAATGCATAGGCACTATGTCAAGTCATGTTAAGAGCAGTAGAATATTGTACATACATAGTTTAATAAATGTATGTTATTAAGGTATTAGAATTCAGAGACACATGTTATAAAGGTTGCAGATTCATTAAGTTATTTTGAAGCAGGAGAAGTGAAAAACGAGCAATGCTTTTGAGGGAAGTCAAACCTGGACTAGTGCAATGACTCTCAAATACGCGGTGAGTGTGCTATCATTACACCACGGAGGCATGCGTGAACATGGAGGTAGGAAAGGACTTATTACTTCCTACCTCCATGTGCGTGAAGGAGGGAGAAAATACCTTCTATATACCCCTTTTAAAGGGTGACTGGAAATTAGCGGTCCCAGTTGCCCTTTAAAAGTGGTGATGAATTATTGACCACTACCTTTTAGTTCGGGCGCTAGTGTCAGACCCTTGCCGGAACTCGAACCTGAACCTCTCGAATACGCGCCGAGTTTGCAACTGTTACACCACGAAGGTATGCGAAAAGAAGGTAGAAAATACTTCATTGGAGATCGTCAGTAGCCGAAGGAATCTTTTTAGATCCCTATAGCTTTTTATTTTGCAAAATGTTTCTTGTATTGTTCAGGGTTTTCCCTTGATGTGTACGATTGTAATTTGTTGATTTGGCCTTTTCAAGCATTTGATTTTTTTTTCACGTATTTTGCCATAATTTTTTTTTTCACTTTTTATGTTTTTACTTTCTTGTACGAAGTAAAAAGGAAGTATTGTAATCGCGAAAAGTTTCAGGCAGCATATTTCCACGAAAATATCCATTTTGACCGTTATCGAATGCAATTTAACGATGTTTTTGCGTGATATCTGTACGTAAGGACAGAATAAAAGACTCCTTTCCTCCAAAAAAATTATAAAACTGCTTTAAAATTAATTCTGAAGAGAATTTTTTGTGGCGTCTGTACGAACGTATGTACGTACGTACGTATCTCAGATAACTCAAAAACAAGTAACCTCAGAACGTTGGAATTTTGTATATAGGACTGCTATAACATGTAGATGTGCACCTCGTATTTTGGTTGCAATCGGCCTCACCAAACGTATATAAATATATTTATATATATATACACTCTGTTACCCGGCTCAGTGATCTCAGTTTCTTTAATCTTATATGTTTGTAAATTGTACATTTTTTGCTTTAAAATGATTGAATTATGTTGTTCTTATCTTCCGGTTAAGGTTTTTATGCCTTTAGTAAATCTGTATGCAATATTTTTAGAATTATCGACAATTTTAAAGTTGTTTAAGTGCCGCTAAGCCTAATAATTTTTTTGATTACGGCCATTGCTTGTTTACATTTGAGACAGCAGAGAACTAGAGAGCTTCGCAACGACAAAGATAACGCCTTCATTTATTATTGCGAATTAAATCATGCTTAATCCTTTCTGGAATTTTTTCGAGGAAATAAGTGTTTAAGATTTACTTCGTAATTTTTAATACAGATATTTTGAGTTTTTATGTATTTTTGCCTTGTCGCGAAGTGAGAACTGAATTAATTGAATGAGAAGTACTCAATCGTCTGTGAAAAACTGTTTCTTTTTTGCTTTGTTTGCTTAATTTCTTTTATACATCGTTCTAGCTTTATTGCAGTATTTGAATAGAACATGTGGCAATGATTAGATAATTCTTTAAATGATATAAATTTTGTGCATTCTGAGTTATAATATGAACGAAATATTATACTGTTAAGTGAACCTCGCGGCAGAGTGTCGCTATTGTAAACAAATACAGTGAATTTTATTGAATGCATTTATTCTATTGTGGTTTATGCGCTGTCGGCGGAGTAGATTTAATTCAATCCAATAAGTTTAAATGAAATGCAAGAAAAATTGCGTATAATTCAATATTCCGTACAAGGAAGTCATGTGGTGTACACATCGGATTTTTTAATTTGTGTTTCTCCTTTCGTACATTATTATTGTAGTTCTGGGGTTGCGAATACATGTAGGGAAAAGGTCTGAACATTTTAGGGCCACTGAAATGTTGTTTTAAAGTGTAGATTTGATTCGAATATAGCCGTTTTGAGTTTCAAATGTTTCAGAGGAACGAAACACATATTCGGAGCTCAGTAATCAACTTGGTTTAAGGCTTCAAAACACTTTTTCCTTGACAAGTTCTGCTTGAAGCGTTAAACAGAGGAAATTAATACATGTTTTTTATTCTAATTTGTATTATTTTCAGTTTTGTATACGTATTTATAGTTTTTTTTTAATTTTACATGTGCTCTTTTGGGGTTACGGTTTTCTTTGAGAAATAATTGGTTGAGGCGTTCATAGGGAAGAAATTATAATTTAGCATTAAGTTCCAACTGTTCCTTTTAATTTTATTAATTTAATCTCTCAGTAAGTGTACTTGCACGAAATGGCTTGAAAATACTGTATGGAAAATTTTCGAAAGTTAAAAAGTTGGTGGCTTATTTATGATAATAATAAAATTATTACGCTTAAATATAATCACTCTAAAATAAGATGTATTTCGAGCGTAATGTATAAGCTTCTGAAATATCGCTGGGAGAGAATGTTAGTCATTTTCGTATTCATACTGTATATCTCTGGAGTAAGTGAATTTGATGTGGATGAATTGTTTATTGTCTCCTATTACTCGCAATGCAAAATTTAACTAACTAAATAAATAGTAGATGCTATAACAAATGTGCAAAACATTCTGTTTCAATTTTCTTTTCAAGTTCTACATTTAAATAAACTCTATTTACGTCAGGCTTGTAAATAATATTACGAAATCATAAACTAATAGATAAAAAGATAATGCAATGAAAAGCAAATAAGTTACAACTTGCTTAAGGCATTTTTCAAGGAATTGTTATCAAAACGTTCTTCGGTAAATATTTTTGCAGTAGTTCTATAAGTCGTAAGACGGTTTCGTAATAATTTACACCCTGTATCTTTATCAAACACACACAGACACAATAAAAAATAACATTAAAAGAAAAACCTCTGCAATATGTATTATAAGTTATAGGCTAAATTTCTTTCCTGCTTTATTTTATTCGAGCTTTTGTAATGCGTGCTGTTGCTATGCCAACATGCAAATTATTTTTTGAAAGGAAATAATCCAGACTTGCGTTAAAAAATTTCATAGGAAACTTAACTTCGACTGCGAAAAAGCATTGTGCAAATAAATAATCTAACTAAATTACTTAACCTGCAATTTCATAAGCGATTTCTATGCTGCATTTTTAGAAAACACACTAAAGCAATAAATAAATAAAATATTTTTTTTTCATTTACACACATGCACGTTTCGAGAGCATTTTGGGTTAATGTCCCTTTCGACTAAAAATATTTTAAAACAACATATTTCAACATTTCCTACAGACAATCTCGCGCATTAAGGGGACTCATACACCTTAAAACCCATAAGATGTTCGAATAGGTGACTGTTGCAAGAATTGGGATAACTTATTTATTTTAAAAGCAATTACTACCAACTTTTTACAGATGACTACATAATATAGCTGCTTTCTGAAATAGTCATCAGAAAGTTTGTGTTGCCACAAATATTTTTATAATTTAATCCGCTTTGTGACAACATTTTACGTCATGTTTCCAACTTGCGCGCACAGTTTAAAACATTCTGTTTCATAATTTAATTCCATATTTAATATATAGCTTTTATAACATCTGGAAACTACTGTGAACCTAAAATTCTAAAAATTTCATGTTAAATTTTTATTTTATTTTGAGTTGAGTTTATAAAATGTATTTTGTTAAAACACTTTGTCATGTTTTCGTCCATAAAATTTTTCAATATTAAAATATTCATCAGATTGTTAGTTCAGTTAGAAAATAGTGCCCATATAAAGAATTCCATCAAATTTCAAGTATGTACCATTAGCCATTTTTAAAATATCATGCGCGCAAGGTGGAAATATGTCGAAATATTTTGTCTCAAAGGGGATTAAATTACAAAAATATTTGTGGCAACACAAACCTTCTGGTTACTAGTTTCCAAAGCAGCTATATCATGGAGTCAGCTGTAAAAAGTTGGAAGTAATTGCTTTTAAAATAAATAAAATATCCCAATTCTTGCAATAGTCACATATTCGAAGATCATGAGGGGTTTAAGGTGTATGAGTTCCCTTAAAGATTTTTTTTCCGTATAGTGTTGCCACTACTCACTTTAAACTTTTCTACTCACATTGAGTTTGTTAATCAAAAATTCAGTTTCAAATTCATTTCAAAAAAGTTTCACAAAATGTAGAATAGATAATAAAAGAAATTCCATATTCTGGCTTCTTGGTGCTCATATTCGGGTGGAGGACTACATTATTAAAAATTGGATGGCTCTAGGTACCGTTATTTTTTCATAGTGCGTGAAACATACGTACATTCATGCAAATTCTTCATAATTTAATTTCTTTAAATATAATACAATGCAGGGCTCTAATATTTGGTGGCAACAATTTGAAAACTGATTCGACGCTTTTAGTGATTCAACGCAGAATACTGTCTGGAGACTAACAGCGCTTCTGGGCTAACGCCCCTTTGGGCTTATTTTTTTTTAAAATTAATTTTATGTTTTAGCCATGGCCAGTCATTACCTTTCCGCCACGTGAACAGAAAACTGATAAACAGAATTTGGTTTCCAGGTTTGCGTTACTATCATATTTAATATTCATTTTATTCACATTTATTATATTTTCTACTTCACTGCCATAGCATAATCTTTATAGCATCACAGGATGGACTTTAAGACGGGAAATATGGAGATTAGTCAAGTTTCGGTATAAATTAAAACTTCTGATGATTTTTTGTTTGAGCATTTATATGTAGCAATCGCAAGCTAAAAGATTTTATAATTGCCAACTAAAAGATAATCGCAAACTAAAAGAAAGATACAATATAAATTGAACGATTTTTTTTCACACATTTGTGCTCAGTTATGACACTGTTTGAATTAGGAGAAAAATAAAATTGAAAGTTTGGGTACAATAACATTAACAATTATCCGAAATTTCTTCGACTTTTTCTCCACTTTTTTTTCTAGTAGGCTTCATATAAGCTTTATCGTCTTTACTTCTACGTATTGTGGTATAAGCTTTATCGTCTTTACTTCTACGTATTGTGGTATAAGGAAGAACAGCATTACAAGATAAGAAGATGTTAAGGAAACGAATGTCTGTCTCGATGTTAAAGAAATCAAAACACATCTTTTCCTTAACATCGAGAGGCCCACCAACGGGCGAACAGTAAAGTCGCTGAACAGGGGTAGTTCGATCAGAGGTTCGAATCCCGCAAACGGGCTGGCTGCATGGGTATTTTCGTGGTTTTCCCCATGTGTAACGTGTATACGATCCAGTTTCCCTTAAAAAGTCCTCCACGAAGGCAACCCTTCCCTTAGGCAGATACTCCAGTCCCTGCGAAGTCGATCGAGTTGACAGACGGGCAGCGAGTGCTCGTGTGTCGTCGAGTGCATCGCGAGTTGTAGCGTGGAGTCTCGAGAGTACGTGGAGTTCCGAGAACGACCAAGCGGAGACGAGAGCTCTATCTAGTGCTTTGCCGTGAAGCTGTCTCCACCGTGATAGTCTGATAGCCTGAAGGCTGTGTTGCTGATCGTGTCAGCGTGTTTATAGTAGTTCATCGACGACTTTTCAGTTTATGAAGTTGTCATAATCACATAAATCAAACCAAACCTTGACATCGACCGGCAACAATTTTAGAATTTAGAGAGGCACCTGGCGAGCACAGAGATTGCATCGGGCAGCAAAAAGCACTGGTTTTGCATATGAACTGGTTATATCACTGGCACTCAAAGCACTGGTTTTGCATCGATAATTTTATGGTTATCGCAGAGTCATCTGGAATGTCTGCTTGCTCAACCTTCTAAGCTGCATTTCTAAGTTTAGCATAATATAAGTGACTGGACTTTTTCAAAACTAGTCCGTAACAAAACAATTAAAAAAAAAAAATTCAGGTTTTTAACAGTACATTAGAGAGTTTATTAAGGTTTTTTTCAAGTTTTCACTGAGTTCGCAATATACAATCATGCCTTAGACTCACTTATGCTAACACAACTTTTTTTGTCTTTTTTAGCACATTGAATACCAAGGGGTCACCGGTGACCGGCAATTAGAGTTTTCGTAGCGCCACGGGGGCCCCAGGTGACCGGCGAAGTCAAGATTACTAGAAACAAATAATTCGAGTAAATTTTAAGTGATTTTATATTTTTAAATATTATAATCGTTATTAAAATAGTGTGAACAAATTAATGCAATATATAATATAATATATAAAAATAATTTTATGTATATTTATTAAGAAAAAATTAGCATTATGTGCGCATTTTGCGATGTGTTGTATTGAAACACTCCAAACAAAGGTAAACCAATGCAGTCTCCACAATATGTCACAACGTTTTTGGCTGAACTAGGTTTTTCGAATTTTTTCGTAGCATACTCTTAGCGTGATCCTAGCTTTTCCCGGTTCATAACCGGTAAGGGTTGACGAATTTATTATTTTTTCTGCTGTAATTAATATTTCACCAAAATATTCAACGCATAATGAGAAATTCATGTTTGCCAGCCATGTGAAATTAACGTGGCATTCAACGTATCAATAGAATTTTAACTTTATTTTCGAAGAAGAAAATATATTAAATAATCTACTAGAAAATAAATTATTATTTTATTACTTTGCAGCTTTAGCACAAGTATTAGGTAATGTATTACTAATAATTAACTTTTTTACTTAAATATTTGATTTTAATTTAATAGCAGTTAACGCTATTTGTCTACTTCGAAGCTTACAATCACTGTATTATGTCCAGGTTCCTTTTCAATTTATGAAGTTTTTCTACAAAACCTTAACTATACTGAAGGTTAGCAGCATCTTTACTTTTAGGAAAGGCTCGTATCTCTCAAATTGAATTTATAAACTGTCGTTCAACTAGATGGCAAACATGTAAATTTAATGCCATATCCGAATCTAACAACTAAACAGTTTTTATGAAAAAATTTTAACTATACTTACATGCTTACCGGCAATACCTGAAATATGAAATATATAGGGCAGATCAAAAAAACCATCTTAACTTTAGACTAAATAACCATAGAGCTCACATTAAAAAATTCAAAGCGGCACAAGTAAATAGCACTCAAATCAATTCATCTTATCAACTCTGCGGAATTTTAAACACTACTATGACCTCCACAATATTAAAATACAGATTTTGGATTTTATACCTAATTATAAAGAACGAATTTTTCAAGAATCACTTTACATATTCAAACATCATACACTCTATTCTTACGAACTTAATACTTACCTACAAAATCACAAAGATAATTCCAATAACTCAATATTCAGCCAAATTTTAAACTTTACAGCATCAAAACAATGAGGGGTAAAAGAGGAAGAAGACTTAACTATTAAAGATATTTACCAGCTTTTTAGATGCAACTAAATTATTGACACATTTTTAAAATTTACTTAATTCTGTATATTTTCTCAAGAGACTTCTTAGTTGGTTACTCTCCTGTGCTAATAAATTTCTTTAAATTATTGAAAAATATTTTCTTTCGCAATACGACGATATACAGGTTATTAAAGACAAAGTTAAATACAGACTCTCTACCAATAACAATAAGCGCAGAATTTTCGTTAAAATTAATTTTCTTCGTCCACAATTTAACAACTTCAACTTCCGTCGAATTTTCAACAAATGTAGCGTTTTCTTCCCGGCTATAGACACCAGACCAGTCGTTGCATTTAAATATCAAAAAACCTTGAGCAGCTTGCTCACTAATCACCATGAAATGGAAGGGTCGGCAGAATGACACTGCAAATTGTATACATAGATAATCACCACCAATACATAATTCCTGGAAACTTGGATATAATTCAAAATTCACAAGTTAAAAAACTTATGAGTTATGGTGTAAATATAGACCGATCAGATATGTCAACAAAAATTTTTGTTACAAAGTTTAGAAAATAACATCAACGACTTTATTGTTAAAGCTAGCCATCAGCTTAATTTGCCTAATAATGCCTTTTTAAATGGAAATATGAAACCTTTCAGCAAATTAAAACTGAACTTAAACTACGAAAGTTTAAAAGTCATTTAAATTGGCCTTATCTTCTTTTAAATATTAAAATTTAAAATAATAATTTACGGTCACTAAAATTGATGACGCAAATAATAATTTTAGCATTATATGAAAAATTTTCTACAAAACATTTATTAGCAAAGAACTTTATAACGCCAATATTTTTCAACTACAATGTTTGCCCATTCAACTCGCAAACACTGTAGAAACCTCAGTAATGAACAGAATTAAAACATTTAATTAAAAACTCGAAATCTCTATAAATCCAAAGCATAATAGATTTACTAACCTTTATGTTCTTTATGTTCTTCCTGAATTCCATAAAATACCACTTAAATTCAGATTCATTGCAAGTGGAACCAATAATTACTAGAAAATTCTAGACTATTATTTTGCACTTCAACTTAAAAAAAATGGTAAATTGATCTTCAATACTTTTTATAACATAGGACATAATTATTGCTGGATCATCAATATTAACATTCCCGTAATTAATACCATTCAGTCTATTGACATAAAAAGTATCAACTGCTATGGCTTTGAAAATTTATATACTTCGCGTCCATTAAAAAAATCTATACTAGCCTACTTGATCTACCCCTAGTTCTGGACTTTAATAGATGGAAAAGCTGCCTTAACTGCACTATTTTTATTAACGACATTAAATTTCAAAATCAATTTTATAAGTAAGAGAAATCCCAATGGGAGCTCACACAACTACAAGTTTTTGTAATCTCTTTTTATTTAAACAATTTACCTTCTAAAAAACTTGATAGCAAAAAGATTTAATTTACTACGTTCATACATACTGATACATAGATGATTTTATTACCTTTAATAATTTTAACAAAGTAGAAGATTCACAAATTTATCCAGAGAGCATTACTCTTAATAAAACAAATACTTCACAAAATGTAGTCAACTATCTAGATCTTCAAATAATAAATTACAAAAAGATTCTACTGTTTGACTTCAGGTTTCCTACTAAGTTAATCAACTGAAATTCCAAAATTTCAAAGCTTTGTTTAAAAAAGCTTGATTAGTACATAAGGTTTATGCCGTGCAAGTTAAATTTTAATAGACTTAATAAGTCTATAAAAATTAGCTGATAGTTCGATGCAGCATGTTCTGCCTAGCTGCGAACGTGTAAAACTGAAGAAATGATAAAAAATTAACTGCTAATTTGAAAGAACGTTCTGCAAACGATTTGGAACAACGTGTATTTTAAGTCTTTTTGACTTGTTATGTAGCAAATGATTTATGTCTTTATAACTAAGAAATAAATAATAAATAAGTTTGGTAAGCAGATTAACGACTCATTTAACCTAACTACTTCAGTTTCAACCATTAAAACTCGAAACAAGACGGCAGTTTCCTTCAGAATAAGAAAAATAAATAAATAAATAAATAAAAATAAACTCATATGGCAAAGGCTGATGAAACAGTTCCAGTTCAAGCATATGGATATTTATTTTACCCCGCGATTAAATGAAAAATCTCACTCTCTTAATGAAAATTTTGCATTTTATTTCAAGGTCAAAAGAACAGCTATCAATTTTCATTGTTACCCGTAGGCAACACATACATCCTTCCAATCTCGGTTGCTCTAGTTTTCATCGAAACGTTTGACGTCATTTGGTTATTGGCATCTTGTCCATTCAGTCTGTTGATAGGTCCCTAGGTATTTTCAGAAACCGCACCCAGATACCTGCCTCATCGATCAAAATCGAAGATTAGTATTAAAGGAGAGACGAACTCCTACAAGCGTATCGTTTGTCTTTTATTTAATATATTTAATTGAATTTTTGGATGTTTTAAAATGCGATAACCGTACAAAATGAAGGTTAGTATAAGAATTATAAACATTTGATGCTACTTTGATGCTTTAAACTAAAATATTTACACTTCTGTGTAAATTTATACAATATACTCTTAAAATTAATTAAATAAATGATAAGGACATAATGAGGAAGCTAGCGAATAAAATTTTTACTAGTTAACTATTTCTATCAATTAACATTGAAGAATTTGCATGTATATATATATATATATATATATATATATATATGTATTGTAGGAATTATTTTAATTTTCTAATAGATGTTTCTAATTTTGAAATCCTTTCCTTTAACTTCTTATTTTCCACCTACGACTCGCTACCAGAGTAAAGTTTCAGTATCACATTTCGCATGAAAAAACAAAACTGTCAAGTAGCAGACAATAATTTATACTTTCAAAATATAGTTGTAGGTAAAAAAAAAAAAAAAAAAAAAAAAAAAAAAAAAAATTCCAAGCAGACTATGTTTTTATGGCAAAGCAAAATCGTCTAAAAAATTTGCGAATGGCCTCTGTAGTAAGAAGGTTAAGGAGTGTACAGAAAGGCTGAATATAGTAAATTTCGAACAAAAACCGATACATTCCTAAGCAGTTCTTGGTCAGTAAAAGAATTTGTATGCATCAATTTTGCACTGTGGTATACTTACATTAAGGAACTACACTGTGGAAATAATTACAACCTGTAAAAGTAGCATTGAATTTGTGCAAACATGATTATAATGCATGTGTAAGATGCTAATACAAAAAATTTCATAAAAAATACCTATATCTCTAATACACTGAATGTCTTTTAGCACTGCGAGGTTTCTTCTCGGGGTTTTCTTTTATGTTAGAGAACATTAATTGTGAAAGCTACATTCAGAGCCTTCTATCGGCATAAGATTAATCTGGAGCTACGGAAGCTAGATTCTGAATACTTGAGTTCTGCTATAATTTGAACTCTTCTTCGATTCATTTAAAACCACAGTTAGGAAGGAGATTTTTCATATTAAAAAGAAAAGCAACTTCTTTGAAAATAATAATTCTGTAACAAAAATGATAATTATTCTTGAAGAAACAAAATAGGTGTGAATTCGTTTAACACTTGCTGTTAACTCATTAAAAGAGTTTTTCTTCTACCTAAATCTGCCTGTATTATTTTTATGCCAGAAACGTTTGTAATCATGTCTCTCCCTTTCTTGCTTCTCTTTACATTCATTGCATCACTCTATGTTATGCTAAACCAGTATTAATTACCTATGTGTGATATGGCTGAGAGCCACTTCTCACAAGTATTACCTTCTTAAGCCAGCAGATCTTTAATTTATATTTCACGGAAAAGTGCAAGATCTCTGAGTAAATGATTTTGATGTTACAAATGCGTATAATTTAAAGTTTCTATTTTCCGCTTTCCATTATATTACTTAACACGCTCGGCGAATTTATAATCTAAGTGGCTTATTAAATGCTGCCATTCTAAATTGCATCAGATCTGCAATTTATCATTCTCAAGGCTTAGTATAAACCCAGTTCTTACAGGTATTGTTATTGGAAGTTCATGATATCGAAGTTTCAAATAAAATACTATTTCAAATAAAAGAAATAAATACATAAAATTATGCATTGATTCCTTTCAACAAATCTTCCTTAAAATCACATAATTCTTATATTATATGAAATCGATCGTCAAATCGTGATATCTCTATAAGTTCATTTATATTTTTATTTTATTTTTTTAACAGTTTCTCCTTGACACAGTTAGAGATACATCTAATTCAGGAGTTCTTAACCGGGGAGTAAGTATTCAGTTTTATTTTTTGAATATAATAAACTACTTTTTTTCAGTTTGGATGTTTTTCAACATTTTCTATACTTTTTCTTGTTTAATTTGTAAAGCACAGTCGCCCAGCCAGTAGAGTAGTTAGTGACTGAAACGGAGTCATGTCCATACGACGGAAAAGAATCTACCATCCACTGACGGCGGCATTCCTTGAATCAATGGTAGTAATATTACAATGCTAAATTGACAATGTAATCTTTACAATAATTGTTACATAATAATCCGTATGGAAAAACAATATACAATCAATTAATCATTACATTGTCATGGATAGGATCTATACTCTGAAGAGTGGAACCTATATATTAACCAGTCTCTAAACCTATGTCTACTTCAATACATCATACCTCATGTTGATGTGCGTCCTTACTATTGTTGCAGTTATCCACAGAGTAGGCCAGTCACATTGTAGAGACATTAGGGTATTTTTGAAACAGGAAAGATTCAAAATTAGCAACTCCTTCGCCGGGAATCGAACCGCGGACTTCTCAATTACGCGCTGAGCGTGCAGACCACCACACCACGAAGGCTCGCTAAAAAGGCTGGAGAAATACCTTATAACATCAGTTTGCCTTCTTCCTGCCTTGGGTGAAGTACTAGAGAGAGTCGTCCTTCAAAGACTTAAACACTATATCCTGTCTGGACAAAGCATAAGCGACAAACAATACGGCTTCATTCCTGGCAGATCGGTGGATCATGAGCTGCAGCACCTACAAAAAATAATAGCAACTAACAGAAGAAATAACCAACATAGTCTCATTATCTCTGTGGACATACAGGGCGCTTTCGACTCGTTGTGGTGGCCCGATGTACTGAAGAGATTACAGGTTGCCCTAAGATTCTCTTTGACCTTATTTACAGCTACCTAAGTGATTGTCGCTTACAAGCCACTGCGGACGTAGGAGTGCACTCACGTTCCATCAATAGAGGCTGTCCTCAAGGATCCTGTCTGGGTCCACTGCTCTGGATTCTTGTAGCGGACACAGCGCTGACTCTCTTTAACACAGATCCTTACACGGAAATACTGGCTTATGCCAATGACTTTTTGCTGGTAACCAAAGGGCACAGCCGCAACGCATATGAGACTAGGGCGCAACAAGCAATGGACAAGATGGCCAAATGGTGCAATGACCATAAATTAATCATTGCCAACTCAAAAACCCAAGGTATGCTTATTTGCCCAGGTAAAGTGCCATCGAAGAACCCCGTGCATCAACCTTCACGGGAAAAATATTAAAATAGTCAGAAACTTAAGGTACCTTGGAGTTATAATTGACGACACATTCACTTGGATGCCACATTTAAAGGAGGTCAAGGCACGACTTCACAGGATATTTCATTCCATGCTCAGAACAGCAGCGCCAACATGGGGAGTTTCTTCGAGGATGCTAAGACGTGGTACTCTGTAGTTGCTGAACGTATTGCACTGTATGGGGCCTCCATGTGGGGCATGACGATCACTACTAAAATGGAGAATCTGCTACGCTCAGCACAAAGACCATTCCTCCTAAGCATTACCTGAGGATATAAAACCTCGCCCACTAATGCTCTAAACGTGATTTCAGGACTACCGCCTCTGCATCTCTTAGCTCAGCGCGAGAGTGCAATAGTGTGAGTGCTCCGACTCAAAGAGACAATAAATTTATGGGACAGGACTTATGTTTATACTGACTATGAGCAAAGCATTCCCGAGCCACCTTGCCACCCGGCCGAATTCAACATCTCGATTAACTGCAGGTCACCAACGTGGCTCAACGCCACTGCAATCTGCACCGATGGTTCCAAAGGAGAATGTGGCACCGGTAGCGGATACTGTGTTCTACTTGGGAACCAGATCTTAAAGACCTGGGAAAGAAAGCTTAAGCACCACAACTCAGTTTTTCAGGCTGAACTGATTGCATTAAAAGCTGCACTTGTCTACGCACTACGGAAAATAACTATTCCAGTATATATTCAGACTCAGCCTCTAGCCTCCAGGCAATCCAAGGCACACGTAGTAAAAATCCACTCGTCAGGCCATACAAAAACTCTTACTAAGAACATCTAAATACTATAGGCTTGAACTCCAGTAGGTACCTGCCCACACTGGAATACTGGTTAATGAAATTGCAGATGCAATAGCCAAAAGAGCAGCAACTGACTCCCACGTTCGCACACTTGACGTGCCTCTCCTGGGTTCGTTCTTAAAAGCTGAGCTCGAGAGAGAATTACTCAAACGTTGGCAACATCTGTGGGAGACAGAGACCACCGGCAGAAGAGTTTACAGATTTTTTCCAAAAGTCTGCCGGCTTCTAAAATCTGGCTCATCTCACTTCACTCAGTATCTAACAGGACATGGTTCCTTCATGACTTACCTGCATCGCTTCAGACGACGCGAAAACGAGCACTGCTCATGCAGGATGGTAGGAGATCTGGGCCACTATCTGTTCGCTTGCAGAGAGACCGCCAAATATCATCTTAGACAACCAGTAGCAAACCACATCCATGCATGGGCCGAAGCTACTTCAAAAAATCGCAATGCATTGAAACGCATATGCAATTGCATAAATATTGCACTCAAGGCTGGAGTAATTCTCAACTACCATCCTCGTCACCAGCACAGCCCCTGTATGCTCTGTACCTGTAGTGAACTAATTTTATCTTAAGTTAGCTTATTCGGCTTATCTTATTCCCTGTATATATTTATCTCCTTGAACTGTAAACCTTGAATTATGTATTTTGCCTTATTTTATGTATTGTTTCACTGTTTTGCCTTTTTTTTTATTTTATGTATTATTTGACTTTCTAGTATTTTACTTCTTATTACTTTTAGTATTTGTAACCACCTATCCATAACTCTGTAAATATGTAACTGAAATTGTTCTTCTCCCCCGCAATGCACCCTTCTTCCATCACTGCACTATCGTCTTCGTCCAGCATTTGTTTGCACTGCCCTCAGCAGTCGTCTTGAGCACAATATGTATTTATAAGTGTGTTATTGTGATCAAGTTATTTCCGTCAGCGGGGCTACCTGGCCGATATGCTAACTACCCAGTGGACCGGCTGCCTCGCTGTCGGTGGAAAGAAAGAAAGTTCAGGCAGTTGATAATTCCATAGCCTAAAGTAGACTATTCTATGTTCATATAAACTGGATTCTAAGTTTATAATTCTAAGTTATAAATTCCTGACTGCTGTAGTGATGGACCTGTGATGTTCGAATCCCGGATAAGTCCTGGTTGCAACTGTCCGTCACTTCATAGGAGGTAACAGTGGGCGCATAGTGGAGCTTCCATAATAAAATGGCTACCACTTTCGGCCCTTGTAGTGGCGCAGTGCTAATGCCTGTTAAATGAAGCGCCCGGCCATTAAATAAAAAAAGGTAAAACACATTAAAAATAGTCTAAATTTAAATAAATGTATGTGTATTTTTCGAGTTTTGAAAAGGAGAGAGGGAATGACCGTCTAGTAGTGATGAAAAGGGTGCATGAGGCAAAAAAAAAAAAAAAAAAAAAAAAGTTAAGAACCACTGATCTAATTCCTGTGATTTTTAATACATCTGATGGAAAATTTTGTGGCAGAACTACACACATGCATAGGATAACAAATGGAGGCAGTTTTGACTATTTACCATCTTATCAATTCAATATTTCATATGTTGTAGCGGACGTATTGAATGTACTTATGTGAAACGTTTTCTGAATTTTATACATGCAATTTTTTGTCACTTATTGTGTGGTCCATCATTCTTAATAGTTTTTGTTGCCACTGCTATCTCTTAAGTCTGTAAGCGAAATAAAAACTGTATGATATTAAAGGAGACAAAATGTTAATGTGCCATGACCTGAAATAATCATATGTTACAAATTTATATACGTAAATACTAGCAGAAGTACCCGATGCCAGTTAAGTTAGATTGAGAGTAATGCATCTAACAACAGAGAAAATGATACCGTTATAATCCTTCTCTAATAACGATGCAAAAAATACGATTCATAGTCATACATTTTTCACTCTGATGCGATATGGAACCCACATAAAAAATTTCGATACAAAAATAAGCTAATTCTCTCTCATTATATCAGCAACAATGACACGCAGTTTTCAATAATTTTGTCTTTCTAATCAGATGGTCGTAAAAGCTCAAGCTCCATCCAAATATCTCATCTATATTCAATTTTAGTTGATTAAATGTGGCAAAAAAATGATCATAATTCATCAGAAATCGATAACGCGAACAAACAACAAACACACAAACAGACATTCTTCTTTGTTTGTATAGATTTTGTAAAACTTACAAATTTTTGACTAACAAACTCTACGATTTGAAAGCGAGCAGTAGCAACACTTTTCGAAATAAAGCATTTTTATCTCCAACGCGCGAGACTGTTGCCACTCGGAAAAATGAGTGCTAAAATTAGCCGCTTTCAGAGTTTTTAATTTATATTTCGGCTGATTAAAGTCGTACGAAGATGCGAATAGTCGAAATGGTTTCTCACGAGTTTTTGGAATCGAGAATAATGTATTTAACGTTGGGCAATGATATTTTTATTGCATCGTAAAACTTAGAAATTTTTATTAACGAACTGTAGGATTTGAAAGCAAGCAGTGGCAAATACTTCTGAAAAAATAAAGCAGATTTTAATCTCCTGCTTGCCAGATTGTTGCCACTCGGAAAAATGATCGTTTTTCCGAGTTTAATTAATATCTCTAATTTTTAGCTACCTTAAAAAAAAAAAAAAAAATGTGAACATTGATCTTTTCCAGCACCCAGAAAAGAATTGTAGAATGTTTGGTGACGATAGCTATAGTGGTAATTGGGTTATTAGAGGAAAACCAAACCACACAGACTTTCTTCTTAATATATATTAAGATTATTATATAAGATAGATTATTTGTTTACAGTTTGGAATAGATAATCACAAAGTTGTTTTGTATCTTGTTTCACGGTAAATTCATGCATATAATTTATCGATTGCATTTGCATTCTATTAAATTTCTATCCAATTATCGTATTTTTATGTATACATATATATTCTGTTACACTTTAATGCATATAAATTTAAGTAAATAACTTTTTGCATATATTGGAGATACCTTCAGCGGAACCTAAGATGTGTATCACTTGTTGAAATCGGAAAACTTTTGAAAATCGGAGACATTTTAATAAATTTCTTCTAGTTTGGCCATCATTTGGAATATTTCAGATACTCAATTGATACGCATAGGAAAGTTCTGATACATTTTACCTGAAAATACCGCCAATCCTTACCCTCTTCTAGTCACAGATTCGCGAGTCATTTTAAGTCAAAAAATTCAGTCTAAGTTGAGTTTTTGGAAAAACTCAATGGGTACTCATTGTGTTTTGGAAAAACTCGCTGCTCAAAAGCTCCTTAGCTCAATGGAAGATTTCACGTCCCTTGAAGTCTAATGTTCTGAATCGTTCACAGTAGGTAATCCTGTATTTTTGGAATTAAATATGCTATATTTGCTTCGGCTTTAAGAAACATTTTAGAGTTGTTTTCTATAACGGTTGATCTGCATTTTGTTATTTTCATCGTTTTACAACTTTCATTGCTTTAAAACTTCAGCAAAAGATCAAGATTTCCTTTCCATCAGGCCTTCTTATTTGGGATAGTTAATATGAAACCATTAACAAACATCAGTAGCAAAGGAATAATATTTTTTGCACAAAAACTTTTGTGCCGCTTAGTGTATGAAGATTTAACTTATCTGTCTAATTCTAAGAAAGAACACCAGCCATAGTAACAGAGCAACAGCAACCAAGATATGAATATTTAATATATTGATGAGGAAGTTATTTGGTTTTTCGTGACTGAATAAACAAAAGAGCGTTAACACACAAGACAGTCTCTGCATTCCGCAATCGTGACGAATAGATACCAATCTCTCCACGTTCCGCAAACATTTCTCGGAAGAATGCTTAGGCGGAACATTATAATTTTATTTAATCCTTTTCGAGATAACGTTATGATTTTGCGAATGATTTCTCCTTCAGTATAACCACGAAATTTTGAGGCGAATGTGCAATTGGTTACTTACATTTTCTGAGGCACAGTCCGATCTGGCGTCCGCTGTAAGCATATAATACTTAACTGGTTTTGAAACAATCAAATACACCGCTTTCAAAAAGCTTAAACACGGTGAGTTAAATAAGATACCATTTGTAAAGTTCTGCAACCGATTCCAAATTTCATAGAAAATAATTAATTGAATTAATTTAGACGTTAAGTATTACAGCAAAATAAAAGTATGCACTTACATTTGGTACATAAGTATTTTCTCCGGAGAACGTCTTCGAAGAAAGGCTGAAAAATTTCACATTGAATATGGCTCTTTCTGAAAATTCGATACAAGATTTCCATCGATGATGCCATCCTTCAGTTAGGTAATCCAGGTGCCATCTTTTGTAAACAGCACTTTACAGGTTTTGTATTTGAGATTAGCAACAGTTCCTTCCAAATTATTCCAGAGATTGGTTTAGATTGGGTTAATTTTTGCAGAATGTGCTTGGAACCGTATCTGTACGATATATTTGCTGTATTAAGATATTCCTTTAGAAGCTTTGCTCAATCCAGAAGAGGATTTATCAAAATATCAAATATTAACATCTAGTCTTCCGTTACATTTCTGCTGTAACAGTGCCACCTGTGTACATGTGAAGGTTGGTGTGGGGCATCCAAATGATAAGCCATTCCATGTTTTCATATTTCCAAAAGTAAAAGCAGCTTTCAAGGACGTTACTGACCTAATATAGCGCTCCTTTCTGTATTCCAACTATTGCCTGAGAGGATGCCGGCTTTGGAGAAACAGGTACTTTGTTGTCATGAGATCTCTTTCACTAAAGCTGTCATACTCTTTGACTGTAGGCCTTGTCAGCAATATTACGTTCTTGCTCGCAACGAAACATGCGATTCAAAACGTAATTATAAATACTCTTATGTTCCTTTCAGACGGGAGTATAAATGTCATATTTGGTTTAAGCCGAGCTTCGTTGCTAGGTAGCAGACCTTACGCGGTGACAGAACGTCGCCTTATGTCGTCCCTTGCTACGTCACAAAAACCGGTTTAAGGATTTTGGCATAAAGTTCGAAGTTTTCAACCTTATGCCGACTTGGTAGTCGACCAATCAGAGCGAAGGCGAGAAAGCTGTAGACACATCCACGCATGCGCAAATTTAGCTTCTCTAATTCTCTACGGCTTAGACTTTGCCTCGTAAGTGTGAACGGAACTCTCGCATTTAATGCCTTATAATTATACCTCTATGACATTTATACCACCGTCTGAACGGAGCCTTACTGACTCAATAGCATTAGAGTGGGCGCCAGGGCATTGTTGAGTACTGGAAAATGATGATACAGATTTCCTGGCAAAGAAAGAAACGACTATCCCCTAAATTGGAAACTTCCAGAAATTTTATGAATTTTTATTCTGGAAAGAGGCTGCTAAATAGGGAATTTGACAAGATTCATACTTCAAATATGTACATGAAACCTAGGGAAAAGGCTTGGCTGTGTCTCCTGGAGAAGGGTGTATTATTCCTGATTTGTTTCGTATTACAGCTGTGGAAACATACCGTTTTTGACTAGATATGACTGCATCAATGCCAGGAATTAGGATCAGGAGATTATCGGAATCGGTGTCACATAGCATTTCTTGGAATTTAGTAGCACCTGTTTCGTTCTTGTATAAGTGTTCAAGCGCTCTTTGCACAAAATATGATATTGCGTGGGCCGAATGAACTACGCTTTGAAATACCCCAAATGATGACATTATATTGAGCCCTTAGAGAGTGTATACAGTCTATAGACTCGAATGATTTTTACCGAATGATACTGCAAGAATGGATCTTAATATTCAAAACTTTTATTCATGCTTAATTTATTTGGTGACCGGAAAAATGCCCACAGGAAAAAAGCCCACAGGAAAAATGCTCACAGAATATTGCTCACAGGAAAAAAACCCACACAGAAATATGCTCACAAGGAAAGAAGCTCACATAGATATATGCTCACACGGAAATAAGCCCACTGATAAATAAAATACGTAGAAATATCCTTAGATTAAGCAATCAATAATTAATCGATTTTGAATATCGTACATCTACGTGAAATGTTCATAGAAAAAATATTTAAATTACTAAAATATCTATGGTATATATATATATATATATATCAAAAACTGTATAACTTATGTGTGTATAAGATTATCAGTTGCTATATAAGATTATCGGTTGCTACACTGACTACCAATAAGTATTTGGACACCTATGCAAGTGACGATATCTGCGGTTCTAAGGTACATCACGGACTCCGCCGGTGTATATCGTGTAAGAAACAGCATCGGCTTTAGTCGCATGCAAGACACCTCGCAGTTTGGAACTCTCTGATTTCGATAAAGGTATAATCCTTAAGGGACATATCTAGTGATCTGAAGTACCCAAAATCGACAGTGGCCTATGTGATTAAGAAGTGGAAGGTGAACGATGACTGTCGGAATGTGCCCCGAGTCGGCAGACCAACGAAACTGGGAGATAGAGACCGACGAGTGCTGTCCAGAGAAATTCGGAAGAACCGCACCCAACCGATGGCCCTCATCCGCGAGGAGCTATATTAGCTAAAGATATGCATTTAAGTTTCATCATGATAAAATGATATTTTGATTGCAAAAAACATTGATATTTAAATTTAACACAGTACTCTGTCAAGAATCAAATTTACTCCATTTGATATTCTACATATTATGTAATGAAATAATTGTTCTGCTTTTAACCCTTAGGACAGTTATTTCATATAAAATTAGTTTCCAATTAAAATAAATAATCATAAATTTTGCTGAAAATTTTTATATTACTAGTGTTAGTAATTATTACAAGAGATGATGCTTCAGATGTCAAAAGTAAACATAAATTCATTTCTTAAAACATAATGAATAAAAAATTACAACTTATAAAAGCCAACAAAAAGTTTGCTGAGGGTCCCTTAACCGTGACGTCACAAGCCAGTTTCGATTCAGAGCGCAGGCCTTATCTATCTCGATGGTGACGCCCGAGTCGGCAGACCAACGAAACTGGGAGATAGAGACCGACGAGTGCTGTCCAGAGAAATTCGGAAGAACCGCACCCAACCGATGGCCCTCATCCGCGAGTAGTTTCAACAGGCATCCGAGAGTATTGTTTCAATGAATACCATCCGTAAGGAAGCACATCTGCTTGGTTTTCATTGTGGTGCTGCTGCCCATAAGCCTTTGATCACAAAGTCCAACCGCGCTGCTCGGTTAATATGGTGGAAAGCACATCGAAATTGGACCGTAGATCAGTGGAAACGGGTTCTTTGGAGTGACGAATCAAGGTTCACCCTTTACTGTTCGGATGGCAGGGTCTGGCGTCTACCTGGAGAACGTCTCATGCCAGAATGCATTGTGCCAACAGTGAAGTTCGGTGGAGGTTGAATTATGGTCTGGGGGTGTTTCTCCTGGTATGGGCTGGGACCCTTGGTCCCCATTCGTGGTAAGCTCAACTCCGATGCCTACTGCACTATTTTGGATGACAATGTGCTTCCTACGTTGTGGCAGTTTTACGGGTTGGAGCCCTGTTACTTTCAGAACGACAATGCCAGTTGTCATGTTTCGACGTTAACCAAGGCTTGGTATGGTGCCAATGGAGTTCATCGAATGGACTGGCCTGCCCAGAGTCCAGACCTGAACCCTATCGAGAACCTCTGGGACGAGTTGCATCGCCAAATTCAGGGGTGCACTACCCGTGCAAAATCGAAGAAGGAACTCTTAAGTCTTCTCCAAGCCGAGTGGAAGAAAATACCACTAGCTGTCATACAAAGACTTGTGGAAAGTATGCCCCGAAGGGTCCACGCTGTAATTACCTCTCGTGGGGGCTCTACTACTATTGATTTTGAATAAAGTTAGTTTTTCTTTTCTATCACAGGTGTCCAAATACTTATTGGTAGTCAGTGTATATAAGATTAACAAATGGGCCGTTTTGAATTAGGAAAAGGAGAGAAAGAAGAAAGAAAAATTAAACAGAATATAAGTGAAAAATTATTACAATTTTAATTGTCAAAAAAATAAAATATTAGTAAATATAAGTTACACATTTTATAATAGAAACATTTAGAAGAATAAGCAAACATAAATAATTATTCTTTTAAAATTACGAAAGTACCTTATTATATATAAATCACAAATATATATTTCAAAAAGCTATGAATACATAAACATGCTGAATATTAGCCAATATATGTCAATATTTAATTTTATCATCGATTTCATCATAGTTTTTACATGATTCGCAATTAGCAAATATAAGTTTTTTTTTTTTTTTTTTTTTTTTATGTATTTACAATAGCTAATAATAAACGTTGACAGGCTAAATCTTTTATGAGTCCGTCAAATAAAAACGACATACTGGGATGGATACAATTAAATAATGAATTTAGTACCTTATGACAGCTTTCGTAATTTTTGGTTTTAGATTTTTCGAAGGCTGCATCATAATGAATCCACACTTCGATTGGAAACTGTGGTCTTCTAGAACTTTTTTGGCTCCAAACTTAAATAACTACATTCAAACACCAATTTATATAGATACATATCAAAAATATGCAAAAATAGAGTAAAAAAATAAAAATTAACTGTTGGCAGTTAAAGGAATAAAAATGTCGTACAGGGGCAGTAATATAAAATATTATAGTACATGCAAAAGTTTACTATAGTTTTCATTCTTTTATATACCGCCCATGAAAAGGTTTATGTGAGCATTTGTCCAATAATTTTTTCAAATGATCAAATAAATTTTCTTTAAACAATTCAAGTATATGTACGATGTTCAAGACTGATTAATGTAAGGATATTTCTACGTATTTTATTTATCAGTGGGCTTATTTCCATGTGAGCATATATCCATGTGAGCTTTTTTCCGTGTGAGCATATTTCCAAGTGAGCATATTTCTGTGTGGGCTTTTTTCCTGGGAGCATTTATACCCGTGAGCATTATTCTGTGAGCATTTTTCCTGTGGGATTTTTCCCTGTGGGTTTTTTTTCCTACAACCGCTTAATTTAATTTGTAGTTTTTTAATAAATGCCACGAAAATTTTTGAAAACAGTATTCCTAAGTTAGTTTTTTTATTAATATTCAATTAAAATGTTTTAGAACTGCAATGTTTTCGTCTTCCTCCACTTAGGATGAAAGTCTTAGTTTTAGTCTCTTAGTCTTCCTTCTCTTTCCTTCTCTTAGGATGTTTCGTTTTCCTTTCCTTCGTCTTTCTGTGATATTTTCCGCTCGTAGTTATTTTCTCGACGATGTTTTCGACAGGTACTGTTCTCATACTTCTGATGTTTTTTTTTTTTTTTTTTTTTTTTTTTTTGTAAATGTTCAAACTTTATATCGGTAACTAAAGATCATAATATCTGTTTGTAGATTTGAAAATTATTATTTTTATATACTTTATACGTACTACAAATTTTATTTTTATCACCTTATATTGCTTGAAAAATCAGCTCATAATATATAATTGGCATCTTTTGTAACATAACTTTGAAACATTTATAATTTTTTTGCAAATTCAGGCGACAGAAAAATTTCGATTAACTGAAACAGAGGAGAAAAACTGACTAGACATTTTCCTTGGTTTTTTTTTTTTTTTTTTTTTTTTTATGGTTAGTATTTTTGTTTCATTACATGGAGACAAACAGATATTTTATAATGTAATTTATTTGTACGTATACTGATAAAAAAGTGGACAACGAAATTTTTGCTAAAAAAATTTATGATTTTATTGAAATTCGTCGTTACTGGAAATTTATGAACTTATACCATAACATCAAAGTTTAAGATAAAATGTATAGTTAAAGAAAAAATGTGGCATTCGAAATAAATAATTTTTTCATTAGACAAAAAAAAAAAAAAAAAAAAAACTGTCAGTGTGCTATCGTTCAGGTTTTTAGAACAGGATTTCTGAAATTGAAAATTTTCGGTTGTACAGCCATTAAGTTATTTTGAAGCAGCAGATGTGAAAAATGTGCAGTGCCCTCGTCAGAACTCTAACCTGGACCGTGCGAATACGCCCCGATTATGCTACCGTTATACCACGAAAGCATGCTGGAAGGAGAGAGATAATACCTTATATACTACCCCTTTGAAAGGGCGACTCGTGATGAGAGGACTCAATCGCCAAATCCTGGTGGTAATGAATTATCGTCCACCACCTATTATTAGGACGCCACTGTAGAATCATTAGGTTAGTTTTAAACAAGCAACATGAAAACTGAGCAATGCCATCGCCAGGATTCGAACCTGGACCTGTCGAATGGCTTTGAGTATGGTTCCAGTTACACCACGAAGGCATGATGAGAGGAGGGAGAAAATGAATTACCGCATTCTATCTTATAAGCTCTCGCTGTGTAAGTGGTTTAATATATTTACATAGTTGGCAGTTGAAAGATCTGTGATTCGGCTACTCGCAAGGACACACTTTTTAGTTTTCATGCTACGGTAAACCTAATGACCTCTACAAGCATATTATAAGCTTTTTTACTTACGAATTTCATTCTTTTTGTAATGTTGTTTATTGAATATTCATGCATCTACATTGCATTACTATTAATTTTCCTTACTTCCCCTCTGGTTTTATCCACTGCTGATTGGTTTAAGGGTTTAAAAAGAAGATTGCAACATAAATTTACTCATTACTTATTTTTCTTTTTCCTCTTTTTCTCTCTCTCTCTCTGTCCCATTCCCCCTTTTTTTTTTAAGTTACCGATGCATAATTTTTACGTAGTTTAAATAAAAATAAGAAGTTTAAAGCGGAAATTCTGACGTTAATTTTATGCAAAATGCACTCAGAAAGAACATTACTGTCAAAAAGTTGCGTATTAAATTGAGCCATTTCCCCTTTTTTATTAAAATGCGCCTAACCATGGATTATCCGAAAAAGCTGTGCTCCAGTTAGTTCGGATAAAGGTTTTCTTGTATTACGCTTTCCCTTTTGAAACTGTGCAGTAAATCTATGTATACTTTCGTTGCGCTAACAAAGACATATCGATTTTCAGCATTCATCATATTTTGAAACAAAACAAAATACATCAACTTATTTTTGAAGCAGATGTGACGTCGTAATTTTTTATCAATGCGCTATATTTCAAAACAGACAAAGAAAATTTATTTCAACAGCATTAATTTATAGTTATGTATCTTCTGTGTCTAGATGCTTTTCATCTGGTCAAAATATCCAATGAGAGAAGTTAGCTAGACAGTGTGTTAATATATTGCGCTTTCACGTTTGTTTCATAACCCCTATCTTTTGTAAACTATGTAGTTTTCAGCTGCATGAGCAGTTCTTCTCTAGCATAGTGTGGTGGGGAACAATACCACAACAATTAAAAACAAGATACTCTTAAAAAAATTATTTCAGTCCTTACAATTTTTTTTTTCTTCAAAAATGTGATTCTTCACTTTAAGTTATTGTAAATGGCAAACAGAGGCCAATAGGGCTCTTCTGAGTATGCAAAATGGTCTCGTCACCTTTTCGCAAATGGTCTTTTGTTCACCGTGTTACATAAGGGTGTCCTAAGACAGACACAAGGCATCTTTATGGAGTTCAGCTTATTATCACGAAGAATATAGTCTTCGTGAAAATGCCAGGGCGCCCAAATGAGTGTAATAATCCCCGACTGGTCTTGGCAAGTAGTCACCGACTTGCGTAAAGGTGCCGGCACTTTATGATAGCGTATCGTTATGAAATCTTCGAGGTGCTGGGGCATGAAAATTCAGTGCTGTTTATGTTGTGGCATAAAGCATTAGATCCAACAGTTAAGAACTAGCGATGAGCTTGCGCAGCCATTAGGTTTTTTGATGCTGGAGATGTTAAAAATGTGCACTGCCCTAGGGGGACATCAAACCTGGACATCTCGAACAAGCGGTGAATGTGCTACCGTTACACCACGAACGCATGCTGGAAGTAAATGCTTTATATACTCACCCTTTTAAAGAGCGACTGGGAATTAGGGGACCTTGTCTCCAAATCCTGGTGGTGACGAATTATTGTCCACGATCTTTTAGTTCGCGCGCCATTTGCAGAAACATCAGGTTTTTTTTTTTTTGGTGCTGGAAATGTGACCAAAATGTTCAATGCCCTCGCTGGGACTTGAACTTGGACCTCTCGAATATGCTCCAAGTGTGCTACCGGAGGAATGAGAAAATGCTTTATAAGCTAACGACGTGCACCAAGGAGCATTGGTGCCTTATAAGCTCCAAGGAGGCTTACCGGGAGGATTGAGAAAATGCCTTATAAGCTAACGACGACGAGGTTAAGTAGATTTCTATCTTTTTTTTTTTTTTTTTTTCCATTTGGGAGGTGGCATGGGGTTGCCATGAAATATTTTCTTTCCACTGAGGTTATTGTTTGCTGCTCCTTGAGTCCTATAATTATGCTTAATGTTTCATCCGTTTTTTAAAACATCCGTATCAAATGACAAGACGGTGTTGCGACCAGTGACACCTCGAGACATTTCCCGAAACCCCGATAGATTTATCCACCTCTGATGTCAAGTATTAAATCGCGTATAAGCTTAGACTACCCAGCATAATTTATTTAAAAACTCTACATTCACTTGGAATCATAGATATTAAAAAAATGTGTTCAATGTTAAACAACTACAGAATAAAATACACATAGCAGGACAAAACAGACAGGCTTTTATAGATGACGTTATGCGCAATTTTTATTCAAAAACAAGAATTTAATGTAATTTTTGATAAAAGATTTAGTAGTGCATTTTAGGTATATATTCCGTATTATTTAACTGAATGACACTAATGTCAAGATCTTAAAATTACAACATGCTGTGAACCCCTCTTTAGACCCCTATCTACGGCTTCACATGATTCTAGTCTGCTATGGAGGTGGTCTCTCAGGAAGCTGATGGTTAAGCTGATGGGAAGCTGTTAGAAATATTTGTTTTCAGAAGAGGGTTAATCGGGTTTGATCTCCAGAATAGTGCTGTAGTTGATATTAAAAGAACTGAAAGGCTGAATCACAAATCATTATTTTGCAGCAAAATTACATTTCTGCACTTTTCGTAACCGAAAGTTGACTTAATCAAAATAGTGCCAAAAAATCATCGACTCAATGAGTGCAAAAACCAGTCATTGTCCTCTTGTTCTTTTTTCTTCTCTCTAAATATGATCGTGTGTAGTAATGCTGCAACTTATGTTTAATAATATTATATATATGAAAGATAAAAAACATGTATATCAAAATGCTAACTTTAATTTGTAATAGTCCCATAATTCTCCATTTTAATTCTGTTGCTCCCTTTTCCATTTTGAAAATAATAAACTGCTTATTATAAACTGCAGTTAACCATGTCATTTCAAAATTTGTCGCTATCATATGATTCTTGCATAGCGCTACTGATGCAGGTACTTACAAAACGTTTTAAGCAAAAGAAACTGCAACTGAAACCAAATCATTCTGAGCGAGGATTTCATCTTATATACTTCGCATTCGCTCCCACGGTTCCATCTTGCTAACTTGCGGTTGCTGTTCCTTTTCCCCAAAATGTAAAAAGTTCTAAAACAGGCGCTTAGTATGCCAGTTTATCTGTGTTGTCTTCAAAATGTTTTCCAGCGAGAATAAAAAGAAATATTCAAATCGGAGATTACTGAAGCTTCTTCTTTACGCATATATCTGTCATCAACATATGACCAAATTTTGACATTTCCAAATCATTGCATATATATATACATATTAAACACTATAACTACTGTAAATAGTTGAGAGGATTTGAAAAAGTGTCACCTGTTAGTTTGGATAAACACAATTCTGATATATATCCAACGCATTATAAAGTTTGCCATTTCGAAACCAAAATCTCATTTGGATCAATTAATTTAGTAGTAACTGAGGAAAGAAAATTTCTTCTGAGTTATTTCATCTAAAATAATCATCCTTAACATATGCTACACATGCACCTAAGGGCATTAACCAAAATATTTAAGATTTGGAGGGGGGAGTAAATCTGAAAGGTTTTAGATTTTATATTACGCCCAAAGGGACTTTTTTTACGTTTTGTGGCCTTTATTTATTAAATATCATGTCCTTCGCACTTAAACCACATAAAGCTCAATACAACAGCAATATCACAAAATATTTAAAAACAGCATATCTTTAGAATTTCCGATAGACAGTCTCACGTGCTGGAGATAAAAAAATTTTCCGTACAGTGATGCCAATGCTCGCTTTGAAATTGTTGAGCTTGTTAATCAAAAATTCGTTAAAGTTTTACGAAATATGAAATAGATAATAAAACAAATTCAAAATTTGTCCATTTGCATAGCGCTGATCGCGTATATCTTTAACTTCGATCTACAAACTAGGTAATAGCTGCTCTGATAGAAAATTGCACAGATCTGCTCCAGTGGGTATTAGTTACTGGAAAAAATTAAAAAAAAAAAAATATCTACCTTACCATTAGTAGTGTTCACACATATAATTACAAACGTTATTTGTTCTGTGTGACTAATATTTGGTGTAGAGTGAGAATTATAGAGCAATATTTGGCTTTTTTGACAATGCGTGTTATCTCATTACGAATAGATTTGCCTAAAATATTAATTATTTCATTTTGAAAATGTTGCGCTTAGTGTGAAATACATTTTTAGTTATCTTTGTATTTATTCAGGAAGCTGATGGTTAAATACCGATGTTTGTTTATGCTGTTAGAAATATTTGTTTTCAGAAGAGGGTTGATCGGGTTTGATATCCAGAATAGTGCTGTAGTTGATATTAAAAGAACTGAAAGGCTGACATTATTACGGTGTTCTGAAGTAACTTGATCAAACTTGGCTAACATCTCCACTGCTTTAAAAAAATTACCATTATCTCTATGATACAACTTCCTCAAAATGCCAAATTTTGACCAGCTAAAAATTGTACTAGATTCGGTGCACATATTCTCGAATATATATATATATATAGGCTATCTAAAAAAGACATTTTACTTTTATATGCAGAGGGATTCATTTTACATAAATTATCTAATATCTAGAAGTGAAAAATTCGATATTTTGTCTCATGTATATACAATATATAGTGAACTTTTTTATCAATGCAATGTGGTAAAAAGATGTTTATGTGGTGGTTATCTGGTAAAAAGTTACTAGGGGTTTATGTGGTAAAACCTTATCTTGTGTTATTGACTTTATCCGTTTAATCCATTTCAATATTTGCCAGAAAATATAAAGTCATTAATATTTTCTGGCAAATATTGAAACGGATTATAGCTGATAATATTAAGAGTGTGTTTGTGTGATATTTAGATTGAAAATCTTTAATAAAAAAAATCTATTTGAAATCCACAAAAATATTGTTTTCTCCACTCCTCTACGTTAGTTCAAAGTGATCTTTAATAGTTTGATAAATGCCACTTTATTTATAATAAACAAGGGAAGGTAAAATAATAAAACCAGAAATATAATTTTAAATCACTTTTTATTAGAAAGGAATTTTGATTTCAAATTATCGTTAAATTTTGAAAGCAAATTTTTAAACCTAAACAACAAAAAGTGTATCTAAAATATGCTGAAAATGATTAAAAAAAACTGTATAAACAGATTTATATTATATATAAAGAGAGAGATTAGAAAATAAGAAATTAAACTATAATTAACTAAATGACACTTAGCAGAAGCTAGACACAGTTATCTAACGTAGTTAGCCCTTAAATTAAACTAGCCGGCTAATATCAATAGGCACGTATAATACGGCCGAGCGTAACAGCTTCAAGAGTGACTTAGCCAGAAGGCAAACACGTGGTACAAAGGACTCCTAGCACTTTCTGTCGAAGTTAGCTGAACCTTCCTTAAATACTTCTTTTCTAACTCATTTGCACTCCATGCGATTCTAAAAGCTCATTCTGGTAGAGAGTTGTAAGTGGAAACAAGAATTGATAGGAAAGGGTTCAAAATTAAAATAACTGACATAAAATTAAAATATACCTTACAGCTTTGATTAAAAATTAGTAAAATGTATGCGAGTAAATCCAGTATATAATTAATTTTATTACTATCAGTTATTGCGGGCCAGACGGTTTAGTGGTTAGGGTCATTGACTGCGATACCGAAGGACTCGGGTTCGAATCCCGGAGAAGGTATGGATGTAAATTGTCTTTCCTTCTCACAGAAGATAATGGCAGCCGCCTATTAGGTGCCTCCATAATAAAATGACCACCACTTGGTCACCACTATTAGGTGCCTCCATAATAAATGGCCTTAGTAGCGGCGAAAGCTTTAAAATGCCTAGTGTCCACCATAAAAAAAATCAGTTATTTATTTCTATTTATTATTGGCTAAAATATTTCCGAGTTAAAATCACTGAAAAGCAGCAAGCTTGGGCGAAAGCCTAAATTACTTGTTAAGAAAATCTTGTAGAGTCATTAGGTTAATTGGAAGCAGAAAAGACGAAAAATATGTAACCGCCTTCGCCGGGAAGCGAACCACAGACCTCTGGAATACCGGCCCAGCGTGCTACCGTTACACCAGGAAGGCACGCTAGGGAAGTGGGAGAAACACCTTATAATCTAACTAATAACAGAAACGATCTTTAATGACCAGTAACCTAGGAACAAACGTACTGTTTTTTGCTTTATCTTGATGGTTTTTATGAGTTTGAAGGTCGAATAAAAAGTACTGATTAACATCCTTCTGAGCAGTCAGAACAACATTTCGTAAAAATTATAACATCAATTTCTTTGTCACGGTTGTTCTGCTTTCGTAGTTTAGATCTTACCCGTACGCAGAAATATGATTGATCCGATAACTATTTTCGTAATAAAATCTATCAAAGGCGCAGCATGCTGAAAGACTATACTAATAAAATATTCATCCAATAGACCTTTCTCCAGAAAAGAAAAGCAAGCTGTTAAAAGATTGACGTAAACAGACAAGAAGGTTCGACCAGTTTGGAACAAAACACTGGTCGGGTCTGTGACGCGAAGCCCAGTTCAAGGTCACTCTTACCTTATTAGCTATCGGGGAAACGATTAAAAAACCACAGCCAACTCTATAAGTATACAGTCGGCTGTGTAAAAAACCCACCGGCACGAAACTAAAACAGTATTTTCCTTTCTCCCATGGCAATGTTTTTGATCTTTTCTTCGCCAACAATGTGTGAAAAGATACCCCGTTGCGGAACTTTCCATACGTGGCTGGGAAAACTATTGTCTATTAAAAATGAGAGTGAGGCGTATATGTATATATTTTTTCCTAGCGGAAGGTTACATATTTCACTAATGTGCTGCAACTGGAGCGAACAGTGCAGGACGAACGTTAATTACTTTCTACCAAATGAAATTTTTCCAGCTGTTATAATGAGGAATCTACTCGAATAAATTATATTTGTTTGCAAGCGGCAACAGATCTGTCGCTCTGGTATGGAAGTGTAAGCGTAATTCATTATTCACTATTTTATGAAAATATATATATATGCCAGGATCATTTATCATGGCTGTGTTTTATTTTTCTAGAACAACAGGAATGCTGACAAAAATAATGAAAAACCTCATAAATTAACCTTGTATAAAAGGCACTGAATTATTTGTATTACAGAAAAGCACCCCAGGACTATCTGCCTGTACAAAGGAGGCTTCTGTGAAGGATTTTCTAAGGGTGAACTAGCAACTCGTATTTACTACATTTGGATAAAAACACCCCCCCCCCCCAATGCAGCCAGCCCAATCGCCAGGACTTGAACGCGGTTCAAATAATCACGGTGTACACGACATGTTTATATTCAGCATGCATTCTACCCCATACGTGACACCTGCGTTTCAATTTTTTCTTTGTTTTAATACGTAAACAAACTTTGATTTTGCACCAAATAGCCAATAAAATAATAAACTGTATAATGCAGATTTAGTGTCAGTTTATCCTTTACTGAAAATCGTGTCGATTCTTTCACTGCTATTCAGCCAACGATTCTTTCTTCCCGATTCACGTTCCTTAGAATTCAAATTTTATAGTACGCCCCAAGAGGCGACTACTTTTTTTTTTTTTTAATTTTATTTTTATTAGTCCAAAGGGGCTTTATCCCTGAAGGACTATTGTTTTCGTTTTGCGATTTTGCGTTGGTTCACTATAAATGTCCGTTGCACTTTTCAAACTGTTGCCACCAAATGTCGCGTCCTACATTATATTTGAAGAAATTAAATGATGAAAAATATGCATAAATGTATGCATATTTCTCGCATTTTGATAAAACAACGGTACCTAGAGCCATCCAATTTTGAATGGTGTAATCCTACTGCGAATATGGGCATCTGAAAGCCCAAATTTGAAATTTGGAATTTGTTTTATTATCGGTTTATATTTCGTAAAACTTTAACGAATTTTTGAGTAACAAATTCAACGATTTGGAAAAAAAAAAAAAAAAAAAAAAAAAACTTTTTATCTCCAGCGCGCGGAACTGTGTATCGGAAATTCTAAAGGTAGGCTGATTTTAAAATTATTTTGCGACATTGCTATTGAATTGAATTTTAGGGTTTAAGTGCGAAGAACGTGATAGTTAATAAATAAAGGTAACAGACAAAATGTTAAAAAAACGCCCCTTTGGACGTAATTTAAAATCTGAAACCTTTCAGATTTTTATCTTTTTATTTATTTATTTATTTATTTTTAATTATTTTTTTTTCGCACTTATACACATATACACGTTTCGACAGCATTTGGTCTAATGTTCCTTTGGGCTAAAAATATTTAAAAACAGCATATCTTTAGAGATAGACAGTCTCGCGCGCTGGAGATAAAATTGTTTTGTTCGTACAGTAGTGCCATCGCTGGCTTTGAAATTGTTAAGTTTTTCAATCAAAACTTCGTTGAATTTTACAAAATATGAAACAGATAGTAAAATTAATTCGAAATTCAAAATTTCGGGTTTGCAGGGGTCCAATGTCGGGTGGATCACTACGTTATTCAAAATTTGATGGTTTTAGGTACAGTTGTTTTTTCACGATGTGAGAAACATGCATACATTCATGCAGATTCGTCATTACTATTTAATTTCTTTAAATATAGTATGGGGCGAAAATATTTGGTAGCAACAGTTTGAAAATGGAACGCCGTTTATAGCGATTCGACGCAAAATGGCGTTTCGAGACTAACAGTCCTTCTAGATTAACGCCCCTTTGGGCTAAAAATAAATTTTTCATCCCGAATCATTTCATTCGTAGGAATTATCTTTGAAAAAAAATTTTCCTGTTGGTTTCATTACGGTTTGTCGTCCCATGTAAGTCTGTATGCTTTATGACATCTTTTCTGTAATGTCATCGAAGCCTATGGTGAATGGATACTGAACACTACGGTAATTCCATTTCGAGATCAGTTAACGAAAAGAAATGGCTGCATGCCTGCTATGTGCAACATAAATACACAAATCATTTTTCTTTAAAAATTGTCAGGCAAGAAGCAGTATTTTTAAGAAATATGTTTTCCACGAGCAAGTTTGACAGGTATATTTCCAGGCGCAACACTTTACCTCGAGCTATAAAGCGCCGTTTTGAGCTATAGTGCCCATGAGTCGTAGAGAACGTATATATAAGAATAATTCTACCATAACGATAGGGAATTTCATAGATATAATAAGCAAACTTTTTTTTGCACAGTACCATTTAATTTGATTTTATATTGCTAAACTCACCTAAAATAGTCCATAGTTTTCGCGAGCAAATTCAATTCGAAAAAAAAAAAAAAAAAAAAAAAAAAAAAATACATCTTCGTAAAAGAAGTTGATCATAATGATTAATATCAAAACGCCTTCAGAAAATACTGTGCTTCAATGTGTAATAAGCATGCCGTCCTTTGTCTTGTAACTACTATATTCTAATGCCCGTAAGCGTTGATGAAAGAAATGAGGTCTATTATTGCTCAACAATTCCGATGGGCAGTACCTGAAGAATGTTTCACATCGCACCTATCATTTCAGCATATTCAGGAGGTTATTCTAACCTCTGTGCGGCCTGATAATTTGCGTGCTGGCTGAGGGTGCGTGTAAAAAAACGGGGGGGGAGGGCGAAGTTGCCGTGTTTCTGTTCTTAGGTAGAAGGGCTTGAGAACACCGACCCCTTGAGCTCTCGCACTTCTCCAAAAGAAAACCGGATGCAAAGTATGTCAAAAGTCTTGAACCCTTTTGCAGACGATACATTTTCCCATCAGTGGCATCTCGTGTATTAAAAATACATGGCCAGCAGGTCGCTCGCGTTTTTCTAGTTGTATTTTTTTTTTCTACTGTTAGCTCACACTTCCTATATCTTGTTCAAATTTTATTATTAATTAATTATTAACGACTGAAAATTAATTAATAAATTTTCAGTCGTTAATAACATACATTTGTTCATCCACTCAAGTTCAAATAAATTTTTATAAACTTGTAGTGGATGACACTTGATGCTAATACAGTTTTTTCACATATTAGAAATTTTTAATTAAATTTTTTTTTTTTTTTTGTATTTTTAAAATTCTTCTTTGTTGACCTAAGTAGGAATTGACTTTAAATTTTTTTAATTAATGATTAATTAATTAATTTTCAGTCGTTAATAACGTACTTTTTATTCATCCACTCAAGTTCAAATACATTTTTTTAATTTGTAGTGGACAACACTTGATGTTAAGAATGTTTTTTCACAAATTAATTTTTTTTTATATTTTAAAAATTTTTCTTTGTTACCTAAGTAGGAATTGACTTAAAAATTACCGATATATAAATGTGCTGTAAAAAAGATATATGTAGCATTTGTTTGCAAGGTTATCAAATATATACTACAGTTGCCCTTTCCTCTTTGTCTACGTAACGAAACCTGATATAAATGGTGGTTACGGTTAAAAATAAACGGTATAAGGTATTTCTCCCGCCTTTAGCATGCCTTCGTGGTGTAGCAGTCAACAACGCTCGACGCGAATTTGAGAGGTCCGTGGTTCGACTTCCGGTGAGGGCATTGCTGATTTTTCAAGTCTCCCGTTTCCAAAAAATCCTAATGTCTCTACAGTGGCGCCCGAACTAAAAGGCGGTGAATAATGGTTCTTCACCACCAGGATTTGGCAATTGGGTCCTCTAAAACCCCAGTCGCCCTTTAAAAGGGGAAGTATGTAAGGTATTTCTCCCGCCTTCTTAGCATGCCTTCATGGTGTAATGGTCGGCACGCTCGACGCGAATTCGAGAGGTCCATGGTTCGATTCCCGGCGAGGGCATTGCTCATTTTTCAAGTCAAAAAATCCTAATGTCTCTACAACGGTTAGAAAATCAATAGGTAATAATATCTTGTTGAGTTAATATTTGCTAGGGTTTTATATAAATTAAAGTCTTAAATTGGGAAAGTTCGTGCAGTGATCTTCAAACTCAAGAATGTACATTTTAAAAAGAAACCTTCACCTTAGACTTTATTACTCAGGATATAATTATTTTCATTTTAGCTAGATATTACATACTAACACGTTTATAATTAAAAAAAAAAATAATACTCCTCTTCAAAGCAGTCTCCTATTAATACTTGTATATATATATATATATATATATATAATCATATTAATTAATTTAAATCAAAAGGGCAAATTTAGCCAAAACTGGGAGTTTCAATTTGAAGTCAACATCAATTGTAATCAATAAAGCAATTAAAGTACCAATTCCAAATATTTGTTTCTTTTTGGAATAGGTACTTTATTTGCCGATATTTTAAGTGCCACCATGCCACTCGAACATTATACATTTATAAACATTCAAACCTTCTTCAGATTTCGATCTCAAACCCAATGATGGGAAAACAGTACTACAGACTATGTCGCCACTTATAATCATAGATGTGATTTGTCATGCTATTTTGAATTTTAATAATTGATTCTTGAGGTGAAAAAGATCTGTTTAGAAATTTTTATGTGTGGATAAAAATAAATTTCAAAAGAAAGAACATTTCAAGAGAAAATGCAGTTACGTGTTACACTGATTACAGCACGAGAGATCTTGAGCTATCGAAAACTTAAAACCTTCCCTAAACACGATTGCGAACAATGATGAAGAGAGAATAACGCATAAAAGCTCCACAACACTTTAGAAGCTCCATAGAAAAGAACTCCATAGAAACTCCACAGAAAGAACAGAAAACATAGCTCCATAGAAAGTATAAAAGAATAGTAGCTCCATAGAAAAACATTCAACATAGAAAAGCTCCACAACATTCTCCTTTGGAAAACCAGTAAGAATTACGGCCTGGAACAGCTAAGCGGGAAAATCCAGAAGAAAGCAAGGAAATCCTCCTAGAGGATAATCTTGTAAGAAGTGTTATATAGAGAAAAGAAGTTTCGTGAGAGGATCGTATAAACACAAAAAAAAATATACACTTATCTGGTGTAGGCATCTTGACCAATGTTATATCTTAAATTCATATAAAAAAATGTTAAATATGAAACTACTTGCCGTTAAAGGTAGTAATCGTATAGTGAAACGTGTACAGCATTTTTGCGTTGTGAAAAAAATGCATTCCGGGACCGCGCCGTGAGAGGATCGAAAACATAAAACATATGCAAGATATAAAGGAAAAGTTCATATTAAATATATAAAGAAAACATACTGTAAGAGGTTCCAGATTAAATATTAGTTTATTCAATTACAACACAATAAGAAAAATCTTACCCTCATCTGAGAGTCTGTTCATTTAAATTCATAAAAAAACTAAGGTTTGTCTGGTGATTTAAAAGAAAGGAAAGGGAACAATTTATGGCCTGAGAGTTAAATTTTAGATTCGACGTTGTTTTTTTTTACTGCTAAGGACGTTTTTGAAAAAACTTGCCTAAAGTTCCAACACACCAAAAAAAAAATAATACTTATCTTGAGTGGACATCTTGAAGTGGAGGAGAGCTCATATCTTAGCTCTATCCTTACGTCACTTGGCAAATCCGCAAGCCAGAAACTCGAACGGCACGACAATAAATTACATCAGCTATACCGTCAAATCTTACGCCTGCTCCTGGTTTCCATAGAAGAAAATTATTCCCACTGGAAGCAAGAGAACAGCTTACACCGCACGGCTGTCTGCCTAGACTCTCAGCTCCACCAAGGAAAACGTAGACAATTAAGCTAGGCATTTTAGAGAACGGCTAACGCAGGCTTCCAGTTGTCTAAGGTGACATAATTCCTTCTGTTTTCAAGTCGGAGTTCAGAGGACATCGTCCTGACTTTTGCCGATACAGATAGAGACCCAAGTCTCTGTTAATTTTTTTGTTATTCGCTCAACAGTTTTTTTTTTCTTCGCATTTTTGAGAAAACCCGCGGCCGGGGAGCATAATTGCCGCTCCCCGCCGGAAGCACTGCTCGATGCCGACTAAATCTTTTCCTTTCTCCGGTCAAGAGTAAGTGTGTCTCGCCTCTTAACCAAACGCGGCCGGGGAGCACATTTGCCGCTCCCCGCCGGAAAACACCTCTCGGAGTCACTTACATTTTGTCCAGCAAGCCCAAAAATCAGCGAGTCAGTCCGAGAGTCAGCCAAAAGTAAGTGTGTCCAACTCAAATTTCCTTCTTGTCCTTCACCAAACGGGCTCCCACTATGGCTTCACTTATCGCCCCCTTAATTATGGCAAAATCTTCGTTTTCAACTCCAGAATGCGGAAATAAGGGTGATCGCGCATGCGCGCCCTTCTTCACTTAGCCAATAACCGGACCCTCAATCGCCAAAACCTGAATGACTTACATTGAAAGACAACCTTTGACCTTTCCGTCACGTACTTTCCTCTCTTAAGGTCAACTAACAATGAAAATTCTTTCTCGAACATTCTAAAGCGCGCGAAATCATGACTTGGCGAAAATTGCCTCCCTTTCCCTGCTTCTTTCACAATGAATAAAAGTTTGTACAAGATTTACAAATAGAGGAAAATAAATAATACTCTTTTAAACTAAATAATATTCCCAGAAGCATCTGTCTTTCCCCAAAATTAAAGCCTTAAAATAAATAATTCATAATCAAATAAAAATTAAGATTTCCATAAATCATAAAATCATTCACCTAATTTTTATAACGCTATCAGATAATTTCTCTACATAACAGAAGCAACCTTGAACTGAAACCGGTGAGGAGGTTGTAAAATTCAGGAAGTTGTAAATAATACAATATCCCAAGACCAGAAAGCGTTTCCCTAGTTATTTTTTGTTCATGTAAATTTTTCTTTCAAATCAAAATTTTTCGCTTTCGTTCATTCTTGAAGCATTTATAATCTAGCATGATTCTGATAAATTCACTTTTCAAAACTCGAATTATATTTTTTTTTATCAAACTAGACAACCCATTAAGACTCAGACAATGATTAATGTCCTCACTGATAGCAGAAAGCATGTAAGTGAGTCTGTTTAGGCAGATGGCGTCCATATTCAATTCGGATAAATCCAGATCATTTTAACCGTTTACATATTAACGTACCTTTGGTCCTCTGAATTTCAAATTTCTATGACATTTTCTGGCCTTGTTTTTTTTCGGGGGGGGGGCGTTGCTGCAAGTTCAGTGTTGAGCCGCTGATAAAACATTATTATTTTAGTAATCCTTTATTTGCCACAACTGCCAATTGAAAATATTCATAAAAAAAATCTTAAAGTTTTCAAATTTTAAATTACGCCTAAAGGGGCGTTTTTTTTACGTTTTGTGTCTTACCATTATTTATTAAATATCATGTTCTTCGCATTTAAACCATAAGATTCAGTTCAAGAGCAATATCGCAAAATAATTTTAAATTGAGCATATCTTTAGAATTTCCGATACACAGCTTCACGCGCTGGAGATAAAAATGTTTTTTCTGTACAACGTTGCCACCGCTCGCTTTGAAATCCTTGAATTTGTTAATCAAAAATTCGTTAAGCTTTTACAAAATATGAAATTTATAATAAAACAAATTCCAAATTTCAAATTTGAGCTTTCATATGCCCATATTCGCAGTAGGATTACGTCATTCAAAATTAGATGGCTCTCGGTACCGTTGTTTTATCACAATGCGAGAAACATACATACATTTATGCAGATTCTTCATTATTTAATTTCTTCAAATATAATACAGTGCGGTAGTATTTGGTGGCAACGATTTGAAAAGTGATACGCCGCTTATAGAGTTCGGACGCAAAATCACAAAACGAAAACAATAGTTCTTCAGGGACAAAGCCCCCCTTTGAACTAATAAATAAATAAATAAATAATATAAAAACTGAAAGCTTTCAGAATTTATATTACTCCCAAAAGGGCCTTTTGTTTAACGTTTTGTGTGTTACCTTTATTTATTAAATATCATATTCTTCGTACTTAAACCATAAAATTCAATTCAACAGCAATAGCGCAAAATATTTAAAAAAAAAAAAAAAAAAAAAAAAAAAACATATTTTTAGAATTTCCGATACACATTCTTGCGCGCTGGAGATAATTTTTTTTCCGCACAGTGTTGCCATTACTCACTTTGAAATCGTTGACATTTTTAATCAAAAATTCATTAAAATTTTACAAAATATGAAATAAAAATAAAACAAATTTCAAAATTTGGCTTCTAGATGCCAATTTTCGAGAGGAGGACTACGTTATTTAAAATTGGATGTCTCTAGGTGCCGTTGTTTTTTCACAATGCGAGAAATATACATACATTCATGCAAATTCTTTAATTTCTTATAATATAATGCAGGCTCTGATATTTGATGCCAACAATTTTGAAAAGTGAAACGCCGTTTCATAGTGGACGACGCAAAATATATAAACGAAATTAATAGCCCTTCCGGGCAAATCGTTCCTTTAAGGGTAAAATTTATTTAAATTATTTACATCAGTATTTTATGCAAAAGGGGATTCATTTCAGTTAATAGTTGAGTGGAGCTGAATTTTAATGTAATATGGTTCAGAAAATAAAGCAAACGATTGCTTTGCATTGGAAATAAAAAGTTTGGGTATTTTTATTTTCTTTAAATTTCTTGACAAGGAAATTACCGAAATTAAAAATAAATTTTTGAAAAACTAGAAACATTTAGTTGACAATTCTTAGTGATGTACTAGAAAGATTAGATTTATGAATGTGCAGAGCAAATGAGTTCATTGCAGAAAAAATATATACACTGACTACCAATAAGTATTTGGACACCTGTGATAGAAAAGAAAAACTAACTTTATTCAAAATCAATAGTTGGTAGAGCCTCCACGAGAGGTAATTACAGCGTGGACCCTTCGGGACATACTCTCCACAAGTCTTTGTATGACAGCTAGTGGTATTTTCTTCCATTCGGCTTGGAGAAGACTTAAGAGTTCCTTCTTCGATTTTTCACGGGTAGTGCACCCCTGAATTCAGCGATGCAACTCGTCCCAGGGGTTCTCGATAGGGTTCAGGTCTGGACTCTGGGTAGGCCAGTCCATTCGATGAACTTCATTGGCACCATACCAAGCCTTGGTTAACGTCGAAACATGACAACTGGCATTGTCGTCCTGAAAGTAACAGGGGTCCAACCCGTAAGACTGCCACAACGTAGGAAGCACATTGTCATCCAAAATAGTGCAGTAGGCATCGGAGTTGAGCTTACCATGAATGGGGACCAAGGGTGACAGCCCATACCAGGAGAAACACCTCAAGACCATAATTCCACCTCCGCCGAACTTGACTGTTGGCACAATGCATTCTGGCAGGAGACGTTTTCCAGGTAGACGCCAGACCCAGACCCTGTCATCCGAACGGTAAAGGGTGAACCTTGATTCGTCACTCCAAAGAACCCGTTTCCACTGATCTACGGTCCAATTTCGATGTGCTTTCCACCATATTAACCGAGCAGCGCGGTTGGACTTTGTGATCAAAGGCTTATGGGCAGCAGCACCACAATGAAAACCAAGCAGATGTGCTTCCTTACGGATGGTATTCATTGAAACAATACTCTCGGATGCCTGTTGAAACTACTCGCGGATGAGGGCCATCGGTTGGGTGCGGTTCTTCCGAATTTCTCTGGACAGCACTCGTCGGTCTCTATCTCCCAGTTTCGTTGGTCTGCCGACTCGGGCGTCACCATCGAGATAGATAAGGCCTGCGCTCTGAATCGAAACTGGCTTGTGACGTCACGGTTAAGGGACCCTCAGCAAACTTTTTGTTGGCTTTTATAAGTTGTAATTTTTTATTCATTATGTTTTAAGAAATGAATTTATGTTTACTTTTGACATCTGAAGCATCATCTCTTGTAATAATTACTAACACTAGTAATATAAAAATTTTCAGCAAAATTTATGATTATTTATTTTAATTGGAAACTAATTTTATATGAAATAACTGTCCTAAGGGTTAAAAGCAGAACAATTATTTCATTACATAATATGTAGAATATCAAATGGAGTAAATTTGATTCTTGACAGAGTACTGTGTTAAATTTAAATATCAATGTTTTTTGCAATCAAAATATCATTTTATCATGATGAAACTTAAATGCATATCTTTAGCTAATATAGCTTCTGTTCACTTTTATATATGTTATTATCATGCAATCAGTTTGTTTAAAATTTGTTATGCAATATAAATCTTTCTGAGAATGATAGAAAAGTTTCTAAAGTAATGTATGTAAGATTCATATTAAGGTAATTAAATTGCGGAAATGCAAAATGAAATTTTTAAAATGTACAGTTATTGAAGAAGCAGTAGTAATTGAATTCATATGTAGACATACTTGTTTTCATTGTATTTCAATTCAATGCAATTTTAAAAACAATTTTTTCTAATTATCTTTTAAATTACAATCTTTAATTTAAGTACGTGGCACCACCAAAAGCTATGTAAGGTAAGTTAAAAAAATTGCTTACATTATACAGAAAAGTTTTGAGTATGATGTTAGGATTTATATTTTCTTTTCATGTGGATATTAATAGAAAAGATATTTTCAGAACAGATGTAACGCTTATAGTTAAATAGGTATAATGTAAATATTTGCAAGAAATTTCAGTTTCTAAAAATTTTTTAAGTATTTCGTATATTTTTAAAATATTTTCAAAAAAATTGTGTATAAGTTTATTTAAAAAACTTTTTTCCTGTCTTATTTGGAATTTTAATATTGATAGTCTTCAGAGCTATGTAATAAACATTATCTCAATTTAACTACAGATTCTGTCGAATAATTATGTAGCATTAAGAGGAAAACATTAACTGTAATACAGATTAACATACAATATGTAAGTAAGAAATAATTTTAAGAATATACTATTGAGTAATTTATGACATTCAGAAAAAATTTTCGGACTGATATAAGGCATTTAAATGTTAGTCTAAATATTAAGTAGTCTCTTGCATTCGTTTGATGTTTTATAATCCTGCTACATTAATATAATAGATATAAAAAAATATGCAATAATTATAGAATGAGAGATAATATGTGTTCCCACTGGCAAAAATTTTGTTAAAGTAGTGGGTGAAACAAAAAAATTTGATGCGGTGGTGAGAATCAACGAGAGACACAAAGATAGTGCAGAAAAATCAAAGTAAAAATTTTTGCTACTTGAATTTTAAAACCAATTTTTCCTTCAAAGAAATGATTTGCTTTTAAAAGCACCACACCATTCTCAAATAATTTTGTTTTGAAAATAAATACCAACAAAAGAAAATGAAAATATTTCATATTCGTATAAGCTTTGTAAAACATTATATTGCCGCTTGTAATTTTGTTTTAGACTGATTTTATAGTATGAGATACCAATTTCATAGAATAGGTTTAGAAAAACGGGTGTTTAGCAAGGAAGCTAAACTGCGCGAAGACCGGTCCCCTAGCAGTGACGTAGTAACTCAGCGCGCAGGCCTTATCTATCTCGATGGTGACGACTCGGGGCACATTCCGACAGTCACCGTTCACCTTCCACTTCTTAATCACATAGGCCACTGTCGATTTTGGGTACTTCAGATCGCTAGATATGTCCCTTAAGGATCGGCCACATTTGTGATACCCAATAATTATACCTTTCTCGAAATCAGAGAGCTCCAAACTGCGAGGCATCTTGCACGCGACTAAAGCCGATGCTGTTTCCTACACGATATATACCGTCGGAATCTGTGACGTACCTTAGGACCGCAGATATCGTCATTTGCACAGGTGTCCAAATACTTATTGGTAATCAGTGTACAAGCTAAATATAAATAGTATCCTGTCAAAATATCTATTGAAAAATTTTCTTATTCTAACTATTAGATTTTTCTCTAACTAGAATTTCGTTTAACTAAAATTTTTAAAAAATTAGAAATATTCGAACCGTAACCATATGCAGCGAGTAAACAATTGAAAAGAAAGGTGGAGAAATATTAATTTGAAATACATAATCGATTCAGCTCTATTGAAAAATTTATTTATACATTCGATACAAGCAAAAGAGAAACTGCTGTTGGGGTCAGCAGTACAACAGCGGGGCCAGTTTTTGGGACCAAGAAAACTGCAGCCTTGTAACTATCAATCAACATGTAAATAATAAATAAACTGATTGCCAAGTATTAGGTTTTTAAACAACCGGAATTACAGCTATCCGGATCGCTTCATTTTCCTAAACTAGGTAAAATTTAAGTTTGTTGTTAATTATTTAAGTACTGGAATTTTTAGTCCAAAGGTGGTTTTACCTAGGAGGGCTATTAGTCTCGAAACGGCATTTTACGTCGAATCACTATAAACGGCTGTATTACTTTTCAAATTGTTGCTACTAAATATTATTACCCTGTATTATAAGAAATTAAATGATGAAGAATCTGCATGAATGTATGTTTCTCGCATTGTGAAAAAACAACGGTACCTAGAGCTATCAAATTTTGAATAACGTAGTCCTCCACCTGAATATAGGCACCTGGAAGCCTGAATCTTGAATTTTGAATTTGTGTTATTATCTATTTCATATTTTGTAAAACTTTAACGAATTTCTGATTAACAGACTCACCGATTTCAAAGCGAGCAGTGGCAACACACTGTAAGGAATAAAATATTTTTATCTCCTAGATATAAATAAAATATTTATATCTAGACTGCCTATCGGAAATTCTAAAGATATGCTGTTTTTAAATATTTTTAGCCGAAGGGGCGTTAACCTAAATGTTCTGGAAACGTGTATGTATATGTAAATAAAAAATCAATAATAATAATAGTAATAATAATAATAATAAACTCGCCCCTTTGAGTGTAATATAAAATCTGAAAGCTTTCAGACGTTTTAGTCCTGCATTTTTGTAGAATGGGACCTAAATAATATAAAAAGGTACAGTATAGAACGTATGTTTAATTCAGGGTTAATTTACTTAAAAGAATGCTCACTACGAGTGCAATATAAAATTATTATTTTTTATAAACTGTTAATTGCAAAAATTTAATGGTATGTTTTATGTTGTTAAATTATTAAAAATTTATTTTGTGTATTAATTTCATTATTTTACGCAAGTAAAAGTACTGTCTTACTTCTATTGTCGCTGAACAGTACAGTAAAACTAAAAAGAAGACAATATGTTTATTTTTTAAGACTTTACGTAAATAAAAATTAATTCTATTATTTTATTTTAGCTGAAACAAAAATGGGGTGCGTTTTCAGAGGAATAAAAATAATTTTACTGTAATTTTATCGGAAAAAAGCGTATTTCGTATTTTTCTCAAAGGAAATATATTTTACTTTTTACCCGCATAATTTTCGTTGAAATAAAATAGAGTAAAGGAAATAATATAATTTCCTCATCTGGCATTATGGAGTTATCCAGCTATTTAGAATTCTACTGCAGAAAAGTGGACTAGCGTGTAGAAAATAAATGTTGTTACATCAGAAGATGTACATTTTGTATTATTCAATGATGATTTTTATACATTTATTGTTTTAACATGAGCTCTTTTATACATTTATTGTTTTAACATGAGACTCATAAAAATAAATACCTGTTGCTTACTGTTTCTATGTTTTTAAGTGCAAAGATTAATTGTTTAAATACCTGTTACTTACTGTTTCTATATTTTAAGTGCAGATGATAATTGTTTTCAAGAATGTGGCTGACACGAAAGCTTTCCACACGGTGCGCATAGAAAAGAAACAATAAAACTTTCCATGAAAATAAAAGCAAAAGCAAAGGGCAAAAGAAAGGGGAGAAAAAAAGAAAGAATAAACTTGGGTTTCTGAATGGTAATAGCAGAAACGAGAAATTCCAAAACACGTTTACGAGAGTTGGGGGCAGAGGTGCACCTGTGAAGCTGCTATAGGTAAATGTCTCGTGCCAGGCCGCGACAGGTACGCAAGGACCCGCCAACTTAGTGTTACGGAATGCCTTATTTGGCGACGTTATCGCCTTTTCAATTTTTTGCAATGGTATTATGATTTTATCCCCATTTGGCGAGATCATTTTCTTGCAAACAAGTGTGTTTTTATAAAATGCACATTAACTTTTTTATGCTTAGCGAATTTTTCTTTGGGTGTAAAAACATTTAAATCAGTGACAAAAAGAAATTTTAGCAGTTTTTTATTTCATGTGGTAAAGCCAAAACAACAATAAAATTGCTCTTAACGATGTTAATATATTAAGTTTAAAAAAATATTTCTTTACGATGTTAATATATTAAGTTTTAAAAAATATAATACATAGAACTTTATGATATGTTTCACTTGTATTTATTTACTATAATAACATACTTGCAATTGCAATGAAATTTTTACTTGCGAAGCGTAAAATGTTTTATTTCAATCGAAATTGTTATTTCATTTTTAATTAACATCATTTTAATTCGCTGAAGACTCATCACTGCTAAGTTATTTTATTAACTTAACAATGATCAAAACTGTTACAAAGAAATGTAACTTTCCTTGTTCTAAATTCATTTTTCTTCTCCTGTTATAAATACCAAAACCAGTGTTAGAGATCTCCAAAGTTGAAATATTTATTATTGTATTTTTTATACATCTATATACACGTAATATGTATGTGTCTTTATTATGTAAATTCCTAAATTCAGATAACTATATGGTTGACCAGTATGATAATGATGTATTTTGAAGCAGCCAATCAATATGAATTCAGATATCTATATGGTTGACCAGTATGATAATGATGTATTTTGAAGCAGCCAATCAATATGAATTCAGATAACTATATGGTTGACCAGTACGATAATGATGTATTTTGAAGCAGCCAATCAATATGAATTCAGATAACTATATGGTTGACCAGTATGATAATGATGTATTTTGAAGCAGCCAATCAATATGAATTTAGATAACTATATGGTTGACCAGTATGATAATGATGTATTTTGAAGCAGCCAATCAATAGGAATATAATCAATATCAATATGAATATCAATAATATTTTACCGAATGAACAGAAGGCAAACCTGTTAATCATTATCCCAATCCAAATAATCAGTCTATTTCTAAAATACGGATAATGGTATGATGTCATCTAAGCAATAAGATAGTTTTTTTTACAAAGTGCTTTTTACCAAGATCTTCTGCCTCTAAAAGTTTGATTTTAGAAATTATCGAGTAAAGCGTATTTCGAGGGAAGACGAGTTTGGAAGGGACAAGATAGATGAATATTTTAAGACTGCATCTGCTTTCTCAGAATGACTCGGACGACTGTTACTAGGAGGCTGGGACAAGGTCGAGGACGGAAAAATGATTGCTTCTCAAGATCACTTTTCTCCATCCGTAACGCCCACCAGCGGCCGAGCGGTAAAGTCGCTGAACACTGGTAGTTCGGTCCGAGGTTCGAATCCCGCGAACGGGCTGGCTGCATGGGCGTTTTTTGTGGTTTTCCCCATGTGTAACGTGTATACGAGCCAGTTTCCCTTAGAAAGTCCTCCACGAAGGCATCCCTTCCCTTAGGCAGATAGCCCTCGAGGCTTTGCCATAATCACACACACACACAATCTCCATCCGTAACTATCCATTGCATTAGGAATTTGATTGCCAGACAACTGAGTTTTGTTGCCAGAATGGAAATAAACATCCTTACAAATACCAGTGAACTTTAAGAACAACCGAGCAAATTTTTCCTAACACGTCATTTGGTTCTACTTCTGAAAGGGAGACAAGAAAACGCTTGGGATAGCCGAGCAGTAATTCACCCCCATCTCGTCCTAAAAAAGGAAAGGAAGGAATTTCACACATGCTTTTTGGTATTTATAAAAGCATAATTCGCCGAGCAGACTTCATAGTAATTTAGCAATTAAATAATTGGTTAAATATCACGGTATTTCATACAGTCAATTTCCCTTCACAGTACGGTGATTAGTTCGCAGTACTGCGTGAAGTACGTATCCAGTTCGCAAGGGAGACTTAGCCGTCCCTCACAGAATATTACTCATAAATAAAAGGACAATGCTGTAACGTCGCCGAACTTCCGTGATAGAAATACTGAGAGCCGTTGTCTTTTTTTATATTATGTCTTTTTTGAAATATTTTTATATTTATGTATTTTATATATTTTTACTTCCTTGTACGAAGTACAAAGATACATTGTAATCGCGAAAAATTTCGGGTATCATATTTCAACGAAAACATCCATTTTGACTGCTATCGAATGCAATTTAACAATATTTTTGCGTGACGTCTGTACGTAAGGACAGAATAAAGGAATCTTTTTCCCGACACAAATTATAAAACTGATTTAAAATGGATTCAGAAGAGTATTTTTTTCGTGGCGTTTCGTTTTACTCAAAAACGAGTAGCCTCGGAACGTTGAAATTTTGTATATAGGACTGCTACAACATGTAGATGTACACCTCCTATTTTGGTTGCAATCGGCCGCACCAAAAGTATATAAATGTATGTAAATATGTAAGATAAAAATATGTGAATCAAAATTATAATTTAAACTAACGGAAAATCTTTAATTCTTCCTCTCTGTTCTAAAAATCGTAATAACTTCTCCGGATTGCGTCGTTTCTAGATCATTCTATTTTGTATGGCCTGCGCAGCGCTGATGACTTGATAATTGGGAACTGGAACTTTTAATTCGAACCAAAACCTTTCTCTTCGTGTGCTTCCATATCGGATAACTACGCACTTTAGCTTCTGTCTATGCAGTGCTTGTACGCAATTTCGCTGGCCTGCTTTCTATCGCAATAATATTAAAAATGTAAATGTTCTTGAATAGGCACGACTAGAGTGCCAAGCGAACTGCTGCCACATAAATAAAAATGGAATTAAAACGGCCTCGCCTGTCAAGTTTCTTAGATATTATGAGCTCAACATATTAACATCCTATGCAATCAGAATTCTTCCTCTTTAATATGGATCTACGGTCTATCCTATCTGAGTATTAGAGTGTTACGTATCAACAGTGCTCCGTCTTTTCCTTGCTAATATTACATTATATACGAGGGTTGGGGCAAAAGTCATGGCAACTATTTTTTTCTTGTAGATATGTGAACGGATCACAAAACGTATATGTGTCGTGTGGAAGTTCTGAAGGCATAGTGTATATGCAGAACAACAGATGGCTCTGTGATAGCTGGCTCTGTGGTAGCTAGGGCTCTGAAATCAGTCAGTTGATGAGCATCGTGCGAGATGGAAGTAACCCGTGTTGATAAGCGCGCTTAAATCAAAATAGCCGTTCTCCGAGGGAGAAATGCGATGGAATGTCACAGTGAATTAGTAGAAACCCTTGGAAATAAGGCCCTACCATATCGTACAGTAGCACGGTGGGTAGGAAAGTTTCAGTAAGAACGTGTGTCAACCAGTGATGAGCAACATTCGGGACGAGCGGTGAGTCTGCGGACCGACTTGGCACGTGCCGTCATCGAGCACCTCATGGATCAAGACAGACGATGGACGTTATTGGAGTTAGAGAGGGCAAGTGGCATCGAGAAACGCACCGTCCACAGGATATTGCGTAATGAGCTACAGCTACGCAAAATCGCTTCGCGGTGGGTACCGCAATCACTGACGGAAGTTCAAAGGTGAGTGCGCTATGCAATATGCTCCGACCACTTTGCACGCTTGCAACAGGACGGCGATCAATTCTTGTCACGAATAATCGCCATCGATGAATTTTGGGCCAGGGCATACGAACCAGAACTGAAACGTCAATCCTCGGAGTGGCGACATCCTGGATCACCAAGGCAGCAGAAGGTCTGTCAGAATCCTTCCCCAGTCAAATTGATGTTGATCATCGCGTATGACGTCAGGGGTGTCATTGTTTGCCACTTTGTTCTTCATGGCAGAACAGTGTCCGCACAGTACTACAAGAACTTCTTGGTGCGACAGGTACGACGTGGCGTTCGGAATAAACGTCCGGATCCTGTGGACAGTGCAATAATTCTGCACGACAATGCAAGACCACATAGTGTACGGCAATGCAAGACCACATAGTGTACAAGCAGAGTGTGTACGGCAGCTACTCCGACGTTGGGGATGGAAAGAATTGGAGCACCCACAGTACTCTCCTGACCTTTCGCCCTGTGACTTTGATCTCATTCACAAGATTAAGGAACCAATACGTGGCAGGTGGTTTGCAACACAAGAGGACATTGCTAATGCTGTGCACCAACAGATGACCCAATGCACACATGGTGCGGCAAATGCTGAGGCTGATGGTATTCAGCGCCTTCCACATCGTTGGCAGCGTGTGGTGACAGTAGCAGGGGACTACATTGAGGGTCTTTAGGCCCAGGTTTGTCATGTCAAATTTATGTGTATTTTATTATCATTCTTTTGCACGGGGAAGGCCATATTGCCCTGTATACTACCGTAATAAAATAGTGTGTTACGATATTTCAGTGCTATTCATTGTCCACACATGTAGTTAAGACCTCGTCCTTTCGTCTGTATATGTCACATTTTCCAACCGGACTGGTATCTTCAAGAAAAAAATAGTTGCCATGACTTTTGCCCCAACCTACGTATATATATATATGAATTTAACAAATATTCTCTATTCGTATAAAGCAATATATGTTACTACTGTGCTACTCTATTACTATTGAGCTCAGTTTCTTTATTCTTATATGTTTGTAAATTGTGCATTTTTTGCTTTAAAAATGATTGAATTATGTTGTTCTTATGTTTCGGTTAAGATTTTTATGGCTTTAGTTAACTTGCATGTTATAGTTGTAGAATTATCAGCAATTTAAAAGTTGTTTAAGTGAGACTAAGCCTAATTTTTTTAACATTGCAGCCATATTTGTTTACATTTGAAACTTAACAGAATAGTGGTTTTGTTGCCAATCTAAAGAAATTAAGCTTCGCAACAATAAAGTAGCGTCTTCTTTTATTATTTCAAATTCAATTATGCTTTATCCATTCTAAAATTATCATTTAAGTTATTAAATTATCCCATATATTGAATCAGCATAGCGTCCAAAACCAATTAAGCCAGTTTCTACGCCTTCAGTGTCTTTTTCCTAGTAAAAAGTCCTAGACCAAAAGTAAACTTCCAGTTTTGTGCACCAAAAAATCTGTCTTCTTGCCCGCTAGCCGAATTGCATGTTTTTGGGTAGAAACTGTAAGTTTAATTGTAAAAATATATATATATATATATATATATATATTTGTTTTAACTGTACTTGGTTTTTTATGTTTTTCCATATTTTTTAATTTTTAATGAAGATATTTTGTGTTTTTATTATTTTTGCCTTGCCGCGAAGTGAGAACTGAATTAATTGAATGAGAAATATAACTCTAATGAAATTCGAGGAAATACGTTTAAATGAAAGGCAGGGATAAATGCTTATAATTTAATATTCCGTATAAGGAAGTCATGTGGTGTACATATCAGATTTTTTTATATTGTTATAAAAATAACCATAAGTCTCAGATAACAAATAGGAAAATATGGTAGATGTTCTATCACTCTGATGAGTTTTCGTTCAAGAAATTCTACTGTCAGCTTTGCTGAATGAGAAGATACATTACCATGGTGAAGCATGAGTCTCCTAATATTGAAAAATTTCTGAAAGGCACCTAGTGGTGTAGCACTTCGCTGTAATTGTCTTCTATACCTGTAACCTGATAGTATTTACCAATCCTTGTACTTCTGAAGAAAGTCTTGCAGCATGAGAATCACCACTGAAAACAAGTCGAAAGACCTCTCTCGTGGTTGATTGCAGGGGAAGAGAAGGAGAGACCCCGGACCAATCCCCAGGAGTACTGTTTACCAAAACTGCTGTGGTGATGAAGGAAATATTTGTTACTAGTCTCGTCTGCAAGCGATCCAATGAAATAAATACCCAGCAACAGTTCTTTGTGTATGAAAAGAGAGCATTTGGTTGGATAAAGCTAAAGGCAAAATTTTGAGCCTGGATGATGATACACATATTTTTCACTCTTTGTGGTTGATTACAGAAGTTATGTACTTTTGTACTAGAAGGAAATGTATTGCTATGTAGCACTAGAAGGAAATTTAAGCTTAAATTTCTGTTAGATACTAATTTGAAACTTACTTTATGATTGTATGTGGGAAGTAAAATTTCATTTTAACCTGTATCACCTAGAAGTATTTAATACCCAAAGCCGCTACAAAGCTATAGGATTGATTTCACAAAACGCCGAGATCTGTATGTTTCTATTAATGTTGTCCTACTTTTTATAGAACTTTTGGATGCATTCGTAGAGGACAACTTTGATACTTTAATCTTTTCCGGCATTAGTTAGAATTATTTCTTGCTCTTTCCGGCACCTCAGATAATCCCCGAGTAGGATTACCACACGTACCAAACTTCAAGGACATCGTAGAAGTCAGCTGATGGAATCCTATCTATATACTACTGTGAATTTCTGTTTTCAAAATAGTGGCCTTCAAGGTGAGATATCGCTTTAAAAAAACAGAAAGCACTTGGCAAGTGACAAAAGCAAAAAAGGATAATTAAGATCAATTATTTTTCCACAAACTGCCTTGACGACAGATGATTTGTGCGAAGGTGTTGCAGCAAAAGCCAACTTGAAAGTGCCTATTCTTATTTAGAATGTTGAAGACTTACGCGCAAACATGAGATCCGGATTATTATCTTTTCTTCCGTTCCATCATAGATAATTTTTATTTTATAAAAAGGTAAAGTAATTTGAACTTTCACATAATGCACATTATTTCACATTATTATTAATTATTTGCTGAAAGTTGAAATTACACTAACTGATTTCATTAAAAATCATCTCTCTCTCTCTCTCTATATATATGTGTGTGATAAAAATCACACATATATATATAGAGAGAGAAATTTCAGGAGTAAATGACCAGCAGAAATTTGATGGCGTAAGTGCTGATCCATAATGAACAGGAGATTGGAGGTGAAGGCAGATTAAATCTTCATTTTTTATTTATTTCCACAATCAAGTTGGCACATTAATTGTGCCTATACCGAAAAGTTTTACATTTTAGATAAATTTGTAGTAAGAAAGAAGTAGCAGGTAGATAGCAGTCCAGCTAGGTCAAAGCATAGAAAGCAAGTGAGTTATGTTCAGGGTGAAGTCTTTATTTTTCTTACACACATATATATATAATTAAAAGTGAACAGCTTTGTTAACCTTAACGGTATCTGAAAACTATTATTAAACTTAGATTATTAGGTTATTTTGAATATGGCTAAGCACACGTGAAGAAAAATACAATGAAATCTACCATGTAGCTAGCCAGTTCACCTGGGTTCAAATGCGGGTCTAACTACCAGTGCCACAGGTCTTAACCAGTCCGCCAGTGCTTGAACTACTGTGAACGCACAGAATTGGTATACGCCGTATCTAACGAGTGTAAACTTTTCTGTAAATTATGTAAAATATTTAGGTAACATTCATTGACTTTTCTAGGCACAGCCTCCTTTCTCTATGCATTACACAGTTTCTGAAACGTTTAGAAACTTTCAGGATTTCAAAATTTGATTGCATTTTTGCTTATCGTAATATGTCTTATATGTTATCTTAATTTGTTGTGCATAAACTTGTAAGGTGTTTTTTTTTTTTCTTCTTTGGCTACCAATCGGGAGGTTCGAAGTTCGAAACTATATTTTACACGGCTCCTGCTCCTAAATAAAAAATGCCTAATTATATTTACAAACTTATAGGAGTATTTATTCTTTATAATAATATATCTTTTACATTCTTAGAAACATATACTTGAAAATTTCTTAGTGCTACTTTATAGCATCAAATTTTATTTACCATATATATATTTTCTGTATGAAATTTTCTTCTAAATTAGTAAATGGATAACGAGTAGCTACAACACCGGATGGCTTAAGATTCTGCTTGCATCTCTCTTCACTTATACCAATATTCATCTCAATCGTAAGTAAACGATATAGAGTTGTAAGTGGAAGTTTCCTTCCTAAATACAAATTTGTAACTTACTGTTAACTGATTAATAACAAAGGCATCGTAAGAACTTCGGAAACTCTTTCAGGAAGAAAATTAACTGTAAACTTCTTAAAGATCCAAAGCAGATTTCTTCTTCGCATTATTCGAGGTAACAGGAATTTGAGTTATGACATAGTATTCGTCATTTCTAATCTCTCATTTGTCAATTTAATAATCTCAAATTATCTTCATGTTAGAAGTAGACATTCAAGTGACCACCTTTGCAATGTCTTGTGCGAGATGCTTCCTATTCCAAGTTTTCCTCACCCATCAGGCAGAAAACCTGTGCCAGTTGTTACCTATGACAACAATGTTCTTCAGACTATCGAACTACTCGTATTTTTTTCACTGATGGTAGTTAAATGGAAGAGTTGGCCTTGCGTTTGTTTGCCTATGAAGATAGTAACTAACTAACTAATCTTTATACCCAACTCATGAACTAAATCACATTTTGGGGACTGATGCTAGTCCCCAAAATGTGATTTAGTTCACGGTTTGGGTATAAAGATTAGTTAGTTAGTTAGCATGCAAAGCATCAGTCAGCGTCACCCTAAGATGACGATTTTACACACCTGCTGGGCCCAGGGATCCCACAACCCCGACAGGGGTCCCACAACACCGACAGGGATCCCACAACACCAACGCAGGGATCCCACAACACCAACAATTTATTTGAGGTTCCCTCTTTCCCACCGCTAAACACGGCCCAGCCAGAACCACCGTTCCGGCCTGGTCTAGACCACGGTGGAGTGGGGTTTGAGAACTTGGAGCGATGACTGGCCGTTCTTTTTGGCTACCAGCCAGCACTACGCGGGATGCCCCTCTACTTAGGCTTCACATGGAATACCAAGGACAGAAGTAACCAGACTCTCAATGGTCCAGTTTGTTATTTGGCTACCAATATCCTGGTGGATGAGGGCTTACACCTCCCGGCCCATGAAGAGTGAGTATAGGACCTACCCCATGGACCATTGGGAACTGCCAAGTTAATAAATTTTGTACTCCCGTGGCCGAGACTGCCTAGGTACAGATCCTAGCCAGTACTGCACAGAGCGCTCTGCGTCGACCCCCGAAGGAGGCAGGAAGATGATAAAAAGAATCTAACCGTCCAACGTAGAATACCAGATGAATGTTCCGTTTTTAAGCCAAGTTTCTGAGCATAAATCTCGCTGTTACATTGTAATGTTGCGCGCTTCCAACCTGCACGCAACAATAGTGGTGACTGCTGAGAACTGGAAAGTAGACAAAGTCTTGAAAAGGGTTTAAATCCCTTTTTATTCAACTTTAGAAATTACAAATGCGTGCTCTTGACGCTCACAAACTACGCCGACCCAGCGGTAAAATAAAAATAAGAAACTGAAAAGAGATAATAACAAGTGACTAACTACGAGGCTCTCTAAACGTAACTAACCTCACCGCGTTCTAAGATACCGCTGATAATTCAGCAAACTTCTGAATATTACGTTGAAATATTAACAAACTGCCGAGGCAAGCACACAGGCCGAAACGCGTGGTTCTTCAATTTCTAACTAGCCACCTCCACGCTCGTGAAGCAAGAAAGCACACCTTCTATTTAATTCAGCTTACTTCCGCTGACAATTTGAATCCTTGCGCGTTCTACTAAAATTTACATACTCTGGCATTGGCAATTCCAGGGGAAAGTAAGGCTTGACAGGAAAGATAGTTTAAACTTAAAATAAATGTTAGTTAAAATAAATATAAACCATACAACATGCACACGAAATTCTTGCCATAAGCATGATAAGTTTAAATATCTTATTTGTACAGATTCACTTTATCTTCCGCGTGATATTCCTACTATCAATAGGAAAACTGATGGTGGAAATTTACTCAATTCTATGTGATCTTGAGCAAATTGCAGACATTCATTTTATGTACGTTTGGGATCCCAGTAGTATTATCGGTAATGAAAGGGCAGACCACGAGATATATCGTGAAAAAGCTTATCGTGATTGGCTAAGCAAGCGATTTATCGTAAGACTACCGTAAGACTGATGACTGCCTGTATCTAAATTATTCTGGCTCTTATTTTGGCGCAAAATTAGACCTTCTGAGTTTTTACCTTTCTTCTCAGTCTGAAAGCACTTATTCTTTAAGGCTTTTATTAGGATTTTCCAAATTTTTACCGTATTAGACAATCCCCTCTTTTGATGATTAATTTAATTCTTTGATGATGTGGAGGTACAGGCGTTATTCTGCCTATGAACTCCGAAAATTGAACTTCCTTGATCCTTGAAGACTGATTTGATGTCTGTTCTGATGAAGTCTGATTGGAGGAGTGTTGTTTGGGATTAAACTGTGTTTGACCAGAATATTGAATATTTTGCTTTACCGAAGGTCCAAAAGAAAGACAAAATAGTTTTTTTTCTCTCAACAATTTTTCAGCATTTTAAGTGTAAGCGCATTCAAAGGGATTATAAACTAAACTCACAATTTAACTAGTCACGGGAGAAATTTAGAAATTACTTATTTCATTTTAATATCATGACCAATGGACTTTGTGCTTGGGAAAATGATGTAAAAGATAAAAGGGAAAAGCAAATCTTATTGAACTGCAGGATACATGCGTGTGCCAGAACTCATGGCGAGTCTAGGGCAGGACTTAAATGATCCCTATTTATCCCTGGTCTAGGGCATCTCCCCATTTGTTGGCTTCCTGTTTTCTCAGACTTTTCCAAAAGAGCTCTGAGGCTTTTGTTGTCTTGCGCAACTTTCTTCGTTGTTTAAGCTTTCATTATTATTATTTTTTTTATTGTTATTATTATGCAAATTGCATTATTTTTTATGTATTATTATATTTTATCTACATATTATTATTTTTTATATTAATGCATTATATTATTGTTATATCACATCTCTTTGTATTATTATTATTTACGTATTATTTTATTACTGTTGTATTATTGATATTATTATTATATATTCTATCATATATTATTTGGAGTTTTATTACTTATAATATTATATTTTGTATTTTTATTATAGTGTTATTTCTATTTATATCTTTATTCTTCCCATACCTAGATACTATGCATTATTATTTTATTATATCTCCTTTGTATTGTTGAGTTGTTTATTTACTTCTGTGAACCCCGTGGCATATTTTGTGTAACAAGAAGAGCTTTATATTTGCTTTCTTAAATAATAATACAAGTTTATGATAAACGTTGGCCTGTAGAAATTTCATTTTCCGTTATTTAAAGGAACGATTTATTACCAAATGTATGCTTCTTCAATGAGTTTTTTTAAACCCAAGGTGATCGAATTGATGAGATATTTGACCAGAGGTAGTTTGCATCGGGTTTGTTCTCAAGTAACTAATAGGGGTAAGTCAATGTATTTTCATAGTTTTCTTGATATGTAACGTGAATTCTATCATATGTAACGTGAATTCATTTACGTTAGAATTCGAAGGGAAGTAATGCCTTTCATACGAACGCCAGATAACGCCCTTTCTCGAAGTAATCTCTCCTAAAACAGGTAGACATAAGTTCTCTGTTGTAATGAATAAACAACCTTAGAAATTTAAGTAACCTTAGAAAGGTTACCTGGAAGCTAAAGATTGCTGCTGGGATTAAAATTTAAGTTTAACGGAGATTTCTCATTTTTATAGAAAAATTTTTTGAACACTTCAAAAGCTATGTGATTTATTGCTGGAAAGAAAACAACTTAAGTCAACGGCAAAAAAAGAAAACTTTTTTAGTTTATAATTCCAAGCAACATTTACTAAGTAATGACTACCTCCTAAAGGTACGTAAAATTTATAAATGGTGACAATAATTTGCTAATAATTAAATAAAGTGAATATAATTTTAACAAACATCACATTTTATAAGCATCTGATTTTTATAACTCGCGTAATGATTACCGTCTTTCCCCCCCTAAGAACCCCACTTTACACATCCTTATTTCTGGAGTTAGCCTCACTCATTTGTTCACCTGTCATTTTGGTATTTGTTACTTTCACATGCTATCCAGTTTAATAAACCCAATGTTATGTTACTTAGCATAAGAGTTTAATAAACCCGATGTTATGTTACTTAGCATAAGAGTTTAATAAACTTGATGTTAGGTTATTCACCATGGTAATAAATGTATTCATAACTTAAAATATTTCCAAGTCTTACCTTTATGAAGTAAACAAGTAGCTACTCACACGATTTATTTAAAAAGAAAAGACAAAATATGTATAGTTCATTGAGCCGCAACAGGTGAACATGTAAATCTTAAAAGTGCAACAGATAGGATTTGCAAGAACATACTTATTTATGTATTTTAATATCGATATGTAATATTATGAGCAGAAGTACTGATCACTGATTGTTATTAGACTAAATTTCGGTACCGTGCAGTCATCAGACTGTATCTAAAAACTTCAGTACCCTGCAACAAACATTTTGTTGATTTTAAACGACCATGAGAATCTATTTTGTACCCCTTATTTTCAAAATACTTTGTGTTTCAAAATGGTTGCACAACTGAGCATTCTTGAACGGTTATTCGAAGATTCATGCTTTTAATTTTAGCAATATGGGGAATACGGCAGGCTTTCTAACTAGGATAATTTTGATCACTCGCGATGTGATAAAATGTATGAAATGAAAATTTTCTTTAAAACAGTGTTGAACTCTAAATACAGTATTTTTCAGGAGCTCCTAGAATGTCGGTATGCGATACGTATATACATCTTGTCCTGTATATATATATATATATATATAGATAGATAGATAGATAGACAGATGTAATATAACTGCTCCATTATTGTAATAAGACTGCGTTATTACAGTAATAAGATGATTTGGTAGAAGTAAGTTGTAACGGATTGGTGGTGGTTCTCTGCATCATAACTTGAAGATTTTGCTGCGTAGTTAGAAAGGTGACAAGGTGACACTCGAAGAACACACATAACGTTAAATTCCACACATAATTTTATTCCTTGATAATGCACATTATCGCTGTGGGTATGCTATGCAACCCTCAATTATGTACAGATTACATCTTCTTAAAGGACGAAAATTAGAAAAGTAAACTCTGCGTGGATTGCGGCAAGGCAACACAAGTGCCTGGAAGCAGAAGAGAAGACAGAAGAGGGAGATTTACAACGCAATTAAGCTTTTATACCGCAATCTATTTCACATCACATAGCAGTATAATGTACAGGTGTAGGGTTCAGACTTCATTGGTAAGTGCGCAATACAGATAAGATGACGGATGTTTTTCGTTTAGTTAGAAAATTTATTGCTTTGAGTAGTAAGCGGAGGTCTTCTTGCGGCGGAAGTGACGTCACAGAAAAGGTGCTTGGTCTCCGCCATCTTGGATCACGTGACAACCGGAAATTGTGTCGATGGATGGGATGACGTCGTGCATAGTTTCGTTTTTATTCTGTGGCAACGATTTTATGTTCCCAAAGTTTTTATTTTTTGTGGCAACGACAATATTTATTTATGTTTATGGCAACGAACTCTTGAACCACGTGTTTGGAATGACATCATCTATTTCTTGTTGTTAGGCTTCTTAACAGTAAATTCTATTAGGACACAGTCTGCTACACTCATCAAATTTCTATAGATCGCAACACCACCAGCTCGGAGAAAAAACATAAAAATACAGCATCCAAACACACTTGACTGTCTACCAGACGGCCTTGCCACTCACATGGGGCCGCGCATGCGCACAGAGCCTCACCAAAATGTCACTATTTTTGACGCGTTACTGTGCGCATACCCTTTGTCCTAGTTTTAATTATTATTATTATTATTATTATTATTGGTGTGTGTGTGTTTGCTAATGTGTTCTTTTACCTATCTAATGATGTATTTAGATTGATCGTAACATTTGTAGGTTCGAAAATATAAGCATTTTCGCACGCCTCAAAAAGTGTCTTAATTTTTGCTTTCCCGTCGGACCATTGTGGAGAAATTTAAACCTACGTTAAAAGAATTAATTCTGTATAAAACACGAAATTTAACTTTTTACACGTTCCTTTGGTTCCTATACTTATATTTAGGAAAATTTCTGCTCGTTATAAAAAATAAAAACTATAAAAGTTTGACTGCTGTACAATAAAAAATGACCAAAACATTTAATTTCAAAATCTGCGATATTTGACGTTATTTTGAATTTGCATTGAGCTGTCAATTAATAAACAAATTAGGATAATTCGAGGATGATTTTTTTTCTATTTACATTCCATTCGATGATATTTATTAATGTCTTAATTCATAATTGTGTTACGTTTGCTATGTCGAAAGAATTTTTACGCAAGTAAATAAGTTACATACAATAATTATACAGTTATAATAATAATACAGTTACAATAATAATACAGTTACATTATTAATAGTATCATGAACATCATTACTTTAGAATCATAATCTTGTAATTGTAAATTGTTCGTTAAATTAAAGTAAGTCTAAAGTACAAATATTTTTCATTTCTGATTAATGCAAGTAATATTACGAGTTGGCTACGTGCAAATACTGAAGTCTGCCAGAGTTTTTTAGAGCACGAATGGCATAAGATTCTGCGAACAGAATCTTCTTTTTGAAAATAAAATTGTATTGATATATATTTTTTACAAAAATCTGCATAGAAATGCTCCTTACGTAATCTCTCTTAACATCAGAAATTTTTAACTACATGATATTTTATTTTTATCTACTTACAAATGCAAACATTTCGTTCTCCAATTTGTGGGCGGGCCCCTGAGTCTGATTCTTGACTTTTATATCAAATATCTCGGTTATTTTTGTCGTACGGGAGTCAAAACTTTTACGTTTTATTACTTCTTTTACGAAGTAACGGAAGTACTGCAATCGCGAATAATTTTGGGTATCATATTTCAACGAAAATATTCATTTTGACCGTTCTCGAATCCTTTTGGACAATTTTTTCAATGACATCTGTCATAAGGGCTTAATAAAGCGTTTTGGAAACTACGACATAGAAAGATAGCGAAGAATAGGGGCTATCAAATGAAACATTTTAAACATAAAATTTTAGGTAAAATATTTCTATAAATACAATGAAAATTGTCTCAAAAAGGTGCGAACTGCCTTAGTATATATAAATAGCTTATTCTCAAAGCTACAAAATATTAACATTTTTATGCCACTTTTTAATTAGAGAAATATGAGAAATAAAATAAATTGTATAAGATAAAAATAACAATGAATATATCACAAATGTTTAAATATAAAAATCTTCAGTCAAATATAAATTTAAATTCAAAGAAACTGCTCACTAAAGGGGGAAAAAAACTGAAATGCTAATAGCAACAGTGTTACTATTTTCCTGAACAAAAAATCAATAGTTGAAAGAAGGATATCACTTTAAAGAAATTTCTATAAGAAAAAGGTATTTCCCTTTAGAAAGAACGTCTTCTGTTTCAGCGAAATAGACTTTTGAAACATGAAATAATAAATGTAGTACAGAAATAGCTCAAAGCAGTGAAGCACAAAATAAAACCAACAATTTTCCCGTATGACTAATGTTCTTAGCAGAAATAGTGCTTCTCTAAAAAATCAATCTAGAACAATTGCATGTAACTACTATCTGACTTTGTTTTTCTCTCTGGCAGGAAAAACATTTTAGAAAACCACGCTGATGACATGAGTAATGTACGCAAATCACTCTTTGTTAAAAACTGAAGGAAATTCCTACTGTGAGAGTGTATTTTTCAGTCCAGAAATTAATTTGGTAAACATTGTAGAATGTAATATATATTTTGGACTAAACTTAAATAGACAGTGAATCATTCCGTGGAATAATTGTTCTCTAGAGAAGCTCGCAAAATTGATAATCTTGTGAACAAAAATTATTTTGATTTGAACAAATTTTTAAAAAAAAAATGTGAAAGCTTTCAGATTTTATATTACGCCCAAAGGGAAGTTCTTTTTAACGTTTTGTGTGTCACCTTTATTTATTAATATCATCATGTTCTCCGCACTTAAATTCAATTCAACATCAATATCGCAAAAACATTTAAAAAGAGTGTTTCTTTAGAATTTCCGATAGACAGTCTCGCGTGGTGGAGATAAAAAAGTGTTTCTTTTTTCCGCAGAGTGTTACCACTGCTCGCTTTGAAATTGTTGAGTTTGCTAATCAAAAATGTGTTGCAAAATATGAAATAGATAATAAAGCAAATTCCCAATTCGGACTTTCAGACGTCCATATTCGAGTGGAAGACTACGTTAATCAAAATGTGATGTCTGTAGGTGCCGTTGTTTTTTCAGGGTGCGAGAAACATACCTCCATTCACGCAAATTCTTCATTATTTAACTTCTTTAAATATAATGCGAGCTCTAATATTTCGTGGCAACAATTTGAAAAGTGAAACGCCGATTATATTGAGCCAATGCAAAATGCCAAAACGAAATTAATAGTCCAACTGGGTCTAATAATCTTTAAGAAATACGAGTAATCAATTATAAGCTACTGTAGGTGATCAGTTATCTAATATTTAGCAATCTGAAAGATTTACTAAAGCTGTTGTCGATAAATGATTTCAAAGATTTGTGAAATAATTAACTAATTCATTTGCTAATTGGCCGAACATATCTTGCAAGTTTTATCAGAAGTTTTAACATCAGATATGACTGAGATGAAAAGCAAAAGAAAATATACCTCTGGAACTTAATAAGATCTTATTTATAAGAAGAGTTTTGTTCTCCTAGGAAAGTAAACTTAATCAAAAGCTAATTAGTATTCTGTTGTAATAATATATACCAGCAGTATAATTAAAAGTTGGAAATAAAAAAATTCTTTAAATCAGGAAATTGACAAAACAAGCAAACCAGCAGTAAGAAATTAGAAGTACCGTATTTGTCGGCGTATGAGACGCAACGGCCTATAAGACGCACTCTCTTCTTTGTACGCATTTTTGAAGGATGAAATTTCATTACTGATCATTATAATGAATTTATAGTATTTTAAATATAAAGTAATACAAATGCAAAGTAATATTTTCTGCAAATACCCAATCTATTTGGGAAAGAACACCTTTTAACCTCCTTCGTCATAGCACAGACACTCATCTCCAGAACTAAATGAAGAGTCACTTGAAACCTCTTCTAAATCAGCATCTGAGTCCTCGTACAACAAACTGTTCTCTGTGCCATCCAGTGCTTTACCACTGTCTCTGTTTTCACAGCATCCCATGAAGCTTTGACTCATTCACAAACTTGTGAAATGCTAGGCTCTACTTTCCTAATGGCGTAACCTCAAAATTTGAAGAATGCATCCAGCTTGCATGCTATGTTATAGCAATGCCGACGTTGTTTTTGAGCCATAACTTGCCAACAAGTTTAAGAAAACTTAACAGTAGAGATTTCAAACACTTAAAAGTCGTTCACAAAAATTGGAAAGTTTAAACGAACGCAGCTGTCATCGTCGATGACAGCATATGAGCATTCACCGAACTCTACGTAACTGTAATATTCCCACCCTCAGTAAGAAAACAAGGAAAAAAAAAAATCGCATAATTCCGAATAGGGGAAATTTCCAGAAATGAATGTAATCAAAAAATGAGTATCGACGTATAAGACGAACTCCGTTTTTTAGACCCATTTTCAAAGAAAAAAAAGTGCGTCTTATACGCCGGCAAATACGGTAATTATTGTCATTGGCTGAAAATTAATTGATTCATCAAGAGGAACAAATCAGTTTCCAATCAATTAACAATACTCAATATAAGCGAGTATGTTTTTCCCGAATAAGAATCAAATTACAGTCAAGAATTAACTAGAATACTACAGAAAAGGAATATTTAATTAGCTAATCTGTTTGATTCATCACTTTTTAAGCCTCAAATGGCATTTTAATCGTCTTTCATTTTCTTCTTATACCCTGCATCGTTTGAATATTATCATTCTTACTGATTTAAAATTTCATAATTATAAATTCCTTAACTAAATAAATAAAGTTACTGAATCCTTTGTTTTAATACTTTCTAAAACATTTATCACAAATAAACATATATATAACTGAAAGATTTCAGATTTTAAATTACGTCCAAAGGGGCGTTTTTTTTAAATTTTGTCTGCTGCCTTTATTTATTAAATATCACATTCTTCGCACTTAAACCAGAAAATTCAGTTCAACAGCAATATCGCAAAATAATTTTAAATTGAGCATATCTTTAGGATTTCCGATACAGAGTCACGCGCGCTGAAGATAAAAATGTTTTTTCTGTACAAAGTTACCATTGCTCGCTTTGAAATCCTTGAGTTTGTTAATCAAACATTCGTTAAAGTGTTACAAAATATGAAATCGATAATAAAACAAATTCCAAATTTCGGCTTCTAGATGCCCATATTCGTAGGAGGATTACGTCATTCAAAATTCGATGGCTCTAGGTACCGTAGTTTTATCACAATGCGAGAAACATACATACATTTATGCAGATTCTTCATTATTTAATTTCTTCAAATATAATACAGGGCGATAATATTGCGTAGTAACAGTTTGAAAAGTGAAACGGACATTCAGAGTGATTTGACGCAAAATCGCAAAACGAAAACAATAGTCCCTCAGGAACAAAGCCCATTTGGACTAATAATTAAATGAATATAATATTCTATGCTTAATATCTAAAGCAATGCTTATGGAACACTTTAACATTGTAACCTAACTCTGAATACAAAAATTTATAGTGGTAATCAGTAATGGTAATCAGTTTTTCATCAAAAAAAATTATAAAGAAAATATATTTCCTTCTAATGCTCATTCTTATCTAATTGATTTATCATCTTCTCAAGCACAAAGTTTTTATACGAATTCATTTCTGTCTCACATTGCGATGCGTGTATAAGAGATACAAGCACTTTCCTGATAAAATTTCGTAATCTAGCTTCAAATATTTATAAGGACGTTCATTTCTTTTTTATTATATGCCATCTGAATCTCGTTTTACTCACTTTACTCCAATTTCAAACACATTACATTCTGACTTTACTGTATTGCTACACGTTTGGCGACGGTACATAAGTGCTGGATTCTTAGAGGAATGAATATACGAAACGTTTTCTAGAGAAGTGTTTTGGTTCAGAGCATAGCCTCAGCGATTGTTATTTCTTGACGTCCCCGTGCGGCCATCAGTCAAGGCCTGTTGCCTCAGGCGTAACTCGCTTACTTCCCAAACTTCTTTTTAACATTTGCGTATTTTTAGCTGTGAGAGACATCCAAACCGCAAACCGCAATTGCTCAACATCTGTCAAAAATTTATTACTGAATTAAATATGGATTTGAAGGTTTTCTGCGAAAGTTGTACAATACAATGTAACAAAATTTTGCCGAAAGGAGACACTAGTTATGACCAGATGAATTAAATAAGGCGGAATGAAGTCATTAAGATCCGTTCAAAATCATATGGGGTGTTTATTAGCCTAAACATTTATTTGCTAACATGTACTAATGCTTAATTAAAAGCATACATGTTTCTGACCTGTGAATGCAGATTACTCTCTCAGCGAATCATATCATCAAAGGCCGTATGTTGTTTCACTACTAGTTAGGAAGGCTTCAGTATATTTCAATCAGTAAGAGAATTTGTCAGAGGATTGAGAAGGCTATGGCGTCATATTTCACTGAGGTCACAAGCCAAATAACGATCGGTGCCTATAAGAGTCTTAATGAAAAGAGAAGTATTCCCAAACATAATCGATTTTCCGACAAGTAAATTTTATATCAGAACCAAAAATGAAAATAAAGGAAAAAAAAAAAAAAAAAACTGAAAGGTTTTTAGTCTTTAAATTACATCCAAATGGGTTTTTTTCGCCTAACATTTTGTGTGTTACCTTTATTTATTAAATATCATATTCTTCGCACTTAAACCAGAAAATTCAGTTCAACAGCAATATCGCAAAATAATTTTAAATGGAGCATATCTTTAGAATTTCCGATACACAGTCTCCTGCGCTGAAGATAAAAATGTTTTTTCTGCACAACGTTGCTACTGCTCGCTTTGAAAGCCTTGAGTTTGTTAAACAAAAATTCGTTAAAGTTTTTCAAAATATGAAATCGATAATAAAACAATTTCCAAATTTCAAATTTGGTATTCCAGATGCCCATATTCGCAGGAGGATTACTTCATTCAAAATTGGATGGCTCTAGATACCGTTGTTTTATCACAGTGCGAGAAACATACATACATTCATGCAGATTTTTCATTATTTAATTTCTTCAAATATAATACAGGGCGATAATATTCGGTGGCAACAGTTTGAAAAGTGAAACGACATTCAGAGTGATTCGACGCAAAATCGCAAAACCAAAACAATTGTCTCTCAGGAAAAAAGCCCCCTTTGTACTAAAAATTGACACAGCCAGCTTAGCTGATGCGAAAATGAGAGTTCAAAGTTCCTTGCAATTATCTGCCCACCAGCGGCCAAGCGGTAAAGTCGCTGAACACTGGTAATTCGGTCCGAGGTTCGAATCCCGCGAACGGGCTGGCTGCATGGGAGTTTTCGTGGTTTTCCCCATGTGTAACGTGGATATGAGCCAGTTTCCCTTAGAAAGTCCTCCACGAAGGCGTCCCTTTCCTTAGGCAGATAGCCCTAGTGTGCTTTGCCATAATTAAATACACCACACACCACTCCTTGCAATTATCTTGCCATTAGCTCCAAACATTTTATGTTTTCATATGTGTTGTAGAGTCATTAGGTTACTTTGGAGCAGGAGACATGAAAAATGAGCAATGCCCTCGCCGGGAGTCGAACCTGAACTGCTCGAATACGCTACCTTTACACCTTTACACCGCAAAGGCATGCACACAGGAGGTAAAAAATCCCTTATCGTGTTAATAAATGTTTGAAACTTGGAAGAAAATTTTATGTTTTATCTTTGTATTACTTATACCCAACTTCTTTCACACTCGTAGAAATACACTACTCAATTCCAAATTTATTTTCAAATAAAATAATTAATAATTCCAAATAAGAAAATTAAGCTCAGCCAGGTAAGAGAGTGTAAATATATATATATATATATATATATGTATAATTACTTCCATATACCATCTCCAAGAAACACAAATTCAATTTAAAACTTTATTTTTAAACTTTGAATTATTTTATTTTGAATATATACGATTGGTGCAGTCGATAGCAACGAAAAAGAGAGATGCACAACTGAAGGTTATAGCAGTCTCATATACAAAATTTCAACGTTCTACGGCTACTCGTTCTTGAGTTATACAGCATACATACATACGTACGTACAGATGTCAAGAAAAAGTCTCTCCTGAATCCAGTTTACTATCTTTTTGGCAAAAACAGTCCTTTATTCTGTCCGTACGTACAGATGTCACGCAAAAACATCGTTCAAATAGTTTCGGAAGAGTTGTATATTTTCGTAGAAATATGAGACCCGAAATTTTTCGCTGTTGCATACTTCCTTTGCTTCGTACAAGGAAGTAAAATGAGTGAAACTGAAAGGCAAGAGTTATGGATAGTTATAGAAACGCAATGGGTTCTAAAAAAAGTCCACCTGTCCGCCATATTCTGAAAACGTTCTACGATTTTATTGTAATAAAATATTGATTAACGAAGTATTATTTCTACCATTTACTAGATTAGTTTTGAGAGGAAACGAGTGCCAGTATTGCTTCATTTTAATGAAAATTCCCAAGCACCTGCGAGTCGACACTTAGAAGCAGCGAACAAATTTTATGCAAGAGTTATCAGCTATTAAACAGAAAGAAAAGAAAAGAAATCTGTCTACCAGGAAATAAATTTTCTGTTAGTCCTCAATAGCGTCATCTGAAGAGCAAACCATTAAATATAAACGCAAAAGAACCGCATTTAAAATTTCTCAGTGTAGAAAAAAATTATGAAACTTGGATTTTTGTCCGCTTTCAGGATCAATCAATTTCTTTCTGAGAATTATTTCGATAGAAATATACTTTTAATAAAGTTACGACATTTCTATGATATTAAAAAGATGTGAAAAAGCTGCTTACATCTTCGGCATTTCGAGCCTGAAAAACTGAAGGAAATAATCATCTTCGCTTGACTTATTCTTATCTCACCTGTATAATTTCCTCTACTCAAATATTATGATTTCTTCAAATAATAATAATAAAAAAAGGCAACCAATCTTGTCCCCCCCCCCAAAAAAAAACGTGTGTTCTTGAAGGTCTTTGAATTTCACTGTGACTCATGCTGTTATCATACTTTCTGCGATTTTGCACCTTATTTAAGATGCAAAATAATATAAAACTAAAGAACTAATTTTTGCGTCCTTGAACTAAGTACAGTGGAACTTCGAGATACGAGCACCTCTGTATACGAGAAATTCGAGATACGAGGAAAGCATGAGCGAAACATTCGTCTCTAAATACGAGCATTGACTCTAGTCTAGAAATGAGCAGCGAGCCAGGCTGTTGGTATGAGTGGCGTTTTTCTCGATCCAGCTCGACTCGGGGAATCCCCTCGTCAGATCACTCATTGTTCTTAGATCTACGTGTTTGTGCACTTGTGAGTTAATTGTTTTTTACTTTTAAGGAGAAAATAATTATTCCACGATGACTGTCAAGAAGATTGTTGCCTCAGATAGTGCTGCAAAGAAAAAGAAGGAAGCCATGGCCGTTGAAATTAAGAAAGAAATCAAAGATAACCATAAGAGTGGTGTAAGAGTGATAGAATTGGCGAGGACTTACGGCCGTTCGACATCGACGATTTGCACTGTTCTGAACAAGAAGGAAGAAATTAAGAAGCCTGATGTGGCCAAAGGAGTTACCGTTGCATCTAGACACCGTCCAAAACTCATGGAAGATGTTGGTGTGGAATAACGAGAGGCAGTTAAAAGGCAATTCGGTGTCGGAGTGTCGGAAGCTATCATTTGCGCTAAGGCTAAGAATCTGTACTTGGACCTTCTCTGAAAAACACCAGACGTCGACTGAAGATAAGATGGCAATGAGATTTTTGGGGGTTCGAAAAGGTATAACTGGATTTCTGTTATTTGCAATTGGGAAGTTTGTTTCTAGATATGAGAAATACGGTGTACGAGCTCAATGCTGGAACAAATTTAACTTGTATCTCGAAGTTCCACTGTATTGTTAGCACGAAAAACTTCGGGTATCATAGTTCAATGAAAGTATCCATTTTGACCGCTCTGGAATCTGTTTAGACTCATTTTGTGTGTAACATGTACACATAAGGAAGAACAGACACGACAAAAAAAAAAAAAAAAAAAAAAAAAAAAAAAAGAGAGAGAGAGAGAGAGAGAACACGAAAAGTTATTGTGTGTGACATCTAACTACACGAAAGGAATACTTTTTCCAAAACGAATTGTAAAATGGATTCAGAAGAATTTTTTTTTTTCGTGACGTCTGTTAGTACGTACGTATGTATGTGTCTCCCATAACTCAAAATCGAGTAGTCGTAAAACGTTGAAATTTTGTATATGGGGACTGTTATAACATCTAGGTTATGTATTTCCCTTTTTCGTTGCAATCCGCCGCACAACATATATATATATTTATATTATATTTACCTGTTACACGGCTTGGTGAGTTCAGTATTTCTATTCTTCCATGTTGGCAAATTGTGCATTTTTTGCTTTAAAAATAATTGAATTTATATTGTTCTTAGATTCCGGTTAAGGTTCTTATGCCCTTAATTGATCTGCATGAAACAGTTGTAGAATTATCAACAATTTAAAATTTATGATAAGTGATGAGTTATAAGTGATGAGTTTAAATATTTAAAGCTTAACGATATCGCCTTTTGTTTACATTTGAAACTCTTAGTAAAATAATGAATTAAGTCATTTGTACCCCAATTTCAGTGTCTTTTTGCCTAGCAAGACCAAAAGTTAACTTTAAGTTTTGTGCATCGAAAATTTTGGCATCCTGACCGCTAGCCGGATTGTTTATTTTGTCTTACAAACTCTGATTTTAGTTGTAAAAACATATTTTAACTGTTTTTTAACTATGTTTACTGTTTTAGTTTTATGCAGTATTTCACAATTTTTAATGAAGATGTTTTGAATTTTTACCTTGCCGTGAAGTGAGAACTGAATTGATTGAATGAGAAATTTATCTATAATGAAATTCGAGGAAATAAGTTTAAATGAAGTGTAACAAAAAATGCGTATAATATAATACGCCCTGCTAGCAAATCATGTGATATCCAGGAGAGATACTTTTTTACTTTACATTTGAAACTATACGCATTTTCGAGAGAACAAATGGTATTCAAATGAAAAGGGCTATTACAGTTATATTCTTAGTGATATGGATATTAAAATAAGAAATAAATGCTTTGGCTTTTCAAGTTCGATATAAAGAAGCAATTAATCATAATGTATTTCTTTTAGTTCTATGCATGTAATTCAAACAATTGTAGGAACAAAATAGCCATAAAAGTTGCAAAATGAGTAGAGGCCTCTTTTTCTGCTAAGGCATCATAATTGGTTACAGATATAATAACTGTTAATAGCCTGCTTATTTTTTTAATAATAAAAAATTTTACTGAAATTATTATTTTTGTTTCCCGCATTAATATTTCATTTTATCACTTTTAGACTTTTAACAATGTAGTATTGTTACGAATTTTATACTTAGATAGGTAATTTTAGTAGAGTTATAAATAAAATTGTTGAATTTTTTTGCAACATGAAAAATCTAAAAAGAAGCTATGCCTGAAAGGTAAGAATATACGGGCAAGTTCATTTAACATTGAGTAAATGGGTATTTCGATAATTTGCGCAGATATCGCCAATCTAATAACGGTTTAGGGGACTTATTTTGTCGCCACATTGGCGAGAAATCCAAAAGTCGTCAAATTTGGTGACCATTTTGGTCTTGTCCTTGTATCATCGAATTATGTATTGAAACTGAATAAGTATAATTGGCCAATGGGTTAGCTGTAATCGTAATTCCACCCTCGTATTGGTTTCCAGTACTTTTGTGACGCAGAAAGTGCTAGAAATATCTCGGCGGCCGGTTGAAAACTATTTAAGGCCGAAGAGAGAGCTTCTGCTCTCAGTTGCTTAATTATTGTTGTTGCGAGTTGTTAGTTCCGCATGAACTAAGATATCCGAGTTAGCTTTCTCTTTAGTTGCGCTTTGCATTGCATTGTGTTTAATGTTGTTAGCAGTTTGAAGTGCAGCAGTACTGATTGTACTGTGTAATACTGCGAACTTATTTAGTACGAATATTTCTGTGGAAAATTGTAGAGTTCCGAAATATTTCTTTTAATAAAAAAATAAATCTTCTTAATCTAAAAGTTATTTCTCCAACCTTCGTAGTGTGGTGCTCTGCACGCTGGGCGCGTATTCCAGAGGTCCTTGGTTCGATTCCCGGCGAAGACGTTGCTCATTTTTCATCTCTCCTGCTTCTAAATAATCTAATGTCTCTACAAATCTATAATTGAACTTGTGTTCATTCAATCTATTACGAACTCGTACGCACGCAGCAGTATGCTTTAAAAATATTTTGGAGAGTGGGGGGGGGGACGATTTTATTTTGAATAAGAAAAGAATCTCCTTGCATACATGTAGATATGTGTTAATATTATTGTAAAGTTTATCGATAAGCTTGAATCTCCTTAAAACACTGATATCTTCTGGAACTAAAATGTACCAGTCATACTAACCAGTTGCGCATGAAGTAGTAGACTTTTTTTCTTTTCCCTGGCGTTATTAAGTCTACCTTGTACATGAATGCAATCCATTAACGTTCTAGTATATGAACAATACAACTAAATTCAGCAACAAAACTACGTAATAAACAGCAAACACCAAAAATGGAAGACTTTCTTGCGCGTAGTACAAGAAAAGAACAATGAAAACTTATTTGATTCACCCCAGTGACTGAAGAGTGACCAAGCATGTAACAAACAATGAATTCCAAACACTGAAGACACCTCAAACATCTTTTTCTTATTATTCCCAAAACCTTCCTTCAAGGTGAGATTCAATCATTCAGCAACATCGTGCTGAAGCAGAAGACCAGAAAAATATATTTATACACGTATAAGTAATTTTTATTTTAGTATGATTAAGTAAAACAATCGGTAGGTCGATGGCAAGAAACCAAAATAAAAACGGCTGCAAGATTTTTGCGTGATTTAGCATTGTCTGAGGAGGAATCGGAAGCTATTGTTCGAACGACAATCGCCGAATATCAAAAACGGTCCATGTTTTGTCCACCAACTGGGTCAAGGCTTGTGGCAAGTGAAGCGAAACGCGGATTGGTCGCCGCCAATTACCGATGGCTTCCCTCCGATCTCAATTTGGTTGTCCAACCGTCTTTTTTTAGGAAAGAAACGTGCTGACAGAATGCGCGTGGGTGGGTTGGAGTGGATGAAACCGGGTTGTTGAGTGCTTTGGCTGAATATTCATACAAGCATTATACTCTTCTCATTTTTCCTCCTGCTGTTGTTAATCGGGGTGGTGTCTGCTCTAGAACTACTCAGCAATGTAAAATTCAAGAGTTTTTTCCAGCTATCTGAATTTAATCCCTTTGTCTTTGGAGTTGAAATCCAAATGTAGCTTAAAAGAAAAAGAAAAAATAAAGGGTAGAGAGAGACAATTTCAGTATTGATTTTTCCCTTACAATATTCAGCATAAAAAAATGTTACTTTTGAAATATCGCTATAGAATCAGGTACCTTTATAATTGCTTCAAGTTAAACTAGTAATCAGAATTTTGTCAATTGCTAAAAGTAAAGTTATTCTATGCTGAATGAAAGGAAGATGTCGTGAAAAATTAATTTATAAGTTAAGTGTCAAACTGGTGGCCCGCGATCGTAAGCGGCCCCCGAAGCAATTTTATGCGTCCCACCTGTACATTTTAGTTATGTATTTGTTTTAATACAATGTTTATAGATTTCTTTACAGCATATACTTCAGTGCGCCGTAGAATGTAATCTAGTGTTTATTAAGAAAACAGAAAAGCACTAGTAAACATTTCAGCTACATCTCAAGTGAGTTTAAAGCTAGTGCTGACAGAGCCAAAATAACGTATATAACGGTACTCTAACAGGCGAGAAGAAAAAAACTTTAGAGTAAAAAAAAAAAAAAAAAAAACTGAAAGCTTTAAGATTTATATTGCCCCCAAAGGGGTGTTTTTCTCATTTCCACACACACACATACACATTTCGAGAGCATTTGGACTAATGTTCCTTTAGGCTAAAAATATTTAAAAACAGCATATCTTTAGAATTTCCAGTACACAGACTTGCAATGCTGGAGGAAAAAAATGCTTTATTTTTCCGTACAGTGTTGCACTTCTCGCTTTGATACTGTTGCTTTTGTTAATCAAAAATTCGTTCAAGTTTTGCAAAATATGAAACAGACAATAAAACGAATTCGAAATTTCAAATTCGGGTTTTCAGGTGCCCCTATTCGGGTAGAGGACTACATTATTCAAAATTCGATGACTCTAGGTACCGTTGTTTTTTCACAATGCGAGAAACATACGTACATTCATGCAGATTCTTCATTGTTCAATTTCTTTAAATATAATGCAGGACAATAATATTTGGTGGCAACAGTTTGAAAAGTGGAACGGACATTTATTATGCGTAACTTTCTAGCTAAATTTGTAGTACTTGGCAGCTAGAATCTCTAAGAACTGTATAGCGAATAATCGTTTAGTTCTAATGCTTCATTAACAAATTTAAAGAAGGGTTAAATTTTGCACTATTACTTTCGTTCCGTCAGCCACTAGCTGGTAAGCTCGATATTCCTAAATAGATGGAAACAAACTTAAGTACGGCTTTGTCTTTAGATATGCATTACGTCAACAACTAGTTTGAAATTGTGAAAAAGTCTGAGTGTTGCTTTCATATGAAAAATTCAGCGTGCTGAATTTTCTTTCTTATACTTTGAAGTTATAACTAAAATTATAATTATGATTTTATTTACGAAATTAAACTGCAAGTTATGTCTTTAACAAAGGTAAAAGAAAAATGAGGAAAGATGTGTTTTTCAAGATAAATGGGAAAGTATGTAATTTTGCCGCATTCTCAATAGCATCTGATGAAATTACGAACGTCACAGATATAACACAGCTTGCCGTTTTCGCACGAGGTGTTAATGATGAATCTGAAGTAGTTACGGAATTACTGGAAATAATTCTTGTGAAAGGAAAAACTGTTGCACAGAATCTTTTTTTGGAAAATGTAATAGATAAATATAAATTAAGTTGGGATAAAATGGTTGGGTTTCCAAGTGATTGTGCAGCTGCTATGATCGGTAAATAAATAAAAAAATAAAAATCTGAAAGGTTTCAGATTTTAAATTACGTCCAAAGGGGCGTTTTTTTTTTTTTTAACATTTTGTCTGTTACCTTTATTTATTGAAAATCACGTTCTCACTTAAACCGTAAAAATCAGTTCAAGAGCGATATCGAAAAATAGTTTCAAACTGAGCATATCTTTAAAATTTCCGATACGCAGTCTCATGCGATGGAGTTAAATAGGTTTTTTCTGCACAACCTTGCCACTGCTCGCTTTGAAATCCTTGAGTTTGTTAATGAAAAATTCGTTAACGTTTTACAAAATATGAAATCGATAATAAAACAAATATCAAATTTGTGCTTCCACATGCCCATATTAACAACAGGATTACGTCATTCAAAATTCGATGGCTCTAGGTACCGTTGTTTTATCACAATGCGAGAAATATACATACATTTATGCAGATTTTTCATTATTTAATTTCTTCAAATATAATGCAGGACTCTAACATTTGGTGGCAACAGTTTGAAAAGTGAAACAGACATTTATAGTGAACCTACGTAAAATCGCAAAACGAAAACAATAGTCCTTCAGGGACAAAGCCCCTTTGGACTTCAACAAAAAAAAAAAAAAAAAAAAAAAAAAGGTAATGATAAAATTAAAATGTACAGTGAAAGACGAAAATTTTCATAATACATTGTATGCAATACATTGCATTAATTATCAAGAAGCTTTCTGTGCCAAAAGTTTGCAAATGAATGATATGAAAACGGGCGTTCAAACAGCAAACTTTATCCATGGGCGAGTTCCGAACCATCGAACATTTATTGTATTGTTTGAAGAAATTAAAATTGGGGACGGATAAAGGAATTTATCATGACGAGGTGAAGTGGTTAATTCAAGAAGCTGTATTAAAACGATTTTTCAGTTTAATAAATTAAATCAAAACGCAAAAATGACGCAAAAATACACGTGATTAAGAGGTTTAGCATTTTTTATCGATTTAACCGGTCATTTAAATATTCTCAGTAAAGAGCTGCGAGGAAAGGATAAACTTGTCACTGACATGTTATCCTTTCCTCGCAGCTTCTATTAAAGCTTTTAAATTTAAACTGCATATATAGGAAGCACTGCTAAAATTAAAAAAAAAAAAAAAAAAAAAAAAAAAAAAATACCCATTGTCTATCCTGCCCTATTATTCCAAATAAAAAATCTTAAGAATATGCAAGAAAATTAACAATTTTATGAGAAGGATTTGAAGGTAGATTTAAGGAATTTAGTGATTTGTAGTCCTATTTTAAATTATTGACAATACCAGTAAAAGCGGACGTGTTTAATGTAACCGAAAATCTACAGAGGGAATTAATTTACAGAATGATATAAAATCTTATTTAAAGATTTGGAGATTTAGAGAAATAGCCTCATTTACAAATTTTTTCTATAAGCATTATTAATTAAAATTATATTTGGAATAAATACCGGTCAAAAAATTTAATATTTAGCTCCTAGTACGTTTCCTTTACGAAATGTAACGAACAGAAACTTGTTAAAGATAGAAAAGTAACGCGAAAAATTCGAATTTTTTTTCCTTTGCGTTATTATTATTATTGTTAGTACAAAGGGGCCTTGTCCCTGAAGGACTATTGTTTTCATTTTGCGATTTTATTGTTTTCGTTTCGCGATTTTGCGTTGAATCACTATAAATGTCCGTTTCACTTTTCAAACTGTTGCCACCAAATTTTATAGTCCTGCATTATATTTGAAGAAACTAAATAATGAAAAATCTGCATAAATGTATGCATATTTCTCGCATTGTGATAAAACAACGGTACATAACGCCATCGGATGTAATCCTCCTACGAATGTGAGCATACCAAATTTGAAATTTGTTTTATTATCAATTTCATATTTTGTAAAAATTTAACGAATTTTTGATTAACAAACTCAAGGATTTCAAAGCGAGGAATGGCAACAATCTACGGGGGGGGGGAAGGAAAAAAAAACTTTCTATCTTCAGCGCGTGGAACTGTGTATTGGAAATTTTAAAGATATGCTCATTTAAAAATTATTTTGCGACATTGCGATTGAACTGAATTTTATGATTTAAGTGCAAAGACGATGATATTTAATAAATAAATGTAACACACAAAACGTTAAAAAAACGCCCCTTTGGACGTAATTTTAAATCCGAAAACTTTCAGATTTTTTTTTTATGAATGTTTTGAAAAATATTTAGTAAGTGAATTTTAAGGTTAATTTAAAATTTAGTTTGAAATTTTGTGAAAAAAATTGCATTACGAGCTATTTTCAGGTCGTGCTTGCTGCGGCCAGCATGTAGTTTCAGACTACTGGTGTAAGTATACTAAATGTTTTTAAACATATCTGCATTTTCACTCATTTTGCTTATAGACATAATTTATTTTAGAAGAGATGAGAGAACACAATTTTGGTAATTGAAAGGAAAAAAGGCGGTGAAAAACTTTTGTTTCAAGCGTAGTATTATTACAGGTATTATTACGTGTTATTACAGGTATTATTACTTGTAAGCGTAGTATTATTACGTGTTTATAAAGTCTCTATACATTTTGAGAAGTTCATTCTAATTCCAATTTATTTTGAGGCGAATTGAAAGAATGCTGTCATTGTTTGTCTCCGTATACGTGGATTAACATATCAACAGATGCCCGCAAATTCAGAAAACAAGCCCCTATCAGAGCAGCTATTAAAAGCCTTGGTAAACAAATTCAAGCGAACTGGTGGTGTTAAAGATGAAGACCGTTCTGGGAGACGTTCGATATCGCCACAAGTTCAGCAAAACGTACAAAAAGCAATTACGAGTAGTCCCCAGGCATCTACACGAAAACTCAGCCGAGAACTCGTATTTCGCATTGTACTATTTGGAAAACTCTACGCTGTCATTTAAACAAGAATGCCTAGCAGAATGCCTACCACATTCAAATTTTGCATAGCGGTTATGTTAATAGGCGTAATTGCCGAATGAGGGCTGATGAACAACCAAACGTGTTATCGAATCTCAAAGAGACACGCGTAAAGTTAATATATAATATTGGAAAAAACTAAGCTCCGTGGATCTTTCATGTTTGCAGAAAGGACCATCACTAGAGAACTTTATCCCAATATGTTGCAGCAAATCTTGAGCCACAGCTAGTATTAGATGTCATTACTGATACTGTTGTCTACCAACAGGATGGGGCACCTCCTCATTTTGCCGTTATTGTGGATAGTTATCTTAATGAAACTATTCCTAATATGTGGATTGGTCGTGGCTCTCAACGGCTTTGGGCTTCACAATCACGAGACTTAATTCCTCTAGACTTTTTCGTATGAGTTTTTCCCAAGTCTAAAATGTACGACGTTAAGACTGGCAGCATTGAACAATTAAAACAGTGAATTATGGCTGCAGCAGCTTACATTATACAAATAGCTTTACATAAGGTGTTCCGGACTGTAGTGAAATGTTGGCAATTATGTCTAGACACTCAAAGGGAGCCACATTGAATTTGTCCGAAGTCCAAAGTCCAATTTGTCCTGAAGGACTATTATTTTCGTTTTGACTGCGCTGAAAACCTTAAAAGGCTGTATCACTTTTCAAATTGTTGCCGCCAAATATTAGAGCCCTGTATTATATTTAAAGAAATTAAATAATGAAGAATCTGCATAAATGTATGTATGTTTCTCGCATTGTGTTAAAACAGCATGACCTACAGCCATCCAATTTTGAATAACGTAGTTTCCACCCCACCCGATCCCAAACTGCATCTGGAAGCCCAAATTTGGAATTTGTTTTATTATCTATTTCATATTTTGTAAAACTTTAACGAATTTTTGATTAACAAACTCAACGATTTAAGAACGAGCAATGGCAACACTCTATTGGGGGAATGATAATTTTCAGCGCGCGGAACTGTGTATTGGAAATTCTAAAGATTCATTTAAAAATTATTTTGCGATATTGCTGTTGAACTGAATTTTATGTTTTAAGTGCGAAGAGCATGATATTTAATAAATAAGGGTAACACAGAAAAAGTTTAAAAAAACGCTCCTTTGGACGTAATTTAAAATCTGAAACTTTTCAGATTTTTTTAAAAATTAATTAATTTATTTTTTGTTACTTCCTTGTACAAAGTAAAGGTACAAAAAATTTCAGGTATCATACTTCAACGCAAATATCCGTTTTTACCCCTTTCGAATTCATTTGAAAAATTTTTTCTGCGTGATACCTGTACGTATGGATAGGATAAAGGACTACTTTTTCCAAAACGGATTATAAAATGGATTCAGAAGGGACTTTTTTTTGTGAGCCCTCTCCGCGACTCAAACTCCGACCTCTCGAACACTCGCCGAGTGTGCTGACTACTACACCACGAAGGCATGCTAAGAAGACAGGAGAAATACCTTATATGTATTTCTTGTAACTCAAAAACGGTCAATAGTAGAACGTTGAAATTTTATATATGGGACTGCTATAACATCTAGTTGTGCACTTCCCTTTTTTGTTGTGATCGGCTGCACCAAACATATATATGTATACAAATTATAGGTAGGTTGTTATATATATATACAGATGTACTCCTCTTACCGGGCTTAGTGAGCTCTGTTTTTGTTTTATTCTGATATGTTTGTAAATTGGGCATTCTTTGCTTTAAAAGTGTTTGAATTGTGTAGTTTTCATGTTCCGCTTAAGGTTTTCATATGTTTAGTTAATCTTCATGCAATAGTTGTAGACTAATAAAAAAATTAAAATTGTTATTGGAGCTAGGCCTAACGTGGCAGCTATTTATTTACATTTGAAACTCTTATTGCGAGTGAAGTCAGTTGGTACACCAATTTGAGTGTACTTTTGTCTGATGGTACCGAAAGTTAGCTTTGAAATCTGTGGAACGAAAATTTTATCTTTCCGCCCGTTGTTCAAACTGCTTGTTTTCCAGTACGAATTCGAATTTTAGTTCAAAAAGTTTTTTTTTAACTGTTTTTAACTGCATTCGACGTTTTAGATTTTTTGGTATTTTACAATTTTTAATGAAGATTTTGTGTTTTTATGAACTTTTACTTTGCCGTGGAGTGAGAACTGAATTGATTGAATGAGAAATATGTCTCTAATGAAATTCGAGAAGATAATTTTAAATAAAGTGCAGCCAAAAATTAGTGTAATGCGCTATAGTACTACTTCTTATGTTTTTAATGGACGTATTTCAGAGGTAATCTATAAAAGAGAAAATACTAATTTTAAAATTGTAATTTCAAAGCACGCACTACACAGCATAAGTAGTAGAATTTAGTAAATAAAAATAAGAAAAAATAATGTTTCCAGAAACATTTCAGTTAGTTTCTGTACCTTTCAATTACTTTCTAATGGATTCGCAAAGTTATTTCTTCATTCTTCAAACGAAAATGTCTAGCTGACAAAGTGGGTAATCCTGTGACCTCTCGTTCGTCAAACAGAATACCGTCCAAATCCTTGTCAAGTGACTTACAGCGTTTTGAACCGTTTTAACAGCATCGCCTAGATTTAATTAACTCCTGTTTATGCATGGGGGACATGAGAGTGGGAAGAACAGGAAGAAACGAAACAAATTTTGTTAAAGCCTTGCATAATGAATTACAACATGCTGCAGGACAATGCCTACATGCAAATGAACCTAAGCTCAGAATGCTTTATCTGATGTCTTAGTCTGAGAAAGGTTCTTGAAAGAAGACCAGATAAAGTCTCTGTTGGCAGAAAATGATCTAGTCAAGGGTCACTGCTTGTAAGATTTATGAGTTTGATCTTTTAACATTCACCTAATAATAGCCATCTTTAGACTGATGAATGGTAATTCAGTAGACTACGTTTCTCTAAAATTATGTTTGTTCAGTGTTTCCCCTATTAACTACGTAACGATATGTTCTATGTATCCACTTGATGCTATGTCTAGTGGAGCAAAAGGTAATGAATTGTATTACATTTATAAATAAAATGCCACTAATGTTCATTTATAGATTTGATGTGGATGAGACATAAAAGTAAGTGTTTAATATAGACGTATCATCAGTGAGATAATTCCCCTTCTTCCGGTGGGTTAGGGTGCATCGCCAATGAAGATCAGAACTATTGCCATTTCACATCGAATAAGTTGTTTAATTTAGCAGCACATTGCTTATCAGTACAGCAAAGAAAGCCATTGATGAACAATATACTTATCTTTAATATTTAGATGCTTTTCGATGGCAATTTCTATAGAATATTTTGTCTTCAACTTACAGAAGCAACCATTATACCGAATTAAATAACAAAAATGATAAAACCGTATATATAAGATATTAAATTAAATTGATCAGATTTTTTTTAGCCCAAGTGGGCGTTAGTCCCAGAAGGGCTATTAGACTCGCATTTTCCGTTAATCACTAAAAGCGCTGAATCACTTTTCAAGTTGTTGCCACCAAATATTATCGACAAGTATTATTTTAAAAGAAATTAAATAATGAAGAATCTGCATGAATGTTTGCATGTTTCTCGCACTGTGAAAAAAAACCACGGTACTTAGAGCCATCAAATTTTAAATAACGTATGAGTATGGGTACCTGGAAGACTGAATTTTGAATTTCGAATTTTTTTTATTAACGAATTTTTGATCAACAAACTCACAAATTTTCAAAGTGAGCCGAGGGAATATTGAAAGAGATCAAATATTTTTATTTCCAGCGCCAGTCTCTCTATCGGAAATTCTAAAGATATGCAGTTTTTAAAAATAATCAACCCAAATTTTCTCTCGAAACATGTATGTATGTATGTATGTGTGAGGAAAAAAAAAAAAAAAAAAAAAAAAAAAAAAAACTTTTAGACGTAATATAAAAATTTGAAAGCTTTTAGATTTTTTTTTTTTAAACTAATGTGGAACAAAATGTTTTCAACAAGACTTCGGGGCCGGACTTACTGTGATGTACGAACTTAATACAATACTTTTAGTAATTAATATAATACTTTTAGTTGGGCTTCGTTGAACTGCTGACTTGTTTCAGTGAAACTACCCATACAGATCCTCCCACGATTCCAAGCGATTTCTGTTTTCTCTGAAGAATATTGTGAGTAGACTGACTGTCGTTGGGGTTTGGGTTAATTGATTACGGCAAAGCACGCGACGGCTTCTCTGCCTAAGGGGAGGAATGCTTTCGTGGAGGACATATTAACCACCGGTGAGGACCTTAGAGTAATATGACCATCGGTGATTTCAGGATCGATGTTTATTTGTGTTCTATGAAATACTGGCCACTTTGAGATGTTTCATTGCATTTATAGCAAGATGTTCTGTTTTGCTCCAATATTCCCAAGCATACGGAATTCGGTTATTAATGTTACATACTTAAAGAAACCTGGTTCTTTTGATTACAGGGATTTTTTTTTGGGGGGGGGGAGGATCCATTGCATTTCAGTTTTATACTAGGAAAATTCTTTAATTTTTCAGGTGCTTTGAAACTTTATAAATATAATATTTTACTAAATCATTTGTTATCAGAAATTATTCTTCGTCCTCCCCTTTTTTGTTTTAATTTTCGAAAAGTAAGCTTTCCTCCACACATTCTACAATGAAGCTTACATTCTACAATATTATCAAAATGTGATTCATTTAAAATTCTTCAGATTCTTTAATTTCACTGCAGATTTTTCAAGTATCGATTTCCACTCCGATTTTTCACTGTCGATTTAACTTCTCTGCCAATATTGAAATCCAGTTGGAATAAAAATCTATAAATTCTCACCCAAAAGAGTCTCTGTATGAATTTTACGAGTTTTCATAAAACATGCGTCTAGAAAGCACACTGCTTTTCGTAACAAAATACATTTTCCATCCCACAAAATATCTTCATGACCATATGGAGAGGCAAAAACAAAATTAATATCAGTTATATTTACAAGATCCAAAAACACACAGAATGTGGGACTTTTTCCAAGGCGCATAAATAAGTGAAAAAGTGTATTAATACGAGAACTGTACTACACTATCCGGAATATCTAGTCGCTTTGTATTAAATTAGTTTAGATTAATGTTGGCGATATGTGCATTTGCTTAGAATAAAATAAGTATTTATCGTTAGCGAATAATTGCGTTATACCAATTCATCTCATTTTAATTCAATAGCACGCTATCCTGGTTGATTCATATCATTCGGAAAAAAATCATAAATAGCTTCTAAACATCAACAAGAAAACAATTTATGGACGTGTGTTTGTTTCCTTTACTTTTCGAATAGCTGCTTAACAAAAAGCCAAAACAAGTTTTCTTCACAGTGAAATTAAACATCATGGTAATATTACCTCTGTTTATTTATTTAAAAGTGAATTATTTTCCAAGTGAAGTAAACAAGGTCATGTATAATATAATTGACTTCTTTTCTTTAATTTATTTGAAATAATAATGCGGTGTGCCTTCAGACTAGTAAATGAAAGTTTCATCAGTCAGTTTTGCTAAAATAAGTGTATTTTGTTTTACGCGGAAAAAAAAATATATGGTTCCTTTTGCTTGTTTGGTTGTTATATTTAAGGTTTGGTTTGGTTTATTGAGATTAAGGCAAAGCACACTAGGACTATCTGCCTAACGGATAACACTAGGAATGCCATTCGTGGAGAACTTTCTAAGGCAAACTGGCTCGTATACACGTTAAGAGACACATGGCTACAGTCCCTGCTAGACGGGACTTTTCTGAGAAACGAGATTTCTGGTAGCACTGGTTTAAACGGGAGGATTCCCAGAAAAAAGAGCCCCACCTGAAGCGAAGTCCCGCCTAGCTACGGAAGCAATGTTGCGGCTACGCGGGATTTTTTCAAACCTCACCGAAAATGTCTCGAGTCCCGGGTAGAGACAACCAATCAGACGAAAGTTCTGCTTCTGAAGGATCACGTGATCCCGATTTGAGCGATAATCGATTACTGTTTGGCGTTCATGTCCTTGTAGTAAGTGAGAATGGTAATCAAGCTACGTGTGTTTCCTGGAATTGTGCAGGTTCTGAGAATTGTCCCTTTCGACGTCAAGTCCCGCGTAGCTGAAACATAATGTGACTGGAACCTAAACATGGGGGAAAACATGAAAACACCCATGCAGCCAGCCCGTTCGCCTGGAATCGAACCCAGAACGGAACTACCAGTTGCTGGGCTTGTTCTTTTTAAATGCATTATATTTACTAAAATAAAACAGTATAAGAGTGTGTAAATTACTATGTTTCGGTTGCTTTACAGTCTGCACGAATTTTATAACTGCTAATTTTACTGCTAAGGAAACTTTACTAAGGAAAAGGTTTACGAGCAATAGATGAATTTACTGAATTAATGAAACTTCAACTGTACAAATTTCTTTCCACACCTAGCATAATTTTTCTTATTAAATTTTATTTCATATGAGTTACCTCAATCTACTGTAGACACCCGTAGAGATTTTTATGATTCAAATAATGTTTAATCAGTTAAATATTTGCATTTAATTTTGTTTTACATCAATATATGGTATATTACTATATTATATCCACACAATAATTTGTATTTTAATTATTATTTTTGTCGCATTCAAAATTACTTTGATAAATAAAAGCTTTCTTTCCCTACTTAAGATTTTCTCAGTGCAAAAAAAGTGTAAGAAAACTGCGAAATGAAATTAGCCAACGAACATAACATTCAGAATATCTATTTAAATTTTAAAATATTTTACGTCAGAATTACATTACAGATAGTTTAATAATCTGAATCGGGCATTATAAAGCAAATTTATGTCAATTTGATTTGAAGTTTTTTCAAAAGGATGTCGCCTTGCAGGGCAAAAATCTCGTGGAAATTTCCGGTTTTAGAGCGAATACCACCTGATTTTTCATATTTCAAAGATGGCAGTTGTGAAATTTAGTCTGAAAAAAAAAAGCAGTATTTTGTATCCAGATATTTTCATCTAGATAAGTGCCCAAATTTGGCTGAGAGGATAAAATCGTTGAACAGTGGTAGTTTGCCCTAGGTTCCAATCCGAGCGAATAGGCTGGCTGATCGATGTTATAATAATTCTTCCCATTGTAAATGAGAACACTAGCCAATTTCTCTTAAAACATTTCTCCACGAAGGCATCTCCTTCTTCCCTCAGGCAGAAAAGTGTAGAGATTTTTGCCACTGTCAAACAGTACAATCTAATCTGAGTAATTTAAGTTCTGTTGTAAGGGCTGAAATACAATATAATCTGCGAATCTTTTCATAAAAAAGTGATGAATGTTTACATGTATACATAATTCTTTTTGAGTAATTAATATTGAATTTATTTATATAGAAAATCTGTTGTAACATCAACTAAAGTACAGATTGTTTTTATTAATATTACTCTCAATATTTCTGGTAAGTTAATCTATACTATGATGACTCATAATCTCTCATATCAGTATTCGGTTTAAGTAAATTCGCCTGTATTTATTATTATTTACGTGTTCCATCCTAAGGCACTACACGGGAGGGCTGCCTTCGTGGAGGACTTTCTAAAGGAAACAACCTCGTATTAACACATTACACATGGAGAAAACGCCCATGCAGCTAAGTCGTTCGCGGGTTTCGAACCTCGGACCGAACTACCAGTTTTCAGGGATTTTACCGCTCGGCCGCTGGTTGGCCTTCGCTTGTATTTAATAGCTGTAATTTTTATTTTCCTGTTTTGTCAACATCATTCTTAATTCATCAGGTAACAAACCCATACTGCAAAAATTTTTTGTCTTTTTCTTGATGTGCTAATTTAAACACCATGCAGAAATGTTAAACACCATCACCTGAAACATTTACGGTCCTGATACTGATATTTAATGTAATGTGCTAAACTATATATTACATAATTAAGACACAATAACACGCCGAACAAATACTAATTCAGAAGTCAAATCACTAGTGGAAATCTGAAAGTATAACGCTGATTTTTGTGACTTCTGAATTATATATTACATCTTCACTTTTGAGATTTTGAGTTTTTGAGTACATCCATATTCAACATCATTTAATGAGAAAAACTAGGGAAGGAACACACCCGCATTCAAAGGAAGGGGGGGGGGTAATAATTTGCGCATGTGCTATTTCCAAGTTCAGGAGTTGGCGTCATTCGTGACCCAGAATTAGAGGGGTCAAAGAGTTCACCGTCGATTTTCGTCACGTTACGGCCTCTCGAATACGTACGCATACATTATCGTAAATTCACTGATGGCGAGGTAATTATGATGCAGATATGATAAAAATCATTATTATTGAGGACAAAGGATTGCCCGAAAATGGGAACACTCTACCGAAAACAAAGTTGGTATTTATTTAGCTTGCGTTTATATGTTCTTTATTATCTCCTGATTTTTAATTTTTTTTCTTTTACAGAACATTTTTTTATTAAAAATAAAAAATCTAATTTATTATTAGAGAATAAATACAGTTTCTGCACTTTAGTTGTTAGAATTATTACTTAGTATGGAACAATGATAAAAAATTAAAATTATCCCTTTTGCTTTACGGTTTACGTTTATGCCTGTTTTTATTGCGTTTCCTAGACGTTGCGCATTTTACAATTCTATAAGGTATTTTGTTTCTCCTTCCAGCATGTCATCGTGATGTAACGGTAGCACAGTCGGCGCGTATTCGAGCGGTCCCAGGTTTGACTCCCGGCGAAGGCACTGCTCATTTTTCATGTTTCCTGCTTCGAAATAACCTAATGAATTTACAGTGGCGCCCGAACTAGAAGGTGATGGGCAATAATTCGCCACCACCAGGATTTGGGACTAGGTCCCCTAATTCCCAGTCGTCCTTTAAAAAGGCGAGTATATAAGGTATTTTTTCCCTTCTTCCAGCATGCCTTCGTGGTGTAACGATAGCACATTCGACGCGTATTCGAGAGGTTTAAGGTTTGAGTCCCGGTAAGGGCATTGCACACTTTACACGTCTCCAACACTCAAAATAACCTAACTCAAGAATCCAGAGAGTGTTGTAAATTATCTCACTTGACTGAAAGTAACATCAGATCAAGTCCACAAATTTTATCGTGGCGAGAAACGCAGGATTGTGTCTGTTGCTGAGGTGGACTTTTTAGACATGTAAGGTGACAATACGACTTTGTTTAGTTCTGTCAGTTTTGAAGGTGAATCCCTCAGGAGTCTAATACAGATTCTCCTACCGCTCTTCCCCTATCACCAAACACACTGGTAAGGACTTCCGGCTGGCCGTGTATTTTAAGTGCTCACATGCCGAAAGATACTAGCCATTTAATATAACATCCAAGGCTTCTTCGGTAATATAACCCAGTGGCAAATAAGCATTTGGTACCACGCTGTGTGCATATGGAAAATCCGTCCTTTTAATTGGGCATACTTTCCAATAACATCATTTTCTCTGTGCTTGATATTTACGCGGAATTCTTATGGTTTTGGTTTCGCTTATACTGACGATTGAAAATTATCGTTTGTTTTCTTTGAGTAATAATGCCTAACGAAAATATTTACATGAAGCTTTCTGCAGATGGCCTTCCTCTTTCTCGGAATAATAAAATTATAAAATCCTCCCAAAATGCTGTTACTATTGGAACCATGCTTAAGTACTTAGATTATATAAATAGTTGAGTCTATGAATTCAGTGCAAAAACCGAAACACATTGGATTACAAAACGATCTCTACGCAACTGCAAAGGCACTGTGCGCTGGTAAGTACATTATTATTGAAATTTTATTGTATTTTGTTCCTTTCATATCGCAGAAAATATTTCTTTTGCAAGTGTATATATATTATTTCCATGTTGCTGTCCACGCCTTTCACATTTCTAATATTTTGTTACTTTAAATCTGGGTTTCTTAAACTGTGGGTCGAAACCTGCAGCAGGGGGTCTCCAAAAATTTTTACAGTTCTGATATTTCTTTAACTTATTATAATAATTTTACAATTACCAATTATTTTTACACAATGTGTCTTAAAATAGATAAAGATAAGACAATAGAGACAAAGAAAAAAAAAATAAATAAATAAACGAAAACGTTTCGACGCTTCTTTTGTATAATAGAAACATTTATTTTCCTTTCTTTGCTGTCATTTCGTCTGCTACTTATTTAAAATTTTCACATTGTTCTATGTCTAAAATTAGAAATTAAAGCTAATGAACTATAACTGCAATAGTATATTACAGTACAAGTGAAAAAATTGACAGTTTCACTCACGAATTTGCGCAATGCTTATGGGGTTCCACAAAATTTTTGTAAATATTATGGGGTCCTGGGGGTCGCGAAAAAATCTCAGTGATAAAAAGGGGTCGCGACTAAAAAAAAAATTAGGAAACCTTGCTTTAAATGAAAGGAAAAGTACATTCAGTATTATCGCTGAATTTAATATAAGCATATAAGAAAAAAAAAACTTCCTTCTGTGATGAATACTATTTCATACAAAGGTACAAAACATGTTGCATATAAAAAATAGGTAATATTCATAAAGTAATATTATTCAGTTCAAACATACGTATTTCTATTTCTCTCTTCCAAAGTAGTAGCCTAACTTCAAAAATAAATTTTACTTTTTCAGATTAATTACAAATATCGCGAATTTACTGTGTACAATATTAGCTTCCACTTTTTTATATATATATTTTTTTTATTTTTTTTATATTAGCGAAAACTCATTTATCTCATGCTTTTGGAGGCTGCATATGCAGCGAATGGATACATAATGAACACGAAATACCGAATTAATCATCACAATGACTTTAACATAAACAGATTTTAATTAAGAATACATTTGTTAAAAACCTTTGCACCCAATATTAATACATATTTACGGACTTAACACACTGGAAGAAGTAATACTTTTTATTATTTTTTTTAGTAAGAGAAGGGACACTACATCTTTTATATTATATTCACCACACTATAGTGCTATAAGAAATGTAATTTCGTAGGAACCGAAAATAAAACCCTTCATTAACAGGAATAGTCTTTTCGTTGCTGCTGTCAAAATATCAACAAATGCTATTAACGGGTACTCTCCGAGCCCAAGCAAAATCAAAGCATTCCTAAGCCGTAGAAGAAATGATGTCTTCACAAGCCAAATCTAATCATAAGGATGGATTTTTCCCTATGCGCACAGGGCGGTACGGAATCCTCATACAACCCGGTACAAAGGATACGACAGTCAACAACACTTGTAAGGATCTTAAGTTTTACTAACGTTTATTTTATTTTAAATCTTTACTATCACTTCTTATTTTCTACTTCCGGCCAGAATTATAAGCGTTAAAGTATTTATGCAAAGTTTGTCTGGCGAGCGCCAAGTATTTAAGTTGTGGCTTTTTGCCAAGCGAGAGAGAGGAAGCAGTTAGTCGAAGCAGGCCGCTTACCTTAGAAGTTTTACTCAGTTGCTGGTTGCCTTCCAGGCCAGAGGTTTAATCCTCTTGATAATTTTTAAACGTATTGTAGTGTTCACAGTTCTCTGTACTACATACGGCTTCCTGTTAATATAAGGTCAATCTTCCACGTTTATTATTTTAAAGTTAAATTAGAGTTTAGTTTTATTTTTATATTTTTACGTTTAGACCACAAGTAGTGGGTCTTTGTATTCCGAAGTACGGAAGTTATTGTAAATAGAGAAAAATAAAGTGTTTTGTATACCCTTCTTGTGTATCCTGTCTACTTCCCACAGTTATTGAACATAGCTTTAGTAAGCTCTCTGTTACGAGTCAGGTCCTTGCATGTTCCCGAAGAAAGTAAGACGGAACATTGAACCTGATAGTGGCGCCCAACGAAGAAGAATAACCATGGCCGAGTTTCAAGAAGAACCTGTGCTGCCTGAAGAAGCGGCTCAGAATCCAGAAATGCCAGCTGCCGCCCTGGAAGGATTTGGTTACATCGTCCAGACCATGCGCGCTTCGATGAAACCAGAAGCAACATTTAATGGAAACTCACCGGTAACCAGTTTTTTGGAAAAATTGGATGACCACTTCATGCTCTACCCCGTGCACGAATTTCAAAATGTTACCTTAGCTACCAGCGCTTTGAGGGGCCAAGCGCTTAATTGGTTCAAATGTATAGGCAGAAGTCTCTTGGGTCAAGCAGGAAGTCCCACCTATACTTACGAAAATTTCAAGACTGCCCTAGTAAAAGCCTTCCCTGTTGTAAGGGATCGTGCGAAATTAGAAACGGAACTTTTCAGTATATATCAGCAAAGAATCGAAAACCTCTCAAGCTTTATTTTAAGAAAAATTCACGTCTTCTAACTCTTGTATGGAAACCGTCCGGATCCTGAGATAATTCAAGTGATTTTGCCGAGGTTACTGCCCCAAGTACAAGACTTTATTGAATTAAGAAATCCGACTACACTGGAAAAGTTATTTGAGCTAGCAATCCAGTTTGAAAGTAGAAGAACGGCGGACATTGAAAGAAGACGCCGATATCAACAGCGAAACCAATTTGGTGGGCCAAGACTACAGCAAACTCAAGCACACGGCTACGGAAGCAAAGCGAATCAGTGGGCAAGGAAACCCGAGCATTCAAAAACAGCCGAGAACGTCGACAGTTCAATAGCAATCCAGGAAAAAAGTCTCAAGGCCAGTGGAAAAAGAAGGAAAGCACGGAAATGAAAAATAATTTAAACTAAAACGGATTTCTGCTGACGGGAGGGTGCGGAAATCCGAAGGCCACGAAAACCCCTCTTCCTTCAAGTTAAATACAGTAATGGTGAAAAATTTGACTCTTCCGAAGATTGAAGTGTTGGTGAATAATATCCCAGCCACCGCACTCCTGGATACAGGCGCGCAGTGTTCCTGTGTGGCAGAAGATTTTTTTAGGAAGTATTTTCGGAAATACCGCATATATAATTCGGATAATACGACAGTGTTAGCGGCGCAAGGAGAAAAATGTAAGTGTATAGGTAAATTACCGCTGTATGTCCGTATCAAGGACGAAGAAGTAAAGGTGATGTTTTTCATAGTAAAGAATCTGCAAGCACATATTATTTTAGGAATAGATTTTCTTTCAGAGGCACAAGCAACGCTGGATTTTAATGAAGCGTCCCTTAAGCTGATGATGAAACCAGTTCGTGGAGAAAAGGCTGAACCGCCGATGTTAAATCTTGACCACCTGCCTAATGAAGAACAGCGAAGAATCCGACAAGTGGTAAGTGAATTTGCTTCGTTATTTAGTGATATTCCAGGATTTACTCAGGTTACTAACCATAGTATTGACACCGGAGATTCAATGCCAGTTCGCCACAAAGCATACCGGTATGATAAGAATAAGGAAAAAATTATAGAATGGCATATCACCGATATGCTACGTAAAAAGATCATAACGCCCATCTCAAGTAGTTATGCTAGCCCGGTGGTTTTATGTAAGAAAAATAATGACAATCCTTTGACACATCCAAAAAGGTGGAGATTCGCAATTGACTACCGTAAATTAAACTCCATAACTAAATATCCGGTATATCCGTTACCTATTATTCAAGAAATTCTAAGGAACATAACATCCACCAAATATATGACGACTTTAGACTTAACGACTGGTTATTTTCAAATAGGGGTTAGGCCTGAGGACGTGCCTAAGACTGCTTTTATAACCAAGTCTGGCACTTATGCATTTTTGCGTATGCCATTTGGCCTTTCAGGGGCACCGGCAACATTTCAGCGATGTATGGACATTGTGTTAAGGCCTGTTCTTGGAAAGTCCACATTTATCTATTTAGACGATATCATTATTACTAGTGATAATCTCGACCAACATGTACAGGATTTAAGACAGGTGTTTGCTTTATTAAATGAGGCCGGTCTAAAAGTTAATGTCGAAAAGTGCAAATTTGCAGCACCTGAATTAAAATATTTAGCTTACAAAATATCTCAGAAAGGAATAGAGACAGACGAATCAAAAATAATCGCTGTACAAAAGTATCCGACTCCAAACACGGCGAAGAAGCTCTCTTCTTTTCTAGGACTTTGTTCATATTATAGGTCCTTTATAAAAAATTTTGCAGCTATTGCTGAACCATTGTTAAAATTAAAAAGGAAATAGGCAAGATTCTCGTGGACGGCCGAAGCCAATAGTGCTTTCGAAAAATTAAAACAAGCATTAACGCAAGCCCCTGTGTTGAAATTTCCTGAAAAGGATGAAAATTTAGAAATTTCAGCGGATACTTCGGATTATGCGGTAGGAGCGGTACTTTCGCAAAATCAGCAGCCCGTGGCATTTTTTAGCCAAACTTTAAATCAAACGCAAAGAAACTATTCCGCGACCGAGAGAGAGGCACTTGCAGTTCTGTTAGCAGTGCAAAAGTTCCGAGTCTATTTTGGAAAGGCGCCAATAACAGTGTACTCTGATCATGCGGCGATAACTAGATTGTACTCAGGGAAAAACTTATCCCCAAGGTTAATAAGATGGGCACTCAAGCTACAAGAATATAATCTGGTAATCAAGCATACCCCCGGAAAGGAAAATATCGTAGCAGATGCCCTATCCAGAATTAAAATAGATGAAGAAGGTAATACCGTAAAGGTGGCAATGCTCACAGCATGTACAATAAATTCCCGAGAAACTGTAATAACCGAACTGGGTAAGGATCCTGAGTTTGGAAGCATTTATGAGTATTTAAAGGATCCTGAAAATTTTAGCCACCAAGATATTGTGGCGATAAGAAATAGGGCGGCCCATTACGAACTAATAGATGGTCTATTATTCTATACAAAAACTAGGAATTCCAACAACGAATTTCGACCTGTTATCCCAGCTAGTCTTAGATTAAATATCCTGCAAGAGCTCCATGACAGCCCTTTAGCTTCTCATGCTGGTATTCGAAAAACTACTCAACGCGTACGCGAGGCAGTCTACTTTCCTGAACTGCAAAAGTTAACAAGGGCGTATGTCCAGTCCTGCCCAACATGTCAAGCCGTTAATTATATTAATTTCCGCCCGGCCGGGTTTCTAAATAGTATTAAATCCGAATTTCCAAATGAAATAATCGGCATCGATTTATTGGGCCCTTTCCCAAAAAGTCAGTTAAACAAAAGTCGCTATCTCCTTGTTATAGTTGATCATTTTAGTAAATGGACCGAAATTGTTCCCTTAAAACGAGCCTCCGCGAAATTAGTTACCGATTCTATTTTAAATAAATATATTTTAAAATACGGGGCGCCCCTAAAAGTTATATCGGATAATGGTCCTCAATTTGTAAGTAATATATTTGAAGACATGTGCCAAAAACTGGGCATACGTCATTTAAAAATGGTCCCGTATCGGCCGCAATCAAATATAGCGGAACGGGTCAACAGAAATATAGTGAAAATTATCCGTAGTTATGTTAAAAATTTTCGTAAAAGCTGGGATAACTATGTCAATGAATTTCCTTTCGCCCTTAGGACCGCAAAACATGATACAACGGGCAAAACTCCTGCTGAGTTATTTTTAGGCAGAAAGATTATAACGCCGTTAGATAAATTATTTTATGTGCAACAAAGAGCCCCAGAATTTAAAATGGGTGATATAGAAAAACTAATTAAAGAAGCAAAAAAGAATACTGAAGTAGCACAGAGAAAACAAAAACTATATTATGACTTGAAACGACGGGGAGTAACTTATAAAGTAGGGGATGAAGTATTAAATATTAAGCATTCACTTTCTTCAGCACCAGAAGATAAAACTGACAAATTTTTTCCACGATTTGAAGGACCATATGTCATAGAAAAAATAACTCACGCTGTAGTGGTGTTAAAAGATAGAAATGGTGAAAACTGCTCCGCAAACATTGATCAAATCAAACCCTACTATGATCGTAATAAAATGCAAATATTTACAGATCTTTTGCAGGATCCGGCACGGCAGACACCGCAGGCACAAGCTCCAGAGGTGGAACAACGACAAGTACAAGGGCAAGCCATTAAGAGGCAGGAGCAAGTGAAAAGAAAGTTTCCCCGCGGGAAAATTGAAGGTAGCAAGAAAAAGAAGCCGTTCCACCGTCCAGAAAAGAGAGCTCACGAAAATCCCCACAATGAAGAAGGGAGAAGGACGACGAATGCAAAGAGAGCCAGGAGAAATGACGGCAACTATAACCCGGCTCTAAAATGGAAGATCTACTCATCCGACAGGACTCTCCGCAGCAAATGTCGCCGAACTGCGGAAGGGCCACCAGCGGCGGAGGAAAAGTTACAAGGAAAATTGGAAAGGCCAGCAACGAGGTCCAAGCAGAAACACGAAAGAAGTTTCCCGGTTCCGCCAAGACCAGCTGCCATCAAACGGCCAAGACCACAGGCAGAGGCGAAAAAGAAGGTATTCAAGGGTGACCGAACTGGTGAAAAAAGGAAGCTTCCAGAGGAAGGCACTGAAGGGCGAGCCCGTACAAGAAGGAGGATAAATCAAACTACTATCTGCAATACCTTTAAAGACTGGGCCCAGAAAAGGATGTCCGAATATCACAAAGATAAGTAAAATTTTACATTACTTTGCAAACTTAAGTTAATCTTTCATTCTTACTGCAAGTGGCAGATTTCAAGAAGTTTTACCTCATGCGAGGTCTACCTTTATCGCCAAAAGGGCGAGAAATGAGTTGTTACCGATTTTGGTATTATGTTTTTCAATTACTCGCGTGTAAAACTAAAGTTGATGTATAATAGCGATGTGTAAAGACTTAAAGATTGTAAAAGTTATTGTATAAATTTTATTTAAAACTTTCTGGCAAGAAAGAAGTTTTAGTCTGAAAGACTTTTTGAAATGTAGTATTTCAATGTAGAAAAATTGGCACTTGCTTTGAAAAGAATAGAAGTTAACAATGTACTACTAATGTATGTTGTCAAATGCGTAAAATTAACGGCATGTTCATATGTTCTTATATAGAATGTGAACTGTTATTTCAAATGTTAAGAAATACCGTGATATGGTAAAAGTGAAAGTAATGTTAATTTTTTTTTTTTTTTTATTCGTGTGACTGTAAAAAAGACTAAATCATGGTGAATATGTGTTAAAGGTTGAATGAATGTAGTTAGGCTCTCTGACGCTACACTTCAGAGTTAGCCACTTTCAGAATAGTACCTCAGGGTTTAGAGTTGAAGTTAGGGTGTGTTACGAGGTCTTGGTATGTTGAATTTTTAACACGTTAGTGCTTTGATTGTAGGAGGAAGTGTTGAACACATAGACATAAACACATTCGTGTTTGGTGTTCTTTTACAACACATGTCAGAGAGCACGGGGAGAGATAATTAAAATAGTCATGAATGAAATAAGAATGTTAAGAGAAATATAATTATACATGTTACTTGCCATTTCATTGTGTAACATTTCATTAAACTAGACCTCAGTTTCAAACTAATTAACTCTGGCGGGAAGTATGTAAGGATCTTAAGTTTTACTAACGTTTATTTTATTTTAAATCTTTACTATCACTTCTTATTTTCTACTTCCGGCCAGAATTATAAGCGTTAAAGTATTTATGCAAAGTTTGTCTGGCGAGCGCCAAGTATTTAAGTTGTGGCTTTTTGCCAAGCGAGAGAGAGGAAGCAGTTAGTCGAAGCAGGCCGCTTACCTTAGAAGTTTTACTCAGTTGCTGGTTGCCTTCCAGGCCAGAGGTTTAATCCTCTTGATAACTTTAAACGTATTGTAGTAGCCAGATGTGCTACTGCTTACCTCGAAGGCGCCCCCGTAGTGGGAGAAGGTGAAAATTTCTTATTCTAGACGCCCAGATAAATAACTCCCTAGATATGGGCTGAACACTCAGATACACTCGATGAGGGATATCAGAACTCTTTATCTCCCTGGACTTCACCTTTCAGAAGATCTTCAGCATCCAAGTATATTCACACATTCTCCTGCATAGCTTCTAAAATACGAATATTCAGTTTAAAGTATGCAATGTGCACTATTGTAAATTCTATAGCGTAACTTCTCCAACATAATGTATGTACGTCTGTATCATATTTGGACGTACTCACGTGCCTTCATGTTTCTTTCAGCATATTTGTATATCATGCACTCAGCTTCAGCTCAAAGTATGTTATATCATGTATTCAGCTTAATGTATGTTTCAAGTTTGGTCAATTTCTTCAGTACTCATGTACACTCAAACATTCTCCTGTATGGGTTCTAACGTACTGTTAATCAGCTTAATGTTTATTATTTGCATTATTGTCAAATTTTTCAGCATAATGTATGTTTTTTTTTTCTTTCCCGTTCTCACGTGCCATCATGTTCTCTCAGCACTCATGTTTATCACGCATTCTCTTGTATGGTTTCATATGTACTAATATTCAGGTTAAGGTATGTTATAAGTATTATTGTGCATTCCTACAGCATAATGTATGTATCCTGTTCGGCATTAACAGTGTCAATCAGCACCAATTGGCTCGCATCGGTATCTTCATGTATTACCAGCACCATGTACAGTCTATTGTTTCAACGCTTAGTATAATGCTTGTTATATGTAATAATTTTAAGTACAATTCTAACGTTCAATGTATGTCTCACGTATTGTACCAATAGTGTCTGTTTATACTAGTATCCTGTATGGTACTATAGTGTCTGTTTATCCATGCTCTTCCATGTATTGCTCCTAAAGTCTCAACTCATAGCATAATGTAAGTCACATGTACAGCACTAAAAGTACCAATGGTACAATGTACGCATGGGTATTGTCATGCGACTGACACATTGATTTGCACTCAAACATCTTCATGCAAAAATAGCCTCCATGTACCCTCATGTACAGTCTTAATAGCTTCAAATCATTGTATAATCTATGTGTCTCTTATGTTAATAATCCCTTACTCTCTGTTGACATTCAACAACACTAACAGGCACACCTATTAGGGTGACCATAGTCGAAGCTGTAATTCTGTAGAATTATTTGATTTTTTAGAACCGTAAAACAGGAAAAATTAACATTTACTCCCCGGGGATTCAAACCCCTGACCTTCTGATTACAAGTCATCAAGGGCCCTGTAACCGTGCCCATGTACATCTTTTATACAGTACAATAAATATCCACCGAGTTTGCATCCAATTCCGTATGCGTATACCCATTATACCCGGGACGGAAGCCAGCTCAGTGGCTCAAACCTTTCAGAAGAAACAGTTTTCCTAGAAGATGAATCTCATTCCACGAGTGGTCATCATTCTACGAATCTACCATTCATCACCATTCTACGAGTGATCATCATTCTACTAATCTACCATTCATCACCATTCTATGAATGGTCTCATTCTACAATTTCATTCTACGAATGGTTTTCATCTATATGAGGAATTACCACTTTTTCTAATGCATCTCATAGTGTAAGTAGTAGCACACTCGGCTAGCGATCGGAAGTTTGAATCCCGGCGAGGGCGTAACCGATTTCTCGCCTTTCCTGGTTTCGTATATTCAGCTAACTTTATAGTGGTGGCACCCGACAGAAATGTGGTAAATGATAATTCATAGTTAGGGAGATTACAGTCTAATATCGCCTTCTCTACTGTGTGCCTCTCGGGTGTAACTGGTAGCACGGCCGGCTAGCGAGTGATTCAAATCCTGATGAGCACATAGTTAATTATCTCACGATTTTGCTTTTAGATAAATACAAACAAATAAATATGTAGCTGTACAAAATTACTACAAATAGCACAGAAAAATAATAAACGCCGTTCATATTACGATGATATATAATTTAGATCTTATATATGAAAAACGAAGAGGTTTACGAGCATAAAAAATGAACCGTTAATGCTATACACCCGCTTGTATTTCAAAAGATTCAAAGTGTCAGAAAGAGCGAAACGCATTAGCATTTGAGCGGTCTCTTTTTGCTGCTAAAAAGAGTTTTTGTCCACACATCCATTAGTGCCTTTCCGAACTACTCCCATCAGCTTTTCTCAAAGTCGTTGATATAGAATGGAAAAGGCAGAATGTGTTACAGCTTGCTAAGTCGAAAAGATTCTAGTTTAAACGCCTTTCTGAGTTTTAGATTAGATTGCTTTCGTTGTCGTTTCTGTTTGTTTCCTGGGAATGGATAGCATTTAGATCGATTCTAATTTGTTGCGCTACGTATTTGTTATGCTCCTGTATTAATATTAGAATATGCTTCTTTGATTAACTGATCTTCTTCTATTCATAAACTGAAGGGAGTGGGCTGGATTATTTAATCTAGGCAAAATATCAAAATGCTACATTCCTAAGCTTCATCCCATGATGGCGAACACCTGGGAGATGGAATCCAGGAGATTTGTTTCTCTGAAGGCAAATTCTTAAGAGAGATTTCGAACTGACTGATTTTAGGTACCCCCTTATTTTCTGCAAAGATATCCCAATCATAGAGAAATTTGTTGATTGTTTCTACTGATATTAAGGATTTTAATTTGAGCGAAGTTTCATAGCTTTTCAATGAAAAATAAAATTCTAATGTATTTGTATAATTCACTGCTAATCAACAAAATTTTACTCTTCGAGGAGAATTGGTCCAGTTTGTGAGATAAAATGAAGGACTGGTTATTTGAAGTACACAAGGGCTACCTTCCAAAGGGAACGAATGTCTTCATGGAGGCTTTTCTAAGAAATTATTTATACTGTTTTTAAGAGAAACTCCTTATACCCATGTCACATATGAAGAAAACTAAGCATGCATCCCCCCGTCCACCTGGACTTGAATCCGGGCTGAACTACCAGGTTTCAATGATCTTAATCACTCGACCACTGTCCCGGCAGGGACCTCAAGAAGGAATAGAAGAAGAAAGCAAAGGAACAAGAAGTACAAATAGACGTTGAGTGAAAGAATTTTTTTTTTTTTTTTGAACTAATAGGCTTTTAAGACACAATAACACGCCGAATAAATACTAATTCAGAAGTCAAACAACAAAAACCAGCGTTATATTTTCAAAATTTTGGTCAAAATTGCGGTTTTGCAGTTGAGGGTGGTGGTTCGGTAAAACCATCGAAACTAGTCCTGCGAAAATTTTGAAATTGCGGTTTTGCAGCTGAGGATGGTGGTTCGGTAAAACCATCGAAACTAGTCCTGCGAAAATTTTGAAAATACGCTGATTTTTGTTGTTTGACTTCTGAATTAATAGGCTTTTCTTTCTTATTTTTTAAATTTTTACATAGTGTTTAATTTGGGTGAAGGAGAGATGTTTTGAACTAATACGCTTTTCTGTTTTCTATCTTTACTTTACATACTGTTTAATTTAGTGAAGGAGAAAATTTTTGAACTAATGCGTTTTTCTTTTTACTTTCTTTACTTTACATAGTGTTTAATTAAGAAAGATAGTCGTTTTACACCTATCGTGCAGAGTAAATCAGTAAATAATAATAGAAAATATTTTTAGTTTGTGGTTTTGTAAATTCTAGTTATAAAAACTGCGCTGTAATGGAATGGCTACAAATCAATCAAAACCATAAAATCGTAATTTTTGTAAAAAAGAAAATCTCGCTTTTTATTATTAAGCATTTAACATACTCAATTTGCACAAAATGTCTTTATTTAAGATAACATACTTATTTTGTACAAAATGTCTTTATTCAAGAAACAAGTCCGAGTCTCTTTTTTCATTTACTTCTTGAAACTGCAGGACACAGTTTCAGTGTTTATCAATAATATTTTGAAAAAATCCATTTTTAATTTTATTTTAAACTAATGCATCAAACTACATAAAAAGTTATTCATTACTACTGCTCTTCTTTATTTTTAATTAGTTTAAAGTAAATACTTATCTTTAATCTTCATAGCGAAATAAAATTTCATCATTCACTCGTGTAGAGAGGAAGTTAATAATAAAAGAAATCTAATAAGGAAGTAGAGGAATAAGGAAAATATTTATTTTAGCAATGTGATCAAAGCTACTGAACTAACAAATAAATGACTACCTTTGGATCACAGCTCTAAAGTATTTCCCAAATAGACTCTATCAAAAAGACAGTGCTATATCTTCCGTTTTACTTGGCCAATTGACGAAATTCAACTTGAGTTTTTCATGTGTCGAAAGAGTGACTTAAGTTTTATTTATAGCGTTATATATATACATTTATATACGTTGTTTTAATGCATGTATTTTGACACAAAATCGGGCTTTTTCTGAAGCGACATGCCGATTTCTTTTTCATATTTCCATTCTACGACTCAAAGTTGCGTGAAACTTGGTCAGTAATTCGAAAATATATATTGGTGCTCTTTTTTCTAATCACTTGGCGATCTCCCCAATTTACGGTAACCTACTTCACTTTCCCTTTTTTAAGTTCCTACTATTAGCTCACACTTTCCCTATATCTTGTTAAAATTTCAATTGTTAATAAAATACTTTTTATTCATCCACAAGTTCAAATACATTTTTTAAACTTGTAGTGGCTGGCACTTGATGTTAATACAGATTTTCTAGATATTAAAGTCAATTCCTATTTATTTATTCCTGTTTATAGGAACTAAAGATATGCTGTTTTTAAATATATTATAAGACTTACTAATAATGACCGTTTATTAGCAATTCTCACGTGATGTAAAAATTAATTTTATAACGACTTATAAATAATAGTACATGACTGTGATAAATGGGATTGTAATATTTAATAAAAATAAGTGAAAAGAGTAAGACAGAGTTCTAAAGATTTTTAAAGTGTATGGAATTAAAGAATTGTAGTTTTATAGAGTTAGATGAAGCGGATAAAATGTCCCATTAATGTAGCGAAAATTCTCTCCATATTTCTGTGTTAACGGGATAATAATATATGTTTAAAATATAACCCTTTAAAATGTTCCTAGCTTCACAAAAGGAGAATGCGAAGAGAAAGCGAAAAGAAACTACAACACAACGCAAGCGAAGATTACAGAAATGAAATAAGTGCCAAGAAAAGCTTGCAAATGAAACAAAAGAATAAAAGCGCCACGCTTAGATAAACGAAATCAAAAATCTGATGTGTACATCGCATGACTTCCCTGTACGGAATATTAAATTATACGCATTTTTTCTTGCATTTCATTTAAACTTATTGAATTGAATATAATTTACTTCGTCAATAGCGCATAAACCACAATAGAATAAATGCACTCTTTAAAATTCACTATATATGTTTACCATAGTGACACTCTGGCCCTAAGTTCACTTAACAGCGTTGCATTTCGTCCATATTATGACTCAGAATGCACAAAATTTATATCATCTGAAAAATTATCTAATCGTTGCCACATGTTCTATTCAAATATTATAATAAATCTAAAACGATGTATAAAAGAAATGAAATAAAACATAAAATATTTTGTGTGTTTTAAATGTATTAATTTTTTCTCACCCTTTTTGATTTTGAAGTTATCTCGTTTTTTAATTTTTAAATTTAGTTTTTACGCGATAGTCTTTTACTTCTTTAGTATTGTTTGCTGTTGTTACATAATGTTACATTTTTACTCAGGAAATATAGTGTCAAATGCATTTTTTAGCATTAGCTTTTAAAAATTCCTTTTCTTTAGAAGTTTTTTTTTTTTTTTTTTTTTTTTAATTTTGCAGCTCAATGCGCAAAATTCTTGACCACTAAGGTCTTTTTAGCTCATGTTATCTTTTACTTTCTTATATATATACATATATTTATATATTTTTGGTGCGGCCGATTGCAACCAAAACACTAGGTGCACATTACATGTTATAGCAGTCCTATATACAAAATTTCAACGTTCTGAGGCTACTCGCTTTTGAGTTATGCGAGATACATACATGCATACGTACGTACGCACAGACGCCACGAAAAATTCTCTTCAGAATTCATTTAAAATTAGTTTTTAGTCCAAAGGGATTTCAGTCCCGGAGGACTATTGCTTTCGTTTTGGCATTTTGCGTCGGACTCATAAACGTCGGTTCACTTTTCAAACTGTTGCCACAAAATGTTAGAGTCCTGCATTATATTTGAAGAAATTAAATAATGAAAAATCTGCATAAATGATTGTCTATTTCTCGCATTGTGATAAAACAATGGTACATAGAGCCATCGAATTTTGAATGACGAAATCCTACTGCGAATATGGGCATCTGAAATCCCAAATTTGGAATTTGTTTTATTATAGATTTTATATTTTGTAAAACTTTAACGAATTTTTGATTTACAAACTCAATGCTTTTAAAAGCGAGAAATGGCAACGTTATATAGAAAAAAAAAAAATACTTTTATCTCCAGCTCGCGAGACTGTGTATATCGGAAATTGTAAAGATATGCTTAATTTAACATTATTTTGCGATATTGCTCTTGAACTGAATTTTATGGTTTAAGTGCAAAGAACATGATATTTAATAAATAAAGGTAACTCTCAAAACGTTAAAAAACGCCCCTTTGGACGTAATTTAAAATCTAAAATCTGAAAAATTTCAGATTTTATTTTATTTTTTTTTTTTTATAATTTTTTTGGGGGAAAAAGTCTTTAGGTACAGATGTCACGCAAAAAGATCGTTAAACTGCATTAGATAGTGTTAAAAATGGATAATTTGCGTTGAAATGTGATGCCTGAAACTTTTCACGATTACAATACTTACTTTTTACTTCGCATAAGGAAGTAAAAATTACAGGAGGCATCTCAAGAGCAGCGTGAAACTCGATTAGTCAAAGACATGCCCTATCAATAAAACATTATTCAAAATAAACTCCAAATATCTCTGTATTAGACTTTAAATTTATTCATTTATTCGCTTATTCTGAAATTAACTCAATTTAGATAATAAGCAAGTTTTAGCTTTACCCTCCTGTTTATGCGCATAACAAATTTTAAAAAGTGCAGCTGTAGTTAAATGTTCCAAGAGAAGGATAATTAACTTTCTTCTCTTTTTCATGAATCCTCTCCCTCTCCCCATCTTTTAAGGGAGGAACGAGGTAATTTTTATTAGTTGGCACTCCGTGTTAAATGAAATGTATTCTCATTATAGTCCGACACAATAATTTGATTCTGTAAATATTTTTCAATAGTTTTCGTGATTTATTTGAAAATTATCTTCATTTGCAAAAATGAGCGCAAAGCGCAAAAATTCCGTTTCTCATTAAAGCAGAAAATATGACTGTCATCTCAATAATACGAAGACAATTTTGATCCGAAAACATATTTTCTCATCAATATTAATGTCTTCGCTTCCCGATAAAGCTTCCTTTTGCGCTTACGGTTACGTAATGATAAAATGCGAGCCTTTAATCTAGATCCATATATATGCAAATTAAGTTTCTTGTAACTATAAGCTTATATCATAAACTGCAGGTAGTAAGTTATTTATATGCAAATTTTACTGAGATTGTTGAGGACGGCTTGCTTTTAAAACATGAAAGAAGATAACTTCGAGAGATGTAGGCACAATGGGCAATTCTCAATCCGTCATTCATACTGACTGTTAATATTATTACCTATGGCGTGTTTAAAAGGCATTTTGGATGAAATTTCGATCTAACGTTATATTTTTATAACTTTGCTCTGCAAATTTTAATGGGTAATTTACGTGAAAATTTTAAGTCCATAGCATGTTTCAGAATTGTTTGGTTATCTTAAATTATCAATCTTTAAGAATAATTTATCATAGTTTGAAATCCAAAATTGATGCCCATAATATAAACATAAACTAAACTAATAAATACAAATACTCTTAATCTTCAATTGTAAAAATATTAAATTAATCCCATTTATAAGTTATTAATTCATTTAAATTTTACTACAAAAATTAAATCAATTCATTTATAAAAAAATCAATGAAATACAGATAAAAATACTTCAGTTTGAATTTCTGAGATAAACACGTTGGCTAATTACAATTAAGCACGCCACATTTTAAATATTAAAATTATAAACTATTAATATTTATGGCAATATTTTAACATTTGTCATAGCAACTAGAGGATTTCCTAACAACGCTCCTTTTTCAATCAGCCAAAGTTTTTAAACAGCGCTAGCTGAATCTAGAGATTGTAAAGTTATTATTTTCTTACCAGTCTATAGTTTTATGCTCACTATGTCCAGATTTATCTTTACATGTTTCCATAATAATATTCCTCGAAATATCCAATTGATGTAATTCATTTTTGCAGAGAATGTAAGAAAGGCATTATCCTAATTGGTATTATCCAATCAAAAGTGATCTAACGGTTTCTGATATACAAATCGATCCTAGGTATCGTCACTTCGTGAGAACTGGCACCCTAGGAATCCGAGATTTAAAGTTATTTCTGAGAATTTATCTTTATTATTTATTAAAAATGATTTCAATTATATGAACTTGAGATAAAAGCGTAAATGATAGATACTATCTACTATATGATTTATTGCTTGTTGTAATTTATTGCTTGTTGTAATCTACTATATGATTTATTGCTTGTTGTACACAGACGCAGCATGAGAGTAATAGGAACTAAACCTGCACAGCTAAAATAACTCTTACTTCAGAATAATTTGATCATGACTCTGCTATCAGGTGTTCCAAATTAATCTTAATTCTTTTCAAGGCCAAAGAAGTAGTTTTCATTTCATATTGACTCCGCCTATAAAGGGTTTTTCAAGGTCACTGTTTATTATTTTTGTGTAATCTTGTTTTACTACTTCGTTATTAAAATAGCTATTTCCTTTTAGCAATCATTGGAAGTGTTATTCAGATCCATATACAGAGCTCTTTTCCCTTTAATTTGCATACATATGGATCTAGACAGATGATGCGTTGATTAAAATCGTAGTTCCTACATGTATAATTTTAAAAATTCAGTCTTTAATGTACACAGCGGGAAAAAAAAAAAAAAAAAAAAAAAAAAAGACAGTTCTATATCTCCCGTTTTACTGGGCCGATGGACAATATCTATTAGATTTATATATAGCATTATTCTCATATTAGTATTTTGACGTAAAATCAGACTTTTTCTGAAATGACAAGCCTTTTTTTTTCCATATTTCGATACTACGACTCAAAATATGTGAAACTGCCCAATTTTATAAAAATCACACGAGTATTTTTTTATAAAATTAGCTCTAAAAATTTTAGCTCCTCAATGTTAATTAAATTTGGTATATATTTATTAATATCTCTCTTTTTACTAAAACTTACTTAATTTTTTCTTCCAGAATTTGAAATTCATATTTATTCCAAATAAAATTCACCCATTTCTTATGATTTATTTTAAAAATTTGTATTTACAAATATATTTTATTAATTTTTCAAAAAAGATTTTAAATTGTAATGTATGACGTATGTATTTTTACCGTCATCCTAAAGTAGACGTATTTCTAAGCATACCTGCAAAAAATGACAGTTTTTTATTCAAAATTTCCGAAGATATACGTGAATTTATATATTGGCGCGTTTTGAAATTTGGCTTATTTGTTGAAAGCGATAAAACATCAAATGTGGCGTAAAAACTTTACAAAAATTACTTAGTAAATTACTTATTAAGTAGGAACGATGGACTTTTTCTCCGCTCATGCACAATGTAAAAAGGTAGGAATGAGGTGCCTTTTTTCCGCTCTGCCATAATGCAAGGGAAAGGAAAATTGATTGCCATATATTAAGAAGTGGGCCAAGTGAATTATTCTTGGCGCAAACTGAAAATTGCGCCAAGATAAATTTTTGAATTTCTCCGTAAATTTCGCACCAAATTTTAGCTAGGCATAATTTGAGTCGTAGAAGACAATAGTTTAAAAATCATTCAGAAATGTACCAATTTTGCATTTTGATGTTTTCAAAAAACAGAAAAGAAATGGCCAAAGATTTCATGGTATTTTTCCACCGCTGTAGTTTTTATTTTAAATTAAAACAGTATATTAAAAATCTTCAGTAAGAAAGTCATTGTTATTGCTTTTACGAAATATTTTTCATCAAAAGCAAAGATGTTAGGAGTAACATTCAAAATACATTTTTCTTTTTTGATTCGTTTTAAATCCCCTTGAAAACAACACTAGTTAGCAAGCAGTTTTACAAAACTAATGCAGAAATACTTCTTGGCCGTAGTCAGGGGCGAATTTTGGGGTTGTGATAATCGCAATCACAAAAGGCCCTCCTTTACAAGAAGCTCCAAACCTTGATGAATATGTAAGCAATAATAAATATAGCCCAGTGTCTTAAGATGAAGAGCCTCACAACCAAAGTTTAGACGAGGAAGGGCCTCCCATTTCACAAATCCACCATTAGTTCGGCACTGCTAAAAAAAATTCATGAATCAGTTCAGGCCCAATAAACAATTTCTGATAATACAGTGTTTTTAAAAACGATCAGTATAAGTTTTAAAACGTAACAAAAAAGTACACCTTCACGTTAGACGGAATAGACTGACCTCATTCAAAAGGCCGATTTTGCCTAAAAAATCTCTCTTTTTTTTTTTTTTTTTTTTTTTTTAATTTCACGTTTTTAAAGGCCACATCAGCTGTCAAACTTCTTTTCTTGATATGTTTATTAGAAATGGAGCTATCTCATTTTTTTTTTTCAGAGACGACGAACCGGAAGTTCTCGTTTGCCACAGCGGAAGTGAAAGTTTAAACGGCAAATTAAATATGCGATTTTCGCTCTTTTTTGTGTTATTCGTTAACTAAATTTTTAAGCATTTCAATTAGTATGGAGACTCTGGTAGAGTATTTTTGTTATGAATTTTCTCATTTTCGTTTGGCAACGTGAATAGTTGTGTATATATGTCACGTAATGTTAATCTGAGAACATTAAATGTGATTTTTAATAAATCTTTTTTTTTTAATGATTTATGTTCACAGCAACCATGATAACTCTAAAAGTGGCTTATAGAATCACTTGAAATTTAGCGCACAGAGTTTTTATATTATCATGCACGATGTAAACTAAGAGTTACTTAGCCTTACAGAATTTAAATTACTTTTTTTTTTTTTTTTTTTTTTGTCAATAGTGTAGTATGTATTTTTTAAAAACTTTTGTGTGTTTACTAGCACAATTAACCATACATTTCTAGTGATTCAACATTTTCCAATTATTCTACTTCACTGCATGCTTATGGTTAATATACATAAAATAAAGTCAAAAATATGTTATTAGTATTATTATTTTCTTATCAGTGATGTATGACGTAAATCTAATACATATTGTTAATATCGATGTTAATTTTTTCAGTTTTTTTTTTTTTTTTTTTTTTGCGTAAACTTTACGAAATTATTAATTTTTTATCACTTTTCTGTAAGTGTGAGTGCAATCCAATGAAAAATCGCATAAAGTCATAAATATAACAAACATTTTTTAAAAAAAGCCCTTCCAACGAGGTCGGTTACCTTATGGGGACTCGTACACCTTAAAACCCATAAGATCTTCGAATATGTGACTGTTGCAAGAATTGGGATAACTTATTTATTTTAAAAGCAATTACTTTCAACTTTTTACAGCTGATCACATAGTATAGCTGCTTCCTTAAATAGTGATCAGAAAGTTTGTGTTGCCATAAATATTTAATCCGCTTTGTGACAAAATTCTTCATCATGTTTTCACCTTGCGCGCACAGTTTAAAACATACTGTTGCATAATTTAATTTCATATTTCATATATAGCTTTTATAACATTTGGAAACTACTGTGAACGAAAAATTCTAAGAATTTCGTGTTAACTTTTTTATTTTATTTGCAGTTGAGTTTATAAAATGTATTTTATTTAAAAAATCTGTAATGTTTTCGTCCATAAAATTTTTTAATATTAAAATATTAACCAGATTTTTGGTTCAGTTAAAAAAAATGTCCATTTAAAAAATTCCATAAAATTTCAAGTATGTACCGTTAGCCATTTTTAAAGTATTATGCGCGCAAGGTGGAAACATGATGAAAAACATTGTCACGAAGTGGATTAAATTACAAAAATATTTGTGGCAACACAAACTTTCTGGTTACTATTTTCAAAAGTAGCTATATTATTTAGTCAGCTGTAAAAAGGAAGTAATTGCTTTTAAAGTAAATAAAACATCTCAGTTCTTGCAACAGTCACATATTCAAAAATCATAAGGGGTTTAAGGTGTATGAGCCCCCTTAAGAAATGATAGTAGCTCAAGTATTTCTTGCTGAAAATTACAATTGCAATTATTGTTGTACTGTTGTACACTGCGCAAAAAAAAGGGAGGGGAAGGGTAAAATTCCCCAAAAAGGGGGGATGTTGTATATCTTCCGCTCTACTGGGTCGATTGACAAAATTCAAAATGCGTTTTCCATGTCTCAAAAGCGCGACTTAGGCTATATATTACATATATATATATATATAGCAATGTTCTAACATAGGTATTTTGACACAAAATCGGACTTTTTCTGAAATAACATACCATTTTTTTCCGTATTTCGATTCTACGACTCAAATTATGCCTAGATAAAATTTGGTGCGAAATTTACGGAGAAATTCAAAAATTTTACAAAATTTAATATCTATTAATTATGCCTAGATAAAATTTGGTGCGAAATTTACGGAGAAATTCAAAAATTTTACAAAATTTAATATCTAGGCATAATTTGAGTCGTAGAATCGAAATACGGAAAAAAATGGTATGTTATTTCAGAAAAAGTCCGATTTTGTGTCAAAATACCTATGTTAGAACATTGCTATATATATATATATATGTAATATATAGCCTAAGTCGCGCTTTTGAGACATGGAAAACGCATTTTGAATTTTGTCAATCGACCCAGTAGAGCGGAAGATATACAACTTCCCCCCTTTTTGGGGAATTTTACCCTTCCCCTCCCTTTTTTTTGCGCAGTGTACAACAGTACAACAATAATTGCAATTGTAATTTTCAGCAAGAAATACTTGAGCTACTATCATTTCTTAAGGGGGCTCATACACCTTAAACCCCTTATGATTTTCGAATATGTGACTGTTGCAAGAACTGAGATGTTTTATTTACTTTAAAAGCAATTACTTCCTTTTTACAGCTGACTAAATAATATAGCTACTTTTAAAAATAGTAACCAGAAAGTTTGTGTTGCCACAAATATTTTTGTAATTTAATCCACTTCGTGACAAAGTTTTTCATCATGTTTCCACCTTGCGCGCATAATACTTTAAAAATGGCTAACGGTACATACTTGAAATTTTATGGAATTTTTTAAATGGACATTTTTTTTAACTGAACCAAAAATCTGGTGAATATTTTAATATTAAAAAATTTTATGGACGAAAACATTACAGATTTTTTAAATAAAATACATTTTATAAACTCAACTGCAAATAAAATAAAAAAGTTAACACGAAATTCTTAGAATTTTTCGTTCACAGTAGTTTCCAAATGTTATAAAAGCTATATATGAAATATGAAATTAAATTATGCAACAGTATGTTTTAAACTGTGCGCGCAAGGTGGAAACATGATGAAGAATTTTGTCACAAAGCGGATTAAATATTTATGGCAACACAAACTTTCTGATTACTATTTAAGGAAGCAGCTATACTATGTGATCAGATGTAAAAAGTTGAAAGTAATTGCTTTTAAAATAAATAAGTTATCCCAATTCTTGCAACAGTCACATATTCGAAGATCTTATGGGTTTTAAGGTGTACGAGTCCCCATAAGGTAACCGACCTCGTTGGAAGGGCTTTTTTTTAAAAAATGTTTGTTATATTTATGACTTTATGCGATTTTTCATTGGATTGCACTCACACTTACAGAAAAGTGATAAAAAATTAATAATTTCGTAAAGTTTACGCAAAAAAAAAAAAAAAAAAAAAAAAAAAAAAAAAAAAAAAAAAAACTGAAAAAATTAACATCGATATTAACAATATGTATTAGATTTACGTCATACATCACTGATAAGAAAATAATAATACTAATAACATATTTTTGACTTTATTTTATGTATATTAACCATAAGCATGCAGTGAAGTAGAATAATTGGAAAATGTTGAATCACTAGAAATGTATGGTTAATTGTGCTAGTAAACACACAAAAGTTTTTAAAAAATACATACTACACTATTGACAAAAAAAAAAAAAAAAAAAAAAAAGTAATTTAAATTCTGTAAGGCTAAGTAACTCTTAGTTTACATCGTGCATGATAATATAAAAACTCTGTGCGCTAAATTTCAAGTGATTCTATAAGCCACTTTTAGAGTTATCATGGTTGCTGTGAACATAAATCATTAAAAAAAAAAGATTTATTAAAAATCACATTTAATGTTCTCAGATTAACATTACGTGACATATATACACAACTATTCACGTTGCCAAACGAAAATGAGAAAATTCATAACAAAAATACTCTACCAGAGTCTCCATACTAATTGAAATGCTTAAAAATTTAGTTAACGAATAACACAAAAAAGAGCGAAAATCGCATATTTAATTTGCCGTTTAAACTTTCACTTCCGCTGTGGCAAACGATAACTTCCGGTTCGTCGTCTCTGAAAAAAAAAATGAGATAGCTCCATTTCTAATAAACATATCAAGAAAAGAAGTTTGACAGCTGATGTGGCCTTTAAAAACGTGAAATTAAAAAAAAAAAAAAAAAAAAAAAAAAAAAAAAAAAGAGAGAAAGATTTTTTAGGCAAAATCGGCCTTTTGAATGAGGTCAGTCTATTCCGTCTAACGTGAAGGTGTACTTTTTTGTTACGTTTTAAAACTTATACTGATCGTTTTTAAAAACACTGTATTATCAGAAATTGTTTATTGGGCCTGAACTGATTCATGAATTTTTTTTACCAGTGCCGAACTAATGGTGGATTTATGAAATGGGAGGCCCTTCCTCGTCTAAACTTTGGTTGTGAGGCTCTTCATCTTAAGACACTTGGCTATATTTATTATTGCTTACATATTCATCAAGGTTTGGAGCTTCTTGTAAAGGAGGGCCTTTTGTGATTGCGATTATCACAACCCCAAAATTCGCCCCTGACTACGGCCAAGAAGTATTTCTGCATTAGTTTTGTAAAACTGCTTGCTAACTAGTGTTGTTTTCAAGGGGATTTAAAACGAATCAAAAAAGAAAAATGTATTTTGAATGTTACTCCTAACATCTTTGCTTTTGATGAAAAATATTTCGTAAAAGCAATAACAATGACTTTCTTACTGAAGATTTTTAATATACTGTTTTAATTTAAAATAAAAACTACAGCGGTGGAAAAATACCATGAAATCTTTGGCCATTTCTTTTCTGTTTTTTGAAAACATCAAAATGCAAAATTGGTACATTTCTGAATGATTTTTAAACTATTGTCTTCATCGTATTTATATGTAAAAGACTAACTGACATACAGAAGAGTAATTTTTAATAGCAGACTGCTAATTAACGTAAGATTACTTAGGTAATTCAAAAGCGAACAGAAATTAAGAGAAAGAATTACTTTAAAACATAATAAATTATCGTTCCATTAATTACTCTTTAGTGTAAATAAATCGAAGACTGAATCTGAATGGATTTACTTAATGCTGAATATCCAACATTCTATGAAACATGTGTTTACATAATGAAAAATATAAAATGCAAATTAAATTATTATATTCTGGAGCCTTGTAAGGTATTTTCTCCCTCCTTCCAGCATGCCTTCGTGACGTAACGGTAGCACACTGGGCGCATATTCGAGAGCTCTAGATCCGAGTCCCTGTAAAGGCATTGCTCATTTTTCATATTCCTGCTTGAAAAAAAAATCAGATGTGGATACCATATGAATTCTTTATACAGCTTATTAAATTATGCACACTTTTTCTTATTTAATCATTTCAGTTCTCACTTCGCCGGAAGGAAAAATTACATAAAAACTTAAAACGTCCTCATTCAAAATTGTAAAATACAGAAAAATGTAAAACACACACACAAAAAAAAAAAAAAAAAACGCTAAAAAACAATTTTTACAATTAAAATTAGAGCTTAAATTAATTAAAATTAGGCAGAACGACAGAGACACAAAACTTTGCTCAAAACGTTTGGCTCCACTCGGCAAAGGCACTGAAGTTGGTGGAGAAACTGTCTTAATTAACCATGTTACTAATTTTCAAATGTAAAGCAATGGCGGCCTCGTTAGCTTTAGTGGAACTTAAATAACTTTTAAACTGTGGATAATTCTACAACTATTTCATGCAGATTAATTAAAGGCATAAAACCCTTAACTGGAACATAAGAACAATATATTTCACTCCCTTTTAAAGCAAAAAATGCACAATTTACTAAGATTTAAGATTAAAAACTTAGCTCACCGAGTAGGGTAATAGAATGGGTATATATATATATATATTTATACACTTTTGGTGCGGCCGATTGCAACTAAAAAAGGAAGATGCACATGTTATAGCTGCCTCATATACAAAATGTTAACGTTCTGAGGCTACTCGTTTTTGAGTTCTGCGAGATACATACATACATACGTACAATTTTAACGTTCTGAGGCTACTCGATTTTCAGTTCTGCGAGATACATACATGCGTAGTACAGACGTCACGGAAAAAAGTCTCTTCTGAATCCATTTTAAATCCATTACACAAACCGTTTTGGGAAAAAGAGTCTTTTATTCTGTTCTTACGTACAGATGTCCCGCAGAGACATCGTTAAATTGCATTCGATGGTCAAAAGGGATATTTTCGTTGATATATGATATCCGAAAATTTTCGCTATTACAATACTTCCTTTACTTCGTACAAAGAAGTAAAAATGAGGACTGATTAGTAGCCTCGGTGATTAGGTCCCCTCCTCTTTAGTCGTTCTTTAAGTTCGTTTCTCTTCCTCTTTTGTGAGGAAGAATTTAACTTATTTTCTTCCTCCTCACCAAGTGTCTTCGTGATATAATGGAAGTACGTCCGGCTAACAGTCTGGAAGTTCCGAATTGGATCTTTGAGTCAGCAGTGTATATTTTTCATGTTTACCGCTTCGAAAAACCTAATGACTCTAGGAATGATGCTTCTGCTCTTCGAAGAAAGTTATAATTTTATAAAACAGAACACTTTCTCTTAACAAGCTGTTTTTAATACTAGTTAATAATTTAGAACAGTACCTAATATCTACTGATTTCATAAACTTTTAAATAGTTAAATTTAATAGTTATAAAAGTACTTTTTTATAGAATAAGTATTAGTTTCAGTTTATGTAGTTCTTGAAAAGTAGTAATTTATTGAGTGGGTAGTATAATTTTATTTATGGTATTAATTATACACTTAAGCAATACTTTAATTGGCGAATTTCTTAAAAATTAAATCTATGAGAAATTTGACATTTTAAAGTTCAGTTTGTAAAATTTTGTGGCACTTTAAAGATATCATAAAATTTTAACTCTGAATATGTTTTACACTGAAATTTAAAGATGGAATTTCTGTTGTTTTAAGTATTAGTTCAAGACGATTATTTATAATATATAAGCATTATTACATTATAGCATATTTCGCAAAGCATTATTATATATATAACGCTTTGAGAAATAGCATTATTTTATGAAGTGAAAAAAATCCTGTAATCTAACTGTTAAGATGTCAATAATATAATACGTACCTGATGTCAATAATCAATAATAGAGTTAAATATTAAATAGTTGAAAGTGTTAAGTTTCTGTAATAAAAAAACTGCAAACCTATAAAAAGTCTAAATCGAATATTTTTCATAATGAGAAACAATTTTCTTCGAAATCATGCCAAAGAAAAGCATCCTAGAGGGTATAAAACCGGTTAAAATTCTTGATGTTAAACCCAAAAAATCAAGATTGGAAAGTTCTTTGCGACTGGCGACACGTATTGGGTTCTTTATTCGTTTCGAATGATAAATAAGAATAAAGGACTCTTTTTCCCAAAACGGTTTGTGTAATGGATTTAAAATGGATTCAGAAGAGACTTTTTTCCGTGACGTCTGTACTACGCATGTATGTATCTCGCAGAACTGAAAATCGAGTAGCCTCAGAACGTTAAAATTGTACGTATGTATGTATGTATCTCGCAGAACTCAAAAACGAGTAGCCTCAGAACGTTAACATTTTGTATATGAGGCAGCTATAACATGTGCATCTTCCTTTTTTAGTTGCAATCGGCCGCACCAAAAGTGTATAAATATATATATATATATACCCATTCTATTACCCTACTCGGTGAGCTAAGTTTTTAATCTTAAATCTTAGTAAATTGTGCATTTTTTGCTTTAAAAGGGAGTGAAATATATTGTTCTTATGTTCCAGTTAAGGGTTTTATGCCTTTAATTAATCTGCATGAAATAGTTGTAGAATTATCCACAGTTTAAAAGTTATTTAAGTTCCACTAAAGCTAACGAGGCCGCCATTGCTTTACATTTGAAAATTAGTAACATGGTTAATTAAGACAGTTTCTCCACCAACTTCAGTGCCTTTGCCGAGTGGAGCCAAACGTTTTGAGCAAAGTTTTGTGTCTCTGTCGTTCTGCCTAATTTTAATTAATTTAAGCTCTAATTTTAATTGTAAAAATTGTTTTTTAGCGTTTTTTTTTTTTTGTGTGTGTGTTTTACATTTTTCTGTATTTTACAATTTTGAATGAGGACGTTTTAAGTTTTTATGTAATTTTTCCTTCCGGCGAAGTGAGAACTGAAATGATTAAATAAGAAAAAGTGTGCATAATTTAATAAGCTGTATAAAGAATTCATATGGTATCCACATCTGATTTTTTTTTCAAGCAGGAATATGAAAAATGAGCAATGCCTTTACAGGGACTCGGATCTAGAGCTCTCGAATATGCGCCCAGTGTGCTACCGTTACGTCACGAAGGCATGCTGGAAGGAGGGAGAAAATACCTTACAAGGCTCCAGAATATAATAATTTAATTTGCATTTTATATTTTTCATTATGTAAACACATGTTTCATAGAATGTTGGATATTCAGCATTAAGTAAATCCATTCAGATTCAGTCTTCGATTTATTTACACTAAAGAGTAATTAATGGAACGATAATTTATTATGTTTTAAAGTAATTCTTTCTCTTAATTTCTGTTCGCTTTTGAATTACCTAAGTAATCTTACGTTAATTAGCAGTCTGCTATTAAAAATTACTCTTCTGTATGTCAGTTAGTCTTTTACATATAAATACGATGAAGACAATAGTTTAAAAATCATTCAGAAATGTACCAATTTTGCATTTTGATGTTTTCAAAAAACAGAAAAGAAATGGCCAAAGATTTCATGGTATTTTTCCACCGCTGTAGTTTTTATTTTAACTTAAAACAGTATATTAAAAATCTTCAGTAAGAAAGTCATTGTTATTGCTTTTACGAAATATTTTTCATCAAAAGCAAAGATGTTAGGAGTAACATTCAAAATACATTTTTCTTTTTTGATTCGTTTTAAATCCCCTTGAAAACAACACTAGTTAGCAAGCAGTTTTACAAAACTAATGCAGAAATACTTCTTGGCCGTAGTCAGGGGCGAATTTTGGGGTTGTGATAATCGCAATCACAAAAGGCCCTCCTTTACAAGAAGCTCCAAACCTTGATGAATATGTAAGCAATAATAAATATAGCCAAGTGTCTTAAGATGAAGAGCCTCACAACCAAAGTTTAGACGAGGAAGGGCCTCCCATTTCATAAATCCACCATTAGTTCGGCACTGGTAAAAAAAATTCATGAATCAGTTCAGGCCCAATAAACAATTTCTGATAATACAGTGTTTTTAAAAACGATCAGTATAAGTTTTAAAATGTAACAAAAAAGTACACCTTCACGTTAGACGGAATAGACTGACCTCATTCAAAAGGCCGATTTTGCCTAAAAAAACTCTTTTTTTTTTTTTTTTAATTTCACGTTTTTAAAGGCCACATCAGCTGTCAAACTTGTTTTCTTGATATGTTTATTAGAAATGGAGCTATCTCATTTTTTTTTTTTTTTTTTCAGAGACGACGAACCGGAAGTTATCGTTTGCCACAGCGGAAGTGAAAGTTTAAACGGCAAATTAAATATGCGATTTTCGCTCTTTTTTGTGTTATTCGTTAACTAAATTTTTAAGCATTTCAATTAGTATGGAGACTCTGGCAGAGTATTTTTGTTATGAATTTTCTCATTTTCGTTTGGCAACGTGAATAGTTGTGTATATATGTCACGTAATGTTAATCTGAGAACTTTAAATGTGATTTTTAATAAATCTTTTTTTTTTTAATGATTTATGTTCACAGCAACCATGATAACTCTAAAAGTGGCTTATAGAATCACTTGAAATTTTGCGCACAGAGTTTTTATATTATCATGCACGATGTAAACTAAGAGTTACTTAGCCTTACAGAATTTAAATTACTTTTTTTTTTTTTTTTTTTTTGTCAATAGTGTAGTATGTATTTTTTAAAAACTTTTGTGTGTTTACTAGCACAATTGACCATACATTACTAGTGATTCAACATTTTCCAATTATTCTACTTCACTGCAAGCTTATGGTTAATATACATAAAATAAAGTCAAAAATATGTTATTATTATTATTATTTTCTTATCAGTGATGTATGACGTAAATCTAATACATATTGTTAATATCGATGTTAATTTTTTCAGTTTTTTTTTTTTTTTTTTTTTTTTTTTTTTTTTTTTTTTTTTTTTTTTGCGTAAACTTTACAAAATTATTAATTTTTTATCACTTTTCTGTAAGTGTGAGTGCAATCCAATGAAAAATCGCATAAAGTCATAAATATAACAAACATTTTTAAAAAAAGCCCTTCCAACGAGGTCGGTTACCTTATGGGGACTCGTACACCTTAAAACCCATAAGATCTTCGAATATGTGACTGTTGCAAGAATTGGGATAACTTATTTATTTTAAAAGCAATTACTTTCAACTTTTTACAGCTGATCACATAGTATAGCTGCTTCCTTAAATAGTAATCAGAAAGTTTGTGTTGCCATAAATATTTAATCCGCTTTGTGACAAAATTCTTCATCATGTTTCCACATTGCGCGCACAGTTTAAAACATACTGTTGCATAATTTAATTTCATATTTGATATATAGCTTTTATAACATTTGAAAACTACTGTGAACGAAAAATTCTAAGAATTTCGTGTTAACTTTTTTATTTTATTTGCATTTGAGTTTATAAAATATATTTTATTTAAAAAATCTGTAATGTTTTCGTCCATAAAATTTTTTAATATTAAAATATTAACCAGATTTTTGGTTCAGTTAAAAAAAATGTCCATTTAAAAAATTCCATAAAATTTCAAGTATGTACCGTTAGCCATTTTTAAAGTATTATGCGCGCAAGGTGGAAACATGATGAAAAACTTTGTCACGAAGTGGATTAAATTACAAAAATATTTGTGGCAACACAAACTTTCTGGTTACTATTTTCAAAAGTAGCTATATTATTTAGTCAGCTGTAAAAAGGAAGTAATTGCTTTTAAAGTAAATAAAACATCTCAGTTCTTGCAACAGTCACATATTCGAAAATCATAAGGGGTTTAAGGTGTATGAGCCCCCTTAAGAAATGATAGTAGCTCAAGTATTTCTTGCTGAAAATTACAATTGCAATTATTGTTGTACTGTTGTACACTGCGCAAAAAAAAAGGGAGGGGAAGGGTAAAATTCCCCAAAAAGGGGGGAAGTTGTATATCTTCCGCTCTACTGGGTCGATTGACAAAGTTCAAAATGCGTTTTCCATGTCTCAAAAGCGCGACTTAGGCTATATATTACATATATATATAGCAATGTTCTAACATAGGTATTTTGACACAAAATCGGACTTTTTCTGAAATGACAAGCCTTTTTTTTTTCCATATTTCGATACTACGACTCAAAATATGTGAAACTGCCGAATTTTATAAAAATCACACGAGTATTTTTTTATAAAATTAGCTCTAAAAATTTTAGCTCCTCAATGTTAATTAAATTTGGTATATATTTATTAATATCTCTCTTTTTACTAAAACTTACTTGATTTTTTCTTCCAGAATTTGAAATTCATATTTATTCCAAATAAAATTCACCCATTTCTTATGATTTATTTTAAAAATTTGTATTTACAAATATTTTTTATTAATTTTTCAAAAAAGATTTTAAATTGTAATGTATGACGTATGTATTTTTACCGTCATCCTAAAGTAGACGTATTTCTAAGCATACCTGCAAAAAATGACAGTTTTTTATTCAAAATTTCCGAAGATATACGTGAATTTATATATTGGCGCGTTTTGAAATTTGGCTTATTTGTTGAAAGCGATAAAACATCAAATGTGGCGTAGAAACTTTACAAAAATTACTTAGTAAATTACTTATTAAGTAGGAACGATGGACTTTTTCTCCGCTCATGCACAATGTAAAAAGGTAGGAATGAGGTGCCTTTTTTCCGCTCTGCCATAATGGAAGGGAAAGGAAAATTGGTTGCCATATATTAAGAAGTGGGCCAAGTGAATTATTCTTGGCGCAAACTGAAAATTGCGCCAAGATAAATTTTTGAATTTCTCCGTAAATTTCGCACCAAATTTTACAAAATTTAATATCTAGGCATAATTTGAGTCGTAGAATCGAAATACGGAAAAAAATGGTATGTTATTTCAGAAAAAGTCCGATTTTGTGTCAAAATACCTATGTTAGAACATTGCTATATATATATATATATATGTAATATATAGCCTAAGTCGCGCTTTTGAGACATGGAAAACGCATTTTGAATTTTGTCAATCGACCCAGTAGAGCGGAAGATATACAACTTCCCCCCTTTTTGGGGAATTTTACCCTTCCCCTCCCTTTTTTTTGCGCAGTGTACAACAGTACAACAATAATTGCAATTGTAATTTTCAGCAAGAAATACTTGAGCTACTATCATTTCTTAAGGGGGCTCATACACCTTAAACCCCTTATGATTTTCGAATATGTGACTGTTGCAAGAACTGAGATGTTTTATTTACTTTAAAAGCAATTACTTCCTTTTTACAGCTGACTAAATAATATAACTACTTTTGAAAATAGTAACCAGAAAGTTTGTGTTGCCACAAATATTTTTGTAATTTAATCCACTTCGTGACAAAGTTTTTCATCATGTTTCCACCTTGCGCGCATAATACTTTAAAAATGGCTAACGGTACATACTTGAAATTTTATGGAATTTTTTAAATGGACATTTTTTTTAACTGAACCAAAAATCTGGTGAATATTATAATATTAAAAAATTTTATGGACGAAAACATTACAGATTTTTTAAATAAAATACATTTTATAAACTCAACTGCAAATAAAATAAAAAAGTTAACACGAAATTCTTAGAATTTTTCGTTCACAGTAGTTTCCAAATGTTATAAAAGCTATATATCAAATATGAAATTAAATTATGCAACAGTATGTTTTAAACTGTGCGCGCAAGGTGGAAACATGATGAAGAATTTTGTCACAAAGCGGATTAAATATTTATGGCAACACAAACTTTCTGATTACTATTTAAGGAAGCAGCTATACTATGTGATCAGCTGTAAAAAGTTGAAAGTAATTGCTTTTAAAATAAATAAGTTATCCCAATTCTTGCAACAGTCACATATTCGAAGATCTTATGGGTTTTAAGGTGTACGAGTCCCCATAAGGTAACCGACCTCGTTGGAAGGGCTTTTTTTTAAAAATGTTTGTTATATTTATGACTTTATGCGATTTTTCATTGGATTGCACTCACACTTACAGAAAAGTGATAAAAAATTAATAATTTTGTAAAGTTTACGAAAAAAAAAAAAAAAAAAAAAAAAAAAAAACTGAAAAAATTAACATCGATATTAACAATATGTATTAGATTTACGTCATACATCACTGATAAGAAAATAATAATAATAATAACATATTTTTGACTTTATTTTATGTATATTAACCATAAGCATGCAGTGAAGTAGAATAATTGGAAAATGTTGAATCACTAGTAATGTATGGTCAATTGTGCTAGTAAACACACAAAAGTTTTTAAAAAATACATACTACACTATTGACAAAAAAAAAAAAAAAAAAAAAAAAAAGTAATTTAAATTCTGTAAGGCTAAGTAACTCTTAGTTTACATCGTGCATGATAATATAAAAACTCTGTGCGCAAAATTTCAAGTGATTCTATAAGCCACTTTTAGAGTTATCATGGTTGCTGTGAACATAAATCATTAAAAAAAAAAAGATTTATTAAAAATCACATTTAAAGTTCTCAGATTAACATTACGTGACATATATACACAACTATTCACGTTGCCAAACGAAAATGAGAAAATTCATAACAAAAATACTCTGCCAGAGTCTCCATACTAATTGAAATGCTTAAAAATTTAGTTAACGAATAACACAAAAAAGAGCGAAAATCGCATATTTAATTTGCCGTTTAAACTTTCACTTCCGCTGTGGCAAACGATAACTTCCGGTTCGTCGTCTCTGAAAAAAAAAAAAAAAAATGAGATAGCTCCATTTCTAATAAACATATCAAGAAAACAAGTTTGACAGCTGATGTGGCCTTTAAAAACGTGAAATTAAAAAAAAAAAAAAAAAGAGTTTTTTTAGGCAAAATCGGCCTCTTGAATGAGGTCAGTCTATTCCGTCTAACGTGAAGGTGTACTTTTTTGTTACGTTTTAAAACTTATACTGATCGTTTTTAAAAACACTGTATTATCAGAAATTGTTTATTGGGCCTGAACTGATTCATGATTATTTTTTACCAGTGCCGAACTAATGGTGGATTTATGAAATGGGAGGCCCTTCCTCGTCTAAACTTTGGTTGTGAGGCTCTTCATCTTAAGACACTTGGCTATATTTATTATTGCTTACATATTCATCAAGGTTTGGAGCTTCTTGTAAAGGAGGGCCTTTTGTGATTGCGATTATCACAACCCCAAAATTCGCCCCTGACTACGGCCAAGAAGTATTTCTGCATTAGTTTTGTAAAACTGCTTGCTAACTAGTGTTGTTTTCAAGGGGATTTAAAACGAATCAAAAAAGAAAAATGTATTTTGAATGTTACTCCTAACATCTTTGCTTTTGATGAAAAATATTTCGTAAAAGCAATAACAATGACTTTCTTACTGAAGATTTTTAATATACTGTTTTAATTTAAAATAAAAACTACAGCGGTGGAAAAATACCATGAAATCTTTGGCCATTTCTTTTCTGTTTTTTGAAAACATCAAAATGCAAAATTGGTACATTTCTGAATGATTTTTAAACTATTGTCTTCATCGTATTTATATGTAAAAGACTAACTGACATACAGAAGAGTAATTTTTAATAGCAGACTGCTAATTAACGAAAGATTACTTAGGTAATTCAAAAGCGAACAGAAATTAAGAGAAAGAATTACTTTAAAACATAATAAATTATCGTTCCATTAATTACTCTTTAGTGTAAATAAATCGAAGACTGAATCTGAATGGATTTACTTAATGCTGAATATCCAACATTCTATGAAACATGTGTTTACATAATGAAAAATATAAAATGCAAATTAAATTATTATATTCTGGAGCCTTGTAAGGTATTTTCTCCCTCCTTCCAGCATGCCTTCGTGACGTAACGGTAGCACACTGGGCGCATATTCGAGAGCTCTAGATCCGAGTCCCTGTAAAGGCATTGCTCATTTTTCATATTCCTGCTTGAAAAAAAAATCAGATGTGGATACCATATGAATTCTTTATACAGCTTATTAAATTATGCACACTTTTTCTTATTTAATCATTTCAGTTCTCACTTCGCCGGAAGGAAAAATTACATAAAAACTTAAAACGTCCTCATTCAAAATTGTAAAATACAGAAAAATGTAAAACACACACACAAAAAAAAAAAAAAAAAACGCTAAAAAACAATTTTTACAATTAAAATTAGAGCTTAAATTAATTAAAATTAGGCAGAACGACAGAGACACAAAACTTTGCTCAAAACGTTTGGCTCCACTCGGCAAAGGCACTGAAGTTGGTGGAGAAACTGTCTTAATTAACCATGTTACTAATTTTCAAATGTAAAGCAATGGCGGCCTCGTTAGCTTTAGTGGAACTTAAATAACTTTTAAACTGTGGATAATTCTACAACTATTTCATGCAGATTAATTAAAGGCATAAAACCCTTAACTGGAACATAAGAACAATATATTTCACTCCCTTTTAAAGCAAAAAATGCACATTCTAAGATTTAAGATTAAAAACTTAGCTCACCGAGTAGGGTAATAGAATGGGTATATATATATATATATATTTATACACTTTTGGTGCGGCCGATTGCAACTAAAAAAGGAAGATGCACATGTTATAGCTGCCTCATATACAAAATGTTAACGTTCTGAGGCTACTCGTTTTTGAGTTCTGCGAGATACATACATACATACGTACAATTTTAACGTTCTGAGGCTACTCGATTTTCAGTTCTGCGAGATACATACATGCGTAGTACAGACGTCACGGAAAAAAGTCTCTTCTGAATCCATTTTAAATCCATTACACAAACCGTTTTGGGAAAAAGAGTCTTTTATTCTGTTCTTACGTACAGATGTCCCGCAGAGACATCGTTAAATTGCATTCGATGGTCAAAAGGGATATTTTCGTTGATATATGATATCCGAAAATTTTCGCTATTACAATACTTCCTTTACTTCGTACAAAGAAGTAAAAATGAGGACTGATTAGTAGCCTCGGTGATTAGGTCCCCTCCTCTTTAGTCGTTCTTTAAGTTCGTTTCTCTTCCTCTTTTGTGAGGAAGAATTTAACTTATTTTCTTCCTCCTCACCAAGTGTCTTCGTGATATAATGGAAGTACGTCCGGCTAACAGTCTGGAAGTTCCGAATTGGATCTTTGAGTCAGCAGTGTATATTTTTCATGTTTACCGCTTCGAAAAACCTAATGACTCTAGGAATGATGCTTCTGCTCTTCGAAGAAAGTTATAATTTTATAAAACAGAACACTTTCTCTTAACAAGCTGTTTTTAATACTAGTTAATAATTTAGAACAGTACCTAATATCTACTGATTTCATAAACTTTTAAATAGTTAAATTTAATAGTTATAAAAGTACTTTTTTATAGAATAAGTATTAGTTTCAGTTTATGTAGTTCTTGAAAAGTAGTAATTTATTGAGTGGGTAGTATAATTTTATTTATGGTATTAATTATACACTTAAGAAATACTTTAATTGGCGAATTTCTTAAAAATTAAATCTATGAGAAATTTGACATTTTAAAGTTCAGTTTGTAAAATTTTGTGGCACTTTAAAGATATCATAAAATTTTAACTCTGAATATGTTTTACACTGAAATTTAAAGATGGAATTTCTGTTGTTTTAAGTATTAGTTCAAGACGATTATTTATAATATATAAGCATTATTACATTATAGCATATTTCGCAAAGCATTATTATATAAATAACGCTTTGAGAAATAGCATTATTTTATGAAGTGAAAAAAATCCTGTAATCTAACTGTTAAGATGTCAATAATATAATACGTACCTGATGTCAATAATCAATAATAGAGTTAAATATTAAATAGTTGAAAGTGTTAAGTTTCTGTAATAAAAAAACTGCAAACCTATAAAAAGTCTAAATCGAATATTTTTCATAATGAGAAACAATTTTCTTCGAAATCATGCCAAAGAAAAGCATCCTAGGGGGTATAAAACCGGTTAAAATTCTTGATGTTAAACCCAAAAAATCAAGATTGGAAAGTTCTTTGCGACTGGCGACACGTATTGGGTTATTTATTCGTTTCGAATGATGCAAAACAGAAGTATCGAACTCAATTCTCACTCAAATCGGTAAGTTACGTTAGAGAACTACTTCTGAGAATTTTCCAGTTGGTTGAATTTTCCACTTGACTAGGAGTATGTTTGCAATAACTTTATTTTATAAGAAAATTAAATCTCATAAGTTTTAAACATAGACTTAACGCCAGAAAAAAAAATTTAAAAGCTTAGTTTATAAGACAGATATGTTACAAACAAGTAATAACAAATTCGATTCGAATAAGAACTCTCTACGTATATGAAAGCTTATACTTATATGAAACTGTTGTTCATTGATATGAATACATAAGTGTTCTTCATCTACTACCAAAATTCTCGGAGAAATGTATATCAATATCCAATGTATATCAATATCCAATATCCAATGAATGTGTCTTAATCAATATCCAAGTAATGTCTTTATCTACGAAGTAAACTCATCCACTCCAACTTTGTGTATTGCCCGATCGGTATCATAAAACAATTGATTACTGACTCTGAATAGTATAAAGTATTTGCTATCAGCTGAAAGGGGAATTACCCCAGAAGAGCTATTAATCTCGACACAGCATTTTGTGTCGAATCGCTATAAACAGCTATATCACTTTTCAATTTGTTACCATCAAATATTATCACTCTGTATTATATTTAAAGAAATGAAATAATGAAGAATATGCATGTATGTATGGATGTTGCTCGCATTGTGAAAAAACATCGATACCAAATTCTGAATAACGTAGACCTCCACTCAAATATGGGCACCTGGAAGCCCGAATTTTGAATTTCGATTTTTTTTATTATTTACTTCATATTTTTTTAATATTTATCGAATTTTTGATCAAGAAACTCAACGATTTCAAAGCGAGCAGTGGCAACTCACAGTGCCGAATAAAATATTTTTATCTCCAGCGCACGAGACTGTCTACCGGAAATTCTGAATCTATTCTGTTTTTAAATATTTTTAGCTCAAAGGGAAGTTAGCGAAATGCTTTCGAAACGTGTATGTATTCCTAAATGAAAAATAAAAGCGCCCTTTTGGGCATAATAAAAAATCTGCAATGTCTCATTTATTTTATCTTATTTATTTTTTGATTGACTTGTTTTAAATCTTTACTGCACTCAAATGCGTTAATTTCAAATAACATATAGTTTCTTCAGATAGAACTGAGCGTGACTTGCTGATTATTCTTGAGGGCTTCGAGTGCTAATGGCAGAACATATAATGCTGCTGATACAAAAAGTGAATTCTTCAGCGTTCATTATGTAGTAACTTATTTGTCCATTTTGCAATGTCCGTTAGCAATGTCATCTTTTTTAGCAATAAGTGCTTGATTAAGATAAGTACGTCATCACTCGCCGTAACCCCCCTTTTTTAGCCCAGAGGAGCAATTTGCCGAGAAGGGCTATTAATTTCGTTTTGGCATTTTGCGTTGCTTCGCTATAAACGACGTTTCACCTTTCAAATTGTTGCCACCAAATACTAGAGCCCCGCATTATATTTAAAGAAATTAAACAATGAAGAATCTGCATGAATGAAGGTAAGGTATGTTTTTAGCACTATGATAAAACAACGGTACCTAGAGACATCAAATTTTGAATAATTTAGTCCTCTACTCGAATATGGGCAGCTGGAAGCCCAAATTTGGAATTTGGTTTATTATCTATTTCATATTTTGTAAAACTTTAACGAATTTTTAATTAACAAACTCAACGATTTTAAAGGGAACAATGGCAACAAAGGCAATGTACTTCCATTTATCTCCTGCTAAATAGTTTTCGTATAGGGTTTTACACTACAAATTATTCTGAGTTGAGTCACATGCATCGCCCAAAGCTGATGAAAATTATGTTTTTTAGCTTATTTAAGTTGTAAATCTTGCTTTATTATTTTATTTATTGTTGCTACAGATGTATTTAAAGACATTGTTACTGGTTTCTGGGGCGGCGGATTTTCTCTTGCTACCAACGATTTAGGAAAATTAGATATAGTGCGTACCTTTTTCGAGTATTTGTTTGGAGACTTTTTCCCATGTAGAAGTAATGATTGACGGTTTTCTCTTCCTGATTAATAATGTTGCTTATTTAGCATTTATAAATTTTAATGCTATGCATATAAAAATGTTTTAAAATATGAAATAGGAATATTTCTCTTCAAAAAGTGCAAAAGCATATCTTTCAGTCGACAATGTTGCTTACAAGCAGCATTTTGAAAGAAGAATAAATTTAGCAGACGATGTTTCTTATTTAAACTAACAAACTGTTGCCAGAAATTTTTATTTGAAGCATTTGCATTTTTTTTTTTTATCGAAATCGTTCTAAAAATGCGTATACACCATCTGCATAAGCCATTAACGTTTTAAATTTTACACTTTTAGTATCTGGGATATAAAATTATGCATGAATTCCGTATATAGAATTATTTAATCGATCCCATTAAACTGTATGATAAATTATTTTTCTACATGCATTAAATAACATATCCATTTTAAATAAAAGCTTACAGTATAAAAATCTTTTTTAATTGTATTTTTTTTCTTATTATAAATGTATGCTTTGAGTCAATTTTTTTTTTAAATTTTCGCAAGTTTACATTGGAATTGTAAGTTCCTGTCCCCTCAGTTATTTAAAATACCACGAAATAAATTCTATTAATTTTAAACGCACGAATAGGAGAACAGTTGTAAGCAGTTATAAAAAATGGCAAGGCTCTTTTTTCCAAGTTTTTATTGTTGTACTGCATTATTGAGGAAATAATCAGGAAGAAATGTTTCACTGTTTAAAAACATATTGCCACAAAAATTCATTTTCCGAGCACATGAATTATTTATGTATTTTTATCACATGCTTCTTCATTTGCATTTTAGTATTTATCGCTAGGAAGACAGCATTTCCTTTTCAGCCGTGATCTTTTTTTCATGTTTTGTCACACGCACTATTTCACAAATGAACTCGGTTAAAAAAGAAAAAAAAGTTATTTTTGGCTTAAGCATTTTAAAAGAAAAGAAGTGTTTGCGAAGAAGTAAAGCAAAAGATCAATATTTTCCGAAGTTTAAGTATTCATGCCTGAAATGAAATTCTGAACAAAACAAGAAGATTTTTGCAAACGTTCTTTTACCCCATTTAATCGCTCAATTGTTTTTCATTCTTCAAAAAAATTAAAGAAAAAAAAACTGTTTTGACTGAAGTAGAACGTACAAACTAGAAGATGAATTCTTTGTTCAGAATTTCGTGGTACATTATTTTTCGAAAAAAATGCCAAGTTTTGCAGATGTTCATGAGAGATAGCTTTTACGCTTTTAAAAGTTTTCCCGTAACAGCAAATGATAATTTTTCTGCCTGAACCAAAATAAGTTTTTATTTTGTACATATTATTACCTTAATGCTTACTAATTAATACAAAATGTTTTTTGATTCGCTGTTGTTACACAGTAGCTTACAGGACTAAAGCGGGAGGAAAAAACTAATGGAAATAAAAATTTACATAGATTTTTGAATTTCACATTTGAAATTCACATAGATTCACATAGAAGTTGATTAACACTAAAAATTCAAACTTAAATTGGAAAAAAAAATTAGTTAAAATCATGGAAGATAAGAAAAAATTCTGAAAGGTTACAATTACGTTACAATTACGTCTGAAAGGTTACAATTACGTTGAAAGGTTAAATTACGTCCAAAAAGGCAATTTTTTACGCTTTGTGTGTTACCTTTATTTATTAAATATAACGTTCTACGTACTCAAACCATAAAATTCAGTTCAACAGCAATATGGCAAAATAACTTTAAAATGAGCATATCTTTAGAATTTTCGATACTGAGTTCCATGCGCTGCAGATAATTTTTTCCCCCCGTACAGTGTTGCAATTGCTTGATTTGAAATCGTCCACTTTGTTAATAAAAAATTCGTTGAAGTGTTGCAAAATATGAAATCGATAATAAACAAATTTCAAATTCAAATTAGGGCATCCACATGTCCATATTCTATGGAACATTACGTTATTCAAATTTTGATAGCTCTAGGTACCGTTGTTTTATTACAATGCGAGAAACATGCATACATTCATGCAGATTCTTCACTATTTAATTTCTTTAAATATAATACAGAGCGATAATATTTGGTGGAAACAATTTGAAAAGTGAGCCGACATTTATAATGAACCAACGCAAAATGACGAAACGAAATTATTAGTCCTTCTGGGCCAATTGACCCTTTGGACTAAAAACACAGCATAAGCAAATTCCAGGATTGCATGTAAAAGAAGAGATAGTGCCTCACTTTTTATTTTCTTGTACGAAGTAAAGGAAGTATCGTAATCGCCAAAAATTTCGGGCATCATATTTCAATGAATATATTCATTTTGACTTCTCTTGAGTTCATTTGAATGATGCTTTTGCGTGACATCTGCACGTAAGGACAGAATAAAGGACTGTTTTCTCCCAAAAAAAATTATAAAACTAATTTAAAATGAATTCTGAAGAGAATTTTTCGTAGCGTCTGTGCGTACATATGTAAGTATCTCGCATAACTCAAAAACGAGTAGCCTCAGAACGTTGAAGTTTTGTATATAGGACTGCTATAATATGTAGATGTGCACCTCATATTTTGGTTGCAATCGGCCGCACCAAAAATATATGACTACATATATATATATATGTGATATTTCGGCAGTCGTGGTGAAGCTTGGCATCAAAGTTGAGGCATTTCTTTAGCAGAGTGGTAAGCCGATATCCAAAGATGACACAAATTGATTTAGCTTTTAATTGCCAATTTTTGCTTAATCCAATTAGCACATCATTTTCATTTTATATGAAACTCTCTAAATTACATATCCATAATGATTTTAACTAAGTAGGATTGAATTTAAACTTTCTGCGTCAAAACTAATTCTAGCAAAGGAAAGAAAGATTGAAAAATGGCGCGTGCTCAATATTTATAGTAGCGGTTACGTAATAGGCTAGCAAATTCTAAAAGAGAAGGGGGAAGATCCTAAATTGCAGAAAATTAATTAAAGGTTGCGTGTTCGCAAAGAGCAAAGCCATCGTATGTTTTTATATTTTCACACACACACACACACACACACACACATATATATATATATATATCCACTCTGTTACTCGGCTCAGTTACTCGGACAGAATAAAGGACTCTTTTTTTTTTTTTTTCCAAAACGGATTGTAAAATGGATTCAGAAGAGATTGTTTTCGTGGTACCTGTACGTACGTATGTATATATTTCACATAACTCTAAAAACAGAAGCCTCACAGAGCTGAAATTTTTTATAATGGACTGTTATAATATGTAGTTGTGCACCTCCCTTCTTGACTGCAATCGGTGCCACGAAAATTACTAATTGAAAGGGAATATATCTGATTTTTCTTTCAAATTAAAATATTTTATTATACATTCAGTGCAATAAATCGAGAGATTTAAAAACCAATATCCGAATTTCTTAATAATTTTGATACCCAAAACGAGCAGTTTAATCTTTCCACATTTGTCTAATAATTGCATAACATTATGCTATCTGGGAAATTAGCCTCTTTGCGGGTTGCGTTTCTCGTAGGTGTGTCTTTCCGAAGTACTACATGATATTTATCTGGAAGAATAAATAACTCGGAATAAAGCACTCCTTTATTTAATGGAGCGATCTGAAAGCAAAATACAAACTTTACCGTAATTTATTGGGTTGAAACCATAAATAATGGCTGTTTATGTTGTGTTTAAAATTATGCGGTAATAATTAAATGTATGGGTATAATGTTTTGTGTTTATTCCAAAGAGAATCTTTCCCTTTACAAGTTGACGCATTTGAATTTTTTTGTCTGCGCTAATTTTTGTTATTTTTCAGATCCTTAAAATGGAGTATCAAGTCGACAAAATTAAGCATTTTCGACACCTTCTTCTTTTTGTGTTTAATCGAGACGCCAATGTTGCAGATGCTGCCCGAGAGATTTGTGAAGTACACGGAGAAGGTGCAATGCCTGAACGAACTGCAAGAAATTGTTTTGCCAAATTCAAAAATGGAAATTTCGACCTCGAAGACGCTGCTCGTTCCGGACGACCAAATGAGTTTGATGAAGAGCGTTTGAATCAACTTCTGCACGAAGACGCGCGTCAAACCATTCGAGAATGAGCCGGACGAATGGGTTGTAGCCAAATGATTATAGTTCGACATCTTGGGTCTGCGGGGAAAACCAAAAAACTCGGATATTATTGACTAATTTATTGTTTTCTGTTTTGTTAAAATATAAATGTTTAAATTAAAAAAAGGCTCTTACTTATGTTTCATCTCCATATATATAACTGGATCCTCTAATACACAAATTTTACCGTAATTTATATGTAACTGGATCCTCAAATATACAAACTTTGCCGTAATTTATATATAACCGGATCTTCAAATATACAAACTTTACCGTAATTTATATGTAACTGTATCTTCAAATATGCAAGCTTTACAGTAATTTATATCTAACTGGATCCTCAAATATACAAACGTTACCGTAATTTATGCATAACTGGATCCTCAAATGTACAAACTTTATCGTAATTCATATATAACTGGAAACTCAAATGTACAAACATTGCGTAATTTCTATATAACTGGATCCTCAAATATACAAACTTTACGGTAATTTCTATATAACTGGATCCTCAAATATACAAATTTTACAGTAATTTATAGCTAACTGGATCCTCATGTATACAAACTTTACCGTAATTTATATCTAACTGGATCCTCATATATACAAACTTTACCGTAATTTATATGTAACTGGATCCTCAAATGTACAAACTTTGCGTAATTTCTATATAACTGGATCCTTGCATTTTAAACCCTCGTACTTGAGAGTCAATCGTGTTTTGTTTTTTAGCAACATTAAAACAAAAGCAGATGCTAGTTTTATAATTTTGGGAAATCTTATATCTATCAGATATCGTAAGACACATTTGCTGAGGGTATCTCATAACTCGCAAAATTTCTGAAAACAATGCTAATTCAACTGGGCAGAAAAGAAAAAAGTGTGATTACGATTGAGAAAAAATGTCCAGAACATCCTAGTCTCTTTGCAAACCCTCAATGCCATATAATGTCTGGTATTTATTGTTTACTTGTAATAAAAAGAAACTACCTTGGAAAGTACAAAGTTTTAAGCGCATCATTGTCCGTTACGAACTTCCTCGCCTTGCTGCCTGAATGTTAATAATTCATTGTTCTGACCACATAGAATACTTAGCCGTCCGACTTAACCTCGTCCTGCTCTCTTCCTTGCTGTTTGCTGTGAGGTTTTCAGTTTTGGGTTCGTTGACCTTTACTGCTTCCGTTGAAAGTTCACTTAACCTATATGCGACACCAATGCTTTATGTCAAGAAAAGGAAGCTTAGAAGATGACCTAACAAACATGAGAGTATTAAAATTTGAACAATGGCATAAATTCCAAGAGCAAAACGAGGTTTGTCTTTTTTAACGTCGCGATTAAGAAATTTAGGTTTCAGTATTTACATATACCATACATGAACAAAACCGCTTTTGTTACCTCATCTAGAAGAGTATGGTTGGATGATGTAGGACGAAATATTTTCATATATTTATAAGGTAATAAATATGTAAATAAAAATTCTAACTTTAATTTGGGATGGTCCCTTACTATTCTAATTTTTTTTTTTTTTTGAACAAATGGCGGGTACTTGCCTATAACGGCACTGGGCACTACTAGGGCCAGAAGCGTTGACCATTTTATTGTGGAGGCACCTAATAGGCGGGCACTGTTACCTCCTATGAATGGACAGACAATTTTACATCTGTACCTTCTTTGGAATTCGAACCCGTGCCCTTTTGGTATCACAGTCGGGCTTCCTTAACCCCTATACCGTCTGGGAGGACACTTTTCCAATATAATTCGGGTGTTTCCCCTTTCTGTACTAAAAATAGTAATTGCTTATAATCAACCGCTTTAATTTACGTCTTTATGTGACGCTCTGATACAAACGATTTACATAAGCCTTTAGCCAATAGTAATTTTGGGAAGTTTTTTATTAGCATATCAAAATAGTATCGGATTTGAAACCAATTCATTCTGAACTAAGATTTTTGTCTTGAACTACAATATCATGTCAATTACAATAAAAATATTTAAAGAGGCATGACTGCAAGTTTCTACTTCTTCGTTACGCATCTACATGATTCCTAATATTCTACGTTCTTACATACACACACGCATATATAGGTGTGTGTATACGTGTGAAAAGCGAAAGAACGAGACCAAAAGTCGCACAATCAGTTTAGTGAAAACTTACAGAAAGTGCACAAAACGGATAAAGCCGAAAACTTGGCGTTCGAGTGTTCATTCGAGCTCAGACGTTGATGGCAAAACTCAAATGGTTGGCAAGGTTATTAAAATTATTTATAAGAATAATAATAAAAATGTAAGGTTTTATTTTACTTAAGCAATAATTTGCGTTGTTGTCACTGTATTTATACTCCCATAGCTTATAAAGGGCGATTTCCACAGACAAATATAAAAAATATATTAAAAGGCTTTGCAATAGATATGATGAATAGAAAGCGGTACTATTCAACTCAATAAAAACGTTAAAAGAAATGCCAAGATTTTAGGAGTTGTAAGGTTTATCCTAACGTTTTAACAGTTATCTTTAGTTAAAACTACTAAAACTACTTTCCTATCCCCCCTAATTTCAGCTTACAATTTCCTACCAGAATGTGTTTTGTGTGTGGTTAATGCAAATGAGTAGTCGAAGTTCCACCGACTTCGTTAGAGAGCTAGAGATTCTGTCTAGCGCGCGTTCGCCTTTTGGCTACCTCTCTCTAAGCTATTACTACGCTCGCCCGTATATCAGTCCCTTGATAACTTCGCCAGTTTAGTAGGCAATCAGAGGCCAACTACTTAGAAATATTGATAGCTTCGACTATATCTTTTTAGCTAAGCTTTAGTTAAGTTTTACCTCTTATTACTCAAGTGCACGCTTTGCTGTACGCTCTGAAAGAGCCATCTGTTAATTTCTTATTTTGAGAAATAAAGGGTAATTAACCCTTCTTGTGTTTTACGTATCTTTTCTGAACTAAAGCGGTTATTCGCTTAAGTGTTCACGAAGTTCCTACACACTTCGCTGTCAGATAAAAGGTTGGAACCCACAGAGTGATTAAAAATAAGAGAATTAGTTGTTGCTGTTTTTGTTGGTAATGCTCACTTGTCTGACCTATAGTCAGCCCAAGCCCACGAAAGTCCTCCAGGCAAGGAGCACACGTATACGCCTGTCGTTGGCCACAGCCTTGAGCACCTTACTGGAGACAGTGCGATTTAGCTCAGTTCCGAATCAATTTTGATGGAGAGCATCCCGTGGGGGACCGGTCAGAGGGTCTCTCCCCAATCACCAACCTCTCGAGAGGACTTTCGGCTTGTGAAGTTCTGACTTCGTTAGAAAGTCTGATAATCTGTCCAGCGCGCGCTAGCCTTTTGGCGATACTCTCGCACAAGCTATTATTACGCTCGGCCGTACTTTAGGCCTTTGATAGCTTCGCCGTTAGTAAGCATTAAAGGGCTAACTCTGTTAGAATCTTGATAGCTTCGGCTATATCTTTTTAGTTAAGATTAGTTTAGTTCTTAATTTCCTGAGTTCAAGCCCGAGTGGAGGCTTTATTGTAAACTCCAATAAAGGAGTCATTTGCTAAACTTTATTTGGAATAATAAAGGGTAATTAACCCTTGAGTTTCTGTTCTCTCTACTGAACTAAAGCTATTATTCGTTTAATAATTCTCAAGGTTCCAGACACATTGTAGTACATTCAAAGTTTGGAATCTTACAGACTCATCGCATATTCAGAGTGCCCTCGTGTTGCCCGGACACTAAACATTTGCAAACATCCATGTCTTCTCCCGGACGAAAGCAGGCCATGTCTGTCCATGTCTTCTCCCGGACGAAACCAGGCCGTTCGGCACGGCAGTCAGCGACGTTATCCACTATACTGGTTGGGCGGCAGATAATTAGTAGTCCAATAAAAATAATTCTCAAATCTGAACAGGCCCACCAGCGGCCGAGCGGTAAAGTCGCTGAACACTGGTAGTTCGGTCTGAGGTTCGAATCCCGCGAACGGGCTGGCTGCATGGGTGTTTTCGTGGTTTTTCCCATGTGTAACGTGTATACGAGCCAGTTTCCCTTAGAAAGTCCTCCACGAAGGCATCCCTCCCCTTAGGCAGATAGCCCTAGTGTGCTTTGCCATAATTAAATACACACACATACACACACACACACAAATCTGAACAGCTTATTGTGATAATGACAATAATTTGTTTAAGGGTAAAACGAAGGTTTAAACAGATCAGAAATATAAAGAGTATTTTTAAAATATGAAATGTTTATCTTTCAATAAACTCTGTTCAATGAACATCGAGACATAAGCTGTCTTTTTCTCATCTTCAAAAGCAAATATTCTCTCAAAGAGAACTTTTTATTTTTTAAATTACCACAGGTTAAAGGCTGAAGTTTATTTTTAAAATTGGCGTGTATAGTTTATATTTATTTGATAATGTAATACTAAAGAAGAAACATTTTCGGGAAACAGGAAAGACTAAAAGTAAAATATAAATTCCTTAAAACATAAATAAGAAACAATTTATATAGAAATTCCTGCTTTAAGGCAATAAAAATAACGAAATAACGAACTGCAATCGAACTTCGTAAGCGTTGTTTCTCTAATGTGAATATGTAGTCCAGTGACATTTACGGAAACTTCATTAATTATTAGCATTCCTACTAACAATAACTTGGTGTTAAAGTGCGGCCTCACAAACTAGATAGGGTGCGCCCCATTATAGAAGGGCGTTTAATGCCTTAAGGGATGTGAAAGTAATTGATTGAGCGATGACGTAACAATGTTAAACGCCCTTTTAAGTTAATTTCATCTCCACTCATTCATCTAATTTGCATTCCAATAGTTTGTGTGCGCACATGTATAACATTCTGCAATATTATTTAAAATCGGAAAGCTGGAACTAGAAAAAAATATTTTTGCATAAAATTTTCGTCAGATCTGCATGTTCTTATTACCTATTAGACAATTCTATGAACAATTAGACAATTCTCAGGCCCTTTTAAAATTGAATTTACTTATAAATCTATAGCCTCTCCAATTGTTACTTATTAATTTATATTTGGATTAACGCGTAGAGAAAGTATTGTATGATTCTGATGCTGTGCCCGGAAATTTTTAATCAAGCAACCGAATGTCACTCTATAAGAGTCAATTGCTCCCTTTTTTTAATCTGTAAGTCGGTGTGATTCTGCTATCTGTAGTATATATAAAGAAGAAAGTCTATGTGTTTGTCCTCTAATAACTCAGTCACTACTTTAGCTCTCGTCGCCAAACGTTTTACGATTTTTTTCTAGGTTCTGGAAAAGTTCGACGTGCACTTTTGTCCAAAAAAAAGTAGCTAAAATCAGAGATATTAATTAAAAACTTGGAAAAATGGTAATTTTCGCTCTCATTTTCCCGTGTGGCAACAGTTTCGCAAGCTGAAGATGAAAATCTGCTTTATTTCGAAAGTTGTTGCCACTGCTCACTTTCCTAGAGTTTGCTAATAAAAAATTTCTTAAGTTTTGCGATGAAATAAAAATAGCATTGCTAAATATTAAATACATTATTCCCGATTCCAAAAATTCGTGGGAAGCCATTTCGACTGCGTACGACTTTAATCAGCCGAGATATTAATTAAAAATTCAAAAAAAATTAATTTTCGCACTCATTTTTCCGAGTGGCAACAGTCTCGCGAGTTCAGATAATGCTTTATTTCGAAAAGTAATGCTACTGCTCGCTTTCAAATCGTAGAATTTGTTAATCAAAAATTTGAAAGTTTTACAAGATTTATATGTATAAGGAGGAATGTCTGTTTGTGTGTTTATTTGTTTGTTTGCGTTATTGATTTCTGATTAATTATGATGAATTTTCTGCCCTATTTAATCGACTAAAATTGAAAATAGGTGAAATACTGGCTGGAACTTGAGCTTTTACAACCGTTCGATTAGAAAAACGAAAATCATTAAAAACTGCATACCATTGTTGATGATATAGTTCCACTAGTTCAAAATAAAGTTGAAAGTAAACTTTGATGGCCATTACAAAATAGTAATAAATATTGACTGTAAGTTCATGATGTGGCTGCAGTGCTCTGTTTCAAATTTAAGAGAAAGCTTAGGACTTTTCTACAAGCTTCATAAAAAAATTAAATTTACAATTCAAATTTTATTGTCAAATGTCAATTAAATTTATTTGAAGGAATTTGAAGAGTCCATCTGGCATGGGAAGAAGTAGGTATACTTATATATACACCGTATCCACTGAAGTCCTTACCCGTACGCCCTGCAGCGACCGAACGGTAAAGTATCCGAACACTGGTAGTTCGATACGAGGTGTGAATCCCGCGAACGGGCTGTTTTTCGTGGTTTTTCGCATGTGTAACCTGTATACGTGTCAGTTTCCTTTAGAAAGTCCTCCACGAAGGCATCCCTTCCGTTAAGCATATATAGCCCTCGAGGCTGAGGCTTTGCAATAATCACCCCCATTAGCCAACCTTACCCGACCTATTGCCACTATTGATCGTAGACATGTACTTCCAGTTGCGAAAATGTTCCATATAATGAAATTGCTCTATTTTGGCATTTTTTAATTTTAAACATTATTTTTTTTTAAATTAATGTTTATACATTTATCCGATACATATATTTATATTTAGGAGAATTTTATACTCGTAATAAAAGAATAAAAAATAAAAAGTGTAACCTCCGTACGACGAAAATTGACCAAAATATTCCAATTTAAAGTTGGGGATCATATTTAGGGACAGTGCACACATTAAAAAGCGTAATATTTGCATTTGTACGCAAATAAAAAGGAAATATTAGTTTAGAAAAATACTTTTGATGCTAGTAGACTAAGTATTGAGTATTTCTCTTCAGATTGTGGTGAAATACATTAATCAATATAAACTTTTTCAAAAAGAGGATCTTAATCACAAAATCCTATAGAATTTGTATTCTAGAAAACACAGACATGCTTCAGTATCGGCACTTAACCAGCTTATAACATTATTGGCATAAATACAAAATAAAAAGTGTTTCTAGTTTAATAAATTATTTATATTGTAGAATCCTTTTAGAATTTTTTGGAGAAAGGAAATCAAAGAAATCCGCAGTGCCCTCTCCGGAATTTGAACAGCAGTTCTCCCGATTGCTAGCTGGACATGCTGTCCAGTTTCACCAAGAAGGCACGCGGAACTTATAGTATGATTATTAGATTATGATTCTAAGATGATAAAACGTTATGAAAATTTTGAAACATATTTTTAGAGCTCGGAAACGTAGAAGTTGCTTTTGTAAGAATTTATTTGGCATAACTGTAGAGTTCCTCACTTTGGAATTCTAAGTTAATGTTGGAAATGAAGAATCTAAGAACTGATAAGCGAATAATCGCTTGAGTTCGGTGGCAAGAAACGACAAGATAGAAGGGTAACTAACCCTTTATTATTCCAATAAGATTTAACAAAACTCCGCCTGGGAGTGTACAAGCAAAGCTCGCACTTGGACTTGAACTTAAAAGACTAAGAATTAAACTAAAACTAAGATTAACTAAAGAAGTATAGCCGAAGCTATCAAGGTTCAAATCGAGTTGGCCCCTTAACTTAATTGACGACGAAGCTTAGCAAGGACCTGAGTACGGCCGAGCGTAATAACAGCTTTGAGAGAGAGAGTGGCCAAAAAGGCAGACGCGCGTAAATCAGAAACTCTGATTCTCTCTGACTCAGTAAGTAACTTCGTGGTTTAAATACCGTTAATCCTCATTAAATATTCAGCAAGATTCCAAAACTACGTTCTGGCCGGAAGCAGTAAGTTGAAGTTAAGAATTTGACAGGAAAGGAACTTTAATTTAAAATTTAACTGTTAATAAAATTAGCATAATCCTTACATAACATTTGCAACAAAATTACAAATTAAAAAATTTTAAACGCTAGCAAATCTCAAAAGAGTATCATTAGTTGGCATTTAAAGGAGAAAATTACAAAGCGAATTATTCCAATTTTTTTTAACTAACCGAATGGGGAAAATGAAGTCAAATATCCTAAATTTTTAAATAAAATACCTAGGTCAGTTTTTATCTGCCGGAAGTCAAACCTATATTCCAAAATGCATTGTTACAGAAAAATTAACAGTATTTTAATCCGCTGTGGATGTTAAAAATAAAATTAACTTATTTTCTTTGTGTTGGATGCAATGCCACGATTTTATTTTCTTCACGCTTCTCTCAAAAACTATGGATCACCAGATGAACAATCATTCAGGCAATTTTTTAGCTACTCCGGGTAATACCGCTCTTCAAAGTTTACAGTAATTCTGTGTATATATATGTATTATAGATAGGGCACTGTGTATGCGTATGCATTATAGTAGATAGGGAATTAGGTTTGGGATTATTCAATTATGGCAACGCACACGAGGGCTATCAGCCTAAAGGGAGGGATGACTTCGTGGAGGACTTTCTAGGGGGGACTGGCTCGTATACACGTTACACGTGGGGAAAGTATTGTAGATAGGGAAAGGTACGGCAGGGTAGAAAAATTAGCTGAAAAATAATAAATTTAGGGTACTGATAATTAACATATATTATATATACCAAAATGAAAATTACGTCTATGGTGCAGATATTGTCGCATATTTTCCTGAGATAAGAACACAGTTCACGAGCAACATATTATTTAGAAAATAACTAAACTAGCAGTACCAATTTGTGGATTAAAAATATGTGTTTTTAAAAATTTTTCTTATTTCTATTAATGAATTCTCAGCCTGTGATTGACAGAAATTTCGCAAAAATTAAAGTATTGTGCATATTAATGCATATTAAAAAGCTACATTTTATGTTTGATTAAAATCGCATTTTCTAACGTCAAGCTTCAGTAAGACGAAGTAATTTTTTAACTTTAAGAATGGATAAAATAATTCAATGCAGCGACAGTATTTGGCAATGCAGATTAACCACTAGACTAGATAAGAAGGAAGTAGGAAAATAAGCGTGTTCTGGAAGTGAATCAAGGTCTCTGAACAAAAAACCGGATGGATAATCCATAAGCTGTATCAACACGAAAGTATTGCATATTTTCTCCTCGGAAATTAACCATTATTACTAATTCTTCTTTAACGCTACAAACCACCGGATTAGAATTGCATACTTTCAGATACGAAAATTAATCCGAAAGATTAGCATTAAGGAAAATTTTCCGAGATCCTCTTTTTGTATGTAGATAATTTATATTGCTTATCTTTCTGCTGAGATAAATCCTAACTAGAAGTAAAACTCACTCAATGCGATAAAACGTTTAAATTATTGTAGAATGAAACAAGTATAATTATGTAAGGAAAGCTGCAAGTCCGTATGAAAAATAACAAAAATTAAAAAAGAAAAATTGAATAATAAAAAAAAATCTGAAAGGTTTCAGATTTTAAATTACGTCCAAAGGAGCGTTTTTTTTAACGTTTTGTGTGTTATCTTTATTTATTAAATATCATATTCTTCGCACTTAAACCATAAAATTCACTTCAACAGCAATGTCGTAAAATAATTTTAAAATGAGCTTTTCTTTAGAATTCCCGATACACAGTCTCGCGCGCTGGAGATAAATATGTTTTTTCTGTACAATGTTGCCATTGCTCGCTTTGAAATCCTTGAGTTTGTTAATTACAAATTCGTTAAAGTTTTACAAAATATGAAATCGATCACAAAACAAATTCCAAATTTCAAATTTGGTCTTCCAGGTGCCCATATTCGCACGAGGATAAGGTTATTCAAAATTCGACGGCTCTATGTACCGTTGTTTTATCCCAGTGCGAGAAACATACATATATTTATGCAGATTCTTTATAATTTAATTTCTTTAAATATAATACAGGGCGATAATATTCGGTGGCAACAATTTGAAAAGTGAAATAATGCTTGTGGTGAATCAGCGTAAAATGCCAAAACGAAATTAATAATCCATCTGGGGATATTGCCCCTTTGGAGTAAAAAGAAAATCTGAAAGCTTTCAGATTTTATATTACGCCCAAAGGGACTTTTTTTTAACATTTTGTGTGTTACCTTTCTTTTTATGAAATATCATGTTCTTAGTAGTTAAGCTACATTAAATTCAATTCAACAGTATGTAATATCACAAAAATAGCAAATCTTTAGAATTTCCGATAGCCAGTCTCGCGCGAGTTGGAGATAATTTTTTTTTTTTCCTGTACAGTGTTGCCATTGCTTGCTTTGGAATCGTTGAGTTTGTTAATCAAAAATTCGTTAAACAAGATTTCGTTTTACAAGATGTGAACTAGATAATAAAACAGATTCTAAATTAAAAAATTCAGGCACCCGGGTACTAGTGCTCGTTTGGAGAAATGGTACCCCGATGTGTATATTAACTATATACCTGGAATATATATATTAAATTTATATACAGCATTATTCTAACATATGTATTTTTAAATAAAACCGGACCTCTTTCTGAAATAACACATATATGTTTCCCCCATATTTCGTATCTACGAGTCAAATTATGCGTATATATTAAATTTTGTAATTTTTGGTGAGAAATTTATGGCGAAATTTAAAAATTTATCTTGGCAAATTTTTTCAGTTTGCGCCAAGAATAATTCACTTGGCGAAATTCTTAATTTTAATGCAACCTTTTTTTCCTTTGCCTTTCTTTTTTATGCACGAGCGGGAAAAAAGGCATCGTTCATACTTTCAAATAATTTTAACCAAGTGCGTAAACCACATTTTCGTTATTATCGTTTATAATAAATACCCCTAATTTCAAAACGCGCCAAAATTTAAATTCACGCATATTTTAGGAAATTTTATCGGTTATAATTCAAAAATTTGTTCGGAAAATTGATAAAAATTATTTAAAAATATAAGTTTTAAAACTAAATCGTCAAAAATTTGCGAATTTTATTTGTAATGAGCCTAAATTTCGAAATGCGAAAGGATACTACTTTTTTTACTCACTTTTCAAATTATTGCACCCGAATCAAATAAGTTTAATAAAAAGAGAGATATTAATAAATATATATCAAATTCAATTAACATTGAGAGGATAAAATTTTGAGAGATAATTTTTTAAAAACTACTCGCGCGACTTTTACAAAACTGGGCTGTTTGGCATAATTTGAGCCGTAGAATCGAAATATGGAAAAAATTGGCGTGTCATTTCAGACATTGTCTGATTTTGTGTGAAACTACCTATATTAGAACAATGCTGTATATAAATCTAATACATATCCTAAGTCGCGCTTTCAAGACATGAAGAACGCAAGCTGAATTTCATCAATCGGCCCAGTAGAACGAGAGATATAGAACTGTTCTCCCCCTTTTTTTCCGCAGTTCACTTTCATGCACATTCTCCTGTATTTAATTTCTTTTAAAATAATATAGGACGATAATATTTGGTGGCAACAATTTGAAAAGTGATTCAGTTTTTTACAGTGATTCAAAGCAAAATCACCTTTCGAGACTAATAACCCTTCTGAGCTAACGATCCTTTGGGCTAAAAAAATATTTATTAATTCATAACAGCAAGCAATACCTCCGCAAGTGATTGAGCCGCTGATTCTCTTTTTGGGTGAGAGAGAAGCGGCAAACGTACAATGAAGCTTCTTGCAAGTACAAATCTGTTCGTAGAAATGGAGTTATTAGGTAATTTAGAACCTAGAGCTCAACTTTAATTTCACTGTAAAACTCAAATCCGCACCACCGGAAACATAAGAAACAATTCCGACACTGATAAAATGCTAAACTGCTAGCATTTGAACATAAGCTTTGAACTTTTTGTTTAATTCTCAGCGAAGTGTGTGTGATCATAGCTACAGGCTTTCCAGAACTTATTTTAATTAATAATTACGATTTTCGTAATTAAAATTTATTTTAGTCCTATTGAGGAAGATGCATGCACTGAACACTATTAGGAATATAAACTTCACAAGAATGTAATATGATGACTAACTTCATAATTAACTAATATTTGGTATTTAATTGCCTGGTTTAATTTAAAACTGTGCGAGATTTTTACTACATACTTAGAAAAAAAAGAAATATTAGTAAAGGCATTGACAAAAAATCCATTGTGCAAACTTTCACAATTAAAAAATGACCTTTAAACATGGAAATATACGAGAGCGAAATCCGTAGAGTGCTGCGGAGATGCAGATTGCGTCGTAACCAGACACAGTTTTGGAAGCTACCAATAGCTGGATAATCGCAACATAGAGTTTAATTTCTCGACGAACAGATTCTTAAGACATAGTTTCTTGGTTAATACAACACTGTGGGTATGATATGCACCTCCACTATTTTATTATATGACATATCACATTTTTATTTTAAACAATAGAAGAAAACAGCAAAATCCTTAATTACGTGCGAGCCCACCAGCAGCCGAGCGGTAAAGTCGCTGAACACTGGTAGTTCGGTCCGAGGTTCGAGTCTCGCGAGCGGGCTGGGTGCGGGCTGGGTGCATGTGGTTTTCCCCATGTGCAACGTGTATACGAGCCAGTTGCTCTTAGAAAGTCCTCCACGAAGGCACCCCTCCCTTAGTCAGATAGCTCTCGAGGCCGTAATTAAATAACCTAACCTAACCTTAATTACGTGCTTTTGCGAAGGGGGAGCAGTGGAGAAACGTAAGTGCAATAGTCAGAAGCTTGGAAATATAGATAGCTGAAATTTCTTTGCTTAGGCTCTGAAAGGTACTGAACAAGAGTTCTACTGTATTGCAGAAGAAAGTAGTGACGCAGTACAGATTACAGATCGGAAATGTAGCTAAAACAAAATCAGGAATTAAAAGGGCTGTTGCCAAATTAAATTAGTAATTTGTTAGTAATTTTCTTTCATATTTTATCATTTATATATATGTATATATATATATATGCGTAAGATATAAAATATGAAAGCAAGCATCCAACTTTAATTGGCTATGACCTCTTTTATTTTTTATTTAATTTGGGGACTTCATCTCGCTGTCTTAGAAATAGCGCCATAAATTAAAACTGCGTCATTCATTAATTATGCGATCTTACGTAACGCTTAATGCAGATATCCCTTGCCCAATCGAAATAATTGCAAAGCAAAACCTTTTGACTCCCTCCCTTCTTCCTCTGCATTACTACTGCAACACTCTCCTTTGTGGCTTACGTTTTCATCCTGTTAAGACGCTGCAGCAGGATCGCTGCAACATCTTCTATGTTCGCTTCTATCGCTATACCAAAATTGTAAATATTCTGGAAATAGGTATGATTGGAGTGTCAAGCGAATTGTGGCCACCGATGTGAATTTAAATAAATATGGAATTTAATCCGGCTCGACTGCTTTTTCTTCAAAAGTGGATGGATGTTCTAAGCATCAAGTATCTTCGCAATTAGCATTTCTGCTCATCTACATCTCAGTTTTCTTACCATTTTCTTACCAATAATACGAACATCTGCGAAATAATGGAAAATCTTTATTAATAGGGGGTTGAACCACCATTTGACTGAAATACAGATTGAATACGACGTGGGATAGATGCATAAAGGTTATGGACAATATTTAAAGGAATGTCAAGGCATTCGTCCTGCAGAGCGGTCTCTAATTCCGAAAGTCCGGATGGAGGTGGAAATCGGGAACGAAGTTTGGACTCCAAATATGCCCATAAATGTTCAATAATATTCAAGTCCGGAGACTGAGGAGGCCAAGGGAGATGTTCAATTACATCGTCATGCTCTTCGAACCTATTGCACCTAGCAGTGTCTTTCTTGAATGCACCTAGCAGTGTAGATAGGGGCGTTGTTGTTTTGAAAAAGCGGTCGCTCCCCAGGGAATACAGTCCGGACAAAAGGATGGGCATGATCCCCTAGAATGCTTAGATAGTGATTGGATGTGATCCTCTCATGCAGAATAACAAGTGGTCCAAAACCGCGCCAAGATACCGCACCCCATAACATAATGCCGCCACCCCCATGCTTCACAGATGGCAAGAGCCAGTCAGGATGAAACGCTTCCTTGGGCTTTTTCCAGACATAAACGCTTCCGGTCGTCTGAAATAGTGTGAATGGCGATTCACATGACTATATTACCTGTGTCCGTTGCTGTGGGACATCCTTTGTAATTTCTGCACCACTGGCGTCGCTTGAAAGCCACTCTACGAATTGCCACTTTGCCATAAATGAAGTTCCCTTTTGATAGGTTTTCTTGAAACGGGGTCCTGGAGATGACTGTTTATTTCGTATGTTATCTCGGATAACGATTGCTTGCGATTTCGAGCTACTATGCGCTTCAAGACCCGTCTATCCCTATCAGCCAGCTTTGACTTTCTGCCACTGACTGTTTCTGCCACTGTGCTTTGAAGACGTCGTCTTACTCTCTTTCGTGTACGCTGTCATAACGGCTGATACCCTACCCCTTGCACACCCTACAAGGTTTGCTGTTTCCGTAACCGATGCTCCACTTAAACGCGCTCCAACTATCATTCCTCTTTGGAACTCTGACAGGTCTGACATTTCAACTTCTCACAGACAGTTCGATCGAAGCATGCAACGCAGGTGACTGCTGTTGAAAGAGAGATGTCTTCCTCTTCACGCTCACTAGATGGCAGACTTCTGTTGCAGCTGTACTGTAAGTGTGAAATACGTCATACTGACATTTCAACTTCTCACAGACAGTTCGACCGAAGCATGCATTGCAGGTGACTGCTGTTGAGAGACTGATAACTTCCTCTTCACGCTCACTATGTGGCAGACTTTTGTTGCAGGTGGCGCGGCTGTACTGCAAGTGTGAAATACGTCATACTTCATACTTCTTCTCAGACGTTCGCATTATTTTGTCATCCATCTGTACATAACAAAAGTTTCTGTATTGAGATGCATAACATATGGCATCAGAAACGTCTTTTATTTAAGTACAATATTGCCGGAATGGTACTACTTATGAGGACAAACGGATGATAGCAAGTATCTTGATAGATGTGACATAACGGTATTCACCAAAAACACTACGAAAGGAAAATACATTAGGGGAAAACATCATGTAAAATATCGTGGCAAAAAATAAAACGCTTATAAGTCATTTCATGATAATAACATTGAGCATATGCCCACTAGCATAAGCACATCACAGCGTTAAACGAACAATACGCGAACTCCAATTTCAAAGATATATAATAAAATGTCCATCATAAAAATCAACAGTATTGTGAAATACCTTTCGGAACAAGGCCAAGATATTTGTGAGCAATAGCTATGCAAGAACCATTTGTCTATCTTCTAAGGCAACACCTGCAGTATGTGTAGGAACCACACAGGAGAAGGGTTAAAATACCTTTTATTAAACTCTTTAAAATTCACCCAGTGCATCGAAATCTAGTGGTAGCAAAGTAATAGCTTATGGGCTATTATGGCAAGTAAACCAGCAATAACTGCAGAAATAGAAGGTCACGCTACAGAGGTGATGGCAGTTGCCCAATATTTAAACTTTTTCTCCTCAAGGTAGAATTTACAATACTTCACGTGGGTACCAAATTTAAAAATTATGGCACTAACAATTAGGGGAATGAAGACTTTTAGAAAGTAAAATTAAAGTAAATTGGTTATATAAAATGGATATAAATCCTACAACTACTACGGAAAAGTCCTTATATTAGTATGCAAATTCTTCTAATTAATAACTGCATGAAGAAGTTCTGGAAATTTTGCATAGAGCTTTTGTTGGATTTTTTATTGGATAGGAACATCGAGTGACAAGCATCGAGAACATACGTATTATCGTATGGCAAAGTCTTGATGTCTCGTATGCTTATTCCTGTTCCTTCAAATTCTCAAATGTATGTTACAAAACTTCGAATCTTCGTTGCTGCTTTGTTTCTTATCGACTACTACTATACTTTTCTCCTGGAACATTTCTCTCTATACTTTTGTTCGCAGCGTCTTTACTTGTAACCGATGTAACAGCATAACATTTTTGCAGATTAAAATCTTAAAGGATTCATATTTTAAATTACGTCCAAAGGGACGTTTTTTTAACGTTTTATCACAGCGTTAAACGAACAATACGCGATTTATTTATTAAATATAATGTTTTTCGCACTTAAACCTGTAGGGTTTATATTTATTTTAACTAACATTTATTTTAAGTTTAAACTATCTTTCCTGTCAAGCCTTACTTTCCCCTGGAACTGCCAATGCCAGAATATGTAAATTTTAGTAGAACGCGCAAGGATTCAAATTATCAGCGGAAGTATTATAATTTAAATAGGAAGGAAACAAGTTCGGTGTGTGATATATTCTTACTGCACGAGCGCGGAGATAGTTAGCGAGAATTGAAGAACCCCGCGTTGTGGCCTATGTGCTTGGCGGGAAGTAGTGGTAATCGTTCCAGTGAGCTTCAAGTCTGCTGAATTAGCAGCGGTATTGTAAAACGCGGTGAGTTAGTTATTTTAGAGAGCCTCGTAGTTAGAATCTTGTCTTTAGTTTCTTTTGAGGTTATTATTTTTATTTGACTGCCGAGTTGGCACCGTCTGTAAGCGTCAAGAGGACGCAATTGCAATTTATTACGTTGAATAAAAAGGGACTTAAACCCTTTACAAGACTCTGTGTTTTATACAGCTTTCACAGTCACCTCTTGGTTGCGTGCAAGTTGGAGGCGCGCAACGTTATATTGGCGCCCGAACAATTATCGAACTGAAATGGCCGAAAATTGGATGGAAGCCGCTGGACAACACCAAGAAATGACAACTCAGTTAGAAGGATTTGGATACCTGGTCCAGACTTTGAGAGCATCAATCAAGCCAAACGTCTATTTCGACGGAAAAAATTCGGTGTCGGTATTTCTAGAAGGTCTAGAAAACCACTTTCAGCTCTACCCTGTGCCTGAAAGACAAAAAGTTGCCATCGCCACATCAGCACTAAGAGGACAGGCCGCGCTATGGTGGAAAAACATAGGCAAATTTTTACTAGGTGAATTTGGAAGCCAGACATATACATTTGAAAATTTCAAAAAATCGTTAGTAAAGGCCTTCCCCATAGTGAAAGATCGCGCACGGCTGGAAGCCGAACTATATAGTTTCTATCAACGGGATACAGCACAATTGACGGACTTTATTTTACGAAAAATCAAGCTAACGGATATGCTGTATGGAAAGAAACCCGATGCGGAGATAATTGAAATAATATTACCAAGATTGTTACCCGCTGTCCATGACTACTTTGAAATTAGAAACCCAAGCACATTGCAGGAACTTTTCGAATTGGCGGTGAAGTTTCAAAATCGCAGAATAGCGGAAAAAGCGAGAGGGGAAACATATTCTCAAAGTACCCGAAGGAAGGAGGAAACCAGAAATGGAAATCGCTCTTATGGGGGAAAGAACTATCAAGCTAACGCATCGAAACTCGAAGGTCAAGGCCCAAAAAGAAAATTTGAAAATAAACATCCGCGTACCCAGAAGACACAGATTGAAAGGAAAGCTTTAAACGAGTAGAGGGGCCTGTGAAAGGGAGGGTCCAGACCCCGGAAGTTTTAAAAAAACCCTCAAATAGACATTTAAACACGGTCATCGTAAAAAACTCACAGCTACCAATTATACAAGTCCTGGTTGGCGATGTACCAGTAGAAGCCCTCATAGATACAGGAGCAGAAGGAAATTTTATGAGTGAAAATTTCTTCAAAAAGAATTTTTATAGGATACGACTATTTAAAACCAAAAATACGGAAATTATAGCGGCGCAAGGAAAAACATGTCACTGCATCGGGAAAATATCATTAAACTTACAGGTAAAAGAGGAAAGTCTCAAAGTATTAATTTTTGTGGTGAAAGACCTGCAACACTCTCTTATTTTAGGTATGGACTTTTTAAGGGCCGCGAGGGCCAAATTAAATTTTCAAGATAGTTCCGTGGTGTTGTAGATGGACCAGAGGGTGGTGGAACCTGTGGAGACACCTGAAGTGGACCTTAGCCATCTGAATGACCATGAAAGTAAAGCAATACAGCAAGTGGTGAGTAATTTTTCTCATTTGTTTTCAGAAAAACCAGGAAACTGCCAAATCGTGACGCACAAGATTCAATTAAATGCCGAGAAACCTTGTAGAACTAAGCCATACCGTTATGACAAACAAAAAGACTTAATCATCGAAGAACATATTCAGGAGATGTTAAAGAATAAAATAATAACGCCCATAAATAGTGAGTACGCGAGTCCAGTCGTACTATGTAGGAAAAAGAACGAGTTTCCTCCTTCGGATAAAAGGGCTTGGAGGTTTGCTATTGATTACAGAAAACTAAATAGTATTACCAAATTTCCAGTTTACCCTTTGCCGGTTATAGACGAGATCATTAGACAGATCAAATCGACAAGATATATGTCTACTTTGGACTTAACGTCTGGCTACTATCAAATAGCTATGAGACCCGAAGATATACATAAAACCGCGTTTATAACAAAATCGGGCACTTATGCATTTTTACGCATGCCCTTTGGGTTGTGTGGGGCCCCATCAACATTCCAGAGAGCTATGGACATTCTTCTAAAGCCTGTCCTAGGAAAATCAACTTTAATTTATCTAGATGATATAATTATAACGAGTAGTACGTTGGAACAACACATTAATGACCTCGAACAAGTTTTTAAATTATTAAAAGAGGCCGGTCTTACAATTAACGCCTCAAAATGCAAGTTCGCAACTAAAGAACTTAAATATCTCGGTTATAAAATTTCGCAAAAGGGTATAGAAACGCAAGATTCAAAAATAAAAGCTATTAAGAATTTCCCACCGCCCAACACCGCCAAGAAACTTTCTTCTTTCCTTGGATTATGTTCTTACTATCGATCTTTCATAAAAGATTTCGCTAATATTGTTGAACCACTATTAGTAATCAAAAGAAAAAGGGCTAAATTTACGTGGACAGCGTACTAACACAGCTTTTGAAAGATTAAAAGAAGCGCTTATTAATGCCCCTGTTTTAAAATTCCCTGAGGGGGACGAAAACCTGGAAATTGCAGCAGATGCGTCAGACTATGCGGTGGGTGCGGTTTTTATGCAAAATAACCATCCGCTGGCATTTTTTAGTAAAACATTGAATCAGACACAAAGGAATTATACAGCTACAGAAAGAGAAACATTAGCCGTATTAATGGCTGTACACAAATTTCGAGTTTATTTCGGCAAATCGCCAGTAACAGTCTTTTCGGATCATGCGGCTGTTGGTAGACTTTACTCGGGGAAAAACCTAACGCCCAGGTTAATAAGATGGGCTTTAAAACTCCAAGAATATAATATCACAATAAAATATAAACCGGGTAAGGAAAACAATGTAGCTGACGCACTTTCTCGTATAAAACTGGACGATGAAGGTAATGAACTTAAATGCGCTGTGTTGACTTCAAAAATTTTAGATTCTAGAGATACGGTTATTACTGAACTGAAAGCTGATCCTGAATTTGGAAATATCTATGTTTATTTGAAAGACCCCGAAAGCTTCGAGCACACAGATATCGATGCGATAAGAAATAGAGCAAAAAACTATGAAATAATAGATAATTTATTATTCTATACGAAAACAACAAACGAAAATCTTGAGTATAAGCCAGTCATCCCAGCCTCGCTTCGATTAAGCATTTTGAAGGAGTTGCACGAAGAAAAAACAGCGGGCCACCTAGGGGTCAGAAAGACTATAAAAAGGGTACGCGAGGCGGTATATTTCCCGCAATTATACAAAATAGTAACGGCGTATGTCAAGTCCTGCAATCAATGTCAGTTAATAAATGATATTAATTACAGCCCGGCCGGGTACTTAAATAGCATTCGCGCTACATTTCCGAATGAAATTTTAGGCATAGATCTTCTTGGTCCCTTCCCCCAGAGCGAGTTAAATAAAAATCGTTTTCTTTTAGTAATAGTAGATCATTTTTCAAAATGGATAGAAATTGTTCCACTTAAACGCGCGTCAGCCAAAACAGTCGCAGATGCATTCTTACACAGATACATTTTAAAATACGGTTAACCGATAAAAGTCATTAGCGATAACGGAAAACAATTCATTAGTCAAATATTTGAAAACATATGCAATGGACTTGGCATACGCCATATCAAAATGGTTCCGTATAGACCACAGGCTAACATAGCAGAAAGAGTTAATAAAAACATAGAAAAAATAATTCGCAGTTACGTGAGCACACATCACAAGCGCTGGGATGGCTACATAAATGAATTAGCTTATGCTTTAAGAACGGCACATCATGATACTACGGGAAAAACTCCAGCAGAATTATTTTTAGGCAGAATGTTAATTACGCCTTTAGATAAATTATTCTTTGTGCAACAAAGAGAGCAGGAGTTTAAACAAAAAGATGTGCAAAAGTTGATTGATCAGGCGCTTAAAACCTCGGATACGGCAAGAAATAGGCAGAAACTATATTACGATAGAAAACGCCGTGAAGCAGATTTTAAAGTTGGGGATAAAGTATTGAAGCGGAAATTTTCTTTATCAAGTGCCCCAGACAATTTTATGGCAAAGCTAGCTCCAAAGTTTGAAGGCCCCTATGTAATTCAGGAAATCAAAGGTGTAGTCTTATATCTTAAGAACGAGAGAGGGGAAATCTGTAAAGCAAGTCCCGACCAGGTGAAAAAATACTATAATCCAAATGATTTTGAAATCCTTAAAAGTTTCTTGCAGGACTCAAGTCTAAACGAAATAGAAGGTCCAGAGACTACAACAACTATTCCACCACCCAAGAAACAGAGAACTGAAGAGAGACCTAGCACTTCTACAACCCGGACGTCGGTATCAAAAAGAAAAAATAATTTTCAAACTCCAGCGTTTAAGAAAAACAAAAATACAGATGCACCGGGTAAAGAAACCGTGGTAAAGAGAAAAACACCACCTACAAAGGATAGCAGGAGAAATTACACATCAAGGAGAACGCGCACACGGCCACAGAGTCAGGTGCCAGCAAGGCCGCCGTTCCGGAAACTGAAACGCCAACAGGAGGCACAAAAATACGAGGAACAGAAGAAATTCAAGAAGGACTCCAGACCGGAGGACGTCAAGACCAGCCGTCCCAGGGAGAAACGGAAAGGCCAACAACCAGACGATTACTCCGTCAAGAGGCCAGCATGTAGAGGACGCAAAAGAAAAAGTCAGGTGGACGACACTCGGAGGGCAGTAAGGAGAAGATTAACATCCATGAAACCTCTAACTTGGGACCAATTCTGCCAAAAACGAATGACGGAGTTTCAAGCATCGAAAACTCAAAGATAAGTTAAAACCTTCTATAATTTTTTTTTTTTTTTTTTTTTTCTCTTTTGTTCCGAAATGTTATGCATAAGTACGAAGTTCTATGTTTTGACGAAAGTCAATATGTCTCGGTTGAGACTTAGTTTTGTTTTACTTTATTTAGCTAAGGCAAAAGTATTATTTTCTTTAAGTGTAAAAGCTAAAAACAAGCATTTTCTGTTGGTCGAAAGACTAATTCTGTTATGTTAAAGCCAAAATTTGGCCGGAGATAAAAATAACTTCGTATTCTTGTATTAATAAGAATTTTACTTTCAGTGCCGCCAGCTTGGCGAAGAATGAGTAAAGTAAAAATTTATTTTCTCTTATTCATTTTATGGTAAATTGTAAAAAGCATATGTATTAAACTTTTGTAAATGTATGTAAATACTTGAATGTTATATAAAAGTAGAATTTAGTCTAGAAGCATAAAATTGTAGATACTAAAAGTGAATGCTTAAAAGCAATGAAGTCAAAATGTAAGTATTAAACTGTAAAGTCATGCTTTAGAGCGAAAGCCTGCATGTTTAAAGATGAATGAGGGGGAAGTTAGAATGAATGTGTTTTGTAGGGTTCTCCACCTACATTTGAATTTTTAAGACTATTAAAGTAGCTCATTGAGTTGTAGAATGTCGAGTAAGGTGTGTCTATTTGGTCGTTGAATTCTAACAAATCATGGTGGTTAGGGGAAGTGTTGTAAGACTAAAACACGAATATTCCCGTTTGACACCACACACGGTGGAGAGCCAGGGTAAAGTTAAATTAATGCTTGAAAAATTGAATGAATGCGAAGTAAGCAATAACTAAGAAAAACGAATCGTTTAAAAACAAAAATTTATTGTGTCAAGAAAGTGTAAATTATAATGTATGTAGAAAGATACTGATACTTATTCCTTCCAGATGCTGGAAGGAAAGACCAAGATTGATTGATGAAGTCCAGGAAAAGTTGCTGTAAGAAGAGAGCTTTATAACGATCAACAAAATTTTAGATACAATTTGTTACATAAGATTTTTTTGTGTAAACGAGGTTCTCGCCAATTAGTTCAGAATTAGAGAAACTTACAACAGGTCGTTTGTAGGACCTGCTTCCAAGTTTTCCAAATTCTGGCAGCGGCAAATGTAGGGTTTATATTTATTTTAACTAACATTTATTTTAAGTTTAAACTATCTTTCCTGTCAAGCCTTACTTTCCCCTGGAACTGCCAATGCCAGAATATGTAAATTTTAGTAGAACGCGCAAGGATTCAAATTATCAGCGGAAGTATTATGATTTAAATAGGAAGGAAACAAGTTCGGTGTGTGATATATTCTTACTGCACGAGCGCGGAGGTAGTTAGCGAGAATTGAAGAACCCCGCGTTGCGGCCTATGTGCTTGGAGGGAAGTAGTGGTAATCGTTCCAGTGAGCTTCGAGTCTGCTGAATTAGCAGCGGTATTCTAAAACGCGGTGAGTTAGTTATTTTAGAGAGCCTCGTAGTTAGAATCTTGTCTTTAGTTTCTTTTCAGGTTATTATTTTTATTTGACTGCCGAGTTGGCACCGTCTGTAAGCGTCAAGAGGACGCAATTGTAATTTATTACGTTGAATAAAAAGGGACTTAAACCCTTTACAAGACTCTGTGTTTTATACAGCTTTCACAGTCACCTCTTGGTTGCGTGCAAGTTGGAGGCGCGCAACGTTATAAACCATAAAATTCAGTTCAATAGCAATGTCGCAAAATAATTTTAAAAGGAGCCTATCAAAATTTCCGATACAGAGTTCCGCGCGCTGGAGATAAAAAGGTCCCCCCCCCCCGTAGAGTGTTGCCATGGTTCGCTTTGAAATCGTTTGTTACTCAAAAATTCGTTAAAGTTTTGCAAAATAAGAAATCGATCATAAAACAAATTCCAAATTTGTTCTTCCACGTGCCCATATTCGTAGGAGGATTATGTCATTCAAAATTTGATGGCTTTAGGTACCGTTGTTTTATTCCAATGCGAGAAATATACATACATTTATGCAGATTTTTCATTATTTAATTTCTTCAAATATAATGCAGAATCCTAACATTTGGTGGTAACAGTTTGAAAAGTGAAACGGACAGTGATTCAAAACCTCTCTGGGCTAATAATAAAGAATGTATGTTTGTGTGTTTGTTTGTTCGCGTTGTTAATTTTTGATTAATTATGATAAATTTTTTGCCGCATTTAATCGACTAAACTGTATATAGGTGAAATATTGAATGGAACTTGAGCTTTTACGACCATTTGATTAGAAAGACGAAAATCATTAAAAACTGCGAACCATTTTTGCTGATATAAGAAGAGAGAAAAAGCTTATTTTTCTATCGAAATTTTTATGCGGGTTCCATGTCGCATCAGACTGAAAAAAAATGTATGACTATGAATGTTATTTTTTGCATCGCTATTAGAGAAGGATTACAGCGGTATCGTTCGCTTTGTTGTTAGATGCTTTACTCTCAATCTAACTTAACGGGCATCGGGTACTTCAGGAAACATTAATATGTGTGCAATAATGCAATGATGCCGAGAGGATATCTTGTCTCCCTCAATAATGCAATTATTGCGGAACACACGGTATCCCCACGGCATTGATTAAATTTTACTCAGGGTTATTGGTGATACATTTAAGGAATTCCGTGTGGTATTGATTTTCTGTTTTCAGGAAAATTTCAGTTTTTGAATAATTTAAAATGAATCAAAAGGGATATTAATAGTATTCTGCATTTTTTCTACAAATAAATATTTTGTTTTCTTATTTTTTTATGGTAATCATTCTTTTTTTCAAAAATTCTTTTCTCTTCTTGTTGATTCTTTTCCGCATATCGCTTCATGTCACTTGGTTCAGCTTCGTCGAGTGTCACAAAACTCCTGTTTCAGTATTCTTGCTAAAGTTGGAAATTTGGGACAAATAGTTTTTTGATTATAATTTTTTTTATCAGCTAAGAATACGCTTGAGATCGCTTCGCTCCATTTAATTCCATAGGTCAATGATTAGACAAATCTTTTAAAAATCCGATTTAGGTGAGATTTCTGCTGTTTCCATCACATGCGTATCACTGACAGGAAAGATGATATAGACTTTTTGTTTCCACAGTTTTTTTATGTGTTTCGAATTGCGCTTTAACTGGAATGGGATAAAAAAGAAGAAATTAAAGAGAGCATTACCAGAAAAGCTATTGAATCAATTTACTTAAATGCTCTGGCTGGAGATCTGTACTTTCATACATAAGAGAGCACTAATTTCTAAATAATCTTGGGAGAAATAAAAATATAGACGGAAGAGAAGAAATCCTAAATTTTCTCAAATTCTGAACCCGAATCCTCAAAGGTTGTAGAATCCTTAGAATCCTTCAAAATAATAACACTAATAATAATAATAATTATAATAATAATAATAAAGGGAAAAAAGAAAGAATAAATACCTTACTTAGTATTAAAATATTTTAAATAAAACAGAGTTTGAAATCTACGCCCAATTGGGATAGTGATTAGCGACGCTGACTGCCGTACCGAATGGCCCGGGTTCAAATCCCAAGGAAGGCGTGGATGTTTGTAAATGTATAGTGTCTGTGAGGTACGGGAACACCTTAAATATGAAGTGAACCCAAAAGTCCACTTATAAGGTATTTCTCCCGCCTTGTTAGCATACCTTCGTAGTGCAGTGGTCAGCACGCTCGGCGCGTATTCGAGAGGCCTGTGATTAGAGTCCCGGCGAAGGCGTTGCTCATTTTTCATATCTTCTGCTTCCAAATTAGCCTAATGACTGTACACACTCGAGAAGTTATGGTAGAGTGAAAGGGGTGAGAGACCCCCGAACCCTTTCCCCAGAGTGCTCTCCTTCAAACTCTGAGCTGAACTGAGCAAAGTATAACTGTCACTGGCTCTTGCCAATGAAATGCGCTTTCGTGACCCTTTGCCAGGATGAATTTCGTGGACTTGCTCTGATTTCAGAGACCTAATCTAATATCACTGTCGATAGAGTGGGATAAGCCACAAACAGCAACACACATATTTAAGAAGGCAGCTTTTAAAAATACACCTATGTTTATTCAGGAGATGTAAATTTAGTTAAAGAATTACATGATTAAAACTCATAAAAATTTCTAAATTCATTTTCTCAGTCCTAATGTAAGGGGAAAATGTGAGCAAAAATTCAGGTTCCTATTATCTGTACCAGATTTAACAACCGTAACTAGGGAATGCAACTGGTAAACAAATGGAGTCATACGCGTGACGAGGCACTTATATGCCCTAGCATGAGTGGTTAGAAACACCTGGCATCAATTAGTAATAAGTTACCAACGAACCAAACTGTCGAGATTTAGTTCCAAGAATATGCAATCGAATATTAAGAAAACCGCAGCGCATCGATTACGTGAAAATTACAGTAGATTTCCCAGGAGATTAAGCGGTACACAGAAACAAGGTGGTATTCAGGGACACAACGAGATGATATCGGTGATTCAGACATTACTGAAATTGCAAAAAAAGGCTTTCTTTTTCTTGATGAGGATTTGTATTGAGTATCAATAAAACTAATCTCTCCAAGGTTTTGAGATGAAAGATTTAACTTTTTTTTTTTTTTTTTTTTTAAGATTAGAATTCGAAAGTTTCAAATGGCCAGAAACGTACGAAAAATAATATTTTGAATCTGAAATTTTTAAGTTTCGAAAGATCGAGAGTTCGAATGTCAAGCAGGGGCTGGTAGGGCTATCGGAAATTCCGGAAATTTCCTTAGGTGCCGATAGCGATAGCACCACCTCGTCACTTTCCTACGGCTAACGGATGAAACCTTAATCATAACTGTCATGCAGGGGAAAAAAATAAAATAAAAATGTTTGAAAATTTTCAGATTTTTTATTACGCCGAAAGGGGCCTTTTTTTTAACGCTTTGTGTGTTACCTTTATATATTAAAAGTCATGTTCTTCGCGCTTAAACCGTAAAATTCAATTCAACAGCAGTATTACAAAATAATTTAGAAAGGGCATAGCTTTAGAATTTCCGATACACACTCTCGCGCGCTGGAGGTAAAAATGTTTGTTGCCATTGCTGGCTTTGAAATCTTTGAGTTTGTTAATCAAAAATTCGTTAAAGTTTTACTAAACATGAAATATACAATAAAACAAATTCCAAATTAGGGCTTCCTACCTCCTTCGGGTGGAGGATTAGGTTATTCAAAATTCGATGGCTCTAGATACATCTTTTATCACAATGCGAGAAAAATATATACATTTATGCAGATTCTTCGTTATTTAATTTCGTTAAATATAATGCAGCGTTCTAACATTTAGTGGCAATAATTTATGTTTAGAAATTAAACACCAACAGCAAGACACAGCAATCTCTTTATCTTCAAAGACTAACATTTTAATAGACGTCCTTACCTTAGTGCAACAAAAGAAGGATTTAAAGCACTATGATTGTGGTGATTCTCGTCATCGATTCGCAGCACTTCTGGTACTACTGAACTCTTTAGCATTGAAAACAGAATGCAATGAAGTGTACAATTGTGCTTTAAAAATAATAATTAGGTTCACTTCTATGTATGTCTGTGAGAAAGGATTTTCATCTTTCACTCAAACAAAAATAAGGTACTGAAATGTACTTGATGTATATTCCGATCTCAGGCTTAAGCTTAAAAGCATATATCTAAACAAAGAACATATTTACAAGAATCCGCATGGTCACCATTTTGATCAATATGAGTCTCAACATTTATTTAATTTTTAGTTAATAAGATAAAGATTATCCAAGTTATAATAGTCTTGAATTATTAAAAACGAATGTAGATTTTCTCCTGTAAAATTCATAACTCAATATCGATAAGAAATAAAATGAATTTTAATTACATACATTTTAAAAATATAAGTAAATTGGTAGTAACATATACACTAAATTGTTTCGAAAGTAACATGAATAAGATGGTCTGCAGAGCCTTTTTAGTCCTAAGGGGCTTTCTCCCTGAGGGACTATTGTTTTCGTTTTGCGATTCACTCTGAATGTCCGCTTCACTTCAAACTGTTGCTACCAAATATTATCGCTCTATATTACATTTGAAGAAATTAAATAATAAAGAATCTGTATAAATGTATGTATTTTTCTCGCATTGTGATAAAACAACGGTATCTAGAGCCATCCAATTTTGAATGACGTAATCCTACTGCAGATATGGGCATCTGGAGGCTCAAATTTGAAATTTGGAATTTATTTTATTGTCAATTTCATATTTTGTAAAACTTTAACGAATTTCTGATTAACGAACTCAACGATTTAAAAGCGAGCAATGGCAACGTTGTACAGAAAGACATTTTTATCTCCAGCGCGCGAGACTGTGTATCCGAAATTGTAAAGATATGCTCAATTTAAAATTATTTTGCGATATTGCTCTTGAACTAAATTTTATGGTTTAAGTGCGAAGAACATGATATTTAATAAATAAAAATAACACACAAAATATTTAAAAAAAAAGCCCCTTTAGACGTAATTTAAAATCTGAAACCTTTCAGATCCTTTTTTTTTTTTATTTAATAAATGGGTCCCTTTGACAAACACTGACATAAATCTTTTTTCTCAGAATCAAACACATTGCTTAAGCATTTGTCTTAAAAATACCTTAAAATTATTAGCGTTGATCTTATAAGTTATTATGGAAATGTATAAAAATTTATTTTATATAAAAATCTTAAAATTTTAGGGAAAATAAGTTCTCTTCTTAAAAGTACTTAACTATGAATCATCCCTTCACTCATTTATTTTAACTACAAATATAAAAACGTATTTATTTTTTTTACAATGTAAAAAGAAGAGTAAACCACTTTTTTCTCCATTGTAACAAAGTGTGTAATTTTTAATTATTTTTAACTATGCAAATATAAACAATCGATGTTTCTAAACTTACACAGAATTCTCTAGACCTTGTCAATTTGTTAAACCTCTCAGGAAATTTTTGGGAAATCCTGAGATAGTAAATTACGTATTTTGTGGAACACTAATTGCAGTACCTAGGAAAAAAACCTTAATGTTCCAAACCGTTTTCGAATTCAATCTTGGCTTTTCAGACATCTTGAAGTATAATTCCTCACTCATAATGACAGTATAGTATTGGACCATTATTATTAATATTATTGTGTGCGTACGGGCTCGTAATTGATTGAATGTACCCAGGGCCTATGATAAGTTAATAAAATTAATTGATCAACAGAAACACTTCAAAGTTACGCAATTTTCCACATAAATCCTCATACAGGTATTTACAGTACCACAGAGTACAATCAGTAGTTATGCTTCAAACTACTAAGCACGTTAAACACAACGCAATGCAAAGCTCATTTAAAGAGAAAGCTAACCCGGAAATATCTCCGATCTCACCCTGAACTACCGATTCGCAATAATAGCAACAACAACTGAGAGCAGCTGCTCTCAGCTGTTACAATTATTGGCCTTATATAGTTTTGTATAGTTTTCAAAGGCCGCTCAGATATTTCTAGTATGTCCTGCTTCTGGAAATCACTGGAAAACAACATGAGGGTCGAATTACGGTTACAACTAATATAGTGATCAATTACATTTACTCAGTTACAATACCTATTATGGTGATACAGAGGCCGGACCAAAATTTCGCCAAATGATCGCCGTTTGGTGACTTTTTAGCGATTTCTTTCAAAATTTGGCGAAAATATAAGTCATTAAAACCGTTGTCAGCTTGGCGATATCTCGCCAAATTACCGAGATACCCATTTACTCAATGTTAAATGCACTTGCCCCTGTATTCTTACTTTCCAGGCATACTCTTTGGATTTTTCATGTTACATTATAAGGTATTTCTCTCGCCTTCTAGGCATGCTTTCGTGGTATGGTGGTTTGCACGCTGGGCGCGTATTCCAGAGGTCCATGGTTCGATTCCCGGCGAATGCGTTGCATATTTTTCATCATTCTTGCTTCCAAAATACCTAATGTCTCTACAACATTACGCAGCAAAATACAATTTCACAAATTATTGCACTAAAAGCTTCTATCTATGTAAAAAATTAGTAACAATATTTAAAAAAGGCAGGGGATAACATTGCTTTCCTAATTCCGATGATACTGCATATTTTCTGAGGAGGAGACGATGATGATGTGTAACATTATAAGCTCATGCAATAGGTTATTCATTACGCTACTACGTTTCATGACTGGGTGTAATTCTCTCAAGAAACAATTCAGTCTCCATCTTCTTTGAAACAGAATATCACTGCTCTGCGCATTTTTAGACAAACACGGGATTTACAGTAGTTTATTATATTATTCAGGGCTGCTCATTTCATAATTTTGACAAGTGAAACAACTAGTACAGAATGAAGGATGTTTATCCCACCGTTCTTTCTTTGACCGCAGAAGTATGCTTTTATCTGATAATTTTCATGAGCCCTTTTTTATCTGCTGCTACTGCTAAAACTTAATTTATGTATTTTCGCAAAACATGTATTAAGAATGAAGACATTATAAATTTAATGAAAATCTAGGAACTTTAAGAAAGGCCCTGTCAGTTGTTTTCCATAGGCTAAGGCATGATGACAATGGATAACAAACATTATAAGATGATTTCAAATAAAAAAACATAATACCAATCTGATTCAGTTCACGCATCTCCAGTTTACACATGCTTCCTTTCCTTCTAACAGACCATGATTAGACCGCGGGCATGAATCACGATTCTGCGTCACTTCCTAAGCATTAACTTTGGTTTCTCGACTGCCTACGCCGGTGGTAACCACACATCATGTTTCTACTTTACTCTTTTTTAGGTGGTTACATTGTTATACTAAGATAAATAGATTCATTTTGGTTTCATTCTTCTCAATGAGGGCATAAATATTGCTACGTATTTGTATATATGTAAGTAACTTTAGTGATATTATATGTGAAATTTTAATATATTTTGTGTAATGAGACATGAAATGTTTGAAAGAGAAGATGCTTTGCCAGAAAAATAAGATTACAGGGGGCATTGAGTTAATGGCTATCTCGCTAACTAGGCAACATATCCCAAGCTGGCGAAGTGTTTGGCGACTAATTTCACCACCAAATTTGGCGAAAAATCACCAAAAGCCGCAAAACTTAGAGACCATTTGGCGACATTTTGGTTCGGTCCCTATATAGATGTAATTCTGTTCAAATACAGAAAACAAAAGAGGATCAATATTACTGGAATTCGTTCAACAGAAACATCTAGCAAAAGTAAAAATTCATCAAAACTCCTATTACAAGTAACTTCGATATGGTACTTTACGATCCTCCTCGACAAAATTTTGAGATTTTCCAAAAGCTTATGCACAAAAATGATTCAAGTTCAAAATTGAACTTAAACACTCCCAACTCGACTTCCTATTTCTCGTTCTTCTTCTAATCCAAGATTTAAGATATTTCATATTTCCATACTCAAGATTTTTATTTCATTCATTTGAAAACTCAAGATTTTATGTATTCAATCGCATACTCAAGATACTCAAGACATCAAAATGACACTTATGAACTTTAAACCCTTTTAAATAACTCTATAAACTACTAAGAACTCTAATTCCGATGTAACTAACTGAAATTATGTACTTAATATCTCTATGAACTCAAATTCGTATGAATTGTCCACAAGCACTTATGAACTCATAAAAATTCATCTCAGCAGCTATTACAGAACTCTCAAATTACATTTAATTGATTTTTGTGTATATATCAAAATTTTTCTCATATCATAATTCGTTATTTAATGTATAAATCGAAATTTCATGAATTGTATAGATTATAAAATTTAAATAAACATGGTCCCACTGAGTGAGCAATAAAGCTGAAACTCTTCATGGCGGCACAGCTGCTCACCCAGTGTTTCCTGTCGTGTATAACTGTAATTGGTATTGTGAATGAATAAATGTAATTGATCCTTATATGTAACTATAACCGTATCCAGCCCTCATCTGTCTCCCAGTAATTTTGAGAAGTTGCAGGTACTAGAAATTGCTCGGCGGTCAGGGGAAAACTATATAAGACCGGAGAGAGGATCACTTTCTCAGTAGTTGTTTAGTTCAGCGTGAGTTCGGAGTATTGAGAGATGTCCGAACGAGCTTGGCCTTTTTTAGATCTGCTTTGCATTGCTCTGTGTTTAACGTTCTTAATAGTTGGAAGTGTAACTACTGATAGCATTCTGTGATATTGAGAAAAGCTGTACGAGTATTTTTATGGAAAGTTCCAGAACAAAAATTAATTTTATTAAGCATCGGCTCAGTGTCATTCAATCCATTAAGAACCCTTACGCATACAATAATATGTTAATTTTAGGAACTGAATTAGATCATATCGATTATGACAAAGCAAACTGTGTGCTATCTGTCTAAAGAAAGACCTGCTTTCTTGAAGGTTTCTTCTGAAAGAGCAGACTTGTATTCACGTTGCACACATGGAAGAAGCCATAAAAACCTCTATATAGCCAGCCAGTTCATTGTGATATGAACCAGAATCGAAATACCACCGTTTGGCGGTCTTGCCACTTGACCAGTTTTAAAGATGAGGCATTCGAATCCTTGAAGTTTTATAATCTTGTGAAGCATTCAAGATTCGAAAACTCCAGTCTTTGAGATTTTGGGGGCTTTCGAGTTCTAACCTAAAAGAATAATTAAAGGCTTTAACTCTGAAACGCTGGAAAGATTAATTTTATCGACGACAAACAGAAGCTTCCATTGAAAGAATAAAGTGATTGTTATATTTGTACTTATAGCTGACCTGGATCACACTATTACCTCACTGGGGTTATGAGTAGGGCACTCAGGACGACACCATTAAATTTTTAGGTAGAATTTAATGAGCTTGATGTTTATCTTTCGAAATAATCCTCTCTTCTCTACATATACTTTCTTTTAAGAGGTTTATCCAAAATGTAAAATATCTGAATTGCTACTCAAATATCTACTGAGTTATAATTCAATTATATTGAAAATTCAGAAAATATTGAGAATTATCGAGGATTTAAATTATATTGAGAATATAAACCTCAAAATTTTAATTTTAAACTTCATTTATTGAATTTCACCTCTATTTTCTTAATCAGTATCAACTGTATAATCTTGCACGGATTATTTAATTTTCTAATAGTTATTTTTAATTTTGAAACCCTTTCATTTAAATTCTTATTCCCCCCACCTAGCTAGAATGAATTTTCAGTATCGCGTTTTATGTAAATGAGGTAGAACCAGTATTTACTGGGAATTTCAGTCACTTCCGTAGAAGGGCTCAGAAGTTCTCAGCACAGCGTATTTTGCTTTCGTCGTTGCTTTAAGCCTATCTTACTATGTTCGCCTATAGTCTTACCTGCCTGTTAGTATTCGCTGGTGAGGTTTAGTTACGGGCCAAATCGGTTAGTTATCTTTGTACAGCTTCGGTTAAATTTTAGTTAGTTTGAATTAGTTTAGTTTCTTATATTCTACCTTAAGTTAAAGCCCAAGTGGAGGTTTTCCTGTAAGCCCAAGAGTGGCCAACTGTCAAATATTTATTTGAGTTAAATAAAAGGGTATTTTAACCTTTCTTTGGACTTTATAATAGTTGTACGAAGAACAACGAATAATAGCTATACTCTTCTCCAAGGTTCTAGTTGTCAAGGATACATAATTTATCTAGGACTTTATAATCTGGAACTTGATTTTCATTAACCGAGGATTTGAAATTTTACTTTAATTAATAGCTATTAGCATTAACTACACTTTTTTTGTTCGTCTCATTAGTATTCGAGTGTAAAGGATGCCACAGATTGAAAATTCGAAAAATTCAAAAATCTTTCAGGATTCAGATTCGGATTCGAGAAACTTTACCTTCAGAGTTTCAAAGTTAATTTCATTCTTTTCATTCGTGGTAACTTTAATTCAATAGTTTACCCATAGAATGTCTAACTGTTAAACAAACAGTCTTTAAAAAATATTCTGAATCTTTTATGTAGCTAATCTTTTCTATTGCTGTGTACAAAACAGAAAGGAAAAAACTATTATTACCCCTTAATGACATTTAGAAAACTTTATTTTTTATTACCTCACATAATTTTCCTTGAAATAATTTTTGTTTTTTAATAAGTATTATGCAAAATAAGAAATAAAAAATTCCATTAGAAAGTAATTTCATACGTGTAATTAAGGAAACGCAAACAGATTTAGATTTTTTCCTTGTAAAACCTCATGATGCGAAACATATTTTATTTCTACCTGCATATAAAATAGCGTAATAAAATAAATATCAGTATATATTCATAAAATGCTTTTTATAGTGCATATTAATGATAATAAAATTTTAATGACGAGGCCTAAAAATAAGTAAACTGCCGTAATTCTTTTATGAAGAGAAACTGATATGTAAATTTATTTTTTAGTATCATTAACTTATTCATTCTATTATCTGATATTTGAATTTTGAATGTTTTATAATTTAACTTCTGAATGGAATGAGGAGAAAAAATTTTAATTTATAATATTTCATTTCCAAAAAATTTGGAAATAAAGAAATCACCGGATGCTATATCTCCAAACTACTTATCTATTTACTGATCATAAACTTACGTAGATGACGCTGCATATTTTATTTTACACAATTTTGATAAATATATGAAATGGAAGCACTGAACAGATATTGAAGAATTCTTCTTTCTTCTAGCCGAAAGCTTTCTGTAAATGTGTGACAGATATTTTAAGTTTCGCTAATAATTCTGCTTCAGATAAACACTCTCCTAACTCGTCTTTGATTCGCGTTGCGTATATTCGCTCTGGCAAGAAGATTACGTACATGTAAAAGTATGCGAAAGAAAGTTTTAAAGCTAAAGAATATTAACTGAAACTTTCATCTTGTTTCGTGAAGACCTACCTTGCTTTGGTTGATTGCTAGCAGCGATCCAGCTGTCTATAATGGAAACTGAGTAGCTTGGTTGGAGATCATGCCGAATCCCGCTGGAGTTCTACAGTGGCAAGTGATATTGCAAACAGCTAAAATTTACAGTCTTGTTTTAAGCGCTTTGATTTTGACGTTTGTTCATTTCAAAGCAGACTATCTGTTTGTTACCAGTTATTTTCGATAAGGTATCCTTTTTTTCCCACCAGCTTAAGTTAGGTTATTTGAACATGGCAAAGCATAAGAGGGATCTCTGTGTGATGGAAGTGATTCCTTCGCGATTACTTTCTAAGGCAAACTGGCTGTTATTCACGTTACACATCCAGGAAACTAGGAAAACCAAACAGTGTAACGTTTGCCGAATTTCCGTGATGAAAATACAAAGACCAGTTGTCTTTTTAAATATTTATTTTGAAACTTAACATAAGTTTTCTTGGTTAAATAAAAGGTTAAATATAACAGCTCAATTACAGAAAGGGAAAGGCATCAGCTTTCCCGTCGCACGATGCGACTTATTCCTCCGGCACTTATCAGACAAAAGATCGTTTTTTACATTTTCCGTTATCACCCACAGGAATTCCGCACGCCTTAACGAGTTTTCTCTTGATCACTTTCCGGCTATACGTGTATACGAGCCAGTTTCCCTTAAAAAGTCCTCCACGAAGGCATCCCTCCCTTAAGGCAGATAGCCCTCGAGTGCTTTGCCGTAATCTAATAAACCAAACCAAACTTTCCGGCTATTTCCGAGGACCCTGTGTTTTTCTCCCAAGAGAAACGGAAAGTCCTATACTATAAAACTTATGTTGCAACAGGCAGCGAGGCCTTTCGCCTGAAAACTAACCCGGATCACCACTCGGCCACTGGTGCGGCTATAACTCACCAGGCCTAGTCAAATAAAAATTAGTGATTTTAATCTGTGTTCGTGTAAGTTTATTCTAATTAGGAAGATAACTCACCAAAAATTTAGGAAGTAATTTCCAGTTGACTTTATTTTTAAGAGTAGATTAAACAACTTTAGCATTTAGGTTATGCCCTAAAAGTTATAACGCTTAGCTAAATGATTATGCCCTAAAAGTTATAACGCTTAGCTAAATGGTTATGCACTAAAGGTTATTATTGCATTTTCTTCTGGATTACTATTGGTGGAAAATAACCACTTGAATTTTAAATGAAACTAAAAAAGCTTAATTGATCTATACGCCCTTGGAAGATTGTAAACTCAAACATAAATTCCAATTTAAGATCTTCTGATTCTAAGAAAGATCAAAACTGAAAGTAAATTAAAATATCAATACTTGCTATAATTTTTTACTCAATCAAAAAGTCTAAAATAAACACTGAGAAACAAATGTCACGGTCAAATGTAAACCTACGTTTACTTATTACTAATTGCATATTGAGAAATTTGTTTGTATAAAAATAATAAATAAACTCCTAGAGATGTTAGATATTTTTTGGAAGCAGGAGAAGTGAAAAATGAGCAACGCCTTTCCCGGGAATCGAACCACGGACCTCTGGAATAAGCGCCCAGAGTGCAAACCACCACACCACGAACGCATGCTAAGAAGGCGGAAGAAATATCTTACATACTCCCCCTTTTAAAGGGCGACTGGCGTTTTTAGGGGACCCAATCGCAAATCCCGGATGTGGAGAATCATCATCCACCACCCTTTTAGTTCGGGCGCCACTGTAGAGACATTAGGTATTTTTTTGGAAGCAAGAGAAGTTAAAAATAAGCAGCGCCTACACAGGGAATCGAACCACGGACCTCCGGAATACGCGCCCAGCGTGCAGACCATCACACTACGAAGGCATGCTAAGAAGGAGGGAGAAATACCTTATAAATACAAAATTGAAATATGAAATTATAAATAAATAAGCCACTTAGAAATCTGATTGTTTCTGTATCATTTTCACCCTCAAAAACTAGAAAGTAGAATTTATTTCCCTGCGCTCTGTAACTTGCAGGGCCTGCTATTTCAGGTTCCAGCTTAGAGACAGAATGTTACAAATTGCCGTGCTGAGTATCTGTCAGCTGCTGCTTACTACCTAACATTTGGGCTTATTCATTTTTATTGCCTTTTTTTTAACTATTAATATTGAAATTTTCCCTTTTATTAAGCTGCTTCGCTAATTTAAATCACTGAGGGAGGAAAAAGCGATTTTGGGATTACCTTATTCAATGAAAAGCTGAGTTCTTAAGTTTAAAGTGACGCATTACGTTTTTGGTTCTTGCTGCAGTTTAGAAAGATTTTTAAAAGCTGTTATAAAGATGCAAGCATTCTAATCTCGATACTTTCGAATGTTCCAGAAATGATTGACACATACAACAGCAACACAACGGCAAATCTACAGCTTTTTAAAAAAGATCTCTTAATTTATTTTCTTTTCGGTGGCAACTACATTTTTAACTATGGTTTTAATTTTTAAGAGTTTTTTTTTCCTTTCTTCAGCGGCGATAAAGTCGTTAAGAAGTCGAATTTGTTAATGCCCGCTTTTAATTAAAGTTTAACTATTACTAGTTATGTTTTCGATAAACCTTAAATATTTATAATTACACTAGCTCTTTTAGCGAATAAAGAAATTTGGCTATTATCCATGTTCCTCAATGCTTACGTTTAGCAAGGAAAAATTTAGAATGTCTAAAGATCAGGAAATGTTGTTGAAGGAACTACGAGGGAGAAAATAGGTGTCAGAACATTTAAAGGAAAATTAAAAGTTGATTTAAAAAAAAAAAATGATGATACAATTTAAGGCTCAGGAATGTATCGACAAAAACATTAAAAATAAGATTTGTCCGCAGTGACTTTTGTACCATATACACAGAGGCTGTTCTCACACATTTTAGACGATTTTGGTTAGCAGTAATAAAAAATCGTTTGCTGCAAAAGACGTAATTGCAATTGTACTGTGTTTTTAAAAGTCAAAATTATCGTCTGTGGCTTGAAAGTTTTGTTTTTATTCAAAATGGCGAATTTAACAAAGCAGTGATTCGAAGTCTACATCTACGCTTTTTCTGAAGAGAAATATGCATACTCCGTTATCCAAAAACGATGCGAGAGTCATGGTTTTGTGATATTTAAAGCGTCGATAGGTAATACCATCAACAAGAAAGGAAAAAAACGTCAAATTGGAGCCTCAAGTGGGACAAAAATTCCAAACAAGTATCCAAAGAAAAAACGGACATCTTCGACTATTGCAAAGGTACGTTGTTTAATGTTAAAAGAAAATCCCCCTAGTCAAAGGACAGTTGCAAAATCATTAAAATGCTCGGTGTCCACTGTAAACAAAATGATAAACGTTGATTTAAATCTTGAAAGCGAAAAAACGCAATGTGCATCATCTTCTTCCAAAGCATATCGCTCAACGTAGGACACGCTGTAGAATTCTATATGAGAAACACTTATCCAAAGAAAAATGGAAAACAATTGTCACAATAGATGGAGCATGGGTGTATTTAAATAATTGTAACAAAAAAAGAGCCATTTATTATCATAAAAGGGGAGAAAAAAATTTAAGTACATGGTTCAAAGAATCGAAAGAAAGTTTTTCTAAGGGATTCATGTTTGTTGCTGATTTTTCTTATAATGGCAAGTTAAAAATAAAGAGAGTGGAAAAAATGTCAAGATTAACTCCAAATACTATCAGGAACATATTTTATCGCCAATTTTTCTGAATGAAATACCATCGCTTTACCCACAGTGCCATCAATCTGTGAGACTCCATCAGGACAAAGCTAACAGTCACACATCAAAATCCACTGTAAATTTCCTAAAAGAAATGGAACAAAAAACTGGTATCAAGGCCATACCCTTCACTGATATCCCTACTCAATCTCCCGATGTGTCACCTATGGAATTTTGTGCTTTCGGACTTTTAAAAACTGCATTATCCAAACGTTGTCCCAAAACCCTAACAGGACTGTTGGAAAGCTGTTCGGGAGGAATGGGATAGAATACCTCTTTTGCCACTTCAAAAGGCATTATTATCCTGGAAATTGGGGTGTCGACTGATAGTTCAGAATAAGGGATGTCAAATAGAACATTTAAAACACAAGAATTTTATGAAATTTAGTTTTGTGAATACAATATACATCGTCTAAAAAATGTGTGAACAGCCTCTGTATTTCTAGGAAACTACATGATCTAAACACTTTATGAAGCAATCTTAAGGATTCTATGTCATATTTCAGCCAAAGCATTTAAGGGTACTTGAAATTATACGTAAAATAATAAAAATAAACGTAAAAAAGAATTCTGAAAGCTTTTGCATTCGTCCAAAGAGGCTTTTTAAGCTTTTTTTTTCGTGCGTTACCTTTATTTATTAAATATCATGTTCTTCTCAATTAAACCACAAAATTCAGTTCAACAGCAATATCTCAAAATAATTTTAAAACAAGCACATCCTTTAGAATTTCCGATACACAGTCTAGCACACTTTTTTTTCCCGTAAAATGTTGCCATTGCTCGCTTTGAAATCATATTGCTAATAAAAAATTCGTTAAAGTTTTACAAAATATGAAATAGAAAAAAAGAAAATCTGAAAGGTTTTAAATTTTAAATTACGTCCAAAAGGGCGTTTTTTTAACCTTTTTTTGTTACCTTTATTTATTAAATATCACGCTCTTCGCACCTAAACCATAAAATTCAGTTCAACAGCAATATCGCAAAATAATTTTAAACTGAGCATATCTTTAGAATTTCCGATACGCAGTCTCACGCGCTGGAGATAAAAATGTTTTTTCTGTACAACGTTGCCATTCCTCACTTTGAAATCCTTGAGTTTGTTAATCAAACATTCGTTAAAGTTTTACAAAATATGAAATCGATCATAAAACAAATTCCAAATTTCAGATTTGGTCTTCAACATGCCCATATTCGTAGGAGAATTACGTCATTCAAAATTGCATGGCTCTATGTACCATTGTTTTATCACAATGCGAAGAAGCATACCTATATTCATGCAGATTCTTCATTATTTAATTTTTTCAAGTATTATACAGGGGCATAATATTTGGTGACAACAGTTTGAAAAGTGAACCGACATTTATAGTGTTGGTGTTGGTGTATTTAATTATGGCAAAGCACACGAGGGCTATCTGCCTAAAGGGAGGGATGCCTTTCGTGGAGGACTTTCTAAGGGAAACTGGCTCGTATACACGTTACACATGGGGAAAACCACGAAAACGCCCATGCAGCCAGCCCGTTCGCGGGATTCGAACCTCAGACCGAACTACCAGTGTTCAGCGTCTTTACCGCTCGGCCGCTGGTGGGCCCATTTATAGTGAACCAAAGCAAACTGCCAAAACGAAATTTATAGTCCTTCTGGGCAAATTGCCCGTTTGGGTTAAAAATTTACTTGAACGTAAAGTATGTCAATGTATCATATATTTTGGCTTCTAGCAGCAGAAAGAAAAAAGCAGTAGTTAGTTTAAATATTTTCAGCTATACAAAAAAAAAAAAAAAAAAAGAAAAAGAAAAAAGAAAAAAAAAAAAAGTGTCTCATAAAAATGTAGTGTTTATATTTGATAGATTTTGAGAGGAAAAGTATATCTCAGCTTAACATGATCCCAACAGCGGACGAGCGGTAAAGTCGCTGAACACTGGTAGTTCGGTCTCTTTCGAATCCCGCGAACGGGATGGCTACATGGGCGCTTTCGTGGTTTTCCCCATGTGTCACGTGTATACGAGCCAGTTTCCCTTAGAAAGTCCTCCACGAAGGCATGCCTACCCTTAGGCAGATAGCCCTCGAGGCTTTGCCATAATCACACACATCACATTTTAACACGAAAAATACTAAACTGTGGCCTGTCTGAACTGAAAGCTATTTTCATTCAATTTTTCTGTTAAAAACTTTTTTCAAACATTTTATTTTCGCCACTTCTTTCAAAGATGAATTCTGTGCGAAAACTTTGTGTGGCAAATTTTCTTTGAAGGAATTTCTTTGCTTTAAAAGCATAAGCTCAAAAAGACTAAATATAAAAGAACTTAAAATATAAAAGAATAATATATATAGAAATACTTAAAATATAAAAGAATACTCGAGGATGTTTAAAACATGTCAGTTCGTCTAAATTTATAGTTCGAATTTTTTTGACCTCATTATCTATGTTGCGTAGAAATAATTACAAAAGAAAAGAAAGTAACACACTTTTGTTTTGAAACCTCGATTCTTTCCAAAATGAATTATTGAGATTTGAATATCTGTGAAGTAATATAGGATTTATTTTCGTTTTGTTTAAAAAAAACTGCAAATTTTTTAAACGATTCAATTTTAGAACTTCCTCAAAATGTATTTCTTTATCTGAATAAAGCAGAGAGTCTGTGCGTCTGTCTTTCATGCAAATCTACAATTTTATTTCGATTTTGATGGAATTTGACACAAGAGGGAGCTCACTGTTTACATGAGATTTCTTAAAAACCATCCCAATGCACCAAGGGTTTCGCATTCTTCATATACATATATTTTACTTTAATGTGTCACTGAGTTTTTAACTCAAAGTTCAAAAACATTGTGTTGCCACTTTACAAAGCGTAATATATTTTTGTTTCAAATTTAATCAGAAAAGAGTAGCTGTACTCGGCAAAAAGCAAATAATTTATTGGCCTTTCGAATTCAGTAAGCAAACTCGACGATTTAAGAAAAATGTATTGCCATTGTTCGAAATGAAATAGCTTTAGCTTCCACGCATTCTGAGTGTTGTCGCTCAACAAAAAGTACGGTATTTAATGTTTCTTTCAAGTTTATTTTGTTATTAATTAACAAACTAATCGATTTAAAAACAACAAATGCAGAATCATTTCAATTATTATTGATTATTATCTGAAAGTGGGAAATTACACTAGCTGATTTCATTAAAATCATCTCTCTCTCTCTAGATATATATATATATATATATATTATATGTCTGTATTTTGTTGTGTATGTGTGTGTAATTCATGCAAATATGGCGTAAACTTGGAAAATATGGGCACATTTAGGCAAATGCTCATATTGCATGTAATGGTTTTGAGTTGATCCATTCGCACCAAGGAGGTTAGAATAGATGATTCGCACTGCGGCGTTGGCAATGCTCAAGTGTCCTGACGACTGTGCGATTAGTTTGTGCTGTGCGGTTCAAACTGAAGTGCAAACGGACCATTTCTAATGTAAGCACAACTACCTGGATATTTCAAATTAATGCTGCTGTTATATTTTAGTTACCTTACTTAAGCTTTAACAAGTGAAATTAATTAATTTTTCGTGAAACCTATAAATGGCTGCAATCTAATGCGAGTTGCAATATCCGTTGGCAGTAGCGGACGGTGTCGTTCTTTCTTCTTTCGACAGCAGTACAGTGTAAACAATGAACAATGTAACTAGAGCAAATATGGGCAGTAGGATTAAGGGTAATATGGGCAGTACCAAAATGTTATGATATTTTCTTTTCACGAGGCAATTAAAGTGAGAATGGTTATTTGATGCTCTAAAAATAACCATTGCGTAATTTATGCTTCTGAATTATGGCGTTATACTGCTGCAAAATAAATGATTTTTTTTTTTTTTTCAGGTCCTGCAGAAAAACACGTAATATAAAAAGAAAAATGTTTTAAAGCCAGTTCCTACTTAGGTCAACAAAGAAAAAATTTATTTTAGTTACTTTTTATTAACATTTTTTCGTTTTTAATTTATGAAGCTGATGGTGGTCTATAATTTTTCATTCTATCCATCTCTCATAATGCTTCATTATTGAAAGGAATCTCTCCAGTGAGTCCAGTTCTTCAAATAATATTCCATCTAATGATTTCACACGACTCAAGGCGGCATGTGTTTGACCTGCTGCGAAGAGTTTTCGTAGGAAGCTTTTTTTTGACTCTCATGGTTTTCTTTCCCTAATCGTCGCTTGCGTTGTGTTGTACTAGTTTCTTTTCGCTTTCTCCGTTTGTGAAGCAAGGGACATTTTTAAAGGGTTATATTTTCAACATATATTATTATCACGTTACCATAGAAATGCGGAGAGAATTTTCGCTACGTAATGGGACATTCCATCCGCTTCACCCAACTCTATAAAACTACAATTCTTTAATTCCATACACTTTAAAAATCTTTAGAACTCTGTCTTACTGTTGCCATTTATTTTTGTTAAATATTACAATCCCATTGATCACAGTCATTCACTATTATTTATAAGTAGTTATAAAATTACTTTTTACAGCACGTGAGAATTCCTAATAAACGGTCATTATTTGAAAGTCTCACAATATATTTAATAAAAACAGGACATCTTTAGTTCCAATAAACAGGAATAAATAAGTAGGAATTGACTTAAATATGTTAAAAAAACTGTATTCACATCAAATGTTATCCACTACAAGTTAAAAAAAATATGTATTTGAACTTGAGTGGATGAATAAAAAGTATTTTATTGACGATTGAAAATTTGAACAAGATATAGGAAGCGTGTGAGCTAATAGTAAAATGGAGTGAAATGGATTGTAAAATGGAGTGACTGTTTGCCAGAAATGAGACGTACAGAACATGTCTAGGGCAGTTATCTTATCTGATTTTCGCTATTCAATTATTTTTTATTTGAGATAAAAACTTGGACTTTTTTTGTAATACAGTTTGCTCAATAACAAAAGTTTCATTTTACTTCTTATCATTTGCCAAACTTATAATTTGTATAAAAATGTATTTCTGTTTGTAAAAGGTAAATACAGATGACAGTTTTTTTTAATCTTTTTAATAATGTAACCTGCCCATGTTTCCGGGAATTGTTCCCATATTACTTAAAGTATGAGTCAAATATGAGCACTTGCAGAATTTGTTGTGGAGCTTCTTTATACACATAGCAATAAGAATTAGAGGTTTGTTCATATACCTTTAGAAAGATCGTACTCTAAAGTTTGAAATCTATTAATTTCGGAGAAATGGAAAGTTTTTTAGTGTAATATATTTCAATTAAGTGTTTTGGTGCCCATATTTACCAAGTTTACCCTATCGATCCTGATAAAATTAGGTTCACCTTGACCTTGAGATTAAATAAAAGTCACCATTTACGTACGATTTCGGAGAAAACCAAACCATGGGGTCCACACTCAATGTGTAATAAGATAAGAACGTTATGTGCTTACGACACCTATCTTAGGTTTACATCGTGGTTGTTGCGTTCTCGCTGTCAGTGAAAATCTTGCATGATAAACAACGAATTTACAACAACACTTTTTTTTTTTTTTTACAAAAAGTAAAAATTACTATTTCTACGCACTTTCAACTTTGAAATCGCATCACCCATCTTAGGTTCAAGACAGCATTATTGCTTTCTCGCTATCAGTTACTACTAAAACCGTTAGATTGTGCCGTATTCGCCGAACTCTTTAGAAATTTGAAGAACAGTGTAGAACTTTTAGGGCAGAATTTAAATACTCTCTCTGTCAGGTTTTCGTGAATATTTAGAAAACGGAAAAGAAACGGAGATTTCGAAAACGGTGATTTTTCCGGGGAAAAAAAAAAAAAAAAAAAAAAAAAGATGCAACCGATTAATAAAGCAAATATTAGTTCTTACTAAAACCATTACATGGCGCTGTGTTAATTCTACACTATTCTACAATTATTCGAGCTTGGTAAAATTTTGCATAATTCGTCTTAACCAAAATAAAACGAAGGTCACTGTCTGCTTGACATTTCGAAAAACATGCCTCACCATTCTTTTAAATGAAGACTCTTCACTTTCTGTAATTCCCGGACAACTATGGGTACTTCAGCTAGCATTAAATAAAATTAACGAATGAATCGCAAGCTATTTAAAATTGCGAATTTTCATAGATCTCTGAAAATGAGTGGTGTGTGTGTGTGTGAATATGGCAAAGCCTCGAGGGCTATCTCCTTAAGGGGAGCAATGCCTTCATGGAGGACTTTCTAACGGAAACTGGCTCGTATTAACACGTTACACATGGGGAAATCCACTGAACATGAGTGGAATTTTGATGATCTGATGGCGTAACACAATTTAATAGAAGAAAAGTAGCAACCATCCTTAAAATTAGGAAAAATTAAAACTTAAATTTGCATTAATTTTAATTAACTGCTTAAAAAATTATACACATACTTTATTAAATGGGATACATTTTATCCCTCCCCTCCCCTTTGTTTTTTTTTACTAAATAAGCGGCAGTGTATTTAGCTGTGTGACAAGAAGCTTTGTCCATTATGAAGCTCAATTTTATTGATATCTTTTCCATAATAAGGCGTGAATTTCTTTTTCGATTTATTCTTAAATGTTGTGGTGATATGCCGCTTAATTAATTTTAGCCTTACTAGAGACTTTTTTGAGTTTTAATATATCATTATAACAAAATCTTATAACTATCATGAATCCGATTGGTAGATCTTCTGTACACTGACGAAGTACGTTGACTTCGACTTTATTATAGTCACTTAAATATACTCTTACCTTATCCAGTGTTACCACAAATTTCTATTTATCACCAGTTAGATGTTTTTATATAATCTCCTACAATTGTTTTTCGTTCCGCAATGAGCTTAATCTCCATGAAGTGACAATGTTGATCCAAATACTACTAAAATTGCAAATATTGCATTATATTTTTTATGACTATTTCTGTTAGATTTCGGAAAAAGTAACTTTTCCAAATTTTTGAGTCTTTTGATATTTAACAGTCTTTTGAGTTAGGATTCGTAAAAAGTGAAAGAGAAAAAAGATATAAGATTTGAGTTTTCGAACCTCGCGAATCTTTTCCAAAATACTTAGTTGAATATCGCGTCTTATAAAATAAATAAATGATCATTCCACTTTCAAAACAACATTTTTTTTCTTCCTAGTTCGAAAATTTCTCATTCAATGCAATGGAATTATAAAATAAAGTTTTTTTCACCACAAATTTTGTAATAAATACAAATACAGTTTTGTTTTCTTTCACTGAAAGATTAAAATTAGAAAGAAAAGAATAACCAAAGATATCGCCAGTAATTATGTAATTGCTTGTTCTTCTAAATCGAAGAACTGTGTCTTCGGTTTTTCTGGAAGGGAAGAGGGAGATTTATTAGCCTTATTAGCCTTAGAACTTAATATGCAGACTATTAGTGGTTAAATTCGCTGAACGGATAAACGGTTTTCGATTTCTTGCAATAGAATGAAATAGCTGCATAACATTACTGTCCCAAAATGCAACACAAATACAAGTGAATTTCCTTTAGAAAAGCATCCCCCCCCTCTTACGCATTATCAACTAGAAATGTGAAAAAATTATATTTTGATTTTACACCTTTGTCTGATAATATATTAGAAGCACGGAATTTGATAGTTTATTACTAGAGATACACACCTAGTAAAATGTAAAATTAGGCAAAAAGGCAGCTTAAGATTGGAGCAAATTTTAAATAAAATAAATCGATTTAGAAGAATTTGACTTAGTCTCTTCACGGCTTTAAATCCTGGTGAACGGTCTGGATTCATGTTCACCAGTTCATGTTTACATCGTGAGTTTCCATGGTTTTCTCATGAGGACGTGAATACAGTCGGCCCCGTTCTCGGGCTTACTACAAAGCCTCTACTAAGGCTTAAACTCAGAATAAGAAATAAGAACTAAACTATAACTAACTAAAGGAGATTTAGCCGAAGCTAAACACAAGCACCTAACGTAGTTAGCCGGTGAATATCAAAAGGCAGGTAATAATAAGGCCGAGCGTAACAGCTTTAAGAGAGACTTAGTCCTAAAGCAAACACGCGCTACTCATGATTTTTAGCTCTCTTTCACGAAATAACTTGAACCTTCCTTAAATACTTCTTCTAACTCATTTGCATTCAACGCAATTCTAAAAACTCAGTCTGGTAGGAAATTTTAAGTGGAAACAAGAATTGATAGGAAAGGGACTTTAAAATAAATATTATAAAATTAAAATATAACTTACACCGTATTAGTCAAAATAGTTACCTTTGTAGCTGGTTTCATTAATATCTCCATGAAATGATTTATTAAAAGCTATTGAATATTTTATTGCAAATATATTTTAATAATGGTTAACCTATTTTATGCAGATTATGTAATAAAAACTATTTTATAGGTACAGAACCTTCTTACGCTCAGTATTGAAACCGTCTTTATAAAATTTTGAGAAACTCTGTACGTGAAATACGCAAGTCTTAAAGATCTGGGTATAATATTTGAGGAAATACAGCTAGGGAATACCTTTTCCAAACAGTTTGCATATCATCCTTGTATCTATTTTCCATGACAACTAAATAGGCTGCATTAAATTTTGTACAAATAAAGCAATATTTGGATTGATAATCAATTTTGTTTTCGACGGAACGAAGGAAAAATCATAAGCCTGGTTTAATTTCAAACGTAGCACTGCAGACGATCGGTCATTGTCTGAATTTACATATTACGTTTATTACTTCAAGGTAATTAATTTGCGTATATTTTACCTTCACATACATTTCGAACAAGCCAGAGATTGTAGTAAATATCACGTAATAAAACGTCAAGAAGTTGAACATAGCCTATACTGTTGCTTAGGTACGCCACTGTTTGTTTACTAATTTTTTGACCCAGGGTATATGGGTCATTTGGTCTAAGAGTTAGACGGATAAATGTTTGAATTATCCACAGCAATCATTACAAAAGTCTGTAGCGGGAATTCCCAGCACGAAGGACAAACCACGAACGTCAGTGAAATCATTAAGCTTATTCAAGAAAGGGGGGAGTGATTGAAATATGATTCTGATCACGATTTGTTGAAGCAGGACTATAAACGCGGTCAGCTATGATGAACTCACCGAAGAGTCGTCGGATAACCTTTGTTAATGGAAAGTACAACTAAAAACGATCAAAATTACAATCTGAGGTAATATGATTGCAAGTCATCCATCCAAAGCGAGACTTTCCAGTCTTCTGTTAACGTTCGCAATAACTCAAGCTTAGTGAAGATTTTCTAGTAAATGCATAACCGGCTCTTGAGTCGATTTAAAGGCATTTAGAAGTTGCACTTTTTAAGAGTAAAATTTAATATGGTTTTCAGAATCTTTATCTTAATTACAATAATTTAATGTATAATGTATTTTTCCCGCCTTCTTAGCATGCCTTCGTAGTGCAGTGGTCTGCACGCAGGGCGCGTATTCCAGAGGTCCGAGGTTCTATTCCCGGCGAGGGTATTGCTCCTTTTTCGTCCCTGCTCCTTCCAACAAATAACCTAATACCTCTACAAATGTTTTATTATTATTATTATTATTATTATTATTATTATTATTATTATTATTATTATAACTAAATGAAGCATTGGAGAGAATAAGTCAGCCTTGTATAAATACGACCTGTATTTTTATAGGTGTTTTTCAAGGAATGACTGCATGTAAAATGGCTCTACACTTGTAAATGAGTTGATATGTTGAAAATGTTTTACAAGAGAGTTGATTAAATCCTTTTCTAAGATAAGAAAAATTTCTGTTCAGAGTACTTCTATTTTTTAAAGAAATCAGATCAATATCAGATTTTGTCGAAATGCTATCTTACTTTCTCTTAGCGTTCTCTTTGTTCTTCTTGAGTCATATAGTTCTCCCTTACCCTGCATAGTCATTAAGAATCTTAACGGGAATAAAAGTGTATTATAAAATTCTACCTTCAATCCGTAATATACCTTAAGTTTTCTTTTTAATTTGGCTATTTCCCCTTTCTGTTCTAAGAAATGTAAAATGCTTATAATTTAGTTTTGCGATGCATGTTATTTCAGTCATATGATTCTTATATAACGCTAATGAAGAATGTACTTACATAAAGGTAAAAAATGAAAATAAATTCTTTTAACCATAAATCAAAATTTTAACTAAACGCTTATCTTATCACTTAATAACGCTGATGACGTAACTATTGCGGAACCTAAACTGAAACCTTAACGTAACTAATTCGGAACTTGAACTCAAAATTTTGAGAACTGAAACCTTTCTCCTAGTAAGCTTCCATACTGGATAAATGCGCACTTTTGTTTCTACTTCTGTTCCCCTTAAGACGCTGCGTGATTGCTTTTTTCCTCTCGCCTCAAATCAAAATCATCAAAAATGCAATGCTCAAGAATAGGCACGAGTAAATCGCATCTGCAAACGTCAGTTGAAGTAAACGAGGAATATTTAATATACTACCTCGACTACCAAGTTTGCTGTTCATTAAGGATTATCATTCCACGTTCTACATCGTCAACACTGGTACGTCTTTCTCATCACACATACACACACAAACACATATATATATTGTTGCGTTCTACGGGTTCGTGGATTTGGAGTAATTGATGATAACACTTAATGAAGAATCAAAACACAATATATTCGTCAGTATCACACACATGAGTTCTAAAGACACGTTTACAGTCGTCGAGAAACTATGATAACCACGCTGAAACAATCCTCAACACAGTCTTCAGGCTTAAATGGTAAAGGCAGCTTCACAGCAAAGCACTAAAGTACAGCTCCCGACACGGTCGATCGCTCTCAAGCAAATCTCTGAACTCAGATCATGACTGCAGAACTCAACATATTCTCCCGATACTCTCTACTCCGCTTACGGGCAGGGTATATATAGCTTTTGACCTGCTTCTGAGAATATTCTCAGAAAAACTGGTAATAATTCGTTCTAGAACGTTTTCTCTCCGTCTATGGCATATCGCCAATTTTGTAGCCAAATGGAGGATTTTGTGCTAAATCTAGCAACCCTGACTTTCCTTGCCATTTTTTCGGAAGCCTAACCCCCCTTTTCGGAGAAGCTATCTTACCGCAGCTGGGCAATTTGTAACAATATATATGTCTGTGTGTGTATGCACGTTTTGTGTGAGGTGGTAGCTTTTACTACTTACTACTTACTTTTTTACTACTTAAACTGTGCATTCTCGTTCTAATGCTACAGCGGTAAGTGTATTCTGATCGTCAGTTCAGGATCGCGAACATTGATTCGATTCTTATATAAGCTTTGTTTGTCTGTGTATTGTCTTCCCGGATGCAATATTGACTTTCTGTGGTGCCTGGGCAGCATTATCTGCATGAGATGATTAAATGAGGAATGGGTTTGTACGTAATACTCAGGAAATATTTGATCACCGATTGCCCGACCGTTAAAAAAATAATTATTAAAACAACAACAAATTTTTCGATACCCACTGTGATATCTGATAAGAGGATTGTCATATCAAAAAATGTTACTTTGAAATAGGCACTTCAAGGCCGTAGCAACCCTCCTTTTATTTCCGAGCGTAATGTGTGTCGTCATCCCCGCCCAGAGAACTTTTAGCAAATCAGAGAACTCGATCATTTTCCCGCAGCAGTCGTTAACATTGTTATGAAGCATGGCTTAAGGATGGGGAGTGACTATCAAGTGTGTAATTTAAAGCGGTAGAATACACTAATGTTCGAAACTGCAGACTTCAAATTCTCAGTTTAAATAATCAGCCAGCGCATTTTTTTAAATCAGTACTATTAATTTATTTTATTTTGTTTTGAAAGGAAATTTATGTAAGCAATATATTTTAAGGCAATAAGCAGAAAATAACGTAATTTAGAAGTTTTGAAAAAAAGATAATTTTTCATTTTTGTTATTCTAACTTACTATGTTTTACCACAAATTTGTTTCAAACTGATACCTGATATTTGTTATATAAACCTTTAAATGTAAAATACGAATGTCAAACACATTGAATATGGTTGATATGGTTAAATTAATTGATGAGGTTGATTGCAATTTAAAATTCTTTCGGAATGACTTTTATTTACCATTTCAAAGGAAAAGCTTTTATTAACGTTGATAAAAAGCTTTTCCATGTAGCTTCCAAAGCATTAGTTAAATTCTTATTTCTTTTCATTGTACCTTTACACTTCATAAACCTATAGAGTGGCGCACGGAAAATTGTACTTTTCAATAATCCAGTAAAATTTTAATGTTATATATTGAAGGTTATAAACATGCATCCGGGGACTTTTTAAGTTCCTACTATTAGCTTACACTCCCCCAATATCTTGTTAACATTTTCAATCGGTAATAAAACACTTTTATTCATCCATTCAAGTTCAAATACATTTTTTTTTAACTTGTAGTGGATGGCACTTGATGTTGATTCAATTTTTTTCACGTATTAAAGTGAATTCCTGTTTATTTTATTCCTGTTTATCCGAACTAAAGATGTGCTGTTTTTATTAAATATATTATGAGACTTTCAAATAATGACCGTTTATTAGGAATTCTCACGTGCGGTAAAAATTAATTTTATAACAAGTTATAAATATAATAGTACATGACTGTGATCAATGGAACTGTAATATTTAACAAAAATAAGTGGCAACAGTAAGACAGAGTTCTAAAGATTTATAAAGTGTATGGAATTAAAGAATTGTAGTTTTATAGAGTTGGATGAAGCGGATGCAATGTCCCATTATGTAGAGAAAATTCTCCCCATATTTCTATGTTAACGTGATAATAATATACTATGCTTAAAATATAATTCTTTAAATATCCCTTGCTTCACAAACAGAGAATGCGAAAAGAAACTACAACGAAGCGCCGCAAGCGTTGTTGCCCACTATCATAGGCAACAACTGTGCATAAGATGCAAGGTAGCACTGTAGATAATGCAGTAATATATCTAGGACGAAAACTCTTTGCAGCAGGTCAAGTTAAATTAGAAACGGAGAAAGGATAATAATGCTAATAAAAAGTAACTAAAATAAAATTTTTCTTTGTTGACCTAAGTAGGAATTGCCATTAATTTTTCTTTATATTACTTGTTTTCGGGAAAAATCCGACAGATGTACGAAACAATGCAAAATGGCGGAACACCACCGGTTGAGTGCTGAAGAGAAGGGGAAAGTTGGAATGCTCGCTAAAGAAACAAAGTATTTCGTGGTGACACAAAGACGTTTTCGTGCACACTTTGTAAAAGATGGGCTCCTTGCAAACAGACTGTTCACAATCTGTGCTAGAAGCCACCAGCCCTTGGAGAAGAAACAACAGCGCCCATCAGTGTTCGCAACACATGAAAATGACAACATGTCTCTCTCAGTAGTTCACGTAAGCTGGAGCCAGTCCACACATTGCAAATTTTGATTTACTGTATGAGTTCCTTAATCTACGCGTAATAATGTGACATCGGCTTCCTGAAGGGGTGGTGCGGGACACAATAGTTCTCCCGCCGAAGTCCGCCATAGTCCGGATAATAATCCACAAGATTTTCTTTTATGGGATTTTTTGAAAGCTAAGCTATTTGAAATAAAAGATTTTGTAGATGAAAACTTAATCGTTAACAGGAAAAAAGAAAACGCATTTGAGAAGTAAATGAAAAAAAAAAAAAAAAAACTGAAATTGTGATGAGACTCTCACGCTTAAAATAGTTTTCGGATATTATTTTAATGGAGCAGATTATTACGGTACAGCCCCGTTTATTTGAACTAACTGCAACGGAATCATTTCCAATACTTTTTAATTCTTCCTATAACTCTTTAATTTCATATCATGCAAATTTATATTAGTGCAATCCGTCAATAAATAATAGACAACTGAAGCTTTGTCTTGAATAGAGGTTTTTTTCCCAAGTCACTATTTCTACGTACGAAAGCCAGTTTAAAATTATAGATGATTGCACTGACAATTTATTCATTTCATTGGGATTCTGAAAGTGATCGATATTTCTCAGAATACAAATGCACACTGATGCATCGGTTGCTTAAGACGTTTATCGAAATAGAAGAATTCGAGGCCGTGCGCAATCGCCTCAGAGAAGTTTCACTACAATTCATCACCATTTCTATCAAGTACGATTTGGCTTAAGGGGACTGTATTATATTCGCAATTATTGAATTTTGCTTTTGAGAAATAGAAGGCTGTTTTGCTGCAGCAATATAGTTTTTTAGTACAATATATTATGATTGTTATGTACAATATAATTATTTAAACTGTATATTTATTCAGCTTTAAAATTAAATGCAAATTTTACTCGTTCTAGTTTTCCCGCTCTTATTAAAAAAGGGCGATTAATATTCCTAGAAAATTTGTATTACTTTTCTTTCAACTTGAATGTAACTTGTAGAGATGTTTTGTGTGTTAACTTTACTTATTAAATATAATGTTCTTCGCACTTAAACCGTATAAAATTCAATTCCACAGCAATATCACAAATATATTTAAAAACAGCACATCTTTAGAATTTCTGACAGAGACTCGCGCGCTGGAGATAAGAATGTTATGTTCCGTACAGTATTGCCATTGCTCGCTTTGAAATCGTTGACTTTGTTAATCAAAAGTGCGTTAAAGTTTTATGAAATATGAAATAAAATAAATTCGAAATTCGGGCATCTAGGTGCCCATGTTCGAGTGGAGGATTACGTTATTCAAAATTTCATGACTCTAGGTACCGTTGTTTTTTACAATGCAAGAAACATACATACATTCATGCAGATTCTTCATTATTTAATTTCTTTAAATATAATATAGGGCGATAATATTTGGTGGCAACAATTTAAAAAGTTAAACAGACATTTATAGTGAAACAACGCAAAATGCCGTTTCGATACTAATAGCCTTTTTGGACTACCTCCCGTTTGAACTAAAAAGAAAGAAAGCAGAAGAAAATTTTTTAGTTTGTGTAGTGTGGGAATTTTTTTTTTTTTTTTTTTTTGAGCCAGGGAAAAAATAAATATCTCGTTTTCAGTCCACATAGTTATGAAAATAGCTTACATAAAATAGATTAACTGCTTCACCTTGTTTGACAACTTGCTGGAATACAAACAGAAATGTGACTATAAATCAAATTATATCATTCATCACAAGAGCTATTTATAGTATATATTTTCCATATAATTGTAATAGTCGTTTAATATTCATAACATTAAAAATAACAGTGTTTCTAGAAACACAATTTGGAAACGTTAGATATTCAGTATTTAATGATTTTCTTGCATGAAAGGTTTTATGAATCTCTGTTTAAATAGAAGTAAAGGAAAATACCAAATCTTACAACCATTAGTCAATTTAATGATAGATCTATCAAACGCTGCTGCTCTCTAATCGATGGAGTTGCGTTCATTAATAATTACTTGTAATTATATTAACCCTCAAGGTCGTTTTAGAATATCGGATGCAAACAGTTAGTTCTAAATGTCAAGTAAATTAACTCGAAATTTAGAGGAATTCGAAATTCTGTATTGGAACTTTAATGTTAATTAAGCTCATGGGCGATGGATATCATATCAACGAACAACGGATTTTAAATTATCCGTGCTAATTAACGCAGCGTACGCATAGATAACCGGAAAATGAGGATAAGGTCAAAACGGCTTCGTTTACAAAATTAAATGAACTTCTGCAGCTTTGGAAAAAGTACGTACTCTGTAATTTTTGAAAAAGAATCCAATTAAAATTTTTAAAAAAAGTGAAAGTTTCCAGATTTTATATTACGCCCAAAGAGGCTTTTATTTAATGTTTTGTGTGTTACCTTTCTTTGTTAAATATAATGTTCTTCGCACTTAAACCACATAAAATTCAGTTCAACAGAAATATCACAAAATATTTTTAGAATTCCACAGGATAATTCTCGATACACTCGCGTGCTGCACATATTTTTTTTCGTACAGTGTTGCCATTTCTCGTTTTGAAACTGAGTTTTTTAATAAAAAAATTCGTTAAAGTTTTACAAAATTTGAAATAGATAATAAAACAAATTTGGGTTTCCAGATGCCCATGTTCAGGTTAAGGATTAAGATATTCAAAATTTGATGCAAAAATACAAGAGCACGTGCTCTTGTATTTTTACTTTTCCGGCGTAGCTTAAAATAAAATAAAATAAAGCAATTTGAATTATAATTCTACTAAAAATAGCTAACGAAATACAAAATCTGTAACATAGGAATATATTTTGGAACCCTAACCGTTTTGTGCAATGACTTCTTTAGAAAGAATTCTCTGCATCCAATATTGTTTCTAATTTTACGTTAAGCTAGAATTTTATTTTGATTACTTCGGTAAAACCTTTTTTATGTTAAACAGACATTCTTCCAGGGTCCAGAATTCCATATCAAAACGTTTTCAAACTATAAAATTAGCTCCTTTCTTAAAATAAACTTTCATAAACCAAAAGTAATGCAAATAAATCGATAGAAATGAGAAAAAGGTAATAAAATAATTTTTAATGCATTTATTTGGGCGTCCTGTAAAAAAATTTGCTTTCTTTGTTTACAAAAGTGAAGTTTAAACGCATTAACTCCACCATCCTTTTGCAATATTTGGATATTTTTCGGGGCCCCAATGCAAAGAATGCAGTAAAACTTTTTTTAAATAAAAATTCCTTTTCCAAAACCCTTTTTTATGTTTTATTTCTGTCAGGTACTCTTTTCAGAAACGAGGTGAAAGTTTGCTTAGTGAAAACAGTGTATATCCACTCATAAAGAAGCAGCTGTTTGTTTTTCGAAAGATAACAGGATTGTTGCTATAAATTCTGCAACATGAAACCCATTTTTATTTTCCTGTTAACATCTGTGACGGCTTTCTCTTTATAGTTCTCGGAAAAGTCTTTTCATGCATTTTGAAATAAAATAAAAGGTGGCAACACCTTTCATAAAAACTTCTAAACCATAAATAAAGTCATTTTATGTAAATTATAACAAATTTGTATAAATATAAATTCTATATTTGATTATTATTCAGTGCTAACCAAACATAGAATATTCAGTGGTGACCAAATGCCATAGTTAAAAGAATTCTTGTCATTGCAGCAAATTTTAGAATAGTACCTGGCATCCATGATAATATTGTATTAGTTAATAGCACAATGTTAGTTTACAGTATAAAGTTGCACACAGTTACCTCAAAACAACGATTTTCAAAGGCGGTGCCTCAGCGAGTGCTTAAGGGGTTCGTTGTTTGATTAACTGATTTTAGCAAAGAACACGAAAGATATCTGCACATGGCAAGACTGCTTTAATAGAGGTTTATTTGGTTTATTTTTTTGTTTATGGCAAAATACCCTAGGGATAGGGATATGTGCCTTAGGTGAAGGATGCATTCATAGAAGACTTCGTAAGGAAAACTGGATAGTATACTTTATCGCTTGGCCGCTCCTTTAATGGAGGATTTTATAAGGAAAACTAGATGGTATCGAAAACCAAACCGGAAAAGTTCCGTAAAGAGTGGAGAAAAACGAAATAGCCTTGTACCAATATAAACATATACAGTATATAATGCATGGCGTTATAAAAATCATTTATTAATTATAATATTGCTGCACATGTTCATGAAATTTTCACTTAGATGTGTTATAAATTAAATATGCTATAAATTACGCAAATTAAATGCATTATTAAAAATAAGGATGTAAATTTTTAAGAAGATTGTTTCATGCTTTTAAATCGCTGAGTTTTCTACTCGTTACAGTTATGATTAAAAATTAGATAAATAAACATTTTGCTTCATCGCAAAGACAGCATTTTTAGAACTGACTATTTGGCCAGCCTTGCAGAAATTTAAGATTTTATATCTTTTGAAATAACAATACTTGAGAGATCGCTTGCATGATAAATGACTAAATTGCGTAATCACTTAAGAATTTGAATATTCCCCATTTCTAATATCAAAAGTGAGACATGTAAAATCATTGAGATTAAAATTTTACTTGGAAGAACTTGACTTGAATTTTATTTGAAACACAAAATGTATTCCTGGATTAGGAGAGAAGGGAGAAATCTTCGCAGAATACTATTCCTCTAAATTACACACATTCAAGAAAATATGAATCTTTTTCATTTTACACTAAACTTAATTAAATATTTTGTTCAAAGTGCTCTGAATAATCAGGATATCACACAATAAAATGCTAAAATAAAGTCCCTTGCTTTAAATACTTATTAAGACATTTCTAGATATATCAAATATTGAAATGAAATGAAATATTTCTCCTAACACTAATATTATAAAAGTAATTATGGTTACATAATTTTTACACGAAATGATCAATATATAAAAAATAATTCACGGAATAATGGAAAAGGAATTAAAATCTATAATTATATAGTCAAAGCTGAGGTAAAACGTTAATAACTAGTACTAATACACTTTTTTTCATTTATTTAATTTCCTTATTTCAAGACGATTTTCCAAAATCTTGCTAGAACCAAGAGAAAAATATTCCATTAAGTTATTAAACCAACAAGATGAAAATATTCATTTCTATTGAAATATTGCCACAATGAAGAATCACAACCAGTGGTGAAATTTCCATGATTATATTGGTAACAGAAAAGCTGTTACACATTCATCTAGAGAAAAATGGGAAGAAAAATTACTCGCAATGTAAGCTTAAAACTTCAAATCAAAGTCCAAATCTCGAAGAATAATTTGCAGTTACTTTTTTTACATCCTTCTACGAAGTAAAGGAAGTATTGTCATCGCGAACAATTTCGAGTAAGACCCCGCTTAACGCTGTTTCGGTTTAGCGCTCTTTTATTTCAACCCGGGGCTGCAACAATGAGGACAATTCTTAAGAATAAAGAAAAAATACTGTCATCGGCAACTGCAACTACGTCAAGCTCTGCAACTAGAATTACCCGTTCTAGAAATAACATTATAGAGGAAATGGAAAAACGACTGTCTATATGGATTGACGACGAAATTGAACGCAATATGCCATTAAGCTAATCTATCATAATGCCTTCTTGACAAAAAGGCAGAAAATTGGAAACACAAAATAGACTGAATGATCTGATTGTCTGAGAATTTTATTTGTTTTTATAAGTATATTTGTTCATCAAAAATTCGTTAAAGTTTTTCAAAACATGAAATCGATAATAAAACAAATTCCAAATTTCTAATTTGGGCTTCCAGATGCCCATATTCGCAGGATGATTACGTTATTCAAAATTGGATGGCTCTAGGTACTGTTGTTTTATCACAGTGCGAGAAACATATATACATTTGTGCAGATTCTTCATTATTTAATTTCTTCAAGTATGATACAGGACTCTAACATTTGGTAGCAAGAGTTTGAAAAGTGAAACGGACATTCAGTGATTCGACGCAAAATCGTTAAACGAAAACAATAGTCCCTGAGGGACAAAGCCGCTTTGGACCAAAAAATTCATACAAATGTTTCTATTCTCTTCTTGAATACATAGAAATGTTAACTATTGTTGCGAACTGATGTAATTAATAGTTACTGTTAAATAAAATTAATTTAGTATTATTTTAGGGAGTAATTGAAGATAAATACAATCATCATAAGTGTAAGAAATCAAATATGGAGTCGAGGAAATATAAATATTTTAAAACTCCTTAAAATTAATTATACTATGATTTTCCCCCCTACAATCACACTATAGAAGAAGGAAAAATCTTCTGATATAGCTAATGAATGATTAGTTCCATTAATAACAATAGCTTGCGAATGCCAAAGCAAGGAATGTTTTTGAAAATGAAACAAGATATTTGAATCAAGCGGAAGGTAATAAAAGCTAGTTTTCATAATGTTCCTTAGATTTAAAGTCATTTTTAAATTACTCTTTTAATTAGCAATCGATATAAATGTTACACACTAAGTTAAAAATTAGTCATTCTCAAAATTCAATTGAAATTATTAATCCTACTTTGACCGATAAACACAATAAAGTCAACTTCCTTGAACTGTAAGATTAAAACAATAGAAGTAGAAAAACAAAAAGATAACATTTAGTACGTTTGATCGTATTTCTTTATATTATTAGTCTTAGCGTTGTAGCTGAAAGAGTGAATGCAAATAATCGCAGGCTTTGAAATAAGAAGATTAACTCAGTGATAAACATGGTAATAAAAAAGTATAAAAAAATCAGATCAAGGCTCATATACACTATAATTTATTAATATTTTTTCTTGTTCTGATTTTCTGCGTCTATCTCCAAAGCGAAAGTCAAATTTGCTAAGTTTTAAAAGCCTATCAGTAAAGGAAAAGTTAAAACAATCTTAACATTTTTTATTCGCTTTTTATTTATTTTAGTATTGTTGCTGCTGTTACTGAAGATGGGCTATACTATTTCCTGAAGTGGTAAGAATAGGAGGACGGAAACAAAAATTGCCAAGGCCACCTTTCAAGGTCAGATATTTTACACTTATCTGAAGCATACTAAATTTACCATCCCAGTTACTGTGAATGAAATGTGGCCTCCAAAATAGGGTGTACGTGGATTATGATCGTCAAATTATCATTTTTTTATCTTAACATATTTTATATTAAAAGAACTAAAGTATATAAAAATATTTATGAACGTATTCAAAATATTGGTCAGTTTACTTTTAAGCATCGCAAAGATTATCTCCGTCAACAACTATTCAGCGACTACTGATCATCGCGAGAATGTTCACAAAATCAAATTATTGCAGTCACAAAATACAGAATAAGCGCTGTAACTCAATCACAACCTTTGATAAAGTTGCTCTTGTTGTTAATATTAGTCATCAAATGTTTTGCCACAGAATAAGCGAGATTTGTTTACTATAGAAATAAAATTACTAATGCGCATACGCATTTCGCAAATTTCTAACATATATACATATATGTTGGAAATTTGCATTTCATTTTCGTCCCTGTAATGCTAAAAAAAGGAGCTGTAGCGAACGTGAATTTTTCTATTTGGTTCCACAGCTTTTAGACTTCTTACACCTTCACAAACTATGCATTTCGAGAGAAATGTGTCAGTCTTTCTCAAAGCATACAGAGTTTTTTCTATAAATACAGAGTTTTCTCCAGTGGAAGCCTCGTTACGTGTTGGTTACGGCGTGATTGGATGCGGCAGAAGACTCTAGATGTAGCAGAATCTGCCAGAAGTGCAGAGATGTGGTAATCACCAGTGTCCATTAACCAACGAATCTAATCGTATCTGGATCCCAAATGCCTGCCGTTCAAAGCTATCAATACTTTCAACTTCAAGCTATTCCCCGTACATCAGATCTATTTCTTTAGATGCTCTAAAAGATTCTAGAGGTAGCAGAAGCTGCCAGGAGTGCAAAGATATGGTAGTCGTATGTGTTCATGAACCAACGTACTTAATCGTATCTGGATCCCAAATGCCTGCCGTTCAAAGCTATCAATACTTTCAACTTCAAGCTATTCCCCGTACATCAGATCTATTTCTTTAGATGCTCTAAAAGACTCTAGAGGTAGCAGAAGCTGCCAGGAGTGCAAAGATGTGGTAGTCGTATGTGTCCATGAACCAACGAACCTAATCGTATCTGGATCCCAAATGCCTTCCATTCAAAGCTATCAATGCTTTCAACTCCAGGCTATTCTCCGTACATCTGTTTCTTTAGGCGCTCTAAAATCATCCTGGTCAGTGGGGTTACCAACTGTTATTCTACAGCACAAAGACGATCTATAGAACTTATTTCCCATGTTACACATAAACATTTTCACGATTTAGAAAAAAAAAAAAAAAAAAAAAAAAAAAAAAACTCTCCTCTTCTTTTGTGTTTAAAGTAGTGGTATAGATTATTTCCAAGAAGAGAAAACTTAAGTAAGACTGGATAAGGTGCCCAACCGGGTACTGGTTGGCGTCGCTGGCAAACCTTTCTCGAGAGGTTATGGTAGAAGAAGAGAGATGGGAGGCCCTCGGACTCGTCCCCCAGGGGTTCTCTCTCTCTCTTAAAATTGGGGGGCGGAACTGAAGTCGAGCCAAAGAATCTGTAAGGAATTCCTTAGAGATTCTTTGGTCGAGCTGTCACCTATATGGTGCTCAAGGCTCTTGCCAACGACAGGCACATTTAACTCGTTGCCACGATGAATGTCGTGCTGACTGTGTCAGACAAGTGGGATTGGTAACAACAACAGACTGGATAAAATATCCTTTCTATTACTAAGATAAATAAGAAGGCCTTGCCAATGAAGAAAAGGGAACAACTTACCGACATATCAACAGATTCGAAGTTAAAATCTCAATTGAACCCTTTATTTGGCACGCTTGCTCAGAAGCAACATGTGTTTTCTTTCGTTTTTCATTATTTGACTCCACCATTTTCCATTTAAGCAAGAGCAGCTCCTTAATTTTTGGTTGCAGATTCATGTAGAATATTCAGAAGTTTTTCACACAGCTATAAACGCTTTAATAACATTCAGAACAACGTATTTAAGAGAAAAATCTTTCTCAACGTATATGACAACGAAAACAAAATATAAAAACAAATTAAATGCAGAATAGGAAATGCGACTGCAGATAACATAAGTAGAGACAGACTTCGACAGTTTAGGTAAAAATATGTAAGCACGCCCCAGTCATTAAATATAATGCAAAGGTAGATGACACCTGAAGCACAAGTTAATGTTATTAATAAATAAATTACATTAATTTATATTATTTTTTTATAAAGAATACAATGGCTTCTTTAATTGTCTTCATATAAAGTATCTGTAATATATTGATCTACCTTGAATATACCTTCCACACAGTATAGTGCTTAGGGTGGCCTACTGCAGTACCGAATGGCCGAGGTTCAAATCCCGGTTAAGACATGGATGTTTGTAAATTTTCTATTTTATGAGTTGAATTTGTGTAGTTAAGTTAGTAGTATTGAACTTTTGTTGTTGTTGTATAGTATTTTGAATCATGTTTTGTAAATGTGGCGTGGGGGCATTCTTAATATGTGGCGAATCGAAAGTCCTCGCGAGAGGTTGGTGGTAGGAGAAGAAGGGTGGGAGACCCTCGGGCTCTTCCCCCTCCCGGGGTGCTCTACATCAGAATTGGGATCGGAACTGAACGAAGCCGTTCCCGTGTGATGCTGAAGGTTCTTTCTTGCTAACGAAAGACGCCATCTTGCACGCCTTGGCACGATGTATTTCGTTGGCTTGTTCTGATGACACTGTCAGATAAGTGAAATAAGTCAAAACGCACAACACAAAAACACTTAAAATATTATTTAAGATATGTTTTTCCAAGGTAGACTGGGTCCCCCCCGAAAAAAACCATATACAGGGTTTCGTGAGTCGAAGTGTGTGTGTGTATTTAATTATGGCAAAGCACACTAGGGCTATCTGCCTAAGGGGAAGAATGCCTTCGTGGAGGACTTTCTAAGGGAAGGAAAGTGGCTCGTTACACATGGGGAAAACCACGAAAACGCCCATGCAGCCAGCCCGTTCGCGGGATTCGAACCTCGGACCGAATAACAAGTGTTCAGCGACATTACCGCTCGGCCGCTGGTGGGCCTCGTGAGTCGAAGAGTCGATAAAGTTTGAAGACCACAGGTCTAAAGCATGTGCAACATATTGCCCGCGTCCTGATTTTAAACACCCCGCGACAACTTTTCCACATATAATTGAATCTGGTTCGTTAACTTTAAATTTGGAAAAAAAAAAAAAAAAACTTGTAGTTCCAATGAATAACTTTAAAAAAATTTCTAGTTTCAGAGTTTTTACTCATTTTCAAAATTTTTTAACCTTTGTTTTCCCCTTGGATATGTTACTTTATTCCCAATAACAGTCTCTCGACGTTCGGCATGTTAAAAAAATTTCTGCTACTGTATTTCGGTGTATATTTTCCGCCTTCATAATTTAAGGTTTTTTTAACTTCGTTTAATTTAAAGTTTTTTAAAACGCATTGCATTTATGCTTTTCTTTATATTTATCTGGAATCTTTATCTTAGTAACAAAGCTGATTTTTGTCTCTGCAAATGAAAAAGATTGACTTCTGAAATGCTTAATCATACTGCTTGGACCGACAAATATGGTATGGAAACAAAGCAAGAGCTTAGTGATTAAAGTCATAATCATTCTGTAGAAATATAGGCCATCCCATTTGAATCCTTTTTTCACAACGTAAACGTTTTTTATTGCTGTGATGAATAGACTCATTACAACACTTCTAGCGACAGTTTCATAAAAAGAATCGAGACATCCATTGGCGGCATTCTTTGTGAGCCCATTCAGCAATCATTCCTGGTAGAGATGCACGCGTAGCAGGTTATTTCGCGTGCTGCTTCTGCCAGTGATTCACAGATGGCTGTTCAAACATAGAACAATAGCACTGTTTCTATCTCCAGCCTGTAATATTTTCCTCAATCACTGCAAAGTATACCCTATTTAAAGAATTTAATGTTCCTGGTATAGATATTATATTTTCATTGTCATTGAAATATTGGGATTTACCGAGTGCCAGGAAATATCTATAAAAACATCATTCTTTATTTTTCTTTCGTACCTAAAATCAGATGTTACTGTTTTCACAGCACGAAAGCTAAACAAATTAGTTTACGTGCCTATCAAAATAGTTAGCTACTGCCAGTCGATGAGGTGTAGGTTGTCTTCTATGTTATTAAAATGCATTATTTAGGAGCGTAACATTATAGATCATTAAATACAATTTGTATTAGTTAATTTTATAACTAGTGTTATTAAAGTTCCTGTTATATATAAAGTTAGTGAAAAACGTTTCTAATTCGTATAATACAGAAGCTGTTCGCACAAATTATAGACGATTTTCCTTTGCTATAAAAAACTTCTGCTCGGAATTTTTTTAAATGCAATTATATTTTTGAAAGCATAAATTATCGTCTGCTAATGTTGATTTTCTATTTTATCAGTTGAATTTGTGTAGTTAAGTTAGTAGTATTGAACTTTTTTTGTTGTTGTATATATAACAAACCATTTTGAACCATGTTTTGCATTCGTCGTTTCTCTACATTGTCAAGGATCAGTTCGGATTTTTTCATTTTGTCAAGTTTCGATCATCTGCCAGATGCCTTTGGCCTTTTTCTTTTTGGTACCCCTTTCACGTTTCTTTTCTCCGTTTTCTCTTTCGAAATGTTTTTTATTTCCAGAATTCATTATGTCATGTACCCTTGGGCTTTATTTAAGGAACCGGCAACGTTGCGCCTGCAATAGCTTGGTAATATTGATCTGTCTAAAGACTATCGTCTGCTACTTGACAACTTTGTTTTCATGCAAAATGTCGCTTTTAAAGAAGGAATGGATGGAAGGCTATAATTGCGTTCTTTCCGAAGAAAATTATTCGTACCTAGTTATTAAAAAACGTTGTGAAAGACATGGTTTTTCGATATCTAAAGCTACGATAGGTAATATTGCCAACTACAAAGGGAAAAAATCTGATGTGTACACCACAATAGAATAAATGCACTCTTTAAAATTCACTATATTTGTTTACCATAATGACACTCTGCCCCTAGGTTCACTTAACAGCGTTACCTTTCATTCATATTTTAACTCAGAATGCACAAAATTTATATCATCTTAAGAATTATCTAATCATTGCCACATGTTCTGTTCAAATATTATAATAAATCTAAAACGATGTATAAAAGAAATTAAGCAAAAAACAATAACAAACCCCCCCCCCCCGAAAAAAAAAAAGAAAAAAGAAACAGCTTTTCACAGACGATTCAGTATTTCTCATTCAATTAATTCAGTTCTCACTTCGCGACAAGGCAAAAGTACATTAAAACTCAAGATGTCTGTATTGAAAATTATAAAGTAAATCTTAAACACTTATTTCCTAGAAAAAATACCAGAAAGGATTAAGCATGATTTAATTCGCAATAATAAATGAAGGCGTTATCTTTGTTGTTGCGAAGCTTAGTCTCTCTAGATGGCAACATATCTACTATTCTGCTGTTTCAAACGTAAACAAATATGTCTGCCATGTTATTTAAAAATTAGGCTTAACCGCACTTAAACCGCTTTTGAATTGTTGATACTTCTACAAATATTGCTTGCAAATTTCCTAAAGGCATAAAAACTTTAACCGGAAGATATGAACAACATAATTAATCATTTTTAAAGCAAAAATGCACAATTTGCAAACATATAAGAATAAAGAAACTGAGATGAGTGGATATATATATATATATATACATATATTTATATACTTTTGGTGCCGCCGATTGCAACCAAAATACGAGGTGCACATCTACATGTTATAGCAGTCCTATATACAAAATTCCAACGTTCTGAGGCTATTCGTTTTTGAGTTATGCGAGATACATACGTAAGTACGCACAGACGCCACGGAAAATTATCTTCAGAATTAATTTTAAATTAGTTTTGGAATTTTTTGGGGGGAAAAGAGTCCTTTATCCTGTCCTTACGTACAGATGTCATGAAAAAATATCGTTAAATTGCATTCGATAGCGGTGAAAATGGCTATTTGCGTTGAAAGATGATGCCTGAAACTTTTCGCGATTACAATACTTCCTTTTTATTTCGTACAAGGAAGTGAAAAACGTCAAAATTTAAGTGGAAAAGTTGTTCCAAATACGTATCCAAGGAAAAAACGGAATGTTTCGAATATTTCAAAAGTAAGATCTTTAATGTTAAAAGAAAATTCCCGAAGACAATTGCAAAATTAAGGTGATTAATGCTGATATGAATCTTAAAAAGGCAAAAAACATAATGTGCATCGTCTTCCTTCGCAGTAAATATCGGTAAATATCGCCGAACGCAGAACGCTCTGCAGAATTCTTTATGAGAAACGTTTATTATTTTACAAATTTAAAATAAAGAAAAATGTTAAGATCAACTCTATGTATTATCAAAAATATATTTTATACTCAGTTTTCAAATATGAAATACCTTCACCTTACACAGAGTGTGATGAATCAGTAGAACTTCAGCAACCAGCGAACGTCAAAGATCTGCTGTTCATTTCCTGGAAAACATAAACCAAGAAACGAGTATCAAAGCCATACATACCTTTCACTCATATCCCTACTAAATTTTCGGATTTATCACCAATATATTTTTGCGCTTTTGGACTGGTCAAAAGTGATAGTTCTGTGGTGTATTAAACACGGTGTATTAAAATAATGAAGGATAAGGGTTTAAACATAAAAATTTTACGTAAAATATTACTGTAATTACAATGAAAATCGTCCAAACAATGTGCGAACAACCTTTTTATATGCCGTTATTGAAGAATTTTTAACTCTAGCGCGTGCTTTATCTGCTGCATGATAAAAAATCTAACGATAAAAACACTGTAATAAAAAAAAGGAATAGCCTACATACACCTTGTTTTAATTTTATTCAAAAGATAATGTAAGTTTTAAGAGTATTTAGATACTTTTCCTCTATTTTTTTAGAAAAAGAAGTATAGAAAGAAACGCTTGAGTTTTTAAATCTAGTTTGATTTTTGAAGTTTATATTATTGCTTTAGATTTGCTTGAAAATTATGATTAAATATATCCATGTATTTTTCACTAAAGTTACAGAACATTTTATATTTAACTCATGAAAGCATAATGAACAGTTTATTACTTGGATTATTTTTGTGTGAGGACTATATATAGAGTTAAATTTTTGAATGTATTCCTAATATTGAATATTTTCATAACATCCCTTACCTTATTTTGAAAACGTATGTGTTTTGAAACGTACATGTTTAAAATTAATAATTAAGAAAATTAAATTTGCAGTTATCTTTTTTTATCTTTCCTCAAATAAATTGAAAACATTTTAAAAATCCAATCAAATTGTTCCTTCGTGGCTATGTGAAATTTAATTAAATGTATAGTTTAATACACGTTTTTACAAAAAAATTGAAGCACCAAGAAGGTTTTTTGCGATCCGATTCAAGATGTTTTTGCATACACGAAATTTGGTATGCAAAAACAACTTGATCAAACATGCAAATGATCAAAGTTTCAAGGCAAATGAACAGGAATTTCGATCATAGCGCACATTTCTAGTGCGCCATTCGCGAAGTATAAAACCAGTAACAGAGGCGGAAAATTTATCTTTTTTTGTTGCTGCCATTGTAATTCCGTAAAGAAGCGACTAAAGATGCCATTACGACGATATCGAAGACCTTACAGACAACTAAACGACTTCGAACGTGGACGCAATGCAGGGTTGCGGGAAGCTGGGTGGTCATACCGAGCTAGGCCGTCACCTGCAGTGTACAGTCACTGCTGTGCAAAGATGTTGGCAGCAATGGTTGCTACAAGGAAATTGCCGACGAAACGAAGGCTCTGGAAGGCCAAGGAGCACAAATGCGATGCAAGATAGGATGATTGTTCGCCAGTCCCGAACCGCCCTAACGATATCATTGTCGACTATTCAACGCACTACCAGCCACGTCTATACCTCCTGTGGTACCGTCCACCATCTCATGGAGCTTCTCTGAGGCGGGGTTACGCTCACAGAGGCCTTTGACCCCACAACATCGGCGACCCCACAACATCACAAACGAAAGTTTGGAGTGGTGTCGCAGCCGATCCTCATAGCTGCCATCAGACTGGCATCGTATAGTGTTCAGCGATGAATGCCGCTTCACTCTTGAATCAGATGACCATCGTGTTCGTGTCTGGAGAGGACGGGGCCAGTGATCCCAATCAGCCTTTGTTTTACAAAGGCATACAGACATAACCCCTGGTGTGATGGTGTGGGGCGCTATTTCTTATAACAGCAAGTCATCTTTAGTCATCCTCCGTACATCTTTAACAGTTCAACAATATGTTGATACCATCCTGCAGCCGGTTGCATTACCCTTCATGGGACGTCATACTGGGACCCTTTTCCAACAAGGTAATGCCAGGCCAAATAACGCTCGCATATACTGTCTCCGTACGGTTGATAGTCTTCCTTAGCCAGCAAGGTCACCAGACTTTTCAGCAATCGAGCACGTCTCGGACATGGTAGGCCGCCAGATTCGGGCACCGCAAAATATTGTGGATCTGGAGTGATAGTTGATAAATGCCTGGCAGAATGTGGATGACATTATAAACCGTTAACCTTTCAGCCTCGACGAATTCAAGCATGCATTGCCGCCAAAGGCGTTTCGACCAAATATTAATTTGAACACTCAATGGGTGGTTGGCAGCCATGAACAAGTACTATGACCTTGATTTTTAATCGTTTTATTATCTATGTATGAGCTATATACATATTCAATTTCATCAAAAACAATCACTTCCTTCATGGTGTTTCGAATTTTTGCAAAAGAGTGTATAATTATCATAACTTAGATTTCGTGCTGGAAAAAATACAAAAGATGAATATAAAAGCTCAGTTTAATGAAAATAACAATTACAAATTTTTATGCACTACACCAATTCATCATTTTTGTGCAAGTCCTACAACTACGAATTAATCATAACCCTCTGATCTTCCCTACTCTATATCAGCTACTTCAACTACTATTCATCGTAATTGGTCACCTTTCTTTACTTGATTAAAAATTCCTACATAAGTTTAATAATAAAGTAGCAGTAATATTTAAATGTATGTTGTGTCTTGTCTCATTTGTCTGAGAATAACGTTAGAACAAATTCACGAATTTTACAGTTGAGAGGACCGCAGGATTACGTCTGTCATTGATTTGGGCCTTCGGCACCTTGTAGATGAGAGAGCGACTTTGTTCATTGTCATCCCAAGTGTTGAAGAAAAATTTCCCCACCCCGGGCGACGGATCCGAGGATTTCCCACCCTTCTTCGTATACCATCAAACTGCTCGATAGGATTTTTGGCTCTCAGTTTATTTATATTGTCTCCATGCTTGTAAAGACGTTATATACTTAGAAACACCTAAGCCTTCTGTGTGAATCGGGCCCGGGTCTATCGAGGCGGTAGTCAGTATTGCTAACCAGTATGCTGACCAAGGCGGCATATTTAATTCACTTCGTATTACTGAGAATTTCGTATTTTTTCTTTTTTTCTTATTTTAAATTTTTATTATAGACTATCATTTCGTTTCGTTACAGGTAGGCGACGAAAAATGGTAAAATTTGGGAACGATAAAATTATCGAATATCTGTATGTTCACGAAAGGCAATTACACTTACTCTTTTACTTCCTCTAATCATTTTTAAGAACTGTTTCTTGAACTTACAGGTTCTCAAATTAAGTTGCTTATGGACATCGATTGTCTCTAAATATTTAATTAGAAAGAAAAATGCTTCCCATTTGGTTTGGCATACGTAAGCTGATTATTGCCATTCAATAAAGTAAAGTCGTGACTTGAGAGGAACACAAAACAACAGAAAACCGTGTCTGAACTAACAGAATGATTTCTGAAAGCGAAAGACATTTGGAAGAGAAATAATCTTCAATGAGTTGTTTCAGCTGTTGCTATTAACACAGTGTTTACTACTGTTAAATAAACTCATCGTAGCAGATTAAATGCGCAGTACTAAAAAAAAATCTGATCTGGACACTACATGACTTTTTTGTATGACAGATTAAATTACACGCATTTTTTGCTGCATTTCATTTAAACTTATTTCCCCGAATTTCATTAGAGATATATTTCTAATTCAATTAATTCAGTTCTCACTTCGAGGCACACCAAAAATATATAAAAACTCAAAATATCTTCATTAAAATACACAAAAACAATTAAAACAGTTCAAATACAATTTTTACAATTAAAATCACAATTTTTACGAAAAAAAAAAAAAAAAAAAGCAATTTGGCCAGCGGACAAGAAGGCAGATTTTTTTCGGACCGCAAAACTGAAAGTTTACATTTGATCCCACTCGGCAAAAAGATATTGTGTATGCAGAAACTGATTTTAGTTCAGTATTTTACTGTGATCCAAATGTAAACAAATGACAGTTTTTTAGGCAAAACTCGCCACTTAAACTTCTAAATTATTGATAATTCTACAACCATTGCATGCAGATAAACTAAAGACGTCAAAACCTTAACCGGAACATAAAACTCACATGATTCAATTTTTTTTAAAACAAAAAATGCAAATTCACCAACATATAAGAATAAAAAACAAAGCTCACGGAGTTAGATAACAGATTGGGAATATATATATATGTACGACTGGTGCAACCGATTGCAATGAGAAAGGGATGTGCACAACTACATGTTATAGCAGTCTCATATACAAAATTTGAACGTCCTGCGACTACTCGTTCTTGAGTTATGCGACATACCTTCATACGTACGTACAGACGTCAAGGAAAAAAATCTCTTCTGAATCCATTTTAAATCCAATTTACAATCCTTTTTGGCAAAAACAGTCCTTTATTATGTCCGTACGTACAAATGTCACGCAAAAGCATTGTTTAGATGGTTTCGAGAGCGATTGAAATGGATGTTTACTTCGTACAAGGAACTAATAATTGTTTTCATCAATCAATCAATTCATCAGTTTCATCAATCAATGCTATGTGCATATTTCTTCTGCTTAGATTACGTTATACGTATAATGTAAAATAAATATCGGTGATTGTATTACTTAGTTAAATTAATTCAAAATTCACAAGCAAGTCCTCACTTAAAAAAAACCAAAAACCACTTGTATGTGATAAAGTATGAGTTTTCCTCTAAGAGGAAAAAAAAAAAAAAAAAAAAATTCAAGCCTCTTTTTAATTTACTGAAAAAAAAAAATAAGATTTAAACATAATATCCACTATTATCCGACCATTGTTTACAAGAGATATAATTGTATAGCTCTTTGTAACATTTATCTCTACATATAATAAAAGGAAGAGTCTGACTGTGTGTGTGTCTTTCGTTCATTCTGCACGTAAGCTAATAGACTTAGGGTTACGAAATTTGGTACATAGGGGTGCATCTAGACAAGAGCCAGTGCACCTCGTAAGCGATTTTTTTTCAAAATTAGAATGAAATTTTTTTTTTAAATTATATATTTTTTGATGAAATCGCATCAAATTGAAAACTCTCTCATTATATCAACAATGGCACGCAGCCATTGTTGTTGATATATCACTGTTGCTGATATCAGCATTGTTGCCACTCCGAAAAATGAGGTCGATAATTCTGTGCAGTTCTTAAATTTAAAGTTTCTCTTGAATATCCCTTTATCTGTCGAAAGTTGTTTAGATACGACGTTTGTCGAGACAACGTTTGTTTTCCGGTACATTTAAAAGCCAGGCGAAGGCTGGCCGCATGGTGTCCGCTGATAACATCGCGGCAAAATCATCGCGGGCGAAAACGTCGCGGAGAAAACAACGCAAGGCGAAAACGTCGTGCTACAAAACATCGTGGTACAAAATATCGTCGTCGAAAATAAAGCGGTTCAAAAACTTCGCAGTTTAAAAACATCTTCGTCGAAAATATCGCGGAAAAGAATAAAGTATCGACAAATCATCGCAGGACTATAACATGGCAGACCTGCTTTGTACAGGCTTTAATAATTGTAAATGGATATTCCCATAATGATTTGTGAGCGCGAGATGGAAAGAAAGATAATTTTTACTTTCATATTTTTTATTATTAACTAATAAATTTTTGCTGAAAAAGTAAGAAGGAAACTTAATACTTAAGAATAAACTGAAGCAGAACGAGAAATAATTTTCATTATAAGAGTATTAGATTGACAAAAGAAAATACTCTCATAATTAGCAATTTTTTATAGATAGTTAGGTAGCTTCCTTTTCTAAACTTTTTTAGATTATACTTTTAATTAAAAATTACCAGTAAAAACTTTATAAAAAATGATTTATTAATGACCTTTGTTAGTTAACTATGTCAGTTTAAAATTCTATTAAGTGCTATAAGTTGCCTTAATTTTCTATGCTTAAATTTTCTTCTTACTTTTTCAGCAAAAAATTATTAGTTAATAAAAAATATGAAAGTAAAAATTATCCTTCTTTCCATCTTGCGCTCACAAGTCATTATGGAAATATCCATTTACAATTATTAAAGCCTGAAAAAAGCATGTCTGCGATGTTATCGTCATGCAATGATTTGTAGATACTTTATTTTTTACCACGATATTTTCGACGACGATGTTTTTAAATTGCGAAATTTTTGAACCGCTTTATTTTAGACGACGAGATTTTGTACCACGATGTTTTAGAACTGCGATGTTTTCTCTTTGCGATGTTTTCTCCCACGATGTTTTCGCCTTGCTTTGTTTTCTCCACGACGTTTTCGTCCGCGATGTTTTCGGCTGTAACCTTTTCTAAAAGCTAGTACGAAATAATAATATATAGTATAAAATATAATAAGTCAAATGCGTATAATAGATATTTTAAATTGATTTTGATAATTTGGAACAAAAATAATTTTGTTGCTGGAAATACATCGCCGCCGTGTAAAATGACCGTTCGGGGAAAAAAAAAAAAAAAAAAAAGGTCTAAAGACATTATATGCAAATCCGGAATTCAGATTCAAATATAAAAATAGATCGCAATATAAATTAACTTTAAACCAAATAGTCATTTAAACAATATTCTAAAAATGGACGGTTCCAGATTATGTTTAACTAAACTTTTAATTTCAAGAAAACGAAGAACTTTTCATGAAGACTGAATAAATAAAAAAAAATCAAATCAGAGCCTATTTCTGAAAAAAAAAAAAAAAAAAAAAAAAAAAAAAACTGAAAATCTAATAAAAGCAAAATTGAAAGTATCTATGAAATACAAAATTAAAAAAAAACGCAAATTTACTGAAATCATATGACGTCTTTCAAACGAAAATTTACTAAATTCTTCAGACGAACAAACTGAGTTTATTTTACAATATGTAATTTTTTTTCAAGTCAATTTGAAGCAATGTTACGTTTTATTCTTTTTTCCAAGTGTTTCAAAGGCGTGTAGGGAAAATCCTGGTATATTTGGGATTCACTTCTTTTGGTTTTATACGAGTTTTTATGTAATATAAATTTGTTTCTTTTTTCGGTTTTTGGTCTCAAATGAACCAGGAAAACAAAACACGTTTTCGAAGCATATTAATCAACTTTTATGAAGCTTTAATTCATTTTCCCCTGATTAGTTTTGAATTAAAGTTTCAATTTCAATAAAGGGAGATTTATTTTTATATTTTTATTATCTTACGTATTTTCCTTTTTGTATTTTTAGTTTTCGAGTTTGTACTACTATGATCATTTTTATTTTGAAATGTTCTGATTTTATGTTTAATATCTTTACAAGGATGTAATTATTAATATTGTTAAGGAATCGCCTTGCTTTGACTCCAATTTATTTTTAACTTTCATATTTTTTGCTTAAAGATTTTTTGCTTCAATCCTGGAGCTATAGCGCAAGACGGGTTTAAATTTTTTTTTTATTTTGCCTTTTATTAAGTTTTTTTATGTATTTATATATATCTACTCTGTTACTCGGCTCGGTGAGCTCAGTTTTTTTTTTTTATTCTTATATGTTGGTAAATTGTAAACATTTGCTTTAAAAGTAATTTAATTATATTGTTCTTATGTTCGGGTTAAGATTTACATTCCTTTAGTTAATCTGCATGTAATAGTTGTAGAATTATCAACAACTTAAAAAAGCTGTTTAAGTGGGACTAAGCCTAACGAGCAGCCATTTGTTTACATTTGAAACTTAGTAGAACAATTAATTACGTCAGTTTCTGCAGCTTCAGAATTTTTCTGCCGAGTGGGACCAAAAGTAAACTTTTAATTTTGTGCACCGAAAAATATGCCTTCTTGCCCGCTGACTAAAATGGTTGTTTTTGTGCAGAAACCCTAATTATGCTTGTAATTTTTTAACTGTTTTAACTGTATTTAATGTTTTATGTTTTCTATATCTTTCTATTATTATCGAAGATGTTTTGAGTTTTTATGTATTTTTGCTTTGCCGCGAAGGAGAACTGGATTAATTGAATGAGAAATATATCTCTAATGAAATTCGGGAAATAAATTTAAATGAAATGCAGCAAAAATGTAAATAATTTAACAGGCCGTACTATGAAGCCGTGTGGTGTCTACATCAGATTTGTTTCACGAATTTACGATTTCCAGACGTCTTGCGTCTTCATAAATTATGCATTTCGAAGGAATTGCGCCAGTCTTCCTGCAAACGTAAAGAGTTTTTCTGTAAACTAACTACCAAATTAACATTCAATTTTATTTATATTACGATTTCAGTTTAGCATAATTCTTTTCAATATATTAAACACCATGGTCTTCATTAAAATTTACTGATATTAATCTTTACAATGTAATATCCCGAACTATCTACACAAAAGTAATTTGATTTACGAACTTCAATTTAAAAAATGCTGTTAATTAATGACAACATATTCTCGTTCCCGGGTTTCAATTCTTGAAAAAATGTCTAGCCGCATTAACACTTGTCAAATATATGATTACACGAGAATACTCTTCCGTAATAAAGATTCCAGGAATATTTCAGTTGTAATGAAAAGCACAGCATGAAACCTGGTTTTAAATTTTACACGAATATTTACTAGAGATCTATCAACAATAGGATACCTAAATCCTGGCTTTTTCTCTTGACAAATGTGCAGGTCACTACACTTCTAATGCCGGAAGAGAATCGTTTAATAGATAGGAAATGCCACAATCTCCAAACGGGAACAATTTGTTGCGGTTTTTGAGCTTTTGAAGGAAGCACTTTATTTGCGGGATGTAAACTCTGGTGCTCATTGTTATCAGTACCTCATTGTGACAAGGTTGTAAAAGAGATAGATTCCCAGAGATCTAATGCAAAATTTAAATATTTCTAGCTTATCACAAAAGGAAGTACAGAACGTTTTTATATTTTTATATGAAACATGTTGCAATGATAAAACATATTTTAGGGATAATTAAAAACAATTAACCTTGAATACCTCTTCTGGTATTCAAAGCAGCAATCATTTAAGCTCTATAGATACCTTTTTCACCATCCAGATTGTCAATTAAGTTTAAAATGAAATATTTTGGCGGTGTACGTTTACAGTTCGACTCCGAAAATCCCAAATTATTCAGTAATTATTATAAAATGAACATAGAAAGGAGAATTTTCTGATTTTTATTCATATAAAGTTATAAGGTATTTCTCCCGCCTTCGTAGTGTAGTGGTGTGCACGATGGGCGCGTATTCCAGAGATCAGTGGTTTGATACCCGGCGAAGGCGTTGCTCATTTTTCAAGTCTCCTGTTTCCAAAAAAATCCTAAAGACTCTACAAAGTTCAACTTGAATATGCTACATTATAGGTAAATAAAAATTTAGAACTGAAAGATAGATCTGATCATTCGTGATTTTCGCTGAAAGACTGATACATCATCTTATACAACAAAGATTATTTTCTTATCAATACATGGTGTTCACATCATTCCGCATTTCTGTATTTCGTTTCTAATTTACTGCGTTTCGCCATCCATAGCTTTTGAAGCATTGATACCTTAGTATTGGAAATACTTTTGATCCATAGATTCTTACTATTCGAGATTAAAAGCATGTATGATTATTTTAAAGTCTTCCGAGCTGCATTATTGCTTTTGCCCAGTCATGAAGAAATTTGCTTGAAATTATACATTATTCTTCGCCATATTTTATTCTTAGAAATACTTTGGATTATGTTGTCGATCCTCTGTACACCGAGTTACCGATGTAAATGCAGGCATTAGTTTTCTCCTCTGTGAGAAAGAGCAGAGTTTTTTGAAATGGTTCATAAGCCTGCATGACTTAAATCGAACAAGTTTGGACGTTCGATTCATGGAAAAAGAAGAGCGGTACAGCTTCTATTCGGTCAAGAGACGTGAAGCACCAAAAGGTATAGAAGGCTGATTTCGCTTTGACCTTGTCTGCTACGTTTAGCTTGGCTAAGAAGAATGGCATTCACACCTAGGATGGCCCTACCAGGAGAAACTCTCGACGTACTTCGCTCATCCAGCCCATTGTCACCCTTTCATCACGTTAAGCCAACTAGTAGAACTTGAGGGGCGGGGAGATCTACCTCATCTGTAGGAAATGTAATACTGATCATTTCACTCTTGGACATCTTCTCACTTGTTTGGGACTCGTAAAAGAAGACCTATTGACAAGATCTACCTTAGTATTGGAAATACTGACGGCTCTTGGACTCATGGGTCTGGTCTAGCCTAATGGATAACCACTTAGGATCAGCAACAACAACGCAACAACAAATCGAAGAAGTAGGCTTACAACTTTATTGTACTAGAATTCAATTTCTGAACCCCAAAACATCTAATACAGTAGTGCCAATAAACCAAGAAGCATAATGCAATGCTAATATGCAGTGAAAAGCAAGCATGGTACAATAAAGATACAATATATGAATAAAAATAACGTATAGTACAATTTCACTTTTCTATAACCGGAGATACAATGGCATCATCATAACAAACCATCTGAAAAGATGAGAAGGGTAGTTATGTTAATGGTGTTTTGATTGAGTTATCAGAGACTGTGTAGTGAGAGATAATGAAACTGGGAATGAAGAGATTTAAAGGGAGGACGCCTTCATAATGGAATTGCACCTTTATGCAAGTCGCCCATTCTTCGTCAAGGCAAAATACATGGATTATAAAACAGATAATAATTTTCTGGAGTAAAGTTATAGGAAACTTTATCAAGTTCATTTTGTAATTTAAAAAGAAAGAAATCTTTACAAAGATGCTGGCACTTTAGTGCTGGGACATTGCTATAGAAGTAAGATTATAATTTGCCGCCTCGGAATCCTTACAAAAGCTTCTATGTTGACGAACCGAAACCGTCTGGTATAAAGTTGCCGGAACCTTTCTAACTAGACACTGCTATGCAGTGGTCTCTTAGGAGAAAACCACCTTTTAACATCTTAACTGACCTAAAATCTTAAGATCTTTACTGCCCATTCAGCTTCTGATTGCCTGCCCTAGTTGCTATTGTAGATGGTATGAAATGCAATAATATGTTTGACTGCCCTAAACTGCTCTATTTTTCTGTTACTCAACTTCTGCTTACTATGAAAACTATCTAAATCTTGAGGGCTCATTCCCAAGTCTTGGTTAAAGTGACTGCTCATTAAAGTCGTGATTTTCTGAAATCATTTCACAAATAAATATGTAGGGTTTTCCTTATGTTACATAACAAATTTATTTTAAGTTTGTTACCTGTTCTAGACTTCTCAACTTCCCCTCACATTTTCTCGCCAGGACGTAAATTTAAAGTTAAACGTGTGAATATATCAGTTTATTCAGAGCGTGTTTCGCTAGCTAAGGGCACGTTTCGTTGTTATTTCGCGGTCACGCTAGTAAGCCTCTTCGCCTTATCAGTTTAGTATCACGCCGGTTGGATTTCTGTGAGTACACCTCTTAGGCTTAACTTAAGTGCGATCTTGCACTATTTATTTCAGGTTTGACGTGTATTATATTCTGCGTTTTAGTTTCCACTGCAAGTTGACGGTGACTTTGTAACGCACGAAGTCCGTGTCCTTTCTGTTAACTAGTTTGATTTAATGAAGAGTTATTTTTACCCTTCCTCTGAATCAGTAGTTTTTATTCACGCCTGTGCGAGAATTCGCCAGGTCATGATAGGGTCTATTCTAGTTTATGTGGAACAAGAGAGACAGACTCTATAAACGTTAATTTGAATTTTTTTCGCATTAGGGTTGTCTTCTTTGGAGTCTTGTCTTGTTGACTTAGAGTCTTGTCTTCTTTGGTATCATAAACTAACGAGCTATAGAAAGACTGTAGAGGAATTATCCTCAGGTCTTAGGATACAGACAAAGTCAGAAGAAGGATGTAAAGGATCTTTCATTCAATCACAAAGAATTGCACAGACAGCCTCACTTGGACTTACAATTAGCTAACACTTATGGTTCAGCTTAGACAAGTAAGGTTGAATTTGAAATAAAATGTAATTAAACCAGCCTCACGGCTCACAGGATAATTTAATGGTGCAGGAAGGCTCTGACTCGTAGAAGTCGGCGGAACAAGGCTAATGTCTAGAACACTCAACGCCGTAGAATCAAATCGCTATTAAGTAACAACATGGATTTCAAGCAGGCATAGCACATTCTAAAGTCAATCCGAAGCCTTCGCTTAAATAGCTCTTCTTTCTCCCTTAATTTTTAATAAACGCGCGCTAACTGATTAACATACCGGCAGGAAAGCGTGGATGAAAAGAAGAGTGAAATGGTAAGTTGCTTTAAATAAAAATTAACTATTAGTTAAAATAAATGAATCTCTACAGAGAGTTATTTTTCTCCTTCCTCGTAATAACAAAAATTATTTTTATATTTCCTTTGGTTAATAAAAACAAATAAATGTAAGTCGTTTGTAAATTCGAAAGGAGAGGAGGAGGACACCTTCATATTCTAATATATTTGAATTCTAAATAATCATTAATAAAACTCATATATAATGAATCTGTGTAGTATCCTTGTTTTTTATCTCTACCTTTTATCGTAGAGTGCTCCAGCAAGTTTATCGTTTTATGCTCCTATGTTTATGCCATATGAACAGGCATTATTGCCATATCATGTTATTATTATACACCCTGTCCGCAAAAGTATTTACCCGATCTTTATTTTCGCAACCGTTAAAATGCACTTCCGATTATGGAAATTTTTCTTATGAAGCAAGTATTCATGTTTTGATATTTTTAAATTAAAAAAAATACGTTTTATGTAAAATATGGAATCTAACTTTTTTATACGGTTCCCCTGACTTCATACTTTTATTTAGAAAACTTTCATGCACAACATTAAAACAAATTCAACAAGATATTTAATTTCAAAATTTGCAGTTTTTGATTTAATTAACCCTGAGTGGTCGGTTAATAAATAAATTAGAATAACTTGAGGGGGGATTTCCCCTCTTTTTTCTTTTTTCTTATCTTAAATGCCATTCAATGATATTCTTTTATGGTTTACTAACGTGTAACAATCTTTGATTTATAATTTTATTACTAATTAGAAATTAATTAGGCGCGTATTCGAGGGATTCGAGTCCCGGCAACGGCATTGCACATTTCTTCAATTTCCTGATTCAAAAAATTCTACATAAATCTACAGTGACGCCCGAACTAAAAAAAAAGGTGGTGGATGATGGTTCTCCACCACCAGGATTTGACGATTGGGTTCCCTAATCCCCAGTCGCCCTTTAAAAGGGGGAGTACATAAGGTATTTCTCCGGCCTTCCTTGCATGCTTTCGTGGTGTAATGGTCAGCACGCCGGACGCGTATTCGAGAGGTCCGTGGTTCGAGTCCCGGCGAAGGCATTGCTAATTTTTCATGTCTTCTGCTTCGAAATAACCTAATGTCTCTACATCTTAACCTCAGTTATTTCAATAATAAGTAGAAATACAACAGTCAGCGTGTTAAAACCGCAAACAGAAATTCATATGAAATATTTCCCTGAAGAATAGAAACATACACAGAGGCAGTTCGCACATTTTTTAGACGAATTTCATTCTATTTACAGAAATATATTACGTAATTTTTTTTTTAAACGCTACATTTGACAAACCTTAGGCTTCACTATCTTTCTACCCCGTAATTTCCAAGACAATTAAGCCTATTTTAGTGTCGAAAGAGATATTTTATCCCATTCCTCTTGAACAGCTTTCCAGAGTCCAAGGAGGGTTGTAAGTCGACATTTGGGCAAATCGCTTTTTTAAAGTCCACAGTGCAAACACCCGTGGATGATACAGCAGGAGATTTAGCAGGGATACAAATGAAGAGTCCGTCCTTGATTTCAGATTTGACAATTGGGTGTCAGATATGTTCCTGAGAATATGCGGAGCTGACCTTAACAGTTTGCTGTACCAACACCTTCTTAAAGGTGTTGGCTGTACTCTCTTTAACTTTTATTTGCCGTTATATGAAAAACCAGCATCAATCATAAATCTCTTTGAAAAACATCTATAAATTCTTTAAACCGGGATTCTAAGATTATTGCTCTTCTTTTTGATAATAGTAAATGAATCTCTTATTATTGCAGTTATTTAAATATACCCAAGATTTATCTATTGTGACAACATTTTTCCATTTTTGTCCGAATAATTTTTGCTCATAGAAAATTATGCGGCGCGTTCTGCTTTCGGCGATATGTCATGAAGAAAGATGGTGCACATTACGCTTTTCACCTTTTTAAGTCAGCATTAATCAATTTGTTTACATTGAAACTAATGGTTTTAATGACTGATTATACAGCTGTCCTTTTACTGGCAGATTTTCTTTTAACATTAAAGATTTTACGTTTGCAACATCCGAAAATAGCAAAGTCATCTTAAAATTGTGCAACCAACCTCTGTAGAGATTTTTTTTTTTTTTTTTTTTTTCTTCCGACTGAGAAAGGATTGTCATAATTTCCACATTTTAAACATGAACACCCAGTTCTGCAATCTTGATTTCCCGCATTATTGACTCATCGCGTTACAATTTCCATATCTACACTGAATGAAAATAGAGTTCTTGGATTTAATTTGGTTTTCTTATCAAAGTTCAAAAGAGCGTTTTTTGTTCATCTTTATTTACTTCTCAAGATTAATTGGAGGAAGTTGTGTAATCAAAAAAGAAACTATTTTTGCCCCAAAATTTGCAGATAAAAATACTACTTCAAGAATTTTATCGCCGTAATTAGGTCGTCGTCAGATAAAAGCCACATGGTTCTTATCTGTCAAAAATTTAACATTAATTGTAAACAATATAAATCGGACATGTAATTTTTTGCTATTAAGCATAACTGCAGAATTTTGAATTTTCCAATATGTTAAATTCCTTGTGTTCAAGGAAGCCAATGTTTTGCTCATCTTAAGTTAATTTGAAATAATTGCAATAATTAATTAAATAAATTCACATTTATTAGCTTAAATGGAAATAAAATGTATTTGTTACCAAAATAATGATCTCTCTATTTGCTCATTTTCTTCAAGGCAAATATGAACGATACTTCAAGGCATATTAACAAAACATGAATGATACTTCAAGCCAAATATGAACGATTTTTTTTTAACTTTTGTTGCTGTGACTTATCTCACTTGTCTGACAGTAACATCAGAACAAGCCCAGGAAATTCATCGTGAAAGGAGTGCAAAATTGCGCCTGACGTTGGCAATAGCTTTAAGCATCATACAGGTGACAGTATTTCTCAGTTCCGCCCTCAATTTTGATGAAACGCACCGCGGGAGAACGGTTCGGAGGTTCTCCCACTCCTCTTTCCTCCATGAACAACCTCTCGAGAGGACTTGCGGCTCGCCTCATATTTAGAGTGCCCCCATGCCGCAGTGACACTATATATGTTTTATAGTTTATTTTAAAATGCTATGATAGGAATCTCCTGTTTGGGCATGTTGCAATATCATTATTTTTTTTTCAAATATATATATATATAAATATTCTTCCAAATATGCTTATTTCTTTCTCAGTGAATGAACATTCTGTTGATAGCTTTGTTTTGCAAAAAGAAGGTCTTATTAGTAGAGATTCATCGATTCATTAATGAAGTGCTTCTTCATTTATAAATTCGACAGCTTTCCTTTACAGATAATTCCGTTTTATTCTATGAGAAGTTTTGCTTCAGTTGTACGTAAGGCGTGTTGTTTCTTATGACACCTCTTCCCACACGCCTACATGAACCAAAAATTTGCATTGTTGCAGTTTAAGGGACGGTAACAGAGGGCAGCTAGAACGTGTTAGCAAGTTTAGCCAGAAGAAACGATTTGTGCTTATAATTCAACGCAAGTAGCGAAGAAAATAGTCATATAAATGGCAATTTAAAATTCAAGGTAATTTGATGTTTATAATTTATAATACAAAAACCTAATGAGCATTGGCTTAAATTCTATCTAAACGCGCGAGTCATTCCACTAACAAAAAGGCTAACGTCGGATAACACAGGTTGCAGAGCTGGACCAGGAAATGGGTCTAAGGTCAGGATCGTTGCCAAAGCTCTTTCTCTCTCTCTCTAACTTTCAAGAATTATATTCTTAATGAGAGCTACCGAAAAGTAGAAATGATACTGCAGTTCAAACAAAAAGATTATATTTGTATATTTACACCGTATTGTGTAACCAAGGAATAAGTACTATAGAGTATAACCAAGGAAATCACATGGAGAACTTTTAATCAAAATTTAGACAATTTTCTTTATATTCGCCTTTTGCGTGGGGGGGGGGAGGTGGTAAAAGAAAGAGGGTTTAGTTAGTTTGCAAAACATTATCTTATCTTGCAATTTTTGAGCAGCATTTATTCAGGATTCGTATAAAATTGTAATTTTTAATAGCAGTGAAATTTGGGAAAATATATACATATATATGTGTGTGTGTGTGGTGGGTATGTGGGAGATAAAAATATGTAAATCAGCTTTATAATTTAATTTAGTAGTAACCTCTCAATTCCTTATTTTTAATTTCGAGAGTTCCTGTCTCTGTTCTAAAAATAGTAATAACATTTCTCGACTGCGCCATTTCTAGGTTAATTTATGCTACATAGCTTGTGTAATGCTCATGACGTAGTTTTTGAAATTTTGAGAGCTGATACCTTTCTAACCTAAACCAAAACCTTCCCTTGGTGAGCTTCCATACTGGATAATTGCGCACTTTAGCTTCTGCCTCACTTGCTGTAATGACGCTTTTTCGCTGTGCTCTCTTCCTAACGCAACAGGATCATAAATGCAAATGTTCATGAATAGGCACGATTTAGAAGTGCCAAGTTAATTGTGGCCAAAATGTCAATTGAAATAAAAATGAAAATTTAATTTGCCTCGACTGCCAAGTTTGCTGCGTATTACGGATTCAACATTTCAGCATTCTACGCAATCAGAATTCTTCCTGTTCAGTATGGATCTACGCTGTACGCCAGCAACATCGCTACGTCTTTTTTTCATATTATCATACGTATCATATCATACGTATATCTTGATGCCTATTACGAAATAAAAACAAATACTTTTCTAACATTCACAAAATTTGCCTCTGTATTGATACCTTAAAGTTGCTTACTTTTATTATTTGAAAACTAGCTTTCATGAAATTTCAAACTGATCTAATCTTATCTTATTTAGAACAAAAATTTTCTTTCACTGCAAATAGTTCTTCCGCCATTTTTTAAGTAGCTGGATTCTAGCGAATTAGGAAATTGGAATATATTTCAATCATCTATTACCCAGTTAACCCGAACCCCATTGTAGTATGATCTTCTTCATCAATTTCGGCATGTAATACGTCGCTAGAATGGCTGAATGCATTGGTGAAATAACATTTTTATAGCCGCAACTACTTCCTGTTTTCCATACGTATCCTGTGATCATCTCCCATTGTTTTCAAGGTAACTGCCCAGGGTTTGGTCTTGAAACGTGACACAAAGAATCAAGGGCTGTGTGTGATAGCACTTTTGATAGCCTGTCGATTATTGTCATGCTTTAAGGTATTGAAATTCTATAAATGTCTTACAGTTTTGCTTTACATTCGAATTTATTCTACCCATATTTAGATTCTATATAGTTTTTTTTTCAGTAGTTCATTATAATGAATAATAATAATAATAATAATAATAATAATAATAAAAGAATGGAAGAGAGAAAATTAAGTGCTTTTACATTTCTGAATGCATTGTGCCGGAAGTGATAGTTTTTATCAGCGAACGATTTCCATAAATAGATGAATGCAAGTGTTTCTCGCGAGCTTCTGTTTGAAGATCGACTATATTTAAAAGCTGGTATTTAAAGCCTTCGCATCCTTTTGTTGCTGATTTGAATATACCGTAAATAGTAAACTACCCTTTTTACTTCCTTGTACGAAGTAAAGGAAGTATTGCAATAACGAAAAATTTCGAGTGTCATATTTCAACATAAATATCCATTTCGACCACTCTCGAATCAATTTGAAAGTTGTTTTTGAGTGAAAACTCTTCTTAACGACAGAATAAAGGACTGTTTTTGCCGCAACAGATTGTAAAATGGGTTCAAAAGAGAATTTTTCCTTGATGTCTGTGCGTGCGTATGTATGTGTATCGCATAACTCAAACACGAATAGCCGTAGAACGTTATAGTTTTATATATAGGACTTCTGTGACATGTAGTTGTGCACCTCTTTTTTTTCTTGCAATCGCTTGCACTAAACATATCTGTGTGTGTGTGGGGGGGGGTTATCTTTCAATAATAACATAGTAGAGCACGACTTAAACGTAACTATTTTATTTTACTAATATGAAATAAGATAAATAAAAGGTAAATTAAGTAAAAGTTAATAGTTCAGCTGGCAGGTAATCTCAATAATTAAGTAAGTCCAAACTGGATCTGATTAATGTAACGGTCACTAATAGTTCTCACACATTATCAGTCTTCAATAAATACATTCAAAGGGCACGTCTGCCCCCGTATGGCAAGCTCGATGTAAGCATCTTGGAGGATCTGTAGGCCGTCTGCCTGCTTCCATTCCTTTCCGCATCTCTAAGCTATCCGCTTTGCGCGTCGAACACGTCTTAACCTCAGCACTTCCAGCGGTCGTCTGCCGCTCTGCAAGCTGCGCTAAGCTGTGGTGACGTCATGCCTTGCTGGATAGAAGTAGAAGTAGAAGTAGTCGAGGAATCTATCTCCGCACTCAGCTATCCTGCAGGACATTGTCCCTGAAGTCTGTTGAGTGGACGTCACCATCATCATGAGGTACCTACAAAGAGAAATAAAAAAAACAAAAAGAAAAGAAGAGAGTATCAGGTCCTTAGAGTTGAGCTGATACGATTATGAATCAATTTGGCCATGGCTTCATATGGTCATCCGCAGTAGATGTCATATTTGGTCCTTCATGCCATCCTACTTTCGACTTCATATCTGTCATTCGATTGAAAAGCTATGACTTTGTACCCGTCTGTGAAACTTAAGTCGTAGTTTCAAACCAGTCCTATAAGTTCGCTGAATGGCTACCAAGTCGCCAATCTTATACAGTCTGGGTTTCTTCCGTCTTTTGTTAAATTGCTTACGATTCTCTTCTTGTGGCTTCAAAATGTTGTTTTTCGCATCTTCTCTCATTTCATCACGTTCTTGCATAAACTGCTTTATATATTCTTCATTCAATATCTCACTAATTCTCAGATCTTCCTTGTTCTTCACTTTCGTACCTACGAGTAGCTCAAACGTTGAATACTTTGTACTTCTCGTAGTTGTTCTGTTGATTAATCTTTGGACATCTGGAACATATTTAAGCCATTTCGTTGAATCCTCATGCGATAATTTCGCTAAGACAGGAAGATCAGAAATGATTCTGGCGGGATTTCCAAATACAGTCTGTTGTTGGTGACTGTATTGAATAGAACCAAGTAAATTTCGTAAAAGCATCGACCACAGTTAAAATGTGTTGGTATCTCTTGTTCGTTGATGGAAGAGGTCCAATAAAGTCGACATGATATGTACTCAAGGAAATATTTTCCTTCGGTAGAGGATGAGGAAGTCCTTCTGCTTTTCCTTGCTTCTTGTTGTACAGTATACATTCTATGCAGTTAGCAATTACCTTTTCAACTTTGCATTTCAGTCTAGGAATATAGAATTCTTGCTCTGAAGCATTCACAGTTTTCCCTACAGCAAAGTGACCCTTTTTATGTACCTTCTGTATGATTTCGTTTTGTAATGTTTCCGGCACTACTAGCAGATACCATTTTTCAATTTATACAAAATACCATTTCTCAGGAAGAATCTATTTTCTTCTCCTTTCTCGATCAAATTCTTGATCAATTTCACATGCTCATCTTCATTCTGTTGTTGTGCTAACCGAATCTTCTTAGTTACATCGGATGTACAAAGTTATGTACGACATCAAAGTTAAAGCATTCCTACTTAGAGCATCAGCGTGTTTCATTTGGCTTCCTGCACAATGTACAATTTCGTAATTGAATTTTTCAATAAAAATTGCCCATCTTGCAGTCTTGGGAGTTAAATCTTTCTTATCTAAAGTTTTCTGAAAAGTGCTACCATCGGTTACAATTTTGAATTTAGAGCCTAACAAATAGTTTCTAAACTTCTTAAGAGCTTCTATAACTGCAAGGGCTTCTAATTCGTAACTACAGAATTTCTCTTGCTGCGGTAAAGTCTTCTTACTCATATACTGGATTGGGTGATAACTACCATCGTCAGACAGTTGGAGTAGTACCGCACCAAAGCCTTGGCTACTAGCATCAGTATGAAAACAGGTGCTTGAGAGAGAATTTCTTTTAATCTACAGAAAGCTTCCTGTTGTTCGGTTTATTGAGATTACGGCAAAACACACTATGGCTATCTGCCTAGGGGGAGGGATGCCTTCTTGGAGGACTTTCTAAGGGGAACTGGCTTATATACACGTTACTCATGGGGAAAACCACGAAAACGCTCATGCAGCCAGCCCGTTCGCGGGATTCGAACCTCGGACCGAACTATCAGTGTTCAGCGACTTTACCTCTCGGCCGCTGGTGGGCCTCTTGTTGTTCGGAATCGAACTTAAAACCAGTACCTTTTTTAAGTATGTCTAAGAGGTTTAGCTATTTTATCATAATGTGGAATGAATTTATGAAAGTATCCCGTTAGTCCTAAAAAGCGTTGTAGTTGTTTACGTGGTTGCGGAAAATTTTAAACAGCAACCGTTTTGGAAAGTGATGATCGCTGCTTCAATTTCTGGAATTTCTACTAACTTCATATTGGAAAGAAAGTTTTGTACTCATCCGACAGATGATCGTCTTCAACTGGTAATCCAAACACTTTGTAAGAGTAATCCAACGTCTCGTAAGAACAGTCCACTAAATTCACAGTCAATCAATACACAGTTCAACTTAGAACACTAATTTTTGGATTCGCGCCACTTTCGAGTTTCTACTTAGAACACTAATTTTTGAATTCCCGCCACGGTTGTGCGCCATAAATTTGTGGAATTATCTTTCAATAAGAACACAGTAGAGCACGACTTAAACGCAACTAAGTTCTTTATTTTACTAATATGAAATAAAATAAATAAAGGTAAATTAAGTAATAGTTCAGCTGGCAGGTAATCTCAATAATTAAGTAAGTCCAAACTGGATCCGATTAATGTAACGGTCACTAATAGTTCTCATACATTATCAGTCCTCAAAAAATACATTCAAAGGACACGTCTGCCCTCGTATGGCAAGCTCGATGTAAGCATCTTGGAGGATCTGCAGGCCGTCTGCCTGCTTCCATTCCTTTCTGCATCTCGAAGGTATCCGCTCTGCGCGTCGAAACGTCTTAATCTCAGCACTTCCAGCGGTCGACTGCCGCTCTGCAAGCTGCGCTAAGCTCGAGGCCTACGTGATAGACAGGCCACGGCGCGAAAAAGTCACGTGATCGAGAAAGGCTGGCAAGCCTTCTTCTGTTATGTGCGTGTATTGTGCAGCTCTTTATGTAATTGATATTAAACATATTTTTAGTTAGAATTTGTTTAATCTGTTTCAGTATTAACATTTTAAACAAACTTAAACGTAACGTGTAAGCTTAGTGTGGTTAATAACCATTTTTTATACATGATTGTACTGTTTTATGATTTGAACTTGTGTTCAGTTGGAATAAGAAAATTTACGTCGTCTTGAAATATCATTTTGGTAAGTAATTTATTCTTTTTAATTTTCTGTTTATGTTTATATACTGCGTACATTTTATATAAGTTTTTAATTCATATTAATTGGAATAACTAAAATAGTTAAGATGAGTAAAATATGATTTCGTTCAATTAACTCAGTAAATGTATTCATGTTCATGTTGAACCGTATGTAAACCTTTCTTTATTTCATTTTGATTTTTAAAACATTTAAAATTACTTAAGCTATTGGAATTCGAAAGGACAAAGCATAAATAACTGTGTGCAGATAAAGGTATATATTAACTAAGACTTACTCATTAAAGCATTGTCAACAAACAGTATGTACATGTTTCTGTATATGGAATAATTGTTCTTTAGCAATTTATTTGAACAAACAGTTTTATTTTTTAAAAGGGCCTTTTTAAAACCAATACAAACACAGAAAAAGGTATTAAACAGTTATTTTCAATAATAATAATAATAATAATAATAATAATAAATAAATAAATAAACAGTTAAGCTTAGGATTTAACTAACTTTTATTCTTTAAAGTTCTTTTATTTATTTATTTAATTTCCTTCTTTTCAGAGACTTTGTCATGCCAAACAAGTGTAGTGTTGCTGGGTGTCGTTCAAATTATGATACAGGAAAAGAATATAAAACATTGTTTTCACTACCAAAAGATGATGAAAAGAAAAAAAAGTGGCTGCGGAAAATACCCACAGATTTTTCAGGATTGAAAAATCCATATGTGTGCATCGAACATTTTCGTGAATGTGAATTATTCGTGTGGATGAAGTATGTGTAAATGGTATATTAAAACAATATCCTAGGAAAGTTCCCAAACTTAAAGATGATGCTATTCCAAGTGTTTTCCCCAATTTACCAAAATATTTGAGTTTGGATAGTCGACCGTCTCGTCGTTTGGTGGATGCTGAACAAAGTAATTTCGATTTAGCTGCAAGGCAGAGTTTATTAGATCAAAAGGATTAGGAAGAAAAGCAAGCTATAAAAGAAGTTTCTGGTATTTTATCATATTTTAAATTATTAAATGAAAAAGAGTTTCCAAGTAAATGGCATGTTCAGCAAAATTCTGAAAAATTATATATTTCTCTGATAAGTGTAAATGTTACACCTGTGATATTAGGCCATATTGAAGTATATACCAACTTAAAATTTGATATGTATGTAAATAAATGCAAAGTTGCTCATTCTAAGCTTCCAAAAAATACTATGCATATTAATTCGATAAATATATTAGAATCTTTATTATCATATCTAGAGCAAGAGGTACAGAAACCAATTGAGCCCACTGCACTTAACCAGGTTATTGGTATTTTAAAATTAATTAACCATGAAGAACAAAAGAAAATTGAATTTATTATTGACCAGCTAAAACTTCTGCAAGTACCTAAAAATAACAGACGATATTGCAATGAGACAGTTGTATTAGCAGAATCATTATATGTGCATTCTGCTTCGTCATACTGTGCAGTCTACAAATGTGGCTCATTTTGTCTGCCTCACCCTCGAAACATGCAGAAGCTGATTTCAAAATTTTCATTGTCAAACAGTTCTCTCCAGGGAAGCATATCTTATTTAAAAACAAAATTTAAGTACTTAAAAGAACATGAAATTCTAGTGAGCCTTCTGTTAGATGAAATTTATATTGAGCCACAATTAAATTTTAAGGCTGGACGTATATATGGCAGCACTGATTCTGATCCTACAAAAACTGCACAAGTCTTCATGATTTCTTCAATTTTATCTTCATATAAGGATGTAGTATGCATAGCACCAGTTATAAATTTAACTAGTGATTTATTGCAAAATATGTTGTTAACAGTAATTAAAGAGTGTGTGTGTATTTAATTATGGCAAAGCGCACTAGGGCTATCTGCCTAAGGGGAGGGATGCCTTTCGTGGAGGACTTTCTAAGGGAAACTGGCTCGTATACACGTTACACATGGGGAAAACCACGAAAACGCCCATGCAGCCAGCCCGTTCGCGGGATTCGAACCTCGGACCGAACTACCAGTGTTCAGCGTCTTTACCGCTCGGCCGCTGGTGGGCCCCAGTAATTAAAGAAGTAGAACAAATTGGATTTAAAATTATATGTCTAATATCAGACAATAATGTAATTAATCGTAAAACTTTTGAGCTCCTAACACCAAATAAATTATTACGGCCTGTTATTCCTCATCCTTTTGATCCAGAAAGACTGCTTTTTATATTATTTGATTCAGTGCACATTTTAAAATGTATTCGAAACAATTGGTTGAATAGTAAAAATAATGGCACACTAACTTTTCCCGACACAAAAAATCATTCCGTTTTTCAGAAAGCACATCTTAAGAACTTTGAGATGCTATTTCAGATGGAACAGAAATCTCTTGCAAAATATAGCCATTTATTATCTCGTAAAGTACTCTACCCATCCAGCATTCAGAAACAAAATGTTAATTTGGCTCTTAAATTGTTAAATGAAAAAAATATTGCAGCTCTTAAATGTATAACTAAGCATTACCCAGCAGTATTTACAGATATTGAAGGAACTTGCAGTTTTATTGAAACAATTGCAACGTGGTGGAAAATAGTGAATGTACGCAGTCCATATGAAGGCATACATTTAAATGATATATATAGAGAACCAATTAGAGTTGATAGTATTATGCAATTAAATTTTTTGAAAGATATGACTTTGTGGTTGAAAAATTGGAAGCTGTCTGTTCATTCAACCAGTGGTTTATCACCGCAGACATTTCAATCATTAATTATGTCAAATGAGGCGATGGTCCAGCTAATTCCTTACCTTTTTCAAAAGTACAAAATGGATTATATTTTACTTGGAAAATTTCAAACGGATGATTTAGAATCGAGATTTGGAGCATATCGTCAATTATCTGGATCAAATTACTATATAAGTTTTGTGCAAGTTTTAGAAAGTGAAAGAAAGTTACGTTTCAAGAGTTGTGTAATTGTATCGGCGAAAAATTTGAATGTTAATTTAAATAATAAAAACTTTGATTGCATTTGAAGAGAGAAGTTGTGAGACTGTTGACATAAATTTATACGATGATGTATTAAATGATTCCCTTTCAATTGAATGTGTTCCAAGTGATGTTTTACCTGTTTTAACATATATATCAGGTTTTGTAGTGCGTAAAGAGTTGGTTAAAAAAAAGTGTTTTACATGCCATGCATTGCGTGGTTGCAATTGGATAAAAGTATGGACATAGAAGGTCCATTTGAACTAATAAAATATTTAGATCGTGGCAAATTAATTTTTCCGTCAGAATTTTCAGTGCTAGCTGTTAGTTGCACTTGGAAAGTGTTAAATGAACTGATTGAGAAACATGAGGCTGATTTTCTCAGGCACAATAATTCATTAATGCTACTCCACAAACTCTCTTCTGTACAGTTAAGTTGGCTTGCTCTCCCTCATTCTGATACCTGTGAGTGTGATTTAAGCTTATTCGAACGATTAGAAAGCATTTCATTACTTACATCAAAAATTTTGATGAATAATTTGGTAAAATTCAAAAATGACACAACTTTTACCAAAATGAGCTCAAATAGAAAAGTAAAAAAACTTCGCCCAGTATAAAGTCAATCTCTCTCAAGTAAGTGTATAATAGTGTAAACTGTTTAGTTTAGTGTTATTCAGAAACAAAATTTAAAAAAAAAAAAAAAAAAAAAACTTATATTTAATGGCCTGACATTCTGCGTAAAGTTTTTTTTGTTTTGTTTTGTTTTGTTTGTTTGTTTCTGTTTTCGTGTTCTGTTTATTTCTGAATCTAGTTTCATTCGTAATGAATTGTAGCAAGAGTGCTAGCATGAGTTGCGAGTTGCAAAAAATTGCTTCGAATATTTGTACATGTAATATTGAAATTTCATATCAAAATATGTCGGTTATTGTGCATTCATGATCTAAATCAGTGTGGTCCAACTTTTAATTACGCGATGGCCATTCAAACATTAGTGTAGCAGAGTGAGAGCAGTCAGTAAAGAAAGAAAATGAATTACATATAAAATCAGTAGTTTAATATATCACTTTATTTTGTAGTCTAGAAATCAATGTGATGATTCGCACTGCTTTTTTGATACAAGTTTAGCAATGTCCACAAAGTCTCAGGCTCAATTTCAGTGAAGCACTTTCAATGCGATTTCTCGTAGATTGTATTTCAGTGATGTATTCATGTGTAAAGTGTGCTGATGGTATCTGAAATATTATATGGCAGCCAACAATGATGATAAGTGTTTTAAATGTTGTTCACACTGTTATGTGTATCAGTAGGAATTTTATATGTTTAAAATGCCTTTGAGACATACTTAATTTAAATTTATTGGTGCATAATTTGCACTGTGCATGCAAAATTATTTTCTTACTGTATCTTAGCAAAATTTGAATTGTTCCTGTATTTGTCATATACATTTTTGTATGTATGTATTTATGTATGAGAGTTGTATCTAAAATATTTCACATTTAATGCATGTAAACTGTCTAGAAATTGATTTTATCTGTTAGAAATATGCTACATGCAAACATGAAATAGTATGCCTTGCTATTTCTGCATCTTGAAAACATATCTTTGTATAAGTGTGCTCATCTGAGGTACTGTTGTATGCAGCAAGAATACTTCCATAAATTGATGTTGTTTATATGAATTGGTGAAAATTGTAAATTTGTGTTTATGCTGCCTGATTCTCTACTCCTTAAATATATACTGAAATGTCAGAAACTGGGATATATCATGCTCTTAGGCAGAGTTGTCTCTTATTTTTGTTGATTTTATTAATAAACACTTGAATCCATTTATGTATATTTAACAAGTATGTGAAACCTTCTGATGCCAAAAGTGGACTAGTCTCATTTGTATGTACATATATGAAGTGTTTAGCTGGAATTGGCTTCTGCAATTGCATTTCAAAAACAAGATTTATTATACTAACCTCACATAAAAATATTAGGTTAGAGTAGACTGAAGGTTACCCTTTGTATTATTGTGAATTTGTTTCATTTATCGCCAAGTCAAGGAAGTGCTCAATGCCAAGTTTGTGCAATTCTCCGATTTTGTTTTTAAGTGAAAATAAGTCAACATGTACATGGATAAAGTCAATGGAGTTCGCAAACATGGATAAAGTCAAAGGAGTTCACAATGCTTAGTTTGTGCAATTCTGTGATGTTTTTAGAAGGGAAAATAGGTCAGTATGCACATGAATACTGAGTTTGTGTAATTCTTTGACTTGTTATTTTGTCTTTGTGTAACGCCGAAAAATCGCTGAGGGTTACCCTTAAGTATACTTTTACCAAATACTACAATCCTGTATTCATGTTGTGTGAAGTTTTTTAATATATTGTAGAAATAATTGTATGAAATGTTTGCAGTGTGTGGATCTATAAAATTGCTCTAAATGTGCATTCGTGTGTTCTCAAATAGTTTATGTAACAAAAATCCGCTTTTAAATTTGCTCAGTTTATGGGTATCGGTGAAAATTTTATATGCTTATAATTGTAATTTTGTTGAGCTAGAGGGTATTCTGAAGTTAGAGGTGCAGAATGGGGTAGCGTATGCAAAATAGTTTGCATTCTGCTTCTTAATCATGTCTGCATCTTTGAAATCATACATTTGTACAGGTACATTTCTATTTTGTTCATGGCACTGCTCATTTACATGAAAAGAAGAAGGATCGAATCTAATCGAAATCCATACATGCAAAATCTAATCGAATCCATACATGCAAGGCTGAGAAACAAAGGGAAACTGGGGTGTTATCTGTGACTATTGATGAGAAGAAACCACAACCATTTCTTGTGAAAAAAAAGTTTCTAATGGGTATTGTGGTCCGCATACAGGAGAACGATGGATAGAAGACACATTGGTTGTAGACTGGCAAAAAATTTTCAAGTGTGACCAAAAAATATTTCAAGTTTAGTAAATTTAGTAAAGCTGCATGGAGTTCTTATGACGTAAGGTTGGTGACCGCATTTATTTTCTGACAATTATAGTCTACTGTATATATGAAATTAATTCACATGCAATTCTGCAATACTTTGAAAGGTAAGTATCATTGTGACAATTTATTCATTTTATCTCTAGATTAGTATAAATTTTTTAAGAAAAACTAATTACAATATTTAGCACAACATACACATGTAAAACATTTTCAAAAGCAGTAATAAACTATTCCCTTCGCTGTTGAACTCTTTTTGTAATTTACTCAGATTAAACATGAATGAGGTAATTAGTGATATATTTATAATTTTCTATGCAAATTTGTTGTATTTCAGTTGCTTTGTTTATTTTTTGAACTGCTTTTCAGTACATTTTATTTTATTTTATTTTACTGCTGGTCTTAAAAGTTAGAAAAAAATGTTTTATGTCTTGTAATGTATGAAATGTTATTTTGGAATAAAAGTATACATAGTAGTGTTTTTAATTTTTTTCAAAATAAAGTTTATCATAATTTCTCATCAGGTGTACTTAATTACATACAGTAATTTGAATTCTTAAAATAACTGGAAATTAAATCAAGAATCAATGAACTAAATATTTCATACCAAAAAATATTTAATTCTTGTTTTCAGTTATGTTTAAGTAGCAAGGTTACGAACTGAAATACTGTTAAATATTCGCTAATAATTTAATATTCTTTCATCTGAAACAACTCTTATCTGTTATTTCAGATACAATAAAATAAAAATAATACCAGTACTATGTTTCAGGAGAGGAAAAAAGAAAAAATATTCGCTAGTTTTACATATATGTAAATCATGAGAAAATATTAAAAAACTATTTTTCAGCAAATGCAATGACGGCTGAAATGTACTCTACATGTAAATAAAGAGAATAATAATTTTAAAAATATAGAAATAAATATTAAATTGCGGAAATTTTTCCATGTGTAAAAGCGTTATTGCTGAAGTATTTAAAGGAGGGGAAAAAAAAAAAAAGGCTAACAAAATATCGCAAGTTGCAACTGAAAAAAAAAAAAAAAAAAGGCTAACAAAATATCGTAAGTTGCAACTGTCTCATAGAAACGATCGAGCATTGCGGAAGGCGACTCTCCTCAGTCAGCCTTGCTTGATCACGTGACACCCAAAACTCCGTTTCGCGCCGTGGCCTGTATATCACGTAGGCCTCGCGCTAAGCTGTGATGACGTCATGCCTTGCTGGGTAGAAGGAGAAGTAGAAGTAGTCGAAGAATCTACTTCTACATATAAAATATATAATATATATATGTTCCCACTTTGTTACCTGGTTCGGTAAACTTTGTGTTTTTTGTTCTTATATGTTGGTAAATTATGCATTTTTGCTTTAAAAATGATTGATTTATGTGGTTCTTATGTTGCGGTTAAGGTTTTCATGCTTTTAGTTAATAAGCGTGCAACAGTTATAGATTGTCAGAACTTAAAAGTGTAAGTCTCGCTAGGCCTAACGAAGCGGCTATTTCTTAACATCTAAAACTCTTAGTAGAATAGTAAATTAAGTCGACTGGTGCACCAAGTTCAGTGTCCTTTTTGTCCAGTGGGATCAAATGTTAACTTTCAGTTTTGTGCACCGAAAATGTTGTTTTCCTGCTCGCTGGCCGAATTGCTTTTTTTCCCGCTAGAGTCTCTAATTTTAATCGCAAAAATTATTTTTTAAACTGTTTTTAACTGTGTTAAGGTTTTTCTGTATTTGACAATTTTTAATGAAGATGCTCTGAGTTTTTATGTGTTTTTGCCTTGCCTTGCTCGAAACGTGCATATGTCTGTAAATTAAAAAAAAAAAAAAAAAAAATCGCCCGTTTAGGCGTAATATATGAAAGCTTTCAGATTTTATTTATTTATTAATTTACTTTTTTATTTTTTAACTCATTCATTTTGTTACTCACTTCTTCCGATGTTTGGGAAGCGCTAAGCATCGGAAAATTTTTATTAATATTTCCTGCAGACTTAAAGCACAAAAAGAAGATCTTTTGTTTAAGTATCAGATGAATTGATTTGAAGTAACGAATTCTTCTCTGTTACATATTCCTAATTTGCTGTTTTTGGAGCGTTATAGAACATATGCTTAGCAAACTGTTAAAATAGAATTAATTCATTCTCATCAAGACAGAATCTTACTCTTCAAATGTTAAACGTAATATATCAAAACTAGTTATATATCCACACGCAATAATGATAATAATGATGACAATAAATATAAGAAAAGAAAGAAAAAAGAAGATAAAAGAATCTGGAAAGGTTCAGATTTTAACGATCGCCCAAAAGGATTTATTAAGGGTTTTCATGCTCTCGCTGAGCCCGCAGTCAACCAGTCTCTGCTGTTGCACTCACTTCTGCTAACCCATTTGTTTTTGTCGTTTCATCTTTATTTTTAAGCATCATTTTCTTCTCACTTAAACCGTGTATCATTCTGCAACAGAACTGCAAAAATTTTAAAAGCAGAATAACATCATATGTTTAGAATTCCTGACGCAGTGTTACGTGTTGGAATATATTTTTATTTATTTATTTATTTCAGTCTTTTATCAGTTCATCAAATCAATGTTCAGTATTCTTAGGCTCTCAAAACTTTTTTTTTTTTTTTTTTTTTGTCTTTCTATTATTAATGTTTTGGATGTTAATGTAATACTTAACATCATGTTCTTCGCACTTATGCCACATAAAATTGAATTCAACAGCAAAATTAGAAAGTATTTAAGAGAGGATATATTTAGAGTGTTCGATAGACTGTCTCACGCGCTGGAGATAAAAATGTTTTATTCCACACAATGCTGCCACCACTGGTTTTCAAATCGTTGAATTTGTAAATGAAAAACTCATTAAAGTTTTACAGAATATGAAATATAAAATTCAGAATTCAAAATTCGGGCTTCGAGGTTCACATGTTAGGATGGAGGACTACGTTATTCAAATTTGATGGCTCTAGGTACAGTCGCTTTTCACAGTGCGAAAAACATATATACATTCATGCAGATTCTTCATTATTTAACTTCTTTAAAAATAGCGCAGAACGATAACATTTGGTGGCAACAGTTTGAGAAGCGACGCAGCCGTTTATAGTGGACAACTCAACGGGAAAATTAAATCATCTGGGATCCCAGCTAGGGACATTAAGTCGGTGTCTGTATTTCATTCTGTACGTCGAAGATTTTACAGGTGAAAATTTAGGGATATCTGTGGCGAAATCTATTCGCAAATCTCTGCTGGTGATAGAGTATTTTTGTAGATTTGCTGAATCGGAGTAAGTTCGTCACGGCCCCTTCTTTTTTTTCACTTTGTGACATATTTTTCTATCTCGATCTTAATTATGTTAGAAATGCAAGTATGGTGTCCTCCCTGCAATACATCATCTTAAAAATTTGTCAATAAAGTGCTGTTGCAAAGACTTTCTAAGCAAATCTAGCATTTATTGTAATTTTCTAAACTTTTTTTAACGTATGTGATCTATTTTTGAATATTATTGCAGTTGGATAATCACGTCTGGTTTCAATAAATTCAGCTCTCATTAAACTCATAATTACGTTTTAAACCGAAATGAATGAATATATTAAGAGACAAATTCAGAATAATCATATATAAATTGAAAATAGAATTACTTTTCGCTTAATTTTCATGTCTTGTAAAATTACTTCAGAGCTGCTGGTCTACTGATCAGATTGTTAATTGTTAAGCTAACTGGCATTTATAACATAATCTTCCTTGTTTGAGCAAATGGTTGTCTTAACAATGATATTTTGAAAAGGGGATGAATCTGGGAACATTCAGCCTTACGGCAGTAGCGGTACTAATGAGGGGATAAGGGAGACAGCGGATGAAATGAGAAGGATTTTGTCAATAGAGGTTACTAACCAGGGAGGACTGGGGATGCCAGTGAATAAAACGCCATGATTTTGTCCACAGGATTTAAAAAGAAAAGGGCAAAATGGGAAATTCCCAGAGATAAATAAGAGATTCTGTTACTCACAAACAGGAATTTTAAAATCATTTTCTCTCTTCCAGCTTCCCATGTAATCAAGATTTTGAGGCTGCGGAAAATGATTTATTCCTTTCCTTTCAGGGTGTTTCGCTTCATGAAAAGCGCCCGAGTAAATGCTGACTCGAACTGGAGTCCCAGATGAAGTGGCGAAAATAAATGAGGTGCAGTAAAGAAAACATACGTTACGATCGTAAATGAGGGAGGGTCGTAAAACCTTGAAGTGCCTATTTTAAAATAACAGACTATAAATACAGTGCTAAACAATAATGGGCGCAACAGTCGGCGCGCTAAAACCCCATTTGATCGTGCTCTTGTCGACGCTGCTAAATCGTTTTTTACTGCCTCCCCATGATGACACGACTATAAGCACAGTTCGCATAAGCACAGTTCGCAGGGTTTAATTGATTTTACACCTTTTTAAATGGAAAGCATGATTTTTTATTCTTCTACCAAGCCTTGAAAATATCCGTAATACTAAACAATAAAGGTACAACATTTTATCTTTGGTGTGTGGCCTCTTGGGGATTACTTACTCGTAGAACATCAAAACCTTGCTTTCATATGTATGGAAGAAGATAAAATTTACTGCAATGTGTAACGTACTAAGGCTGTTCGCTCAAACTTTTTAGACGATTTTCATTGTCTTTACAGAAATATTTTACCTAAAATTTTTGTGTTTTAAATGCTCCATTTGATAACTCTTATTCTTAGCTATCTTTCTACACTGTAATTTCCAAGACAATAAAGCTTTTTTAACTAGCGGAAGAGGTATTTTATTTCCATTCCTTTTGAACAACTTTCGAAAGTCCAAGGAAGGTTGCAGGTCGACGTCTGAACAACCTGCTTTTGAAAAGTCACAAAGCGCAAAAATCCGTGGACCGATGCATCAAGAAATTTAGTAGGGAAATGAATGAAGGATTTGGCCTTGATGCATACTTCTTACTCCGTTTTTTCCAGGAAATTAACAGTGGATTTTGATTTGCGGCTGTTTGGTTTGTCTTGATGCAGTTCTGTTCATTGATGGCAGTTTGGGTAAAGTGAAGGTATTTCTTATTTGAAAACTGGGTATAAAATATGTTCCTGATAATATCTGGAGTTGATCATAATATTTTTCTCCACTCTCTTTATTTTTAATTTGCCGTTATATCAAAAATCAGCAACAATCATAAATCCCTTTGAAAAACTTTCTTTAAATTCTTTGAACCATGTTCTAAGACTTTTTTTCTTCTCTTTGATGATAATAAATGAATGTGTTTTTATTGCTGTCATTTAAATATATCCAAGATTTATGTATTTTGACAACATTTTTCCTTTCTTATCCGAATAATTATTTCTCAGAGAGAATTCTGCAGCGCGTTCTGCTTTCGGCGATATGTCGTGGAGAAAGATGATGCACATTACGTTTTTTCGCCTTTTTAAGATTCAAATCATCATTAATCACTTGCCAGTGAGCATTTTAATGACAGTGAGCATTTGACAGTGGTTTTATTGACACTAAGCATTTTAATGAGTATGCAACTGTCCTTTGACTTCGCAGATTTTCTTTTAATATTAAATTTCTTACCTTTGCAACATTCTAAACATTCCGTTTTTGTTTTGGATATGTATTGAACAATTTTTCTCCCTGAATCCAAACTTTGATATTTTTTGTCCTCTATTGACAATATCATTGCTTTGGATACCTAAAAATCAAATAAAAATTTTTAATAACTAAATAAGAATAATTTTCTTCGGAGAGAGCGCAAACTTAGTCCCGTCCATCGCTTCTTTAAAAGCGCTGGGTATAAAATATGTTCCTGATAATATCTGGAGTTGATCATAATATTTTTCTCCACTCTCTTTATTTTTAATTTGCCGTTATATCAAAAATCAGCAACAATCATAAATCCCTTTGAAAAACTTTCTTTAAATTCTTTGAACCATGTTCTAAGACTTTTTTTCTTCTCTTTGATGATAATAAATGAATGTGTTTTTATTGCTGTCATTTAAATATATCCAAGATTTATGTATTTTGACAACATTTTTCCTTTCTTATCCGAATAATTATTTCTCAGAGAGAATTCTGTATGAAAGCAAAATTGTCAGATTACAGATGATAACTTAAAAAATACAGTTGCAGTTAAAAAAACGTTTTTCAGGCAAGCAATTTGTTTTTGTTCCAAAGCAAAATCGTCTAAAAATATGCGAACAGCCTCTGTACAATATATTTACAGTAGTATACAGATATTATCTGCACAGAATACAAATATTATTTTAGCTAAGATTGGTAAACTCTAACTTCCGTCGTTTATCAACGTTTTATGTGTAGGTTTGTTATATTAAAATCCCGTATATATAGCGTTTGATATTATCAGAGTTTTCATGTAACAGCGGTAAGTTCTGGAACGAACTAAGAGCATTTTTGCATTAATACTTAAAGTCTTTTTAGTAGGAAAAATATATAAAAATATTACGTACGAATTTAATGTACCTTGCATAAATTAATCTGCTTTTCCTTTTTGATAACTTTCATTCTATTTTTAAAATGCACTAGATAAGCATAGGATCCTCTTAAGCAAGTGACGTAGTAAGTAATAGAATGTAATTTAATTTATTTTCAAGTAAGATCGGCAGAATTTATTTTTTTAGTTCCTTAGCGTCATCTTGTCGTCTTGCTATATCATATGTGTTAAATATGCGAGAAATCCACCGAAATGCTATTGGTGATTTTAATCGTGTTGTAAGGGCTTGCCTGCTATGGACTCTTGTTGTACGACGAACAACATAGCAGTGCCCTAGGGCTGAGTCCGATCTTCAGCTCCACATGAGAACACAATTTGTTTTCAAACATATCTCTGTTCCCAGCTCATCTCTATCTAGATATCTTGGCGCCTGAAATAAAAGGGTGAGCGATAACTTGACGCAATGTTAGAACTGATCGACTGGAAATCATATTTTAGGGGGGATGAAGTAAGGAGTATGGCAGTTAATTTTCCCGTGTACAGTTTTTAACAATCTAGCACACCCAAGATTCCGTATTCGACATCGAACAAGACCACAGTTTATTTAACATCTTTCTCACTCTTGAACTCTTTGCGGTCTCTATGATGCGACTCTTACTCCTTCATTTTCCATTCCCTTCTTTTAAAGGCTAAGACATTTACTAAGTAGTGTAAACCGTTCCTAAGACGACCACCGACACTTCAAGCCAGTTTAGGCCGTCGCTTAAGACGGTCGCCTTAAGGAGGTGATGTTCAATACCACAATATTTCTCACAAATAATGCTCATTTTCTGATGCGATCGCCATGAAGGGATTCCCTCTACTTGTAATTTATATTGAGATAAAACCAAGTCTTAAATTCTGAAATGTTATTGGCAGACCACAACCATGAAAGAATTACTTGGCAATGAAAGAAATAGTATATCATAACAACTTAGCTTTTCGAACTTGTCGAAAAAAACGCTTGTATGTCACCTTTAATGCAATGGATGTAAAACGAACAATTTTTCAATAAACTCATCTGGCCATAATAGCTGTCTACATATTTCGTAATCTTCTCAAGCTTTTCAATCAAGCGTGGGAGGAAAAACTAGTTATATGTATTACTGCTTATATCGGGTAGTTTTTATCTTTTAGATGAAAGGAAACAAAGTAACGTGGCAACATATATATATCTTTTTTTTTTTTTTTTTTTTTTTTTTTAATCTTTGACACCAGGAATAGGTTAATCTACATCAGTAGAAAATAAATTTATAATCGTAACAGTTGCAAATGAATATCTTATTGTTTAAAAGTTTAGCTCTTCTTTACTTGTATTTTTCGAAGGGAAATGTAGAGATCATTTGATGGTGTTTTTGTAATAAATGTTAAATTCAGAAGAGTTGAAAATATATCCTTATGCCAATTTTGACACAAAATTTATTATTTTTTTTTCTGAAAATATGCTTTATAAAATGTAAAACTGAAAAATAGAAATCACGTTTAGTTTTACTCTCAGAGACTTGTCAAATTTTCGTCGCATATCAGTAAGAAACATTTTCAGTCTTCTTGATATTCTTTAGCGCCAGAACAATCTACGTGCCAAAATGGCGGATTAAAAACAAGTACATACTCAAGTGTTCTTGACAAATGTTTTAACATCAGAACAATCTAATTTTCAAAATGACAAATTACAAGCAAGCATATACGTTTTTCTCTGTATTTTAATTTAAAATTTGGACTTTATAATAAGTAAGATTGAACATTTCATCATTAAAGATACAATCTACGAATTTATGCCAAATTTTACCACATCTAAAAATCCATCATTTGATGGACCGTTTTTTCAAGTGTTGTAACCTGAAGACGTGTTAGTAAAAACTTTCAGGAACTAAATGAATTTAGCGATTTTTATTCTTTTGGGAGGAAAAAAAAATTTTATTCTTTTTTCAAGTGTTGTAACCTGAAGACGTGTTAGTAAAAACTTTCAGGAACTAAATGAATTTAGCGATTTTTATTCTTTTGGGAGGATACTGCTTGCAAAATTAAGCAAGTCTTAGCAGTAATTCTTAATCAAAATATTACTTTTCTTCGTAGAATTAATTGTTCATTTATGTAATTCAGGTCTCTTATTTAAAACCATAAAGCAATAAATGTAGATACATAGCACGCTTCAACATCATTCTCTAATTGAAGGAAATTATTTATATACAGATATAGAAAAATATAAATATATATTTTCTACTTGTTCATAGTTAAAATATTTTATGTCATGGTTTTCTACCTAAAAGCCGCCACCTAAGAGCCGCCACGCCTAAGAGCTTTAAAAAATATTTCAAAATCAATAATTTTATATAACTATATTATATATTTTAATAAATAAAATTATTGATTTTGAAATAATAAAATATAAATTTTAATATTTTATATAATACAGTAACACGAAGTTTTTTTTATCTAAGTGCCGCCATGTTGCTTTAAAAAATACACCTATCACTCGATTTACACGGTACTCGTTTTGCACGATTTCGGTTTTACAAAATACAGAAAAATTATCGGATTTCAAAAACTTGGTAAAAATGCATATCCAGTTGCATATACGCAAATATATATATTTGAAGTCATTTTTGAATCTCATTCTTTTGGTAACACTGGTGGCAACAACAAGGATGGGGATTCTCCGTGTTGTAAAAGAGTAATCTCCGTAGTAAGTAAAGCTATTTGGTTCACGTGAATTAGTGCAGTATCAATATTTTAGCACCAAACCTTACATCATTTTTGTCTACATCTTTGAACGTTTACTCGTAAGTTTTCATCATTTATATTTTTTGTGGCATTTTTATAATTTACGTAAATTTTTTTGCGATTGTGACAAAATTTAGTATGCAAAACCAGTAATAAAGGCGAATTTTTTTTTTTTCCCCCGCCATTGTAGTTCCGTAAAGAAGCAACTAAAGATGTCATTACGACGATATCGAAGACCTTATACAGACAACTACACGGCTTCGAACGTAGTCGTAATGTAGGGTTACGTGAAGCTGGGTGGTTATACCGAGCAAAAGGCCGCCACCTGCAGCGTACAGACACTGCTGTGCAAAGATGTTGGCAGCAGTGGTTGCTACAAGGAAATTCCCAACGAAATGAAGGCTCTGGAAGGCCAAGGAGCAGAAATGCGAGGCAAGATAGGATGACTGTTCGCCAGGCCCGAACCGCCCCAACGGTATCAGTGTCGACTATTCAACGGACTACAGCCACGTCTGTACCTCCCGTGGTATCGTCCACCATCTCACGCCGCTCAGCTGAGGCGGCGTTACGCTCACAGAGGCCTTAAAGACGTTTGCCTTTGACCCCACAACATCGACGGAGTCGTCTGGAGTGGTGTCGCAGCAGATCATCATGGCTGCCATCAGACTGGCGTCGCATAGTATTGAGATGAATCCCGCTTCGCTTTTGAAGCAGATGACCACCGTGTTCGTGTCTGGAGAGGACGGGGCCAGCTGTCCCAATCAGCCTTTGTTTTACAAAGGCATACAGCCATAACCCATCGTGTGATGTTGTGGGGCGCTATTTCTTATGGCAGCAGGTCGTCTTTAGTCAACCTCCTTAAATCTTTAACAGCTCAACGATATGTTGATACCCTCCTGTGGCCGGTTGCATTACTCTTCATGGCACATCATCCTGGCTCCATTTTTAAACAAGATAATGCCAGGCCACATACCGCTCGCATATCTGTGGACTGTCTCCGTGCGGTTAATACTCTTCCTTGACAAGGTTATCAGACCTTTCACTAATCGAGCATGTCTGGGACATGGTAGGCCACCAGATTCGGGCACCACAAAATATTGCAGATTTGGAGCGACAACTGATGAATACCTGGCAGAATTTGTCGCAGGATGATATTACGAACCTCTACCACTCCTTGCCTCGACGAATTCAAGCATGCATTGCCGCCAGGGGAGGTTCGACCAATTACTAATTTGAACACTCAACGGGTGATTGTGAGCTGTGAACAGGCACCATGACCTTGATTTTTTAATCATTTTATTATCTGTGTATGAGCTATACACATATTCAATTTCATCAAAAACAACCACTTCCTTCATAGTATTTCGATTTTTTTGCAAAAGAGTGTATTTTTTTAGAAACAAAAATTAAAATATTAAATCGTCTACGTAATAGAGAAAGCGTAAATGTTGCTAAATGTTACTGCATGAATGAAGCCACAATAAGGAAAATTAGAAAAAATGAAAACTCTATTAGAAAAAGTGTAGCAGCTGGAACTTGCAGCAGTAAGAGCACAATTTCATATGTAGGAGATGATACAATAGAAAATATGGAAAAGGCAATAGTGATATGGATAGAAGAGCAAAATCAGAAACGGATTCCAATTGATACTATTGCTATTAGAAACTATTGCTCTAAAGACAACTATTGCTTTAAAGACTACTGATACTGATACTATTGATACTATTGCTTTAAAGACTTATAAAGCACTTAAGAATCAGTCACTGTCAATTTCGTCAAATGAAAAAAAAAAGTATCTTTTTTCGGACATTCTTTACATTGTAGAGACATTAGGTTATTTCGAAGCAGGAGAGATGAAAAATGAGCAATGCCCTGGCTGGGGCTCGAACCACGATTTTCTCCAATACGAGTCTGCTGATTCGGATGTAGCTCAACAATATCTAGCTAAATTTCTGAAATAATTGCCTCCCACTCCTACACTTCTAATCAGATCTTCAATGCTGACGAGTCCGGGTTTTTCTAGAAAAAAATGCCTGAAAGTACCTATTTAGCTAAAGCTCGCAAATCAGGCTAGTGGTCATAAGGTAGCGAAAAGTCGTATAACAATTCTTTTCTATTGCAGCACTTCAGGCGATTTTATAATGAAACCATTTATAATGAACCATCTTTATTTTAAGAGTTCGTTAAGATACATTTTTGGCACTTGGGTCTTTACGAGCTGATTATTGGTGAACCGGGTGTCCTAATATGGCAACACTTACATTCTTTTTCTCTGTGATCTGATCTATTGGACGTCAAAAACTGGTCTTTGCACAGTTTCGAACTGAAGGCTCATTTGTATTCGAACGATGAAAAAATTCTAATGTTTCAGATTTCGAATCTTTGTATTCTCAAATCTTTTTCAAAGTTCGAGGAATTCGATGAGGATTTGAATATTCCATCGAAGAAGTGAATAGAATTGGGCGTTAAGAGAGAAGACAGGACTTCAATTTCTTAACAAATTTAATTTTTTTGTATTCATATCATGTGGATGCTGTCTAGATTTCTAGGAAGTAAGTAGGAGTTCTTTTTGTCTAACAAATTATTCAATGCCTTCATTTAATCTAGTCATGATATGTATAAGAGATTCAGAACAAAAGCGAGCATAAAACTAAATGATGTGAAATGTGTCATACCTGTGTTAGACTTAATGGTGATTTTTGTTTCTTGAATTACTCAATGGCATTTGAGGTATTTCATAAATTCTTTTAACACGAAAGCGCTACTACTCAATTTGCGTAATGGAATGTGCCGGGGAAATCTAAGGAAGCGTGAAAGTGCGCATACAATGGTATTAAGCAAGAAATTCCTTTTCATGAGGTTAAAAACGCAATTCATAGACTTTATACTGTCAGCTGAGCAGTAAAATTCACCTCTCAGTTTACATTAAAGCTTCAAGCCATGCTTGGTCATGAAGTGAAATAATATCTAAAATATGTCACAGCTCAAAAGATGAGTAAGGCTTGTGAGTGAATTCATAAGTAAAATAAGTACATACGTTTGGAAGAATCTGACTTGTTCTTTTTATAAAGTCAAACAAACATTAACAAAATTAACTCAATGAAAACATGAATGCAAAATAAAAAATGTGCAAGATAAAATTTCAACTTTAATTGGTATACTTTTTTGTTAAAGCGGCCATCGCAATCCAATATAAGGATTATTTGATGTATTATACTTTACACGTCGTCGTAGTTCTTCCCATGTACACAGGATCAGTTTCCGTTTAAAAAAATCATAGAACTGAATTCGTCATTGCGGTTGTTAAGCGTTATATACAGGGTGTTTCAGCAAATCGGTTACAAACTGTCGGGAGAGCTAGAGTGCACTTAGTCGATGGAAAATCACAAAGCAATGCATGGTGGGAAACACTTTCTTGTGACGACACAAAACACAAAGGAAGGTCAAGAGCAATATGACAAAACGCGTTTTATTATGTTTAGAACAGCAGAAACCAACAGATAAGAACAAAAACAGACCGCAATCGTCATTAAAGAAGGTGTTCGAAATTGCGACCCCCGGACCATGATGCAGGCCTAACATCTGGAAATCTTCATAACATGGAAAATCTTCATAACGCATGGAAGATGCATGACGCACGGCTCCTGCATCACGGTCCGGGTTGTCATTTCGAACACCTTCTTTGATGGCGATTGTCTGTCTTTGTTCTTATTTCTTGGTTTCCGCTGCACTAAACGCAATAAACATATTCTCACCTTGTCCATGTCCTTCCTTTCTTGTGTTTTGTGTCGTCACTACAGCGCCAGAAAAGAGTTTGTTTCCAGCCATGCATCGCATGTGTGTTTCTCCATTGTCTAGCTGTACTCTGTCTCTCTTGAAAGTTTGTAACGATCTGATGAAACATCTCGTATATTATATTGTATAATTCTTATATTAACGTTATATAGGAGGGTTGGATAAAAAAAGGTTACAAGAGTAATAAAAAATTATTTATTAACAATGAACAGGAAACACAAAAGGGAAATAATACGCATACTTGTCCATCATTTTCCCACATAATCACCAAATCTCATTAGGCATTTATCTGAACGCAGGGCGAAATTGTTTAACCCGGCTTTGTAGAAATCACGTCCCTGCCCAATGAGCCACTTCTTGGTAGCTGTTTTCACATCACTGTCTGAAGAGAATCTCATTCCAGATAATTGTTCCTTCAATTCTGAAAAACGAAAATAGTCACTGGGTGCTAAACCTGAGCTATATGGAGGCGGGACTCCAGACCTCCCACTTTTGCAGCAATTCTTGAGTTTGGTGAACAGTATGGTGCCAGGCATTATCACTGAAGGAGGATAACACCATCACTCAACTTGCCAGGGAACTTGCGTCGGATGGCTTTCAATAACTTTGTCAAAGTGGCACAATAACGATCGCCAGTAACAGTATGGCTACGTGCCAGATACTCGATTAGGATAACGTATCACAGCTCGATCCTCCAAGCCAAATCACTTTTCTTGCCATTCAATCGCTCTGACGCGTCTGCGAGCCTATCTACGTACCTGCAAAACCGCTGCTAGACAGCTAGTGTCATATCTCTACATTGTGAGGATGAAAACTACCCTTTACATTAATTATTGTTCAAATGTTGATGCTTGCAACGTTTATTTATTTATTTTTTAGTCCAAAGAGGCTTTGTCCCTGAAGGACTATTGTTTTCGTTTAGCGATTTTGCGTTGGTTCACTATAAATGTCCGTTTCACTTTTCAAACTGTTGCCACCAAATGCTAGAGTCCTGCATTATACTTGAAGAAATTAAATAATGAAAAATCTGCATAAATGTATGTATATTTCGCGGATTGTAATAAAGCAACGGTACATAGAGCCATCGAATTTTGAATGACGTAATCCTACTGCGAATATGGGCATGTGGAAGCCCAAATTTGAAATTTGGAATTTGTTTTATTATCGATTTCATATTTTGTAAAACTTGAACGAATTTTTGATTAACAAACTCAAGGATTTCAAAGCGAGCAATGGCAACATTGTACAGGGAAAAAAAAAAAAAAAAATATCTCCAGCACACCAGACACTGTATCGGAAATTCTAAAGATAGGCTTAATTTCAAACTATTTTGCGATATTGCTCTTGAACTGAATTTTATGGTTAAGTGCGAAGAACATGATATTTAATAAATAAAGGTAACAGAGAAAATGTTAAAAAAACGCCCTTTGGGCGTAATTTAAAATCTGAAACCGTTTGTTTTTTTTTTTTTTTTAGTTAGTGAATTATAACGGTAATTTAGTTTTTTTTTTTTTTTTTTTTTTTTTTTTTTTTTTTTTTTTTTTGCTGTAAAAATAAATATTCTCTGGTAAGAATATAAATAAATATTCTCTGGTTGGATCCATCTACGTATGTTATGTAAACTATTATTAAAAGTTTCCTGCTACAAGTCATTGTTATTACAGATATTACAAGTTTGCCAGTTCTGGTGACTAAAGGCCCATATCACATGGCGTTTGTTTCCACACGAACAACTGTTTCGGACAATTTTTCTGCTTGGTTTACTGTTGAAAGAAAGACGCGCGTCTTTTTCCTTTATTTCCAAAAAAATTGCAGGTTGTTCGTTTTCAACCAATCAGCTATCAGCTTCGAATGCTATCAGCTTGTTTGTAATGGGAAACCAGTTCCCCTGCGATCTGTGGTGATTGGCTGTTGTGACAAAGCAGAAAAATTGTTCCAAACAGTTGTTCTTCCGAAACAAACCGACGTGTAATAGCAGCCTTACATTCGAATTTTAACGATTGACCGAAATGGTCGCTTTAACAAAGTAGTACCCTTTAGTTTGTAAAAGCCCCTAAGTCTCCTTTTAAATTTGATTATTTTGCCTTTCTTTCTAAAAACAATACCATACTTATAAGAAATATTTCTGAGCTGAGTCATTTCAAAAGTAATCTCTATAGTATAATTCGTGTGCAACTCCAATAAGGTATGTATTTAATATCGACCGCAACAGTGGTCAAGTGGTTAAGACCGCTGAATATTGGGAGGCTTTGATAGGAGTTCGATTCCAGGCGAACGGGCTGGCTGTATGGTTGGTTTTTTGTGGTTTTTCCCATGTGTAATGTGAATACGAACCAATTTCTCTTATAAAGCTCTCCTTGAAGGCATACCTTTCCTGAGGCAGATAGCCCTCATGCGTTTTGCTATATTCTAATAACCTAATAAGTAACGGAAACAATGAAACTGGAAACTTTGCAAACTCACATTCCATTCGTCTTTTTTTTTTTTTTTTTTTTAAATTTTTGAAAAACTTGCTCTTGAGTATGAAATCATCCTATTATGCTTCTTTCCGAATATAAAAGCATCTGTATCATAAAATGCCAGTTGTGCGGATAAAAATGAAATCGTGCATTTTATCAGCAATTTTTAAAATAAATAAAAATTATTTTATTCAGAAAATATATCAGGTAATCATTAAGCGTGAAAGCGCTTTAACTGAAATTGTTATTCTTATTATTAATGATTTTTTAGTTAGCTGTTTTGAAAATTATTATCACAGAAAATGCTCAAACTTTTCAAAACTAGTTTATGACATTCGTTAGAAATTTCTATCAAAAAATTCGTCTAAAAGTTTATTAGACATTTTGTCTATGATAAAAATTTAAAGAAATGATTGGACCACTGCACTGCACTGATTTCGCAAGGAACTGAGTTTAAAGCAGTAGGCAGAGCTGACTAATTACAAGCGAAAACACCGTTGATGAAAACAACGGCAAGAAAAAAACTCTTGTGAGAAAAACAAAAAGGAAAACATTGCAGTTCCGAAATGTCATACTATGAAACATCGCCGGAGGAAATAAAGCAATTTACTTACTTACTTACCACCAGCTGAGGTGCTGTATCACCTATTGTATGACTATCAGCATTTGTATTCAATTGGTGGAGCATTATCGCTAAGCCTAGTCAAAAACCTCTATAGAATATCAAAATGTAATTAAAAATTAAATAAATTTGTGAAATAAAGAGACTCAAAAACTTCGCAGTTTTTAATCATCAGGGTAGAAAATATCTTAAAAAATAAAGCACCTACAAATTATCGCATGATGGTAACATTGCAGACATGTGTTTTCCAATTTTAACTCCAAATTCGCATAATGGTTTGCGAGCGCAAGAAGGAATGAGGAAAATTTTTACCTCTATATCTCATGTTTTTGAATTAACTACTGAATTACTTGAAAAGTAAGAACGAAACTTAAGCATTCAAAAACTTAATAGAAAATTAATGCTACTTACAGCAGTTAATAGAATTTTAAACGTCTGTAATTAATTATAATTTACAATTACAAGATGATTATTACATTGCTTAGTTAATTTCTTTAATAAAGGCGGATTAACATCCATTTGAAATTTTTAAATCTGAAAACACAAGGTTGCGATGTTATCATCACGCGACGATTTGCAGGTGCTTTATTTTTTACTGCGATATTGTCTATGAATAGGTTTTTAAAACTACAAAGTGTTTAAATCTCATTATTTCCCACAACGACGTTTTGTACCACGATATTTTACCACTGCCATATTTTACCACTGCCCTTGCTTTCTTTTCTCCTACGTTTCCCACCACCCACCAGATGCTGTACGGCGATGTTTTCCCCTTATGTTGTTTTCTCGGCGATGTTTTTGGTGGATACCAGCTGATTAAGGTTGTATGAAGGCAATGTGCTGCTTTGAGATGAAATACAATTAACTCTTTCATGATGACCACCTCTCTAAAGTGACAACATATACAAAGAACAAAATTGTCTGAAAGAGTGGACGGTCGTTTTAGAGTGGAATCTATATTTACAAAGGCTCTGAGAATACTTGAAAAGTAATTAAATGCAGTTATCTGCAGAATATGTAAGTCATCAGAAAATTCAAGTTGAATGTTTCACGGATTATTTATCGGACACATTTGTATATAATTCAGAAAACCTTTCTGCCGTTTTAAAAGTGTGACCTTCAGAGCTCTCATATCATTATCAATTGGAGAAAATTTTGTAATTATTTTATGCGTGAAATTTATTAGCCTAAAGGTGCAATTTTACCAGAAGGGCTATTACTTTCGTTTTGGAATTTTGCGTCGCCTACTATAAAACGGCGTTTCATTTTTCAAATTATTGCCACCAAATAGAGCCCTGCATTATATTTACAGAAATTAAATAATGAAAAATCTGCATGAATGTATGTATGTTTCTCGCATTGTTAAAAAATAAAGGTATCTAGAGACCTCCAATTTTGTATAACGTAGTTCTCCACTCGAATATAGTCATCTGAAAGCCCAAATTTGTAATTTGTTTCATTAACTATTCCAATTTTTGTAAAACTTTAACGAATTTTTGATTAACAAATTCAACGATTTCAAAACGAGCAATGGCAACATTGTACAGAAAAAAAATTTTTTATCTCCAGCGTACCAGACTCTGTGCGCTATCGAAAATTCTAAAGATATGCTCTTTTTAAATATTTTGTGATATTGCAGTCGAACTTAATTTTATGGTTGGAGTATGAAGAACATGATATTTAACAAATAAAGGTAACACACACAACTTTAAAAAAACGCCCCTTTGAGCGTTTTATAAAGTCTGAAAACTTTCAGGTTTTTTTTTTCTTTTTTTGTTTTATTTATTCATTTTTATGAAATTATTATTATTCATTATTTACAAAGTGATTCATTATTTACAAAGTAAATTCTTTGTAATATATTTAAGTAAAGAAACCGAAGAGTAAAAATTAGGAGCATCTAAATCAGCTGATGCGGATAAAAATTACTTGAAGGTTTTTATTTTAAAGTAAAAGTAATTGCCAAATGTAGTTTTGAAAAAGCATTTTTAGTAGTTTTTATGCATTTATAAATTTGCTGAAGTGTTTCGTTTTCCTGTCTAAAATGTTGTGTATTCTTTAGAAGAATATAGAAGTATAAAAAGGATGATAAAGCCCATAAATATGACGCTAAAATTACATTTGAATTGAGACTAGTGTTGGTTTAAACGCTATGAAAGAAATTGCTGCTTGATTAATTTATATATTATATCCTGTTTACAGTTTAAAGGCGCTGTGACTCAACTTTTATTATGCTCTGCTCTTTAAAATCTGTGCGGAAGTAAAATGGAGCGACGACAACAAGCGTGACCTTTATGGCCGGTTGTGACTAATGCTTTCCAATACTTCGTTCTGATGTTAAACTTTGCCGCGTAGATACTTCCTTTGGTTTCATCCGAAAAAAGATAAATTTTCATTTTAATATACGTTTTATTTATATGAAACTCAATGAAGACTATTACATTATCACAGAAAAAAAAAAAAAAAAAAAAAGCAATACAATCAACCCCTGTGGCTCCGGTTTACCGCGGACCGGTTAACCGACCTCTGTGTAAAAGAAAAAGTTAAATTTGTTTGTAGCGAAACAATGGAAAATTAGTCCCTCACCCGAAAAACAAATTCAAGCCGACCAATCGGTATAGTTGTTAACGACGTCAACTGCTGGATCAATGAGCTCGGGTTCGAATCCTGGAGAAGGCATGAATGTTTGTAAACGGATGGTGTCTGTATGGCAAGGTGGTACTCAAAATACACGGCAAGCCAAAGTTCTCTGGAGATGTTGGTGGGAGGGGAAAGACTTTTCTTCTCATTCTTAGTCTAATTATTATCTTTAAATTATTTATGTGCAGTTATCTGTATCATGATTCTGCTGTATACAGAATGTTATAGAGAAAAATGGGAGGATGGCGATAAAGAAAAACCATTCTTTGAAATAAAAGATCAATTCAAAGAAATGTGTGGGAATTCCCTATTCTGGACCCTCCATACTCCCCTTCAATCATTTTGCAGACTACTAATTTTTTAATTTAAACTCTACTAATTTTTATCATAAGAAATGTGGTAAAACTAAATTCTATTTTCATGCGTACAGGATGTTTCAGAATTAACTATTTGGTTTGGTAGATTAAAAAAAAATATTACGTTTATTTTGGCAACTCAATTATGATTACTAAAAGAATACATTAATTAAAAATAATAATATAAAGAAAAGAGGTTTATATATATTATGTCTCTAGCCGTGGTTTTTGGTTCGATTTGGAGCAATTTTTTAATGTGTTCAGTATTGCGGGAGTCTGTTTATCCTTGGCTGTCCTCTTCGCACCTCTTCATATAAAGGTTTTAAAATTGTTCACAAGTTTACGAATCGCTTTGTCTGTAGGTCCGAGTATATAATCATATAAATAATAATACTTTAAGTTCAAATAACAAATAAAGTCGCACAAGACTGCATAGGCTTCGGGACTCCTAACAAGATCACAGAAAACAGGAGGCCAGCAAATAGCGAGTTGACCTAAACTCACTTTAAAAGTAGTTATGGCACTCGCATTCAACCTCCAATGCAATGAAATGTGTTCTATGTCTTCGATAGCATCGCCGCAAGCACAAAGTCCACTGGTCACAATATCGAAACCGAGTAAGTAAATTCGAAAATTCCCATGACCGATCAAAATCTGAGCAAGCTTATAATCCGGTTGAAAATGCTTACATTCAAGTCTTTCAGCGACTTGACAAAAATCTCTTAGTTCACCGGGCCTTCGAAGAAGTAAGATATTCAGCATTTCAATCAACCATTATTTTCTCACAAGCCACATGCTTCCAATAAGACTTGAGAGTAGAAAACATTAAGTCAATGTCACGATAAGTCGCCTGACTTATTTGAAAATCGATGTGAATTTTGTATTGAGACAAACCTTTTACTGTTTTTAACTAGGTTTACATTGTTACTTACTACTCTTAATACATCAGAATCAATAAGTGATTTCTATGTAAGCTGTTCACCACATTTTACTATTTTAGGACAGGATGATTCAGAAAGACATTTTGATGGGAAAAACGTGAGCAACATTTCGCGCATACGTTTCCACAGTCTCCTATTTTTCAAGCATTAATTTCCAAAATTCACACTCCTCCTCTCTCTTCTCTTTACAAATAACCTACAAATTCATATTTTCTGAGATCTATGCATGCATCAAATTGCGTTGCATAATCGTATTTTAATATAGCCAGTTTCATAATCATTGCTGTTTTTAAATTCTAGGAGTTTCCTACAAGTAACAGACAGTTCTTTATATTTCTCAAATCTTGAAGTATGCTTTTAAATTCCTCGTATAAGGCGGCCCAGTAATTTGAAATTATTGCATAGTTTTTAGACATTGGTTGGGAAATTATGCAATATTTGTTTTTGTATAGCTTGGCAATAAATACTTATTAGTTTCTCATATAAGATAAATACATTGTTTTTATCTGCCAAGTAATTTTATTTTCATCTTACAAACCACGACTGAGGTTTTTAAGTTTTTCTGCGATCTCGAGCCAGAAAGGTTAAAGTACACCACAACAACCTCAAATTTTTAAGTTCGCGATATACTTTATTACTTTCTTCTAAAAACAAAAGAATTTTTTGGCTTAAAGAAAAAAAACATTCAGAACTGCATCCAAATATGTAAAACAACCTTGTTGTAATCACTGTTAATAACATCCGACAAGTTTTAACATTTTCTCTGGTTCAGTTCTCCTGAACAGATGAAAGAATATAACACACTCGTGCAAAATAAGCAACAAATGGTAAAATAAAAAAGTACGAATGTAATAAGTAAAATTAAAACATACAATTTACATATGAGGTAGAGGTTGAATTGCCAAATGCAAATAAGCAACCAAATTTAGCATGAAACGCAATCCCGCAGTCGCACCGCAGCGCATTACAAAAGGGGCATGCCGCATCTATGCGTCAGTTCGCAAGCAGAGATAATTCCGTATATCGGAGATAGCCAAAGCGGAAAGCATGAGCCGAAGACACCATTTCCACGAAGAAATGCTTTGGAGAGCTGTCAGGATGTTGCAGGTTGGTGCAAGACAATCCGCTGTTGCGAGAGAGCTGAATATGCATTATAGTGTCATCAGCAGGCTGTGGAATCGTTATCAAAGGGATCAAAACCCCTGTAGAAGACGTGGGTCTGCACGCCGGAGAATTACCACACCAGCAGACTATCGCTTCCTGTTACTATGCGCAAGAAGCAGTAGATCACTAACAGCACAACAACTGGCATTGCAACTCTCCGTTGCTGCAGGACGACCTATATCTCGCCAAATTGTGTTGCATCGATTGCATGAAGCTAGACTGTACGCATGACGACATGCAGTTTGTGTTTCTTTGTCCCCATCGCCTGTCAGAGAGCGGTTAAGCTTGTGAACATCGCAGTTGGACACCGAAGCAGTGGGACCAAGTACTCTTCCCGGATGAGTCTCAATTTAATATCTAGAACGAATCCCGAAGAGTAAAGATATGGCGAGAGCCAGGCAGTGGGACCAAGTACTCTTCCCGGATGAGTCTCAATTTAATATCTAGAACGAATCCCGAAGAGTAAAGATATGGCGAGAGCCAGGCAGGGCCCGACTTAGCCTAATTGGAGCCCGGGCAAAAACGTCTTTAGGGGCCCCCTTCTGCGTCACTATTTCAGTAAAGAACAACCGAACTTTATGGAGGTATTTAAATTTTCATAATAATAAACTTTCTATTTTATTTGGGGCTCCCTCTGATGTGGGGGCTCTGGACAACAGCCCCGTATTTCCCTGCCTTAATGAGGCTCTGGAGCCAGAGATATGCTATCGGACGCCAAAGATCGTCGAAAAAGACCATTATAAAGGAGGAGGCATACTTTTAGGAGCTGGGATAATAACGAACGGCCACACTGATCTCTATGTGATTCCTGGTGGTTCCATCTTAGCTGTCCGATATAGCGACGAAATTCTACACCCTCTTTTGCATTCTTTTATTCCTGCAATGGATACTACTGGGCGACAACCCCCGCTTGCATAGAGCTTGAGTGGTGCGGAGTTATCTGGAGAGTGAAATACTTTCACATCTGCTGTGGCCTGCTAGATTACCGGACCTGAATCCCATACAGCATATGAAGACATGTTGGGAATGATGGATAGCAGGTCGCAGTGTGCTGCCAGGCACCTTTCACGAACTCCGAAATGCCGTACTAAAGGAATGGGCATTACTGCCGCAGCAAAGCGATCAACCACACTGTTAATAGCATACTTTACTGTTGTCAAGCATGCATTTCAACTAGAGGGTATCATACCCGTTATTAGCTTGACGCTTCCATTGCGCATTCCTCCGACCCGTTTGGTCTTCCGCGATGTGATGGTCATAATACATGTGTTTTTGTATGTCATTGCATTATTGTTTGATATGTAGTTTAGCAATGCTACACCAACCTGTTGGATTGGTTTCATGCATATCCATTAAATAGTTTTGGTTTTATTCTGTGATTTGCCTTTACTGCTTATTTTTTTAAGTAGGAGTGTAATATTTATTACAGTTTTCATCGCGGCGTCTGATTCGTGCATTGTGACACGTGTTGTAAAGTTTCCTTGGCGATTGACAGTGAAAAGAGATTTGTTTAATAAGGAAATAAAGCTATTTTCAGGTCTCATTGCTGGCATCCATTTGTACGCGAACAAATGAGCAGACAAGTCAGTTTCTTTTAGAAAGTTCTTCACGAATGTGCTGCTCATATTAGCAATGTTGATGTTATTTGCGAATTTCATTTGTCTGACAAAAGTCAGCACAAACCCACAGCGTATGTCATTCATCATGGCATGGAGTCAAATTCATTTGTCATTAACAAGAACCTTAAGTACCATATAGGTGACAGCCCGATTTTAGCTCAGTTCCGCTCCCATTTCTGAGTGAGAGCACCCCGGGAGGACAGTTCCGAGGGTCCCCCATCCCTTTTTCCCTATCACTAATCTCTCGAGAGGATTTCGCTGCATATTTAGAGTGCTCCCATGCCGCACTAACACTACACATTTACAAACATTGGTGCTTTCTCCGGCATTCGAGCCGGACTCTTCGGTACGGCAGTCATACTCTTTAACTACTATCTCGGTTGGAAGGCAATATCCTGCTCATTTTTTTAGAATCAAGATATTGCTAAGTCAGGAATGTGTATCTTCCCTTAGGATTTTAGCGTGCTTTGCCTTAATCCAAATAATCCCCCTTATGAAGCGAAATTTTCCCTTTTCTTTCATATTTAAAAAATGTTTAATTGTAAACTCCTCTGTGAGGTTAAACTTGACTGTAATCTCAAGTTTTAAAATTACAGGTTATTAATTTTTATTTATTTACTTTTTAGTGACTTATTAGCACAAAAGTGTGTTCGCCCGAATTAGCTAGTAGTCTCGAAACGAAATTTGGCAGCGTATCACTTTAAATGCCTGAATCACTTTTCAAATTGTTGCTATGAAATATTATCGCCCTGTATTACCTTTAAAGAAATTAAATAATGAAAAATTTGCATGAATGTATATATGTTTCTTGTACTGTGGAGGAAAAAAAAAAAAAAAAAAAAAAAACGACAGTACTTGAGCCATTAAATTTTGAGTAACGCATGTCCTCCAACCGATTATGTACATCTGGAAGCCGAAATTTTTAATTTCGAATTTTATATTTCATATTTTGTAAAACTTTGATGAATTTTAAACAAACTCAACTATTTGAAAGACAGCAGTAGCAATACTGTAGAAATTAAAATACTGTTATCTCCAGCGCGCGAGATTGTATATCGGAAATTCTAAAGATATGTTCTTCTTAAATATTTTGTGATTTTGCTATTCAACGGAATTTTATGTGACGTAAGTGCTAAGAATAAGAATATGATATTTAATTAATAAATTTAACTCATGAAACATTATTAGTAAAAAAAAAAAAAAAAAAAAAAAAAAAACTTTTGCAAGCCATTTTATTAAGAAAATTGAACTGAGAAAAGACTGAGGGGGAAAAAAAAGGTGTATGCCACCACTTAACACTCTATCGGGATTTCTAAACATATGCTGCTTTTAAACTTTTTGTAATTTTGTTGTTGAATTGTGGCGTAAGTGCGAAGAAATTTATGCTTAATAATAAAGCTAAAACGACAGAAAGAAATACGTTAGCGTTAGGTGAGTGCAACAGCAGATTGGTAGACTGCGAGCCCAGCGAGAGCGTAAAAAAACCTTAACAAATCCTTTTGAGCAACCGTTAAAATGTAAAACATTTGAGATATTTTTTCTTTTTGCTTTGTGTGTGTGCTATTTAGGTCTCCAGGATGGATATTAATATTACTATATGCTATTAATATTTATTATAACATAAATATTCATGCTAAAAATTAAACTTTTGCATTAACTATCAAAATATTTTCAGGGATGATCAAATACGTAACAAACACTGTACGATGGATACGTACTGTTTTAGCTATTCAGATCTCAGATGAAAAAACGACGCGTTTCAATCGCCAAACTCTGGTTGCTATGTGGCGCGAAATGTGTAGCAGCTTGGCGACAAAATGCGTTCAGAAAAATGCGGCAGTCCTTCCAAGGTAGTTGCCATAACCGCGGCGTTTAGTGAAATGCTCTCGAACCTGTGGATCATATCATCGGTGGAGGGAAGTCGCCACGAAAGCTGGCGATGTGCATGTTAAACAGCACGATCTTTTATATGTGAATGAATTTTATATAGTTTATTTTACTAATATATATTGATGGTATAACAGACTTCTTTCTACAAGGATAAGCCCAACAAACATTCAATAATGGATGTGCTCTTTTCTAAGGATAGGATCTTCAAACTGTGTTTAATTTTACTATATTTTTGGAGTACTGTGCATATTTCAAATACAGCTGAAGTAGGTAAGTCGTGACCAGTGGTGCATATAAGCATGGATGAAATCCTGCTTCTTGAAAAAGAAAAGTGGAGAAATGCTAAATGATGTAGACGTGTACAAGTGATTTTAAGTTGCAAAAGATATTGATTTTACCGGTCATTGAATTGGTCATTTTTCGAAGTTTCCTTAACTAGCTTAAGTTACTATGTACTGGTTAACTTAATATTCAGTAAATATTTTCCGCATTAGTAATAGGCTACTGTGCTTGCAAGATGCATACATATTAATCAGATGCTTGTTCAACGTCTGTTATGCTTAATTTTACCTGTCAGATTGAACATCGTTTGGTGTTCTAAATTATTTTAGCTTAAAATATATTATTTGTTAATTTAATATTTAGGTAAATATTTCGTGTATCAGTTTAAAGTTATTGTGGTAAAATTTTTTTAATAGTTTTTCTTCATTCAATATCTATTTATATTTAATCTTTAAAATCATTATTTAGATAGGAAAAATTTTCTTTCGATATGGTACCATGTACTATTTTAAATTAATAATGTAACAAACAATATAAAGTATATACTTTGCAGAAAAACTATTGGTATATTTTGTTGGTGTTGGTTAAATTGGTATAGTCCGTTTCTTAAGTCCGTCTTTTATGACCTTTTTATCATTAAATGATAGTATAGACTAATTCAAAACTGTATTTAGGAAGATCGGTTATTCAACAACGTTTATTTGCCATCATAAGAAAGTAATATTCTAATAAATATACAACTCTCTTCGGAATCATGATCAAAAACCCGCCGAAAGCGATGCTTTCCTTTTTTTATTACTTCCTGTCATGTTTTGTTTCGGAATTTCCAAGTGCTTCCTCTCTTATAAACATAGATAAGATAAAGGACGAGTAATAACTCTCTTGATGTTTAAAATTCCTTCTCCTCATTTTAAGTTCCAGTAAATAAACATATTTTGTTTCGGCTTAGAATAAGGTCGAATTTTTAAAATACCTTCCAGACCGTTACCTCCTTATCTCCTTGGTGAATAAATAATCATTTTGGAGATATTACGCGGGAGTTTCAAGGAATCCCTGTTTCGTTTGTGATTAGTAGGGATAGAATATTGCGTAGATTATTTCTAATCTGTTGATGGAAATGGCTAGGATCTTGAAAACAGCATTTCAAACATACTTTTTGATGAGCTGTATAATAAGTTTCTTGTATTTTTTGGTAAAATGTTTTGACAGATCGTATAGAAGATTTAAATACAAGCATAACGCTCTGAACATATCTAGCTGATTTGTTTTTGTTTTCGAATCTCGAAAGTGCGGGAACATAAGTACTTTTTTTAAATTTTGCCAAAGTAAATTTTCTTGTTATCATACAATGTGAGGTATGTTTTATTTATGGAAGGCGAAAAACATTTGTGTGCTAATAAATGTTAGGAAAACATTTGGGATTGTTTTTATTCTTTGATCCTGCAGTGTTTTTAATTCATTGGCCTCAACCTTTTCAGTTAATTAAAATTCTCAAAATAAATTTCGGTTATATTTTGCTATAAATAAAGTCCATTAAAAGACATTAGGAATGTTTTCTTAATACATTCATGGTGTTCTGATTACAATTACAAAGGAAACTAATGTTTTTCAGTATTTACATAAATTTTATAAACCTGCTGGGCATTTTAATAACTAATAATTTCATCTGTCAATTCATTTACATTTCTGTAATCTGTGGGCAAAAAATGTACTTAAGGATATTTAGAGTTTCAGTAGCCTGAATGAATTAATTTTATAAATTGATCCACAGCTACAAATCCCTGTTTCATTTTGTGATTAGTAGAGATAGGATATTGCTTAGATTATTTCTGTTTCCCTGACAACTCCGAAAAAGACTCTTCTTTTAAGGGAACAGTGAAATATAAATCAACTAATAAATAAAGTTACATCTCAAGTCTGACTGGCTACAATCTGAAGAAATGTGTTAAAACATTTATATTGGATTTTGTATGGAGAAATATATTCTTATTTTAGGCATTAAAAGAATATATATATATATTTTTTCATTATAGTTTTTTTTTTGTTTGTTTTGTTTTGTATTCTTACTTCTGTATAATGTACACTTTGATTCTAGTTTTAAGAAAAAGATAATTGCAAGAATGGTGTTCTGTTTTTAAATGCAGGCAAAATATAAAAGGGCACTCATTTTTTGTATTGCTAGAACATTACTTTATCATTTCTAGTTCAATAAAATCTGTTGGAATTGGGAACAAACAGTATTGAGTAAAAAGGTGAATAGATGAATTTAATATCAAGGATAGTGTGTATGAAAAATAATGAATCAAATATGACTTATTTTGTAAATAATTTCATTTGGAATTATCTAACTCCAGAAGACAATTTTATCATTGAATGCTTTTAAGCAAGCCTATATTCTTGTTACATGCATCCTATACTGTGATTTTCAATAATTTTATATCTAAAAGAAGTCATGCAAAGTCTTTGGTTAGAAACAAATTTTATGACCATTCAGTTCCTTGCAAAAACACTGAAAACACATTGAATGTAACTTAATATGCATTAAAGTATAAGTATCAGAGTTGCAATTTGCATATTAAATTATGTATAATTCTAAATGCCTACTGACACTTGAAATGAGAAATGAAAAATATTGCTGAAAACATCTTGAAATATGAGATATGAAAAATAATTTCCATGTTATGTTGACATGCTATTAAATATATAAAAATAATTATGAGAGGTAAAGCAAAGTTTTCTTACAACAATGCATATTGCAAATGCCAATAAAAGGATTTTTAAGGTTTCTAAACTTAATATTTCCTGCTAGCCTCAGTTATTCAGAAAAGTCATTTTTATGATGTAAAAAATTCCCAAACTGGCTTGTCTGTAAACTGATGTAGATTTTGTTAATACAAGCAGATTTTCTTCAAAAATTCTTTGGACCTCTTCCAAGGTTTTTCAGTATAATATCAGGATTTCAGATTTTTCAGTAGATATATTTATTTTCAACAATTAACTATTAAATAGCACACTTTTGATGCAGTAAAATGTAGTATACATTCAATATTGCTTTCTTGTGTTAAAATATTTAACCATTGCATGTTTACTGTTATTATAAAATCGAATTTTCTTACCAAGACTATTAAGTATTTTCACTTATTCTTAGTGTGTCATTTTTATAGGTTTGCTTATTCTGATAGGAGATATGATAATATTGTTAGGTATTAAATTGTATTACCGTCTTAAAAATTGCCATTCTGAACCGTAAGACACACTGTTAAACATCAAAGTTCATAATTTTTTATTTATGTATTCCTAATTATTTAACAAGAAATTAATGTTCCAGAATTAAATAAATAAGATATAAACTTTGCTACTGATTAACATGATTAAGTCTTCTGTATTTTTAATATTGAACTAAAACATTATTCCTAGAAGTGTCTTTAAAATCTTCTTAAATTATTAAAAAATATGTACATTCAAAATCATGAATAAACTCAATTTGTTAATTTTCTACCCTTACGACCAAAAAAGTACAAGTTACCTTGCGTTTGTCGCCATTTTGAATCCAAACGAGAATTCTTTGCTTTCAGTTTCCTAAACTGGAATGAGAAGTTCTGAAGGTTGTTAACCTTTGTTCGCCAATGCGATTTGATGCTAGTTTAGTCGAAGGCTTCTCATCAAATACAGATGATAAAAGTCCAGCATTACATGCATATTTTATAGCATGAATTTAATCACACATGATCCCATAGTATGTTAATCTCCGATAGATGTATGCATTACCTGCGAACTGAAATTATTCACGTGTATTTTTTTTTTTTTAGCTACTAAATTACCTGCCGATATTTTTGGAAATTATTATATTACTGTCTTATTTCGCACTTGAAGTACTTAAAAATTATTTATCGACACTAAAAGTAACAATTTAAGAGTTTTATTATATAAAATAGGAATTTGTATTAGACTGCTGTTGAGACTTCTACTCCATTTCCCGCGTTTTTGATATTATTGTTGTATTTTGACTATTTTTAACATTGTTGAATACTCTTCAGAAAGTTTAGTTTTATAAGAAAGATTATGCATCTGGGGGGGGGGGAGAATAATAATAATAAAAATCTGAAAGGTTTCAGATTTTAAATTATGTCCAAAGGGGCGTTTTTTTCACATTTTGTCTGTTACCTTTATTTATTAAATATCACGTTCTTCGCACTTAAACCATAAAATTCAGTTCAAGAGCAATATCGCAAAATAGTTTGAAATTGAGCCTATCTTTAGAATTTCCGATACAGTCTCGCGCGATGGAGTTAAAAATGTTTTTACTGTACAATGCCGCCATTGCTCGCTTTGAAATCCTTGAATTTGAGTTTGATAATCAAAACTTCATTAAAGTTTTACAAAATATGTAATCGATAATAAAACAAATTCCAAATTTGGTCTTCATATTTCATGCCCATATTCGTAGAAGAATTACGTCATTCAAAATTCGATGGCTCTATGTACCGTTGTTTTATCACAATACAAGAAATATACATACATTTATGCAGATTTTTCATTAATTTCTTCAAATATAATGCAGGACTCTTAACATTTGGTGGCAACAGTTTGAAAAGAGATTCGCCGTTTATGGTGATTCGACGCAAAATCGCAAAACGAAAACAACAGTCGTTCAGGGACGAAGTCCCTTTGGACCAAAAAATCTGAAAGTTTTCATATTTTACATTGCGCCCAAAGGACCTTTTTTTTTTTTTAAACGTTTTGTGTGTTACTTTATTTGTTAAATATCAGGTTCTTCGCACTTAAACCATAAAATTCAATTCAACAGAAATATGGCGAAATAATATTCGCCATATTTCTGTTCGCCATATTCTGAATTCAGAATTTCCGAGTCTCGCGTCATGGAGATAAAAATGTTTTTTTCTTTCGTACAGTGTTGCCATTGCTCGCTTTGAAATCGTTGAGCTTGTTAATCAAAAATACGTCAAAATATGAAATCGATAATTAAACAATTTCCAAATTAGGGCTTCCGGATAACGATATTCGGTGGAAGATTACGTTGTTCAAAATTTGATGGCTTTAAACCACGAAATACTTCTGGGAGAAGAGAAAATATTTACGCGTGTTATCAAAAGAAACCCGTATCGGGAATTGTAAACATACTCTGCTTTTAAAAATTTTTGTGATTTTGCTGTTGAATTTTATGCGTTGTAAGAGCGAAGCAAGCGATGTTTAATAATGAAATTTAAAAAACAAAATAGTTGTGTTAGCAGGCATGAGTCTGAGAGCAGAGTGGTAAACTCCATACTCAGCCAGAGCATGAAAGAACCTTAACAAATCCGATGATGCGGTGTTAAAATATGAATCCTTTCAGGTATTTTTATATTTATTTAATTTTGTGAAGTATTTTTTTTTCCTCCCGTAAACTAGGCTTTACAGTAAAGTTGTTTAAATTAGTTCTTTAAAGTTGCCATGTTACGTTAAAAATGTGCATGAAATTACTGCTTTACTGTTGTTAGCTCGGTATACGTGAACTTTATCAGAATGTGTGAAGCTGTGTGTTTTATTTCTTTTAAACCACAAAATTTAATAGTGACTAATGCATTTCGACATATCTTATTTGATGGAGTCAAATATATCGTCGTCATCATTCCAATCTATGGAGTCTGCAAAATCATTGTTTCTCTAAAAACGCGTTCGCTTAGTTGCTGTTGAGGAAAATCGAATTCTGCCATAATTCTCTTTTATATGTAAATATCATGTTCAGTGTATAAAATGACGCAGAAAATACATTTATTTGAAAATGCTAAATTGCATTTTCATTGTTTTAGCTTGAAATTTCCAAAGATTAATTCTTTCGTAACGCTATTGTTTTTCTGCATTTTTTTTAAACTTAAATGCCTTCTATTAAATTTGTATTTCATAATTTTCGAAATTATTTATCGTCTAGAACTCGATGTACAGTGGCTCCCAAAAGGTGTTCGTACAGTTACGAATTTTAGTGAAATATTGCTTTATTCATTAAAATTAATATTTGAGAATGAATTTTTAATAATATCTATAAATGTATCATAGTAAAAATACATTAATTATTTTATGAACATAGTAAAACTTTTTTTTAAGAAAATCCATAATCAAAAAGTAACAAAAAGATAACTCACGAAAGTCCTCGTACACTTTAATCTATACCATAATGATAAATATTGCAGTACTTCTGCCAGTTAGTATTTTATAGGATATCGTGCAGCAAACATATGTGCGTAGAGTTCACCATTTTTTTAGTCCAAAGGGATTTGAATCCCGAAGGACTATTAGTTTCGTTTTGGCATTTTGCGTCGGACGGATAAATGTCGGTTCACTTTTCAAACTGTTGTCTCCAAATGTTAGAGTGCTGCATTATATTTGAAGAAATTAAATAATGAAAATCTGCGTAAATGTATGTATATTTCTCACATTGTCATAAAATAACGGTACATAGAGTCATCGAATTTTGAATAACGTAATCCTCCAAAGAATATGAACCTGTGGAAGACCAAATTTGAAATTTGTTTTATGATCGATTTCCAATTTTTTGAAACTTTGACGAATTTTTGATTAACAAACTCAAGGATTTCAAAGCGAGCAATGGCAACGTTGTGCAGAAAAAACATTTTTATCTCCAGCGCGTGAGTCTCTGTATCGGAAATTCTAAAGATATGCTCGTTTTAAAACTATTTTGCGATATTGCTGTTGCACTGGATCTTATGGTTTATATGCGAGGAACATGATATTTAATAAAGAAAGGTAACACACAAAATGTTAAAAAACGCCCCTTTGGACGTAATTTAAAATCTGAAACATTTCAGATTTGTTTTCTTTTTTTCTTTTTTCGTTTTTATAATGTGTCTTCATACTCTGATTATCTCCAAGTGTGCTCTATCGTGTTTAAATCTAGTGACTGAGGTGGTGCTTTTAGAACTGGTGCACAATTAATACAGACACTCCAAAGGCGAACGTTGAGGGTCGTGTGCTTAGAATCGTTATCCTGACAAAAAATAAAGTTGTTTCCAATATTCAAGTTTTGGGCGGATAATTTGAAATTATCTTTTAGCATATTTAAATAAAGTGCACGGTTCATTATGCCATCAAGAAATACTAAATTACCTAATCCTGATACCGACATGCACCCCCGCATAAGGACACTTCCACCGCCATGCTTTACTATTCAAGCCAAGGTCTTGGGATTAAGTTCCTTATTTTTTTCCATACAATTATACTCCCATCGGAACCAAAAATGTTAGATTTGCTTTCATCTACAAATAAGACAGGGTTCCAATACGCTTCCGCCTTATTTTGCGAAGGAAAGCCTAAGCTTTCTTTTTTTTTTTTTTTTTTTTTTTACAAAACTTAAAAAATTTTCTTCGAGCAGAGCGCCCATGTAATCCACTTGATCTGAGTACTCGTCGAACAGTTTCATGGAAAATAAAGCAAAAAATTTTCCGAAAATTCTGTAGAAATCTTTACATCTTTACAACACTAAAAGGTGAAGTTTTCACAGATTTTCCAACTTTAAATCTCTGATCACGTTGAGTTAACTTTGCCAGACGACCTCTTCTTGCTTTGTTTTCGATCCGATTTTCTTCTTTAAAGCATTTTATCAGATACTACACCGTAGAATGTGATAAATATACCAATTTAGCGGTATCCCAGATTAATTTCAACCCTTTAGTGAAAAATGATCAATTTTTGAATGCTATGCGTTGTTTAATTACGACTACGACTTCTTTTAAAATATAATGCATAAGCAAATAAAGCCAAACGATTTTTTAAATGTTACCAAAATGGGGAAGGGCAAATAAAATAAAAAATTAAAATTAAAATTTAAAAAAAAAAAAAAAAAAAAAAAAAACCACTTAAAACTTTCAGATTCTAAATTAAGTTCAAAAGGGCGGTTTTTTTTTTTAACATTTTGTGTTTTACCTTTATTTATTAAATATGATGTTCTTCGCACTTAAACCAACAAATTCGCAAAATAATTTTAAATCGAGCATATCTTTAGAATTTCCAATACCCAGTCTCACGCACTGGAGATAGGAAATCGATCATAAAACCAATTTCAAATTTGGGCTTCTAGATGCCCATATTCCCAATAGGATTATGGCATTCAAAATTGGATAGGTCTAGGTATCGTTGTTTTATCACAATGTGAGAAACATACGTACATTTATGCAGATTTCTATTTTAATTAATTTCGTCAAATATAATACAGGGCGATAATATTTGGTAGCAACAGTTTGAAGAATGATACGAACATTCAGAGTGATTCGAAGCAAAATCGCAAAACGAAAACAATAGTCCCTCAGGGACTTGACCCCTTTGAAAAAAATGGCTGACGATAATTTTATTTATGAAGTTTTACGAAAATGTTTCGGTGTACCATCACTTTTCTGCTGTGTTTTATCTATGCCTCTTTAAATTTTCAATTTTTGAAAAAAATAAGTCAATATTTTTTTAAATGGTTTTTTTTTCATTGATTTTATTCAAAATTGCATGGAGATTATATGAACAAATATTGAGCTTTATATTCGAATTTTCCTACAAGTTTTTAAAGCGTAAGAACACTTTTTAGAGCCACTGCACATATTCGTTTATTGTAGAGTAAATAAGTAAAGATTATCATTAGATTTTCGCCAGGATTTTAAAGTCTTCTATGTATGTTTTAAAATTGTACAGAATATAATAATTCGATGTTATTTTGCATCGACAGAATTGCATTGATTGTAGAATAAAAGAATGCGCGTACTCGAAACTCCCCAATTTCGGATTATATTGAGGAAATAGCTTTGTTAAATTAACCTCTCTCAGACGATTGAAACAAGTTGAATCTCATCTCATCTTGAAATGAGAATAGTCTTCCTCGAACTTCCTTATGGATTCGAAACGTCCTGCTTACTGAAATATTTCCAGTTATTTTTTTATTATAATGACTTTTATAACTGGCTATAATTTTTCGGAAGGACGTTAAGTCTGGTAATGTTATATGTAATCTCAGACCGTGTTTTATTTTATCAAAATTCTGTGAGGATATTTTTTTTTTAAATTATTTTTGTTCTTTTTACAAAGTGTATGGCTGTTTATCTTATAAAAAAGACTGCATTCGCGGATTAATTTAAACGAATATATTCATTTTTTTAGTCCAAAGGGGCTTTGTCCCTGAAGGAGTATTGTTTTCGTTTTGCGATTTTGCGTTGAATCACTTTTCAAACTGTTGCCACCAAATGTTATAGAATCCTGTACTATATTTGAAGAAATTAAATAATGAAAAATCTCCATTAATGTATGTATGTTTCTCGCATTGTGAAAAAACAACGGTACATTGAGACATCGAATTTTGAATGACGTAATCCTCCTACTAATATGGGCATGTGGAAGGCCAAATTTGACATTTGGAATTTGTTTTATTATCGGTTTCATATTTTGTAAAACTTTAACGAATTTTTGATTAACAAACTCAAAAGGATTTCAAAGCGAGCAATGGCAACGCTCTACGGGGAAAAAACAAGGAGGTTAGAAGGGAGAGTCTAACCTCCTTGGAGAAAAACCTTTTTATCTCCAGAGCGCGGAACTGTGTATCGGAAATTCTAAAGATAGGCTTATTTTAAAATTATTTTGCGACATTGCTATTGAACTGAATTTTATGGTTTAAGTGCGAAGAACATGATATTTAATAAATAAAGGTAATATACAAAACGTTAAAAAAACACCCGTTTAAACGTAATTTAAAATCGGAAACCTTTCAGATTTTTTTTTTTTGGGGGGGGGGTTCTTCTTGATATTGTCTACGAGACCTGTAAAACCAGAAAGCAGGGGAAAAAAGTCCTTCTCTTCATTGCTCATTAATGCTCATTGCTAGCTGCTTACACCAATTAATACATAATAATTTATAATAAGAAAAGTTAAAAATATTTGATTAAATTTTAAAACAATAAGTTATATCGGCCTGTACTGACGTCCTTAGCGGAGTCCCCAAAATTTTTGGACCATTGCGTTATATAGTCGTGAATACTATATCAAAGTATTGCACTATGCGAAACATCATGTCCTTAATTTATGTTCCACGTGGCCTCTTGCTTAACTAGGTTTTAGGGGAGTTGTACCAATTGGCAAAAGATATGATTGATTTATCTTTAGAATTTAATTAATATATAATTCCTTTAAGAAAATGACTGAACAATAAACACATTTCTTAATAAGTTACATCTCTGTTTCAATTTTAATAATATAAGTAATTGGTTTAAATTTAAAATATATGCTGCAATATAAATTACTGAAAGATATTTCTATACCAATACTTATTCTTTTTGACAAATTTTTTTCATGGTCTCATGTGTAATACAAAATAAAGTATCTCAGTTTTATTAAACCGCAAGTATATTTTTTTCAATATTTATTGCTGATAATCCACGTGACAGAGCTCTTTGAGTCTGCTTATCGTGCAGATTACCAGATCTTGAGGCTTTTTGTTTACTTTATTTTCTTGCTTTGTGTCATATTTGTTGCCAATTTGCATTCGAGATTAATTTTCTTTAAATGACTTTTTTTTTTCCGATGGCATCAGCTTTTACCATCTTCTAAAACGATGAATTACGTAATTGCTGTAGTGATGTTTTTGTTCGTTTTTAATAATTCTCGATGATCATTTCATTTACCTCTGAACTTTAGCTGATATCCTTCCACATCATTAAACTGTTTCCTCATTGCAAACGTCTTCGAATAGCTAATGTTATCTGCACTATTTTTTTGGAAATAATGCTTAAGGTGCTGTTGTTAAACCTTTTGCATATTTTTTTACGTATATCTAAATTTTTCGATTTGGGCAGTGTGATTCTTTTTAGTTCAAAGGGGCAATTTGTCCATAAGGGCTATTAATTTCATTTTGGCATTTTGCGTTGTCCACTATAAAACGGAGTTTCACTTTTGAAATTATTGCCACCAAATATTAGAGCCCTGCATTATATTTAATGAACTTAAGTAATGAAGAATCTTCAAAAATGTACGCATATTTCGCACTGTGAAAAAACAACGGTACCTAGAAGCATCAAATTTTGAATAAGGTAGTTCATCACTCTTTAGAGACATAGGCTATTTTTGGAAGCCGGAGAGATGAAAAATTAGCATCCACCTTCGCTGGGAATCAAACCACTGACCTCTGGAATACCGGCTCAGCGTGCAGAACCACTACAGCACGAAGGCACGCTAGGAAAGCGAAAGAAATACCTTATATACTCCCCTTTTTAAAAGGCGACTGGGTTTTCAGGGGACCCAATCACCAAATCCTGGGTGTGGAGAATCCTCATCCAACACCCTGTTAGTTCGGGCGCCACTGTAGATTGTAAGTTATTTTTGGAAGCCGGAGAGATGAAAAATTAGTAACCGCCGGGAATTGAACCACGGACCTCTGGAATACCGGCCCAACGTGCGAAACCAGTACACCACGAAGGCACGCTAGGAAAGCGAGAAAAACACCTTATAACTCGAATATGGGCATCTAGAAGCCCAAATTTGGAGTTTGTTTTATTAAACGAATTTTTGATTAAGAAACTCACCTGTTTTATTATGTATTTCGTATTTTGTTAAACTTAAACGCATTTGTCATTAAGAAACTCACCGATTTCAAAGCGAGCAATGGTAACACTGTATGGGGGGGGGATTATCTCCAGCGCGCGTGACTGTGTATCGGAAATTCTAAATATATGCTCTTTTTAAATATTTTGTAATATTGCTGTTGAATTGAATTTTATGATTTAAGTGCGAAGAATATTTAATAAATAAAGGCAACACACCAGACGTTAAAAAAACCCGCACCTTTGGACGTAATTAAATGCGTAATAAATTAAATGCATTTTGAATTATATCTAATAGATGTATCATTAAGAACGAATTAGAGATATAATTTATTAAGAATGCATTTATTGCTTTTAAATTGCACAATTTATTAAGAAGTTGGATTGTTTGAATTTGAAAAGAATTCCCATCCCCATTTCTCAACCTCCCTCTTAAAACTGGCGTTTCATTTGTTTTGCTAGATTTAGTTGTACGCTCAAGAAAATATTTTATTCTGTGATAGCAAATAATGTGTTTTAACCGGCGCACAGCGTAAAAATATATTTCCATACGAAAAAATAAAGTGAACTAGTTTTCCGCTTTCTGTTTGTTTCACTAAAATAAAACGGGGAAAAAAAAAAAAAAAAAAAAAAAAAAAAAAACTATTTTGCTCTCATTCCAGGCGTAGTATTTGGAATATTTTCAGTTTGAATTGTTTGCTTATGCCGTAAAACAAACCAAATGCCGTATTGTTTAAACAAATAGAGGAAAACGAAAATTTCCTGTAAAATTTTTTTTTGAAATTTTTCCGTTGAAATGTTATGGAGTGTAAAATGCTTTTAGTTTGGTCGTACTTATTGTAACATGAACGTGTTTCGAAATAAAAAGGTAATAAACAGAAGATTCTTGTCTATTTTCCACTATGGTTAGATATTTCTTTGAGCACTTTTATTAGCAGACCATGAATGAAATTTATGTATTTTTTAATTTTTTTTTAATATGCTAACTGTTTTATGCGTATATTCTTTAAATCAGTATTCAGATATAATGTTAATTCATTTACGTATAATGCACTTAAGTACTGAATATATAAGTGTCAATAATTGTCCTTTCTCAATATTCCGAATCTGTGCGACTATATAAACCCAGTCTAGTCTGTGAACCGCCCAGTGTAGTTAGTCAAAGTACCGATACAGAAAGAATTAAATATTTAAGTAGAAAAATATATTAAAAAATAGTAACAATATTTAAAAATGCGATGTAAATTAACAAAATTGCTGCTAATATTCAAATAGCGTCTTTTACGCTAACTTCTTGGCTATTTGTTATCTGCTATAGAAATCAGAAGGAATGTAAGAAGTTTAAAATTTTAGGCACAAATCAAGTAAACATCTTGATACACTTTTGAAAGGAAAATAGTTTGTATTTTTGTTACCATTCCAACCTTTCAACGCTTTGCAATCACTAGTGTCGAACATAGGTCTAAATTGCCAGTGTTCTGTAGCTTTATTCGTTCGGCTTTTGCCTTATATGCAGAGAGAAAAATCAAAATTTTTGGAGTACCAAAATGTGCTTTACCTCAATTTCATTTGTATTAAAAAAGTCTGATGTGAACGTCACATGACTTCTTTGTACGGCCTGTTAAATTACACACTGTTGCACTTCACTTAAACTTCTTCACTTCATTTAAAGTATTCTAACTTAATGAACCGATTCCTGATTGCAAGTTGAAAATGGTATCAAAAATTGCAAATTTTGAAATTAAATATTCTGGTCAGTTTTTGTGTATGGGAGTGAACCTTCTCATAATTTAAATTTTTCATAACGAATATGAAACTTTCCCATGCATAAATATAGGAACCCCTCATTAAAAGTTAGACTTAGTCCAAAATTAATTTTTAGCCCAAAGGACGTTAGCCCAGAAGGGCTGTTAATTTCGTTTCGGCATTTTGCGTCGGTTCACTTTTTGCGTTGATTACTTTTCAAACTGTTGCCACCAAATATTTTAGCTCTGTATTATATTAAAGAAATTAAATAATGAAGAATCTGCGTAAATGTATGTATGTATCTCGTATTGTGATCAAACAACGGTACCTAGAGCCATCGAATTTTGAATAACGTAATCCTCCACCGAATATGGGCATCTAGAGGCTCTAATTTGTAATTTGTTTTATTATTTATTTCATACTTTGTCAGACATTAAAGAATTTTTGATTAACAAACTCAAGTGGGGAATGGCAACACTGTATGGGAGAGAGGGGGGAAAATTTTTATCTCCAGCGCGAAACTATGTAACGGAAATTCTAAAGATATTCTCATTTTTAAATTATTTTGCGATATTGCTGTTGAATTGAATTACAAGTAATTTTTATGGTTTCAGTGGCATGATATTTAATATATAAAGGTAAAACACACAGCGTTAAAAAAACACCCTTTCGGGCATAAAGTAAAGTCTGAAAGATTTATTTCATTTATTTATTTTTTTTTAATTTGTCATATTCAAAAATATTAATATTTTCGTCATTTAAAACACTTCTGTAATAGGAAGTATATGACTACGTTTTAACAAGTGCAAAAATAAAGGCCTTAAATAATGGGTAAGGAGGTGGATATATACATGTATATTTTTGCAACTACCAATTGCAGTAAAAAAGGGTGGTACACAATTAGATGTTATAGCAGTCCTGTATACAAAATTTCAACATTGTACGGCTAATCATTTGTGAGTCATGCGAGATATATATATACGTACGTATATACAAATAGGTCCGTACAGACTAACGAAAAAGCCCATTTTGAATCCGTTTTCGATCAGAGTCCTTTGTTCAGCTCATACATATAGACGTCACGCTAAAAATAAATGGTGACAAGGTATTCGGGAGCGGTCAAAATGTATGTCTCCGTTTAAATCTGGTAATCGAAATTTTTCGCGATTGCTTCGTAGAAGGAAGTAAAAATGAAAAAATTTCAGTCGTGAAATATTACTTAACTTGAGGTAAAGCGCATTTGCTTCACAAACACATGAGCGCGCGTGCGATACCTGAAGATTCCATGTATTAAAAATTTCATTGAATTGTTTATATACCTTTCTTATAATGAAATATATTTTAAATGCACATAACTATTTAAAATAAAATCCAAAATTACTTTTTACTAGAGGGCTTAACTTATTTTCTAAAGTGATTGAGCAGAATTCAAAATAATATTTTTTATGCATTATTATGCATCAGCGCTTATGTGCATCTAATTTATAACAAATATTGTTTTGAACCTACGATTCTTGTTCCCTGAAAATAATTCTCTCATTGCAGCATTTTTGTTAAAATATTGCGTTTGATATCAGTGGCGCATACGTTGTCAAATCTCATAATGAGTATAGAGCTAATCTTTTATTTGACAATGGGCTATGAGAAAATGTCTAATGTCTGTTCCATTGCTTGCTCAAAAGTCTCTGACAGCAGGTTTGAAATATTTATGCAAAATTACGTTAATTTAAAAGTTCCTATTAAATGGCGTGAATTTCAGCACCATCAACAATCTTTGCATCATTTTCGCCGGAAAAATTCCGTCTCTTTCTTTGAATATTATAAATTCTCACATTTCACAATTCCCTTTACCATAGAACTGTCAAAAATTTCTCAATCCAACGCGGCGATTTCTACCATTGCTACCGTCGTCCTACTATTGAGGTTCTGAAAGATTACGAAAAATGATATTGGATGCGCGACTTCGAGTCATTGCGTCTACTCTATTCTAATTTCCCCCCCACCCCCCGCGAATTAAAGGAAGTATTGCAATCGCGAAAAATTTCGGTTATCATATTTTAACGATATCCATTTTGACTGAAAATATCCATTTGACCATTTTTCTAGTCTCTCTATCACGGGTGTTTGTATAGTGGGAATTGAATAGTTTAAAAATGATAATTTATGGTAATAATTTCTTTTTTAAATTACTGTTGCATATGGGATTTAAATGAAAAGGTTTAAAAAGGAAATTTTGAAGTTAGTAGCATGCATTCAAAACTAGCACTTGCGGAAAATGTGTGCAAAAACAATAACGGGAAAAAAATTTCCGCTCCCCGTATAAAAATGAACCTGACCATGACCCATACCGCGGGGGGGGAGAGGGGGGGACAGACATTTCGAAACAAATTCGCTTCAATTTCTTTGCGTAAAATGTTTTATACATATATTATATAATGCATTTAATATATTCTGTCTTTCTGTTTGAGCTTTTAGTCCTAAGGGCGTCAGCCCAAAAGGGCAATTTCGATTTGTCATTTGGCGTTGATTCACTTTAAACGGCGAAACTTTTCAAATTGTTGCCACCAAATATTAGAGCCCTGTATCATATTGAAAGAAATTAAATAATGAAAAATATGCACAAATGTATGTATGTTTCTCGCATTGTGATAAAACAAGGGTACCTGCGGACGTCAAATTTTGAATAACGTACATCTCCACCCGAATACGGGCATCTGGAAGCCCAAATTTGGAATTTGTTTTATTATCTGTTTCATATTTTGTAAAGCATTTATGAGTTTTTGGTTAAGAAACTGAACGATTTCAAAGCGAACAATGGCGACTTTGTATGGGGGAAAATAGAAATTATACCCAGTGCGCGAGACTGTGTATCGGAAATTCTAAAGACATACTCATTTAAAAAATTTTTTGCGATACTGCTATTGAACTGAATTTTATGGTTTAAGTGCGAAGAACATGATCTTTAATAAATAAAGGTAACACACAAAACTTTCACGCCCGTTTGGGCGTGATATAAAATCTGATACCTTTCAAATTTTTATTTATCTATGTATTTATTTTTTTAATTTTGCGAGATTGGAAACACTTAAAAAATTTTTGAATGTTTAGATTAGGCTTTAAAAAGGAGGGAGAAATTTCATGGTTAAAATATGTGGTACATTCATAAATACTCAACAACATATCAAAAATATACTTTATACCGTCTTACATGAAGGTATAAAGTTACTTCTTATACCTTCAGGTTACTTCTTACACCTATAACATGAAAACCGTTCTGTTGAAATTAATTTCAATATTTATTCACGAGTAACATATGGTATACCAGTAAAAATATTACAGTTAAGAGTATGAATCTGAAGAACTATGTGATAATAGCTAGTTGCTTCACTTCGTTGGCCTCGTTTGTGCCAAAAGACGTTCATGACTTCATGAACACGACGACACTTTGATGGACAGGCGATAAGTCATCGACCGCCTAAATTATGGAGCATAGCTTGGCACAAATGATGGGCGATTAATGCACAAGTAATGGCTGTCTGCTGAAAGAACGTGTTTCAGATTTAGTTATGCTTCATACTCTGATGGAAACTGACTGGCCTTCGAAAATTTTTTGTCGGCGCAAATGCCCATAGCAGTCCTAAAAAAATCCGACTTATGACTTCCTTGTATGGCTTATTAAATTATAGACATTTTTTTCCTGCACTTCATTTATTTCATTGAATTTTATTAGGGAGATATTTCTCATTCAATCAATTCAGTTTTCACTTCCTGGCTAAGCAAAAATATATAAAAATTCGAAACATTTTCATTAAAAGTTAGAAAATACAGAAAAATCTAAAACACAAAATACATAGTTTGAAAAACATTTTTTTACAATTAAAATTAGAGTTTCTACCCCCAAACAAGCAATTCGGCCAGAGAGCAGGAAGACAAATTTTCGGTCAAGTGAAAGTTAACTATCGGACCCTCTCGGCAGGGCCATTCATAGGCCATTGGCTGCCTGCGTTCTTTCCTAAGATTGCCGCTCCCAAATCAATTATTAATATAATTTTTTTTTATACTCACTAAGTAATTACATATGACAAATTGTATAAAAAGTACTTACTATTAATTAAAAATATTTAGGCGTGGTATTGCGAGAATCCGGCCGCCTCTGATTTTGGTCGCTCGCGTAGTTTTATGTGCTGAACCCTCGATAGGAATGGCCCTGCCCTCTGGGCAAAGACACTGAAGTTGGTGCGCAGCTGATTTAATTAATTATTCTTCTAAGAGTTTCAAATATAAAGAAAAGGCAGCCTCGTTAGGCCTAACGCTACTTAAACTGTTAAATTGTTGATAATTCTACAACTACTACATGCAGATTAACTAAAAGAAACCATGAAAACCTTAACCGGAATATAAGAGCAACATTATTCAACAACTTTTAAAGCAAAACATGCACGATTTATCACATATAAGAATAAAAAACCTGAGCTCCCCGAGCCGGGTAACATTTTGGGAGCGGCCGATTGTAACGAAAATGGGAGATGCACAGCTACATGTTATAACAGTCCTGTATACAGAATTTCAACGTTCTGTCTCTACTCTTTCTTGAATTATGTGAGATACGTACGTACGTAGAGGCGTCTCGAAAAATCCCTTTTTCAATCCATTTTGTCAAAAACAGTCCTTTATGCTGTCCGCAGGTACAGATGTCACGGAAAAACATCGTTCAAATGGCTTCTGGAGCGATTGAAATGGATATTTTCGTTGAAATAAGATGCCCGAAATTTTTCGTGATTACAATACTTCCATTACTTCGTGCAAGGAATTAAAAAATTCGAACTGTGTACCTTACTTTTTCTTACAGTATCACGGATGCATCCACTCGCCTTCCTCACATAATGCTTTTCTCTGTGTTGACATTCTTCAATATGCCACTTTTAGTTTATGTTTCGATTTAAATCAGTGCGTAATTACGTAATAAATTGGCGATTTCAAAGCAATAAACAGTTTCCTTAGAATCTTCTATTATTTAAAAAAGGAAATAAAGATTATCTGATCGATACGAATTAAAGTACATTAATATAATAAATAAAAAAGGTTTTAACGCCAGTTTTGCGTATCTGAGATAAAATAGTGTTAATCTTTTTACTGTACTTTTACGTAATACAATAAATCCAACAATACTGTTTGTACAGTTATAAAATAACTGTAGAATTATAACTCTCCTTTAGATGCTAGGTGTCATGCATTTAACACAGCTAAGGCGTTTGAGTACACTCTCCTCTATTTAGCGTAGTTCATTTGAAGGATCATAATTTAGAATAACTGTGAAATCTTTATTTAGCAAGTTAGAGAGTTTGCTTATTTCAAACAGAACACAAATCAAAATTAACAGTCTTCACAAAAACATTTAAATTGAAGTTTTGAAAAAAAGAACTGATTTATAAGTTAAAAGACTCATTTATAAGTTTTAGATATCTTCAGGCTTTTAGGGCACAGTGCCAGGAGTATATCCAAAAAAGAACGTAACATGGCGAAAAAAGAATGAAGCTCGAGTACAAAATCTTTTTAAGACTTCTGCATCAAAACATAGGTAGAATCCTCTCTGGCCAATATTTCGTTTGTTTCTGACGTTGCCGAGTTTCATAATGCAAAAGTGACACTAATTTATCCTAACAATTATGCCATTAAAATTTTGTATTTTTTATTTAAAATCTGCATATTATTATTTGAATTCTGCATAGCATATTTCTGAAAATAAAGGTATCAATAATAGCAAAATTTAAATGGCACTTGTCCATGTTTGAATTAGGGGTTATTTTTATTTACGAAATCGTTCTTCAGTCGAATATATGCAGTGGAATTGAAAAAAAAAAATTACAGTTATACGAGGGCCATCCAGGAAGTAGATTACGTTTCCGTCTGTGTCCGCTAGGGGCGGGGCTAGCGCGGCCATCTTGGGGTCAGAGCGTTGCGCAGCTCAGTCTGCATCTAGCCGTGCTAGTGAGAGGTTCGTGCTGTGCTCCGTTCAGATACTGTGACGGTTTGAAATGTCTGCGTTAATTGAAAATCCCGCGAGGTGCGCTCAGTAATAAGGTTTCTGACTGCAAAAAACTGTAAACCGATAGAAATCTATCGGCAGCTTCGTGAAGTGTATGGGGACAACATTATCACTGAAGGTGGAGTGCGTCAGTGGGTCATAAGATTTCAAAATGGCCGAACCAATGTTCACGACGAAGATCGAAGTGGGAGACCCAGCATAGTGACCGCCGAACTTCTCGAAAAAGTCGATGCTAAAGTCCGTGAAAATCGAAATTTCACAATAACGGAACTTTCTTTGAGTTTTCCACAAATTTCGCGAAGTTTGTTGCACGAAATCATCAGCGAAAAGCTTAGTTACCACAAGTTTTGTGCAAGATGGAAGGCAAGAAGAGGTAACGAAGTGGTTGAAGGCGCAGGCGGCCGAATTTTTCGACGAAGGAATTTCCAAGCTCGTACATCGCTACGATAAATGCCTTAATTTGTATGGTGACTATGTAGAAAAGTAGTATTTGAGTGTGGCTTTCATCTGTATATAATAAAATTTGTTTCCTATACTTTGTTTATTTTTTTATTCCAAAACGTAATCTACTTTCTGGATAGCCCTCGTAATATATTTAAATATGCGCTCATGCTCCTGTTGGCCTTAAGAACCACAAGGCTGGGGCAAATTGATTTGTGGGAAACACGATTTGATTCATTTCCGTCCACGCCAAATTTACATCCTCCGCACATAATTTCCACGCTGTCAGAACTACTTTAACGCGTTATTCCAGTTTAGGAAGAGAGATTTTTGAAGTCTGATTTTAGGTTTATAATGCAGACTTATACGCTCCAATCTGAAGGCTTTTCTTGCGTTTCTGATGTTGTTCACTCATGCGGACCACTTGAAACATTTTTTAAACCTTAACGATGTGAATAATAATAGGCAATACAAATATTCACATTTTCGAGCAAATTGTATATAAAAATTAGCCTATTCTTCATTACCTTATTATCGCTTTGTCTTGTGGAGCCTTTTGAAATTTCTCGAAGAGCACTTGGTTTCTTGAAAACTCCGGCTGAGAAACGCTAGGCTATGGATGTCCAGCTTTCGGAATTTTCCAAACCACATCTCTGATCATCATCAATGTTTGTGGAACCCCTTGCGATTTCTTGCAAAACAGTAGGTTTCTGAAGAACCCCGTGTTGAGTATCTAGCATTGGGATTTTCTGGACTACATTTTCCACAAAAAATGGCCTATAGGATTCAAATAGAATTTAATTGTGACAACTGCATGATACATATTATTAATGTATAAAGTAAAATAACATTTACTTTTTAATCCGAAAAGTATGTGTCCTTGTTCCCTTGGCAGACGTCATAATACAAATTAAGGTACTCAAGATGTTTTCAAGAGTGGTAAAAACAAAGTTGTGAGGACTTACATAAGACGATTTGGTGTTTTTCTGAAATTTTAAGGGCTTAGGATGAGTTTTATTATGCAAATAAAATTTACACAGTTTGAGTTTCATTACTGAATTATTGGAATTTAAATTGTGCAGATTTTGTTTCCCATCCCTACTGATTTTAAGCACTGTCTTTTTTTCCTTTTTTAAATTTTATTTCATCTGATTTATCTGAATCTACTGTAGATGTCTAGAATTTCTTATGAAGATTCAAACAGTGCTCAATAATTTAATTATTTGTATTTAGTTTTGTTGTACATCAAAGTATGGTATTACTAAGTTTATATCCACACAATAGTATATATATTAATTATTATTTTTATCATATTTAAAAGTACTTGGATAAATACACAAAAGCTTTATTTCCCTACTCGAGATTGTTTCAGTTTAAAAATGTAAGAAAATTTCCAAAATGAATTAGCCAGAGAATATGAAATTTAGAATACTTGATTAAATCTTACTTACAAAACAATTCTTTTGAAAACAAAACACAAATATGCTTAGTATTTTTGCGCATTAAGCTGCAGAAAACTTATCTTAAAAACATAAAGTAAGAAATTTAGAACTAATATTTCACAAAGACCAGAAATTGTTTCAAATAATCATCGTTTGAAATGTTTTGATTTTAACATTTTAAAATTCTTTGTTGCATTTATATGATTATTTGAAATTTATTAATTATGGATTTCAATTTCTGGTCTTTGTGAAATATTAGTTCTAAATTTCTTACTTTATGTCTTTAATGATTAAATATTAATATATTTTACGTCAAAATCGTATTATAAATATATAAATAGTCTGATTCATGCGTTATAAAACAGGTTTAAATCAATGAGTTCTTTTTGAAATGCTATGGCCGCGCGATGCGAAAACCGGAAACTGCTCCCGGTTTTTCGAAACTGCTTCCGGATTTTCATATTTCAAGAGTGGCATCTATGAGTGTAAATAAATTGCGCAGAAAAAGCTTAGGTAATTTACGCATCCGGACAAGAAATTTGCTTACGGGATGAAGTGTAACAGTTTCTGATCTATTTATAAATTTATTTCCTGACAGAGGAATTTATATGGTTAAAATGCCGTGCCGTTTTATCCGCGTAAATGGATGCCTGATAAATAATAATTAAAGATTTAAATTAAATACATGTATACCATTTTGATTGCGTTTAGCAAGTATTACGTGTCCACTCTCTTTTTTTAATACATCGAAAGAAATCGATGTCGTGGCAAAACAGAAATTGTAACCATTAAAAGGGAAATATTTATTGCAAGGCTAATGCAGAAATAATTCAGCGAAATAAGTGCATTGCTACGCCTTGCGTATTTCTTTTTCTTTTCTTTTCTTTTTTTTTTTTTTTATTAAATATACGAACAAGGCTCCCGAAGATGTTAATTTACGTTGAAGTAATATCATGGCAATTTTTTACCTACAGCGTATTTTAAATATACGGTTTTATGTTTTGTATTTTAATTGTAATTAATTAATAATTAAATTAATTCAGTTTTTTTAATTAGTATTATTATTTGAAAGGTTTCAGATTTTAACTGTCGTACAAAAGGGTTTGTTAAGGATTTTTACGCTGTCGTTGAGCTCGCAGTCTACGAGTCTACCAGTTGCACTTACCTCTGCTACCCCACTTTTTTTTTTTTTAAATTCTTTATAGCTTTATTATTAAGCATCATTTTCTTCCGACTTTCTTCATATAAAATTTAACAGCAATATTACAAAAATTTTAAAAGCAGCATAGCAGTATATGTTTAGAATTCCCTTGTCGGCATATATGTTTCTGGTTTTTTTTTTAATCTTTTCTCAGTGCATCATATCAGTGTTCAGTTTTTTACTAAAATGGCTTTGTAAAATTTTGTTGGCTTTTTTTTATTAACATTTTGTTTATTTATTTATTAAATATTACATTCTTGGCGCTTACGTCACATGAAATTCGATCATAATCATAAAAAATTAAAAAACAGCGTAACTTCATTTCCGATAGATAGTCTCGTGCGCTGGAGGTAAAAATGTTATATTCTGTACGCTGTTACCACTGCTTGTCTTCAAATCGTTGAGTTTGTTAATCAAAAGTTTGTTAAAGTTTTACAAAATATCAAATAAATAATAAAAAAATATATGGTTTCATTCTGTGAAAGTACTGAATACTTTTAATTAGATAGATCATGATTTCAGAGTGACATTGAGACTGAAAGATAAATAAATGTCTTATATTTTGTCGAATGGCAACAGACTCTTAAACAAAACGGAAACAACGCATTTGTACTTTTTCGACGAGGATCTCATTCCGAGAGTAATAGCCTATTTTGGGGCTGAAAATTCAAAATTCGGCTTCGAGATGCACATGCTTAAGTGAAAAACTTAGTGTATGTGTGTGTTGTGTGTGTGTGTGTGCAAAACTTGGTGGTTTTTGCTTGTCGCCGTTTTCCACAATGCGAGGAACAAACATGCAAGCGCTTATATTAATTTAGAAGTCAAAGAGCAAAAATCAGCGTTATATTTTCAAATTTTCAGAAGACTAGTTTCGATGGTTTTACCGAACTATCATCCTCAGCTGCAAAAGCGCAAATGAACCAGATAAGATATAATGTTTAGATAAGATAAGAAAGCCTGGACAGGAGATAAGCCACTGGCGTCATCTGTTGATGAAACCAGAACTAAAACATAATTTCTTTAAAGGCTGAAGGCAAAGATGGGTTAACTGTTCTAGTTAACGACCCTAATTCCAATCTATCTTTGCCTTCAGCCTTTAAAGAAATTATTTTTTAGTTCTGGTTTTATCAACAGATGGCGCCAGTGGCTTATCTCCTGTCCAGGCTTTCTTATTTTATCTAAGCATTATATCTTATCTGGTTCATTTGCGCTTTTGCAGCTGAGGATGATAGTTCGGTAAAACTAGTCGAAACTAGTCCTGTGAAAATTTGAAAATATAACGCTGATTTTTGTTGTTTGATTTCGAAATTAATATTTGTTCGGCGTTGTTATTGTATCTTAATTAAGCGCTTATATTCTTCGTTATTAGATAATAAGGATAAACAGAAATAAAAGAATTTTATGTTTAAAACTCCGGAACTCTTATGTAGACTATTTTATATACTTTTTTAGAATGACGGACTTAGCATGAATGTATTGCTCTTAAAAATGTCCTCAGCTTTCAGAACAGAACCAAATGGGTAAAAGATTTTTGACCGCAGGGAAAGTTGAAAACAAAGAACACGTGTTTGTTAAACAGTGGAATATTAACGACTTTTTTTTTTTTTTCATCTCCAAAAGTTTAATCCAAAGAGATTTGTTGTCTTAATCTGGAGCAGAAGTACTCGACCTGTTTTATTTGGCGAATGAGGTCTCCCAAAGATCATCACATTCTATGTATGGAATGAGATGCTACTTAGAATATCACGATCTAGTAAGAGACCTGAATACCACTCTCTTTTTATTTATTTCGCTAATACATTTCCGAGCCGGTTTAGGCAAAAAAAGACTTTCCGTGTTGGTGCGTTATTGATTCAGTCCTGTGGTTTCTTCTAGCTTTCTATTGCTTTTAATTTCTCGCCGAAATACTTGAGCTGAAATGTTATAATGTAACGTTTGAAATTTACGCGTTAATTATGTATTCGTTCCGACGAGACAGATATCTTTGACGTTAAAGACAGGTTTTTCCATCATTTCAAGACAGCTATTTTCGCCCACATTGTGTTAAAACAAGGAAGGTCACACCAGACAATTTTCACTATAAAATAAAGACTGTAAGGAAACTTTTAATTTCAATAGAATTAAAATTTGTGATTATTATTGTGATACGAAGTTTATTAATACTTACAAATGTGTATTATTTTTCGCAGAAATTTAATCTTTCGAATAATATTGAAACGGACATAATTTACCTCTGAATGATTACACGCAGTTTCCTTAGCTTCTCCAAAACTTCCTTGCCATGAACTTCCTTGCCATGAACTTCCTTGCCATGACCGTCTTTTGGGGGAAAAGAGCGAGGTTGTACGAAACTTCTCCGAGGAACGGGTTTCTTCCAGCACTATTTATTTTGAACGGAATTTTTCCATCCAAGACAGTTGCCCTCAACGATGTGTTGCGGGTACATCGAGACATCTAACGAGACCGGAGAAAATATTTCACCTACAGCTGTGTATCGCGAATGTCTTAATGTAAGTCAACGTGTCAGATATTTTGGAAGCGGAGATTTTTGAAAATGTTTCTTTCGACGCACGGTTGAGGGTAGCAAGCGGTTGTGTTAGTGGATTTAGGACGCTGCAAATTAAGGATATTAATAAGATTATGATATTTGAATTATGGCAAAAGACATGTGGAATAGCTGCGTAACAAAAGGGATGTCGCCGTGGAGCATTTTTTAAGGGAAACAAGCTTGCATTCACGATACACCCTGAAATAATAATAATAATAATAATAAACCCGAAAGCTCTTACGCAACCAGCTCGTTCGCTGGGATCTTAACCTGGCTTGAAGTACCACTGCTGAGCAATCTTACTGCTTGGCTGCTGATGGCTGCGTTTGTGTCAAAATTCCAAAAAGTCTTCGAATGTGAAATCTAGTTCCTGATCCTTGTGGAAGAAATGGCTCTGTATTTTCTTATTACCCGCGCCCTTGCGAAGAGGTGCAGCTCATTGGCGACTTTGTGAAGTGGCGAAAAACGTTTGTTTGGCTGTCTTTGATTTCTGCCTTTAGCTGACAGATCACTTTTTGGGTGGAACCTAGTCGATGAGATATGAAGAGACTGTCATTTAATATTGTCTTGTAACAAAATATCGGAATATAAGGGATGATGGAATGAATTGTATCAAATTCCTTAATTATCGTTAAGCACACTAACAAACTACTTACAGCAATGATGATGAACTATGGCTAGGGTTACCATACTTCAACAACGAGAATCCTGGACCCTGTGTTTTCCCAAGAGGCGAGGAAGGCGCATATGACCTCGCTGAAGTAAAACTAATTTTTCTATTGATGCATTAATCCGTATGTTTTTAATCGGTGCAATGCTATATTTTATAATCTACCTGTAACGCCCAACCGGTATAGTGGTTAGCGTCGCTTACTGCCGTGCCGAAGGTCCCGGGTTCGAATCACGGAGAAGGCATGGATACACAAAACATAATAACATAAGACATAAAGCACATAAATTCTCAGTTAACATACAGGGGTTGGACAAAAATATGGAAACACCTTTAAAAAAACATGTTTCTTTTCTTAATATGGTGTAGGAAACCCGTTGGTATCCAAAACAGCTTGCAGTCTTCTCGGAATGGATAAATACAGTTCCTGTATGTTTGCCAGGAGAATATTATACCATTCTTCCTGCAAAACGGTGGCAAGTTCAGATAACGATGTTGGCGGGTAGATAACGAGAACGCACTTTCCGTTCCAATGTAGACCACAAAGGTTCGATAATATTCAGGTCTGGTGACTGTGGTGGCCAGGGGAAATGGGACGACTCATCCTCGTGCTCAGAAAACCAGTCCTGGACAATGTGAGCTGTGTGAACAGGGGCTTTGTCGTCTTGGAAGACACCATCACCATCGGGGAACAAAGTTTGTACCATGGGATGAACTTGATCGGCCAAAATGTTCACATAAGTCTTGGCAGTCATGTGCCCTGACACAGTTATCATGGGGCTAGTAGAGAACCACGATATGGCTGCCCAAACCATAACAGAACCCCCGCCATGTTTCACTCTTGGCAACAAGCAGTCTGTATTATAGGCCTGAGATGGCGTTCTCCAGACGTAAACTCGGCCAGAAGTGGGAAACAATGTGAAAGAAGACTCGTCAGACCATATTACTCGCTTCCACTGCTCTATAGTCCAGGCTTTATGACTTAAACACCACCTTTTCCTGTTACGGGCATTAGCATCACTGATGAGTGGCTTCTCAATTGCAGCACGGCCAGCAATTCCCTGTTTAGGAAGCTGCCTTCTAATTGTTTTGGTACTCACAGGGTTCGGTAACACAACATTCATTTCAGCAGTAACTTTTGCAGCTGTGGTCTTCTTATTTTTCGTCGCAATTGCCCTTAATGATCGTCTGTCACGATCACTCAGGACACACTTTCGTCCGCGCTGTGATTTAGCAGATGATGTTTTTCCGCTTTTCAAATATGCGGAATAAATCTTTGATACAGTACCTCTTGAAACACTAAACACCTCGGCTACCTTGCTTACGGAAGCACCTACCATACGTGCTCCAACAATTTGCCCACGTTCGAAGTCTGTTAACTCTGACATAATGCAATGACAACCTCACATAACAGTACTCCGACAACAACTGAACTGTTTAGCACATTTACGAAGTTGTATAGGTGGTGTCAGTAGTCAAAAACGCCAGCGCCACCTACATATTTCATTAAAATCAATCTTTCTTTTTAAACATGCATTTCACAAGGTGTTTCCATATTTCTGTCCATCCACTGTACGTTGGTTTGGTTTTCTCTTGACCATAACTTGACCCATGGATATTAAATTTTGATTCATCCATAAAAAGTACCATTTCCCACAAAGATAAAGGCTTACGGGTATGCTTCTTTGCAAATTCGAAGCGCTTTTTTCTGTTACTAAGGTCTCACTTCAGTGTTATAAACAGCCTTTAAGTCAGCTGTGACTTAATCGTAAATTTTTTTGAATCTTACTCGTGGTATATGGCGTCGGAGGTTTTCCGGATCGATCTCTGTCCCCAAAAAGTTTTGAAGCTCGTGCTATCTTTCAAAAATATATTACTGTAGACTTCGATTTATTAACCATTTCACCAAGATAATCCATCGTTGCGTAAGAGTCAGCAACTCACAAATGACTTTATAAACTTCCATTTTAAGAATTACACAACGTTTGCTATCATGCCTTCGTGGCACTTACATACGATCCAGTTTCGAAAATTTGCTGTGGGTCAATCGTAGAAGATGTCAGGATTAATTTGTATTGCATATTGAATACGGAAACATTTCTTGCGTGACACTGCGCAGTATTTTAAAACGCTTGCCGCGTGTTGTAAAACCAGACATTTATTATAAACTTTTTCCAAGTCAAATTTATCATATTTTAGCAGTTACTGCAAGTATGTAGCAAAGCTTAGAAATTTAGGCTAATATATTTTTAACTCTGATTGTCCGTTCGGAAACTTTTTTTACTCACTGCGGATACGACCATGTTTCCCGTAGACGCCTCCATCTCAATAAGGAAATAGCTTTCGAGTTGTTTTGTTTTAATCGATGAACCTTTCTTAACTAATATAATTCACAAAAACTTTTTGCTGCTTCTTACACCTTCATGAAAATCACTACATGAATATCTGGAACTCACTTTCAAGATTAAACATTTTTTGAGTGTTGACACCTGTAGTCAACTTTTTTCTAAAGACCAAGTATTGTTCAAAGTTTAAAAAAAAAAAAAAAAAAAAAAAAAAAAAAAGTATGCTGGAAAAGATACATTTAGCAGCGAAATTGATTAACCCTTTCAGGAGGGGCGTCCCATATACGCATTCTCTAAGAACGTCTCTTACAGCCGGGCGTCCCATCCATGCATCACTAGAGATTACATTCAGAGGACGGGGTATGAGTATACGCATTTTAAGGTGGAACCTTTTTCTGAAGGCCACTAGATGGCATCCTAAGTCCATTACTTTTGAAATGAACACAGTTTTAGGTTCCTGACTTTGAGTTTGATATATTCTGTTTGACTTTGCTATTTTACTCATCAGCTGTTGCGAGGGCGGGGGGGGGGGGAGGGAAAGCGTAAACAGAGGTGGGTTCTTTAAATCGCTGCGTGCTAATGAAAACATTCTTGTGTCTGATTTATATCCAATTTCTTTTTTTATTCTATTTTTTCCTCTACTATGTACGATCTTTTGGGATACTTCGCGGAGTTTTTTTACGTTTTCCATTGCCTTCAGATATATTTCCGTTTCTTCTCTTTTTATTTAGGAAAGCCTCACCTCCAGCCTATTATGGCGGGAAGGCGCTATTGATCAGAGGAAGAATACCCTCGTATAGTTAAGGAACCATTTACTAACGCAAATGAGAATAATGATTCCTTTTCTAAAGAGTTAAAAAGTGATACTTTTTCTAAGAGTTAGAAAGTGATATTTCTTCTGTGCTTCGAGATTTACCACACTCGTCAACATTTTAAATTTTGTTATTTCTTACAGTAAATAGTCTTTATTGTGTTGTTTTATTAATTTTAAACTTTATTGATGGATTTTAAACTTTGAAATAATTTGAATAGCGCTTCCGAAAATTATTTTACAAGATAAGCATTTTTTTAAGTACATTTTAAGTAAATAAAGAAAAAAACGTTATTAAGTGCTAATTTTAACATATATAAGGGCCCAAGTAATAATCTAAAATGATACCAAAAATTACGATGCTAGAAGCGAAACTTTGTTTTCTGATTTTTTTTTTTTATAAAATTAGACTTAGCGATGCAAAACCTCCGTCCTGTACGATGACTGCCTTCGATTTCCTTTCGTCCCGCACGAGCGTCTTAAACAATTGTGCTAGATACACACTCTTATCTAAAAATTCCGGGCATTTTTATATTCCTTGGGGAGGGGGGGGGGAAACCACACACACAACTCGGGCTTAGTTACAAATTCCGTACGTCTGGTAAACCTAACAATGTCGCATGTGATGAAAGCTATTCGTTCAGTTCACCCCCTCTATTGCGAGAAACATACCTACATTCATGCAGATTCATTATTTAATTTCTTTAAATAGAATACAGGGAGATAATATTTGGTGGCAGCAATCTGAAAAATGATTCAACGCTTTTTAATTCGACGCAAAATGCCATTTCCAGACTAATAACCCTTCTGGGCTAACTCCCATTTGGGGGTGGATTCGATTAATGTCTTGAATTGTATGCTTTGAAGTCTCAGCTATGTTTATCAGCCAAATCATCAAATAGAGACAAGTTGGTAATCAAAAATTAGACTCGATATTCATTTTAAAAATGTATTAATGTTTGTTCAACAATAAATATCTTTTGAATTTGAAACATAAATGTAATTTTCTTAGAAGCAATGTAGGTTATATTGTGGCCGTTAATTAAATACTAAGTTCTCTACGGGGACCTTGGAATCCTTTTGTTGGGCTATGAGAATCCCAGAAGCTCTGTAAGCTCGGACATCACTGCTGTGGGTTGTGTCGGATAAATTCGGAGTGAGTTAGTTGCATGTTAACTGGGTACGGTTATTGTTGTATCGCCTTTTGGATCTCATGGAGAGAAACTAGACCGGAACATACAACTTAAATGGTTGTAACTATCTTTACGGAACTCTGATCTGGTTAGTTAGCGAGGTGGAATTTTCTGTTTTTAACTGGAACATTTGCTTCCTTAACACATATCGTGCGGCTGCTATACAAGTTGCAAAAGCTCATGTTCTTGATTCTCAGGATGTGAATATTTCCGTGAAAAGTAACTTGTCATCAGCACATTTTCTTAGCTGTGGTCGTTTTTTAAATATTAGATCGCAGGTTTTGTAGTTTTATCGTTTCAATTTAAAAAGTGTTACTTCTCATTCAAAGCTTTTAGAAAAATCCTGGTTTTAGATAGAAAGCAAATGCTTTAATTTGTAATGCTATTATTACTCTTAGCTTTTGTCTGGTTTCAGAAAACTGGCCATTTATATTTTTTTTAAAAATTGGATCATAGTATTTTCTTTATTCAAAGCTAGGAAACTTCTCTTCAAAAAACGTCTGGTATATTTTTATTGCAAAAATTCTGCGTGTAGTTCGTTTGTATAAATTTTTGTTTCATCATTTTCTTTTCAAGAATTAATCAACAATGATTGTATTTATATCGTCTGGAGCCTGTATATGTTTAATACTTTTATTTATTATTAGCCAAAAGGGGCGTTAGACCCAAAGGGCTTTTAGTCTCGAAAGGGCATTTTGCGTCGTTTCGCTTTTCAAACTGTTGCCACCAAACATAATCGCCATATATAAAGAAACTAAGTAATGAAGAATCTACATGAATGCATGGACGTTTCTCGCATTGTGAAAAAACAATAATAGCTAGAGCCATCAAATTTTGAGTAACGTAGTCCTGCAACCGAACATGGACACTCGGAAGACCGAATTTTGAATTTAGAATTTGTTTTATTATCTATTTCATTTTTTAAAATTCTTTAAACTAATTTTCGATTAACAAACTCGACGATTTCAAAGCGAGCAATGACAACACTTTCTGGAGGAAAACATTTTTGTTTTTAGCTTGCGAGATTGCGTATCGGAAATTCTAAAGATATGCTGTTTCTAAATATTTTGTGGTATTGCTGTTGAAATGAATTTTATGTGGTTTAATTGCGAAGAACATGATATTTAATAAATAAAGGTAACACACAAAACGTTAATAAACGTTCCATAAACGTAATATAAAATGAAAGCATTCAGATTTTTTTTATTTATTTTTGTATTGTATTTTGGCTTAAATCTTTCTGAATCTTTCCATTTTTGCTTACCCGTTGAATTATAATATAAACCTTCCAAGGTATAAGTATTTTTATCATCCACATGGCCTGGAAAATTGGGAATTTTCAGCGGCGATAATATCCAACGGAGAATCTTTAATTTATCTTTCAAATTAAAAACTGTACATTGTTTAGTCGAGCGATTTATAAACGATATAGATGCTTATTATATCTTGATTTATTTTCTTATATCTTCTAATGCGTTTGATTCACACGATTCATATCTAATCGTTTTATTAACAATGAACAATTACTGTAAGTATAAAAAATATTCTAAAGTCATATATTGCATAGAATAACCTAAACAGAATAATCGTTTGCATGACGCTTAAATATACCGTTTTACGTTAACAAGTTATTACAATTTTTCCGAAATTCTTATAGTTAAGGGTTTAGATCAGGGATTCTCAATTGGAGGGGAGCTGTGGTCTCCCCCCCCGAGGGTAATGTGCTCAAACTTTTTTTATTTGGCTGTTGAGTGTGTTTTTTCTATACTTTTTGTTGTTTAATGTATAAAACACACTAAAAAGAATAAATGAAAGTAAACGTATATGGGTCTATTTTTTCAAGTTTTGGAAAGGCGAGGGGAATATCTCCTAGCGATGGTAAAAGGTGCACATGCGGCAAAATAGGTGGAGAACCTCTGGTTTAGAGCATATACTTATTCTAAAAACTCGCTTTAGAAGAATTAAAAGTCTGATTCTCAATCAAAGGAAACTTGTATTCGTATTTAATGCTGAAAAATTTAATTACTGAAGCATTATGGAAGTGAGTTTAAAGTAATATTACGCTATAATCATGCGTTCGACATCTGTCGTCAGGAAGTCCACTTTCCGATGTAAAGTTTAAAATATGCATAGGAATCTAAAGATTCAATTGTATTTAAATATAAAATTTGGTTTTATCAGATAATGGCAGTGCAATTCGAAGGCTATGGGCCTATGGAGAGGGATACCAGCCCGTTCGTCCGAATCGAATCCAGGTCAAACTACCTGTGTTTAGCGACTATACCGCTCAGCCGCTGTAGGCCTGGATTTCTGTTCTGTACACCCGTGTTAAATACATAAACTTACGGAAATATGTTTAGCGTTTTTTTCTTAGTGATAACTATCTTTTATTTGCTAAGAAGTCATGATTTTTCTATACGTACGTATAATAATCCAAATTGTTATTTAGATTTTAAGTTTAAATTAAGGAAAGTTTTTAATTACTTTTCTTAAATGTTGTGTCAAAAAGAGAGATTTCCGGACCAACTAAAATTAATCGCGTGATCAGTTTCGCGAAAATTGCCTCAAGTTTTTTCGATATTAAATTTGGCTGGGCAGATGGCCGTTGTAGTAAATTGTCTTGTTGATGACAGCTGGCAAATGTCAAACGAGTTCAGATTCTCAAGGTTATTCTGAAACACGTTTTGCCACAATTGAAAGCCTCTTGAGTGATTTGGGTACAACCGTCACGGTCTATGATTTCTTGGGCCGGTTGTCACGATTAATAAGTTTTATCTTCCCTTTTTGGCAACTTAAAATTTTCTGAATAGAATTCAATTCAAATTCATGATGCTAACCTTTTCAACTTTTGATGATATTGCATTTAAAATCTATATGTGTCCTTAATAGTACGTGATAAGAAGTAAGTTTAGTGATAAGAAACTTCTGCATCATCTGTTATCTATTTCCCGTGTGTGACATGGATGGCATCCAGATTCTCTTAAAACGTCATCCACGAAAGCAAGCCCACCTTACGCAGGTGGCCTTTTTGTATTTTGACGTAATCCAAATAATCGTCTAATCTTTTGTTATCAACGAAATACCGAGAACGGATTTTGTTTATTTAAACGTAGCTTAGCCGGTCAGACGGTGTAGTTAGAGGAACCTACTGCGGTACCGAAGGGCCTTGTTTCGAATCCTGAAGAAGACATGGATGTTTGTAAATGTATAGTTTCTTTGCGGCATGGGGGCACTTTAAATATATGGCGAGCCTAAAGGTCTCTCATGTGGTTTGGTGGAAGGGGAGAGGGGTGGGAGACTCTCGGACCTCCCCGGGGACAAGCTGTTCCTCAAAATTGGGGTGGAAGTAGATGCCCAACTTCTTTGAGGCTCTGGCAACCATTCTTCGTTGAAATTCATGGACAAGACAACAGCAAATGTAGCTTAAAACGCTTATCACAAATACTATGTTTCCAGGAAACGTCTCGTCGTTTCATGTTGACATAATTTTGGTATATTTGATGCAAAGTTACACTGAAGAAAATCTGATTGCCTAACCAAACCAGCCACCTAAAATAGTTATTAAAAAGAAAAATATGTATTGATTTTAATGAGTCCATTTATTGTAATTTCGCATGTCCAGCTAGTCATTAATAATACTAGTCATGAAGAACTGTGATTATCGTTTTTAAATCGCTTGGTTTGCTAACGAGTGACAGACAGATTAAATTTTAAACTGAAATTAAATTTCTTAATGCTTTTGCCTTATGGTAAAACAATGGCAATAAAAATATTTTATATCTTACAGTGGCAACACACTTTGGAAGATAAACATATTTTATATTCAGCAGTGGCAACACATTTCTCTTAAATCGCCGAGTTTGTTAATTAAATTTGAAACATTAATATGTCTTTTAGGCTTTGCCAAGTGGCAACACATTTCTTTTAAATCGCTGAATGTTCTGATTAATTTTAAATACAAATGTCATACGTTTTGCCGAGTGGCAACGCACTTCTTTTAAATTTTTGAGTTTATTAATCGTAATTTCATCAAGTTCGGACAAAACATGAAATAAGATAAACATATTTTATATCCAGCAGTGGCAACACATTTCTTTTAAATCGCTGAGTTTGGTAATTAAATTGAAACATTAATGTGTATTTTACGCTTTGCTAAGTGGCAACATATTTCTTTTAAATCGCTGACTGAATGTTCTGATTAATTTTAAATATAAATATCATACGTTTTGTCGAGTGGCAACGCCCTTCTTTTAAATTGTTGAGTTTATTAATCATAATTTCATCAAGTTCGGACAAAACATGAAATAAATGCGAATTCGAAATTAAAAAGTCGTGTTCCAGACTGCACATGTTTAGTTGGTGTACAAAGTGTATTCAAAATTTGTTGGGTATAAATGCTGCGATTTTCTCAGAATGCGAGGAACAATAAAACATGCTTACAGATTCTTCGTATTTAATAAGGGAGACTGCCGATTTAATTTTTTTGAAGTCCTCTTAACTTCTTGTTACATGGAGCTTTTTGGAAGTTTTGTATTGTGAATACGAGGCAGTTCCCTTAAAACGTCCTCCTCGAAAGCATCACTGCTCTTAGGCAGATAGCCGGCGCCTACTATTCTATGACTTAAAGCCCTTCATGTTATGCAACGACGCGATATGATATCAAAACCTAAAGCTAAATTAATTATAAAACGTAAATAGCAATTTTTTTTCCCTCCTGACGAAGAAGGATATGTGCCTGCTCGCACTCGAAATTGAGAGTTTTGGAAACTGGAAAAACGCCAATTTATCAATAAATGTGCCAAGATGGTAAACTTTGCTATTAAGTACTTTAGAGTATGCCCAAGATAGCAAACTCAAAAGCAATTTTTTCCGAGAAACTCCCCCCCCCCCCATTTTTTTTAATTTCAGGAAATTCCACAATTAATTTTTTTTTAAATCATTCATATTTTAAAAAAGAGGGCCAAAAGTTTGTTTTATACTCTGTGGAAGTTTTTAAATCTTAAAAGTCACGTACTCTAAAAAATCTGATGTGTGCAACACATGATTTCCTTGTACGGAATGTTAAATTATATGCATTTTTTCTTGCATTTCATTTAACTTATTGGATTGAAGTAAATCTACTTCGTCGATAGCGTATAAACCACAATAGAATAAATTCAGTCTAAAATTCACTATATTTGTTTACCATAGCGACACTCTGGCGCTAGGTTCCTTAACAGCGTTACAATTCGTTCATATTATAGCTCAGAATGCACAAAATTTATATCATTCGAAGAATTATGTAATCGTTGCCCCATGTTCTGTTCAAATACTATAATAAATATAAAACGATGTATAAAAAAATTAAGAAAAAACAATTTCTCACAGATGATTCAGTATTTCTCAGTCAATTAATTCAGTTCTCACTTCCCGACAAGGCAAAAATACATAATAACTCAAAATATCTGTATTAAAAATTAGGAAGTAAATCTTAAACACTTATTTTCTCGAATAAATTTCAGAATGGATTAAGTATGATTTAATTCGCAATAATAAATGAAGGCGTTATCTTTGTTGTTGGGAAACTTAGTTTATCTAGATTGGCAACAAATCCGCTATTTTGCCAAGTCTGAAATGTAAACAAACATGGACGCCATCGCAAAAATAATTAGGCCGCACTTAAATAACTTTTAGATTGTTGATAACTCGACAAATATTGCATGCAGATTTCCTAAAGGCATAAAAACCTTAACCGGAAGATAAGAACAACATAATTCAATCATTTTTAAAGCAAAACATTCACGATATGCAAACATATAAGAGTAAAGAAACTGAGATTACTGAATCGGGTAACAGAGAGGATATATGTATACATATGTATACATATGTATACATATATTTATATACTTTTGGTGCAGCCGATTGCAACCAAAATACGAATTGCACATCTACATGTTATACAGTCCTATATACAAAATTTCAACGTTCTGAGGCTATTCGTTATGCGAGATACGTACGTACGTACAGACGTCACGAAAAATTCTCTTTAGAATTAATTTTAAATCAGTTTTATAATTTTTTTGGGGGAAAAGAGTTTTTTATTCTGTCCTTCCGTACAGATATCACGCAAAAACATCGTTAAATTGCATTCGATAGCGGTCAAAATGGATATTTTCGTTGAAATATGATGCCTGAAACTTTTCGCGATTACAATACTTCCCTTTTTATTTCGTACAAGGAAATAAAAATCGGGCAAATTCAGAAATTAAGTTACTACTTTCATTGTGTAATCAACCTCCACGAAGGCATCCCTCCCCTTAGGCAGATGGCCCTTAAATGCTTTGCCATAATTAAATAAACGAAGCCAACCAAAATACGATATTAAATTAAGACAAAACCCTCGAATTTTATTTGTCTAAGGGTAGGTATGTTTTCGTGGGGTAGGCCAAAGGAGCGTTAGCTAAGAAAGGTATCAAAACGGAACTTGGCGTTGAATCACTGTAAAAAGCTAAATCACTTTTCAAATTGTCGCTACCAAATATTATCCACCTCTGTTATTTTAAAAGAAGTTAAATAAAGGAGAATGTGAATAAATGTTTAATAAATGAATATAAATGTGAATAATGTTTAATAAATGAATATAAATGTGAATAAATGTTTAATAAATGAATATAAATGTGAATAATGTTTAATAAATGAATATAAATGTGAATAAATGTTTAATAAATGAATATAAATGTGAATAATGTATTGTTACGAATTTGGTATTTAAAAAGCTAATATTAGCTCAATTATAAATTAATTGGTTTTATTTCTCGCGCAGTGCAGCGCGTGACGAATATTAAAAGAAAGCTAAGCCGGAAAATTAAAAATACAAGAGCGCGTGCTTTAAATAAATAAATATCTCTTTTTGATTTCGAGAAAGTACTGGAAAATTCTAGCGCGTGATTTTAAAATCTTATAAAAGGAGGAAAACATCTCAGTTTGTAGTAGTTGCTTAGTTTGTTGTTGTTTAGAAAACTGCTCTTGTTGATTGTAGCGAAATCGCGGATTAGCGTTCTTTAGCTGTTTTTAATTGCGTTCTATTGGACATTTGAGTAGTTAAAAGATAACTACTGTGAGATATTGTAATACTGCATGATAATTTGAGAAAATTTAAGCATTTTTGTTGTGATAATAATAAATTTTTTTTTGTTCATTTTTCATCGGACTTGTGCATTCATTTCATAACGAACCCGTACGCACGCAACAATTTTTGGTGTCAGGAGTGGGGTTTGAATGCCAATAACAAGAGCGATGGAAGAGCAATTAAGGCAGTTAATATCAGCCTTTGCCTCATTTAAAGAAGAAATTAAAGAGGAAATGAAATTGGGCCAGGAATCCGTTAAGGAAGAAATGAAATTGGGCCAGGAATCCGTTAAGGACGAAATGAAAGCCGTTCAAGCTGGTCAAGAAGAAATGAAAAGAGAAATTACTTGCATAATAGAAAATAAATTTGAAGCTATCCACGTATGTTGGGAAGACCTCCTGGCAGGTGTATAAGACACAATTTTCTATCGTGGCGGATGCGAATGGATGGGATTCCCAAGCTAAGGCCTGTCATCTCGCCGCTTCTCTAAGAGCCGACGCAGCGGATATCCTTCAGACTCTTCCCGAAAACAAAAGGTTAGATTTCGAAGCTCTGTCCGGCGCCTTGGAGTTGCGCTTTGGGGAGAAGTGTTTAAAAGACTACAGCAGGCTCCAATTAAAATCTCGTCAACAGAAGCGTACCGAAACACTTCAGGAGCTCGCCACGGATGTTGAAAGGCTGTCCCACCTCGCCTTTTCGGAGTGCCCGACAGAAACAAGAGAAATCCTGTCGCTGCAATATTTCATCGACGGCATCCGAGATCCTGAAATACAGAAAGCTCTTCGAATGGCAGATGTAAAGGACATGAAAAGCGCTCTGTTGTACGCCATGAAGTTCGAGGCAGCCCAGCAAGCAACTAGTAGAGATCGCTACCCAGTTAGAGCTGTGCGAGTCCATGAGCCAGTGGATCAACTGATGGCTAGTTTAGATGATTTAGCCAGACAAGTCGACGCTTTGATACGGAGTAGGAGGGAGAAGAAAGTGGCTCTAAGGTGTTGGAGATGTGGTAGTGAAGGTCACCTAAGACGGAATTGCAGAGCACCCCAGGGTACGGAATATAAAGCAGATGATTTTACCAGACAAGTCAGTGGCTTGAGACGGAACATATGTGAAAAGAAACTAATTCTAAAATGCTGGAACTGCGGAGTTGAAGGCCACATACGAAGAAATTGCAGAACATCCCGAGGTACGGAAAATAAGACCATTTCCCAGCAACGACGCAGTAAACAAATTAGTGACCATATCGAGGAACGGAGGTTGTCAGATAATGAAAAACCTTGTTTTAAAGCGCTTAAAATTTATACAGTGAGTGGCAACAGTAACGGAATGTCCATTAATGGGAATATCGGTGGAGTTCCTTGCGATATGATCATTGACACAGGAGCTAATGTTACCATCATTAGGAAAGATTTAGCTGAACAGTTTAAAGATAAACTTATTTGGACGCCATCCTGTGTTACCCTTCAGACTGCGTCTGGTGATAAGATCGACATAACTGGGAAGTTAAACGTAAACATCACGTTTGGAAATGCCGCCTACCATCACACGGCTTATGTGGCGGATATCACAGATCCATGCATACTCGGATTGGACTTTTTAAGGAAATACAATTTTTCCTTAGACTTCAAAAACAACAAACTGCTTTCAGCATCTGAAGACATGACTATCCATCCTAAGAAGGGATCCTCACCTGGAAATGCCGACGCTTTGTCCGAAAGAACCAGCTCGAGAAACAGCCGAAATCATGCTAGGGTCGAAAAGAAACACCAGACTACCAGCTATTCTCCATCTCAGATGCTCTCCGGTCGAGACCTTCGTCTGCATTGTGACCACGTGTTTGATCGCCATACGGATGCGCCTTCATCGCCTGAGGAACACATCCAAGACGCCCAGGCCCGGTTTGAGGGGATGCACCGTTCTGCACGAAAGCGAGTCAACTTGGCGACGGAGAAAATGAAGACCAGATGCGACACAAGAGCTACTAGACATAGATCCAACAAAGGAGACAAGGTGTGGTTGTGGAACCCGATTCAACGAAAAGGACTGTCACCTAAATTACAGTCACCTTCGGATGGTCCATATACAGTGCTGAACACGAATGACGTCGTGGTTCGGATCCGTGAGTCTTCGAACTCTTACGACAGGTTAGCTCGTTACTATGGCCATAGTACATAATGTAAATAATTGTAAATAGTATAAGACCATGGTCCTTTTTGTTTATAAATGTGTATTTGATTTGATTTGTATTTAGTATTTGATTTGCATTTAGTATTTGATTTGTATTTAGTATTTGATTTGTATTTAGTATTTGTTTTGTATTTAGTATTTGATAGCATTTGATTTGTTTTATTTATTGCATTTATTGTTCATGTTGTTTATTACTGTAATGTAATGCTTATTAATGCATTCATGCCACAGTTGTAAGTTTAGCTTCCTGTCCAGGGATTGTACTGCCCGGGACGTGCAGTCCTTGGGAAGGGGGCAGTGTTACGAATTTGGTATTTAAAAAGCTAATATTAGCTCAATTATAAATTAATTGGTTTTATTTCTCGCGCAGTGCAGCGCGTGACGAATATTAAAAGAAAGCTAAGCCGGAAAATTAAAAATACAAGAGCGCGTGCTTTAAATAAATAAATATCTCTTTTTGATTTCGAGAAAGTACTGGAAAATTCTAGCGCGTGATTTTAAAATCTTATAAAAGGAGGAAAACATCTCAGTTTGTAGTAGTTGCTTAGTTTGTTGTTGTTTAGAAAACTGCTCTTGTTGATTGTAGCGAATTCGCGGATTAGCGTTCTTTAGCTGTTTTTAATTGCGTTCTATTGGACATTTGAGTAGTTAAAAGATAACTACTGTGAGATATTGTAATACTGCATGATAATTTGAGAAAATTTAAGCATTTTTGTTGTGATAATAATAAATTTTTTTTTGTTCATTTTTCATCGGACTTGTGCATTCATTTCATAACGAACCCGTACGCACGCAAAAGTATGTTTCTCGCACTGTCGAAAAATTCGCAACACACAAAACGTTAAAAAAAAAGGACCCTTTTGGGGGCAATTTCAGATTTTTTTTAGTTTGTTTTTTTAAATTTTAAATTTTAATTTAGTTTAATTTTATTATTATTTTTTAATTGTTTTAAGGGGAAACAAACGACCATACAAAAAGTTGTGCGTCTTTTTTATGTATTTCTGATAGTAAATAATAATAACCCTTCCGCCAGTTTCACAAGGTAGATTCAAACTGTAACAAAGCTAATTATAAATATATTTTTCAAACGCAACAATTTAACATTCTTTCATGTATTGTAATAGCTATATGTAGTCCAACCGTAGTCTGTTTGCATAGTTTCCGATGTATACGTAAATTCAAAATTTCAAACGGACTGTATACAATCATTCCGATTTCCCCAATCGTCTCCGACATCGTTTTTAAAATTTAATAACGTATTAACTGAAAAGGGACAGAAGAGCCATTGTTTGTAGAGAACTGTTGTATGCTTCAAGCAGCGAACGTTTCTATAAATATTAATCGAGTAATATATTAGCATTTAAGCGATTTGATATTTATTATGTAGACCTCTTGAAATCCTAGAAAGGTGCATATGGCTTGGCATCGACGAAACTAGAAAAGATTAAACATCTAGATTTTCATACTATGTGTTATTTTATATGGGGGGATATACAATATCATTTTTATCAAGCAAAGAAATATTTGAGTATTTGCAAATGATGAAATTACAGTGATTGAAAACCTGTAGTATCGTTCAGCAAGTTTCAATGAAAACTGCGTATTTCTGAATCTATAAAAAAAATTGTGGCGTCGTTCACAAAATACAAACCAGTTTTATTTTACGGGATAAATAAGTTTCCGAAAGAATCGTGTAAAAATAAATATTCTGTGTGAAATAATAAATTTTAAGCCGAAGCTACAAAGAAAACGACACATACAAGCTCATTACCGAGAAAAAGTTAATTTAAAGAATTTCGAAATGTTTAAGAAATCTAACTTGAATGTTCGATTCATTGTGTAGTTAATAGTTTTCATCAACATCGTCGAATTTTTATGTTTCTTTTTACTGAATAAATCCGTTATTCAGCTTTCAAAGCGCTCTTTGTTTTTTATCACCACCAGAGGATGTTTACACATTTTTAAAACGATTTTAGGACCGTTTGATTAATGATAAAAATGTAAGGAGAATATTTTTTTAAATGTTCGAGCTGATAACCTCTTTTTCCTGGACTATAAGTCTGCATTGTCATTTCTATCAGAGAAGGACTTTGCGTAAAATTTCCAGTGGTATTGATTTCCATTACTTCTTAAGAGTCCATCAATCGTGGTCAGTTTGCGCCTAGAAAGAGCTCTTTTTGAGAGACCAAAGGCACAATATTCCATTGCTGAAGTTTCAGGGACTTCGCAGGAATACGTTGAAAAGGTATACGGGCAATACCTGCATCAGTTTTCATTTAAGGAAAGCAGTGGTACTTTCGAGCTAGGCCTTGTTGCTATGTTTTGATGAAGATTCACTTTTTGAAAGTAATTGGGATAAAGAAAAATAATTTTTTTCTTTAAAATCGGTTGGGTTGTAAAACTTTCTCTTGATAGTACGTTAAATAGATTTTTAACACTTTTTAGCCCAAAGGCGGGTTAACCCAAAGGGCTGTTAGTCTCGTAACGGCATTTTGAGTAGTTTCACTTTTCAAACTGTTGCCACCAAATATTCGGAAATTCTAAAGATATGATTTTTGCTGTTTTTAAATATTTTGCGGTATTGCTGTTGAATTGAGTTTTATGTGGTTTCAGTGCGAAGAGCATGATATTTAATAAATAAAGGTAAAACACGAAACCTTAAAAATTCGGTTTTTAGGCGTAATATAAAATCTCCTACTCTTCTTGTTTTTAATTTCCCACTAAGAGATGAATCCTGCGACAATCATAAACTCCGTACTGAAACTTTCTTTGCATTGACGGAACCAAGTTTATAGTACGTGTTTTCCTCTCCGTTTTCGATAATAAGCAGACCTATTTTTTTTTTTTTTTTTTTTTTTTTTCCCGTTGCTGGCATTTATATAAACCTGTACATCATTATCTATCATCGTGTATTTCCATTTATCTCCTGCCAAATTTATTGTTGCCACAGTTCTGCGTTGGCGAATGTTTTCTTTTTACAACCAATTTAACTGTAAAAACATTAGAAAAAACACGTACATTTTTCTAGTTTTTGTTTGGAGTCCTTTTTCCTTTTTAATAAATATATTCCATGTAGACGTAATGGTTGACGGTTTTTTCCTCTCCGCTTAATAATATTGCTTATTTTTGCACTTAGAAATTTTAATACCACACATTTCACAATGTTTTTGAATTATGGAATAGCAATACTTCTCTTCGAGAAACGCAAAGACGTAGCCTTCAATATATATCTTATTTAACTGCGACATTTTGAAAGAAGAATAAATGTAAAAATAGCAGACGATATTTCTCATTTCAATTAAAGAAGTTGTTGTCAGGAACTTTTATTCCAAAACATTTGATTTTTATTATTTATCGAAATAGTTCTAAAAATGTGTAAATATCTTCTGCAATTAAAATTAATGAATATATGTAAGTCTATTCTAGGATTTAATATTTTTTAATTAGTCCGATGTATTTGACACCGCACTAAATTAGAGCGTCTAAATAGACGGTGGCACTTATTTATGTGTTAGAACACCGCACTAATTACATATGCGGCATTCTGGAATCTTAAATTCAAATTAGTAATTGGAATCCTTGTTGTGGTATATTAAAAACGACCAAATATTTTGGATGGCTTTCTCCAATGAAAAGGTTAAAAATAACCCTAAACGATAAAAAATTAATATACATCAAGTAGAAACCCATTTTCGAAATAATAGACAGCATTTTAAAAGGGGGGGGGTAGATGAAGATGCGGATTTGCTTTTCTAAGCGAAGGATTGCTGAAAAGACAATATTTTATGATGAAAAGCATTTTTTTCCCAAATGATTTCTTTTTCTTCTCCCTTCTCTTCCTTTCTTCTTACGGTTAATACTTAAATATAGTTGAATTAAAGGTTAGTAGTTAAATATAGTTGAATTAGACGAAAATGCTTTGAAGCTCTTTTCTGGTATTAAAGATGACAGGCAGAATGCGTTGGTCGTGTAATCTTTTTTATCCTTCAGGAATTATTTTATTTTTGAATTAATGAGCATTATTTATTTTGTGAAACCCCCTCCCGTTGATGGTGGCGAAATGTATTTTTACGAATATATATAACAGTACAAATAGTTATTTGCTATTATTATTATTTATAGTATCTATTTGTCTTATTATACATAATTTTATGTTTCAGGGAAATTATAAATTGCTGTACTAACTATTGAAATTCTTGATTTAATATCTAAAATCTGAAATTCTATATTTCAAATTATATAAAACAGCGCTTTTTAATTACCAAAGGATTATTACTCAAAAATTAAATGGTATTATAGTATTCAGCATCTGACTTTCAATGCACACGAAGCCGACGGGTAAAATCGCGAAGTACTGGTAGTTCACTTCTGATTTTTCTCATAGCTGCTAATTCGGATGGATACACGATTATTTTTTTTTTGCGGGGGGGGGGGAGTATCTGTAACTTGTAAGATATTCTGAAAGAATCCTCAACGAAGGCATCTCTCCTAATAGATGAATTGTCCTAGTGTAGTTAGCGATAATTAAGTAATCCAAACGGGTGTATAGCAGTGGTATGTCATCCTAGTTTCGGTTAACAATGGCTAAATGTGCTGACTGCATGAGGTGGTGGTATTTCATCCCGGTTTCAGTTAACAGTGGCTAAATGGGCTGACTGGTTCTCTCTTATGTGCAATGTAATTATCAGCTAATTCCTGTTACGATTTTTGCTTTGAAGGTATTCCATCCATTCAAGTAAATAGTTCTGCAATGGACCATCAGTAGCCAAGCGGTAAAATCGCTGAACACTGGTAGTTCGACTCGCATTCAAATCCTGGAAAACAGGTTGTCAGCATAGGAGTGTTTGTGATTCCCTTATATGTAAAGTAGATACGAACCTGTTTTGCGTGGAGAATCTTACGCATTCTTCCAGGCTTTCTTGTGCTTTGCCGTAACCCCGAAAATTCTAATAATTCTTGGCGTGTTCCCTGGTGTTCAGTCATTTAATACAGTATACGCACTAATCTTCCTAAATTTTGGGAAGATTTAAATTGCATACTTCAGTTTCGAAAAGAATATTTATGGTAAAAAACTTGATAAAATTAAATTAAACTTGATAAATTAAAATCTTTGTTCGTTTTGTAATCAGAAATAAACATGAAAATGAGGGATTTAACAGTACAATATCAGCGCATAAAAATATTGTCATGTTTTTCATCCACTTTTGATATTTGTTGATGCAGTTTCCTTTCATATTGTCATTCGCCTTGAGTTATAGTATGACGATTGAATCTTGGCTGTTGCGAAAAATAATTCCTTCCTGCGGAAACATGTCATACCTTTCTTTGAACTCCACTGAGTCATTTTGTTTCAAGTTGACGTCAAGCAAAAATTGTATAATATAATAAATATCACACGCATCTCATCTCTACCGAAAAGTACCAAGTAGTCCTTAGCACTGAAATGTGTTCTGTGGTTGTGGGTTTACAGCATTAGTTTCTATGGTTTTCTTTGGAGGGGGGGGGGTGGAATGTGAAATGTAAACAAGGAACCATATTCGTTTTAATGGAATCTAGTTAACAGAAAGTGCATACAATATCCTCTCGTCCATTGTATGCCAACATTTTTAATGATAAGTAATTTAAGCGAATGATAACCAAAATTAATTGTAATGCATGCTTTAAGGGTTTTTAACACTTCAGTTTTATATATTAGTGATGAAATTCAGTAGGGAAGTGAAGGCATTTCAATAAAAGTCTTTTTCTAGCATTCCAGTGCTTTCTAGCGTTCCGCTTAGGTAATTTTTATCCGGCATAAAATTCCCGTTTCACTGGGATTGAAATGCATTATTTGATCATTTTTATTGTTTTATATTGTGCGCAAACGGTAAAAAACGCGTACACAACGAGGCCACCCCATGGTAATTGACGGCCCTGAGCGAAAAAAAATTAGGCGTAATGCATAGGGAATTTCATCGCCACGCATTCATTGTTTTCAGTTAGGTTTTCAGTTAGATGTGTTATTTTCAATTTAAATATAACATATATACCAAAATGTAAATGTCTAAAAGTATCTATTTATAGATTTCTACAAGTTGAAAAAAAACTATTCAATTAAGGGAGGTGATGTAAGGTCATTTTTAGTTTCGATTACACTAAAATACAATTGTAACAGTGTGAGTAACATTTAAGTAAATTTGTAGTACTTCTGTCATAATGTGGTTTGAAACCTTCTGGTTATTTGGTACCAGATGTATGCTTTCCGTACTGAACTGCTTTGAGAAGACCCTGACTACTCCCAAGGATCCTTTTGTTAGTTACCAACGCAGAGAATTGGCCGAACGGATACGTCATCTGAACACTGGTAGTTCCACATGGGATCAAATCCCAAAGAACGGCCTTGTTTCGTGAGCGTGTTTTCATGGTCCAATGTAACATGAATACGTGGTTTTAATAACGTGAAAGTGGACTAGTTCTCAATTTCCAAAGGCTTTTATAGATAACTTATTTCTGCTGCCATGATCAGGGGAATAACCATTATATTAATTATGTTTTGCATGAAAAATGCCGCCTCCAGTAATGGGACATCCTGACCGAACATCTGTAACTACGCCACTACGATACATATACATTCTACTCTCTCTCTCAAAGCTGTTATTACGCTCGGCCGTACTCAGGCCCTTGCTAAGCTTCGTAGTCAAATAAGTTAAGGGGCCAACTCGATTTGAACCTTGATAGCTTCGGCTATACTTCTTTAGTTAATCTTAGTTTTAGTTTAATTCTTAGTCTTTTAAGTTCAAGTCCAAGTGCGGGCTTTGCTTGTACACTCCCAGGCGGAGTTTTGTTAAATCTTATTGGAATAATAAAGGGTTAGTTACCCTTCTATCTTGTTGTTTCTTGCCACCGAAATCAAGCGATTATTCGCTTATCAGTTCTTAGATTCTTCACTTCCAACATGAACTTAGAATTCCAAAGTGAGGAACTCTACAAGTTTACAATGTGTACATAAAATCAAAATTCCAAAAGTAATGTATATACAGTTAATGGATCTCCCAAATCGTCTCCGATGGTGTTTTTAAAGTGTAATAACTTATTAACTAAGAGGGAATAGAAGAGCCATTGTATGTAGAGAACAGTTATATGCTTCAAATAGAGAACGTTTCCATAAATATTAATCGAGTAATATATTAGCATCTAAACGGTTTGATATTTATTACGTAGGCCTCTTAAAATCCTAGAAAGGTACATATGGCTTGGCGCCGACGAAACTGCAGAATAGATTAAACATCTAGATTTTCAAGCTGTGTGTTCTTTTATATGGGGGGATATACGAATATTCGAATAAATATTCGAATTTGTTTTATTATGTGTTTCAGATTTTGTAAAACTTTAACGAATTTTTGATTTACAAACTCCAACGATTTCAAAGCGAGCACTGTACGGAAAAAAAAAAAAAAAAAAAAAAAAAAAAAAAAAAAAAAAAAAATTTTGATTTTTTTTATCTCCAGCGCGCGAGACTGTGTTACGGAAATTCTAAAGATACTGTTTTGCTGTTTTTAAATATGTTGTGATATTGCTGTGAATTGAGTTTTATGTTGTTTAAGTGCAAAGAACCTGATTTAAAAAACGCCCTTTTGGGCGTACTATGAAATCTGAAAGCTTTCAGTTTTTTTTTTAATTATTATTCCCGTTGTCAGGTAGATCTTACTGTTTTCCAGTTTCAGCCAGATACAGAATACAAATTTATTAAGTATACCAAGATCATCTCATTATTAATATTATATTTTTTTACATATTTTGAATGAAATTTTTAATGGCAGTCTTTCATTAGTTTTTCGAAATAACTCATGTTTTTGAGGAACGAATGTCTTCTAATTAGTAGCCTTATCATGACCTTTTTTTCATGCATTGTTTAAAGAGCATTTGTCATTCTGTAGATTGCCTTGGTAAAGTATAAACTAATTCTCATATTTCATATTTCGCCTAAAAACGTCAGGCATTGTATAAAATGCCTAGATATTCTATAGAATGCGTGCGTTTCATACATTGTCGGTAACAGTTTAACCACAGGTATTTTAATGTTTCTCAACTCACCTTGTTTAAATAAGATCTGCACGACGGATGTGTTACCCTGACCTGTGTTTTCTTCACAAACAGTTAATAAATATTTATAACTAACAAGGTCCTTGAAAAAAGAAAATGCTATTTCTTAGTATCCTTTGAAATTAACTTAACATTTCACAACCGTCTCGACTGCGCTCAATCGGGCATGTCTTGTACCCCTCGGGCAGTTTGTGATTATGATAATTTTAAAATCATCTAAAGAGAACGAAATAGCTTCTTCAGTGCCATCATACTTATTACTTCGCTGAAGTGAACTTTTTTGTATCACTACAATAAGCCAATTTGGTTTCAAATTATGTGACGTGTACGCGCATTTTTTATGTTATCGAAACGCTGTTCAATCTGCGTAAAGTATATTTTCATAAAAAATACGTGGATTTGTTCCCCTTATCTTCTTCATTTCTTCCCCTTTCCCCCCGTTTTTACGTTGAATTTGCATAAATAGTATGATAGAAATGATTATTACTAGCATAAACTTTAATAGACCGTGTTTTATTCGTGTAATATAGCATTTTCTTCGTTCATGTAGACATTACGAACAAATTGAAGAGTCGCCTAAAAACTTTTGAGTCTTTTCTGCTGTGATAACATTGTGACGATATGTAGTTAAGAAAACCAATAAAAAAGTTTCTTTTAAAAATAATAATAAAAAAAAAAACTGATGTGGATACCACATGACCTCCTTTTACGGCCTATTAAATTATGCGCACATTTTGCTGCATTTCATTAAAACTTATTTCCTCGAATTTCATTAAATATATATTTCTCATTCAATTAATTCAGTTTTCACTTCGCGGCAAGGCAAAAATACATAAAAATTCAGAACATCTTCATTAAAAATTGTAAAATAGGGGGAGGGGGACCCACACATAAAACACTAAATGCAGTCAAAACAGTTGAAAAAACAATTTTTAGAATTAAAATTAGATTTTCTACCCCAAAACAAGCAATTTGGCCAGCGGTCAAAAAGGCAGATTTTTATTTCGCACAGAACTGACAGTTTACTTCTACTCGACAAAAAGACACTGAAGGTGCAGAAACTGTCTTAATTTACTGTTTTTCGAATTCACGAATCAGTTCATTACGCTTGTAGCACTTAAACAATTTTTAAATTGTTGATAATTGTACAACTGTTGCATGCAGATTTAACTGAAGTCATAAAAACCTTAACCGGAACATAAGAACGGCATATTTCAATCACTTTTAAAACAAAAATTGCACAATTTACCAAGTTATAAGAATAAAAAAATTGAGTTCACCAAGTCGGGTAGCAAAGTGGCTCTTTCTATATATATAATTTTGGTGTGGCTCAACCAAAAAGTGAAGTGAACAACTAACTACATGCTATAGCAGTTCAATACAAAGTTTCAACATTCTGAGGCTGTTTTTTTATGAATTATGCGAGATACGTACGTACGTACGTACAGACGTCACCCAAAAAATTCTGTTCTAAATCCATTTTGTTAAAAGACTCCATTATTCTCTCCGTGCGTAGGGACGTCATGCAAAAAAATCTTTCACGTGTATTCAAGAGAGGTCAAAAGGGTCTTAAAATACGATACCCGAAATTTTTCGCGATTACAATACTTCCTTTACTTCGTACAAGGAAGAGGGAAAAAAAAAAAAAAAAAAAAAAAAAGAGAGAGAGAGAGAGAAAGAGAACTAAAGCGAAATACAGGGTGATCTTTTTTAAAGTGACAGTGTTTGGAGCGCCCTGTAGCGCGATCGTAATAGCCGAAATGGCACCAAACTTGGTATTTAGACTAATCAAGACATACAATCGTACAGTTAAATTATTAATGTTTATTTACTACATTAACTTCCCCGGTGAGGAATTAGACCACATTCAATGTGAGCACCCTTCTCAGAAATAACACCGTGCATTCTGTGAACAACGTTCTCCACTGCCGTATGTACCATATCACGAGGAATATTCCGCACTGTCTTTGTTATGTTGTCCTTTAGAATAGAAAAATTTGATACTCCACCAACAATCGCATGGCGTGAGGTCAGGGGAACGAGGCGACCATGAAGCTGGAAAACTGCGACTTATGACTCTATCATCAGTGAAGTTTTGGCGCAACAGATGCTTTACCTTATTACTAATGTGTGGCGGAGCACCATTCTGCGTAAAAATTGTCTGTTGGAGACGGTTTCTTTGCTGAAGTTGTGGAATAACAAACGTTTGCAGCATTTCGTGGTACCTTTCTGCATTTATGGTGCACGTTTGGGGTCCTGTCAAAGTGATGGTCTCGAAAAAGAATGGCCCAATTACGAATTCGACTGTGAAACCACACCAAACAGTGACTTTTGGGGAATTTAATGGGATTTCGTGCACGGTGTGGGGCTCTGAGAAGCCCGAATTCGGCTATTTTGTGTGTCTACGGACCCATTGAGATAAAAATGGCACTGATCTCTCTACAGAATGTACCATGGAAAAGCATCATCAATTTCTACCCTGGCAAGAAACGATAGAGCGAATGTCACTCGCTTATCGTAATCACTTGGTTTCAGTTCGTGCAAGCGGCTGATTTTGTAGGGGTAAAATCCAATAACGTGCCGCAAAACTCTCCATACCGTGGAATAATTCAAGTCCAATTGTCGAGCTACATCCCGGGCGCTGCTAGTACCAGCAATGGTTCTCTGCGATCCTTCGACAATTGCAGTTGTCACATCAGTTATTACATCTTCTGATACTGGTTGACGTCCTCTCCCAGCGCGAATGGTCATTGACCCCGTTTCCTTGAACTTCTTAATACCATTCAGCGATAAAAGCCCCTTTCGTAATTTTTTTCTGGTTCGAAATTCCCGAAGAGCTGCGGATGCATTACATTGATTCATGTAATAAAGCTTCACCAGTAACGCACGTTCCGGTAACGTGAGAGGCATGTCCACTGGAGCTCGTTTACTTCAGCTGAAATTATTTGCTTTTGTAGCCCCTATCACTGGCGCTGTCATCGCACAACATTTGCATTTTTCTTTGATACATGTGTTTTATGCTAATTCTCGTTATTATAAGCTACAGCAGCGCCACAAATGACCTAGCGGCGATTTTTGGAACTAAAATTTTTTTTCACGGAATCCTTTTTCCCATGTTTTGATTAGTCTAACTACCAAGTTTGGTGCCATTTCGGCTATTAGATCGCGCTACAGGGCGCTCCAAACACTGTCACTTTAAAAAATATCACCCTGTATATCTGTGTATTTATTTGAAAGCTTTTATCTGTTGATCAGTATTGAAACAATCAGCAAATGCAATAATAATTTAATACAAATACAGCTAAAGAAATAAAATCTTGTGGGAAAGTCGTCATTTTGGTAGGAGTAGCTTATTTACTGTTATTTTTAAGCGTACTGTTTTAAATTAGTGACATAAAAGGAAAAAGTTGAAGTTGAATCTTCAAGTAATACTAAGGAGAAGCGGAGAATAAATTTGACATGTTCAAGATGAAATTGGTTCAGAATGATTGGTTTCGGTTTACGTGTATTTTGATTAGCTTGTAAGTTCTTCGCTTTGTAATCCTCACTGTTGGAATTTAAGAATTGATAAGCGAATAATCGCTTGAGTTCGTGTGACAAGAAACAACAAGATAGAAGGGTAAACTAGCTGTTTATTATTCCAACTAAATTTTAACAAATCTCCGTCTTGGAGTGTACAATAAAGCCGACACTTGGGCTTTGAACTTAAGAGACTAAGAATAGTACTAAACTAATCTAAACTAAAGAGGTATAGCCGAAGCTATCAAAATTCTAACAGAGTTGGCCCCTTAACGTTAATAGACTGCGAAGCTATCAAGGGCCTAAAGTACGGACGCGTGCAGGCAGAATACCTGGTATCTCTCTTCCAAAGACCGAAGAACTTTGCGGTTAAATACCGCTCTTCCTCATTATATACTCATACCTGATTCTAAAACTACGTTCTGGCCGGAAGTGGTAAGTTGAGTTAAGAATTTACTCAAAAGAACTTTAACTCAAAATTTAAATGTTAATAAAATTAACATAATCCTTACAAGCTAATTAACTCTTCAGTGGTTACGAGATTAAACAATTATCTCTTCACGAATATAGGTGATATCTGTCTGTCGTAAATTTGGAATGCGAGGTGTCCTTAGCTAAAAATGCGAATTGAGCTCGTTGTTGACCTTAAAAATGTTAATAACTTTTAAAATTGTGATTGGCTGAAGCCTTACGTAAATTTCTGCGTCATCAGTCGTATGTACGACGATTTATTTTGTAAGGATGCAGTTTAGAGAGGTTTATTATAAGCAGTTACTATTTTTAATATACAAAAAGGAAATGGCCCATTTAAAATGGAGAGTTAAGGGACTATTGCATATTAAAATTAGAATTTTAATTGAATGAATTTTATAGATATATATATATATACCGTACATTTTATTCTCAGAATTGGAATTATGTTTTGTGTTATCAGTAGGACAAATATTTTATTACGACGCGGCGAATTTCAGTTTATTTTCTTTTTAGTCCAAAAGGGTAATTTGCTCTGAAGGACTTATTAATTTCGATTTGTCATTTGGCGTTGATTCACTTTAAACGGCGAATCACTTTTCAAATTGTTGCCACCAAATATTAGAGCCCTGTATTATATTTAAAGAAATTAAATAATGAAGAATCTGCATAAATGTGTGTTTCTCTCATTGTGATAAAACAATAGTACCTAAAGCCATCAAAATTTGAATAACGTAATCTTCCATATTATATGGGCATGTGGAAGCCCTAATTTGAAGTTGAAATTTGTTTTATTATCGATTTCATATTTTGTAACACTTCAATGAATTTTTGATTAAAAAACTAAACAATTTCAAAGCGAGCAATGGCAACACTGTATGGGGGAGATTTTTTTTAATCCAGCGCGCGTGACTCTGTATCGGAAATTCTAAAGATATGCTCATTTAAAAATTATTTTACGATATTGCTGTTGAACTGAATTTTATGGTTTAAGTGCAAAGAACATGATATTTAATAAATAAAGGTAACACACAAAACGTGAAAAAAACGTCCCTTTGGGCGTAATTTAAAATCTGAAACTTTTTTTTTCTTTGATTTAAATGTCTTAAATTGAAGAAAAATAATAATAAAAAAAAAAAAAAAACTGGCGGCGACGTGTTCTTGGTATATTTGAGGTGATCAGAAAAGATAGATATAGGCTGTTACTATAAACATTGATCCTATTAATTTTCATTCAAAAAATTTCTCAAAATGGGGTTGAGAAATTGTATGAAAGCTTTTTCAGCAGCTGAGGTACGAGAATTTTCGCAAATAATAAAGCTTGCATTTTTATGTGGTCTTATAAAGCTAAAAGCCCAACAATTAAAATGTCAATTAAAGTTCAATAGTGTTAAGTGACAGTAAGTTAAATGCAATGCTTCCATTTCTATTCCTCTTTGTACTCGTATTAAATCCAAGAAGATATTGGATATTATATCCGATTCGATATGTGTCCATTATACCAGCCTCAAATTCCAGCGAACGAGGTGGCTGTTGGGAGTTCCATAGTTTTACGTGTGTATAATGTTATAAGTGTATAACTGCATAATGTAAACACGACCATGTTTCCCGTCTTAAAGATGCAGGACCGGCACTTGGCTTTCTGCGTGCTGCCTGGTGCAGTTTCTTTGATTCCCAATTCTTCCAGCAGATGCCTCTCTAAATTTTAAAAATTTCAGTATCTCTGCCAGTATCTCTTCTAATTTTGCTCGTAAATGTTACCATTTTGCATATTTAACTTGCTACAGCATAATGATTAACGTTTTACTAAACGTTTTGTGTTATAGTTGTAGAGTGATTAGTTTTTTTTTTTATTTTTTTTTTTATGTCATGTCAAAATTGTGCAGAGCACTCGCAGGCTGTCGGGAACCGTTATTTTCGTCTTTACTTCAATATGAGATGATATTTTCTCCTTTCTTTTTGCATGCCTTCGTGGTGTAATGGTAGCACACTCGGCGCGTATTCGAGAGGTCCAGGTTTGAGTCTCGGCGAGGGCATTGCACATTTTTCACATGTCTTTGAGTCTGGATGATCAATGGACAAAAAACACTTAAACCCTAGTTCTACACTTAATAGTTTTAACCGTGTTACCCGAAAGAACTGGGAAGCAAAATGGCTGTCTTTAAGTGCCGAAAGCCAGATATTAGTAAATGCAATAAATAATTAAAAATTGCATTGTTCTTCATATTTAGAAGATACTTGACTGCAAATGCAAATAAAAAAAGGAACAAGTTATCTACTCAGAGCAAATGTATGATGTCACATTTTTGTCTAAAGCCGCGTATTGTTCCAAACCTTGCATAATTTAGAATGATATATAATTTTTATGACTAATTGTTGTAAGGTCGTTCAAAAACTACTATACTGTGCTTGATGCCTTTTCTTTGCAAGTCGATTCGCTGGGTAACTGACTAAATATTCGTAATTAGAAGATATATATATATTGCTGGATAATTCTAAAAACTAGCCGCCTGCTGGGCGAACCGCATTAAATAGTTATTTATTATAGTAACTGAAAATTGTATAATTTTAAGGAATCTAAATAGTGTAATTTGTGTTAATCAATATTAATACAAATGAAGAACAACGTTTGTTGCTTTCAAATTGCTTAGTTTCTTAATCAATAACAGATATATCGAATTCGAAGGGAAACTTAAATATCTTGACGCTTCGGCAAATAGCAACAAAACTAGCACGCGGAAGATAAAAATATTTTATATTTGGCAGTGCTGGTACATTTCTTTTTAATCGCCATGTTTACTGATTAAATGTAAAACTTAAATGCTAGCTTACGCTTTGCGGAGTGCAACGCATTGCTTTTTAATCGCCGAATGAGATACATTCCGCAAGAGAAGAAGAGGAAGAATGACCTTGCTTGATTGCATTAACTGTACATAAGTCACGTGACCTCTGAGGTCATCTGCATTGATTGTTTACAAAAGGTATATATAAGTCACGTGATCTATGAAGTCAGCGGAATGTATCTCATTGGTCAATCAAGAATTCACGTTGTTGCCTTAATCCAGGTAATACGCCCCTCCTAAGGTTACTCTCCCAAACATGTTTTAGTTATGATCAGTTTACAACCATTCTGTATGTAGTGGACAATACTTCTTATAATTAAGATACAATAACACACCGAAAAAATATTAATTTAGAAGTCAAACAACAAATTTTGATTTTGCACTTTTGCAGCTGAGGATGGATGGTTCGGTAAAACCATCGAAACCAGTCCTGTGAAAATTTGGAAATATAACGCTGATTTTTGTTGTTTGACTTCTAAATTAATACTTCTTATCTTTTAGCTTGTGAACATTTTGCTAAAATCTTGGAATCAAATACATTTTCTCTCCGTTATTTTAATGGTTTTTTAATATTTACTGGAAAATGAAACCCTCAGCAAGACGTACCTAGTTTTCAAGGAATATTTTGGGAAAACTTTATAGTTCTATTTATTGTACTGTCTATTTGAGAAAACAGGACTTTCTAAGGGAAACTGACTCGTATTAACCCTTTGCGGCACAGTGTGTCCGGTCTGGACACAACTAAAATTTTCCTTCTGTACGCACAGAAAAATTGAATGAAAAAAGATTTATAGGTTACTATATGTTACTCTGAACCTTCTTTATTTATAGTAGATGACAGCTCAACACAAACCAGTCCATATATTTTAGCCATGTTTAGTTTTTTAAGACCCCCATTTTTCAAAGAAATCTTCCAGATTTTTTTTAGGTATAAAAGGTATTGTTTGAAAAGAAATTTCTATGTTATTTTTTTTGGTTGTATGCTAATCTCCTTATTCTATATTAATTTTAAATTTTTACCTTGAAATCTTGCCTAAATCAAACGGCGAACCCTAGGTGTGCCCAGACCGGGCTCAGCAATAATATAGGACAACTGAGAGTTTGTATTCTTTGTTTCTCCGCATCTCATCGGTCAGTTCATTGACAACAATGCTCGTTTCAGTACTCTTTTCGAAGCTCTATTCATTCAGTGTGCCACTTTGTGCACACCCACAGAATTAAAACGATAAGTGCTATCTTCACAAAATTTTACTTGTGTACTCCTCTAGGCCTAATTAGATTGCCTACCTTTTTTTTTTTTTTTTTTTTTTTTATCATCAAAGCTCCGACTTTAAAAGGTAGCGTGCCGGAAAGGGTTAACACGTTACACATACGAAAACGCCCTTGCAGCTAGCCCGTTCGCTGGGTTCGAACCTCGGACCGAACTACCAGTGTACAGGGACTTTACCACTAGGCCGCTAGTGGGCCCGGTCATTCCATATGTAGTGCAATATTTATTTGAACTAAAAGTTGGAGAAGGGCGAGAACTTACCTGCATTAAATTTCTATAAACGCAGATAGTAATTTTACCTGGTTTTTACTCTTAGTGCAAGTTTTGTCAAGTGCAGTTTGATTTAAACAGTTATTTTTTCAAAGCTAAATGGAAGTGATTAAACTAGCATATTTGGAATATTTTGTTTCATGAGTTCAATTAAATCCTAATATTGATGCAGAATATCGGGATCGGAAAATATGCGTAAGTCTGTGTCAACGTTGGTTCCATAAATTCTGAGCTGGAAGGTACAACTTAGAAAACAAATTTCTTCCTGGAAGATCCGTAGAACTTGATGAGGAGTCCTGCAAATCCTAGTGAAACAAAACCCCCACCGTAATCCCGATGTTGAGTAATTATAGTAGAATACGAAGGAGAGTATATTTTTAGATTAAAAAAGAATTTTAACTTTTGCACACTTCAGTGTCACGGGCTGAGGTATGTATTTCTGCTTCTCGTGCCCATGATATTGCTGAGCCGAAGGACTGAAGTTGCATATTGAATAATGCAAACCCAACTTATGTATCATAATCGTATGAGGAAACGCTCATTAGAATAATTATAACAGAATACTGATCGATTTTACACAGCTTAGCGATTGTTTGCAAAACTTTATTCTGATTGTGCTTGGCTTGTCATGCGATCAAAAATAATACAGACCTTTCGGATGATACAGTTACTGACCGATTTGTTGTTGAAGAAACCAGTTTACTAATAACGAAGCGGTCTTTTCTTGTCAACGCGAATAGCATAATATTATGCCCTGTTATTGAATATTTATGCTGTTAAAATCTGTGCGCTTCTGTCTGTTTGTAACATCATATCCTCCGGAATGGCGGAGAGTTGAGTTCCGAGAGAAGTACACTGCGAAAAAAAAGGTAGAGTCAGTTCTATATCTCCCGTTCTACTGGGCCGATTGACGAAATTCTACTTGCGTTTTTCATGTTTCGAAAGCGCGACTTAGGATATGTATTGGTATTTCGACGCAAAATCGGGCCTTTTTCTTAAATAACATACCAATTTTTTTTCCATATTTCGATTCTACGACTCAAATTATGGCAAACTGCCAAGTTTTGTAAAAATCGCACGAGTAGTTTTTAAAAAATTAGCTCTCAAAATTTTAGCTCCTCAATGTTAATTGAATTTGGTATATAAATTTATAACATCTCTTTTTTTTTTAAATTAAACTTATTCTTCCGTTCACATTTCGTAATTTAGGTTCATTCCAAGTAAAATTCGTCTCTTTTTTATGATTTGCTTTTAAAATTTGTATTTTTAAATAATTTTTATAAATTTTTCGAAAAAAAATTTTAATTATAACCTATAAAATTTTAACCATCGTCTTGAAGTAGAGGTATTTCTAAGCATACCTGCAAAAAATTACAGCTTTTTATTCAAAATTTCCGAAGATATACGTGAATTTATATATTTGCGCGTTTTGAAATTTGGCATATTTGTTTAAAGCGATATCAAATGTGGTTTAGGCACTTTGTTAAAATTTTTTGAAAGTAGGAATGATGTGACTTCCCCCCCTCTCCTGCTTTATGGAAGGTAAAGGGAAATAAGTTGCTATATATTAAGAAGTTCACCAAGTGGCGCCGTATATTCTTGGCGCAAACTGAAAAAATTGGACCAAGATAAATTTTTGAGTTTCTCCGTAAATTTCGCACCAGATTTTACAAAATTTAATATTTAGGCATAATTTGAGTTATAGAATCGAAATATGGAGAAAAAAATAGGTATGTTATTTCAGAGTCGGATTTTGTGTCAAAATACCTATGTTAGAGCAATGCTATATGTAAATCTAATATATATCCTAAGTCGCGTTTTCGAGATACGAAAAACGCAATTTGAATTTCGTCAATCCCTTTTTTTTGCGCAGTGTACCTACGGATTCCAAAAATTCGTGGAAAGCCATTTCGACTATTTTTATCTTCGTGTGACTTTAATCAGCTGAGTTATTATTTAAAAACTTTGCTAATTTTCGCACTCATTTTTCCGAGTGGCAACAGTCTCGCGCGCTAGAGATAAAAATCTGCTTTATTTCAAAAAGTGTTGCCACTGCTCGCTTTCAAATCGTTAAGTTTTTTAATCAAAAATTTTTAACTTTTACAAAATATGAAATAAAAATAGAATTGCCAAACATTAAACATATTATTAGCATATAAGGTCATATTCTGACATTGAAGAAAGCACGCGATTGCATGTGACATCTTGTATGTCGAAAATTTTTCGTTAATGTCAGCATTTTAAATAAATAGCTGCTGTTGGCGCCTATTTTGTTTCAAGTTAAGATACTCGACACGATATGCTATTGCCACATGAATTTTTTTTAGTGTTATGTAACATTAAATTTAAATCATGACATCATACGTATTAACCTGAAGTGTCAAAATGTTTTTGTTTCCCAGTTTGGCAACAAAAAATTATTTACGATCGGAGATCGGAGATCATCATTCGTTAAGTGGTGTTCGACCCGAGGGCCTTTACCACTACATGTTTATCAATACCCTAAGGACCTGTAAAATTTCGTTAAATTCCATAAACTGGAAAAGTCCTGTGCACTTGTAATAAAAGTGCAAAGTCTTCAGTGGTGAAGAAGTTGATCAGGCTTGGCGCAATATATCGGCCACAGATGAAGTCTTCGTTGGATAAGTTATAATAGCAACTAATAATTTTGGCATATCTTTTACACATTATCGTAGATTTGACACAGTATCGTACAATAGTAAGATGAAAATGATGATAAAGATGTAACAAAATCTAGATTAAATAGTTGAAAATAATAAAATATATACAAGAACTACCATCTAACATTATGATGTATAGTTCTGGGGCGTTTAAGCGGCTGTTCGATTAGATAGTCGTACTCCCCTATGTTTTTAATAACTTCGTGAGTGGAGGAATCGCATTTTTCGTAGAATTTGAATGTAATATTTAGTAATTCGGCATCTAATGGTAAAATCTTTAAAGAATTATGGATGACAGTGTTCCTAACGAACCACGGAGCGTTCGATAGGAATCTGAGAGTTTTACTCTGAAAACTTTGAAGCCTTGCTCGGTTTGAACGTGCAGTAGCTGCCCACGCCGGAGCAGCATATAGAATTATGGGTCGGATTGCCTGAAGATAGAGTGCTCTTTTAGCGTTGATATTTACCTTCGAATATTTGCACATCAGAGGGTACATGCTCATTAAGACACGTTGTGCTTTGTCTCTGATATAATTAACATGAAATTTGAAAGTTAACTTCTGGTCGAGATAAACACCTATATTTTACTTGGTGGTCGCGTGACACGATTTGTCCGTCCATCGTAATTTCTTCCAAGTCTTGAGGGATATTTATTTTTTTAAAGTAAATCACTTTTGATTTTTCGGGGTTAATTTTAATTTTTCCATCCTTTAAACCAGGGTGAAATGTAATTAATGGCATTCTGTAGTTTATTTCTTGCATGATATGGATTAAGTGAGTGAAATAAAAGTGCCGTGTCATCGGCATAGCATGCGGTGAGAATATTTTCAATATTAGGAAGATCATTAATATATAAATTATAGAGAAGCGGGGAAATTACCGACCCCTGTGGTAAACCCGCGTGAATTTTTCTTGTGGTTATCTTGAATCTTGAATAGTTATCTTGAATCTTAACTTGAAAAGTTCTGTTTTTTAAAAAATCAGCGATTACATGGATGATGGCAGGTGGGAAATTATAGTTCATCAGCTTGATGATAAGACCGTGATGTCAAACTTTATCGAAGGCTTTCTCTACATCCATAAATTATTTACGAATTGGTTGTTACTTAGAAAGAAAGAATGAACTGATTTTATTCATATCGAAATGATTTTATACATTTTCTTTTCAGGTGTATATAGAACTTGTAAATTTTGCTTTGGCCGCAGCCCACTAGTATTATATTTTTTTATCTGTAAAAATTTCTGTGCCTATAATAGTCTAAGAAATCAGTTTTATTTTACCATTATTAGTGCATGGAAAAAGTCAACGTATAAACACAGAAATACCTGAATGCACATATTATACTCAACACAAATTTTAATATATTAACTCCTAATTGATTAATTGATTTTCTACGCCATTAATACATTAGTTATTTAATTTGGATACATTGCTATTTTCAATTTATTCGAATTATTTATATTTAGGAATTAATATCTTATTGATTTTATTAACACTTCAATTATGCTCCTCATTTAACTTGTTTTATTGCTAAAATAATGTTTACGAAGAAGACTAAGGTTAACATAATTTCTTCATTAAACGTTCGGTGCGGGAAAAAATGTTCGTTTACTTTAGTTTTATTGAATTATTACGAAAATACATAAGAAAATTATTTGATTCGATTGTTAAGCTGTATTTTATGTTGTAACAAACTTGTCTTTTATTTTCATTAGTTTCTTAAGCATTTAGATTATAATTGTACTTTTAGTATGTATATTTCGTTAAACAACTTTTTGCTAAAACTATAGCTCATGAGGGAAACTTAGTTGTACAAAACATCACGGGGAAAAAAGAAAGCGAAGTGAAAACATCGTAGTATAAATTTTCTTCTCACTTTTTCAGTAAAAATTTATTAGTTAATTCAAAAATATAAAAGTAAAATATCTGCGATAATTCTTTGGCGCTTTATTTTTCCGCCACGATATTTTATACGACGATGTTTTAAATTGTAAAGATTTTGAACCTTTTTATTTTTCATGATATTTTCTCCTTGATTTTTCACCCACGATGTTTTGTATCACGACGTTTCTACTTGTGTTGTTTTATTCGCCACGCTTTGGTCCGCAGTGTTTTCGGCAGTATTTATTGAACAGCGGTATATGGAATCTGTATTAATATTCTTCTGTGTTACATGAAAAGACTTATAAATATGGGAAATAAGTAGCAATGATTTATTTATTTATTTATTTATTTATTTATTTTAAATTTCAGTTTTATATAATTCAAACACTACCAGCAGTTTCCCTCCCAAATTTTTATTGGTGCGAAGCAAAGGATGTACTCTAGTCGCGAAAAAAATCAGGTATCATATTTCAATGAAAATATCCATTTTGACCGCCTTGTTTGTTTACATTTGAAACTAGTGAATTCAGCTTCTTTTCTGTATATTCTGCTTCTTTTTGCCGAATGGGACCAAAAGTACACTTTCAGTTTTGTGCACCGAAAAATATGCCTTCTTGCCCGCCAACCGAATTGCTTGTTTCTGCGTAGAAACCCTAATTTTAACTGTAAAAAAAAATTTAAAAATTTTTTTTAAAACTGTATTAGGTGTCTTATGTTTTTCTATATTTTCCAATTTTTAATAAAGATATTTTGAGGTTTTATGTATTTTTGTCTTGTCGCGAAGTGAGAACTGAATTAATTGAATGAGAAATATATCTCTGATGAAATTCGAGAAAATAAGTTTAAATAAAATGCAGGAAAAAAATTCGTATAATTTAATATTCCGTATATGGACGTCATGTGGTGTACACATCAGTTTTATATATATATATATCAAAAACAAAGCATAGTAGTAAATAAAGGGGGGTGTGTCGGAATCGAGTAACAGTGTATCATTTATTCCATAAAAATAATGTTAGCGAATATAGTTTTAGCCTAAAAAAATTTTTGGATTCTTCTACGTAGCACGTGTCTATAATTTCACGCGAATTCGAACCATTTGATTTTTGCCGATTTGTTAGAACAGCTGTGCTGACTCGCGGCTGAAAGTTTACTTAAAACACTTGGATGCTGCAAATGCCATTGAATGAATCATCTGTAACGGATTTTTGTCATTTCGATTAAACGAAAATTTTTACCGAAATCTGTTTAGATTCTCCAGTGGGATCAACGTTCTTCCCGATTATGTAAAAAGAGTTGCTGTGATGCCATTCTGTCAAACCGAATATTGTTTAAATTACATATTAAAATTAAAAACATAATAATCGGTATACTTATAAAGGCCTCTCTCGCTTAATAAACCAATTAAGTAATGAATTAGAAACTTTGCTCAAAATAATTTTTCTCAAATAAATCAAGAAGATTCTCAGGAAGTCAGTGTAGTTGGTTTTTCCATTAGTACGAGCCAGTTCTAAAAAATTCTTCTGCGATAAACAACTTTGTGTTTTGCTTTAACTAAAATAACAGCCATTCATTCATCGAGACGTACAATAACATTAATAGTTGTTGAAGTGCTTTTGATTTCCTGAATGAATTAAGAATATGTAGATGAAATCATTTCGAAAATCGTTTTTAGTTAGAGATTTCATTAGTGTTAAATAAAACTATGTTTTGTAAATTTAGTTTTATTTAGAAGATACTATTTTAACGCTTTTACGTGTATATTTCAGTCATTTGCGTATTATACATATCTGTAATTAACAAACTAGTTTACCAAGAAAGCGTCCATTTCTAGTTAAGCAGGTCCTTTCTCCCAATTAATCTTAACTTAACCATTTCTCAAAGTGTATCACTTCTATTGCAAGAATGCATAGATGCTGTCTCTTCTCAGTTCAGAAAGGAGGTATAAAAGTATGCAACTTTTCAGATTGTTTCGACAGAAATATATCTTTTGATCAAACTTTAGTATGGCATAGTATTTAGGTAAATTTGCACTGCTGGACTAAGTAAGAAATGAACATATAAAGAATCGTGAAATTATAATAACTTTAACGAAAAATTATTGTAGGACCTATTCTACTAAACTTTTTTAACAAAAACGGAAAATCTGTAATGTTATTTACAGTTAGTAGATGCAATCGCAGTTCCGCATGGTTACTGTGTGTCCATTCAATCCCCATATCAAAAGCTTAAAAGCTACTTTATCTAAATCGTTTTCATACGTTGTTTTTGAATGTTTTATCAAAAGACAGTGCATATATTCTCATATGCTGTTAAAAGACTTTTATTGTAAAACTCCAAAACTGCCCAACGTATGTCTTAGTTTTTTTCTCGAAACAATTTGCAGATTCGCGGTTTTGCCATTTTGCGAACGCTATCGCGTTTTACCTTGCCCAGTTATTATTACAACTATAAAATCTGAATTCGAATAGATTTACAAAGAATTATTTTATCTATCTTTAATGCATTAATGCATTAAAATAGCAGACAAGCATAACTTCATTTCATTATTTATTTATTTATGTCTTTTTTTACAGCAGAATAAATGTAGGTACAGGAAATGGCAACTGTTGCTTCCAAGTCTTTTTTCTTTTTTTTAATACATGTAGGAAAGCGTATTATTAATATGAGTAATTTATCGCATGTCATTGCAAAAGAACTTTTTTATGGTTATTTTTCCTCAATATCTATTGTCATCTGACAGTTCAATGCTATTGATGAAAGCCGAAAAATGCATTATGTTTCAGTCTTAATGGCGTCTGTGTGTATAGCAGATTTTTTTAAAAATATGCTTGGAAAATAAACTCCAGATAATCGGCCATTCTTTGCTTTAACTGCGTATATTATCAATACTGATTTTCAATAATACTCTTTCCAATCTTTTAAAAGCCTTTGATTAGTCTTATTTATTTAAAGGGAGAAAAAAAGAATGCAAGAAAAAAATTAATTAAAACATCTCTTGTTTTCCAATTTATATATAACGAGGCTGACCAGCTTATCGATCATATTGCATTTTATTAGATATTTTATGTTTTTTTTTTGCCCATCAGTAAATCGTGACATTGCTTGGAGGGAAAACAAAGTAGCTCACGGTCGAGAAAAGATTCGATAGGTGTGATGTTCTTATCCAAACTGGTGGGAAGCCATTTCGATCATTCTCATCTTCGTACGACTTTAATCAGTCGAGAAAACGCTAATTTTCACAATCATTTTTCCGAGTGGCAACAGTCTTGCACGCTAAAGATAAAAATCTACTTTATTTCGAAAGGTGGTGCCACTGCTCGCTTTCAAATCGTAGAGTTTGTTATTAAAACATTTATAGCATTTACATAATATGAAATGAAAATAGCATTGCCAAACATATTATTATTACTATGTAAGGTCATCTTCTGACGTTTGGAGAAAGCACGCGATTACATGTCATGTCATTGTATGTCGAAAATGTTTCGTCAATGTCAGTATTTAATATCTGCTGTTGGCAACTGAGATTAAAATAACAGACGCGGTATGTTATTGCCACATTAATTCTTTTACTGATATTAACTTAAATTTAAATGATGACGTCATACGTATGCGCATTAACCTGAAGTGCCCAAAGATTTGTTTTGGCACCCCCCCCAAAAAAAAAAAATTACGAATTTGTTGTTGCTTAAAAAGAATGAATTGATTTCATTCATACTGAAATGTTTCATAATGAAATTCATAATGAAAATTTTTTTATGCATTTTTTTCCAGGTGTGCATAGAACTCATAAATTTTGCTTTTGTCTCAGCTAGCAACTTTGTATACAGTACGTTAAATTAATTATTCATTTTATTTTCAGTTTTTCAGTACATAGAACTTTTTATTACTTTGGTCGTAGCCCACTCTTGCCCGCTAATTATTATTATTATTATTATTATGCACAAGATATCCTCATCCCTTTTTAGTGCAGCAATTAGAGTAAACGTGACTTGGTCGCATTGGTATTGCAATATTTATTTTACTACTGCGAATAGGGACTGAAACTGCAGTATCTAGAGGTATGAAAATAATTGCTTATTATAGTCAGTATCAGTCTGTAAAGTTAGTTATATAGTCAAAAGTCTTCATAATAGCTTTTCATATTTATGCGATTTTTAATATCTTACTTCGAAATAACATTAAAGTGTTCCTAAAAACAAAAGTATAGTATAATATATAATAATCATTTTAACATTATGCTTTTGGTCTTAAGAAGCTTTTAAATATTATTTCTGTTTATGTAGTCTGGTCAACAAAGGACAGCCGATATCGGCCATCATATATGACATTCGATCATTTTTATATTGCTTCTACCCGTGAAAACTTGAAATGATTAATTTTTTCCGCTTTGAAATGATTAATTTGCGTTATTATGTAATTAAAAACTTTCTAAAGGTTTGGGATATTATAATAAAACATTATCGTAACAAAAAATTCGAATCAAAATTTCCTTTTGCAGTTTAATTAAATAAAAATGTTATATGAAATTATTTGCCATCAATATTTGCCCTCCTTTGAAAAATTTTCTGCAGATACCCATGTTTACTTCTTCTGAGCAAGATTTAAAGCTCAGTCATTCTATGATACATTACACTTTCCGCGTTTTTTCCTCATAATTTTTTAAAGTGGTGATCTAAAAAAATATATGGCATGGTAGTTTCCAATTTAGATGTATTCGTGTCATGATTAAAATATTTGCAAAATTCTTTTAGCCAGTAGAAGATTATAAACCGATTCCTTTTGTTTTTCATGCCACTGTTTAATTAGTCTAAATACAGCGTTCTGTTAAATATTCAAGTATTCCTTCAAAAACTGAACTTCGTATTAAATAATGCAAATATTAATGTTATATTTATTTCACTAAATTACAGAAATTTTAATTACTAAAATATTATATTGGACTATAATTACCCCCATGGGGATCAGAAATTAATTAAAAAAGGCTTCTGGTTTTAAATATAGAAAGTCTGATTCTCCATATAGAATAATTTAATCTGATTCTGCATGTAGAATAATTTAGCATTCTTAGTTGAAACTCTTAAAATTGACTCTTTCTCTCTATTTCAAAAATATTCTTATCTATTTATTATTGGAGAACTAGGAAAGTTGGAGTGACTTTATAGCAAAATGTGGCAAGTCAGCGCAGATATTAAATATGGATGTACTTTTATATCACCTAGATTGTTCTTACATACAGATTGAATAGCCAAAATGCGTCACATTCTTTAAAATGGTTATTGTAATACATTCGCTGCGAAGTTTCGAGGAATTGGAATACGAAATTTTTTATATTGATTCTCAAAGTAAAGTTTTTATCACATTTCAGCATTTACGCCTGTTTTAAAAATGTGCTGAGTTGTAAAAAGCTATTTTTATTCTAACCATTTTCAGTTTTGCGCATTCGCAAAGAAGAAAAATGATTGTGGAACGATTCAACGAAGTGGGTAACTTTCAAAGTATCTTCATATGAGAAGATGTAAAAGATATACACTTTAGACTTGAGTTTTATTTAATCTTAAGATCAGAGAGACATTTTAATTGGATTTTCTTTAGTCGCCTAATTTTAATTACCCATAAAAATTGCTCAATGAATGAAACGATTAAATATTGGTAGTTTGATTCGGGTTGAAATCCTAGCAAACTTGCTGGCTGCATGGACGCTTCTGTAGTTTCCCTCTTGTATAACGGGAATACAGTTTTTTTTTTTTTTTTTTTTTAAAGAAAGTTTCCACGAAGATGCTTCTTAGCCTCCCGTGTGTTCTGCAATAATCAGCAATGTAATAAGGTTAACATAAGATTTGGTATTTCGCTTTTTTCCTAGGAAGACATCTAAATGAGAAACAATTTTTCTAGTTTCTGTAATGTAGAGAACAAGAGTACGAAAGACGAATAATTGGTAGCCCAGCTGCATTTGCATTACCATTGCATAACCACAGTCATAAATATATTATTACGTTTTTCTCTTCCTTCACGTTCGTGCGGGGTTCGTGTGGATTTGGAGTGAATAACGACGACACTTGATGAAGTATCGAAACACACTTTATTCAGCCAATATTAATCAGGACAGCTCCAAAATCACTTTTTACAGTCGTCGAAAATCTACTCTAAACACGCTGGAACAATCAGCGACACAGCCTTCACACTGTCAGGCAATAACGGTGGAGATAGCTTCACTGCAAAGCACCAGAGTACAGCACTCTGGTGCTTTGCAGTGTATGGTCGTTCTCGGAACTCCACGTACTCTCGAGACTCTCCACGCGATGCACTCGACGATAGCTCTCGACTCAGCACAGTCTAAGACAAAACTCGACGATGCACTAATTCGCTATGCACTAAAAGACTCTCTCGATGCACTCGACGACCAACTCGGCGCTAGACTTCGAGACACTCGCTCAATCACTGACTATCAGCTCGCTAGACGAGGCACACACGCTGACTGACTGCGGACCAGCAGGGTTTATATAGCTTTTGGCTTGCGTTCGAGAACATTCTGGGCTAAACCGGTAAGAATTCATTCCAGAAGGTTCTCCATCAGTCCATGGCCAATGTTGTCGCCAAATGGGCGATTTCTCACCAAATGTGACAAACCTGCCTTCCCTTGCCATTTTATGGCAACCCTAAAACTGCTTTGCGGGGAAGCCATCTTACCGCGCCTATACATTTCGTAACAATATATTATATATACACTGTGTTTACAAAATGCCCTACCTGGCCTTTATTTTCGCAAATGTTATATATACTTCTAATCACAAAAATGTTTAAAGACATCAGTTATATAAATATTAAGAAATGTAACTTTTTATCCGGTTTCAGTCTCTATACTTATATTTAAGAAATTTTTCTCTTCGTTATAAAAATTAAACACGAAACGTTTTTAACTCCCATACGGTTAAAGTTGATCGAGATAATTAATTTCAAAACTAACGATTTTTGACGTTATAGTCAACTTGGATTGAGGGATCAGATAGTAAATAAATTATAGTAAATCTAGGTTGATTTCCCCTCTTAAATGCTATTCAACGACATTGTTTTGTGATTTACCAGCGTCTTTAATTTATAATTTTATTACATTTGGTATGCTGAAAGAATATCCACACAAGTAATTTATAATCCTCTCGGATTTATAATAATCCTCTCGTAATTTATAATCCTCGGCTGGCCTTTGTTTAAGACATTGTCTCGGGACGGAGGAGAGACGAAAGGAATGCTCCCACAGGACGGGGGGGGTTGCGTAGCTAAGCCTAACTTTAACTAGGGGAATCATTAAAAAGAGAAGTCGTAACGTCATAATTTTTAGTTATTACTTAAGCTATCATATATGTTAAAATTAGCATTTAAATAGTCTCTTTTCTTTACCCTACATGAAAATATATTAAAAAACTGCTTACTTTAAAAATAATTTCCGGATGAGCTATTCAAATTGTTCCGAATAATATAAAAAATAATTAAAAATTAAAAAACGTAATTATTAATTATTCAAAATTAATAAAAAAAGTACAAGAAAGATTATTAACAAGAAATAACGAAATCTTTCACGAGAAGTGGAAGGCAGGCACTGAGCTCAATATCTGACAAATTGCCTCTATCAGAATTATTAGAAATATCACTTTAGAAAATGAATCATCACTCTAATCTCTGTCATTAATTAGCTCATTTACTATGCGAGTATATCATTCGTCTGATAAATAACACTTTCTCGCCATAATAATCTGGAGTGAAGGTTTTCCAAAATAAAAAGGGAAGGCTCAGGGGCTGGGCGCTTCAACAGGCTCCTAGGCTCGGAAAGCCACATCCTGTGTGTAACTCGTGTAAGATAGTATATCTTTTCTGGCATATCTGGCTAAACTGGCACGCCAGTGTACCGGCCGGGGAAATGAGTGCGTTTCTTGCTGGTACGTATGCGTGACAATCGGCGCGAAAGGATGAAGTCTAAAAATGCGCTATTAGTATTCTTAAAAAGTGTTGTATTATTTAGAAACATAGTCCCGTAATCGTACAAAATTCATTGAGTACAAATGTATTTCTTTTTTAATTAATGCTAATAATATTACAAACTAGCTACGTGTCCATACTGAAGCTTGTCATTGTTTCCAAGAGTATGAAATTGTTAAGATTCTGTGAATAAAATCTTCATTTGGGGCGACGGGGAATTAATGATCCTTAATGTTCACAATAGTCTGCATAGACGTGCTTGTCGTATAGACTCAGAAACCGTTTTCTAATTGATATTTTATTTTTAGTTACACACCTATGCAGTATATGCGTTATGAGAATGTTATTTATGCGTTATTTCAGCGGAAGTCATCGGATAACTCGCAACCCTAACTTATTAACCCAAAGGTCTCTTATCTCAAAACGGCATTTTGCATCGTTTCCCTTTCTGCATTAATTCACTTTTCAAACTGTTGCCACCAAATATTATCACCGTGTATTATATTTAAAGAAACTAAATAATTAAGAATCTGCATGAATATTTCTTCCGTTGTGAAAAAACAGCGGTACCTAAAGCCATAATATTTTGAGTAACATAGTCCTCCAACCGAACATGGGCACTTGGAACCCCAAATTTTGAATTTCGAATATGTTTTATTATCTATTTCAAATTTTATAAAACTGTAACTAATTTTTAATTAACAAACTCAACGATTTCAAAGCGAGCAATGGCAACACTGTACAGAGGGGGGGGAGGGAACATTTTTATATCCAGCGCGCGAGACTGTGTATCGGAAATTCTAAAGATATGTTGTTTTTAAATATTTTGTAATACTCTTGTTGAATTGAATTGTATGTAGTTTAAGCGTGAAAAACATGATTGCGAGATATTTTGAACAGCAGAGTATTGTGGTTTACGTAACCGTTCACTTGGCATTGATTTGTGTCTGTTCGTGGGTTGGTGGGACAATGAATTTTATTGTACATGTATAAATACTGAAAAAATATACACTCAAGTAGATCACTATGGTTACACACATGTCCGTTTACCTATGTGGAACGTATGCATTATGTTGTAAGGATCTTAAGTTTTACTAACGTTTATTTTATTTTAAATCTTTACTATCACTTCTTATTTTCTACTTCCGGCCAGAATTATAAGCGTGAAGGAGTTTATGCAAAGTTGTCTGGCGAACGCCAAGTATTTAAGTGTGGCCTTTTTGCCAAGCAGAAGAGAGGAAGCCGTGAGTTCGAAGCAGGCCGCTTACCTTAGAAGTTACGCAGTTGCTACTTTGCCTTCCAGGCCAGAGGTTTTAATCCTCTTGATAAATTAAACGTATTGTAGTGTTCACAGTCTCTGTGCTACATACGCTTTCTGTTATTATAAGGCCAATCTTATTCTAAAGTTAAATTAGAGTTTAGTTTTATTTTGATATCTTTTAAGTTAGACCCCGAGTGGAGGGTCATTGTATTCCGAAGTACGGAAGTCATTGTATATAAAGAAAAAAATAAAGGGTTTTGTATACCCTTCGTCTGTATCCTGTCTACTTACTACAATTAGCGAACATAGCTTTAGTAAGCTCTCTGTTCTAGTCAGGTCATTGTATGTTTCCGAAGAAGGTTAGAAGAAACATTGAACCTGATAGTGGCGCCCGACGAAGAATAACCATGGCCGAGTTTCAAGAAGAACCTGTGCTGCCTGCAGAAACAGCTCAGAATCCAGAAATGCCAGCTGCCGCCCTGGAAGGATTTGGGTATATTGTCCAGACCATGCGCGCTTCGATGAAACCAGAAGCAACGTTTAATGGAAACTCACAGGTAACCAGTTTTTTGGAAAAATTGGATGACCACTTCATGCTCTACCCCGTGCACGAGTTTCAAAAAGTTACCTTAGCTACCAGCGCTTTGAGGGGCCAAGCGCTTAACTGGTTCAAATGTATCGGCAGAAGTCTCTTGGGTCAAGCAGGAAGTCCCACCTATACCTACGAAAATTTCAAGACTGCCCTACTAAAAGCCTTCCCTGTTGTAAGGGATCGTGCGAAATTAGAAACAGAACTTTTCAGTATATATCAACAAAGAATGGAAAACCTCTCCAGGTTTATTTTAAGAAAAATTCACGTTTTCAAGCTCTTGTATGGAAACCGTCCGGATCCTGAAATAATTCAAGTGATTTTGCCGAGGTTACTACCCCAAGTGCAAGACTTTATTGAATTGAGAAATCCGACTACACTGGAAAAATTATTTGAGCTAGCAATCCAGTTTGAAAGTAGAAGAACGGCGGACGTCGAAAGAACAGCAAACTCAAGCACATGGCTACGGAGAAAAAGCGAATCAGTGGGCAAGGAAACCCGAGCATTCAAAAACAGCCGGCGAACGTCGACAGTTCAATAGCAACCCAGGAAAAAAGTCTCAAGGCCAGTGGAGAAAGAAGGAAAGCACCGAAAGGAAAAATAATTTAAACTAAAACGGATTTCTGCTGACGAGAGGGTGCGGAAATCCGAAGGCCACGAAAACCCCTCTTCCTACAAGTTAAATACAGTAATGGTGAAAAATTTAACTCTTCCGAAGATTGAAGTCTTGGTAAATAATATCCCGGCCACCGCACTCCTGGATACCGGCGCGCAGTGTTCCTGTGTGGCAGAAGTCTTTTTTAGAAAGTATTTTCGCAAATACCGCATATATAATGCGGATAATACAACAGTATTAGCGGCGCAAGGAGAACAATGTAAGTGCGTAGGTAAAGTACCTTTGTACATCCGTATCAAGGACGAACAAGTAAAGGTGATGTTTTTTATAGTAAAGAATTTGCAAGCACACTTAATACTAGGAATAGACTTTCTTTCAGACGCACAAGCTACACTGGATTTTAATGAAGCGTCTCTTAAGCTGACGATGAAACCAGTGCGTGTAGAAAAGGTTGAACCGCCAAGGTTAAATCTCGACCACCTGCCTAATGACGAGCAAGATAGAATCCGACAAGTGGTAAGTGAATTTGCTTCCTTATTTAGTGATATTCCAGGATTTACCCAGGTTACTAACCATAGTATTGACACCGGAGATGCATTGCCGGATCGTCAAAAACCATACCGGTATGATAAGAATAAGGAAAAAATTATAGAATGGCATATTACCGATATGCTACGTAAAAAGATCGTAACGCCTATCTCAAGTAGTTATGCTAGTCCGGTGGTTTTATGTAAGAAAAATAATGATTATCCTTTGGAGCATCCAAAAAGGTGGAGATTCGCTATTGATTACCGTAAATTAAATTCCATAACGAAATTTCCGGTATATCCGTTACCGATTATAGAAGAAATTTTAAGGAACATAAAATCAACCAAATTTATGACAACTTTAGACTTAACGAATGGTTATTTTCAAATAGGGATCAGGCCTGAGGACGTGCCTAAGACTGCTTTTATAACCAAGTCTGGCACTTATGCATTTTTGCGAATGCCGTTTGGCCTTTCAGGCGCCCCAGCAACATTTCAGCGATGCATGGACATTGTGTTAAGACCTGTTCTCGGAAAGTCCACATTTATCTATTTAGACGATATCATTATTACTAGTGATAATCTAGACCAACATGTACAGGATTTAAGACAGGTGTTTTCTTTATTAAATGAGGCCGGTCTAAAAGTTAATGTCGAAAAATGCAAATTTGCAGCCCCTGAATTAAAATATTTAGGTTACAAAATATCGCAAAAAGGGATCGAGACAGATGAATCAAAAATAATCGCTGTACAAAAGTATCCGACTCCAAACACGGCAAAGAAGCTCTCTTCTTTTCTAGGACTTTGTTCATATTATAGGTCCTTTATAAAAGACTTTGCGGCTATCGCTGAGCCGTTGTTAAAATTAAAAAGGAAAAAGGCAAGATTCTCGTGGACGGCCGAAGCCAATAGTGCTTTCGAAAAATTAAAACAAGCATTAACGCAAGCCCCTGTGTTGAAATTTCCTGAAAAGGATGAAAATTTAGAAATTTCAGCCGATGCTTCGGATTATGCGGTAGGAGCGGTACTTTCGCAAAATCAGCAGCCAGTAGCATTTTTTAGCCGAACTTTAAATCAAACACAAAGAAACTATTCCGCGACCGAGAGAGAGGCACTTGCAGTTCTGTTAGCAGTGCAAAAGTTCCGAGTCTATTTTGGAAAGGCGCCGATAACAGTATATTCTGATCATGCGGCGGTAACTAGATTGTACTCTGGAAAAAATTTATCCCCAAGGTTAATGAGATGGGCACTCAAGCTGCAAGAATATAATCTGGTAATCAAGCATACCCCCGGAAAGGAAAATATCGTAGCAGATGCCCTGTCACGAATTAAATTAGACGAACAGGGTAATACCTTAAAAGTTGCAATGCTGACAGCGTGTACAATAAATTCCCGAGAAACTGTAATAACCGAACTGGGTAAGGATCCTGAGTTTGGAAGTATTTATGAGTATTTGAAGGATCCTGAAAATTTTAGCCACCAAGATATTGTGGCGATAAGAAATAGGGCGGCCCATTACGAACTAATAGATGGTCTATTATTTTATACAAAAACTACGAATTCCAACAACGAATTTCGACCTGTTATCCCAGCTAGTCTTAGATTAAATATCCTGCAAGAGCTCCATGACAGCCCTTTAGCTTCTCATGCTGGTATTCGAAAAACTACTCAACGCGTACGCGAGGCAGTCTACTTTCCTGAACTGCAAAAGTTAACAAGGGCGTATGTCCAGTCCTGCCCAACATGTCAAGCCGTTAATTATATTAATTTCCGCCCGGCCGGGTTTCTAAATAGTATTAAATCCGAATTTCCAAATGAAATAATCGGCATCGATTTATTGGGCCCTTTCCCAAAAAGTCAGTTAAACAAAAGTCGCTATCTCCTTGTTATAGTTGATCATTTTAGTAAATGGACCGAAATTGTTCCCTTAAAACGAGCCTCCGGGAAATTAGTTACCGATTCTATTTTAAATAAATATATTTTAAAATACGGGGCGCCCCTAAAAGTTATATCGGATAATGGTCCTCAATTTGTAAGTAATATATTTGAAGACATGTGCCAAAAACTGGGCATACGTCATTTAAAAATGGTCCCGTATCGGCCGCAATCAAATATAGCGGAACGGGTCAACAGAAATATAGTGAAAATTATCCGTAGTTATGTTAAAAATTTTCGTAAAAGCTGGGATAACTATGTCAATGAATTTCCTTTCGCCCTTAGGACCGCAAAACATGATACAACGGGCAAAACTCCTGCTGAGTTATTTCTAGGCAGAAAGGTTATAACACCGTTAGATAAACTATTTTATGTGCAACAAAGAGCCCCAGAATTTAAAATGGGTGATATAGAAAAACTAATAAAAGAAGCAAAAAAGAATACGGAAGTAGCACAAAGAAAACAAAAATTGTATTATGACTTGAAACGACGGGGAGTAACTTATAAAGTAGGGGATGAAGTACTAAAAATTAAGCATTCACTTTCTTCAGCACCAGAAGATAAAACTGCCAAATTTTTTCCACGCTTTGAAGGACCATATGTTATAGAAAAAATAACTCACGCTGTTGTAGTGTTAAAGGCAAGAAATGGTGAAACCTGTTCCGCAAACATTGACCAGATAAAACCATTCTATGACCGTAATAAAATGCAAATCTTTTCAGATCTTTTGCAGGATCCGGTACGGCAGACACCGCAGGTACAAGTTCCAGAGGTGGGAAAACGACAAGTACAAGGGCAAGCCAATGAGAGACAGAGCAAGTGAAAAGAAAATTGCCCCGCGGAAAAATTGAAGGTACAAAGAAAAAGAAGCCGTTCCACCGTCCAAAAAACAGAGTTCACGAACACCCCCAGAATGAAGAAGGGAGAAGGACGACGTATGTGGAAAAGACCGGGAGAAAGGACGGCAACTATAACCCGGCTGTGAAACGGAAGATTGACTCATCCGACAGAACTCTCCGCAGCAAAAGTCGCCGAACTGCGGAAGGGCCATCAGCGGCGGAGGAAAAAGTACAAGAAAAATTTGAACGGCCAACAACGAGGTCCAAGCAGGATCACGACAGAAGTTTCCCGGTTCCACCAAGACCAGCTGCCTTCAAACGGCCAAGACCACAAGCAGAGGACAGAAGGAAGATGTTCAAGGGTGGCCGTAGTGGTGAAAAACGGAAGCTTCCAGAGGAAAGCACTGAAGGGCGAGCCCGTACAAGAAGGAGGATCAACCAAGCTACGGTCTGCAGCACCTTTAAAGACTGGGCCCAGAAAAGGATGTCTGAATATTACAAAGATAAGTAAAATTTTATGTTACTTTACAAACTTAAGTTAATCTTTCATTCTTACTGGAAGTGGCAGATTTCAAGAAGTTTTACCTCATGCGAGGTCTACCTTTATCGCCAAAAGGGCGAGAAATGAGTTGTGACCGATTTTCTTATTATGTTTTTCAATTACTCGCGCGTAAAACTAAAGTTGATGTATAATAGCGTTGTATAAAGACTTAAATATTGTAAAAAGTTATTGTATAAATTTTATTTAAAACATTCTAACAAGAAAGACGTTTTAGTCTGAAAGACTTTTTGAAATGTAGTATTATTTCAATGTAGAAAGAATTGGCACTTGCTTTGAAAAGAATAGAAGTTAACAATGTACTACTAATGTATGTTTTCAAATGTGTAAAATTAACGGCATCTTGATATGTTCTTGTATACATGTGAACTGTTATTTTGAATGTTTAGAAATACCGTGATATGGTAAAAGTGAAAGTAATGTTAAAAAAATTTGTTATTCGTGTGACTGTAAAGATTAAATCATGGTGAATATGTGTTAAAGGTTGAATGATGTAGTTAGGCTCTCTGACGCTACACTTTAGAGTTAGCCACTTTCAGAATAGTACCTCAGGGTCTAGAGTTGAAATTAGGGTGTGTTAAGAGGTCTCGTATGTTGAATTTTAACACGTTAGTGTTTTGATTGTAGGAGGAAGTGTTGAACACATAGACAGAAACACATTCGTGTTTGGTGTTTTTACAACACATGTCAGAGAGCACGGGGAGAGATAATTAAAATAGTCATGAATGAAATAAGAATGTTAAGAGAAGTATATTCTATATGTTATTTGCAATGTCATTCTGTAACATTTCATTAAACTAGTTTTCCTTCCAGATCTCTGGAAGGAACCAGAATTGAATAAAGCTCCTGTTTTGATGCAGTACAGATGAAAAAGAAAAAAGATTGTTGTATATTCCGGGAGCTGCTATTGTAACAAATTTCTTTCTTTTAAAATTTTCTAGTTTCTAGCTAAGTTATGATTGTAAAAGTTTGGCCTCGCGTTAGTTTCTAGAGCTAAAAGTTTTCAACAAGGTCGTTTTAGACCTCAGTTTCAAACTAATTAACTCTGGCGGGAAGTATGTAAGGATCTTAAGTTTTACTAACGTTTATTTTATTTTAAATCTTTACTATCACTTCTTATTTTCTACTTCCGGCCAGAATTATAAGCGTGAAGGTTTTTATGCAAAGTTTGTCTGGCGAACGCCAAGTACTTAAGTTGTGGCTTTTTGCCAAGCAAGAAAGAGAGGAAGCAGTAAGTCAACGCAGGCCGCTTACCTTAGAAGTTACGCAGTTGCTGTTCGCCTTCCAGGCCAGAGGTTTTAATCCTCTTGATAAATTAAACGTATTGTAGTGTTCACAGTCTCTGTGCTACATACGCTTTCTGTTATTATAAGGCCAATCTTATTCTAAAGTTAAATTAGAGTTTAGTTTTATTTTGATATCTTTTAAGTTAGACCCCGAGTGGAGGGTCATTGTATTCCGAAGTACGGAAGTCATTGTATATAAAGAAAAAAATAAAGGGTTTTGTATACCCTTCGTCTGTATCCTGTCTACTTACTACAATTAGCGAACATAGCTTTAGTAAGCTCTCTGTTCTAGTCAGGTCATTGTATGTTTCCGAAGAAGGTTAGAAGAAACATTGAACCTGATAATGTTAATATATTTAGAACAGTAGAATGAAACATTTAAATTATAAGTTTGAATACTTATGTATAGGAGAGAATTACGTTAAGTGTGGATATATGTATGAGATATGTTGCATATGATTGGGGCTATTGGAGGATGAGGTAAATAATTTTTTACACTGCAAATGCATATAACAGAGGTAGTGCGTCAGCGATTTTCATAGTACATGCGTATATATTAATATGTTAACGCTAGCAGATTGAACACCTGTATTACAAAATTGATTACCTATATATTACAGAGAATTGCATCAAGTATATACATATAAGAATTTTAAATGCAAAGTAATACAAATACAAAGTAATACTTTCTGCAAATACCCAACTATCTGAGAAAGAACACCTTTTAATCTTCGTCAAAACTCAGGCACTCATCTCCAAAGTTAAATGAAGTCACTTGAAACCTCTTCTAAATCAGCATCTGAGTCCTCATACAACAAATTTTCCTCTGTACCATCCAATGCATTTCTAATGTCACACTTCTTAAATGATTTAGCCAATGTCTCTGTTTTCACAGCATCCCATGAAGCTTCGACACATAATACGCAGTATCCACGTATAAGACGAACCCCGTTTTTCAGATCTATTTTCAAAGGAAAAAAGTTTGTCTTATATGCCGGCAAATACGGTAATTGCAAAATAATATCTGTAACAGAACTTCACTTTGAAAGGTCGTGGTAGGTGCGAAATCGCTTAAAATTTCTATTATGAAAGGAAGAGGCGGGGAAGGCACATCCTTCTGTATTATTCGTAGTATGTACTTTCGAATAAGAGGGGGATAAATGTATACAGAATAAGTGAGGAATTTACCTGTTTTAGGAAATATCAGAGAAAAGATATGAGTTTATTAAACATGGGAAGTATAATATTATTTTAAAGAGGTGGGTTTGCATGAGGACGCAGATGGTCAAGTTGTCAGAAAAAAATTCGTATTTTCAGTTATTTGAAAACTTTAATTAGATTAGTTTTCCTCTCATTGATATATTGAACTAGTCATTGAATGCAGTTTAGATGGTCTTTAATTTATATCTCTTTTGAGACCTTATAAGGTATTTCTCCCGCCTTCTTAGTGTGCCTTCGTGGTGCAGTGGTTTGCACACTCTAGGCCAGTATTCCGGAGGTTCACGGTTCGATTCCCGGCGAAGGCGGTTGCTCATGTTTCATCTCTTATGCTTCCAAAAAATCCTAATGTCTCTACACTGGCGACCGAACTAAAAGGGTGTTGGATGATGATCCTCCGCACCCAAGATTTGGCGATTGGGTTCCCTAAAAAAAAACCAGTCGCCCTTTAAAAGGGGAAGTATATAAGGTATTTATCCCGCTTTCCTAGCGTGCCTTCGTGATGTAGTGGTTTGCACGCTCAGCGCGTAATTGAGAGGTCCGCGGTTCAATTCCCGGCAAAGGCGTTGCATATTTTTCATCTTGCCTGCTTCCAAACGATCCTAATGTCTCTGCAGTGACGCCCGAACTAAAAAAGGGTGTTCGATGATGATTCACCTCACCCGGGATTTGGCGATTGGGTCCCTTAAAAACCCCAGTCATCCTTTAAAAGGGGTAGTTTATAGGGTATTTCTCCTGCCTTCCTAGTGTGCTCTCTTGGTGTAGTGGCTTGCAAGCTGGGCCGGTATTCCAGAGGTCCGTGGTTCGATTCCCGGCAGAGGCGTTTGCTCATTTTTCATCTTTCCTGCTTCCAAAATACCTAATGTCTCTACAACCTGTTTCGGTTAAGCTGCGATGCCCTAGTAATAAACTGAAGATATTTACTTTGAATTGTTAAGCTCATTTTTCTTGGGGGAGCTAGACATTTTAAAGGGATCTAGCTTATTTTTGTTTGTGTTTATGATACATGTTTTTGGTTTATTTAATTATGGCAAAGCATTCGAGGGCTATCTGCCTAAGGGAAAGGATGCCTTCGTTGAGGACTTTTCTAAGGGAAACTGGCTCGTACACACGTTATACGTGAGGAAAACCACGAAAAGTCCCATGTGGCAGGCCGTTCGCCGGGACTCGAACTTCGGATTGAACTACCAGTGTTCAGCGACTTTACGCTGAGGAGCCTATCTGTGATAACATAGGAGAAAACCGCGAAAACATCATGCAGCCAAGCCGTTCAGGCTGCCTGAAATAAGAAATCTGAGAGAACAACTCATGCTTAGCAGTTTCAACTACACTATTCAGCTTTGAGGTGTCCCAAATGAGTATAAATGCAAAATTTTTTTATCGAAGTTTCCTGATATTTGTATCAAAACCGATCATTCATTTATCTGGGAGGACAATGGAGTCGTAGATTTCGCCAGTATTTTGTTTCTGCGATGAGATTCCCGATGGGCACCAGCAATATTACAATTTTACAAGCAATATTACAACAAGCAATATTACAATTACACAAGATGAGCTTGGATGTCACTCGCGAGATGAGCAACATTAAGGCAAGGGTTACTGCTGGTGTGAGAATATTGGCAAGTAAAGGGAGGGAAAATCCTCATTCCTTTTTAGCGTCTTATTCAGTATGAAACCCATATAAGATGACCGTTGGTAATTTACAGCCGTCAGTCGTAGTAGTAGTAGCAGAAAATTCAGTTATAAATGCAGCATTTTTTCTAGCTAGTAATACTAACTTTAGCTATTGAATGTAAGCCTTGTTTTCCCTCAAAAGAGCGGGCCCACCAACGGCCGAGCGGTAAAGTCGCTGAACATTAGTAGTTCCGACTTGGACTCGAATCCTGGCGAACGAACTGGACACACGGGCGTTTTCGTTTTCGTTTTTTTTTTTTTTTTTTTTTTATGTGTTACTTGTATACGAGCCAGTTTCTCCTATGAAGACCTCCACGAAGGCACCCCTTCCCTTAGGCTGGTAGCCCTAGTGTGCGTTGTCATAATAAATAAACCAAACCCTCAGAAGAGCACAGTATGCAGAAAATCTTGAATAGCTGGGGAAGAAGCGTCCATGTTGAAATGCTTTCTCTTCAGGAAGAAGAAATTTATTAAATTAATTTTAATTAGTATGCTATAGTAGTAAAAGATGGCAGCAGTATAAATGCCGGAAGAATTTTTTTTTAAAGTAAATTGGAAAATATAGGCAAAATATAGTGTTATTTAAATACATAGTTAAGTAGGCCAGAAATTAATTAAAGGTACTTGTTTGTTAAATTTAAATCGGCGACAAAAAGTCTGTAACAGTCAATGTCCGTTTACGATAACTTTTTAAATGGACCAGATGGCAAAACAAAGGAATAATTTCATCACCTTGATGAATACTGTTCAAAGTACTTATCTTTCTTTCATCATCATTACCATTTTTTATCATTAATAATTTACTTTGGTTTCATTTAATTTTTACAGTGCATTATTTAATAATTTATATATTTATCATTAATTTATTTTAAAAATATTACATTTTATTTCATTATTTATTTTTCCCTTTGTTGGTGGCTTTTCACAGGGCTCCAGCGTTTCTAATTTTAGAAATGAAGTCTTGCTTACTTGCATATTATACCGAGCAGCGTAATATGTAAACCCCATGCATTTATAAAATTTACGGCGTCTCCTTGTTACTGAAATTTGAAACAAAGTTTTCGTTTTAGGTATCGCTTCATAACTGTTTAACTGTGGGTAATTTACTCGCTAATGCTTCGTATGGCCTAAAATATGACTACCTTATGATTGTCACACAGTTTGTCGTAATATGCATCTTCTTGTTTTTATCTTATGTTACCTATTTTTGTCGACGAAGAAATGAAATCTTTACTTTCTGGTTTCAGATGTTATAAGTAAGCTTGATTATCTACGAAGTTTGAAGAGTTTGATAATAATCTCCATTTGTTTTGATATATTGATTTGATAATAATTCCATTCCTTGATCGTTTTGCTTCTTGCATAATTCATGAGGTTCTGAAATATACTTGAAGAGATAAACTGGATTCTCGCGTTGAACTGTTCGAGAAACAAGGTTAAGTTGAGCGCAGATTTTTCACGTGATTGAGCAGACGTCTTTCAACAACCCGTTTGCTTTCGATAACAATGAAATGAAATTTCGATGGAACTTGTAACTGAGGAAAGATGGATTGGATTGGATTATTCAGTTATGGCAAAGCACACGAGGGCTATCTGCCTAAAGGGAGGGATGCCTTTCGTGGAGGACTTTCCAAGGGAAACTGGCTCGTATACACGTTACACATGGGGAAAACCACGAAAACGCCCATGCAGCCAGCCCGTTCGCGGGATTCGAACCTCGGACCGAACTACCAGTGTTCAGCGTCTTTACCGCTCGGCCGCTGGTGGGCTGTAACTGAGGAAAGAAAATATTGCATTGGACATCGGATAGATAATTTCGATTTAGTTTCACGTTAAGCAAGATACAAATGCTAATATAACTCATAAACAGTAGTTAAACATAGCCGCTTAGATTGGGAAAGTGTTTAGTGAATCTGACTGCCGTACCGAAGGTCCCGGGTTCGAATAATTCCGAAGAAGGCATAGGTGCAATTTGTCGTCTCCTTCAATAAAACCAGCGGTGTTCACCTATTAGGTGCCTCCATAATAGAGAAACCAGTGCGTCCTTCCTTAGTAGTGGCCAACTCCTGTACACGGCTAGAGCCCGCAGCTGGGGGGAAATATATATGTATAAGATCTTATTTATGAGAAGAGCTTTGTATATATATATATATATATATCATGTCCTAAGAAAATAAGCTTAATAAAAAGCTAATTAGTATGCTATTCTAGTAAAAGATGGCAGCAGTATAAAAGCCGGAAGTAAGAATTTTTTTTTAAAGTAAATTGGAAAAAATAGGCAAAACTGTAGTGCAGAAATTTGACGTAATTATTGTTATTAATCGGAAATTAATCGATTTTTCAAGCGAAACAAAGCAATTTCTGATTAATTAACAATAATTAATATAAACGAGTGTTTCGTCGTTTTTCCTCAGTGAGAATCAAATAACAAAGAACTAATTTGCATAGTACAGAAAATGAACATTTAATTAGTTATTCTGTTTCATTTTAGGTATAATCCAAGAACCAAGTTGAATTTATGATGTAAGCTTCTTACTTCAGAAAAACTATTCCCCGACACCTTCGCTGTTGAATACAAAAACAAGATAAAAACAATATAAAACAGCTGAAACACGTACAAATTAATATATTCTTATTCGACTTAAACGAAACATCAGTCTTATTTAAATACATAGTTAATATATATTTAAGTAGGCCAGAAATTAATTAAACGTACTTGTTTGTTAAATTTAAATCAACGACAAAAAGTCTGTAACCGTCAATGTTGGTAGCAATGGAAGGCGATTGGGGTTATAGTTTTTAGGGTAGAGAGGGATTGGCGGTTACGTTTGGGACGCTATTTTTAAACGCGGGAAAATGAGTTGGTGTTTGGGCTACCATAAAGTTGGTGATAGAAACTTGCTGCATTAGTTAAATTTGACCAAAGAGACGAAATTAATTTATATCTGGCTAATGGTTTTAATTGTACTAAGAAAAGAAAATCTTCACTAGTAATGTACTACATACTAGTCTGAAAAAATTGAAATATTCCCATTTGTAAGTAAAAGGATAGACTGCCAGAAGAATCGATTAATTTGCATCATATACAAAATTACAGTAATTACAAAATTTACAAATCTTTAACTGAGAGACATCCAACAGATTCCGCCTTTTGAAGGTTTAGGAGAAAATTATCATAACCTTATCAGTTATATGATTTAGATTGAGTATTTAACGCCTTTTCTAAGACAATAATTAAAAAAAAAACTGGTTAGGTACTTGATAAACAAAAGTTTTGCAAATTATTGCTATTATTATTATTATGCAATACCTTAGGAACAAGGCGAAAGTGTATCGCGTTCCTTATACTTTTCTTTAGTGACCAGTCGTACTACATCTCTGTAATTTACGCCTGAGTGCTAATAATGCATTCCGTATTAACACTATCAAAGGGAAGTAATTTTTTTCAATTGTTCTATTTATGTAAATTTACATTTGTTAGCTTCTTGCGTATTTAAATTAGTCACTCACGTGTGGCGCCATCTGAGGAGCGCTTGCTCGACTTGAACATGTTTCTTGAAAAATAATGAAGATCCATTTGGAAGTAAATTGTATGCAGTGCCAATCTGTAGCAATCATATCGCAAAATAAGAGTAGAAAGATACAGTATATTCTTGAGATAAACACGTGAGAAATGATTACAAACACATTTGCTAATTCAGTCGATAATAATACTTCAGGATTTACGATCCAAATCGTCGAGCTTGCGAGCACTATTCAAAAGTTCAAATGCAACTAGTATTTTGAAATAATAACAAAATATTTACAAAAACATATTTTACAAGTACGAAGGAGTTTCGGTAAGGATAGTAAGTCTTCCCTTATTCTAGTCTTCGCAGCTAAACTGAGTCACTAAGTTGCGTGTTCACCAACTTATAAGTTGTGATGTTATATTTCGTGTATTTTTTTACCACCTTCTCTGTGATTGGGTCATAATATGTGATTCATGATAGATGTTTAAACTCAGAGTTCATCATTTTGTTAAAGAAATTATGAGAACTAATGAGGAGATAATCGTAATTTGTTAAATTCTTTCTTTCTTTATATATATCAAATGTTGTATGATCTTAAAATAACATGCATATAACATGCATAAAAACGAGGGTGTCGGGGGACAATTACTCAAGTACTTTATCAATTTTACTACATAAATTGCTTTTCATTCAAAATTGGTATTAGCGAAAATGCTTAATTCAGAATGAGTTCTTTGGTACTCTACTTTGATTCTAAATACCTTCACTTCACGGAACTATTTGGCCTAACTTAATTTGCCAGTGAGTTGGTTTGTTCCCCTTGAAAAGTCAATTAATTTCCAGCAATTGCAATAATTACTTGCTTTTAATTTAATTTCTTTTTAAGTTTGAAATTTTGTTATTCATGATTTAATTCAAGTCCCCGTAAAACATTTTTAACAATTTACATTCAAGTTACTTTAAAACAATTTTCGGTATTAAACTTCCTACCTCTGGGTTCACTCTTTTTAGATACGTACTTCTACTAAAATTAATATTAGGAGATAATCAATATTTCTTTAGTCTCTCTCTCTCTATATATATATATTTTATACGTACAAACCAAGACGCATTAAATATCATTCGAAGAGTCTTATTTTAAAAAACTTCATATTTTTCTGTCTGTTTTTATCTATAGTGGCCCACACCAGACACATACGTTAGTAACGGTCTTAAGTGTGAGGTAGAATTTTCGTTTTACCCCATAGCTAAGTTTAACTGCATTTACCTTCTTTATGACATGGTTGACATGTTCTTTGAAAAGAAACTGTCCGTTAGAAATTACTCCTAAGAATTGTACAGAGGAATTACTTGAATTTTAGCTCCATTAATTTTAATTTGTTTAAATTTGTATTAAAGATTTCTTGTACCGTCTGAAGAGAATGACAGTGCTTGTAGAAGGATTGGTTTTAACTCTCCGTGAGCTACACCAGCGCGTTACAATTTTTATTGTCATTTTAAATGAGTCCAGAGTTTTTTGTTGATTCATTGATTTGGTGGCTCCGGTGGGTCATTTATATAAATGCGGAAGAATGTGGGTCCAAGAATTGACCACTGGAGCACTCCTGCTTTTATTCTTTTCGAATTCGAGGGACTGTTTCATATACGAACCTGAAACGGTCTGTTTTTAAGGTATAAGGAAGTGATCTTCAGGAAATTAATTGGAAGATCGATTTCTTTCAGTTTTATAATGAGACAGGCATGTCATACGCGGTCAAATGCCTTCTCGAAGTCAAGAAAGCGTGCCGCAACAACGGTCTTTTTAATGAAGGCTTCAGCTATCTCAATTGATGAACAGGGCGATGTCCTCTTCTGCAACCGTACTGTGTCTCGCTGAGTGTGTCTGTGTGTCTTCAAGGGAACAGAATCAGGCGAGTTTGGAGTATGTTTTCATATACTGTGCCCATTCTTGGAAGTAGGCAGCTGGTTTGTAAATGGAGGGCTCCTTTGGGTTCTTTATAGGCTTCAGGAAGGTAATTACGATGGCATGCTTTGATAGATATTATTATATAGAGATAGATAGATAGATAAGAATGTAAGTAGAACGACAACTAGGACTGGCTTTTTTATTTTTCCATTTCTTGGTATACATTCTGTCTGATTAATAATAATTTCGTGTACTGATCGTGTTTACCGATTTTGCCAGCAAAATCCGTAGACACGATCAGTGTCTGGATATTGATGGATGAAAAATGAAAAAAATCGGACGCAGCACTTATCATCCATGTGCATTCTACGCGAAGTTTAAACCGTATTTAATTTTTATTTGTAAGGAATAAGGAAAGTGTTATATTACCTTTATTTTTTTTATCACTTCAAAGGGCATCTTTCGCGGTGTTTATTGCTTTTAGAAAACGGATCTGTCTTTGTTTCTCCCCTCCCCCCAAGGTATTGCCATTTGAGGGAAATATTTGTTATTAGACTCGTACCCAAACGATCCAATGAAATAAATACACAACTACTTCTTTACTTTATGAAATAAATTTTATATTTAAATCTATGAATAATAATCTTATTACCTTAATTAATTATTGCCTTCATTTAATGAATAGAGGTAATGTATTATGAAAAGATGTCATAGCAAGATTTCTTTATTACTATTCGGTATAGCGATTTAAATGTGTGGTTTTATATGATATCTTAGTTCTTAGGGACTGATTCATAAGCGAGTAGGTTAATTGTAACTGTTTAGTTTAAATTCTTAAGTGTTGAACTGAAATCCACTTATAAGATTAGTTTGTATTTTTTTTTAAATGTTCCTTTTCCCCACTTAGTTTTTTAAAAACATTTTAAAAATTCTATTGGTAAATTTTCAGATTGGAAATAATTTTTTTAAACTGCACTTTAATTAATTTTTATCATTGGACAAATATTCCTTAAACTTTGTGCTTAACCGTCAATCATATCAGATTAAATTTTACCAGATGTTTAGAGTTATCTTTGAAACTATAAACACACTTTCTGTTTGTGTATTGCGATTTCATTTCAAATATATCCTCGCTGTTTAGCGCTTTTTTGAATTTAATACTGAAATGTTATCTTTATGTAAACAGCGACGATTGATGAGATGATTTATTATTTATTTGAGAATTCCATATTCTAATTGTATGTAGGTATATCGATTTTCAATTTTAGAAACCAAACACTCAGCCTGCACAGGCCTGAAAACTCAGGGAAACTGTAACTAGCCGCCTCTCTAAGGAGTTTACAAAAGTTTAAACATAGAAACATAGGTAACTATGGTGTTGGAGTGGTACAACATGTTTCCACTGAAGTTTTCTTGTCTTTTTTTAAACTTCAGTAGCTTGGATTGCCGGATATATGGCAAAGCACTTGAAGGATATTTGCCGTAGATTCGGAATACTTTTATTGGTTGATATTTATGGTACACCTGGAAAACCAAAATAACGAGTCAATGCTTTCTGCGACTGGATAAATAACTAGTGTTCCATTGTCGTAGCTATTCGGCCTGTGGTGGGCCTTTGGAATTGGAGACAAAGTGTTTTTACGTACGGAGCTTTGTCTCTTCTGTTTTAAGAAAGATTAGGGTAGTTATGATTATGAATTTCAAATATTTTTCGTTTTTAGGAGTTTCAGAAGTTAATGCTTTAACAGCATGAATTTATTTTAGTTGTTGAGGAACCATATTTTAGTTGATGAGGTCTTGCATTCACTGGCCTTTTGTGCTGATGTTCTGGAAGAATAATGTGGGTATTCTGAACTGAAAAATAACCGCGTTCTGCCGTTTGTCATACTATGATTGGATGATAGTTGCAAATTATTTCTACTGGAGTTTTAACATTGTATCCAGAGGTAGATTTACGGGATCATGCAAATCAAAATCGCAAGGAAACCTCACCAAATAATTAATATTTTTAAAAACTAGTGAACGGGCCCAGTGTCTTAAGATTAGAGCGCTCTTCTCTTCTTAAATCCGCTGCTGATTTTGTCTGTAGTAGCTCAAATCAAAGGGCCTGGTCCAATTTATTTCTAGGTCTCAAGGAATTCCTTTTATCACTAATGGTACCACACATACTGGCCTACCATCAATACACTGGCTTCTCCTTTTAATTTCCCAAGTGGAAACTGTTGCCGCTCACTGTTTTTATCCTCTGACGATTCAGTTCCTTTATTTGATTAAAGTATAAGTGCGTGTGTGTTGGCGGAGTCAGTTAAATAGCTAATAAAACTAAATTAAATGCTTAATAAGCTCAGTTAAATAGGTAAGAGGATAGAGTTGTATAATGTCATGTTCTCTACTTCCTTTACCTGTAAAGGTTTTTAAAAAAATGTATGAAGTTATTTCTTGCAATTCACTGTGTGAATGAAAACTATTAACATATTAACAAATATTGTTAATATAATTGATAACAAATATTTTAAATTTATAACAAATATTTTAAATTTATAACAAATATTGTTAATAAAAAATAATTCTGTATGAATGAATGAATGATATTTTTATTTCCGTGTACATACTGGAAAATTAAAGGAACAAGGATGAGAAGGTGCTTTATCAGAGGCGTAGCTAGGTTTTTCAGCGCCCTGGGACAACTGAAGATCTTGCGTCCCTTTCTGTATGAATTCTGACCCTTCACTATGAATTGTAATATCAATTTGGCGCCCCTGGATTGCTGCGCCCGGGGACAGAAGTCCCTCCTTGCCCCACCCTAGCTACGCCACTGCGCTTTATGCCAATTCTATTGAGTGAAATCCTATGAAAAGTAGTTGTTTAATGGCTCAAGGTCAACTTAATCGAATACGATTCGCATTCTTTATACAGAAATGTGCAAATTTTTGGGCTGGTTCTATCTTCACATGTGACTAGGAGTGTAAGAGGTCAGATTGTAATTTTAAGGATTGTGGGAGTAGTTGGATAAAAATTTCACGTTAATGCGGAACATATCGCTGAGAAGGCATTTGACGGCTTGTGAGGAATGGCGTTCGATTTGGAGAATGGAAGCGAGACAGGCACTAGCGCAAGTCTTGTTAAGATCTAAAAGTAGCTAAAAACAACCATGGTAAGAATCGAAACAGTTTAAAGACATTGATAATGTATTTCAGGTAACCAAGCCAAGGTCAAAAACGTGCAGCAGACTCTTTGGATCTTTGCTTAGCATCGATTGTTAAAACAAGTAGACAACTGACGTCAGCCCTGATTGCGGGGGAGTTCGCTGCAACTATAAGAACTCGACTATTCAGAAATATTATATTCGTTTATTCACTGTGAATTGCAGCCTGCATAAGAGAGGGCTGTATTGCAAGAAAGCCAATGGTTTGTATTCATCTAACTCTGAGTCCAAAATGCTCTCAGTTACAGTGGTGCAGAGATCATCGGGACTGAAGTACCACGGAGTTAAGTTCTCTTTACTAACGAGTCTCTCTCTCTCTCTCTTTCTTTTTCTTTTTTCTTTTTTTTTCTTTTTTTTTTGTTGTTGTTGTTGTTGTTGTTGTTGTTGTTGTTGTTGTTTTTTGGACAAGGATTTCAGACGCGTATCTATCCGGGGAAGAGAGCAAAACACACGCAATACGTTTGAAAATATTTGTGAAAGGAATCGGTGAAGTAAAGGTCTGAGTGGGCTTACCTACGCATTTTTGCTAGCGCATTAATAAATACTGCAATACACAGAGATGAGGGTTCTTCATCCTTATATCGAGTTGTTTAGACATAAAAAAGATTATGACACCCTCTTAATGGATGCTAATGTTCGTCTTCATTGCGCTGCACTAATGATCGATTATCTGAAAGCCAAGAAATTCAGTGGATAGAGCGGCTTTCATAATCTCCGAATTTAAATGCGTTGGAACGTCTGTGCGATGGATCTTGCATCATTGCAACCCCCACCTAGCAATGTCCAGGAGTTTCAGGGTGCTCTTTTTCACGAGTAATATGTTACTATAGAAACTCCTACTATAGAAAAGTACCCAGCATAGGAACTAGACGTAAAGCTTGCATTTTGCTCAGGGGTGACCACACACACCTTAATTTTTCGATGCATCTCTTTTGTAACATCAAATTTTTCCAACTACACTTTATATCGCATTTTTTGTGTTTATATATATATATATATATATATATATATATATATATTGCAGAAATAGGCAATTGTGTGTTCTGATGCAGTGTTGAAAATGATAAAAATCTTCTGCAAATTCCATGTTCTTAATTGAAAAATCGTTCAAGCTCCATAAGTTTTTATATTTGTTCCTTTAATTAATTTTTGCTCGCCAACACATTATTGTCACATTGTGCCTTGGGTAGAAGGTGTTAGCACCAGGGTACCTGGGCTGAAGGCCCGACCCCTTATCGAACAAATTGGGTATTTTTAAATTTTCCTAGCCATAAAGTGAAAAGTATTATATAAACAATGATAAAAATTTAATAAATATAAAGTAAGCGTGAAACCAGTCGAAAGGTGAAAATGCCAGAGTACCTGGAATATTGTTGGAGCTGGTGACTTGAAATATTGTAAGAGTTTCTTAATACATGAGAGATAAAGGCAGTACAGAAGCATTCGGTGAGATACAAAATTAGGAATTAAATTTAGTTAAGTAAATACTGTAGATAAAGACACTGGTAATATAACTGTACTTTAAGATGGGAAATAAATTTACTGAAATAAGTGGGGTGAGAATCATAAGCTATGGCAATATACAAGAGTGAAAAACTAGTAACCAGCCGAGAATATAATAGGTTATTTGTCAAGATACATACATAATAATGCTAACAAGATATAGAATATTTTTTTAAAGCTTATATATAAGAAATATTATACGCTGGTATTACTTTGCATAAATATTTCTTCAACTAGGTTAAATAATAGGAAAAGTTTATCGATTGGGTTTTCCGTTGATTGAATCTCTGGCATTTTGGCAGAAATTTTCATAATTATATTAGATAGTGAGAGTCCTTTGAACAGATTACTTATTTCTTTAATAAGTTTGAAAACTTCACCCTGGAAACTCAAGTTAAAGTTGTTGCTATTATTTTTGTTTACATCAGAATTACTTGGTTTTAATGAATGTATATTAGTTTTGCTGCCGTTTTGAGTAATGTTTGCATAAGATATGCCATTAGTGACCTGAGAATATTTAGTTTCTGTGGGTTTTGCAATTGCATTTTTGTCATTATTCCAGTGAAGATTAGCATTGTTTTTGTTAGGTTTAGGGAACTTGGAACAACCCCTGAAAGGGGCAGTATGTTCCTCTCAAACAGTTGTAGCACTTTACTACATCAAGTCTCTTAGCTATGCAATGTGCCTTGGGTTGTAGTCTTTCCATCGCGATGTTTGAGCCCTATCAAATTTAAATTATTTATGTCAGTTTTTTTCTTTTAATATTGCATTTTGATTTTCTCTTTTTGTTTATTTCAGAAAACACAACATGCACGTCAGAAAATTTTCGGTGTTCAAATGGTAGGTGCATTCCAAGGAGATGGGTCTGTGATTATCAGAGAGATTGTGAAGAAGGAGAGGATGAATATCAATCTTGTTGTAAGTACTTTGGCAGTTTTTGATTTTTTTAATTGGGGGATTTTGTATTATATTTAATTCTTAGATTCAGATTGATTACGTGCTCCTACTTGGCGGCTTATCCAACAATGAAAACCTTACTTTTACCAATTTCACTGAATATGGTACAGAATAGGCAAAAAAGCCACATAACTCTGATTTTCACGAAGTTGCTGATAAATGTCCTAAAACATATAGCACTTTTATTTTGTTCCTTTAAAGATACGATGTAAAAATTGGAAATTATGAAAGCAAGAACTTTCATCACTATTTACTGAAGTTAAATCTGCTAAAGTCGTGGGAAATTGCTCCTCTAAAAAGGTTGGTAGGTTATCTAGATGGTGTTGGCAGAACTTTTAAATACCAGTAACTGCAGAAGAGTTGTTTTTGTTAATTACATTTCATGTTACAAGTGAAAAAATGATTGAAAATATGTAATAAGAATGTATGCTAACATGCAGTGTAGTAGGCAAATTAATTTTTGCTACTCTAGCTCTGTGGATGACTGCCCTAATAAAATTTCACATATTTTGCATCACATCTGTTAATTTAAAGTGATAAATCTCATTTAAAGTAAAAAAATCTCACATCTGTCAATTTAAAATGATAAATCTCATTTAAACTAAAAAAATCTCACATCTGTCTATTTTAAGGTAAAAACTTAAGGTCTTTTCACTTTCCTTTCATTTATAATCATAATGCATGCCGTGATCACCTGATAGTGCTTGTTTTCTCCTCCTCATTTGAGACTGTAGTTCAAGTCAGTTTTCATTTGCACACTTTTCAGGAAGCAAAACAAATGGAAAATGAAGTGAGGGGAAGCCAGAATTAGGGACCATCTTCTGTAATGGTCATTACCATAGTTATGGAGGGGAAAATTGGGTGAAGGAAAAATGACCCTAAAGTGCCTGTTTTAAAGTAATAAACTGTAGTGCAATGTTGGAGCTGCGGAATTCAGAAAATTCTAAATTTTAATTTCCATTTGAATATTTATTGAATTTTGAAGCTTGAGTTACTTCAAAAAGTTATTCTATTACAATATGCAGTTCTGTAACATACTGTTCAGTTCATAAATGCAGTTCATTCAATAGGGTGCATTATCACCTTGGAGAATCCGAGGCTCATGTTGCATTTTGGGATGAATTGACCTATGTAACCCAACAGTGTCCACAATGTATATGGTGATTCTTCTCAAGGAAAAGTTCCAAATTGGTTTCTCTTTTACAGGTTTGATGCTCTTTTTCAGGTCTTCTAGACTACTTCTCATCTTCAAGGAATGTTTTTCCACTTTTAAAAAAGCACCTGTGCATTTTGAAACATTATGTATGACTCATTGCTGAAGCGCATTCAGTGTTTATGTCCCCAATTTGCCCAGTTAAATGCAGAATTTCACATTGACTCATTATTCCACCTTTGTATCCATAATGTAATCCACATACATGCTATTACAAATATGTTACTATAGTAACCCTGGATATTAACACAGTAATGTTTCTTGGAACACTACCATATTAAGACTAAAGTTCATTGTAGCTGCTACTGCCGTATGAATCCTGTAAATATCTATAATGTATCCGGAGATAATTTTAATGGGAATTCCAGCATTTTAAAATTTTTATTTTATCCCGTTAGATTTACAAAATGTTAAGGGTTACATACCCGCCTGTATTCCTCTCAAAATGCACCAGTTTTTACTAGGAATTAAAAAGAAAGTAAAATGCATTAGAATAATATCAAGGCTAAAGTTTTTAATAACTAAAAATTAATTCTTATCTATAAGTGTATAAGTTGAAGTATTTATGCAGTATATGGAGAAATCATCAGTACTACCTTGGAGGAAGTTTAGTTTCAAATTAAGATCAGTACATGTCCTGAGACATAAGTGTTCCATTGTGAGTCTAATATGTAAACTGACCGTGGGTAAAAATTAAAGTGATATTTTTGCTAATAAATTTTTTGTTTGCTTATTGTGTTTTGTTATATAAACAGTATATTTTCAATATCTTTTATTGTTTTAAAATTGTTCCAAAATATTTACTAGTCTCTTCTGTAACTTCTGAAATGATAATGCCTTGCTTGACGTTACATATTCTTAGCCTTATTATTTTTCTAACCTTTCTTCCAGTACTTTTAATACTACTAAAGAATTTGAAGAAATTTGTTTGAATTTCTTGTAATAAAAGTTTGAAATGAATATATCACGTTCTGTGTTTTCTAATTATTGTGAAGAAAAAGGGTAACTTTTTAAGATTTCAATGCCAAGGATTTATCATGTAGTTTGTATTTCAGTTAAATTAGTAATTTTAAATAACACCTATTTTAGTAAATTTTGTAAATGTGTAAAAAGAAAAACATATATTTATTTATTTATTCTTTAAAATCTTGAATTTTTAGCACCTCCACAATGTAATTCTAATCAGTTCTCGTGTGGCCATTATGTTTTTAATCAGTCATTTTGCATTCCTCGATATTGGCGATGTGACAGGATAGTAGATTGTGTCGATGGCACAGATGAAGGAGAAACATGTAGTAAGTATATATTTTAATTAAACTTTTTCTTTAATCCTGCTTTTAAGATTTTATTTATGTTTTTAACTCTTAATCTGAACATAAGATCAGCAAGGCTGAATGATTTTGAAAAAAAGTTTTTTTGACATGGTATAAAAAACTTTCATTTAACCTTGTCATATTTTTATGTTTACTATAGAAAAATATTAAGTTTATCATAGAAAATAATAAAGCTGTTCCTTTTTCTCTGTGAAGTTTCTATCAGGAGGAAAATAACGAATGGACTCTCTAAAGGCAGGGCCAGTTTGGAGGATCATCAACACCTGCAGTTTTGGGGCCCCTGAACTTGAGAGGGGCCCCAACATGCAGAAATATTAATAAAACTAGGCAGAACTTCTCACTGAAACAATACTTTTGTACTTTGAATTTTTGAAATCTTGCATGCACCGAAATTCCATTTCAGCTATCGAAAATAACACCGTAAAAATCATAGCTATAATCCTTTTGTCAAAATTTTACGACACTGTGCCCCTGCCTTCAGACCAAAGGATTTGAAACCTTTATTTCAAACTCCTTGCTTTAGATGCAATGGTTCGACAGTTTCTCTATGAGCAACTTTCATTGCCACCATTGAAACGGAAGATCACAAAAGAATCTGGCGGATATTATTACTTCAGTATCATAAACAAAAAAGCCGAGTGAGTTATCCATATGCTATAGACAATCATAGATGTTCGGTTTCTTCAGTTTGGTTATGGATGTGGTTTTTTCACATTTTCATAGTTTTTGATGTTGAGTATTTTCTTCTTTCGTGATTTATACTAGTTTACATCCAGAAAAGAAAGTCAAATATAAAGGGAGTGTTTTTCAAAATAATTTTTAAATACCTGCTCTAGCTTTTCAAAAACATAGGGTGAGTTTAGAAGACAGCTTTCAAACAAAAGAAAGTGAAAATTAGTGATTCGAACAAAAGGAAATTATCTCAGTGTTCATAAACCAACTTTCAAGGGTTCAACCTTGATTGCTAGTGGTTGTTTTGGCAGGGGGAAGGAAAAATATGCTTTGCAGTAAAATCTGGAAGTGATTACTTCCTTGGGTTATACATGTTCAACATTCGGAAGGTGTACTTAAAAGGAGTGGTAAACTGTAGGGAGCTTTCAGCAAATTGCTCAAACCAATTACAAAATTTGTCTTTAATTTGAAAGCCCTTGTTTTTTTTCTTTTGTTTTATTCTTTTTCTAAGAAAAATATCTGTTTTTGCATGCCATATTCAAATTTTGATCTGGTATACTTTTCTTGTTCATGTCAATAAAAAGCAATCCAATAGAAAGACATGCAATTAAATACTATAATAAAACTTACAAATGCAACACTATGCATTATTAAAGAGTTTCGAGAAAGTGGATTTAGAAAAGTTAAAGCAAGGGAATTTATTTTATTTTTAAGGTATGTTGTTCAATACAAGATGTAGAACTATAAAAAGTAATTTTCTTATGAAAATAAAAGTGAACCCATTTTAGCAGAAAAAAAAATAAATAAAACTTGACAAAGACGTAAGATTAAACTTTTTTAATATGGTATACAGACACTGCTCTTGTTTTATTGACAGAAGAATTTGAGCAGTTAAGTCATTGCTTTGGTGTAATGTGTGTTGTATGAGATATTAAGAACTTGCCAAAAAAGCAAGTAATATTTGAACAGACGTTGTAATTATATTTGTAGATGAAGTGACCTGAAATAAAATCCAGAAGATATAAATGACGTAGATCTAGAAGTGCTATCCATCAATGCTATCACAAATTGCCAATGGCTGTTTTACTTTGCCAAGAGTACTTCAGCGTATTTATGAAAAGAATTTAGAAGACATTTTCCCAAATGTGTCATTTGTACTGAGAACTTGCCTGTAGATACCTATTGCAGAATAAGCCTCAGTAGTGCAGTAGGCAACGCATCAGTCTCATAACCTATTTTAAAATGGTATCCACAAACAGGTGGATAATAGACAAAATGGAACCTCAATGGAATGCAGCTTTTGAGAGCTAAATCTGATAAAAAAATTATTTATAGATTTCCTCATTCATCATCTTCAGTGAATGAGGAAGGATTAAGAGGTCTTTCTAAAATAATATTAAAAAATAAAATTGCACATTTATTTGACATTGACAAATTAATTAAAATGTTTGCTGCTAAAGAAACATGAAATTTAAGAATGAGCATTTAAGAAACATTTAATGAATTAACATTTTTAACATGGAATGAACATTTAATAAATGTATAAAAAAGTTGTCTAAAACGGAAGTTTAAAGAATTAAGGAAAATTAGGAAGTTAGACCAATTATATGAAAAGCGATGAAAGTTAAGTATAAAAATACATCTGACAATTTATGTAAATATGTGTAATATAGTATTTATTGTAAAACAAAAAGGGGTTAGAAGAAGTGTGATGAAAATATCCTAGACTTTTATGGCGTAGAATTTTGCACTTTCTGTAATATTATAAAAGTGCTTAATACATTTGTTTACATTTACATTTGTTTAATACAGTTTTTAATACATTTGTATTCTGTTATTTTGAAAACTATTAAACTTTAAAAATAAAATTACAGTACAAAGTCTTTAATCTGGACTCGTCAGGACTTCGGCAATTCCGGATTAGGGGTTTTTCCGGATTATAGATCATCAATTTAAATCTGGTAAGATGGCATGCAGAAATTATACAATTAAAAATATGAAACCGTAATTTATGAAATAAAGAGCAATTATGATCTAAAGGGTATCAAAATTTACAAAAAAAAAAAAAAAAGCTTAATATTTATTTGTTTACTTTATTAAGCATTTCTTTCAACGTGCCCATGCGTAAAGCATACATTACGCATAGTCGAAATTAGAAAATTGCAACCAGAAAACTATTTGAATGTGTATTCGTGATATTTATAATGACAAGGAAATTGATTTAAATCATATCGGAGTACATCGAGATAAAACACTACATTTAGTAAGGAATTATAAGCCGAATAATATAAAAACATCTGCCCTGAAGATGAGGATAGTGCTGACAGATCAACTTCCAGTTCATTGCGTGCCACGACGTTTCCCCCCCTTCCCCCCGCAAAGCAGCGTGAAATTGATAAACAGATTTCGGAATGGTTAGAGAAACAAATCATCTCTCTGTCACTTTCTTCATGCCTTTATCCATTTTTTGCAGCAATTTCACATTTTGTTTAATGGACATCGAAACATGCTTTCGCTTTGTAGATCCTTTGGCAGCTCTAGAATTGGAAACTCTTTTTGACATAAAAGTTCAAGCTTACTTTTTATAAAATTGCTGTAACAGTCTGCAAAAAATAATAAGCCGGATCCAATTAAAAGATTAAGGAACAACGCAATCTGCAACATTAACTGAAATGCGTAATTAGATAATTTTAGCCTAGCTTTTACCGTCCGTTATACATTAAACGAGCATGTGTAAACGTATTATATAACGTATATGCTACGCATGCGCTTGTAGATTTGAGGTCCGGATTATAGATCATTCCGGATTATGGACATCTGGATTAAAGACTTTATACTGTATTAGTAATATTAATTTATGTTACAGTGTGACCGTGAAGTAGAAAGTATAATATTAAAAGAGATCCCATTTGGGATCCCCCAAAATTTCTTAAACCAGCTCTGCCTGATGGTATCCATCAGGTGGGGGTATGTGATTGTAGAGTATAGATTCTTCAGTAGTTCAGGATTGACTACTTGGGGCCTCCAGTGCAGAGCTGCTTACAATAGTGGACTTGGTCTAAATAGAGAGAGAATAACTGCTTTAGAGTCACAAACCTCAATTCCCTTCAACACACAAATCTCTTGTTTTACTTATTTATTAAATTTCTCATAATAAGTTCTTATTCTTATTTTGTATCTGTGTATTTCTGTTTTATAAAATAAAAAGCTTTTGATTTCAACTGGCACTTTTGATTAAATGGCTTCTTTAAGTCAGGTTTTTATAAATCTGAGGCTGCTTCTTTTAAAGTGTTCATAAAGTTAATATTTCTGTTGTTTTTATAATAGTAAAAAATATTGCTTTCAGTATTCTTGAATTAATTTGATTGCTAGAAACAAGTCCTCCTCTCCTTTTCTTGCTTTATTAAATTGAGCCATTATAAAAATGGCTGACAGAAATGTAAAAAAAAAACGGGTAATATGTTTTAAGCAGATCTAATTTTTAAATAATTTGGCAAAACGTTCTGTTAAAACAAGTAGTATAAATATTGTGTTATAAATATTGTTATTTGAATTCTTTTAGATTACCGAAACTGCCTTCCTAGTGATCATAAATGTGGCAGTGGTCTGTGCATTCCTATTGAAAAAAGATGTGACCATTACTATGATTGTAGGGATGAAAGTGATGAAGCTGATGAGCTGTGTAAAAGTAGTAAGTACATTTTTTTAATTTTCACATTATAATCCAGAATTCTTTCAGAGCCTTATATGAAAAAGAGCTATGTTGCTTTTAATTAAATTATGACTGTGAAGTTTTATTTTGCGTAACCTGTTTCAAGGATTTTCAAAAGGAATACTTTATTATTCTGTATTTTTAATTTCAGATACAACAAAATGTCGATTAAATGAATTTCGGTGTGCTAATGGGGCAAAGTGCATAGATGAAGGCAAAAAATGCGATCATTGGAATGATTGTGGTGATAACTCTGATGAAGCCGATTGTGGTGAGTTTTGCAATTAAAAAAATATGTTTTTATTAAACATAATTTTTTGAGGCAGAAATATTTCAGTGTATTTATTCTTAGGATTCTAGTTTGTATTAAAAGGTGTAAGAATTCATTCTTCATGCATTTATATATGCCCATAAATTATTATCATTGTATTAATAAATAATTCTTAAATTAATATTGTGGTTATCCATAAGAAAGGAGACTTCAAGATTTTGTATTATTTTTTCTAGATAATAAAATTGTAAAAGAGTTTTTAATTGCTTAAGGGTAAATTTTCATTTCTCGTGAATTATTATCTGGTGATATTGAAAATTTGCTCAGCTGTCATTGTGAATGAATCTAAAATTCCATATTGATAGAAAATCTTAAAAAAAATTTTGAAAGCTTTCTGATTCTCTAGAAGTTAAAAAAAATGTAAATTGAAGTATGTTATAAGATTTTAAACAAAGATTTCAAATAGTATATAATTCACATTTTGAAGATTTCTGATGTATTATCAGTATACTGAACCTAAGTTTCTTATGAGTTGTAAATTATTTTTACCTGTGTTTGCAACATTGCAGTTGGCAGTTTGTTGCTGAAACATAAGGCTATAATTGAGTTGCCAGTAATGAAATGACATATAGCTTCCATTTTGAAACTTTTGCATTCTTAATTATTTATCTTTTTGTAATAAATGTTGAAAGATACACTTTATGTGTATTTTATTTGCCATTTAAATATGTTGTATTTCAATCTAGAATTTCCACCTTGCAATAGTGGCCAGTTTCGATGTACCAACGCAATCTGCATTCCTACGAGGTGGAGGTGTGATGGCCACGCTGATTGCACAGATCACTCAGATGAGGTTAATTGCAGTAAGTTTTAGTGCAGTTTCCTGTTTTATCATTATTAATATTATCTTTAATTTACTCTATTTTATTCTTTGTATAAATATTCATGCATTGCCATTTAATTTTTGTTTAGTTTTTGGTTTAAAAAAAGCTACTGTTTTTATGATGTGCACATTATTTGTGCCATGTAGTTTCTTCATTGAAGTTTTATTTCTTAATTTTAGCTTTGATCTCATGTCCTGACACAAAGTTCCTCTGCCCTCAAGAGAAAAAATGTATCGATAAAAAAAAGCTCTGTGATGGCACTCCAGACTGTGAAGATGGAGCTGATGAAAAAGATGCTTGTTGTATGTATCAGTTGTAATTTTGTTGATAAAAGTATAGTGTTGAAAAAATAATTGTTTTTATATTATTTCCCAAAGGGAATTAATTTGAATTTATTGTTTTTATTAGTTACCCAATTATTTGAGTTTATTGTTTTTATTATTTTTATTTTATTTGAGTAATATTACCACACTGATCATATTGAGGTATTTCTAGCAGCATATAGACTAAAAATAGCTTAGAAATTCATTTTCTAAATGGAGCTAAATTGAAATCTTACAAAATTTTATTCCTGTTTCCCAAAGAAAAATTTCCTTTCTGGAAGAGTATTGGGGTGAGACGCAAATTTATTTCAATTGCTGACCCAAATGCCGTATATTATGCTGCTGATATTTGCATATATTTATACTTCCGATGTAAGACATGTTAGAATTTAATGTTTTAATTCATCAAAACTTATTTGGAATTGCATCCAGTATTAATTATTTTTTGAACCTTTCAGCATCCCAGTTGTGTATGTCTCTGAGGTGCGAGCATGGTTGTCGAGCTTCATTAGAAGGCGGAGAGTGTTATTGTGGACCAGGAATGCAAGTAGATCCAATGAACACTTTGAAATGTATAGGTATGTCTGTCTAATGCGATATTAATTATTTGTCCGGAAAAGTTCATAGAAATGTTAACATGTACTGAAGTGTTAACATTTCTCGTAACATCTTTAGGAAATGTTAACATGAGAAGTGCAGCCATTAGCCATGAGTGCAACAGTAGTCTGATTTATTTAATGAATAATTTAGGAAGGCCAAAAGAAATGTTATATCGTTAAGGAAATAAAAATAGTCAAGGAAATTAAATAAAGTTAAATTGTTTATTTAATGACTGAGTCCGACATGGCTATGAACATGCAGAGAAACAAAATAGGGTAATACTTGGTTATATTACACCCATAAAATAGAAAATAGTTTAATGGAATTGTCCAAGGATGTAGCAAAATTAATGTAAAATATTGATGTAAATCAATACGTTGTTAAAATGAAAAGTTGTTTTTACTTTAAAAAAATTTTTTTGAATGAAATTTAATTATTTAATGAAAAGAAATAAATGCAAAATTAATAATAATGCAAACATTTTGAACCAGGTTGATTTAATAATAAAATTCTTGTAAAACAGTGAAAGGTTATTTGAAAAATTTACTTTGTGTGAAGTTTTATTGTGCATGGTGTCATTATTTATGTAGAAAAGACCTTTCCAGGACTTTTACATTCCAAGAGTCCTGCTAAAGTTAAGTAATGTTCCTGTAGGGTAAAGGAAAGGCACTTAAATTCTTTTTTTGTAGTACACAATCTGTAAATAAGCAACATAATAGAAAATGAATGCTTGAATGTTTGCCTGTCTCAGAAAACAATTTCTCTATATTTATTAACTCGTGTAAATGTAACACTTGCTGCAATCATATATTAGGCCTCCCTTTTGGGGAAAAAATGCTTTCAATCATATGCAACTATGAGTTTAAAACTACTTTGCGTCTGAGATCTTAATTTGGCTCAGGTATATTACATATTGATCTTTTGCATTAATTATTCATAAATCAGTTATTTATAGCCTAAAGGAAGCATGCAGAATGCTTGAATTATAAACTTTATTAACAAATTATTACAAAATATATTTTTATATGACTCCTATAATGTTATATATATATATATATATAAAACATTAGAGGATATATTTGTAAGTTTTCATAAATCAGTTATTTATAGCCTAAAGGAAGCATGCAGAATGCTTGAATTATAAACTTTATTAACAAATTATTACAAAATATATTTTTATATGACTTCTATAATGTTATATATATATATATATATATATATATAAAACATTAGAGGATATATTTGTAAGTTTAAAGAAAATGCAAATCAAAATTATAATGTAAAATGCCTCATAATTGCTCATTTTTAATTTGGGTACTTTGTCTCTAGTAATAACGTTCTCTAAACTGCATCATATCTGAAAATGGGTTCCACATTATGTCATCTTGAAACTTCTGCATTGCCTATAATTTTTAGCCAATCAGATTAATGAAAAATTTTACTATAAATATTGTTGCAATCCTACCCCCACCCTCTTTCTGTGCTTTGATTTGGCTGAAGGACGTCTCTTGCTTTGCTCTTTTAGTTTAAAATGTAATGTGCCATCAACAAAATTGTGGGGCGCATTGTGAAGTAATTGTGAAGTGCCACAAGTAATAAAGGTATATTTGGAATATCAAGTGATTTTTCTGATTCTTCAAAAGTTCCTGACTGCCAAACTAAATTTTATATGTTATGTATGTTTGTGTGTATGTACCTGCTTGTTACATTCATCAGTTAAATAATTCAAGAATAAAATATCATTAATTATACTAATTAAAACTTGGTTTTGATGTCAAAAAACTTAATTTCTGTATTGAATGCTAAAAAGAATCTTTCATTACTCCCTCTCTCTGAACTTGAATTTATCTTGATATTACATATTACAGATATGAATGAATGCAGCGAGTGGGGCTATTGTGAACAAGTCTGTATCAATACAATGGGAAGTTACATTTGTTCTTGTGTTTCTGATTACAGTCTTGTTGCTCCTAAACATTGTAGAGCTCATAACAGTAAGTATATTTTTTAATAACATTGCAAAATACTTTTCACATCTATTCCAGTATATTTTATGCTTTTGTTATTATAACAGAATTTGGCTGCTATCATGTGGACTTTATAATTAGAAATCAAATAATCTAATAAATGGATATTAGAAGTAGTAGTTATTATGAAAGTAAAAGTGTTAGACAACATTCGGTCATTACGACATGTAATTATTATGAAGATAACATGTAGTTATTGTGTTTATATTATGAATATATGATTGTGTTTATATTATGAATATGTGATTATGTTTACATTTAATTGTTATATTATTCAATTTTGATTTATATTACTATGTCTGCATTTATTACTGTATTATTTTCTATATTTACTCTATTACTGAGTACATCGTTTTATTAAATGCCCATTTGTGATATAATGATACCTGGTCACTTTGCAATTTTTTATTTAATAAATGGTTGTTTTTTCTTCAGTGCATATTTTTGTAACTTTTTACAGTAAAAGTGGTTCTTAATTTGTAGCCATATTTTGAAGTGATTTAACACTTTGTGGTTTTATATCTGAAATCTACAAAATCTTAAAATCTGCACAAACTCTGGTCCAAGTATTGCAGATATCTGGTGTGTGTGTGTGTGTGTGTGTGTATTCATGATGTATACATGGATATAATACATTCATGTTCTGAAATTGGAATATCATCAATACAGTCAAAAGTCTTTAATCCGGACTCGTCGGGACTTCGGCGATTCCGGATTATCGATTTTTCCGCATTATAGATCATCAGTTTAAATCTGGTAAGATGGCATGCAGAAATTATAAAATTAAAAATATGAAACCGTAATTTATAAAATAATGAGCAATTATGATCTAAAGGGTATCAAAATTTACCAAAAAAGAAGCCTAATATTTATTTGTTTACTTTATTAAACATTTCTTTCAATGCGCGGATGCGTAAAGCATACCTTAGGCATAGTCGAAATTAGACAATTGCAACCAGAAAACTATTTGATTTGTATTCGTGATATTTATAATGACGAGGAATTTGATTTAAATCATATCAAAGACGGAGTACATCGAAATTAAATACTACATTTAGTAAGGAATTATAAGCGGAATAAAATAAAAACATCTGCCCTGAAGATAACGACAGTGTTGACAAATCAACTTCCAGTTCATTGCGCGCCGCGATGTCCCCCCCCTCCCCGCGCAGAGCAGCCTGAAATTGATAAACAGATTTCAGAACGGTTAGATAAACAAAGAATATGCCTTTATCCATTTATGTAGCAATTCGTTTTTTGTTTGATGGACATCGAAACATACTTTCGTTTTCTAGATCCTTTGGGAGCTCCAGCATCGGAAATTCTATTTGACATAATCGAAAGTTCAAGCTTACTTTTAGAAAATTGCTCTTACAGTCTGCAAAAAATAATAAGCCGGATCCAATTCGACGATTAAAGAACAACACAATCATCAACATTAACTGAAATAGATAATTAGATAATTTTAGCTTATACCGTCCGTTATATATTAAACGCGCACGCGAAAACGTATTCTGCACTTGCGCAGACGCATATGCGCAGTCGTAAATGTCTTGCATGCACGAGTAAAGCGCCTATGCGCATGCGTCAATGCGGCGCATGCGCAGAAAGATTTTAGCTTTGAGGTCCGGATTATAGATCATTCCGGATTATGGGTGTCCGAATTAACGACTTTTGACTGTATTTAGATTAATAAGAAAGGCTGTTATCTTGAACGAAAAAAAATTTTTTTTTATCATCAGACTTTTAAAATGTCTCAATAATAATACAGAAGATGGAGAAAAATATGGAAACACCTTGTGAAATGCATGTTTGAAAAGAAAGATTGATTTTAATGAAATATGTAGGTGGCGCTGGCATTTTTGACTACTGACGCCACCTATACAACTTCGTAAATGTGCTAAACAGTTCAGTTGTTGTCGGAGTACTGTTATGTGAGGTTGTCATTGCATTATGTCAGAGTTAACAGACTTCGAACGTGGGCAAATTGTTGGAGCACTTATGGTAGGTGCTTCCGTAAGCAAGGTAGCCGAGGTGTTTAGTGTTTCAAGAGGTACTGTATCGAAGATTTATTCCGCATATTTGAAAAGCGGAAAAACATCATCTGCTAAATCACAGCGCGGACAAAAGTGTGTCCTGAGTGATCGTGACAGACGATCATTAAGGGCAATTGTGACGAAAAGTAAGAAGACCACGGCTGCAAAAGTTACTGCTGAAATGAATGTTGTGTTACCGAACCCTGTGAGTACCAAAACAATTAGAAGAGAGCTTCATAAACAGGGAATTGCTGGCCGTGCTGCAATTGAGAAGCCACTCATCAGTGATGCTAATGCCCGGAACAGGAAAAGGGGTGTTTAAGTCATAAAGCCTGGACTATAGAGCAGTGGAAGCGAGTAATATGGTCTGACGAGTCTTCTTTCACATTGTTTCCCCACTTCTGGCCGAGTTTACGTCTGGAGAACGCCATCTCAAGCCTATAATACAGACTGCTTGTTGCCAAGAGTGAAACATGGCGAGGGTTCTGTTATGGTTTGGGCAGCCATATCGTGGTTCTCTGCTAGCCCCATGATAACTGTGTCAGGGCACAAGACTGCCAAGACTTATGTGAACATTTTGGCCGATCAAGTTCATCCCATGGTACAAACTTTGTTCCTCGATGGTGATGGTGTCTTCCAAGACGACAAAGCCCCTGTTCACACAGCTCACATTGTCAGGACTGGTTTTCTGAGCACCAGGATGAGTTGTCCCATCTTCCCTGGTCACCACAGTCACCATACCTGAATATTATCGAACCTTTGTGGTCTACATTGGAACGGAAAGTGCGTTCTCGTTATCCACCGCCAACATCGTTATCGGAACTTGCCACCGTTTTGCAGGAAGAATGGTATAATATTCCCTTGGCAAACATACAGGAACTGTATTTATCCATTCCAAGAAGACTGCAAGCTGTTTTGGATGCCAACGGGTTTCCTACACCATATTAAGCAAAGAAACATGTTTTTTTAAAGGTGTTTTCATATTTTTGTCCAACCCCTGTATGTCTTAATGATAATAGAGTTTTTTAACCATCTAAAGGAATTCACCATTTTTGATCTGCTCATGAAATCTATATTTAAAGATCATTTATTAACCCTCTGACTGCTCAATTTGTTGACCAAAATCGCTTTAAAAATTGAGTTTTTTTATTTATTTGTTTTTTATTATTATAAAATTAAGCAATATATAAAATTTAAGAAAATATAAAGCACTGAGGGAAAAATATTTTAGAAATGCAGTTTACTATGATAAGAGTTCAAAACAGGGTTCAAGGCAAAATCCAATTTCACAGTCTTTGCACCAGATTCAAGAAATCTAATTAATAATCAATCTAATTATTAATCTAATCTATAAATCTTAATTAATAATTCAATAATTTAATTAAATAATCAAGATAATCGCTGAATGTTTTCTAGCAGCCATTTCTTGTAAGAAAAAAGCAGCAAAAAGTGGAGTTTGAGCAGTAATACCACGTGCCTTCAAACGCCCCAATTTAGTGGACGATTACCGATATCTGTTCGCCAAAGTGTAAACTAAATGTCTAATACTGTATATAATTTATTTCAGTGGTTAAATGGGGGAAAAAATGGGATGTGCTCCTCAATAAAGGAATTAAAAGACATGCCTGCGGAAATCGTGGGATGAGCAGATTTTGCTACATTTGAGTTGCCTGTGGAAATCGTGGGATGAGCAGCCAGAGAGTTAACTAAATTTGTATAATTATGTATTTTAATCGGTGTTTTCATAAACTTTGTATAACTATGTATTTTAATCGGTGTTTTCATAAACTTTCATTCATTAAGATGGTATTTGCATCATTAAAGAATGTAAGAAAGCAAAATATTTTAATTTATAAACTGATATATATCAAAAGGCAGAAATTCTTATAAGTGCTAGGGGATCATGGTGGGTAAGGGAATTAAAAGAAAATTCTGACATGATTTTTTTCACCTGGTAATCCTGTTTATGTATTATTATATTACAGCAAGTGAACAATTGCAATTCATAATTCATTGTGGTATATATATACAGAATTTGCATAATTTTGTTTTTATCTCTACACTTGTTGCAAAAGAGTATGTAATCCAAATATGACTTTCTTACTGCATCTGTACTTGCAGTGCAGTAACATTATTGTTTTTTTATTACTTTATTATACAGGTTCTGCAATGAGGCTTATTTTTGCTCACCATAGTGCCATCTATAAAGTAAATGCTGAAGGATCTTTGTTAGAACTAGTCACAAACACAACTGCCGCTAGTGGATTAGATTTTCATTACCACAAAAACTTGCTCTTCTGGTCTGATACTGTAACACGCAAAGTAAGTTTTTTTTATATATATGTTTAAATTTTTAAACTCAATCTATAATAATTTAGTTACATATTTTGGAGCAAGCTATTAAATTACTGTAGATTGAATATCATTAACCTATTCAGGATCAGCTGCAGGTATACGCAACGCAACGATTCCACTCCTACCAGCCCAGCGTACCGGTACCGTATACGCGACGCAGCGTTTCTCCTACTATCAGCCCAGCATCACATATACGTAACATTAAAATGGAACGGTTTATTTGAACTTTTAAAAGCCAGTAGATGGAGCTAACTGGTAACTGTTTTCACATGGGCTGATTCATACGGCATTTGGCCTTCACGTACTGCCATTAGTTTCTGTTTTGTGCTTCTAGTTTTGATAGATTTATTGAAATAAACAAACTATGAATCACAGCTCTTTATAAATGCGTCAGACTCCTATAAATGTCGGTTCACTTTTCAAACTGTTGTCACAAAATGTTAGAGTCCTGCATTATATTTGAAGAAATTAAATAATGAAAAATCTGCATAAATGTATGTATATTTCTTGCATTATCATAAACCAACGGTATCTAGAGCCATCCAGTTTTGAATGACGTAATCCTACTGCGGATATGGACACCTGAAATACCAAATTTGAAAATTGGAATTTGTTTTATTATCGATTTCATATTTTGTGAAACTTTAACGAATTTTTGAGTAACAAACTCAACAGTTTAAAAGCGAGCAATGGCAACACATTTTTATCTCCAGCGCGTCGAACTGTGTATCTGGAATTCTAAAGATATGCTCATTTTAAAATTATTTTGCGACATTGCTATTGAACTAAATTTTATGCTTTAAGTGCAAAGAACATGATATTCAATAAATAAAGGTAACAAACAAAACGTTAAAAAATGCCCCTTTGGACATATGTTAAAATCTGAAACATTTCAGATTTTTTTGCTTTTTCTTTTTTTTCTTTCACCTATATTTATTTTGGAACTTAACACAAGCTTTCTTGGTTAATTAAAAAGTAACATTATTACAGAAGGGGAAAGACTATCAGCTTTCTCGACGCGTAATGCGTCTTACTTGCTCGCATTTCTCAGGAAAGAGCCAGCATTTTTGTTTTTCTTACTCAATTTAATAGGGCATTATATATGTCTTGAATTGTCATTATATATAATGACACAGGCATTATATTTTGGTTTATAATGTACATATTGATGTGATCAATAGCGGATATTCCACCAGTGGAGGGTCTTTCCTTGATCACTTTCCTGTCATCGAGGACACCGTTTTCGATTTAGAAAAACAGGAAGTTTTCTAATATAAACCTGATGTCACACAGGGTTTGAGGATGAAATATTTCTGAGTGTCTTTTGAAGAAGTTTTTGGATATGTGTTGGGGTTATATTCAGTTTCATTCTGTTAGTCATGGCTGAGAGAGCTCAATTAAAAACTTAAAAATTTGTCCAAAATCCCTAGACACTCCACCTTTCCATCTAACTGGAAGACAATTTTCAAAAATTTACTTTAACGGAAGAGGTAAAGATAGGAGAAGATGCATTGTGTGGGCTAAAACCAAGGAAAAGTGAAAGCAAACAACATATTTTGAGTGCAAAATATCAACTGTAGGACTGTGTGTTAATCCTTGTTTTGAATTATTTCACACACAACAGAATTTTTAAATTGGAATTTAATTATCTACAGGTAATTCTTGTTTAGTTTTTTTTTAAATTTCATATTTGTACTTTTTTTCATGCTTATGGTATTTATTTGTGCATATATTTATGATCTTAGTATTTTGCCTGTTTAATTTATTTCTATTAATGTGATATTCTTTATATTAATACACATTAAAAATAAGTACATTAAATACGCAACTTCAAAAATTGATGTCATAATATCAAAATGCTGATTTTATACGATTTTGTTTCTAAAATTAGGCATAACTGCTGAAAATGCGCGGGCCGGTGACGATGATCTATTTCAAGGGGTCCGGTCCCGTGACTGCGCTTCGTTCTCCCAGCGCTTGGCCTTAAGGGGTTAAAGAATTGACAATGCACATTGCATTCCCTTCAAAATATATTAGATACAAAATGATGCACTTTCAAACTTCTTGCTACCTTTTATGAAAATGTTAATAAACTTTTTTAATTTGATTTAGATTTCAGTAGTATAACTTTTGCTTGGTAGAATAATTTTTGGACTTTTAAATGGTCATGGAATTTGTAGATTGTGAAAGAAACTAAAAATTGAGCTTCCTCTACATATATATGTTTATTTTCTTGTAAAATAATGTGTGAAAATATATTTGTGTATATTATAGTAATTAAAATATTTTCCAAATTAGATTTACTCTATAAAAGTAGATCCCTGGAGGGAATCGGAATACATTTCTGACTTCAATGTCTCTTTTCCCTGGAGCCCAACAGCATTTGCAATTGATTGGATTGGAAACAAAATCTATATTTGTGATGCAATAGGCCAAAAAATTGATGTAATGGAGTTAGATGGTAGTCAGCATACAATTCTAATCAGTCGTAATTTATCTTCACCATTAGACATAGCATTAGATCCACATCTGGGGTATGTATTTTATGATTAAGTATAATATACTTGTATTAAAAAATTACATTAATTTTTAAACTATAATCTATAAGTTAGTGTATTCTAATCTAACCATAATAACATCTTTCTTTTGTTTGATACTTTTATTATAATATGGGGGACACCAGCTGTATTCTGTGCTACGAGTATGAAATAAATCATATTGTTTCACTGTATTTCCTTATATGCTATGTTTTCTAAAATCATGTAATATGTGTATGTATAATTTTAGGAAGTGAATAGTTATCAAAAATCTGAGTCTATAAATTTTACTAACTGTAATTGAATTAGTTATTCTGTGTGCAGATTAAATATTTGTTTATACATTTTTTGCTGTATGTACTTTTTTAGTAAGTGTTTGATAGTATATTGATTTAATTTTTTATTTTGCCATATGTTTAAATTCTTAAACTGTGATTTGTCTTCTTAGGTTAATGTTCTTCAGTGATGCTGATAATATTGATCGTGCCAACATGGACGGCACAATTAGAGTGACAATTGTAAATACTTTCATATACAAAGCATCAGGTTTAACACTTGACTACGTCACTAAAAGAGTGTTTTGGTGTGATTCCCAGCTTGATCAAATAGTTGCATGTAATTATGATGGAAGTGGCAGGTAATTAATTGTATTATAATATACTTTTATCTGTTATAATCTGTATTAAAAATCATAGTACTTTCTGATTATTCACACCATTTCCAAAAGATTGCAAACTGATTGCGAACTTTGGAGAGCATTTGTAAACTCAATAATGTTGCAGAGAAGCATTTGTGTCTGTGCATTTGCACCTATTTCAAGGATACATCCAGTGCTACTTATTTTTTTACATTCTTCACTTTATGCATAAAAAGGGAAGAATGTAAAAACCTGCATACTTCTCCTTTCCCCCTTCCTCTGTTGTTGTTGAGTACAAACTCGTCACCAAAATCCTAAAAAGAAAAGTCAAAAAGAGGTGTATGATGCCTTTAAGTAAGCTATATTACACTGCAAATAGCTAAGCATGAGATTTTGCCAAAGACTATGACGACTGCAGTATGTATTCCCTCTGCTATGCTAAGCCCATAAGAAGGATCTTAATCTGCAGTTGCACTGTTGGAAATGTCTGGAGAAGTTGGGCACTGTTTTTGGGGGGGATGCTATGTGCATACTTATATTGCCACATAAATACTTATATAAATACTTTGTAGTTATATCACAGGTTTTGTACAGAAGCACAGAAGCATATGGTTTTGACAAAAGCACCATGTTCTGTATTATAGTAGAATTTGTTTGGGAGAAATTATGAAAGTAATTAAACATCTTTAATTTTCTGCTGATCTATTTATATATGAAATTTCTTCTTCTTCTTCTTCTTCTTCTTTTTTTTTTTTTTCCCCACAGAATTGGTTCTTTCTAATTGCTTGAAGGAAGTTGGGAGTTTAAAATTTCAGCAAAAGTAATTATTTTGGGGGAATGTGCAGATAAGAATGTCTGTATATGGTCAGATAAGGGAAATAGAGGGTAAATTTAAATCGAAAACTAGAAATTGCCTTTTAATAGTTTCTTTGCTGAAGTGGTGGATTTTCAGTTGAAATCCATAGCAGTCACCATCTCAGCAGATATCCTTTAAAGAAATAACAGAAATAGGAGTTATAGAAATATATGTTAATGAAAAGAAAACAGTTTTTGGACATTCATTGTAAATAATCTTCTATAAATATAACATAATACTTAATAGATAATGTAAGGAAGCTTTTATTTTTGTTATTTTTATTTTTGTTATTTTTATTTTTTTTATTTTTCAAGTATGTGTGAATGTAAATAATATTAAAATCTATTTTCTTCTCATAAATAATAATTATTTTATAACACTTTAAATGCAATAAAAAGTTTTAACTGAATTCGTAAATTTATTTCTTTTTTAAAATAGGCATTCAATCATTCGCGGAAGTACTCGTGTGCCATCTCCCAGCAAACTGACTATGTTTGAAAATAATATTTATTGGACTGATGGAACACGGCAAGGAGTGTTGAAAACTGATTTGTATAACAATTCTCAGACTGTACTCACAATATATCGGGATCGCTCCTTGTTAAAAGAACCAAAAGCCATTAAATCATACCATTATTTACGTCAGCCAGTCGGTAAATATTTATTTCTTTATGTTTGTAAATAATTTTAAATATGCATTTTTGAAATATGGTTATAAACAGATAATTCTGCTTAGAATATGTGTGCTTATAATAATCGCTAAATATAATGAGTAAATTTTTTAACTAATATTTAAATGAATAGCATTTTTGAAGACAATATTTTATTATGTGATTATTTTAATTGACTTCCTGATATCTGCAGAAATTGTTCAAACTATGTAGTTGAAAGCAGTTTTAGAATTTTGAATTTATAATAATATGAATTTTTTTGCCAATTTTAAAAAGGTAAGAAAGGAAGTTCCATTTAATTCTTTGTCAGAATGTGCAATTTTTAATCCTTAACAAATACTTGTGATAAAATATTATTGTAGAACATGTTGACCTAGTTCAGGGAAAAATACATCCAAATACTTTAGTATTTATGAAATGCTGTGTATATTATTCATATAAATATTCTAACTTTTCCTCCATATTACAAATTTTAAAAGAAACAGGGTAACAGTATATAATGTAAAGTTTTAACTAGAATTGCATTTTGTTTTTAATTTCATGACCACAGTTGCATGTCATCCTGTTAGACATGAAACAAAATTGTGATTTCATTGTGGTGAAAAATAATTTAATGATTGTGAGTATTTTTATGGAATTTTGCCTATATTGCATGTGTTATTCATGCTTTAATTTATTTGAAAGTTTTTAACATGAAATTGAAGATAAATAAAGAATTGATTATAATCTGCACCAGAATGAATATGGTGTGAGTTTTAATGTGTCAAATTTATATTATGTTTTTATCTGAATTTTTTTAATACGTTCCTGGAAGAACTTTTTTCCTAGTTTGCTGAACAAAACTTCTACGATGACAAATGGTGTCTCAAGTTAATGAACATACATTTGAGCAACAAATAATTTTCAGGAGTGTCTTGATCAGTGTGGATCCTAAATCGTTGGCGGAACATGTGCAAATTAAAATTGGCTGCCCTTTTTTACAGAAATTTAATATGTTTGATTATCATTCTACTACTATTAAATGTGGCTCCCCATTGCTGTGCACCATCTTACCCCCCCAACACACACTGTGATTGGCCCTGGTTTTGATGTAAACTCTGCTGCATAATTAATACAAAGGCATTTCTAGTAACATCACTTTAATATTTTTATCACTTAACTCTCACTCACTGTATCACTCTTAAGCCTAAGAGTAACAGCAAGTGATTTACAGGACTATGAATTCGGCCTGGAGGGAATTATAAATTATACCTAGATTGTATTGCTGCTAGAAATTTTGTGGATTTTAGCACTGCATGTTTTTTTTATTTGTTTGTTTGCTAGTAACTGTAATGTTGCATCTCTAAGTGAAACCCATGGGCTTGGAAATTAACAATGAAAATGCAGAGGAACTGCTATAGAGGACTATAAAAATGAGCTCAAGTAGAAAGAACTGGAATAACTTTAGAAACAGCTTTAAAAAGAAGTTTGTGGAAGAAATGACTTCAGAAGAAAGGGAAAATGATCTCAATTCTTTTATTCGCAAAATTTGTAAAAAAAAAAGGGGGGGGAGGTTATAGTAAGGTGCAAAATGCAAATGCAGGCAACAGATAATCACTTTGAATGAATTTTTAGTGAAATGGAGATCCAGTGTTCTGTCAAAAAAAAATTGAGTGATTCTAACAAGAGTTTTTTTTTTTTTTTTTTTTTTTTTTTAAATCCTCCAGAAACATAAATAACTGGATATTTATATGGAAAGAGAATTCTCAGGCAAGCAATAACCTCTCTTCCATTTATGCCGTCCAAACTCCTTTGTATAAATACAGTGTAATTAAGTTAAATTTTCAACTTTTTTGTATTTTTAATGCTGTGTAATTTTTTCTGCCTTAGATTTCAGATTTATTTTGTGTTAGGAACTTTTGCTTAAAATACTGTTGTAAATTTTAAATAAGCCATCATCTGTAGTCTAGGAACAGATTAATCCATTTTACATTAATTCCTGCTGGTAAAATAGTTTTTGTTTATGAGCATTTTGGATGACGACTGGCCTTCAGGAATGAATTGAATTCACGAACTAAAGTTTCACTGTATTTGTTTGTCCTTTACTAACAAAATATGTGCATACCTAAATTTCTATTACATTAAAAAACACAAGGTAAATTTTAATTTTTAATTAATTAATATACATTCTTTAAAGTTTATTTCCTATGTTCTGTAAAAGTATAATTTTTGCTTTCTTACAGTTCCAAATCCCTGTTATTTCAGCAATGGTGGATGTCAGCACATGTGCTTACTTACAAGATCAGCAGACAGTTTTGGCCTTGGTTACCGATGTGTATGTAATATAGGCTATGAAATAGCTCACAATGAAAAGACTTGCAAAAGTATGCCATGCTTATTTTGTTTTAATTTTTTTATAAAGTTTTAGTGATAAATATTTTTATAAACCTGTTCTTGCTTGTGCACATCAGTATGATGAGTTGAGGAGTCTCACAGCTTTGATATTGCCAGGTTATTTGAGATCTTTTTTAGTAAAACTAGATAATGGTTGTCACCTATGTATATGATTTAAATCACATATTTCATTTTGTAATGTCCTGTTCAATTTTCTTCATAAAAAATGGTTATTTTTTGCAATGATTTTCATGAAAGTTAAGCGATTCTTAAGGGATTGAGTTTGTCTTGCCTTGACAAACCTTTATTCGTGAAGAACCAAAACATGATCATTGATTGTAGCTACAGTGTGTAAGGGGACATCCAATGACGATACAGAAGGATTTAAATTTATAGCTCCGTATCTTTATTCAGTTCAAACGGCAGATCATTATTCTTTACTAAGTAAGATTAACTTTAAATTCACTGTGTCATAGTATTCGAACAAAGGGCAGATGAGAAGAGCAGCAGTAGGGGGAGAAAGCGGTCTCTGATGCAAGATAGCCTGAATTCTTCATTTATAGAAGCGGCTACATAATATGCTCGAATGTTCTCGAAAGTACTGGTCTAGGGGGAAGATCCTGAAATTGCGGAAAGTTAATTAGAGGTACCTGTTTGCCATCATATTTTTTATATTTTACACATACATATATGTCTAAGGTATGACAAAATACGATGACTGTGCTAACAAATGACTAGTGACCTCAAAATTAAGTATTCTAAATTTGCTGTTCCTCCCCCAAATTCATCTATTCTCCAAAATTTAAGATCTTTCCATTTTACATTAATGCTGCTTGAAAAATAGAACCAAAATCCAAAATTACCCAATCACAGATTAGCTATACTTATGCACCTATCTACTATAAATAGCTACTAACTGTGCAGTCTCTCTCTTTTCACCTGCTTGCTGACGACATGTTGCTCATCCTCTGCTGGTTATTCGCCATTACTTAAAATGCAATTGCATATATTAAATTGTGGGATGCATTTAGCATCCCTACTCTTCTATTTGTTATGAAGATATGTGTTAAAAAATTTGTCATTAAAAAATAAATGATGTTTAACTATCAAGCTGGTCGTGCTTCTTCTAAAATTCCATCGGATCATTCCACTTTGACGCATTGCCAATCATCTACGCTGCAGTATTTTCAGCCATGACTAGAACATGAATTCTTATTATTTCCTGGCTAAAGTAAAACATAGCATTTGTATGTTATATTTTTATAAATTTAATATTTTTACAAATACCATTTAATTGTTGGTATTAACCTTTCTTAAAATACTTTTATGCAAGATTGTAATAAGATCTGTACCTACATATGACTTGCACATTTTGCTTGTAGTTTATTACTTACATTTTGTTCGTTGCCAATTATAATCATAGTTTGCTTTCTTACTTATAGAGGTTGAAGAGTTTCTACTGTATGCTCAACAAAAGTTTATCCGAGGAGTATTACTAAATCCTGTAGTGAATGGTTTCTCTGATGCAATGATACCTATTGTGTCCAAAAGTGCTAGATTTGTAGGGCTGGACTTCGATGCACAACAGGGATATATATACTATTCTGATGTCGTTTTAGATGTTATTTATCGTATAAAAGTTGATGGAACTGGTATGTACTGAGCTAGTTTTATAACTATAAACTCAGTCATATTTTTTAAATTTTGATATATATGCAGAAGTATTTTTCATGCTAGATGAAGGTGGGAAATTTTCTTCTTTTTCACAAAGTAACCCACAAGTCATGTTCATGATAACATGCTAGTTTTCATAAGTTAATAATAGAGGTAATTTAAATTAGCTCAACCCCAAAATTAACTGAAATGAATTGTGCTTTAACCTCTGCATTATATCATAAATTTATGAACTACAGGTGTTCACGTTCATTTATGAACCTTGTATAACCTGTGAATATGGTACTAACTTTTATATATTCTTCTTATATAACTTTGGCTGTTCTCTGATCTACCAGCAATTCTCCACTTATGTATTAAAGAGAACTTGCAGCTATGTTACTTAAAATGATTTTCTTATTATTGATCATAAACCAATGAACGATTCTGGAAAATCTACTTTCTTGATAATATAATTAATTCACTTCTGTTGTTGGTGCCATTGCTACACTCCTTAATATTATGCGTGACACAGCATTTTATTTTACAAAATATATGCAAAGTTTTTTTAATTTCCATTTAATTATTGCATTTTCTAGATATTGTGCTTAAGTTGTATGAATCTTTTAATTGTGTCTGTTTGCAAGTCAGTAGAAAGATTTAAAGAAATGAAATCGGAAAAATTTTTGTTTCATGAACAAAATGGGAGAATTTTTTCTCTCTGTTTTTTGAAAATATTAGGTTGCATTTAAATTTTTATTAAGAGTAAAATCATTTGCATGTGCCAGTGCTTACAGATAAGATTTTCCATTTCAAGTTTGCTTCAAATTAAATTTGGTACAAAAATTAAGAAAGCAGTTTTTAAAAATAGGCAAATAGGTATGTATAGAAATAAACTGCTTTAGTCAAAAAAAAGAAAAAAATGTTTTTAGAAAATTTAAAAGAATTTTTTTAAATACAGGAGAGGTAAAGGCATAAACAATTTACAGGATTATGTTGAATTGCAAAATTCTAGGTTCCCAAGTTCTCAAATGCCTTGAATTTATTTCAGAAACTTTTGGAGAAAAATACATATGTGTTAAATAGATCTTCTAGTATGTTTGTTATTAATAAAATGTTGACTTAAGTTACAAAGTAGAATGTTTTAACTTGTATTTTATTACAGCGATTAAATTTAAATGACTTTAGATAAAATACTTTTCTATAAATGTGAAGAAGAATTTAGCACTATATTTTTGTATGTTAGTGAAACAATTATCGTATCAATGTAATTATTACTGTCTTAAATCATAAATGTGAAATTCTTTATAGATTCAAACATTCAGATATTTCAGCTGCTTTTTTTCAATGATATTGATGTTCAAATATAATTAAGCATTTAAATTACATTTCTATAATTTTTCTGATAGGTCAGACAAATGTGTTAGCATCTCAGAATGAAGGAGTTGAAGGTTTGGCATTGGACTGGGTGTCTAACAATTTGTACTATATTGACAGCCGTAAAGGAACTTTAAATGTTATAAGTACTGTTAATTTTCAGTATCGTAGGACACTGTTGAGAAATCTGAAACGACCTAGAGCTATTGTTGTACATCCTAATAAAGGGTATGTGTTAAAAATTCAGTTGTTCATTATTTAATGCAGCCATTTCTCAAAGTGATTGTGATAAAACTTCAAGTTTTAAGCATTTGCTTATATATTAATTTTCCAGTTCTTTTGTATATAGTCATTGAAATGTTGTTTCAGTTTCATCTGAAATGTTGTAGCTGTGTACATTAAATTAAAAAGTATGCATTTTAATGCTTAAAAAAGTGTACTTCAAGTGTTTCAATAAAAAATTAGTTTTACACGTTTATACCTTGAATGTTTTAGCATTTATAATCTGAAAGATCTTGAAAGTTAAAACATCTAACTGCATGGAAAACATCAGTTATCCTGAAAAGTATACATATTTTTAATTGCTTTTAAGTAAAGGAAAGCTTCTTTAGGGGGGGGGGAAGTATTCCTTTGGGCTTGAGAGGATATTAAAGAGGAAATTAGAACATCTAACTCTATGGAAAATATCAGTTACCCTGAAAAGTACACATCTTTTTAATTGCTTTTAAGTAAAGAAAAGCTTGAGAGGGTATTAAAGAGAAAATTGTTATACCTTGCACAATGACACAGAAGGGAAGCATATATTTATTTACATTTCATTAAAGCATCTGTCATCTTTTTGATGTGATGCAATTATTAATATTAGTTTTGCGCTGTTGTAAAATCCTGCATGTGATATCTTCAAAATAACCAGCTCCAACTTCCTTCCTGAAGGGAGGATTTCAATTTCTGAATTTTTAAAAATTTATATTCAATTATTATAAAAAATTTTAAGCTTTTATCCGCCAGTTAGAAACTAAAATGAAAGCTATGTGTGTTGTTAAAAATCTTATTGTATTATAGCTGTACTTAATTGATACCATGCCTTTCAATCACAGAATATATTTGCTTTCTTTCTGTAAAATGGATATTCTAACTTAATTTGCAAGTTATATGTTAAAATCATATTATTTTTGCATTTGAATCCAAAATTAAAATTTTAATGTGAAACTATCTAGTTAAAATTTTAATGCTTGTAAGGAATAAATTTCATTATAACGTTGAAAATGTTTAAAACCTCAAATATTTTGTGCTTCATATTTAAAGCTTTAAATTTGCACCCAAAATATGCAAATATATTTGTCTCTTTTTGACTGTATATTTAATCTGCTATACGTTGTTTGTTTTAGGTATGTGTTTTACTCTGAATGGGATCGTCCAGCAAATATATCTAGAGCATATCTAGATGGATCAAATTTAATGGTATTTAGAGGAGTTCTCCTTGGGTGGCCTAATGGTTTGGCAATTGATTTCCAGAAAGATCGTTTATATTGGTGTGATGCTCTTTTAGATCATATCCAGCATGCAAACTTGGATGGAACTGACGTTAAAACCATTAGTTCACCTCGTATCAAACATCCATTTTCACTAGTAATTCATCATGGTATGTTTTAGCATATTTTATTTTCCGTAGTAAATTAAGAAATTTTTATGTAATAAATGCATACATTGAATGTAAATATAGCTTTTAATTTAATTTTTATATTTAAACTTTTTAGAGGCAACAGAGATATGTAACATATGTGTACTTTTGGTGTATGTTATGTTAACATATTTACACGTGATGTATACAAGTTTATGAATTTTAACCCCTTGAGTACAGAGATTTATTTGAAAAAATTCTTGCATTTGGAACGGATATAATTTGCTGATATGTGAGACAGTATATATTTAAAGAAATTAATAATGAAGAATCTGCATGAATGTTTCTTGCATTGTGAAGAACCAACAGTACATAGAGCCATCAAATTTTGAATAATGTAGTCCTCCAACCAAACATAGGCACTTGGAAGCCCGAATTTTGAATTTCAAATTTGTTTTAGTATCTATTTAAAATTTTGTAAAACTTAAAGGAATTTTTCATTAATAAACTCAGCAATTTCAAAGCAAGCAATGGCAACACTGTATTGGGGGAGGGACATTTTTATCTCCAACGCACGAGACTGCATATCAGAAATTCTAAAGATATGCTGTTTTGCTGATTTTAAATAGTTTGTGATATTGTTGTTGAATTGAATTTTAAGTGTTTTAAGTGCAAACAGCATGATATTTAGTCTAAAAGGTAGCATACGAAACTTTTTTTTTTAAAATAAACCACCCTTTTGGTTGTATAGTATAAAATCTGAAAACTTTCAGATTTTCTTTTTTATTATTAATTTATTTATTATTTGAGAATTCATTTATTCATGTCTCTTCAACTATAATATCCCAAAATCCTTAGGCAAAACAAGTACATGATGTTTGAGATCTGCTTCTTTTAGTTATCATGCAAGGTAAAGATCTTACTCAGCCAGGCGACTTCGGGCACAGATGTGAGGAAATAGTACACAGAGGAAAGGGTTTAAATTGCCCATTTATTTGATTAAGCTCTTCAATAAAAATGCACATGCTTCGTGTTCACACTAACACTGGCTACCTGTGGTGGGAATTTAAGAATAATTTAACAATAAATTTAAATGGCAAAGAATAGTGCTAGACTACTTGAGACTAATAGGCTGACTCAGCAACCTACACTGGCTGACTTAAACCAAATGGCTAGAAGGTGTATCAGCAACTCAGAGTAACAGCAGGAAAGACAGGATAACAACATGTGCTAGGCTAGGGAAATCACGCTCTGCTAACTTTCTCGTTTTGCCTGTTGAAATACTCTTCATCACTTTAACTTAATTTGCATCCTGGCAAGGAAATGCGAGGGGAAATTGAGGAGTTCAGAAGTGATAACAAAATTCAGAATAATTGGCTATTCAAACTAAGGGAAACCCTACAGTTGAAACTCAGTCATCAAATGTACCACTAAGGGTTTAAGTTACATTGTATATATCTTTTAAGAGTTACACAGTATGCAAAATTTAAGTTTATGAAAACTTTTTGAATATAAAAGTGAAGTATTATATTCATGTTTAAAAAGTGAAGTATTATATTCATTGGTATTAATTTTTTTGTTCCTTTATGCTGTTAGTGGGTTAATTTATGTAAATCCAAAGTTTCCAGCCTTATATACTTCTGAAAGAAAGAGAGAAAATTTTAATCGGGTCATCTAGATGCATTCATTCAATGAGAACTGTGTTCCCCTGTAAAAGTAATCTAAATATTCTTCTCCAAAGTGTTTTATAACTGCTCTTTTCATGCCATCATCATTATTAAATCCTTTTCTACAGTAGCTAGTAATCACAAGGGAGGTGGTCATATTCCTTAAAATAGCACTGCTGTTTTTGAATTACGGAAATAATGTTGTGGTGCTCATCGTGTATAGACTTTGTTTGTGTGAAAGTTTTCATATAGAATGTGCAAAATTGTTTTATACATATCCAATCTTGCTGCTGTTTCCTTCACTTTTAATATTATCATAAAATATTTTATGATGTCAATGCCTTCGATGGTTGACCTTCATGGGAATCAATTTCTACAGATTCCTCAGTCCATGTGAAATTGTTTAATCCAGTTTTTCACTGCAGAATAAGAAAGAAGTGAATCAAGATAGACATGCTTCAAGTGTTGTTTTATTTCTTTGAAATTAAGTCCTCCTTTAACCAAAAATTTAATCACTGAACATTACAGAGCAGACTAGTGCATTATGTCATTCAATAAACAATTAAAAAAGAATGCATACAGTTTTTCTTGTGAAACTTTGGAATTTCTTCATTTAGTAATGCCACAACATGTCTGTAAGAGGACTTTATTGCCAAACAATTTTTTATATGGGAGGCTGATAATTTTTAAATCTACCTAAGTATTAACTGGGCACCCTCTTTCATAAGGATATGTGTATGAGTTTGAAAAATTAATGTTTTCGAAGCCCCATAGAACAAGGGACCCCTTGGAATTGTGATCAATACACCTATGCTGTTTGCTGCTAACAAATCCTTGATGGAAATTGTTTTTGCTGCCCTGTTGAGATTTTCTTAGTGAATTGTGTTTTTGCTTCTATTGATAACTTTTTAAATTAATAACTGCTGTCCTCAAATATAAAAATAAACTTGATATAACCAATCACAAAGAAGTATATGTAATACAACAGTTCTTAATCACTATTTTATATGAGATCTGAATTCATATTTCTGTAATTTTGAGGATAGGTTTCTTTTTGAAAACCCAACAAAAAGTTTAAAACGTTAAAATTTCCAATTCTATTATAAAATTAATAATATTTTCTTAATCCATTCAGTTTTATTAATCAAAATTCTTTTGTAATTAATTTATATTGAAAGTTATTTTAAGTGTGTATGGATATTATAAATGTTGGTTTAATGATTGATAAAAAGCTTAAGTTCTCAGAAACAATATTTAATACAAAATAATGTGAAATACATAAGTCCAAATGCTATTTTAAAGTTTGGTGTCCAAAATGACATTAATCCCATTGTATTATAATACATTCAGAAATTCAACTAATTTTGAAACTACGATTAACACTTTAAACTCCAGAAGGGACACAGTCAGTCACTTCTGCTACAATATACTGAGTGAAGACACTAGCTTTTGAGGACAAAGAGGTAATATTTAATAATTACAGAAGAGTAAAGCATCAATTTTTATTTGTGCATATGTAATATTTTGATGGTTCAGGGTAGCAAGAGAAAAATTAAGTATAATTTTTCACACTTTTTGACTTCCCATTTTACTCTTCCGCTCAGAGAAGACAATTGTTATAGTTTATTAAATATTCATTTTGAATATTTGTCATCTGAAATGATGTAACAAGTTAATATTTATTGATGACTGCTATGTTTTTAAGAATAATAAGTTGTGTTTTATTCATTGCTTTTCTTAATTCTGCTGAGAAATATGTTTCCTTTTATTATATACCAATTTCTTTGTTGTCTTTTATTCAGATTACTTATATGTTACTGACTGGAGATTAGATGCCATCTTGAGAATGGATAAAGAGAGTGGAGCTGGAGAACAAATTGTTGCTAGTGTAGAAGAAGGCAGTAGATTATATGGAATTAAAGTGTTCAGTCGAGAGAACCAAAGAGTTGATAGTGAGTATAAATTTAATAATAAGTGCACTCAATGATTTTAATTTTCTGTAATTGGAAGTCATAGAACTGTATTTGATATGAGCATATGCAGTCTTACCTGAATATATGATACTTATGATTCTTTCTTCCTTACCCAGATCGACATCCTTGTTGGAGCAATAATGGTAACTGCCAAAAATTTTGTTTCCCAATTCCATCAAACAACAGTCAAGGCCCTGATCTCCAAGTTCAGTGTGGCTGTCCATATGGAGAGCGTTTAGCCGCCGACAACAGAACTTGTCAATCTGACCCTGATGCAGAACCACCCGTGCAAGCATGTCCTAACTCATGGGACTTTACTTGTGATAATCAAAGATGTATTCCAAAAACGTGGGTTTGTGATGGGGATGATGATTGTCTGGATAACTCAGATGAGATGCAAAACTGTACAAGTAAGATAATATTTGAATATTTAACATGATATTACAGTTTTTATATTCAATTTTTAACACAAAACACTGGATAGGCTACCAATAAAATATGTAAGATTTCATTGTTTTTGATGAGTATTTAAATAAAATCACAAAGTGAGTTTTTGATAAGGAAATACCTAAGTCCATCTAATTATGAATTCAGCATGAACCACCCATACAAGCATGTCCTAACTCATGGGACTTTACTTGTGATAATGAAAGATGTATTCCAAAAACATGGGTTTGTGATGGAGATGATGATATTTGTCCCATTCAATTTTGATTATCCCATCCATTTGGATATTGTTTTCATAAGGTTTACAGTTTTCTCTTGTGTGACTGTGTAAATGTATTGTTACGTTTCCTTTTTCTGACACCAGTTGTTACGTTAATTTTTTCTTTCGCATTCGTACGGGGTTCGTGAGAATTTGGAGTGAATAATGACAATACAACTTGATGAAGTATCGAAACACAGTTTATTGGCCAGTATTGTCAGGACAGCTCCAAAACACATTTTTACAGTCGTCGATGAACTACTATAAACACGCTGACATGATCAGCGATACATCCTCCAGGTTATCAGGCTATCACAGTGGAGGCAGCTTCATGGCAAAGCACTAGAGTGCAGCTCCCAACTCTGCTTGGTCGTTCTCGGAACTCCACATACTCTCAAGACTTCCGATGTTTGCACCAGGGTCATGAATTGAATCCGGTCCTTTACAAGGAGAAGTATCTGTGTTTAGAATCAAGTCCTTGTCTGCAAAACCTGCACTATGAGGCATACACCCAGTTTGTGTGTGCCTCATACACACTCTCTCGACAAGGCAGACACACTCTGCCAAGGAGACCCAACACACTCTCTTGACAAGGCACTAACCGCAATACACTAAGAGACTCCTTCGATGCACTTGACGACCCACTTCCGCAGGAATTGAATTGCTAGACGAGACACCAACTCGATACTATCTCGCACTCTATGCGGGGCACTCACTAACTCGCCCTCTCGACGAGGCAGTCTCTCAATACTAACTATCTCGCCCTCTAGATGTGGCACTCACACTAATTGACTGCAGACCAGCAGGGTTTATATAACTTCCGGCTTGTGTTTGAGAACATTCTGGGCTAAACCTGTAAGAATTCGTTTGAGAAGGTTCTCTGTCCTTCCATGGCATGTCGCCAATTTCTTCTCCAAATGGGTGATTTCTCGCCAAATGTGGCAAACCTGCCTCCACTTGCCATTTTACGGCAACCCTAAACTGCTTTGCAGGAAAGCCGTCTTACCGCGCCTGTTCATTTCGTAACAGTATATTATTTTCTAATGAAAAAAAAAAAAAAAATTTCATTAGGCTTTTAAAACTCAAATATTAATTTAAAGAAATAAAGCTTATGTGAATCAATAAACATCAGTAATCAAATATATAGTACAGTCAAAACTCATTAATCCGGACTCGTCGGGACTTCGGCGATTCCGGATTATCGATTTTTCCGGATTATAGATCATCAGTTTAAATCTCGTAAGATGGCATACAGAAATTCTAAAATTAAAAGTATGAAACCGTAATTTATGAAATAAAGAACAATTATGATCTAAAGGGTATCAAAATTTGCAAAAAGAAAAAGCTTAATATTTATTTGTTTACTTTATTAAACATTTTTTCAATGTAAGTTGTTTAAGTTTTGCTTCGTTTCATGTGATAATACTTTCTCTTTAATTCTATTAAACAGACATAATTTCTTGTTCAGTTACAAAGTTCCGCTGTTCAAGTCCTATAATTGCTGTGTCGAGAATACTGACTAATTTGTCAATCGAAATTTTTTCGTTTTCAATAACCTCTGTCACTTTCTTCGCTATCGGAAGCGAATTATAATGACGAGGAACTTGTTTTAAATGATATTAAAGACGGAGCACATCGACATGAAATACTACATTTGATAAGGAATTATAAGCCAAATAAAATAAAAACATCTGCCCTGAAGATAAGGATAGTGCTGACAGATCAACTTCCAATTCATTACGCGCCCGCCGCGCCGTTCCCCCCGCCGAGCAGCGTGAAATTGATAAACAGATTTCGGATTTCAAAACAGACTTTCGCTTTACATCCTTTACATATTAATAAATATATATCGGAAATTCTATTTGATATAATCGAAAGTTTAAACTTACTTTTATAAAATTGCTCTTACAGTCTGCAAAAAATAATGAGCCGGATCCAATTCGAAAATTAAGGAACAACGCAATCATCAACATTAACTGAAATAGATAATTATTTAGCTTATACATCCATAATACATAAAACGCGCACGCGAAAACGTATTCTGCACTTGCGCACACTCATATGCGCAGTCGTAAAATGTCTTACGTGCACGCGTAAAGCCTATGCGCATGTGTCAACGCGGCGCATGCGCAGAACGTTTTTAGTTTTGAGGTCCGGATTATAGATCATTCTGAATTATGGGTGTCCGAATTAACGACTTTTGACTGTAGTTAGAAATTCTGTCAAAGCAAAGATCGATATCTTTGCAACTTTATTGTTTTGTGTCATTTTTCAAATTTCAATTTTTTTCAGATGTTTTCTATTAATGCATTTTTAAATTTAGTTTATTACTTTTCATAGAAAGCACCTGTGGACCTCGAGATTTTACATGCAGTGGGGGACGTTGCATACCTCAATCCTTCCGATGTGATTCAGATAACGATTGTGGTGACTATTCAGATGAAATGGGATGTGGTAAGTTGAATTTTCACTACTTTTATTTTTATTATGTTACACATTTTCTCAACATGGCAGCTTAAAATGTAATTTATGTGTTGATAAAAAAGGTACTTGATTCTTTCTTTCTTCCCTCCATATTTATATCTGTTAATATATAGAAGTATTTACTGCATATAAACATTTAATACATAAATTGTATTTCATAAATTTATAATTGCTGCATTTATTTGCACTTGCACAATATGTACTGAATTTTTTTTTTTTTTTTTTTTTTTTTTTTTTTTTTTTTGTAAAATTGGTATCAAAAAATTTGACTATAAAATTAATAATGTTTGAAAATGTGAAGTGGAATAAATATAGAAACAAAATAGAAATTCAAGCCAATTAACTATCTAAATACTAGAAATACAATTTTTAATTTACATTTTTATTTAATACTCTATTTAAATTTTCTGCAATTTTAATTGCAAAACTGGAACTGTATTTATTTCTGAAATTTAAAGTCTGTGAATGGCATTCTGAACACGTCTTTGTCATGATTATGTTTTCTTATGTGACGAATATTTGATCCATCATTAAAACTGATTCAACTGAATGTGTAACTCCAGACAAAGACATGATTGCTGCTGAACGAGTAATTTGCGTTAAATGATATGGGCTGTATTGTTAAAACGTATTGGAAAGCTTATAGCATTTGTTTAATAATATTTAATCCATCAATGTATGTTAGCATTACTCTGTCTGGTAATTAATAATTATTATTCTTTCTAAAGTATTTTATATTAATATTTAGATTTATTGAGGCAATTGACTTCTATGTGTTTCTAATATTTTCCTCAACCTCTCATAGGTTTGGCTACATTACATTTTATGTTTATCACTGCTTTAATTTCAGTTTTTAAATCACAGATTCTAACACCCTTTTCTTATTTATTTTGTGTGTGTTAATTATATTTGTGAACACAAAAACTTTTTTCTTTTCTTGCTTGGTCCATCAGTGTACATTAACATTAGTCTATATTGTAATTAATAATTATTATTCCCTCTTTCAGTCAATGTCACATGTGAAGCAACTGAATTTCCTTGTGAGAATGGAAGGTGTATTCCAAAATCTTGGAAATGTGATTCAGAGAACGACTGTGGTGATGGATCAGATGAAGGAGATTTCTGTAGTATGTTTATTTTTGTATATCGGTATTTTATTGAAATAAATTTCATTTTGAATTTAGAAGTGCTATATATGGTAAATTAAAAGTAAGTATTGTTAGTAATATCATTCAGAACTAAAATTTAAAATTTCTTTGCAAGAAATGAACAAAATTAAGTGTTTGCCTTTCACTAAGTATGTAAGAAAAATGTATCTTAGTGAAATGTTTAAAACAAAAGCTGATGTGGACACCACTTCCTTGTATGGCCTATTAAATTATACTCAATTTTTTGCTTTATTTCATTCAAACTTATTTCCTCGAATAACTCGAACTTAATTATTTGGTCCTTCAAGACAAATTGAAAGTGACATCAAAAATTGCAAATTTGAAAATTAAATATCCTGGTCAATTTTTGTCTAAAACTATCTAAAATATAAATATGGGAACCTAGATTAAAAGTTAGATTTTTTTTTATTTGTCCAAAATTAATTAAAAAAACATTGTCAAACATGAATATTTTTGTGATTTAAAAAACATCTGTAACTGTAAGTATATGACTACAACCAACATTTGCAAAAATATAGGCTGGGTAAGAACTTTTAAGCCAGGTAAGGGTGTGAGTATACTGAAAATTGCAATAAAAAAGGGAGTTGCTCAGCTAAATGTTATAGCAGTCACATATATGAAATGTTAGTGTTCTGTGGAAATCATTTTTGAGTTATGGGAGATATGTATGCATGTACAGATGCCATAGAGAAATCCATTTTAAGTCCAACTTACAATCTGTTGTGGGAAAAAGAGTCTAATTTGTCCATACATATTAACATCATGCCCCCCCCAAAAAAAAATTCAGAATGCATTTGGAACTGTCCAATTGGATTTTTCTGTTGAAATATGATATCCAGAATTCTTTGTGATTACTTTACTTCCTGTACTTCGTATGTGGAAGTAAAAATCCAAGCATTTTTTACTTTTAAATGAAAAATTATAAATTTTGTTAGATAAAAATGATTTTTTAAGGTCAAAGCAGTTAAATTAATTGAATTGGAGATGGTGTTTAAACTGAGAGTAAAGTCTCTTGAATGTTAGTGACATCATACCTTGCATACAGATGTAAACATTAGTTTAAGCGTATAATTTATCTAAAATTATTAAAAGTTTTATTGCAACTTTTTTTATGCTAACAGAATAAAATATTGATCACCTCTTCTAATATTTTATATGACGGTAGAGATTTGTTATAGATTAAAAGTAAATTTTTCTTCTGTTATCTCATGGGTAACTTCATCGTAAGTTGCTTAAAAAAGGGGGGGGAGATAATAGGTCCATTTCTTCATGCCACTGGTTTACAGATGTGGATAATATCAATTTTCCCTCATTTTTCTGCCTAAATATTTTGGTTCAAATTTTTCATTAGCTGTTTTAGCATTTGACATCTTGTTTAAAAAAGTATCTCATATTTCATTCTTGAATATGGGAATTTATGAGATTAATATATCAGAATATTCATTACCGAAATCGCATACAATCCACTGAAAATGACAGTTATTTTATTGTCTTGGAAGACTGAAATAGTTATTTTGTATTAACTTTTGAATTGATTCATTGAAATAAATTTGTAGTTGTATTTCTGTAGTTTAAATACATCCTCACCTCAAAGGAAGAACTTTTTTCTCATAATTGAAAAACTGCCAGAGCCTTTTCCAATTTGAACGCAATCCTCTTTAAAACTTCATGCAATTTATGATGTACTAATTGACTTGATTGAATCATGTTTTGCTTGCATTGTACAAGCAAAACATTACATTTTTGTGTATCAAGATTCCAGTGCTTGAAGGCTATCACCCACTATTACTGTGCAACTCTATGAAAAACTGTTAGTAAGAGCTCCTTTCAAAGCAGTCAGCTGTGAATACAGTTCCTTTCACTTTTTGCAGAAATAGTTTTTTCTGTATATCTATACTGACTTGCTGCAGAAATGTTTCTCTGAGTGCACAGTGAATTGCTGTCATGAAGCATGAGACATCAATGGTATTTTCTTTGTGTTGCGTATTAGTCTTAATTACTCACTTTGTCTGCAAGCACAAACAAGGAGCTTAAGTTTCCGGCTGTGTTTCAGATGGTGAGTGACAGTTTATTGCAATATTTATCACTGCTTGTAAATATGCACTGATACAGCTACACAGTAGTTAGGTATCCACACTTTAGCATGTCTAACGCAGCACCCGTATCTGCATATTAATCATGCATGCTATGCCCTGTTTTTAGAAGTAAACACTCCCCCCAAAAAAAGGCATACTGTCAGTCCTGCTCTGTTGATAAGCCTGTAATAAGCATACATTACAGATAATTGAAGTACAGTATTTATTTGAGAGTCGATTAAAAAATTAAAGAAAATTTATAAAAACCATATGATCTTGCACAGTTGAAAGTGACTAATCTTTTTATCTGGCATAAATATGTTTGACATATAATTTAAGAGTCTAAAATATTAATTGTTACAAAATATATAACTGAGGCTTCTTATATTCATTCATTATATGCAAGTCCCAGCAGATTAAAACATAGTAAATGCAAATTTAATTTGTACAAGATTTTGTAAAGTTCCTTGTAGTTGAGAGTGCTGAATAAAATCATGAGATAGATCCATATTGGTCTGAAAGATTGTGTGGATACAAGATATTATGTGCACCTCTTAGTATAATAACTATGCATAATCTTGCATAATTTATTATTGTAGCAATGTCAGCAAGCTTAAAGGGAGATAACAACTAAAAATTTGCATCAAGTACATCAGATCTTTAGATAGAAACACTGACTACAAAGACTTTGAGATTTATCGTGTTTTAAAATGATTTTTTTTTTTTTTTATTATTTAGCTTTATCTTAATTTCAGATTATGTTTATTGTTACTAATTCCTAATTCTGGGAGAAGAAGGTGTTGATAGTAAAGATTCTGAAATTTCAGAGTTAAATTTTAAAACTGTAAATTTAGATGCATTTTATACTCATACTGTCAAAAGCCCACAGTAATATTTCTTTTAAAAACTTACTTTCTTTTAATATATAATGTTTCTCTCTTGTTTTAGCTGAAAAAACCTGTGCATACTATCAGTTTACATGTCCAGGGTCTGGACACTGCATACCTCAGAACTGGGTTTGTGATGGAGACAATGATTGTTTTGATCATGCAGATGAACAGAACTGCCCTCCAATTACTTGTACATCTTCACAATTTCAGTGTGCAAATCAGAAGCAATGCATACATGAAAGTTATCATTGTGATGGTGTTTCAGACTGTCAAGATGGTTCAGATGAACAAAACTGTCGTAAGTAAATATTCATTATTATGCATGATGATTATTAACCAGGAATTTCTGATAATTGTTATGCTGTGAAATTTTGTTATGCAGGAATAAAGTTGTTTAATAAAATGGATATTAGATACTTAGAAATCTCTTTAACATAAAAATAATGAAAAGTACCATTAGTCTTCAGCTGTATGTGTGTTGGAGGTATGAAAAATTTGCATTATTCATTCTGTACTGGGGTATATGTTTTATAAAAGTCTGGTTTTATTTCCAAAATCTCCAAGGAATTAGTATTAAGTCTCAAATTGGTGATAAATATGATTAATAAATAACATAGTCATTAGCTGTATATTATTTGCCGTTTAATATATGCACCAGAAAAAATTAATTTTATTTACTGAAATAATTTATAAACTTTGCTCAAAATTTTTGTTTAATAGGAAAGTTTTTAGCATATGATAAGCATCAGTCTGTGACATTCCTGTTCGATAAGAGCATTAATGTAAGCAAGGAAAATTTTGATTTAGTACATTAAATTTGAAATTAGCTGGTTTTCATTTGTATAAATATCTGAATATGAGTCTTAACATATACAAATGAATATGTTTGTTAAGCATTTAAATATTGCTGTAATTAAGTCATACATTTTGTTAACTGCCAGCATGTTACTGTATTTTGTTTTGTTTGATTGCATGGTTTACTGCATGATTGTTTTAATGTGGAATGAACCATTTCTGTTTCTAGCGTCAAGAGCACCTGACCAATGCGAACCTGAAAAAACATTCCAGTGCAGAACATCTAGAATTTGCATTCCTAAATCTTGGTATTGTGATGGCAATTCTGATTGTGAAGATGGCAGTGACGAGCCAAGTTCATGTGGTAAATGGATATGTTTTCTTTCCTGTCATTTAACATATGTTTGACATAATATCCTTTCTATTAGAAGTCTTATAATATATAAAAATAGTATTAAGAGAAGTTTTTAAAATTTATTTTACTGCCCTGGTTGATAACATTATTTAATCTTGTTTGTTAAACTTTCCATTTCGTATTATCCTTTATTAGTTTCAAAACAGCATTTTGTGTCAAAACACTTAACTGTGTTGTATCACTTTTCAAATTGTTGCCACCAAATATTATCTCCTTGTATTATAAAGAAATTAAATAATGAGGAATCTGCATGAATATATATAGGTTTCTCTCATTGTGAAGAAACAACAGTATCTGGAGCCACCGAATTTTTAATAATTCATTTCTCCACTCAAACATGGGCATCTGGAGGCCGGAATTTTAAATTTTGAATTTCTTTTAGTATCTATTTCATATTTTGTAAAACTTAAATGAATTTTTATTAACAAACTCGATGATTTCAGAGCGAGCAGTGAACATGTTTGTTTCCAGCATGTGAGACTGTGTATAAAAAATTCCAAAGTTATGCCATTTTTACTGCTGATGAATTGCATATGGCATAAATGCGAAGAAAATGATGCTTAATAATAAAGCTAAAAAGACAACAACAACAACAATAAATGTGGTGTTGTAGGAGTTAGTGTAACAGCCAGACTGGTAGACTGCAAGCTCAGCGAAAACATAAAAAGTAGCACAGTAGCTTTTAGGCTACTGTTAAAATCTGAAACCTTTCAAATTTGTTTTCAAGTTATTTGGTTTTATTCCAGTAAAAAGTATTTTGTTGCATTTCTCCCACATATGCTATTTAATTAGCAATTTTTCAAATAAAATTGTTTAAGGGAATATCTTTGTCGTATGAAATGTGTATTTTATTTTTCATTAACCTGCTAACAGTTTAAATTTTGATACTGCAGGTGAAATTGAATGTCCATCTAACCACTTTAAGTGTAATAACACACGTTGTGTATTCAAGTCTTGGATCTGTGATGGAGCTGATGATTGTGGTGATGGCTCTGATGAAGACCATAGACATGCTTGTGGTATATTTATTGATCATATCTCTACATTAATGTGCTGTAAAAGACATATTTAAGTAATTTTTGAATAATGTATTCTATAACACACATTTAAAATATTTTTGTTTAAAATACCCACTTAAAAAGTTCCAAATCCATGATATAAACCAAATTAGTGTTAGTCTAACTTTTTTTAATGTTTCGTTAGTTTTTAGTTAGCCAAGAATGTGAAATCTTAATTTCCTGCTTGATTTATTATGAGAGTACTTTTAAAAGGGCTTTTTCATAGTTATCCCTCCCTACTACCATTAAGAAATAAAATGGTACTATACTAATAAAATGGTTAGTACCATAGTTACCATAGTTTCCTTATGCCTTTGTACCTTTATGGTAGCTACAGCTCCAAAATATAATTTTTTCTGTGATTTACTTTTTTGATTTCTCTAATCATATAACTTATTTTAAGTAAAATTTTAAAAGACTTATTTAAAATCTCATATACCTTTTTCTCGCCATTTTGTCATTTATTTGTGAACTTACAGGCCCAGTTGTAGAAGGATGTCCTTCTGGACAATGGCCTTGTCCTGATGTTACTGGTCGTTGTATTCCTTTATCTAATGTCTGTGATAAAAAACCTGATTGCCCAAATGATGCTGATGAAGGACCTGGTTGCAGTAAGTTTGTATTAATTTATATAAAAAATTTTTATATTTATACATTTTTATTGGAATTACAGTAATATATAACTGCACAGTTTGTACCAAGAAAGAAAGCATCTAATTACAATTAATTCCAGTTTAACTAGAGTAAAATAATAGAAAGTCATTAAATTTTTCACACATGATGCATCAAAAAATTATAATTTAGATAGTATATGGCTCTATGGACTGTATAATTCAATTGATGCTGCAGAAAAAGGATATTATTTCCAAATTGAAAATAAGTCAGAAAGCAGCATTAAACTAATGTTGATTTCATGAGAAATCTGCGTAGGCATAGGATTGTGTTTTTTCATGTTTGTCCTGTCTACTTCTCGCAGAAGAGGTACTCATGTTTTTGTACCTCAAAACACACAGTGCTTCTGTAAAACCAGCCTCAACCTAAGGATATATTTTCCATAATTTTAAAATAATTCAATTTCCTTAAGTAGCCAGTGAGGCTAACATTATCTGCAAAAATATTTAGTAATTATTATTATTATTATTATTATTATTATTATTATTTTTTTTTTTTTTTTTTTGTCTTTAACCCTGTAAGAGGTATGGATGTAAGATTCCACATAAATATAGATAGGCCAATAGAAGGCATATAAAATTCCGCCTTTTGAATTCACTACACCCAAAAATTTTGGCCAAATGGTGCTAGATCTGATTTCAGGTTAAATGTATATTGGAAGATAATGTACAAAGTGAGAGGATCACTTTAGAAATGTAATCAAGAAAATATCACTTATTCATGATATTTTAAAGAGTGCTAGGGTTTGATAACCAAATGTGTAATGCTTGGAGAGTTAAAAGTATGTGAATTTCAAAAGTGGATAAACTGTGTTAGTACTTAAATTTTTTATGTAAAACTATGTATGACTGTATCAGTTATTTTGAATAATAAGCCGTCACTAGTGGCATAATAAAATTATTCCTAATCTATGAAATTGGTTATTACCGTTTACTTCTGTCATCTTTTTCCTGTATTAAATTTAGTATATATTGCTATTTGTTTTGTTCTGTCTTTCATCTAATAGAGAGGTATTCAGTTTCTTACATTAATTTTTAATTAATACATTTTTAATTTACATTAATTTTTAATTAAGTTTTACTATGTGAATTAAAAATTTTTGTTGTTTCTTAACTTTACTGTATCAGAATAAATATTGCTATAGATATATCTTTATTTTAATAATACATGTCTCTCTCTCTCTCTCTATATATATATATTAATCATTTATTTGATAAAAGAAATCTCCATTTGTTAAGATTTGATAAAATATGTCTCCCTGTACTCGGGGAAAAGATGTTTTACATTCTTTACATTTAAGTTTCTGGTTTGAGTGCAACTAAAACTAAATTCGCAAAATTCTGCACTAACTTCAAATCATTATTGTAGCTGTCATAAGCATTGTGCTTTTTTTTTTTTTTTTTTTTTTTTTTTTTTAAATTTATATATTTATTTCAACTGTTGAAGAGCAGTGACAAAATATTTTCTTTTCTACAAATATAATTTTAAGGTTTGAAGTTAATAAAAAGGAAATCTTTACGTGTTAATGTTTAAAATCATTTTTACCTTGTTATCTCAATTTATGTTGTATAAGCAAACATTATAACTGTCAGTGCAAACCATTTTTGCGTCGGACATTTTTAAATATTTAAGATGTAACTGATTGATGCTGCTAAAGCTTACTTCCAATAAAAAATGTTGGCTAATTCTTCTTTTTATTTTTTATTATGTATTTGATTCCTTTTTTTTTTCCCCTTTCTTAAGCATTGGAAACCTGCTCAACAAAAAACATGGGTTGCACTCATAATTGTTCTGAAACTCCTTTGGGTCCTATCTGTATATGTCCACTTGGAAAAGTGCTGAATGATTCAAAAACCTGTATTGGTAAATTTCCATTAGTTTTTTATGTTGTTTCTATAAATAGGTATAGATCAGTGTAGTGTCAGTGCTAAAAAATTATCTGATACCTTTAAATAGGTACAATGCCAGTGCTGTACCCTTATGTAGTGTCTTGCACACAAAAAATTTACCTGTTATTAAAAAACTGTATCCATTGTACTAGAAAACTGAGCCGTTAGCATAGTAATATTGCAGTCGTGATCTATTTTATGTGTAGATTTTTTCATGTCTTGTAATTTTGTATGAATAATTTCCAGATGTTGATGAATGTGCCACTCCCGGAGCTTGCAGTCAGCAGTGCATCAACACTAAAGGTTCATTTAAGTGCCAGTGCAAAGATGGTTATACGCTTACAACAGATCGTCACACTTGTAAAGCAATAAGTAAGTGTTTAATTAGAAAATACGTTCACCACTTAGAATATCTTATCAATTTAGCAAAAAAAATACGGTATCCGTATAAGATCTCATAATTTTCATGAAAACTGTCATAAAAATTTTATTACTGTTAGCTTTTTTACAAAATGTAACAGTAATTTATTTCCCCTAAATCAAATTTGCCATTAAAATCTCTAATGCTATCTAATTTTTTCTAATCAAATGTAAAAAATTAGGAATTGTTAGTGACCGTGAAGTATAAACCGAGTTGTGAACTTTTCAGTGTGAAATATGTGTAGGGTTTTAGCCCAATGTGATTAGTGCATGAGATATATGACTGAGGCAGAACAAATGTTTGCAAATTGATATGCAAATTATTGGCAATAAGCATCCACTTTAGGATTTATATATCTGTATTGGTTATTGCTTGGCTACTGGTCACTTAATTCATAAAATGTGATAATCTTAGCTTGAAACTAAATTTTGATACGTACACTTTCAAATTTAGAGAAATGATGATTTCTTCTTGGATAAAATAGCATTCGTTATTAAATTTGTGAATGGCCTTTTGAAAATATTTATATGTACTTTATGTGAAAAAGGGACTTTTTATTTTTAACCAGTCCAAAGTGTAATGAATATTTTACTAATTGACATATCAAGTGACGTAAATTTTTATTTAAAGAAGTATTTTATATCTAGCCTATTAAAGAAAGATGAATATTTTTAAGGAATTTTTGCTTTATGAGGACCTTTTAAAAACATAAAATTCTTTCATGAAATCTTCTGTATTTATTAGCTTTGATGAATTCGAGACATAATGCTATATTTAATATATCATATTTCTTTGATTCTAAAATGCACTTTTTTCCTATAAGCATTTCTACTGGCATGCTGTCTCCTAGAATTGATACAATAAATACTTTGTTTTTTGCATGATCATCAATATTGTTTCCATGCATTTTTATCATTTTTAGAAATGTTGCATTATCAGTACTTAAGAAAGAAATTATGTAATATATGGTAGTGAATGTTAGATAAGGTATTTTAAAACGGGTAAACTCAGATAAAGTTGCAGTTATTAGAAAAATCATATCCTGATTTTGATTTCAGCAAGAAATGTTGAATCATTATCTAATGGTAAATAGGTAATTTTTTTTATTAAATCTGATTAAGTTCTGTTAATTGTTAAACTGTATATATGATATAAATATATATGATATAAATAAATATTGTTTGATGTTATAGATAAATATTGTTAGATGTATTCTAGCACTTTATTTCATTTGTCTGATTATCTCAGAATCAGAGTTACTTTTCTCATGGTAATATTCAAATTTTTAAAATAAGTCTAAGGAGTAAAAATGAAGTATAAGAAAATAAAGCTCATAGGCAGTAGCAGCTTGCAAATTAACATAATTTTTACTTCAGTTTTGTATAATTTATCATTCTGATTCTTTTTTTAAATTCTGATTTTCTAGATGCCAGCAGTGCCTTTTTAGTAATTTCTAATCGTCGTTCGATTTTGGTTGCCAATTTAAACACAACTACATTAGAAAGAGTTCCAGTCAGAGTGGAAAATGTTGTAGCTACTGCTTCAGAAATGGCAACTGGTACTATTTATTGGTCTGACATGGTTCTTAAAAAGATATTCCGTCTAACCAAAGGTGGTGAGCCCGAAGTGGTAAGAAAGCTCTCTCATTCTGATTCAATAAAACTTTATTTATAGATATTCTTATCAAAACATCATGATAAATTTATTTACTAGTAATTGATTAATACTGTTTAATATTATCAAATGGAATAACTAAATTTGTTATGGCATTCAATTAGGCCAGTTAAAGAAAATGTTACAGATACCAGTTCAGATTTCAGTATTTATAAAATGAACAAATTTAAAAATAGATTGAAGTTATTATCAGATTCAAAACTATACAGAAATATTCTTTATAGTAGTGTTCTTCAAGTGGCATATCTGTATAGTTTTAAAATGTTTTTCCCCTGTAGCTACTTCAAAATACAAATGTTATTCCATGAATTTTAGAAAAGTGAAAGAAAAATGGATTAGAAATGCATAATAAAAGAAATTTTTATAAGAGTTTCAAATATACTTTGCTTTTACCTTTTACAATAATTAAATTCTCATGAATGTTATTCTTTCTGCAGGTATCTCTAAATATGCATTTCCCACATTTCTTTTCATAATTTCCACATACTTGATCATACATTTCAGGATTATAAATAGCATATTTAGAAATTAAGTATTTTAGTTTTAAATACAACTTTATTATAGATTCAGTATTTGGATATCAATTAAGTACTTTTCAATGTAGATATAATTTTTCTAGAGAATAAATTTTTTTTTCTGTGAGTGAATAAATGTATGTATGTCTATCTGACTTATTATTTCTATGTTAAAAGGTTGTTGGAAGTGGCTTGGATTTAGTAGAAGGTCTTGCTGTTGATTGGGTAGGCAGAAATTTATACTGGGTTGATTCTCGTCTTAAGACTGTTGATGTATCAACTCTTAATGGAGAACATCATATGGTTCTGTTAAATGAAAATATCAGCCAGCCAAGAGGATTATCTATTGATCCTAGTGAAGGGTAAGTCAGTTTGTGAAGATTTTATATACTTGAAAATGCATAACTGATCGCTTTTTCATAAAAAATATAATTTTGGATCATAATTTTTTTAGAAACTGTATATTAAAATTGCAAGTTTCTGTCACTGCTTACTGTCCCCCCTTTTTAAGTAGATTTTACCAAGCATTGACAATTTAATAAATCTTGTAGAGAATTTATATATATAAAAAAATAAATAAATAAAAAATAAAATAAACTAGTTTGGTCATTTAAAATTAATACTATTCTGATTTTTTCTGTTTCTATTATTTTTTATTGTTTATGTGCAGTATATATTGAATACAAAATATTTTTCAAAATTAATAGAATCCAAGCCTAAGAAGGAAAAGAAATTATGAATTGAGAGTTGGAAAATGTTAAAATTTTTAATCTGTTAAGTTTCTAATTACTGAATGATAATTACTATGCTTTTAACTACTAAATTACCAGATTTAAAGAAGTACTTTGCATTTGAAGGGGGGGAAATTATTCACTAAATTGCTTCAGTTTTCTTTAAACTAAAGCTGCTTGCTTATCCACTCTTTATCCACTTTTAAAATCACTTAAAAAGAAAATAATAGTAAAAAAAAAAATAAAACAAGAATTTATTAGAGACTACTTTTCTGTAATATTTTTATTTACTGACTGTGAATGAATAATTAACACGGTTTAAATTTTATCTTTTGGACTTTTACCCTCCTCAAAAATTGTGTCGTATATATATATAAAATAGAGCTAAGTGGTATTTAAAAATGTATAAAAAAGTTATAATAACTTTTATTGTATTGGAATATATATATAGCTATAGCTACTTTTTCAGTACTTAAAAAATTTTTACTTTTGATTTTTACTGACTAAATTTTTTTTAACATTCATTCTTTTAATTGAATTTCTGTTCCTTGGATATGGTATATGAAAAGTTTTCTAATTATAAATTATTGGTTTATGTGTATATATATATATATATATATATATATATATATATATATATATATATTAAAAATAAAAATTTAATTAGATATTAAATCACTAAAATTAATAGAGATCTGGTCACTTTTTTTTATCACGCATTTTTTTAGATACAAAATAAATTACTTCAGTTGAGAAAATATGGGAAATAGGACATATATGTTCTTTCATCCATGTGTTAATGGATGTTTTATATAGTTTCGTATGTAAACTACAGAGATTTCCACAAATAACCTTTTCCTATTTATTTTTTCATAAACTTTTATTTATCATAATTGTGAAACTCATGTTCATAATCTGCAGATTATTTCAAAACTTTCATGAATTTAAAAGTTTGATATTTACCACAATTATTATTTTGTGTCTTACCATTTTTAAATAAATTCTTTTCTAAACAATGTACTATAAAAACCACATCTTTTCCTGGTGTGTATTCACATATTATGTATTTATCATTCATATATTATATATCTTATTTTACACTCAAAATAGAAATGACTTCTGTTTATTTTTGTAGTTCTCGTATTATGTTTTGGACTGACTGGGGTGAGAATCCAAGAATTGAAAGTTGTGGCATGGATGGTACTTTAAGACGAGTTATAGTGCAGACTAAAATTTTCTGGCCTAATGGACTCACTATAGATATCCCCAACAAGCGAATATATTTTGCTGATAGTAAATTAGACTACATTGATTTTTGCAACTACGATGGATCTGGTCGCCACCAAGTTTTGGCCAGAAATCATGTAAATTATTTCTTTACTTACTTAAATTGAATTTTTATTGATGTGTAAGTTTATTTGCAAATGTTTAGATTTGTTTTCTTTTGAATAATATTTTTTTATTTATTATTTCTTCAGTATTTACTACATCCCCATTCTCTCACCATTTTTGAAGATACATTGTACTGGACAGATAGGCAGCTAAATCGAGTGTTATCATGTCATAAATTTAAAGGCATTAATCAAACCGTTGTGTCACATCTAGTCAGTCAACCACTTGGTATTCATGTTAGTCATCCCATTCTCCAACCTCCCTGTAAGTTTTCTTTTGTAAATAATATTAATTAATGTAATTATCATATTTATTTAATATTGTATTGTCATTAATTTTAAAATGTCAATTGGGAATCGTCTGTTTATAAAAAATGCAAAAATCAAGGACCAGAATTGGGTTCCACAACTGAATTCTGATAAGATTTAGAAAGAAGTGAATTATGGTTGGTATATGAAATGGTTTTATAAACACTTTTATACCAAAAAATTTATTAATTCTTTTAATTTCATAATTTGTAATTGAACTACAGTAATTTATTAAAATATATTCATTTAGTCGTAATCAGAGAAGTTTCAGTAACATTTTATGTGCTGAGATCTTTCGTTGCAAATAAATGCATATTGTTATTTGATAGTAATTAATAAATATGAATTTATAATATTTTATTAAAAATCATAATTAGTAAATAACTGAATGATTATTTGTAAATTAAGTACTATATGTTAAATCAAGATTATATATTAAATCATATATTAAATAGCTTTATTAAATATATATATATATAAGACTATTTATTATAGAATATTTATTGTATAGCTCTTAATGTATAATGACAATTTTGTTAATCACTATGACGTATTGCAGCACTCTTATTATTAAGGTGTCATGTATAAAATTACATGTTAAATTATATATTAAATAAAACTCATATATTAAATTGTATTTGCATATTGCAAAGCATTTTCACTTGAGTTTTTTGTACTTTAAATATTAAAAATATAACCTGCAAGCATTGAGAAAAATACTTGTAATAATCAGTTTGCACATAATTTTCATTTAATATTATCACTGAAAATCACTACATATTTATTATTCTTACATTTTTAGCTGTTAATACTTGCGAAAATGCCACTTGCAGTCATTTGTGTCTTCTATCTCCATCCCATTCATCTGGATATACCTGCAAATGTCCTCCTGGATACGGCAGAGACACCAAAACAGCTGAAGGAAACTGTGTACCAGGTGAGAGTTTTAGAACTGATATAAGGAATTTTAGGTATTAGAATACTATAATAATGCCCCCCCCAATCAAATTTTAAAATCTGGTAACTTACTAATAGAATAATGCACAAAAATTTAATTTTAAAACTCAAACAAAATTTCTAAATTCGTGCAAAATATTTTTCATTGAATTGTATTATTTGTTTGCAGTGGATACACCATATTTAATGATAATGAGAACTACTCAGTTAGTTGATATGAGTCTGACTCCTGGAGATAAGACAACTGGCTATTTTACGCCTGTAATTGGAATTGAAAATGGTTATGATTTTGATTATGACAAGAAAAGTGGCATCATTTATTATATTCAGCTTGAAGAAGAAGATAAAGAAAATGTAAGCCTATTTTTGTTGAAGACATATAAAAATATATGATAAGTAATTTTAATGTGAAATGATTTTGTTCTTATTCAAAGTTTTCTTTTTAAGGGAACTATATATAAAGTATCTTTGACTGGAGGAAATCAAACTAAATTCCTTCCTGAAGGTTTTGTTGGAGCACCTTACATTCTTGCATTCGATTGGGTAGGCCGGAATATATATGTTGGAAATCGAAAAGCTTCAAATTTTGAAGTTGTTAAGGTAAGCTGAATTTTCCTGTCCTTGTAGTTCAGTAATTCCTAATGATTTATAAAATATTACGAAAGGGTGGTCTAAAGATAATGTTAGATAATGTTGACAGTTGTTTTTCTGAATTATAATGTCGATTGTGATTATAGGGTTTTTAAAAAATTGCACAATTAATTAATTACTTCTTGAATGTTTGATGGTAGACCCATGATTCCAGTTTAAGAAAATCAAATAAAGCAGGCTTTCATGATATGACAGTTTTAGTTATTTGACACTTTTTAATAAAAATAAGCAACGTTTTAATTTTTATGTGGATCCTCTGCAAAAAAATTTCAAGTTGTAAGTAGTCACTTGTGCTACTAAAAAGAAAAGAAAAAAATTATGTATATCTTGTTTTTGTAATGTGCAAAATAATCGCTGAAAAAAACTGTCAGAATTTTACAACTTAAGCCACTTCCTTTCTCAGTAAAGCTAGTTTCAGAGACTGTACGAAATTAGAATTACATTAAATAAAAAGCTTTATTTAATGTAATTCTTATAGACAAAAAGTTGGACATTTCTACAAATATAAATTTTAGGCCCCTAACTTAATAATTTTGCTTTCCAAAGTAAACGTATGTTTTCTTTAGAAATTTGTATTTAAAAGCTTGTGCACATAGCTGCAGACAGTATTCGTTTCCAGTAGGGGGGAAGGGGAAAAATCAGTGATAGCTTCAGTAATTTTCATAATATAAAGGCGAGTTTTTTGCTTGTTTTTTTCACTATTTCACCTATGAAAAAAATCACGTACATGATACTCCTTTCCTATGGAGCTGATGTATTGTTTGTACATATTTCATATATTTTTACAAAATACATGTGGTTAAAAATTATCAAATCCTGCAAACTTAGTTTTGATTCATTTCTTATACTGGAACGATAATGTCTGCAACCAGCCATTCAACAAAAGTTTAGTTGTGCAATCTGACTAAATATATAAATTTTTTATTTAGCTCCATATGATTCATGTCAAATAATAATGTTCTTCGTATTCAAGCATTGATTTTTTATTAAATAGAAATGAAATTCCCAGATTTATTTAATCTTTGAAATAACCTAGCTGTATACATGCATCCAAAACTGTTTGGCATGATGCCTTTAAGTACACATACATATGCACTTGAAAGTGTCCAAACAGTTAAGGTAAAAGTGGAAGAAATAAAGTCAAGGTACAAAGAGGAAGGAATTTTGAATTGTAATCAAGATAATATCATTTACTCATGGCTCCCCAATCCTTTCGTGGGGAAGGTTAGTTGGCTTTGGGAGCCAAACCCTTGACCTCATGAAAGGTTACATTTCAAACGAAGAAAACATTAATTTGGTAGTGATTTTTGATTAGTGAAACTAAAAATTTTCGTGCTCACTTTGTAAGGAATTACTGTATTTCCGAATGATGCTTTCATGATATAAGTGGTTGCATCCAACTGGGAAAGTAGAAGATTTGTGGTATGAATCCTGGAAAGGGCACATTGTTTTTTCATGTTTTCAGTCTGAAAAGCTCAATATTCTCTTTGGTAGTGCTTTAACTAAAGATATTGTGAACAATAATTCATCACCATCTGCATTTGATCAGCTAGGTTTTTATGTTTTTTTCCAGTCCTCTACTAAGAGACAGAGAAAGTAAGAAATTATCATTTCCCTCCATGTGTGCTCTTGTGGTGTATTTGTATATACTGCAACCTCAGTATGTATTGAGTGGTGTTAGTTTGATTATATAGTGAATTGAATTTCACTTCTCAGAAATACTGATTGTTTAAACACGTAGTCCTCTTAGGCAAGTAATTTATTGGGAGAGGGTTCATGCTACTTGTGCATTAAAATTACAACAGTATTGCCTTAAAAAGGGGGGCAAAGAAGAAAGGAGGACAGAGATGGGAGATTTACTCTCAAAGTGTTGGAACATGGTGATTGCAAATGTTTTATACAACTTTGAACTTATACCACAGTTAACGGAAATAATGCTGTTGTTGAAGTGATTCTTTGTTTCTAAAGTGCTTTTTTTTTTTTTTTTTTTTTTTTTTTTTCCAGGAAGGTGCTCACCTTTTATTGTATTGCTAATGGTATCAAAGGTCATTTATACCCTGTCTTAAGTAATAGCCTGAATAATTTTGAGGGAAACTTATAATGTGTTTCAAATTTTTAATGGAAAATAATGCAATTGTTTGCTATATATATGTTTTATATTTATTAACTCGAATTTTTATTGATGTATTTTAAATGCTAACAGGCTGATGGTGAAGAAGATTTCAGAAGAGTCATTTTAAACAACGATGGCAAAGAAACTGGAGTAGCGAGACCGAAAGCTATGGTTTTAGACCCTGAAGGAGGGTAAGTTCTTGGAAATATAGGAAATGAAATCCATAAAATAGTGTTCAAATCTTTTTTATTTAATCATGTTTTTATGCATTATGAAACATATGCTGCATATTTGAGAAAGTTTGCTACAAACTTTATTTCCTTATGCACTTTTTCGCAAAAAAATCTAGGCAATATGAAGGAAGTGGTTGTTTTTAATGAAATTGAATATCTGTATAGCTCATACACAGATAATAAAATGATTAAAAAATCAAGGCCATAGTACCGGTTCACGGCTAACAATCACCCTCTGAGTGTTCAAATTAGTAGTTGGTCGAAATGCCCCGTGCGGCAATGTATGTTTGAATTCTTCGAGGCAAGGAGTGGTAGATGTTCTTAATGTCATCCTGCGACACATTCTGCCTGCCATTCATCGGTTGTCGCTCCAGATCTGTGATATTTTGTGGTGCCCGAATCTGGCGGCGTACTATGTTCCAGACATGCTCAATTGGTGAAAGGTCTGGTGACCTTGCTGGCCAAGAAAGAGTATCAACTGCACGGAGACAGTCCAGAGATATGCAAGCGGTATGTGGCCTGGCATTATCTTGTTGAAAATGGCCCCAGGATGACGTGCCATGAAGGGTAACACAACCGGTTGCAGGATGGTATTGACAGATCGCTGAGCTGTTAAAGATGTACGGAAGATGACTGAAGATGACCTGCTGTCATAAGAAATAGTGCTTCACACCAACACAATAGGGGTTATGGCTGTATGCCTTTGTTAAAACAAAGGCTGATTGGGACTGCTGTCCTCGTCCTCTCCATACACGAACACGGTAGTCATCTGCTTCAAGAGTGAAGCGGGATTCATCGCTGAACACTATACAATGCCAGTCTGATGGCAGCCATGATGATCGACTGCAAATCACTCCAGACGACTCCACCGATGTTATAGGGTCAAAGGCAAACGTCTTATGTGAGCATAACCCCACCTGAGACAAGTGCCGGGAGATGGTGAACGGTACCACGGGTGGTATAGACATGGCTGTAGTGCATTGAATAGTTGATAATGATACCGTTGGGGTGGTTCGGCCTGGCAAACAATCATTCTATCTTGCCTCGTATTTGTGCTCCTTGGCCTTCCAGAGCCTTCATTTCATCGGCAATTTCCTTGTAGCAACTATTGCTGCCAACATCTTTGCACTGGTCTGTATGCTGAAGGTAGCGGCCTATTGCTCAGTATGATTACCGAGCTTCACGCAATCCTACAATGCTACCACGTTCAAAGTCGTTTAGTTTTCTGCAAGGTCTTTGATATCATCGTAATGGAAGCTTAAGTTGCTTCTTTACAAAATTATAATGGCAGGGGGGGAAAGAGAGAAATTTTCCGCCTCTGTTACTGGTTCTATACTTTGCAAATTGCGCACTAGAAATGTGTGCTATGATTGCAATTTCTATTCATTTGCCTTGAAACTTTGATCATTTGCATGCTCGATCAAGATGTTTTTGCATACCAAATTTTATCACGATCGCAAAAGTCCTTCTTGGTGCATTGAATTTTTCGCAAAAGAGTGTATATTGATCCTAGGTATGTACTTCAATTACAAAACATCCGTATATAAATAAATAAAGAAAGAAAAATTTTATGAGACTACTTTCAGCACTAGGGGGTAGAATGGTTTTTAAGGACATAAAAATTTAACTTTTTATGTGGTGCTTTTAGAACAAAAGATCCGGCTTGAAAAATGTTATCTAAAGTATATAAAAATAAGTTAAATGAAAAAAAAAAAAAAATTCTACTTCCATGTAAAATTCATGAAAATATTTTTAAAAAATAATTCCCTGATATAGATTACTTTTCAGTATATATTTTTTGACTAAAACAAAACTTTCAGTTTTGTATATTCTTGTTCTAATCAAATATTTCCTGACACCCTTAATATTTTTCAATAATAATAATAAGCATCATATTCCAAATATAAAATTCAATAATTAAGCATTATATTCCAAATATAAAATTTTTTAATATAATAAATATCCTTGCCAGTGTGATTTGATGTACAGTATTTGTCAAACACAGAGAGCACTGAAATTCATGCTAATGAGTAACATATGTATGAAAAGAAAACAATATATCATCTATTGTGATTTACTGCAGCTCAAAAAGTCACGTTTTCCATTTGTAATTATTCAAAAAATAATTTCCGTCTGTAGATTAGATTTCTTAGAGGTGTTTCACAGTTTGATATATATTAGTCAAACATAGAGAACATTGAAATTCTTGCTAAAGATCAAGAGATGTATGAAAAGGAAACAATAAATCATCTATTATGCTTTATTGCAGCTCAGAAAGTCGCATTTTCCATCTGTAATTATTCAAAAAATAATTTCCATCGGTAAATTAGATTCCTAGAGGTATTTCACATCTATAAAAAATTTCAGTTCTGATTTATGATCCCAGTTCTATCTTTTATGGTCAACTTTTAAAGATTGTTTCCCCCTATTGTTGCTTTTCATTTTGTTTTTGGTTAACAAATAGTGCCTGCGGCTTCTTTTTATATCATTTAACTAGAGCATTCTCAAAATTTTTCATTGTAATTCTTGTGCAGACATGCTTCTCATTTAACATTTTCTCTCACACAGCTGATGAAGAAAGTTTTATTAAACGTCAGAACTCTAGTCCTATAAATTTATTCCCATTATGTGAATTTATGTTGGTTATTATTAGTTGCATTTGCATTCTCTGATGCTCTTAATTCTCAAGGAGCATTTATTGAATAAATGATAACTGATGTTACATTATTGGGTAGAACCTGTGCTAGTCATTAACTCTATCGGTTGCTTGAAAAAAATGAAAATAATGTAAAATTTATGTCGGCAATTTCATCTTTTTATTCTGCTTTTTCTAAATAAATACTAAGTAGTATTTAAAATTATTTAAGTAATTTAAGTTTATTTGAGTTTTTTAAGTTTTATATTAAGTAGTATTATTTATTAAGTTTTTTTAATAAGTAGGATTACTCATTTAAGTTTTTTATTTATATAATTTTTTTAATAATTAAGTAAGGAATAAGTAATAACCTTTCACCCAATAAGTAAGATTTCTAAATAAGTAAAATTGGTGAAATGTGCAAATATAATCTTCTTTTCTTTTATAGAATGTTGTACTGGCTTGATGAAGGAGGTTTTGGCGTACCAATGAAAATTGGAGCTGTTGCTATGGATGGCAGCAATTCTCATATTCTTTTAAGAGATGGACTTATAAATCTGGAAGCTCTTACAATAGATTTATTTAATAAGCGTTTGTATTGGAGTCAACGATTTGAAGGAGTGGTAAGTGAATATTTTCATGATTGCAATTTGCTATTATGCCATTATAGTTAGAAATGATCATTTGTAATCATTATTAAGAATGTACAATAATTTCAATTTTGCATTGTTGTAATTTGTTATACTGTAAATCTCAAAATAGTCATCTGTTTCATAATATCAGTTACTTTGTTACCTTTCTAAGTATTGAATTTTTTATGACGTTTTTCTCGCTTTGTAAGTTAAAACAGAATTGCTTTTAAAGTATTGGCAGTCAAAATTTTGTCATGTGTTTTTTATTTATAACTGGTTAATCAGCATAAAAAGACATCAGCACTTCAACATAATTTAAACATCGCAGTCTCTCTTTACAAATGAAATCAAAACTCTTTTTTCATGACTTGTTATGTTTAAATAAAATTCTATAACTTCATAATTTGTTACAGTATTAGCCTTCTGGTAAAATAAGAGAATATAATTTTTAAAAATTTTGGTTTAAATTTAAAGATGCTGTTAATAAATAAATTTCTCTTAGCAAAGTTGAAAATAAATTTCAGTTTCTCATACTGAATCTAATCTTTCCTAATTATCTATTTTATATATACAATATTGTTCAATAAATATGTAGTTTTATTAAATGTTAAGAAAATTTTTAATTTATTAGGTACTTTTCCGTTTTGCCGGCGCAAGCGATAAAGTCGCCAATAATGGTACAACCGATGCCAAATGGAATATTCTTGCTGGTAACCTTTCATGCCACATTTTCAAAACAAGTCGCAGCTTTTTCTTATCAGATTGTTTCTTTCAATACTGGCATATAATTACATAGAATTTTTATCAGATAGTTCAGTTTTATGTTAAAGGCCATTTTCGGTAATTAAGACAATTAGGATGCAATCACAGCACTTACCCAAAGCCGAAAATATAGAAAAGATAAAGTCAAGGGTTAAATTCATCAATTCTAATGAAATGCATTAGTGAAGTAAAGTACTGCACTTTTACATAATTTATGAGTAAGCTATTCGTACGAATTGAAATACTTCTTGCATTTAAACTTGTGTTCCAAATTAAGATTTAACTTGAAATTAATGTAGATAATTACTGAAAGCATTGGATTTTTGTAGAGTAGTTTACGTGAGATGAGAACTCTTGGGGTCACGTGATATGAACCGGCGAATCAGAATGTTGAACCATGAAAGCATAGTCAATTCTTAAATTAATGTCTTTTTACAAATTTATTGTCTTTATTTATTTGCTTTTTATAAAATTTTAAGCGATATTAAAATGTTTATGCCTTAAAAAAAAGAAATCTTAGAACTAACATTTTTTAAAATATTTTTTATATGTATACTGTATGATGTCGCCAATAAAGTCTGTTTGGCGAGATTTATGCTGGCGAAACGGAAAAGTACCATTTATTATGTTGAGTTGCAAATCTATTTCTGAGATACCTTTTTTAAAATAATCATTCTAATTTTTTCTTTCTTTCAAGATATACAGTATTACCACTGAAGGAAAAGATAAGAAAACTGTAGTCTCAGAAGCTGTAGCAAAACCTCAAGGTCTTACTGTATATAATAATAAGTTATATTACTTGGATCCTTTGCATGAGAAAATTGAGCGAGTTGATTTACCCGATGGCAGTAATCCAGTTGTTCTTGAGGATAATGCTGTAGGACTTATTACAATGAAAGTATACAGTAAAAGGCCATGTAAGTTTTCTATTTTAAGGTTATTTTTATTTTTTGTGGAAATATGTATTTGAGCATTTAAAACATGCTGCTAAGTGAAATATGTTGCTATTTGAATACAGTCATTGTCCGCTTGGATAAGGTTTTTATTATTTATTAATTAAAAAAACAGATTGCTAAGACAGAAGGAATGCTCTGCTAAATTCTATATTTAATTGCTTTACTAAGAAATACTACAATTCCAGATTTCAAAAGTATGTTATGTAACCCTCACAAATCTGTGCTCTAAATTATTGATAATAAGTTTACACAGAGAAATTCATTAGCTATTTAAGTAAAAAGGAATATTTTGGTCTCACACAATTTAATCCCAGGTCATTGAGTCACTCTATTTAGTAAGTAAAAGTAAGTACAAGTAAAAGGCTTTAGTTGATGATTGGGATGCATTTAGAACAAAAATAAACCCAAGTGTTAAGTGTTAGTTTTGATTCATTGGGCTCAGTGTTTCTTTTTTCGGAAGAATTAAAATGCCATTTTCTCTTGTATATGGTAATGCTAATGTCAGAATTAAAAGTATGAATTTTATATTGGTATAAGTATGTTGGCATCGTGTAATAGCAGGTGAAATTACAATATATTTATAACTGTTGTAAACAAAAAAATCATTACTCACTACCAGAAATTATTATCATTATAATTACAAAATTTGTTCCTCTAACTGAATGTTAGATAGTCTTTCAGTTGTGAATAGAGCAACTGAATTCAGTAATGGATTTGAGTTGCTTAACTCTCAGCATTGGAATATCAAAACCAATAGCACCAAATTGTATTTAAGAGTATGTGCTGCACAGAGTATATGCTTTAAAAAAAATGTACTACATTAGAAGTCCAGAAAAGCGTCACAAATACTCTATTGGATTGATGTCAGGTGAATTTGGGGGCCAAGACATGACTTAAAAATCACTAGAATGTTCCTCAAACCACTCTCTGACCATTCGACCCTTATGACATGGTGCAGTATCCTGTTGATAAGCACCATGCTCCTGCTGAAAATACTGTTGTTGTGAATGCATGAATCTGGTCTGCAACAATATTCGTGTAGCACACAGGCATCAGGGATTGTTCTATGGGGATTATGGATCCTAATGTGCTCCAGGAAAACATTGCTCACACCATAATACCCCCGCTACCAGCTTGTCTTTGCCCAACTGTGCATCCGGGAGCTAGGGTTTTATTAGAGGTGGATTTCAGGATTTTGCGGATTTCAGGGCAAAAAAGATAATATTCAGACTAAAAGTACAAAATAAATAAGGTGTCTTAGATACATTTAATTAAATTATTATATATATTAATACAATAATTAATTATATACATTAAATTATTATTACAGATATAAACTGATTATATTATATTGCTCATTTACATTAGGCTCCTCTATTTTTAAATCAGCATGAATCTGCTTCTCCTTTTCTCTCAGGATTAGTCCTGAAATAGGTACCCCATCACTCCGCCACTGCCGGAGCCACTCGTACAAGATAGCATTCAGGTTTGCCGATTTCGCCTTTTTGGTTTCGGATTCTGGTGTTAAAATCACTGTTACTATAAAATTTCAACAGCTTTTCTTTATTGTTCTGTATATCGTACACAGTGCCTATCGTACACAGTGCCAATTCCATATGATTCTGCTATAAACCGAGCAGTAGAACTTGCCTCCATCTTTAGCAGAATTTCCACTTTTTTCCATACCGTCAATGCAACGTCTTTATATTTTTCAACGTTGCAATCAGTAAAATCATGAGTGCGTTTTGTATCTGTCAGTGTTGAAATTAAAAATATTCTTAATATATCCACAAAATATCCGGATATAAAAAACGACATTACTAAACCATCTTGTGAAATAACAAAGTTCAGAAAGTACAACAGCGTGAACTTGAAAGAAGAGTTGAGTTAATCATCTGCTTTTTTTTTTACCTCGATGCAGATTGGAGGGGAAAAAACTCTTATCATGATGTCAATAATTTGGTATTTCCGTTATGACTCATTATTACTCGGTAATTAGGACGTCATTATCCAGTAAGTATTTTTTCTTTGATATTTTGTACTTCATGTTGTGGTTTCCGGAACCTATAAACTAAATGTTTATATGTTGAGAGGCAACGCAGAATTCAGGTATTTGACTGTATAAGGTTTGAGTTAAAAGCTAAGCCAGTTCAGAAGGTTATCACCAACTTTTACTAAACCAAAATATTGCTGATTTCGTACCGCATTCTGCTTGAAAACAAATATTCTGTGCTAATTTTCTACAAAAATAGGATTTTAATGAATTTTGTGCACATTTTTTGCTAAAGTAAGAATGAAATTTATTTTTCCTGATTTCTTTAAATTGAGTTATAAGGTATTTCTCCCACCTTCTTGGCATGCCTTCGTAGTGTAGTGGTCAGCACGCTGGGCGCATATTCAGGGGTCCTTGGTTCGATTCCCGGCAAAGCCATTGCTAATTTTTCATGGCTCTGCTTCCTAAAAGTATTCTAATGTCTCTACAGTGTAAAAAATAAAGAAAATGCCAAACTTTTCAGAAATGTAGATTGACTTTAGGAGAACAGTTAGTATAGATATGCTTTTCAATTTAATTCAGTCACGTATTTCATACAGCATAACTAAACACTTTTTTTTTACCATAACACCTAAAAAGAAAAATGGGAGGCAAAAAATAAAATATTTTCTTGTTTTGAAGCTCAAATGTCTTTAATAAAAATGCTATAAAAAGTTTTAATAGCTTAAAAATAATGTGATTTAAAAATAACAAGTGTTTGGTGACTCGAAATTAAAATTTGTGTAATGACCTGAACTAATATTTTTGACACCTGATGTTCTTAGAAGAAGGAAATTCTCAAATTTAAAGTGAGTGAATAGATATTATATGCTGCTTTAGACTGTATTTACTTTTTTTGGTGTGCTGCTTCATATTGTTACAGCTTTAAAAATATGATGCTCCAAGCTATACTTTAAAAAAAGTATATGATGGTACACTTTACTGTATTTTTAGAAAAATATTTTAGTATGCATTTTATTAAAAATTGAACAAACCTTAGATTTTTGCAATTACTTTCAATACCAAGTGAATAAATATTTATGTACATATATATACACTGAAGGGCCATTGCATTATGACCACCCTGTTAATAACATGTAGGACCACCTTTAACCCTCAAAACTGCCAGCACCAGGACGGTTATTCTACGCTACGAGAGTCGACAGCAAGTTGTAGGCCGCCAGATGCCGCTGCTAGTAAAAAACAGGTCTGCCCAACATCCTATATTCTCTGAGTACGGAAGTTGTCGAAAGCACGTGAAAAAGTGTTGCCGCGTCGTCAATCAGGGTTGTCCAGTTGATGTACTAAGTAGACAATGGCTTTGTATATGTTTTCGCCGCTGATTTTTTCCATATTTAAACGAAGAATACCGTCGTAGATCTCTGAATCGATGGCGAATTTATAGAAAATATGTTGATGCTTTTGCTCTGCCAAAAGATGTTTTCATTGCGTATTTCAGATTGCCAAAATTTATAGTTATTTTAATTTGGAATGAACTGAGAGAGTATTTGGAGCCACATTCAGAAAACAAGAACGCAATTTCTACTGAAAGAAAGGTTATACTATTCCTGAAATTATAGATATAAATTGTAATTGTACGCTTTAAAAATGTAGAAGATAATAAGTTTATCAAGCACATAAACCTTCTTCATTTAATACAAATATAGACATCCGATAAGCTTCTACTCGATTTATGTACAGCAAGAATTACGTTTACTTTAAAATCTAACAGTTGAATACCTTACGAATAATACTGTGAACACAAAAACTGTCGTTCATTATTACGCGAAATTCACACTAAAATAAAAATTTAAAAAAATAATAATAATAATAATTATAAAACTATAAAATAGATTTATAATATTTTTTTCAGTAGTTGTACTACTACTAGTGTGATACTTTTAAAAATAAGTTTTAGCCCAGAGGGGCTATTAATTTCGTTTTGCCATTTTGTGGCGTTTCACTTTTCAAATCGTTGCCACCAAGTATTATCGCACTCTATTATATTTAAAGAAATTAAATAATGAGGAATCTGCAGAATGTATGAATGTTTCTCGCACTGTGATAAAACAACGGTACCTAGAGCCATGAAATTCTGAATAACGTAATCCTCCATCCTAATATAGGCATCTGGAGGCCCAAATTTGGAACTGGGAATTTGTATTACTATCCATTTCATATATCATATTTTGTAAAGCATTTATGAGTTTTTGATTAAGAAACCCAACGATTTCAAAGCGAGCAATGGCAAAAAACACTTTCATCTCTAGCGCGCGAGACTATGTATCGGAAATTCAAAAAATATGCTTTTTTAAAATTATATGATATTGCTGTTGAATTGAATTTTATGGTTTAAGTGCGAAAAACATGATATTTAATAAATAAAGGTAACACGCAAAACGTTAAAAAAATGGCCCTTTGGGAGTAATATAAAATCTGAAAGCTTTCAGTTTTTTTTTTTTTTTTTTTTTTTTTTTTTTTTTTTTGTGTGTGTGTGTGTGTGTGTGTGTGTAATTTTAATACGTTTTAAAACTGGTTTCTAAGTGAGGACTTTCTAAGGGAAACTGGCTTGTATACACGTTACACATGGGGAAAGCCATGAAAACGCCGTCCAGCTCGTTCGCGGGATTCGAATCTCGGACCAAACTACCTGCCTTCAGCGACTCTACCGCTCGGCGGCTGGTGGGCTTGTTAGCAGAATTATACTGTATTATTATTGTATTATGCTATAAAGTAACAATGCTATAAGACTGAGGGTTTGTTCATGGAATAGTACTTTTGTAACCTATTATAGTATTAAAAAATCATTGTTCCTTTGCAAACTTTAAAAAAAAAAAAAAAAAAAATACTGTTCATAGCATTCTCATTTTTATATTGTAAAAGAGATATTGATTATTATTAGTTTTCTATTTAAAATGTGTCGAAACGCTGGTTTGATAAGGACTTGAACTGCAGGAGACCTACACTGTTTATTTTTACTTTAGTACTTCCATTGTGAAAATATTACTATCTTTTAATTATTTTCAAAGAACAAAATCTTTTGAGAAGGAAGAATATTTAAACTGAGCAGTTCTTATATACAAAATTAAAATAACAGCAATGTAATATTGAAAAAAAGGTATTAGTAATTGTGTGAAAAAAATTGCAAAACGAATTAATCACACATACAGGATAGATTAGTTTAATTGCGATTGGTCTAAAACTCCTTGAAGCCTTGTCCCCTTCCAGTAAAGTTAAATGGACCCACCTGCCCTCCAACTGAGGACCACAGAATGGCTTTCTCCGATAAGTTGTGATGGCTGTCCATACCGGTTCTTTTGAGTCAATATTGTTCGCTCAAGTTGTAGACAGATCCAGTGATCATAGAATAGGCGTCCTAGTGTGGCATTGATTCTAGAAGGGGCAATTAGGTAGTCTTAAGATATCTGGTACTAAGCACTCACCAACTGGTTCTGCTATTCCCGCACATTGCGAGGGGGTAGCATGGCAGCACAAATTTGGTTTTCCAGGTGGGATCACAAATACTCTATTGAATTGATGTCAGGTGAACTTGGGGACCAAGATAGGACTTAAAAATCACTAGAATGTTCCTCAAACCACTCTCTGACCATTCGACCCTTATGACATGGTGCAGTATCCTGTTGATAAACACCATGCTCCTGCTGAAAATACTGTTGTTGTGAATGCGTGAATCTGGTCTGCAACAATGTTCGTGTAGCACACAGACATCAGGGATTGTTCTATGGGGATTATGGATCCTAATGTGCTCCAGGAAAACATTGCTCACACCATAATACCCCCGCTACCAGCTTGTCTTTGCCCAACTGTGCATCCGGAAGCTAGAATTTTGTTTGGAAACTGGCATATTAGCACATGCTATCGATGTGATGGCCCAGAAGATGTGATTCTTCAGACCATGCAACTTCCTTCCATTCTTCTAATGTCCAGTTCCAATGCCCATTGCAGATGCATCTGGTTGTGACATGCCATCAGTACAGGGACATGCTTCAACCTCCGGCTGCGTAGGCCCATATACAGCAATGTATGCTGCATAGTGTGTTGAGAAATACTGTCTGGGGTGCCACTGTTATAGCTGGTGGTGATTTTGGCTATTGTAGCTCATCGATCATGGCAAACAATGCATAGCATTCTTGGCTGTCCTCTGGAATCAGTGTGCCGTCTATCATCCATACGGTACTTTCAGTATGTGCTCACAACAAGTTTGCACATGAACAGCCCACTAAATTTCTGCTATTCCCAGTCGCCGATTTGATCTTTATCGGAGTCTGATAAATAAACTGTTTTTCCCATTATGTCACCAATCACACTGTATTTGGAAAGACAATGCAGAGCCGTTTTATATACTCCAACAGCAGCCACACACATGCAGTGATTTTGTTCCTGGGCGACCTATTTTTATAGATGGAGGGTGGTCATAATGTAATGGCTCTTTGGTGTATATTTTATGTATGTGAGAACTTTATTTTATCCCTAAAAGTATAATAATTTTGTGATTGCATTGATAATTTTAGCTTTCATTTTAATAGATGCATTTCCTGGAGTATTATAATCATGCATTTACACAATTTATTGATAAATTTTCTAGTGTTATAACATTTAACACCTAATTTTAAAATGGCTTTTATCTTAGCTTCCGATAATCATCAGTGCCATAAAAATAATGGAGACTGCCAACAGCTGTGTATACCACTTGCTAATAATAAGCGGAAATGCCTGTGTGGTACTGGATTTCAATCTGATGGAGAGACAGGGTGCAGAGCTTATCAGTCATTTGCCATTGTATCAGAGCTGGAAAAGGCCAGAGGCTTTGGATTGGAAGATGCAAGTGAAGCTATGGCTCCGATATCTGGTGCAGGTATGTATAAAGTGGAATATAAACTGGTATTTGTTGTATGAGATACATGCTGTGGAGTAAATGTTTTACATGATACTTGGTGTGGGTTCCGGATATATATGTACTGCTTAAAGTGACTGTGAACTTAATGTGCGCATCTCACGTAACATACATTTAATAGCACGACCACTTTATTATCACACCAACAAAACAAATAGTTTACACAAAAATAGAACCATATTTATCATTATATTAGTTACAGCATGTTGCTTTCATTACTATCACATTCTTTTCTATTCTATAGTTATGTGAGAGAGAGGCGTTGCTTGCCGTTCGGCTAAAATGCAGATGCATGGTCATCAAGTGATCCCAATGACCTTGTGTATAAGAAAAATTGGATGTAATTTATTGTGCTATGAAAGCAATTACATTGTGCTTTTTGATAATGTTCCAGTTATATGATTAAAAAATCTGAATATATAAAATTAATTTTAAAGTGTAAAATAATTAATTTTAAAGTGTAATTTTAAGATTGCCTGTTTTTCTTAGAAGCCAGAAAAAGGGTAATTTTTTTTTTTTTTAACCCTAAGAGCGTTAGTCTCAAAACAGCATTTTCCATCCTTTCACTTTCTGCACTGATTCTCTTTTCGAACTGTTGCCACCAGTTATTGCCATGTATTATATTTAAAGAAACTAAATAATGAAGAATATGCATGAATGTTTCTCACATTGTGAAAAAACAATGGTACCTAGAGCCATCAAATTTCGAATAACATAGTCCTCCAACCGAACATGGGCACGTGGAGGTCCGAATTTTGAATTTGTTTTTTATCTGTTTCAAATGTTGTAAAACTCTGATGAATTTTTGATTAACAAAGTCAACAATTTGAAAGTAAGCAAGGGCAACACTGCATGAAAGAAAACATTTTTATCTCCGACGTGCAAGCCTGTGTATCGAAAATTCTAAGGATATGCTGTTTTTAAATATTTTGTGATATTGCTGTTGAATTGAGTTTTATGTGATTTAAGTGTGAAGAACATGATATTTAATAAATAAAAGTAATTAGCAAAACGTTGAAAAAAATGCCCTTTTGTGCATAATATAAAATCTGAAACTTTCAGATTTTCTTTAGTTTTCTCTCTCTAGCTCTCTCTCTCTCTCTTTTTTAAACAGTTTGTCAATATTTATTTAGCATTATTTGAACATGTTGTATTTTTTCCCTGCAGGGCACAATATTCTGCATTTAGATGTCCATATTGCAGAAAATCATATCTATTGGGTAGAATTTAATCAAGGTGAAAAGAATGGTATATATCGCATAAAGCCAGATGGAACAGATCTTACACATATCATTTCAGATGGTATTGGAAGTAACGGCATTAGAGGATTAGCAGTTGATTGGATTGCTGGTAAAATGCTTTAATATAATTTTATGGGTAGCATGAATTTAATTTCTTACTAATTGCAAATAATGAGTAACTTTAAGTATTTTTAGAAATACTTAATTCTTATTCAGATTTATTTAACTTAAAAGTTGTTGTGCTCCATTTTAAAATATAGAACATTGTTATGTATATCTTTTTATCCATAATGAATTTTTGAAGTTGCATTTATAATTAAACTTATTATGTGTTATTCAGTACACCTCATTTTGTCTGAAAGTTGAAATTTTATGTATAAAATTTTTATTTTGAATTGAGTTCTATGTTTGTATGTCATTCTTGATTGCTTTTTTACTATTTTTATTAATCTGCACTTGCAGTTTTGGTATGTATTTTATGCTGTGTGCCATTGTAAATTAGTTTCAGTAATAAATACTATTAAATGTCTGGAACTTTTAGTAAATTCACCACTTATTTTCTTATGTTTCTTGGGTAGTCTTATTTAAAGAAAATTTTCTTTCATTTGTTTTACCTTGAAATATATCGATTTTAAAAAATAACATCATCTTTAATAGCAATATTAAAAGGAACTTATTTGGTCGTATGTCTATCCGATGGATAAAGTGTATATTAGATTAGATTAAGATTCTATTTAGAGACTATTTTAATTGAATAACAAAATGAAATACTGAAGTATCATGAAAATTTCGTCCAATGTGATTTTATTTTTAAATTTCTTTCACAGGTAATTTATATTTTACAAATGTGTTCCCTCATGAAACCTTTATTGAGGTATCATGGCTTGATGGTTCAAAACGAATGGTTCTTCTAAAAACTACCACAGATTCACCAAGGGAAATAGCAGTGAATCCAATAAAACGCTATCTGTATTGGATTGATTATGGTCAATATCCAAAAATTGAACAGGCTTTCTTAGATGGAACTAACCGTACTCCCATTGTAGTCACATCAATTAGCAGTCCTAGAGATCTTACTATTGATATTGAAACCCATGATGTATATTGGGTTGATTCAAAAGAAGATGCAGTTCAGGTTAGATTTTGTATGGTATTTTTTTATAATATCAAATGATACTTTTAGAACGTTTTGAATTGCTTTAAAGTGTTTAAAATTATTATAGCTTACATTACTATATATAATTTATTTGAAATGCATTAAACTTAATTTAACTTAATATGCAAAAAATTTTTCATATTGGACTATCCTGAGATTTGCGATATTTTCCTTACTCAGAATGAAGAAAATATTTTTGTTAAAGACAATAAGTAAATTATGAAACTAATATGCGAGGCATTTATGGTAGAATATAAATGTTATAATAATGTAGAATAAAAATACTAACTAAAGAAATCTTATTCTGTGTTGTATGTTTTAGAAATAAACATTTTGATTTTGTGTTTGAATAATCCTATACAGTCAAAAGTCTTTAATCCAGACTCGTTGGGACTTCGGCGATTCCGGATTATCGATTTTTCCAGATTATAGATCATCAGTTTAAATCTGGTAAGATGGCATGCAGAAATTATAAAATTAAAAATATGAAACCGTAATTTATAAAATAATGAGCAATTATGATCTAAAGGGTATCCAAATTTACCAAAAAAGAAGCCTAATATTTATTTACTTTATTAAACATTTCTTTTAACGTGCGGATGCGTAAAGCATACCTTACTCATAGCCGAAATTAGAAAATTGCAACCAGAAAACTATGTGATTTGTATTCGTGATATTTATAATGACGAGGAATTTGATTTAAATCGTATCAAAGACGGAGTACATCGAAATTAAATACTACATTTAGTAAGGAATTATAAGCCGACTAAAATAAAAACATCTGCCCTGAACATAACGATAGTGTTGACAGATCAACTTCCAGTTCATTGCGCGCCGCGACGTGCCCCCCCCCCCCGGCGCAGAGCAGCGTGAAATTGATAAACAGATTTCGGAACGGTTAGATAAACAAAGGATATGCTTTTATCCATTTTTTGTAGCAATTCGTTTTTTGTTTGATGGACATCGAAACATACTTTCGTTTTCTAGATCCTTTGGGAGCTCCAGCATCGGAAATTCTATTTGACATAATCGAAAGTTCAAGCTTACTTTTAGAAAATTGCTCTTACAGTCTGCAAAAAATAATAAGCCGGATCCAATTTGAAGATTAAGGAACAACGCAATTATCAACATTAACTGAAATAGATAATTAGATAATTTTAGCTTTTACCGTCCGTTATACATTAAACGCGCACGCAAAAACGTATTCTGCACTTGCGCAGATGCATATGCGCAGTCGTAAATGTCTTGCGCGCACGAGTAAAACGCCTATGCGCATGCGTCAATGCGGCGCATGCGCAGAAAGATTTTAGCTTTGATGTCCGGATTATAGATCATTCCGGATTACGGGTGTCCGAATTAACGACTTTTGACTGTAATGCTTTTCAGAAATGTGGATCAATATTTGTAAGATCTTCTTTTATGAAGTATGAGTAATTTATGTGAAGTAATTTTTTCTTTTCAAATTTTTTATAATTTGCTTATATGTAACATAAACTATTTGTATCTATTTTTTGCATTGGATATAGAGAGTCACATATAATGGAGGAGATAGAACTTACGTATATCGGCGATTGCCAAACCCAATGGGAGTTGCTCTTCATGGATCAGATATTTACTGGGTAGATCGAAATCTTCGTACAATATATAAAGCTCCTAAAAATCCAACAAATACTTCAAAACCAGAGCCAATTATGTCAGATATGGATACCCTACGTGATATAGTTATCTTTGATGGCAAAAATCAGCCTTCTGGTAAGATCTTTTAATGCAAAACTATTTTTATTGTAATTTTAAAGTATACCTTAATCTGACACTTACTTTAAAAAATAATCATATGACTGTATGATAGAATGCAGTTGTCAGTATCTTACTCACATATTTCTAGCAGTATTATGTCACTGCCAGATCTATGTAAGCTAAATTAAGATATTCAAATATCTCATTTGGGACTTTTCTAGCAACTTGTATTTCTTATAAAGAAGAAAAATGTCACCTGACAGCTGCTACATTGAGATTAAAAAATGACTTTCAGTTTTCTTCTTTGTATATGTGTATACATGAGAAAATAAAACAGGTACTCTGAAACTAAAGAGGAGAAAAGAAAAATTATTTTTGATAGTATATGAGACACCAAATCTATATTTATTAATAATAGTTGATCTGTTAAGGGGGGAGAAGGAAAAAAATTCTCTTTCTCGTGCTCTTAATGGTGATTAAATGTTGTATGTTTGATTTCACTTTAAAAATATTTTATTCTCATGTAAAAAGTCTACAGATGTAAATTTGAAAACTCTTGAGAGCTGATAATATGTAATTCATACTTTTCAGTAACTCTGTAGAATTTTCGTACGTGTAAGGTTTTGGAAATGGCACGTTTACTGTTTATATTTAACTTATTATATAACCTAAATGGTTTTCTAAATCATTTTTATCCATTTATAATTAAATGTCCATGGCACGATAGTCCCCAGAAATATTTTTTCAAGGAAGACTGTTGATGCTATCCGAATTTCTGCAAGCTTGATTTAACATGTAGTAAAACTACTGTGTTCCCTTTTTTTTTAATTATTATTTTTTGCCATCTTTTTGAGTATATGCAAAACAATAACCAACTCATGCTTGTACAGGTCACACATGCATTAGTTGATTATTGTTATGCATGTGCTTAAAAATATGCAAAAAAAAAGTGGATTATATATGGTGTGTGGATTAATACACGTTAAATATAACTTAAAATTATACGTATATTATATGTAGTTAAATTACGTTTTGTGTTCATTCGCTGTTAAAATGTAAGTATCAGTCACATAGATATTTGGTTTTTCCTCAAAAGAAATTTTTTTTGTTTGTTTGTTTCTTGAAAATGCATCTTTTTTATTATTAATTATGAACACAGCAATTCTTATAAGGTCTAAAGATAGCTAAACAAATGTTTTTTGCTAATTATCAAAGTTACCAATTAATTAGTAAATTTTTATGAAGTGCATATTCAGAAAGTACCAGAGAATCTTTTCTTGAACTAAAAAATAAATTCTAATCTTTTGTCTTACTATGAACATATTTTTTTTTTCTGAATAAAAATTGGGGCATTATAAAGTTTTAAAGTACAAAAGCATAGTAACTTTACATCCATATAAATTTGAAAAATGTTAATGAAAAATAAAATTTTGCTATACATTTTGTTCCTCTTTTTACAGGAGATTCTCCTTGTGGGCGCCAGCAATCTATAAAATGTGAGCAGCTATGTTTTGCTATGCCAGAGATGCATACTGGAACATCATGGAAATGTGCTTGTGCTTCTGGTGTTCTTATGACTGACCAAAAGAAATGTGGAGGTAAATTTCTTTCTTTTTCTTCTTTTCTTTCCCCCTTTTTTGTAGTTACTTCTTAAACTTTATTTTTATCATTTCTTTCCTAGATCTAAAAAATATCCTTTTGCTAAAAAAAGGTGAACATTAAAAATTAAACAGTGTTTCAAAAGCACATATTCAGAAATTAACTAAGCTATTTAATAGGTCTCGAAAGGGACTTAATTTACTCCTATGCTTTCTAACATATTGTTGTATTTTCAAAAAGTATGATTAGAAGTGTTTAAAGAGTTTTATTAATCATGTTGTGTATTTTTAATATTTTTAGATTTGAATGAATATATTGTGTTTACAACAAGAAAAGAAATTAGGAGCCTTCACCTTGATCCTAAAGTTACAAGTGTTCCATTTCCACCCAAAACAAATTTATCAAATGTTGTTGGATTAGATTTTGATTACAAGGACAAAAAGATTTTTTTCACTCGTAAGATTTTTAATTATATATTAAATATCTTTTGAACACTTTGTAGTGCTTTTACATAGAATTTTAGTCTCAATATTTAAATGCATTCATATTCAGTAGTACATGTTTTAATATTTGTTGTAGTAAAATGAATTACAATGATTTTTGTATCTTTATATTGTAGGATATTTTTATTGCAATCCTTATTAGTTTTTGAATTTAACATCAAATATTGTTCTTTAAATGTAGTTTTTAAAAAGTTTACAAAAGTAACTATAAATTTAAGAATTAAATCATACGAAAAATTTTAAAATATATTACATTTTATCAACATTATATTTTAAATGAGGAATTTATATTTTCTCTTCTATAAAGTGAAATCTAAATAATAAATTTTCGCTTGAAAAATTCCACTTTCAATTATTGTATGGCTATACTAAGAGGTTTTATTTTTAAATTAATATGCTGGACTTTTTTATTAGATTTGTAGCACCCAAACATCTTATAGGATACTAGATAAATATTTATTTAGACTAAACATGAGAGCATTATATATCTTATCTTATGCATGTTTGAAAAGTGAAGAAACAAATATGTAGCATAATTCGCGCAAATTAAAATTATATATCACTCAAATAAAAGAGTATGGATGACACAAGCGTTGATGAATAATTGGTTTGAAAGTCATTTTATACCCGAGGCTCAGCAACATTTGAATTCGGTTGGTTTACCTGATGTTCGGCGCATACTTCACTAAAATTTTAGTGAAAGATAATGTATCTGTATTATTCTTCCCTCCAAATTGTATGTCTATCATTCAGCCTATGGATATGGGAATAGCCCATAATGGATATGGGCTGAAGTGCAAATATAAAGTAGCATTTTTAAAATCTATGTTAAATTTCTTAAACAATGGCAAGCCTATTCAAGACATTTTGAAATTTTTTAGCATAAAAATCTGCTGTGTGGAGCATCACAAGATCGTGGGAGGATGTGTCTCCAGGTACGTTAACAAATGCTTGGCATAATTTATGGCCAGCTACCATATTTCATGGTGAGGACGATGAAGATGATAGCCGTGAATTTGAAGGTTTTTGGACATCGCAAACTAAAGGTGATATTTTCCAGTTATTGGATTTTGTAAAGAAATGTGGAGAAGCGGTAATAAATGGAGATGATATAACAGAAGTTTTTCGTTGCGATAACAATTCCCCAATCATCAATCAACGGACGGCGAAATCTGTAGTATGGTTCTAGATCCAGAAAATACCATTTCCAATAGTGAAGAAAGTGACAGAGAGGTTATTGAAAATGAAAAAATTTCAATTGACAAGTTAGTTGGTATTCTCGACACAGCAATTACAGAACTTAAACAGTGGAACTTTGTAACTGAACAAGAAATTATGTCTGTTTATAGAATTAAAGAGAAAGTATTGACACAAAGAACGAAGCAACTTAAACAACTTACATTGAAAGAAATGTTTAATAAAGTAAACAAATAAATATTAAGCCTTTTTTTTTTTGGTAAATTTTGATACCCTTTAGATGATAACTGCTCTTTATTTTATAAATTACAGTTTCATATTTTTAATTGTATAATTTCTGCATGCTATCTTACCAGATTTAAATTGATAATCTATAATCTGGAAAAAACCCTAATCCGGAATCGCCGAAGTCCCGACGAGTACGGATTACAGACTTTGTACTGTAATAGAAAATTAGTATTGATGTTTCAAATTGCAATTTTTTTAATAATTTGTCTTGCATTTATTGTATATTTGTTTAAGATGTATGTATATCAGTTATAAAACATGAAAAATACACAGAAAGCAGCTAATCTTATATAACAGCTGATTGTGAAAGAAAAATTACAGTGCTCTTAATTGCAGTTATAGTGCTTTTAAATCTTCCTATTGTGAATAGCCGTTTTCTAATTGACATTAGATTAAATTAATTCATTATCCATTAGAAAATAATTACAGCAAATTATATCTATCGACGACGTTTTCTAAGAGGTCGCCTTTTGAAAGAGACCTGTATTTTTTGTGAACATTAACAAACATTGCAGTGAATATCACATTTCTAAGACCATCCTATCTACAACCAAAATCCTTTAAAACTGTGAATGGTTGCGTTTAAAGAGGACTCACTATATTTTTAATAAAACATGTACATCTTAGTTATGCACTTGCTGCATTTTGATTTTCTGTCAAAGCAGAGGAGCAGTGGTTCTGTTTCTTTAGAAGTATGTGAAATTTAAAAAAAATGGACACTATGTGACAAAAATGGAATTAGATTCAAAACCACACCTCTTGAACATGCCTGAAATTCATTATTCTGCTCGGAATAAATTTATCTAAAGGAAATGTTTAATAAGTATTAGAACTCAAAGGCTAAGTCAGGTCAATGTAGTAAGGGCCATTTCGTCTGAATATATCTTTTCTTAATCATAAAATGATTTTTCGAACAGTGAATGAAATGGGAAAGAGAGAATAAGTGAGAACGGCAGCGGACGAAACGACACTATTTCGAACTCGGCATGAAAAGAGAGAGGACGAAATGGCACTAAGCCAAGGGAAGGCATGCCTTCATGGAGGATGTTTTAAAGGAAACTCGCTCGTAAACATGTTACGCAAGGGGAAAACCACGAAAGCACCCATGCAGTCAGCCTTTCCACCGAGGTTTGAACCCTGGACGAAGTACCAGTGCTCAGCATTTTTACCGCTTGATCGCTGGTGAGCCTTGTGCCTACATGAAAAGCTTAAGAATTGGGTGAATGACGTACAGCTTTTCTATCATTTTTTTATTAATTTTTATTCATCTAACTAACTATTTATTTTTAAACAAACTGTGTAAAATGGGGGGGAAGTAGACGTGTTTATAATTCTCAAATATCTCATCAGATTTAAAATTGAGCAAAAAAGCAATCTTAGATTGATGTAGGTTTTGAATAGAATGAAAATCTGGCCCAATTTAAGGTTCTTCTCTTATTATATTATTATTATTTTGGTCTAATTGCAGGTTTCTCTACGTATGCGAGGTCTAATTACAGGTTCTTGATTGTATGCTTGTGATTGTGGGCCTGTGTTATTTTTATATGTATAACATATATATATTAAACTCCCCCTTTTACTTTAGAAAGGAATACAGTACAAAGTCTGTAATCCGGACGTCCATTATCCGGAATGATCTATAATCCGGCCCTCAAAGCCACAAACTTTTTTTTTTTTTTTTTTGTATTCTTTATGCATGCATGTTTAATGTTATGCATGCACGTTTAATGTTTACGCATGCACATTTAGCACAAAAAATGAAGCAACTTAAACAACTTACATTGATAGAAATGTTTACTAAAGTAAACAAATAAATATTAAGCTCTCTCTCTCTTTTTTTTTTTTTTTTTTTGTAAATTTTGATACCCTTTAGATTATAATTGCTCTTTATTTTATAAATTGTGGTTTCATATTTATAATTGTATAATTTCTGCATGCCATCTTACCAGATTTAAATTGATAATCTATAATTCGGAATCGCCGAAGTCCCGACTTTACGGACTTTGTTCTGTAGGAATAATTTTAAGAACTGCATCTTTTGTTTTTAAGTATCTTAGTTTGTTACTCAATAATAGATAGATTAAATATGAATGATAGAGTGGATGACAGAAACTCATGTTTCAAAAGTAATAGCTATTTTGGGCTTAAAAAAATGCAAATTTTAGAAATATCAAAGGGTTTAAAATATCTGTCATCAATGCTTAGAATTTTTATAGTTCTAGTCATTTTATTATTTACTATCATAAAAAATATGCTTTCATTTATAAAATGTTAAAATTAATGTGGATGTTATTACTCCAACACCTGCAGATTGTATTAGACAGCATCTAAAATTAGTTAAATGTAAAAAATTATAGAAAATCCAGATTTAAATTTTATCTGCATAAAATCGATTGTAAAGTATACAACCACAAACAAATCGATACATACAAATCGATTGTAAAGTATATCAGACTGTTTTGTTCTGTGATTTTCTAACACTAATATTGAAATGGGTTCAGATGTCCTGAATACATTGCCAGCCGCTTATTAAAATCACTTCACTCAAAAGTATTTGAGTTTATTAAGCATTTGAATTTTATAGATGGCAACATGTGTGTTGTGAACCATGATACCACTTTTAAACTTTTCAAAATGATTTAGTGAATAATATTGATTTAAAGAATTTCACTGCTAAACTCAGGCAATTTATTATGTTTGGATTTATGGCACAAAATCTGAAAATTATTGTAAACTTTGATGAAATTATTACTTACAATTCACTCTAGTGTGAATTCTACAAGACATACCTATTTAGCTCTAATATCTTTCCCTTTTGTAGAAATACGTCCTGATGGCAGCATATCGTGGGCCAATCTCAATCAAATGGATAAAATAAATGTGATTTTAAATAAAGGTGTAAATCCAGAAGGTATTGCTTATGATTGGACTAGAGAAAAGATCTATTGGACTGATTCTGGAAATCGCAGTATATATGCTATGAATATGGATGGTTCGCAGATAGTTATGATCACCAGAGTTGAAAGACCCAGGGCAATTGTTTTAGATCCTTGTGAAGGGTATGCTAATTTAAAGCTGTTGTTTCTTAACTTTAATTAATTTTAATTTGAAGATAAAGCTGTTATCAGTTCATTTGTGTAACAGCACAGAATTTATTTATTTATTAAATTATTGTGCTTTTAAGTATCATGGTTTTTTTTTTTTTTTTTTTTTTTTTTAAATTTTTATTTATTTATTTATTTATTTATTTTATTTTATTTTATTTTTTTTTTTTTTTTTTGCTAGTGGTATATTTTTAACTTTCATTTATTTTGCAGGTACATGTATTATACTGATTGGGGTCGATTTGGAAACACTGGGAAAATATATCGAGCTACAATGGGCGGAAATAAAAAAATTGCTATACTTGAAAGTAATCTTACTCAGCCAAGTGGTTTGGCTATAGATTATGAGGATAGAAAATTGTATTGGACTGATGCACTCAGGTATGCACTAGAACTATTTTTCAGTTTTATCTAGCTATTAATCTACTTTCAGTTTTAAAAAAGTAACATAGTAATTTTCACTGCATGTTTTAAAATTTTGTTACTGAATGTGAAAACTGCAAAATTTGATGAAGTCTCAACTGCTGAATAAGGTTATAACTTTGTATGAAGGTGCACTTAGTGTTTAATCAGTCAATATTTGCATTTAATTTTGTCTTACATGAAGAAAGGTTAGCTACACAATAATATATGCATGAATTATTGTATTTATTATCATTGTATTTAAATGTACTTTGATAAACAAAGGCAAAGTCAATGCAGGAAAATTATAAAAGGAAATTAGCCAAACAATAGAAAATTTAAAATTCTTATTAAATATTAATATATTTTTACATCAGAATCGCATTATAAAAAGTTCAATAACTGAATCCTGCATTATAAAATAAGTCAAAATTGGAGTTCTTTTGAAATGGACTCTAATTCAAATGACAAAAACCTCCCAGAACTCCCATTCTTCATATTTCAAGTTTGAAAGCTCTCATACATGCATTATGGTAATCTAGACGTGAAAAATCTTACATCACACTAAGCACTCTAAATGACTGAAAAAAAAATGGAATGATGAATTAATTGTGCTATGGTAATGATCACACATCACATTAAGCACTCTAAATGACTGAAAAAAGGGATGATAAATTAATTGTGCTATGGTAATGATAGATTATATTTATTCCCTTTTTTAAGTAATAGTTTGATGATTATGTGACTAAGATTTTTTGGACCCTGTGATACAAAGCCTTATTAAGTTTGATTTAAATTCTTTTTCTTATAAGTTTGTCATACAATCTGAATCATGGCTTAATATCATCTTTGGGCTTTAAAAACAAATTGTGATTTCACGAATGATTACAGAATCTTGTCCTGAATTTTATCTGAAGCAAATCTCTAGAATGTCCCAAAACTTCTTTTTAGTAAAAGCTTTAGCTTAGATGTAGGAATAGGTTGTTTACATTTTTTTAAAAGCATGCAGAAGATCTTATACTGATGTCTCTTTTACTCACCCATTAAAATTTTTTCAAGTATTTGTAAAATTCTGAATGTTTCATATCAAGTCTTTTCGAAAACTGATTATAGTTTTAGTATTTTTTTTTTACCATTGTTATATGTTATGTTTGTCATTATAATTTTACCCCAAAAATTTCAGGGAGAAGATAGAACGGTCAGATTTAGATGGAAAGAATCGAGAAGTACTAGTTTCTGCCACTATATACCCATTTGCTATCACAGTTTATGGCAAATACATCTACTGGACAGATTTACAACTAAGTATGATATTAAATGTATTGTTTTTATTGTTCGTAGAACTCTTTTTGAGTTATCTTTTAAAATGCTTTAAATGTGTTTTTTATATTTTTCTTTGTTTCTTCAATTTATTTCACAGTAAGGAGCAAAATGATATTTTTAATGTTTTTAATTACGTCATAGTATTTTATAATAAATGCGTAAAAGTATCCAGTTAATTATACTTAATTCAATAACTAGTTTGTTATGCTTGTCATAATTAAAAAATGTTAAACTAAAAACTAAATTTTAGTAGGAACACCAGAATGAATTTTAATGCAATGAGACTGTGAGTTTTTTTTTTTTTTTTTTTTTTTTAAATAACATACTAACTCTTTCACAACCAACGCATCCAAGACAGCCTTTCATTCAAACAACAACAGCTGTGTTTTGGACTGTAGCTACGAAATAACGAAACTAATTTTCTTTTAAATCCATCTTTTATTCTATTCGAAAATTAACCGCTCAAGTAGCAGCCATTCAAAATTCCAAGCAACAATTTTCTCATCAAACAAACTAATAAAAAGAATTACGAAAACAAACTATATTGACGCATGTGCGTTACAAAAGTCATTGCTAGGCAACTGAGTTAGAGGCGAAAGGCTTTGTATAGCAGACATTCAGGCACCAACAAGCTGCCTGAATGGCTAAAATTGCAAACATTGTTCTACCCTTCTCCTTAAGTACATGATAGCCTAATGTGCATTTCCCCAAGTATCAGGTCATCTTTATTGTGTAGACTGTCTTGTCTTGAAGGATTCTTTTGTGGTTCCTTGGGGAACCACAAAAGGTAACTTAGTATACACTCAAGGTAACTTAGTGTATACACTGAGTTTAAAGGTAACTTAGTATACACTCAGTGGTGTGTAATGGCAGCTCCTTTGTTAGAAATTTGAAATGATGTCATTTGAAACTTTCACACATCTTTGTTCGTTAATGAATTGAGGGAGAAATTGTTATAAATTTCAAATGGACTTTGAGGTATTTTGGCATTTTAAGCAAACAATTGTGTGATGACCTTGGCCTTCAAAGAGTTAAAATTTATTTATTTAAGAGATATTAATTAATCATTTAACCCCCCCCTTTTTAACCATTTGTTGTGTGGGCTTAGTATAGTAAAAAATTTAAATTAGCATTTTTAGTCTTAAAATCTTGTATTTTCATGTGAAACTTGAAGCAGTAAATTTTTCTTTGTATTATTTCTAAAAGCATTGATTCACCCTTCCCAATAGCAATAAGAGTTTTTTTTCTTCCCCCCCCCATTTATGTACAATTTGGGTAGATTTTCTTTGTGTAATAAGGCTATGAAACTGCAGTTGAGAGTTGTGGAATTCAGTACCTCCTTTTCTAAACCTTTATATCTTATACTTTTATGTTCTTCTAAAATTACTTACTTTTGTAAAGCTTTTTTCTTTAAATTATATAAATAAATAATTAAGTTAGTATAAAATTTTCTAAAATGTTTTAAAAACATTTTGTAGGAGGTGTTTATCGAGCAGAAAAGCATACTGGTGCTGGAATGATTGATATGATAAAGCGATTAGAGGAGTCTCCACGTGATATTCACATCTATGCACCCGATCGACAGAAGTGTAAGATAAAAAAATTATTTGAGCTTTAATTATGTAAATTTTCTTCAAGTTAATTACTTCATCATTTTGAAATATATTTGTATTATATTATTCTAATATTTTAGTAATTTTTTTTAACATTTGAGTTTAGTTTTTTATATCTCTTATGTTTTATTTATTAAAAAATGTTTTTAGAATATCCTCTTATAATTGAAATAAAGTTATTAAGTATTTCATTGCATGTTCAATTACAATTATGAATCGAGCCATTTTGAAACTTTTTTATGGAAGGCATACTTTTTTGTGGTAAATTATTCTTCCATACTTTTCATTAGCCCCTTTGTATATTTATTTAAGTTTCTAATCAATGCAATATATTTTAAGAGGAAACATTTATTATACAGGTGATAAAGATCTTTGCAAGATAAACAACGGAGGTTGTGCTCATTCATGTCATCCAGCACCAAATGGAAGTGTGGAGTGCTTATGTGCGAAAGGCTATAAAGTTGTCAATGAAGGTCGCATGTGTGCTGGTAAGAAATTTATATAATAAATTTAATGTCTTCATAAAAATTAAATTAATTCAAACTATTTAGTTATAAGAGTATAGAAAACATATAATACATCTTGAATACTGTGATTAGCACATGTAGTTTAAGTATTAAATGTGAAGATTAAATTTACATACTTAAAATTATATTTCATCATGTGAATTTTATCTCCAATATTTAATGTAATAAATGTTTTTCACTTTCAGAATTGCATGAAAACAGCAATTTAATTTTAGTTCATATATTTTTACCTTTCAGTAATATGTGTATTTTAAATGTTTTAGCTGAAAATATAACTTGTGCTGATAACAAATTTACATGTGGAAATGGCAAATGTATACCTCGTTTATGGGCATGTGATGGTGATGATGACTGTGGTGATAACACCGACGAAGATGAAAAGTTTTGTGGTATGCAGTAGTTTGTGATTATAAACTTTGATTTAAATAAGATTATTCAGAGTAGATTACATTTTTGAAAAATATTAAAATATGTAAAAGTACTTTGCACTTGGTTTCAAATTATTTTGCTTGCTATTCAATAACTTTTATCATTTGTACCTAGCTCTACATACATGCAGTCCAGCAGAATTCCGATGTGGCATCGGACGTTGCATATTCAAAAATTGGAAATGTGATCATGAAAATGATTGTGGTGATGGGACAGATGAAATGGACTGTGGTATGTTGCTAAAAGTATAATATTTATATCTGAGTGCATATTGCTCACTGCTTGTGTTAAAATTTCCTTTATATAATAAAAATAATTTGTTGAAATTTTCTTTATATAATAACAATTTATAAAAATTGCATATTTTCCTTTAAATTTATAATTTAGTGTATATATTTATTTTTTGTGCATAATGTGCATTAGGTAAAAACTCTCTAAATGTATATTTTCATTGTTTGGAGTAATATGGTAATGTATGCTTCTAGGATATTATTTTAAAAAATATTAATTTTTTGCATTAGAGTTATTTGTATTTATTGAGTCTAGGGAAAAGTTTGTGACGTTTTTGGAGTAAAATTGGACTAGTTTTCTTATAGTGTGAAATAAAATTTATTTAAACCAAATTGCTCCATAAGTATTAGCAATGTTTCTTCAGGTAGAGCCATGATGCCATCAGTGAAAAACTTCTGTGGTTTCCATTTGAAAAACTGAATCAAGTGGTTTTTCAAGGCATCTTTTGAAAACTGACTGAATTCCAGTGAGAGAGCTCTGCAGAGATTGGAACAAGTGATAGTCCGATGATGCTATGTCTGGACTATACGGTGGATGCATCATAACTTCCCACGTGCAATTTTTGACGAGTAATCAAAAATGTGTGTGGTTGAGTGTTGTCATGATTGAAGGCAACACCTTTCCTATTAATCAATTCAGGCCATTTTCTTTCAATTGCCTGGCATAATCTCTTCAGTTTTTCAAAGTAGAGTTGAAAATTAATTGTCTGACCAACTGAAAGTAGCTCATGGTGGACTCATTGCTCATGCTTTTTGTAGCCAACTTTGTGTAAATGGTTCAAACCAGTTTTGTGGTCAAATCCCAGCTCCATACCAATGTTAGCACTGCTGATGAACTTATCTTGTTGGACTTTTGAAAGAATTTTGTCAGCTTTTTCAGTGATTGTATTCCCAGAGCATGACTCATCTTTTACGTTGAAATTACCAGAACGAAAGCAAGCAAACTATTTCCATGCACTGTATAAAGCACAAATTTTTTCACAACCCTGCGTGATGTCCTTTCCTTTAGTATAATAATAGTGCAAAATATAGCACAATTTTCCCTTACTTTTCTCCATTATCAAACCCCCACATCTTTCCACCCACTGCAAGACATTTGATTTTTATATACTCAGAGTAACTTTCAAAGAATTACCTTTCTAATGAGCCTCTGATGTCACTGTGATCTTTGTTTCTTGAGTTATTTGCCATTCATGCCATCTGTCAGGAAAAATGCCACAAACTTTTTCCCAGACCCAATATATATATGTATGATTTTCTTTCTGTAGAAATGATGTAAGAATTAAACTGAAATATAAAATATTTATAGCTATTGTGCATGGCTTATTAATTAATATGAAACAGCTTATTAATTCTTCAAAGGAAATTACTGAAGCTATTTAACAAAATGATTAATCTGGAAATGGTATTCCACTGTGTTTAAATATTGGTGTCTCTTGCATAGCTGTAAAGAGTTTCAATGATCTAATCAAGATATGTTTTTGTAGTTTACCCACCATGTGCTGAAGGAGAATTCACTTGTGCAAATTTCCGCTGCATTCCAAAGTCTCAGTTATGTAATGGAGTTAATGATTGTAAAGACAATAAAACATCAGACGAGAGTCTGGAGCATTGTGCAAATAACAGGACCTGTCCAGGAAACCATATTAAATGCAATTCAACTAATATCTGTGTAGAACCATATTGGCTTTGTGATGGTGATAACGACTGTGGGGATAATTCAGATGAAAATCCAGCATTGTGTGCTCAAAGAACTTGCCCACCTAATAGTTTCAGGTAAATTATTAACTGTAATTACCGTATTTGATGGCATATAAGACGCACCCTTATTTAGAAGGCCACACACATGTAGATGTAGAAAAATTTATGTGTGTCTAGACCTTTATATGGGCTAAAAATAGCATTCAGTATTGAAAGTTAACCTGTGTCCTTCACATATAAGACGCAGGTAACGTTTTTGAGACCAAATTTAGGAAAAAAAATGCGTCTTTTATGCCGTCAAATACAGTACTCCTTATTGTTTGTTTTTTCAGTAGTAATTATAAATCATATATATGTTACTTAAAATATAAATCATATATATATTAATTCTAATGCCCTGTATTATAAAAGAAGGGAAAATGAAGTAAAAAATTTTATGAAAATGTAAATTTTTTGAATTTGAATTTTAATGGGAACAGCAAAGTATTTTATAATCTGTATTTTTGATTACTTTTGATTCAAAATTTTTATGCTGGGCAATTTAAATATTTTATGGGAATATGTATGTAGATTTTATTTCCTTAAATATTCCTGAGCATATATTTCAATTGTGCAGTTATCTAGAGTAAAGTAGAGAATTTTATGAAAACAATATTGGAAATAAAAGGTATTATAAATTTAAAATGCAGTTTTTGTGTGATGTGTTTAGATCAGTCAGTCAGTTGAGTAAAATGTTCTTACTGTATTTTGATACAAAACTTTACATACTTTTATACACAAAATTCGTTGTTGTTGTTGTTGTTGTTGTTGTTGTTTTTGTTTTGTTTTTGATTTTAGATCAAATTTTGAGAAAAACTACAAAAGTTGACCATTCTGATGATTAATGATTTCATATTAAGTTACATAGCACTCATTATTAAACGTGCCACTGTTCTTATAGAAATATTAATAACTAACATAACTGTGATTATTGCAGGAAAAAATATGAGATTTATTATGTTTGTCTTTTAAAGGCGTAATGAATATTTTATTAATTGCACATCTTGCATAAATGTAGTAAATTCAGTGCTGAAACTCCACAAGTAAAATTATGTTTCTGTTTATTGGAATTATACTACCAATACATGAAATATTTTTTAAAATAAATATTCCTGTTGTAAGAGTTACAATTTCTGAATTTTGTAGATGCTCAAGTCATCGTTGTATACCAGCAACATGGTATTGTGATGGAGATGATGATTGTGGTGATGGAGCTGATGAACCAGAAGAATATTGCAAAAGTGAAAAGAAAACTTGCTTTGGCGATCTTTTCACATGTGACAATGGTAACTGCATTCCTCGAATTTATATTTGTGATGGAGACAATGATTGCTTGGATAATTCAGATGAAGATGAACGGCATCAGTGTGGTTAGTTGATAATTTTCTTCAAAAATCTTTAATCTGTTTGCATATTAAATTTGACCTAACATTCTTTATATCAGTAAAATAGTTTAACCTGGTTTGTCTTGCATTGAGAAATTTATAAAAACCTATAAAAGATATTAACCACTCTTTTAATTTTTGTTAGATTTGAATTAATTATTTCTTAGCTTGGGATTTTTGTCTCTCCTATCTATTCAAATTTATGGCAGTAAATAATGGAATGCCAGTTTATTATGTCAGTTTTTGTACATCTTATTGAAATCATGCATTTAATTTAGTAAACAGTATTTAAGTTGAAATAAGTGTCATCTTATGTTTAATTACTGATGTATTACTATAAAATGTGAAATTGATCTGTCATGGAATTGCTTTATGTGATTTATAACTTGAGTATTTAAATCTTTTATGGTATTCTGTTGCAGAAACTAGGGAATGTGATGCAGAGAAGGAATTCACATGTCCACAAAACAAACAGTGGGGACGTGCCTCTTGTATACCTAAGAGATGGGTTTGTGATGGAGATCCTGACTGTGTTGATGGGGCAGATGAAAACAGTACCTTGCATAACTGCCCTCCCCCTGATCCATGTGAAGAGAACCAGTTTCAGTGTGATAATCGAAGGTGCATTAATAAAGAATGGGTTTGTGATCATGATAATGATTGTGGGGATGGCTCTGATGAACCAAAGAATTGCAGTAAGTGTTCTTGTTCATGCTGTACATTTTAATCTAAAGCATCATAAATAACTTACATGTGACATGCACTGAAATGTGAAATTACAGTAAACTCTCAAATAGGAGAAACAAATAGCATTTAAGGAAGAATGTACGTATTAAAATTTATTAAAGAGATTAAATGCTCTTACTACAGTATGTGTTAAGCTCTTTCACTTTAATTATACCTAAAAGAGCAGTATTATTTGGTAAAATTTCAGACTTTTGTTATATATACACTGATGAGCCAAAGCATTATGACCATCCCTGCATTTTTCAGTGAACTCGTTTGGATAATTTAGAGACCCTGTGATTAAGTGAGAGTGGTATTTAACTACTGCTGGAGAAGGTATGGAATCATTCTTGCACTTATTTTTGCAAGTGATGGGGAATGGCTGCTGATTTAAGCGAATGTAATAGAGGATAGATTGTAATGGCTCTTTGACTAGGAATAAGTATTTTCAAAACTGCATGACTGCTATGGTATTCATGATCTTCTGTTGTTAGTATTTATTCAAAGTGGATAAATTACAGTGAAAGCAGCAGTAGATGACAAGGGGTTGGACGTCCACACATTATCAAAGAAAAAACACATCAGAGACTGTTCTGCTTGGTACAGCAAAATCAGTGCCAGACAGTGGCTCAGCTGACAACCCAGTACAGCGTAGATCCAAGTGCAAATGTTTCAGAACACACAGTTCAGAGCACACTGTTGGATATGGAACTGTGTAGCAGATATCCCACTTATATACTTCTGTTGACCAAGTGTCATAGTCAACTATGCCTACAATGGGCCTGGGATTATTGAGACTGAACCATGGATTAATGGAAGACAGTTGCATGGTCAGATGAACCACGATTTCTCATTCATTACTTCGATGGTCATGTCAGGTTGTGGTAGAACAGACCATGAAAGCAGCAGAATATCTGAACATAACTGCAGATCAGTTGCACCCTTACATGGCATCTGTCTTCCAAACTGGAAATTCAATTTCGAGCAGGACAATGCCCCATGTCACAAAGCTCAAATTGTGTTGAAAGTGATTCAAGGAGCATACGGATGAATTCCAGTTATTGTCTAGGCCACTTAACTCAACTGATCTTAACCTGATAGAGCCCATTTGGGATGTCATGGTACTGCAGGTCAGAGCTCAAACACCACCTGTTGGAATATCTTGACTTTGTGTAACTACTGCTTAGACATTTGGTACAACCTGTCTCAAGTTATTTTGTGGCATCCAAGGCAAGTTGCAGCTGTTTTGTAAGCCAAAGGTTGCACAATGCATTATATGTAAGTGGTCATAGTATTTTTGGCTCTTCAGTGTTATACATATGTATAATTTATAACACTTTACTAAACTTTATATATATCAAGTTTAGTAAGGAAGTTTCTTTTCGCTTTTGCTTTATACCCTTCATACTTGACAATTTGAAATTGGTAAATGTTGTTATATTTTATACATTGATTTATTTTATTTTGTATTAAGTATTATTTTGTATTTATTTGTATTTTTTAAATTTTGTATATTGTTTTAGCTAGGTTGAATTAAACATTTTTGTATCATTTTATCCCCTGTTTTAGTATTTTTTCTGAATCATTTCTATAAAAATTATTATTTGGGTTTGAAATATGAATTCATAAGCTTATTTTGTTAGTATTGGCTTTATATTTGTGTAGATCTCTATAAATCAAAATTAAATTTTTCTCATTTTCCTAAAGCATTTAGAAATTGCACAGATGAAGAATTCACATGTCGCAACGCTAAATGTATACGAAAAATGTATCATTGTGATGGTGAAGATGATTGTGGTGATGGAAGTGATGAGCTGGCCAAAGATTGTGCAACGGAAGCACCTACCTGTCCTGGTGCTCAGTTTCGATGTAAAAATGGACAGTGCATTCCATATGAACGTGTCTGCAATAAGCAGATTGATTGTGATGATAGCTCAGATGAACCTGCTCATTGTCATGTTGATGAATGTGCTAAAGTTGAAACAAATCAGTGTGAGCATAAGTGTGTCAACACCTTAACTAGTTTCTACTGTGAATGCAATGAAGGATATGAATTAGCAAAGGACGAAAAGGCATGCAGGGATATTAATGAATGTGTTGTGAAGCCTGAAGTATGCTCCCAGTATTGTTTCAATACACCAGGTTCATATTATTGTAAATGCAATGAAACATATTATGAAAGAGAACTTGATGGGCGTACATGCAAAAGAAAGGATGGTAAATATGACTTTTCCTTTCTTCCAGTTTCATGGTCACAATTTGTAATAATTAATTGTTTTATTTTATAGTAATGCTCATATAATGATTAAATTTTTTTATCTTATTCTGACAAAAATCGAAAATTAGAGCTATTAAATATTGAATTTTAAGTTTGAAGGGATGGCAGTTTTAATATTAAAAATTAAAATAGTTGCTAAGAGTGTATTTGAAATTATAAATTGAAATCAGTTGATAATTTAAATTTAGTCTTAATTGTACCTAATTCATAGAATTGTATACTGACAATTAATTCTAAAAATATTATATCTTTTAAAGTGTTAAATATGTTTGATGATAAACAAAAAATCGTTATATGAGCATTTAAAAATATTAATTGTTTTTATAATTATTCTGAAACTGCTCTTAAACTGGACATTTTATAGATATTAATACCTGATCTCTTTATGACTTAATCAGTGATCTGTAATTGGTTAGTAATATAATTAGAAACAAACATCATCCTAAACATCTAAGTGTTAGCAGAATTCTCAGAATCTATCCAGTGATCTTATTCTGTCTATCAAAAACCTAATAATCTAAAAAGAAAGAAATGTACTAAACTCATTATTAGTGATTCACAAACGATTATATTGGAGCTGAGGTGTATAATATGCAGTGTGAGAATCATCTTTTATTAATTACATTCATGATGCATATATTTAAAAAATTGATAACTATATCAATTATTATTATTATTATTTTAACTGTAGTTTACGCAAATTAGGTATGTAATCAAAAAATTAAAGAAGTAAATTTTTAAAAATCATGTACATTGGTTTTAATTTTTCTATTTGTTATGCAGTACATAGTTTGCTTGAAAAATGATGAATCTCTTTGTACTGATCTTAAGTCTTGCAGAATAGCAGTGCTTATGAGAAATGGCAATTTGCCCAACTGCATGAACAATAAATGGTAGTCTAATATGAAATAAAAAAGGATAAGACTAAGTTATAGACATTATAACATCAGTAACTCCTTGCAGCTTATAATTAGAAAATTACCAGGTTTGAAAATCTTGTACTGCATAAAACTTTCATGCAATATAAGGTGATTAAAGTACCTTACTTAAATTGTGTCAGTCTGATATTGTGAGCCATTTTTAAGGGTGCTTTTAATACACAGTTGATAATGATTGTTTGATTTTGAATAATAAATTTTAGCTTGAAAGAATTGACTCTGAAGAAAGTTCAGGCATGCTTCTATAGCAACAGCAGTAATCATTTGTGGTAGATCTGACCTTGACCTATTTTTCCTATTCACTTAAAAAAGATTGCTGTGTTTACCCGAAAACAGCTGCTTCTTATTTAAAATGAGATTAAATGTTGTTTTCTCTTTTCAAAGAATAACATTGTTCCTTTTTCAAAGGCCTTCCCAATAATCGTAAGATAGAATAGAAGAGAAACACGCAATGTGACAATCAAAATCACAATAACAACCTTGTATTTAGCGTACATATATTAAAACTCTCAATCGATTTCAAGGGCAGCTAAAAGTCCCTCCTCATCAGGAGAACGAAATTACTAAAAAGGCGGAAAAAGAAGAAAAATAAAGCATTGGCAAAGAAGTCTCAGAAACACGTGATCGTTATCAGCACTGCACATGGTCGTAACCGGATTTTGAATCAGAGTTACACTGGCCGCCTACTTTTACTGAGCCAGGCTATCTGATTAAACATATAACACATAGACTAATGCAAAAAAATCAGCGAACACATAGACTAATGCAAAAAAAATCAGCGAAGTCAAAAAATAGGGAGCGAGGGGCAACTGCACCTTCATGCACAAAGTCTGAACCTCATTCAAGTTTCAGACTTGATGTACTTTTGGTATATTTTGTTAATTTTATATTGAACTGTATTTATATTGAACTGTATTATATCACCCACAAGTTTTGAAAAAAATAAAAGAGAGGGAGGGGGGAGGAAGAAGAGCAAAAAAGTCATCTCTTAGTTTTAAGTGATTTTAGAAACTAGTAGTTAATATGAAATTTACCGTATTATTTTATCTTTAGAAAATATTAATTTTTTTTTCTTTTTTCCCCAGCAATTGAACCATGGATCATCTTTACCAATAGATATTATCTTCGAAATATGAGTACTGATGGCAAAAAGTACAACCTGATTAAAATGGATTTGAGAAATGTAGTGGCTCTAGATTTTGATTATTCAGAAGATCGGCTGTACTTCTGTGATGTAGGAAATAAAACAATAAGTCGTATATTCATTAATGGTACTGGAGAAGAAACTTTGATAAGGCATGACACACAAGGACTAGAAGGGTTGGCTGTTGATTGGATTGGAAGGTAATATTTTACTGTAACTAGAGTGTTTACCCATATTTAAATTCTTTATTTTTTGCATGTTATTGTAAAATTTCTCTAAACTCTCAATTAATTGTGAGATAATACAGAATTCAGATCATAAAATGTATGTTTATCTCTTTGTACAAGTATAATCCTGTGACTATTGAAATTCACTTTCTTAATGAAATTACACTGGTATCCAAAGTTACAAATACAAAAATTGTAATATCTCAAAAAATAAATGGTTTATTATAATTAATTTAAGTTCACTGATGCCCAGTGTTATAAAAAGACTGATAGCAACATAGCAAAATAATCGAGGTAAATATTTTGCAACATGTAAATACTAAATCTAAAAATCATGAAAAGATGGCACATCAACAAAATGATAGGTGTCGCAGTTCTACACAACTCTATATGCCTCTAAATGAGTCTTAATAATTTAAATGAGATTGTTTATCATAGCTTGTGGCAACAAATCCTGTTTTTCTGAAAATGATGAATTTAATACCCGTAGAATTCTGAGATGATGTTGGCATTATGGAGCATTATTTCAGGCTCTTTCTAGAGGATTCCAAACTTGCTGTATTGGATTCAAGCCCAGCAAATTCCATATTATATATTGAAACATTATGCATTTTTCTTTCAGGAAATCTTTGACCAAATGAGCTTTGTGTATCCTCACATTATTTTCTGTAAATATAAAGTCCTTCCCAACAGCCTTCTGGTAAAGCCTTAACATGAACATCATAATGGCCACATCAAAGACATGCAGTAGTATGTAATGTCGTAGAATGATAGCAGACCCCAGGCTCTCTTGAGGTGATGATTTGTTGAGAATCGCTCTGTGTATTATACCTCAACTCATCACTGACATTAACATGCCCCTAATCTTGCTGCATCTGAAAATGATGTATCTGTTCCGCAAAAGATAGCTCTTTATAAGTTTATGTGGAAATTATTGTTCCAGGTTCTCTTGCATCATGCTACAAATTGACCTCTGCAGATATCATTCCTCTTAGTTGGACCTTCTTATTAAGATAAATGTAGGTCTGGAATTTGTGCTATAACCTAGATACTGTCTGAGAAGCTCACAATAATTGAGTAATTTCCACTACCCAGACTTAAGCCTTGTGATGGCTTTCCATCTCAATTCATTATCTAAATGATTGTTAAAACTGATTTTAACAGAAAATAGTCAATCTTGCAATGTTACTTTTACACTTCCTTCACTACTAGTACTTGCTGCAGGGACATATACAATTCACTATATTTCACCTTCATTTTGTGATGAGCTTCAGTTGGTCCAGACTGAGTTTCATCAGCAACTACCAGTTTACAGCAATTAAGTCCAACAACTATCAGTTTTCAGCTACTCAAAAAATACATCAGAGACTGCATCAAACATAGTGCTTGTTGTATCCTTGCATTGACACTGCTTCCTCCTCAGTGATGTAGCATCATATTGTCACTTGTTGATCATTCTTGGAATGGTAAAGATAACTTTAGCCACAAATAAGTCATACAACTTTTCAGAACTGTATTATACTTTTAAGATATTTATTTGAATCACTTAATGTATTTCCATTGTAGACTTTGGAAGAAAAAACTTAAAAGATTGCTCAAATACATACATATATTTTCCATATGTTATCTCTACATGATATCTGTTAGTTACATCAAACCTGGATGTACAACAGAAATGGCAATAATGTGCCCATAAATATTTGTCTGTTCGTGCCTTTAATGTTAAATGTGTAGTGCAATAAAAGTAAAACTCATCGTCCATCTAATCTCTCGGCTGCACAGGGGTAAAGGAGCCCAAAGATTATGTGTTTGAAAGCATATGTTATTCAGTTAATTTCCTAAAACTTAATTCCAAGTGGTACTTTAGCAGAATTCACTAAAAATACATAAAATCAAGTAAGTTACCATTTATCATTTTTATGGCTTAAAAAATCAGTTTCACAAAAATGGTAGTATTGTCAATCAAGGTCCTTCAGCTTATATAGGAAACATTATGTGTAATGGTTAATTTAAAGGAATTTTTTAATTCATGATGTTGGTAAATTAGAAATCATTTATTGCTTTATGTTGATTAATAAATTATCATTTTTAAAGATTTAAAATTTTACTTAGATGTTAAATACTTGTTATTGCAGAAAAATATACTGGTTGGATCGTACTTCAAAACAATTAGATGTTGCTGAACTTGATGGAAGAAATAGAAAAACCTTGCTGACGAAAGGAATATCTGATCCGCGAGCACTTGCTGTTCATCCTGGCATTGGGTAAGATTGTAATTTTCTATGTGTATTTTTCCTTTCTAATTAATAAATTAATAAGGAAATGTATTTTCAGTAGTATACATTAGTCATCAATAGTATGATGCATGTTTACAGTTCATATAATTTTTGCAGGTACTTGTACTTTACTGATTGGGGACATCATGCATATATAGCTCGTATGGGAATGGATGGAAGTAACTTCTCACGCATTGTCTTATATGAAAACAAACTTGTCTGGCCAAATGCTCTCACTATTGATTACTTCAGCAATAAAATATTTTGGGCTGATGCTCATTTAGATTATATTGAGTAAGTGGAAATTTTTGTGGTAGATTATGTTATGATTGTTTGTGATGCTGTTTTACCAGATTCAAATTTTTATAAGAAAATCTTGTATTTGTACATGGTTTTAAAAAAACTGGAATCTAACCTAAATTCTGAATACCTGAAAATTTATATTGTGTGTGTGTTGGTGTAGTTTTTTCTTTCAAAAATCTTTCGTGCTTATTTATAATAATAATTTTGTATTGTTGTGCATATGTATTTGTGAGTGTGTGTGTAACACACTCATGTATATTTTATCAGTCTTTATTTGTAATTTGTAAAAGCATAAATTTGTTTCATATATATGCTGCTTTATTTTTGACTAAATATTTTCAGCTACTTTTCTTAGGATGCATGTATTAGGTAAATCCTGTACTTTCTTATAAATATTTGTTGCACATTTTTAATTGAGTAATTAATTTTAAATTTAAATTGGAAATCAATTCTATATTTGCAAGTGATACCATTTTATTAGAAATTCATCATTGACTTGAGCAAAATAATAATAAAAATGAATAAAATTTAACAAATAAAGTGTGTCTTTTGATATTCCTTAGAAAGAAAAATATTTAAATAATTAATATTATTAGATTTTTATAATTTTCTGGCTGCAATATTGTTTTGTTAGCCATTTTTGTCTCCTGTAAAAAAAGTAAATACAAATATCATTAATATAATAGTTATTAATTAGATGAGATGATCTTTTTATTATAATGCATTAAACTATATTTGCTGTAGTAGTTAAGATTTCAGCTTTATTTAAGATTGTAGCTGCTTGTAATATTTTTAATTATTATTTACAACTAATAGTTTTCTTCCATTTAACACTGTGTGTTTTGATAGATTTGCAGATTTTGATGGGAAAAATAGACATCAAGTATTATCTGGCAATTCTGTGCCTCATGTGTTTGCAATTACTGTATTTGATAATTCCATATATTGGACTGATTGGAATATGAAAGGTGTTTACAGAGCTGACAAGTTTACTGGAGAAAATTTACAAGTTCTTAGAAATACATCTCATCGACCATATGATATTCACGTTTATCATCCTTTGCGTCAGTTACCATGTAAGCATTCATCATGTTTCATTTCACAGTTGTTATATTCTTTATAGGATTCCATAGTATTTAAGTTCAAATTAAGAATTATAATTATTTAAATCGTATCTTCCAGATAAAAATCCTTGTGGCACTAATAATGGAGGATGCTCTAACTTATGCCTGATTGCTCCAGGGGCAGAAAAGTACACTTGTGCATGTCCAGATAATTTTGTGCTTTTGCCAAATACTGTAGGACATGCTTCTGCCAGTCATTCATGTATAGCTAACTGCACTGCTGGCCAGCATTTGTGTGGTGGACGTGAGTCTAGATGTATTCCCATATATTACAAATGTGATGGAAATAAGGACTGCAGAGATGGATCTGATGAAGCAGGATGTCGTAAGTTTTCAAATATTGTGTTTTTAGAAATTTGCTTGAATGAATTATCTTTTCAAAAATGTGGCTACATTTTTTTATGTGGGATATAAGTAAAACAAATATTTTATTGCGGAAGCATATACTGAGGAATAATGCTGTCTGATTTTCAGTCATTTATTATGACATTTTATTTCATAATGAATGATTGAAATTAACAGATTAATAGATTTCATTCTGTTAAAAGCACTTCACATGCATGCTGACATGTTAGCTGCAGAATCAGCTGATAAGTAATGTGGAAATTCATATAATGTTAAAACAAAATTTTCTCAGCTTTTACCTCTGTTCTCTGAATTTAATATATACACTAAGTGTACACTATACATTTATTTTTACTTTTAAACAAGGATATTTGGTACTTCTCACCTTATATATTCATTTAAAAGCACTTTTTTTCAGTTTTCCAGTATGCTATTAGCATGACTGATCATTAGCCAAACAACCTGTGTTTTCCAATTTCAATTTAGTTTTAAAGCAATTTTTCAAAAATGTAAAACTACATTTTATACAAGTTTGATATTATTTAAAAGTAGGACCCTTATTTAATTGCAATTGGCAATGTTTTTAGTGGAAATCTGAAAAAGTTCATTAACTAGAATTTTATTAATCTATTTGTTAACTAAAAGTTAAATGCATTAAATGAATTATTAAATATATGTAAAATTAATTAGTTTGATTAGTTCATTTGTAGTTTCTATTGTGATTAATTATATGAATATTTTGTACAAAATGTTTAATGAACAAAATCTAATATACTTTATACATTTAGTTTCAGTTTTTTTTTTAAACAGTGACAAAATTTTAATGTATAAATAACGAAATTGATGTCTATTATACACCTTGTAAAAATCACTAAATTAATATTTGCTGTAGCAGATATTTTTTGAACAATTCTCTGATACATATGAATGAAGCTGTTGTGGCACTTTATAATTTGTGTGTGCGCATAATATAAAGGGGAATGTAACTAAAAGGACATTTTAATGTTTTAGTCTTTCTTCCTTACCTACCAATCTTTACATTCTCTTCAATTTTATGACAATTTGCTATTCCTGAAATAATTGGTTTCTCACACCCATGTGACACTTTTGATCACAAGTTAAATATTAAAGATTATGTACTGAGATTATCAGCACAGTCTTATAGGTTGAGTATCTTGGAAATGCCTTTGTTGCTTCAAGAGCAAGCTGTTCTGAATAACTTTAAATTTGCTTTATAAAAAACCTGATCTTGTCTGTGGTCTTTTTATTGCAAACTTACAGTTCCAAAATTCTTAGAATCTCTTTCACCAGTTGATCATTAGTGCAACGAAAACTGTTTCCACTAATGAAATAGCCGCAGTTTTTGTGAAACTGTACTTTAGATACAAAAATCACAAAAGTGTATTTCTGTCAATTTTATCGTACATAATGGCCATGCCCCAAATAATATTCATCATTCAGTCGATATAAAAGTATAGAAACTCTATGCAAATAAAACCAAAAAAAGTATTATAGCACATTTTAAAAGAGTGTATCTTCAGCAACAACTGTTGGGAAGGAATGATAAAATATTTTATTCTAAAGGGAAAATATTTATCTGGAGATTCACAGCAATCTACTCAAGGCAAGAACATTTAATTTTTACTGTACAGTTAATGTCAGAGATATTCTTTTTCTATAGTATTTTTTATTGAAACAGTGTTTGAGTGTTGGAAAACTGTTGTATGTTAGAATTGAGTGTAAAACAGTAATTGAGTATAAATTATAGTTGTAGTTAGTGAAAAACATTTGATGAAAATTAGTTCAATGATTCTTAGGTGGAATTAAATTCATTTGTAATTATTTTCACTTTATTTCTGTAAGCAAGGGGGGGGGAATTAGTTTTAGAAATATTTTAAAAAATCTGATTGTTGTGTACTGTTGTGAAAAATTATTATTTTAAATATCATTTAGTTGAAGTATCAAAATTCTCTGCTGCATTTTATGTTTAGCTTTACTTTTATTGTGATATAAGTATGTATTGTAATTATTACAGCACCATTTGTATGCAAGCCGGGACAATTTCAGTGCCGTAACAATCAAAGCTGCATTTCTCGTATTCGTATATGTGATGGTACTGCTGACTGCAGTGATAAATCAGATGAAGAATTCTGTGGTGAGTCTGCACTACCTTCTACATAGAAATATAGCAAATTATTTAAATGAGTGAAAGCATGGAATCACATAAAGTATTTTTATGTATTTATCTGTTTCTGTGCTGAAGTTGCTCATATTTAAAATCTGTTATGTGAATAAAAACTTAAAACAGTTACTTAAAATAGCTACTGGTCTTTAATCAGAAAACAGGCATTCCAGTAAATCTGTTAGAATTAACTAGATAAAAAATTTTCTGTGTGGTTTCTGTTGGTGCTGTTGTTTTATTTGATCTAGGTGCAGGCTTGACCAAGACCACGAGCCCAAGAATCTTAAAAAATTCATAAACAAGAAGAGGATTGATAAAAAGGTCAATTCTATCAACACCTGCAAAGTTCAATATGTGATTGGGAAAGGTCTGCACACAGTTGCAATTGATGCACGTCAGAAAGGGCTTTTAACCTTGATCAAATGAGAGACACTTGATGTGTCCACTAGTGAGCCTGCTAATAGTGGACTAAATGACTCTATCAGCCTTGATAGCAAGGGCACCACCTGGAGCCTGCCTATTATACCAGGCGTGAATTGGAGTTATTTTCCATAGCTGCTGATTTGAGATTTCTATCTTGCGGCAGATCTCAAGAAGGTCAAATGGTCTTTTGAAATCAACATAACAGAGGCTCACTTCTGGGCCAAAAAGGCCAATGTGAGAAGGTATCCATTGAAAGTAAATTTCTCGTTGTTGAGAAAGTTGCTTAAAAGCGTATTGAAATAGTTGTTTTGTCGCCACCCTTATTCCAGTTACATATATGCTATGACTGTCTGATAAGATCCAGGTATTTATGGATGTTACAGATTTAATAGCATTAAGTGCCCCAACAATAGCTATTAGCTCAGATCTAAAAATAGAGCAGAAATCTGGATTCTTAAATCTAAGTGAGTAGTCAGGGGCCTCAATGAAGATTCCACTACCACAATAACTGTGATCATCTTTATTGCTATTCAGTATATATTTAAAAAGCAGTTTCTGGGATTTGGGCAATGACCTCCAAAGCAAGTTAAAATAGATACTTAGGCCAGTCTTTATTTTTGTTAGTATGAGTCCTGAGTTCAGGTTGAAAATGTACACCAGGCATGCTCTCCAGGAGGTTAAAGATAGCTCTCCAGAAAGGTCTCTCAATATCCTGATTCAACAAGTCTATCAAATGAATTCAAGAGAAAGGACTATCACTCTTTAATTTGAGAGAAAGGACTGTCTCTCTTGTCTTTCATGGTTTCTAAAATATTTTGAAAGTTAAAAATAGATCTGCTCCCTTCTAAAAAATAGGTAGAAGAATGCTAATTATTCTGTTTGCTCAGTAGTCTCAGTAGGAAACATATTTCTTATTATATTTTTTCTTTATGATAGTAGAATGTTGAGCTTAAAATATTTTATTTGCACTGAATTCATTTCATGCTTTTTGGAACAGTTCCTACTACAGCACATATATTTTGTGTTATATGATGCTGAGCATTCAAATTTTTAATTTTTGTACTCTATATGGCAATGAAATTTGCCATATAGAGTACAAAGTCTTTAATCCAGACGTCCATAATCCAGACCTCAAAGCTACAAACTTTCTGCGCATATGCGTTTACGCATGCGCATTACACATTTACGCATGCTCGTTTATTATATAACGAACGCTAGCTAGGCTAAAATTATGTAATTATCTATTTCAGTTAATGTTGCAGATTGCTGTCTTCTAATTGGATCTGGCTTATTATTTTTTTCAGACTATTAGAGCAATTTTATAAAAAGTAAGCTTGAACTTTCGATTATGTCAAAAAGAGTTTCCGATTCTGGAGCTGCTAAAGGATCTACAAAGCGAAAGCATGTTTCGATGTCCATCAAACAAAAAGTGAAATTGCTGCAAAAAAATGGATAAAGGCATGGAAAAGGTAACAGAGAGGTTGGTGAAAACAGAAAAATTTCGGTTGACAAGTTAGTCAGTATTCTCGACACAGCAATTACAGGACTTGAACAGCGGAAGTTTGTATCTGAACAAGAAATTATGTCTTTTTATAGAATTAAAGAGAAAGTATTAACACATAAAACGAAGCAATTTAAACAACTTACATTGAAAGAAATGTTTAATAAAGTAAATAATTAAATATTAAGCTTTTTTTAATACCCTTTAGATCATAATTGCTCTTTATTTTGTAAATTACGGTTTCATATTTTTAATTTTATAATTTCTGCATGCCATCTTACCAGATTTAAATTGATGATCTATAATCCGGAAAAACCTCTAATCGGGAATCACTGAAGTCCCGACGAGTCCAGATTAAAGACTTTGTACTGTATATTCATAAATCTGCTGATGTGAAAACTTTAATAAATGAGTAAACATTTTTTTCATCAAGAAGAGACTCGTTCTCTGACAAGAAAACACTTTTTCTCCAAACATCTATAGTTTATTATCAACTTTTGATTCATTAGTAAAGAATATTATCAATTTTTTTAAGTTGATGAAGTCAGATGTTGCACTTTTCAAATCTTTCATAAATGTTTATAATGTATATTTTAAACTTCTGTGACTATGCTACGTATTTTAACTGTAGTATACTGCCCATTTAGACTTCTGTATTACTTAGCTAAAACGAAAGGCCGTTGGAAATTTTTAAAAAAAAGATTTACATAGTTTTCTGTATTATTGTATTGTCATTTTTTTATTTGAAATTGTATTTTAATACCTTCTGATTTACTTGTATTATACATACAAAAACTGCTAATTTTAGTATATAAATATGGCTCTCAAAAATTACATAACAAATTTTCCTTTTTTTATAAAAATTTCATGTTAAATTATTGCTAGTCATGTTATTGATATATGCAAAACAAAAATTTTCAGTGTATTCTAAGCATTTTAAAAATTTTGTATTTTATAGTTCATGACTGTGGAGAACACAGTTTTAAGTGCAAAAGTACTGGTCGTTGTGTTTCTGAAGCATGGCATTGTGATGGCGATGAAGATTGTCCTGATGGATCTGATGAAGATCCAGCCTTGTGTCGTAAGTAATTTTTAAACACAGACTAATTTATTTGCTTTATTAACTTTTCATTCTGATGTTCACTTGTGTTTTGGGGATTGTCTTGTAAATTTATAACACATTTTGAAAATAGGTATTTTGAGTAATTGTTACAATTTCTATATTCTCTAGCCCATATTTAAATGTATTTTAATCTTTTCTAAGAAGCTTAAAGCATTTTTACATATATGCTAAACAAATCTTGAAAATCAAAATAGCACTCAATACAATTTTGGATGTTCATGTTTTCATTTTGCTCATGTTTTGTTTGGAACAGTCAGTACAGTTGTTGCTAATTTATGTAGCATGCAATCTTTCAAATATCTTCTAAATTGGTGTCACACATTGCTTATCAGTTAAATAAAATAGGCCAAATGCAATATTAATGTTTAGATTAATAAACTGTATCTCAAAAAGATGAATATGGGAACCAGTACTTGAACTTCTCAACTCCAGTCTATTGTGGTGCGAAGGCATTATTTATCAGAGGAAGAATACATTCATACGGTTAATGAACCATTTACTAACACAGATAAGAGTGATGATTCATTTTTTAGAGTTAAAAAGTTATACTTCTTCTCTGAGTTAGGAAGTGATACTTCTCTGTGCTTCGTGATTTACTACACTCGGTCTTCATTTTAAATTTTGTTACTTCTTTCTGTAAATATTCTTTATTGTGTTGTTTTATTAATTTTAAACTTTTTAATGAATTGTATCAATTAAATCTTTGGAATAATTTGAATAGCACTTCCGAAAATTACGTATTTTGCAAGATAAGTAATTTTTTAAATATATTTTAATGTAAAATAAAGGGAAAAGATATTAAATGCTAATTTTAACATATATAAGAGCTCAAGTAATAATCTAAAATGGTACCGAAAATTACGATGATAGAACTGAATTAACTGATCCCCCCCCCCCTAAAATCAGGCTTAGAGATGCAAAACCCCCAGAAATACTTCTGAAGTTCATCAAGTGTATTAGTTTAGTTTTGTAGTTTTGTTATACAAGGTATTTAAAACAAGCAAATTATTAGATGTTTTTGAGAACTTTTTAAATTACAGAATTGAACCTTATAAAATCTATTCTGTGAATAATTTTTGTGTTCTAACATACTTTAGATCAGTGTCTACTTCTTGAATTTGAAAGACTGAAATTTTTGCTAATAGTAACTCTGTGTAATGGTATTTTGATGATTTCATATTTGCAATCTGAAGTTTTAATCTACTATGTGTCTGATTGCAGTATTCTGTTAAAAAAATTTTGCAAATATATATCAATTACAGGCTAATCCATAATGTTAATGACCAAAGGCATAATGGCCATTGCAAAAATATTTGTAAATCAAAACGTGACAGCAGATATTATTTATAACATCTGCAAAACTTTATACCATTACTATTAAGCTTAGCCATAGCAAAATGTAAAAACAATAACAGAAGGAAATAATAAATGTTTTGAGTGACGAAGTTAATTTAAAAAAAAAAAGTTGTTAGACTGTACTATAAAAGATCCTATTGCTGGGATCCTTCCTTTGCTGTTGTCGTATGTGTTAACTGGTTTGCAAAATACCATTCTTAATACTTTAAGCCCTATGCAGTCTAATAAAAAGTCTAATAAATAAGTCTACAGGAAAAAATACATTCTGATACCCATAATTTCTTTTCAAAGTTGTTTTAATTTCAGAATTATTTAAAATCACCTTTACAATATTAATAACTTAAAAAATTAAAATCAATTTTATGTACTATTAAAAACTGCTTTTTAGTCTAGGAAATTAACTGCCTTGACATATGTTATGCTTTTCTTTCTATTATTATTATAGGATGCAATTTTTTAATTTAAAATTATATAATTTTGATATGATTTGAATTTATAATTATTTTAAAATCAATATATCTTAGTTTAATATACAGAGTAGAAACTTTGCAAAGCAAATTCAATATGAAATAAAGAAGATATTCAGGAAATGTTTATTGTTACAGAAAGAACAAAATTTGACTTGAAATTGTGAGCAAATTTATTTTTCATTGTTGAAAAATAAATTGTTGGTAAAAAATTATAAATTATGTGCAGATTTTCAGATGGATTTTTATTTAAATAAGCCATATTTGAATTAAAATGTTAAAAATTTCACCTGTTTATACATAAATAAAAGGTATTATTACAGACAAAAATAAAATTTTTCTACCATCATCATTGGTAAATAATTCCCTTTATATGTCACTTCTATTTATGAAAATGTAAAATTTGGATCAGTTGCATATCTAAAATATTCTGAAGTTAATTAATACTATGATGCAAGTTTTTAAAGTGAGTACAATAAGCAAAGAAAAAAAGAAAGAGGTAGAATTTTCTTACCAGTTTTATTTTCATATGAAAGCCTGTACCTCAGTCTACTTTTCTAGATAATTTCCACAAATATTAAGACACTTGTAGTGTCATACAGCTTTTGAATCTCCTCTGGCACTTGATTTGACACTTACTGTGATACGATCATTTTGACTTCCTCATCGTTGTGATGAAGACTGTATGGATGCTTCTTCAAATGCAGGAATGCATCACTGGGTGCTACATCGAGACTGCATGAATTGTAATCAAGTTGTTACCAGCGAAATCACATGATGAGGTCTGGAGTTTGTTTAGCCACGGACTGATGGGCGTTATCATGAAGCAAAATGACCTTCCTACTCAGAATGCCATTCCTTTTCTTTTGGATTGCACAGTGCAGTTTGTTTAAGGTCTCACAATATGTCATATAGAATTTATTGTGTAACCACGAGGCAAAAAATCACAGTCAATACTCCCTTCCTGTTCCAAATTACAATACAAATGATTTTTCTGGATTGAAACTGTTTGCTTGAACTTCACTGTCTCAAGTGATGATGGGTGCTGCTATTCCATAGATTGCTGCTTTGATTCTGGTGTAGCAAAAGCCATCCAGGTTTCGTTGGCTTTGTTTAAAAAATTATCACCTTACTCACTGTACATCTGAAAGAATATTAAAGCACTATGTAAACATTTAGTTTTGTGCACCTCCGTCAGCATTTTCGGTACCCAGCTTATACAAAGTTTTCGATAATTTAAGTATTTGCTTACAGTTTTATACAGAATAGTGTATGAAACCTGAGGAAAGTCATCAGATAATGATGAAACTATAAAACCTCTGTTCTATTTCACCTGCTTGTCAACTGTCTGCACCAAATCTGTAATAATGACAGAAGGCCACTTCATTCATCGTTTGTACAACCATCTTTAAAAGCTGTCACACATTTCCACACCATGTCAATGCTCATAATGTTTTCTTCATATACTTCACTAATCTGACGATTAATTTCAGCTGCTTTCATATTTTTAGCACTAAGAAAACAAATCATTTACAGTAAAGTACAATCAGCTGCATTCTCAATTGGTAGAGCCATTTTAAATGCTCAAAAACAAACATTAGCATCTTTGAATGTTTCCATAATGGTGCATGTGCATAATACCAACCATGGCACTACCACCCCAGAATTTCAAAACAGTACTTACTTTAAAAACGTGTCCCATATAATTTACAAAATGTGTTTTTGTTAGTTTTCTAAACCTGGAAATTTTTTGTGACATCCAATAACTCGCAGGAAATAAATACAGATAGATGATTTCTAATTTCTTGACTATTCAGCAGGTGAAAAATCTTCTATCTAGATGGTATTTGTAAAAGTATTTCATAATGACATCATGCTCTGTTTTGCTGATGCACTGTTAATAATGATGATGATGATGCATATATTAAATTCCCATTCTTTCCATCGTTAAAGAAATGTTACCTAAAATTTCAAAATGCAAATTATTTTTTCGGTTGAGATTTATGTTATTTTTAATACTGCCTCATGAATTTTTATTTTTCTTAACAGACAAAAAAGAATGTGATCCTGAAACTCAATTTAAGTGCAATAATGGAAAGTGTATTCCCAAACTATGGTACTGTGATTTTGATGATGACTGCGGTGATAATTCTGATGAGCCATCACATAGGTGTCGTAAGTAGCACTAGATTTCATTAATTATTTTGTAATTTAATTATTGTAAAAATATGTAATTCTATGTGCTTGTACTATTTTAAATTTTCTGTTGGGTAAAGTACTTACTACCTGTCTTCAGTTTTATATCACACTTTCTAATTTTTAATATATACAGATAAGATTTATTTTGCTATGAACACAGATCCAGTTCAGTATTCAGTTTGCTTTAAAGGTCATGATGTTGAAGATGCATATGATTGCTTTATAAAAGACATCTGTAAAATTTTAAGCTTAAATTAATTCAGTTCAATTACTTTTTCTTTCCTTTCTGTTATGTGTCCCCCCTTTTTTTTAAATGTATTGCAAACTTCATTAAATAAAACATCAAATTAAATGTTTATGTACATAATGTACACAAATCCAAATTCCTTATTACTGTGCAGTTTGTAGCAGATTTTAATACCATCACTTGTGTCCTTAAAAAATTACTTTCATCATTTATCGTGGGATTTTTAAGTAAGGAATACTGTTTTTAAAGTGATATTTCATATGTTTTCTTGTCAGCAACTTATTATTTTGTCCTCTTATTGTAGATATTCTTATAAATGAACTCATAAACTGTTATTAATGAAAAATATCAGAAGGGGAATTTTTAGAAACTTGAGCCCAATGTTTTTTATGCATTATTATTCTTGTGAAATATCAGTTTGGGACTAAAAATAGCAGCTAAAGTGAAATAATTGCTGAATATAGAGATCTGCTGTTTGTGAAAAATGGAAATGTGAAATTTATATTTTAACTTATGAAAAAATGCTTCCTTGTGCATGTCCTTTCAGCCTTTTCTAAACTTCTGTGAAGAGAGATGTTTATTTTGAATCCACTTTATTTTCTTTAATTGCAGGCAATCGCAACTGTACCACTGGTTGGAGAAAATGTCCCACACATGGTAACTACCGATGCATCCCCAGTTGGCTTTTCTGTGATGGCAAAGATGATTGCCGTGATAATTCTGACGAAACTGATCCGGTATTCTGTCCCCAGTGTCATCAAGCTGGAGATTTTGAATGTAAAAATAAAAGATGCATTCCTCTAAGATGGAGATGTGATTTTGAAGATGATTGTGGTGATAATTCTGATGAAGATCCAAGTATATGTAGTAAGTATTTAAGTTGTTGCCATCTTAGAAAATTAAAAGCATTTTCTGAGTATTAAAATTCTCAGCATAACCATTATAGGTATTATTATATACTGAAAATTTACCAAGCATTTGAATATACAAATGTGTGTGTTTGTGTGTATAAGATATAAAATATGAAAGAAAACTACTAAATTTTATATAGCAGTAGACCTTTTAATTCCTTATTTTAATTTGGCTATGTCCCCTTCCTTTAATGTAAAGTGCTTCTTCTGAAAATTAGTATTCAGTATGCTATTATGTAAGGGAAACAGCGTATGTACTTTTTATCCAATTGGCAGCTTAACATTTAAACAAAGGAACAAAAAGTCTTTTGTGTGCTACTGCATGTAAAATTCCTACTTTTTTATATTTATTAATGTCTAATGTCTATTTTACATTGCTCTATGGTAAGACAATGTGGATTATTTTATAATGAGTAAATAATTTATTTTAATACAGTTTTATGAAGACGTAAAAGAAATATTTTGGTTTTATACCGAATACAATAGTTTTTTTTTAACCAAAGTACTGTAAAAATTACATTAATAATATTTCAAGAAAAGATGCCAAGAACTTTACCATTGATGCCAAGATGGAAAGATGCCAAGAACTTTACAACTTTACATTGAACTTTTACAATTGCTTCTTGAAAACTGTCAGTCAGTGTTTATGATATTTTAAGAAAAAATGAACATGCAAACTTTAAAAATTGGACTCAAAATTTCATTAGAACTCAAAATTTGCATTCATTGATCAAAAATGTTACCTTCAAAATTGTAAAAATTGTATGTTTTCCTGCCTTTCCCCTCTAAACTTATGTTTCTCTGGTTTTGATAACACTTTAATGCTTCTTTCTAAAACGGCTTTTCTATCATTAAGCCTTTTTCTCTTTGAAGGGGGGGGTATGTAAGATATAAAATGTAAAAAAAAAAACTATGAACTTTAATTAAGCTATAGTTCTTTAATTTGGCTACATCCCGTTCCTAGAATCTAAAGCGTGTCATCTGAAAATTAATATGCATTATGCCATTATGCAAAAGCAGCATTGCAGATGTCTTTATCAAAATATAAAAAAATCAATTTTTATGCTGTTAAAAATAATTTTTAAAACTTAAATTATTAATGAAAAAATATTAAAGCAAAGAACTTTTTGGCACTTGTTTTGCAAATACAGTCAAAAGTCGCTAATCCGGACTCGTCAGGACTTCAGCGATTCCGGATTATCGATTTTTCCGGATTATCGATTTTTCCGGATTATAGATCATCAGTATAAATCTCGTAAGATGGCATGCAGAAATTCTAAAATTAAAAATATGAAACCGTAATATATGAAATAAGGAACAATTATGATCTAAAGGGTATCAAAATTTTCAAAAAGAAAAAGCTTAATATTTATTTGTTTACTTTATTAAACATTTCTTTCAATGTAAGTTGTTTAAGTTTTGCTTCGTTTCATGTGATACTTTCTCTTTAATTCTATTAAACAGACATAATTTCTTGTTCAGTTACAAAGTACCGCTGGTCAAGTCCTATAATTGCTGTGTCGAGAACACCGACTAATTTGTGAATCGAAATTTTTTCATTTTCACTAACCTCTGTTACTTTCTTTGCTATCGGAAGCGAATTATAATGACGAGGAACTTATTTTAAATCATATCAAAGACGGAGTGCATCGAGATGAAATACTAATTTGGTAAGGAATTATAAGCCAAATAAAATAAAAACATCTGCCCTGAAGATAAGGATAGTGCTGACAGATCAACTTCCAATTCATGACGCGCTCGCTGCGGCGTTCCCCCCGCCAAGCAGCGTGAAATTGATAAACAGATTTCGGATTTCAAAACATACTTTCGCTTTAGATCCTTTACATATTAACAAATATATATCGGAAATTCTATTTGATATAATCGAAAGTTTAAGCTTACTTTTATAAAATTGCTCTTACAGTCTGCAAAAAATAATAAGCCGGAACCAATTCGAAAATTAAGGAACAACGCAATCATCAACATTAACTGAAATAGATAATTTTAGCTTATACGTCCATTATACATAAAACGCGCACGCGTAAACGCCTATGCGCATGTGTCAACGCGGCGCATGTGCAGAAAGTTTTTAGTTTTGAGGTCCGGATTATAGATCATTTCGAATTATGGGTGTCCGAATTAACGACTTTTGACTGTATTAAATCTATTTTGTATCTAAATTAGTTTTAAGTCAAAATTAAATTTCCCCTGTACTTTATAATGGAGTATAAAAAGTAGTCTTACCATTTATAGAAAAATATTTCTCCATAATAGAAGTGTGAATGCAAAGTGATTATTAGCTCTATTACCTAATTCATGCATCAGAAGTTTAGTAAAATTCTCAAACAAAATTGGAATCTGTTTTTTAATTATTTAACACGGGATATTTGAGGAAAGTGTGTAGTCTAGAATTTAGAGTTACTTTTTTGAAGGAATTTTTCTGGGGATTTTCTAATTTGCATGTTAGAACCTTAAAAGATTAACACAAATTATTAAAAATACTTTCTCCAAAGTAATATTTCTTATGCATTCTTATTATTTGCCTGTTGATCAATCTGCTGTACTTTCTTAACAGCTGAATTATATCGAGAATGCACTGAAAGTGAATTTCAGTGCAGCAATAAAAAGTGCATACCAATGAGATGGCGTTGTGATCATGATGATGATTGTGATGATGGATCAGATGAGCAAGGCTGCTTGAGTTATGAATGTCCGGTAAGATAACATAGTTTTTGTTCATATTATATATAATTTTGATATATATTTTCAATTTGAAAAACATCTTGACTTTTTTAGCATTTTATTATTATTTAATATGTGAAATATTTTGCCATTTGCAATGGTTCATTCCCTCAAAATTCTTTCAAATCAAAACCAAGCAATCTAAAACTCTATTTCTACTTTAATTCAAGTGATAATGTATTAATATGCATTCCTTCTAATTTTTTTTTCTTCTTCATTATTAGTATAGGGACTGCTTAAACCTTAACAGGCTTGCTTTTTAACAGATAGATAATTTCATTCAAAATATAAATTATAGGCTTCAAGAAAGCAGTTATCAAAACTAAAACCCCTTTGCAAAAAAAAAAAAAAAAAAAAAAAGAGAGAGAGAGAGAGTGTGAGAGAAAGAGGTAGAAAAAGAGGTAGGACGGACATACTTAATCTTTATAAAATTTTTAGGCAGAGGTATGTATGAAGAATGTTTGTTGTTACACATATTTAAAAAATACTGCCCATCATAGTATTTCTATCATCTTGCAATCTCTATATATAGCACATGCTTCTGTTTGAAATTGATAAGAAATAGCAGATTCATTACTTTGCAGTTTAATGTAACACCTAAAAATGTCATGTAAAATCAAAGCATATCTTCTCAATATAGCTGAGATTTCTCTCAGTTTTTTCTAAGAAGTTTTTTTTTCATTTTACGTTTGAATTTCTATCAAGATCTTAATAATTTGCATTCTCGTTTTGCTTGGTCAGTTCATATTCGTGTTTATTATGATCATTATGCTTATATTATGAGCATATGTATGAATGTTTATAATAACATAGTTGCAGTAACTGCTGAAGTGTAGTAAACTTCCAAAAATGGTTGTGTTTTAACACAGATTAGCTTTCTAATGAATGATATTCCGAATTGCTTAAATAAAGGGAAAGTAATCGAATAGTCAAAGTAATTTAATTTTTTTGGCCAATACATTATACAGTATGAAGATTGGGAGGTTCTCCCCTTTCTCCGCAAAATCTCGAATATTGAAACTGTTACAGTTCGCTGCAAAACAAGCAACGGACCTTTTTTTTTTTTTTTTTTTTTTTTTTTTTTTTTTTTTTTTTTTTTTGTCACTTTCCAATCTGTATTGAATAGGACTAAAAGTTCTGCGGTCTACCAACCCAAGCGAAGAATGATTCTATTCCGGAAATTTAACGCCGTCTGTTGAAAATTAGAATGAAAAACACCCCAGTTATTTAGTTCTTTATTCTCCCAATACCAGCAGCTGTTGATTCTGATTGCGTAATATCACGTAGGGAAGAATTACGGCGCACGTATTGCGCAGTAACATTTGCAATATTTTGCAGAGATAATTAATTTTGATGTTCTGTCCAAGATTTGTTTATGAACACTTTTTACTGTGCTTGCTAAACAGAATATTTTTCAGTTCCATTTTTTAATTTTTATATGATGCATATATCAAAATGTCAAAAGCATTTATTTAGTGGAAAAATCTAAAGAGCGGCTACAATCTACCCCCTCTCTTCCGCTCCTCTTTTTCAAGTTACGCTCGACTGTCCGAATATTCACCAATTTCCAAGTATGCGGGTTAGTTAAGCTTTTACTGTTAATTTACTGCATGAAGCAAATTTCTGTCTTCTGATTTCAGAAATGTTCCTCTTTTTTACTTAAATTACTTTCTTTGCTTGCAATATCTTTTAAAGGAAAACTGATATACAATTAAAATTTAGAAAATGTTCAGAATTTAGATTTAAATTATTTAAATATCAGTATGAGTGGAAAAATAAATTGTATTTATTATTAGGTTCCAAGCGAATACAATAACTATTCCTTATTATTATTTATTTTCTCTATTTTGAACTGAAATTTCATCATTAAATCTTGTAATATAGTTTAGTTCTGCATAGTTTTTTTTTCTCTCATTGTAAACTAGTTTTTTAAATTGAACTGTTATTTAAATTTTTTCTTAAACAAAAGGAATTATTTTCCATGGTTGAGGTAATGCTTATTCTCTCTTAATAAATACTGTTCTCATATTTTAAATTACAAGTCTAATTTTTAAGGTTATGCAGTTGTGTATAATGTAATTAGACAGGTGCTTATTTTTTTCCTTAAAATGTGCTTGAAAAGTGCTTATATGTGCTTATTTTTTTAACTAAAATGTGGCTATGAACCCTGTTATGGTTGTTTCTCTAAAATTCATGCCCGCAAGTGTCTGCATGGATAATACGGCAATTAGTCCTGATATGTTTCATGTTAAATGTTTTGACTGCATACAGCTTTCAAATTCTTTCAAAATGTAAATACAAGATAGTTCCTTAATGAATTCTATACTAAAGCTTCCTCTCCTAAAGAAAATAGCTGTGCATCTTTTATTGTAATCAATTGATTAAAGTTAAACTCATTTTAACTTTAAAACTCATTTATCTTTTATCAGTTGAATGAATTTTTTTGCAAGAAAGATGTATTTGAACCTGAGCAGAATATATGCCAATGAACTCTTCTTCAAATAGGACCAATAGAGCAGCAGTCAGATACAATTTTATAACTTACTGTTCTCGTCATATTCTTACAACATAAGCACTATTTTTAAAGTTGATTAAATGTCACTTCATACCTTCTCTTTACTATACTTCATCAGTTAACTCTGTGGACTTCAGTATGTTATATTTAGTGAATATTAAGGTGCTTCTATTAGTTTTTATTCACAACAGTAAACAAGTTTGCAATCTAATTTATAGTGTAATTTATTTTGATGTTTTCATTTCAGTTTTTTCTAATCTAAAAATCAGTCCTCGTATAGTGTTCATTGTTTTCTCTTTCAAGTTTCAGCTTTTTTAGAAACTATATTTTTTCAAATTTCTTTAGCAAGAAACTTATTTTTTTAAATGTATTCTTTTTATCGGTTACTTTAGAATCACCAGAAATAACCAGTTTTCATAACCAGTGGATACTGTAATGGTAGTTAAATATAAAGTGTGTAAATGTTAGTGCATTCAAAACATGTACAGGCTGGGTATTACAGCATGTGTACTGCAAAAAATGCAGCAATTCTGGATGTTCAAACCAGGGGTGCAGAAAATCAGAAGGTGCTGCAAAACATCAAGTGATATTAAAAGCAGTGGAAATTTTCCCATAATTATACACAGTGCAAGGATTTACATTTGAAATGAGCTTTATTAATTTTTCTGTTACACTATGGAATATAAATCTAGATACTGATTGTTAAAGGTATATTTAAATGTGTAAGGAAATGAACTCATGATCTTTAATAAATTTATTCAGATCTTGTTAGAAGTTGCAAAAAGCCTTATATGCCCTTTTGTAATTATATTTTTATACTGTATAAAATTATGCCAGTGTTTTAAAATTCTTATGTGGAGTTGTGAAATTTTAATATTTATTTCATATTATTTTCAATTTACTTTTTTATTATTTTATTAGAGGAATGAAATTAAAAATTTTATGTGCATTTACTTTTTTCATGATCTGTTTATTTTTTTATTTTTTCTTTATTTATTTTTATTTATTTTTAGGCTGATCAATTTAAATGCAAAAGTGGCCATTGTATTGCTAACAGATTAAAATGTGATGGAAATAAAGACTGTAATGATGTGTCTGATGAACAAGACTGTCCACCTAGGTATCCCAATGGAATGTATTGTCAAGAAAACATGTTTCAATGCAATAACACTGTATGTTTATTTCTTGCAATAAGTGATTTATTGTAAAATTATATGATATATATAAAAATAAAATAATAATTATATTATAAAATTATATTATTTAGTATAAATTTAATATTTTAATTAAATGTATGTATTTTATCTGATTTGTTAGGTGTGTATTCGTCGAGATTTCTTATGCGATGGGGATAATGATTGTGGAGATCTCTCTGATGAAAAACCTGAATTATGCCGTAGGTTTCATTTTTAAATGTTATTTAGTTATTTTTAATGAAATATTCATTTTTAATTAAAGCTTAAGTCTTAAACTGAATGTACTTATAATTTTTATTAGTGTTTAGAATTGCTTGCCTGATTGCCAATATTAAATCATTCTATTTTTTCATTTATGATTTTATTATTTAAATTTTTTATACTGTTTTAAACGAGCCATTTTTATTCATTCCAGGTGCATTTTCCTGTAACATAGGTCACAAATTCCAGTGTGATAATCATCGATGCATCCCAGTATGGCATGTCTGCAATGGACAAGATGACTGTGGAGATGGTTCAGATGAAAATAATCACACAATGTGTCAAAAAACTCCATTGCCATGTACTAGAAGTGAATTTAGATGTGCCAATCATAAATGTATTCCTGTCACTGAAGTTTGTAATTTGAATGATGATTGTGGAGATGAATCTGATGAAAGAGGCTGTCGTAAGTAAAATTGAAACAGTGTATTATATATAGAAGTTATTGAGTAAAATACTGTTCTTTATTTTTTTTTCTTTTTTTTTTTTTAACTGTGTAAGAATTTTCTACTGAAAAATAATTGTTTTTTTTTTTTTTTTTTTTTTTTTTTTTTTTTTTTTTTAAATCCACATTTTAGTCTTTTTCAAATGATTTTATAATACAGTAGATGAAATTAGAGCATTCAGTTCGAATGAATAATAAATTGCTTCTCTATTAAGGGTTTATATCTTTGGCTTTTCATTGCTGTATTTGAGAACCCTTCAATAAATTTTGGCTGCAAAAACGTAAATTTTGTGTTTAAAACCTATGTATACACGTAGCATATTTCTATTAAAATAAGCTATTGATATGTATGTTATTTGAGTTTATACTGCTATATTTTTGGCACTGTTTTATTAGGTATGAAATAACACTCATTTTTTCCCTGCATAAACAGAGAAATTAGTCAAATATCTTCCATTTTGTTCAATGGTCTTTTGCCATCATTCTGGTAACTTCATAATTCCACTTTTGTAGAACTTCTGGCCTTTATCAAGAACAAGTGTGATTTGAGGTCATCATTCTTAATGAAATTTTTACCATTTAAGAAGTTTTGTAAACTTTGAAGTAAAGGATAATCCAACAGTGATCCACTGTTGTGTCCGTATGCGGGTTGTGGCATCACTTCCCAAACCAAGCTCCAATACTATCATATGTGTTTCTAAAGATGTGTTAGGCCTTGCATTGTCATGGTGGAATTTGATTCCTTTACGATTTGCCAATTTTGGTCTTTTCTCTTTAATTGCTTCCTCCAATTTTGTAAGTTTTTGGCAGTAAACATCTGAGTTAACCACTTGATTGCTTAGAAGCAACTCAAAATAGACAACACCTTTGTAATTCTCCCCAATTGGCTAACATGATCTATTTCTGACGGAGTTTAGCTTTCAATATGATTTGTGCTCATTCATCATGCTTGGATCGTAATCCTTCTCAATAAATGTTATTATAGATGATCCACTTTTCATCACCAGGGATAACTCATTTAAGAAAAGGGTCAATTGCATTATGTTTGAAATGCATATAGCGAATATTGATTCGTCGAGTTAAGTGAATTTCTTTCAGTTCATGTGGAACCTAAATATCAAGCTTCTTAATGAGTTCAAGACTTCTTATATAACTTTAAGTTGTTGTTTGGGATACATTTAACCTTTTTGCAATCTCTGGCACAGTTGTATGACCATTCAATTTAAGTATGACTTTAATTTTGTCATCAACATATTCAGAAAATCAGCTAGAATGTTGGTCATCCTCAAGTGAAAAATCTCTAAAAATGCAGTTTTTTAAACCAGTTATAACATATACATTCTCTTAAGCAATCAATAACATAGACTTATATTTTTTGTGATAGACATAACTTTTTTTGAGTTTTAGCCAGTTTCTTACCTTTATAAAAATAAAAAAGTAAAATATGTCAAATTTTTATTTTTGCACCCCATATTAAAATTGACAGTAAACTAACAGTTGTAAAGAAAATCTGTATGTTTAAGTTATGCTAATTTTTTATTTTTAATCAAAAGGAAAATCATTGAAAATTTTAAAGATATTGCATAAGATTTCTATTTTCTTTCATTTATTTATTTGTAGTTTAAAAACCGTTCTTCTTTGGCGTTTGAAAAATTTTACAAAATCTGTGTGTCCTTTGGTTTTTAATAATTCATTTTTCCAGTAATATTTTAAATAGAAATTAGCAAACTAATTGTAAAATCATTCTAATTTTAACTTCTTATTCATTGATATTTGTAGGTAATTATGAAGTCATATATTAATATACTTTTTCCTTTGTAGATGTTGGTACATGTGATAGTAAACGTGGTGGGTGTGAACACAATTGTACTGCTCTGAGTAGTGGTAGTGGATACATTTGTACATGTCCAGTTGGGTATAAAGTTGATCATGAAAACCCTAAGCTTTGCATTGGTATGAATAGTTTTCTATATTTTATTTAGATAGTATGCATAGATAGTTATGTATCAATATTGATAATTAATAGTTGTTGGTAACATGATTTATTAAGAGTACATAATTTAGAATGGGACATATTTTTTAACTGTAATGTCAGTTTTTTAACTGTAATGTCAGTTTTTTAACTACAAAACTTTCTTTGCCAAAAATTAAATTAATTCAAATTAATATTTAAAATAAGGAATTTGGAAACTTTCTTTTGAATTCTAATTATCTTTAAGAATTATTCATATCAATAATTATGGATCTAAATTATAATATAATTTTAAAATTAATTGTGTTTGTATCTGTATATGACATTTCAGAATGAGTTTCATAATTGTCCTGTTTTTTAGATATTGATGAATGTGCAAGTTTCGGTCACAACTGTTCTCAAATATGCATCAACTTGGAAGGCACATATCAGTGCAGCTGCCATAATGGTTATCAGAACTATGGAAGACGTTGTGCTGCAAATGGTGAGTTTGGCAGGTCTTTTTAATATAAAGGAATCTGATATTTATAATTAATATAAAATGAATCTGATATTTATAATAAATTTCAATTGTTCTGTAAAGCTAAAAGGTTGAAATAAAAAAAGTCCATAAATTTATTTTTTCAAAAATTAATAAAAAAAGATTTTAATTCTTTGATATGTTTTCTGTAGTGGAAAGTATTTTAAGTTTGGAATGTACTAGAATCATTGCTCAGCTGTTTCAGAATTTTCTTTCAAATTAAAATTTTTATTTGTATGTCATATCTGCTTTGAAGTTTTTGTGATATTATTGAAACCACTGATTTTGATGTGTACTGTTGAAAATTCAGAAATATACCATGTAAAATTTTCATAACCATATCTAATTTGCTCAATAAAGCTTTAATATTCCATGATAGATATGTTACCTCTTTTTGTTTTATATGTAAAACCAAATGTGATTGTCACCTAATGTAATGTTTTGCAATAGGACTGTGATGCTTATGCATATGTTTAAGAATTTTTTTTTTAATTGGTGTGAGTAACTTATGTGGACTTATATATGTCTAGTGATGAAGAACATGTAAGCTCTGATGGATTATATCAATTCATTGATTGTATCAATAACCAATTTATAAGATGAGGAAGATAATAATAAAAAATTATCTCTAATAGGAATGATACTCTTGATACTTATCTCTTGATAATTAATGGATTTAATAACTCTTGCTCATTAAACCCATTAATTATCAAGACATAAGTTATCTGCAAAAGAAGAATAAAATAGTTAACCTTTATAAAGCCATTAATGTATTGATTTTGCTTTTTTTATATATCTTAAACTAACATAAAACATTAAGGAGGTTAATGCTTTATTTCAAAGTTTTTTAATATCAAAAATTAAGTTACTGATTTCTATATTTCCTTTCAACTGATTTTTTATCTAATTTCTAAAGTAGTAGTGGAGTTTCTAAAGTAAAAGGTTAAACTTTTACCTCACAGTGCTCCTCTCAATGCACATGCAAAAATAAAATTATAAATCTCGGTCTGTTTGCTACCTCAGTGCACATCCAAAAGTAAAATTTATTAAATGTCAAAAGGGCAAATAAAAAAAATAAATAAATAAAAGGTCTTCATTAGTTTTTGAAATCAAAAGTTTTAATTTCGCCAGTTTAAAGTGCTATTTTGCTTGCTTTTCTGTTGGCAAAATCATTGGTGACATTCTCAAAGTATGTTTCATTATCCCCGTTGCTGTTCTCTTGACTGTGCAATGTTAAGTACAAGGTACTCATTTTGTGGTGTTGTTGCTTCATAACTGATTTTTATCTAGAAAAACTCCTGTCACTGCAAACGATGCTTAACCAATATTCTAATAGAGACATATTCAAAGTAGAATTTGAGAGTCTTTTAAAAAACTGTAAAAGTTCAAAGCAAGTGTCTTTCCACCTGTCAGTTTCGTCTTCCCAAGTTGTAACAGAAATAAAACTCTAAAATATATCTCTCAGTAAGGAACTCTTTCTTATTTATGTCATTAAGATCGAGTGGTGGCTCGTAATAAACACTGTGGAACTGCAGCACCCCCTATTTCCACTTATTATTATTTTTAATATTTAATATAATGTGCCCTTTAGTCTTTAATTCTTTCTTTATACTTTTGCAATACATAATCCTTAAGCTTAATGTCAGTTGCCATCTCCTACTTTGTGAAAAAGGTATGAAATTCTTTGTTTGGAACCGCGCGCTTCACAGTTCCAGCGATATGGTGTTTGGCTGTTCTGTGCACGTGAGCCGGGTAGCAAGAAGAGCACTGTCGCTCTTGCAGTGCCAAAATTCTGGCATGTTGTTGGAAACGTGATTTCTTTTTACTCCGCGCTTGTGGTATTCCTCCAAAGGTGGAACTTTATCATTCGGACCATAAACAGAGTTAATGAAAATTTACAACCTTTAAAAAATTGCCTTACTGAAATTCAATCAACATCAAATGCAGATCAAACAATTGCAAAAGCAACAGGAATTTAAAAAAAAAAAACTATATCATGATAATTTCAAGTTTTGGTTAGAGCTTTTTTATGAGATGCCTCATGCTGAAATATTATACAACTAAATGCTATCCAGAGAAATTAGTTTGTTGTTTAAAGTTAACAAATATATAACAAATTTCAAAACTGCTATTTTAGAATTAAGAAACTCAAAGTACTGTAAGAATTTTTCAAAGACACTGATGGCAGAAGCTAAGGAAATATGTGACTTTATACTATGTATTGATATAATGCACAGATATTCTTCCACTAAACACTTAGCAGCTGCTAAATTGTTAAACAAGAAATGCTTCGCTAGTTTTAGGAATGAACATTCTACAGAAGAAATAGTACTGACCACTGAAGCATATTTAATGATTGACAAAGAAAAGCTTGAAAATGAACTAAAAGTATTCTATTGTAGGTTTGATATCCATGAATACTGCAAATTAATTGAGCTACTGAAATTTATCTTCGAAAATAATCTAGATGATATTCTTAGTGAAATTACTAAACAGAGAAAAATTCTCTTGAGTGTTCCCATGACTACATCAGAGGCAGAACACTGCTTTTCAACATTTAAAAGAATGACAACTTTTCTAAGAAGCACTAGGAATTCAGAAAGACTAAATGCGCTTGCATTGATTTCAATAAAGAAAAATTTCCTCAGTTGTCATCCAGAGATCAAGGAGAAAATTATTGATCTTTTCGTGCAAATTAAAACAAGAAGAATTGATTTCATTTTTAAGTGAATAGACAAAGATTGAACTGTAACAATTTTGGTTAAAGTAATTAATGTTTAATTTTTTTCTTGTAAGATTTCATGAAGTTTCAAAATAAATTTTCTTTTTATACATGTTTATTTCCTTTTAGACGATTTTAAAACAAAGGTTAAATTTTTTTTGGAACAGCACCTCAACTAATTTTAGCCACGAGCTGCCACTGTTAAGATCATAATTTAATTATCGTTCGTAATTTCTATTCAAAAGTTTCGATGAAGTAAGGAAGGCATAAAGAGAAAGTGAAGCTACTGAAATCTCTTTGTAATTTCTTGAATAATTTTTCGAGCTTCAAATTCCAAACATCAGACTTGCTGCCTTATACGTAAAGTGTTTTCTGTGTGTTAAGAGAGATGTGTCCATTTTATGTGTAAATGTTGCATTTTTATTCCGGTATCAGTTTTTACTAATTATTATCTTACAATTACTTAAAATTATCACGTGTAAATTTTCTGTTTTTATGGATTTTATATGTATAAATTGTTTTAGGTGTGTCTCCCATTGTCATGTACTCAGCTGGATCAGAAATTCGTGCTTTCCAGTTAAAAATGGATCACCAGTTTTCTTTCATCACAGGTGAAAGCAGAATACAGGCTTTAGATTATGATGTAACAAAAGGTAAGTGAAATGAATGAAATTTTGAAATACGGTTTTTCTGAATTGATACTGATAAGTAAAATTATATCAAGTGCTAATTAATATTATTACACTAGTGGTAATAAATGAAATAAAAATGCATAGATAAATAAAACTCAAACAATGAACAAGATGAGAGGTGTGAAGAAATTCTTAATAGTTCAATGTTTTAGTTCTACTCAGTAATATTATTTTTTTTTTTTTTTTTTTTTTTTTTTTTTTTTTTTGTGTGTGTGTGTGTGTGTGTGTCCTCAGCAAGGAAAATCCCACACAGATCTATGGAGAAGTTGAATACAAAAGTAAAAATGTTATTAAACTTTTCAATTATGTTTATAGTAAACCCTTGCGAAATGAAGACTTGTGGAATGCGATTTTACATATATGAGTGCTTAATTGTCTCAATTTAACTTAACGAGAATTTCTGTCATGTGCAATATGCTACAGAGTATCGGTTGATAGTCCTCTTTAATGAATGGTTTGAAAATTCAGTCAATTACTTCTTAGAAGAGCAAAACCTGAGACTTTAAATTTCTCCTAATTCTTGATGATGCTGAACGATGCTGAAGCCCTCACAGCATTGCATACAAATGTAGAGATTTTATTCTTTTCATTGAATACCACTTTCTTAATCTAATCAATGAATCATAAAAACATTCAAAGCCTATTATATCAGGCATGCTTAAGTCTCTGCAAATAAAGCAGATGAAGAAAAGCACAATGCCTAATTGCATTTTAGAAGCAGTTCAACATAAGACATTGCATAAAAATGATTAAATTCATATGGAACAAGCCTATTCATCAAAAATGAATGCTTGTTGGCATCAACTCTTACCAGAAATTGTCAACAATTTTAAAGGATTTCCATCAACTGAAAATGAAGCCAAGGAAATCATACAGATTGCTAAAGTAATTGGCAGTGAAGTTTTTCAGATAACAGAAGAAGGGGAAATTAAAGAATTTGTTGAGAATGATGTGTGTGAAAGGACAAATGAAAAAATTAATGATCTTATTATAATACCAGCAGATGATAAAAGAAGAAAAGCAAAGAACAGGCATGGTCAACTCGCGAGTTGCATAAGTCGTAATTAATAACAAAAATGAAAAATTCTGTAAAATTTTATCCATTCAAAATATAGACATTTGCATGATTATGGGATTTTTAAAATGATTTTATGTTATTAAAAGTAGGAATTTTTGCCGCAATGGTTCTAATCAATTAATGTTTCCTAGATATTATGTACTGGACTGATACCTCGGAAAAGACCATAAAAAGATCTTTTATACCAGATGTCATGTATCAAGACACGAGAAGTGGTTTTGCTCAAAATCTGGAACTCAAAGGACTGACAAAGCCTTCAGCTTTAGCTGTTGATTGGGTTAGTGGGTATGTAGTATTATTTTCCTTTTCAGTTTCTTTTATTGTCTTTAACCCCTAAACAATCGCATAGTTTTCAAGAAAACTGTAAAAAGGTGTATTCAAGAAACTTATGTAAACATTATTGTTATAAACAATATATTCATTTTTAATTTTAGGAAATTTTTTTAGCTTGAAATCAAGAAAATTTAATTTTTTAGACAAAAGTAACATCAGTGTTATTGTGCCTGAATGTTGGTTTTCCAGTAAGTAAGAAAAATTACGAGGATAATCCAGAAAGTAAATTTCATTAAGCAACTCGAAAAAGGAAGCAGTCATTTGGAATTAACCTTTATTAAATAATGAACTACAATGGTCGGACTATTTTTCGACATAAGTACCACTATTGTTTAGGCATTTTTTGATTGTAGTGATACAAGTATTTGGATGTCCTCATCAAAGAACATTACCGCTTATAATTGCAACTATTGGGTAACAACAGATGTGCCATTGTCATCATCCTGGAACTGGTTGCCAGCAAGAAATGATTTCAGAAATTTTTGAAAATATTTTGAAAATATGAAAATTACTTGGTGTGAGATCCATACTGTAGAACTGATGGTAAAACGTTTTCTGTCGCAACTCCATAAGGCATTGTAGCATAATCACATGCAGTGTGTGATTATGTATTGTCATGAATGAGCATAATTCTGTCCCAGAGCTTGTCATGGTGCTTAATCTGTATTGCACAATGCAATTTTCTAAACTTCTTGTAATAATGCGCAACATTGATTGTTTGTTCATGTGCTGTGAAATCCACCAGCAAACTGCTGCGCCAATCTCAAAACAGTGTACACATCAATTTGCAACACATTATTAGTGGCTTGACTTTCATCTGTGTTGGCAATGACATGCCATAGACTGCAGTTTGGGTTCTGGGGCTACATGACACACCCAGGTCTCATTGCCAGTCATGATCTGGCTTAAGAAGGCATTACCCTCTTCATTGTACTGTGTCAGGAAATCCAGAGCACTGCCCTGATATTTCAATCTTGTTGCTGTCAGATTGTGAGTTATCCACCAAGCTTACCACTTTTACAATTTCAGTTTTTTTTTTGACTCGGAGGACTAACAAAGCCTTCACCTTTTTATTTACAATTTCAGTTTTTTGGACTCAAAGAACTAACAAAGCCTTCAGCTTTAGCTATTGGATGGGTTAATGGGTATGTGGTATTATATCTCGTGCAGAAGTGACTTAAAAATCTGATTAAATTCTAGGAAAAGTGTCGTTTTGGTGAAATGGCTGTTCTCCATAATCTTCACATTATCTGCTGCAATCAAATCGTTATCAGTCGGAGATGGGCGCCCACTTCATTCATTATCAAGAACATTTTCATGGCCTCCGCTGAATTGCTGCACCCACCTTCTAACCACGGAATCCCTCTTCACATTCAGTCTGCACACTCCACAAATATGTTTGTGAATTTCACAAGCTGTGGTGTTCATCACATTGAGAAATTGAATGATCGACTGTATCTTGCACACAGCAGGATGCCTGATTATTTTTAATGTTTTAAAACTCTCGCCAAATTCAAACACTGCATAAGTCAGTGATCTGAAAATGCCTTTCCTCACATGCCAGTGACTTCAGCAGAAAAAAATCACATGCTTGAACTAACGAATATAGCTATTCCATGCCAAAAATTTAAGACGGAACTTACTTGCTGGATTACCTACATAAAATATGTATTTTAAATAGTAAAAGATAATTTTAGGAAACTTACATATAATACAAATAAATATCAATGACTTGTATGATAAACTTCGAAACATGGGATGCAAAGTCCAATGTCACAATCTGGGCAGCAATACTGAGTTTCCTTCCTGCATCTCTTATTGTTTACATCTCATCTCAAACAACAACTTTGCAGAAAAATATTTTCGTATAGTATGTCTTTCCCCTTTTTTGAACAATAAAGTAATTTCCAAGATATTGATCTATAATATCTAATGCTCCCACAGTTTTGTTGTAGTCTGTTACAACTGTAGGTTTTTTATAACTCTGCTATGGCACTGTGCATCTACCATGTCATTTGTATGGACAGTGGCTAACAGTGTTACATCTTTCTTATCTTTCTGCTTCATGACAAGAATTTTACCTACATGAAAAGCAACAGTGTCACTTTTTGTGATTTTCTTTTCGCCAGCTCTTAAGGCATTTCTTTTCTATTTAATTTTGCAGTTTCGGTCTTTCTGAAATTTTAGAAGCATGTCTGCCAATTTTGGTGAGGTATAAAAATTGTCTGTTATCAGATACTTCGTTTTAGCAGTGGTTAAGCTGACATAATGATGAATTGATTGAGGCAAATCTTTATATTTCAGATCAAAATTCATACATTTTCCGATATATATATATATAATTTAAGAACATGTCTAATGATTTACATGTCTAATGTTTTACATGTCTAATGATTTGATTTTCATGTGTATTAATTTTTTGAAAACATGTTAAACCTTTTGGAGCAGCAGCTCTTGGTAACTTTTAGGCGAGCTTACTACAATTTTTATAATTTAAGAACATATATACCCTGAAGTTGATTCGCATAATGAATAAGACTTTACCCCAAAACGGGATATCTTTTTGCATATATTGTCACCATCCCAAATGATCTTTGAAGAGCTAAGTGTTTTATCAGTTACAATGTAACATTAGGAGTCATATCTCTTTGAAAAAAGTTCATTCAGGTGCTCTAACACAGACCAAGTTTTATGCAGTTTGGAATTTGGATGCATGTTAGCATAAAAAATTTTGCTATCTATAAAGTGTATTTCATAAAGTCTATTACAAGGCATTATGTATCTGAAAAAATGTATTCAAATTGAATTTTTTTTTCCCTCCAGCACATTTTATTTTCTGGTTTCCTTCACAGTACCTTGTAAGATATAAGAAATGACAGAATTTTTTCCTTTGTGAAAAAAGTATCCAAAGTTTTCTACTCTTTGGGTAATCGAAATCCTGGAGAATTTTGGCATTGTTCCGTACACACATTAGTTTCGAAAGACTATTAGACTTACTGAATAATCATTCACAAAATACTCAAAATATTGTAAGGCACCATAATTTGGATCAAAAATTTTATTTACATTTGGTGTTCCCCAAAATTTTAAATGTGTGAGTGCATAATCTACTGAAGTATATACAATTTCAGTCCATACTCGTCCAGTCAACAGTAGAGCTTGATCACTGTTCTCATATTCACTATCTGAATTTTCATAAAAATCATTTATTTCAGAATCACTTTTAGATCCATTTATACTAAAATTAAGAATCCTAGAATTATATTCTTGACTCTATAATGTACACAATATTGAAAAATATATTTTATCAGTGAACACAAACCATGTGCATTCACAAGCATAACTGAGCTAAATATTACAAAATAAATTTATTGGCTAGTGCTGACATCTAATTTAAAATAAACCAACTATCTCCAGTTACATTGAAAATAATCTGATACTGCCAGCTAATATGTAAAATAAGAAATAAAAATATTTTCCAGGCCTTTTTTTTTTTTTTTTTTTTTTTTTTTTTTTTTTTTTTTTTTTTAAGCATTTCTTTTGAACACCCCTGCCCAGGAAGTATCACAGGCACATAAAATAGAGGGCAAAACCTCACCCCGTAATTTAGAAGGGAGCAAGAAGGAACAGGTTAAAGTTCTCTTTTGGGAATGCCTTTAACTAAACATGTTTCTCTTATAAGCATATTTGAAGTGAAAAATTTACAACCATCCGCTTTTGTTTTCTTAATACTCAGTATTTTAAAGTATTTGCCAATGAAATAAAAAGTTCTGTGAATTGAATAATCTCTTTGTAATTATCGTCATGTCATCCATACCAGCAGTACTAAGTATGTTGCTACTTTTAAGAAATGAATAGGAAATTTGAATACTAAAAGGAAGCATTTGAGAGTTATTTCAAATTAAACTATTATTGTACATGTGCATATTTTCCTTACATTCCTTACAACAATCATTTGTAACTTTAAATTATTATGACTAACATGTTTTCATATTGAATACTGTTAGTCAGAATTTTTTTATATGTAATTATTATTTGCATATAATGTTCTCATTCTGTTACTAAATAAATGAAATAACTGCAGTCTCATACTGAATTTTATGTAAATAATTTATTCATAATTTTTAAATATGTCAGTTAATATGTTTTTATTCCATTATTTTAGCTTAAATTTTATAGAAAAGTGCTTAATGTTAAATACAATATTAATGATAAATTTATAAAAAGTTATTGTTATTAAATAAATACTGCAGTAGTTTTTCATTTAGGTAAATAAATTTCTTATTTTTTAAGGCATTTATATTGGATGGACACAGATTTATCAAGTAGCAGACCTAAAGGTCGTATATTTGTCAGTGAACTTGATGGTCGATACAGGCATGCTATTGTTTCATATGGTTTAGAACAACCAACATCTCTTGCATTAGATCCTGAGTTGGGGTAAGCAGTGACAAAATAATTACCTCTCTTTCAAAAATGAAACATTTAAGTTTTATATCTGTAAATATGAAATTCTTATTATAAAGTTGGCACACAACTAAAATAGTATACTATTTGTGTAATACATAATGAATATTTGAAATTATATTCTGTAGTATCTGTAACACTATAAAAGAAATCTAGAAGACAGTATGTGTATCTGGATATTTTCTAAAAATTTTGTCTTTTTATTAATGAAATGCAATATGTTTACATTGCAGTAAGATACGTATATTCAGTGAAGATGTCAGATGGAGAGACTGAGACTGATTAATTGCTACATACTGATGATTTACTGACCCAGTGTTATAACATTTAAACAATATCTCATTGTATAGCTGTTCTAACTATAAGAACTGAATCAAACTCAAAACTTGAAATTGTTAATCATTCCTTAATATGAAATAATCACTCAAATAAACATAAATATCTGGTAACCTGTCCAATATTTAAAAACAAAATCCTAACTTTACTTTCAATCAGATAATTTTATTCTAACAGAAAATGGGCAAGGAATGCGAAATAGCATTTTGTTGCAAGTCAACAAATCTTTCTACAGTGCCTTGTTATTGTATTTATAGCAATATAATATGAATTTTACTATAATAATAAGAATAACTTAGCCATTATGAGCCATGATGCTTTATGTAGCTTTACAACTTGTCTTCATAATCTGTACTGCACTACTAATTATAATTAATGATCCATCTACACATGTCATGAAAAATCAAAATTACAAATCTCAATTTTCAGTCCATGAAATAAGCCCTATCCCCAGTAACCGAGATAAGTAAACATTGGTAATTCAGTTCAGGTTAAATTCCTGGCACATATGCTGACTGCATGGGCATTTTCATGATTTTTCCTGTATGTTATATATGAGCTATAATTTCTCTTAAAAAGTTCCTCACAAAGGTTCCCTTCTTTGGTGGTTTGCCCTTACATATTTCCATTTATTAATTATTATTTATTAAATCAAGCAGCCAAAAATTCCATAAAAAGTATAAACCAGTGGTTGATAAAATGTTGAGCTCATATCTTTGATATGAGGAATCATAACTATGAGCTCATGTCTTTGATATGATGGAATGATAGGAATGCTTCTCTTTGATATGAGGAGCATTCCTTCAAACCCTTAGCTTTTAGCAAACATTTTTATGATATAATTAAATATGAAATCAAACTTAATTTGAAAAATCTATTGTGAAACCCAAGGACTAACTGAATAAGTAAAATAGCTATAAGTAAATAAATAAACAAGTGTCTGTTTGAAAATTCTATAGAACAGTTTTTAGTTGTATTTCGAAAAGTATAGTTTTTTCGAAAACAGTTTACTTCTTTGATAGGCTATGTAGAACTTTCTTGAAATATTCGGTATTTTTAATTCCATAAATAAATGAAAGAAAACAAAAATTTAATTATTTATTTGTTTCTTTATATTTTAAATAGCTTCCATATATTTCTTGAAATTCAAAGAAAGTTACATAATTTTGTAGTCCATTACATTAAAAAATTAACAAATAAACTATTCATTAATTGCAACCCTGTGCAACTAAAGTGTAATTTCCTAGTCAAATTTCAGATCTAAATTTACTTAAAACTTGGATGATGCTGCTTAATGTAATCATGTTTGTCCATGGTTATTTTAATAACAGTAAACAGTAAGAAAAAATATCCTTCAAAAGAACAACAGAATTTAACCTATTTAATATAACAGTAAACATATAAGTACTTACTTTAATGACTTTTTAAATAGTAAAAAAAGTCATTATTAGTGGAGTGTCTTCAAGTGTTATGCAAACATTCATTTATGAACTGTTCATAATGTTTTTGGAAATTATTCTGCCCCCCCCCCGAACAACATTGTACTTCTAACCTTAACACCTGAAAAGCATCCCTTCAGCTTTGGTTTCTTGTTAATCTTCTTCATAAAGTTTATCACATGATGTGCTTTAATGTAATACAGAAAATGTTAGTAGGTATCTCCTGTCATTAATTCGGCAACCTGAAATTTTTTATCAGTATTCTTCAATGACTTAAATTCCTCACAATTCATGTTAGTTGGAGACATTGCTTTTATTTCTTCAATGTCCTCTAATTTGTTATTTATTGAAAGGTTGGTATGCTTGTCTTTTCTGAAGTACAGTTTCAAGACACATTCAGTAAATGTAACATACTGAGAAGGTTTATGTTTTTTTTAATTCATATGCACTTGTATACACATCATCCATCTTATAAAGATTAGAATACTTATATCATAACAATAATATTTTTTCATCCATTTAAAAAACTTATTCATTAAAAATTATCTGTACTTCACACTAGTTAAACTTTTTAAAGCTGTGGAGATGCCTTCTCTCCTCTCCCCCCGGGTTCACTGACAGATTCCTTTTGCCATCATGCAATTTGATGCAGCCAACATTTTGAACTTTCTGTTTTCAAATAAATATGTATGTTGAGGCAGGGCATGTTACTATAGACTTATTTCTTCAGCATTATAAGTGTTTTCAGAGCGGAAAATTTAGGCCATTCATTTGGCAATGATGGTCCTGAAGTGGGCAAATCGGCATCTCTTTCTTCATTGCTAATATATTTGTAAACGATGTTATCTTCTATTAGCTGAACCAGCCATATATTGCTACAAAATCAACTGTCTCTATTTCTAAAGTAAATATTTCAGCTTTCTGCCACATTGGTGCATTGCTAATTCGTGCATCTTTTTCCATGGATTTTTGTAAACAAAACTTCAGTGCTTTCTCAACATGGTGGCCTTTCCTTCAGTGCATCCATCTGTTTTATGTTTCCATTTCAGTTTTGATTTGATTTGCAAACAATATCTTCACCATTCTTTAAAATCTTGCATAAGAGTGGATGAGAAACATTTAAGTTAAGATCAGCGCCCCATTGATTATTTTTAAAGCTATTCTTAGCAATCTAGTAAATGGACTTTATCCCTTAGACTCAGATTATTAAGCCTTTTACTAGTCTCTATAATTCTAAAATTACCAGAAGAGAGTAAAAATGACTACAAATGATTAAAATAACTAAATTTGATCAAATGAACTAAAGAAATGAGCATGTCCTGGAACAGAACACTCATCCTATGCATGGTCAAAATATAAAGCTCAAAATATATTGTAAAGATTTTCTTTTAGTGTGTGGAAGCAAGGTTATTTAGAATTCCAGTTTTGGAAAATGGTTTACTTTGTACATGATAGTCTTGATCAAATTAGAAGAGAACATGCCAATTTAAAATTTAAAATTAGACTAAAAGGCATCCTTAGTTTGGCATAGAATATATTCAGGGAATATTTTTTTTTCCCCCTGGGCGCAAAAATTTTTTTGCTTCTGAAGAAGGGTGGTCTATATCTGATCTCTCCCTAGATTGATAGATTTATTAAATATCTATACCAAACTATATTTACTTTTTCTTTGGTCTAATTTAAAATTTTTATTCAAAACCAAACTGTTTGGTGATTTAATCCCTTGGCTTTATTTCTCTGCCATTTTGACAATTTTTTAATCTATTTTGACCTTATTTGGCAGTATTATCTATTATTTGGAAAATTTTGCTTCAGTTTAAAAAATTAATTGTGTAGTATTTTTAATATATTAACCGACTTGGTGATCACAATAAGCAGTACGTATTACATGTTTACATATACAATGTTATTTCGTCTGTTTTATTACGATAGCCAATTGATAACATTACTGTGATCCTATTGAGTCTGTCTACTGTATGGTTTCCCTTCCTCCAAAATGCTTGAAATATTGCTATAAAAATGTATTTAAAATACAAAATTGCTTAGAAAATCTTATTAGAATTTCCCCCTTCCATTTGGCATTTCACTGTACTTTTATTTTTAATTCCAGTGGAGAAAAAAATTACTATTTTAAAAATCATTTAACAACTTAGATATTTTATTTATAATTGTTTCTGCATCCATTTATAAAATCTTTGTGTCATAGTCTTATGTTTTGGACTGAAGCAAGCATGTCTCCAAAAATTGAAACTGCATGGATGGATGGTAGCAAGAGAAAAGTCCTAGTTAGTGAACGTTTAGGATATCCTACTGGTCTTGCAATTGATTATGCTGGTGGTCACCGCGTTTATTGGTGTGATACAAAACTTGATACCATTGAATCAATGAAAATAAATGGATCTGATAGAGTGACTATAATTTCAGGTATGTATTTATTATAATACTTTCTGTTATTACCTATTACTCCAAAGCTGAACTTGTGTGGAGTTGTATCATGAGGTTAGTTGAAGTTTAAATAGTTGATTCACTTCTAAAGTATATAGATTTATATAACCTCATCTTGGCTACAAAATACAGTATCCCCTACATTTAGCAGTTTATAGCAAAATATAAACTCGTATTAAAATCGGACCATATGATATTGTTACGGATTTGGTATTTAAATAGCTAATGTTAGTTGAATTGTAAATTAAATGGTTTTATTTCCCGCGCAGTGGCATGACGAATATTAAAAGAAAGCTAATCCGCGAGTGCAGCGCGTGACGAATATTAAAAGAAAGCTAATCTGCGAATTTGCTACAGTCAACAAGAGCAGTTTTCTAAGCAAACTCTTAAAACAACAACAAACTAACTAAAATCACTGACTGACTGAATTGAGAGGTTTTCCTCCCTTTTATAAGATTTTTAAATTGCGCACAAGAACTTTCTGAAACTTTCTCGAAATCAAAAAGAGATATTTATTAAATGTTACATGCACGCACTCTTGTATTTTCAATTTTCCAGCTTAGCTTTCTTTTAATATTCATCACACGCTGCACTGTGCGGGAAATAAAACCATTTAATTTACAATTCAACTAACATTAGCTATATAAATACCAAATCCGTGACAATATTAATAGATCAATGGACTGATTAGGACAGATCTCATGTCTTGCATAATTATTTATCAGATTTAAGTATCTTTCCCTCAATTTAGATATCCCACACACTTTATTGTAGGGAGGGGGAAAATTCATTGTGTAAGTAGTGAAAATTTCACAGTCTGAGATTTAGCATATTTAACAGAATGTAGTGTAAATAAATCTATAATATGTCTCATTAATATTTATTTTTATTTCACAGTTTTTAAATTGATACATATTTATTGTAATAAGCCTTGATATATCACAGTGTATTTTTAAATTTAGAAAAGTGTTGTTTTTCACCAGAACTGTTTATGGCCACTGATCTATTCATATAATACTTGGGGGGGGGGGGAATTTTTTTTCATATTCCAAAAATCTCTGCAAACTTTCCATGAAGTAAAATTCTCTTATGCTTATTTTTAAGTGAATGAAATTTACTTCTTGGTTTGCTTTCTTCTTTCAGTATAGGAATGCAGCAAAAAATAAAATAAAAAATGGGTATTGTGGTCTAAAACGACATTACATGCTTTGAAAAAAGATGTAAAAAAGTTTGGCTGATAGTAGAGAGCTTTTAATTTGCAAACAAAAATGCTTAATATGTTTCCTACAAACGGAAAAGGCTCAGTTAGTACTATAGGTGTAGCTGGAGGGAGCAAGGAGGGGTATCTGTTCCAGGGACAAGGGGTGCCAAGTTGATGTTAAGAAATTTTCAAATGAAATATTTTTATTTTGGCAAACAGGACCCTGACCTGGCGAAATCTTCAGTTGTCCCCAGGCACTGAAAACTTAAGCTATGGCTCTGGTTAGTACAGTAGAAATTTAAACATACTGAGACTAAAAATTGTGCAGATTGGAGAATCCTGCAGATTATAACCCCCCACCCTTTTGGGGTGGGTGGGTAGGTGTCTTTTCTATATATTTTTGCCATTTTAATTTTAGCATTAAATTTGTTAGTATTTGCACAAGTAACTGTTACCTACACTTTAAGAATTATTTAATCAAGATTTATAGAATACAAAACTGTTATTTTTTTAACAATTATGTGGAACAAAACAAATATCATTACACATGAGGAGGGGAAAGGGGGATAATTAAGCGGGAAAGATTTTGAGTAAATACTGAACTTTTTTTTATAAAAATGCACACGTAACAAAATTGATATATTTACCAGCAAAATTACTTTTAAAATGATTTTTTATGTTCTTTAGTGAAAGAAAAATAAATGCATAAATAAATATACAATTTACCTAAATCCTTGCAGTAAGGTTTCCTTTAATTTAATCCCTTCACTGAATCTGCAGTTATGTTCCATGTATGTGCATTTGGATTATTAAAATTTAATAAAAGCTGCTGTAGTTGAAGATTTGACTTTGTAAACATCCTTTAATTTTATTTATTACTATTTCATTTATTATTTCTTTCATTTTCATTTTCTTTCACTTTTCTTTACCATGCTTCCATTTTTGGTAAATAACAAGTCACCAAAGTGTTATTTTTGTTAATGTATTCCTAATCAAAGAAAATAAAGTAAAATTGCAGTAGCTTGCTTGTTGTCTGGAATGTAAACAACTCAGCTATGAGGTGCATTTAAAATTAAAACTCTGCATCTAAAAATCTGTAGACAAATAATAGTCTTTATACATGCTGACCACATAAACTGAAAGTTAATTTTAAAATAACTGTAGATTTCATATGCAAAATTGGTGAACAAAATGTAACCATTCTTATTAGGAATCATTTTGTGATATAAATATCACAACGATTATGTTATATATTGTGATTTTAATTACATTTATATTCTGAAATGAGATCGTATGCATGGAAGTGCTACATTGCTGCAAGTTCATGATTTACATATAAAACTTGCAGTAGTAGTAGTGTATGTCTAAAACCCAGTAGGAAAATGAACTGTTAATTAAGTCTTCTTTTTTATTTTAAAGTAGTGTTCTTTTAACAACCGTGATTAATTCTTTCAAATTCATGTTGAAAAACTAAGGGAGTAGTTTTTTAAATATTTTAGTTCTACCTCTCCACAAATTTTGTTTCCTAGAATCATATACAGTCAAAAGTCGTTAATCCGGACTCGTCGGGACTTCGGCGATTCCGGATTATAGATAATCAGTTTAAATCTCGTAAAATGGCATGCAGAAATTCTAAAATTAAAAATATGAAACCGTAATTTATGAAATAAAGAACAATTATGATCTAAAGGGTATCAAAATTTGCAAAAAGAAAAAGCTTAATATTTATTTGTGTACTTTATTAAACATTTCTTTCAATGTAAGTTGTTTTAAGTTTTGCTTCGTTTCATGTGATAATACTTTCTCTTTAATTCTATTAAACAGACATAATTTCTTGTTCAGTTACAAAGTTCCGCTGTTCAAGTCCTATAATTGCTGTGTCAAGAACATCGACTAATTTGTCAATCGAAATTTTTTCGTTTTCAACAACCTCTGTTACTTTTCTTCGCTATCGGAAGCGAATTATAATGATGAGGAACTTGTTTTAAATCATATCAAAGACGGAGCATATCGAGATGAAATACTACATTTGGTAAGGAATTATAAGCCAAATAAAAACATCTGCGCAAGATAAGGATAGTGCTGACAAATCAACTTCCAATTCATTATGCGCGGCGTTCCCCCCGCCGAGCAGCGTTAAATTGATAAACAGATTTCGGATTTCAAAACATACTTTCGCTTTAGATCCTTTACATGTTAACAAATATATATCGGAAATTCTATTTGATATAATCGAAAGTTTAAGCTTACTTTTATAAAATTGCTCTTACAGTCTGCAAAAAATAATAAGCCGGATCTAATTCGAAAATTAAGGAACAACGCAATCATCAACATTAACTGAAATAGATAATTTTAGCTTATACGTCCATTATACATAAAACGCGCACGCGAAAACGTATTCTGCACTTGCGCACACTCATATGCGCAGTCGTAAAAGGTCTTACGCGCACATGTAAACGCCTATGCACATGTGTCAACGCGGCGCATGCGCAGAAAGTTTTTAGTTTTGAGGTCCGGATTATAGATCATTCCGAGTTATGGGTGTCCGAATTAACGACTTTTGACTGTACTATGTTCGCAGCTCTTTACATTGTAATTAGTTGTGATTTTCTTGCTTTTGGTGTTATAATTCTATTTTTTCATTTACTAGAATTAGAATCAAATTCTACTTTGGGTTCACAGAAGTCAAAATTTTTAAATTATATGTTTTACAAGGAATTTAGTTGTCAGTTGTAAATTATTTGAAGGGGGGAATGTCATCAACTCTGTGTTTAATTTTGTTTTTATGTTGCACTTTTAGGTATAAATCATCCAATATCACTTGACCTTTTTGAAGATCATTTGTATTGGTTAACAAAAGATGCTGATGATATATGGCAACAGGATAAATTTGGGCGAGGTGTGAAGGTTAAAATCCATGGAAGTGTTGTATCACCTACTGCAATCAAAATTTATCATTCTCTTCGTTATAATTCATCAAGTAAGTTATTGGATTTTGAAAATGCATTTATTGTTTATTTTGTTATTCTCATCAATATGCTGCTTTGTTATGTTATTTGAACTGCATTTTTTATATTTTAATATTTAATCTGCTAATTGTATTTATAGTTAAAAATCGTTGTCCAGTTGAAGCATGTTCACATCTTTGTTTGCTCATACCTGGAGGTTACAGGTGTGCCTGTCCAGATGGTTCACCTATGTCTGTCATTGGAGTGATGTCATGTAATGCAGGTAAAATAAATTTTGGAACATTAATAATTAAATTTTAATTTTATTTTTCAAGTGAGAGGGGAAATGCGAATAAAACTACTAATAAATTTTAAATTGAAGTAAAAATGGCAATGAGAAGAAGGTTATGTATTATTCATAGAAATTATTTAGAAATTCATACATAATAACTTAATAACTCTCATAATGAACTACTAAATAACTAAAACTTTGTTATATCTCAATCATTAGATATCTGGCTGCTTAATTTTAATGTATTGAGTTTGTTATTTAGTTATTAGAAAAACTAGAGACTTCTGTGTTTTAATTCAGCAGTTGTAATAGCAATAATTGTATGTTCTTCCCCAAGAAATTCCATTTAATCATTTTATGTTCAAAATAAATTTCTTCTTTAGCCTGTCAACAATCAACCCATTATTTAAGGTTTTAATTTAGAATTTGCATGAATTAAATGAACATGTGAAGAGTTATATTTGTTTAGCATCATGAAATATTCAGCAAAAAATCGCAATTTATTTCAGCAATTTAAATATTTTTCTGCAAAATAATGTATTTAATTGAATTTAGAAACAAGCTGAGAAATATGAAAGCTGCAAAGTATTTTGAATTCTTAATTTATATTCTGCACATGTTTTAACCTTTATATACATTACCATTTAATGAGTTCCCAAAAAATCTTCCTCTCAGCTTTATGACCCTATATAGTGTGTTCAAAAATGTCTTTATCTGGCCTTTATTGACCGCTGGTTGAATTGTCTGTTTTTGCATAGAAACTGTAATTTTAATTGTTTTAACTGTGTTTGATGTTTTCTGTGTTTCTATATCTTTCAATTTTTAATGAAGGTATTTTAAGTTTTTATGCATTTTTGCCTTGCCGCAAAGTGTGAACTTAATTAGTTGAATGAGAAATATATCTTTAAGGAGATTCAAGGAAATGAGTTTAAATGAAATGCAGGAAAAAAATGCATGTAATTTAATATTCTATGTAAGGAAGTCATGTAGTGCACACATCAGATTTTTTATAGTCTTGGTGCATATACTGTTTGTCTACCACAAGAACAGTGCTCAAGAGCATCTGTCATAAGAATATTCTGCAGTCTATTGTCATAAAAACAAGCCTTAATCCATTTTCCAGAGTGGTATTGTGAAGAATTGATTTTCTCTTTCCTGTGACCTTTTACGACTGCGCATATGAGACTGCGTAAGACCTTTTACGACTGCGCATATGAGTGTGCGCAAGTGCAGAATACGTTTTCGCGTGCGCGTTTTATGTATAATGGACGTATAAGCTAAAATTATCTAATTATCTATTTCAGTTAATGTTGATGATTGCGTTGTTCCTTAATTAATTTAATTCACTAAAAACAAAATAGCAATAAAACATTTATTTGGCTAACCTGACTTGAAATATTCTAGCGCTATTGCTATAATGACTGTCACTAATTAGATATCGTGGCAAGAGCTCTTCTTGTGATAAGCAGACAGTACTTACATTTAAGAAGATTTTATATTCCTAATAAAAACAATAAAAAGCAAAAATTTTGACTCCTGTGCTTCAGAAATTGGCCAAAATATTTAATTTCAAAATTTAGAATATTTGACGTCATTTTTCCACTTGCTTTGGGGGTGTCAGTTAATAAATAAATTGCAGTAATGTGAGGCTCGTCTTCCCCTCTTCAGTACTTTCCAATGTTATTCTTTTGTAATTTACTAATGTGTAACAGATAATTTTGTGTCAACTGGTGTGCTGAAAGAATTTTCATGTAAGTAATATTTGATTTTTCAAATGTTAAAAATACATTATTAATATTCTCATGAACTTTCAGTACTTCAGAATCATAATCTAATAATCATACAAAAACCGTAAACTAAAAATACTTTTAGTTTTAAATAGTCAAAGTTTGTTTAATAAATTTTAATGTCTGGGGAAATGGTGTTATTACTGAAGTGTGCCAGTGATTTCTAGAGCACATGTTCTAGAAAATTTTGTAAATAAGTTATTTTTGAAAAAAATATATTAATCATTACTTTCACAACAATCTGCATATAAAAATACTCATCACTTAATCCTCTAGAATAGGAAACCTTTATTTTTAAGTGCATATGAATACAAATATTTCACTTTTCAAATTGTGTGTAGCCCTAATTATGATCCATAACTTTATAGTGAAATATGTTAGGTCAGTCTTATATATATATCTAATGAGTATAAAATTTTCTTAAACATAAATATAGGTAACTTTGTAATTAATTAATTTTTTTTAATTTAAAATTTCTAAGACATGAATACTTGGTTCATTGAAAACACTTTTGTAATTGAAAATTGTCTTTAAAAAAAAATTGGCCAGCATTTGAGAAAATAATGTTCAAAGAAGGATTTCTATGACCCAGGGTATATCACTTCCAAAAAATGTTCACACTGAGTGAAGTGCGAAATCATTTATGAGTCTACATATGAACTTATTTCTGTATATATTCATGTTAATCTCTTCATGTATTCAGGACAATCTATTCACGTATTCACATAATCCTTTCATATCGGCACAACTTACTTAGTGAGTGTACTTAAGAGTAAACTGGTGGCTCACAGTACATAGTTTATGCCAGATACTGCAGCATTGGAAGGATTAATGAGCATCTTTCATTCCTTAATTGTCCTTGTAAATCAAATAAGTTATATATTGTATATGTATATATATACATATCATTAGAAAAGTTTTTTGGTATATCATCTCCAAGGACCAGACATTTGATTAAAGCCATGAATTATTGGAATAAATTTTTGTCAGTATTTAAAGTTATTTAGAATTCTATTGTAGTAAAAATTGTTATTTAGATTTCTATTGTAGTAAAAATAATGTCATTTAGATTTCTAGTATTGTAAAAATTATTTAAAAACTGTGTCGAAATATTATTTTGAACCATAAAAAATTTAAATGGTAAAATTATAAGTAAAATATAAAGTACTGAAAAGGTAGCTATTGTCATTGATCATAGATTAATTGACTTGTCAAAGGGAACAAACCAATCCACTATCAAATAACAATAACCAAATTAGAGTGTTTTGTCTTTCTTCCAAGTAAGGATCAAATTACAGTCAAAAGTCGTTAATTCGGACACCCATAATTCGGAATGATCTATAATCCGGACCTCAAAACTAAAAACTTTCTGCGCATGCGCCGCGTTGACACATGCGCATAGGCGTTTACGCGTGCGCGTAAGACCTTTTACGACTGCGCATATGAGTGTGCGCAAGTGCAGAATACGTTTTCGCGTGCGCGTTTTATGTATAATGGACGTATAAGCTAAAATTATCTAATTATCTATTTCAGTTAATGTTGATGATTGCGTTGTTCCTTAATTTTCGAATTGGATCCGGCTTATTATTTTTTGCAGACTGTAAGAGCAATTTTATAAAAGTAAGCTTAAACTTTCGATTATATCAAATAGAATTTCCGATATATATTTGTTAATATGTAAAGGATCTAAAGCGAAAGTATGTTTTGAAATCCGAAATCTGTTTATCAATTTCACGCTGCGCGGCGGGCGCGTAATGAATTGGAAGTTATCTATCAGCACTATCCTTATCTTCAGGGCAGATGTTTTTATTTTATTTGGCTTATAATTGAAGATCAGATGTTTTTATTTTATTTGGCTTATAATTCCTTACCAAATTAGTATTTCATCTCGATGCGCTCCGTCTTTGATATGATTTAAAATAAGTTCCTCGTCATTATAATTCGCTTCCGATAGCGAAGAAAGTAACAGAGGTTAGTGAAAACGAAAAAATTTCGATTCACAAATTAGTCGGTGTTCTCGACACAGCAATTATAGGACTTGAACAGCGATACTTTGTAACTGAACAAGAAATTATGTCTGTTTAATAGAATTAAAGAGAAAGTATCACATGAAACGAAGCAAAACTTAAACAACTTACATTGAAAGAAATGTTTAATAAAGTAAACAAATAAATATTAAGCTTTTTCTTTTTGAAAATTTTGATACCCTTTAGATCATAATTGTTCTTTATTTCATATATTACGGTTTCATATTTTTAATTTTAGAATTTCTGCATGCCATCTTACGAGATTTAAACTGATGATCTATAATCCGGAAAAATCGATAATCCGGAATCGCCGAAGTCCCGACGAGTCCGGAATAACGACTTTTGACTGTAATTATTTTGCTAGAGTTAGATCATAAGTTATGCACAAAATTTAATTATTAGAAACAAATTAGTCTGCTTAAGCCATAACATTTTGTCATAAACAAAATTAAAAATAATACTGAGTATTATTTTTAATTTTGTTTAAATTAATTAAAATTTTTTCTGAATTTAAGGTACTCCTTAAGAACAGAATTAAACGAGATCCTCACTTGAGAAAAAACATTCCCTGACACTCACATATATTTATCTATTAATATTTCTATACAGCTTTTAAATAATTTTTATTACAATAGAAATCTAAATAACATAATTTTTACTACAATAGAATTCTAAATAACTTTAAATACTGACTAAAAATATATTCCAATAATTCACTGCTTTAATTAAATTTCTATTCCTTGGAGGTGATATACAAAAAAACCTTTTCTAATAATAAATAATTGATTTATTACTTAGCAGCTTTAGCACAAGTATTCGGGTTTTTAAGTTACTCATAAATATATACACACACACATATACATATATATATATATTGGATATTAAAATATAATTACACATACACGTTATTAATAAGTTTTTTATTACACTCCCCAAAAGAAAAGAAATTTATTATCTATTTACTAGCACTGAACATATTTATCATGTAATTTGTTTCCTTACTGTTACCCCCTAACAAGTTTATTACCTTAGTCATGTTGCTGTCCAATTTTTCCATGTATTAAATAAAAAAATAATAATGTAGAAATTTTGACATTAATACATTTTATTTATTCATTATATTTATTAAAATCAAAGGACCGGTAGAGAAATGTAAAGGTTAAAAATGAACTAGGCAATGTGGAGATTGAATATAACTGCTAACATGTTTTGTTATAAATTACGGTTTGCTTTTGATTTGTCTATTAGCTTATTTTAATACTATCATTAACTAATTTACAGGGATGGAGTTGCCAAAGCCTCAACCGTATCGCTGTCCTTGTAGACATGGTGGTATTTGTTTTGTTGAATCTTCAAAAAATAAAGTGTCATGTGTATGTCCTGAGAATTACAGTGGTGTTCATTGTACAGATTTTACTCCTGATAAAAAAGCTCAGGCGATTAGGGGTAGCAGTAAGTATCATCATGAACTGTTAGTGTGAACATAATCAGATGAATTGCATGTGTTATCGTTACTGTATGTGTAATTTGAATTTAAATTGCAGTTGTTTGTGAGGTTTTTATGTCCTTAATTTTAATACATTCTACTATAGTGTCACCACAAACTTTAATTACTCTGTTCAGTTTTTAATATTTACATTTTTTGTCATATCCAAGAAGGTTTACAGTTCATTAAATTAATTTGTTTACTCCTCATGTTGATAATTTACGAGGGCTGTTCAATAAGTAAATAAGACTAAAATTAAACAAAATACAGAATACGTTTAATCGTCATCATTTACGTGGTCTTTTTCAAAGTAATTACCGCTGCACGCAATGCATTTATCCCAACATTCTATCCACTTCTGAAAAACACGTAAAAGTCCGTTTTTTGAGAACTTTTCCAAAACTGCCTCCACAGCCTTTACATGTTCTTTGTTGCTTGAAAAATGTTTGCCTCGTTATGGTTTCTTAAGTTCAGGAAACAGCCAGAAATCGCGTAGAGCGAGATCAGGACTGTATTGTATGGAGGGTGCGGTAAAATCTCTATGTTATTCTGTTGCGAAACATTGTATATGCAACGAGCAATATCTGGTCAGGCATTGTCATGATGCAATAAGAAGCCATTTTGGAATAGGAAGCCATTTTGCAATAGGAAGCCATTTGTTTTCAGTATTACCGGGTTTTAAAGTATGTTGATACACGCTGTGACGGACATTAAAGATCGTCCCTCGCATTCAATATCTTCCACATTTTGCCTGCCTTCCTTAAAAGCTTTATGCCAGCGAAAAACATTTGTCCTCACTAATAATGCTTCATCATTGAAAGCTTCACGTATCATGTCAAAGGTCTCTGATGCTGATTTTTGCAGATAAACACAAAATTTATTCACATAACGTTGTTCCATCGATGCTTCCATTTCGACAACTGGCCACGTCTCATAGACACCCGCAAACACACTTCAGTTCAATCATGTGATACTCAGGAATATGAGCTTGTACACGCCATCTATCGGTAGCTTTTGTTAATACAGACAACAAAGTTTTTTTATGTCACATAAATTACATTCCGATGGATGGTTTCACTGCAGTAAAATTAGTCTTATTGAACAGCCTAGGTAAATATTTTGCTTTTCTTTATTTGCGGCTCAACATTAATGAATACCTTTATTTAGCACATGTAATGCTTGCTGATTTGTTGTTCTGCTGGGAATTCTAAAATTTTAATTTTAACCTTTGGTAAAAATAATTTTTGTTTTGTATTCAATAAAATAGGCTTAATGTTTTCTTCATATAGAGCAATCTCTTAATAAAGTTATTAATGTAAAGCACAAAATATGCAAAATCTGGAATGCCTATTTAAAATTTATATATATATATATTTTAATTTTTTTAGGTGTTGCTGCAATAGTTATTCCAATATTCATAATCTTACTGGTTCTTATTGCTGGCGTGGGAGTTTTCTATGTCTTCCGAAAGAGACATTTGTAAGATTTTTTAGTATTTTTGAATACTTTGATTTTTAAATGTGTATAACAAATTTCTTAAGATGCCTTAATGTTTTCATGAATATCATCCATTTCATATAAGAAGTCATTTTGTGTTTAAATTTGCATTAGTAGTATGTATATTGGTAGAAATTCTAAATGTTTATAAACTATGTCTTGTAGAAAACCTGGTGGTTTCGGTGGTAGTAGCCAAAGTGTCTCTTTTAGAAGTGGAACAAATGTTGAATTCTCTCCAACAATTATGGGACGCAATGGTCCATCAGAAATGGCAACAGAAGTAAGTTTTGTTTTGATCTAAGATCATATACTCTGTCCTTATTTTGTTTTAATTTACCTATTTTAAGTGCGTTCAGGTTTATCTTTGAAAATTCAGTTTGTAATTTCATTTATATTGTTTTAATATTTAAAAATGTTTCTAAAGTCTCAGGATGAAATAGTAAGTTTTCTGTAACAAAAGAGAAAAGTTTTTATTGCCCTATATACACATAGGATGAAATGATATTGTTTTTTCATTTCAGAGAAACTAACTTTTGTTACATATAACAATCATTTTATTGCTTCATATATTAGTACTTCATTGTACAATGCAACATAATAAGTTATTTTGCATGTACTATTTAAAAAAATTAGCAAATTTTTTTTGGCATAGATTTTGAATGAAATTCTATTGATTTTGAGGATGATCAAATACAGCTCCATCTTCTTCAGGTGATTGTTGTTCATTTTTAGATGAATATACAAGTTCATTTTTACTTCCAGTTTATTCTATATAAATAATTAATACTGGCTTAATTATTATTTTGAACCATTGATAGTTAATTCCTTTATTTATTTTGAGATCTGTATAAGACAGAAGTTTTGTGTTGTATTTTGGAATGAATAATATATTTACTGATACTTGTCATTTTTCTTGTCCATGATATAATAAAAAGTATGTCCATAATCTGCTAATATTCTAGCCATATTTGGGATTACTGAACTAGCTGTATCTATTATGAATTTTGGATCTGCTTTGGTTTCGTCTTCTGTGTAGATACTTATTGTCTGTGTCTTCATATCAATGGACTGTCCAAATCTCAACTTATATTATTTACTATATCTTCTTAAACTGATTAAGTATTGAAATTTTATGCAGAACTAATTTAATTAAATTCTTTCAGGAACCTCTTGATACTCATTTCAACCTAGGTGATTTCGACAAGCCCACTGATTTCAGTAATCCTATGTACGATGTGATTGGCACTGCTCAGAATGATAAAGCTGCACAACTCTATGAAATACCTACTGAAACAAAGGTAGAGAAAAATAAATCATCTCCAGCTGTTCTTCAAATAAGAAAAAGTGCACTGGATCCTATGACTCTTGATACAGATAAAGACACTGCTCAACTAGTGGTGGAAGATAAATCAGAATGTTGACATACATGATTCTTGAAATTGTTTATGTGGAGAAGCTGCAAGAAAATTGATTTTGCAGAATGAACTGCTATTATTTTAGAATCATTTTCTAAAGATACTGTGTAAATATTGCATTATCCATTCCAATTTCAGATTAAACACCCTTGTGGATGTGTGCTGTAAAAATGCAACTTCTAATGCAGTTTTAAGGCAACATGTAGCACAGTATATGGCCTGTTTTTAGGCCACCATTTGCTTTAGAACGAAAAACTGATTTAAAGAGTTTTGAAAGTTTCCTTATTTTTGAGGGAATATAAAGAAATGACAGTTGGAATATTTTTCATTCCGAAACTTCTAATGAGGGCTGCATATAGTTGTATATATGTGTTTTCTAGTTTTTAGGATTTTAAAAAGGAATTAGTAATTTTATTCATTCATTTGTGAGAATGAAAATTTAGGTATACTAATATATTTCCTGGTTGTGAAAAAGGCTCATCTTACTTGCCATCCACAGAATTATTTGATCTTTCAATATTTATACTCATCATTATATAGAAACATCATAGATTCTGAAAAATATCCATATGCAAAGGAAACTGGAAAATATACTACTTTTAGTGGTTATTTCTTAAATCTGTTTAAACTGATTAATTATAAATTTTATCTCTTTATAAATAATTCTTTGTTGTCTTTTTGTTGGGTTAACACATTACTATGGTAACAGTTAAAGATATTGATAAAGGTTTTTTTTGCCTCATTTTAAAATGTTCTTTTATTCCTTAAAAATTCAATAGCAATAATGATCTCATATATTTATTTCCTTCAGCATGTAATTTTTTTTCCCTTCTGAAAATGTGTTACAAAATTATTTCTAAATCTAAAAACTGTTTTTTCCTTCACTTGTTACAAATATTTTTTTTTTTTTTTTTTAATTTAAGGGTTATAACATTCTTTCAGTTGGAACATGATGCTTGATTATTATTTAAAATATATTTTACTTTAACCTTTATTGCAGTGCATAATTTTTTATTATTATTATTATTCTCATGAAGTTAAAAGAATTTTGCTTTTGTTTGATATACCTTCAAAATTATGAGATTGAAATAGAATAAGGTTATTTATTATAATTTACAAGTGTTTTATATCATCTTAAATGCCAATTAGATATATATTTATTACCGTTTTTAAATAACATATTAAAAAAATTAAACTCCTGTCAAAAATGTATTCAAGTCAGTTAACCCTAGCTTTTATCATAATTTATTAACAAAGCTTTCAGTAATTTTAGTTTGGATTAAAAAGTTTGCTCTCTCAAGATGCTAGAGTTCTCTTCTTCTGTGTAATAGTTTACAAGTTTTGACTTATTTAGATGGATTTTTTTTTTAATTTAGTTTCTGTGATACTATCTATTCTGTCAACAGAAGTATTTTAACTGAATTGGGATATGATTTCTTTTTTGTTTTTAGTTTAAATATTTTTGTTAGATATATTTTATGGATATTTAGTCTATGTTTCATTTAATTTAACAGTGCCATTGGTGATTAGAAGCTAAATAACTGTGATGTTTTAGTGAAATAAATAGCAATATACTGTCTGCAGCTGCTGTTATATATTTAAAACATTTATGTTGATCATTGTGATTAATTTTCATGAGCAGTATTAGGAAAGTTTTGTGTGCTTTAGAAACATTTAAATTATTGTGAGCAAAAGTAGCATTTTATTCATTGCCTGGTTCAGTATTTCAAAATTGATTCCACAAAAGCAGATAAATAATATTAATTATAAATAATATTAATAATAATTCATGTATATAAAAATGTTTAAAAAATTTGATAGAATATAATTTTGAAGGTCATGTATTAAACATTTAGGTGTATTCTATTCCAGTTATATATATTGTGTATTACAAGCCTACAAATTCATAGCTTTTAAATGGTTTACAGTTCGTAATTATGGTTCCTTGTAGTATTGCTACATGATTAGTAGCTTGTTAATTTTAATTTTGTTGAGTCACAATCTGAAAAGATCCTGTAAATGTGTTTTTCATAATCTTTTATTGTTTGAAAGATTTTGTATTGTGTTGCTGGGTGCAATTCATTGAATGTGCAATTCATTAGCATCTTTTTAGTAATTGCAACTATATATGAGGCCGTCCAGATATTAATTCAAAAGCTTAGAGTGCTTCCACATTCCATCTCAAAGTATAAGAAATTTAGAATTAGAAATTGTAAAGTATTCACAAAAATTATATACTTTAACTAAATACTCATAAGAGTAAAATTTAAATGAAGTTTGTGTGTGTTGTGTTTTATTTTAAATTTATGCCTATAGAGGACTTTCTGTGTTTTTGATGTAAATTTCAAATTACATTTTACATTTTAGGTGTAATAATAGTAACAAGTTTTTAAATAAATATATAACTTTTTAAGTGCAATTTAATTTTGCACCTGTCTCAACGAAATTTGTAATGCTCTCCATTGAAGAATATTCACTGAAGTGTCCTTTAAGTATTTTTCTCGTCTGCAGTGAAGCCTTTGTAATGTTAAATACTCCATATTAAAAAATATATTTTAATAAATTGACTCTTTACTTTTTATATTCACAAAAATAAAAGTATGAAAAATACACTCAGAATAGTTGTTATTAACACGAAGCTTTCAATGTTTGCAATAAATCTGGAAATGGCTAATGTTTTATTATTAACTCTTTTGCAATTGTGGGATTAACCAATTTCTTTCCAAATAAGCATGTTATCTGTCAGTTTTAAATTTGAATGCAGGCTGTTGATTTTTCGCTTACCTTGCAGACAATGTCCTGTCGCTTGGCGCCAAATGTTGATTTTTCCGCTAAATCCTATGTGATATATCTGACTTCGAATCTAAAGTTTTCTGAAGAACACAAAAACCTTGTCTAAAACTTAAAGGTTTATTCAACTGCAACTTCAAAAATGATGTAAACTTAACATCATAAACGAAAACGTAACATCTTAGGTGGAAAACATTCTGTGTGCATTCAAGTGCTTTAAAGTAACAGCTATGCCGGCACGGTGAAGGACACTTTCTTTTAAAAGACAAAATCCATCTAGCCCTTTCGGCATATATCTCCATTCGCTGGATTCAGACTTCCGCTCCTACGTGTTTTGGACTTAAAAGGCCGGACTGGAAATAGAACAGGACCGGAACAAGACGGGAACCGGAATCTATCATCCCCAGGCAGGTCTACTCTGGCTCGAACTAAAATGAACTGCGGTGCCACTAAGGAAAGCACCTCCTTTTATTGACGGCGGTTGCCGTTACTACAGGCAATTATGCAAATATTTAACACAGGTTGTATTAGTTTGCATATACTGCAGTACATGACTGTAATGCAAGCTGAGCTCACTGATGACCATCAAAAGGTTAAAGTCTTGAAATTTTTAAACCTGCTTTTTCAAAGATCAGATTATTATCCATACTTACTTTAAAAAAGGCCTTTCAATCCAAATCCCCCACTAACCTCAGGTACTCAGAAAAAATTATATATATTTCATTGAGATTTTTGTAGACAATTTATTTTTTTTTTTATTAAAAATGTGACAGAATAGAATTTTTATTTATATGCATATCATGATTAAAATTCTCTACCCCATATTTTGATGAATGACATTTTCCAAAACTGCGAGATATGTGGTTAATATTGTACTAAAATATGTACTGCATTTTACAGATTAGTTTTAATTAAAAATATGAAAAATGCAACTGAATTACTCAGTTGGGCATGGAATCTATTAAGTTGCTAGTATCCCTTTGCAGTAGATTGTGCCACAAATGGAGCAACTGGTCAGTGAGTTGAGATGTATTTGTACACGGCTGCATTTGCCTTCTCAACATGTCTCAGACATACTTGATAGACTAAGCTGGAGACCCGGTAGACAAGTCTAGGATATTACACATGGAAGATATTCTTGGAAAGTCATGCTGTATGTGGCCAAGTGTTGTCGTACTGGAAAACAGAACCTGAGGTACCTGCTAGCATAGGCAGTATGATCGGCTGCAAAATGTTATCAACATAGATGTGAGCAGTCAGAGTACTTTGCAGCATGACTAATGGTGAACAACTATCCCAGCTGATCACTTCCCAGACTGTCACACCCTGTATTCTGGCTGTGTGCCATTCTGTAACAAACAGTACATTGGACTGCTCACCTCTCCATCTCTAGACACATATGCAGCAGTCATAAGCATTGAGAGAAAAATGTGATTCATTGCTGAAGATCACATTTCTCTAATTAAATACTGTTCAGCTTGAATGAGAGCAACATCATGCAGAATTACAATGCAAATGGTGGAATGTCAATAGCAGACATCTTAATGGATGTTGAGATCTGAGCCCAGCTTCACCTAGTATTCTGCAAATCGTATCCTTGGATATCCTTTAGTCCCAGCAAGTTAACAAATGGCATTGCTTTAATGATAGCATAACTACTGGTGAAGACATAACAACACTTCTAACTGCATGATCATCTCCTGCATTGGTGCCCTGAGGACATCCCAAGCCACTACGACAGCTGACTATGCTTTTGGTGAACCACTGGTTCCAACAATGGACAATGACCGTATTGCTTCAACCAATATGCTGACCTATTTCGCCTGTTCAATCAAACAGCTTCTTTTTAAGCCTTATGATGTGACCCCTCTCAAAGTCTGAGAGCTGTTCTTAATGCCATCGGGTACATCTTAAAGGCATCTTTTGTTACAATGTTGTGTATTCATGCTGTCAGAGCAGTTGTAAATGCTCGTCACACCTGCCCCTTTTACATTTTATCAGCTGTGCACTTCCGGCTTGTATTGCTCCACAATGCTGATTGGTATTGCAAGTTTAATTGTTTACGAGCTCTTCAAAAGTTGTGCTCAAATTTTTCTGGGTGCATGTATTTTTTTGCAACAAAATAATTTTAATTATTCATCTTCAATTATTACATTCATTAATTAATGTAGTAATTGAAATGGGTAATTAAAATAATTTTGATCACATGTTTATGTAATACATAAATAAAATTATTAACAATTTTGACTTTTTAAATTTTAAAATATATTTGTGACAGAATGCTTCAATTAGTTGGTGAGTTTCAGTGAATATCAAAATTATACAAAAGGAGACAAAAAAGATAATTCAATATAAACTGCCATTATGCATAAAAATGAAAATCCATTGCAAAATTATTTCTTATCCAAACAAGAAAAATAATGTAGGTTTTTTCTAAGAAGAAAAGTATTAGTACTCATCCATCCTAACATGTATTTGCATTAGTGTAAATTAAATTTAAGTGGTTAACTGAATGAGATTTTTTAATCATTTGAAAAATATCAAGTTGTGAGACGTGTCCTTGAATGATGTAGGGATGGACTAACTATTTCAACATACAAATGCTCAGTTTAAAAAAATAACGGAAAATTTGTGGAGGATGAAGCATTAATATTGACAAACCTGGGAGTTATTAGATTCATTCTTCGTTTAATTTATGTAATACAGGAAGTATGAAAACAGTATGGAAATTCCTTATTGTGCTTTTGGCTAAAATGCATCATTTGGTACTTGCCAGATTTGGCAATTTCATTTTGATAACGAAAGTTATCACCTGTACAGAACCTTACTTCTTTTTTCAGGTTATGGATCAACTCTTGGATTTGAAGGAGTTCCCCTCCCCCTATCGCATTTTTTTTAAGCTAGAATTATATTGGTAGGAGTTTGTGGTTAGGAAAGTTGGACTCAGGCATATTTCTTTTCTTCATACCTACACATCTCTATTAAAATTTCCTTGCGCACTCTTGTATTCACTAGTGACGCTTTAATCGTTTTACTTTTCTCATTGGTATGTTGGAAAAAGAAGGATCATTGTTCCTGTCATCCCTCGAAATAGGTTGTACCTACAAAGCCTAATGAAGCTGGAGATGGGATGAGCTATTTCTTAAGTTTTGAATGAAATTGTAATTTTAGTTGAAATCCGAAATAAGAGGTCCTGTATTTTATTTTATAATTTAACTATTTATTATTAATAATTAATTAAAATTTCATTTTTAATTTGTAATTATTATGTTAGTTATTTGATTTACTTTTCGTTTAGTTATTTTATTTATTTATTTATTTTTTGGAGGGGGAGGCCGCGTAGGCTTTCCATGCAGTTTATATAATTCTAATATTAGAAACTAAGCCCTGATGGAAACTATAAAAGGTTTTATGTATGAAGAAAGTATGATATATTCGAATTTCTGGCATGTTGATCAGAGCGAGGAATTAGAAAAGGTCAATTTTTAGCATTTTACAATGAATCATAAATTCAGTTTGTAAGTTCAACGTTTGAAGCGCATACAAACAAAATCGTCTTTTTAGATATTGCCCCCCCCCCAAAAAAAGGACAAGAAGAACGGATCGCCAGCTCATGGGTTCACACTTATAATTTATGTACTGGCATTATGGAAGACGAGAGAAAATATTTAACACGTTGAGCGCCACGCGTATGTTTTAGGCAATCCCGTTCAGGCCACGCGCTTCGCTTAAAAGCCCTGATATTGTACGGCCAGTGATTCGTATCGCGGTAGAAGATAGCAACAATTTGTGAAAAAGAAGACATTCCGTCGAACAAAAATGCAAGAATATCTAGAAAACGACAACATAAACTCCGAAGAAAGCCTCTGAAGTACGAAAATATTATAAATTATGTTATGATAAAAATGCAACAGAAGCTGGTAGAGTAATGGCCAGAAAAAAGACTAAAAGAGTGTTGTCACATTTTGTAATAGCTGTAATGGAGAACCGTTTTTATATTTACCGTGTTTCAATGAAACCCAATGAATCAAAATTAAGTAAATTTTAAATAAATTTTGTGTAATTTCATAAAACAGTGTAAATTTTATAGTTATATATCATGTTACTCGCTGTCAGCTAGCGGCGGTCGACGCGGCCTAAACGAAAAGGTCTAGTATCAGCCACAAATGACTGATGCTTCGTAAACGGAAAATCTAGTACACAGATGTCTGACGCGGCCTAAACGGAAATTCTAGTGTCAGCCACAGATGGCTCACGCGGCCTAAACGGAAAATCTAGTGTCAGCCGCAAATGGCTGACGTGGCGCTCAACGTGTTCATTCGCTAACAACAACTGTTCCCGAATTATGACTTCCGCAAAGATAAATAAAGGCTGTTTTCTCCTGCATACGGCGTTTTTATTGTTAGTCTTGAAAAGGCATTTTGCGTCGAATCCTCAAAAACGTTGATTCACTTTTCAAACTGTTGCCACCAAATATTATCGCCATATATTATATTTAAGGAAATTAAATAATGAAGAAGCCGCATAGCCATTATAAGTGTCTTGTTTGCAGGAAGATAATGTGTATGGTCGAACGTCGGAGTATACCTTCACTACGGAGGATATTTTTTACTATAAGGAGACTCGTACACCTTAAAACCCATAAGATCTTCAAATATGTGACTGTTGCAAGAATTAGGATAACTTACTTACTTTAAAAGCAATTACTCCCAACTTTTTACAGCTGACTACATAATATAGCTGCTTTTTGAAATAGCACGTGTGTATGCACATTTTGCATACTCGAATATGAACTTTTTTGTTGCATAAACATTGTTTGGACAGCGTGCGAGACTTGGATGTTACTTGGAAGTTGGTGAGCCCTTCAATTTATGCTTTCATGTTGTATTTCTAAGTTCATTTGAATTGTGACTGTGTGTTTAATATGATTTAAGTGTTACTTCATCTAGTGTGACTTAGTATTTTTGATTTTGAGCGAAACTGGTAAAATAATTAACGTTTTTGTGCTCCGCGATGCAAAGCCTAATTAGGCTTTAATAAGTGCAACATCATTTCCGAGCTGTAATTTGTTCTTTTTGGTCATCCTGATTCTAAGTTGAGAGTCCGTCTCACGCGCTATAATTGCTTTTTTACGAAGACGATACGGAAATGATAAAGGATACGCACCTTAAGGATCTGAACTTACCTGGAAAAAGAAATTGCAAATTATTCGGCGAATTTCGTCGACGGCAAACCGAATAGTGAGCAACTAGCTGTACTAAACAATCTGAGGCAACAGTATCATAAAACCCTTAATGATACTTATAACACTCCCGAAAGCTTTGTAAAACAAGTCGAAAAAATAGCCATTTCACAAAACACCAAAACCAAAGATGAATGGAAATAGGTTCCCAGAAAACGCACGCGAAATAACAGTAACTCCTCGTTGAAGAGGATTTACCCCCCTTAAAAACTCAATCAAAATTTGACTCTCTTCCTAACGAAGAAAACTTAGATAATATGGAACAAGACACTGAAACTAATACTTCTGCGAGTTACACCACGACTACTGCATCACAGGATTTAAACAACCACGTAAATACGCTGGCAAAATTCCACCATTTATTATCACAGATCCTAAAATAAATTGGAAAGAATTACGTAAAGAAATAAAAGAAGATTTAGGCATCGAAAAAGTTGAAGGAAAGATAGAAGGCGAAAAGTTCAGGATAGGCTTGATTCTCGAAAGATTTCCTATCACACATATTTACTGAACTCTGACAAAGTGGTTAGAAGCATAATAAAAGGGTTATCAAATGACATAGACATAAAAGAAATTGAAGATCTTAAATCTCAAAACATTCCTGTACTAAAATGCAAACTAATACAGCGCATAGCTGTTAACCTACCCTTTTTTTTATGTTGAAACTCCACGCACTGAAGCTGGAAAATTAATTAATCACGTGCGCCTAATTACTGATATTAGAGTAAAAGTGGTTTCGTACAAAAGCAGGCCCGGACCGACGCAGTGTTTCAACTACCAACGGTATGGGCATACTCAACGTGCATATCGCTTCGTGAACATAGTTCATTTCTTTGGGCTCCTGGGAAGACTTCCTATCCCAATATAATATGTATATAGCTTTCCGAACATTGATGAGCATAAAGTGAAGTTTTGAACAACATAAGGTAAAAGAGGAAAGAATTCTGAGAAATCTGTAGCAGCAGATAGCAATTTTGTAGAAAGTCCGATGAGATGCAGTAACCAGTATATGAGACATGTAGATTGTTGAAGCGAAATATATTCGATAGCTACTCTGTGATGAGATGTACAGTTTCATCGTAGGAGTGCAGCAGCTGAGCGGTGTTCGATAGCCAGAGGTAGATGTAGCTTTGCCTGGATCTGGATCGTAAATTTAAAGTCTGGCCTGTACTACAAAGAGTAATCACCAGTAGATATCTTGGCCCTTGGGCTCTTACATTATTATTTTTTTTTTAATTCAATCAAAGGCACACTGTCTTGTGTGCCGCGTCCTGGGGACGAAAAAACTAAGAAACACAGGTGGCAAGTCAGAAAAATCATTCCTTCGTGAAAGTTCAAGCATTTAAACAAAGATGCTGAAATTAGTCCATTTAACCCATTAGCCGCTGGTGTTGCGTTGACGCAACGGTCAAAATAAATGGGTATATAAATATAAATACCTAAGATATTTTATACTAGCAGATGATTTTGTGTAGGGAATATTATGAAGATTATTTCTGTAAAAAAATATTTGCCTTCAACAATAATTTTGTTTATAATAATTAATCTCATACTTTAAGCAAAATTTTCGACCGGGTATTTTTGCTGAAAATATTTAACGAAAGAATTGCCATTTTTATGAATGATCTATTTTTAGTCAAGGTCACCGTTTATCAGAACATTACATCAGTCAGATGTTTATATTTGTGTTGGGAAGGAAGGGAAAACAGGTGTTGCGCTGACGCAACGTCAGCAGGAAACGGGTAGCCAGTCTCCTTTTTCACTCATTCCTTTCGATGTTCTGGTTCATGTTCTGGTTATTTAAAAATGCCTAGAACGACGTATCTTACATCAGAAGAAGCCCTTAAAAGATTTTTTTATGAAGAAACAGATGATGATAATGTTAATAATGACCAGAATGAAACTGATATTGTTTTTGTTTCCCCAGAAACTGCAGAAGCTAGTGACAAAGAAGAAAGGAATGGCAATGCTTTAAATAATGATAATGATATTTTTTCCAAATGATACTGCTGGGGAAGTTGAAATTCGCGTAAGAAGTAAGTTTCAGCCTTCTAAAAGCAGTTATAGTCATACTAAAAAGTTTAAAAAGAAGAAAACTGAAATCTTGAAGTGGATAAGAAAGGAACTGTTAATTATGTCTCAGGAAAAACGTGAAGAAAGAGATAGAAGAGAAATTATAAAAGACAAAATACAAGGTAAAACTAGTGTGCAGATTTTCGATTTTCTTTTTTAGACATTTACTCTTTTCTCGTTGAACAGACAAATATATACGTTCAGAAAAAAAAAAAGAATTTATGCATCTGAAACCTATATGAGAAGATTTATTGGAATATAACAGAATATTATTCTTTACCTATACTTAGTGCTTTCTACGCAGTTATTTCATTATTATTTGCTAGTGCATAATGTTAGATTTGCACGAGAATAGATTTTTTTGAATTTCATTTTACCTAGACTTGTTCATAGAACAGGAAATCTAGTAATACCTATTTTAATTTATGTATGATACATTTGTACAAATACATATTTTTTTGTTATTTTTTTATTAGTGCAAAGGGGCAATTTGCCCTGAAGAACTGTTAATTTTGTTTTCGCATTTTGCGTTGGTTCACTATAAAAGTCGGTTCACTTTTCAAATTGTTGCCACCAAATAATATCATCCTGCGTCATATTTAAAGTAATGAAATAATGAAGAATTTCCATAAATGTATGTATGTTTCTGGCATTTTGATAAAACAGCGGTACCCAGAGCCATCCAATTTTGAATAACGTAATCTTCTACCTAATATGGTCATTTTTAAGCCCAAATTTGGAATTTGAAATTTGTTTCATTATCGATTTCATATTTTGTAACGCTTTAACGAATTTTTGGTTAACAAACAAAGCGAGCAATAGCAACACTGTACGGGGAAAGAAAAAAATAGATATTTCCAGCGCGCGAAACTGTGTATCGGAAATTCTAAAGCTTTGCTCATTTTTAAAATTATTTTGCGATATTGCTGTTGAATTGAATTTTATGGTTTAAAGGCAATGAGCATAATATTAAATAAATAAAGGTAACACACAAAACGTTAAAGAAGCGCCCCTTTGGGTGTAATGTAAAATCTGAAAACTTTCAGATTTTTATTGTCTTACAATTTTTTAACACAAATCTGAAGTATTAGACTAGAATGTGAAGAAATATTTACAAATAAAATGCCTAGGATTTATATGAATAATCTCAGAATTAAATTATTATAAAGTGAAAAAGTATTCTTAGTTGAAAATATTTTTTAAAAAAGCGTTTACTTGTAAAAAAAATAACGTGTCATATTATATTCAAATTTTGGGAAAATCTGAAAATATAAAATGAAACAAATTTGACTAATGTGAACCATATTTTCTAATATGAATTTGAATGAGGAAGTATACAGTTATATAATTTTTTTAAAAAAACTTTATTGAAATTTAGTTGATACTGATAATACATAATAAATCAGTGATTAATTACTCTAAAAAAAAAAGAGCTTAAATTCATCTTAAGTTTGCTTATAATAAGCTAAACAAAGCTGATTGTGCCATCCATTGAAACTGTCTTCTTTTTTGTCTAAAAATAACTTATTAAGAAAATTGCTAATTTCTGATTTAAAATTTTCAAATTTTAAAAACCTGTCTGCTGTATTTACCTTTTGAGTAATAAGGATTTTGGAGAATCTGTGTAATACATTCTTCATAGAAATGACATATATAGCTCATCCATTAGTATTGCGTTTTTTTAAGAATAAATTTTAAAATTAAAAAATTCAATTTTATACAGACATCTACCAGTCTTATTCACAACGCACTTGCCCGTTAATTAATTTTTTTTTTTTTTTTTTTTTTTTTTTTTTTTATACTATGGCGACAAATAAATTCTTGTATATTGATTTAGCAAATGAATCGAACTCTCTTTCCGGACATTATAATTCAAATTCAAAAATTTTCTATTGAGAATAATAATGTCACGATACCAAATCAGAAGAATAAGTTGGATGAGGTATATTATTTTTTTTTTTTTTTTTTTTTTTTTTTTTTTTTTTTCAAAGTGGGTGTTGATTAGCCTTTCTCATCTCTCTGTCTTTTTTCATAGCTTTTTATGGATGGTTTTATTTGCAGGAAGTAGCTTATGCTAACAAAAATCTTTCCTAGTTCCACCAAAGATAGCTTTATCTTCTTTAGATGAAAGCCTTATTTATACACACGTGGTGTATTATTACATGTGGTGTTACACGTGGTGTATTGGGTTTACCAACTCATTTTATTCTACCTTTTATATTCTTATAAGGGATTTATTTTTCGTTACTGGTTATTATTCGGATAAAAAATAGGCTTTTTGCCTATCCAGAGAGATGAGTCCAAGGGCGAATTTTCACATTCATATCCGATAATTTACGTAGAACCCAGTCCAGAAACTTTGTTCTTTTTAAAACTGGGTAAGAGGGTAGCTTTTAAGTGCTATAGGACCGTTAAATGGAACCACTAAAACTACTAATTAAACTGGGATTTTCTTCTATCAGTAATAAAACGCATTACTATGGAAAGGCTGAATATGAAAATACATTTGTTGCTTACTTTAAAAATAATAATATTCATATTTCGATACATTCTCCAATTCCTTGTTGATAGCGTTCTTGACAGGGCCTTCCAAGGCTCGGGAAACTCCTCGATTAAAGAATCGGACAACTAAATTGGTGAACCGAGAAGCGATTGCATTCAGAGGACCCAGACCATCAAACTTAACTTGCACTCCATCCAGTCTGGTGATTGTAAATTTCTCGACAGTGGCTTTGGGTGCAGACTCGTCAAGGACATCGTGTCTTTGCCTGGTGTAAAAGACATCGGCATCCAACCTCCTAATGAACATATCAATGAATCCTCGGAACACTGGAACACCAGCATCGGTTTCCCAATAGTAACGTCCGGTTAGGTTCCTTAGCCCCACAGGAACAAGGAAGCTGAATGTGGAGTCAGAGCAACGCACAAGTGCCGGACCGCTCCTTTTGATGGATGCGAGGTTTACCAGTGTACCGTTGAAAAGCCGGAATCTACCTACTCTTTCTGGCAGGAAAGCTGGCTCCGGAAGTTTTGGGCGAACTTCATCTAATACTTTGTCTATATATTGGTCTGTCTTTTTTCTGGCAGCTTTACTACATCCTTTTTCCTCTACTTCTTCTGGATTCGTCTCAGCGCCGGAAGATTCTGCGAAATTAAATATGTTTAAATAAGTGATAAGTCTCATGCACATACTACGTAACAAGTTTTTGAATTGTTTACGAAAACAACAGCATGATTCCTTGATGCATTAGTTGGATTAAGAAAGTGATGTTCGGTGGAAGGAGTAGAATCTTTACATTTGGATGCAATGTTATGAGGGCTTCAGCGCCGTGTCCTAGAGCATTATTGAGAATTAGGAGAATTGTAAAGCTCCGATTTGGATGCTCTAAGCAATGTTTGACTTCTTTAATGAATAATTTGTCAAACCAGACATTAAACAAGGCTATCGCCAGAGTCATAACTAGGGTTTTCAGCGCCCCGGAACAACGGAAGATTTCGCGCTCCCTCCTATTTGCCAAGAATGAAAAACATTTAATTCTAAAATTTAGTAACATCAGTTTGGCGTCCCCTGGATATGGCATTCAAGGACAGATGCCCCCTTCTAGCTACTCCCCTGGCTATCACAATGCGGCCGAAGCTCTACACTGTAGTGTACCGCATATAATTGCAATTCTCGCGGACACGGTTTAAATGGAGACACTTATTAAAGCGTGTACGTGCAAAATTGCGTTTAGCAAGGCATTGAAAATCGTGTTTACATTTTTCGGGTAAAATAATAACTAAAAACTAGTTCAGTTTAATCCTAAAATAATAATATTAAAATTAAATCTATTTACGCAGTTTAGAAATTTATTTTTTAATTTTATATAAAATTATTTTTATATTTACGCTTTTGATGAAATTTAATATCTTACAAACAACGATTTTATCTGTGTTTGTTTCATATATTGTTCAACAACAGTTTTTCAATCGCAGTCTCAATTTTGTAAAATTGCTGGTAGCTTTTCTGATCTGCATCTTTCAGTTCAAGAGATTTTCTTAGACCGTGCAGTGCATTTCGAAATTCTATTGATGTTGACATATCGTCATTTTCCCACTGCAGTTTCTGTAGTGCTTTTAACACTTTCATGGTCAGTTTTTACGCTGGTTGTCTCAATATTTTTGCGAATTGACTCTTATGAAAATAAATCTTCGTAACTTAACTCACTGAGGCTTCAAACATTACTATAGCTTGCAGTTCCTCCAAGACCTCTTTTACATAAAAGGTACATTTTCGAAAACAGATTTTTTTTAACTTATTTTAAGAGATTAACCCATGCATTGATTGTAATATGCACGGCCTTTAGCAGAGCTATGGACTTACATATCTGTTTTGAAGTGCTTGTATTCACAAAATTCAATTCCGTTCATTCTTTTCTGAACACTTGTTTCTTTAACGACATTTAAAAGCTTTTATAATACCTTCGTCAAAAGGCTGAATTTTAGAAGTTGAATTTTCAGGAAGCGAGACCAGTGTTTTCCAGAAATAGATAGATGTGTGTACCGTGCGCACCAATCTAATTAGTAATGTTATTTTATATTTTTCATTTCGCTGTTTCATTTCAAAAGAAAATCAGTAAAAATAAAACTTGACATCCATGTGTTCTTGCTGCTGTTGTAAAGTTTGTAAATTCTTGACTCTTTTCAAACATGGAGGTTTGAAAGGAATCAAGGAGGAGGGATCATGGTTTTAGCTCCAAGAATCGGGTTGTCCGGAAAATAATGCAGGTTTTTGAAATTGTTTATCTTTCCTCTACATTTTTAGCAACAAAAATATTTTGAATTATATTGGTTTATATATCATTTTCAAGCTCTATTTTCTCTCTATATTTCTATAACAATCATTTTGTTCCAAAATTGTTTTAAAAATATTTACTAGGTGTTTTTGATTAGATATCAAAACGGGATTTTCGGTAAATTTACTTTTATGAGTACAAGCTAGGCCACAGCGCAGCACAAAAGGCTCGAAATGTCAACAAAGTATGGGCTGAGAAAAGTGTTAATGAATCTACAGTTCAACGGTGGTACTAAAAGTTTCGCCGTGGAGAATTTGACCTGGAAGATCAAGAGCGTTGTGGACGCTCTTCAGTTGTTGATGACGACGATTTGAAGACTTTAGTTGAAACAAACCCTAGCACAACTGTTCGAGAGCTTGCGGAGGAGCTTGGCGTAAGCAAAATAACTTTTCTGATCACTTGGAATCGTATAGGAAAGTCAAAAAAGCTCGATAAGTGGGTGTCTCACGAATTGAGGGGGGAAAAAAAAAAAATCGCCGTTTTGAAGTGTCGTCTGCTCTTTTTCTCCGCAATAAAAACGACCCTTTTCTTGATCAAATTTTTACGTGCGATGAAAAGTGGATTCTCTCTATCAACCGACAATATTTCGGCTCAGTGGTTCGACCGCAGTCAGACACCACAACACTTTCCAAAGCCAAATTCGCACCAAAAGAAAATTATGGTGACTGTTTGGTAGTCTACGGCCGTTCTTATCCACCGTAGCTTCCTAAATGTGGGCGAAACCATTACGGCAGATATGTACTGTCAGAAAATCGATGAAATTCACCAAAAAATGCAACGCATGTGTCCGGCGTTGGTCAACAGAAAGGGACCAGTTCTTCTCCACGACAATGCTCGGCCGCTCGTCGTGCAACTGACCCTACAGAAAATTGAACGAATTGGGATACGAGACTCTCCCTCTTCCCCCATATTCGTTTGACCTCTCCGCCGACCGATTATCCCTTTTTCAAACATCTGGATAACGCTCTACAGAAGAAATGCTTCAGAAATGAAGACGAGGCCAAAAACCTCTTGAAGAACTTTATCGCCTCCAGAACTCCAGAATTTATTCTACCGGTATAAATAAACTTATATCTCGTTGGCAAAAATGCATTGATTCGGCTGGTTCGTATTTTGATTAATAAAATCGTTTCTGAGTTCAGTTATGATATTTTAAAGATATAGGTTAAAAACCTGCATTATTTTCCGGACAACCTAATATGTAGAGGTGGGGTTTCAATGTGATCGGTAAATTATTCCAGGGATATAACAAATTTCACATATACAACAATTATTATGACGAAGAACACGATGCAATATTATATTAACATATCTGATACACATTTAAGAGTGGCGCTATTGGATTTTGTTGACGCTTCAAGATACGCTTCAAGATACATGGTGAGTTACAGGAGTTCACTGAACCTTTTTTGCGCGATGATAGCGCCATCTATCTACTAATCTACAAAAGGCAAAACAAAGAAATTTTCTGTTTTTGTAATAACCAGTGTTGTCTTCTTAATTATTGGATCTATACTTCATATTATTAATAACACAATAACTCATTCCTTCCGTTTCTTAAACTAGCTGGTGTTTTAAATATCACTGTATGTTTCGGTAATGTTTTGTAACACAGTTTTAATTAACGCCTCCCTTCTTTCTGAGCTTCAGATATAGTCTCGATAGCTTCCAACTCTTGTTAGTTTGAAAATACCGTCTCCCCTCCAACATCGTCTCGCTTTTCTTTATTGTCCTCTTTATTGTTTCTTTATTGTCTTAATTTGTCTGGCGAACAGGCTGGCTGAATGACTCGTTTTCGCGCTTTTTCCTGCATGTGACATAAATGCTAGTTTCCTTCAGAAAGTTCTTTGCTAGCGCATCCCTTCCCTTAGGTAAAATAAGCCTTTGTGTGCTTTGCTGTATTCAGATAACCTAACCTTCTCGATTCGTTAGATCTTAAAATTTCTTTGATGGTAATTTAACTTTTTAATCCAAAGGGGCTTTGTCCCTGAAGGATTATTGTTTTCGTTTCGCGATTTTGCGTTGAATCAATAAAAATGTCCGTTTCACTTTTCAAACTGTTGCCACCAAATGTTAGAGTCCTGCATAATTTTTGAAGAAATTACATAATGAAAAATCTGCATAAATGTATGTGTATTTCTCGCATTGTTATAAAACATCGGTACCTAGAGCCATCGAATTTTGAATGACGTAATCCTACTGCGAATATGGGCATGTGGAAGCCCAAATTTGAAATTTGGAATTTGTTTTATTATCGATTTCATATTTTGTAAAAATTTAACGAATTTTTGAGTAACAAACTCAACGATTTGAAAGCGAGAAATAGCAACAATCTACGGGAGGGGGGGATTTTTTTTTATCCCCAGCGCGCGGAACTGTGTATCGGAAATTCTAAAGATAGGCTCATTTTAAAATTATTTTGCGACATTGCTATTGAACTGAAATTTATGGTTAAAGTGCGAAGAACATGACATTTAATAAATAAAAGTAACATACAAAATGTTAAAAAAATGCCACTTTGGATGTGATTTAAAATCTGAAACCTTTCAGATTTATTATTATTATTTGTTTGTTTGTTTGTTAGGTGCGTAAAATAGGATCATGTTATTTACAATGTGCAGTTGTAAGGAAAAAGGGTAATATCCGTATCGAGCCGTGTTGTAACCGAGAAACTCTGAATAATGCGCAGCTAGTGCCGTACGTTTCGTTACGAAAATTGCAATGATAAATGCTCGGAATTAGATCGTGTGTTCAAAGGTTTTTATATACTTTTACCATGTCATTAACATATACTCCTGTACTATACGGTATGGAATACGAAAGCATTCTAAAAAGTATTTCCAAATTACTAATACGTACAGAGGCTGTTCGCAGATTTTTTAGACGATTTTCATTGTAATTACAGAAATATTTTACCTAAAATTTTTATGTTTTAAATGTTCTATTTAATAACGCTCATTCTTTACTATCTGTATACATCGTAATCTTCAAGACAATAAAGCCTTCTGCAGTATCGGAAGAGGTATTTTATCCCGTTGCTCTCGAACAACTTTCCAAAGTCTAAGGAAGTTGTATGTCGACGTTAAAACAACCCGCTTCTTAAATGTTCCAAATCGCAAAAACACATTGATGATAGATCAGGAGAATTTAGCAGGGATATAATTGAAGGTTATGGCCTTGATAACCCGTTTCTTGTTCCACTTTTTCCAGGAAATTTGTAGCAGAATTTTAAGTGTGGCTGCTTACTTTATCTTGGTGCAGTTCTACTGAATGATCATACTATGTGTAAAGAAAAGGTAATTCATAATTGAAAATTGGGTATGAAATGTAGTTTTCATAATATGTAGAGTTGATCTTAACATTTTTCTCCACTTTGTCTTTTTAATTTGCCGTTATATGAAAAACCAGCAGCAGTCATAAATCCCTTAGAAAAACTTCCTTTAGATTCCTTGAACGATGTTTTAACACTTTCTCTTCTCTTTGATGGTAATAAATGGATCTCTTTTTATGGCATTCATTTAAGAACACCCAAAATTCGTCTATGCTGACAACATTTTCCCATTTTTATTCGGATAAATGTTTCCCATAAAGAATTCTGCAGCGTGTTCTGCGTTTGGTGGTATGTCGAGAAGAAAGACAATGCACATTATATTTTCCCCCTTTTTAAGATTCAAATCAACAATGAACATTAATCATTTTTTACAGATAACACTGAGCATTTTAACCTCTTCGTCGTCGGTAACGAGTCTAGCGCGTTCAAGTGAATCTTCCGCAGGGCGGCCATGACGCGCCTCAAACGTTCTTCTACATTTTAAAACTTTTAAACGTTTAAAACGCTTTGTAAATGTTTACTTGTTTGAGTTTTTATTTTTGTTTGTTCTAATACCTCCTAGAGGGTAGCACTAATCAGCCATTCTATTTCTAATTGAATTTAAACCGTGTTTTATGAATATTCGCGTCATTTTACATAAGATACAAGACAGTGAGAGATGGCTTCGACGTCTACTCAGCAGAAGAAGAGAAAAAATGAGGTTGTGAATTAGAAAGACAAGAAGGATATACGTTTGATGAGTACAGTCCATAATAATTCGATGATTGATGTTGGAACACGGAAAAGAATTGTAAAAAAACCAATAATTGTGAAAGATTACAACAAAATGGGAGGAGTGGACCTCCTGGATCAGATGTTATCAAATTATCCTGCTGTTAGAAATAAGCAGAGATATTATTATTTTCCCAGTATGCTTTATTTCCTTATAATTTTACTTAATATTCATTGACATTCATCCACTACGAAAGTCATATATGGAAAGCTAAGATGTACAGAAAAAAACAACATTACACGCTACGAAAAATAGACGGCTGCTGGGGGGGGGGGAATTTTCGCGGACAGGAGAAATATGAATAATGATTTTGCAACGAATAATTACAACGACAAGCGGAATAATGATTTTGCAACTGTCCTTTCACCTGGCAGATTTTCTTTTAACATTAAAGATCTTACTTTTGTAACATTTGAAACATTCCGTTTTATCCTTGGATACGTATTTGGAACAATTTTTCCACTTGAAGCTAAATTTTGACTTTTTTTTTTTTCGTTTGTTATTGACAATATTAATCGTAGCTTTAGATATCGACAACCACGGCTTTCGCAATGTTTTTTAATATCTAGATACGAATAACTTTTACCGGAAAGAATACAAACGTAGTTTTTCTTTAAAAGCAACATTTTGCATGAAAAGAAAACTGTCAAGTAGCAGACGATAATTTATACTTTCGGAAAATATATTTGCAATTTAAAAAAAATTCCGAGAAGATGGTTTTTCTTTTTTTTTTTTTTTTTTTTACAGGAAAGCAAAACTTTCTAAAAGTTTTTTGCAAAAAGGCGTTTTAGTATACTTACCAAAAGCATCTGCATAGGTTTTATGATTATCTTCGAACTCGGCTTCTAGTAACTCATTGTACAGCAACTCGTCATCTAGCTTATGTCCGCGTTTTGAATGCTTTTTAGAGGCACAGCTCGCAATACCTAAAACCGCAGCTGCAATGACGACTACCAGCCCAAATTTTAGTAGAAAACGCATTCTGTTTGCTGTTGGTCGATACCAATATTTCTCTCTGGCCTGAAACAAATTTAGTTAAGATTATATTGGTAATAAATTTTCCTAAGCGTACAAAACAACCACCAATAATCAATTTCTGGCTTAACGCGATAAATTATTTTCAGAAATTGTTCTATTATTTCTTTGTAAAACGTGGCACATGTTGTTTTCGGTTCGAAAAATTTCTTATGTCCGTCCCACTGGAAAAAAAAAAAGTCACCAAAGCTTGTTGAACTAAATTACATATTAGCATTAATGCTCCAAATTCCAGTTAACTTATCAAAAGACACAAGAAACGCTATTTGGAGTTCGAACTATTTGGAAAGAAGCGTGCATTGTGGATTATTTTGGCATTAAACCCAATTCCAAACTCCCCATCTACTCCCCACATTAATAATGCTATAGGTAAAGACAAAAAGACATCGTTATCAGACTTTTGCTTTTCTTGGTAAAAAATTCTGCTTTCTAACTACGTAGAAACTGCAGAATATCTTTTACCATTATTCACCCTTTATTTACTATGCTTCTGTTATATTGTACACCACATCAGATAATGATTTCGAAAGATTGCAATCCCTATTAAAAATTAACTATTTGATTATGTCTTGCATAATTCACTTCCTCCAGGAACAGCTTTTAGATATTTAATTCCTAACCATACAAACCATATATATATATATATATATATTTTCCATGGGATTTGGCCTATTGTGACGAAAGATGGCAGTAATGAAATAAAATAAAAAGAGCGAAAAGATTGTCAAAACGGCGATGACGTAAGCACGAAGTGAAATGTAAACAAACAGATAACTGATATGATTTTTATGAGTATATACAATAAGTAATTAATAAAATATTGAGTACTAATAACGTCAATATTTACATATATCTCGGAGATAGATGAGATGATGTGTACATGGACTACATGAAATACAAATATGTACAAATATGGATTTAAAAACATACATGAAGACAATGAATTACAGGTAAACATTTTCAAATGTTAAAAATGGTTAAGGTATTTGAAGGTGAATATTCAATGGAAAATATATACATGTTATACAAGTGAAATGAAGTGTTTGTCATAAAAGTAAAATTGCTGAGTGGCAAAAAATGACTGTTTTTTCAATCATAGAAAATATATATAAACACTGACTTATGAGAAGAGAAACCAAGAGACTTTTATGACTGCGAACTTGGTCGAACGAGACTACGAACTTAAGAGACTATTTTTAATAGTCTCTTAAATTCATTAGGAAATAATCCTGTAATCATTTTTAGGCATAAACATATGATGTTTATCCTAAGTCTCTATTCAAAGTATTTTACATAAAGTATTATGAGTTCTCATAAACTCGAAAAGGCTCCTTTTAGAGCCATATAATTTTCATGAAAGAAATGCCATAATTGCTGAAAAGTTAGAACTTGGCAACATCGCGTGGTCACCTATATGTTGCCCAAGCTCTAGCCAATGGCAAGCGTTATCTTGTGTTTTTTGCCACGATGAATTTCATGGGCTTGTTCTGTCGAGGTCAGACATGTGAGATTAGTGAAAACAACAGGATTTAAGAGAGAAATAGTTTTGAGTTTTATTTCTGTTACGGTTAAAGGGAACGAAACACAAATGTGGAAATTAGCACCTCTGAATTTTTGCAATTTATTTTGAAATACAGTCTTCTTTCTGAACGCGGTATATTGTAATAATATAATAATACTAGTGCGAATTTTCCTCACAGTTACTAATTAAACTTTAAAAATTAGTTTTAAGTTTTTGTGTTTTCAACAAGAAATTTTACACATATACGTATTATAGCATCAGTTTAAAAAATATATGTTAAAAATTATAATCTATTTTAAATTAAAAAATTTTAAACAAAAAATTAATTATTTTAATTAAAAATTTAAAATGCTCCTTGCGCGCTAATTTTCAATATTTTTTCCTAATTTTTCCCTTAAATAAGTTATAAAGGCTTGAAAAAAGATTTTTTGTATCCGTTATTTTTTGTATCCGTTTGATTTTTTGTATCCGTTAAATATGATGGATCAGAAATTTTTAAAAAGGATTTTTGTGAACTTAAACCCAGTTTTCGGAAAAATGTCACCTTTTGTTATCACACCTTTAAACTTCTTAATAACCTCATATCCAAAAATGCATACACAGATCTACTGTAACATATATAGCAAGAAATTTTCTTCTAAATATCATTTAGTAAAAATGAGACGCATGGAGCATTTTCAAGACATACGAACTGCGAAAAAATTCGTTTTGAGAAAATCGAATTTAAAGTTTTTCTTCAAACTTACCTTTAATACATGGTCATGAGAAACAGCAAATTAACTTTAAATATGAATATGAAGACACTAGATAACATTATCGTGTCATTTAACTATTTTTAATCTCATAATATTAAATATGAGAAAAATAAACATATCGCAAATTGGTATGTCATTCGAAGTTAGAGGTAAAAACAATTTATGCATTATATCCAATGAAACTTTTAAAATTCAATCGCATAATATGTTTTGCCTTCATTTGTTACATTTACATTATCTTTTATTGCTTTACAATTTTTTTACTATTTCTGATTTTTTTCCAAGCAGGTAAACTTCTCCTTTTGCTTTGATTCAAGCGACGTTGATCACGCTTTTTTGCGACGAGTAGGGAAAAGGAGTTTCCACCTGTTCTACGCGTATAGCATTCACATAACCAAAGTTAAATTCATTAATAATTGTCAATACTGACATTTTTAGCCTTTGTTTTAAAAATAACACTTCTTTGAGCAAATATATAAATTATTACACCAGTAAATAAATGTTGAAATACATTTTTTTACATTTTCTCGAAAAGTTAAGGGCACAATTATTAGTTGTTCACACATTTTAAATGCTTGTAACTTCTTTAAAAATTAAAAAAATTGAAATCGTTTTTTTTGCATACGATGTAGTTACGTATATGGAATATTACAAGAGTAAAAACGCAAATTCAATATTTAAGTTGATTTTTAGCTATTTTAAGTTATATGTTAAGTCCACCGTTCTCTTAAGATGTCAGTTTTTCTAAATTAAAATTGATTAAGACTTACAAGTGAAGCCCTTTGAAGAAATCTTAATGTACTATCTGCCGCGCAGCAACACCACTAATGAATATATTTCTGTAATGTCTTCGCCGATTTTCATGCAAAAACAAGCAGAATAGAATTTTATAATATCCAAACTTATATTTGACTTGTTTCAAGTCAAATATAAATTCAGATATTTTTATTTGTCCAAAGAGCTAATTTGCCCTGAAGAACTATTATTTCGTTTTGGCATTTTGCTTTAGTTCGCTATAAATGTCGGTTCACTTTTCAGATTGTTGCCACCAAATGTTATCGCCCTGCGTTATATTTAAAGAAATTAAATAATGAAAAATCCCCATAAAAGTATGTATGTTTCTCACATTAAGGATAAAACAACGGTACCTAGAGCCATCCAATTTTCAATAACGTAATCTTCTACCGAATATGTTCATCTGGAAGCTCAAATTTGGAATTTGAAATTTGTTTTATGATCAATTTCATATTTTGTAACACTTTAATGAATTTTTGATTAACAAACCCAACGATTTCAAAGTGGAAATGGCAACACTGTACAAAAAAAAAAAAAAAAAAAAAAAAAAAAACTTTTTATCTCCAGCGCGCGAGACTCTGTATCGGAAATTCTAAAACTTTTCGATATTGCTGCTGAATTGAATTTTATGGCTTAAGTGCAAAGAACATAATATTTAATAAATAAAGGTAACACACAAAACGTTAAAGAAACGCCCGTTTGCGCGTAATGTAGAATCTGAAAGCTTTCAGGTTTTTTAATCCAGAGGGGCTTTGTTCCTGAGGGACTATTGTTTTCGTTCTTCGATTTTGCGTCGAATCACTCTGAAAGTCTGTTTCAATTTTCAAACTGTTGCCACCAAATATTAGAGTCCTGCATTATATTTGAAGAAATTAAATAATGAAAAATGTGCACAAATGTATGTAGTATATTTCTCGCATTGTGATAAAATAGAGCTATCGAATTTTGAATGACATAATCCTACTGCGAATATGGGCATGTGGAAGCCCAAATTTGAAATTTGGAATTTGTTTTATGATCGATTTCACATTTTATATAACTTTAAAGAATTTTTGGTTAACAAACTGAAGGATTTCAAAGCGAGCAGTGTCAACGTTGTACAGAAAAAAACATTTTATCTTTTTTTTTAATAAAAAACATTTTTATTAGACTGTGTATCGGCAATTCTAAAGATATGCTCAATTTAAAATTATTTTGCGGTATTGCTGTTGAACTGAATTTTATGGTTTAAGTGCGAAGAACATGACATTTAATTAATAAAAGTAACACACAAAATATTAAAAAATCTCCCCTTTGAACGTAATTTAAAATCTAAAACCTTTCTGATTTTTAATTTTTTTTTAAATTTTTGTTTACTATTTTTTTATTTTCCTGTTTTATTTTAATATTCTGTTTTAATTTTTATTAATTATATAATTATTTTTATTAATTTATTATTATCCATTTTAATTTTGTTTAATTTTCTGTTTTAATAATTATTTCTTTTTTGAGTAATTTGGGATAATTACATCACTCTAATACATTGGACATTTTCGAACTCCTCTGTTGTACACTGAGAGGGATAGCAAACTCAGGGATCACCCCTGAATTTCTAACAAAATCTCTGGTTACGCTACTATTCTCGATGCTTATTCCAACACACTTATAGAAAGCGTTACACAAATTTGCAAGCAGCTGAAGGAGACGAGTTTTGATGTTAGATGGTCAAAAAGTAATAGCATCAAAAACGTTTAACTCTTACAACTTGTAGCTTTCTACGCAAATTCTTTGTCACCTTGTACAATTGGCAGTTTAAAAAAAGAGAGATAGATAATAAATATGTTACTTACCCAAACCTGATAAGAGTAAACCAGAGATATACTAGAGCCTGATATCTGATAGAGATTTTCTGTATTACTTTATATAATATTCTAACGGAAATGTTTGTTAATTTTGGGCTCAGTTATAGCGGAAAATGATTTTCGTATTTTCTGCTTAATTTTTTATCTAGGTTATGGCTTCGAAAAACGAACACCCTTTTGGATCAGATATGAGGTCGGAAGTAAGAGTGTTACGAATTTCTTCCTTTGCGTTTTATGCAAGCCAGGATATTATTAGAAAACGCGTTCACTCTTTCTTAATATTTCCTATTTTTCTCCTATTTACTTACTTAGATATTTAATTCGTGTTAACCTAAAACTACACAGAACAAGGGAAAAAAATCCGAAAGCTTTCAGATTTTATATTACGCTTTTTTCAACATTTGGTGTGTTACCTTATTTAATAAATATTATGTTCTTCGCACTTAACCCTTTGACGCGCGCGATATTATTTTTATAATTTTTTTAACTAAAAATTCTAGAAATTGAATATTATGATCCTAGAGACAAATAATATATGAATTTAAAAAAATCTACTCTTGCCCATTGTTTTGTGGGTGGTGATCGCACTGTGAAACCACCGCGCGTCTAGGACTTTGAAACTTACCTAGGTAGTAGGAAAAAAAAAACTTAACCTTTTCCCGTGTTCCAATAAATGTGGAAATTTACGAATTAATAAAAAAATGCATGTAGGAATTGCATAATATATATATTTTTTACATTATGTTACAAACTAAATCGTCAGAAAAAATTTAAAAATAAACATTTATGTAATTTTTCTTTAGCAGTGAAAGTATAAGTACCTACATAATAAGAACGTTTGGCTACATGGATTAAAAAACTCAGTAAAATAAGGGTAAAAAAAAGACTCAGTGTTTTTTTTTTTTTTTAATTTCAAAGAACAAATATTTTTTGTGACACTGTTCAAAGCATGTTTTGTCTTTTTGGTACATGCATAGACCCACATTGCACGTTTCGCACATGTATCTTCTTCTATGATGTTTCTTCCTTGTGCTACACAAAATGTACACTGATTGGATCTAAATTTCACTGGTATATGCCCAGAGTTATTTAGTTTCTTTTCATCTGACACATGAAATTTGTGGGTTTTTAATGTTAATGGAGGGGGGGAGCTTGGTCTTTTTGGCTTTGGTACGGATCATTAGTTCCCCATTCATACTTATTTTATTCGTATTTCGTATCAAAATATTCAGAAAATATTTTTAATTTAAATAAAACGTTACGCGATTTATATTTTTAATTACAGAAAATTATATTTACATTAAATTTAAACCACATGAAATAATTTATAAAATCACAATACTAGCTTGGGGAGCAAGTGTGTTGAGGTCAGAGAAAAGTCTCTGGAAAAGAAAGACCATTTTACTGGGCAGGTGCATGTATTGTTTAGTAATAAAATAACTCTGTGATTTCAAAATCGCTTATGTATATCCGGGTAAAAATAAACATTCCTATTTGAGAAGCAAGCAAACGCCATTGTGAAGAGCAGTGGTTTCAAGACGCGATCACCGAGCCTCTAGAGCATTGTGGCATAATGCTCTAGTGGGGCAGTAGTCGCGCCCTGAAACCACAAAGCAAATGTCATACACATAGAGGGTTTTTTTATATACGCAGTTTAATTATTGCTATTTGTTATTGTTTATGATATAAATCATGATGTGCGATGAATAACTTTTGAAATTTAAAGTTGTTTATATTAATAAAAGAAAGTTATTTTGTCTCATTGAAAACGAATTTTAAAAGGCATCCGATTTGAAGTACTAAAACCTAAAACATGTATGATTCTGCAGTCATTTTGTGTTATTTAGAAGTCAAAGATGAGTAATCAGTTGATATTCACTCAAAAGTTTCAGAAGGTTGAGAATATAAAAATTCGAAAATTGGTGGTTTCAGGGCGCGACCACCGCGCGTCAAAGGGTTAAACAACAAAAAATTCATTTCAACAGCATTATCACAAAATATTTTTAAAAAAGTATATCTTTAGAATTTCCAATACACAGTATCACGCGCTGGAAATAAAAATTTTTTTTCGTACAATGTTGCCATTGCTCCCTTTGAAATCGTTTAGTTTGTTAATCGAAAATTCGTTAAAGTTTTACAAAATATAAAATAGATAATGATACTTCCTAATTCAAAACTCGGGCTTCCAGGTGCCCATGTTCGGGTGGAGGATTACGTTATTCAAAATTGGATGGCTCTAGGTACCGTTGTTTTCTCACAATGCGAGAAAAACACATATATTCATGATAATTCTTCATTATTTAATTCTTTAAATATAATACAGGGCAATAATATTTGGTGACAAGAATTCAAAAACTGATTCGCCGTTTATAATGAAACACCACAAAATGCCACTTTGAGACTAATAGTCCTTCTTGGCTGCCGCACCTCTGGGCTAAAAATATTTTGAACAACATTTTTTTTTTTTTATAAATGTCTAGAATAAATATTCGTTCTTTTATCTAGAGAACTGTGGATTACTGTATCCAGATGGCAATGCCATTGCTAGTTTACACAGCAGTTAGAAATTTGCTGAAAGTCCAACTGACAAAAAAAATGTATTGGCTACCCATAAGTAATGAGGTTCGTTATGTGCAACACTTATTACATAAAAAAAGTGGCTTAAAATAAGGAATTGACGAAAAATTTTTTTAGCCCAGACGGTTGGCTGCCCAGAAGGGCTGTTAGTCTCAAAACGGCATTTTGTGGCGTTTCACTATAAACGGCGAATCACGTTTAAATTGTTGCCACTTAATATTATCACCCTGTATTATATTTATGAAGAATCTCCATGAACGCATGCATATTTCTCGCATTGTGAAAAAACGATGGTGCCTAGAGTCATCAAATTTTGAATAACGTAATCCTCCACCCGAACATGGGCAGCTGGGCGGCCAAACTTTTAATTTCAAATTTGCTTTATTATCTATTTCATATTTTGTAAAAATTTAACTAAGTTTTAATTAACAAACTCAACCATTTCAAAGCGAGCAATGGCAACACTGTACGGAAAAAAAAAAAAAAAAAATTATCTCTACCGTGCGAGACTGTCTTTGGAAATTAAAGATATGCTGTTTTTAAATATTTTGGGGTATTGCTGTTGAATTGAACTTTATGTTGTTTGAGTGCGAAGAACATGATATTTTTGTGCGTAAAATGAAATCTGAAAGCTTTCAGATTTTTTTTTTAAATTTTGTGGCAATTTTGTGCATTTTAGAAATTTTTTAAGAGCAAAAGAGTAAAATATATATATATTAAATAATGAAGGTCACAAAAAATAATGAGGCTTTTAAAGCAGACGATGAATACGAATCGGGAAGGGCAGAATTACTACATATATAGAATAAAATTTTAACTAGATGCCTCGTTTGGTTGAAAAATACATTTAACCCTTCTTGGAATGATTTGACAAGTTTTTTAATGATTTTAAAGAAAATATTTTGTCGTTCTTCTGGCATTACAAGTTTTATTATCTACTTTAGGAAAAAATAGAGCATTTTTGCTTTCTTCCTCACCATTTCTTGCCGAACGTGCTTTATAGATACAGATCTAAAAACTGAGGAGATCTGATGTGAGTATTTTAAAATAGTCACAGAATAGCCAAAATTCAATATATGTAATGTTGCGTGCTCTGCATCATTCATTGTTTTGGTAGAATAGGAAGCTGTTTAATAAACCGATATTTGTGCAAATGTCTAATTTACATTTAAATACATCAGGCGGCCTATAGTACTTTTAATGGACAAAATATAAACAAAAATACTCTACCAAACAACCATCATCTTCACTATTAGCATTCCTCATTCGCTTTTATCCAGGCTAGAAGCCTAGGCTAAATCTGAAGATTATTCAGTCAATTTTAAAGTAATTCTTTATGTGCTGTAAAGTGATTACGTTTTTTGAAGCAGGAGAAGCAAAAATGTTCAATGCCCTCACCGAGACTCGAACCCTGAACCTGTCGAATACACTTATGTCATGTTATTAATAAATTCTTTATGTTTCCTATTATCTTAGCACCGAGCGAAAGTTGCTGAACACTGGTAGTTCGGTCCGAGGTTCGAATCACGCGAACGGGCTGGCTGCATGAGCGTTTCCGTGGTTTTCCCAATGTGTAACGTGTACACGAACCAATTTCCCTTAGAAAGAGCCCTCCAAGAAGGCATCCCTCCCTTTAGGCAGATAGCTGTCGAGCGCCTTGCCGTAAATCAAACATTTTTAACTTAGATTTCTTTATTAATCTCGCTTTCCTTTTTGATTACGTTTACCACTTCCATAGCTATGTAAATGAAAGGCGAAGTAAAAGTTGTTAAAAAGGTAAAACGGACATTATTAATTGTGATCTTAACGCTTGGGTTAGCTGTCTTTCTCACTTCCGAAACTGTGATCTGTTGAGATTTTAAATTTAGCTATGCTTTAAATTTGGCTACTTTAGGATTTTAGGAAAAGGTAAAACGTTTGAAAAATTACCTCCAAGAATCGAACTGGGCTCTTCAGACAACCAGACTTTTATTCTAACCACTAAATTACAATGCACAGAAGGTAAACTTCTAATTTAAGAAATTAAGAAGAGCTTAAAAAACTGCGGTCGAAACTTAACAATCATCAAGATGTGTGTTTATCTGAGGTATGCTATTTAAGTCTGAAATGAGGATCATTTAGTATTAGGCCTAAATATTTAAGTTATTGTGTAAATATTTAGTAGCTTAACACCTAACTATAAAGCTTAAAAGTTTTGATATTGCATGCAGTTGCAGTGCCTGATTATAAATCGGGGTGATTTTTTGTTTATTTTTAGTTCGTAGGATTAAAATAGATTTACGTTTATATTTACAAACTTCTGTGTTCATTTATACTTTGTTCATTTGCCTGAGGCGAAAACTCAGTAGCAGTAAATGATAAAACTGTTTCTTTTTAGTTCCTTATGCGAATTAAAAAAAGTATTATAATCGTGAAAATTTTCGGGTATCGTATTTAAAAAAAAATGTCCATTTTGATCGCTTTCGAATCCATCTTAAGGATGTTTTTGCATAATCTGTGCATACGATTTTTCCAATCGGTGAGGTAGATTTTTATTCTTATATTGTACATAAATATATAAATTGTACATATTTTGCTTTAAAAGTGATTTAAATACTTTGTTCTTATCTTCCGGTTAAGGTTTTTACGCCTTTAGTTAATCTACATGCACTAGTTGTAGAATTATCAACAATCTGAAAGTTGTTTACGTCATTTTAAGCCTGACGAGACCACCATTTTCTTACATTTAAAGCTCTTAGTAGAATTTTAAGTTAGTTTGCACACCAACTTCAGTGTCTTTTTGCCGAGTGGAATCAGAACTTTTAATTTTGTGCACCGAAAAATCTATCTTCCTGCCCGCTGGTCAAAATTGTTTTTAGCTGCATTTGGGGCTTTCTGTTTTACTGTATTTTATAATTTTTAAAGAAGATGCTGTGAGGTTTTGTATCTGTCTTGCCACAAAGAAAGAACTGAATTAATTGAATGAGAAATATATTTCTAATGAAATTTGAGGAAATAAGTTTAAATGAAATGCAGAAAAAATTGTGCATAATTTAATAGGCCTTACAAAAAAGTAATGTGATGTATAAATCGTTTTTTTTTTTTTTTTTTTTTTTTTTTTTCCCCGAGCGTGTGTGTGTAGTTCTTTAGTGACTGATATATAATTAATGCTATAGTTTAGAGTGATTAGCATTAATCGCATTTAAGTCATTCGCCTTAATACGAGTAAAATGTCCGCAGTGTTCATTGTGTAAAGCTTTTAAACGAACCACACCTCCTCACTATATTTACTTTATTAATGGCAGCCGAAGTCTTCTGAGGCACTATGGTGCGGCTCTTCTTCAGTGCCGGAAGACGTTTAATAGAACTATTACATTCTTAGGTGTTGCAGGAAAGGCTCATCTCTAATAAAGTGAAGGCAGTAAAAATAACAAAGCCAGAAATTAATGGAGCTATTATTCTATGCGTTTAATGTTCCGAAGCTGAACAACATAAACACTGAAAATGGCGCTTCTGATGCGTGGTATCATAGCCATCATCGATGATCACGTGCAAATATTTGCGGAGATCTTTTCTAATCAGCCAACAGCGCATGCGAAGTGGTAGAATATATTTGGGTATACTAATATGATTTTTATTCTAAGCTTTGTCAGATCAGTGAGAAATAAATCTGCTCCTTAAAGGGTTCGTTTCAGATTTTGTAACGGGTTCTAATCAGCCAACAGCGCATGCGAAGTGGTAGAATATATTTGGGTATACTAATATGATTTTTATTCTAAGCTTTGTCAGATCAGTGAGAAATAAATCTGCTCCTTAAAGGGTTCGTTTCAGATTTTGTAACGGGTTCTAGAAGACGTACGTTTAATTATATGGACATAAATCTTTTACTTTGTGCCCAAAATCTAGAGAACGCAAGTCTAAACTACATCTGAATCGTAGGAGATGCTATGTACATCTGATGGATGAAACATGCTGCTATACATTTATAGCATGGTAACATAAGCAGACTTCCCAGCTGCCTTAAGTGCTTTGAAGCAGAAAGAATCTATTTCATCCAATTTCTGTCCTTTTTAAGAATTTTTGCTTTTCGTGAGCTTTTTAATGCTATTTATTCGTGTGACTTTAATGACACGTGTGTTTAAATGCGCTGTGACTCCTAGTAAAGCAACATATGATACTTATAGTGGAGACCTCCTTATTTACTCTTCAGGTGGCAAAATGTGAAAACTTTTGAGAAAACACTGTGTTCTAATAACAAGAAATAATTTCTATGTGATGCGTTACCAAGTCTCAGAAGCAGGACTTTTAAATACTTCGGCAAGCAACAAGAAATAATGTGCAACTGAAAGGTAACAAAGGCGGCGTTTTTAAAATTCCCATCCTCCAAACTGCTATTTCCAGAGCATGATTTTCAACTAAAAGAGACGTATCAACTCAGCGTTCTTAACATTTCAGCAAGAACAAATGGAATTCTTAGATCTTCGTACATTCGCCGAAAAACAATTCAAAACGATAAATCGACGTAACGATAACTCTTTACCAAAGACAAAGGAATTAGGTGTTGAAACGGATTCCATTATTTCAGATCTATCACCAAGCATCCAGTTACTTGCTGTTATGGGAATTTTTGCAATGGACGAAAGTTTAGGCGAGAAGGAAGCAATGTACCATTACATTTTGCGCTTGTTCATCGAGAATACGCTGCACATCTTCTGGCTCTATGTCATCGTTATCGGTTTGTTATCTGTTATGCAACTAACTCAAAAATTCCATTACAATATCACTTTAAGTCTCATGAATATAATTATTGGTATGATACATTTTACACTGACGAGCAAAAAACGAAAAATCTTTTCAGTTCTGAGGTCCATTGAAAGATACTCTTCGACGTTTACACCCAGTTATAAATCAATAAAACGCTACATAACAGTGCTTTGTTATCTCTGCTGCCTAGCTGGTTTCGGAATGCTCATTATATCTGCAGAACACTTGAAGGTGGCTGGTTGTATGGAAAGGTATTCTCAGGATTTTATTTTTGGCTTGAATACAACGGAAGGTGAGTTTTCATTCTTTCGTATATTCCAGTGGATTATGTTCACAGGTACCATTTTTTACCATCATTTTGGTCCGATGGCTGTTTGCTTATTCGTATGCTGTATCCACTTTACTTTGAAGAAGACCATCAAGAAAGTTAGCGAGAAGATCAGAAATGAAAGGATAAAAAATATCCCAGATTTAGACAGCTATGTAACCTGCTACAACGCAACAACGGATCTCATGCTTGAAGTGGAAGAGTTATTGTCAAGCTGCACATTTTTCCTCTATGGAGGTTTAATGACAAATCAGCTGTGTGTTGTGACTCAAGTAATAGCTGGTGGTGGGGTTCTGACTCATCCAGCTTCAATCCTAATGGAATTCATGATATCTATGAAAAACATTATCATTTTTCTTTCAGTTACTTTAATGGGTGCTTCTGTGACTCATGCTATTGACAGCATTGGTAACGAGCTGAGGAGGTTAACTACGACATCCTCTCGAGATTTTGAGAAGCTCTCTTTGTTGTTGCAGAACGTCAACAGCAGCCGCGTCAGTCTAACTGCCTGGAAAATGTTCAGTTTAAAAAGAAGCTTGATTCTCACAATGAGCAGCGTTATGATTTCGTACGCTGTATTATTAATGCAATTTTCTATGCAGGGTAAGAATAATACACCGAGCAAGTAAGGAGACATTGGCATGGCTTACATTCTAGTTGAAAGATTACTTATGTTTGAAGCTGAAACTTTGAAGTTGCGTAACTCAAGTAATTCATGTTTATATATTATAAATCTCTTATTTCCTTTCAAGTGAAGTTAACAGTGCTTATGGAACTATTTCAAGAAAATGAACAATCAGAAACTTTCAATATTACGTTAATTACTGCTATCTATAATCCAATTATTGTAAGCTCATGTTTATATATTGTAAATCTCTTATTTCCTTTCAAGTGAATTACCAAAATTTATGAAATTATTTATAATCGGAAACTTTCAATATTACGTTACTGCTACCTATAACCCGATTATAAATAAAAATTCTCTCAGTTCAGACGCACACTGCGCGGGGGGGGGGAATGGACAGTTCTATATTTCCCGTTTACTGGGCCGATTGACGAAATTCAGCTTGCATTTTTCATATCTCGGAAGCGCGACTAAGGGTATGTATTAGATTTATATATAGCATTGGTCTAATATAGGTATTTTGCTACAAAATCGGACTTTTTCTGAAATAACATGCCAATGTTTTTCCATATTTCGATTCTACGACTCAAATTATACCAAACTGCCAAGTTTTGTAAAAATCGCATAAGTAGTTTTTGAAAAATTGTAGAGACATTAGGTTTATTTCGGAAGAAGGAAAGATGAAAAATATACAACGCCGTCACCGGGAATCGAACCACGAACCTCTCAATCACCCGCTGAGCGTGCAGACCACCACACCACGAAGACACGCCTAGAAGGCGGGAGAAATAGCTTATAAAATAAGCTTCCAAAATTTTAGCTGCTCAATGTTAATTAAGCTTGGTATATATTTATTAATCTCTCTTTTTTCATTAAACTTATTTGATTATGCCTTTCACATTTCAAAATTTAGGTCCATTCCAAATAAAATTCGCCCATAATCATTTATTTTTAAATAATTTTTATAAATTTTTCGAAAAAACTTTTGAATTATAACTTATAAAAGTTTTGCCATCATCTTAAAGTAAATGCATTTCTAGGCATACCTGGAGTTTTTATTCAACATTTCCGAAGATATACGCGAATTTACATTTTGGCGCCGCGTTTTGAAATTTGGCGTATAACGAAAATATGGTTTTACGCACTCTGTTAAAATGATTTGAAAGTACGAACGATTACCTTTTTTCCGCTCGTGGATAGGTTTCCGCTCAGGAAAGGAAAATAGGTTGCTATACATTAAGAAATTGGCCAAGTGAATTATTCTTGGCGCAAACTGAAAAAAATTTGCCAAGATAAATTTTTTAAATTTCTCCATAAATTTCTCACCAAAAATTACAAAAGTTAATACTTCGGCATAATTTCAGTCGTAGAATCGAAATATGGAAAACCTTTGGCATGTTATTTCAGAAAGAGTCCGATTTTGTGTCAAAATGCCTATATTAGAACAGTGCTATATATAAATCTAATATATAGCATAAGTTGCGCTTTTGAGACATGGAAAATGTAATTTGAGTTTCGCCAATCGGCCCGGTAGAACGGAAGATACAGAACTGTCCCCCCCTTTTGTTTGCGCAGTGTATCTTATGACATTGTGAGCTCGGTTTCAATACATAGTAATCTGGTAAATATCTCAATAAAGTATAATTTCTTTCCTAAAAAATGTTATTTATCTTTCTTATAGTCAGATAAATATTTTTGATATTAGATATAACTTCACATATTGTAGTCTATAAAGGAACGTAAGATTCTTTCTTTTTTTGTCATTCAAGCGTCAGCTATTTTTAATGTTAATGAAAGATTAATATTAGCATACGTTCTTAGCATATTTAATTAACGCAAGATAATTAATTTGAATGTTAGTTTAATTAATTTCAATTTCGTATAACACATATAATTTGTAATTTTTAGGAAGATTTCAAAGTACTAATCATCGTACCCCTGTGACTTGTAATGAAAGCAAAGTCTGACGTTGATGCTCAGTAACAGAGATATGTTTTTCAGTATAATACACGAACATCTAGTATGCAAACCAATTTCAATATAATACATGAGCATTCAATATGTGAATTTCAATGTAAAATATGAATATCCAACATGTAAAAATGTTTGATACGTTGTGAGGGTTAAGTATAATATTAAATTCATAAAATGTGTAGCAATAATACTGTAATACTCTTATGAAAATATTTTCATGGCATAGAGAACTTCAACAACAGACAAAATTAAGTGCCCATTAGCCCCTTTCAGCTTTAAATAATAAATGTAGTGTTAGTCAATGTATAATTAAATACCATCGTAGACTATTATTTTGGTTTAATTTCAGTATAATTATAATAATAATATGTTAGTTTTAAATACTGAGTGAATTATGAGAATGTTACCTAGCGATATGGAGTAAGACACTGATTTGGTTAGCAAAATGATGCTGATCCCCTAGCGTGATGCTGAGCTTCCACAAATTTCAATTAGTAAAAATGCATCTCGTTTTCTGTGGATCGTAATAAAAGGCTATAAATCTTTTATTGCGTACCTTATATTTATTATGTACAGCTTTTATTGTTGACAAACACTGCAATATTTGGTGCCCCAGCTGGGTAATTATTGGACAAAACCGTCTTCTTAAAACTATCTTATTTTGAGCAGCTCCAGTTATATTGGATCCATCAGTAATCAAGTTTCGACTCTGAAGTTATCATATATATATTAATGTTTTATCGAAACTTTTTGAGTTATATATGAATGCATCCCCTAATGTTAATAAATTGAGTTTTTTCTGCATACTCTTATGAAAGCCGCATATTATTTTAAGTAAAATTACACTGTCGTGGGTTCATGTCACAAAATAATAAATATATTTGATTGATTTTGCTCTAGTTTTTAATGCATGTTTAATATGAAGCCCCGCTTTATTTTCATATTGTGCTTTACATTCTACATATTTTAAAGAAATAATTATATATTTTTTTCGTTATGAAATTTCTTTCGTATGTGTTTTAAGGTTGTGTTGTGATTTTATAATTATATAATTTGGGAAACTGGACTGAGTAATTGCAACTCACTGTCATTGACTGAATTTATAAATCTACAGCTTCATTTCTACTAGAACTATAAAATATGTTGTGTAATATTGATTCATTCTTCAGAAATTGGTTTCAATAAAAACAGATTTGGCTCGAAAGGTTGAATATTCATCTTCTAATTACAGAGTTTTTCGTGTGCAGGAAAGGCAGGTAAAAAGGAGAATTTTACAATTTCTTGTTGAGAATCCTAAAAGATAGCTAGGAGTCTCCATTGAAACTCCAGATTACATCGGCACTTTGTCAAAAATGCATTTATGTAATATAAAAAATGAACATTATTAATATGAATTGCTTTTGTTGAACTTATGGAGTAATTTAGAAAATTAGTTAGAATAGTAAATATTAGGTTGTGTTACTTAATATTCTAGAAAAAAATGGCGAATGTTATAATAAATTTGAAGCTTGAATTTTCATTGCAATTTAGAATCACAAGCCCTGGTTTATACAGTAAACTCTTGTCAAACGCGGACTTGCGTTGCGTGATTTGGCATATACGTGACTTCTTAATTGCCTCCATTTAATATGTCCAACACTAGAATTACAATGATACACGTTAGCTGTAAAGCGTCAGCCGTGTTATGATAGTTCTTTTTAATGATTGGTTTGAAAATTCATCCATTAAAGAAGATGTAGAGTCATTATGTTTTTTTTTCTTTTGAAGCAGGAGCCGTGAAAAATGTGCAAGCCCTCCGCAGGACTCCAGCCTGGACCTCTCGAATACGCACCGAGTGTGCTACCCTTACACCACGAAGGCATCCTGGAAGGATGAGAAAATACCTTATAAAGTCAAAAGAAAAGGTACTCAGAAAACCAAAACCTGAGGCTTGATAGTTCTAATTCTCATTAACGCACTAGGCCACAGTACTGAAACCCTCACAATACTGCATCCAAATTTAAGAGTTTTATTTATTCCACAGAACACCACTTCCTTAATCTAGTCAATGAGTACTTTTATGATTCGTTAATCCAGTCAATGGATGCTTTTACGATTCGTTAATCCAATCAATGGATTAAGTAATCATAAAAGCATTCAAAGCCAGTTATTTCAGGCACATTTACATCCCTGAAAATAAAAGTACTAGACAAAGGGAAACATGACACACTAACGTTATTTTTGAAGCAGCATCGGAATAATTAAACTTGTTCAAGTTGTTCAAAAAAATGCATTCATCTACAATGAAAGCGTCAGCTCTGGCCAGAACTTTTCATCAGTTTTAAAGAATTTCCATCCGTTGAAAATGAAGCCAAGGTAATCGTAAAAATTACAAAATAGGCAGCGAAAGAATGTCAAATATGGAAGAAAGAGAAATTAAACGATTAGTCGAGAATGACAATCATGAAATGACAAATGAAGAACTGGATAACCTTATAACACCAACTGACGATGAAAGTAGCGATAGTGAAGGAGGTAAAATTAAACAAGAAACAAGAAATTGCTCGAACTGTTAAAAGAGGCACAGGAATTGTCTGATTTTGTAATGGAAATTGACCTAAATGAACTAAAGATAAGGACATTTTATGAGAAACACTGAAACCTTTGCGCTCTTTATCGCGAAATGTTTAATGAGTTGCTTCAGACATTCCCCAAGCAAAAATTACCAGCTTTTTTGAAAAAAAAATATAACTGTATCGTGTATCTATTTTTAAGCAGTAATGGAAATCATTTCACTTCAAATTTGCTTCATTTTTCTGTTTTAATTACAATAATATTTAGATTTATATAAATTATAATTTGTTTCTTATTCTGAACTATTATAAGCTGTTTTCTCTATAGAAAGTTAATTCTGCGGAATACGATTTTGCCGTACGCTCAGTGTGTTAAAGCAACACCCCCTAGAACTTAAGTCCAGGGGCTGCTGGTTAAAGACGTAACCTCCACCTTCAGCAAGGGATTACTGTATCATTAGCAAAGATAGCCCTGAATATTCAGCTAAAACATGGGCAAGTTGCATTGGCGATCGTAAAACACCCATTTTGCAAAATGATCAGTGCTCAGAAAGATTGACAGCCCACGAGACTGAATAAACGTTATTTGAAAACAATGCTGTTGTCATCGACAGAGATCAAGGGAATAGAATGACTGCTTACAGAAGGAAAAACCCTGAAAACCCTGACTGATGCAGCGACATCAGAAGCGTTTTTGAAGTTGTGAGCAAGTTTGAGACAATAAAGCGAGTTTGATTGATATAGTTGTAGATAGTTCTTCAATTTGCTAACTTCACTTACCGATTGGGCTGCCTCATTTTCTCCGGCTATAAATATTTTCATCACATATTTTTGTCAAATTTAGCCATAATTCTGACTCACACCAGCGGAATTTTGTTGAAACAATGACGCTGTTGAACATAACAATGTTAAGTCGTACAGTCGTAGTGTAAAGTCGTAGAGTAGTGCAGCTGAAAAATTACGTAAATTTGGTGCATACAACGGTTGCCATCATTCACATAATCCTCTTTAGCTTAACTTTGGTATCTTCCCGTTTGCTTCAATTATAACAGTTTTTCTTTCCATGTTTAAATGTTAATTTTTATTGGCTTCCTTCAGCGTGTATAAAATACAGCTTTTTGGATTGCAGCCACAGAAGGATCAATGAAATCGAACAAGTCGAGACCTCATATTCCAAAAGGTCTTTAAACATACTCTAACAATTTTCAAAAATTAGTAAACACACTTTGCGTCTTAAGATGAAAGACCCAAAAATTTCAGGGAAAAAAAATAAATAAATAAATAAAACCTTCCCTACATCTCTTAATGTTTATATATTTTATTGTAAGTCATGAGCAATTCACAAGTTTTTCAGCTTTTTCAATTTTTACTTCTAAATGTTGGTGAAAATTCTATTATTATACTGAATAATGGGGCTCAGAATATCTTTTTAACAATGAACTTAATATCATAGAGTACCTAATCAAAGACAAAGTACCTTATTTATCTTTGAGGCAAAAGAGGCCAGCTTGAATCGGAAGTGGAGTAATTCTGCTTTCGGATACAGGAAGCATACTTCCTGTTTTATTCTATAATGTCATTGCCTTTCCGATTTCTTATTTAATTTATTACCTTACCAATTATCAGGCTAGATGTTTTTGTGTTGATGATTTACATTCCATACGTTAATTGATAATTAAAATAACTTGAACGCACATAAAAATTATTCACTAAAATTTAAGTCTTGCAGAATTACAGAATTAAAAGACAATTTTAATGCTCTGCTGTAAACTGAAGGGTATGAATTCAACATTACGATATCGATATCAGCAATTTAGTGAGATTTAACTTTATCGTCTTAGTATTCGGATAATTAAATCTAATTTTTAATATTTTTTGTAAATGTCAGACATCCTAGAAGTATGGTGATAATTTACATAACTCAGTATGATAATCTAGAAACCTATTCTTCGGTACATAACCCAGTATGAGCATCTAGAAATCTATTATTCGATACATAACCTACTATGAGTATCTGGAAATCTATTCTTTGATAAATAACCTACTATGAGCGTCTAGAAATCTGCTCTTCGATACATAAGCTACTATGAGCATCTGGAAACCTATTCTTCAAAAGTTAACGTTACTTCCGACCGTTTGTTTATTTAATTTATTATGACAAAGCATATGAGAATTATCTGCCTAAAAGTATATGTATTTTCGTGGAGGACTTTTGAAAGGTTTTTGGTTCGTCTTTTTATACGCAGAGAAAAACTACAAAAACACACAACTTTTTACCTTTGGGAGTAGAATCGAACTTTTACTAGTATTCTTTACTGATATTCTTATTCACTCAGTCTTTTACTAATATTCTTATTCACTCGGTCAACTGGCGGCCTTACTTCCGACTGTTACTGTTTACATTAATCAGTTTTTTGTGGTAGTGACGGGAAATAAATACTATCTGTATTTTCTTTATACATATCTATTTGTAGTACTGTTGATGGAAACAGCCATTGTCATCAAATAGCAGAGATGTTTGTAGTATAGGTATAAAATTAATAGAATAACAGTATTCGGGTTCTATGTTCCATTTATTTATTTATTTATTTTGCTCCTGCTCGACAATTGCACTATTTTAGGCACATTACTTTTTTTTTTTTTTTTTTTTTCAGCGTATAAAAACATTTTACTGTTTAATAATTAAGTATAAAAAATTAAGTATGGATCAGATGACATTTTTATTTCGTTAATTTTTTACATTAATTTACGCATTAAATTTTTAAATAGCAGCTAGATCTGAAGACGCTCGTGTTTGTTGATAGGTATAATATCCATACTTTAGGCTTATAGAAAGTTACAAAAGCTAAGACAAGACTAAAGAGCAAATCAGCCAGATAAGCGGCTAAGTTCTTTGTACGGAAAAACTGAAAATCAAATGAACTATTAATTCTAATGTACAGTATACAAAGTTGCTACCTGCGACCAAAGCAAAATTTATGAATTCTGTGTACACCTGAAAAGGAAGTGCATAAAAGCATTTCAATATGAATGAAGTCAGTTCATTGTTTCCAAGCAACAACGAATTCGTAAAAAAAAATTTTGTTGCCAAATCAAAAGAAACAAAACCTTTGGACACTTCAAGTTCAAATGTATGTGTATATATGATATCATTATTAAAATTTAATATAATATAACTTTTTCTCAACATCAATAACAACGAATTCGTAAATAAAGTTTTGGCATTTTGCACTGAAAAAATTTTAATATCCGTTTCACTTTTCAAATTGTTGCTACCATATATTAGACCCTTGTATTATATTTAAAGAAATTAAATAATGAAGAATCTGCATAAATGTACGTATGTTTCTCGCACTGTGATAAAACAATGATACTCAGAGCCATCCAATTTTGAATAGCGTAATCCTCCGCCGAATATGGGCATCTAGAAGCCCTAATTTGGAATTTGTTTTATTATCGATTTCATATTTTTAACACTTTAGCGAATTTTTGGTTAAAAAATTCAATGATTTCAAAGCGAGTAATGGCAACACTGAACGGGAGGGGAGGGGGGAATTTTATCTCCAGCGCACGAGACTGTTTATCAGAAATTCTAGAGATAGGCTCATTTTAAAATTATTTTGAGATATTGCTGTTGAATTGAATTTAATGGTTTAAGTGCGAAGAACATAATATTTAATAAATAAAAGTAACATGCAAAACGTTAAATAAACGCCCCTTTAGGCGTAATATAAAATCTGAAAATTTTCAGATATTTTTTTTTTTTTTTTTTTTTTCCCTTTCTCTCTCTCTTTTGAAGTTTAGGCTAATTTTTTTTCTTTTGTTCATTTATATATATTTCAGTTGTAATGTTCTCAGAGATTTTTACTTTACCATTGGTACGATGTTTATTCATATGCTGCATCTGTTTCATCCCAAAGTTGGCCATTGTAAAAGTAATTGAAAAGGTCAGAAAAGAAATGAAAGGACGGAAAACATTTAAAATCTGGACAGTTATATCCCTTTTTACAAAGAAACAATGGATGTTGTATCTGAAGTGGAAGATTTATAATCAAAGCTGCACATTCTTTTTGTAAGTTGGTATGACGGCAAAATAGTTATGCACTATCACCGTAGTAGTAGCTTGTAACGTTAATCAAAGAATTCAGCTTCGATCTTCTCGTTATCGATAATAATCATAGAAGCATTTTAATTTTCTTTTCAGTTCATTAACAGGTGATTCTATAACTCAGAATTTATCGCTAATTTTATTTATAAGTTGAGAAGCTTGACCATAATAGCATCGAACATACTTGAAAATTTGTCAGTGTTGCAGCAGATTGTTAGCAAATACCCGATACCAGTCAAGTTAGATTGAGGGTAATGCACCTAACAGAGAGAATGATACTCCTGTAATAACGATGCAAAAAATACGATTCATAGTCAGACATTTTTCACTCTGATGCGATATGGAATCCACGTAAAAAATTTTCACTCTGATGCGATATGGAATCCACATAAAAAATTTTTCACTCTGATGCGATATGGAATCCACATAAAAAATTTCGATAGAAAAATAAGCTCATTCTCTCTCATTATATCAACAACAATGGCACAATGATTTTCGTCTTTCTAATCAAATGGTCGTAAAAGCTCAAGTTCCATCCAGTATTTCACCTATATTCAATTTTAGTCGATTAAATGTGGCAAAAAAATGGATCATAATTGATCAGAAATCAATCACGCGAACACACAAACAGACATTCTTCTTTATATGTATAGATTTTGTAAAACTTACAAATTTTTTATTAAGAAATTCTTAGATTTGATAGCAAGCATTAGCAACACTTTTCGAAATAAAACATTTCTATCTCCAACGTGCGAGACTCTAGCCTCTCGGGAAAATGAGTGCGAAAATGAGCGCTTTCAAAGTTTTTAATTAATATTTCGGCTTAACAAATTCTAGGATTTGAAAGCGAGCAGAAGCAACACATTTCAAAATAAAGCAGATTTCCAGCTTGCGAGACTGTTGCCACTCGAAAAAATGAGGGCGAAAATTATCGTTTTTCCGAGGTTTTAATTAATATCTCGGATGATTTTAGCTACTTTTTTTAGAAAAAATATGGACGTCGATATTTTCCAGGACCCAGAAAGGAATTGTAGAAAGTTCGAAGACGATAGCTGTAGTAGTAATTGAATTATTAGCAAACAAACACGCAGACTTTCTTTGTATACTTATATAGATAGATTGTAAGTGTTTATTGCGAATAAAATTCTGATATACTTAGAATACTTCTTTTGCGAATACTTCTTCTTGTTACTGCTTCTTGCCTAGTGACCAACTAGACTTAATGAAATGAAGGCTTCGAATGTTCATGTTGTTCTAAGTCCTATACAGATATAAAGTAGTATTTATATTCTACTTAAAACAAAGGGCATCTAACAGTATCCCTTGTTTGGACTAAAGACGTTCCAAAAAATACGCATTTTTAAGGCTTAATTTCTAAAATTAAAAGCGTTGGAAGAAAGAGGAGAAAAATAAAAAAGTACAAAAGTTATTAAAACAGTGAAACAACCAATAATTAAATAATTAATTGTTAAAATTATAAAATGGCTTACAGTTCAAATAATTAAATAATCAACATTGAAGTTCAATAAAATGTACCAGAATAAAAATATAATAAATTATTAAATAAGAGGTTTGGCTTGGTTTATTGAGATAACGACAAAGCACACTAGGGCTATCTGCCTAAGGGGAGGGATGCCTTCGTGGAGGACTTTCTAAGGGAAACTGGCTCGTATACACGTTACACATGGGGAAAACCACGAAAACGCCCATGCAGCTGGCCCGTTTGCGGGATTCGACCCTCGGACCGAACTACCAGTGTTCAGCAACTTAACCGCTCGGCCGCAGGTATGTAGTACAGAGAACTGTTAACACTACAATACGTTTAAAATTATCAAGAGGATTAAACCTCTGGCCTGGAAGGCAACCAGCAACCGAGTAAAACTTCTAAGGCAAGCGGCCTGCTTCGACTAACTCCTTCCTCTCTCTTGCTTGGCAAAAAGCCACAACTTAAGTACTTGGCGTTCGCCAGACAAATTTGCATAAATAAGTTAAAGCTTTTAATTCTGGCCGGAAGTAGAAAATAAGAAGTGATAGTAAAGATTTAAAATAAAAATAAACGTTAGTAAAACTTAAGATCCTTACATACTTCCCGCCAGAGTTAATTAGTTTGAAACTGAGGTCTAAAACGACCTTGTTGAAAACTTTTAGCTCTAGAATCTAACGCGAGGCCAATCTTTTACAAACATTTCTCACTAGAAACTAGAAATTTAAAAAAAAAAAAAAAAAAAAAAAATCTGTTTTTACAATATCAGCTCCATGGACAACCAATTTTTCATCTGTACTGCATCTAAACAGGAGCTTTTATTCAAATCTGGTTCCTTCCAGAGATCTGGAAGGAAAACTAGTTTAATGAAATGTTACACAATGAAATGGCAAGTAACATGCATATTTATATTTCTCTTAACATTCTTATTTCATTCATGACTTTATTTTAATTATCTCTCCCCGTGCTCTCTGACATGTGTTGTAAAAGAACACCAAACACGAATGTGTTTATGTATACGTGTTCAACACTGCCGCCTACAATCAACTAACGTGTTAAAATTCAACATAACAAGACCTCGTAACACACCCTATCTTCAACTCTAAACCCTGAGGTACTTTTCTGAAAGTGGCTAACTCTGAAGTGTAGCGTCAGAGAGCCTAACTACATTCATTCAACCTTTAACACATATTCACCATAATTTGGTCTTTTTACAGTCACACGAATAAGTTTAAAATTTTTTTGCATTACTTTCACTTTTACCATATCACAGTATTTCTTAACATTTAAAATAACAGTTTACATTGTATATAAGAACATATTAACATGCCGTTAATTTTACGCATTTTAAAACATACATTAGTAGTACATTGTTAACTTCTATTCTTTTCCAAGCAAGTGCCAATTCTTCTACATTGAAATACTGCATTTCAAAAGTCTTTCAGACTAAAACTTCTTTCTTGCCAGAATGTTTTAAATAAAATTTATACAATAACTTTTACAATATTCCTATTATACATCAACTTTAGTTTTACTCGCGAGTAATTGAAAAACATAATACCAAAATAGGTAACAACTCATTTCTCGCCTTTTTGGCGATAAAGGTAGACCTCACATGAGGTAAAACTTCTTGAAATCTGCCACTTGCAGTAAGAATGAAAGATTAACTTAAGTTTGCAAAGTAACATAAAATTTTACTTATCTTTGTGATATTCGGACATTCTTTTCTCAGCCCAGTCCTGGAAGGTAGCGGAGACTCTAGTTTGATTTATCCTCCTTCTTGTGCGGGCTCGCCCTTCAGTGCCTTCCTCTAGAAGCTTTCTTTTTCCTCCAGTTCGGTCACCCTTGAATACCTTCATTTTCGCCTCTGCCTGTGGTCTTGGCCGTTTGATGGCAGCTGGTCTTGGCGGAACCGGGACACTTCGCTCTCGTTCCTGCTTGGACCTCGTTGCTGGCCGTTCAAATTTTCCTTGTATCTTTTCGTCCGCCGCTGGTGGCCCTTCCGCAGTTCGGCGACATTTGCTGCGGAGAGTCCTGTCCGATGAGTAGATCTACCGTTTGGGAGCCGGGTTATAGTTGCCGTTATTTCTCCTAGCTTTCTTTGCATTCGTCGTACTTCTCCCTTCTTCATTCTGGGGGTGTTCGTGAGCTCTCTTTTCTGGACGGTGGAACGGTTTCTTGTTACCTTCAATTTTCCAGGGGGGGGGGAACTTTCTTTTCAATTGCTCCTGCCTCCTAATGGCTTGCCCTTGTACTTGTCGTTGTTCCACCTCTGGAGCTTGTGCCTGCCGTGCCGGATCCTGCAAAAGATCTTTGAAAATTTGCATTTTATTACGATCATAGTAGGGTTTTATTTGATCAATGTTTGCGGAGCATGTTTCACCATTCCTGGCTTTTAACACCACTACAGCGTGAGTTATTTTTTTTTATGACATATGGTCCTTCAAATCGTGGAAAAAATTTGGCGGTTTTATCTTCTGGTGCTGAAGAAAGTGAATGCTTAATTTTCAATACTTCATCTCCTACTTTATAAGTTACTCCCCGTCGTTTCAAATCGTAGTAAAGTTTTTGTTTTCTTTGTGCTACTTCAGTATTCTTTTTTGCTTCTTTAATTAATTTTTCTATATCACCCATTTTAAATTCTGGGGCTCTTTGTTGCACATAAAATAATTTATCTAACGGCGTTATAGTCTTTCTGCCTAAAAATAACTCAGCAGGAGTTTTGCCCGTTGTATCATGTTTTGCGGTCCTAAGGGCGAAAGCAAATTCATTGACATAGTTATCCCAGCTTTTATGAAAATTTTTAACATAACTACGGATAATTTTCACTATATTTCTATTGACCCGTTCCGCTATATTTGATTGCGGCCGATACGGGACCATTTTTAAATGACGTATGCCCAGTTTTTGGCACATGTCTTCAAATACATTACTTACAAATTGAGGACCATTATCCGATATAACTTTTAGGGGCGCCCCGTATTTTAAAATATATTTATTTAAAATAGAATCAGTAACTAATTTCGCGGAGGCTCGTTTTAAGGTAACAATTTCGGTCCACTTACTAAAATGATCAACCATAACAAGGAGATAGCGACTTTTATTTAACTGACTTTTTGGGAAAGGGCCCAATAAATCGATGCCAATTATTTCATTTGGAAATTCGGATTTAATACTATTTAGAAACCCGGCCGGGCGGAAATTAATATAATTAACCGCTTGACATGTTGGGCAGGACTGGACATACGCCCTTGTTAACTTTTGCAGTTCAGGAAAATAGACTGCCTCGCGTACGCGTTGGATAGTTTTTCGAATACCAGCATGAGAAGCTAAAGGGCTGTGATGCAACTCCTGCAGGATATTTAATCTAAGACTAGCTGGGATAACAGGTCGAAATTCGTTGTTGGAATTCGTAGTTTTTGTATAAAATAATAAACCATCTATTAGTTCGTAATGGGCCGCCCTATTTCTTATCGCCACAATATCTTGGTGGCTAAAATTTTCAGGATCCTTTAAATACTCATAAATGCTTCCAAACTCAGGATCCTTACCCAGTTCGGTTATTACAGTTTCTCGGGAATTTATTGTACATGCTGTGAGCATTGCCACCTGTACAGTATCACCTTCTTCATCTATTTTTATTCTACATAGGGCATCTGCTACAATATTTTCCTTTCCAAGGGTATGCTTGATTACCAGATTATATTCTTGCAGCTCGAGTGCCCATCTTATTAACCTTGGGGATAAGTTTTTCCCTGAGTACAATCTAGTTACCGCCGCATGATCAGAATACACTGTTATTGGCGCCTTTCCAAAATAGACTCGGAACTTTTACACTGCTAACAGAACTGCAAGTGCCTCTCTCTCGGTCGCGGAATAATTTCTTTGTGTTTGATTTAAAGTCCGGCTAAAAAATGCCACGGGCTGCTGATTTTGCGAAAGTACCGCTCCTACTGCATAATCCGAAGCATCCGCTGAAATTTCTAAATTCTCATCCTTTTCAGGAAATTTCAACACAGGGGCTAGCGTTAATGCTTGCTTTAATTTTTCGAAAGCACTATTGGCTTCGGCCGTCCTCGAGAATCTTGCCTTTTTCCTTTTTAATTTTAACAATGGTTCAGCAATAGCTGCAAAATCTTTTATAAAGGACCTATAATATGAACAAAGTCCTAGAAAAGAAGAGAGCTTCTTCACCGTGTTTGGCGGCGGATACTTTTGCACAGCGATTATTTTTGATTCGTCTGTCTCGGTTCCTTTCTGAGATATTTGTTAACCTAAATATTTTAATTCAGGGGCTGCAAATTTGCACTTTTCGACATTAACTTTTAGACCGGCCTCATTTAATAAAGAAAACACCTGTCTTAAATCCTGTACATGTTGGTCGAGATTATCACTAGTAATAATGATATCGTCTAAATAGATAAATGTGGACTTTCCAAGAACAGGCCTTAACACAATGTCCATACATCGCTGAAATGTTGCCGGTGCCCCTGAAAGGCCAAACGGCATACGCAGGAATGCATAAGTGCCAGACTTGGTTATAAATGCAGTCTTAGGCACGTCCTCCGGTCCCCTATTTGAAAATAACCAGTCGTTAAGTCTAAAGTCGTCATATATTTGGTCGACGTTATGTTCCTTAGAATTTCTTCAATAATAGGTAACGGATATACCGGATATTTAGTTATGGAGTTTAATTTACGATAGTCGATCGCGAAACGCCACCTTTTTGGATGTGTTAATGGATAGTCATTATTTTTCTTACATAAAACCACCGGGCTAGCGTAACTACTTGAGATGGGCGTTATGATCTTTTTACGTAGCATATCGCTGATGTGCCATTCTATAATTTTTTCTTTATTCTTATCATACCGGTATGCTTTGTGGCGAACTGGCATTGAATCTCCGGTGTCAATACTATGGTTAGTAACTTGAGTAAATCCTGGAATATCACTAAATAACGAAGCAAATTCACTTACCACTTGTCGGATTCTTTGTTGCTCTTCATTAGGCAGGTGGTCAAGGTTTAACATCGGCGGCTCCGATTTTTCTTCTCGAACTGGTTTCATCGTCAGCTTAGGGACGCTTCATTAAAATCCAGGGTTGCTTGTGCCTCTGAAAGAAAATCTATTCCTAAGATAATATGTGCTTGCAGATTCTTTACTATAAAAAACATAACCTTTACTTGTTCGTCCTTGATACGGACGTATAGCGGTAATTTACCTATGCACTTACATCTTTCTCCTTGCGCAGCGAACACTGTCGTATTATCCGAATTATATATGCGATATTTAAGAAAATACTTCCTAAAAAAATCTTCTGCCACACAGGAACACTGCGCGCCTGTATCCAGGAGTGCGGTGGCTTTCACCATCACTGTATTTAACTTGAAGGAAGAGGAGTTTTCTTGGCCTTCGGGGATTTCCGCACCCTCCCGTCAGCAGAAATCCGTTTTAGTTTAAATCATTTTCCATTTCCATGCTTTCCTTCTTTTTCCACTGGCCTTGAGACTTTTTTCCTGGATTGCTATTGAACTGTCGACGTTCGCCGGCTGTTTTTGGATGCTCGGGTTTCCTTGCCCACTGATTCGCTTTGCTTCCGTAGCCGTGTGCTTGACTTTGCTGTGGTCTTGGCGCACCAAATTGGTTTCGTTGTTGATATTGGCGTCTTCTTTCAATGTCCGCCGTTCTTCTACTTTCAAACTGGATTGCTAGCTCAAATAATTTTTCCAGTGTAGTCGGATTCCTTAATTCAATAAAGTCTTGTACTTGGGGAAGTAACCTCGGCAAAATCACTTGAATTATCTCAGGATTCGGACGGTTTCCATACAAGAGTTTGAAGACGTGAATTTTTCTTAAAATAAAATAAAGCTTGAGAGATTTTCGATTCTTTGCTGATATATGCTGAAAAGTTCCGTTTCTAATTTCGCACGATCCCTTACGACAGGGAAGGCTTTTACTAGGGCAGTCCTGAAATTTTCGTAAGTATAGGTGGGACTTCCTGCTTGACCCAAGAGACTTCTGCCTATACATTTGAACCAGTTAAGCGCTTGGCCCCTCAAAGCGCTGGTAGCTAAGGTAACTTTTTGGAACTCGTGCACGGGATACATCATGAAGAGGGCATCTAGTTTTTCCAAAAAACTGGTTACCGGTGAGTTTCCATTAAATGTTGCTTCTGGTTTCATCGCTGCGCGCATGGTCTGGACGATGTAACCAAATCCTTCCAGGGCGGCAGCTGGCATTTCTGGATTCTGAGCCGCTTCTGCAGGCAGCACAGGTTCTTCTTGAAACTCGGCCATGGTTATTCTTCTTCGTTGGGCGCCACTATCAGGTTCAGTGTTTCTCCTTACTTGCTTGGGGAACATTGAGGAACCTGACTCGGAACAGGGAGCTTACTAAAGCTATGTTCAATAAATGTGGGAAGTAGACAAGATACACAGGAAGGGTATACGAAACCCTTTATTTTTCACTCTTTACAATAATTTCCGTACTTCGGAATACAGAGACCAACTACTTGTGGTCTGAACGTAAGAATATAAAAATCTTAACTAAACTCTAACTTAAATTTTGGAATAATAAACAAGGGCCTGCGTGGAAGATTGGCCGTATATTAACAGGAAGCCGTATGTAGTACAGAGAACTGTTAACACTACAATACTTTTAAAATTATCAAGAGGATTAAACCTCTGGCCTGGAAGGCAACCAGCAACCGAGTAAAACTTCTAAGGCAAGCGGCCTGCTTCGACTAACTCCTTCCTCTCTCTCGCTTGGCAAAAAGCCACAACTTAAGTACTTGGCGTTCGCCAGACAAATTTGCATAAATAAGTTAAAGCTTTTAATTCTGGCCGGAAGTAGAAAATAAGAAGTGATAGTAAAGATTTAAAATAAAAATAAACGTTATTAAAACTTAAGATCCTTACAAGCCTTAGCCAACTTGTCTAAATCTTCCAATGTTTGTTTATAGACCTTAACAGTGTTAGTAGGGGGAAAATATTAAACGCAAAACTGGAGCAATCACAGATTCTGGCTCTCAGTGATTCTGTATTATTCAGTACATTCTCAAAACAAGGACAGAAGAAATTAAGTACGATTCCAAACGGAAAGCGTATCTACAAGCATGCCTTGTTCGGTGGCTCCAATACGTCAGATGCCAGCATGATGCGTTCACGAAATACTTGTCAAGCTTAATGGAAGGCTATACTTGCCATTTTGAAGGACTTGGAGAAGTGGTGATTTCTGACTTAATATTAGCTAACAAGCGAGGGTCACACATTTTTAATCTAATCAGCGTCCAAGCCTAATCACTTATAATCTAAGATTTGGATGGTCTGATTGTAGTTTTCATCGGAGTAGACATTGCTGGAAAGTTAATCACAGGAAACCATCTGCAACTAAAGAATGGACTTAACTGCAATTGAAACAAAATCGGGTTGGACAGTCATTGGACACACAAATATAATGAGAGTTCAAGTTTAATTGCTTCAATACTCACAACTAGTACTTGCATTTCAGAATTGTCGACTTTAGACTCTCTGGATATCACTGATCCATCTGAAAAGAAAACAACGATCGAATTACAAGAGGCAACAAAACATTTCTTGAACACAGTTAAGATAGAAAATGAAAGGATTTTAGGAAACTTAACCTTGGATTGAAGGTCATCTCCCACTTCCTGATAACTTTGAGCTTTCTGAGAAAAGACTACACAAAGTTGTAGAGTCTTAAAATAGTAGGATTGCTTGAGTACGGAAAAATGTTTGCAGAGTGGTTAGAGAAAAATATTATAGAAGTGGCCAAAGGTGAATTGCGACTCCCTGCACATTATGTACCTCACCACCCTGTTTTAAAGGAGAATAGCACAACCAAAATCCGACCCGTTTTTGATGCTTCGCCAAAACGAAAAGGTACACCGAGTCTCAATGATTGTTTAGAGCGTGGATTAAATTTGATTGAGATGATACCAAATATTTTGTATTGTTTCCGATTGGAAAAAATTTGTGTTATAGGCAACATTCGCAAAGCTTTTTCACAAATTGCAACGAATTACTGATGAAAAGTTTCTATGTAGATAACTGTGTAGCAAGTGTGCCGAACGAACAAGAATTAAAGCTTTTTATTAAAGTTGCAACCAATGCTACGACTGAACGAAAATTTGACTTAAGAGGCAATTTTCGCAGTCACTCCCAATACAAATGTGTTGGGGATGCAGTGAGATAAAGATGCAGAGTTGGATATCAGTGTGACTAGTTTGAGGGAGATTTGAGTAGAAAAAATTACGAAGAAAATTATACTTTGTGCTGCTCATCGAATCTTCGATCCCATTAATGAGACTTGCCCTGCTGCATTGTTTCCGAAACTATTATTGCAGAGAACGTGGACGTTGAATTGGGAGGAAGAGGTTAACTCTGAAACTAAAGCAGAATTTCTGAAGAGGATGAGAAATATTTTTTATTTAGAAAAGGTGCGCATTCCTCAATATTTGAAAATCGGTGATAACAATGAAAAATATTCTTTGCATTTCTTCTGTGACGCAAGCATGTATGCCTATGCGGCAGTAGCCTTTTTTCGAGTTGAAACTAGTAAATGTGTTAAAGTACAGTTGTTAAGTGCTAAATCCAGAGTTTCTACAACTGAAAAAATAAAAAAAAAAGAATTATCACTAGATTAGAGTTATTAGCAGCCAGCCATAATTGCTTCTCGCCTTGCTTTTTCAATTGTGTGTGAGATTCCACTTGATGAAGTTTACTTTTCGACAGAATGCACTACTGTACTTACTTGGATTAAAAGAGAAGAAGCTTGGGGAACCTTTCTTCGAAATCGAATATTTGAAATGAGAATTTTGATTTCCAAAGAGAAATGGAGACATGTGTCAGGAACATTAAACCCTTCTGATCTTCCAAGTAGAGGCTGTTCTGCGAATAAAATGATACAATCAAAATGGTGGGAGTGCTCGAATTGGTTACATTTATCTACTGAGAAACTAACTAACTAATTTTATACCTGCTTCGCTAACTTAATGGCACTACAGGGACTGATAAAATCAGTCAGAAATCCACCTTGGGCCCAGGGTCCCACACCCCCGAGACACCAACAAATTTATGGAACCCTCTGATGATCGCACAACGATCATCGAGCCCACCGCTAAACACGACCCAGTCAAGACCACCGTCCCGGCTGGGCCGAGACCACGGTGGGGTGGGCGATGACAACTTAGGGTCGATGACCGGGCCGTTAAATTGGGCTACCTGCGAGCACTACACGGGATGCCCCTCTCCTTAGGCTTTTACATGGAATACCAAGGACAGCAGTGACCAGACACTCAATGGCCCAGTTTGCTATTTGGCTACCAATACCCTGGTGGAAGGGACTTACACCTCCCGGCCCATGAAGAGAAAGTATAGACTTACCCCATGGACCATCGGGAACCGCCAAGTTCATAAATTTTATACCCCCGTGGCCGAGACTGCCTAGGTACAGATCCTAGCCAGTAGCTTCGCAGAGTTCTCTACGTCGACCCCCGGGGGGATCTACTGAGAAAGGCCATCTTCAGAATTTGTTGTGAATGAAGATGAGTTCTTAAGGAGCGAAAGAAGATATTCTGCGTAGACTAGCTGCTTGTCTACGCAGATAAAAAAAAAGTAAATATTGATTGGTACTTTCGTTACTTTTCACAGTATGAAAAGATTGTACGCATGATTGGCTGGATGTTGAGATTTCTGGAAAATTGCAAAGAAAAATCGGAAGAATTGAGAAAAGAATCAGGTCTGGATGCAGAAGAACTTTCAGAAGCTGAGAAAAGAGTAATGAAGATCATTCAAAGAGAAGAATTTTTAGACGAGAAAGATGAGAAATTAAGAACACTAAATGTTTATAAAGATGAAGATGATCTCATCAGATTAAGGACAAAAATTGTCTATCGAGAAGACAGCCATTTTTTTACAAGACCTGTGATTCTACCTTCTCAACGCCAAGTTGTAAAACTTTTAACATTTTCTTTTTCACAAAAGGCATGAACATGTGGAGACTTAAATGTTACTTAATCTTCTGAGGGAACGTTTCTGAGGGATCTTATATGGAAAAGAAAGCATCACCAGGCTCGTGAAACAGCTCATGAAGAAATAATGAGAATGATACAATGGCTGTTTCCGTTAGAGGTTGCTTGTGAAATGGTTAAGGATGTTCACGCTGAAATGCAAAGATAGCAAGTGTTTCATTCTGAAGTTTCCCAGGCACGAGTAGCAAATCCTGGAGAACCCATTACATGAACTGTAACAACTCGATTTGGAAGAATTATCAAAATACCAGAAATACTTGATTTGTAACGCGATTGTTAAGTTGTAAAGTCTCAAGATGGGAAGAAGCAGAAAACTGAGTGTTAAATTTATGCACGCGTATTGTTGTCAGTATAACTTCACGAGTTTAATGTTTTTAACTTTGTAATTCTGAGTCTGGCAACTGAAAAAAATATTCTAATGTTTTGAATTTAATGAGAATTGTCTTTATATATTCGTAGTTAGATGTTTAAAATATAAACGCTGTGATTATTAACGTACGAAGAATAAAAAAGAGTATTGTGCTAATACTTTGTACATTATTTGAGTTTTTGAGTATTATGAATATCGATTTATAGTTGAGTTTTGAAATCGGTATCCGATACTTAAGCTGAGAAACATTTTTAGGCGATAAACATCGTGTTTTTGTTTTGTTTTTATTAGATTTAAATCAGATTTTTATAATTTTGTTCACAATTCCTACAGAGATATTTTAAGATTTTGCAATAGTTCTTTTGAGAGCTGGATTTTTCTTTAAAACATGAGATACAACTTTAGATTTCATAAGAGCTGTACGTACCTTTATTGGGTACGCATGTTTTGGCTTTTCCCCAGTCAGATGTAAACTTTGTCAGATGTAAACTCCTTTCATATTAATTAGTTATGTTACTTATTTTGCGTGTAGAAATATTAAAACCATGCTTTTCCCATTTTTTAATAAACGAATAAGAGTATTTCTCTTTGGACAGCGCAAAAGTACAACCTTCGATCCATTGTTTATTTTTTAGAGACATTTTAAAGAAAAGAATATTTTTAATGCTGCATACAATAAGTAAACATTATGCAAATTTGGTGCAAGTCACGTTTATATTTTTAAATTAATATTTAAATTTATGTATAAAATCAAAATCATTACAAAAATGTGTAAACACCCTGTGTATATTACGCAGTTTCGTGTCTCGTAGTGTTTTGATACTCTATTTAATTTAATTCTTTGAAGAAATGAAGCAACAAATTATAATACATGTAAAATCTTTGGTTTTATTCATAACACATACATACTTTCTTTGATAATGGATAAAATCTATGCAGTTGCAAAGTACAATTTTAGTATTAGTGTTTTATAAATTAAATAAAACGAAGTTGTAATTTCTTTAAACCTGAAACAGAACCTTTAAACGAGACACTTTTTTTAAATGGCAAATATAAGGTTTAATTCTTAGTATTTTACTCGCGTAAAGCCAATCGAAAGAAGGAGGAGCAAGTAAAAGTGTAGAAAAATCAATCAATAAATAAAAGAGTTCAACGGAAAAATTTTTAACCTGCAAGAATTATTCACATTCGTATAAAATGGCCGCCTGCTTAAGCAGACGATCAGACAATGCTAGATCCAACTCTGTTCACATATAGTTTCAGGGTGATTTCTTGATTTACTGTATTATGTTGAAAAAAACGAAAATATGCGAAGATTAATTCAATCAGTTAATTCAATCGTTTTAAATCATTTCTTTAAAGTTGAATCCTATTCTAATCTGTCTTTGCCTTCAGCTTTTAAAGAACCTATTTTTATTGTTGTGTTTTCTCATTTTGTTACTAGATGACGCCAGTGGCTTTGTTTCTTCCTTTTTCGTTACTGTTATCGCGTGAGCACATGCTTCTCCATCGTCATTTTCATTACCGCAGCTGAGAGAGAAGGTTTTATTTGACCTTCAAAATTAAAATCGTGAAATTTACGCAACTTAGGCTGATTCTTGTTGCTATAGTATGTTTCACATTGACCTTTGGAGTGTTCTTTTCGTTATAATAATTTAGCAAATATCAGAATGGTAGAGTAACTTTACTAAGCTGGGATTCCACTGCAGTTTTTATAAGCTTTTGTATTATTCTGATAACACGCTTTGTCCACACTTGATACATCACTTTCACAAAACTCTTCAATAAATGGTTAAGTGGACCCAATCCAGTGAACCCAAATTCGAAGCCTTCCAGTTTCGTCACTTTAATATCAGTTACAGCAAATCTTGTCTCTCTCGTAGTGTTTAAAGAAACCTTAATTGAAAAGTGAACTTCTTTAGCTTTCGTCCAGACAGACCCCATAAAGCTAAAAAGCAATTTACGCCGCCATTTGTAACGAATTTCTGCATCTTTCATGCCCAGTGTCGTGGCAAAAATCACAGTATCTGAATTACAGTAGACATCAAGATCGGTAACATTAGTTAGAGAAGACAGACCTCGCAGAACGCCATCTCGTAGTTTATTGCCGTATGCGTTTCCCAAATCAAGAGGATCATGTTCATGGATGTCTTGAAGCGAGTTGTAAAGCGTCTGAAAGAAAGTATTGGATATTAAAACAGGAAAAGACATTTAGGATGGACAACATTTTTGCCAGTCCTTAACAGTTTTATATTAGTACTTATTATTAAGAAGCAATAATCTAAATTTCTAAACTTTAAAAATATTAAAAATTGCAACCGTGGATAAAAGGTTTAACATTGTGGCTAAAAAAAATCAAATTTAATATAAGAATTCATCAGTAGAAAACTCGAAAAATAAAATTCGATAAATAAAAATGCAAATGGGTAATAGAAATAAAAATTTTAAAATGAATTTTCTTTGTCTTAAACTTTAATTCCGAACTCATCAGGAGAAAATGAATTAAAGTTTCATAAAAGTCGATTAATGTGACTCGAATACATGTTTTTTTCGTCTGAATCATTTGAGATTAAAATCCGATAAAAGATTCAACTAAATTTTCAATAAAAAAATTTAAATTCAAATAAAACCGAAAGATCGAATCTCACATTTATTCAGAATTTGCCCTACACGTATTCGATCACTTGTAAAAAAGAGAAAATGCGTAAAATACTATATTATACAAAAATTACTACTCTCTAAAAAACAAAATTTGCCAAAGATACGTTAAAATGCAAATCCGACTTTCAAAAGAAATTACAAATTAATAATTAAAAGAATTCACTTTTAAATCAAATTGTCGTTTAAACAGAACTCAAAGAATGGGTGGTCTCCGATTATGCGAACCTTAAACTTTTAAAACTAAGAAAATGAAAATTTTTTCTAAAAAGATTTCCATAAATAAATTGTACATAAAATTCTAAACCGAGCCTTAACCAGCTAAAAAACTGTAAACCTATCCAAAACAAAATTATTGAATAAAACGCAAACTTACTGAATATCTTACGGAAAGACCAGCGTTTTCCAAATTGTGGACTCGTGCAGAAGAAAACTGAATTCAAAACTACTCTTAGAGATGTAGAAAAGTTGAACTTTTTGGAAAAAATATGAGACAAGGGTCTAACTAAGTGTGCAATAGCAGAAAACATTAATTTTGCGTGTGTGCAATATCCTATCCTGTTAATCTTTGTGGAAGAGGGGGTGAAATGTGAGTGTGGTCCGGAAAAGTAACAAACGACGAAGGAGAGTGTCAACGTAACATGGCGGCAGATTAAACTTTATTAAAAGATAATGTCCGCTGTAAAATATTAAAACACGAAAACTGGCTGAAAGTGGAGGAAAAAGGAAAAAAAAAAAAATCAAGTCATAAAAGATAAAGGTCTTCGCGTAATCGGGGTTCAGAATGTCTTCGTCTGTAATCGTCTGTTCAGAATGAAACTAGGATCCCCATGTTTTTTTTTAGTAAAAGTAAAGTTTGCCAGTTTATTTAAATTGACAAAGTAGTAGAAAGATTAGAAAGTTCGTATTTAAAATAATTATAAGAAAAAATTACTAGATACTTTTACATATTTACATTAAATTTCTTATCGTAATCATCCAATTATTACCTCCCATTAAGGTTTAATTGATAATTACCATTTCAATTTAGATAAGAATTTTAAAAAGTATTCTTAATGCCAACTTTCCTTAAAGATATAGAAATTTTGAATAAAGGTTCTCTAAGAGAATTTTGACCAAGTTAGTGATTTCTTCTTGAAATGTATCGGCATTGTATCGGCAAATATTTATACGTTTTATATAAACGTTATTATTATTAATATTTGTACCGTCATCAACCTTAACTATAGCAAAATAAATGTGTTAATCAGACATCGGAAAATGTTCAGAAAGTTTGAAAATTTTAATTCATAGATTATCGTCTTTATTAGGCTCTACGTTACAGTCGTATTATTGCGATTCGAGTATCAAATTTTTGAAACTGCTTCCAGGAGTAATAAACATGAATTTAGATTATTGTTTTTAAATTTATTCTAACATATTTGAAAATCTTATCTGTATTAAGAAAATTAAATATTTCATTAATGAGTAAATAATAATAATAATGATTAAATAACATACTTGCTTTATAAGGCCAGTTAAACCCCAAAAACAAAATATATTTCTTTTCTGACGGTTTATTCTTAAATTGTCAGTGTTAGAGCCGGCTATGCAGTCTGAAATTACAAGAAAAAAAAATTACCCATTACATTTACTACAACTAGTAATAATACAAATGAACTTAGCATTCTTGGATAAAAGACAACAAGTGGTAAAAGTAAAAATGAAACACGTAATTTATACAGCACGTTACACTCTCATATCTCGAAAGTGCGACGTAGGATATATATATTAGATTTATATACAGCATTATTCTAACATAGGTATTTTGACACAAAATCAGATTTTTTCTGAAGATGTCATAGCGATTTTTTCCCGCATTTCGATTCTACCACTAAAGTTATATCTAAATGCCAAGTTTTGTAAAAATTGCGCCAGTAGTTTTTAAAAAGTTAGCTCTCAGAATTTTAGCTCCTCGATGTTTATTGAATTTGTTATATATTTACCAATATATCTTTTTTTTAATTAAATGTAATTGAGTCCTTCTTTCATTAAGTCGAAATTTAGGATCAATCTAAATAAAATTCGCAGATATTTTCTGATTTATTTTTTTAATTTATATTTTTCAGTTATTTTAAAAAATTTTTCGAAAACATTTTTGAATTATAACCTGTAAAATTTTTATCATCATTTTAAAGTAGATGCATTTCTACGCATACCTGAAAAAAATTTAGAGTTTTTTATTCAAAATTTCCTAAGATATAATGAAATTTATACGCTGGCGAGTTTTGAAATCTGGTGTATTTGTTGCAAGAGATAATAACGCCAAAGTGGTTTTAGCACTTTGTTAAAATTGTTTGTTAAAAGGGAAATGAAAATAGGTTACCATAAATTAAGAATTTTGTTAAGTGAATTATTCTTGGCGAAAACTGAAAAAAGTACGCCAAGATAAATGCTTGAATTTCTCGGCATGTTCCTCCCCCAACTTAAAAAAAATAATAATATTTACGCATAATTTGAGTTGTAGAATAGACATATGAAAAAAAAAATTTTAAAATAATCCGATTCTGTGTTAAAACATCCAAGTTAGAACAATGTTGTATATAAGTCTAATACATATCCTAAGAGGTGTTTTCCAGACTTGAATAACTCAAAATGAATTTCGTCAATCGACCCTATATAGATATAGAACTGTTATTATTATTATTATTATTATTATTATTATTATTATTATTATTATTATTATTAGTGTACTTTTATAAACAAATACGTAAGCTCCGTTAGATAAACTACTAAATACTAAATTCTACTAATTAACAAATAACTCTCAGAACTGATGATTTTAACTTTTGATATAGTTATATTTCACATAACATACATTGCTAAGATCATAAACTCTCCATTTAAGTTATGATCTATTTCGAAAAGTCTCTTCACTCAAAATATTATACACCTTCATATCTTAATATTTTACGTTTCCGAAATGGTAATAACTTGTACCAGACAATGAAGTCTCATAATAAAAATTTAAGGCACATCACAAATACCTTCTTTCTAAATTATAACTTTGCTTTTATTTTCTGCTTTAAAATGCTTTAAAATGAAGTAGTACATTCTTTTTAGCTTTACGTAAATCAGCATGGCCGGCGCCCAAACTGGTGCAACCGGCAGAATTAGAGGCGGTAAAATGTTTAGAATACGAAACCACTTTGAACAGCAAAATCAGAAAAAATTTAGAATTTAGAAGAGGCACTTGGAAACAGAATCTGTTTTATTAAACAGATTCTGTGACAGAAAACTGTGACAGCTGTACTACTCACGATTTTCTTGAGCATTATATTTTGTGACATCGTTTTATACATACTTCACAGTCACGTAATGTTCTTATGCTGACCCTGAATGAAAAGGCTGAAATGGGAATCGTTCTTATTTATCTCATCAACAGAAAGGGAAATGGCATGATTTTTTAAAAAGCCTCAATTGGGAAAGCCTGAAACGAGACATAACCTTAGATAAGATAACATTTTTCCAGGTTAAATTGTAGAGACATTAGGTATTTTTTGAAAGCAGGAGAGATGAAAAGTTAGCAACGCCTTCGCCGGAAATCGAACATGGAATACGCGCCCAGTGTGCAGACCACCACACCACGAATGCATGCCAAGAAGGCGGGAGAAATACCTTATAAAATATCACTATTTTACAAGATTCGACGAATTTTTTCCAAAAATTGCAACAGCAGCCATTTGTTGCTAGCAAGTAATATTCATTTCTGAAATCGAAGTAAGGGAAATACGAAGCGTTTGTAACACCAATTCAATCGATTTTTCAGTATTTCTGTTAAAAATTTTTAATAATTATATTTTTGAACTTATATTGAGAATTTTGAATTGTTCGTAAGATTTTTTTTAAGTGAATAAAATAATTTGATAAACTGGTATAGAATATGATAAACAAATAATGTTTCTTGAGCATAATATCAAAGCTAAAAGAAGTAATTTTGAATATCAGAAAAAATAATGGACATAAAATTATCTTTTGAGTATAATATAGGAAATATTTAATATTTTGATATTGAATATTGTTGTAATGAATATAATAAATTTAAAAATATTTGTAACTTTAGAGATTGAATAATTATAATAAAATTGATTATGAGTAATGTAATTAAGAAGTGAAGTTAATGCAGATATGTAATATCAAAATATGGTAAGTGAACCTTAATGGATAATTGCATGTTCACATAGAGTACTATATTAAGAAAAGGCTTTGAAGGTTCCCATCTTATGAAAAAAATTAAATTTTTTTAATAGAATAATTTTTATTCTTATTTTTTCATATAATAAAGTGGGTTTATTTATACATATATATATATATAATGGAATGTTTTAGCACAACTCAAAAAGACTAATTGCCTTTAAACAAGGAACTGTAGCCTTTTAGAAGTAATTGTCTAACACCTCTTGGCCACTACACCAGTTAGTTGAACAGGATTTGCCGATAACATGGATATGTTGGCAAGTATAACTGTCTAGCACTCCTTGGCCACTCGTGCAGAACACTATTTTGTTCAAGATGATTTGCTCATAAGATTGCTATGTTATCGTTTAACGCCCCTAGTGTTGCACCATCAACAAAAATGTGTCTCTAAAAAATTATTCTTGTTCAGAAATAAAAATGGTATTTAATCTTCACAATAGCTGCAGTTGATTGCAGCTACATCATTATATTACAGTGGATGGACAAAAATATGGAAACACCTTGTGAAATGCATGTTTGAAAAGAAAGATTGATTTTAATGAAATATCTAGGTGGCGCTGGCGTTTTTGAATACTGACGCCACCTATACAACTTCGTAAATGTGCTAAACAGTTCAGTTGTTGTCGGAGTACTGTTATGTGAGGTTGTCATTCATTATGTCAGAGTTAACAGACTTCGAACGTGGGCAAATTGTTGGAGCACGTATGGTAGGTGCTTCCGCAAGCAAGGTAGCCGAGGTGTTTAGTGTTTCAAGAGGTACTGTATCGAAGATTTATTCCGCATATTTGAAAAGCGGAAAAACATCATCTGCTAAATCATAGCGCGGACGAAAGTGTGTCCTGAGTGATCGTGACAGACGATCATTAAGGGCAATTGTGACGAAAAATAAGAAGACCGTAGCTGCAAAGGTTACTGCTGAAATGAATGTTGTGTTACCGAACCCTGTGAGTACCAAAACAATTAGAAGGGAGCTTCATAAACAAGGAATTGCTGGCCGTGCTGCAATTGAGAAGCCACTCATCAGTGATGCTAATGCCCGTAACAGGAGAAGGTGGTGTTTAAGTCATAAAGCCTGGACTATAGAGCAGTGGAAGCGAGTAATATGGTCTGACGAGTCTTCTTTCACATTGTTTCCCACTTCTGGCCGAGTTTACGTCTGGAGAACGTCATCTCAAGCCTATAATACAGATTGCTTGTTGCCAAGAGTGAAACATGGCGGGAGTTCTGTTATGGTTTGGGCAGCCAAATCGTGGTTCTCTGCTAGCCCCATGATGACTGTGCCAGGGCACATGATTGCCAAGACTTATGTGAACATTTTGGCCGATCAAGTTCATCCCATGGTACAAGCTTTGTTCCCCGATGGTGATGGTGTCTTCCAAGACGACAAAGCCCCTGTTCACACAGCTCACATTGTCCAAGACTGGTTTTCTGAGCACGAGGATGAGTTGTCCCATCTCCCCTGGCCACCACAGTCACCAGACCTGAATATTATCGAACCTTTGTGGTCTACATTAGAACGGAAAGTGCGTTCTCGTTATCCACCGCCAGCATCGTTATCTGAACTTGCCACTGTTTTGCAGGAAGAATGGTATAATATTCCCTTGGCAAACATACAGGAACTGTATTTATCCATTCCGAGAAGACTGCAAGCTGTTTTGGATGCCAATGGGTTTCCTACACCATATTATTTTAAAGGTGTTTCCATATTTTTGTCCAACCCCTGTACGTTGTAATGGTATCACTGTCTTCCCCACGGCTAAGACTTAATTGGTCGAACATCCATTAACCTTCTGATACTAATTCAGAAGTCAAACAACAAAAATCAGCGTTATATGTTCAAATTTTCACAGGACTAGTTTCGATGGTTTTACTGAACCACCATCGTCAGCTGCAAAAGCACAAATGAACGAGATAGGATATAATGATCAGATAAGATAAGAAATCCTGGACAGAAAATAAGCTAGTGGCGCCATCTGCTGGGGAAACTAGAACTAAAACATAATTTCTTTAAAGGCCGAAGGCAAAGATGGATTGGAATTAGGATCATTAACTAGAACATAAAGATTTTTTTGAATGTGAAATGCCTCTAGAAAATCCAGTTCTCCAATGGAAGATGTTTTTTGAATAATTTTGGCAGCAGAAAAATTGAAAGTGTGATTTTCGGACCAACAGTGTTGGGCAACAGAAGACTTCTGTGTTTCCTTTTTTCTAACATATGCCTCATGTTTCTTGACGCGAAATTTTAGGCAAATGAACTTCTGATAGTTCATTGGAAGTAACAGTTATGAGTTTGTTTTACACATTCCTTTATGCCTTGTTTCATATCCACCCAGTTTAAGAGCAAGGGTTCTCAACCGGGGGGGCGGAATTTCATAATTTCAGAAGGGGGCAATGCTGTCAGTCTTTTCCTCAGAAAACTAAAACTCATAATGGAAAAACTGCAGGCTTTGAGACAGGACCTTTGTCATGTCACCTAGTGCACTACAGATTCCTACCCAGTCTTCAGTACTAACTGCCTTATTCCTGAGCGCCTCGTTGTATGGTACTAGTACTCTTGCGCGGCATGTTAGTGTGCTATTTAGTATGTGCATGATGGAGCTCAAAACTACTATATATGTAAAATGTACCAGGGTAACTTATGTGTGTTTATTTATTTATGTATATATGTATAACTGGCCTGTATCCAAGAGTAAAATGATTAATTATTAGTGTGGAATGTTTATGTACGTGCAATAACGTACGCATGTGCAAAACAAATATTATTGTAACAATTTATTCCCAGTGTTTAAACCTAGGTGCACATAAAATGTACCACGTTAATGTTTAATTATTAATGTATAATATTTATGCAACAGCTTCAGTGCGTGCATCAGTATGCAATTATTGTATTGTAAATTAGTTATTGTTAAATGTTTAAATATCAGTTTAAAATGCTCAAATTTCAATATACAGCACCAACAAAAGTTTCTATTAAGCTCCTGACACCGCGCTTCTAGGGCGTCAAAGAATTATCGCGTTGTACAGTTGCGGATACCAGACGATACCCGAATAGTCCTAGTAAGCCGCCCGGGTGTCTGGATCCGCTCTCACCTGTCACCTGTCAGTCTTCTTTATCTGTTAACTGTTTTAGTTTTAGCTCCGAGTCTAAAATCTACTTTGATTCAAGTTTTGGTATTTATCAATATTTTCTACATTTTTTTGGTTGTTGTTAAATTTATAAAACACATTGAAAAATTAACTAAATTTAGGTAAATATATATATTTTTTTTGATTTGGGAAAAGGAGAAAGAAATTGATCTTCTAGCAGGGGTGAAAGGGATGCATGGGGTAAAAAGGGTTCAGAGCCGCTGGTTTAGTGATTTATCTAAGCTTCTTTCCACATGACTTGTGGTAGAGACACTTGCTGTTGCTACCTCTGCCAACTTCCTTCGCCGTCAGAAAATGCAGTTAGATTAAGAATATTTGCCAGACATTAAGCACAGATTGGTAAATGCCATTTTAATTCAGAGTTAGGTTGATCGGCCCAAGTGTTACTGAGCAGTAAGTGCTGGTATCGTAACCAGTTAAACGGTTGTACATTCCAGTCGGTAGCTAAAAGTCGAGGAGACTTAGATTTATTTTTGTATTATTTTAATTTATCTCACAAATATGAAGAAAAATGAAACAAATATTTTGAGCCTTGGTACGTTTGTTGTTTCCACACTGAAGGGAGATAACTCGACTGAAGGGAGATAACCAAAGTTAGGTAATGGTTTAGTTTGGTTTATTTAATTACGGTAAAGCACTCGAGTGCTATATGTCTAAGAGGAAGGATGCCTTTGGGGAGGAATTTTCTAAGGGAAACTGACTCGCGTCTACTTTACACACAAGGAAAACCACGAAAACGCCCATGCAACCAGCCCGATCACCGGGATCCGAATCTGGACCGTATTGTTAGTGTTCAATTTGAATGGTTGGTAAATGCAGTGAGAAAGAATTCTCCTATCATTATAACCTAGGTGTTAATTTGATAATTTGATAAATGTGTTTTCACTTACCTGCAAATAATAGGCCATGAAAGAATAAACAGATGATAAACTGTGGATATCCGATTTCCAGGAAGACTCGAATTTTCTTAGTCATTGCACTTTTATTATCAGATGCTGTCCTAATACTGAGGCTGCATTTCAGTGCTGTGTAAAAAGAAGATATGGTAAGCTCCCTTTCAAAATACAGACCATTAAAGCAAGTATGATTAAATCTGAATTTGGCAACTACCAAGGGATTATTGAAAATTATAGTGAAACGGAGTATACGATTACTTGACAGTTCTTATGTCATTGTTGCCTTTAAATCGAGGAACCATCATAAGTTAATTTTAAACATGACATGTATTTTAAAAAAGCTCATATTTTTTATACAAACTAGTTGCCCAGCTCCTCCGAAGTGTTTTCTATCAAAATTGGGACAATTTAAGGGACTTTCGCACGCAACATTTCTGCACAAATCGAAACCAGGGATATTTCCTCTCACAGGAATGTGAACTGATGGACAGCATACGTAGCTTGTTTAATTTAGTGGAATTTATCCACAAAACCACCCTTCTTAATTATCTTTTAATAAATTTGGAATGGTGACTTTAATTACTAATTTGCTTTAGCAATATTTTATTTAGGCTACTTGTATACATAAATATAGATTTTAACAACAAAGATGTATGTGTTATATGTATAAAAATTGATAAATACCTAATATATCTCTTAAAAAGCATGTATAATTTCTCTTCATTCTCTATCTAGGCTACGGATTGACAGCAAAATGCTGGCGTGATAAAAAAATTATCAATGAATTTTACCTTTTTTGTTGATTTTTTTTAATACAAAAGGCAATTACTCTCTTGTGTGCAAAACACAAAACATACATTATAATTTTCAATTTTTTATTGCATTTATATTCTAATTCAGATTTTAGAGACAAAAAAGTAGAATTTTGGGGCACTTTTCTAATCCTGCGTTGTTTCTCAGTTAATTAAGATGATTTTAGACACTCTTGCCCACTTCAATGCACTCCCCACCCCCAATTTTCTTTTCAGAAAAATTCAAAATCTGCATAATCAGTTTCATAGTCATCTTATTCTGAACTCCTTGATCAAAATCCATTCTTATCCATCCACTGTGTTTCGGACTCCAACCAACATCACCTTCAAATCTTGCAAGATTTTGTTTGAATGTTCCTTCTTCCTATGAGGCATCCTGAACATATGCTATAACCACCACTTTGCTCCTTGATCGAAATCCATTATTACCCGTCTATCGTATTTCCGATTCCAACCAACTTCTTTAAAGCTTGCAAGATTTTTGTATTATTATTATTATTATTATTGTTCCTTCTTCCTATCAGGCATCTTGGACATATGCTATAACCACCACTTTGCTCCTTGACCGAAATCCATTATTACACATCCATTGTGTTTGGGATTCCAACCAATTCTCTTTCAAAGCTTGCAAGAGTTTGTCTGAATGTTCCTTCTTCCTACCAGGCACCTTGGACATATGTTATAACCACCACTTTGCTCTTTGATCAAAATCCATTATTATTTCATATTAATCTATATATGAATGGTTATGGTTATTTCAAATTGGAACACAAATGATTATTCTGTATCTAAGTGTGTAGCATAAGGTATTAAGAGCATATCTTCATTAATTTCAACAACAGTTATCCAATAAAAATGTCCCACGAAATAGATAAGAGCGCAATATAAAGATATTATTAAAAAAGTGTAAATTTCTAAGAATTATTTATAGTGCAAATTCTCATAGTAATCATCTACAGTAAAGGATCACCTCAAAAAGTGAACGATATTTCCTGAAATATGAATAAACAGCGGTAATGTGCAGAGGAACGCTAATAAACAGTGGTCTACTAGGGAACAGGTCCTCTTTCTAAGGCGACCAGCTCTCCAGTAGATCTGAGTCTTCGTCTTATAGAGATAGCGTTGTAAAGTGCTTTTGAATTGCACAGTTGGTTAAGCAGTATGCAATTTTTTTTAAAGCTAAGCTTATCTTTTAGTGCGCTGAATGGCAGCACCTCTGAGAACATGCAGTTTGCAAGCTGGGTGGATAATAAGAACTTTCGGTTATCATTTTTAACAAAATATGATTTTCACGTCTCTTATAAAGGCAACATTTACTTCCGGACGACGATTAATGTCATTGTAGTGTAACATTAATATAACTGTGACCAAAAAAGTGGAAAGATTTAGTTATAGGCATTTCTAACGTTAAAACATTTGTATAAATTATAAATATAATATACTTTGGTCTTACCTTGTTTTTGCCGCCTACGTGCCAAACATGATGTTATATTTAAAACCGATGGTTTTCTATGTGCATTCGCTGCTCTGATGAAAAGCTACGTCTTATTTAGAGAATGTTCAGGGAAGTATGATCGATTATGTAGTGGGAGTCGATCGAGAGGTGGGAGATGTGGAAAAACGGACCTTCCCGTGGGGGGGGGAGGATTAGATTAAGATGACTCAGAATGAAATGTTCTAATCATTCTGATATACAGCCCCACGGCTGATGTTTGTTCTGCATATGCGGGACGATGTTACGAAACAGTTCGTAGCATCATCCCGTATACGCACATGCAGTTTCGCCAGTCACGAATATTGGATTTAATAGACATGACTTTCTAATACTATATGATATGAACAATAGTTTAATTAATAAAATTTCAAGTACGAAAGCTTACAGACAATGCGTAATTTTGACAGATTACATGTTATAGGATAAAATGTAAAAGGGTAACTTTAAATGAATGCGGCTTAGCAAGTCGTTAAGAAGGCAAACTGGGATTTTATAAACATTTTAAAAAGCAGTATCGACAGAGAGAAATATCTTTTTTTTTCCTTTTTAATACTCATATATGTTACTTTTGCAACATGTTAGCCGCTTGCACTGACAATCACCTAAAACAGCTATTGCAAGAAATATATATATATATATGTGTGTGTGTGTGTAAGAAAAATAAAAAATATGTAAAAGATTAAATTAGCAACATAAATTTCCCTTCTCAATTCTTAACATAGTAACCTCTCTCTCTGGACTACGTCTTTTCTAGATTAATCCGTGTCATGTGACTCCTACATAGTTCTGATGATGTAAATGGAACTAAAACTCAAGCAGCCAATAGTAATTTTACAGCAATATTAATTATCCAATCAAAATGTTTTGTGAACCAAAACTAACTCAGTCCGAGTTAAGATGAACAGAACACACTTCCTTTCTGCGCTTTGGCCTGGCCCGACTGCTATCTGTCTGCTCCTTCTTTCTTACTGCAAATTTATCTAAAATGTAAAAATTCTCGGTATAGGCACGATTAATGTGCCAACTGGATTGTGGTTACAACATGTTTGCGGAAATAAAAAAATCTGATGTGTACACCACATGACTTCCTTGTACGGAATATTAAATTATACGCATTTTTTCTTGCATTTCATTTAACTTATTAGATTGAATTAAACCTACTTCGCCGACAGCGCATAAACCACAATAGAATAAATGCATTCTTTAAAATTCACTTTGTTTACCATAGCGACACTCTGGCCCTAGGTTTACTTAACAGTATTATATTTCGTTCATATTATAACTCAGAATGCACAAAATTTATATCATTTAAAGAATTATCTAATCGCTGCCACATGTTCTATTCAAATACTATAACAAAGCTAGAACGATGTATAAAAGAAATTAAGCAAACAAAACGAAAAAGAAACAGTTTTTCACAGACGATTGAGTATTTCTCATTCAATTAATTCAGTTTTCACTTCTCAACAAGGCAAAAATACATAAAAACTCAAAATATCTGTATTAAAAATTACGAAGTAAATCTTAAACACTTATTTCCTCGAAAAAATTCCAGAAAGGATTAAGAATCATTTAATTCGCAATAATAAATGAAGGCGTTATTTTTGTGTTGCGAAGTTTAGTCTCTCTAGATTGGCAACAAATCTACAATTCTGCTGTTTCAAATGTAAACAAATATGTCCGCCATGTTATTTAAAACTTAACCGCCCTTAAACAGCTTTTAAATTGTTGATAATTGTACAAATATTGCTTCCAGAATTACGAAAGGCATAAAAACTTTAACCGGAAGATAAAAACAACATAATTCAATCATTTTTAAAGCAAAAAATGTACAATTTACAAACATATAAGAGTAAAGAAACTGAGATCACTGAGCCGGGTAACAGAGTGGATATGTTTATAAAAATATATTTATGTACGTTTGGCGCGGCCGATTGAAACCAAAATACGAGGTGCACATCTACATGTTATAGTAGTCTTATATACAAAATTTCAACGTACTGAGGCTACTCGTTTTTGAGTTATGCGAGATACGTACGTACGTTCGTACAGACGCCACGAAAAATTCTCTTCAGAATTCATTTTAAAGCAGTTTTTTAGTTTTTTTGGAGGAAAAGAGTCTTTTATTCTGTCCTTACGTATAGATATCACGCAAAAACATCGTTAAATTGCATTCAAAAGTGGTCAAAGTGGATATTTCCGTTGAAATATGCTGCCTGAAGCTTTTCGCGATTACACTACTTCCTTTTTACTTCGTACAAGGAAGTAAAAATGAAGATTTAATCTGCCTTCACCTCCAATTTTCTAATCATTTAATTTTACACCATCCAAATTTCTGATAGTCATTGCTTCTGAGTTTTAATCTATTACACATATATGTGTGTGTGTGTATTTTTTAATCAGTTAGTCGATAAGAAAAAATTTTAATTTGAAAGAAAAATTAAAAATATTGCGCTTTGCGGAATGGCAACACACTGGCGCGTGAAATTATTTTTTGTTTGCGATATGGCAAAGCCTAGAAAAAAAAAAAAAAAAAAAAAAAAAAAAAAAAAAAACGAGGAAGTTTCATAATTAAATTCAAAGACAAATATATCAACACAGTTCTTTTAAACAGTTGAGTTTTCTGGTTAAATTTTTTAATTTACACAAAATTTGGAATAAATCGAAAATAAAATTTCGGCTTGGCGGTGCATGTCTTCCTAGGAAAGAATATATATGTGTTCAAAACTTGGTAGTTCTAGTTTCCCGCCTTTTTTCTTTTTTCTTTTTATTTTTTTTCAAAATGTGAGGAACATGCAGTCACACGGATCCTTCTAATTTAAATAACAGACATAACGCATTTCCATTCCTGTTCGCTTACTTTGTGCTATTCTGCGTTACATCTTTCCACTTTCCTCAGATATTTCTGTGGGATAATGAAATACAAAAATTCTTAGATTAAGTCTACGTACTGAACAATTTTCGCGATATAATTGATATTTTGCTTACAATTTTTATTGCAGTTTATAGGTCTGGTTTTGGATGTATATTTAATATTTGCGTTCCTTTTTTTCTTTCGCCTTATCTATTTTCTCACTGTTTAATTTTATGTTGTGATTTTTTCAATAATCTTGTTACTGGCAACATGCTTTATTTTACTATTGAGTTTGTGTGAATGGCAACAATTGTTCATGTTTATGTTTCAGTAGAATAGTGTTCTTAGCCACACTGCGCTGCAGGCAATTTTTCTTAAATAATATTTCATGTTTTAGAATATCAATAAAGATTTTATACAAAACTGATGCTTTTTTAGTTCAAGGCAACTATGTCTTAAAAAGAAAATTATAAGAATAAAAATGAAAATGTTTAAACTTATTGTCTCTTGTTGCTTCGTAATGATTTTTTACTCGACTATAATTCGAACTGCGATTCTTTTTTAAATTTCTGAGTGCATATGGAAGTGCTTTTTTAAAGCGGAGAAAGCTATCAACTATAGGATGTAACCAATCGAAATTCATTCGTTATTAGTCCAAAGGGGCAATTTGCCCAGAAGGACTATTAATTTCTTTTTTGCATTTTGCGTCGATTCACTACAAGCGTTGTTTCACTTTTCAAATTGTTGCCACCAAATATTATCGCCCTGCCTTATGTTTAAAGAAATTAAACATTGAAGAATCTGCATAAATGTATATATATTTCTCGCACTTTGATAAAACAACGGATCTAGAGAAATCAAATTTTAAGTAGCGTAATCCTCCTGCGAATATGGGCATCTGGAAGCCCAAAGTTGAAGGTCTATTAATTTTCTAGGCAAATTGCCCCTATGGGCTAACATATTTCAGTTTTAGCAAACACCTTCTTTATTCAATTTAAACTTCAAAAAGTCTAGAATCTTTAAGAGAAAAATTAAAACTTAGAAAGATGTTCCATATCTAAATACTACCGAGACCATTAATTACTGTATTTGTACCAAGTGGATTTATCGTGCTAGTTTGTATCAGTCTTCATACTAAATTTCCTTTACAATTATTTATGCTAATAAACATATATATCAGAAGTTCAATAATTAATTAATTGCATCTGCTTCTAAACATATAAAAATTAATAAAGATAAATACATTCAAACCTCTTCACGTCAGTATCCGGAGAACATGCAGTTTCGCTTATCAATTCATATTTTCCAAGTCCAAAAATATTTCATCTATATAATACCCTCTGTTTTCCTTTCACTTCTTCGAGCCGGAAACATAGTTATTACGTCATTTTGATCTTGCATTTTTATTCCGTTGTTATGTTAGGTTGTAACAAAAGCACCCAAATTCCATAGCATGTTTAACAGACAGGGTTTCCTCAAAGTACAAGACAATACTAAAATCTGAATTTCCTCATTCTCTTCAACCCTAGAGCATCCTATGCATCTATAGGATTTGCTTTTTCAGCTTGCGCTTTTATTTTATTATTTTCTCTTTTATAAAAAGAAAAAGCATTCAATTCGGTAAAGAATTAAATCCTTTTCAGGAAAAATTACCGTTTCTTGGAATAATTCAGAGTTGGCGAGTAGACGCTCTGTCCCCGTTTTTCTTTGTTATTTTATTTAAATATTGCGAATCCAATCTATATAAAAAATAATCATACCGTAAATTTCGAAGGGTCAGATTGTATTTTAAGGATATTAGAAATGACCGTGAAAGTTAAATTAATAAAGGAACTTGCTAACGAGGATCTCTCTAGTCGATATTTCAAGAGCATTCTGTTGTTCGGTTGGAAAAAAATCTAGACTGAATTAGCCACGCCTCCTTAATTTTTCAATAGTATTTTACGTCTTTTGATTCGTTATATATATGGAACGATATCAGAGGAAAAACAAGATCATTGGTTTGTCAGCCCTCCTGACATCGAGAGGCTTTGACGACAGACACAGTGCAGAAGGCTAAAATCGCAGTTTTTGTCTTATAATAATTATAATTATAATAAAAATAAAAATATTATAATTAAAATACATTGAAATGGTTCATCGGCTAATTCTGGATACAGAAAAGCAAGAATTTTTGTGGAAGAAGAGATTTCAATTGATTTCAGTGTTCCTCCTCCTGACGAAGTGGCATTGAAGTTGATTGAATTCCTCTTTTATTATGTTCGTTTTTCTTTAAATTGTTTAATGTTTTTTTTTTTTTTTTTTTTTTTTTTTTTTTGTATTGCTCGTTTGAAAAGTTTTGGTTTTAACATTTTTTAAATTCTTTATTGCATTTATAAAATTATTTGAAATGTATTAATTATGAATTTCAGTTTTGGTCTTTGTGAAAAATGTTTATATCTTTACTGATAATTTTTCAGCAGCTTAATGAACGAAAATACTAGATATGTTTACATTTTGTATTTATATATATATATATATATATATATATATATATGCATATGATTTTTTTAGATAGATAACTTAGTAGAGAAGACACTATTGTGTTTCAATCATGGCCAGATTGAGGAAAGATGTAGCTTGCACACGATAGAAGATAGCTTTAAGCTGTTACGTAGATGAGCGCAGTTCGGGAAAAGCACAACTAGCTTGATGGGCAAAACATCGGTTTTATTTCTGGACAGAGAGTTTCATACCACATATTTTCTTAACTGGTACAACACTAGGGGTACTGTAAGCGCCCCACGAGTTTATATACGCAGATTACATCGTTACCATACAGGAAGATATTGAGATTACATGCTTACGAAGCGACAGCAGGAGGATAGGTGATGCATATTACGTACCTGACGTATTTATTGCTCGGAAATTCTTTATTTGAATTTTAAATGATGATTGAGAAGAACTTTCGCATTGCGTTATCTTGCAAGAAAAACATGACGTCAATGACGCAGTATACATGCTTTGAAGGGGGTTCTATTTAAACTAAAATTAGGAATGTTAAAGGGCTATTGCCAGCTGACACTAAATTATTAACAATTTTCCTTTATATATATGTATATTTATATTTATATAAAAATATGAGTTTTAAAAAAATTAGCTCTTTCGCAAATCATAATAATTCAAAATTAAATCAAGATATTCTTAATCTGTAAATTATGATAGTTATAACCTGGTTTAGGAAAGAGACCATTTTCGTTATTACAAGTGCTTCAGAAGTGGTAGAGGTGAAATTTTTGTCAAGTAAGAAAATTTTCAAAATTTGGAGGAATTCTCAAATTGTAGCACCAAAAATATAAAAAGACGCACATCTACAATTATATAAACGATACATTCTCTTCTCCCACTCCTGAATAGTGTTCGAATAGAGTTTTAAGTAGTACTTTGCCTGTAGTACTAGTGGTATGTGCCCTTTCTTGCACCTAATGATGAGTACCGCACATGCTTTGCTATTGGAGCAATTTTCCAACTCTGTTGCAGAACCGTTTTGTTTTTGTCTTTTTCAAAGTTAGATTAGCTATCCGCCATTCCCATCCTTAGAAGAAGTACATACATTAGCAAAGTTCAAAGGCGCTTTATATTAGTCTCTTCATGAGCTTGATATGTTCTGTATGTGTCTGAAGTTGCTTTCATACATACGTGGTGATCATAATGTTTTAATGGTTCGTTATTATCATCTACACTTTAATTAAAAAAATTACGATTACTTTGTTTTCGAATTCAATGAGATTAACATATAATGGTGGCAAAAAAATTAGTAGTTATCTCGTTAGTCCTGAAATATATCATATTCATTTCTAAACAGAGTGTTCGATATCACAGTTATACTCGGATGGATGGTGCCAGATCATGTTCGAAATCAGAGTTTTATTATTCTTGATGGAGGCGTACTGTATTCCACATCATAGTTTCAGAGCTGTTGATGATAAAAGACCGTGTTTGTCGTCGTGGTCTTGACTGCGTCGTGTTGGATTCGATATTATAGTTGTATTGTGCTGAGTGGGTAGTTTTATCGTCCTGTGGGAGATAAAAGTTCCTTTTGTCCCCACTAGATGACAGCACTAGCTAGAATTTGATTTTTGCAATTGGCAACAATGTATTCAGGATTTTGAGGGCGTTTTGTTTCGAACTCTGCAATAGCAGGTAATACAGTGACTGTAACTACAACACTTAATAACCTACCACATCTTTTCGATAATAAATGTAAGACTGTTAATCTTAATTGCTAATTATGAATTTTTAAATGTTAACTCATTCAGGGCTTAATTTCTGAAATTAGAAGTGCTACAGCCCTAAGGAACGAAAAAGAAAGAAAAACTAGAATACATAAATAAAAAAAGAACTAGAATACATAAATAAATAAAATGACTAATAAAAATCATTAATAATTAATTTAAAAAGTATAAAATCTGAAGGTTTTTAGATTTTACTTTACGCCCAAAGGGGCGTTTTTTAACGTTTCGTGTGTTATCTTTATTTATTAAATATCATGTTCTTCGCACTTAAACCATAAAATTCAGTTCAGCAGCAATATCCGAAAAGTAATTTTAAAATGAGCATGTCTTTAGAATTTCCTATACACAGTCTCGCTGCCATTTCTCGCTTTGAAATCGTTGAGTTTCTTAATCAAACATTCGTTAAAGTTTTACAAAATATAAACTAGATAATGAAACAAATTCCAATTTGGGCTTCCAGATGCCCATATTCTGGTGAAAACGTATGTTAGTCAAAATTTGATGGCTCTAGGTTCCGTCGTTTTATTACAATGCGAGAAACATAGATACCTTTATGCATATTCCTCATTATTTAATTTCTTTAACTATAATACAGAGCTCTAATATTTTGTGGCAACAATTTGAAAAGCGAACCGACATTAAAGTTTTCAACGCAAAATGCAAAAACGAAATTAATAACCCCTTTGGGCTAATAATTAATGATTAAAGTAATTAAATAATTTAAATTTAATAAAATGTTAAGAGGCAAATTAAAATTAAATGAACGGTTTTTAATATAATTTTATTAACAAAAATAAAATTTTCGACATCAAATTTCTACTGAAATTATTCTTCAGTTACATAAAAGCAATTCAGGAGCCTTCTTACGTAGGGCTCCACTGCGCTCTGTCTAGATTTATGATTTATCCCAAAAACTAAGAAGTACCGGAGCAATTTTAAGCTCTGCTAGTATTAATTAATGGATAACTGTTCAGTGCACATGCTAATCCAGTGTTTTGGGAAATCCTGGACGATACCGGATTTTATTCGACGTTATAATTTTATCATGCTGAGCAATATCGGGCTTTCTTCAATATTGCAACTTTTTTATCGTCCCAGGCGATGCCGAACCATATTATACATGTATTTTGCTATAAAATTTAACGGTTAGTTAACTAAGCATTACATTTTATTTTGGTCTGATCTATATGTTTTGGCTTCGGTTAACGATTAAACTTGAACGATTAAACTTGAACCTTGCCTAAGTTTAAAAAAAAAAAAAAAAAAAAATCTGAAAGCCTTCAGATTGTAACGGTTGTCCAGAAGGGTTTGTTCAGGTATTTTATACTGTCACTGAACTCGCAGTCTACCAGGGTGCTGTTGCACTCACTACTAATCAGTTTTCTTACTAAGACACCTTTACCAAGCTTTTATTTGTCTTTTTATTATTAACCTTTTCTATGGTTACTTTATTTATTAAATATGACGTTTATGGTGCTTACACCATGTAAATTTTATAATTCAATTTAACAAAAAAAAAAAAAAAAAAAAAAAAATCACAAAATATTTAAAAACAGATATTTTTAGAATTTCCGATAAACAATCTCGCCCTCTGGTGATTAAAATTGTAATTTTTCTTTACAGTGCTGCCACCACTCGCTTTGAAATCATTTTGTTAATGATAAATTCGTCGAAATTTTACGAAATATAAAATAGATTGTAGGGTTTATATTTATTTTAACTAACATTTATTTTAAGTTTAAACTATCTTTCCTGTCAAGCCTTACTTTCCCCTGGAACTGCCTATGCCAGAGTATGTAAATTTTAGTAGAACGCGCAAATATTCAAATTATCAGCGGAAGTATTCTGAGTTAAATAGAAAGGAAACGAGTTCGAAGTGTGCTGTTCTTACTTCACGAGCGCGGAGGTAGTTAGCCAGAAATTAAAGAACCCCGCGTTTCGGCCTGTGTGCTTGCCTAGGGGGGGGGGTGAGTGAGAGATTATGGCGCAAAACCAAAGATGATTATAGTGCGCCAAACACGTGATGGGGTGAGTACAATTGATTAAATTAAAATACAATAAATAAAAACAAGTAGCTGTGCTTGCCTAGGAGAATTGTTAATTGTTCAACGTGATATTCAAAGTTTGCTGAATTAGCAGCGGTAAACGCGATGAGGATAGTTACTTTTAAAGAGCCTCGTAGTTAGAGTCTTGTTATTATTTTCTTTTCAGGTTCTTATTTTTATTTTACCGCCGGGTCGGCGTAGTTTGTGAGCGTCAAGAGCACGCACTTGTAATTTATTACGTTGAATAAAAAGGGACTTAAACCCTTAGCAAGACTTTGTCTATTTTCCAGTTTCAACAGTCACCTCTTGGTTGCGTGCAAGTTGGAGGCGCGCAACTCTACAAGATAATAATAACAAAAAATCGACATTCAAAATTCGGGCTTTCATGTGCCCATGTTCGAGTCGAAGACTACGTTTGCTCTAGGTACCGTTGTTTTTTCACAATGCGAGAAACATACCTACATCCATGCAGATTGTTCATAATTTGAAGTACAGTGGTGAGAATTTGAAGTACAGTTCTTTAAATATAATATAATATAGAGCAATAATATTTGGCGGCAACAATTCGAAAAGCGATATGTCATTTATTGTGATTCGACTGAAAATGCTGTTTCGAGATTAAAACTTGGACTAATGCTCCTTTTGGGCTAATAAAAAATATTCTTAAAGCAAAAATTAAGTACTTTTATTCAAAAATATTGTCTTGCTGGCTACCTGTCAAGATTAAAAACATAATCTCTGGAGGTTCATCCTATATCATGCATTACTGATGGAATAAAGTCTATAAATTCGCAATATTTAAGGTCTCTTAAAACCGTAGGGCAGGAGAATAGCTGATATTCGTGGTGAAAAATCGACGCGTACGCGCAACATGCTGGAAAATAACTCGGTAATGAAATTCGTAAACAAAACGTGTATTTAATTCGTTACTACGCACTTACAAAAAACAAATGAATCAAATTGTTTTCAACACGAAATATTTGCCATGTAAATATAATAATGGCTTAATGATGCCTTTCGTAATACGACATTCGCTTCTGAAATATGCCGAAAAGAAATGAGTCAGCGTATTCCCATTTCATTACGTGGGCAATCAACATATCTCTCTATACAGATGATTAAAGGACCTGTAATGGCACGAGACTTCTCAGATAATAATACTTGAAATCTGAATCCGTAGAAAGTGTTGATGCCGGGATAGTTTCTGATTGACATACAATGGAGTGTGTCATTCTTGTTTACCTTTACTTCTACTCATTTTGCAAGGATCTTAAGTTTGACTAACGTTTATTTTGTTTTAAAACTTTACTGTCCTCTCTTATTTTCCACTTCCAGCCAGAATAAACGCGTTAATCGGTCTATGCAAATTGTACTTGCTAACGCTTAAGTATTTAATTTCGCCAGGAACAGAGTTTAGATGGGGAGAGGGTGAGCCTTCTTGCCACTGTACTACACGCGAGCTTTCAATCAGTTACTGTCCGCCTTTAAGGCCAGAGGTTTAGTCCTCTTGCTATCTAAGACGTATTGTAGTTTTCCGCAGTTTGCGTTTTACATACGTAATAATCTGAAAGGCCAACCATAGTGTTAGTCATGTGTGTAAAGTATTCAAAGTTAGCTCTTATTTAAATTTAGTTAGTTAGTAGTTCTTATCTTTTCGGGTTCAGACCACAAGTGGGTGGTCTTTGTATCCCGAAGTGCGGGAGCGCCTATAATATCGTGGAGAATAAAGGGTAGTTAAACCCTTCGCATCTTAGTCATCTCTTCTACAATTTCAGAGAACATAGTTTGAGTAAGCTATCTGTTCCTATTCAGGATTATTAGATGTTTCCTAAACAGATCAGACGATCAACCAGTCCTGTATGAATGAATTTATATAAGTGCGATATTACAATTAATGGCCTGCCATTTTGAATCTTAATAAATCTGATGTATAAACCGCATGACCTCCTTCTACGGAATATTAAATTATACGCATTTTATTTTAACTTATTTCCTCAAATTTCATTAAAGATATATTTTCTCATTCAATTGATTCCATTCGCACTTCGTGGCACAGCAAAAATACATAAAAACACAAAACATCTTCATTAAAAATTGAAATATTATCGAAAACATAAAACACCAAATACAGTTAAAACAATTTTTACTAAAATTACAGTTTCTATGGAAAAACAAGCAATTTGGCCAGCAGGCAAGAAGGCAGATTTTTTTGGTGTACAAAACTAGAAGTTTCATTTTGGACTCACTCGACAAAAAGACACTGAAGGTGCAGAAAGAGTTAATTTACTATTCTGCTAAATTTCAAATGTAAACAAATATGGCTGCTATGGTTAAAAAAAAATTAGGCTTAGCCGCACGTAAACAACTTTTAAATTCTTGATAATTCTACAAATATTGCATGAAGATTAACTAAAGGTATAAAAACCTTAACCGGAAGATAAGAACAACATAATTCAATAATTTTTAAAGCAAAAAATGCAAAATTTATCAATATATAAGAATTAGAAAAAGTGATAATTTTGGTGAGACCGACTGCAACCAAAAAGGCAGGTGCACCAGTACATGTTATAGCAGTCCTATATACAAAATTGGAACGTTCTGAGGCTACTGGTTTTTGAGTTATGCTAGATACGTACACACGTACGTACAGACGCCACGAAAAAATCACTTCTGTATCCATTTTAAATTAGTTTTATAATTCGTTTGGGGGAAAAAAGAGTCCTTTATTCTGTCCTTACGTACAAATTTCAAGCGCAAAAACATCGTTAAACTGCATTCGATAGCGGTCACAATGGATATTTTCGTTGAAATATCACACCCGGAATTTTTCATGATTACAATACTTGCTTCTTACAAGGAAGTAAAATAAAGGTGACATTACTCTCTTATCAGCATAATTGTATTTTCTTTACTTTAATATATTATCTGCTTGAAATCTTTTACCTTTTGACTACTAACGGGACATATATGTCCCACTAAAAGTTTAAAAATCCATGCTTAGTTAAAAAGTACTTAGAATCTCGTAAATGTTGAGGATCATCTTCCAATAGTTTGAAAATCCAGACGCCGCTGTGCTCGTTGTACACAAATGAACATGGAAAAAAGAACAAGTATGAGTTGCCCAATGTATAATGTTGGGTTATGCAAAGAATCTTTATCCTGTACCATACGATGTAAAATCTATTTCAGATAATGAAGCTTTCGACAGTAATAGGTTTGCTTATAGTAAGTCGATCGCTACGCGTGGCACATATGTCTCCCACCATTAACTACGGCTGGGACATACGTGTCCCATCCTTTGGCTTGAAAACCGTTTGTCAAAAAAATCCCAAATGCTAAATTTACCTTATATGTGACATATTTTTTTCACTTGGATAGAAAACATGGCATTTTTTAAAAAAAATGCGTAATCAAAGGGTTAAACAGAAGGTAGGTGAAACAGAAATTCATCTCTTTAATTTGAAGATGACCCCATTTATATTAGTTTTGTTATGGTCATCATAAAAGCAAGAACAGTCATTTTTGAGTGCAATTATTTATAGAATTTGACTTTCTTTGGTAGCATAAACTGGTATCAAACTCCTAACACACGTAGAGAGAATTATCGCTGTGTCTGAAGTTAACGACATAGACTTAAGAAGGTTAAAACAACCTTTTAATTAAAGCAGAGCTTTTTTTATTAAGTTTAAATTAACACGCATGTCTCGTGCTTAACAAAACAACCACCACCTCTGACGATAAAATTTAAAGTAACAGTAAAATTGAAATTTAAAACTAAGCCTAATAATCAAAGACTACACAATTGCAATCTTATCAGAATTGGCAAAACCTAGCAACGTGGCCTCGGAGGCAGAAACACGTTCTGTCTGACATTTCAAAAAGCTCTGCTTAAATACTCTATAACTGATTTACATTTCTGGTGAAGAAATAGAAAAAGAGAAATTATAGTAAAGCTCTAAATAGTCGTAACTGATTAATTAAAATAATAAAAGAAAAAAAAAGAAAAGAAAATCTGAAAGCCTTCAGATTTTATATTACGCTCAAACGGGCCAGTTTTTTTTTTTTTTTTTTTTTTTTTTCATTTACAGACACGTACACGTTTCGAAAGAATTTTGGATATTAATGTCCCTTTGGGCTAAAAATATTTAAAAACAGCATACCTTTAGAATTTCCGTTAAACAGTCTCGTGCGCTGAAGATAATTTAGTTTTTCGTACGGTGCTGCCACTTTGAAATCGGTGAGAGTTTTACTCAAAACTTTCTTAAAGTTTTACAAAATATGAAGTAGACAATGAAAGGAATTCCATATTCGGCCTTTCTGGTGCCCATATTCTGGTGGAGAAGTACGTTATTCAAAATTTGATGGCTCTAGGTACCGTTTTATTTCAAAATGCAAGAAACATATACTTTCATTCACATTCTTCATTATTTAATTTCTTTAAATATAATTACAGGAAGAACATATTTGGTGGCAACGATTTAAAAAAATGATACGCCGTTTATAGTAAACCGACTCAAAATTCTGTTTCTATACTAATAGCCCTCCTGGGCTAAAGCTCCTTTAGGCTAATAACTCTAAAATTCGTTAAATTTAAGGATTTCGAGCAATTTTAATCTACATAAATTTAATATTAAATTGTTAAAACAAATATTTGCGAACATTTAGTTTGATTTGTACCTTTTTCCAGCATGGTTTACCTCCCCAACCAAACTGCTCATCTAAAACAGTAATAGCATTAAAAATAGTGATAGTATTATCTTACCAAGGAAATTGCGACCGTCACAACAAACATGCATGCACGATGTGAACAGAATATTTACAACTACTGTTGAGTAACTTAGCTAGTTCAAATTTCAGTCAAATTAAGGTGTTACATATATTCCAAATGGAGTTATAACTGCAAGAATTTCTAACTACAAGCAAACAGACACAGGAGTAAAATTACATTAAATTTATAACCACTTTTGAGGAGTTAAAATATAGAAAGTTACCAGACAACTAGGTCCGGTTTCTGCCCGAGTTGTTTTAACATTTTCTATATATTTAACAGTTTTAATCTACCCTGAACAGAGACTACAAGCTTTCCCTAGACCACGACAGAAATTCAAACATACGACTTTCCAAAATCAAGTCTATCTTCAGATTACAATATCCCATTCAAGAACAGCACTGGAGTCGCTAACAGACTTCACTTTGATCGGCAAGACAGCAGTGGACCGCAGGCCAAACTCTTACACACGTATTCATAATTCCTTTATCTACTTTGCAGTAAAACTGCTTCTGCTCAAAATCTGCATAAATTCTGGAATGAACGAGCTTTATCGCGAAAGAGGCAGGAAGGAAAAGAAGTAACATGCCACAGTGTGAATGAATGCATTTCGCAAAGCAGCATATATTTCATCATGTCATTTTTTTCATTAACTCACTACACAGTGTTTGCCCTGAAAGTAGTAGGACTGAATTGAAAAAAAAAAAAAAAATATTCACAATTTTGACGCATCGACTTAATAGTTTTCAAAATATGCTCCTTCTACATCAACAGCGTTTCCTGCGACTCTGCCAATCACTGAAGGCTCCTTGGAACGCAGAAACTGGAATGATCTTCAGCTTCCTGGATATGGCCTCTTGATTGGCCTGGTCCGAGCTGTGGTGCCATCTTTTCATGACTCTTTTCAGTCGGAGGAAGAGGAAAAAGACTGAAGGATTGACATCTGGGCTATACCTGTACTTGACAGACTCGAAAAACGGATCGCCCACGTCCGTCCAGAAATTGGTGGATCATGAAGGCTGCATCACGACAAGGCACCGAGCCACATCGCCATTGCTGTCATGGACTTCCTGACCAAATCACACAGCTTCACCAGCCAACCTACAGCCCAGATATCGCTCCTTCAGACGTCTTCCACTTCTCCCGCCTGAATAGGGTCATGAAAGGAGGGCGCCAAGGTTCGGTCCAGATCATTCAAGAGGCCGTAACGAGGGAGCTAGCTGAACATCAACAGTTAGCTTTCAGCTATTGGAAAATTATTTGAGAAATTAGTTATCAACATACTTACAAAATTCGCAGAAGTCGTTAAGGAACATCAGTTTGGATTCAGGCATGGATTTAGCACTACCCACCAAGTGACTCGTATCACAGAAATTATCAGTGGGGCCTTCAATAAAAAAGAAACGGTTGCCTGCATCTTTATTGATATTAAGAAAGCATTTGATAAGGTTTGGCACCCAGCCCTTCTTATCGGCAACAATTTTCTACCTGGATTAATCCTTCTAATTTCTAGTTTTTTGGTAAACAGAACTTTTCAAGTTCGTATTAAGAACGAACTCTCGAATATCAGTTATATGAATGCAGGTGTCCCTCAGGGCTCGAATTTTTCGCCTTTTCTCTTTAATATGTGTATAATCTATCTTCCCACCACAAAGATGCCATTATCGCCTGCTATGCAGACGACACTGCCATTCTCAGCAAATCCAACAACCCTCAAAGAGCTGTTCAAACCTTACAGAATGCAATAGATTATATTTTCCCATGGTTCAATGCATGGAAAATTAAAATTAACGAAAGCAAATAAATCAATAACATCCCTATCCTCAATGAAAAATGCATCAAGTATTTAGGAGTTTATCTCGACCAAAAACTCACATTCAAAGATCACGTTGAAAATACATGCAAAAAAAGCTAATCAAGCAATAGGAAGTATTTATGCGATCATAGGAAAAAATTCTCAACTCAGTGTAGCAACAAAAAGAGTAATTTATCTTCAGGCATTACGTCCTATTCTTCTTATGCATCTCCAGCTTGGGCTGCTACTGCAAGAGAATTCACCGCACAAGAATTCAAAAGATTCAAAACAAGACAATTCGAATAATTACAAATGCATCTTGGTTTGTGCGGGATAGCACCTTACACACGACTTGAAAATCAAACCAACAGATGCAGAAATTTTAAAATTATCTCATAACTTCTTTACGAAGTGAGACAATTATCCGGAAAATATTATTAAAAAACTCGGAAATTATGATTACACAGTAGAACAACGCCACAAAAGACCCGGTTCTATTCACCACGAAAATCGGTGGTAATTATGTATATATTTTTCGTTCTTTACTTATTTAGCCAAGCTTCATTTTATTATTATTTTTACTTTTCATCTTACTGCATTACTTTACAAAGCGCTATGGACTTTGTCCCTGTCAAAGCAGATATAAACTTTGATGTGTATATAGTTTTATTCTTGTGAACCGTTTTCTACAGTGACAAACTATGATATTTCATCATATAATCACTTGCCAATAATTGCTTTTCCAAAGAATAGTATGAAAATGTTTTCAAAAATGGCTCACGATGCAATCTACAAGAGATGGCGCCACCGGAGCACCAGTGTACTAAGAAGCTTTCCATTACCAAAAATAGGTGAAGCCACATGAGCACCCTCGTATCTTCTAAGTTTACTTATCTCAACAGATGGCGGCACTGGAGCCTCCATTAAAAATCTCTAGCACAGTATGTATATAAGTACTTTCCATTCTAGTGGATTCAACTCCCTTGATTCTCAAGATTAAAAAAGTCAAAAATAATATATTGGAAAAGGCCGCAATAGACCAGATTGCCTCTTACCCGAAGTTAAGACATAAGCTGAACATCATTCCAATTTATGCGTTCCAGGAAGCCTTCCGTGAATGGCAGAGCCACTGGAAACTCCGTGTTGTAGCAGAACGGGCATATTTTGAAAACTAATTAATTCGATGTGTCAAAATTGTGAATAATTTTTTTAAGAAATTCAATTCTTCTACTTTCCGGAAAAATCCTGTAGTTCGGTAGACCTAAGGAAAAATGTTTAATACTTTCTAGTTACACGAATCAAAATATACGAGCATAGCATTATTTCTGATTCTTGCAAAGAATGCCATGTCGCCACAGGCATCCATTTTTTCCCGAAATGCTGCTTGTTTAAAGATTAATACTTCGAGAGATTTCAAATTCCCTGAAACATTTATAAATGACGATCTGAAGTAGTAAAGTAACAAGAAAGTGTTTAAATTCTCTGAATTAGCCATTACACTTAGTTTCATAAATTGTTCTGAGACCATTTTAAGGAAAAGAAGCACAATAAAATAGAAAATTTATTGATGAATAGTGCGCATTCTTGAAATGTTTGCCATATTATTATAACTACTGCTAATTCTTTAATCTAAGCTCATTTGTATAGAGTTTGTTATTGGCAGATTAGAAAGCGGGGACGGGGATGTAAAGCCGGCTATTATCCAAGATAAATGACCGCATAATTCAAAGAGCACGGCAAAAGTAAATCGATACAGATATCGATCGAATTCTAGATCCCGCTCAAATCTATAAAAGCAGGATAGGATACTAATGCCTTAATACTAGGCCACTTTTGTAATGTTATGACTTAATTACCCTTCGACTGAATTTTTTTAATCTCGGAAATTAATCTTAAAATCCCGATCGAATCTCGAAAAACCAGATCTTAATTCTTAATTAGAGCCTTCATTCAAAACCAAGTCTTATTTCAAAACCAGTTCTTAATTCACAGAGCCTTAACTTAAAACCAGGCCTGAATTCAAAGAACCTTCATTCAAAGCCAGGCCTTAATTCAAAGTCAGGTCTTAATTCAAAACCAGGTCTTAATTCAGAAAGCCTGACTTCAGAACTAGGCCTGAATTCAGAGAACCTTCACTCAAAGCCAGATCTTAATTGAACGCCAGGTATTATTTCAAAAAACAGGTCTTAATTCAGAGATTCTTAATTCAAAACCAGGCCAACCAGTTCTTAATTCACAGAGCCTTAATTCAAAACCAGGCCTGAATTCAGAGAACCTTCATTCAAAGTCAGGTCTTATTTCAAAACCAGGTCTTAATTCAGAGAACTAGGCCTGAATTCAGAGAACCTTCATTCAAAGCCAGATCTTAATTGAAAGCCAGGTATTATTTCAAAAAACAGGTCTTAATTCAGAGAGCCTTAATTCAAAACCAGGCCTTAATTCAAAGCCAGATCTTAATTCAAACCAGTCTTATTTCAAAAACAAGTTTTAATCCTGACGCGCAAGACCCGGCTCGTGTTTTCTGAAGAAAAAACTGTTGCTCTTCGGGTAAAAGTATTACATTTATGCGAAAATTTTATGCTCAAACAAAAAATATTCAAACTATAAAAATTAAAATTTTAATTTCAATTTCTGTAATATTTTTTATGAAATAAATGTTTAAAGGAATAGAAAATATATTATATTAATATTGAATTGATTAGGAATTCATTATATTATTCAGATTATTCAGGAATTATAATTCAGGTTTTCCAGGAATATGCTGCCTGAAAGAACATTTTCCTCAGAAGGCTTCAAGTTTTTCATTAATTGTTATGAACTCATCGACAGTGTAATATTTCTCGCAGTTATTCACAAAATCATCAAAAAATTCTCTTATAGGTGCAAGTTTATCTGATTCTTTCTTGACGACGCGAGTTTCTATGTTATCAAAACACAAACATCTTGATAAAAAAAGAAAACATTTGTAGGACATAGTTTTGTCGAAAATTTCCAAGCCGGTTCCGTCTGTTGCCCGCAGATACCTCACATTTACATGAGATGCCTTGTATCACAAAAATATAAAAGACCCATAAAAGTGCGAATTTCGTTTAGAGTCGTGTTATGAGCATCTCTCTCTCTCTCTTTGAAAGCTGTCAGAAATAGATGCAATATAAATATTTGTATGCCTGACGACTTTCAGCAACATTTGTTCACTTATTTTATCTTATCTTATTTCAGAGGGCCTTTATTTAAAACGAGACCTTAATTCAGAGAGCCTTCACTCAAAAACAGATCTTAATTCAGAGAGTCTTAATTAATTCAAAACCAGGCCTTAATTTAAAACCAGATCTTATTTCAGAGGGCCTTTATTTAAAACGAGACCTTAATTCAGAAAGCCTTTATTCAAAACCAGGCCTTAATTCAAAGCTAGGTTTTATTCCAAAACCATGTCTTAATTCAAAGAGCCTTAATTGAGACAGCAGAGCAGAATGAGTCTCATTTGTAAGGCATTGTGCCGTGCCATTATTTGGGGACTAGGTTAAATTTCCTAAACATTTCCTAACCCCCTGTCCAACAAATTCCATTCCTAACTTTAACAGGCTCACCAGCGGCCGAGCGGTAAAATCGCTGAACACTTGTAGTTCGGTCCGAGGTTCGAATCCCGCGAACGGGCTGTCTGCAAGGGTGTTTTCGTGGTTTTCCCCATGTGTAACGTGTATACGAGCCAGTTTCCCTTAGAAAGTCCTCCACGAAGGCATCCCTCCCCTTAGGCAGATAGCCCTAGTGTGCTTTGCCATAATTAAGTAGACCACACCATACCTAACTTTAACATGGAACACAACAGCCCAAAGTAATTCACTAACAGTAGAATTCAGTAGCACGAAATAACTGAATGGTAAAATTAATCCAAACATTTATTTGTGTTTCCACTTGAAATTACAGACTAAAACGTTAACAAAAACTAAACAACCGCTTCAGGGGGGATAAGGTTTTAGCAGCAGTTCAGTTACTTTGAAAGGAAATACAAATTAGAGGATATATTACTTATTCTCTGTCAGTTAATTTACATTTTCTTTCTTTGTTTAAACTTACGTAATTTGCATTTCTGGTGGAAATGAACGCAAAGTGGAAATGCAGGAGAGATTTAACATGTAAATTCATATAAATCTGAGATGTTAACAATGTGCTGATTGCTACATTTACCCATTTCCCATGAAAAATGTTTAGATTTAATACAAATAGTTAACAAAATTAATATCATTAAAAAACAACAAATAGCATCTTAAAATCTTACCATTTGTTTCTGAATAATATATGGAATTTTTTTTTTTTTTCAGAATTTTTTCTTTTGAACGTTTCGGATTTTGCAAATAGTTTAGCCGTATCAGTACTAAGTTTAAGGAATTTAAAAAGTGATAAACGTTTCAAACATCTAATCGTTTGGTCAGATTTCTCAAAGAACAATGATTTTTCTTCTTTTCCAGCTGAAATTTAGCGTTTAAGGAAGTCAGTTAGTTATCAATACGAAGCCAGCAATCATCATGAAAAACGATCCTTAGCTAAGAACAAAGAGAAATCGTTTGACATATGTAATCATTAGAAATTATAATGCCATTTGAATAAATCAACATGTCATAAATAATTATATGCCTTGTCATAGTTATCATCCCCTCCTGAAGCTCTCTCGGGTAAATTAACACTAGTAAATAAATGACGAATCAAAATCCCTATCAATATTTTATGATTTCTCAAGAATTAGGAACAGGTGATACATCTTCTAAAAAATAATATCTTACGCTGTAATTGTTAAAGCACATGAACGATGTCATTGTCTTACTTACAATAAGCTAACACTTGCGAAAACATTCTCTGTTATTTGTTTTTGCTTTCATATAAAAACCGCTGTCATCCTGATTTTTACATTCAAGCATTTAAGAAGAAAGATTAAACATCGGAATTACGTTCTCCTGTAAGTATGATAAATTTTAATCAAGATTCTCTTTAGCAAAATACATTTGAAAATCGATAGATAATCTGCTTTTTAAACGATATTGTAATTTTCATTGTTAACGATAACGATAATAGATGCCTGCGAAATATTCCAGTAATGATTTTCGAAAATTTGAGCTTGTTTGGGGTGAAAAATTAACTTTATACTTTCAATATCATCAGATTTCCAGTAATGATTTTCGAAAATTTGAGCTTGTTTGGGGTGAAAAATTAACTTTATACTTTCAATATCATCAGATTTCCAGTAATGATTTTCGAAAATTTGAGCTTGTTTGGGGTGAAAAATTAACTTTATACTTTCAATATCATCAGATTTCCAGTAATGATTTTCGAAAATTTGAGCTTGTTTGGGGTGAAAAATTAACTTTATACTTTCAATATCATCAGATTTCCGATGCTATATTTCAGTAATTTGGTGATATAAAATATTGTTGCGTTTTTTCTTTTCTGACACCAGTTGTTACGTTATTTTCTTCCTTAAAATTCGTACAGGGTTCGTAGATTTGGAGAGAATAACGACGACACTTGATGAAGTATCGAAACACACTTTATTTACCAATATTAATCAGGACAGCTCCAAAACACTTTTACAGTCGTCGAAGATCTACTATAAACACGCTGGCACGATCAGCGACACAGCCTTCAGGTTATCAGACTATCGCATTTGAGACAGCTTCACTGCAAAGCACCAGAATACAGCTCCCGACTCTGCTCGGTCGTTCTCGGAACTCCACGTACTCTCGAGGCTCTTCACGCTACAACTCGCGATGCACTCTACAACACACAGAGCATGGCTCCCGACTCTTCGCTTCAGTCGTTCCCGGAGCTCAACACGCTCTCTCGACGATGCACTAACCGCGATACACTAAGAGAATCCTTCGGTGAACTCGACGACCCACTCGGCACTCGCTGCCCGGCTGTCAACTCGATCGACTCCGCAGAGATTGACTCGCTAGACAAAACACCAACTCGATGAGAGACAGAGACTAACTAACTGCGGACCAGCAGGGTTTATATAGCTTCCGGCTTGTGTTCGAGAACATTCTGGGCTAAACCGGTAAGAATTCGTTTCAGAAGGTTCTCCATCCGTCCATGGCATATCGCCAGTTTTGTCGCCAAATGGACAATTTCTCGCCAAATATGGCAACTCAGACTTCCCTCGCCATTTTATGGCAACCCTGAAACTGCTTTGCGGGGGAAGGTATCTTACCGCGCTTGTACATTTCGTAACAATATCTAAATATTTAGTGCTGGATGAAATTATGAGCGTCAAATGTAGAGATAATAAGAACAATTTCCTTTTATTTTTAGTCCAAAGGGGCAATTTGTTTTGCCCACCAGCGGCCGAGTGCTAAAAGCCTTTGAACACTGGTAGTTCGGTTCGGGGTTCGAGTCCCGATGAACGGGCTGGCTGCATGGGCGTTTTCGTGATACGAGCCAGTTTCTCTTAAAAGGACCTCCACGGGGCATCCCTCCCTTTCCAATCCCGCGAACGGGCTGGCTGCATGAGCGTTTTCGTGGTTTTCCCCATGTGTAACGTGTATACGAGCCAGTTTCCCTTAGAAAGTCCTCCACGAAGGCATCCCTCCCCTTAGGCAGATAGCTCCAGTGAGCTTTGCCATACTTAAATACACCAAATACACCCTCCCTTTCCATGTACTGCCTAAGGACAGAGCAAGTAATAAGCAAAAAAAAAAAAAAAGGCAATTTGCCCAGAAGGGATATTAATTTCGTTTTGGCATTTTGTGTCGTTCACTTTTCCAATTGTTGCCACCAAATATTAGAGCCCTGCAGTATATTTAAAAAAATTAAATAAAGAATCCGCGCGCATGTATGTTTGTTTCTCGCATAATGAAAACACAACGGTACCTAAAGACACCAAATTTCGAATAACGTTGTCTTCCACTCGAATTTGGGCATTTCCAAGCCCAAATTTTGAATTTGTTTCATTGTCTATTTCATATTTTGTAAAACTTAATAATGAATTTTTGATTAACAATCTCAACGATTTCCAAGCCAGAAATGGCAACACTGTACGAGGGGGAAAAAATCTTCAGCGCAGGAGACTCAATTGGAATTTCTAAACATATGTTGTTTTTAAATATTTTGCGATATTGCTGTTGAACTTAATTTTATGGTTTTAGGGCGAAGAATATGATATTTAATAAATAAGGATAACACAAAAAACGTTAGAAAAAGCTTCTTTCGGCATAATATAAAATCTGAAAGCTTTCGGGTAATTTTTTTTTTTTTTTTTTTTTTAGTCTAAAGTGGCTTTGTCCCTGAAGGACTATTATTTTTAAACTGTTGCCACCAAATGTTAGAGTCCTGCATTATATTTGGTGAAATTAAATAATGAAAAATCTACATAGATGTATGTATATTTCTCGCATTGTGATAAAACAACGGTACGTAGAGCTATCCAATTTTGAATGACGTAATCCTACTGCGAATATGGGCATGTGGAAGCCCAAATTTGAAATTTGGAATTTGTTTTATTATCGATTTCATATTTTGGAAAACTTCGCTTCAGTCGAAAACTTCAGTTTTCCGAATCTTGATTAAATTTTTGAGTAACAAACTCAACGATTTGAAAGCGAGCAATGGCAACACTCTACGGGGGGGGGGACCTTTTTATCTCCAGCGCGCGGAACTGTGTATCGGAAATTCTAAAGATAGGCTCATTTAAAAATTATTTTGCGACATTGCTATATAACTGAAATTTATGGTTTAAGTACGAAGAGCATGATATTTAATAAATAAAGGTAACACACAAAACGTTAAAAAAACGCCCCTTTGGACGTAATTTAAAATCTGAAACCTTTCAGATTTTTTTAATGTCCCCCTCCGCAGTGTGCACTTACAGCGCATGGGAAATCTCTCTGTGTTCATATAAAAAAGAAATCAAATTAAAATAATAATACCTTACCTAAACAGCAACCGGCAAAGAAATTTACTTTTATGCTTGTCATGTAGATGATCAGCGGTTCTCAAACTTTTGACTAACGCGCAGCATCTAAACAAAAATTGAAACACTTTAGTACCCCTACTACATTTTACGATGATTATTTTTCAATTTCTCAATAGAAATATTAAAAAAACATATATTTTGCGATTTTAAACAGTCTAAATGTCCAAAAATAAAAATATATTATCTTAAAAATTGGTTACCATTTTAATTATCAAAATTTACGCTATGATATTTTAATTCTAAAGTTTAGTGCGAAATTTGGGCCTGTTAAGATATATCAATTTCTTTTGTCTGGTCTTATTTCGCTTAGATTTAAACTTAAATTAGGATTCATTTTTAATTTTGTTCTAAATTTATTTTTTAAACATAACATAGAAGAAAATCCCTTTTCACACAAATAATTTGTGCAAAAAGACAATAAAAATTTAATAGTTTTATTTGCCTTTAAATTCTTTTTTTCGGTTCAGACAAAAGTTAACAGGTGTGTTATTTTTTAAATCATCAGTTAGAGTTCGACCACAGGAAATTTCTATCAGTTGGTTCTATTTCTTCCCGAGACAAAATTTCAGGTACATTGGAACAAAATGGATTTCCAATCTAATTTTCAATGAATTTATCAATGAAAAACAATGATTTTTAATGTCAGAAGTTAATTCTTCTTTTATTTTCAAATTATTTTCGCTTAGAAAGCTTTCTAAATGTGGTCAAAAGCTTAATATATTATTCTCTCTAATTCTTTAATTATTAGTTAAGTTTCTTATCATTGCATTTATTTTATCTCTAATGGTAAACAAATTAACATTTTGTCTTTGTAATCTTAAATGTAATTCATTTAAATTTCCAAAAATATCAGCTAAATATGCTAAACGCGCCAACCATTATTCACTAAATAAACAATTTTGCAATTCAAATATTGAATCACAGAGGAAAATTAGGATTTCTGATTTAAGCAAAAGACGATTTAAAACTTTGTCTCCACCTTACTTCGGAATGTAACAAAAACGCTTCATACTCGCTGCCCATCTCTTGGCATAAAATCGTAAATATTCTTGAATTTAAAGCTCGGCTTTTAATGAAATTAACAGTTTTAACGCTTGATTCGAAACGATTTTTAAGTTTTCGGGGATTGTGTTGGCTACTTAAGCTTCACGATGAATTTAGCAGTGAGTGAATTTAGTTTCAGGTGTGATTTTCTATTTTTGAGAAGTAACCGGAATGTTTTCCTGTTAAAGATTGAGGTACGTCACTGCATACGGCAATGCACTTATTCCAAGACATAAAATTGTCAATTACTTTGAAAATTTCAGTTGCTTTGTCATGAAGAGATCCACAAAATAAATACTCTTCGGCAATTCGTTTACCTACTTCGAAGCGTACGTAAACCAATAATTTAACAAAGTTCGTTATATCAGTACTTTCATCCAAATGCAATGCAAAATACTCACTGTGTTTAATTTTTTGAGTAAGTGTCTCTTCTATGGAATTTGCCATTTCATGAATGCGTCGACTTATTGTATCATTTGATAATAGAATATTATTAAGTTCATTAGCCGCTTTTTCGCTGAATAATTTTAAAATGATATCTTTGGCTGCTGGTTATATAAGTTTTTTCTCCATTAGTATGAGTCTGCCCAGTCTTGGCAGCTTCCAAAGCTTGAAGTAACAAAACCTTTCATTACTTGTTTACTATTTTTGAACTCCAATAATTTCCTCTTAAAATATTCTTCAGATTTATCCTTTACACTGGCATGCTTAGATTCAAGATGTCTGTTAAGAAACGATGGTTTCATACATTGATTGGATAATAGTTCACTAAAAACAACACATTGAGGTTGAGGGTCCATTTTATCTCCATTCCAAGTAAACCCAAATGATAAATAACTTTCATTATATTTTCTATAATTTTTTTTTTTTTCTCAGTATTCTTAGTGCTTGCAGATTGCCCTGGATCCATCACCTGTGAATTATCCCTTTTCCGCTTAGTTACTCCTAGCCATTTTTCCGTTCTGAAAATGTAAGTTTGTTTATTAATTTTTCGCATATATTTAAATGCACAATATATTATAAATTCTTCAAAAACAAACGACGATATTCTCAAATCGCGTAGAAAAGTGAGGAATACAAAATAACAAGAACGCAAAATACCTGCTGTTAGAGACAGAAAATCAACGTAAAAAAATTATTCTAATTGAAAATAGAGCAATATGAACCCAGAAATGATGGCGACGTAAAGCGTAGACATGCTAATAAATCTATCAGCTCTAAAAGAATTAATAAGATACTGCTATATTCTTATAGGAACTTGTTTTATTTCCTATTAAATACAACATTCATTTTTATTACTGATTTTAAAAACATCAAAAACATCATGTATGAAAATTTTTGTTATTTCTAATGTCTAAAAGAATACTTGGGAAAATAAAAACGGATTATTTTGCATTATTAGTATTATTATGAAGTCTGTTAGCAGTGTAATATTAGAATATTACATTTTATATGTAATATTTATTCTTTTATACCTCTGTAAGGAAATTTTAAAGAAATCTTGTCATTTTGAACGAGCAACTTTATTAGCTAAAATTTACAGAATAACTGAAAAACATTTTAAGGGCGTATATCTTTCGGTATTTCGCCGAAGCTGCTGCTCTGGATTTAGGTAAGCTATTTTTGCTTTTTGATTTCCTCGCTATGCTTTACCTCGGTGAAATATGAGTGAGTGTCAGCCATCAGCAAATTTAGATAATGAAATCTCAGCCGCAGAACAAGCCTTCGGTAGAATTAATATAATAGAGAGAGCTAATCTCCCACCCAATGTTAACTCTTACACAACCCTAAAAAAGCAAGCTATTGCTGATCTCCTTAAATTCAACTCAGTTGAAAACAAAACTAGCGATGATCTCAAACGTATAGCGGAGCTTGAACGCATCATTCAGGATTACGAAGAATTCTTAAGACTGGCCGTCATGCATAAAAATCAAACAAACAATTCCATTATGGAAAATAATAACGAAAGCGATGCTATGTTAAAGGCAAAAGCATATAATATAACAAAAGCATATAACAAAACAACATATAATCAAAAAAGCGATGCAAAAAATATAGAGCGTCCGACTATATCTAAGAATAAGAAAAAGAAAATTACTACTGACAGCGACGGGTTTAAACCCCACCCCGTATCACGCATAAACGAACGCATTCAAATTCATCGGAAGCTGAACTAGCCGTACAGAAAAATAAGTTCAATGACCTACAGGACGATGACAGCATGGAGCAGGAATCGAACTCAGAGTCCACAGGATTTACTTTCGCCAAAAAAAGCACTGGACATATTCCCCCAATTGTTCTCTCAGATTTTACTCCAACTGGGATACGTTAAAAGAGGAAATCGAAAATTTAGGAGTAAAAAAAGTAATAGGCAATCTCACATAAAGATGACAATCGCGCAATCACGGAGTTTCTGGCCAAACGAGATGTGCAATTCCACACATACAAAATTAATTCCGAAAAACCAATCAAAGTAGTAATTAAGAAGCTGCCTAGAAACTCAAACGTGGAAATAATTCACAAAGAACTCACTGAACACGGAATTCCTGTAGAAAAGATACGTCAGCTCGAAAGATTCCGAGAAGGAAAAATTGTTAAACTACTTATATTCTTAGTCGAGGCTAAAAGAAACGAAAACGGTAAACAAATCTACCAAATAAAGCAACTCCTAGACGTCATAGTCCGTGCTTACAAATCCAGACCTGGCCCTGTGCAATGCCACAGGTGCCAGAGATACGGACACACTCGAGATCTATGTCATTGCAAACCTAGGTGTCTTAAATGCGCCGAACTGTCAGTACTGTAGTACTGACTGAATCCAGAAGTCTCCAGCTCGATCTAAGTAATTTACAAATGCATCTCAGTATGATCAATCACTGGTGCAAGACTTGGAAAATTAAGCTCAACGCCTCTAAATGTTGTATTGTGCTCTATCGGAGATACAAAACAAGATTAAGAGTCAATACTGATATCTACTTAGATAGAACTCTAATCCCCGTAGCTAATTCCTACAAATATTTAGGTGTTTACATAGATAAGTCTCTCAACTTCAAAGATCATATTTCCTATATCTTAAACAAAGCAAATGCAGCCTACATAGCAATTTATCCTATTATCGGCAAAAAATCAAAGCTCAGTCTAAAAATAAAGAAAATGCTTTACATATATCTAATTCGACCGATCATGCTATATGCAGTGCCGGCCTGGGCAATCGCCAATAAAACTGAGCGCAAAAAACTGGATATACTTCAAAATAAAATTCTACGTAGCAATGTGAATGCAGCTTGGTACGTGAGAAACTCTATAATTCATAACGACCTGGATATTCCATCTGTGCAATATACTCATGACAGCTCACAACTTCTTTGAGAAGAGGAAGCATAGTCAGTATAACGCAATTAAACAAATGCTGAATTATGATCCAACCATTGAATACACTGTCATAACGCCCAAGGACAATTCATCACAATTCGTCATGGTGGTAATTTGTAAATTTTAATTTTAAAATTTATTTGAACTCTGAAATTGGACTCTATCCTATTATTTGTGTTGCATCTTATGTTAATCAAGAAACTTTTTTTATTCGAGATTTTTATGTTACTATTTCATTTTTAAGAAATTATTTTGTATGAATGTTTACTTTATCGTATGATTCTACGAACTTTTGAACTTTTTACGGCCTATCTAGCTACTGCATACTTCTGAAGGACTTTGAACTCTTATGCCATTCACAGCTTCAAACTGTCTTCGCGCCATTTTCATGATGTTTCACTATTGCTTATCCTGCACTCTTACTAGCTATATTGCACTCACCATCTGCATTTGCCATACAACTCACTGCACCTGCCTGCATGCTTCAATTTAATGCCATTGCTTATCACTGCACAATTTTTATGATGAACGCCTACTTTCGTAAGTATTAATGCCTGCTCATGCAGCTGAATTTTCTTCGCCCACGGGTGTTGGTACTTCCCTAGTACCATTTATTTGAAAATATCTTTGCCTAGTGCACTTCAATGCGATCTACTGACGAAAACTCTTTAGTAGTTAATGACCAGAAAAAAGTAAGTCATAAGTAAGGGCGTATATCGTCTGCACGGATATTCTTGCGCTCGGTTTCTTTACATTTCTTAGTGGAATTATGTTGGTAGCTTAGCAACGCAAATACACGTTACAGCGGCTTTTGATTTGAACAAAGTTCAGATTGCATAAATTTACGAGTGTTAGGAAAAAAACCTTAGACAGGATGTTGGGGTATTTAATTTTTTAATTCAATACTTGAAAATACTTTGTTTCCTTGCGTACCACCTATTTTTCTTTTGCGTACCATCGGTTGAGAATCGCTGATGTAGATCAAATAGGAACGAATGTATAGCTGATAGATTTGAAAGGCAGACAAAAGTGTTTAAAATTTTAATGAATGAACTTCTTCGAATTGCTATTTTCAGAGAAATTCATTGCACTGACTTAGAAACTGCATATAGGTTGTTTTAATGTTGCATAATCTATTAGATAACATATAAAAGAGGCTTCATTGAGAAAGATGTTATAGTTTCTAGCTTATTTACGTGCTAAGATTATTTTTTAGATTATTTACGTACTTATTAAAAGATTTAGCAACAAAATGCCATAGCATAGTTTCGAATTGAGTAACTAAGATCTATAATTAATTTCATTTTCAAGATATGTTGTCACGCTACATATTTAAGACACTTATGTACCGTAAGAATAGCGAAGCTTAAAATTATTACAATATACCAATGCTAAGAAGGAACTCTTAAAAAATTTACAACTATAGCCTTGGAAATTTTTAAAAGATATTTTTTTAATATGTATTGTTTAATCGAGTAAAAACATTTAAAATTAATTAGAATTTTTTTTTCTTCTAGACTTTTTCTAGACTAGTTTTCAAAATGAAAGTTTGCGTTATTGTTCTGTTGGCTATTGTTATGAGCGTCTTGTTTGGTAAGACTATTAATGTTTTTATTAATATTTACCAATAATTTTTGCTTTCACGAGTAGCATCTCTTTCTTTTATACACTTCAAAATTTTTAACGATTAAATTTGAACTTCATTTTATTTGCTACCTACTAAGAACAGCCAAGGACTCTTTATTAATAATTCCTACATTTTTAATTTTTAGTGTTACGGCATTTTAAATTCTTTGAATATATATCTAAAATTCTTACATTTTTAATTTCCAAGTAGTGCTTGTTAATTTTGCAGATACGTATAACTGCATTTTTTATTAACAAATTTAATGAGGAAATTTTTATTTATTTACTAGTCCAAAGGGGGCTATTTGCCCAGAAGGACTATTAATTTCGTTTTGTCATTTTGCGTTGTTTCACTATAACTGTCGGTTCGCTTTTCAAATTGTTTCCACCAAATATTAGAACGTTTTATTATATTTAAATAAATTAAATAAACGAGAATCTGCATAAATGTATGTATGAATGAAATATATTAATGTTTCAAATTTAATCAGAAAAGTGCTTCCCATCAACTAACGGTAAGTTAATTATCTTCCAAAGTTAATAAAATCCCAGCGTTTTAAAGCAAATGTGTTATGTCGACCCGAAATAAATCTCTCACGCACTGGCAAGCCATTCGGGAAAGCAATATGTAATTTTTCTTTCAAATCTGATTTGTTAATTATTCAATAACAAAGTAAGTGATTTAAAAGCAATAAACGCAGTTCTTTATTATTATTAATCACAAGCGGGACCTGTAACATGACACCAGCTGTACTCACTTATAGTATATTTTTTCTTTTTAATAGCTATTTTAATGCAAAAAACGTCTTTCCCACGCCGGGAATTGAACCCGGGCCTCCTGGGTGAGAGCCAGGTATCCTAACCACTAGACCACGTGGGACTCAAACACAACTGCTTCAACACAGTTCTTAATTTAGATAGAGCACCCGTTTCATCGCATTGTCTGTATTTTACATCATTTAGCTTTCACTCCCAACCGCCGTTCTCTCTCGAAGATAGGCTAACGTGAGAATTCTTTACGTTTTATACATGCGACAGAAATGAAAAATGCATTGTAAATATTCTGTAAAGCTTTACTGATACAGTAAAGGGATCAATAAATAAATCAATAAATGTGCTCCGCTGTTATAATCGTTTATAAAATAATTATTAGCCCAAAGGGTGTTTGCCCAGAAGGGCTATAAATTTCGTTTGTCATTTTGTGGTGTTTCACTATAGACGACGTTTCAGTTTTCAAATTGTTGCCACCCAATATCTATATTCTTATTATCTATGCTCAAAGAAATTAAATAATGAAGAAACTGCATAAATGTGTATATGTTTTTCGCACTGTGATAAAACGACGGTACTTAGAGACATCAAATTTTGAATAACGTACGTCTCCACTCGAATATGGGCATCTGGAAGCTGAAATTTGGAATTTATTTTATCTATTTCATATTTTGTAAAGCATTTATGAGTTTTTGATTAAGAAACTCAACGATTTCAAAACGAGCAATGGCAAAACTGTACGGAAAAAAGAACATTTTTTATCTCCAGCGCGCCAGACTGTGTTTTATTTATTTAGGACGCTGTCCAGCCCGACTGGCAGGCGAAGCTCTTTATATGACACAAAGGAGCTGCGTCCATATTACACTACACACAAAAAACAAACAAACCATGTAAACAAAATATAATAGCAAATCAAGGTTTACAAAGCTATAAAAACCAGTCTGTGTATCGGAAATTTGCGTGTATCGGAAATGCGCTTGACTGTGTGTCGGAAATTCTAAACATATGCTCTTTTTAAATTATTTTGTAATATTGCTGTTGAATTGAATTTTATGATTTAACTACGAAGAACACGATATTTAATATATTAAAGTAACACACAAAACGTGAAACAAAAAATCTGATGTATGCACCACATGACTTCCTTGTACGGAATAGTAAATTATACCCATTTTTTCTTGCATTTCATTTAAAATTACTGGATTGAATTAAATCTACTTCGTTGATACAGTATAAATCCCAATAGAATAAATGCACTCTTTAAACTTCACTCTATTTGTTTACCATAGCGACACTCTGGCCCTAGGTTCACTTAACAGCATTACATTTCATTCATTTTTTAAGTCAGAATGCACAAAATTTATATCATCTTAAGAATTATCTAATCGGTGCCACATGTTTTATTCAAATACTGTAACAAATCTAAAACGATGCATAAAAGAAATTAAGCAAACAAAACAAAAAAGAAAGTTTTTCACAGACGATTCAGTATTTCTCATTCAATTAATTCAGTTCTCACTTCGCGAAAAGGCAAAAATGCATTAAAACTCAAGATGTCTGCATTGAAAATTATAAAGTAAATCTTAAACACTTATTTCCTCGAATAAATTCCAGAATGGATTAAGCATGATTTAATTCGCAATAATAAAAGAAGGCGTTATCTTTGTTATTTCGAAGCTTACTTTCTCTAGATTGGCAACAAATCTACTATTCTGCTGGTTTCAAATGTAAATAACCAATGGCCGCCATGGAAAAATTATTAGGCTTAGCGGCACTTAAACAACTTTTAAATTATTGATAATTCTAAAAATATTGCATACAGATTTACTAAAGGCATAAAAACCTTAACCGGAAGATAAGAACAACATAATTCAACCATTTTTAAAGCAAAAAATGTACAATTTACAAACATATAAAAGTAAAGAAACTGAGATCACTGAGCCGGGTAACAGAGTGGATATATATATATATAAATATATTTATATACGTTTGGTGCGGCCGATTGCAATCAAAATACGAGGTGCACATCTACATATTATAGCAGTCCTATATACAAAATTTCCACGTTCTGAGGCTACTCGTTTTTGAGTTATGCGAGATACATAAGAACGTACGTAAGTACGCACAGACGCCACGAAAATTTCTCTTCAGAATTCATTTAATATTAGTTTTACACTTTTTTGGGGGGGGGTAAAAGAGTCCTTACATGCAGATGTAACAAAAAAACATTGTTAAATTGCATTCAATAGCGATGAAAATGGATATTTGCGTTGAAATATACATAGTGTACTGAAACTTTTCGCGATTACAATACTTCCTTTTTACTTCATACAAGGAAGTAAAAAGCCTCTTGGAGTGTAATATAAAATATGAAAACTTTCAGATTTATATATATAATTTTTGATTTTTTATCATACTATTTTAGGCAACTAGTCAATTATAATTTTAAATGCAAAAATGGAACAATCAAGAAATAGAAGAATTTTGCATCAAAAATCTGAAATGCAGTTGATCTAATGTTAAATTCTTCCATTCAAATCTATTAATTTTTGACAATAATGGGATTTAAAATATCTGCTGTCTAATTTACTTGTGTTATAAAGAGTTTCTCCTTCCTTAACTCGTTTCCTCGTGGTGTAATTGGAAGCACGTCCGGCTTGCAATCAGAAGCACCGGAGTTTAAAATTTTTAGTAACCCAGAAGTACCAATACATTTCAGTGTTAGCGATGTACTAGCTTGTTTCGTAGCCATAACGAACACCATCTGCAATAACTAATATAGAGAAATCACATTTACCAAAGATTGCTGACTGATGTTGCATATACGTTTGGTGCGGCCGATTGAAACCAAAATACGAGGTGCACATGTACATGTTATAGTAGTCTTATATACAAAATTTCAACGTTCTGAGGCTACTCGTTTTTGAGTTATGCGAGATACGTACGTACGTACGTTCGTACAGACGCCACGAAAAAATTCTCTTTAGAATTCATTTTAAAGCAGTTTTATAATTTTTTTGGAGGAAAAGAGTATTTCTGTTCTTATGTCCAGATATCACGCAAAAACATCGTTAAAATGCGTTCGATAGCGGTCAAATTGGATATTTTCGTTGAAATATGCTGCCTGAAACTTTTCGCGATTACAATACTTCCTTTTTTTTTCGTACAAGAAAGTAAAAATGCACATTCCCTTTAATTTCGTAGTATATCATTTATGAAGGCGTAATATTTTAAACAGTTTTCGGAATAAAAACCTGCATAAATTATAGTATGTATATAACGTTGCGCGCCTACAACTTGCACGCAACCAAGGGTGACTGTGAAAGCTTGTATAAACCACAGAGTCTTGTAAAGGGTTTAAGTCCCTTTTTATTCAACGTAATGAATTACAATTGCGTTCTCTTGACGCTTACAAACGGTGCCAACTCGGCAGTCAAATAAAAATAAAAACCTGAAAAGAAATTAAAGACAATATTCTAACTACGAGGCTCTCTAAAATAACTAACTCACCGCGTTTTACAAAAGCCGCAGCTAATTCAGCAGACTTGAAGCTCACTGGAACAATTGCAACTACTTCCCGCCAAGCACATAGGCCGCAACGCGGGGTTCTTCAATTCTCGATTTCTACCTCCGCGCTCGCTAAGTAAGAATAACTCTCTCACCGAACTCGTTTCCTTCTATTTAAATCATACTACTTCCGCTGATAATTTGAATGCTTGCGCGTTCTACTCAAATTTACATATTCTGGCATTGGCAGTTCCAGGGGAAAGTAAGGCTTGACAGGAAAGATAGTTTAAACTTAAAATAAATGTTAGTTAAAATAAATATAAACCCTACAAGTACATTGTCCGAAATAAAATACTTCTATATTTCACGCGCTAGTGTGCTGCCAGTGGGCATAGATAATATATTTATTATTATTGACTAGTGCTCACTTGTCTGACCCATAGTCAGCCCAAGCCGTCACCATCGAGATAGATAAGGCCTGCGCTCTGAAACGAAACTGGCTTGTGACGTCACGGTTAAGAGACCCTCAGCAAACTTTTTTTTTGGCTTTTATAAGTTGTAATTTTTTATTCATTATGTTTTAAGAATTGAATTTATGTTTACTTTTGACATCTGGAGCATCATCCCTTGTAATAATTACTAACACTAGTAATATAAAAATTGTCAGCAAAATTTATGATTATTTATTTTAATTGGAAACTACTTTTATATGAAATAACTGTCCTAAGGGGTTAAAAGCATAACACTTATTTCATTACATAATATGTAGAATATCAAATGCAGAGTAAATTTGATTCTTGACAGAGTACTGTGTTCTTAAATTTAAATATCAATGTTTTTTGCAAATCATTAAATATCATTTTATCATGATGAAACTTAAATGCATATGTTTAGCTAATATAGCTTCTGTTCACTTTTATGTATGTTATTATCATGCAATCAGTTTGTTTAAAATTTTTTATGCAATATAAATCTTTCTGAGAATGATAGAAAAGTTTCTAAAGTAATGTATGTAAGATTCATATTAAGGTAATTAAATTGCGAAACTGCAAAATGAAATTTTAAAAATGTACAGTTATTGAAGGAGCAGTAGTAAAAAAAATATTTTCAGAACAGAGGTAACGCTTATAGTTAAATAGGTATGATGTAAATATTTGCAAGAAATTTCAGTTTCTAAAAGTTTTTTAAGTATTTCGTATATTTTTAAAATATTTTCAAAAAAAATTGTGTATAACTTTATTTAAAAAACTTTTTTCCTGTCTTATTTGGAATTTTAATATTGATAGTCTTCAGAGCTATGTAATAAACATTATCTCAATTTAACTACAGATTCTTCTCGAATAATTATGTAGCATTAAGAGGAAAACATTAACTGTAATACAGATTAACATACAATATGTAAGTAAGAAATAATTTTAAGACTAGACTATTTAGTAATTTATTACATTCAGAAAAATTTTCTGACTGATATAAGGCATTTAAATGTTAGTCTAAATATTAAGCAGTCTCTTGCATTCGTTTGATGTTTTATAATCCTGCTACATTAATATGATAGATATAAAAAATATGCAATAATTATAGAATGAGCGATAACAAGTGTTCCCACTGGCAAACATTTTGTTAAAGTAGTAGGTGAAACAAAAAAATTTGATGCGGTGATGAGAATCAACGAGAGACACAAAGACAGTGCAGAAAAATCAAAGTAAAAATTTTAGCTACTTGAATTTTAAAACCAATTTTTCTTCAAAGAAATGATTTGCTTTTAAAAGCACCACACCATTCTCAAATAATTTTGTTTTGAAAATAAATAATAACAAAAGAAAATGAAAATATTTCATATTCGTATAAGCTAAAACATTATATTGCTGCTTGTAATTTTGTTTTAGACTGATTTTATAGTATGAGATACCAGTTTCATAGAATAGGTTTAGGAAAACGGGTGTTTAGCAAGGAAGCTAAACTGCGCGAAGACCGGTCCCCTAGCAGTGACGTAGTAACTCAGCGCGCAGGCCTTATCTATCTCGATGGTGACGCCCAAGCCCACGAAGTTCCTCGTGGCAGGGAGTACTAGATACGCTTGTGGTTGGCAGCAGCCTTGAGCACCTAACAGATAACAATGCGATTTAGCTCAGTTCCGCCCCTAATTTTGATGGAAAACATCCCGGGGGGGATAGGAATATTTTACACTTAACTTATGATATACATTATATTTATATATAGCATTGTTCTGATATAGGCATTTTGGACAGGACAGCATAAGCGGCGCAGAGTTGTTTGGAGGGTAGAAGCTAGGAAACGGAATGACGTATTTGTTTTGCAAAGCGTATTTATACCTAGTAGATGCAAAGAGTACCAAACTTTATATCATCGTATATATATATATTCGCCTCTGCTTTCATTTTGTTTTTATTTAATAAGTTCTACTTGGCAGTGTTAGCTTTTACCCCGATTAAACCTTCTGTTTCTGGTAATGTTATTTTATCTTTACAGTTGCCACATCAGCTCAGGATACTAATCCTTGCCCATATAATCAAAGAGAATGTTTCGACAGATGCAGATTGTTTGGCAGAACTAGTGGAGTGTGCGTTGGCAACAACTGCATATGCCAAGGACTAGTCTTTGCCAGAAAATGACGTGTCAAAGGTCTCCGAAGAGTGATGTGTCTTTCAAGACTCTTTTTAAAAAAAAAACTCTTATCAGCATTAAAATTGAAATATTGCATCCAATTTTCAGAATAGGAAAAATAAATGTGTAAAAGATATTGTTGTTATTTTCTGAGATAGCTATTTATTATTAATTCTTTAAACTTTGCTCTACAAATTCAAATTATTTTATTTACGAAAAGAAGATGTAAGTGCATTTGGGTTCACATGGTTTTGTACATAGGAACATACCTTTATTATCTTCTTTATATTGAAAGAAAACCAGAAAACGGTAATTAATTAGAGTTAAATAGCTAATCAAATTGAATAACTAAATAAAATGTTTCATGATTTTTGCATATGAAAAGATATCTCTACCGATACATCACAACACTCCGAAAACTACAGAAAAGTGTTTTTTTCTATTAAAATGTATGAATATTCGCCACCATAATTCTTACGTACAACACCACTGCCACCAGATATTTATTCTTGTATATGTCTGTAATAAAGTTTTAAAGAACTCTCGCCATTTTTGAACGAACAATCAACTTTATTAGTCAAAACTTACAGAATAACTGAAAAAAAAATTTTTAAGCGCGCACATCGTCTGCGTATATTCTTTACAGATAATCGTCTGCGGTAATTTACATTTCTTACTGAAATTATGTTGGTAGCGCAGCAACGTATATACTTTACAGTCTTAAATTATACGAGAAACAATATATAACAAAACTTTTAAAGCTTTGATCCAGTACAGAGGCTGTTCGCACATTTTTCAGACGAACTTCATTGAATTTACAGAACTATTTTGCGCAAAAGTTTTGTGTTTTAAATGTTCTGTTTTATAACTCTTATTCTTCAGTGTCTTTCTACCTCGAAATTTCCTAAACAATAAAGCCTTCTGTAGTATCGGAAGAGGCATTTTATTCCATTCCTCTTGAACAGCTTTCTAAAGTCCAAGGATGGTTGTAGTTGGAGATTTGGACAATTTGATTTTTCAAAGTGCAAAAGCGCGAAAATCCATCAGGATATTTAATAGGGATTTAGGTGGAAGGTATGGTCTTGATTCTCGATTCTTGTTACAGTTTTTCCGGGAAATTAACAGAGAATTTTGAAGTGTGGCTGCTTGCTTTGCCTTGATGAAGATCTACTGATTGATGGCACTTTAGGATGAGTAGCACTCCTTGTACAGAAGCATCGCCCACTTGGCGATGGGAACAAAGGCAACAGGATGAAACAGCAGGTTACTTGGGCACCGGCATCATGGAAGTTCCTCAGCAGAAGCTACTGGTACAAACTCATTACCCGCTTTAAAAGTCTTTATGATACGTGCTGCATATGCTCGCGCCGTGCCAAGACGGCAATGATATTAGTTTAATTTATGCGACATCCTTTCCCCGAGATGAAGAGGTTCATCAGAAATAAAGATAAATCGTATGAAATTAAACCAAGATACTTTTACAACTTCTCAAGTTCTAAATAATAAAGTAACTGCACTGGCCTCCTGAACATACTACTTGAAGTCTTTAACCTGCAACTGCGCACCTTACCATCTCTTCCTTTATGAATGTATACAATCTTTCCAAGTCTCCAGATATGTCGAGATAACTTGTCCTCTTGTGTTAAAACGACATCACCCATTTTAAACTATGCTCGACGTCAACAGGAGTTGTGTAATGAGCTCCCTTCAACTGCAGTAAATATTCCTTGCGTCGCCTGCGTCAGAAGTTATTCAGCAGACCTTGAGAGTACAGATGCCTTTTCAGGATGACATTTCTGCTGCAGGTAACGTCGTCAGTAGATGTAGCTAGATCAGGTAGATAAGTCAGTCTTTTACCTACTAAGAGATGAGAAGTAGTTCGAGGAGATGGTTCAAAGTGTCATTATACACATAAGTAATCGGCCATGAATTAAAGATAGCTTTAATTTTCGTTATTACAGTTTACAAGGTAACCTAAGATAACCATCCTTAGTAAGATAATAAAGCCTTTCCTAGAATTTTTCCTCAAACAAACTTTTGTACCATTCTTTCCCGAAATCCTCCCCACCAAGCAGCCTCTTCTACTATATATTTAATTCTGATTCCCTTTTCACCGTAATAATCCGTAATCTGATCATCGGTAACTGATGTCCATAATCTACGGAGATCGTATTCTGCCCTTTTAAAAGTCTGTCCGTTATCACTGCATATAACTTTACATAATCCGCTTCATGCTATGAAACGCCGAAATGCAAGAAGATATTTCTCACTTATCCTGAAATCATTTCCAAATGAATGGCGCAAATTACTGCACATGATTAAGCGCTAATATATGCTTTTCCATTCATACCTTTCACATAAAGTGGCCCAGCAAAATCCACTCCGATAACCTCCAAAGCACATGCTTCTTTAATTCTTCGAGAGGTAGTGGAGCTATTTTCTGAGTTCCGTGGTGTGCCATGAACTTTTTGCATTTATAACAATTGTTTAAAACCCTTTTGTCTCTTTGGAGATCTCTCAGTATCAATTAACAAATTCCGTAAAACGATGCGTTCCAGGGGTGTTTTAGACTAGTAAGAAAACATGAATTCTGTAGCCGTCCGCCTAAACGTAGATGTCCATTTTAATCCAAATTTGGGTCAAGGCCAATCAATCGAGAAGCACTATTCACCGCTTTTCCACGAGATAATTGCATTAATTCCTTTGGAAATCTGTTTTTTGAACATATTTTACATAGAAAGTTTCAGCCTCAGCTAATTCCTGTTCTGTCATGAATCCTTTTATTTTCTCGGAATTCGGTTTTATATTATGAACAAACCTCTTTAGCCATGCTATTATTTGATAAATCCTATACAGGTTGCTATAATTATCCACATTCAATACCGGTTCGCATTCTGTTTTAACTTATTTGTGTAATATTTAGCCACCTTCCATTTTCCATGTCTGCATAGTCCCAACGTTTAACGTTTGTTTGGAGCTTCCGGTTTTGAGAGTGCCAAGACGACAATGATATCCGCATAACTTTTGTGACAGGGTAAATTTTCTGTAATCCTCAAATTCTACCGGACAGAAGGATTCGAGACGCATAAGCAACTTTCCTTAGAAGTGTGCTTTCTAGACCGTTTAATCTGAACAATATGCTTCTATACATAGTGTTTCATTCTGAGATACAACATATCGCAAGTTGCGGATAATTAAACCAATCAGAAACAAGGTGAAGAACGACCAGAAACCATCTTCCGTTGATAAGGAGTTAAAAGCATTCCTTTCCAACTATTCCCTATTGAAGATGACAACCTAACTACGTAAGCAAAATTCCAGGAAATTTTCCGTTCGATGGAGTGCTTGGCGAATTTTTCAGTTCACTTTCACAGAAATTTATGATTTAAGAGATTAGAATGAGGAACGATTGAAATTGCAAACTGTATTACGGATTTATATCATAAATTGCGATTCCAACTCGTATTTGAAAAAGTTTCATGTGGGACCATGAATTATCCACTATGATTGGTACTTAAATATTATTTTTCTCGCTGTTGTTAACAAGTTTTCCTTGGCAGAATTATTTTTTACCGCGATTAAACCTTTTGTTACTTGTAATGTTATTTTATCTTTCCAGCTACCACATCCGCCCATACTAATCCTTGCCCATTACAAATAAATAAAGTGCGTGCATCAACACATGCAGATTTTATGGCAAAGCTAATGGGGAGTGCTTTGGCAACAAGTGCATGTGTCGAGGACCAGGATTTGCCAGAAAATGACGTTTCAAAAATCTCTGAAGAGTGATGTATCTTTGAAGACTCTAAAAAGAAAGATATCTCAAATCAGCATTAAAATGAAAATATTGTATTCAATTTTCAGAATAGGAAAAATAAACGTATAAAAGATATTGTTGTTATTGTCTGAGAATTCAGCTTATTATTATTTTTTTAAACTTTGCTCTACTAATTCGGAATATTTTACTTGCGAAAGGAAAATCTGCATTTGGGTTCACATGCCGTGTAAGCATAGAAATGTGATGTAAGCCATGTAATGGCATGTGAGTGTAAGTGCCATGTAAGAGTAGCAATGCGGATATTTTTCCACCAATCAGAATAAAAAATCTTTTTTTTTTTTTTTAACTGTCTACCTGAATCCATGTTTACATTCTTCCCTTTTTCGCTTTGCATCTGCTCTTGCGTCTCGCTCGCCTCTTTTGTCTGTTGTCCATTGTCTGAAAATGTAAGCAAATTGGTCTGCAGAATTCAAAGGAAATATCCAGTAACAAGAAGTTAAAACAAGAAGTTAAAAAAGTCCTATCATCGTACTGTTGAGGCGGTTTCTCGGGGCATTGTTCGACTACGCAGCTATTTCCAAACAGCTTGTTAAGTTCTAATCACATTAAGTTTCGGCTACGCGGGACTGGACGTCGATAGGGACAATTCTCAAAACCTGCACATTTCCAGGAAACCCACGTAGCTAGGTTACCATTTTCACTTACTACAAAGATTTGAACGCCAAACAGTAATCGATTATCGCTCAGATTGGGATCACGTGATCCTTAAGAAGCAGGAATTTCGTCTGATCGTTTGACTCTACGCGGGACAGAGCTCCAACCGATACATTTTTGGTGAGGTTTGAAAAAATCTTGCGTAGCCGCAACATCGTTTCTATAGCTAGGCCGGACTTCGTATCCAGCGGGGCTCTTTTTTTCTAGGAATCCCTCGTTTAAGCCAGTGCTACCAGAATCTCGTTTCTCAGAAAAGTCCTGTCTAGTAGAGACTATCGCTAGAAATGATACAGTTATTCTCAAATCATTACAGTTATTCTCAAATCATACGATTTTAATGGAAGGGAACGTAGCCTACTTAAAATGAGGAATTAAAAGCACTTTGCCAAATTAAAGTTAGTAGTTTTCTTTAACCTTTTATATCTCACATATGTACAAGGAAGTAAGATTATATGGGATTACACAGTAATGGGCTTCAAAATTTTTAAGAACTGCTTATAATAAGCGATAAACTACCTAAATAAACATCACAGCTAAATATTGAAACCGGTATAGAATGCTCACAGAACTAAATTTTGAGTTTTAAAGGAAAGGAAAAAATCCAGAACTTTTGTTTTTCACAACAAAATGAAAGTATTTAACTTTTCCCTTTACGTTTTTTAACACCTCGAAAAAGTACTAATTTTTTTTTTTTTCAGTGAGCACTTTTCGTGTACTGGCAAAGTAAAAAGCACTGCCTCTTAAAGAAAATATTTGTTACAAGCCTCCAGCACACATAATCCAATAAAATAAATACACAGAAACAATCTTGACTAGTTAAGGTTTATTGTTACTGTTATTGTTATCATTATTACTTATTATTATTAAAAAAGCACACAGATTTTTCCATATGGCGTTAATTTACAATAAAATAATATCAGACTTTTTTAATTATTTGACTATTTCTAGAAAACTAATTCCTAAACTAGGGGGCTATCGTATGTATTTAGTTTAAAACTCAGTGAGAAGCTAAACTGATGCAATTTCTATAATAACAGACTGCAATGTCTATTTATCTTTACAACTTTTCTAGTTTTTAATTTTTGAATATCTGTATTTTACTCTTAAAAGCTTTATTGGCAAACTCTTCGAGTGTTAGATTGTAATCTGTAGTTGGCAATATTTTTTTCTTTCGGTATGTAAAGTAACTTATGAAGATGACTTCACAATCTTCGTTGTAATTTAAAGGATTCACGCTCACTAATTATTAATTTATTATAAAAAAATGAATGATATTCTAGCTTTAATTAATATAGATGTTAACGTCATTATTACGTACCTTGGTAGAAAATGTTCATCTGAGCAATCTATACAGAATTTTTTGATATTGTTGCTGCGAACAATAAATTTCTGTAAAGAGAGATACTGTTTGAGAATAAATAATTTTTTATTTACCATATACCTCTAAGAATAACAGAACTTTTTCTTACTTTCCGTTTTGAAATGTTACGTACTCACGGCGTCATTCAACCAGGTCATTCTTAACTGTTTTTGAGTTGAGTTATGATACTTTTAAGATATAGGTTAAAAACCTGCATTATTTTCCGGACAACCTAATAACTCGCATTTATCTCTGTTATGAAATACTGAAGAAGGTGTGCGTTGAAGAATGTATGAATTTCTGTACGTATGCACTTTGCACTGTGGTAAATTGGCGGCATCTACATCCTCCAAATTTTAACCATACATAGTCCTCCATCCGTACATGTGCTCTTCGAAGTCCAGGTTTGAATTTATTGAGCGAATATGATGATATTTTGATTTAAAAACTTCACGATAAAGCAATGTGTTACCATTCGGCAATCGTAAAATATTTATTTCAGATTTTATCAGAAAACTCAGCCGTTTAGAAGACATGTGTTGCTACATGGCAAAGCTTAAAGTATTTGTATTTAAAATTTAATCGAAAATCAAATTTAATCGATTTAAAAAAAAAAGTGGGCTGCTACTACTCAAATTAAGTACTATTTTGAATTTCCATGCTCTAGCCTGTTGTCTTTCGGGAAAGCGTAAGATGTCCGATTTTTTATTTCATATTTAATTTTGACTGATAAACTAAGCGATTAAAAAGCAGTAAACGCAATTTTTCGCTTCTTTTATTAGCCGTTACTGGCTGCACCTGTGAAATGACACTAGAGCCAGACTCATTAAAATCACTATATATCTTTTCTTTTTATAATAGTTACTTTAGGCGGCTAGTCTGGTGGATATAATCAACAATAAATAATAATAATATAATCAATAAAAATTATAAATATTACAAAATAGTCATTTTAGAACAATTATATAGCTCCGCTACCACAATCGGTGTATTAGTTTTTGAACATTTTGAAGCGTAGTTAGAAAGAATGCAACTTAGAATGATTTTATTTATAATAATATTTAAAAAAAAAAAAAAATCTGAATGCTTTCAGATTTTATATTACGCCAAGACGGGCGCTCTTTTCACTTACAGGCACATACACGTTTCAAAAGCATTTAAGCTGACGCCACTTTGAGATAAAAATATTTAAGAATAGTATATCTGTAGAATTTCTGCTGATAAACAGTCTCGTGTGCTGCAGAAAAAATGTTTTATTCCCTACAGTGTCGCCACTGTCCGCTTTGAAATTAACGAGTTTTTTAATTAAAAATTCGTTAAAGTTTAAATATGAAGCAGATAGTAAAACAAAATCGGAATTCCGAATTCGGGCTTCCGGATGCCCATGTTCGGGTGGAGGACTAGGTTATTCAGAATTTGTTGATTCTAGGGACCGTTACTTTTTTCACAATGCAAGAAACATGCATACATTCATGCAGATTTTTCATTATTTAGTTTCTTTAAATATAATACAGGGCGGTAATATTTGGTGGCAATAATTTGAAAAGTAATACATCACTTTTAAGTGATTCAGCGCGAAATGCCGTTTCGTGACTAATGACCTTTTGGGCTAATAACGTAAATGTAAGAAGGGCAACACAGCAAGTAGTTTTAAAAGAAATTTGTTGAAATCCAAAATATATTTTATGTGGCAAGAAAGCAGCGCTCTTACTTTTATTTTCCTGATCATCATCATCCGTATGAATTAAGCAAGGCTCTAAAAGGAAAAAATAAATAAATAAAAATCTCAAATAAAATATAATTGCATAAAATCTGATAAGATAAGAAAAAATAAATATCAGTAATACGGCCCTATAAACTGCATATAAAACGTTCAATTAATAGCAATAACACAGAGTCGTAGCTAGGGTTTTCAGCGCCCAGGGACAACTGAAGATTTCGCGCCCCCTACTGCTGGCCAAGGATGGAAAACGTTTAATTCTAAAATGTCGTAACATCAGTTTGGCGCCCCTTGGATTCTGTGCCAGGGGGAAAATGCCCCCTTGCCCCCCCCCTCTAGCTACGCCCCTGCAATAACAACGGTTCACAATTCCGTATCAATCAATGAAATATAAAGTGTGAAATTTTTTAGTAAAAGAGAAAAGTATGTTTGAATTTTTGCTTTATACGGTTAAAATTAAGTTTTAAATAATATTTACGAAATAATTTTTATTTTGAAAACATTTAATAAAACAATTAAAGTTAGAAGCATATTTTGCAGCGTTTTGCAAAATATCGAAAAATATTCTTAATCAATTTAAGCAAATTTGATGTGGGGAAAGATACTCTCACTAGATGGCGCCATCATATTTAAGAGAGAATTCAGCGGATTGTTTGTAGCTGCTTTAATTAGAATAATAAAAAGACTTTTTAAAACTTAATAAAAGTTTTAACATAAATTAGTTTTTAAATAATAGTCATGTTCCTCATGAATGCACAAACATTATCATGATAAACATTCATTAACTTACTCTATGTAAACAATAGTCCATATAGGCTAGTTATAGAAAATTTATTCTGTGCCTTTCTTTAAAGTTTTTATTAAGAGACAAGAAAAGAACGGAATATTTTGTTCCTAATAATTTTGCGTTCTGTTTTTAACAGTTTTTCTATGAAGGACGATAAACAAATGAAGTAGAGTTCGGTAAATAGATACGCAATCTGGTTGTTAGAACAGTCTGTGTCGCCATCTACTAGTGAAATGTGAAAAACGCTATAATTGATATATTTTCTTTTGTGTTTGTGTGGACATACTACATTTTATAACTTTGAATATTAGTCTAGAAGAAAAGTACATTTACTCTGTAGTTTACTGGTATTTTACTATACACGTTTTTATTTACATTGACATTCTTATAATATTAATATTTAGATTTTTATTTATATTAATAAATAATTTCATTTTGCTTATATAAATCAATTATTTATATTTTTTAGATTGTATTTTACATTAAAAAAATTGAACAGGAAAGAAGTTTAATTATATTTTTATTAATTTGACATTTATTTTCTTATTAATTTTTCATGTTCGCGTTACTACAAAGTTTATTTAGAGGCTAACACGACACACGATTCAGAAAGTCCGAACTTAAATCATGAAACTCTCAGTTTAAAAAATAAATAAATAAATAATATGCAGATTCTTAAAGAAAGTATTATTCAAACCAGAAAGAAAGATCGAAAGAAGCAAAATGATGTTTTGCCGAAACCCGGGATCGAACCAGGGACCTTTAGATCTTCAGTCTAACGCTCTCCCAACTGAGCTATTTCGGCACGTCCTACTTAGTTAACATGATGAATTTGTTAAAATTTCTATATTTACTTTGCTAACTTAATACAATATCTAGTCTTATTTAAGAAGACAACCACCCATAGCTACAGATAATTCTGCAGGGATAAAGCGAAGAGTTTCTAAGGAGAAGAATAAAAGCTTCCATAGACGCAATGTAAACCTGTTTCGCTCTGCACGGAGGAGCCACGGCTGTGCAGTGACACAGCAGCGCAGGATGGAATTTAAATAGGGCAGTCCGAGGAGATAGTAAATTTTTTACTTAATAACTCAAAATGTTTTACTTTCATACATCTCCGAAGTTTTATGAGCAAAATGATGTTAGTTGGAATTTCGGGCGAATTATAGGAATCCCATCCAATTTTTACTTTTAATTTAAACAGCGAGCCATACGTAAGACAAAATTTAAATGAAATAAATTTCTGAATACTTTTTAGGATTCAGAGACTTTTGTTTTAGATAAATTGTGCAGTTGTATCTTTTATCTTCTAATCTTTAATTATCTAGATGTTTCGCATGGAACATCCTAAAGTTCCACTGCAAAATAAATGGAGGGGGGAAAAAGAATAAATAAATAAATATTATTATTTTTATATTCCTTATTTTTTCCCTCTTAACCCTTCTTTCTGTAAATTCACATAATTGTTTTTCATTTGATATAATATCCAGCATTAATTTATAACTAACATCAGAATTAATAGAAAATAAAATTAACTACTGCTATGATGTTAGATTTCTAACAAATCTGTAATTAATTACATAAATAATGCTATTTTGTAATTCTTTTCATATCAAGCGTATTATTAAATATTAAAATAAAGAATAACACATTTTAAGTAAAATAATTATGTTTATTGACATTTCTCATGTTACAGAATATACATATGCAAAATAATTTTTAATCATCTTCACAAATACCAAGAAATGTTTTAGACAATTATTTGGAATGACCATTATGAAAACCATGAACAAATTTTGCAGCCAAAAACCAAAAGCATTTCACATAAATTAAATACAAAATTACACTTAAAAGGCCTTTTAAAGAATTTCACATAAATTATTAAAATAACTGATTTTATTATTTTATCATAAAATATTCAATACTTCTTATATTTATTAATATAAGGTTAAATACTTAACTTGAAAATCAAACCTTCCAGGTATTATTATTAAAACCTGGATAGAAATTTTGTAAATAATTTACTGAATCAAATAAATATTGTTATGGACACAGGGACAAAAATTATTTCAAATTATGAAATTAAAAAATTACAAAAATACAAAAATGACAAAATATAAAATTACAAAAATGACTATTCTTCACCTTCGCTATACAACTAATAATTGTAAAATTGCTATATGTTTGGATTTTTCATAATTTTAATTTTACAAAAAATCTATTTAATCCAGAATTATTCGACCAATGAGTGCATTTAATTCTGTAATCTTAAAAAAGAAAAAAAAACCATACCATACAATACATAATGAATTTTTATGAATCAATATTTAAAATTTTACAGGCAAAATTTGCATATAACTAATCAAAACAGAAAAAATAATTAAAGGCAATTTAAAGCACCTCTAAATAAATTGAAAACACTAAAATACATAATATCATTATCTGACCACAATTAAAAAAAAAAAAAAATTATTAATTTGAATACGAAACTTGGTTTCTTAATTTTCTTATCTTTTGGTTCTTAGCCAAAAGATAAGAAAATGAATGTATGTTGTATGAAAGATTAATTCTCTCAATCTTTCATACAAACTTTACTCATACATATTAGTGCTTCATCTTGTTGAACAGCTAGTTTTGCATCACAAGATGATGTTTGGCCTGCATCTTTAGCCAAATTCTCTGCAGTTGAATGGGATTCCTCTGAATGTAATTTTCTTTTTAAGTTACTCCGTAACATTCCTAAGTCTAATCGCAATTTTTTTGAAACTTCAATATCTATTAAAAGAAAATTAGACATATAGTAAAAATATGTAAGAATCTTTTACAGTACAAACATGAAATATATTAAAAACTGAATGACAAATTTTAAAACTGGGTATTGTTTTAAAGATAATTCTTCAGAGTAGTCTTCAACTAATTCTTAACAAATAAATAGTAATGTATAATTATACAGAAACTGTTTTCTTGCAGATCTCTAATTTGCGATTTTTTAAGCGTGAATTCAGCCCTAGGACATGAAGATTCGGTTTAAAACGATTTTAATCGTATCTAAACGGAGCTTTTTGTGAGTTAAAGCAAAACCACAATGGCTTTGTGATTGGCTTACGGGAAGAAGAAGCAAATGATTTACACAAATAATCTAAACAATTTGGTGTAAATGAAAGATAAAGCACCAACAGGTTTGTAACATTCCTCCTGATATGCTAAGAGCTGCTGTTCAGGATGCATTAATACGATTTAACTTGCTTTTTGAAAATGGTGGATGCCACATTTAACATGTTTTGTAACACATTTCAGAAACAATTAAGCACATTTTAAACCAATGTCTTCACGCCTTATTTCACGTAACAATATTGCATACAGTACCAATTACCCCTTGGTGGTGAGTTTTTTTTACCTCCTTTTTTTTTTTTTTTTTTTTTTTTTTTTTTTTTTTGAAGAAAAGAAATTTTTATGACCTCCTTTATAATATTATCAAGTTTGATGACATAAAAAACTGTAGATACCTGCATGTTCAAATTTTTTTGGCACTGCACAGGAATGTAAATATCGCATCTTTGGCGAACAGTAATCATGATCTTTGAAATGTGATGAACATATTCGGGCAGTTTTATACAAATCAGTAGCCGATTTATTTAACAAGTCTTCATTACTGCATGCAGCAGCCCATTGTTTTGATCTATGAAAATGAAAAACATTAATTTTATATTTTGAATTTCAGTAAATCCATTTCACTGTTAGCAGAAAAATAGCAAACAAAAAACATTCCTTCTACATTAGTTACACAACCTCGAGAAGGGTTACATATTTTTTAAGAACAAACATTAAACTATAATTTAAGGAAAAATTCATGTATAACTTGATAAACTTAATATGATTTATTACATTTCTGACATATTTATACTAATTCTCTATTATTTTGATCTATGAAAACAAAAACTTTTGAAATTCTTTACATTAAAGAAAATTTTATTTTCTTTAATTCAAAGAATCCCTTTTCAGTGTTACTAGAAATTTAGTCTTGTTAAAAAATTCCTTTTACATTAGTAAAAAATGCTGAAATGATTTCATTTCATCTAGTTTTAGTTTGATCTACAAAAACCAATAATTTTGCAGATATTCAGTGTTGAATTGTAGTTACCGGTCATAGTATCTGATTAAACAATTCAGCATTTGTTTGTACGGTGGTGTTAAAAATATGATTAAAAAAGGGTAAGGCATCAATAAAAAATACACATTGTTCGTAAAGTGTGTCTTTAAAATGTTTCCTTCCTTATTCACACCAATATGTAGCGGTTCCCTAAAGTGTTCGTACATTTACGAGTTTCAGTGAAATATTGCTGTGAGAATTTTTTAATAATATCTATAAATTTATCTTAGCAAAACTATATAAAAGTATTTTAAGAATACAGTAAAACTTTTTTTTTGGGGGGGGGAGGGAATAAATAATTAAAAAGTAACAAAAAAGTTACCTCACAAAAATCTTTGTGCACTTTAAAGAAATCTGCACCCACTATTATGAAATATTGCAGTTAAATTTCTGTCAATTTTTGTAGGATATCCTGCAGCATTCAAGCTTGTAAGTTGTTTGTAATACATAAATTGTAAAAATTATCTTTTAAGATATTAGAAGAGAAATTTTTTTAAAAATTTGGTTTTATTCAAAATCGTATCAAGATATGAGAAAATATTGGGCTTTATAATCGAATTCAATTCCAGGCTACAGCACATTTTATACAAATGCTTAAAGTGTATGAACATTTTTGGGAGCCACTGTGTCACAAACACAGTTATCTTGGATATTTACAGAAGAACACGGAACTATTTCTCTATTATGAGGAACACTTAATGGAAAAAACAAGCTATTTATTTAAATTATTCCAAATACATGAAATATTTGCTGCTCTATCAAAAATGGAGATATATATTAATAATACTCAAAGCTTAGTTTCTTTTAAACTTATAAATGATTTACCTAATAGGATCCTTAGGAAATCTGAAGAATTTCCTGTCTGGTGTTTTTCGAGACGTTGTCCCACAAACACAACAGCGATATCAGGATTTGGGTTGTTTGCTGAGTAGAAGATAAAGTGAGTTAGTCTGTTATTCAGCACACCACATCAAATATTGAGAGAACTCAAAATTATATTTTTATAACAACGAATATAAATTTAAAAAATTTTCAAAAATAATCATAAAATAGGAAATATTGTATATAACTATCAATATACTAAATTAAAAATAATACTGTAATATCTTCAACGGCCACTAATATTAAATGAGTTTAAATTTTCTCGGATAAAATATTCGGTAATCTATAGCATAATTTTAAAGCTGAATAAAGCATAACGCAATTTATTAATAAAATTAATTTATACAATCATACATGCCATTAGCTGCAGCATTATTATAAATGGCAAATTTATTCCAGATCGCTCGTTTTGTAGTAATATTATTATTAGACTTTAAAGCTTAAAACTCACTAATTTAAAAATTTAGAAAGAAATACCAATATGCCTGCACAAACTATAGTATTTGTTTGCCATATGATTAATTATATAAATTAAGATGATTCATATGCTAAAATGCAAAGTTAATATTTTATTTTTATATTATACTAAAATGCAAAGTTAATATATTAAGTAACTTAAGAATGAAAATCTAGCTGCTGTGTTATACAATGAGACAAAATATTTTCGAAGCTTGGGAATCAACATTAAAATGTACTATACAAAATCAATTTTTAAAATCTATAAGTATTCAAATTTAAAAAGCAAGCTTACCTTGCAGAAAGAAAATCGGGTGAATTCCGGTGATCGTCTTGCGAAACATCCATCTTAAGATTTGCTGAAATAACTAAAACATGCACCTTTGACTACAACAAAGAACTGAAAAAAAAAAATTTAGAACCTATTCAAACAACGCGGTAAAAGACTGCTAATATGGCCGACAACTTTCAAATTAGGGAGTATAGAAAAAGGCCACTTGCTATCCTAAGGCATCTAAATTAATATAAATAAATAAATAAAACATTAACAATTTGTTGTCTGATTCTGTGTTAATTGCAATGTTGCGTCACATGTATTTTTATTTCTGTATATATACCATACCCCTATTTTTCATTTGTATTTATATGTACATATAACTTTACTTATTGCTGTTATGTTGTCATCATAATATGTTTCAATATCATACGTATGAGTGTCACACTTATGGACTCTTGAACTCTCCTGCAATACTGGTGTTTACTTTTTATAAGAAAACTCATCTTCGCCTTACGTCGTTCAGCTACAGTCTTAAGTGCTAGACTCTCTCTCGGTCTCGTTTTATTATGTTTCATCAAATTTTTATGGTCAGATTATTCAACATTGCTTGATTAATTCACCTAAAGTTGATATGCCGTATCCACTCTTAGAAACTACAAGCATTCGATAATCGGCTACATTTCGACATGGGTAGCACGCATAATTGCCTGAGCCGACGACATGCTGGTTTGTAGCCTTCTGATTCTGATGCTATTTCGCACATGCGCAGAAAGGTACGGAGGGTGAATGGATTTCCCCTTTAAAATAAGCTTCAGGGATATACACAATGTGTCTCTTCGGTCTGACGGAGCCACATTTGCCATCTGAAAATCTGACGTCACATCCACTACCCGAATTTTAGGGTGGCGCCCTCTAGTGGAGGGGAAATTGCGAAAATAAGATAGAATATCATACTTTTCCCCGCTATTTTCAAAGATGGTGGAAATAAAATGCAGTTTGTGTGACTTCTGTGCTAAAATGGAAGAGATTAAAATTCATGTGTGTAACGAGCATAACATTACTCTTGAATATAATGATTTAGAGTTCACTTCACTTGAGGAATTCGAAAAGTTTAAAGCAAACTTAGAAAGTGAAACGAATTCATGTTTCATGAAAGACTGTGGCGGAAGTAAGAAAAATAAAGTGGGTAGTCAACACTTTTATTTTGTGTGTAATTGCTCAAAACAGAGAGTTAAAGATAATACTGAAAATGAAACGAAGAAAATGAATTTGTACTGTCCATCATGAATAAAGTTAACAGTGGCTTCAAATGGGAGTTGCAAGTGCACTTTTGCAAAACGCACTTAGGGCATAAAGAGAAAGATAATAAGCCTCTTAAGTGTACTTTCTGTGATTTTACAGGGTTGAAAACCAATTTTGAAGCCCATTTCGGTTCCAAACACGATATTAGGCTTGAATGTGATAATTTTTTTATTTTCATCTTTTGAAGAGTTTGAAGCATAGAAGCTCAGTGTTGAAAAAGAAACAAAAGATGTATATATAAAAGACTGTGGAATTAAAAAAACTTCATCTGGTATAGAATAGCACTATTTCAGATGTCACTGTTTCATTTGCAATAAAATCTTTGGGTAATAGACATCTAAAATTACAAGGAAGTAAAAAAATCAATTCATATTGTCCATCAAAAATAAAAGCTATCAAAATGGCCAATGGTCAGTGCAAAGTTTCTTTTATGAAAACATACATCGGTCACGAAAGGTTTTATCACACATGGTTTTATCAAAGACAGAAAAACAATTTCTAGCAACAAAAATTGCTTCAAACATACCATTGAATGTTATCCTTAATGATATTCGAAACACGGTATCTGGCTGTAACTTGGACAGAATTCATCTCACAACAAGAAAAGATCTGCTGAACATTGAAAATAGATACAATTTAACCCATACTAAACAAAGATGATGGTACAAGTGTAAATGAAATGAGAAGCAATGAAAGCATTCTCCTTTATTATAAAACCTCAGGGAACATGGTGAATTAAAAAATGAAGATTTTGTATTAATGATAATGACAGATGCTCAATCTGAAATTTAAAAAAAAAATACGGCTCAGCTTGTGTTTCTGTGGATGGGACACACGGATTGAATGCATATCAGTTTGAATTGATAACAATTCTTGTTCTCGATGATATCAGACAAGGCTTTCCATGTGGATTTCTAATATCAAATAGAACTGATGAAATTTGCCTTTCGATATTTTTCAAATACATAAAAAATAAAGAGTTTTTAAGGCTAATATCTTTATGTCTGATATGGCACACTCTTTTTTACAGTGCCTGGTGCCAGGTTATGGAAGTTCCAAAGAAAAGATTACTTTGTACATGGCATGTAGACCGTGCGTGGAGAAATAATCTTAAAAAAATTAATTCAACAGAAAAGCAACTGGAGGTGTATAAAGTAGTGCGCACACTTTTGGAAGAGCGAGATTCCACTGCTTTTCATAAAATGTTAACAGAAGCTATTTCGTTGATGTTAAATGATGATAAAACTTCTGAATTTGGAAAATATTTTGTATCTAATTATGCAAACTGCGTGGAAACATGGGCATATTGTCACAGGTTACACTGTGGTATTAATACCAATATGCATGTTGAGAGTATGCATCGCACAATCAAGCATGTTTACTTACTAGGTAAACAAATAAAAAGATTGGATAAATCGATAAACATACTTATGCAATTTATCAAAGACAAATTTTTTGATAGACTAATAATCATGCATAAAGGAAAGCTCACAAATAAGTTAATTGAGCTTCGTAAGAGACATGATAAGTTTTTGTTTGATATGATAAGCTTCCTAATGAATTAGTCTCGAAAACTGAAAATAGCTGGAATGTAATTTCAACATCAGAAATCCAATAGGTGTATTTTGTACAACAATCAGGCATTGATTGCAAATGCCAGTTAACTTGCTTGGAGTGCAAGTCATGTATTCACAATTATACTTGCACTTGTATAGATTCCAGCATAAAATGGAATATGTGCAAACATATCCATTTAATATGTCGAGTAAAATCCATGAACACTGGAAATAATTCTGAAGAAGTAATTCTTCAAAACGATGGTGATACCACATTACATATGCATGTTGCTGATCAAAATAAAGAGTCAGACTCATTAGTTTTCGAGCTAAGTAAAAATGATTCCCCTGTATCAAACTAAACCTTTCTCTTAAAAAAGAGAAACTCAACAAAAAATTACATGCATTATTGATTCTATATCATCAGATAGTCAGTTTGAAGCAGTTAAAAAACTAATTTCACCAATAGAACCGACTTTATATGCCATTACATCAACCAATTGTTCACTTACGTCACAAGATAATCTTAAAAAATTCCCTGCAAACAAAAACATTACCTGTCAGAGAACTTTGTACTCTATACGTAGAATTCGTAAAAAACCAAGAAATCCTATTGAACAACAAAATATAGCCTTATCTTTAATTCTCAACAAGAATTCAAATTCTAAAGAAGAAAGTGATATTTAAATTATTATTTTAAACATTCAATATTACTATGTTTTTTTTAATTAAGCCATTTATTTCCATCCATAGATTACACATTTCTTTAAACATTTGTATGCTTTAAAAATTAGAAGAGCTCAGATCATAAATATTTTTATTTCTTTTTTTATATAACTTTTTACTTTAATATTTGTTGATTATTTGCCGTAACATCAACCTGTTAGCTATATGTTTTTTTTTTAATTTAATAAGCATTTGATAATATATTTAAGTATGATTTTTATAAAAATGATATTTATCTATTTTTTTAATTCAAAGAATTTTCAATAATAATAAAAATTAAACTAGCTGATGTAAAAATTAACAAAATGTTGTTTAACATTCTGAATTATAATTTTAAATCAGGTTATTTTCTATAAAATTAAATAAAAATAATAATTGATGATTGTACAAAGCAGTACTCCCTTTTTCTCAGATTAGATATCTTAAACGATTTTTCCTCCCACTAGAGGGCGCCATCTGATTCTTTCAACTTCTAAAATTCCCGTAGTGGATGTTCAAATTCTCAGTTTCTAGATACCTGTCTCCTTAGAAATTCTTTGATTCTGCACTTTCCCCTTCTGCAGTTGTTCGAAGTTATTATTTTACAGAGCATTTTGTGAAATTAATTCCGAAAATAAATATTCTAAGATGTCGAAGTACGTCTGCTTGTTTCGTACGGTTTTAAAACGCCAAACTAGTGCAATAATGAACAGGTTTCGTGGTTTTAATTAAAGTGCCGGCGGTAAAGATTGCAGAATTTCTTTGCTCCTGACGAAGAGGGACTTGTGCCTGTGCTCCTTCGAAATCAAGTTTCAATTAAAATCACGCCAAATACAAAAACTCTTGTTTTCTCTAATTTCAAGTAACTATATATTATGGCCTAATGTCTCCAAATTAGTTCTAAATCTGCAGAAGATTAGAATGCAGGTATTAGATATAAACCCACTGTGAAAATCTGACGTTTTGAGAATATTCTCAAAATCTGTGCGTACAGTACACTTTCGGCGGAAATAATATGATCAGGACAGCTAATTTCTCGGCAAAATCATTTTTATTTCGAAAGACTGAACTTTAAGTTACCCTATCTGAGATTCCGTAACACTTTTCTGATGTTTGTTGATGAAAATTTCAAACTTCTCAAAAGGTCAGGTTATTCACAATGGGTTTATTCAAAATTTGATGGCACTAGCTACTTTTGTTTTTTCACAATGCGAGAAACATTCATGCGGCTTCTTCATTATTTAATTTCTTTAAATATAAACCTAATACCTGCATACCTGCGTTCTAATCTTCTGCAGATTTAGAACTAATTTGGAGACATTAGGCCATAATATATAGTTACTTAAAATGAGGCGACTTTAGAACTCCTAGCAAAAACAAATAAAAGTCTTCATGGACTGACGACGGTAAATAGATTTTAAAACCTTGAGGAGGCTTTCACTATCATTCAGACATATTTCACCGTCCGGTGCAATCTCTAAGGATTCTGAATTCTGATATTTGGTGGCCCCTTAAATTAAAAAATTTTACAGTCCCTGAATTCTGCTAATCAGTGCCTCTCCTGAATTCTACAAATTTTACGTTTCTTGAATTTGGCTGCTCGGTCCTTCTTTAAATTCTAAAATTTTTGCTCTCTCTAAATTCTAAATTCTCTACACTTTGTGCTATTTAAAATGGCTCGACCAGACCGCAAGATATGGGCAGACACACTTCTGACAGGCATTAGCGATATCTGACGAATTTTCGCAACTTGGCAGCTTTTTAGGAAGTTCGGGGAAAACGCATTTTCGAAGCTCTGTGTTGTAGTAGTTTAGACGCTGGCAGGCGTAGTACGTTTCACTTTTAAATCATGATCGAAGTGGTAAAAGATGTGACGCACAACGCTGACGGCGTAACAGATATCGTCAACACTTAGAACAATAAAATCCTTGGATAAGCACATCTTTATAACTTGACGATTATGCTATTCAAACATCATATCAAGTATCAGAGCATAATGGATATATCGCTAATTCAAATTATAATTTCTATTAACATTTTTTTTTTTCGTACATATCACCCCACCCTTCAAGGAGAAAAGGCGTAGTGACAGAGAAGCCATTATTTGTTTTCTCACTGAAACTGATAAATATTGCACAAAATTTCGCTTCTGTTGCTAAAAGAGTCGTCACATCTAGCGACAGTCTCTGCTAGACGGGACTTTTCTGAGAAACTAGATTCTGGTAGCTCTGGTTTAAGAGGGATGATTCCTAGAAAAAAAAAACAGCTCTGCTGGAAGAGATATCCCGCCTACCTACGGAAACGATGTCATTTTGAAACGTCACCCAAAATGTTTCATCTGCAGCTCTCTCCCGGGTAGAGATCAACTAATCAGACGAAAGTTCTGCTTCTGAAGGATCACGTGATTCCAATCTGAGCGATAATCGATTACTGTTTGGCGCTCAAGTCTATTTAGTAAGTAAAAATGGTAACCTAGTTACGTAGGTTTCGTGGAAATGTGCGGGTTCTGCGAAATGTCCCTTTCGACGTCCAGTCCCGCTTAGAGGAAATGTATGTGATAGGAACTTAACAGTTTGTTTGTTTTTTCCCCCTCCAAAGGCTTTTCTGTCTCCAAGCCTTTCTCCTTCAAGGGGGGAATATCTAAGATACAAAAATATGACGGAAATATACTAACAAATTAAACTTAATTGAAACAAATTGGCAATAGACCTTTTTATATTACAAATTTTAATTTAAGTATATACTCCCTTCGTTTTGCGTCACTTTCCCTGCAGTAACCTGAGCCCATCAGCGGCCAAGCGATAAAGTTGTTGAATACTGGCAGTTCGGTCCATGGTTCGAATCCCGGCGAACGGGCCGTCAGCATGGGCGTTTCCGTGCTTTTCCCCATGTGTAACGCGTACATGAGCCACCCTTAAAAAGTGCTCCACGAAGGCATCCCTCCCCCTTAGCAAATACCCCTCGAGTGCTTTGCCATAATCAAATAAACCAAACCAATTCTGGTATCAGCAGTGCGAAAACGCTTGTCCTGTCGCTGTGCAGTTTTGCCAGATTGTACGATTCTTCACAAATTTGCTACTTTTGACAACCTTGCGCTACTGAAATTTATGGTTATGCAAATTTGCGTACTTTCTGCTACCTCATCATTTCGCTGTGCTACTTTTTGGAACTTACTTTCCTTTAAGTTATCATAAAACTCGGGTCGTGCATTCAGCCTAGATGTAATTTGGGTTGCAGATGACTCCTCTAGTAAAGAACTTCAAGGAACTACTAGAAAAATCTTTGGCTATAGAGTGTGATTTCTCCCGAAGTTTCCAGAAGCTTGTGCAGCATCTATAAATACAGCTTCGATACTCAGATGTCGTCAGTCACTTGCTATCTCTAAGAAACTGAAGTTTAGTTATTTATTTTGCTATTTGTCGTTATTATTTACGATATATTGTTAATGTCTTTCTCTTAATTGATTGTTTAAAGAGAACTCGAAAGTCACAAAGGTATGACACATACGTTTATGTAAATACTTAATAAATTAATCCACGATAATTCTTCAACTTATCTAATTAACAGTATGGATAAAAATGAGCAAAGGTAAGTTAAATTTTCAACTTATGAATACGAACTGAACTGCAATATTTAAAGTTTTCAAACTGGGAAAAATGAATTCTAAAATAAAGTATTTATTTCATTCTTAAATTTCGTAATGAACGTATACGTACGTAATAATATTTAACAATGCGTACGTAATAATACGTATACGTATTATTTTCATTATTATTAATGCTGTTTTAAGGAGCCCTTGAAAATACGAGATTTTTGTGGATGCTGGTTTCGCCCATGAATTAAAAGGCTCCAAAACCAAAAAATCCCAAGCACTTAAAAAAAAAAAAAAAAAAAAAAAAAAAAAAACTTTAAGTTTGATTCCTTATTGAAGAATTATCTACGATTATGACCCGATTTTTCCTCGGAGAAAAAGGAAAAGGGAATTCGTGTAACAGCATTGTCTAATAACCTTATCGCGCATGTTGGATGAATATATTTTGAAAACATCCTGATAAGAAATTAGGAAAACAAATTCCAAGCGAGGAGTTCTGATGTTTATCTTTTTATTAACTAATAGTTAATTTTAAGTTTGACTTTCCTGTTACTCCCTTTTCACCCACGCGTTTCATGCAAGAATGTAAAAGCGACAGCGAGAGTTTATTCAGATTAAGTAGAATGAAGCGTTTTGTCACGCCGATTTTCTACAAACCAGAGCTCTTCCTGCGCGTTAAAGTATTCTGTGAGACGTTAGGCTAATCTACGACACCTTGAAAATTATTATTGTTCCGTAGTTCTGTCAAGCCAGAAGTGCTTGGCATATTTGTGGCCCAAGTTGGATCATTTGTTAATTTTATGTTTAAATAAAAGGTCTTATACACCTTTCTTCTGATTTCTGTTTGGTTTCACAAGGCTAGAATATAATTCTTCAATAATCCCTTTTAAAGTCTACATAATATGTTTCCAAAGAAACATACACTTTACAGAGTTATGAGTTAAAGAAAAAAATATATAATAGTTTTAATGAGTCCAGTTAGTGCTATTTCATTAAAATATTTAATATTTCTAATTAGAAATATCGTGATTTAAATGTATTTTTATCGAAATCAATCAGATTAAAAAGTAGATAAATAATTTTTAAGAACTCCGTTTATTGTTTTCCAATCACTTGGTTTGTTGCTCAGTAATAGAAAGAATAAATTTGAAAGTTAAAATATCTTACGTTTTACTGAATGGTAACATGTCGATGCGTGGGGATAAAGTGTATTCTACATAAGGCAGTGACAAAACATTGCTTTCAAATAACCGAATTTGTGGATTAAAACTGAAAGATAAACATCTTAAATTTTGCCAAATGGCAACAATCAAGTGCGCTGGAAATTGTTTTATTTCGAACAGTGTTGCCACTTCTCGCTTTCAAACTGCTCAGTTTGTTAAACAAAAATTCATTGAGTTTCTACAGGAAATAAATCAAAAACAAATTCGAAATCCAAAATTCGTGCTTCCAGGTGCCCACGTTCGGGTAGAGGATTAGGTGTATTAAAAATTCGGTATCTCTGGGTGTCGCCATTTTTAAAGAATACGAGAACATGCGTATATACAGATTCTTCATTGTTTATTTATTTATTTATTTTTTAATAATATATTTCGATAGCAGTGGTAGCGGCAATTTGAAAAGTGATTCAGACACAAAACTGATGTGGATAGAAGTTCGTATTTTAGAATCTGCAGCTAAAAATATCTGCTTTCTGTATCGTGATTTGTTGGTGTACTTGAATGCAGTACGAACAGTACGAACTTTATTGCATTATTTCCGGAACCTCAGGTAATCTTAAAGGTCGAGTACCCACACATATAAAACTCCAATTTTAAGTTCTTAAAGAATACAACAAGTAAATTGTTGGTATATGCTTTATCAAATACATTTATTTGAGCCCCAGATTTAGAAAGTCTAGCTTTAAGCAAAGTAGTTAGCTTGTTTGACCCCAATCTGGAAGTTTGTTGAGTCTACTTAAAGGTACTACACCAAAACTGAAAGCCACTCATTGTTAACAACTCTTTCGCAAATTCACAAATTTTCTTTTATCTTATGCATTTTAATTTAAAGCTTTATTTTTTAAAATTTTTATATATTTATTTTAATATATTATATTGTTACGAATTTTAAACATAGATAGACGATTTTAGTGCAATTATATGTGAAATTGTTGTATTTTTCTGTGTAATGTAACACGAAAATATATTTAAAGAGACAAGCTTTGCCGGAAAAGTAAGAAGAAAAAGGTCTATTTAACATTCAACAAATAGGTATCTCGGTAATTTAGCGAGATATCGCCAAGATGGCCGCTGTTTTAGCGATTAATTTTTGTATCCAAATTTGGCGAGAAATCTCTACAAGTCGCCAAACTTGGCGACATATGGGTTCGGTACTGTATGATCGTAATAAGTACTGTAATTTAATAAATGTAACTGATCACTGTATTAGCTGTAACCGTAATTCGATTCTCATGTTGCCTTCCAGTAATTTCAAGAAGCAGAAAGTGCTAGAAATATCTCTGAAGTGTTTCTTTTGATAAAATAAATTTTACATACCTATGAATGGACCTGATTGCATTTAATCTGTAACGACACACGCAACAATATTTATTTCATGCATTTCATTTGGCGATAATTTTTTTTCAATGAATATGTCTAATTGCTTTTGTCAAGATTTTGGTACCTTTTTATTTTAGAAGCTAATACGTTATCTTGAATCTATATACAAAGAAGAAAGTCTGTGCGTTTATCCTCTAATAACTCAGTCACTACTATAGCTATTGTCACCAAACTTTCTACAACTCTTTTCTTGGTCCTGAAAAAGGTCGACGTTCACTTTAACAACAACAACAAAAAAAAAAAAAAAAAAAAAAAAAAAGCTAAAATCAGATATATTAATTAAAAACTCGGAAAAACGCTGATTTTCCCCTCATTTTTTCGAGTGGCAACAGTCTCGCAAGCTGGAGATGAAAAATCTTCTTTATTTCGAAAGTTGTTGCCACTGCTCTCTTTCAAATCCTAGAGTTTGAAATTTCTAAGTTTCAGGATGAAATAAAAATAGCATCGCCAAACATTAAATACATTATTCCCGATTCCGAAAATTCGTGGGAAGCCATTTCGGCTATTCCCATCTTCGTACGACTTTAATCAGCCTAAATATTAATTAAAAACCTGTGCGCTCATTTTCGCACTCATTTTTTTCGAGTGGCAACAGTCTCGCACGTTGGAGATAAAAATGCTTTATTTTGAAAAGTGTTGCTACTGCTTGCTTTCAAATCGTAGACTTTGTTAATCAAAAATTTGGAAGTTTTACAAAATCTATATAAAAAAAAGTGTGTGTTTGTTTTTCGCGTTATTGATTTTTTATTAATTATGATCGATTTTTCGCGACATTTAATCGACTAAAATTGAATACAGGTGAAATATTGGTTGAACTTCAGCCTTTACAACCATTTGATTAGACAGACGAAAATCATTAAAAACTGCCTGCCATTGCTGCTGACATAATGAGAGACAATGAGCTTATTTTCTATGGAATTTTTTATGTGGATTCCATATCGCATCAGAATGCATTACTCTCAATCTAACTTAACTGGCATCGAGTACCCGCTAGTATATGAATAAAATACAAATACAATAAAATACGATTTTATAGCGAAACGTACAGTAAATTCTAAGTATACAATATTCATACCCTTATTTTTTTATAACACGACAAGCATATATTTTAACATAGTTAAATAAAATAAGAATATATTCTATATCAGTGAGCTCGACCATATATAGGAGCTAAAAATATGCGAAGATACGAGGGGGAGAACTTTCCTTCTTATACTTGCAACTTATGGCAACGTTAGTGGCAAAATAAAAGCAGACAAAAAGACACCAAAATATTATGACCTCCTCATTCTGTTTCACCTTTACAAAAGGAGGCTAAAAATTTCACCTTAAATTAATAACCTCATTATCATAACTCGGCATAAATCTTAAAACACAGCACTTAAATTCCATGTAAACTGAAAAGAAAAAAATGTCATTTCTTTTGTTCCCGAGATTTGCAAACCTCATTTCTAAGCAAAGGAGCATGGTTGTTTTTGACCCCATTTTTGGGAGCTTTTTGTTCCTGCTTAAGCAGCTACTAAATGCAGAATCGAAAAGCATTCTAACGGGCCAAGGTTGCGGGAGTCCATAGAGTTCCACTTTTATTTCCTGTCTCCATGGTAATAATAATGTCGCCCGTATTTATTTGTTTATTGTTCGTCGTCAAGGTTTCTGCCATTGGTGGAGAATTTCAACTTTTTTTTTTTTTTTTTTTCTGTCGCCGTCGTCGTAAGATAATTTTATTTTAATGACATCGTAAAGCGATGTGTTTTTGGTATCTTTATTGATCTCCGGAAAAAAAGAAGTGTCTCATAAATTTTCGAAAGCAGAGATTAAGTTGATATCACAAAATTGGTCTAGTTTAAATTCGATAATGTAAATGAATTTCGGAAACGTTTATTTCTATTTTAGAAAATTAAAAAAAAAAAAAAAAATTGATAGTAATTAAAAAAAATAGAAATTTAAAATTTAAAAATTTTAGTTTACACTTTAACATCTCAAAGATTTTTCACTATTAAAGTTTCGAACAAAATTTTAAAATATAAAATTGATAAGATTTAAAAAAAACCCTGCAACCAGATCTTTGTGTACAGATTTTAATTTAATACCTGAAATAGTTTTAAGCCAACCAGTTACGCTGGGACTACTAACAAATAAATAAACAAATAAATGAAAATAAAATTAGCAAAGACATTTATAAATTATTTATTAGAAATCAAAGACATTTATAAGGTATTTCTGCCGCTTTCTTGGCATGCCTTCGTGGTGTGGTAGTCTGCACGCTCAGCGCATAATTGAGAGGTCCGCGGTTCGATTCCCGGCGAAGGCGTTGCTAATTTTTCATCTTGCCTGCTTCCATAATACCTAATGTCTCTACACATTGATCATTAAAATAAAATCATTAAAATAAATTTTAAATAAGCTGCTCAAAATGCCAAAATATAATGACAGAAAGAAAAAATTATCTTTACAAATTTGATCATAAAAAAATCTAGTATTTATTTAAGCTATTCAAATTAGCAAAATCTAATGGCAGAAAAAACTATTTGCTAAGATAGCTTTTAATCGTCACGTGTAAGCTTGACCTCATATTTAATAAAGATAAGGCGTTATAAGGTATTTTCTCCCTTCTTTTCTGCATGCCTTCGTGGTAGCACATGGTAGCACACTCGGCGCGTATTCGAGAGGTCGAGGTTTCTAGTCCCGACGAGGGTACTACTCATTTTTTACGTCTCCCCTTCTAAAAAAAAATCCGTCTTGAATATGAGCATGCCACTTTAAAGGATAAACCCGAAGAATATCTTGAAAGGAAATTATAAAATCATAAAATAGTAAACCTAGTAAGTATTTATATCAAAAACAGTAAACCTAAGAATAGCCGAGACTGTGCGAGCTCACACTATCGAAGAAAACCTTAGATTGCCAGCAGCTAAAGATATCTTTTTAACATTATTCAACGATAAATCGGCTATTGAACTTAATAATGCTTCGTTATCAAATGATACAGTAAATCGACGAATTCATGAAATGGCAAATTTCATAAAAGAGACACTTATTCAAAAAATAAAAACACACTGAGTATTTTGCATTGCAATTGGATGGAAGTACTGTAACTAATGGTAAACAATGTAACTAAAAGTATGTAAACTAATAACCGAACTTTGTTCAGTTATTAGTTTACATACGTTTCGAAGAAGATAACGAATTGCCTAAGAGTATTTATTTTTTTATTCTCTTCAGGAAAGAGCGACTGCAAATGAAATTTTCAAAGTAGTTGACAATTTTATGTTTGAAAATGATATTCCTTGGAATAATTGCAATGCCGTGTGCAGTTACGGAGCTCGGGCTTTAACAGGAAAATATTCCGGTGTTATTTCTCAAGCAGAATGTCGCACATGAAACTAAATTTACTGACTGCTCTATTCATCGTGAAGCTTCAGTAAGCAAAACAATCTCGAAGACCTGAAAATCATTTTGAATTAAGCTGTGAAAATTGTTAACTGTATTAAAAGCCGAGCTTTATATTCAAGAATATTTACGATTTTATGCCAAGAGATGGGCAGTGAACATGAAACGCTTTTGTTACGTTTCGAAGGTAGTTATCCAGAGGCAAAGTTTTAATTCGTCTTTTTGAACTTCGATCAGAAATTCAAATTTTCCTCTGTGATTCAAAATTTGAATTGCAAAAATTTTTATTTAGTGAATTATGGTTGGCGCGTTTAGCATATTTAGCTCATATTTTTAGAAAGCTAAAGCAATTAAATTTAGGGTTAAATGGACAAAGCGTTAATGTTTTTTTACCATTAGAGAAAAAAATAAATGCAATAGTAAAAAAAAAAAAAAAAAACTCGAGCTAATAGTCAAAGAATTGGATAATAAATAACATTCGAAGCTTTTTCCACTTTTATAAAGTTTCTAACTGAAAATAATTTGAAAATATAAGAAAAATTAGCATCCGACATTAAAAATCACTGTTTTTCGTTGATAAGTAATTTCTATGTGTATTTTCCCGAGGATTATGGAAAAGAAAATTGGATTAGAAATTCATTTTGTTCAAAGCGTACCTGAAATTTTATCTCGTGAAGTAAAAGAACAATTGATAGAAATTTCCTATTATCGAACTCTAACTGAAGGTTTAAGAAATTAACTCACTTGCACACTTTTGGCTGAACCGAAAAAAAGGATTTAAAGGCATTTCAAATAAAGCTATTAAATTTTTATTGCCTTTGGCACAACCTATTTCTGTGAACAAAAATTTTCTTCCATGTTATATTTGAAAAGTAAGTAAAGAATAAAATTAAAAGTGGATCCAGAATTAATGTATTATAACTTCAGTTTTGATAATTAAAACGGTAACCAATTTTTATTCTAATTTTTTTCTATTTGTGGATATTTAATACGAAAAGTTAATAGGTTGCGCAAATACATATATAATATTTCCATTGAGAAATTTAATAATAATCCTTGTAAAATGTAGTGGTGGTAGTAAAGTTTTTCATTTTTTGTTTAGGTGGTACGCCTTAGTTAAAAGGCTGAGAACCGCTGGCATATTGTTACGAAATGTCCACCCCGCGGTAAGATAGCTTCCCCGCAAAGCAGGTTTAAGGTTGCCAGTAAATGGTAAGGATTTGGCAAGAAATCGCACATTTGACAACATTTGGTGTCAAAATTGGCGATATGCCATAGATGGATGGAGAACCTTCTGGAACGAAGTCTTAGCGGTTTGCCCAGAACGTTCTCGAACGCAAGCCAAAGGCTATATAAACCCTACTGGTACGAGGAGAATCAGAAGCTAGTCGAGTCAGTTAAGAGTCGGTGAGCGAGTGTCTCAAAGTCTAGTGCCAAGCTGGTCGTCGAATGCATCGAGAGAGTCTCTTAGTGCACCACGAGTTAGTGCATCATCGAGTTTCATCTTAGAGTGGGTTAAGCTCCGAGAACGACCGAAACGAGTCGGGAGCTGTATTATAGTGTACCGTCGAGTACATTGCGAGTTGTATCGTGGAGAGTACGTAGAGTTCCGAGAATGATCGAGGAGAGTCGGGAGCTATACTCTGGTGCTTTGCCGTGAAGCTGTCTTCACCGTTATAGTCTGATAGCCTGAAGGCTGTGTCGCTGATTGTTTCAGCGTGTTTACAGTAGTTGTTCGACGACTGTAAATGTTATTTTGGAGCTTCCCTGAGTAATACTGGCTAATAAATTGTGTTTCGATACTTCATTAAGTGTCGTCGTTATTCATTTCAATTCGACGAATCCGTACGTGAAGAAAAACGTAACAATATCATAAAATACATTTTACAATAATTATGTGGTTCCGCCGCTAAAAATTCATAGGTGAAAAATAAATTTTTCATTTTTGGATTAACAGAATTCTGAAAATCATTACTTCTAGCTCATAAATAAAAACGATATGTTGAAACTTTTACATTTTTACCCTGGTTTCGCTACGATCATAATCTCAAAATACAATTATGAATACAATTATGAATATATTATGAATGTTTAGTGTGCGCCTTGACACCAAAAATGTATGCAAAAATAATAACTAATTTTGAAGAATTCTATTTCAGCGAAATTTGTAGAAAACATGAATTTAATTAAATTTCCTTTTTTAGAATCATTCCTTCTTGCACAACGAATCTTTCCGAACGGTTCTTTCCTTGGTAGCGAAATCTTTAGAAGTAAAATCTTATGTGTACCAAAGTTTTCTTTTGTTTCCTTGACAGATGTTGGGAATGACAAAAACAGACGACAAATGTCGGGAAAGAGCAACTGACTTAACAACAAGGAAAATACAAACTATCTACAGATCTTACAGAAACAGCCGCCTAGTCTACTTCTTTGAAAAGAATGATATTATATCGCCTTATCAGAGCGGTTTTCGAAAGGGAAGAACAACTGTAGATAACATGCTCCTCTTAGAGACATCTATTCGAAAAGCATTTGTAAGAAGAAGCCACCTTGTCTCGATAGTCTTCGACATTGAAAAAGCTTATGATAAGGCATGGAGATACGGTATACTCCGGGATCTTCACGAGAGTGGCTTGCGCGGCAACCTACCAATTTTCATTCAAAATTTCTTGAACACTAGAACTTTTCAAGTAAGAATTGGCTCTGTTTTTTCGAATGTTTTTGAACAGGAAGAGGGTGTGCCTCAAGGCTGTGTGCTCAGTGTAACCCTGTTTAGTTTAAAAATAAACTCTGTACTAAAAGAACTTCCTCCCACCATCTTGGGATCTCTATATGTTGATGATCTGCAGATTAGCTGTCGAGGGGCAGACATGAGATACGTACAAGATACGTACAGAGGCAATTGCAGATGGCTCTGAATAAGATACAAGAATGGTCAAACAAACAGGGATTTACTTTTTCCAAACAGAAAACTGTGTGTGTTCACTTTTGTAGGAAGCGAGGTCTCCATCCTGAGCCTGAGTTATATCTGAATGGTACAATTATTCCAGTTACGAAGTAAAATTTTTAGGAGTGACGTTCGACCGAAAATTGACTTTCCTTTCTCATGTTTTAAACCTGAGAAAGAAGTGTCTAAAAACACTAAATATTTTAAAAGTGTTGGCAAACACCTCCTGGGGTGCAGAGCGTTGCTCCATGCTTCGCATTTACAGAGCGCTCGTCCGCTCTAAACTGGACTATGCCTCAGTTGTTTATGGATCCGCTCGGCCATCAGTATTGTTAAAACTGGATCCTGTTCACCATCAAGCTCTGCGCATTTGTTCAGGAGCTTTCAGGACCTCTCCCGTCCAGAGGCTGTACGTTGACTGTAACGAACCGTCACTTTATCTGAGACGTGAGCAGATGTCCCTCTTGCAATATTTTAATATTCTATCCCAACCTGAACATCCCAATAAGCTGTGCTTACTCGATGATGCGTGTAACGTTTTATTTGAAACGCGTCCATCCTGCGTTCCTACCTTTCCTTTAAGAGTTTGCCTTGTCATTGAGGAACATTCCCTCTCTGATATGCGCCCCCAAGCAGTACAGAATTTCGAAATTCCACCTTGGGAAAATTCACGGATTCAGCTTCTTGATGTTTTCAAACATCACGTGAAGGCGAGCACTAACGAGATCGTTTACAGACAACTCTTTGCTGAGCACAGGCAGAGATATAGCAGTTATTATCCGATATACACAGATGGATCAAAGTCAAATGATCATGTCGGGATGGCTTTTGTATTTGAAGATTACATTGAGGGCAGATGCCTGCACCATGCTTGCTCAGTCATAACATCTGAATTAACTGCAATATATTATGGTCTTTTGTACATCTCGAAGCTCTGCCACAAAAAGTTCATAGTTTATACAGACTCGTATAGTGCTCTGAAATCTTTGGAAGCTTTTCCCAACACTCAGAATCCTGTGGTAGTGGATGTTCTCAAAATTCATATAAACTTAACGATTCTAGGATATGAAGTCCTGTACTGCTGGGTTCCTGGACATGCTGGAATAAAGAGAAATGAGCTTGCAGATATCGCAGCCAAATCTACTGTTGAAGTGTCTAGTCGCCTTATCCCTTTTAGAGATATCTGCTGTGTCATCAAGGGAAAGGTCCGAAAAAAATGGCAGAAAATTTGGGATGTTCAGCTTCAAAACAAGTTAAGACAAGTAAAACCTAGAATTGAACATTGGGAATCTACCAAAAATCGTAAGGAGGAAGTTCTTTTGACTCGCCTCAGAATTGGTCACACTAGAGTGACACATGGCTACCTTTTAAAAGCTGAGAATGAGCCTGTTTGTTCAAATTGTAATGTTTGTCTATCTGTCCGTCATATTTTAATTGAGTGTCCATATTTTAATAATCTTCGTCAGAAATGTTTTAATGGCTGTGACTTACCTCTCGACTGTTTAATCGGAAGAGAGGTCAATTGTAATTTATTTTATTATTTAAAAGAGATTGGCTTTTATTACCAAATGTAATTTGTTTTGAAGACTAGTGTCTTGAATTTTAATGTGTGCTTTTAACTTGTGTTTATATGACTTCATCCTCTGGATTTGATACATTTGTCTACTTGTTTTTATTTATTGAATTTTAATGTCATCAATTGTAATCATCCCATCTTGTGTTTGACGCGGTATAATCATTTTTGGTTTTTGCGCCATAATCACTCACTCACTCACTCACTCAGATATATATATATATATATTTTTAAATGCAAAAAATATCCCGCAATTACAATACAAAATTTGCTATTATAATACTTCCTTTACTTCTTTCAAAGAAGCAGAAATTTTAAGCACTGTTTAACTAAAGATGTCTGGTATTTTCCGTATAATTTCTGTAGAATTATTATTATTTTTCAAATAAACTGAAATTCTTAGCTATCAAAAAGCAATAACTGTAGAAGAATCTTTGATACAGAAATTTAAATTTGATAATTGATATTTCTGTATTTTTCTCCCTTTGTGTGTAATATTTTTTAGACAGCGCAGCTGTAAAAACAGCAGTTTTAAAATTTCCGTTTAAAATTTTCAACACTGTAAGTGGTTTTTATTTCAGAAATTTATACTCTTCCTAGTACCTGGTGTATATTTGTGTGATGAAGTTATGTCAAGGCAGATCATCTGGTGAAAAAAATTCATTTTATGAATAAACAAGTAAGTAAAAATTTCAAAAGATCTTGTATATTTTTATTTAATGTAAGCTATTATACATGCTTATTTTAATATTAATTATTTGGGAGGGAAGGCATATTACAAAACTGAATTTTAGCGTAGTTATAAAACTGAATTTTAACACAGTGTGTGTAACCGTACACCACAACTTCACAGTTGTGGTGTACGGTTTTTGCGACAAAAGTTTCGCTTTTGTTAGTCCAAACAGAAGAGGAATTAGTCTCGAAACGGCGTTTTGCGTCGGTTCCCAAGAAATGGCGTATAACTTTTTAAATTGCTGCCATCAAATTTTATCACCCTGTATTATATTTAAAGAAATTGAATAATGAAGAATTTGCATTGAATGTATGTATGTTTCCCTCAGTATGAAAAAACGACAGTAGTATTAGAGCCATCAAATTCTGAATAACGAAATCCTCCACCCGAACATGGGCACCTGGAAGCTCGAATTTTGAATTTCAAATCTATGTTATTATCCATTTCATATTTTTTAAAATTTTAATGATTTTTGATTAACAAACTCAACTTTTTCAACGTGAGCAATGGCAACATGCTCACGTTGAAAGAGTTGGGAAGGGGGAGAAAAAGGAAAAAAAAATTATCTCGATTGCGCGAGATTGTCTGATACCAAAATATTAGAGCCCTGCATTATATTTAAAGAAATTAAGTAATGAATAATCGGCATGAATGTATGTATGTATGTTTCTCGCGTTGTGAAGAAACAACGGTACCTAGAGGCATCAAATTCTGAATAACGTAGTCCTCCATTCGATTATGGGCATCATTCTAGAGATATGTTCTTTTTAAATATTTTGTGATATTGCTGTTCAATTGAATTTTATGTTTAAGTGCGAAGAACATGATATTTAATAAATAAAGATAACATACAAAATGTTAAAATACTCCTTTTGGGTGTGAAAGCTTGAATCTGAAAGCTTTCAGATTTTATATTACAACGTTTCTTTATTTTATATTATATTTTTGCATTAAAATTTATTTTTATTTTAATTAATTTTAATTTATTTTTAATTTTAATATTAATAATTCCGCTTTTAATTTTAATGCAAAAATATTAATAATTACGTTTTATTTTATATTACATTTTTGCATTAAATATATATACGATTATATATATATCGTATATTTTTTAATGCAAAAAATATCACGATTTGCATATAAATGGAATACAACAAAAGGAACACAAATGAAAATGGCAACGTGGCTTGAGTAAAGAATTGTTTATAACCATGGTTTCCTGTAAAGCAATTGCATGCGGTTGGCTGCCAGAGTTGGCCACATTTTGAAATTATATTAGCGGACCCATTCAAATCATTATATATAAATATTTTTTTATGCTAATTATTTTAACGGGTGATCTCGCGAGCGGTTATTAATCCTAAATGCCGAAGTTTAAAATTTGTGATATGAAAGTAAATTTTCAAATGAGAAATTTTAATACTTTATTCTAAGTAAAGGATTTAGCAAGTTCCTAAGTTATTGTAAGCAACAAGACGAATTATAGGGTGGACATTTTGTATACAGAATTCCTCGAGTTGGAAACTTTTTTTTTTTTTTTTTCCCCTTCGAACGAGTGCATACATAGACAGCAGATTGTCTTTTGGGTTGTGGCTGCTTTAAGACTCGAGAGAAGATTTAAGGTTATGTAAATAAATAAATAAATAAATAAGAGAAATCTCGATGCTTGCAGCAAAAATGCCATCAGATTGCATTAGGTGGTGTAACCGACCTGATAATTTTCCAGGGCGTAGTTCAGACATTGCTATTTTCTGTTATATTTTATTTAAAGACTAACTCTAATGTATGCGTTGAAGGCAAATTTGTGTAACTTCAAGGAATGACTGGATTTATTGTAAAAGTTTCATAGCATAAGTTGAAGCGTAAAAGAAAGCTTTCAAACTGAAAATTCCCGATTTTAAATGAAGCACCTTAAAAAGGCGTTTACCATTAAAAAAATGTACAAATTTTAAGTGTTTGAAAAAAAAAAAAAAAAAAAAAATACGTCAAAATGTCTGCTGTTGCCATCTCACAAAATTTAATCTTTATTGCTACATAAAACTGAAACTCAACAGGAATTTTACTTTTAAAAAATTTGATTCTGAATTTTCCTTTCGAATGTACAAGGGAGTAAACAGAAAAATCAGTGAAATATAAGAAGCATATATTGCTGTTCGAACAAAAACTTCTTGTTTGTTTAACTTCTTGTTTAACTTCTGAATTAGTATATTAATGTCATTCATGATATAAGACTTAAATGCAAAATGCTATTTAAAAAATGTAAGTTAGGTTTATTGTAATGTGGCAAAGCATACTACATTCATTTGCCTAAGAGGAGGAATGTCTTCGTGAAGGATTTTCTAAGGAAAACTGGCTCACATTCACGTTACACATGAAAAGGTCTGAAAACCAAACGTAATGCCAAACCGTTCACCTGAACTCAAACACAGTTGGAGTTATTAGTATTCAACCGTTTTAACCGCTCGGCCACTGGCAGGGTTACGGCAGAGATGCTCTGTAAGCTTATTTCGCATTATTTATGGGAAAACCTAGCTTAACGTGGTTAATTAATTCAACAATTAACATTCGCTAAACGAAATCGTGTTATAAGAATGCAAAAAAAATGATAACAATAATTATCATTTTTTGATTAATTAGCGCAGCTTTGAAGAGGAAAAAGAGTTCATTTGTTTCGGTTTCTTTAATTATGGCACGTCAAGACTCTCTGAGCTTAGAGATGTCTTCGTAGAAAACTTTCTAAGGAAAAGCGGCTCGTATCCACGTTATACACACGCATAACACACACATACACATACAAAATAAAAAATGTGTGATTAAACATAACTGAATCGCTTTTCGATAACGCTTTTAAGTATGTTGGAAGAGTGTTCGGCTCTTTAATCATGCTAGTTTTATCCAGTTTCTGGTTTTAAGCAGTCCATCAATAAAAGCATTTAACATTGGTAGTTCAACTCATGTTCAAACCTGTTTTTTCATATGTGTAACGAGCTAGATTCTTCTAAAAACTCCTCCATAAAGGCATCCTTTCCCTGAAATAATGCATAGGAATCTCGCAATTTCCTCTACACATTAACCTTTGTATTTACTAAAACTGTCCCGGGACAAATGCCTTACGTTTTGCGAAGTGGCAACACATTTCTTTTAAATTGTTAAGTTTTCTAATCAAGTGTGAAACACAAATATTGTACACCGAGTGGCAACATACTGCTTTTAAAGCGTTGAGTTTTTAGATTAGATTTGAAACATAAATATGTTACATTTTGGAGAACAAGAAAACACTGCTTTTAAATCGCCGAATATGTTAATCGAAATTTCATCAAGTTCTCGAAGAACAGCAGATAACTAAAAAATTCGGCTTTCGGCATAAATTCGAAATTCGAGCTTCGAAGTGCACATATTCCAGTGAAAGACTTCAAAATTTGGTGTCAGCAGGTGCCTGCGTTTTTCCACAGTGCAAGAAAACATGCATGCATGCATATATACATCCATATTCTTCATTATCTGATAAATAAAACAGATAAGTGTGATTGTTTTATAACTTCAAAAGTGACAGGAACTCAGTCAAGTTTCTCGTTTACATAACAAAAGGCAAATAACAACATTAGTAATGAAAAGAACTAATACTAAAACTAAAGTGTTATTCTTTTTACCCGCAAAGTAAACACATTATTGATTCGATATCTTCCCCATCTCTAGCGCATTCGAAAATGTTAATATTATTTTGTAGATTCACCTGTCAGAGTAGATGGCTATCTGTGACGTCAGTCTTTAGATTCGAAAAGAACGCACGTGCACGTAAGGAAAAGTATTTATTTTTAACTCTAGTGTACTTCTTTTCCGAAGAACTCTTTTAAGTCTATAAATAGGAAATATTGATCAAAAGTTTTGCGTCACACTTTGTAGAATAAATATCTCTTAGAAACGCAGAATCTCTTAGAAATTGATTTCTTCCTTCAAAGAAAGCCATTTCTAACGTATACTGTTTCCTTCTAAAAGAAGCAAAAATCGACGTCTGTTAGCATAGTTATTCTGAGATATAAGGTATCTTTTTGGAGGTATATTGGATACCTATCTTAATATTAGATAAATTAATTGATCACAGCTTTCCAGGATTTAATTTCTAAAGTTACAGAGATCTACGAAGGTTCCGGGACTTCAAATTTCAGTCTTAAGGCCGTCAGGAATATTCTAGAGAAATAAATAAAGAATATATAAAAATAATTAATAAATAAAATTAAATAAAATATAAAAAATAATAAAAATTCTGGAAGTTTTCAGATTTCACACTACGCCCAAAAGAGCATTTTTTTTTTTTTTTTTTTTTTTTTTTTCATTTACATACACGTACACATTTTGCCGTTTGGGCTAAAAATATTTTTTAAAAAATGTCTATCTTATACCTTGATTTAAAAAATGATTAAAATAAACTTTATAAAATGATTTTTTGCCGTACATTGTCGACATTGTTCGTTTTGAAATCATTGAGCTTGTTAATAAAAAATTCGTTAAAGTTTTACAGAATTTTAAACACACAATAAGATTATTAAAAACAGCATATCTTTAGAATTTTCGATAGACAATACCGCGCGCTGGCGACAAAAAAAAATTTTATTCCGCGCACTTCTCGCTTTGAAATCGCTGACTTTGCCACTTCTCGCTTTGAAATCGCTGACTTCCTTAATAAAAAATTCTTTAAAGTTTAAAAAAATATGAAATAGATAATAAAACAAATTCGAAATTCAAGTTTCGGGCTTCCAGGTGTCCATATTGGGGTGGAGAACTACGTTATTCATAATTTGATGGATCTAGGTACCGTTGTTTTTTCACAATGCAAAAAACATGCATACATTCATGCAAATTCTTCATTATTAAATTTCTTTACATATAATACAGGATGATAATAATTGCCGGCAACCTTTTTGGAAAAGTGGTTCAGACTTATACTGATTCAATGCAAAATCCCATTTTGAAGCTAAAAAGCTAACGCTCCTATGGGCTAGTTATACTTAAAGCAGCGATTCTCAACCGGTGGTATGCTTACCAATGGCGGTATGCAAGAAAAAAATAGGTGGTACGCAAAGAAACAAAGTATTTTTAACTATTGAATTAAAAAATAAATACTCCAACATCCTGTTCAAGTTTTTTTTTTTTTTTTTTTTTTTTTTTTTTTTGTCTAACACTCGTAAATTTATGCGATCTGAACTTTGTTCAAATCGAAAGCCGCTGTAAAGTATTTGCGTTGCTACGCTACCAACATAATTCCACTAAGAAATGTAAAGAAACCGCGCGCAAGAATATCCGTTCTGACGATATACGCGCTTAAAATGTTTTTCAGTTATTCTGTAAATTTTGGCTAATAAAGTTGGTTGTTCGTTCAAAAATGGCAAGTTTTAAAACTTCATTACACACGTATAAACGAATAAATATTATATATAAAATGTAATATTCTAATATTACACCGCTAACAGACTTCATAATAATACTAATAATGCAAAATAATCCATTTTTATTTTCACAAGTATTCTTTTAGCTATTAAAAATAACAAAAATTTTCATACAGTGTCTCACAAAAGTGATGGGACACTTGTGCTTTACACAAGGAAACTGTAATAAAATTAATTTTTCCTTTTTAAATTCTACTAGGACAATGACCCCAAGCACACTGCTTTGAACGTTAGACCCTGGCTGCTGTATAAGTGTCCTGAAATAATAAAAACACCACCACAATCTCCAGACTTAAATCCCATAGAGAATATTTGGCAAGAATTGGAATCAAGAATTCGAAACACACCATTTCTTCAAAACAGCAATTAAAATCGGTGCTTCAAGAAGAATGGGGTAAAATCACTCAAGAAATCGCAAAAAAATTAGTCGAATCCATCCCAAGAAGATTAAATCATGTTTTAAAAGTAAAAGGAAATCCAACAAAATATTAAAACCTTTTAAAAAGTAAAATTTTTGGATAAATATTTGGTGGAAAGGTAAGCGTCCCATCACTTATGTGAGCCATTTTTTGCTCCGTTCTAAACAATTGTATTTTTATTAAATTAATATTTTAATATTTTGAGAAAATGTATGTTATGTAATAATTGTTACTAAATTTAAGTATGAAACACATCCACAAAAATTTTTACATGTTTTTTTAATTTATTTTATTGCAGTTTCCTTTTGTAAAGCACAAGTGTCCCATAACTTTTGTGAGACACTGTATATGATGTTTTTAAAAGGAGTAATGAAAATGAATGTTGTATTTAATAGGAAATAAAAATAAGTTCCTATACGAATATAATAGTATCTTATTAATTCTTTTAGAGCTGATAGATTTATTAGCATGTCTTCACTTTACGTCGCCATCATTTCTGGGTTCATATTGCTCTATTTTCAATTAGAATAATTTTTTTAAGTTGATTTTCTGTCTCTAACAGCAGGTACAGTGTCTCACAAAAGTGATGGGACACTTGTGCTTTACAAAAGGAAACTGTAGTAAAATAAATTAAGAAAACATGTAAAAATTTTTTGTGGGTGTGTTTCATACTTAAATTTAGTAACAATTATTACATAACATACATTTTCTCAAAATATTCAACTATTAATTTAATAAAAATACAATTGTTTAGAACGGAGCAAAAAATGGCTCACATGAGTGATGGGACACTTACTTTTCCATCAAATAGTATTTTGTCTTCTTGTTGTTTTGTATTCTATTTTTCAACACGATTTGAGAATATCGTCGTTTGTTTTTGAAGAACTCGTAATATATTAAGCGTAAAATTTATATTTGTGAAAAAAAAAATAATAAAACAAACCTAGATTTTCAAAATGGAAAAGTGGCTAGGATTGACTAAGCGGAAAAGCAGTGATTCAAGGGATGGATCCAGGACAATATAGTAGCACTAAGAATATTGAAAACAAAAGAAAAATTGTTTGTAGATAATATTGTTACGAATTTTGTATTTAGATAGCAAGTTTTAGTAGAATTATAATTAAAATTGCGCCCCGTGCAACGCAGCGCGAAGCAAGTTTTGAGAGAAAGCTATGCCGGAAAAGTAAACATACAGGAGCATGCTGAACAAGTATTAATTTAGATGTCAAACAACAAAAATCAGCGTTACATTTGCAAATTTTCGCAGGACTAGTTTCGATGGTTTTATCGGACCAGCATCCTCAGCTGCCAAAGCGCGAAATTATCAATAGATGGCGCCAGTAGCTTGTCCAGCCATTGTTATCGTATTTAATCTAATCACTCTATCTTATCTCGTTCATTTGCTCTTTGGCAGCTGAGGATGATGGTTTTGTAAAAACAATCGAAACTAGTCCTGTGAAATTTTGCAAATACAACGCTGATTTTTGTTGTTTGACACTTAAATGAAACAGATCTCTTTATTTTGTATTGAAATTGAATAAATGTAATTGACCAATATGTTAGCTGTAACCGTAATTCCGTATTCTTTTTGCTTTCCTGAAATCTCGAGAAGTAGAAATTACTAGAAAGATCTCGCGCGGCCTATTAAAAGCTATAAAAAGCCAGAGAGAGAACACCTCAACTCAGTTGTTTAGTTAGCTGCTGTTGTTTTTGCTGCGAGTTCCGCCTGAGATCGGATTAGCTTTTTTCTTTAAATGAGCGGTGCATTACGTTTGTTTCGGCCACCAGAGCTGTCTGCCTGTCTGTGAGATATTATTTCGAAATGCGCAGATCGTATGCGCAGCTCGCATTTTGTTCTTGCAAACGCTAATTGTAACTCTCTCGCTTTGCTGTGTGCTGTGTTGTGTTTAACGGCCGAATAAAGGTTAATCTACAGTCCACTCGCACTGATGTATTCTTATGTTTATTAATTTAAATTTAGGATACCTCTACGCTACATTATTTTGGTCATCCTACGCCGGAGCTTCGAAAAAAAACCCGCGCTTGTGATAAGAATTCTACGGTTTAGAATTCTCAAGAGTTACGCAATGGATACAGTGTTCGAGGTGAGTGCAATAGTTAACGCATTTTAATTGCATTTGACATTTTGTTATTGCTACTATTTTTGTGATTAAAGTATTAGTAAAATCGAGAATTTAGAATATTTTCAAAATGTCAAATATAAAAAAAAAAAAAAAAAAAAAAATAAGAAAGAAAATTTTGAAAACACAGTTAACGAAATTCATCGAGAGAATATATTATGATAACTTGGATAATGCTGAAGCTGAATTAATCTTGGAAAAATGTAAAATCTTTAAGGAAGATTTTAAATCTCTATTTAGAGAAATTTATACAAATTGTGATGATGATAAAATAGACAATTTCGTTGAGGAAGAACAGTCGATTTTAGAGAAAATTGAGGAGGTTCACTTAAAAATTATTCGTAAGTTAAAGATCAACAAGTTCGTAAATGCAAATGGCGATAAACCTGTCATACCTGAATCAATCTCTGAAAGTTTATAAAGTTACCAAAATTATCTTTACCCACATTTAGCGGAAATTTAACAGAATGGATAACATTTAAAGATTTATTTAACGCTAGTGTTCGCAACAATCCAAATCTTTCTGGAGCTCAAAAATTACAATATTTAAAGAGTTCTTTGAAAAATGATGCTTATCGCATTATTCGGTCAATTCCCATAGCTGATCAAAATTTCAGTATTGCTTGGAATTTACTAGAAGAGAGATTTTCTAATAAAAGAGAACAGATATTTGCTTTTATTAAAAGAATTCTTAACGTTTCACAAATACAAACGGAATCTGCATCATCGATATTAAATTTAGTAGATAACGTAGACGAAATAACTCGTTCATTGGAAATATTAGATCAAAGAATAGATCATTTTAGTGATACTTTGTTGATGTATATTATTTTGAAAAAACTTGATGTTTCTACAAAGTTGTGGTGGAAGCGTCAATTAAAAAAAGATGAAATACCAAAGTTGAATGACTTGATAGAATTTTTGAAGAATTACTCTAGAACAGTACACCTTTAATTAGTAAAACGCATAAATCAGATAAACCAGTGTATAATAGGGTTACTTCTCTGATTATTAATTCTACTTGCTTATTTTGTAAAGAAGATAATTTTTTTATACAGGTGTTCTAATTTTTTTAATTTACCAGTGCAAAAACGAATAGAGTTTTTTAAGACTAATAAACTTTGTTTTAATTGCTTGTCTAATGTCCATAAAGTTAAAATGTGTAAGAGTGCAAATACCTGCAAGCATTGTTTTAAGCATCATCATAGCATTTTGCATTTAGAAAGTAATTTCAAACCAAAAAATGCATCTAGATTCCCTTCACCGGAAGCACAAGTGTTTGTTCCGAAATCACAAATTAAACCAGAAAACAGCTTGAGTGAGGTTTCTCCAACCGTTTGTGCAAACAACTACGAAAATAAACATTTTGGAGCTCATGCTAATGATAAACGTAGTCATGTACTTTTGTGTACTGCTTTAATTAAGGTTCAAAACTCAAAAAGTGAATTCATAAATTGTAGATGTTTACTAGATTCAGGTAGCGAAAAATCATTCATTGTCGGAAAACAGCTATCAATTTACGATTGAGCGTAAAGGATTCGAAGATACTAATGTCATGCTTAGGTACTTTCAATACAACTACTACTGGAGAAGTTGAATTGTTGTTTACACCTCATTTCAATACTAATTACAGAATTTCAACATCCGCTTACATAATAGACAAAATTACAGGAAACATTCCAAGTGTAAAATTACCTTTGAATTTATATGAAAGTTTCCAAGATTTAACTTTAGCAGATCCTACATTTCATGAATCGGGAGAAATTGATATTTTGCTTGGAGTTAACGTATTCCTTACTTTAATCAATGGCGAGGTAATTAAAGGGGGCAAAAATCTTCCATTTGCATGTTGTTCTAAGTTAGGATGGGTAATTGCTGGAACTACAAATTTTGAATTCCCAAATCGTAAGCAGGTTTCAGTCAATACGCTAAACGTAAACACGGAGGAATTAGTTAAATCATTTTGGGATTTGGAACAAATTCCCACATCGAAACCCTTAACTAAAGAGGAAAGATTGTGTGAAAACCATTTCGTGGAAAATCACGTCCGTTGTGAAAACGGTCGTTACTCAGTAAAATTGCCATTCAAGCCTAAAAGAAATGAATTGGGTAATTCCAGACCATCAGGCTTTCGCAACTTTCTTAGCCTGGAACAAAAACTAATAAAAACTCCTGAAGTATATCAACAATATAAAGACTTCATGTCCGAATATTTATCACACATGGAAGAATTATCCGATGATAATATAGATAAAGTAAATTTTCATTATTATATACCTCATCATCACGTGCTAAAAGAATCGAGTCTTACCACAAAACTACGCGTCGTTTTCAATGCTAGTGCCAAAACTACATCAGGGATATCGCTTAATGACACGCTAATGAATGGTCCCAAGGTGCAAGACGACTTATTTACTATTCTTTTGAGGTTTAGATGCTATCCCATAGCCATTACTAGCGACTTATTGAAAATGTATCGACAAGTTCAAATTCATGATGAAGATCGCGATTACCAAAAAATATTTTGGAGAGATGATCCATCGAAGCCGATTAAAACTTACAGGTTGTGCACAGTTACGTACGGCACTACTTCAGCTTCATACCTAGCTACTCGCGTACTCAAACAACTAACAATTGACGAAGGAGCTAAATTCCCAAAGGCAGCTGAAATAATATTACACAATTGTTATATTGATGATGTCCTATTTGGTTCAGACACAATAGAGGACGCAGTAGAGTTAATTTCACAACTGAGTGAACTTTTACAAAAAGGTGGCTTTCAATTGCATAAATGGTGTACAAATGATCGCTCGATTTTAGAAACTGCTTTGAATGCTCAGAACGCAAATTCTTCACGTACAGTAGTTGATACTAAATCAATAAAATTATTGGGTTTGGAGTGGTGTCCAACGCAAGACGAGTTTACTTGTCACTTTGGAAATCTTGAAAACAGAGAGCATTCTACTAAAAGAATAATTTTATCTTCTATTTCGAAAATCTTTGATCCACTTGGTTGGTTAGCACCTTTTATAGATGCAGCAAAAATCTTGTTTCAAGATATATGGAAATTACAAATCTCGTGGGATGATCCTTTGCCAGATGAAATCAATCAAAGATGGAAAATCTATTGTGAAGATATCGCAAATCTTGAATGCATTCGTATTCCTAGGAGAGTATTATTGCCCAAATCTACAAATATAGAACTTCATTTTTTCTGTGACGCATCAGAGAAAGCTTATGCCGCAGTGATTTATTTAAGGTCTTCAAATAATTCTTCAGCTTCGGTGCAGCTACTAACATTAAAAACTCGTGTAGCTCCCCTGAAAGTAATTTCTATTCCTCGTTTAGAACTCTGCTCTGCAGTTCTATTAGTGCATTTGGTTCAAGCTGTGCAGAATTCATTGCAAATTTATGTTGACGATATTTATGCATGGAATGATTCAATGATAGTTTTGTCATGGATACAATCAGAACCAACACGCTGGCAAACCTTCGTAGCCAACCGCGTTTCAGAAATTCAATCAGTTTTTACCATCATCGCATTGGAATCACATAAAAGGAAAGGAGAATCCAGCTGATTGCGCATCAAGAGGTGTTTTGCCTTCAGAGCTTTCTACTCATGACTTGTGGTTTACAGGTCCTCAGTGGCTTAATTCAAATAATATTCCATTCTCTATCAACTTACCATTTTCAGAAGAATCTTTAAAGGAACAACGGAAAAATATTTCTTGTTCAATTGGAACAGTCGCTTCGCAAATTCCAGTCCTTAATGAAGTTTCATCATTCTTGAAACTTAAAAGAATCATCGCATGGTGTTTTCGGTTTGCGAATAATTCAGCTAAATCTACCACAACAAGGATTAAAGGTTACCTTAAAACCGAAGAATTGCAATACGCTAGAAATGCAATTGTTAGAGTAGTTCAAATGGAGGAGTTTTTTAATGAATATAATCTTCTGAAAAAGAATCAACCGTTAAACTCAAATAGTAAGATCCTTTCTTTGAACCCCTTTATCGATAAGAATGGACTTATACGCGTCGGAGGAAGATTAAGACAATCCAACATCGCGCAGGACAGAAAATATCCTATTTTGTTGCCCAAGAAACATCACATAACACAGATTATAGTGAATCATTTTCATGAATCCCATCTTCATGCTGGCCCCCTGCTGTTGCTATCAGTAATTAGTAGAATATTGGATAATCCACGCTAGGTCAGTTATAAGACAACAGATTTGGAAATGTGTGAAATGTCATCGTGTACGAGCTAAAACATCTACTCAGATAATGTGTGATTTACCATCGTTTAGAGTCGTTCCGTCAAAGGTTTTCTCCAAAGTTGGAATTGACTACGCCGGACCATTTCAAGTGAAGCCCAGGCAAGGTCGAGGAGTAAAACCAATGAAATGCTACATTTGTGTATTCGTGTGTTTTACTACAAGAGCTATACATATTGAATTAGTAGGCAATCTAACATCAGAATCATTTATTGCCGCTTTTAAGAGCTTTGCATCTCGAAGAGGAAAGCCAATGGAAGTTTCTCCTAGATCAGGTAATATTGTGCGTATCGTGAAGCTCAAAACTGCTAATGGAGTTTTCAAAAGGCCAATTCACAAACTTAGTGTTTTGCCTATCAGTGATTACGTTTTTTTTTTTTTTTTTTCTTTTTTAGTCCAAAGGGATTTGAATCCCGAAGGACTATTAGTTTCGTTTTGGCATTTTGCGTCGAACGGATAAATGTCAGTTCACTTTTCAAACTGTTGCCATAAAATGTTAGAGTCCTGCATTATATTTGAAGAAATTAAATAATGAAAATCTGCGTAAATGTATGTATATTTCTCACATTGTCATAAAATAACGGTACATAGAGTCATCGAATTTTGAATAACGTAATCCTCCAACGAATATGAGCATGTGGAAGACCAAATTTGAAATTTGAAATTTGTTTTATGATCGATTTCCTATTTTTTAAAACTTTGACGAATTTTTGATTAACAAACTCAAGGATTTCAAAGCGAGCAATGGCAACGTTGTGCAGAAAAAACATTTTTATCTCCAGCGCGTGAGTCTCTGTATCGGAAATTCTAAAGATAGGCTCGTTTTAAAACTATTTTGCGATATTGCTGTTGCACTGGATCTTATGGTTTAAGTGCGAGGAACATGATATTTAATAAAGAAAGGTAACACACAAAATGTTAAAAAAACGCCCCTTTGGACGTAATTTAAAATCTGAAACATTTCAGTTTTTTTTTTTTTTTTTTTCTAAAGCATTATAACTTTGTACTTTGCTTTAATTAAGTTCCTGAATTGTATCAAGGCTTCTGTGCATCTGGCTTAAGAACAATTTAGTTTCATTTCATAATTTTATATTATGTTTTCTTGTGAATATTTTAATGATACATTTTTGCATAATTTAATATTGTTATGATATTTACATTTTGTAATATCATAACAATATATACATTTTGTAAAAGCTATTTAGATTTGAAACGATGTTTCAACGCCGGGTGGAGTGTTTCGGCCACCAGAGCTCTCTGCCTGTCTGTGAGATAGTATTTCGAAATACGCAGATCGTATGCGCAGCTCGCATTTTGTTCTTGCATTCTTGCAAACGCTAATTGTAACTCTCTCGCTTTGCTGTGTGCTGTGTTGTGTTCTAAAGTTAAAACTGCCAAATAAAGGTTAATCTACAGTCCACTTGCATTGATGTATTCTTATGTTTATTAATTTAAATTTAAGATACCGCTACGTTACAACGTTCTATTTATTATTTTTAGTATGATGAAGTATAACTACTGATTATTACTGCATGGTATTGTGAACACTTGTATGAATATCTCTGAGGAAAGTTCCAGCGTTCTGTTATATTTCTTTTGATAAGAACAAATTTTATTAACCTTTTATCGGATTTGTGGTATTACGAATCCGTAAGCACGCAACAATGTAATGAAAGTTATTTATCATTTGGGTTTATACTTGGAATGAAATGGACTCTCAACCTCAATGTGTTGTTTGCGGTGACGTATTATAAAAATCAAAGTATGAAACAATCGTTTCTTAAAAGACATCTTGAATATAAGCATACCAGTTTAAAGGATAAATATGAAAAGTATTTGAAGAGGAAATTATCGGAGTTAAAAATAGTAAACAAGTAATGAAAGACACAATAAATACTAATTCAGAATTAACGCCGAATAAATACTAATTCAGAAATGCGGTTTTGCAGCTGAGGATGGTGGTTCGGTAAAACCATCGAAACTAGTCCTGTGAAAACTTTGTAAATATAACGCTGATTTTTGTTGTTTGACTTCTGAATAAGTAATGAAAGGTTTTGTTACTTCAAGTGAAAAAGCTTTGCAAGCTAGTTACCTAGTAAGCCTAAGAATTGCCAAGACTGGGCAGGCTTACACTATTGAAGAAAACCTTTATATTACCAGCAGCTAAAGATATCGTTTAAAATTATTCAACGAAAAAGCGGCTTATAAGTTTAATAATATTCTCTTATCAAATGATACAGTAGGCAATTTACTCAAAAATTAAAACACAGTGAGTATTTTAATTATTAGTCTACATACGTTTCGAAGGAGATAAACGAATTGCCGAAGAGCATTTACCTTGTGAATCTCTTCGTGATAGAGCAACTGCAAAGGAAAATTATCAAAGTAATTGGCAATTTTATGTCTGAGAATGATATTCCTTGGAATGAGGGCATTGCCGTATGCAGCTCGGGTTTAAACAGGAAAATATTCCGGTGCTATTTCTCAAATAAAGATAGTGGCATCTGAAACTAAATTTACTCACTGCTTCATTTATCGTGAAGTTTTGGTAGCCAAAACAATGTCAGAAAACCTGAAAATCGTTTTGAATCAAGCTTTGAAAATTGTTAATTTTATTAAAAGCCGAGCTTTAAATTCAAGAATATTTTTATTAGACGATTTTAATATAAGACGATTAAGACGTCTTATATTAGACGATTAATATAAGACGATTTTTTGTCAAGAGATAGGAAGTGAACATGAAATGCTTTTGTTACATTCCAAAGTAAGGTTATCCAGAGGCAAAGTTTTTAAATCATCTTTTTGAATTTCGATCAGAAATTCAAATTTTAGTCTGTGATTTAAAATTTGAATATTTATTTAGTGGATTATGGTTTGCCCGTTTAGCCTATTTAGCTAATATTTTTGGAACGTTGAATGAATTACATTTAGGATTACAAGGACAGAATGTTAATTTGTTTACCATTAGAGATAAATTAACTGCAATGATAAAAATACTCGAGCTAATAATTAAAGAATTGGATAATAATATTTTAAGCTTTTGACCACTTTTAGAAAGTTTTCTATCCAAAATTAATTTGAAAAAAAAAAAAAAAAAAAAAAAAAAAAAAAAAAAATTAGCATCCGATATTAAAAATCATTGTTTTTCATTGATAAATATTTTGAACATATATTTTCACGAGGATTATGAGAAAGAAAATTGGATAAAAATTCCATTTTGTTCAAATGTATCTGAAATTTTATCTCGTGAAGAAAAAGAACTAGTAATAGAAATTACCTGTGATCGAACTTGCAGAAATAACACTTATTAAATTTTGGTTAAACAAAAAAAGAGTTTAAAGGCATTTCAGATTAAAGCTATTAAATTTTTATTGCCTTTTTGCACAACCTATTTATGCGAACAAGGATTTTCTTATGTTATATTTAAAAAAATAAATATAGAACAAAATTAAAATTAGATCCTAATTTACGGTTAAAAGTAAGTGAAATAAGACCTGACATAAAGAAACTGATCTCTCTTAAACAGGCCCAAATTTCGCACTAAATTTTAGAATTTAAGTATTAAAACTTAAATTTTGATAATTAAAATGGTAACCAGTATTTAGTTTAATATTTTTTATGTGTTCATATTTAATACAAATAGCTAATAGGTTGTGCAAATGGCAACATATATACTATATATATTAATATTTCTATTGAGAAATTTAAAATAATAATCATTGTAAAATGTAGTGGTGGTACTAAAGTTTCTCAATAATGTTACTCGTTAGTCAAACAGTTGAGAACGCTGATTTAAAGAATTATAAATTAAACTAATGCGTCAAAAAAAAAAAAAAAAAAAAGAATTAAATAAAAGAACTTTTTTTAATTAAAAAAGCCAATATTTGAAATTTATAAAGTAATTTATGAACTAAAAAAGGAAAAATAATTTAGCATCTAGTTTCATGGGAACAAGATATTAAATATTTCTCTTTACAAAATTCATCTACAATTTTATGTCAGGAATTAAAACGCTGGACACGCTTGATAAACTTATAAAGATAATGGCTTATATACTTGACAATGCAGTTCGATTGTTGGATTTCGTTACTTAGGCACCAATGCTTTTATTATTCGGGATAAAAACTTGTAGATGAATTTTGTGGAGAGAATTGCTTAACCTCTTATTCCCATTAAATTACAAGGATCACTCCGAAATTTTTTAGGTTTGGTTTTATTTGATTATGGCAAAGCACTCAAGAGCTATCTGCCTATGGGGAGGGATACCTTCATGGAAGACTTTCTAAGGGAAACTGGCTCGTACACACATTACACATCTGAAATTTGTTAAATAGAGCTAAATGGTACAAGTTAAAGTTATGAAAGCTTAAGAGTGTTCAAAGCAGTCCCCTCCAACATCAATGTATTTTTGTAGGCACATTTTTCAAATATTATTAAATGTTTCAAGACGGCCTTTTTGTTGGAGTCGACAAAAAGTATGCTTTTAATTCCACATTAATCTTATTCTCGGAAAGAAAACGACGGCTACGTAAATTTCGTTGTAGGTTAAAAAATAGCTAAAAGTCACACGGAACAAGACCACGAGAATGGGATGGATGTTCTGTCAATTTAATAGAAATTCAACTATGAATCTTACTGAGAGAGAAGATACATACATTATTAAGGTGAAGTGCGAGTCCTTCAATTTTTTCTTCTTAAAGAATCTGCGGAAGATATTTAGTGGTGAACTAGTTAACTGTAACTGTCTTCTGTTCCTCTATCATGATGGCTTTGACCAGTTCTCTACTTCTGAAGAAAACGACATGCATTTCTTCTTCCTTTGCTCGTCTTTTTTTTATGGCGTTGAACAGCTCTGTACATTTGAAAAAAACGACGTTCACTACAATTTCCATTGCTCTTGTCATTTTTTGATGGGTTAGAACAGTCTATACTTCTCATTGTTCGTTATCGTTTTTGATGTCTTTGGGAAGTTATGTACTTTTAAAGAAAACGATTTACATTTTTCATCGTTGTCATTTTTGATAGATTTGAACAGTTCAGTACTTCTAAAGAAAACGGCACACACTAATGTTGAACCAGTTAGCTGTAACTGTCTTCTGTTCCTCTAACTGGCTTTGACCAGTTCTGTACTTCTAAAGAAAATTACATGCATTACTTCTTCCATTGTTCGGTCTCTTCTCTGATAGCTTTGAACAGTTCTGTAGTTCTGAAGAAAACGGCATACTTCTACCACTGTTCTTTATCTTTTTTAATGATTTTAAACAGTTTTGTACTTCTGGAAAAAAAAAAAAAAAAAAGACTTACATTACAATTCCCATTGCTCGTTGTCATTTTTGATGGGATTTGAACAACTCGGTACTTCTAAAGGAAACGACATATATTGCATTCTCTATTACTATTTTTTACTTCCTTGTACGAAGTAAAAAGGAAGGGAAGTATTGAAACCGCAAAAATTTCGGGTATCATATTTCAACGAAAATATTCATTTTGACGGCTATCGAATGCAATTTAACGATGTTTTTGCTTGACATTCGTACGTAAGGACAGAATAAAGGACTCTTTTCCTCCAAAAAAATTATAAAACTGATTTAAAATGAATTGTGAAGAGATGTTTTCGTGGCGTCTGTACTTACGTTCGTATTCCGCATAATTCAAAAACGAGTAGCCTCAGAACGTTGAAATTTTGTACATAGGACTGCTATAACATGTAAATGTGCACCTCCCATTTTGGTTGCAATCGGAGTTACTCGGCTCAGTGAGCTCAGTTTCTTTATTCTTATATGTTCGTAAATTGTGCATTTTTTGCTTTAAAAATGATTGAATTATTTTGTTCTGGTTAGGATTTTTATGCCTTTAGTTAACCTGCATGCAATAATTGTGGAAGTATCAACAATTTAAAAGTTTTTTTTTTAAGTTCGTTAAGCCTAATTTCTGATTATCATGGCAGCCATGTTGTTTACATTTGAAACTTAGTAGAATGGTGGATTCGTTGCCCATCTAGAGAAATTAAGCTTCGCAACAACAAAGTACCGTCTTTTTTTATTATTATGAATTAAATTATGCTTAATTTATTCTGGAATTATCATTTAAGTTATTAGCTTGTTTTTGAGTAGAAAAAGTAATTTTAATTGTAAATTTTTTTTAAAATTGTTTTAACTCTATTTGGTGTTTTACGTTTTCCTATATCTTTCAAATTTTGATGAAAATATTTTGAATTTTAATGTATTTTTGCCTTGCCACGAAGTGAGAACTGAATTAATTAGGGGCGCATGCGCATTAAGTAAGCGACGCTGAATCGTCTGCGAAAAACTGATTCTTTTTTTATTTGTTTAATTTCTTTTATACATTGTTTTAGATTTTATTATAGTATTTGAATAGAGCTTATGGTAATTCTTTAGATGATATAATTTTGGACCATTCTGAGTTATAAAATGTATGTTAATGCTGTTAAGTGAACGTAGCGTCGAAGTGTCGCCATGTTAAATAAATATAGTGGACTTTAAAGAGCGCATTTATTCTATTGTGGTTTATGCGCTATGGACGAAGTAGATTTAATTCAAAATTCGTTAACTGTTAATTCAATATGTTTAAATGAAATGCAGGAAAATTGGTTATAATTTAAGTACAAGGAAGTCATGGGATGTACACATCAGATTTTTTTCTTTAGTTATAGCCTCTTTCTCACGAATGAGAGTAGCTAAAAAGTGATCGACAGCATCCCTTTCTCGGCAGTTAACTAGACCTTTATAAATTTCGGCTTTGGGTCCAATAATAATGTGACAAAGCCGGATGCTATACAGTTAGCAACAGAAGTGGTTGAGGACTTTGAGAGATCTGGCTTCATTAAAATGCATTCAAAATCGGGATAGATGACATAAAAGCCACGTAGCTGAAACTGGGCTTTGGTAAGTTTAGTCATTTTTTTTTAGGCATTTTGACCTTTCGGAGTCACTTGATAGGTCTTTTATATGAGTATCCAGGGTCTATTTTTTCTTGAATCGATGTAAGCAGAAGTCATAATAAAAGGTTGTTTTGATGCATTTAGTGAGTCTCTCAAGAAGACGAAACATGGTTTCAAGAAGATGATGTCTTCTCGTCGTGCGAAATTAATAAGAGGTTGATATGACGTTAACCTAGAAAAGAAAATTGTCATTAAACAAAATAACTGACATATCGTCAAACTTAAAAAAAAAAAAAAAAAAAAAAAAAAAAAAAAAAAAAAAAAAAAGTAGTAACTAAAATAAATACAAAACATTGAAAAATTTCCGTTTCGACGCTTGGCCATCCAAAAAGGCAATATCTCATGGTTTTCACAACCAAGCACATTAATAGATAGGTTGTTCATGTTTTTGAACTTTTCTATCGGGTGAATAGGACTGGGAAAAGACATGTTGATTTCTTCTTCATAGAGCCTTGTGGTGAGATACTCGATGTACATATTCTCCATGACCTTCGGCAGGATGAAGGGTCTCTATGCCACTCCATGTAAGACATTTGTGGTCTTCACTTCGGCTATTTAAAATAGCCTTGTGGTGTAGTGGCCAAATCCGCTAAACAAACCCCTGTTGTAACACACGGTTGAAATGAAATTCTAACTGAAGTTCTAACAGTAATATAAATTTTAATAGAAAAAAAAACAAACTTCATCAGGTGCGGTTTATGACGATGTGAGACTTGCATATATTCCAGAAATTTGTTAAACAGGAATCAACAGTACACACGAAAAGTTCTAGCGCGCACAAATGCCCGTAACCCAGAAAAAAAAGAAGCTGCTAGAAAAGTCCTAGCAGCTCTCGGCCCACCAGCGGCCGAGCGGTAAAGTCGCTGAACACTGGTAGTTCGGTCCGAGGTTCGAATCCCGCGAACGGGCTGGCTGCATGGGCGTTTTCGTGGTTTTCCCCATGTGTAACGTGTATACGAGCCAGTTTCCCTTAGAAAGTCCTCCACGAAAGGCATTCCTCCCCTTAGGCTAGATAGCCCTAGTGTGCTTTGCCATAATTAAATACACCACACCTAGCAGCTCTCAAAAAAGCCATCTGCCTTTCTCACTGGCAAAAACTTTACTAACTCATGGTCAAAGAATCTCTTCTTTGCTCACGGTGTCGTTACCTCCGCTGAATCAAAAGAATCTCTAAGGCTCTAATTCTCTAATTCTTTGGCTGAATCCCAGGGATGGGTACATAACAAAGGCGTCCACATTCCGACCTCGGTGAAAGACTTTATCTCTGGAACCGTTGGAGTGACCTTCGAGGCTGAAACCAGATAATCAAAGGGACCTCGCTACAACAAGATTTCTTCTCTGGGGAGAAAGAGGCACCATTTCGGAATTCGGTCTGCCTGGGCGAAACCAGACAAAGAACATCTATACGACCTTGTCATTGCCTTCTCGCTAACTATGGCTTTTGATAGAGGCGTGTAGGAAGAAGCAGCTAAAGGCTTGTAAGCAGCGATTTTGATCTCGAAGTATTGGATGGAGTTTAGAACTCTTCTTGAACCTGATGTAATAATATCTCCAAGGAATCCAGCACATGTAAAATAAAACATTTCATGAGTAAAAATAATACTAATTTCTATTTTAAGTGTTTTATATAAAATAAATTTGATGTAAAATCAATACCTTTTCAACAGCTGTTTGCATGTCGTCACATAGAGCTACATTAGATCGAAAATACGGTATGCATAATACCGTATTCTACATGTCTCCTCGATTTCCGACACGTTCCTGACCATTTTTACCCAAGCATTTAGATACCATTTAATACCCTGAGGTTGCGTGTCAGCTTCATGGCTTAATTTCTAAAAGTAGGAGTGCTGGAGCCTTATGACAATCACGAATGAGGAACAAGAGTAAATAAATAAACAAAATGACTATTAAAATCATTAATAATTTAAAAATTAAATAGTTAATGAGTATCAAATTAATTAACAATTATTTAATTGATATTGATAATTAATATTTATTAATTATTATTTAACTTGTTAATTATTATTTAATTAATTCACAATTAATTTATTATTATTAAAATAATTGAAGATTAAAGTAACTAAATAATTAAAATTAAATAAAATGTAAAGAGAATTAAAATTCAATAAGCGACTTTTTATATAATTTTATTGCTAAAAATAAAATTTTCTAGATCAAATTTCTACTAAAATAATTGTTCCGTTACATAAAAAAGTGACAGAGCCTTCTTATTTAGGGCTCCGGCTAGAATTAGAGTATGTCCCCAAAACTAAGAAGTACCGGAGCCGAGCTCCGGCGCAATTTAAGCTCTGGTCAGCTTCTAGAATTTTGTTCAAGATTTTTGTTTTTGATGAATTTTAAAAGATTTGCAAGTTCTTGCTAGTGGCTTCATTGAGATAAATGACCTCCGCGTCGAAAATTCAAAGTGAGCGTTCCTGGAGAGCTCGTTTAGGACAGGCTTGAAGGCGGCCGAACTACTCGTTTCACTGTATGGTCCCGGCTTCAGTGTTTTCGAATGAACCTTCATATGACGATCCAGTTTATCTGAGCTTCGAAAGATATTCTGGTGGATGGAACAAATATTTCTGCCTGTCGAATGTTGAACATTAATGTGACGCATTAAATTCCTCCGTTGTCTAAAAGCTTTTATTATATTCAAGACAAGTCAAAGTAAAGGTATCAACAAAACATGAATCCAGCTGCGATGGTCTCAAATCCCCAAAGTCCATAATATCAATCAATTGATCATGCAAAGTTAAGTCTTCATGTTCAAACATGTATTCGGGATCCATCTAAAAATATAAAAGTACAGAAATAAGTATCATCATTCGGAAATTCTCAAACGTATAATTTTTAAAAAAGAAAGCTATTTACATTGCTTTGTGATTGTCATCATTTAAAAGCGCAGGCATAAATTCGGATTTATATTTCACCTGAATAAAAAAATTAATTAAGATGATATGTAAAGTCTTCTTATGGTCATTCTGGTATACATACTAAACAAGAAAAAAAAAAAAAAAAAGAAAGAAAGAAAGAAAGAAAAGCTAAAACAGTAATACTGAAAATTTTAAAATAAATAAATCTACTTGTGGAAAATACGGACGCCGCATATCCTTACAAACCTATTTACGATATTTGCAAGGAAAATCAGCAGTAGACAAATACCTGCAACAGGAAAATAATAATATAAAATAACAATAATAATTTATTTTCATTTTAACATTTCATAAATAAATAAATAAATAATAAAAAAAACTTAAAATTTAAGATTTTATATTATTCTCAAAGGGGCTTTTTTTTTTTAACGTATAGTGTCTTACCTTTATTTATTAAATATCAAGTTCTTCGCATTTACACAAAAAAAATTCAATTCAACAGCAATATCACAAAGTCATTTTAAAAGAGAATGTCTTTAGAATTTCCGATACTTTAGAATTTCGCGCGTTGAAGATTATTTTTATTTTTTTTTATTCGTACTATGCTGTCATGGCTCGCTTTGAAAACGTTGAGTTTCTTAATGAAAAACTCATAAATGCTTTACAAAATATCAAGTAGATAATAAAACCATTTCCAAATTTGGGCTACCGTTGTTTTATCACAATGCAAGAAACATACATACGTTTATGCATATTCTTCATTATTTAATTTCTTTAAATATAACACAAGGTGATAATATTTGGTGGCAACAATTTGAAAAGTGAAACGCCGTTTATAGTGAATCACCACAAAATGCCAAAACGAAATTAACAGCCCTTCTGGGCTTACACCTTTTGATAATAATGATTTTATAAATGACTTGCTTATGATTATAACAGTAGAACACATTTACTGATCCATTTACTGTATCATTAAAGTTTTATAGTATTTACAGTGTATTTTTTATTTCTGTCGCACGTTTAAAAAGTAAAGAATCCTCACGTTAGCCTATCTTCGAGATAGGACGACGGTTGGGGTGTAAACCAACGACTTCATATAACAGTATAATATCTCGTTGGTGTAAACCCTAAATGACGTAAAAAACAAACACGGTGATAAAAACGGTGCTCTATCTAAATTAAAGATATATATCGAAGCAGCTGTCTTCGAGTGCCACGTGGTCTAGTGGTTAGGATACCTGGCTCTCACCCAGGAGGCCCGGGTTCAATTCCCGGCGTGGGAAAGCTTTCTTTTAGCATTAAAATAGTTATTATAAAAAAGAAAAATATACTATAATGGTTAAATGATGAGCCCAGCTGACGTCATGTCGCGGGTTCAGCTTGTAATTAATAATAATAATTTTTTTTCGTACAGTGTTGCCATTTCTGGCTTTGAAATCGTTGAGTTTGTTAATCAAAAATTCATTCAAGTTTTACAAAATATGAAATAGACAATAAAAAATTCCAAATTTGGGCTTGGAGATGCCCATATTCAAGTGGAGGACTACGTTATTCGAAATTTGGTGTGTCTAGGTACCGTTGTGTTTTCACAATACGAGTACCATACATACATTCGTGCAGATTCTTCATTGTTTAATTTCTTTAAATATAACACAGGGTGATAATATTTGATGGCAACAATTTGAAAAGTGACCGACATTTAAAGTTTTCAACGCAAAATGCCAAAACGAAATTACTTTAGGCTAAAAAAAAAATTCGCCTGACGTGATCATGCATCAGCGCTTGGCAAATTGTTATCTACTCGTATAATATAGTATAAAGAAGAAAGTCTATGTGGTTTGTTCGCTAAATAACTCCACTACTATAGCTATCGCCACTAAACTTTCTACAATTCTTTTTTGGCCCCTGGAAAAGGTCAAAGTAGCTAAAATCAGAGGTATTAATTAAAAACTCGGAAAAATTATCATTTTCTCCCTCATTTCTCCGAGTGGCAACAATCTCGTGCGTTGGAGATAAAAATGCTTTATTTTCGAAAACTGTTGTTACAGCTCGTTTTCAAATCGTAGAGTTTGATAATAAAACATTTGTAAGTTTTACAAAATCTATTTATATATAACGAAGAATGTCTGTTTATGTGTGTGCTTGTTCCTTCGTTCATGTTATTGATTTCTGATCCATTATGATCCATTTTTTTACCTCATTTAATCGACTAGAATTGAATATAGTTGAAATATTGGATGGAACTTGAGCTTTTACGACCATTTAACTACAAAGACGAAAATCATTAAAAACTGCAAACCATTGCTGCTGATATAATTAGTTTATTTTCTGTCGAAACTTTTTATGTAGGTTCCATATCGCATCAACCTGAAATATGTACGACTCATGAATCGTACTTTTTGCATCGCTACTAGAGAAGGATTACAACGGTATCGTTCTATCTGTTGTTAGATACATTCATTACTCTCAATCTAGTTTAACTGGCATCGGGTGCTTCCTCTAGTTATTAAATTATGAAGGATAAGAATGTATGCTTGTATTTTAGGTATGAATGTATGTTCCTCACATTGCTAAAAACGGAGGCCCCCTAGAGCCATTAAACTTTGAGAGTCTCGAAGCTAAATTTGAAATTCCGAATTCATTTTCTCACTATTTTATTTTACGTTTTTTACGGCCTTAGTGAAATTTTGAATAATTAACTCAGGGAATAAAATATTTTTATCTTAGATACGGCAGTGTTTTGGAAATCCACAAAGCGTCAGGTATTTACTTTTTCTTTCAAGTTTAACTCGTCTGTTACTGATTTACAAACTAAGTGATTTAAGAGCAATAAACGCATATCCTTACCTTTATTATTACTAATTTCTAGTTGGACCTGTAGGCAACAATTATTATTGGTCATAATAACTACAACTACTTCTACTAAATAATAACTACGCGCTACAAAGAATAATAAAGATGTTATATATGAAAAAAATTGATTCTTCCTTTTGTTTTTTGCCTTTTAAATAATTATAAAAAAAAAACTTTGCAAGCAACTACATTCTTGGTCACCTCGGAATTATTGATAAAGATGTCAGAAAGTGAAGAATCGGCGATTAAAGAAGAAATAGCACGGGTAAGTGTGAAAAACGAACTTTGCAAGCAACTACAGACCCGGGATTTCACGGCCGTGAAATCGCACTATCCGGAATCATTAAAATCATTACATATGTTTTCTTCTTCGTAACTATTTTAGGTGATTGGTTGTGGAAGTGGTAGTGCTATTAAAAGCTCATGGATCTTCAAACCTTGAACTACTAAATAATTTTAACTCGATAATTTGTGCGTTCGGTGTACAAATTAACAGAAACTGACTTTTTTTTTTTTTTTTAAATGATTATTTTCTATGTCCACAAACTCCATTTGATGGTTTCTGGTCAAATGTTTTCGATATCAACAAAAAGCGCTTTTTAGTCATAACTACGTCATAAAAACATCTTAGCATCAGCTACCGTTTAGGAAAAAAAAGTTAATGCTTTTGAACCAAGCACATTAGCGGATCAAACACAAACGAAAACTTCTCTCTCACGGCAGTCATGGACCCCAGTGTGGGCTGCCGCTGATATGGATGATTCCACATATTCCATGAGTCACGCATTCTGCAGTTCAAGATCTTCGGGAGCTCATTATCAAGGGCACTGTGTGGGTGAGAGTCAGAATCAGTTACCCTCACGTCAAACGAATTTAGATCCAGATGGAAAGACCATATTTTCGGAACACATGGCTACATAAAATTATACCTCGATATATTTTTAGCATATTCTTAAAACATATAGCCCCAATAGCGTTGGAAATAATACGAAGCCATAAAATGTATTTTATAAGACGTTATTTGAATATCCCTCCCTTGGAAATATCAGTTGTTTAGTTATTCCATTTATACCTCTATGTTATTATTAGTAATTATTGAATTAATCATAATTTTCAATAATTATTATTATAATAATCAAAGCATTTTTGAATCACCAGTTTTAACGCGTGTTATGATCTTTAATTAATCATCCATAAGGCTTGGAGAACTCTATTTCACGCGTACCAAAGACAATATATTACAAGTTAAAAAAAAGTAATGGTTCAAGCATGGAGCTGTTTAAAAACGATATACCTGGGACGAATCCAATTTTTCTCTAATTCAGATTCAAGTGCTAAACGATAATAATACATACAAAATAAACTCCAGACATAAAGAAATAACTAAATAAAATGTTACCGTATTTCCTTGCGCATCCCACCCCCAGCTTTTTAGCGTCAGATTCTGGAAATTAAAAAAATATTCACGTAAATATATCTTTCCCTTATGCGTTCAGAGAACTAGTAGCCCTAGATTTTAAAATGGATGCATGCTCATAATGATTGTTTTTGTCTTACTAACAAAGACAAACCCTCGAAAACTACCTGCGAAGGTCCCGTCGAATCTTTCTCCTCTAACTATTGAACTTTAATGCCAGCCTAGTACAGAATCCCCCCCAGTCGCAGCGAAGCAAACACGAACTGACATTCAGTCTACAATTTCATGTAGTCAGCTGCATATTCACTTTCTATAATTACTTATGGAGGATTTGAGGTTTAAGGAGTACCAGAGACAACAATAAGAACCAGCGAAATTAAAGTTACAAGGAAATAAAAATGGAGATATCTTATTACATATTTATAATGTTCATACTAAAATGTATTTTCATTGGAATGTAGGTTTATTTTAAAGAAATAATATTGTGATTGTTACATGTAGTTTGTTCACAATTACTTTTCATTTGTTACGTTTTAACAGTAACCGCATCCTTCGGAAACTAAATTATTCGCATAATTTTCCTCTCTCGATTCTCGTGATGGTAAACAAGCTACGGACCTACAGCATAACCAGTTTTCTTTTGTAATCTCGATTTTTTATCCGCTCTATACAATGTAATATAAATAAAATGTATCTTCGGTACCGACTGCATGTATCTGATGGCAGTAGTGAGTACTGGAGGGGGGGAGATCCAATATCAGTGTGTTCTCTTAACCGTCAAGCCAGATGCTCCAGAATTGAAGGGTAAATGAAATTCAACTGTAATCGCGTAGAAGTGAAAGTAAATGATTGATCCTTGAAACCTAAAAGAAAAACAGAGACGATCTGAAGAAAATGAAAGCGGAAATGATAAATGACCTTGTATTTGCAGTTCTAATGGATTGTGAAGGACATTTACTATATTTCAAACAGGACGCTTTCGTGTAAATGTGAAGTGGAAAGAACACCCCAGTGTAACAATTTTAGAGGAAAATTAGGCTTCCAGTTATACAATTAAGATATTTTATTTAAACTAGATACATATTAGTAAAAAATTCATTGATTCTGGAAAGAAGCATATAGAAAATTAAAAAATAAATAAATAAATAACTGGAATCCAAAAAGGTTAAATATCTGAAAGAAAATTTCTTTCAAGAACCAAAAACTAAAGATACCAAGAACTAAAAACATACACAATATACCAAAAACCAAAACTGCCTTAATTAATTTCGTTAATTTTTTTAATAAAAATATGAAATGGATTTCATGTGAAATAGCAAAATAGGGAATAGTTTTCAAATATCTTCAGCTTTAAACCTAATGTTAATTATTCAATGTTAATTAAGCCGATAATTCGCCCCCGATAGACCCCGTGTACGTTGCCGTAACGTCATTTACATTGCCAAATAAGCATTCTCACACCTGCTATTCCTAGTATCTTCGTCTGCCATATTATGCCACATTATATTTTTGTACTGCTTGCGCAAATTAGTTTAAAGCAAATATTTTTTAGTTATCTTAGAGGGGTTGATACTTTCAAAACGAGCGAAAAATTTTATGAGATTAACGTAATGGCCGCGTCAACTTTTTCCAACATAATCATAATCTTTCCTTTATTTAGCAAAAGCAAAGTTATAAATATTTGTTGTTATGCTGATGATACCGCAAACAGCCCATAAAATAATTTGTATAATTTACTGGTTTGGGAAAGTCCATCATGTAGAAGAGGTAGAAGATAGAGCCTAAGTCAGAACCCTGTGGAACTCCAACTGCGATGTCACGTAAATCTGATCATGCTTTACCAATAGCAACTGTAAATTTCCTATTTGTAAGGAAGGACATAATTATAGGTATGATTTCTCTGTGGGAATCAAATTGATTACTTTGTAAATTAGACTCTCACGCCTAATTTATGCTTTTGACACATCCAACATGAGTAAGACAACATGAAGAAACCGCGCCAACAAACTCAACAAGTCTTTCTACGCAAACAAGACCATGAAATAATTTGTGATGATACCTTGGCATCAAATAGCAAACGCAAAGCATGCAATCCGAAAGCTCCCAAGAGTTCATGCCAATAACTGAAAACTCGTATACAAAGTGTAGAATATTCATCAATCCCGATAAAGCTCAGCTGTTAATTACTTGTAAGAAACGCGTGAATATTTTACGTAAAAAGAAACCTGATTCTTTTTGATGAAATTATTCCAAAAGTTCGCAAAGCCAAATATCTTCGTATCACTTTCAATAGCAAAGTTAATTGGAAGGATCACATTCAGAATGTTGAGAATAAAGCAACAAAAGTCATCAATTGCCTTTTTCCAATTATTGGAATGATTCAAATTATGCTTTGGAAAGAATCGTCTTATTTATATATCAGCTGTGTGTCCAGTCCTTACCTATGTTTCACCGGCTTGGACTACTGTTACCAAAAATGACTTGCTCAAACTCCAACAAGTGCAAAGTAAATATCTGAGCATCAATACTAACGTACACTCCTACATGCGCAAAGACTACACGAGGACCTCAACATTGAAACTATCGATAAGTTTCTTAACAAAATAAATAGCAATTTCTACAGAAAAGCTACTATTTGTAACCATCTGGCGAATTTTAACTCGTTTCAATAAGATATTCTACAAGAAGACAGAGAATTACGCCCTTATGCTACACATCTCCTTAGAGATTTAAAATTTTCCAACGTAAACCCTACACATGCACTCCTGTTATTTGTATATATTGTATATAGTTATTTTTCTGTCTCTATCCGAATTTTTTATTTGTATTTTGTGTATCCTTTTTTTTTATCTCTACTATGACGTTAATCTCATATTCCAACCCATTAGGACTCCCAGGTTTGATCTCTCAAATCTAGGAGAAAATGTTCTCCTCACTTCCATATTTATTAAATTTTCTCTTCTCGGAATCTCACGTGATGTTTTACTACGTGAAGTGCCTTTTATCGAAACATTTTTATTGAGCCGGACACATTGCAAAATTCGCAATATCGCGGCATAATGTTACCGATACGGATACTTTTTGACAACTGTTATCGCGTGACCGCATGTTTACCCGTCGCCAGATTCTATTAAACCATTTCCAAACAAATAATTCGTACTTTTACACATGTTACTCAGTTTCTTGTTGCTATAATATTTTGAATCAAGTCAAATGTTGCTAGAAACATCCATTAATAATCCTGGAAGTAGTAGATATCCAGAATTATTAAGATAATTCAAGAATCAATTTCCAGAAAGCACAGTGGACTTGCTTGGAAGTTCTGGCAGATTTCACTGGAAAACAACTGTTTGAAACAAGAGCAGTGCACTCAAGACCACAGGATAATACCGGTACTGGATACTGCGGAATTCATATGAATCTAGCTCTTTTATGAAAACTTCAATAAATCATCTGTGAAAATAATTTTCCTGCAGTATTGAGTAAAAATGTATAACGTTGTTTTAGACCAGGATTAAAAAAATTTGAAGGACGGAAAAATCGTAAAGTTTCCAGTTTTTCGACTGTCTCAACCCTAGGTATATTTGCAAACAGATTGTTGGTTTTTTGTGAATGCTGTCTTTTTTTAGCCCCAGAAGTTAGTCTGGATTATCACATCTATGTCTCAATCGCTTTCCAAATAAAAAGACGTTGCCGACAAATGTTATCGCCATGTATTATTTTTAGAGAAGTAATACAGTGTGAATACAAAAAAATATATGGCAAACTTCATATTCCATCGGTAATTCTAAAGATATACTGTTTTTAAATACTTTGTGTTTCGACTCTTGAATTTTATGAATGCTGTTGAGTATTAATGGCATAAAAGCGAAGAAAGTGATATTTAATAAATAAAGTTAAAAAAGATTTTAAAAAAAAGTTATGTTAGCAGGATTGAGCCCAAGAGCAAACTGGTAAATTGCGAATTCAATGAGGGCAGGAAAACATTTAACAAAGAGGAGACTGCACAACTACATATTATATCAATTCCATGTACAAAACTTCAAAGTTCTGAGGCTACTCTTTTTTGAGTTACGCAAGATACACACATACGTACGTACGTACGTCCAAAGACATCACGAAAGAATCTCTTCTGAATTCATTTGAAATCCATTTTACAATCCGTTTTGGGAAAAAGAGTTCTTTATTGTGTCCGTAGGTGTATTGTGTAACATCTCTCAAATGGATTCAAGAGCGGTCCAAATGGATATTTTCGTTGAAATATGATACCTGAAATTTTTCGCGATTACAATACTTTCTTTACTTCGTAAAGGAAGGGGAAAAAAAATTAAAAAGATTAAAATTTTGATTAAATAACCTATCTGTGCAAACAAATCTCTACGTAATAAACTGTCATACAAAAGCGTTAATATGGTCAATATTTTTAAAGTACTTTGAATAACTACATATTTATATAATATGCCTGGGATGTTTTCCTTTCAATTTATCATTTCCTTCTTGCCTTTAAATGACAAAATACTATAAACAAACATGTGTAATAGGTGCGGATATTTTGTTTATTGCTTTAAATTCAGAAATAAAATGTTTTACAGTTTATTTTGAAAAAAAAAAAAAAAAATTAAAAGAAAAGTAAAGTAAACATATTCGTCACATAACGCTGTCTTTCCAGTGAAAGTGTTTTTATATATTGAATAAAAAAAAAAAAAAAAAAAAAAAACAGTTGTTATAGTAAAATGCAAAAGGTGAAGTTAAGGAAATTTTGCACTATATTTCTTTGCGCTTCGTCATGACCTTGAAAACTTAGTCGTAAGTCTTACTGACAACGAAGGAAATGGTAGAGAAAACGATCACTGTAAAATAATAAAAATTACAACTCAGCTTTTCAAACAAGCGTTTGTTGTTATTGCACGATTTCACGAACAAACATTTATTTGAATCGAACGCAGATGTCGCTGCATCTGTAACTGCCAGAACAGAAAACCATTATGATTTAACAGCTGTTGTCTCGCTAAGTTTCATATAACTTAACCTCTTGGTTGAAAAACAAAAAAATTATTTAATTTTTGATATGTTTACAAAAAATCGTATGTTTAAGTAAATGAAACACTTTAGAAATCAATTTAATATAATCTTATATATGAACCATTTTTAAGATAAACTATTTTTCGTAATTAAAGCAATAATTAATTTGCTTCTTTAAGTACCGGAATGAACTAAGTGATTAATTTTTTTTTTTTTTTTTTTTTTTTTTTTAGAGGAGGACAAACTGTTTTTACTTACTCTTAGCGTAATCAAGGACTAGATGTCTTAGGCAATTTCTCCTAATCTCTTCTGTATATGAATTCCATCATATGCATTCTGTTATTCTATTCGTATTTATTATTAACGTGTCTGAAGTGTTAGAGGAGACAGCAGTTCACTAGCTTGCATTCGATATCGGTATAGGCCCTGTACCTGGTGTGATAGTTTGGGCAGCCATTGCGTACACGATACGCACATCTCTAGTTCGGATTCGACGGCAATTTGAATACAGATGGGTGCATTTCTGACATCTTACGTCCAGTTTTTGAACCCTATCTTCGAGGCCTCCAAACGCTATATTCCAACAAGATGATGCAAGACCACATGTTGCACGTCGTGCTGTGACCTTCCTCGATACACAGGGTATTCGACTGCTGTCCTAGCTTGCACGATATCCAGGTCTGTCACCCATTGAAAACAACTGGTCATGGGCGGCTGGTGAGAGACAGGCCCGCCACTCCTCTCCAGCTAATACGGTTGACAGAGTGTGGCGTAGATCTTGAAGCTGCATGGAATGATTGCCCATTTCTGTCATCCAAGCCCAATTTGACTCCTGCCTGATGGGGTAAGGGCCGTTTTAGTTGTCAGGGGTGGCAAATGTTTCTACTAATTTCGCCCCCTGTAAACCTCCAAAATGCTTACAAATTTAATCATTTTGTCTTCATGCTATACTATTTACATGCAATAAATATCTTTTTTGTATTTGCTTTCTTTCATGGTGTTGCAAATTTAACGGCCAGCAGTGTATATCTTAACGTAATATTTAAAGCAGATTAATACGTTATAGTAAAGGCAATTAAAAAATTATTCCATTTTCATTAAATATTATTGACATAAAATTAATGTAATTTATTCATTAATAGCATTAACTCGTGCTCTGGGTGTCACCCACCCTTTTATTATTCTTAAATTAGAATTAGTGTTTTCTGTGCGCATGCACCTTTTTTACGCAATTTGTCCAAAGAAACAAATTGTCCGTTAATGTCATTTATTTTGTTTCTGTATTTTATTTTGTTTTTGTTGTTGAAAATGATTTTTCACTTCAATACGTTGCTCCGAATTATTTGCATTAAAATGTGTTTGAGAAACATTTGCATGAATCTGCAACCAAAAATTCAGGAGATGCTTAAATTTAGATTTTAGTATCGAATTCGTTCGTTACGTCGATAAGTTGTTCTCTTCCGTCATTAGCAAGTCTTCTGATTTATCGTAGTTACTAGAACGGATTTTTTTATCCATTCACTTACTTATTTTTCTCTTCTGAAACATATTCTCGTATAACTTTGTTCGATTGAAAAAGGTGCTCCATAATATAATTTTAATACTGCGGTCTAAATGTTATTCTTTTTCCGTTACAAAATTATGTTTAGTTTTGAAAAACATTACACATCATTCTCTGTGATATATATCATATGGCGAATTTTTAGTGAAAAGAGGCGTTACCCCAGAAGGATTCTTAGTCTCGAAACGGCATTTTGCTTCGAATCACTATACACGGCTGCAGTTTTCAAACTCAAAATATTTAAAGATCCGAGGATATTTAAAGAATCTGCAGAATGAATGTATGTTTCTCTAACTGCGAAAAGACAACGGTACCTAGAGCCATCAAATTTTGAAGCCTCCACCCGAATATGGGCACCTGGAAGCCCGAATCTTGAATTTTTATTTGTTTCGTTATCTATTTCATATTTTTAAACTTTAGCGAATTTTTCATTTACAAACTCAACCATTTCAAAGCGAGCAATGGCAACACACTGCACGGAATAAAATATTTTTAACTCCAGCACGCAAGACTGTCAATCGGAAGTTCTAAAGATATGCTGCTTTCAAATATTCTTTGTCCAAATGCTCTCGAACCGTGTATGTATGTGTAAATTAAAAAGCGTCCCTTTGGGCGTAATATAAAATCTGAAAGCTTTCAGATTTTTTTAAAATTTATTTTTATTTTATTTCGTGGACCCCCGGGTTTGACTTGCGGAAACCACGGTTCCATGGAACACAGTTTGGAGACCACTGATTTTCAAAGTTTCATATTTTAGTTAATTTTTTTAATTTAAATGTCGTATTTGTATCAATCCAAAAAAAGACATCCATTTTAAAAGGATTGATACCTTTTTGATAGCTGTTCTTAGGTTTTCTACTTTAGCACCGATCACGCGAGTATTTTCATCCTACGGGAGCTATGGAATAGCTTATATTCGACGGTCATCTCAACCGAAACAAATTTTCGACAGAAGTATTTTGTTTTCCTTATCACCGTATATATCTTTACGAGTATGAATTTTTGCACGTGCTGACACTCGCATCTAAATATAGCAAGAGCTTAAAGTTCAATATCCATTTCAGATGCATGAATGATTTCAAAGAATGAAATAATAAAACAATTGTAACGTCAATTTCTTTCTTACTTGCTTAATTTTTTCCAATGAAGTTGATCAATTACATACGGGGATTGGGATTTAAAAACGTATTTGATCATCAGGATATTTGAATACAGTGGGTTTATTGACAGCAATGATGAAATCTAATTACAAGTTGAAAACATTTGTTGAAAAGAGAGAATATAGATGGCGCTGCTAGGCAGCAGAATGTATGTAATGTTGAAACGAAAAAGAGGAACCGTGTGTCGGTTTATTTGGCAATATGATTTCCAGAGAGGTGGTCCTTCTTATAACAGGACATCTGTAAATATGCATATATAAAAGGTGTAATAAAAGATAAAGAACCCACCTGATGCTTTGTATTCCTGTACGAACCGCCATTGGTTGTAACGCAGTTTTCATAGCATTGCTGTCGTTACGCAGAATTGTAACTGTTTAAGCCAGTAACTCAATGTATTATACATCAGTTTCATATTTTATAATGAAATTCGTGTCTACAATAAGCCCTTGCCGAGGGTGGATTCGCTGAACGGGATTTCGAATATGCGCATTATCTGAATAGTTTCAATTTAATTTATTCAAAGCTAGAATTTCATTCGTATAAGAATCAACATTCATTCATCAACAGTTCTAAATGTACAGCAATTGAAATAGATTTAACAACAGTTTTAAAGGATTTACATCTGTTGGAAACGGTTACAAATACAATGCTTAAAAATTACAAAAACAGTTGGCAGAGAAGGATTTTCAGATATGGAAGAAGTAGAAGTCAAGGAATTAATTGGCAAATGACGAATGAAGAATTGGATAATTTAACAACACCCGCGACAGTCAAAGCGGTGAAAATGAAAAGGATAAAGTGCCTTTAACTTGCAAGAAGTTAAAAGCATTGTTAAAAAAGGCACATGACTTCTTTGATTTTGCAATGGAGATAGATCCAAAAGAAGAAAAAAAAAAAAAAAGAAAGAAAGAAAAGAAAAAGAGGACGCTTTATAAAAGCTCTTTCCTCGAAACATTTAAAGAGCTGCATCAGTGACTGTCCCAAGCAAAAAATTAACAGTCTTTTTTAAAAAGAATTACATCACATGTCTCGTTTTCTCATTTTAATTGCAACAATATTGAGGTTTGCTTAAGTTATAATATTAAAAAATAAATAAATAAACTCAATGGCGCAACAGCCCTTAGTGAGCCATGGCCTGCAGAGCCCTGATATCTCTTTTCTTGACCGTGGGCACTGGGTTGCATGAGTATATACCCTGGACAAGTGGTCAACTTGTCGCAGGACCTCCGGTATTTAGTCCCCAAGCGAACTTAGTATTTTATCGACCCACTCTATGGACGAAAAGCTGAGTCAACCTTGCGCAACCCGGGGATCAAACCCCGGACATGTGGTGCTGCTGTGCGACGCAGCTAGCTACTGCGCCACTTTCTTAGTCCGAATTATAGCTAACGCCTTTTTTCCATAGAAAGTGAACACTGTGGAACGCGATTTCGCCATAATTGCAGTGTATTAATGGCGTAATCTCCAGGTTTGGCAAGGGGTTACTGTATTGTCTATTTCCAAATTAGATCTTAGTTTAACTTGCAACTGAGCCAGAACCAGAACCATTCCTTTATTACAGAAGAGACTTCGCTCATCGTTAAAGGCTGACAGTGAAACCTCTGTTCACGAATTTAATTCACTCCTGAAGACCGTTCAAGCGAAATAGTCGTTAATCAAAACTATTTTTCCCTTAGGAACTAATGTAGAATGCATTATTAATTCCTGAACCACTGATGTTTGCTTATTTAAAATTTAGCATAGTCCACTGCGCACAGTACATTCCTGAGGCATTCCTGAGTTCCTGAGGCTTCCCATTTCATAAAAAAAATTCAGGTACCTGTCTTTCTTGGGAATCTTCTTATAGCTTTGCTTTGTTTGTTAACGTTACTGATTCTGGTTGAGACTAGTTAGACTTCTATTTCGCTCAAAATTTGTCAACGGGATTTGCTGCTGTCTTCATTTTGAAAGGTCTCTAACGTGAGTCATGACTTTGCCACTGAAAATGCTTATGCTGCTGCTCCATCTGGGCAATCTGACTATATGAAATTTTGCTACCGTTTCCATGGTATACAAATTTCGCGAGATCAGAAAGTTAGGAGCGTCATCTTCTCCGTCCTCTTTCTCAGTAGATACTTCGGCTACAATCGCTTTTAGTTGCTCTTTCTGAAGTTGTTCCAGTTCTTAATTATTTAGCTTATCTTTATAGTCTTCTACTAACTCCTGCACGTCTTCATAGCTCACTCCTAAGCCCTTGGTTATGCCGCGAAACATAATATCGTAAGTTAAAAAAAAAAGTTTTTAAAATCTGTGCTTGCAGTACAATCTAGTAATAACTTTCTCCAGGCCGAATTCATGATCCGGTAACTTATTATTACCAGGCTTTGTTAATAAGAGTAAAGTAAGAGAAATATTAAAATGATGCTTCTGTAAGTGTTTGAGATTTAATTCTGTACAATTAATTTCCATAAAAAAAAATCTTTAAAGATCATTTGTTACCGACTTTATTATAATTTGAGTGTTTGTAAGAGACATTTTCTCAGCCACACTATTTCAGGTAATTTGGTAGATTTGTTTTTGATGAGGTAGACCGTGATATGAGATTCCACTGTATATATTTCCGCGTTTGTGCCTGAAGCATGCTTTTAAGTTCATTTTCAAGCAATCGGTGGCCCCAAGATTAGGACTTACACTATTGAAGGAGCAATGAGTCTCATTTTACACTAATAAAGGAGCAATGAGTCGCTCTTCACACTAACAAAGGAGCAATCAGTCTCTTTTAACGGTGCCATCCATTGGCAAACATCACCAAATGTAACTCTTAATAACACCGTTCTAAACAGCAATTTGCTCTCTCTAATAAAGGAGCAATGAGTCGCTCTTCACACTAATAAAGAAGCAACGAGCAATGAGACAATCTTCACACTAATAAAAGAGCAATGAGTCGCTCTTCACACTAATAAAGGAGCAACGAGCAATGAGTCTATCTTTACACTAATAAAGGATCAATGAGTCTCTTTTAAAGGTGCCATCCATTAGCAAACATCGCCAATTGTAACTCTTAATAACACCGTTCTGAACGACAATTTCTATCTCTACCAAATACAATAAATAACTTTACTAGGGAGATAAATCTGCGTGACAGCAACGTCTGTACACTGAAATTTTATTTTCCATCCACTTTGAATAAATATAAAGCAGACTGACATTACTGTTCTTCACATTCTGATTCTGCTCATGTTAGTGAAACTATCATTCGCTTATAGCATATACGGGATCATGTGGTTCTTAATAACCGGTCTAATGATCTTTGTATAGGAACTTAACTACAGTTCGAAATCTATAGGTAGATTTATTGTGAACTTGGAGTAATAGTCCCCCTAAACTGCTAGCATGCATGGCCGAGAACTGATTTCTCTGAAGGAAGGCATTTCTTTTTAGTGTCTGAGCACGAGAAAACAGCAGGACAACACTCATTGAAATCCAAACACGAGTAGTTTCTATTTATTTTAGACGCATTAAAACTGAATTTGTGAATAATTTCATCTAAGGAGGAGCAACATCTTTATAATGAAAAAGATTTTATGAAAGGATATACTGGCAACATTTCTGGACCGAAAGAAAAAGACGATTTCAATGATACGTTTTTCGAATTATAAAGCGAAAGAATCAATACAGTAGTTAACTACAGCAAATTTTGGTGAGCCATTTCATTACTAAAAGATGACTTAGAGCAGTATCTTAAGCTCCTTTACTTGCTTTAGATAATGAAACAATGCGCAGTGTTTTAATATCTTACTTTGTTCATATTGTTATTCTTGAATTCAATTTGTCGTCAATATTTTCATTCTTTTTCAATATACCTTTTTGTTAACTCTGAATGCGATGTTAATCTTGTGACTTTGTTTTTCGGTGGATAGCTTGTCAGTACTTGAGTTTTATACAAGCGTGCATAATAAATCATTTAAATCCCTCTGGATTGATCACGGGGGAGTGGCGCCCCCTCGGATCGCCTCTGGAGGTTGGGACACTTATAAACCGTATAAGGTGGTTGCGAACCGCCAGAACTGGGAGCCCCCTCCTCTCGTATTCTCTTAACTCTGAATAAAATAGTATTTTTTAAATGTGATTAACTTATAGAGTCATTAGGTTATTTTTGAAGTAGGAAACGTGAAAACTGTGCAATGCTCTGGCCAGGACTCGAACGCTGGACCTCTCGAATACGCGTCGAGTATGCTTTTCCAGTGACACAACGAAGGCATGCGGAAAGGAGGAAGAAAATACCTTATGAACTCTAACTCTGTATAAACTATCATAAATTTAAAAAATTTACTTGGAGACATTACCGTACTACTATGGATTCAATTGCTGCAAATTTTGCAGGAACGTACTCACAACAAACTATATTTTTAATAAATAATAAATTCATTTTAATGTAGCAAATTTTTGACATGAAATTTATATGGTTTACTGTTTTGCGTTGTAAACCATTACGACGTTTTAGCAACATTTTCGTCCTTTAATATTTATGATTAAAAAAAAAAAAAAAAAAAAAAATTAGTTAAATTTTCAGTGTGACTAAAAGAATATTTTCGCTTGAGGTAATACTTTAAATACTCAGAATTCAATATTATTCTATTGTTGTTACATGCAATTTATTGTTACGTTAGCAGAGAAAATCTTAGTGCATTATAAAATGAATGCACAAAGTTAATGTTGATTTGTTTGATAATCAATATTTACAGAGATCTTGTAAGGATCTTAAGTTTTACTAACGTTTATTTTATTTTAAATCTTTACTATCACTTCTTATTTTCTACTTCCGGCCAGAATTATAAGCGTGAAGGTTTTTATGCAAAGTTTGTCTGGCGAACGCCAAGTATTTAAGTTGTGACCTTTTGCCAAGCGAGAGAGAGGAAGCAGTGAGTCAACGCAGGCCGTTTACCTTAGAAGTTACGCAGTTGCTGTTTGCCTTCCAGGCCAGAGGTTTTAATCCTCTTGATAAATTAAACGTATTGTAGTGTTCACAGTGTCTGTGCTACATACGCTTCCTGTTATTATAAGGCCAATCTTCCACGTGTATTATTCTAAAGTTAAATTAGAGTTTAGTTTTATTCTTATACTTTTACGTTAGACCCCAAGTGGCGGGTCAGTGTATTCCGAAGTACGGAAGTTATTGTATATAGAGAAAAATAAAGGGTTTTTTATACCCTTCGTCTGTATCCTGTCTACTTACCACAATTAGTGAACATAGCTTTAGTAAGCTCTCTGTTCCGAGTCAGGTCCTTGTATGTTCCCGAAGAAGGTTAGAAGGAACATTGAACCTGATAATCTCAAGATGAAATACGTCGATAATGCTATAGTAATAATTGTCCTTAGATTTATAAAGACATGAAAGCCATAGTTCTGAGCCTGTTAATGGTTAATGAAATTAGGATATTTTAAATGATAAATACTCAACTTCTCAGAAGACCATTTACTTTCTTTCAGTAGAGGGTTTTTGATCTATTGGCAATGTCATTAGATGTTCGCTGTATTATACATTGTGCATACAGAAATTATATCTAAGGTATTTGATGGTGATTTATATCAAATAATTTTATCGATTTACTGGCATTAGAATTTACTGTCTTTAGAATACACAAATACTAAGCGTGTCTAATACGCTGTATAGTCTTTCACAGAGGAAAACCTTTCTGGTGTATGCGTACACGCGTACATAAGTTGTTAGACATTAAGCATTTTCATCGTACATTGATGAATTACAAAAATTTCCAGTCCTCATTTTTGCCTCCGAAATTTTCGTATTTAATAGTCCAAAGGGGCATTGTCTCTGAAGGACTATTGTTTTCGTTTTGCCATTTTGCGTTGGTTCACTATAAATGTCCGTTTCAGTTTTCAAACTGTTGCCACCAAATGTTAATGTCCCGCATTACATTTGAAGAAATTAAATAATGAAAAATCTGAATAAATGTATGTATATTTCTCGCATTGTGATAAAACAACGGTACATAGAGCCATCGAATTTTGAATGACGGAATCCTACTGCGAATATGGGCATGTCGAAACCCAAATTCGAAATTTGGAATTTGTTTTATTACCGATTTCATTTTTGTAAATCTTTAACGAGTTTTTGATTAACAAACTCAGGGATTTCAAAGCAAGCAATGGCAACGTTATACAGATTAAAAAGAAAAAAAAAAAAAAAACATTTTTATCTCCGGCGCGTGAGACAGCGTATCGGAAATTCTAAAGATATGCTCAATTTAAAACTATTTTGCAATATTGCTCTTGAACTGAATTTTATGGTTAAAGTGCGAACAACATGATATTTAATAAATAAAGGTAACAGACAAAATGTTAAAAAAAGCCTCTTTGGACGTAATTTAAAATCTGAAACCTTTCAGATTTTTTCTTTTTTAAAAAAACTTTTTTTCTAAATTTTATTGTTTAAATTGAATTAAGCCTAACGAGGAAGCTAAATAATGAAATTATACCTTATGTAGAATAAGCCTAACGTGCAACTAAGCCTAATATAGAATTCTGAAGAAATAGCCAGCATTCTGCACAATTCTTTATTAATGTTACGAATCCAACAATTTTGATTGAGGCCATGTCATCGAAAAATGTGTAGCTTTGTCCCAATAGATTCTAATATTTTGTTGGCCTAGCTGCAAAAACAACCTGAAACAATATCACGGAAGTGGGTCTTTCGCACTGTTATTAGGGACAGATCTATGAGAGCAACCACTACAGTTAGAAGAATACCTCTTTAAAATGCACATTCTTTCAAAATACCAGTTCAGCGATTGACGTTTGCAGCTGATACTCACACCATCTTTCAATGTTCATGCTAAAAACTTCGAAAACTTCTGCAAACTAGAAGTGACCTCCGACAGCTTTAATCGGAATGCTTCATATTCCTGTAATATAAGAAAAGGAAAGACAGCTAACGTTTCGATCCTGGATCAATTCCAAAACTTAGAAATTGGACAAACTGAAATTCAAATGAAAGCATACCTCCTTTTGCTCTAAAAGAACTTCATTTTCCACCAGTAGTCATTGATAATATTCATAATTGAAATAAATTCTTAAAATAAAACCTGAAGTAGCTGAATCAAAAAATAGCGCTAAGAGCAATAGTGTGGGTTTGTTTTCGAGTTTCAGCTGATCTAGCAGGTACTAAGCGACTCCTTAAATTCATAAACTTCCTAAAAGAAAAAAAAAAAAAAAAAAAGCCTAGGATTTATCATAATATCGGTTAAGATAAAGTCCAAATAAGGAAGAAGATATGTAAAAGTGACTTGTTCAGCTTTGCACTGTTACAAATGTAAGAGAGCAAGTTTGTTCACCCGGATCCGATTTTCGCAGGGAAACCGTCTCCCATGATCGTCAAGCTCACAACTTGACGACTTCTCTGAAGATAAGATGAAAATCGGCGCATATATATATTATATATACGGTACGAACAAACAGCGGCGAAAATTGACGTCTTTCATTTTGAATATACTCCCCTTACGCAGAAAGGAACAAAGAAATCTCGAATTTCACTGTGCTTGTTTGTTCGAAAGTTTAAAGTTAAATTGAGTATTAAAATTTGGTTCAACGTAATTGTTTCAGCTGCCAGAAATCTCATTATAACTCCCCTATTGCAGATCCAGAGTATATTGGATGCTGCGAAAATAATAGCTCAAAGCAGTGTAAAATACCTAATAAACTAACCAAAAATGTTCTCACTGCGATGAAACTCACTCCTTGAATTGCACAGGATGTCTTTTGCTTATATGCTACATCAGCCACATCCAGTTCAACACCAGGAATTACTTAGCATAGGTAGTTTATAGACGAAAAAATCGTCACACACTGACAGACATCATTGTAAAAAATAGTAAAAACGTGTCACGGGAAGCCTAATTCGTGCTTATTCACCGAAAACTCACTACCAATGTCTATCATAAGAAAAACCTCTCGCCAGTGTTAGTCTACAGCTGTCTGCTGCCGTAGAAACGAACTTTGACCCATTTTCCGTAGGGATGTCTTGACGAATAAAAACTCTTTTCCCCTCAGCCAACAGTCACCAAAAACAAAATAACAATAAAGCAACTCTTGGCTCGCCCGTATTTAAAATATACTAGCTCTGTTAGTATAGCGACCACCACCCGCCAGACACGGTGGCGGGGCTGTTCTTCTCGTAGACAGACAGTATATAAGTTGGCGGGAGGTTAAAAATAGTTGTTACCATTTGCGCGTGGTTACGTGTATTTAAGAATTCCAGCCGTTTATTATTTTAGAACTACATCTCCAAGCTCCCCATGAAGTATTCGAAGGTATAAGGTATGGCTTTCATTTTAGTTTCGAAAATCAAGCTCAGAGAAGGAAAATATAATTAAAAATACACTAAGATGTTTGTCGTAACGATGATAAATATCATTTACCTAGTTTAATACTTTAGAATTTGAATCACTGTTTCCATATTTTTGTTTTATTTTGCAGACAAATTCAGTTCAATAACCGCTCACGGCCTTCGTTAAGACCTTTGAAAATGATAAATATTGCCGAGAACATAATCTAATGGACGCCAATAGTAACCAATAATTATGTTCATTAACATTGACTAACCTGCACAAAAGATCGAAGTCGCCTACCACAGCGAATGTTCATTTTAAGAGATTTCACTGCGTCAAGCCAATATAATCATACTTACTTCTTTACTTAATGCCAGTGAAAGCAAAAAGAACTCAAATCTGGAGTTGAATTAGTTATTGATTTCAAATCAGTGCAACGCTTGTACCTGTACGAGTTTGTGACCATTTAATTTTGACTTTAAAAACAAAAGAAAAAAAATATAAAAATTTACAAATGAGGCAGGTCAGATATTGAGCGACTATTGGTAGCGAACCCACGCGCAGTCGCTATCCCGTACAATTATTTAAGGCCGAACTATTGTTCTTACGAGCAATTATCGAATATAAAATAAATAACTGTTTGATTTTTCGCTTTGAAAGTTTTTTATCTGTAACCAAATAGTTTAAAAAATAATTGATGGGTGACAGGTGCTCATTTGAGGGCCCTTTTCATGTAGTGCCTTAGGCGGTGGCCTCCTACGCTGCTGTGATAATCCAGTTTTGCTCAGCAAGGTTTATATGATATGTGAACGTTTTCATTGCTTTTTACAAACGTGCTTCTTGGGTCAAGTACAGCCTACACTCTGAATCCAGATAACAGAGGGTAAATAGGACATAAGAGTCTTGGGGCGATTACCTATAACGTAGACTTCTAAAACTTCATTCAGAATTTTTTTGGAAGGGAGTTGAGGGATATCTAAGCCTGTCTTGTGTTAAATCTGCGCAAAATTTAGCATAAATGAAATAATATTATAAATATAATATAGTTTAATAATAATAGCACGAATAAAGTTTGCCTGAAAGTATTTAGATTGATATAATAGGAGCTCTTCGCACATTTTTTAGACGATTTTCATTGTATTTATGGAAATATTTTTAGTCGAAAGGAGCTTCGTCTCTAAAGAACTATTATTTTCGATTTGCGATTTTGCATTGGTTCACTATAAATGTCCGTTTCACTTTTCAGACTGTTACCACCAAATGTTAGAATCCTGCATTATATTTGAAGAAATTATATAATGAAAAATCTGCATAAATGTATGTATATTTCTCGCATTGTGATAAAACAACGATACATAGAGCCGGGCATGTGCAGGCCCAAATTTGAAATTTGGAATTTGTTTTATTATCAGTTTCATAATTTGGAAAATTTTAACGAATTTTTGATTAGCAACTCAAGGATTTCAAAGCGAGCAACGGCAACGTTGTACAGAAAAAACATTTTTGCCTCCAGCGCGCGAGTCTATGTGTCGGAAATTCTTTAAAACTATTTAGCGATATTGCTGTTGAACTGAATTTTATGGTTTAAATGCGAATAACGTGATGTTTAATAAATAAATATAGCATACAAAATGTTAAAAAAAAAAACCGGCCCTTTGGACGTAATTTAAAATCTGAAACCTTTCAAAGTTTTTTTATCTAATTTTTTAATATTACAAATATACAATATTGGAAAAGTTATTTTACCCCATTGCTCTTGAAAAGTTTCTCAAAGTTCAAGAAGGGTTCCAGGTCGACATTTGGACAATTCGCTTTTTAAAAGTCTAGAAGGGCAAAAATCCATGGGTGTTACATCAAAAGATTTAGTAGAAATGTGAGTAAAGGGTACGACCTTAATCGACACCACCGAGGGTGTCGGTGGTGTCGCCTTAATCCCCATTTCTCGTTCTTCTTCTTTTTTTTTAAGCCCAAAGGTGCAATTTGCGCAGAAAGGCTATTAGTTTCGTTTTGGCATTTTGCGTTGATTCACTATATAAACGGCGTATCACTTTTTTAATTCTTGCCACCAAATGTTAGAGACCTTCTTTATATTTAAAGAAATTAAATAATGAAAAATGTGCATTAATGTATATATATTTCTCGCATTGTGATAAAATAACGATACCTAGAGCTATCCAGTTTTGAATAACATAGATCTCCACTGGCATGTGGGCATCTGGAAGCTCACATTTGGAATTTCGAATTTGCTTTATTATCTATTTCATATTCTGAAAAGCAATTATGAGTTTTTGATTAAGAAACTCAACGATATCAAAGAGAGCAATGGCAACAATGTAAAGAAAAAAAAAAAAAAAAAAATTTCTTTTTATCTCCAGCGCGCGAAACTCTGTGCCGGAAATTTTAAAGATTGAAATAAAATCTAAATATGCTCTTTTAAATATATTAAGGTATTGCTGTTGAACTGGATTTTATGGTTTTAAGTGCGAGGAATATGATATTTAATAAATAAAGGTAACATGCAAAACGTTTAAAAAAACGTAATGTAAAATCTGAATTCTTTCAGATTTTATTTACTCATTTATTTATTTATTTTAGGAAACTAACAATGGTCTTTGACATATGGTGGCTTGTTTTATTTTGATGCCGTTCTACTGGTTGATATCACTGTGGGTAAAGATAAGGTATTTCTTATTGAAAACTTAGATATAAAATATGTTTCTGATAATATGCGGAGTTGATCTTAACATTTTTCTCTACTCTCTTTATTTTTAATTTGCCGTGATATGAATAATAGCAACGGTCATAAAACCCTTTGGAAAACATTCTTAGATTCTTTGAACCATGTTTTAAGATTTTGTACACTTCTTTTATGATAATAAATGGATCTGGTTTTACTGCGCTCATTTAAATGCATCCAGGAATCATCTATTGTGTCAAGACTTTTCCATTTTTGTCCGGATAAATGTTTCTCATAAAAAAATTTTGCGTTCGGCTGTTTTTCGCGGGAAACAAATAAAGCACATTATGTTTTTTTCGCCTCTTTAAGATTTAAATCAGTATTAATCACTTTGTTTACAGCTGACATTGAACATTTTAATTATCATGCGACTGTTTCTTGACTTAACGGATTTTCTTTTAGTATTAAAGATCTTACCTTTGAAACATTCGAAACATTCCGTTTTTTTTCCCCTTTGGGTATACATTTGGAGCAATTTTTTCACTTGAAGCCAAGCTTTGATGATTTTTTCTCCTCCCTTTCTTATTGACAATATTACGTATCGTAGTTTTAGATATCAAAAATAAAATCAAAATAAGTAAATAATATAAAATTTTAAAATAAAATAAAATTTTTAGATATACAAAATCTTAAAAAATTTAACTGTTGCTTGAATAGTTTTTGTAAGATTGTATCGATAAAATGAACAAGATAGAAGAGTTTTAACTGTGTACTTCATTTACTAAAAGGCGTATTTTTAAAAAGAGTAAGTTAATTCCATTTTTTTTTTTTTTTCGCTAAACGAAGATTTCTTTTTTTTTTTTTTTTTTTTTTTTTTTTTTAAACTGTAGCTTTAAGAGGAAAAGAAAGGGAGGGAGGACTGCTGATGTTGGACCGCTGCTGATCGTCAATATCAAAGTGTAGATCGTCAGTATAGTAAGTTTAAATATATATTAAGTGCTCGGACGCGTAGAAAGATAACCAAATACTTTCCGTAATTTAAAAAAATGGGAAAACGGCAGAACTTTTCCTTAATACCATTAAAATTACGTTACGAATACGAATAAAATTATAAGCATTATAATTTCGCGCCAAAATTCAATTGTAAAGTTCCACGCAAACCCCCACCTCGCCCAGTTTAAGAGTTCTCCAAACGACATAATGACGTTTGATAAACGACTTCCTGTTTATTCTGTTATGCGTCACTGATATTACTATTTGGAAACAAACGAAATCTAAATATAGAATATAAATTGTTTTGAATGAACTCGATTACACAACGCTTACTGTATTTAAATGTCTGGCTAGTTCATTTCATATTCCATGGAATATTTACTCCGTGCGCATATTTCACAAGTGCAAATCAGCGTAGCCACTGAGGGAGGAGTTTCGAAAATGGACCAATGAGCTTCTATTGCTCTTGTGACGCTAAATCTTCGTGCATGTGAGCGTATGTTGTTTACGTTTTAATTTGTATTTGTTGCAAAGTTATAAATGTATGGCGTAATAGTACAAAATTCCGTAGTGCTTTCGTTTTATGAGTTTAATTAATCGCTGACATTTCACTTTCACGATTTTTATCACACATTAACATTTGGATTGATGTTCACTGCATATTATCGCTTTTGAGGAAATGACTCAAGGTACAATTAGCCTCGAATATTATGCATTTACTAACACCTGTGGATTAAAAGAATTCAAGTGTAAAGTTTTATTTTAATTGAGCTGAGAAAGGCGGGAAGTGTTACAATGAATCTAGTGTTTTCTTATTTGAATGCTTGCATTCTTTTGATTTTTAAAGTGTAAGATTCAGAATACATATTGCATATGACTTGAGTATATCCATTGTTAACATTAAAAGTTATATGTGAATAAATTGAATATATTCGTTGTGAATAAACTGAATATATTCGTTGTGAATAAATTGAATATATTCGTTGTGAATAAAATAAATTTATTCTGTATGATGAGTATTTCTTGTGCAGACAAAACATAAGAGTGAGCAGTTATTAAACGTGAAATTTAACACACTAAATATATACAAATGAAAAATTAGGAAAGTTCACTTTGAATAGGATTCTGCATTGGCTATTATTATAGAACAGCTTTTTCATATAGACTGCAATAAAAGTGCTGACTTCTATTTACATATATTATTGGTGTAAATATTTTTCTCATATGCTTAGTTTTATGTAAAGATAGCATTTGGGTTCAGATGTTTATGACATATTTCTTTCGTCATCTTATTTACCACTTATTAAGTAATATTTCAGACTGATAGTTTTGCTGAGAGTCCAACGTGTGTTTTGTTTATTTAAAATTCTTTCAGGCAGGTAGTGAAATCTTCGCAATTGCCTATAGGTATTTGATCTAACTTCGCAATGAAAATTTTCAAAAGAAATCGACGATGCTTTAATTATTTTATTACAGAAAATTGCGTGGCAGAATATTTTCAACCATCTTGTTTAAATCTTAAAGCACACGAAAGATCATGTAACATGATAGAAATATTACTGGATGCCCATTCGCCCATCCTAAAAGCCACTCCCTCGGTGGCTACGCAGATGTGCACTTGTGAAATATGCACTCCGTGCAAGCGAATTGCGCCCACCTTCAACTGCTATAAATTTAGATTACTATTTTTTCTTTGTTTTCTGCATATAATTCAGTTTAATATTTTTTTTAGTCCAAAGGGGCAATTTACGTAGAAGGACTATTATGGCATTTTCGTTAAATCAGTGTAAATGTCGGTTCACTTTTCAAATGTCGGTGCCACTGAGTTTTCAAAGTAGAGCTCTGGATTATATTTAAAGAAATTAAATAATGAATGCATGTTTGTTTCTCGCATTGTGAAAAAACGACGGCACCTAGAGCCGTGAAATTTTGAAATACGTACGTTTCTACCCGAATATAGGCATATGGAAGCCCAAATTTGGAATCTGGAATTTGTTTTAATCTCTATTTCATATTTTGTAAAACTTTAACGAATTTTTGATTAACAAACTCAACGATTTCAGAGCGAGCAAATGGCAACACTGTACGGAAAAAAGATACATTATTTTAATATCTAGCGCGCGAGACTGCGTATCGGAAATTCTAAAGATATGCTTATTTTAAAATTACTTTGCGATATTGCTGTTGCACTGAATTTCATGATTTAAGTGCGAAGAACATGATATTCAATAAATAAAGGTAACACATAAAACGTTAAAAAATGCCTTTTTCGGCGTAATGCAAAATCTGAAAGCTTTCAGATTTATATATATATATTGTTTTGTTTTTTGTTTTCTGCATAGAATAAAATTTTCTGCTTTTTTTTTTTTTTTTTTTTTTAATAATATCGCAGTAGCACTGTACAGTACACTCACTGCACTGTACAGTACACTCACTGTATTTAAGCTTTCATTTCATTATTAAAGTTTTATTTATTATTTAAACTTTTCATTTTCGAATTTAAAAAAAATACAGAAATGTATAAATCTTTGAACTTGTTAATCAAAAATTGGTTAACGTTTTACAAATACGCAACAAATAATAAAACAAATTCAAAATTTGGGCTTCCAAGTGCTCATGTTCGTGAGGAGGATTAGCTATTCAAAATTTGATGGCTTTAGATTCCGTCGTTTTCTCACAATGCGAGGAACATACATGTCTACATACAGATCCTTCATTATTTAATTTCTTAAAAAATAATGCATGAATCGATGCAAAACCGCGTTTCGAGACTAATAGCTCCTTTGAGGCTAAAAAGAAAAAAAAAAAACATAGGTACTAATTTATTTATTTATCATTATTATAATTTTGAGGTGTTAGATGGCAATCCGAAACTTTTCGGACTACAATTGTTTGCTATTTTAAATTGTTATGATTATTTTTAAAAAATATTCAACATAATAAATTTTGATACTTGCGTACTATCGCAACCATATTGGCGATTTTTTATGTATGAAAATGTAAAAGTTACTTAGCATCTGCAAGTTGGTAGTTTTCGCGCCTTCTTTTTCAGAAAGATTCTCAAACTGTCAATATTTATAGTAAGTTTGGTAAAGAAGATCATAGGAAACCATACTTTAACAATCTAAAATACAAATTTGAATTTTTAAATAAGGATTATGTCATACATTAAAAAATAAAACACTTACATTCACCTTCAAATCTTTCTGTTATTATTATTATCATTTTGCGATATTCTTCTTCCGAAGCACACAGTGATCTGTTTTCACTTAAAAAAAAAAATATCAGAGAATTGCGGTGACTCGATTTCGTGCAATCTTCGGCAGCACTGGTTACCTAGAAAACGCATTTCCTCGTTGTGCCCTTTAGGAAATTTTCGGCAAAATTCGGTAAAACTCCTGAAATTTTACCCTAGTTTCTTCTATTGCTAGCGCATTTCACAAACTCATATTTTAAAACTACGTTTAAGGTAAAAAACATCCCGATTTGTGTATAAAAAACCGTTGGAACTTGGACTACAACAAAGTAGAAGGCATACGATTGGTTTGGTTTATTGAGATTATGGCAAAACACACTAGGGCTATCTGCCTAAGGGAAGAGATGACTTCCTGGAGGACTTTCTGAGGGAAACCGCCTCGTATAGACGTGTCACACGGGGAAAACCACGAAAACGCCGCCGGCCCGTTCGCGGGATTCGAACCTCAGACCGCTCTACCGCTGGTGGGCCTAGTAGGCATACGAAAATGGCGGTGTTGCTTTGATATGATTGTTATGATCATGATTGCCGGAAGAATGGTTATGGACATGTTTAGTTTAGGACACTTTCTGAAAATTTGGCTGTTATGGTTGCGATAGTACGTAAGTACCGAAATTTTTTATAATGTGGAAAAATTTACTTTACGGTATCCAAAGACTGAGTTCAACGATGAAGGAATGAATTATTTTTCTTATAATTTCACGTATATTTAATTATATAGCCAATATTTCATAAAATGTTTGAATTTCATACTATTTAAGCCCTGAAAAATCCTGCCATTCAATGCAAATGCATGTCCACAATGCCGATAGATCCGGCTGTGTTTACTGAGCCCTTTACTGTATGATTAAAGTTTTACAGTATATGTATTTTATTTCTGATATGCCTGTACAACTTACGGAGTTTTTATGCGTTAGATAACGAAGCAGTTACTGACAGAGCGGTTCCTTATCTAATAAGAACTACGTGAAGGCAGCTTTTCCTGAGTCCCACGTGGTCTAGTGGTTAGGATACCTGGCTCTCACCCAGGAGGCCCGGGTTCAATTACCGGCGTGGGAAGGTTTGTTTCTTTTTCGACTTATAAACCGTCCAAAGTAATTATTATAAGAAAATAGAAATATATAATAGTTTTAATGAACTCGGCTAGTGCCATTTTAAGGGTTCGGATAGTAATCAGTAATAATTTTAGAGTTACGTTTTTTGATTTTAAATCGCTGACAAATTTTTAAAAATTATATCATAAAATATCTTCACTTTGCCGAGTGGCAACATGCTTCTTTTAAATCATGAAGTTTTTTTGGTTTTATCTGAAACATAATATACCTTACAATTTGCCGAGTGGCGACATACTTATTTTAAATTGCAGAGTTTGTTAATCAAGATGTCACTGAATGCTAGCAAAAAGAAAAAACAAAGTTGAAATTCAAAATTCGGGCTTGTTTAAAATTTGGGGGGCTTTAGATGACACGGTGTTTACACAGCATAAGAAAAAAAAAAAAAAAAAAAATACATGCTTACATACATAAAGATTATTCACTATTTAAATATACAGACTGTACGCTTTTAAGCACTTTCAGTATTTAAGAAATTTGATTATAACAGCTCAAGAAAATTTAAAATAAATCCTCTTGTGTCAAAACGTATTGCGAAAATAAACCGGTTTATTACTTATTTTGATAAATTTTATTAAAATGTATTTGCTTTTCGGTAAAACAAATTAGATCTGAACAGCGCAGTTAAATCTAAAAGCTGATTTAAAAAGTGATATTCCCCCCTTTTTTATAAATTTAATAATGATTTCGTAATTTTCAAGTACCTCGGTCAGTTTTAAGGATTGCGTTTGTCACTAAAATGAAGTAACTTATCTGTCGTTTTGAGTTGGATTCAAGCTCTAAGATTTGGATTAAGATTTAATGATGGATACGTCTAGAAATAAAAAACAATTTTCATATATTTGCGGAAAAATATTTAGTTACTCAAAAGTTACTATTTAATTTTAACGTAAAAGTAAGGTAAAAGTAAAAAAAAAACGTAAAAGTCAAATTAAGTAATCCTACAATGTAATATTATCTTCCTGTGAAATTGCTGTTCTCAGAAAAGTTAAATGTTAAAAAAACATTGAAAATGCATCAGTGTTCTGTTTATTTTATTTGAAAATTTAAAAAAAAATCTCATTCATTATAATTTTACTCATAAAAATCTAATCTACTTGTATTTTAGTTTGTTTTTGTTAATAACAAGCAACACAGATAATTTATATATATATATGTATATTAATAAGCAATGAAAAATGTATATAATGTATCTTCCTTGCACTGTGGAAAAACGACGACATCTAACAGCACGCTCCAATTTTAAACGCATGTAGTCGTGCATCTTGGTTAGGTTAGGTTATTTAATTACGGCAAAGCCTCAAGGGCTATCTGCCTAAGGGGAGGGATGCCTTCGTGGAGGACTTTCTAAGGGAAACTGGCTCGCATACACGTTACACATGGGGAAAACCACGAAAACACCCATGCAGCCAGCCCGTTCGCGGGATTCGAACCTCGGAGCGAACTACCTGTATTCAGCGACTTTACCGCTCGGCCGCTGGTGGGCAGTCGTGCATCTTGAAACCCGAATTTTGAATTTAATTTTTTACTCCAAAGGGGCAATTTCCCAGAAGGGCTATTAATTTCGTTTTGGTATTTTGCGTTAAATCACTATCAAACGGCGTTTCCCTTTTCAAATTGTTGCCACCAAATATTAGAGACCTGCATTATATTTAAAAGTGATTAAATAATGGAGAATCTGCATGAACGTATGTATATTTCTCGTATTGTGAAAAAACAGAGACATCCAATTTTGAATAACGTCGTCCTGCACTCGAATATGGACATTCGGAAGTCCAAATATGGAATTTCTTTTATTATCTATTTCATATTTTGTAAAAATTTAATGATTTTTTTTTATTAAGAATATCCAAAGACTGGGTTCAACAATAAAGGCGTGGATTACTTCTCTTATAATTTAATTTTCGTTAAATGCTTGAATTTCATGCTATTAAATCCTGCCGTTCCATGCAAATACATGTCTACAAAACTGTTTCTGTTATACGTGTACAACTTAAGCGAATTCTGTAGATTTAGTATCTTCCACGATAGACTATGCGTTAGATAGCTAAGGTTAAATGGCAGATTTATAATAAGAACTATTCAAGGAATCTTTACCTGAGTCCCACGTTGTCTAGTGGTTAGGATACCTGGCTCTCACCCAGGAGGCCCGGGTTCAATTCTCGGCGTGGGAAGGCATGTTTCTTTTTCGAATTATTAACCATCTAAATTACATAATTATAAGAAACCGAAAAATATAATAGCTTTAACGAATTCAGCCACTGACATTTTACGGTTTCAGTTAGTAAATAATTATAACAGTGATAAGGAATTCCATTTGTTGCTTTTAAATCATTTACTTGGTGAATCCAGTAACAAAAAGATTAAATTTGAAAATAAATAAATATCTTATCTTTTGCTGAACGGCAAAATATTGGCGCGTAGAATGTAAAAAATTTGTATTTCCATTAACGGTCAGTGACAACATATTTTTTTTTTTTTTTTTTAAATCTCTAAATTCATTGAAAAACTGTGACACATTTATTTGACAGCTCTTATGCTTTGCAGAGTGTCAGCACATTTTTTTTTAATCGCCGAGATTGTTAATCAATTTCGAAAAATACATATATATTAATAAAATCTGACAGTTTCAGATTTTACATTGCGCCCAAAGGAACTTTTTTTAACATTTTGTGTGTTACCTTTATTCATTAAATATCACGTTCCTCGCACTTAAACCGTGAAATTCGCTTCAACAGCAATATCGCGAAATAATTTGAAAGTGGCCATATCTTTAGAATTTCCGATCTCTCGCGCTGAAAAAAAGATATTTTTAGTCCAAAGGGATTTGAATCCCGAAGGACCATTAGTTTCGTTTTGGCATTTTGCGTCGGACTCATAAATGTCGGTTCACTTTTCAAAATGTTGCCACAAAATGTTAGAGTCCTGCATTATATTTGAAGAAATTAAATAATGAAAAATCTGCATAAATGTATGTATATTTCTCGTATTGTGATAAAACAACGGTACAGAGTCATCGAATTTTGAATAACGTAATCCTCCAACGAATATGAGCATGTGGAAGACCAAATTTGAAATTTGAAATTTGTTTTATGATCGATTTCCTATTTTTTAAAACTTTGACGAATTTTTGATTAACAAACTCAAGGATTTCAAAGCGAGCAATGGCAACGTTGTGCAGAAAAAACATTTTTATCTCCAGCGCGTGAGTCTCTGTATCGGAAATTCTAAAGATAGGCTCGTTTTAAAACTATTTTGCGATATTGCTGTTGCACTGGATCTTATGGTTTAAGTGCGAGGAACATGATATTTAATAAAGAAAGGTAACACACAAAATGTTAAAAAACGCCCCTTTGGACGTAATTTAAAATCTGAAACATTTCAGTTTTTTTTTTTTTTTTTTTTTTTTTTTTTTTTTTCGTACAGTGTCGCCATTGCTCGTTTTGAAATCGTTGAGTTTGTTAATCAGAAATTCATTAAAGTGTTACAAAATATGAAATCGGATATAAAACAAATTCCAAATTATTGTTTCCAGATGCCCATATTCCGTGGAAGATTACGTTATTCAAAATTGGATGGCTCTAGGTACCGTTGTTATATCACAATGAGAGAAACACATACGTTTATGCAGATTCTTCATTCTTTAAATATAACGCAGGGCGATTAAAATTTGATGGCAACACTTTGAAAAGTGAACCGACATTTAAAGTGAACCAATGCAAAAAGAAATTAAGAGCCCTTCTGGGTTAACTCCCTTTGGGCTAATATATAAAGTGAATAAACAAGCAATAGATCCGATACTACATCCCGGAATTTCGAAATAATGCACTACTGGCCATCCAAAATGCAGTACGAAGAAGGACAAGAGATATCAAAAGACGAGAAAATCAGTAATTAGTGTTGCCTTCATGTTTGGCAATAACCGCTGCTACACACCTCAGATTGAAAGAAAGATGCTTTGGATTATTGTTACGAAACGGCAGCCCATGCTGCCTATATACGTAGCCATATTTCATCTGGTGTTCCCACGGTTGCAGCATGCCGGGCTAGGCGTTCTTCAGTCATCAATCAGATATGTTCGATGGGCGATGGATCTGCAGAACGGGTAAGCAGGGTAACAATGGTGGACTAAGGAGAAAGTTTGAACATTGTGTGTAACATGCGGCCGTGCATTATGCTGTTGAAAGGTGGTGGCAGGCAGGCCCTGAATATAAAGAACAGGTTTGCAAACCTCAGAGATATAGCGTTGGCTGGTAAGTGTACCGATAGTGCGTACTAGGGAGTGCGGGAGTGGAATCCGACATTAGCCCACACCATAACGCAGGACCAATATGCATAACACAACAGTCCAGCATCCTCTTTCCACGATATCTCTAATCCGACCATCGTGGCAATGCAGGCAGAAGCGTGATTCGTCCGAAAACACAATGTAATGGCATTCGTATGTCCATCTGTGCCGTTCAGTGCACCATTACAAATGCGAACGCTTTTTGTTTAAAGTTTAATGTAAGCAATGGACGCCTATTGGACAATCCATTGTACTGTAAATGTCGTCGAATTGTTCGCGCAGAAACCGATTGTTCTGTTACAAACTGCATTCCTTGTGATATGGTTGTGGATGTGGCATTGCGTTCCATGTGCACAATATGCCTGCCTTCTCGTTGAGTGGTGTGACAAGGCGGTTGCAATTGCTCTTGTCCGTCAGTCGCTCCCGCCTGCATCCACCGATTCACTTATTAGCATGACTTTTGCTTGGTTACGTCAGATGCGATGTCAGATTTCCCGGAAGGATAAACCGCAATATCTATGCAACGATTCTTTCTGCCTCAGTCAAAATCAGAAACATGCTCGAATGATGCTCGTGTTTTTTTACAAGACACACTAAAGCTTCACATGCAGAAATTTCATGAGAAAACAATTCACTTTACTCAAAACGGCAATCTTTCCTCCCTTTATAAACGGATTGTAAAGAGCTTTGCAATCACCCACGATCTGCGCGTGCAACTGAAATCGTAATCATTTTCATATTAGGAGCTTCTGTTAAAACGTCCTTGTCCTGTGCTTGCCAAGTAATTAAATTACTTATTATGAGTGCTGCTCACCATTTGTTCAAGTTAACAAACCTTTTGCAATTTTGCGTGATTTGGATTACCGAGAAGATGTAGACGAATGTGTTGGGGTTTTCCGCATTTTTCAAAAAAAGAATTACAACTGAAGTTGAAAGTTGGGAATCCAGTTCACCCTAATTTGAGCAAACCAGAATTGGAATTCATCGTTTTAATAGATATAGTACATCTGATGAATGACCAGTTTAAAGATAATAGATACACGAACCAGTTCGAGAAGACATCTCCTATTATTGCTGAATTCAGTTCTAAAAAGATAAATGAGAAACTTAAGAAAGCCAGTGCCACGTCGCCTGTCGCCCATCTGATTCAAAATTCTACAAACCGCAGACAACAATGGAAAAGAACGGATTCCTCCAAGCAAGGTTGCTAAGATGACTCCTGCTCAGACCATTTCCATCGATACTAAGAATGTTCCAAGCAAGACTCCGCAAAGGAAGTTCATACAGCTTCAACGATGAATAATTTTGAAGTTTTTGGGTGCAGTTCTCTCTTCTGAGGAAATTATGGAAATTACGTAAAGATGAATCATCATCTAAGGAAGAAAATCACACAGGCGTTATTCACGATACTGTAATTGGTCATAAGAAAAAAAAAAAAAAAGAGTGCTTCAGATCATTTCCCCCAGACCGAAGTAACTTGGAAAGAAATTAGAAGCTGCGTTTCCAGACACGGCGGATATGGCTATACCAGCGTTTTGACCAGATACAAGGCCACTATCATCTTTAATTTCGCCTCAAACCGACAACGTGCACTTACTATCTTTCTGAAATAAGAAACACAGTTCAACGCTTTCTGACGGAAAAAAGATACTCCGATCAAAATTGTGGTCCGAAGATTAATTATGATTACTCTAACTTTGAAGACGCTAAAAAGGAATTATGGTGAAAGTTACCCAGTAATGAGAGTTACGTAGTTTATCAGAAAATCCCAAGGAACTGAAGTGAAGCTCACAGTATTTTTCGTGTCCCTGACGAAGAATGATGCCGGAAGAAGCATTTACAAAACGAAGACTATTCTTAACCTGAAGGTTAATGCTAGAAGTTTTAGATTTAACACCGCAGCACTATGATGCGTTTCCTTTGCCAAAGTTTTGTTCACAGACAGCTATTTGGTAACAACGTACGGAGATGTATTAAAAGTAGCAACAATCATTTGACCTACACTTGCAATTTTCCAAAAGACGAAAATCCGACTTGTATTCGATGTAATCAAAGTAACGTGGCTTCCTTTAGGGGTTGCGAATTATATCTGAAGTTTTTCAAAAGAAACATCGATGATTAGCAAGCTCCAGAGTTGCTTAAAAAACCTGCCAAGAAAGTTGCTAAACGTAAGATTGAATCCCCCGACATGACAGACTCTAAGCAAGATTCAACAGCCCCTGCAATGGCATCGAAACATGGATCTGTGGCCCCTGCAATGGTATCGAAACATGGACTTGTGGCCCCTGCAATGGCATTGAAACATGGACTTGTGATGGAAAAATTCGCTTATCCCCTCATCAAACTGCTGTACTTCGCTGAGCGCTTCAAAAAAAGGAAATTACTGACGGAAAATTCTAGCTGGTACTTTATATAATGGAACTTTTTAATGGAATGGAAATTTAATTTCCCTGCTACCTCTAATAATATTTACGTTTGCGCAAGATAAGTGGAGCCACAGTTATTAGTAGTTCACCTCTTCAAGGTAAGCTTTTTAATATATTCTCAGTTTTGTTTCTCATGCCTATGATGTTTTAGGTCCCCTCTTTTTCAGGGTGAGATAGTAATATTCTTCATAAAGGATCATTAAATGGGCTTATTTTGTTATTGAACCGGACACGTCGCGCTTAACACGGTCTTCTCGACATAACTAGTTTCGACTCAACTGTGAGAGAAGACTTTTTCGATCTGATTCGAGTTTCAAAATCTGCGTCATTCTCCATGGGCACATGTACAAAAGAAATGTTATTGCGAATGAAAATCAATACTGTCTGGTGTCTTTGTCTCCGACAGTTCAATTGCGCTAAGGTGCTGCTTAAGATGGAGAAATTCTGCAAATAACACTTTCTTTCCTTTCAAGCTGGTCTTTGGAGCTACTCTGTACCGTTCTTCATCTGCGCCGGCTATGAATCGGCCGTTGTGAGAAGTCTTCTCCGCTCTCACTTCTCCGCTCTATGAATTTATCAAAGTAAGAAGTCTTCATTCTAATCGGATTATCACCTCTTTACCATCTCCATTCTTTTCGTATAGGACGCTCGAGATCAGCCGGCATAACTTGTTCCTAGTTTTAACAACAGCAATTTTCTTTTTAAATTTTTCATCGGAGGGCGTCTTCATGCGGATGTGGCATCTACCAAAAGTTGTGGTTGAAGATAACTCAAAGTTCATCAATCTGCCGAGACAAGTAATTAGTTCTCTTTTATACACACAACCCCAAACAACTGATTACGATCGTTTTTACGAGAACCCCCTGCCGCTAATATGCAAGAAATTAAGACAGTAGAGAAATACAAAAAAGTAAAACATAAAATTAGCAAAGCAACAATCTTGTGTTTGACGTAGATTTTAGTAAAGACACTTTCGATTTCGAGGTTGGATTTCTGCCTGTTGGCCCGCGGAAGGTATTTCATTTCCCTTCTACCACCCAAAGGAGGGCATTCCACTATCCGACACCTTGGGAATGCGCCCTCTAGAAGTTACAGGCTTCCCCCAAACTGGAAAACATCTATTATTGTACCCCTGCTTAAGCCGGGCAAACCGGCCACTGTGTCTAAACATTACAAACCCATTGAATTCACTAGTATTCTTTGTAAAATTGTGGAACGTATTATACATTTACGATCCATGGATGAGCTTGTAAAGAATAAGAATTTGAACTTCTATCAAACTGCATGCAGAAGCGTCACGCCACAAAAGATCAACTTTTTTTTTATGTCAATCGGTTATTGATGGCTTTCAGGAAAGATCACTGCTGTCTTCCTGGATATTAAATCAGCATTCGATACTGTATGGCGACAAAAACTTATTGAAATAGTATACGAACATGGTATAAGAGTTAATGCTCTAATCTGTATCGCAGACTTCTTGAAAGATAGGAAGTTTAGAGTAAGGTGCAATGGAGCTTTCTCTAAAGACAGAAGAACATGGGCAGGTGCCCCTCAGGGCTCAGTTCTCAGCCCCCTGTTATTCGTTTGTATGTTAACAATATTCATCAATTCCTGGAAGGGGACACCATAGTTCCTTGTTACGCAGGCGATATAGCAATCTGGCACACAAGCAAAGACATAGAAAAGTCTGCGAGATCATTAAACCAATCCTTTGGAAGAATTTTGGCTTGGTTGAGAGATCTAAAATTAAAGATAAACCCACTCAAAACAAGCTACGCAATTTTCTCGACAGATCGAAAACGCAGAAAATCTTTTCAACCTACCATATTAATGGATCGCTTGCCAGTTACTAAGGCAGATAAACCAAAATATCTGGAAGTTACCTTAGATGTTGAACTACGCTTCACTACACAATTGGAAAACTGCTGCAATAAAACACTAAAAAAGCTTCGAATTCTGAAAAGCTTATATGGCACGAATTGGGGGACCATTCGGAAAACATTAAGATCTACTTACATTGCGTTGATAAGACCGAACATTGAATATGCGACATCTATTTGGGCACGCGCTTCTGAGACCGCATTGAGGAAACTTGACAAGATACAGGCAAGACCAGCCAAAATAATACCTGGAGTTGTTTCATCTACCAGCAACATGCAGAATAAGAGTGCGCACTTCCGACTCTTTTATAGAGAAGGAAATATATCACGCTCAAGTTTACAAACAAGGCCAGGAGCCGAGACGTGGGGCACATCTCCAGAAGGTCTTTTGGAAACTGAAACAACAGGTTAAAGATTTAAGAAGTCTGAAATATGACAATGAGATCAGAGAAAATATTGCTCTCAAATATGACACCTACACTGTCCTTCAAGACACTGTCCTCTTACATCCACATTAACACGAAAATAAATCTCGATCTGGTGGCACATTGTACAAGAAAGGAAACTGAAGCTGTTATCAAGGCAAAAGATACTCGAACAATTGAATTTTTTAGGTGCTGATTTGATACAAAATTTACATAGATGGTTCATCAGATGAGACAATCGACAGGGTGGAGCCGATATTCACACCACTATACCAAATGGGGCAACTATACTCCAAAGCCATGGAGCAGGCAACATCGCTTCACGTCACATGTGAATTAAGAGCAATCGAGGAGACCCTGAGAATTTACATGGACTTAAATGATAATGATAAAGCCAGAGGACTTGCAATTTAATGTGACTCTAAGGCTACTTTAGAGACAATACTGAAAGGACATTCAAGACTCACCTAGGATGTACATTAACACCTAGAAACAATCAACCACATGGGAAAGACATGCACTATGCAATGGATACCTGCACATGCGAACAGGCTGCCTTGTTTCAATCGATTCCAACATATGTTAAAACGAGGCTAAAAAGGCAAGAAATCTTAACATATCAATCCCCATCACTCTTAAAGATGCTAATACCATTGCCAGGTATAGACTCAGAGAGAAATCTATTAAGAAAGACTATCATATATGTGAGATTGATGCAAACAGAAAAATTACAAAGACCATTACTAGATTGAGAACCCGCCATTTTAGGGGAATGAAAATTAATGAAGATGGTACCAGATCACACAGAACTTGTAGAAACTGCCCCGACACGGAGATTTCTCCAGAACACATCCTCACCTGTGATATACTGATACTGATATTTTTTATAAGAATGATACTGATATGTTTTATTAGAAAAAAAATCACATCTGTTCTGAAAGTTATCTATGTCACTGATCATTTCAAAATTTAAGTTAAAAAATTCCATTCAAAAATAAAGATTTAATTGAATGTTTTTAATCTCGAAGGATTAATTAATTGTATACATATTATATAAAATTCTATGCGTATGACCTCTGGAAAAATTTTTGATAGAATTTCGAATTTGTGTCCAGATCTCTATAGAATATCTACACGTATTTCTATAAAATCTCTACATATAACTCTATAAAAGTTATCTCTAAATTTTGTAGGATTCTATGGAAAATCTCTGACTTGGTTTATAGAATACTGCGCCATAATTCTAAAGGGTTTTAAAAAATAGCAGAGCTTTTTTTTTTTTATTTTTTTTATTTTTTTATTTTATTTTAGCTCAAAGGGGCAACTTGCCCAGAAGGACTATTAGTTTCGTTTTGGCATTTTGCGTCGTCCACTATAAAACGGCGTTTCACTTTTCAAATTATTGCCAACAAACATTAGAGCCCTGTGTTATATTTAAAGAAATTAAATAATGAAAAATCTGCATGAATGTATGTATGTTTCTTGCATTGTAAAAAAATAAGGGTACCTAGACATCAAATCCTGAATAACGTAGTCCTCCATTCGAATGTGGGCATCTGGAAGCCCAAATTTGGAATTTGTTTTATTATCTATTTCGTATTTTGTACAGCAACTATGAGTTTTTTAAGAAACTCAACGATTTCAAAGCGAGCAATGGCAACACTGTACTTTGAAAGTTAAATAGAGTGACGTTGTTACATATGGTGTAACAACAGCCATCTGATTGGTTCATAAAGTTCTGATGCATTGCGTACGAAGGAAAAATGACAGAATAGTTATATGTTGAATTATTTACAGCATGCACAGTCCAAAATTTTGTAATTTCGTTTCGGAAGAGGCGAGAATAGCAAATATGGAATACAGGTTTAGAACCCTCGATATCAGTGCTCGTGCCGGAAGTTTACACTCAGGCTTACTAAGCCACTAATTCTTTCGCTGCTATATAGCAATCTTTATTAAGTTCGTAGGCTGCTATTGCATGGTGTGATTCAACTTATTTCGTATATATTCAATGAACAATTAAATAGTCCAATAAGGAAAGTTCACGGAATGATAAATTTCAAGTTCACTACACGTAAGTAAAAATTGAACATATTTACGAGTCCGGCAATTTTTTTAGCCTAAAGAAGCGTTAGCTCAGAAGGACTATTAATTTCGTTTGGGCATTTAGCGTCGTCCACTGTAAATGTTCGTATCAATTTTTAAACTGTTGCCACCAAATATTATCACCCTGTGTTATATTTAAAGAAATTAAATAATGAAAAATCTGCATAAATGTAATATGTTTGTTTCTCGCATTGTGATAAAACAACGGTACCTAGAGCCATCCGCTTTTGAATAACGTAATCCTCCTGAAAATATGGGCATCTGAAAGCCCAAACTTGGAATTTGTTTTATTAGAAAAAAATCATTTTTGTCGATTTCATACTTCGTAACACTTTAACGAATTTTGATTAAGAAACTCAGCAATTTCAAAGCGAGCAATGGCAACACTGTACGGGAAAAAAAAATGACCTCCAACATGTAAGACCGTGTATCGGAAACTCTAAAGATATGCTCTTTTAAAATTATTTTGTGATATTGCTGTTGAATTTTTAGTTTAAGTACGAGGAACATGATATTTAATAAATAAAGGAAACTTACAAAACGTTAAAAAAACACCTTTGGGGGTAATATAAAATCTTAAAGTTTCAGATTTTATTGTTTATTTACAGAAGTTTATAAGACATTTTCGTAAGGTTAGTTTGAATTAAATAAACAAATAACTTATTGTTGATGGATAAATGTGCAGAACGAGGGAACCTTCAATGTGAAATAACAAGTGAAACATTAAATAAGTATCATATTTAAATTGTAATTATCAGAAAATAACATGCATTAAAAGGAAGGAAACAAATACTAAACAACAACAGTGGATTATACAACTTCCTACACGACATACAAGTTAGAATATTAAATGCATTTTTGAAAGGCTATAAATATAGTCATGTCACGCCGTCTGGCATTGTCAAAAGAAAATGCAAATTTTTACAATTACAAATCATTACTTTCCTACCATTGTTGTAGATTATCATCTACATATTTTTCGACACATATATCTACATATATATCGACACTCATCCTTCTCATATCGATTCATTTCTTCAAAACATCGATTAGATTCGAATCGTTGCTGCATAATAATAGAGTGAATGGCGGTTTTTGATCTGTAACTGGAAGCATTCCAGTTATAGAAGCAGTTACAATAATCTACTTTCGTTTATGTAGGGCACCAAAGGGTGTGGCAGGCTGTGATATACGATTTGGCACATAGCTATTTTTAGTGAGATCGTCTGTGCGAAAATGCGTGAATGTTGTTATTTTTATTCCCATTCTCATTATGACTCACAGAACATGTTTGCAAATGATTATGATCCTGTTAAAATTTATTTTTCGATCTAGTTAATTAGGTTAAGAATATTTTAATGTTTGACCTTCACATCATTGTTGGGTAAACGATATTTTCAGTTAAGTGTTCGTTTGAATTTTGCTTGAACTACCTAAAACAGGCAAAAATATATATTTAGCTGCATTAAATTTATGCCACCTATTAAATTTCTGTAAAAGTATAATTAGACTTGATGTATTGCATAGCAAATCCTTAAATGCTTTAAAACAAACAGGAATAAATAATTTGCGAAAATGATAGCCGGTTAAACATAATTGCTTATATAGTTTAAATAAAATGTGGATATTTTATAGGTTAAATAATTCTGAGGTATGATAATATTTCCGTTCTAATTGCTTCTTTCCTTAGAAGAAATTATCCTCATACGTACAGGGCTGCGTGCGAAACCCTTCAATTATACACATCAAATTTGTAATATTATACGTATATTGAATCTGTAAAACGCCTGTTCTGATGCTTTTATTTATAGAAACAGAAGTTCAACAGAAGGTGAAGTGTAATTTTTTTTAGTCCAAAGGGGCTTTGTCCCTGAGGGACAATTGTTTTCGTTTTGCGATTTTGAGTCGAATCACTCTGAATGTCCGTTTCACTTTTCAAACTGTTGCCATCAAATATTATCGCCCTGTATTGTATTTGAAAAAAATTATATAATGAAGAATCTGCATAAATGTATGTCTATTTCTCGCATTGTGATAAAACAACGGTACATAGAGCCATCGAATTTTGAATGACGTAATCCTACTGCGAATATGGGCATATGGAAGACCAAATTTGACATTTGGAATTTGTTTTATTATGGATTTCCTATTTTGTAAAACTTTAACGAATTTTTTATTAACAAACTCAAGGATTTCAAAGCGAGCAATGGCAACGTTGTACAGAAAAAACATTTTTATCTTCCAGCGCGCGAGACTGCGTATCGGAAATTCTAAAGATATGTTCAATTTAAAACTATTTTGCGATATTGCTCTTGAACTGAATTTTATAGCTTATGAGATATTTAATAAATAAGGGTAATAGACAAAATGTTAAAAATAGTCCCTTTAGATGTAATTTAAAATCTGAAATCTTTCAGATTTTTATTTATTTATTTATTTTATTTATTTATTTATATTTTTTGAAGAAACGGTGAATTTGATGGCAGTTACAAAGAAGTTTCCGTGCACACTTACAAGACGGGCTTTATACAAATAAAACTATTCACAGATTGTGTTAGCAATAGGGAGCCACTGTCGGTGTGTTCGAAAAGAATCTACTGCGACTATCAAGTGTCGGCATATTCGAAAATAGCGACAGGTCTCTTTTACAATGTTTAATGCCAGAAGGAATCTCCCCATATGCTGCAGATGTTCTTGATTTCCTGTATGCGTTTGTTCTTGTTTTCCTGTATTTGATCCTGTATGATAATGGTGTCACATTGATCTCCTGAACGTTACGAAGGTAGAAGACAGATTGGCTTGTCCGGGCACAAACTTGGATATTAATCCATGGGATTTTTTGAAGTAGAGATAATCCCAAGGAAGATTAAAAATGTTTTACAGCTCAAACCTCTTATCGTGCAGTTTCAGTCTTTTTTGTCTTTCAAGTAACTATTAGTCTTTTTTTCTGAAACTCTGCCGTGCACTTTCGAAAGACGTGTGCTGGAGGGTTGTTTTATAAATGCAAAAATACGCTTGTAAAAGCTTGTAAAACAAAATGGTGGTCACATTGAACACGTTCTGCACTAAATTTACTTTCCATGCTTTGGCAGTTAACTGTGCGTTTATTTTGTAATGTTTGAATTATAAATAAATGTGTAATAAGCGAAATAAAGAATATGATACTTCGCACGCCACCTTATACAACTTGCCAAAAAAAAAAAAAAAAAAAAAAAAATCTGAAATTTTTCAGATTTTAAATTACGTCCAAAGGGGCGTTTTTTTAACGTTTTGAGTGTTACCTTTATTTATTAAATATCATGTTCTTTGCACTTAAACCATAAAATTCAGTTCAAGAGCAATATCGCAAAATAATGTTAAATTAAGCATATCTTTAGAATTTCCGATATACACAGTCTCGCGAGCTGGAGATAAAAGTATTTTTTTTTTCTATATAACGTTGCCATTTCTCGCTTTTAAAGCATTGAGTTTGTAAATCAAAAATTCGTTAAAGTTTTACAAAATATAAAATCTATAATAAAACAAATTCCAAATTTGGGATTTCAGATGCCCATATTCGCAGTAGGATTTCGTCATTCAAAATTCGATGGCTCTATGTACCATTGTTTTATCACAATGCGAGAAATAGACAATCATTTATGCAGATTTTTCATTATTTAATTTCTTCAAATATAATGCAGGACTCTAACATTTTGTGGCAACAGTTTGAAAAGTGAACCGACGTTTATAGGAGTCCGACGCAAAATCGCAAAACGAAAACAATAGTCCTTCAGGGACAAAGCCCTTTTGGACTAAAAAAAAGCCAGTTCTATATATTCCTTTCTACTGGGCCGATTGAGGAAATTTAACGTTCGTTTTTCATACCTCGAAAGCGCGATTTAGGATTTTTATTAGATTTATATATAGCATTGTTCTCACGTAGGTATTTTGGTACAAAATCCGACCAACAGTCCGATAAATAACATTGTAATTTTTTTTTCATATTTTGACTCTACGAGTCATATTATGACTTAAATTTTGTGAAAAACATACTGAGAAATTTTTAAAAATTTCTTTTCACAATTTTCACTTCCTTGTACGAGGTAAAGAGGACATATTGTAATCGCAAAAAATTTCGGGTATCATATTTCAACGAAAATATCAATTTTGACCGCTATCCGAATGCAATTTAACGATGTTTTTCGTGACATCTGTAAGTAAGGACTCTTTTCTCCCCAAAAAATTACAAAACTGATTTAAAATGAATTCTGAAGAGAATTTTTCGTGGCGTCTTGCGTACCTACATACGTATCTCGCATAACTCAAAAACGCGTAGCCTCAGAACGTTGAAATTTTGTACACAGGACTGATATCACATGTAGATGTGCACCTCGTATTTTGGTTGCAATCGGCTGCCCCAAAAGTATAGAAATATATATATCCGCTCTCTTACTCATCTCAGTGATCTTAGTTTCTTTATTCTTATATGCTGTTAAATTGAACATTTTTTTTTTGCTTTAAAAACGATTGAATGATATTGTTCTTATTTTCCGGTTAAGATTTTTATGCCTTTAGTAAATCTGCATGCAATATTTGTAGAATTATCAACAATTTAAAAGTTTTTTAAGTGCGGCTAAGCCTAATTTTTGTTTAGCATAGCAGCCATATTTGAAACATAGCAGAATAGTGGATTTGTTGCCAATCTAGAGAAGCTAAGCTCTACAACAACCAAATTAATGTCTTCTTTTATTGTTGCGAATTAAATTATTCTTAATTCATTCTGGAATTAACAATTAAGTTATTAGCTTGTTTTTGCGTAGAAACTGTAATTTTAATTGCAAAAATTGTTTTTTTAATTATTTTAACTTTTATGTTTTATGTTTTTCTATGGCTTTCAAATTTTTAATGAAAATATTTTGAATTTTTGTTTAGCATATTAACAATTTAAAAGTTGCGAAGCAAGAACTGAATAAATTAGTAGTGCATGCGCATTAGGTAAGCGGCGCTGAAATGGTCGGTGAAAAACTTTTTTTTTTTTTTTTCTTTTTTAATTTGTAACTTTTTTTATACATAATTTTAGATTTATTATAGTATTTGAATAGAACATGTGGTAATTCTTCAGAAGATATAATTTTTGTGCACGCTGAGTTATAAAAGGAATGAGACGTAACACTGTTAACTGAACCTAGTGCCAAAGTGTCGCTATGGTAAATAAATATAGTGAATTTAAAGAAAGCATTTATTCTGTTGTGGTTTATGCGCTATCGACGAAGTAGATTTAATTCACAATTCGTTAACTGTTAATTCAATATGTTTAAATGAAATGCAGGAAAATTGCGCATAATTTAATATTCCGCACATGGAAGTCATGTGGTGTACACATCAGATTTTTTCAATTTGTGCCAAGAAATATTAACTTGGCGAAATTTTTAATTTGTCGCAGCCTATTTCCTTTTCCCTTTTTTCACTGTGCACAAGCCGGGAAAAAGATGCAACGTCCATTCTTTCAAATAATTTTTAACAAAGTGCGCAAAGCATATCTGGCATTATTATCGCTTATAACAAACATGCCAAATTTCAAAATGCGCCAAACTTCACGTATATTTTTGGAAATAAATAAAATAAAATAATTTTTAATAAAAAAATTGTTTTGGAAAATTTTTTTAAATTGCTGCAAAATACAAATTTTTAGGACAAATCAGAAAACAGCTGCGAATTTTATTTCAATTGAATTTTATTTCAATTTATTTTAATTCAACCTAAATTTTGAACCGCGAAAGAAGGAACCAAATAAGTTTAGCAAAAGAAAAAAGAGATATTAATAAACATATATCAAATTCAATTAACACTGAGCAGCCAAAATGTTGATATCTAATCTTTTAAAAAGTACTTATGTTATAAGTAAGTAATACTTTTCTTAGAATAACGTTATATATAAATCTAATAAATATCCAATCGGACCAGTAAAAGGAAAAACATAAAACTAGCTCCCTCCCCCTCCCCCTTTTTTTGTTTTGTTTTGTTGTGTCCGTGGTGTAGATTCTTATGCGAATGCTCAATGTTAGTATATACCGGATCTACATTTAAAGTTTTTCCACAGAATTTTGAGTCTTCCGTGGAAAGTTACCAAATTTACTTTGGGTACAGAAATCTTCTTTAACATCCTTCGTATTACGTATTGTAACTTAACATAACTTAGAGAATTATAGTTAGAAAGAATAACTATAATTCTTTCTAACTTTAATTCTAGATAGATAATTTACCTAATTGCAGACTCCCCGCCCTCTCCGAAAAAAAAGTAGAAAGCCATATATAACTCATAGAACTTAATAAAATTTCCATTGTGTAATCGTATTTCATGCATATATGTTCAAGTACTAGTACTTCCTTCACAGAATTGCGTCTAGAAATTTTATGCTTACATTCCCTTTCCGAGTAAAGAGCTTCAAAACTTGAGTTATTTATTTGCAACTGCTCAATGGCAACAACCATTTCTGGTGATTGGAGTGGAACGCAATCGAATCAAATTGAGTGCCTTTGCGACAGATATGGACGAAAATTCTTTTGGGGTAGGAAAAGAAAAAGAAACTAGAGCCTTGACGGAAAAACTGTGATCTTCAGCACAGTTAAAAGAAAAATAAATGAAGAATGGGATGCTTTGTTCAGTTTTCTAGAGATATGTGTACAGTGATTCAAAATAATTTTGAAGCCTAATTTTTTGCACTTTATGAAACGATTTATAATAAATGGAAGAGTATTTAAACAAAACTACTAATTATTTTTATGTACTGCTTTAAAGTAGTTCAGAAAAATAAAAAAGAAACTCTTTTTGCATTAAGTTTTGAAAAAATGATACTTCAACATGCAATGAAAAGTAATCTCAAAATCAAACTCGTACATTGCTATTGTTACATTCAAGTTAATTAAAACACTATGTTTGTACACAAAAAGCAGTATACAGTGTTTTAATTAATTTGAATTAATTAAATAAAGTTTGGCATTTGGTTGGCAAGCATTCAAACAGCTTTTAATTTGCACTTAAATATTCTCAGAAGATATTTGGATGAAACCATCTAAGCCAGCGATTCTCAGCCGATGGTACACACATGAGAAAAATAGGTGGTATGTAAAGAAGCAAGGTATTTTTAACTATTAAATTCAGAAATTAAATACCCCAACATCCTGATTAAGTTTTTTCTCTAACACAGATAAGTTTATGCGATCTGAGCTTTCTTCAAAATCAATAGCCGCTCGCAGACTTCAGCCAAATAATTCGCTTTTATTTTCACAAATATTCTTTGAGCCACAGACGTAACAAAATTTCTCATAAATGATGTTTTTAAAAGGAGTATAAGAAATGCATGTTGTATTTAACAGGAAATTAAATTAGTTCCTATAAAAAGTGTAATAGTATCTCATTAATTCTTTTTAGCGTTGATCGATTTATTAGCACGCCTACACTTTATATCGCCACCATTTTCGGTCTCATATTGCTCCATTTTCATATTTTCAATTATAATTATTTTTTACATCTATTTGATGTCTCTAACAGCAAGTATTTTGTCGTCTTGTTACTTTGTATTCCTTACTTTTGTACGCGATTTGAGAATATCGTCGTTTGTTTTTGAAGAACTCGTAATATACGGTGCATTTAAACATTTGTGAAAAAATAATAAAACAAACTTAGATTTTTCAAAATGGAAAAATGGCTAGAATTCATTAAGCGAAAAAGTGATAATTCACGGATGATGGATCCTGGGCAATCCACTAGCACTAAGAATATTGAAAAGAAAAGTTCTTTATAGAAAATGTAATGAAAGTTATTTATCATTTGGGTTTACTTCGAATGGAGATGAAATGGACCCTCAACCTCAATGTGTTGTTTGCAGTGAACTATTATATTATTCAATCAAAGTATGAAACCATCGTTTCTAAAAGACGTCTTCAATCTACGTATGCCAATTTAAAGGATAAATCTGAAGAATATTTTAAGGTGAAATTATTGGAGTTCAGAAATAGTAAACAAGTAATGGAAAGATTTTGTTACTTCAAGTGAAAAAGCTTTGGAAGCTAGTTACCTAAGAATTGCCAAGACTGGGCAGGTTCACACTACTGGAGGAAACCTTATATTACCTACGGCTAAAGATATCGTTTTAATAGTATTATTCAGTAAAAAAGCGGCTAGTAAACTTACTAATATTCCGCTTTCAAATGATACAGTAAGTCGACGAATTCATAAAATGGCAAATTCCGTAAAAGATTCCAAAAAATTCTACAAAAGAGACACTTGTTCAAAAATAAAACATGTGAATATTTCGCATTGCAGTTGGATGAAAGTACTGACATAACGAACTTTAGTCAATTATTAGTTTATCTGAGTTATCTTATTTAGTTATAGATTTTCTCTTAAACAGGCTCAAATTTCACACTAAAATTTAGAGTTAAATTTTGATAATTAAAATGGTAACCAGTTTTTAATTTATTATTATTTTTATGTGTGCATATTTATCACAAATAGCCAGCAGGATTTGCAAATGGCAATATATATATATTTTAATATTCCTAATGAGAAGCTAAAGAATAATCATTGCAAAATGTAATGGTGGCACTTAAGATTCTCAATGTTTGTTTAGATGGTAAGCGTTATTCGAAAGACTGAGAACCGCTGATCTAAACCAAAGCCAATTTTACAATGCAGTATTGACCGTCATATTTAATTTATTAGAAATTGCTAAGAAAATGAAAATAATATGTGTTTTATGGGAAATATGGAACTTCTGCTTCCTGCGTGCCTTCGTGCTGTAACGGTAGCACACTCGGCGCCTATTCGAGAGGTTCAGTTTCGGCGACTGCTCATTTTTCACGTCTCCAGCTTCAAAATAACCCAATGACTCTACAAACTGTAGTTAAGTAAGCAATTATGATTAACTACTGAAGTTTCTTTTCTTTTTTTAGCCCAAACGGCGTCAGCCGAGAAGGGCTATTAATTTCGCTTTGGCATTTGGCGTTGGTTCACTACAAATGTCGGTTCACATTTCAAACTGTTGCCACCCAGTATTAGAGTTCCGCATTATATTTAAAGAAATTAAATAATGAAGAATCTGCATGAATGTATGTATGTTTCTCGCGCTGCGAAAAAACAACCTTACCTAGAGCCATCAAATCTTCAATAAGTTGTCCTGCAATAGAATATGGGAATCTGGAAACTCGAACTTGGAATTCGGAATTTGTTTTATTATCTATTTCATAATTTGTCAGACATTAAAGAATTTTTGATTAAGAAATTTAGCGATTACAAAGAGAGGACTGGCAACACTGTACAGGGGGAAAATATACATTTTTATCTCTAGCGCGCGAGACTGTGTAGCGGATATTCTAAAGATACGCTCATTTTTAAATGATTTTGCAATATTGCTGTTGAATTGAGTTCTATGATTTAAGATATTTAATAAATAGAGGTAACACACAAAACGTTTAAAAGAAACGCCCCCCTCGGGCGTAGTATAAAATCTGAAAAAGCTTTCAAAATTCTTTTTATTTAGTATAAATTTCAATTTTTATTTTTGTAAACAACTTATCTTTGTCGTTCCCTATTCTATTCCTTTTAATTTTCATGCCACTAGCTCGGTAGAGAGCTGTATAAATAAGAGTTTAACTAAATGATATGTCAATAAAATGTAGAAAATGATGTTGATCGACCGATTGTTCGATTATTATGAATGGCACTATTTACTAGCACGTTACGCTGATATTAATAGAAGAACTATTAATTTCCTTTGGGTATTTTGCGTTGAAAACTTTAAATGTCGGTTCACTTTTCGTATTGTTGCCATCAAATATTATCCCCCTGTGTTATATTTAAAGAAATTAAACAGTGAAGAATCTGCATGAATATATGTATGTTTCTCGCAGTGTGATAAATCAACGTACCTAGAGCCGTCGAATTTTGAATAACGTAACCTTCCACCGAATATGGGCATCTGGAAGCCCTAATTTGGAATTTATTTTATTGTTTATTTCATATTTTGTAAAACTTTGACCAATTTTTGATTAATAAATTCAGCGATTTCGACTATGGCAACACTGTACGGAATATATATTTATCTCCAGCGCGTGAGACTGTATCGGAAATTCTATATATATGGTCTTTTTAAATTATTTTGTGATACTGCTGTTGAAATTAATTTTATGGTTTAAGTGCGAAGAGCATGATGTTTAATAAATGAAGGTAACACACGGTGCACAACCTCAACGATTTCAAAGCCAGAAACGGCAACTAAGTATGCTTCCCTACATTAAGGCATCTCATATATTTGTATAGCTTTTAGGCAATACTATCTATCACAGATAAAAATGAAGCGATTTACTTTCAAAACGCCAAAAACGAAAAAACATTTAAGTCTGAAGCATAACAAGGATGAATTCTAAATGCAGTGGGTGTTCTTTGAAGCATTTCTTAATGTTTGATAGTACATCAAATGCAGATGTCCATGAGTTGATTTAGTCTGATTTAGCATTCCTAAGAGGAATTTAATTCAAAACTTTAGAAATATATTTTCATCTGAATGAACTTGAGGAGAAGGAATAAGAATTTATTTCAGAAAATTTCCTTTTTTCCTCCCTCAAATGAACTATTTTAAATTTCAAATATGAATTTAAATATTAAGAGGTATGACAATGTGGATCTTTTTCTTCTGGAATCTTTCCAGTGGTTGGGGGGTCCCTGATTTGCCGCCGCTCTTTTTGATATACAAACAAGTTTCCCCTTTTTTTTTTTCTGCTATTAACTCACACTCTCCCTATATCTTGTTCGAATTTTCAATCGCTAATAAAATACTTTTTAGTCATCCACTCAAGTTCAAATACGTTTTTTTAAACTTGTAGTGCATGACACTTGATGTTACTACAGTATTTTCTTGTATTAAAATTTTTTAAAATTTTTAATTTAGCTTTTTTACTTACTTATTTATTTATTTTTATTTTTATTTTTTTTTAAATTTATTTATTTTTTTATTTTTATTTTTATTTTTTTAATATAATTTTTTTTTTTTTTTTTTTTTTTTGTTGATCTAAGTAGGAATTTATTTTTCTTATATTACTTGTTTAATGTCCTTGCACTCCTCGCTCTCTTTTCACTAGCAAAGAAGCAAGTACGGCTTAACTATTGTAGAGTAGAAGAAATATTTAGAAAATTTTTTGGCAAAGAACCTATTCACGGCGGATAATTTTTGCTTGTTTTGTAATAACCAACTAATTTACTATCGCAAGATGTAAAATAAAAATTACCTTATAATTCCTCTTCCCCGTCCAAAAACAGATCCTGAGAAGCATTGGTCCCTGAATTTGCCGCCCCTTTCGATATACAAACAAGTCAAAGTTAAGTAGGGAAATAAAACTTTACATTATATCTTGGAAAAAGTCTTCATTTTGTAGGATTCATTTGTTTATCTTCTAAGTGACAATTTTACGTGTAGTAAGTTCTTGTACTAACTACACAGAAGAAAGGTTAAAAATACCCTTTATTAAACTCTAGATTTTACAGTGAATCAACTCGATGCTAACACACTACGTTTCCTTGGGCTGTAACTAAAATCGCAGAACTAAACTAAAAATTTAAAGATTTTCACAAGTAGTAGAAATTAAGCTACAGGACTCGGATATTCCTGATTCTTAAAACCGCGTCGAAATGAGTGGCATCAAAGTAAATGCAGTTATCCCACGTAAACCAGCAATAATTCCGGGAGTAGAAGCTCACGCAACACAGGTAACGGCAATAGCCTAACTCTCTCTAACTTTCCTTCTGAAACCCGGTATTTAAACTTTTTCTCCTCCAGGCAGAATTTGCATTCCTTCACACGCGCTACCAAATTTAAGTATTCTGGCACTGACAATTAGGGGAATGAAGGCTTATGGGAAAGCTTAAAATTAAATAAAATTGGTTATTTAAAATAAATATAAATTCCTACTGCAGAGTCATTTAATTATTTTGAAGCAGGATACATGAAAAATGCATGCCCTCGTCGGGACTCTAACCTAGACTTTTGGAATACGCGCCGAATGTGCTACGTGACACCATGCTGGAAGGAGGGAGAATATACTGTTACGTTATTTTCTGACACCAGTTGTTACGTTATTTTCTTCTTTCACGTTCGTACGGAGCTCGTGTGGATTTGGAGTGAATAAAGACGTCAGCATTTGATGAAGTATTGAAACACACTTTATTTAGCCAATATTAATCAAGACAGCTCCAAAGTCACGTTTTACAGTCGTCGAAGATCTACTATACACTCGCTGGAACAATCAGCGACACAGCCTTCAGGTTATCAGGCTATAACGGTGGAGACAGCTTCACTGCAAAGTACTAGAGTACAGCTCCCGACTCTGCTAGGTCGTTCTCGGAACTCCACGTACTCTCGAGACTCTCCACGTTACAACTCGCGATGCACTCGATGACACACAGAGCACAGCTCCCGACTTTTCGGTTCAGACCCCACTAGACACTCGACGACCCACTAGGCACTCGCTGCGCGGCTGTCGACTGGATCGACTCCACACGGACTGACTAACTCGAGACGCTCACTGACTGCGGACCAGCAGGCTTTATATAGCTTTCGGCTTGTGTTTGAAAACATTCTGAGCTAAGATGGTAAGAATTCGTTCCAGAAAGTTCTCCATCCGTCGATGGCATATCTCCAATTTTGTCGCCAAATGTCTCCAAATGGGCGATTTCTCGCCAAATGTAGCAACCCTGCCTTCCTTTGCCCTTTATGGAAACCCTAAACTTACTTTGCGGGGAAGCTACCTTACCGCGCCTTGACATTTCGTAACAATACCTTATATACTCCCTCTTTTAAAGGGCGATTGGCGATTACGGGACCCAGTCGCCAAGTCCTTTTGGTGAGGAATTATTGTTCACCTTCTTTTAGCTCGGGCACCAGTGTAGAGTCATTATGCTAGTTTGAAGCAGGAGACATGAAATATGAGCAGTGCTCTCGCCAGGACTCGAACCTGGACTTCTTTATTACGCGCCGAGTATGCGACTGTTACACCACGAAGACACGCTGGAAGGAGAGAAAAAATACGTTATAATATTTCTATTCTGTTTGCTTTTTGTCCGCATCCATCGATGACATTGCAGAGGTCTACTTTATTGCTTCAACTGCTGTTACGTAAACAGTATAGAAAGATTTCTGAAATGCAATTCACATTTTCAGTTCTTTATAAATATTTATTTCTTTATACTTTTATTTAAAAAAATTCTTTTGACAACAGCAACCGTTACAGCAACGGCGATGAAAGTTCGCAGAGATTTTATTTAGTTCTGATTTACTGTATTTGTATTAACATTATTCTCCAGATTGTATTACTGATAAACTGCAAAAATTTAAAAGGACAGCCCTTCTGTGTTCCTGTTTCATTTCGTCTAGCAATAATGGGGAAAAAACTTGGGGAAATATTTCTATAATATAAATAATGGGGAAATATTTCTCTCTTAATTCTTAAGAATTTCTTCTTAAGAATGAATTCTTCCTTATTAATGTCACTCTGATCATAATTTAGTCGATATTCGTTATTTTCATTCAAAAGTTTCGACGGAATAAAAAGGTTATAACAAGAGTATATGTAGCTGCTAAAATCTGTTTTACTTCTCGATTTAATTCCGAATGACAATTTAGAATCTCACTATTCTTTACGTGCCCCAATGATCCATATGCTTAACCTCTGTCAAATAATGTTTCAGAGAGAAAATACCGCCCTAAAAAATGTGCCGCCTAAGAAAAACCTCCTTTCCACTCACCTTTAGCTGCTCCACTGTTGACCCCTCTAATAATATTTTTAACTGTTGCAATTTATAATACAACAGGTTATAATACAACAGGCAATTTATAATATAGCTCATTCATAATTTTTATAAAATTTGTCAACAGTATTGGAATTAACAACAGGTACTCTTAATGCTTGATTATAATGATTTAGATTGCTATTTCCTTCTTCATTGACGCTTTTATGTTATATTCCTAATTTTTCATAATGGCATACAGATAAGTTTAACTCATTCACCAAGTATATAAATCCACAATTCAGGCACTTTAGTGTTTACTAGTATTGTATATTGTATCTTTTTTAATATGTTGTTCATTACATAGCATCTCATTAGCCTAATTTCAAGAAGTCTTACGACTAAAGTAGTGAAGTCACTAAACATCGGTAGTTTGACCCGAGTTTATAATCTCAGAGATACCCCAGCTCTTTCTTTCTCTATACATATTGTTACGAAATGTCCAGGCGCGGTGAGATGGCTTCCCCGCAAAGCAAGTTTAGGGTTGCCATAAAATGGCAAAGGGAGGCAGTGTTGCCACATTTGATGAGAAATCGTTCATTTGGCGATAAAATTGGCGATATACCATGGACGGATGGAGAACCTTCTGGAACGAATTTTTATCGGTTTAGCCCAGAATGTTCTCGAACACAAGCCGAAAGCTATATAAAGCCTGCTGGTTCGCAAAAACAAAAAAGGCATTGAGTTTAAAGAACTTTTCCTTTTTCAAGAGCCTGTTCCTTTAGTTACCAAAGCCAAATACCTAGGAGTGATTCTTAACCATAATCTCACTTGGATCAACCATATTAAGAACATTAAAAATAAAGCAATTGGAATTATGTGCAGATTTCTTTCAGTATTTGGAAAATTTTCTAACCTTAGCCTAAGAACCAAGAGACATATTTATACTACTTGTATCCGACCTATTCTTTGTTATGCATCTCCAGCTTGGAATGCTGCCTTTCCTAATCAATTACATCAACTTCAAATAGTGCAGAATAAATTTCTTCGTATTATCACTGATGCTGATTTTCTCATCCGAAATGAACTTCTCCATAGATATCTTAAGCTTGAAACCATTACAGAATTTATTAAAAGAACAAATGAGTAATTCTTCTCTAAAGCTGTCCAATGCGACTATGTGAACTATTCCCAAGTCTTCAACTACGAAATACTCAATGAAGACCGCAACATAAGACCACTTGCTGCTCACACCTTCATGGGATGATACTTCTGCTTCTTCTCTTGCTCCTCAATTGGAGGCGGTAATTTCTTTCATTTTATCAGATAAAGACAGTGCTGTACTTCAAGTTGTTTGGATTGCTAGTGAGATGTTGTAATAGTCATTGTGTATTGATTTTCTGTTGTATGGGTTAAATTTGTGTAGTTTTATAGTAGTATTGAACTTTTATTGTTGTTGTATAGCATTTTGAACCATGTTTTGCATTTGTCGTTTCTCTGAATCGTGAAGGATCCGTTCGGATTTTCTTCATCTTGTCAAGTTCCATTCACCTGCTAGATGCCTTTGGCCTTTTTCCTTTTGGTACCCCTCTCACTTTTCCTTTCTCCGTTTTCTCATCCGAGATGTTTTCCATTTCCTGAATTCATTATGCCATGTGGCCTTGAGCTTAATTTAAGGAACCGACAAACGTTGCACCTGCAATAGCTCGGTAATATAGAACTTTCTAAGTCAAGGAGAGTGCCTCGAGTGCGAGATAGTTGGTGTCTCGTCTAGCGAGTCAGTCCGTGCGGAGTTGATCGAGTTGACAGCCGGGCAGCAAGTGCCGAGTGGGTCGTCGAGTGCACCGAAAGAGTCTCGTAGTGTATCGCGGTTAGTGCATCATCGAGAGACCATGTTGAGCTCCGGGAACGACTGAACCGAAGAGTCGGGAGCTGTGCTCTGTGTGTCGTCGATTGCATCGCGAGTTGTAGCGTAGAGAGTCTCGAGAGTACGTGGAGTTTCGAGAACGACCAACCAGAGTCGGGAGCTGTACTCTGGTGCTTTGCAGTGAAGCTGTCTCCACCGTTATAGCCTGATAACCAGAACCACTGTGTCGCTGATTATTCCAGCGCGTGTATAGTAGATCTTCGACGACTGTAAAACGTGACTTTTTGAGCTGTCCTAATTAATATTGCTAAATAAAGTGTGTTTCGATATTCCATCAAGTGCTGTCGTCGTTATTCACTCCAAGTCCACACGAACCCCGTACGAACGTGAAGGAAGAAAATAATGTAACAACTGGTGTCAGAAAAAAAAAGTAACACTATTTAACATGGAACACATGCATTGTAAAAAAATGCATTGTAAAAACTTCAATTTATGAAGTAAAAATATTTTTAAAATTTATTCATTATAAATATTGGAAAGTTTGTTTTCATCTGTAATGTTTCATCTTTACCTTAGCGTATCTCTTTGCAAATTCCCTTTAATAAGAAAGCAATAAACAAAGAAATTAACTCGGTTTCTATGATTGATCACTTGGTGCAAATTATACGCAAGTTTTTCCAAACGCGTAGACATTATAGGGATATCAAAACATTTTGGATTATTTTTTCCGTCTAATTTGCTTAACATTTTTATTCCTGAATTTTCTTGAAAGTACTAAGCATTATCTTTTGACATGCTTATTCCAGAACTATACTTTAGTAACGAACAATCGTTTGCACGCCAGTTAACTATATTAAATTTTCCAGTCTAGTGCAGACACCATGAGTGTTATTATCAAAGAATATTAAATTAATAATACCATTAGCAGATGTAGTTTATAAGAAATATAATTCGTATGCTTCGCAACTATTTAATTTATAATACTATTATAACACCTCTAATATTTTAATAATATTAATGAAAGGTGTTTTAATGCTAATATTTGTGTTTACTAATACCTTTTACTTTCTGTGTTAGCTCCTGCATTTATTATTGTTATTCAAGCAATTGGCATTCTTATTAAATAATTGGAGAGACCTTAGGTTATTTTTTAAAGCAGGAGAGATGAAAAATGAGCAACGCCTTCGCTGGGACTCGAGCCACTGGCCTCTCGAATACGCGCCGAGTGTGCTGACCACTACACTACGAAGGCATGCTAAGAAAACGGGAGAAATACCTTATATACTTCCTCTTTAAAAGGGCGACTTGGATTTTTAGGGGACTCAATCGCCAAATCCTGGTGGTGAAGAATCATCATTCACTACCTTTTGTTCGGGCGCCACTGTAGAGACAGTAAGTATTTTGGAAGCAGGATACTTAAAAAATGAACAACGCCTTCACTAGGACTCGAACCACGGGACTCATGAATACGCGCCGAGCATACTGACTACTACACTACGAAGGCATGCTAAGAAGGCTGGAGAAATACCTTATATAATCTTTAACGTTCTTGTGATATATAATTCTATTTTCCGTTTCCAGTTGGCTGTTATTGTCTTCGAAACATAAAATTGAATACTTACCCTCAACTTTTTGAAAGGAAGGGGTCTTCGGAATGAGATCGTTAAATTCCCCGAGCAGGCAAAGGGGGTAGCTTGATTCGCGCAGTTGGGCTACGGGGAACCTTCATTCGCGCAGTTGGACTATACCGAATTATAGACTGTATAAAGCTAGAGAAATCTTTCAATAACCTTTGTTACGGTCAATAAAATGCAACTATGAACTGACATATAAAATTTTTAAAAAGTGGAAGAAAACTTAATTTAAAAGTAATGGCTGGTGGGTCTTCGAATTATTTGAGGTAATTAAGGAGATAAAATTCTCAAAAGGAAACATACCACTAGATGTGTGTGTCAGTGCCCTATGACTGCGCTCGGGAAAGCCGCTGAACTTCCTTTTAATATTTCTACTTGTAATTCGCATTCAGGATACATATTCTGGATTTCAGTGCTTATTTTGTTTGGGAACTGATATGCACATATTGATATGGAATGAATTCAAGACGATATATTTAATTATAATTATATCGAGTATATTTTTCAAGTCGTTAAAAATGAAATTTGGACTTTTGCACAGCAATTATATGAATTTCTGATATCCTTTATGTGTTAAGATGTAATTTGAAGATTTGAAACTTCAGATTTCACGGTTACGTCATATGTATTTGCATTGCCATTTATAATTATTTATCATAAATTATAAAAATTCTGAATGATTGTCTAAGTTATTATTAAAAAGGATTTCCTCTATAATTAAATTATATAAATTTTGAGTAAGACAGATTTTTATATACTAATTCAGAAGTCAAACAACAATTTTTATATGTTTGGTTTTATTAAAGAAATTTTAGAAACATCAACGTTTTGAGATATTTTATTAATTGTTTTAAAAAAAGACACAAATTCATCGTTCCAATTTCAGTTTTACTAATGAAAGTTATGCCAACTTTATATCTTTTCAGTATAAAACATAAAAAAGCTGAAATTAACATTTCTAATAACAACAGTTTTCCTCAGCTATACGATGCGTAAACCAAAGAAGAATGAAAGCAAAATTTCACTAATTTATTTATTTTTTATAATACTAATAAATATTTGTTTGAGCGTACTTGCGATACATAAATATGCAAATTCTAGAAACCAGGGGGAGGAATGTTTTATGAAGCTACAAACCAGGGGGAAATCATAAGAAGTAGAGTAGAACCTTGGATCACGAACGCCTCACATCACCAGCAATTCGATTCATGAACAAATTATTTAAACAAACATACCTTAAGATGACGAGCATTGTCTTTATAGCTATGAAACGCTAGGCAACGCTTCATTTTCACAGATATTTTTAATTAACCTGTATCACATAATTAAAACTCAGGAACATTTGGAAACATCATTTTAATACTTTCTAGTGCTGAATTCTCATTAAAAAAGGCATGGCAACAAGGACAATGAATTCCGCGTAGACGAAATCATGACCAGTTTGGGCTGTTGGAAGACACTTTGAATTTTCGGTTTCTAGACACTATAAGGACTCCCTTTTTTAGTCCAAAGGGACAATTTGCCCTGAAGAACTATTAATTTCGTTTCGGCATTTTGCACTGAAAACTTTAAAAGGTTATATCACTTTTCAAATCGTTGCCCCCAAATATTATCGTCCTGTATTATATTTGAAGAAATTAAATAATGAAGAATCTGCATAAATGTATGTATGTTTCTCGCAGTGTGATAAAACAACGGTACCTAGAGTCATCCAATTTTGAATAACGCAATCCTCTTGCGAATAAGGGCATCTGGAAGCCCAAATTTAAAATTTGGAGTTTGTTTTATTATCGATTTCATGTTTTGTAAAACTTTAACGAATTTTTGATTAAGAAGTTCAATGATTTCAAAGCGAGTAATGGCAAAATTGCACAGAAAGTAGATTTTTATCTCCAGCGCGCGAGACTGTGTATCGGAAATTCTAAAGATATGTCATTTTAAAATTATTTTGCGATATTATTCTTGAACTGAATTTTATGGTTTAAATGCGAAGAACAGGATATGTAATAAATAAAAGTAACACACAAAATGCTTAAAAAAAAAAAAAACTGCCCCGTTGGACGTAATTTAAAATCTGAGACCTTTAAGATTTTTAGTCCGAAGGGGCTTTGTTCATGAAGGACTATTGTTTTCGTTTTGCGATTTTGCGTTGGTTCACTATAAATATCCTTTTCACTTTTCAAAATGTTGCCACCAAATGTTAGAGTCCTGCATTATAATGGAAGAAATTAAATAATGAAAAATCTGCATAAATGCATGTATATTTCTCGCGTTGTGATAAAACAACGGTACATAGAGCCATCGAATTATGAATGACGTAATCGTGCTGCGAATATGGTCATGTGGAAGCCCAAATTTGAAATTTGGAATTTGTTTTATTTCCGATTTCATATCTTGTAAAATTTTAACGAATTTTTGATTAACAAACTCAACGATTTGAGTCCACCAGCGACCAAGCGGTAAAATCGCTGAACACTGGTAGTTCGGTCCGAGGTTCGAATCCCGCGAACGGGCTGATTGCATGAACGTTTTCGTGGTTTTTCCCATATGTAACGTGTATACGAGTCAGTTTCCCTTAGAAAGTCCTCCACGAAAGCATCCCTCCCCCTAGGCAGATAGCCCTAGTCTGCATTGCCGTAATTAAATAAACCAAACCAAAACCAAACCAAGGATTTTAAAGCGAGCAATGGCAACGTTGTACAGAAAAAAACATTTTTATCTCCAGCGCACGAGATTCTGTATCGGAAATTCTAAAGATATGCTCAGTTTAAAACTATTTTGCGATATTGCTCTTGAACTGAATTTTATGGTTTAAGAAACGCCCCTTTGGAAGTAATTTAAAATCTGAAACTTTTCAGATTTTTTTTTTTTTTTTTTTTTTTTTTTTTTTTTAATCTATACGACTTTACGCAAAACACTTTGATTAGAAATCTGACAATCGAGGCGTGGCAAAGTTACAAGAGGACCAAAGAAATGAGCTTGACTAAAAAAGAACTACAACAATTTCAGAAGCAGCAGTGATGCCAGTTTCGGAAGAAATGTCTTCAGAAGAAGAGAGAAATCCGAATTCTAAATTCGAAATATTGTGGACAAGAATTCGAAAGAAAATCCGAATTCTTGTCCACAATATTTGTGTATAATGGGATAAGATATAAAGTTTTCGTATAATAAAATCATATTTATAAAGCAGTAGCAAACATTTCCAATGAATGTCATGTCCCACTTTCCAAACTTTTTAAAGTGTAGACAAGAACAAATCATTTTGGCTAAATTCTGAGTGAAATGGAGGCCGTAAGTCTCACATAGACTGCTGCTTAGAGAGTAAAATCGGTAAAAAGAGTCCCTAAAAATAGTTATCTGATATTTTTAAGGAATAGAGTTCCGCGTAAGTTTCCACATACGCCGTCCGGTCTTTTTCGTGCAGGTACAGTAAAATCAAATTCAGTTTTCGTTTATTTTAATAAAACATTTATCATTCTTGTTTTATATTTAATAACTTGCATTGGTTTTGGTTTGTGAATTTTTTTATAATGTACCCTGGTAAATTTTTCATAAGCAGTCACCTGTGGTTCAAGAATGAATTAATGCACATTACATCAATTAATTCTTAAGAGGAAAAATATTTCGCTTTAGAAACATTTTGGTTGACATAACGCCTTCATATACGAATCAGTCAGACAAGAGAAAGTGATACCTCGGTTGGCTTTAGTAAGTTTAATACCTAATGTTATCTTTTGATAAAATTAAATGCTTACCGTTTAATAAAATAAAAACCCAGTTAAAAATTATCTCAAATTTAAAAGCTCGAAGGCATTTTTCCATATTCGTTTTTAATTATTGAACTATGTGAATAAAAAGGTACTTTTGACAATATTAAAAAGAACGAAATGTTTGTTATGGTAAACAAAATGCAACTCTTAATGTAAACACATTTTTTAATTGACTGAAACTAAGCCTGTTTTTAGCCTAAAGTGCGTTAGCCCAGAAGGGCTGTTGATTTCCTTTTGGCATTTTGCGTTGCAAACTTTAAATGTCCGTTTCACTTTTCAAAATGTTGCCACCAAATATTATCGCCCTGTGTTACATTTAAAGAAATTAAATAATGAAGAATCTGCATAAATGTATGTATGTTTCTCGCAATGTGATAAAATAACGGTACCTAGAGCCATCGAATTTTGAATAATGCACTCCTCCACCGATTATGAGCATCTGGAAGCCCTAATTTGGAATTTGTTTTATTACCTATTTCGTATTTTATAACACTTTAACGAAGTTTTGATTAACAGACTCAACGATTTCAGATATTTAAAGAAATTAAATAATGAAGAATCTGCATAAATGTATGTATGTTTCTTGCATTGTGATAAAACAACGGTACCTACAGTCATCAAATTTTGAATTATGTAATCCTCCACCGAATATGGGCATCTGGAAGCCCTAATTTGGAATTAGTTTTGCTATCTATTTCACATTTTGTCAGATATTAAATAATTTTTTATTAACAAACTCAAAGATTTCAAAGCGAGCAATGGAAACACTGTACGGGGAAAAGAAACGTTTTTTATTTCTAGCGTGCGAGACTGTGTATCGCAAATTCTGAATATATGCTCTTTTTAATTTATTTTGTGGTCTTGCTGTTAAATTGAATTTTAGGGTTCAAGTGCGAAGAACATGATATTTAATAAACAAAGGTAACGCACAAAACGTTAAAACAACGGCGTTATGTAAAATATGAAAGCTTTCAGACTTTTTTTCTTTTTTCCTTTTGTTTGTTTTAATTTGTCAGAGAAAGATTATCCTGTCAAAAGGTCATATTAAAGCGTAACCAACAGAAAAGTTTCGCCCACATATTTGAAATTAAAATCGAATGTTGTACACAAATCGATATGATGAATCGATGTGTTGTTTAGAAAAAAGGAGGAGTATACGATTAATTTCCTTTCATATAACTACTAGCAAGTTCGATTTCACCTTGCTCCGATCTTAACCACTCCTACACATTCCACGTAATCTGTTATCATTTCTTTTCCTTTGTCTGTAGCGGAGAAAGAAATGTGGCCACTTAGATTTGCATACAAACAATAATCTATGAACTTCGTTGTTTTTAATAGTAAAATGAATGTTATTTTTAAACGCTCTATATACAAATTTACAACCTTCTTTGAATTGCATATTTTCTTGCTTTTCGTCTGAAAGTTAACTTTGAAGACAGGAGATTCTACGCATTATAAGTTACAAATGTATACAAGTAGAAAATGTAGAGTAAAATATCATTTATATAGCATTCAAGGTACGATTTAAATAAATAAAAATTTAATAAGAATGACATTATAACCAAAATTTCAGTTAAGATATGTTATGTGTATTTTAGCAGTGGAATTCTAATGTAGAACGTTATTATTCGACTGCTATCATGCAAATTTAATTTTATTGGCATAGTTTTAATTTATTTAAAAGACCAACAAAATTTTTGAAAAGTATAAAGGCTTCATTTCTTAAAAACACAAAAAATTAATTTATAATATTTAACATGAAACTTTATTTAGTTGCCCCTCTTGAATGAATAACGTTTTCTTTCTTCAGGAGAACTGGATGGAATATAGGGACTTTGATTTTTTTTTTTTTTTTTTTTTTAAGATCTTCAACTATTGTGTAAGTTACTTTTGATCTGGAGTCTTCACCCTTTGAGCGGCGGTATATAAAATAATTTAAATTGTGGTAAAATTTTGCGTGAACTATAACTTATGGACCCTAAGGACACACTTGAGACTTCAAAAAAATCTAGAGCTAAATCCTGAATTTTGAGAGCCAATATATACACTGGTTATCATAAGTTAAGGAAAAATCACAAAAATAGCGATAACTCCCTCAAAAATAAGTGTAAAATTTGAATATGTTGCCATAACCGTGTAAAATTTGAATATGTTGCCAAGTAAGAGTAGCTCGGTAAAACTGCGATATGCAAATTAGTGGAGCTGTTTTCGGAATAAGTAATCTGCAAGGAGCATAAAAGTCCATGTTTGAGAGCAAACCCACATATTTCACTGTGACAGTGACATCAGAAATCTGAGATGGCCAATTCGTAACAATGACCTACAGGCATCATTTGCCTGCAGAACTGCGATGGAGAGCCATTGTCAGACTAGAGGCAGGACAAAGTCAAACAGAAGTGGCCAGATGGCTAAATGTGAGTCCTTCTGTGGTTCATAGACTTTGGAGGCAATTTCAAACCACAGATTCGGCATCTAGGAGGTTCAGCCAAGGACGGCCAACTGCTACGACGAGCGCCGATGACCGATATTTGGCATTATGTGCAAGCAGGAATAGAACCGCTACTCTTCTTAGATCCTTCCTTGTTGCAGCCACCGGAAGGTTTGTGCCAATGTCAACTGTGTGTAGAAGGCTTCACAAAGGTGGTCTGTATGCGGGGCGAGCAGCCATTTGTGTGCTGCTCACGTCACGCCATAGGAGTGACCGTTTTCAGCGGGCACGACAACATGTCCACTGGACGCCTGATCAATGGAGGGCGGTTCTCTATACGGATGAGTCCAGGTTTAGTTTAGAAAGCGATAGTAGGCGTTATTTGATATGGAGAGAACCTAGAATCCGTTATCATCCGTCAAACATCCGTGAAAGAGATGCATACGGAATTGGCAGTGTCTGTGTTTGGCGTGGCATCTCTTTGGGTGGACGCACAGATCTCCATGTCTTTCCAAGGGCAACCGTGAATGCTCAGATTTATAGAGATGACATCCTTGATGTTTATGTGCGCCCATATGCCGGGGCAATAGGTGATGCTTTCCTGTTACAGGACGAGAACGCAAGGCCACACAGGGCTCGCATCGTAGATGATTATCTCCAAGAGGAAACAATTATGCGCATGGAGTGGCCAGCTCGATCCCCTGACTTGAATCTTATCGAGCACGTTTGGGATGCTTTAGGGAGACGTCTAGCTGCTCTCAATCCGCCCTTTCAGACCCTTGTCGCGCTTTCAACTGCTTTTCAAGAGCAATGGCTCTCGCTTCCTATGGAACTGATAGACAGCATAATTGAAAGCATCACACATCGCTGTATGTGCTGTATTGCTTCTAGAGGTGATCATATTCCATATTGAAAGTTTCACAGTTGGTGAAAGTAAATGTATAAGATTTAGCATGTGTACGTCATATATTTGCAGATTTTGAATTTTTTCTTTCCTTCCAATAGAATTTATCAATCTTCCTACATGATACCTTGGAACGAGGTATATTAATTTCACAACTGCAAAATATTGAGCATTCATAGGGTGATGCTGCCATTTAGAATTGAAAGGAAACACTAGACACTTAACGATTATAGCTTTTGGTGTAGAAAAATTAGCATTTTTTCGGAGGTTAAAAAATTGTACCGGGCCCTTCAAAGGATTAAGCGAAGCATAAATAGGGCAAAGGGGCATACAACAGTCCAGTTAAGATATGCGTAACAAATGCCACACGAATAAACTGTATACCATCGCAAAATTACCGATCAGTAGACTCAATTCCACTGTTTTATCCAAGCGGCCTCTATCCATCTACGAGTATTCGAACTCAAGTGCAGCCTGAGTTTCCCACACCTTCTTTTCTCCCCTCACCCTCATAAAGTATAACTTCCAAATGCTATCGAAAGAGGGAAATGACTTTTCGAGAAACTATCTGAGTTCCGAAAAAAAGCGCCAATGCATAAGTCAAAGATAAGCGATGTATAACACAAACTGTGAATTGTATAAATGTTAGTTTGCAATTAAAATGAATAGGAATGAATCAAGACAAAGATGCAAGGACATATAAATGTAAAATGCGTATGAGAAACGTATAAATGGTATTTTATTAATTTGAATATTTCTAATCTACCAAACATTGTAGTTTGCGACAGCCTTCCTTAAATACTATACATATAACCCAGTTTTAGACAAAATCATTTAACATGAAATCTGTTTTAAATAAAGTATTGAATATTTCATGAAATTTATTGAATATTCAACGAAAATGAAAATAGTACCGTTATATGGTTCATCATCATTAACGAAGGCAATTGAAAGTATACTAGTGTCCAAGGCTGTTTAAAATATTTAACGTTTGATGTTAATATCTTAGCGCTGTAGTTGACAGGATCATCAGTCGAACTTAAACCATTATCAGACCTGCAAGCTATCCGTGACTGCGCGTACATTTCCAGGAACATCCCTTCTAGTGGACGTCCGTGAACGGATCTGGTAGTCTCTCACCTCTTTGCTCCTACCATTAAACCAACTGAGAGGACTTTCAGTTGGTTAATATTTTAGTCTTCCCATATCGCACAGACAATATACACTTACAAATATCCATATCTTCTCCGAGATTCAAACTCAGGCCCAATGATCTGGTATCGCTGGCTGAAAACAGTTGGTACGTTGTCTTCTCTTTTATACATTTCGTGATCAGTTTTACCGACGTTATACCCGATACGAATTTCTGGAAAAATTTTAGCACGCATTTATTGTTACAGGTCTGAAGGTTTGCATTAATCATCCTACGACAATTTAGTCCGCAGCTGAAGTTGATAAACCTGTCCGTCAGCCTTGCGACAGATCTTTCAAATTCGTTGTTCATTAAATTGTGTTCAATGATGAATTTGATTTCATTGAGGCTTTTCATATAGTGTCCGCCGAAAACATCGCGGCAAAAATATTGTTATGAAATGTATAGGCGCGGTAAGATGGCTTCCCCGAAAAGCAGTTTTAGGTTTGCCATAAAATAGCAATAATGGCAGAGTTGCCATATTTGGCGAGAAATCGCCCATTTGGCGATATTTGGCGATATATCATGGACGGTTGGAGAACCTTCTGGAACGAATTCTTACCGGTTTAGCCCAGAATGTTCTCGAACACAAACCGAAAGATATATAAACCCTGCTGGTCCGCAGTCAGTTAGTGTGCGTGCCTCGTCTAGAGAGCGAGATAGTTAGTATCGAGTTGGTGTCTCGTCTAGTGAGTCAATTCCTGCAAAGTCGATCGAGTTGACAACCGGGCAGCGAGTGCCGAGTGGGTCGTCGAGTGCATCGAAAGAATCTCGTAGTGTATCGCGGTTAGTGCATCGTCGAGAGAGCGTGTTGAGCTCCGGGAACGACTGAACCGAAGAGTCGGGAGTCGTGCTCTGTGTGTCGTCGAGTGCATCGCGAGTTGTAGCGTGAAGAGTCTCGAGAATACGTGGAGTTCCGAGAACGATCGAGCAGAGTCGGAAGCTGTACTCTGGAGCTTTGCAGTGAAGCTGTCTCCACCATGATAGGCTGATAACCTGAAGGCTGTGTCGCTGATCGTGTCTATAGTAGTTCATCGACGACTGTAAAACGTGTTTTGGAGCTGTCCTGACAATACTGGCAAATGAAGTGTGTTTCGATACTTCACGTGTCGTCGTTATTCACTCCAAATCGACACGAACCCCGTACGAACGTGAAGGAAGAAAATTACGTAACAACTGGTGTCAGAAAAGAAAAACGCAACGATATGGCGGACGGAGACGTCGCGAAGAAAACAACGCAAGGCGAAAACGTCGTGGCACAAAACATCCTGGGGAGAAAAGAAAGCAAAGAGAAAACATCGCAGTTCCAAAACATCGTGGTACAAAATATCGTCGTCAAAAATAAAACGGTTCAAAAACTTCGCAGTTTAAAAACAACGTCGTCGAAAATATCATGGTAAAAATTGAAGTACCTACTAATCATTGCATGACGATAACATCGCACACATTCTTTTTTCAGGTTCTAAAAGTTGTAAATGCATTTTAGCATAATGTTTTGGGAGTGTAAGAAGGAAAGAGGGATAATTTTACTTTTATATTTCATATTTTTGAATAAACTAATAAATTTTTGCTGAAAAAGTAAAAAGGAAACTTAAGCATTTAAAAATTGCAAACGAATGCAACTTATAGCACAGAATGAAATTTTAAAGTTACATAGTTAATTAACAAAGGTGATGAATAAATTAATCATTTTTATAAAATTTTACTCATAAATTTTCATGAAAAATACAGCCTAAAAATATTTAGAAAAAGGAAGATAAATACGTGCGTGAGGTTCCTTTTATAACATTTGCATAGTTAATTATCAAATTACATTATTTCACGTTTGTTAATCGTTTGATATTGTTTTGTGAAAGTTATATCTTGTTCTGTTTCCCTTTATTCTAAAAGGTGTCGTTAACACTTCTTGCTCTTCCAAATCTTTATCTTTTAAAACCTGAGAAACGCATATGTGCGATGTTATCGTTATGCGTTATCGATGATTTGTAGGTGCTTTTTTTTTTACCAAGATATTTTCGACGACAATATTTTGTACCACGATGTTTTAGAGCTGCGACGTTTTCTCTTTGCTTTCTTTTCTCCCACGGTGTTTTGTACCACGACGTTTTCCTCCGCGATGTTTTTGCCTGTAACCTTTTCATATTCATCATTAGTCTCAATGTTAATTAATAATTTGAGTTTCAAATCACACTATTTTTATATTGTTTTGTCGACAGATATCTGTAGATTCCATTGTAGGACAACAGTAATAGTGTAATGGTTCATATTTTTGCAAGTACAACAGTAACAGTGTAATGGGTTCACATTTTTGCTTTGATTCTCTTTTATTCTAATGAAGACTATGCAGCCAAATAGAGACCAAGCGATATTTTACTTAGATAAGGAACGCATGACGTTAGAATTATCTCCTGGTTATTACGATACAACTGCAAATGTTCATATCATTTGGTTGAATTATAAATTAAACGTATTTTAATTTATACTAATTATGTATGTTATTTAAAACTAAAATAAAGATTTAAGTTATTAAGTAATTGAGTTCATTACTTTCAAACCAGTCAGTTTTTTTAACAATTATACATTGATATGAATTATAAATTAAAGTTTTTGGGCTTTGCGAATGGAACACTGGGAGCAATGGCTACTTGCAAGACAGCATGGAAGTTAAATTAAAGATCTTATGTTTCGTGCAATGAAAACACTTGCTGAGCTGCATGAATGATAAATTCTCGGTAGCCTACGTATCAAATAGCAAAGTCTAAAGCTTGCGGAAACACTCTGCTAAGGATGTTTCTAACGTTGAAAAGATCAATGCAATCGAATGGAATGGAGGGGAATGACACTTTATCTCAAGCATAATAAATCTCATGCAAAAAATCAATACGATGTATACTGTGGTGTAATAAAATTCAAACTCAAGTTTTAACAATAACATGAAATTTAATAAGATGAAAACCTTAACAGTTGCATATCTTGACAGTATGGGACTTGGATATATTTAGTCCCGTAATTTCAGAATTTTGTTACTAGAAAAATGCTCTAAGGCATTATACACGAGGAATGATCGTTCTTCGCAGGCCAACATGCCCATAGCTCTAAACAGGAAAGTTTTATTGTCCCCTCTTCTCAGGAAGCCACCTTATATATCTCCCTGTGTTTACTTGCGCTGAACTCCCAGGGGGGAAGATTCTTTCTCTCATACATAACAAAGTGTCCATGACCCTGATGAAAAGACTCTTTTTCTCTTTGTCCAGTGGAGCGACCTTCGAGGCTGCAACCGGAATCATTAACAAAGGCACAGGATTGCATCACGGTTATGAAAACTATTGCACTCTGAAAACTCATCCTAGACAAAGAACCCTTATGCCACCTTATCACAATACCAAAAGTTTAATAACTGCAATTACTATGAAATTGTAACACAAAACTTCCTCGCGTGTAACAAAATGAGCGTAATTTCTGCACGATTGTTTCATCTGTATCAGAAAAAGAAGAAACTTGTTTTGTCAAATCTGTAATTTTGCGAAGTAAACAAAAGACATTGCCCCTACAGTACTCTTCTAGTAATACTTATTGCTAAATGCTATATAATGACATGCTGTAGAATTAAATAAAATTGTCGGGAGTTGTGTTGGATCGTAAATGAGTTCTTTATCGTGTAACAATAATTTATTGCAAGGACTAACATATACTTTTAAGTTTTACAGAGCAGGGAGTCTGATACAACTTAACAGGTTCATCCCCTGGCCTTTACTGAAGGCATTTCTAGCTACTCACCAGATGGCACCCTACTCTCGTTGCAAAAGTGAGTCCACCATAGCGTATAGTATCAGGAGCAGTTATAAAATGAATATACAGGCCGGCTTTAAATAGCTTACAAGAAACTATCTTTGAGTATAACCCATATAAACCCGTCATACACATTCATTTAAATTAATTGAGTGGCTTCTTGAATATATGTACTATGCTGTTTCATCTTCTTTTTTAAAAAAATAGAAAAAATTTAAAAACAGAACTATTTTAACTTCAGGTTACATCAAAAGAAGAGCAAGTGATTGACTGGAGTCTGTATAAAAATTATTTTGAAAATTCGTACAGTTTACATTAATTAACCCATTTTTATAATCTGGATCTGTACTATGGCTTCTCCTTTCGTTACCCCTCACTAGGATGCAAATAAAATACAAACATTACAAACTCTCACAGTTCGTAAATTGCCTCGCCCAGCTCTCTTAAGTTAGTATTCCGGTATTAGCCATTTTGCCAGTCAAAGTGAAATCGCGCCATTTAAAGTTTGAGCCAACGCTTAATTAGGTCAATTAGTGTAGTCTCCGGCTACAAACCATTGTAAATCATAAATTCCGTTTTCTGTTATCTAGATAATACCCCTCAAGTGGCGGAGTCTGATTTTGTACGCACAAGTTGTGCCTTTGTTAATTTCGAAATTTAATAAGAGGTTTATTTAAAACCTTTATATGACTTCATGCTTTTCACAGACGGAGCTATAACTCGCTTGTTAGTCTAAGTAGGATCTGAAGAATTTTACGTTAGAATTACACCAGTTAGAAACGTACAAATTTGCCGCAATTAATTCCATAGCTTCGCCTTTCCTTTAAATTCTACTACTTTTTCTACTATTTTTTGTAAAAGCTTTGTGCTACATCAATCCTGAGGCATACTCCTTGTAAATCATTCAATTAGTATATTTACGATTAAATTAAACACTGACTCTTTATGGCTTGCGATATTTAGATAATCTCCTTTAATCCCAGTGGCTGAATCCACAGAAAGTCATTCACGAAGGCATCCTTTTCCTTAGGCAGATAGCCCTAGTGTGCAAGTTCCGATACATTTTCCCTAAGCTTTGAAATCTTGACTAGAACTAGAAGAGAAACACGCTAATGTGACAATCAAAATCGTAAAAACAACCTTGTATTTAGCGTAAGTAAATTGAAACACACAATCGATTTCGAGGGCAGCTAAAGGTCCCTCCTCATCAGGAGAAAGAAATACCTAGAAAGAAGAAAATAAAGGGGAAGGAGTCTCAGAAACACGTGGTCTTTATCAGCACTGCACGTGGTTTTAACTGGATTTTTAATCAGAGTTGCACTGGCCGCCTACTTTTACTGAGCCAGGCTATCTGATCAAGCATAAAGGACAAGAAAAATTAGCGAAGTTAAAAATAGGGAGCGAGGGGCAAATGCACCTTCACGCTCAAAATCTGAACTTCAAATAATTCTTTGAAATCTTGTTTTACATTTATTAAATACAAGTTAGTGATTGTGCATTCTCAGCTTCCCAATAGATGGCGGAAATGTTTATTTGTAAAAAACTATGATATCATGTTTTTGTATATGTAGTAGAACATTATCTTTTCAGATGAAAGTAAATTCAATATTTTTCGATCGGGCGGAAGTCGAATGGTGTGGAGGAAACAAGATGCAGAAATTCATCCAAGGAATTTACTACCAACAGGTGAAACATGGAGGTGTAGACGTATTGGTTTGGGGCCCCGTATGAGTGCTTCCGAGCCAGTAATTTTGTCATCATTAATGGCATTATGAACCATCTGCTATATATTAATATTTTTAAAAATAATTTACGGTCTCGAGCGTCAAAAATGAATTTGGGTAGTGAATGTGTTTTCATGCAGGAAAATGACCCCAAGCATACAGCCCTAAATACACGGCTCTGGATATTATATAACACACCAAAGCTTGTGAAATTTCCTCCTCAATCCCCCGACCTCAATCCCATTGAGAATTTACGTAAAACTCTTGCTAAAAATGTTAGATCCAGGCCCATTTCTAATCAAAATGACTTAATAAGTGCTCATAAACAAGAACGGGACACAATATCTAGCTCAGTTACAGCAAATTTGATTGAATGAATGCCAAGGAGACACGAAGCCATTATTAACTTTAAAGGCTATCCTACAAGATATTAACTTAAGCATATTTATGAAAATATTCAAAATTATGTATAATGTACGAATACTTTTTGCATCACAAGATGAAGAATTGTTTTTGTTTTGTAAATGTCTTATTTACGCATACATTTATTTTTATGCAAATTTCACATGGAAATATTAAAGTTATAAGGTAGTTTCTCCCTCCTATCTGCATGCCTTTGTGGTGTAACGGTAGCACACTCGGCACGTAATCGAGAGGTCCAGGTTCGAGTCCGGCTTCACTGCACATTTTTCACGTCTCTTGCCTCAGAAAAAAAAATAAAATAAAATAAATAAATAAATAAATAAAATAATAATAATAATAACCTAATGAATCTACAACGTATATTTCATTATTATTATTATTTACTTACTTATCGTGGAATTTATACTTGTAGTTTTTATCAACGTGCCATTTTTAGATCATAATATTTACTGTAAGGTAATAAACTTTTCCAAAACTATGGATGTTTTCTATGCCGCTGATATTTAGCTGATCCTTACAAACAGATTTCCATTAAGCTATAAGATACAACTTTATTGGTATGTTTGAGATCAGCCTTGTTTCTCTCTTACAGTTAAAAGATATTTACTTTATTACCTGTTTAAAAAATCTTTAAGCGAGAAAAAAGGAATTATTGGAATATTATATTCTTGCGATTTTCTCCCAATTTCCACCTTTAATTATGATCCAAAAAATTTCGGTATCTCTATTAAGCACAGAACAATTAAAATTTCGCTGAAGGGCAACCAGACGACCTAGATTACCAAATCACACGCGATACCCCCATACGTGAGTCGTCTACTAGACACTTATTACACTGAATCAATAAACTGCCCACGGAAAATGAACGATCCGGCAAGCAAATAGCAAGCGCGATTCATAAAACAGAAGCAAAACAAAATAACAGAGAAACCGCTTCAAACCGGTATCACCATACGTGTGAGGCAGAAGAGTCAAAGTCAAGGTTGCAGCCAACGCACTGAACGACGGGCATGAGAGAGAGAGACTAGGAACGAGAGGTCACCATTGACATTCTTTTTTATGTGGCCCACAAATTATGTTCCAGTGTTTGGAATCCGGTGTCCATCGGGATGAAAGTAGAACAACAAGTGGTAGATAGATCGTCGAGATAATTTGCAGTTGCAATGGGACCGCTTCAGCTCGTTATCAGCGTTTGGTAAATGACCTTTTCACGTTGACGGCGGAAGGAAGTAGTTCCGTTTGTTTGCCAATGAATGACGTTTGAATTTTAACGTTTGTTTTGTGCACGCTAATTGAGACTTTTAAAGAGTTGAAGTGGGAATTCAGAGCATGTGGAATGGTTCGCTTACAGGAAGTTTATTTTACATTGATTATCAGGAATTTTCGAGCCAATTTATTTTATTGGTTTATTAAATGTTTATTAAATAAACAAAATGTGACTTCTTAAAATTGTGCGATGAAGGAAGTTGGCATAGAGGAACGACAGGCTTTAGAAATTATATATTAATTACGCAAATCACGAAATTAAAAAAAAAAAAAAATAACCAAATACTTCCAATAATATTTTTTACACAAATTTTCAAAACTAAATCAAGAAGACTATATGCATAAATTATGAACTTAATAAAACTGTACTGCTGGGGATACATGACAAAGAACATAAGAAACATGTTTATTATTATTATTATTATTATTATTATTATTATTATTATAAAAATATTAAAGATAAAAACGTTTAAAAAATAAGTACTTATTTTAATTTTTTGTGACATTTCCTTAAACTAAACTAAATTTATTTACCATAATTCTTTTAATTTTTGTTGCTAAAAATGGGCATGATTTATTATTTAATTAATCCTGTTCAATACAAACTGCATGATCATTTTTATGGCAATACCTTATAGCAGTGCAGTGCAGAATATTTGGTTTGCTCTGTTCTGCAGACGACGGCGATCGAAGTATATAACCCCAGGACCTGCTCCAAGCATAGGGAACATAAGCCGTCACTTAGGGCACCAGTCAAATTTTTCTCAGGAGTGTCGGTGCTACGATTGAGCGAAAAGAGTTCAGATTATGCACTGTTTCGTCAAACATGGCTGTCAAAGAGGAGATTTATGAACACCTGCCTATTGTAAAATCTACAATCAATCACTTTTCAAAAGAATGATTGTTGCGAGCTACGGTTTCATGGCTTTCGCTTTGAGTAATCACTTCGGAGGATCAAGAAGAAATTGATAACTTATAAATAATAATGATACATCACAGAATAAATGGCTGTAAATACGTCAAGTAGAACGTGGATATGAAGCAATTCCTGCTTAGCGCTCCAGAAATATCGTAAATTTCCCAGATGACTCGTACAGTAATCTCTAAATTCAGTTCACTGTCTTTGAACCGCTATTCTGACTTAATTAACAGTTAACTTGTCCTAGCTCTTGGAGCTGTATTTACAAATGCATGGGTATTATGTAGCATGCACCTTTTGATACTTCGAGAAAAATCAGTCATAGAGCACACAAAATGTGTTTTCTCGAATTTTCCAGAAATTCGGCAAGTTGGCGAGAAGTCTCCAAATCTCGCCAGTGCTCGTCGCTAGCCTATTTGTTCGTGCCTTACGTTCTATTATAGCTACTTTTATAATTTAAACGTTGTTTAACTCAGAATGGAAAGAACTACAATTATGTTTAAGAAATAAATACTTATATACAAAACAAGTCGCAGCACACTCAATTGCATATCATGTTAATCCTAAAAATATCACTCTATAAGAACAAATAAATAGCTAAATAAATCAAAGCACACTATACAATCTTTTTAGCCTTTATTACTAAACATCGCTTCCTTCGTACTTATGAAATTCGCACTTCACCATATGAAATTCAAGATCACAAAATATTGATAAACATAAAACCTTTAGAGTTCTCAATGGATTGTTAGGGGTTGCATATGTTTTTCTATATTAGTTATATTACTTCTTTAAAAACTAGCCGAGTAAAACAGTTTCATGAAAAAGGAAAAAGTTTATAATGAATTCAATCAGTCCTCCTGCTGACATTTCATAAAAATATTTAATAATTCTAGTAAAACATTTCATGATTTAAATGCATTTAAATCAATGAGGTTAAAAAGTTTTTAAAAAATTAAGAGCTGCTTTTATTGCTTTTCGATGACTTGTTTGTTACTTAATAATATAAAGATTAAATCTGAAAGTTAAACATCTTACGCTTTGCCGAATGGCCACACGTTGGTAGAGATAATATGTATTCTATTTGAGACAGTGACAGCGCATTGCTTTCAAATGGACAAAACTGAAAGATAAATATCTTACATTTTGCCGAATGGCAGCAGTCTGGCACGCTGGAGCTAAAAATATTTTATTTCGAACAGTGTTATCACGTCTTTCAAATCGCTGAGTTTGTTAAATAAAAAATTCTTTAAATTTGTACAAAATGTGAAAGTAATCAAAAACAATTCGAAATTCAAAATTCGGGCTTCTAATTGCCCATGTTCGAGTGGAGGAACAGATATATTAAACATTCGGTAAGTCCTAGATGCCATCTGCACAATGCGGAGCGTTAATACTTCCTCGCATTGTGATTCTTTATTATTTAATTTTCCTCAGTCTTTACCATTAAGATTTCGTAACTTGGCGTTACTTGATAAATCAAATAAAGAATTTTAGTATTATATTACATTAAATTAATACTTATGATACAATTTTTTAATCTAGCTTCATTTATCACTTAGCGAGAGTAGCAGAACAAATTTTATCCTGTTGGATGCATTTACGATACCCAAAGAATAAACATACGGGAGGGACTTCCAGTTTAAAAACATCATATTACAGTCTAACACTTAAAATAGTTTTTTGGGTATTTAAAAAAATAAAAACATAAAAAACCGTACTAATAAATTCTCTTCTATCCTTAAATAAAAATATAATAGCTACTAGCAATAGTCACGCCTCGATAGTACTTCATTGGCTATGACACTGCTTTTGCTACCAGAAGTTGATGTCAAATTTTTACTGTTAAATTAAAACTTAATAAAATTAAAACCCGACACTAAAATGAATATCTGTTTTTAAGAACTCTTTATTTTTGTATTTCATTTTTGAACATTTTTAATTAGGAAAATCTTAGTTTTAAAATGTTATAGTAAGTCAGCGTTTAGTTTTGAGTTACCTTGTTTACATAGGGAAGAGAATGTTTGCCTGCTGCGTATCTCAACATTGCAGCTGCGCATATAAACACACATGCGCAGATAAAAACTATGTAAATATTCGCTTATGCTTCACGTTCTCTGGTATGTGCATTTCGACAACCGAAAGATTTCGCGGCCGAATTTTCAAGAGAAAATAAACATTATCAAGAACGCCAAGACGCACCGAAATTCATGCTGAAATAAAAATTACATTATTTTTAATTGCTTGATAAGCCTTGTAATTATTTTATTTACTTATTTATTTATTATTGCTGTTGGCTCAGAATAAACCGCGTGTTCTCCGGCCGTTGTTCCCATCGAAAAATTCAAGAAAGAGAAGGGATATAGAGAATATTGCCGGATACAGCGCCACCTGCTGCAGAAAAGGAAAACTGTCACTTAGTCATTAGAATTGGTTAAGATAACGTGTCAGAGCATATCTCAGGATATTTATTATGTAATTAGAAGAATGATGTTGTTTTTGTTTCTTCATACAGTTCAAAATTAGTTTGAGCTTAGTAGGTGCACACAGAGTTTCAGAATTGTTAGCAAAGAACACGGAAATAACATTAACCATTGGATATCATAACAGATGTGCCGGTTGGTGAACTTCTGTCAAAAATGTTGTCAGACTAAAAAGCAAATTTCGCAACTCATTGTCTTTCTCAAAATTTTCAAGAATGTGATGGTGATATCACGGGGATTAGGTGAACTTGCAATTCAACAAGCAGTTTTTTCCGAGAAAAGTGTTTTCCGGGATCAAAGTGAATGGTAGATTTTTCTCCGCAACTATTATTTTTTTTTTTTCCTAGTGACTTCGACTTGTCCACAACTAAGGCCAAGAGTGGTGGTCACTTTATTATGGAGACATCTCATAGGCGAGCCACTTTTGCCTCCTATGAAGGGACGGACAGTTACAACCCTGCCTTTTCCGGGATTGGAACCCGGGCCTTTTGTATCGCAGTTGGCTCCCATAACCACTATGCTAACCAGCTAATGCGCTGGTGTTAACCATCTAAACCAGAACAGAGAGAGAAGAAATGAGGAAAAAAACAGGCTTTAATGTATGTGGGACTACCAAAATCTTAAGTGCTTAGGTTGTACAGACAGGTATTTTTTTGGAAGGAAGAGACTTGAAAATATTGAGCAAAGCCTTCGCCAGGAATTGAACCACGAACCCCTGGAATACGCGTCCAGCATGCAAATCACTACACCACGAAGGCACGCTAAGAAGGCTGGAGAAATACGTTATATACTCCCCTTTTAAAGGGCAACTGGGGTTTTTTTATGGGACATAATCGCCAAATCCTGGGTGTGGAGAATCATCATCCACCACCCTTTTAGCTCGGGCGCCACTGTAAAAATATCAGGTAAATTTTTGGAAGCAAGAGACTTGAAAAATGTGCAACGCCTTCGCCGGGAATCGGACCACAGATTTCTGGAATACGCGCCCAGCATGCAGACCACTACACCACGAAGGCACACTAAGAAGGCGGTTGAAATACCTTATAAGGTCTTCTGGCTTTACGTGAAAGTCAACCAATCAAAAGAAATGAAGGATCAAAGAACATAGCTGCGTAACCTAGCCATCTAAGATTCCAAAATGGTAAAAATGCCTTAAAATGCGGTATTCCGATGAGATGGTGTGGAAATTTATTTTGCGTTCTGATAGCAACTTTATGGAGCTAACTACCGTCACCATTTTAAAAAACAATTCCTGTAGGCCTTCGGGACAGAATTTTAATTTAGATTGGTTTACCTGCGCGCAACACGAGTCTCTGAGACAACACTTTGGGTATTGGAATAAAATGTCTGCCCCTCGGAGTGTACCTTTCAAACTGATTCTTAGGATAGAAGATTTTAGACGATGTTGCTTGTTGCATCTTTCCTTCTTTAGTCTGATAAGAAACTTTAAAACTTTTGCAGAAAATAATGCATTTAAAAATGGGATGTCTACCATCAATTCAGATAGTCCTCAAAGCGCCAGTTTTTTAACAAGCTGCGCAGGCGAAGATAGTTTTCACAGGTTTTAAGTTACTTCGTGGTGCAATGAATGACTAATTCTTGAATAGAAAACTTTCTGGTAAAAATGTACAGAATGTTCGAGCGATGTCGGATCAATTATCCGAATACTTTTCTTTGCAAGCTGTTCGGGTGTTCGCTCCCATTCAGTTCGACAGTGTCCCATTAGTGGGTCATACTGTGAATAAGGTTTGGACATTCAAGAATTTGTATCTACGCTGGCAGATTCAGTAGAGGCGAAAAGCAGGCCTTGAATCTGGCAGGATAACTAGATTGTAATATTTCCGATAAAAGTGGGATCATAATTAGCATTTAATTATAATAATAGTAGGACTGTAATTAATTTTTAATTGAATAAAAATGATAGATTTCTAATAAACGCGAAAAGCTTTAAGAAAATTTAATTTACCAGAAGATGCATCTTATATAATTTTAAAAGATGAATTAATAGAATGACCTGCAAATTGACAGCTACTATCGATATTTAAAACATACAGGTATTTTCTTTCCTAGTTGTTAAATTTTAAAATATTCTCAGTTTTACCAATATGTAATAAATCAAACAGCAGCTTATGCCGTCTCATCATAAATAATTTCTTTCTGTGTTTGCACTGCTTTCGCTAACAACTTATAAAAAAATATTTAAAAAAAAAAAAAAAAAAAAAAGATCTGAAACCTGTCAGATTTTATATTGCACCCGAATGGGCGTTTTTTTAACGTTTTGTGAGTCACCTTTATTTATTAGACATCGTGTTCTTCGCACTTAAACCATAATATTCAATTCAAGAGCAATATCACAACATATTTAAAAGAGTATATCTCTCGTTAACAAACAACACAATTATAGTTGGATTATTTATAATAATGTTCCAGTTCTCAGCAGTTTTAAAAGTTTAACAATCAAGAACATTAACTGCTGTGACTTTGAAAACCTTTATACTTCTCTACCATTAGAAGAAAGTTTTACTAGTTTAATACAACTCCCACAACTTTTTCCTGACATACTTGACATCCTTTGTATGGAAAGATGGAATACTTATCTGAATTGTGCATTATTTAATAACTACATTAAATTCAATAATAAGATCTTTCAGCAAGTTAGAGGAATTCCTATGGGAGCAAACAGTTCTACACAAATTTGTAACCTATTTCTTTTTACTTTTGAATATAAATTCCAACTAAGTTTAAATAAAAATGAATTAAAGCTATTTGCTCATACTTTTAGATACATAGATGATATAACTTTCAATAATAATTCTACTTTTGAGCAATTCAAAATTTACTCAAATAGTTTAACACTTAATAAAACGAATACGAATCAAGATACTATTGAATACCTAGACCTGCAAATTATTAAACACAGCAAAATTAAATTATTTGATAAAAGAAGGAATTTCCATTTTCATACTATTAAACTAATTAATTGGAACTCTAATATCTCTAGAAAAGTAATAGAAAACTCGTTTCATAGCCAAATAATCAGATAAAAAAATGTATGTACTGAAACAGACGATTTAAAGGAAGAAATAAAATAAGTATAAATAAGCTAATTAACGAAATAAGCTAATTAACGTTCAAGTTGATAACCAAGTAACACCAAAATTTATTAATTTATATATTAAAAAAGCAGGCATTAACTTTATAATTTTTTGGCTCTTTTGGATATGATAACATTACCTTAAACCTTAGCTAGAGGGTAATGAAGGATACAGAAGAGTAAGGAAATTATCTTGTAAATTTTTATTGTAAATACATTTGTAAATATGTATATTTAATCAATACTGGATTCTTCCCTTTTACTAATAAAGGGCCAAATCTTTTCAAAAGTCTCAATTATAGCCCGAATTGAGTGAAGATTTTAATCTTCTTCTTCCAAATTTCCATACTTTAGCCAGTATTTAGTTAAGTTTTGATATACCAATTGAAATCAAGTTCATTAAACTTTTAATATTTTCTTTCATTAAATATAACTTTTAATTAACTTCCTTAAGAAATTTTTGGTAAATTTCTGGGAATTTTTTTAGAGATTTTTTAAGGACTTCGTTTAAAAAAATTTGGGGAAATTTTACTTTTAAACTTTAATTTTAAAACATTTCAGTTTTACTTAATTACTTTAATTATTTGCAATTTTCACAAAAATTTTTCACTTAACGTTATTTACAATTTTTACATAATTTTTCAACAGAACACACATTTCACATTACAAACAGTTTACATTTTTTAATTCACAATACCACTTAACTTTATTTTCCTTCAAGCAAACTTACATCTCTTGATTGGCTCAGCTACTTAACTCCCTAAATAATTGATAATTACTACCTTTAGGATTTTTAATTTTTAATTTAATTTTATTTTAATATTAATGTTTACAAAAAATTTTTAAATATAACAAAAATAGCAGCTTAACACTCAACTTTACCTACATAAGCGCCATCTATGTAATTTGAAGAACACACTTACTTCTCTTTAACAACACTTTTGCAGACCCCAACACTCATATAGTAGATAAATTAGAATTAAAACTCACTATTTACTTGCTTTAAGTATTTTTAAAAATTTAATGTAGTATTTAAGTATTTTCTAAATATGAAATTATATTTTTAAATATATATTTGTTTTTTTAAAAATTGTGAATTAGTTCTTTTTGTTTCTTATTGGTTTATATGGATTATGTCTAGTTCCTTTTTAGTTTCTTTTTATTGATATGCATATTCGTGTCGGGGAGGTTTCTGTAGACAAGGGTTTCTAAAATACATTGGTTTCTAGATTATTTTTTATTTTTTATAAAAAATTAATTTTTTAAAAAATTTAATTAAAAAAAATTTAATTTAATACTTGACTTTACTTGCTTGTTTCTCAAAAGACTTCATTAGTATTTTCCTTTTAGAACTTTAATTCTTAAATGTTAATTTCTAAGGGTACCACCTTTATTGGTATTTCTTTTTACTTTTGGTTTTGACTTTTACCCTTGCCTGCATGAATGACGAAACACGAATTGAATGATTGGAGAGTTAGGTTTGGAGGCAACTTCCCCTTGATAAGTCTGTCTCCTGCCTACTCAACAGTCATTCACTTATGCATTTTAAAAAAATTGTTTAGTTTAATTTTAATTTGCTAAATTAGTGAATTTATTTTCATGAATTGTTTTTGCACTTGATTTGCTTATGCTTCTGAATTTAAATGATATTGTAGATTAGCTCGAGAATTAAATCTTTTATATGTTTGCACTTTTTTTTTTTTTTAATTCTTTTGCCTTTTTTTCTTTATTTTGGCTTTAAATTTGCTTTTTTACTTTTATACGTGTTTGTTAAAATTTAAATTTAAATTTCATTCCTTACAGCAATGGCGCAAAGAATATTTAATTAAATTTGTATTTAAATTAAATTTTTTAATTAAATTTAATTAAATTCAATTTATTCTTATGAAACATTTTAGAAATTTCGATATACAGACCTGCACGCAGGAGATAAAAAAACTTTTTTTTTTTTTTTTTTTTTTTTTACCCCGTACAGTGTTGCCATTGCTGGCCTTGAAATTGTTGAGTTTCTTAATCAAAAACTCATAAATGCTTTACAAAATATTAAATAGATAATAAACCAAATTCTAAATTTGAGTTTCCAGTTGCCCATGAGACGTACGTTATTCAAAATTGGATGGCTCTAGGTATCGTTGTTTTATCACAATACGAGAAACATGCATACATTTATGCTGATTCTTCCTTATTCACTTTCTTTTAATATAATACAGGGCTCTAACATTTGGTAGCAACGATTTAAAAAGGGATTCGCCGTTTATAGTGAATCAACGCAAAATGCCAAAACGAAATTAATAGCCCTTCTAGGCAAATTGCCCCTTTGGGCTGTAAAAAAAAAAAAAAAAAAAATCTGAAATGTTTCAGATTTTAAATTAAAAAAGTCCAAAGGAACGTTTTTTAACGTTTTGCGTGTTACCTTTATTTATTAAATATTATGTTCTACATACTCAAACCATGAAATTCAGTTCAACAGCAATATAGCAGAATAATTTTAAAATGAACATACCTTTCGAATTCCCGATATAGAGTCTCGCGCGCTGGAGATAATTCCCCCCCCCGTAGAGTGTTGCCATTGCTCGCCTTGAAATCGTTTAGTTTTTTAATAAAAAATTCGTTGATATGTTACAAAATATGAAATCGATAATAAAACAAATTTCAAATTCAAATTAGGGATTTCTCATGCCCATATTCTATGGAAGATTACGTTATTCAAATTTTGATAGCTCTAGGTACCGTTGTTTTGTCAAAATGCGAGAAACATACATTCATTCATGCAGATTCTTCATTATTTAATTTCTTTAAATATAATACAGGGCGATAATATTTGGTGACAACAACTTGAGAAGTGATTCGCCGTTTATAGTTTTCAACGCAAAATTTGAAAAGTGAATCGGACATTTATAGTGTACCAAAGCAAAATGCCAAAACGAAAATAATAGTCCTTCAGGGCAAATTGCCCCTTTGGACTAAAAAAAACTTTACAGTTGTGGATCTTTACTCACGAAGATACTAGTACAGCTCTTCTGAGTACGACAGAGCACAAGCAGTAGTTACCACTTCAAACTACTAAGGCGTTAAATACAAGGTAATGCAAAGCGAAAGCTTGCACGGTGATCTCTCAATATTCTGAACTAAAACTAAGCCGATGCTCTCTTTAGTCGCATATAGTTTTCCCTCATCCGCCGAGACATTTCCAGCACATTCGATTTCTCGCAACTGCTGGAAAGCATACACAGTTACAGTTACATAGGGATTGGACGAAAATGTTGCCAAACAGCCGGCAAGCTCGACGATTTCTTGTCAAATTTAGAGTGAAATTTAGTCATTAAAATCTTCGCCAGCTTGTCCAATTAAGTGCCAGTCTCGCCATTTTGGCGAGATAGTTCTTTACTTCAATATTAAATGGACTTACATATGTAACCTTATTTTACCGGCGATGCTTCGCAATCTGAGGCCTTTCATGTTATATTATACAAGAGATACTACAATTTACATGTAGACAGAATTCGTAACAATACGTTGTCGACTTGAGTGTTTGTAACTCGAGACACAGTTTGTCATTCGAAGTCATTTTTTGTTCAGATAATTTGTTCGTGATGTTAGGCGCTCGTGATCCGAGGTTATTCCCCTCCCCCCGTAGAGTGTTGCTATTGCTCGCTTTGAAATCGTTTAGTTTTTTAATAAAAATTCGTTGAAGTGTTACAAAATATGAAATCGATAATGTGATCGATCAATGTGGGGAGTAAGTTTTACTAGTATGTAATACGTACTTCCTCTACGCACTGTCTAATTTTTGTGATATTAATGCAGGATGGAGCATTATTTCGTAACAGTTCCCTTATAAAAAATTATTTTATTACTAATTTTCAGAGAGTATCGAGTGATGAGTAATCAGTTGTAGCAGGAAGAATTTGCATATTTTAGACATTGCGTCGCTTGGTTACAGATTTAATGAAGTCACTATAGAGAATTTAGTGTCTAATTAATTGCATTGAATTGCATTAACTATTCTTATAGAAAAACTGTTCCGTGTTGTTAATAGAAACTTAAGTCTCCTTCAAGAAGTGTTCGATCAAGGGTCTTTTTATTGCCCTGTGCCTATAAGGCTTGGAACTAGGACCTCAGGTTTTAGCACCCGATGTTTTAAACTCAGGTTTTAGAACCTTAAACTGATAGTATGGTCTTACGCTGCCATTGCAGCATGTCAAATGTATATCCGGATCGTCAGGATCAAAGTGCTTTTCAGAAGAGTGGTATATACTTCCTCAAAATTTAATCAATAAATCTTTATCTTGTAATTCTAAATAATCCCGTTTCCACGCGATAAAAACAGGGAAAATGAACAATGAGGGCCCCTGAACAAACGCTCTGTCTATCTTAACAGGCTCTGTGCTTGATAATGTTGACTGTAGTTTCAGGATTTATTATGCAGTTTGTGTTCTATTACAGGAGACGCGCTGAATACATGAGACATCATTTTACTGGAAAATTTACACAAAAATTTTCTTTAAAATATTTGTAATTTTATTCTACACTTTTTAGGGTTTATTTATGTTAATTAAGTAGTTACTTCATGTTCTGAAACTGTACTGTCACTTCTCTCTTTCCGTTTTGCTGCCAGAATCCAAATCGCGTAAAGATTTGAGATTGCTTAGGTAGAGCATGTTATTCCTGCTGAAGGCCACATTACTGGTTATTATTCTAAGATAAGCTTTCCTGCGTTGTTTATTCTTGCCAATAATGCCATTAATAAAAGGGTCTTTTGCATCCTTTTTTGATTTCTACTTCATATTAGATATAGCAATAAGTTGCTTACTATTGACGATTTACCACAAGTTACATTTAGTAAAAGGCATATTATCGACAATTTATATAAATTTTTTAAGTGCCTGCCAATTTTGTTTACATTGTTTTTCGATATATACGTTTTTGTACACTTTTCTTGTGCTAATTCTACTACGTTGCATTACTAATAACGAGTATAGTGACACCAAGCGAACAAAAAAATTTCTATCTGAACTCGATGAAACCAAGATATATTTAAGAACACTGTTAGCAAAGCTTATCTGAAGTAGGACAGATAAACAACAGATCTTTAATTCCTTGTTTACATTATTCTTTTCGTCCTCGATTGAAAGCAAGGAAATCTGCACAGGACAATGAAATATTGATAAAATCGAATAATAATTTCTGAACCGAAAAAGTTCCGATATGATAACAGGACACTTCAATGTGAGCTTTAACTAATTATGCAAATTAATTTTATATCGAAAGAAAGGTTGAAGTAGGTTTCTTAAACAAGATCATGCAGTGAAACTGAAAACAGTTAACAAAACATTTGATCAGTTTTAGCAGTTTTTTAAATTAAAGAACCATTTCATTTTACACTGCCCGTCAAACTCAAAGGACATTAATAGAAATAAAGCTTATTGAAAAGTGTATAAGATATTTCTCCCGCCTTTTTCGTATACCTTCGTGGAGTGGTGGTTTGCACACTGGGCGCGTATTCCAGAGGTACGCGGTTCGATTCCCGGTGAAGGCGGTTGCTAATTTTTCATTTTGCCTGCTTCCAAAAATACCTAATGTCTCTACAAGTGGTTGAAAACAGTTTTGTACAAAAACATTATTTAACATAAATTATCATGATTGCCAATCGATAATCTCAAAGTATTTAAGTCAACTTCATGGGAATTAAATAAATAATGGAAGAATTGCCTTTCCTGCTTTCCAGAGAATTTTTCTTTAATATAGCGTATGGTCATTTCTGTTAGAAACGCAAACCTAACATATTGTGTTTTTTATTTCACATATTTATCGGTAACTTTTATTAACAATGTGACAATATGCACACCTCTGACAAACATTTACTTAATGAGAAGAACTTTCTGTTTGTCCAGAGACTAATTGTCAGTTAGAACTTTGAGGAAAGATGTTACAGAAATCTCTGGTACGGTTTCCAGACACAAAGGATGTAGTAATTGATCCCATCCTAAGTGAACTGCGTTAACAAAACGGAAAGAGAGGAGCTTTTGTGTGAATTTTGATGCAGTGAAAGACGTGAGAGAAGACGCAACCAGAGTCGTAAGGCGCATCCAGCGGCCATTGTTTTGTATTATGGCTGTAATGTTTTGTTTATTTTACTTAGGTTTATTCAAGAAAATCTTATTAAGTTTTGAAAATAAATATTTAAAAGACAACTGCTCTTTTTTTTTCATCAATCACGGGTGTTCAAACGTTACAACAGTTTCTGCATCTCAATTTATATGCTTTTCCACTACTATTAGCTAGTGCCCATAAGGAAATTTTTTCCATCTGCCACCTTTTTCTTTTACAATATTTAAATTTCTTTTCGAAATAATTTTATAATTTCGTTTTTATAAAATTAATGTTTTTCTTTCTTCCTTTTTACTTCCTTGTACGAAGTAAAAAGGAAGTATTGTAATCGCGAAAATTTTCAGGCATCATATTTCAACGAAAATCTATTTTGACCGCTATCGAATGCAATTTAACGATGTTTTTGCGTGATATCTGTACGCAAGGTTAGGATAAAAGACTCGTTGCCTCCAAAAAAATTATAAAACTGCTTTAAAATGAATTCTGAAGAGAATTTTTCGTGGCGTCTGTACGAACGTACGTACGTATCTCGCATAACTCAAAAACGAGTAGCCTCAGAACGTTGAAATTTTGCATATAGGACTGCTATAACATGTAGATGTGCACATCGTATTTTGGTTGCACTCGGCCGCACCAAACGTATATAAATATATTTTTATATATATCCACTCTGTTACTCGGCTCAGTAATTTCAGTCTCTTTACTCTTATATGTTTGTAAATTGTTAATTTTTTGCTTTAAAAATTATTGAATTATGTTGTTCTTATCTTCCGGTTAAGGTTTTTATGCCTTTAGTAAATCTTCATGCAATATTTTTAGAATTATCAACAATTTTAAAGTTGTTTAAGTGCCGCTAAGCCTAATATTTTTTTTTTTTTTTTGATAGCGTCCATTGATTGTTTACATTTGCAACAGCAGACTAGTGGATTTGTTGCCAATCTAGAGAAACTTAGCTTCGCAACAACAAAGAAAACGCCTTCATTTATTATTTCGAATTAAATCATGCTTAATCCTTTCTGGAATTTTTTCGAGGAAATAAGTGTTTAAGATTTACTTCGTAAATTTTAATACAGATATTTTGAATTTTATGTATTTTTGCCTCGTCGCGATGTGAAAACTGAGTGAAAAGAGAACTGAACTTTTAATTGAATGAGAAATACTCAATCGTCTGTGAAAAACTGTTTCTTTTTTGTTTCGTTTGCTTAATTTCTTTTATGTATCGTTTTAGATTTATTACAGTATTTGAATAGAACATGTGGCAACGATTAGATAATTCTTCAAATGATATAAATTTATATGCATTCTGAGTTATAATATGAAATAAATATAATACTGTTAAAAGTGAATCTAGCGCCAGAGTGTCGCTATGGTAAACAAATAGAGTAAATTTTAAAGAATGCATTTATTCTATTGTGGTTTATGCGCTGTCGGCGAAGTAGATTTAATTCAATCTTAATTTAATCAATTTTTAATTGAATAAGTTTAAATGAAATGCAAGAAAAAATGCGTATAATTTAATATTCCGTACGAGGAAGTCCTGTGGTGTACACATCAGATTTTTTTATTACGACTTTGTAATACTGGAATATTCAACCTTTGATATTTAAACCTGAAAACAGTAGCACGAGTTAATATTAAGATTACTTTCAAAAAATTTAAGCCGGATAATATTGGGCTGATATCAAAACGTCAGCTACGAGGATCTTATTAGAAAAACCGACTTATTTAATGGGATCCTACTTAACAGTCTCAGGAATAAATTTGTATATATTGTTTGAAATAGTCTTTTATTTTTTATTTTTATTTATTTTACTATTTCTGTAAGTAAAAATATATTTCACTTTTTATCAATTAAAAATTTTCAATTTTGTAATTATGCATTTTTGATATTATATTGAAATTGTTTAGTCATTATCTTTTAATAATCTACAAATAAATATGTCATTCAGGAATTATTTAACTCTTTACTATCTTTTAGTATCCTACAAATAAATATTTCGTTTAAGGAGTATTACGTATGGGTATATGGAGATCAATAAACTTAAAGTTAGGACTCAGGGGAACCACAAGGAAAAAAAAAAAAATAAATAAATAAAATAAAGTTTAGGAACCCTTATTTTAGAAGCTGCCGAAAATGATAGTGAGACAGTCAGTCATCGTTGCCAATACCTGTCTGCTAAATTCAAGAACTATCTTCTTATCTTCCTTCTTTGGTAAAAGCTTCTTTGGTAAAAGCTCCCTTACCTAATTTGCCCGCCAACTGGTATAGTGGTTAGCATCGCTGATTGCCGTGCCGAAGGGCCCGGGTACGAATACCGGAGAAGGCATGGATGTTTGTAAATGTATAGTGTCTGTGCGGCATGTCTGAGCGCACTCTAAATTTGTGGCGAGCCGTAAGTCCTCTCGAAAGGTTGATGGTAGGGGCAGAGGGGGTGGGAGACCCTCAAACCCGTCCCCCGGAGTGCTCTCCATCAAAATTGGGGGCAGAGCTGAGCTAAATTGCACTGTCACCCGTAAGGTGCTCATGTCTGTTGCCAACGACAGGCATAAACTTGCGCTCCTTGCCACGAGGAATTTCGTGGACTTAAGCTGATTACAGGTCAAACAAGTGAGCATTAGCAACAGCAACAGCAACCTAATTTGCATTCTGCTGAAGCCAACGTAAAGATACTAATATTAAGGTCTGTTTGCCTAAGGAGAGGGGTGACTTTGTGGATAACTTTCTAAAGGAAACTGACTCGTATTCACGTTACACATGGGTGTTGAGTCGGAAAATGTAAGGAAGATTCCTTCTTTGGTTAAAGCTGATAAATATATACCAACTCAACAGCTTTCAGACATGCTTGGAATAAGTAAAAATGCTGTAGATTAATTTAAAATATGAAATAATGAAAATTTATGCTCGATTTCGTAGCGTATTGTAACGGGAGATGAGACCTGGTGACGCCTTAGAACACCAGAAACAAAAAGACAAAGAGTATAATGAAAAGGACCATTTTCTCCCACACAAGTAAAAGCACGGATGTCGAAATGAAAGAATAAGGGGATGCTGATTGCATTTTTTTGAATACAATAGACTTATACATCATAAACTCTCTAACCGGCAAGGCCGTATATATACGGTCTAAAATATTTTTTGTGATAGCTGTAAGAACGTTCGTATAAGTGCATATTAAAATATGTCAAAAAAATTAAGTCAATATGTTAACAGTAAACAAATCCAGGTATAAAATACCAGAATTTTTACATGAAAATTAAGAAAATAATTTTTTCTCACAGCAGTTTTGGGAAATTTGTGCTTTCTTAGAGAAAACCCCGCCGGTCAGAGGGTTAAGAAACAAGATAAGGCGAGTCAGGAAGAAATTTTTGATTCTGGGCAATAGTTTCTTTTACACGATAATGCTAGGCCCCGTACAACAGAATCTAAGCATTCAGTTGCAGTGATAGATCACCCACCATATTCTCCTGACTTATTGCTAGCTGATTTTTTTTTTCTTTTTCCAAGGCTTAAGATGATAGCTGGAAAAGATCTCGGATATGAAATCAAATATTACGTGTAATTTCCGAATAGTTAGTTCCAACGTTCATAAAAAGTGTTTCGTTGATCTGAAGGAACGTTGAGAAAACTGTACAGAATCCTCTGGCGATTGTTTTGAAGGAAATAAATTTATTTGGAAGGGAGTAATCTTTTTATTTAAAAGAAATAGTTCTATTACTTTACGGGCGCACCGTGTATTTTAGCTGCAAAGAAACTAAGGTAAGACAAATGATGTATGTTTGAAGTTATGTCACACATAGATGAAATACTTTATATTTACATAAATAGGATGAAACGAAGTATAAGTGTAAAAAACAAATAAATAAGAAACGTATAAACGATGTTTCACAGTATATTTTTGATCTAGAAAACTGATTATGCAACTGTGTTCTCGTGTCTGCTGGTTCAGTAGCTATGATTTCAGTTATCAAGACATATCCAAAAATTTTTTTTTAAATTAAAGAAATAAATAATTTTCGCAGAGTAGTTCCAACTAGATGCATAAGGCATTTGTGATTATGACAGACGCGTTTACTAGTTTCTTAATGTTTGGATCGAAAACATATTTCCTGCTATAATGTTGAAAATAATGGAAGTTTTTAAGAGTAATTTAAAACATTACGTTATATCATACAATAAAACCAGGTCAGTCAGTAAATTTTAACACATTTTAATGTTTATGCCAGATTATAAATTACACGAACCTGGATAGAAACAAACAAAATCTCAAAACTGAAAGATGTGCAAAACATCTGATGTATGTCTATAAGAAAAATAGTTATATACAGCACATAATTTTAAAGTTTAAATTTATAAATTTGTATCTTATTTTATTTAATTATTTTTATTTATTTATACATATTTTTAGTACAGATCATCAATTTTATAATTTTACTTTTTATTTATCCAACAAAACGACGATAACAATTCAGAACAAATAGCACAAACAAATATCTTTTAAGACTGCAGTAATTTAAAATCAGTTCTTCTTAAAGTACATATCTTCAGATATCCATACTAATTGGTAAATTCATCATCGGAAAATTGGGATAAATATTTTATTTTTTTCCTACACTCCAAGTATATATCCATTTTAAAAAAAGTAGGGAAATTTAAAAAAAAAAAAAAAAAAAAAAAAAAAATTTTTTTTGGTCGCATTTTACTTCATTCAATATTACGCTGTAAAAAATAATGATAATAGCTAAGTGAAAAAATTACAGTTAAAAATGTAAACACAATATTACAGTTAAAATATAAATACTTACACAATATTACAGTTATTAATATATTAAAATATTTACACAATATTACAGTTAAAAACACGAACATTCTATCATCAAAAATAAAAAATAAAAACCGAAAACAATGCACTTGCAGCAAAAGGCTCAGGAAAGTATATGATGCACACTATACGATAATTTCCTTGCATGGGAAAAGAGCTGACATAACACCACCACATCTGTTTAGTCTATTTCCATTACAGGAGGGTTTGTTATGACTAAACAGTTATTCATAGAATAAAATAAGAAAAATAGTTATATACAGCACATAATTTTAAAGTTCAAATTTATACATTTTAATCTCATTTTATTTAATTATTTTTTATTTATTTATACATATTTTTACAGATTTATACATTTATCGTTAATTTTATAATTTCACTTTTTATTTATCTTATGTTTTTGAGATTTTGTGAAATTTTTATAAAGAAACTCAGTGATTTGAATCCAGCGTGTTGCCACTCGGCAAATATCTTACGCTTCAAATTTAATCCACAAATGTAAGAGATTTAAAAGAAATGACTTGCCCTCGACAAATCTCAAGACATTTGTCTTTCAGATTTAATCAACAAACTCAGCGATTTAAATGAAATATCTTGCCACTGCCCGAAATAAAATATTTTTTTTTTATCTTCCACGCGTGCGTGTGTTGCCATTCAGCAAAACGTAATGATATTTATTCATTTATAAATTTTCAAATTTAATATGTCTGTTATTGATTAACTGAATCTTAAAATGCACAAAGTGCTGGAGGAGAAAACACCTCTATTCCGCATGTTGTAAGTTTAATGTTGACTAACAAACTAAGCGATTTACAAACAATAAAAGCAGTTTTTCAGCTCTGTTTTTAGCAAGTGGCTAGTAATTAATGTTATCTGGATCGGTGAAGTTAAACTAGTTGGACTGATTGAAATCATTGCATAATTTTTCCTTTTTATAATAACTATTTTAGACGGCTGGCCGCTCAAACGGCTAGTGGAGTAAAATTTAATGGAAATTAAATTTTTTTTTAAATGTATAAAAAAATGTTTCCTCACCTTTTAACAGAAGCTGTTGCATCAATAAAAAGAAGCCAGTTCTTAAGTGAGCCAAACTAACTTCTACTTTCCTGTTTATGACGAATTCCCGGAAATTTAAAGTACATTAAAAATATTAATAATAATTATAAAACTAAACTAAAAATGTAAGGTCCAAGGATCGCAGAAACTAAATTATTTAACACTGGTAATGTGTCGTGATTCCATATAATATATATTACTTTGTAGGATTGTTATGAACTATCACGTCTTCAAAAAGTTTTGCTGCGAAGTTCCCTTTGAACATTTCTTTCCATTCACTAGTTGAGAAAATTTCTAATAGATGGGCAGAAAGAAATTCTAATGCAGAATTGTATAAATCATCGTCAGAATGCATATCTGCCAATTGGAGAACTGACAGCACATTTTTGACGGAAAAATTGGACTTCAGGAAGGACGAACACTTGCTCATGAGAGTCGGGACATCGTATTTGTCAGCTGCTGAGTACAACTGCGTAGCTGTTTTTTCCAACGGTTCATCTAAACTTCCAGAATACATAAACAGAAGCATCTCAGCTATTATGTTAGGATCCACGTCAGAAATTTCGACGACGCTATTCTTCGACTCTATCATTTCCGTCTCGAACATTTTAGCAAACACGGAAGATCGCGATGAGAGGATAAATTTGTGGGCAAAAAATATCCTCGAACCAACATCTATATTAACGTCTGAAAACTCTCCAGTTTCGTAAAGATTTCGCAGGTTACTGTTTAAGTATCGGAGGCCGGTAGATGGCGCAGCGGCAAAAGAAGAATCCACACACTTAGTCAACGCTTTGCAATCCGAGAATTTAAACTGGCATTCAAGTAGCAAAACATCTTCTGTATCTTCAGAAATACTTCTTGAAAAGGCCGCACACTTCCAATTTTCCTTTCCTTCGAACAAATGTTTATTTAGAGAACAGCCACTGTGTTCCGAGGATATCTTGCTTCTAACCAAAATAGGCCTGTATTGATCATCATGTACCCTGCAAAGAGAAATATGAAAGATTTTAACGTTGCCTACTTTCTCACTGACGTGAAATCTTAGAACCCATTTGCAATAATTAAACGTCTGCACTGTAAATACGTAGTTTAACGTCGTGTTAACAGCCAGGTGAGTAAAATTCGGTATTGGCCACTCAAATGATATTTTCTTGGAATCAAAGCAAATTCTGTATTTCTGTGACACAATAAGTAGATCAGTATTTATATTCCGAAGTTTGTATCTTTCGGCTGCTGCAGTTAATTGGTTATAGAATTCATATCCATTGAAATCCATTCTTCCAGTATAAATATATTTGATGATGGCCTCTAGTACATTCGGGCTGACAGACAAAACTTTCTCACAAGTCACTGTTTCATCAAGCTCTTTTGCCAGTTCGGGCCACCTGGCCCACAGAATTGCTTTATGCACTCTGAAAGCTGCACCACCAGCACGCAGCACGACGTCCGCGTAGAAGTCATTTTTGTAAGGAAGTGGTGGTAGTATATCTAGTTCGTTTGTTTCACGTACTGGTTTCAAAGTGCACTTTAAAGCCAGAATGTCGCTTTTCGAGTTTTCAACTAAGCAGTTCGTATGCAAATCATGATTCCAACCGCATTTGGCAGCAAATGTCTTAGTAGCATTAGTCACAGTACCAATCACCTTTTCATTGCAATCCAACACTTCAATACAGTATTCTATTTGACAGTTTTCTGAAACAACATCAGTTCTGCCAAGAAAAACGCCTTCGTTGCCATTACTTTGCGTACATACTCGTATAAACCATTTCATACCCGGTAAAGAACTCAGAGTAAACTCAGGACTACAAAAAAATGGTCTCTTTGGATGATGGCACATGCTGAAGTTTTCTAGAATCCAAGTAAACGTAAATTTGTCCTCGCTGCACTTCTCCATTACGAACAGCTGCAGTACCCTGTATATTTTTATCTGCCTACTAGAAACGCTCAACAAACGGGAAGAGGTCAGCCAAAACTCCTCTCGTGTGGGGGGAGGGGGATGTCAGATGAAGGGGCTGTCTGTGAGGGACCTTGCTCAAGACCGGAGGGGGGAATCCGAGAACCTCCTTTAGGGGAAATGCACTTTGGAGCTCATTGGTTCATGTAGCATTTTTACTCCTGGACGTCATTATTCTTTTCTCCTCCCCCCCCGTGCAAACAGGGGTCTGCATTTCTAAAGAATGCTTGTTATTTCGTATTGGCAACTAACAATACGGCTCTTAGCTAAAGTTCAAGCTCTAGATATCAGAATCTATATACGTTTTACCATTGCTGTTAGGACTGCTTGTCCTTTACTATCCGAGTAAAACGGAGCTTATTATTAATTTATTTATATGTTTTTAACTTGCTTTGATTTAAACAAATTCTGGAAAAATAAAAAAACTGAACTCTTACTCTATGAAATTTTATTGAGAAAACAAATTTCAAGATTTATGAGTTTTTATTATGCACATCATTTGTATCTTCTTAATAAATACGGATGCTTAAATGTGTTTTTCATTAGCTGAAGAATTAAAATTCTGCTTAATTGATAACTTTTAATACTAAGTAAAAGAGTTTTTCCATTAGATAATCAGAAAATTTAAGATTCGCCCCATCTCTAGTTAATAATAAATAAATACTCTTTTATCTAGTACAGAACCACCAATTCGTAAATTATGTAGATGTTACCTATATTTTGTAGAAATTTTAAACAATGTTTAATTTGTATAGAAAATATGTGGTGAAAAGTGATGATGTAAGTCAGCAAATATATTCTTCAATATCCCATAAATTTTGCATGTAAAGGTATGGACATTTTCACATTTAAATCTAACATACATATTTCACTAACTGGACATTTTGCTTTAAGCAGATCCCGCAAAAGGTTAGATTTTATGCATTTCTTATATAGATTTTATACTTAAAGAACCTACCACTTTATGATGTCGAATTTGTTCTCATACGATTTTCCCCCTTATTCTGAGAATCTTTGTCACTTAAAACATCGAAAATTTTGGGGAAATGTTTACAATGATTAGCATGTTTACAGATTATTGCTGCAGATAAGATGTGTTGTTGAAATTCAAGGATTTCCTGTAGTTATCTTTACCTCTTTTTTTTTCTATTTCTGTTGACATCAAGAAATGCATTAGGAGTGTAACCAAAAACCTTTCTGCATTTCAAAAAAAAAAAAAAAAAAAAAAAATCTGAAAAGTTTCAGATTTTAAATTACGTTTAAAGGGGCGTTTTTTAACGTTTAGTGCGTTACCTTTATTTATTAAATTTCATGTTCTTTGCACTTAAACCATAAAATTCAGTTTAATAGCAATGTCGCAAAATCATTTTAAAATGAGCCTATCTTTAGAATTTCCGATACACAGTTCCGAGCGCTGGAGATAAATATTTTTTCCCTCCCGTAGAGTGTTGCCATTGCTCGCTTTGAAATCCTTGAGTTTGTTAATCAGAAATTCGTTAAAGTTTTACAAAATATGAAATCGATAATAAAACAAATTCCGAATTTCAAATTTGGACTTCTACATGGCCATATTCGTTGGAGGATTACGTCGTTCAAAATTTGATGGCTCTATGTACCATTGTTTTATCACAATGCGAGAAATAGAGATACATTTATGCAGATTTTTCATTATTTAATTCTTTCAAATATAATGCAGGACTCTAACATTTGGTGGCAACAGTTTGAAAAGTGAAACGGACATTTATAGTGATTCAACGCAAAATCGCAAAACGAAAACAATAGTCCTCCAGGGACAAAGCACATTTGGACTAAAAAAAAACTTTTTATTAAACTAAAACTGTACGGGTTGAAATAGCAACATATAAAATTTATTAATTTTTTTTTAAAAATGATACTTGTGGTGAGTTCCAACCGTGTATCTAACAGCTAAGTGTGTAGGAACCTCGTGAACAATTAAGCGAATATTCGCTTTATATTACAAACAGATACGTAAAACTCAAGAAGGGTTAATTACCTTTTATTTCTCAAAGTAAGAATTTCCTTGACGGTCCCTTTCTCAGGACGTACAGCAAGCCTCCCCTTGGGCTTGAACTGAAAACTAAAGCTTAACTGAAATATATAGCCGAAGCTATCAAGATTTCTAAATAGTTGGCCCCTAAATATCAATTAAGCTGGCGAAACTATCAAGGGCCTGAGATACGGCCGAACGTAGAAATAGTTCAGCCAAAAGGCAACCGCGCGCTAGTCAGAATCTCTGGCTCTCTAACGAAGTCAGTGGAACTTCGACCTAAATACCGCTCTTACTCATTTGCATTAACCGCGATTCTAAAAACACATTCTTGTAGGAAATTGTAAGCTGAAATTAGGAGGGATATGAAAGTAGTTTTAACTAAAGATAACTGTTAAAAACTTAGAATAAACTTTACACTTGCCTGTTAATTTTTATGATCAACTGATTCAAGGATGCAGAAGAAAATGATGAAAATTTCTGCTTTTTGTGCTGTTAGATATTTGAGTTTTGCTTACTTTTCGGACTTGAACATTACAACTCTTCAAGGCAAACGTTATAAAGAAACTGGAGATTAGAAGAAACTGGAAATTCGAATCTTCAGATTTTGTGAAAGATAGCTAATTCGAAATTTCAAACCTTTCCACATCTTTCTTCATTCAGTTCCTTCGAATGTTAACCTATGTTTTAACTGGAGCGATCAGTTTTGTAATATCTCAATTGAATCTTTCCTCCAACGATTATATTCCCATTTCAGTACACAACAGAAATATCGATTGACCATTATTCCCATTTCAGCCCCATTTCAGGCTTTGTTTCCCACCTATTTGTATTAACTTAAAGATAAACACGATGATTTCTCACAAAGTTACACCAAAACAATCATTTTGTCTGAATTAACGTTATGATGGCAGGTCTTTTAGATTTAAACATATATTCAAGTAATGGAAGTACTCTTAAAACTTCAGAAGAGAAAGTAACTGATCATAAAAACCATGTATGATGCATATACAAGGTTTGGTTTATTTGATTATGGCAGAGCACTCCAGGGCTATATGTCGAAGAGGAGGCATGCCTTCGTGGAGGACATTCTAAAAGAAACTGTCTTGTACCTTCATTACACATGGGGAAAAACACGAAACGCGTATGCAGAAAACCCTTTTATCTGGAATCGAACCGGGTGGAGCTACAGTAGAACTCCAATTATCTGAATAATTTTGGGACCGGACCCTATTCGGATAATAAAATATAACTGGATTTTTTTCCGAAGAAAGGGTCTACGTACACTTTAATTAATTACTGTATGTATGCTAAAAGTGGAAGGAAAAAAAAATATTTTTAAAGAAAAAGAGGTTTTGATTAATTAAAATGAAAAGGAAACACTTTTGTGTACATGTTATATAGCGTACTGTACAGTACTTACAAGTGCTGAAAGTCATTGCTTGCTGAACATCTCGGTCAAAGTAAACTCTTTGACAGACATCGTCCCTATCTTAGCCAGCCGTTACTTGCCTTAAAGGATGAACAACCAAGCTTCTTATTTATGATCTTAGCTTTTTCACAAGGAATCGGACCAGAAACTGGGTTTCCCATAGAACGTTGCTGCAAAAATTACTTGAAACCGTCACCATCTAAATTTTTGTTTGTTGCTGCATTGATTTTGTTGACGCGAAGCAATGACGAAGTTTAAAAGCGTAGGTTTGCTCCTTTTGAAATCATTGACTGTCCAACACTACGTTTCCGTCTTAATTTTTTTCTTAAATTCTGAAAGTGATTCGGATAATCGGAGTTCCGATAATTGGAGTTGTACTGACTGTACCAGTGTTCAGAGACTTTACCACTCGGCCTCTGGTGGACTGTTTATACAAAGGATGGAGAAAAAAATTGAGATACAGAAATATTCTGACTTTATTTTCTTTTGTAAAAGAAGATGTAAAAACGTAGAAAATAAATGAAAAACTCCCTTTTCCCTTGAAATTGGAATAAATAAATTTTCTCTTCTAAAGTTGAAATGGAGTAAATTCGCCGAGCTTGAATTAAAAACGCACTGAATCGGCTCTTAGCCACATAGATTTAGGAGCGTCCGAACATTCAAGTGTCCAATAGGAGCGTTTAATTAAAAAACGAATGCTATTGTTATAATTTCAAAAGTGTACTTATATCACTAAAGATAATTTCGCGTTCCTTTTTAGTGATTATCTGAGAAATTAACCCTTGAAATGATCTCCCCTCTACATATGCTTTGATTTTTAAAAATTCTGCACAAATAATTTTAAAAAAAATCCAATTTGGACAACACATGAGCATCCGACAATTCCCTGTTTTAAATGGCTATAAGCTTTAAGTTAACTATCACTTCCTATTGATCATTTGTAAACAAAATCTACTTTGTTGTTCCAATAAACAAATAGCTCTATAATACGAAATTTTCGATTGTATTTTGTTAGGTAAAATTAGCCATGTGTAAAAATTGTTTTTCAAAATTTATACCGACACTAGCGGAAGTACCCGATGGCAATTAAGTTAGATTGAGAGTAATTCACCTATTAACTGAGAGAACGATACCGCTGCAATCGTTCTCTAATAACGATGCAAAAAATATGATTCATAGTCATACTTTTTTCAGTTTGATGCGATATGGAACCCACAAAAACATTTCGATAGAAAAATAAGCTTATTTTCTCTCATTATGTCAGCAACACTGGCCGGTAGTTTTTAATCATTTTCGTCTTTCTAATCAAATGGTCGTAAAAGCTCAAGTTCTATCGAATATTTCAACTATATTCAATTTTAGTCGATTAAATGCGGCAAAAAAATGTATCATAATTGATTAGAAATCAATAATGCGAACAAACAAACAGACATTCTTCCTCATATGTATAGATTTTATAAAACATAAATTTTTGATTAACAAACTCTAGGATTTGAAAGCGAGCAGTAGCAACACTTTTTGAAATAAAGCATTTTTATCTCCAACGCGCGAGACTGTTGTCACTCGAAAAAATGAGTGCGAAAATGAGCGCTTTCAGAGTTTTTATTTAATATTTCGGCTGATTAAAGTCATAAGGAGATGGGAATAGTCGAAATGGCTTCCCACGAATTTTTGGAATCGGGAATGATGTATTTAATGTTTGTCAATGATATTTTTATTTCATCGTAAAACTTAGAAATTTTTTATTAACAAATTCTAGGATTTGAAAGTGAGCAGTGGCAACAGTTTTCGAAATTCAGCAGATTTTCATCTCCAGCTTGAGAGACTGTTGCCACTCGGAAACATGAGGGAGAAAAGTCGTTTTTCACAATTTTTAATTAATATCTCTGATTTTAGCTTTTTCTGGGGGGGGGGAAGTGGATGTCGATCTTTTTCAGGACCCAGAAAAGAATTGTAGAAAGTTTGGTGACGATAGTTATAGTAGTGACTGAGTTATTAGCGAACAAACAAACTAACACACAGATTTTCTTCTTTATACACGTATATAGATAATCAAATGCTTGCCGCTTTATTTCTCTTACTAAGAAAAGATTTTATGGGGCAGTTGAATAAGATATGGTTCGAGTGGATTTTAATTAAAGAAGATTAAGTGTTTATAATTAAAATAAATACTTTGAAATGAAAACAATAATTTAATTTCTTTTATATTATTTCTATAATATCAACAAATCTAAATTTATTTTGATTTGCACTTATATTCCTGCAATATTTAGGTATCTGTAAACAATGCTATTGTTCTCCAATACTGCAACAGTTCTCTCGAAGTTCTGAATTAGTTCATAATATTTTTTTTCATTAAAATCTGTTTAGAGTTTCAAGTGGTGCATCACTTCCGATTTATCAGTTTTATCCCAAATCTAATACGTCGTCTCATTCATGTAAAAATTCTAAATATCAAAACTGAAAAGTGTTGAATTATATTTTAATATTCTATCATTAAAAACTGTCAAGATTTCAAACAAAGTACCACGTCCAGTTGTACAATTTTACCCAAAATCTAATGGAAACCTTTACATGAATCCAAAAAGCTTAAACACAGAAGCCGTTTGCACATTTTTTAGACGATTTTCATTGTATTTAAAGATATGTTTTACCTAAAATTTTTCTGTTTTAAATATTCAGTTTGATAACCTTATTCTTCACTATTTTCCTACACCGTAATTTCCATGACAATTAAGTCTTTTTTAGTCTTAAAAGAGCTAATTTTTCCCTTTCCTCTTGAACAGCTTTCCAAAATCCAAGGAGGTTTTAGGTGAACGTCTGGACAATCCGCTTTTTAAAATTCCAAAAGCGCAAAATTCCGTCAGGAGATTTAGTAGAGATGTGAGTGAAGGGTAAGTAAGGCATTGATACATTTTTCTTGTTCCATTTTTTTTCCCACGAAATTAACTGTGCATTTTGACGTAAGATTGCTTGCTTGGTCTTTACGAAGTTATACTAATTAATGGTACTATGGGTAAAGATGTAGAGATATTAGGTATTTTTGTAAGCAGGCAAAGATGAAAAATGAGCAATGCCTCCGCCGGGAATCGAACCACGGTCCTCTGGAATACACGCCTAGCATACACACCGCGAAAGTACGCTAAGAAGGCGGGAGAAATACCTTAAATACTCCCTTTTTTAAAGGGCTACTGGGACCCAATCGCAAAATCCTGGGTGGGGAGAATTATCATCCACCACCCTTATAGTTCTGGCGTCACTGCAGAAACATTTTTTTTGGGGGGGGAAGCAAGAGAGATTGAAAAATGAGCAACGTCTTCGCCAAGAATCGAACCATGGACTTCTGGAATACGCGCCCAGCTTGCAGACCACCACACCACGAAGGCATACTAAGAAGACGGGAAAAATAAATACCTTATAAAGAGAAGTGTTTCATGTTTGAAAAGTGAGTGTAAAATATGTTTTTCATAATATGTGGAGCTGACCTTAACAATTTTCTGCATCTTCAATTTTTTTTTTTTTTTTTTTTTTTTTTTGTCGTCGTTATATCAAAACCCTGCAACAATCATATATCCCTTTGAAAGACTTTCTTTAGATTCTCTGAACCATACTCTAAGATCCCCCCCTTTTTTATGATAATACATGGATCTCTTTTTCTTGTGGTCATTTAAATATACCCAAGGTTCATCTATTGTGACATTTTCCCATTTTTTCAGAATAATTGTTTCTCATAGAAAGTTCTGCAGTACTTTCTGCTTTCGGCGGTATGTCGTGTTGAAAGACGATGCACATTACTTTTATTCGCCTTTTTAAGATTTAAATTAGCCTTAATTACTTCGTTTACAGTTGACATTGAGCATTTTAATGATTATTCAACTGTCCTTTGACTTCGCAGATTTTCTTTTAGCATTAAATTTCTTTCTTATCTTTGCATAATTCGAAACATTCCGTTTTTAACTTGGATGCATATTTTGAACAATTTTTCCACTTGAAGCCAAACTTTGACGCTGTTTTTTTTTTTCTTTCTTATTGATAATATTATTTACCGTTGCTTTAGATAGCGAAAAATTATGGCTTTCATAGCATTCTTTTAATAACTAAATTCGAATAGTTTTCTTCCGGAAGAGCTTACGGTCCGTTACTTCTTTAAAAGCTCCATTTTGATTGAAAACAAAATTGTCAAGCAGCAGACGATAAAATATAGCTGCAATTAAAAAACATTTTACTAGCCGGCTACATTTTTTATATCAAAGCAAGGCGACTGAAAAATATGCGAAAATCCTCTGTACGGAAAACAGAAATTTTTGGACGTTTGATATAAAAATTATCGTGGACGAAATATCGTCAAATATACAGACGCACAGACAGATATCATTGTAAAAATAATAAAAACGTATTGTAGATTCATGTATGTTCAATGAAATGTTTGTTCATACTTCCTTAATTCATGCTTGTTCACTGAAATTCACTATCGACTTTTTGGACTGAAAACTTTACCGTCCTTACATATGAATATAGGTTGGGGGGAGGTAATACAAAATTTGAACTAGTCTGAACTTGCTTTTTGGGCAACCATTCTCTGAAAGGCGCTACTTTTTCTTGAAACATACCTAAATATCTATCCTGAACATCAACTGCCTGAAACGATGAGCTCCCTTGAAAACCAGAATCGCTGGAACCTTGAATTAGTGCATTAGGCTGCTATCCAGGACCTAATTTCTAAAATTAGAAGTACCGGAGCCCTATGGAAGACCGTCAGCAAAGAGGAACAAAAGTAAATAAATAAATAAAATGACTATTAAAGTCATTAATAATTTAAAAATTAAATAGTTAATTAGTACCAAATTAACTAATTATTATTAAATTAATATTTTTGAATTATTTAATTACCGATTATTATTTAATTAAATAAAATTAATTAATGATTGTTAGTTGATTAAATAAAATAAATTAATTATTGTTATTAAAATAGTTAAGTAATTAAAGTAATTAAATAATTAAAATTAAATAAAGCGTAAAGAGATAAATTAAAATTTAATAAGTGATTTGTAATATAATTTTATTGCCCAAAATAAAATTTTTATAGATCAAATTTCTACTGCAGTTGTTCTTCAGTTACATAAAAGAAGCGCCGGAGTCTTCTGATTTCGGGCTCCGGCTAGAATTATGATTTATCCCAAACACTAAGAAGTACCGGAGCTGGGCTCCGGAGCAATTTAAGCTCAGCTGCTTTATCACACACCCATTTGTTGCGGACAAACAACTGTTTCAAACAATTTTCTTTTTGCTTCACCACTGAAATAATTTTTTTTTTTATTTATTTATTTCCAATGGGAGATTACAAACAGTTACAGCAAAAAGAACAAGAACAAAGATCATAGAATACAGCAACACAATGGGAAAAAAAAAAAAAACAGCTGTAACAGAATCCATTACTCTAACATATCTCTTGTCTCCCAGTAACACTCGGCGTGAAAACTCTTGCGCGGAGCAGGACAGTGGGGTAGATGTGAGGCATCCATTACCTCTCCAGAGCTGCAGAGAGTGCATATCGGAGAAGGAACAATTTTGAATCTATGAAGATGATATTGTAGGCAGTCATGTCCAGTGGCAAGGCGGAATTCAGCAACTGCTCTACGCTTTGGGCCATTACACAAATTCAGGATAGCATTCTTCCAAGATCTCTATCATCGTGTTGAGAAACACGATAATGGAGATCTTCCTGAGCACGTACTTTGAAAGATCTTTTAATAAGATCCCTAAGAGTATGGAAAGGCAAAGGACGAGAAATGTTCTGCATGATTAAAGCACTCTTTTTTGCCAAGAAGTCGGCTTTCTGGTTACCTGTAATTATACAGTGGGCAGTAACCCACTGGAGGACTATAGTTTTCTCAAGTGAAGCCAGGTTTTGTAGATAATGTCGACAATCCAATATGTCCTGTGATATGGGATTTTTATCTGAAACGATAGCCTACAGAGCAGCTCGGGAATCACTGAGTATAACAGCTGTTGTGAATTTTTCCAAGTGGCATGGTAGCTGGTACAGAGCTGTGCGAAACGCAGCAATTTCACCGTCAAACGCAGAACTTCGGCCCACAGGGATGTAGAAAGAGAAAATTTCGGAGAAAACTCCGGCACCTGCATTAGGGCCATCAGACAGGAGGGATCCATCAGTAAAGGTCCAAAGCCCCTCTGGCTGAGGGTAAAAAATGTTTAATACTTCGAAAGCGAGGGCTCTCAAAATAGAGGTATCCGTATTACGTTTGGTTACTTTTTGACCTAGGTCAAGATTAATCCAGAAAGATTTCAGATTTATTGGATTTTGTAGTGGGAAAAGTTTCTGGTTCATTTATTAAACCAAATGAATTTTTTAGCTGAAAAACTCTCTGTAGAAGCCCATCTGGGTCTTTAGATTTCTAGTCAGATCTTGATTGACTTCATTCCAGAGTGAATGACATCTAGGAACTCTAATGATCCTGACCCAGAGAATTACGGCCTTCTCTTGAATTACGGTTCTTAAAGGTTTATCACCAGTTAACACAAACATGGAGTCAATCGGGGTGGTCTTCACGGCTCCAGAAACAATACGTAAGCACTGATTTTCGATTTTTTCTAGAGTATAGAATACATTTTCCACGGCCACAACAAGTGGTTCACAGCAGTAAGTCAGAAGTGGGAGGATAAACGAATGATAAGTTTGGAGCAGAGTTTGTCTAGTGCAACCCCACCTTGCCCCAGCAAGGCGTTTCAGGATACTGAGTCTCTTCGTAGCACGGTTGGACATGTCCTGTACATGTGGATTCCATGTTAATTTCAAACGTCACACTCAGATATTTAAATTTATCGTACAAGGGGATTTGGGTACTCTTATACGTCAGCTGAAGACACCAAACTTCCAAAGCATTCAAGGCAGCAGAGAGGTTAGTATCTATGTTTTTCACTGCAATTTCTTTTTTAGACACTTTCCAGAAAACCAAATCATCAGTGTATAAGAGGCACTTGACGCCAGAAATCTCTCGTATTTTATAAATCAAATCATTAATTTAGATGTTAAAAATGGAGCAGCTACTAACAGCTCCCTGTGGGAGACCTGTTTTTAAGATCTTAGATTTCGATAGAGCGTTGCCGTACTGGCACAGAAAGCCACTAATCCAATTAAAAAGATTTGCTCTAATGCCTAGCCCCGACAGTTTCAGTAGGAGGTACTCACGCTATACTTTGTCGTAGGAAGACTGGAGGTCAATAAAAACTGCGGTCAGGCCCTGTCTATTATCCAGAGTGTCCTTGACAGATTGACTCAGGAGGGCAACATGTTGGTTAGTAGATCTGGAGCTTCTGAATCCCACCTGCTCCTCGGCAAGAGGTCCGCAAGTTTCTAAAATAATTAAGTCTTCTCACAATTATTTTCTCCATAGCCTTTCCCATAATAGTACTTGTAAGCGATATTGGTCTCTAGTTACGGAGACTATCCCAATCTTTGTCTTTCTTAAGTATGGGAATAATGATAGACGTTCGCCATTCAGCTGGTACAATACCAATGTTCCAAATTAGATTGAAAAAGATCCAAACTGTCTCAAATGCTTTAGGACCAAGATGGAGAAGAAACTAAGAATGGATTCTATGTCCACTAGGTGATTTTCCACAAGGAAGGCTTCTTAAAGCATAGGTCAATTCGTCTTGAGTAATGGGTGCCTCAAAAACTGAATTAGTAGAAAAATCAAATTCCGATTGCAGAAGTGTTGTTTTTTGCTTAATTCTGGACGAATGTATTTTTGCGTAAGTGTTTTTGTTATTAGCTCTACAGAAATGTTGTGCAAAAGCATTCGCTACAGAAGACTCTGAAGAAAGTTGTTTATCTTTAACTAGGGAGGTTTGTTTAGGTGAGCCAGCAGGATCATTCATTAGGTTGCCTACAAATTTAAACGTTCTTTTATTATCAGTTTGGTAATTTATTTTTGAAATAAATTCATTAAATGAGGATCGTTTACTGGAAATAAGGGCCTTTCTAAAGCATGCAGATTGTTTTCCCCCAAGCCTGAACATCGCAGGGTCGAGAGGTCAACTTTGCCTTTCTTCTAAGCCTGTCTCTCTTAGCTTTCAGGAAGGTCAGTTCATCTGTCCAGAAGTATTTATATTTCTTTTGCTTCCTCTAGGGATGGACATTTTAGCACAAGATATCATTGTGTCCTTGATAATTCTATAAACTTTGTTAGGATTTAAAGTAAAGTTTACTATGATTAAGGCCATGTTCCATCAATTCAGTAAAGAGAGGCCAATTCGCTTTCTTAAAATTCTAAGAGACCTTTGATGGCGAAAAAGGTCTCTGATCCGCTTTGGGTATTTTAACTTCTGCAAGCACCTGTCTGTGTCCTGATCCAGGATCTTTCAAGACGTTATGCTTTGTGAGATTGTAAAGGTCAGCAGTGACTATCAACAGATCTGGGGTTGTTCTTTTACCAGTATAATGCAGATAGGTATGGGGATCCTTTTTATCATATAATAGTTCGAATGTAGTCGAGCTCAAGAGGTCCTGGACACTCCTTCCAGCTTCATTTATGTCAGAATATCCCCACTTGGGAAAATGAGCGTTAAAATCTTCAAAAAAATAAAATGTTTTAAATGATTAACATAGGAAAAGTCAGGATGGTTATAATGAGGGCTGTATATAACTAGAATTTTAAAATGAGCCTCACATTTCCAGACATCGAAATGTACGACTTCACTCCTATCCCCTTCAAAACTCATCTCTTTTATGATACGAAAATCAGCTGTTAAATCTTTCTTGACACCAGTCAGTATACCACTGGCAATTTTTCTAAATTTTGTAAGTACGTGAAGAGAATATCCTTTAAAAGGATAGTATTTTAGGTTTTCGATAGTCAAATTAGCTTCCATGATAATAAAGACATCAATGTCCTTTTCACACAGAATCTGCAAAAGCTCCTCACGCTTGGATTGAGACAGTCCGCCAGCATTCCACTGTAACACTGCAACTCTCGGGTGCGCTGTAGATCTAACTCCTCGTGGTGTACCTGGCAACACTTTATAGTGGCTAAAAGATCTACAACTGGCATTATGTCTCCTCCTCCTCGGATTACCACTGAAAGAGAAGTTTGATTTTTCCCTTCCTTTCGCGAAAAATATTAAATTGTTCGTTTTCAATAAATAATTAGCTATCAGCACCGAATCCCCCATCATTTGTAATATTTCCCCCTTTACATGGAAATCCCAAACAGATCCGTGGCAACTGGAGATTTTATAACATATGACAAAGCCGGAAAATTGTCTGTAGCATTTGTTCTTCTCAGATGTTTTGAATGTGTGGTACTACTTTTCAGAGAGGCTTTACTGTACTTTTTTTTTTTTTTTTTTTTTAAATAATGCTGCGAAAAACATAGAAGAATTTTAATTATGAACTTAATTAAGTAAATTTTGTCTTCTTACTAAACATATGAGCCCTTTTCAAAGATTATCTGCTCACTGAATGTAATTTTGAAATTTTGCTTTAATTAAAAACTTTCTGACATTAAATAAAATCTCTTTTTAGCCCTAAGGGCGTTAGACCAGAAGGGCTATTAATTTCGTTTGGGCATTTTGTGTCGATTCACTATAAATGTCGGTTCACTTTTCAAATTGTTGCCACAAATATTATCGCCCCGGGTTATATTTAAAGAAATTAAATAATGAAAAACTGAAACATAGAGCCATGCAATTTTGAATAACGTACGTTTCCACCCGAATATGGACATCTGGAAGCCCAAATGTGGAATTTGGAATTTGTTTATTCTCTGTTTCATATTTTGTAAAACTTTAACGAAGTTTTGATTAAGAAAGTCAACGATTTCAAAGCGAGCAATGGCAACACTGTACGGGAAAAAAAAAAAAAGAAATTCTCATCTCCAGCGCGCGAGACTGTATCTCGGAAATTCTAAAGCTTTGCTCATTCTAAAATTATTTTGCGATATTGCCATTTCAATTTTATGGTTTAAGTGCGAAGAACGTGATATTTAATAAAAAAAGGTAACACAAACTCACTTGGGGGAAAAAAAAAAAAAACGTTTAAAAAAATGCCCTTTTGGGCGCAATGTAAAATATGGAAGCTTTCAGATTTTTTTTCCCTTCTAATTTTTATATAAAGAACCTAAGATTCGGGAGATATGAGGTGCTTTTACAATTCGAGGAGATTCGTGAAAATTTAGGGATAATTCCAACTTTACATTTCTTGCTTGAATTATAGCTAGAATAACTGTCAAATGGTTGTTCCTAGAGCTTTATTTTCTTTCTTTGGAAATTTCTGCCAGTGCATGAGCAAGAAACCATGAAAAGTAATTTTTATCATAATATACGCTTGAATGCTATGAGCTATGAATTAATGGTCATAAGACATGTGAAGTTGCTCCAAGCGATAGTACGTAATGGTTGGTAACACCTAGAACAATAGGACATAAGAAACTTCCAAAAGGTAGTAAAACCGAATAGACTCTCCAGTTTATATTTCTCCTTGGAGTTTTTACCTTTCTTTTTAAATTTATTATTATGATGATTTTTATTTCTACAATTTATTCCAAGTTGATTTATTTATTTATTTACTTTTATTTATTTACTTTTATTTATTTATTTATTTTAGATACAGAAAATTAAAACAGACGATATTTCAGTCCTTTTCAGAGAATCTGAGGAGATATAAAATCGCATTTTTGGAATCTGCTGTTTTTGTATCTGTATCGACCTGTTATCTAGCACACACTAGTAGTTTAGAATACAGAAACATTGCTTCAAGGCAGGAATATGTTTGGTTTGGTTTAGCACTCGTGGGCATTCTGCGCTAGGAGAGGGATGCCTTCGTGAAGGACTTTCTAAGAGAAATTGCCTCATATACATGTTACACATGGGGCAAATCGCGAAAACTACCATGCAGTCAGCCCGTTGGCCGAGTTTCGAAACCCGGACCGAACTACCAGTGTTCAGCGACTTTACCGCTAGGTCGCTAATGGGCCTCAAAGCAAAAGTAACTCAATGAGATGTGAAAATTAATAGTGGTCAAAAACTTTCAGTCTGTATTATATTTCAACAAGACCAGAGAAAATTCAGATATTGATTCTTTAACCCTAGAATGACAACTACAGAAAAATAGCTTTGATCGCCAATGAGAAATTTGAATGTTAAATTGTTTCTTCCATTCTTCATGAAGTGTTAAAATTCAAAACACGAAAGCTGATGTAGATAATAATCTCCAAAGGCAGAAAATGGAATTCCATCCTTCCCATCCATCCGTGCATTGCTTAAAAGTTTTACGGCATTTTTAAATGTCTCCCGCGCAACCGGTATAGTGGTTAGCGTCCCTGACTAGCGTGCTGAAAGGCCTGGGTTCGAATCTCAGAGAAGCCATGGATGTTTATAAATGTATAATGTCCGTGCGGCATGGGAGCACTCTAAATATGCGGCGAGCCGAAAGTCATCCCGCGAGGTTGGTGGTAGTGGAAAAGGGGGAAGACCCTCGGATCCGTCTTTCCGGGGTGCTCTTTATAAAATTTGGGGGGGGGGCGGAACTGAGCTAAATCGTACTGTCACCTATGAGGTGCTCAAGGCTGTTGCCAATAACAGGCGTAATCTTGCGCTCTTTGCCACTAGGGATTTCGTGGGCTTGGGCTGACTATGTCAGACAAGTTAGCATAAGCAACAACAACAACAAATATCTCCCAAAGAAAAATTTTTTGATGGCCTTATTGATATAATTTCATTGATTTTGGATTCTGGCAAATTAAACAATATTGCAACTTCAGGAAAATATTTATTGCAAGTCTTCAGTCAAAACAAATGCACACCTCGAAGCAACAAATCTTTCTTTTATTAATTAAGTGCACAAGTCTCAATATAGCATTACTTTACGACGAAATAATATAAGAGTAATTTTTTCCCTATCTTTCGGCACTGCAATTTTGAACAACTCTTTTTCTAAGCTTCTACTTTGCTCACTTACCGCCCAGACGGTATAATGATTAGGAGAGCCGACTGAGTACCAAAGTATTCGAAGCCGGAGAAGGCATGGTTGTAACTGTTCGTACCTTCATAGGAGGCAAAAGTTCATAAGATCACCACTTCATAGTAGGCACCTATTAGGTGCCCACCGTTAATAAAGTGACCACTTATTAAGCTAATATTAATTAATGCTAATAAAGTGACCACTTTATTAGTGGCCACCGCTAATAAAGTGACCACCGCTACTGGCCTTAATATACTACTGGCCAACGTCTGTGATTATTTGTGCCCGCCATTGGGGGAGGGGTTGCTCACTCAGGCTGCGCAGACGAGAAAGTGGTTAGTGACTCTGACTGCCGTACCAAAGGGCTCAGGTTCGAATCCCGGGGAAGGCATGGATGTATTTGTCTGTACCCCTCATAGAAGACAACGATGGTTCACCTATTAGGTGCTTCCCATAATAAAGTGACCATCGCTTTCGGCCTCAGTAGTGCCAACATCTGTTGACGGCTAGGGCTCTCCATTGGGGGGGGGGGGGAAGAAAAAGAAAAAACGTCAGCTAATTCATTTTCGAAAATTCCTCGATTTTTCCTCCGTAGGATGTAACTGATTTTTTGAAAGTAAAAGGGTGGTTCTTCGGTTGAATAATTTCATTAGCAATTTACGAGTGAGACAAAAAAAGAATAAAATAAAAAATAAATAGATAAATAACTAAAATAAAAAAAAATCTGAAAGCTTTCAGATTTTATATTACGCCCAGAAGCTCGTTTTTTTCATTTACGCATGCATGCACGTTTCGAGAGCATTCCGGCTAAATGTCCTTTGGGCTAAAAATATTTAAAACATCATATGTTTAAAATTTTCGATAGGCAGTCTCGCGCGCCGGAGATAAAAATGCTCTTTTTTTTCCTACAGTGTTGCCATTGCTCGCTTTAAAATCGCTGTGTTTGTTAAACAAAAATTCGTTAAAGTGTTACAAAATATGAAATAGATAATAAAACAAATTCGAAATTTAAAATTCGGTCTTCCATGTGCCCATGTTTGGGTGGAGGATAACGTAATTCAAAATTTGATGGCTCTAGGTACCGTCGTTTTTTTCACAGTGCGAGATACATATATACATTCATGCAGATTTTTCATTGTTTAATTTCTTTCAATATAATGGAGGGCGATAATATTTGGTGGCAATATTTTGAAAAGTGATTCAGACTTTTAGAGGGATTCAACGTGAAATGCCGTTTCGAGAGAAATAGCTTTTCGAGGATAACGCTTCTTTGCGCTGAAAGATGGAGGCAGATTCAATTTTCAATATCACTGTAAATTTTTTACAATGAATTATTATTATTACCGTGTTTACTGGCATAATAGTCGCACCCCTGTTATGAAGGGGAAAAAATTGCCAAAAGTGTACAATATTGTGTACTAGATTTCCCCGCATAATAGTCGCACCAAGCCTTTAACAATGAAAAACTAGCAAAAAAAAGTGCGACTATTACGCGAGTTAATACGGCATTATTAAAATTAAAAAAAAAAAATAATAATAATAATAACAGTCTTCGGACAGGTTTTCCCGTGTTTTCATATATGCCTCTTACGGAAGTATAACTATTCCTGTTAAGAAAATTCGAAATTTTTCGTATTAAACTGCTTTATTTACTTATGTATTTCAATTTCCTTATTACGCATGTATATTCCAGCTGTTTTCTTTATTTAAATACTAGAGTGGAAATATAATCAGGTTATTAAAGAAGAGAATAAAATAAAAATGCACGGTAGTTTTTTAATTCTTTGCTCGTATCAAAGAACCTCGTCCATAAGAACTGCTTTGCTCTTTCGCATAACAGCAATTTTCAAAATAATTGCATCTCAGATAGGAGAAACGAAAAAAAAAGAAAGGAAAGGGGAAAAAAAAAAGTTCCCTACTAAATATCCCCATAAGAAAACTACGAAGTTTTCTTCTAAGAGACCGTAACCGCGGAAAGAAACTAAAGAACTAAAGTAGTTTGGACTTTTCCACTTTGGCGGAGGTGATAGGCAATATCGTGATAGTGTTATGTGCTACCAGATTTGGCAACTTATCGCCCAATATATTCCTTAGGAATATTTTCTCACAAACAAGCTTCTGTCTGGCATAGGTTTACAGTTTTAAGTTCTTTAATTCTTTAGCACTTTTGTTGTTGTTGTTTTATATAGCATAATGATGTGAAAGAAATAAACATCAAAGTTATTATTACATAAATTCGTGAAAAAATTTTGGACGTAATTATCAAGACTAGAATATATTGCTTTGATTTACAGACTTTTTATATTTTAACGCTCTTTCACTTCGTACATTCTTTCCTAACGTGGAGCAGCATATTAATGAAAGCGGTAAATTTTGCTTTGTTTTTATAAATTTTTTACAAACAGCTTAAATGCTATTTTTTTTTTTAATTTTCCATTATAAAAAAGTTTAGCAGTATGCATGTGAGGATGCTTGTGCTAACAGAGCTGAAATCTGAAAACCATATTACAATTTAATATCTTAAAAAAGAGTTAATTGTTAAAAAAAAAAGTCTGCAAGATTTCAGAACTTGGTGAATATTATGCCCCAAAGGGAGCGTTTTTTAACTTTTTACCTTTATTTATTAAATATTATGTTCTTCGCACCTAAACTATAAAATTCAATTCAACAGCACTATCACAGAATAATATAAAAAGAGCGTATCTTTAGAATTTCCGATACACAGTCTCGTGCGCTGGAGATTTTTTTTTTTTTTTTTTTCGTTCAGTGTTGCCATTGCTCGCTTTGAAATTGTTGACTTTTTTAATCAAAACTTGAAATAGATAATAAAACAAATTCCAAATTTGGGCTTCCAAATGCCCATATTCTGGTGGAGGATTACGTTATTCAAAATTTGAGATATCTAGGTATCGTTGTTTTTTCACAGTGCGAGAAACATACATACATTCATGCAGATTCTTCATCATTTAATTTCTTTAAGTATAATGCAGGACTGTAATATTTGGTGGCAACTATTTGAAAAGTAAAAATGCCGTTTATAGGCAACCAGCATAAAATGCCAAAACGAAATTAATAGCCCATTTGGGCAAAGTGCCCCTTTAGGCTAAAATTCTTTAAAATATTTTTTAACAAATTTTTCAGTTTCCTTCTTAATCTAATACTAGAAAAGGCGAATGTGTGCCGTGGACGCAGTGTTCACGTTTACAGAGGGTTAAAGTGTAGTCATACTTTTGTGTTTGTATTCGCTATACTGTTGATATTTGTGATGTAAATTGATGAAAGTACCCGGATGATTTTCTCCAAATATTTCACCTGTAAAAATCATTACTGCTTGATGTAAAAAAGATTCAAAATTTTTGTTTGATTTGTTTAATCTTCTGGCGTGTTTATTCACAATGTGTATACAAACTGTTAACTCCCAAAAATTCTAATTCAGAATCTGAGTACACCAGAAAATATCAAAATGTTTAATTTAATTAATTTTTGTTTTAAAGCTCCGGATGGCAACTATTTGTAAAGTAATATTAAATACAATCCTAAGTTTTAAAGCTATTATTTTGGAAAATAGGTAAGATGTAATTTTTATATGTTTAAAATAGTAAATTTTAAGATCCCTATAGAATCTACAAGTCTTATTTTTATGATATAATTTTGTGATTTGCCCTCTGTAAACTGTTTTTATGTTAGTTTTAAGATACTATGAAATGAATGAGCTTTAAGGCAAGAATTGTCTATTTTAGTTACTGTTATTATTTATTGTTACTTTAGTTGTCATGCCTAGCATTTGTAGTGACATCAGCATCTTAGTTAATATAATTCAGGAAGATGAAGAGAAAAAATGATTAGGTTAAAAAACGGGAGAAAATAAAAAAAGTGTGGCATGGAAGTGGAGCTGCAGCTGGCAATATTCCAAAAATAATAATTACGTATTTTCTTATTCAGTAAAAAGAAACACTGGGAGAAAGAACTTCAATAATACATGTTATTTTAAATATTTTGTTGCCATTCTGATTCTGAACTACTAAAAAATGATTGAAATCTCGACATTAGTTGAAATTACAAAAAAATATTACAAACATGGAAAAAAAAGATTATATTTAAAATATGAATATGTAAAAATAATTTGTCATTTCGATTTTAAATCACTATAGATGCATTCAGTTCATCAATGTTCACGTTTACAAATAATATTTTCGAAAATGAAAGTAATCAAAAACAATTTGAGAGAGATCATCGAGCAGTCAAAAACTTTTTGTTCTCTTAGTTCCAAACTTTTGTTCGAATTAACATAAATATTAACACATCAAAAGAATTATTCAAGACAGATTAACGGGGATTGAAAACAAGGGTTGAACATTGTACAGGGCACACGTATGTTGATTGTCATTTTAATTTTAATTTAATTATTTTTAATTTTTCGATCTATTAGAGAATAAAGGATTTACTGGTTGAATAAAATTAAAACCAAGTTTAAAAAAGAATTCTCACTTATTATTTCTGCATTTGATATTTCAACTTAAAATGATATAAACAGTAAAATGTATCATCTTAAGAGTAAAGTTAAAATATGAGAGACGGAAAGAGATTTGCAGTCTATGCATTGCTGTAAAATTCATCACCTTCAATTTTTTATTTTGGATGCAGACGATAATGAACCGCAATACAGTTAGAAATTGCGAAATATGTTTATTGTAAAACGTAAGAAACGAATTTTTAGAAATCACACATATGATATAAGGTAACGACTGTTAGCAATTAATTAGTTCCTTTAATAAAAACACATTCCGTCAAAACATTAATTGTTAAATACTTGCTTTATTCAGAAACATTACCGTCAACATTACTGCTCAAAATCTTACAGTTCAAAATATTATCGTTCTGAAAAAAACTGTTGTTGCCAATCGGGAAAATACATTTTAAATAAAATTAATACGTTGCGTTTACGTTCGGGCATCCTGACTTAGTTACGACCTCGGAACATTAAGAACTTATATTTAAAAAAATTAAATCTTTAATATTAATATTTATAGTTCGAAAGTCTTTAGCTGTCATATAGATTCACCGTCGTTTTCTATTCTTTTTCCGTGTCCTAGTTTTAGTAATATGCGGCGTGTTGTTATCGTTATCCTCAGTAACACTAATGTCATCACCATCATCATCGTCTTCTTCTGATTCAGCTTGACACTGCCATGACTTTAATTGGCTCACATGAGCTGTCGTACTAAAGAAATGTCCTTTCACCTTCTCTTCTAATTGAGTCACTCTAGGTATCACTTGGTAAAACTTCTGTAACTACCAAAGGTCCTCGATACTTTTGTTGTGTTTTGGTTGATTCTCCAGTTGATTTAGGTACTCTTCTCATAACTACTATTTCTCCTCGTTCGAATGTTAAAGAATTGCTTTTCTTCTTGTCATAATTTGCTTTCATTTTCATCTGCATATCTTCAATTCTCTTTCTAGCTTCATTCTGTAAGATTACTGGATTCTCCCATTCATCTGCGTCTTCATCTGTAATCATCCTCATCAATCCGTCGTTAAATTTTGGTGAATAACCGTGAAGCATTTCGAAAGGAGTTTTATTTGTAGTCTTATTTATCATATTGTTTAGATTTCTTTCGCATTCCTTAATCTTTTTGTCCCAGTCTCTCTGATTCGGATTTTCCATACTCGTTTTAATCTTAGCCAAAATTGTTCGATTTGCTCTTTCCACCATTCCATTACCACTTGGATGCTGAGTTGAATTGAGTGTATGACTGATTCCATTATTTTGACAGTACTCTCGAAATTCCTTTGCTATGAAACATGTTCCTCTATCGCTGATAATTTTTTCTGGTAACCCAAAATCATCTACAAAACTCTTCAATGCAACTAACACATACTTGGTTGCAGTACTTTTCATAGGATATAAGCGTGTAAATCTCGTAAAATTATCAATTATTACAAATAATTCTGTATTTCCTCTTGAACTTTTTACGAATGGTCCTAAATGATCTATATGTATAATTGCAAAAGGTCTTCTACCAGGTCTAATTGGATGCAGTACTCCTTGTTTCTTACCACTAGGCAGTTTATTTACTAGGCATTCGAAACACATCGAAATGTGACGCATAACATATCGTTTCATTCCTTTAAACCAGTATGATTCCTTGATTTTGGCAACAGTTCTGTCTGCTGAAAAATGTCCCAAAAGATCGTGAAATTTTACTATAATACCTTTTCTCATCGATTTAGGTATGACATATAACAATTTCTCCTTTTCCTGATCTTTCACTTTACGAAACAATCGATTATTCTTCAAGACGTAATTTTCAGTTACATATTTCTCTGCATTCGTTCTATCATTTATCTTTTTCTTTAAAATGTCTATTAATTTGCGTAATTTTGGATCTGAATGCTGAATCATAAGAATTTGTTCATCTATCGTTAGCGTTAAACAAACTTCCAAGTTGTTTTCAATTATAGAGTCTAAAGTTTCTTCTGGCTGATCAACTGGCGATCGGCTCAATGCATCTATGTGACTCATTCTTTTGCCTTGCCTGTGCTTTATTTCAAGATTGTATTCCTGGATCAGATTACTCCACCTTGCTATCTGAGGATTTGAAGTTTTCTTCGCATTTAAATAAACTAAAGCTTGGCAGTCTGTAATTACCGTAAATCAGATCCCAATTAAAAATTGTCGAAGTCGTGTCAAAGTCCAAACTATAGCCATTAATTCTAATTTGCTTGAATGATAATTCTTTTCTGTTTCTTTTGTTCCTTTACTTACACAATAAACTAAATGCCACTTTCTATCTTCACCTTTTTGCAACAGCATTCCTGCCAGTCCTTTGTTGCTCGCGTCTGTGTGCACTTCAGTCTCTGCTTCGGGATTATATAATGCTAGTATTAGTTCATTAGTTAAATGATCCTTTAAAGTACTGAATGCTTCTTGCTGATCTTCGTTCCAACGAAATGTTTCATCCTTCCTCGTCAGTCTCGTTAGCGGCTCAGCTTTCTCTGCGTATTTCGGTACAAACCTTCTAAAGAAACTTGTAAGACCTAAAAATTGTTTAACTTCATGTTCATTGGTTGGTTTAGGAAAGTTTAATATGGCTCGTACTTTTCTTGGTCCAGGTTGCATACCATTTGATTTTATTAGAAATCCCAAATACTCAACTTCATCTTTTCCAAATTCGCATTTTGTCAGTTTCAATGTCAGCATTGCTTCTCTCAATCTATCAAACACTTTCCTAAGTTTTTCCATCATTTCTTCCCAAGATTTAGCCGGAATTAATATATCGTCCAAATAGCACAATACTTCTTTATTATGCAATGGACCTAAAACTTGATTCATAAGTCTCTGAAATTCTGCAGGTGCATTAGCTAACCCAAAGATCACACGTTCAAATTGACCAGTATCATCTGGAGTGATGAAAGCTGTTTTCAGTTTCGCTTCTTCAGTTAAAGGAATCTGCAAATATCCATGAGCTAAGTCCAATGTAGTGAAAACTTCTATCCTAGGGAGTGGAAATTTATCTTTAACAGTTTGCGAATTCAACTTTCTATAATCTATCACTAATCGTAATTCACCTGTTTTTTTCTTTACGAGTAAAACTGGACTAGCATACGGAGATCTTGTTTCAGTAACAATTCCATATTTCTTCCATTCATTTATTATCTTCTTTATAGAAGCACGCTCTTCGGCATTGGTTTTATACGACTTCATGCAAATAGGCTTACTCCCTTCAATTTCTTTAATATCCATTTTTGTTAAGTTTGTACACCCTAATTCCTCCATATTTAATGCAAAACAATCTCGATACTCATTTATCAAATGTAAAACTTCCTGTTTTCTTTCTGGCGTAGTATTGTTATTAACTTTAATTTCTTCTAAAGTAATCGGTCTCCTAAACTTCTTAATTTCATTTATTATCAGTATTTCCTTTTGACTTGAATTTTCAGTTTCCTGATCTGAACTTGGTTCAGCTAATTCTGCTACTTCCGCTCTACCGATACATTGATTCTCTATCAAAATTAGTTTTCGATCGCTGTAGTTAGTGACTGGTATCACTGTTTCTCCCTGTATTACTTCCAATAATGAGCCCAACTCATCTTCCGATCCACTTATTAAAACATAACCGTTATTTATTTCATCAGTTTTAACTTTCACGAAATTAACCGTATTACTTTCGATTTGAGTTTCTTGGGAAGCCTTCAGTTTAATTCGCGAAGTGTTGCTATCATTTTGCAACTGTGAAAATGGGCAGTCATTAGCATAGCGTATGTGCAAGGTATTACCTATCTTGGCGTATGCAATATGCGGTAAATCAATCCATGTTCGACCAACTAATAAGTCGCATGGTTGCGTTTCATCTCCTACAATGAGAACTGTAATGTCCTTTCCTTCCACATTATCAATCTCTAAGTTAACAGTTACTTTTCCCAATGTTCTAGCGGTTGGTTTATTCTGGTTCCCAAAACCAAACAATTCCTCCACATCAGGTTTTATAATAAGATTCAGTCTCTTAGCCGCAGACTGTTTCAATAAACACGAACTAGAACCCGTATCTATGATTGCAGTAATTTCTTCCCCATTATTGATGCGAGCATACTTTAAATATACAGCTGGTGAAACACCTGAATTCTGGTCCACGGTTAAATAATTTTTAACATTTGTCAAGTCTGGATTCTTAGACGTACACTTTTTAAAAGTATGACCCTTTTCATTACATTTCCTGCAAATAATTTCTTTTTTAGGCTGAGGACAATCCGTCGCTATATGTCCATAATCACCACAATTGAAGCATTTCGGCTCACCCTTTTCATTGCGGATGCCAGAATTATATTCCCTTTTCCTTTCGTCTGTTTTATAAAACTTATCTCTCAGATTGTATTTATTATCAAAACTGTTTTTAAAACCCACTTTGAAATTACCATCTGTCTGCATGGAATCGTTAACATTTCTTTGTCTTGAATACTGATTATAGGATCCTTCATAAAATTTAGAACCAGATTTGGGCTTAGAATTATGCCTAAAAGTTTTATTTTCTACTTGAAGTACTTTTATCCCTGCCCGAATATTTTCATATTCATCTAGTTTTTCAGCTAACTCTTCAGGAGTAATGAATTTAGACCAATCATCAATGAAATGGTCTCGGATAGCAGCGGGGACCCTTTTCTTTAATTGATCAGTAATAATAAGTTGTTTTAAAGAGTCAAAATCTGTTACATTTAATCCAGCAAGCCACTCTTCAAAATAATTTTTTAATTCAAACGTGATATCCTTCCACGTATTACGCAAAGTTTTAATATGATCAACGAACTTTTGCCGAAACTGTTCAGGGCTTTAAATTTTCTCAGTAGCAGTTGCTTAACGTGCTTATAGTCGTTAGCTTTCTCTTCTGATTCACGGGCAATTAATTGAGTTATTTCATAAGGCAATAGACCCAACAGCTGAGAAACCCAGTTTTGTTCTTCTAACCCAATACGTCGTGCCTGTCTCTCAAATAAAACTAGATAAAAACTTATATCACCTTCATTCAAATCATACTTATGCATTAATTTAATCATATTACAAATATTTCTTCTACTAACATTAGAAGGAACAGAATCATTTACATTACTACTTCTGATTTCCGCTTCTATTTTCAATTTTTCAAGTTCAAAAGTTCTTTGCTTATCTTTTTCTTCCATTTCAAATGCTCTTTGCTTATCTTTTTCTTCCATTTCAAATGCTCTTTGCTTATCTTTTTCTAAAATTTCCATTTCAAATGCTCTTTGCTTATCTTTTTCTTTTTCTAAAATTTCTAACTTTTCCCTGTCTAAACGATCATTTATAATTCTATCTAGCATTTGTTTAGTAAAGTCTTCGTTATAATTCTTACTATTCAAAATCATATCTCTTAAGCCTACAATTTTAATATCAGAAGGGACATCTACATCAAGTTCCAAAGCAAGTTCTTTTAAATCACATTTTTTTGCCTCTTGCCAAATAAGCCATCTTAGACTTCAATTTTCAAATACTAATACAATAATTATACTTAAGTTCTTTCCGTTTAATACTTAGACATAACATAAACAGTTTATAAATTCACGTACCTTTCTACTTTCAGTTTTGGCGAGCTTCCGCATTCAGTTTAGGCTTAGCGTACGTTAAGGCAATACGTTGTTAAATCTAGATAATAATTCTAGTTTATCCCACTTCTGAAATGTTAGCAATTAATTAGTTCCTTTATTAAAAACACATTCAGTCAAAACATTAATTGTTAAATATTTGCTTTATTCAGAAACATTACCGTCAACATTACTGCTCAAAATCTTACAGTTCAATATATTATCGTTCTGAAAAAAACTGTTGTTGCCAATCGGGAAAATACATTTTAAATAAAATTAATACGTTGCGTTTACACGACTCATTCCAAAATATTATTAAGTGTACAGACAAAATAACTTTTTGGGTGATTACTTACGCTGATGAGCAATACACTTTTATATAATATCGAAAGCAAATAAAAGATCTTATGCATCATCAATTGGCATCATCAATTGTGCTTTCAAGTATCTGACCTTTGTAACGCACAGGATTTTATTGCTAAGGAAACCTTTATTCCTTATTTTATTACTCTTTACTTGAAATGTAAGGTATAATGTAAGTATAAGGTATAAAAGAAATGCTGTGTGCTGTAAAACCGAGATACATAATGTTTAAAATGTTAAAGACCTATTTATTATTTGTACTAATACAAATGCTTATGATATGAATTTAGGAATATAGTACCAGTTTCTAAAATAAATTTCAGCTCGAATAATTTCAAATTCTGACAATTAATTTTTTACTTTAACAATGATGATGCGAAATGGAGACTCAGAAAAAACACATTTAGTTTAGAACCATGTGTGTGGAAGGTTGCAAAGCTTTTCCAGAAAATGTTATAGTAGGAATGTTCTTACTATCTTCATCATTTTAACCAAATACAGAAAAGAGGAATGTGTTTTCTGTGCTGATTTACTGTAAATAAGCTATTGGTTCGGATAAACAGAAGACTTCTGTGTTTCTTTTTTCTAACATACGCCTCATGTTCCTTGACGCGAAATTTTAAGGCTCTCTTAGTTTGGCCAATGTAAAATAAACCACACTGGCAATGAATCCTATAAATACCCCAGGAATTCATATCCGGAATGGGGTCCTTGAGTATGGAACTCGGAATTTTATTGATGGGAGAATAAACGACCCAGAAGTTAAATTTCTGCAAAATATGTGCAACTTTATAGCTAATTGATGGAAAGAAGGGAATGACAACAGAATTTTTATAATCTCCTAAAACAAGTGGTGCCTTTTAGTGTGTTGAGATGAGAATTTTTTAACTGCTTGATTAATAATGTTGGGTGAAAAGCCCCTGTCAATAGCTATTGCTTTTAAATAATTTAGTTCTTCATCAAGGGATAGTTTGGAGGAGCAAACTTGAAGAGCACGGAAAACATAGGAATAAAATGAAGCTAACTTTTGTTTAGTCGGATGACATGATTTAAAGTGTGGTGGAAGGCAAACCGACGAAGGTTTACGGTAAACCGTAGTACTGAAGTTGGATGTGTTACGTGTGACCAGAATGTCGAGAAACGGAAGAGAATTGCAAGTCTCAAGTTCAAAAGTGAACTGAATAGCAGGATCAATAGAATTCATTGTTGAAAGAACTTTATTTAAATCATCTTAATTACCTTCAAAATCGTCTACGTAGCGGAACCATACCAGGAAAGTTTAAAGCTTCAAACAGTTTTGATTCATAATAATGCATGTAGATATCAGCCAGGTTGGGACTGAGGGGGCTTCCCATGGCTAATCCCTCAGTTTGCTCGTAATATTTATTTTCGAAAATAAAATGTGTTTGTTTCAAATAGAGTTGAGTGCGAGAAATCAGCTCATCAATTTCGATGCAAGAGATATGAAATTCGCGAAGTCTGGTTTCTAGACATCTTAATGCACCCTCCACTGGAACATTGGTGAATAATGATTTTACATCAAAAGAAACCATGAGTAAATTTCTAGGAGAAATGTGTTTAACCTTTTTTACAAACTCTATTGAATTTTTTATGGTGTAAATGTTATTGTTTAATAGAGTTGAAAATCTAGAAACTAAATATTTAGCTAATGCATACGAGGCAGTACCTAAATTTGATACAATAGGGCGGAAAGGAATACCACTTTTATGAATTTTGGGAAGAGCATATAATCTGGCACAATTCGCAACAGATGGGATAAGGGAATGTTTTAGGTTGCTTGAAATGATTTGTGAAGATTTGATTGCAGTTTTTATTTTTGACAGGTCCGAAGGTGAAGGATCTTTAGGGATTGGATTATATGGTTCTTCGTTTAAGAGTTTAGTGACACCATCGATGTAAGTGTTCTTATCCATGACGACTATCTGGCCACCTTTGTCGGCCTTTGAAATGATAACATCCGGGTTAGAATGAATTTCGCGCATTGTAGCTCTTTCTCTCATGGTTAGATTTGGTTTCAAAGGTTTATTATTGAATTTCACATTATGAGCGATAAGATGCCTAATCATTTCTTTCTGTGAATCTGAAACTTTACTGAACTTGAAAGCGTTTTCGATAGGAGCCAAAATCTTTGGAATCGAGGGTTTACAGGTTTGTGGGAAGTTGAAATTATATTTTAGAATTCTCTCTTGTTCTTCTGATAAACTAACATTAAAAATATTAAGTATTGGCTTAATGCTTATACAATGGGAAGATTTTTTGAACTACTTGAACTGGAAGACTGCAAAAGAAGTTTTTCGAATTTAACCGCAAGGGTGTTTTTATGACGGTTAACTGCATTCTCCGCTCTGGACCAAGACTTTTGTTCAAGGGCAGTGAATTTTGGATATGAATTAGCGAGTTCCAGATGAAGTTTATACAGCTCATGTTCAATTTTTTGGACAATTGTTGACGTGTATCCCTTATGACGGACCGAAGTAAGGCAAGTTTGCAGTTTAACAGAATTCTTGAAACGCGACTGGAAGGTTTTTGAATGTTGCACAAAATGTTTGCATATTTAGACAAAAGATAAAATGTAATTTTTTTTTTTTGTTTTTCATAATATTATTTTAATAATGCTTCATTTTAAATGTTAACCATAAGCAATGTCCCTTTAATATCGTCACTACATAAAGGCTCTCGCTAGACATTTGCATGACGCGCCGATTAGACTTGGCGCAGGCCTGCATGAGCACCTTCGTGGATTCCGTCGTGAGTAACGGGGATCCGAAAATTTCCCTTAAAAAATCGTGCATCGTATCCCTTCCCTTAGGCAGATAGCTTTTACTTGCTTTGCCTTAATCAAATAAACCAAGATCAAACAATATGACATCGTTAATTTCTGAGAACTTATAAACTTAATGTTGAAATTTAAAATGAAATAATTATATTAAAACTGACATTTCTTACAACAGCGTGCAAGTTCATATACTAAAGGACGACAACTGTAAATATTGTGATGAATGTGATTTTATCACTGTTCTATGATTGCTGGATTCTTACTGTTTATGTAACTTTTCTTCTTTCTTTTTTAGCCCAGAGCGCGTTAGCCCAGAAGGGCTATTAACTTCGTTTCAGCATTTTTCGTTGAATCAGTATAAATGGCATATGACTTTTCAGATTGCCACCAAATTTTAGAGCCCTGCATTATATTTAAAGAAATTAAATAATGAAGAATGCATAAATGTATATATGTTTCTTGCACTGTGATAAAACAACGGTACCTAGAGACATCAGATTTTGAGTAACGTAATCCTGCACCCGAATATGGGCATCTGGAAGCCCTAATTTGGAATTTATTTTATTGTTTATTTCATATTTTGTAAAACTTTAACCAATTTTTTATTAATAAATTCAACGATTTCGACTATGGCAACACTGTGCGGAATATATATTTATCTCCAGCGCGTGAGACTGTATCGGAAATTCTATAGATATGGCCTTCTTAAATTATTTTGTCATGCTGCTGTTGAAATTAATTTTATGGTTTAAGTGCGAAGAACATGATGTTTAATAAATGAAGGTAACACACGAAACGTTTTTCCTTATATTTATTATACATGATTTCATTTTTACTTTATGATATAGCTTTGTATCAATAAACAATTAATTACCAATTTTATTAATTTTTTGTGATCATTGAATATTGACTATGCTGATCCGTAGCCAATGAATATTGGTTTATCGATTCCCAGTCGACCATTTGACCCCGTGATCTAGATTTTATGCGAGATACGAGGTTTTCAGTAAATCCCTTTAGTTTGTTTTATTCTAGCTAATTCTTTAATTAAAAAACGTTATGATCAATATAATAGAGTACAATATTAATGGAAGCAAACATTTAACCATGAGCTTGCATTTAAATTCCCCAAGCGAAGTTGTCTGTGCGCGTAGTATTTCGAATTGGATATTGTCTATTTATATTTATTTGCTTTCATAGAAAATTGCAACTGAATATTTGAATTTATTTCTAACATTTATTTATAATTCTAATAGCAATAGAACTGAATACAATATTTATTTCTAACATTTACTTATAATTCTAATAGCAATAGAACTGAATGGAATATTTATTTCTAACATTTACTTATAATTCTAATAGCAATAGAACTGAATAGAGTACGCTTCCTTGCGCTAATATTTAAAAAAAATCGTATTTTTCAAAATTGTAAACGGTAATACTCTTCGGAAACAGAAGTTACCAACCTGACTTAAAGACCGCCCACGAGTTTGGCGATAAAAATGATTCGTTGAATGTTTACTCGCCAATAGAAGAAACATAGCAACCCCACGTTGCACTCCGTGCTCATGTCAAATGATAACACCAATGGCAGTCGAAGTATCAGCGGGACTGGGAGCGGAGTTATATTGATATCCGCGGATTTCTATTCTGTATTTGTATATTAAAATGGTTAAGTCGGATCTTGTTCATAACAATTCTCTGGCATCTAGGCATCATTCTTGATTGCATGGCGGTGCTTTAAAAAAAAAAGGGTGTGCCACTGTGGTTTCTTACCTGATCTTGTGCCGGAGGCACAGCGGCAAACAGGTCTTTGAAGGTAGGAGGTCTTACTACCGAGCAACTTCTATGCTGGCAATTCCAGAGTATCATTATTTTTTGATAAATTTCGATCTGCAGCGTTTGAAGAAGCAAAGTATATGAATTAGTTTTTATTTGCAATTGTGTGAATAAACAGGTGTAAGTAAACAAACAAAACAAAAATTAGTACCTGCTTGTCAACAATGTGTCAATGTGTGTGCTTCATTAACAGAAAGGTTCTAGTTTCACTGTTGAAATGAATCAAGTAATTTTATCTGTGCAACATCTCTCTCCCGACTACCGGAGTATCATTATTTCTTGATAAATTCGGATCTTAAGCATTTGAAGAACCAAAGTATATGAATTAGTTTTTATTCGTAATGGTGTGAAGTAACAGGTGTAAGTAAACAAACGAAAAAAATTAGTGCCGAAACAAATGCTTGTTTGTCATAGTTTTATGGTATGTGTGCTTCATTGACAGAAAGGTTCTAGTTTTTCTGTTCAAAAGAATCATCAAATAATTTTATCTGTGAAGCATCTGTCTCCCTTCCGTCATTTTAATTTGACAGACGTGGTAGATACTGTGAGTGAATTATGTTAAGCCGAATTCATTTCTTCATAAAGCGTTAAGAATTATTCGTTCAAATCTTAATAAACAATATTATTTTGATTGAAATTTAGGCTGCATAAATATGCCAACATTTATAAAAGACTTTCGAATGTCATCACAACAAAGGTGTGTCATCTTTAATTAGTGTGTGTTTGGGATATGGGTGCTGGCATGGTGAAAGGCGGCTCAATTCTTGATAGTCTCCCACCGAATCAACCTTTACATGTCGTCATGATTGGACTAGACTCTGCAGGCAAAACTACTGCTTTATATAGACTTAAATTCGATCAGTATATCAATACTGTTCCCACTATAGGATTTAATTGTGAAAAGATCAAAGGAACCACTGGTAAAGCAAAAGGAACTAGCTTTCTTGTGTGGGATGTTGGTGGTCAGGATAAATTACGACCACTTTGGCGATCGTATACCAGGTGTACTGATGGCATTGTTTTTGTGTTGGATAGTGTTGATCAAGAGCGTATGGATGAAGCACGAATGGAACTCATGAAAACCATCCGTTGCCCAGAAAACTCTGGAGTACCTATCCTAGTCCTTGCAAACAAACAAGATCTTCCGAACGCTAAGGAGCCTCAAGAAGTTGAAAAAATCTTGGGACTACATGAACTAGGACCGAATGTTTTATGGCATGTTCAGCCTGCCTGTGCCATTATTGGTGAAGGATTAGATGAAGGACTAGAAGCATTGTACGAAATGATACTAAAACGTAAAAGGTTAGCGAAACTTGCAAAGAAAAAAGGAAGGTAAAGCTTAGTTTATGTGTAAATAGTGTAAACATTCGCCACATATATAATACATGAATGAACATGTACAAATTAGGTACTAATAATTACCACAACTTATTCATTGAAAAGCGCCAAGATATCTAATTTAAGTGGTTGATAATTTATGAATTTGCGGAATAGGAGTAGCGATCAAGAGAGCGTTAAATGCACTGTAAAGCATGTTCTTCCACTTTTGGGCCGAACAAAGTATAGTTCTTTATCGTGTGTTTGTATAAATGTGAATATAGTTTACTTTTATCAAATTTTTTATGTTTCGTGTGGTTTTTGTTTATTCTGATCAAATGCTTTGCCAAAAGTAGGAAAATAAATGAGTGTGTTTTTAGTCATTTAACAAGTTTTAGTCATAAAATTGCCTACATTTACTTTATGTGAAATAAAAGCTGTAAAATATAAAATAGTAAGGAAAATTCCTTTAAATGTCAAAATTTTATATATGTATTAGAAGAATTTTAAAATTAAATTTAAAAATATTTTTAATATCAAGTTTTGAGTATAATAAGAAATGATGATATATTATAAAGAGAATGTTAAATATATATAAGAGAATATTAAAACTTTTATCAAGTACTATTTGTTAAAGAATAGAGATTAAATTATTTTAGATTTACATAAGAAAGGTCTAAAATATAGTGAAGAAACTTAAAGGATTAATCTCTTAAGCTGTGCTATATGTAACTAGCAGAAATGAAATTATTTTAGATTTCCATATGAAATTTTTTAAAGATAAATTGTGAGGAAACTTGAGAGATTTTCTTTTAAGCTCAAAGCTATTTCTATGGAAACTATGGAATGAGACTGTTAATTTTTTTATTGTGCCTTATGATCAATATATTATTTTGCTCTAATCTAATAAGTGTCACATTTATTAAAATTTATAACTTAAATACTTTTGGGATGGGTATTCTGTTCAGCTAATGTATGTACAGATGAGAATACTGGAAGTGATCATGAATTGTGTCAAGTGGTTAAGAAATGTATAAAGTTTAGTGTTAATTAATTTATTAATCATTTTGTAATAAAATAAATATAATTAAGTTGTTATATAACACTTGAGTTTTTGTAAATTTTTACGAAAATTGATCTTAAATTTAGTTATATCAGGTTACTGCATACATCCTGGTTGAATATGCGAAGTATTAATATGTAATTCTCTAGAAAATGCTGGAATAATTAAAGGATTGACTGATCATTGCACCTTTCCATTTTATATATTTTTAATTTTTTTAACTGATTAGTGATTTGATATTCCTTTAGAACTGTATTAGGTCACATTTCTTTCATATGTTATTTTTTCTTAGAAATTGCTGTTACTAAACTACTAATTGAAACAGAACAGTTATTGATATTATGTCATGTCAGTTTTAAAAAACAGTTGTCATTTTTTTAAAAACAGTTTATGTAATGCTTGTAAAAGTATCTATTTTCTGTCATAGAGCTGGGTGTCATTTAAGTAATTGGTAATGTTAGAAATTTCAAATAAATGGTTTGCACTTAGTCAGAAGGGAAAAGGGGTAAAGTGCAGAATCACCCACTTATATGGCGCATATCAGTGTGTACATGGACAAAGTCAAGGGAGTGCGCAATGGCAAGTTTGTGCAATTCTCTGATTTTTTTTAAGTGAAAATAGGTTGATGTGTACATGGATAACAAGTTTGTGCAATGCTTGTTATTTTCGAGTCTATGCAAAATCGCCCACTTATATGGCACATAATCTTGAGAAATGTACGAAGCAGTGGGTAATTCTGCCCTTACCCCAGGAAAAGTTCAATTTCATAAGCTAAGTATTTTTTTTAAGATATATCTGCTTTTATTTTAGTATCAGACATGTACGTAATATAATTAATTTAAGCCAGGCATGTTTATAATTTTGATTTACTTTGCTGGAAACATAAAGAATTTGGTATAAAAGTGCTGCTAACTAGTGTCTCACAGTTTGGACTTGGCTTAAATGGTGGTGGACACTTAAGTGGTTTTCTTAAATTTGAAAATATTTTGTTCAAGAAAATGGGGAGAAAATTCTTTTATTTTTTAAATTGTATTTTTAGCAATTTTTAACTTTTTGTAAAATTAATAAAAATATTACAAAAAGAACAAATATTATGCATGTTAAAAAGAAGTACTGTGAAATTAGTTCCTTAAGGATTTTGTTTTCTTATGTGAGATATTCTGATGAAGAATGAAAATTATATCATTTATTTCACGTTATGTTAAGTTATTTTTAAAAATATTTGAAAATTACTTACGGGTGCATATGGCTATAAAAGTATTAAGTAGCTCTGAAATCACATACTTAACCAGTAAAACAGTAACACTTAAACATACATTTTACCACAAATTGTATTTCTAGTTATGATTTGAGAACCTTAACAGTATGTCAAATATATAATATAAAAATTTTAAGTTTTAATTATTAACAAAATGTATTTAAATGGTTGTAAGTGTAAATTCAAAGAATGTGCAATTAATATTATTAAGTATTTTTCATAAGATCTAATAATTTATATAATTTCATTTAGAAAATTTAAATAAGTTTTGATAAATAATAAATTTGGTTAGCATGCATTATATAATACATTCAGTCATATTTTAATAATATAAAGATGATGTATTTATTTTTCATTTAATGCATTTGATCATTTACCTCATATTTTATTTCAAATTTTCAATGTGTTCTGTAGGAGAACGATGTTTTTGCTCATTTGTTTTTGTGTTAGTGTAGTAAAACTGTGATGAACTGCTACATCATATGCATAAAAACTTTATCATTTACTGCATGTATTTAGTTTATTTATTAACAGATGATTTTGTAACATCTGGAATTTTCAGTTTGCCAAATGTAACTTGAAAATAATAAAAAAAAAAAAAAAAAATCATTTTAGTGTTTTCAGTGTGAAACATTATGTCATTTCTGAAATAATTAGCTGTTTATGTCATTCTTTACATTTAAAGAATAACTATAACATTCTTTACATTTAAAGAATAATAACTATAACATTCTTTACATTTTAAGAATAATTATTCCATTAATATTTTTCATCTGGTGTGTTTAAAGATCTGTCATATCTCATTTTCTTCAGTCATGCATTAACATAAAACTTATTTATATTAACCAAACCACATTTCTTAAGTCAAAGGACTATGATACGTATATCACTTGCTATAGAAATTTATATTGTAAATAATTAAAAGTTCAGAAAATGAATTTCCAGTAACTTGAAAATTCTAACAAGTTTAAAACATATGCAAAGCATAGCTTAAACAAATACTTTTATCTTTATTATTATTATTATTTTAAGGGCATGATTGGTGTCTACCTGATGACTGATTTTGTATTTTCCAAAAGATTTATATATTTATATTTTTTAAGAATAGTATGAAATTCCTGAATCGTGGCTGCTGCTTTAGTAATATGTAGCGAATCTGTTTTTCAGGCACTTATATAATGTAAGTTGAAACATCTTATATTTAACCTCCATTCGTCTGTAATTATAATATTTGAAGTCGTGTATAAATGAAAGCAGTGAGTCTTTATCTGAATTATTTTATAAGACTAGTCCAAAGAGTTAACTTAGTTTTCATTTTATGAATGTATTGTGCAGTTTCCATAATAGTTTTAAAACTATATGAAATTTTTAATTATATTAACTAATATAGGAGCATTTATTGACATTTTTCAGTTAATTAATTATGGTTACATTCATATAATATCTAATCGGACTGTTGACGTTTATGTCCTGTGTATGCTGAAGTTTATGTTTTTGGTCTGTGATTATCATTAGTTGCTTTAATACTATTAAAATAGTTATGTGGTGCTTAAATGGAAGATAGTAATGCCAAATAATATATCTTTTTAATTAATTTTATATCTTTTATATATTTTAATTGGCTTACTGGAAGTTATGAAGTAACTCAAAACAATGCATATCAATACATACTCAAAAAATGCATATCATTTCATTTGATATGCATTTTTTTAGTAAACTGTTGCTTCACTTGTTTCAGTGTAAATACAATAACCAGATCTAGAGGAGAAATAGCCTCTTCAGCATAATGCTTAAACTTTTATTTTTATACTATTAACTAATAACAAATGTTAATTAATTAAATAACATATATTGCACAGTATTTTATGATATCCTGTCCAGTTTGAAACATGTATTCTTGCTGTCATGTAACTGAATAACATTGATACTGTGGGCATAAGGTGTAGTATGTTTTGCTTTCAATTATTGCATATGTACACTGCTCAAAAAAAAAAAAAAAATGGGACAGTGCTATATCTCCCGTTCTACTGGGGCTATTCATGAAATTCAAATTGCGTTCTTCATGTCTCGAAAGCGCGACTTGGGATATATATTAGATTTATATATAGCACTATTCTAACATAGGTATTTTGACACAAAATCGGACTTTTTCTGAAATAACATACCAATTTTTTTACATATTTCGATTCTACGACTCAAATTATGCCAGAATACCAAGTTTTGTAAAAATCGTACGAGTAGTTTTTCAAATATTAGCTCTCAAAATTTTAGCTCCTCAATGTTAATTGAATTTGGCAAATATTTATTTATATCTCTTTTTTTATTAAACTTTTTTGATTTTTTCTCTCACATTTCGAAATTTAGGTTCATTCCAAATAAAATTTACCCATTTTTTGTGTTTTATTTTTTAAATTTCTATTTTTAAATAATTTTTATAAATTTTTCGAAAACAATTTTGAATTATAACCTATAAAATTTTTACCATCATCTTAAAGTAGGTATATTTTTAAGCATATCTGCAAAAAATTAGACTTTTTTATTCAAAATTTTCTAAGATATACACAAATTTACATATTTTCGCGTTTTGAAATTTGGCATCTTTTTTTTGAGCGATAATAACGCCAAATGTGGTCTATGGATTTTTGTTACACTGTATTGCCACAGCTATTTTTAACCTTAAATTTCAAGTAAAATTTTATGGAGAATTAATTACATGACATATTTTCCCTCAATGATGCCTAATAAATATTTATTAATACTATATGAAAAGCTATTTTTTTTAATAAATTGTTTAATATTTTTTTTTAATTTCTATCTTTTATTTATTTATTTATTTATTTTTTTAATAAGAGTAAATTTTTACCTTCGGCGTTTTATCGTCTGCTACTTTACTTCGTTTAAATCGAATTGTCTAAAACTGAGAATTTTCGTTTGATGTTTATTTGAATTTTATGACAGTAACTGCATAATTTATATCTAAAAACATAAGATTTAGAATAATCATTTTTATAAAAGTCAAATTATGATATAAACATACAACCCTCTAGAGACTGAATTAATGGAAGCTCGGTGGTTGTGTAGAAATGATCTGCAGCTACTTAATGGCTGGATAAGTCAGCAGATTCTGTGGACAAGTAAGAATAATTATATAAACGACACCCAACATTCTGGATTCAATTAACAACGAGGATATGATGTTTATTAAATGAATTCAAGAAGTTTTAAAACATAAAAAATCAACTCATTATTTATCCTAAAATGTATTTTTGTGCGTAGCGTATTTTCATTATTCTAATTTTAAATTCTAATTTAGAATGTAATTGCCAAAAACTGAATCCTAATCATCAGTAATATAATAAGTAATTATTATGGTTATTAATAAATCCTTCTTATAAAGTAACTGCAAATATTTCAAAAAACTTTCTGTCTGAATGCAAACATTTTTCTATGCAAATATTTTAAATTTTATATTAATCAAAATTGCACACCATATTATTTATTTGCACTTCAATTCTTACCGACAGTTCTAGTAGAAGTTACAAATCAATTATATTTAATTAAGGATTGGATTGGATTGAATTGGATTATTTAATTATGGCAAAGCACACGAGGGCTGTCTGCCTAAAGGGAGAGATGCCTTCGTGGAGGATTTTCTAAGGGAAACTGGCTCGTACACACGTTACACATGGGGAAAACCACGAAAACGCTCATGCGGCCAGCCCGTTCGCGGGATTCGAACCTCGAACCGATGTTCAGAGTCTTCACCGCTTGGCCTTTGGTGGTCCTTTATGAAATGGAAGGCGATAACTTTATTTAAAATGATTGTCAGAAATACCAAAATGTTTCGAAAAGTTGGATACTTTTTAATATACTTTCAGAATGCTTAAAGAAAAAGAGAAGAAAACTAAATATTTTCGTAAAATTTAGTATTTGTATTTTTTTTTTTAATTTAAAACTTTTCAATGTTATGATGTTTGATTCTTGCGATTTCAAAAATAAAATATTTGACTAAAATATGAATAACATTTTAAGAAACCAAATGTAGGATAAAATTGTGTAAAGCAATTGGCACAATGATAAAACTGTTTAAAGCAGTGTATGCAAATCATCCTAAGTTAAAATGTCGGTTATACATCTCTTATTTATATATATCTTTTCTGAATGGAACATTGAAAGGCGTGTAAAACTGTGCTTTACTGTATTTTCTCTTTTAATATAGTATGCAGTTTTCAAACTCATCGTAGTCTGGGTTACAAAGTATTCTTCCGAAAGAAACCCAGTTCAAATAAATAAAATTAAATTCTGGAAAATTTATATTAATAAATATATTTAAAATGCTCAGTTGGAAGAAATAAATAGAAAATTTTAAAACAATTATCTGAAGAGACAATGCAACACAAACAATTAAAATAAGTATAAAAATTTAAAAATTACCTAAAATAATAACTATGACGAAAAATATATATAAAGAAAACTATTTGAAAAAAATAAACGCTGCACCTTTATTTACGCAGTTCGAATAGGTAAATAGAAATTTTTAAAACAGTTATTCGAAAAAAAAAAACGTGCAACTTAAACAATTAAAATGAAATTCGAAAAAGAAAAAATTACTTAAAATAATAAGTTATAATAAAAAATATAATATAAAGAATATTATTTGGAAAAAAGGAACGATGGTGACTTTTTTCCCTCTCATGGGAAAGGAAACTAGGTTGCCATATATTAAGAAGTTCGCCAAGTGAAGTATTCTTGGTGCAAACTGACAAAAAAGTGCCAACATAAATTTGTGAATTTCTCCGTAAATTTCACTCCAAATTTTACAAAATTTCATATTTAGGCGTAATTTGAGTCGTAGGATCGAAATATGTAAAAAAATTGGTATGTTATTTCAGAAAAAGTCTGATTTTGTCTCAAAATACCTATGTTAGAATAGTGCTATATATAAATCTAATATGTATCCTAAGTCGCGCTTTCGAGACATGAAGAACGCAATTTGAATTTGTCAATCGGCCCAGTAGATCGGGAGATATAGGACTGTCCCATTTTTTTTTTTTTTTTTTTTTTTGAGCAGTGTACCTATGATAAGAGAAATGGTTGCTTAGTTTTAATTAAATTTGACTATTATTTAAAAAGTATTATACATTTAAAATAATAGTCAAATTTATTTATATTTTATAAAGTATTTTTTGATATCAAAACAAAAATTTTTTATTGGAGAAAAAACTACATCTGTTTCGAAAGTTTTTATCTTTTCCCTTCCATGTCTTAAGATATTTTCAAAATTTAGATAAGGATAAATTCTATTAAAAATTGAATTCATTCTTTTTAATCTCAAAAGACAATTTTGCTTATTTTATGATGTATTTTTATACTCAAGCTTAAGATCATGTATAGAAAATTAAAGCAAAGTAACTTGTTTAGAATTTAATGAATTATGGCCCAGTTTCTGTAAACTGAATCTGATATTTTTAGAATAGTTGATTTCATTATCAGTTGATTCTACATGTATTATATTACATTCTGTGTTTGGGATATGTAGAAATAGCACAAAGTTTTATAAAATTCTATACGCATCACTATAGAAGATTGTTTGAATGTGGCAAAAACTGACTCATATTCATGTTGTACATTGGAAAAACCAACCATACAGCCAGTCTGTTCTCTTGGGTCCAAACCCTAAGCAGGTCAACCATTTCTGTACTGTCTCTGTACTTAGCTTTGTAGAAGGGCATTAATCAATTCTGAAGTTAAAACATTGGATATTTTGCTGTAGAATTCTGTAAGATTTTGTGAGGATTGCACATTCATAGGATTATAATTAGTTAATGTTCATTAGGATAACTCTTTCTTCTAATGGAGATAATAAAATTATGTTCATTTTTAATTACAAAACTTACTTATGAAAATAAAATATGAGCTATAACATGTACAAGTGTTTAAATATCACTATATGTACCTCGCGTGATAGACTTGCAATATGAAAACACTTTTTAGGATACTCATCTGAAATGTTTTGTTTTGTCTTACCTTTAGTACTTCATGTGGAAGAGAGGGATGAAACCCTTGTCTGTTGGTTTTCCTGTTCTGAAAAAAAAAAAAAAAAAAAAAAAGAGAGAGAAAGAAAGACACAAGCAGAGCATGTTTGCTAGGTGCTTACCTATTTTTCTATAAGCAAATAATACAGTTTTAAAAGCTCATGAGGGACCTGACTGAATTTTTAAGTAAAAGAGTTAGTTTATTGCAGAAGATTTGGGAAAATTGCTGTCACAAACTATCAGAGTAGACCCACCCATTAAAGTTGCGGTAAAGTTCCCAAATACTGGTAGTTCGGTCGGAGGATTGAATCACTGCATGGGCGTTTTCGTGGTTTTCTATGTTTAACGTGTTAATACGAACCATTTTGCCGTAAAAAGTCCTCCATGAAGGCATCCCTCCCTTTCGTATAGTGCCTTAGAGTGGAACACGTTAATAATAAACTATCAAAGTAAAGTAAAATTTTTACAGGATTTACGTAAAGGAGGAGAAAATGCATGAGATAGCAAACGATGTCGCAATCTGTATCAATTTCTGTTACCAGCAAAAATTGTATATTATATGGATTATATAGGCATTATTAGATGAAATCAATTATTATAAACATTAATTTTTGATTGCTGTAGACCCCTTCCAAAATACAAGAATAAGATAGGCAAAAAACATTATTTCCTCTTGTTTGAGAATGCTGATTTAATTTCCAACTAAATGAACTTATTTTGCATATTAAGCTGCTTGAAAATGCATATAAATTAATAATTGTTAAATATGGATTATTCTTTTTTTATGACTGCTTTTAAAATAATAGTGATTTTGAGTTATCCATGAGCGTTGACCTCAGTATCACCCTAATTCTAGAATTAACTGTAATTTAGTTATAGTCTAATATTCAAAATATTGAGAAACTTTTGAAACAGAAATTATTTTAATTGTTTCTGTCTCCTAAATTAATTTTTTTAATGACAGTAATGTTTGTCCCTTTTAACACCATCAGTAATTATAGTAGAAAAAAAAAAATAACTGTTTTGTACAAATCAGAAGATATATTTATCTGTATCACTGAAATCAGAGAGGCCAATTCTGTTTAAAAAAAAAAAAATATTTTCAAAATCAGTTATAAATATGGCATGTAAAGTTGCATCAAAAGTATCTTCATCCAAAATTATAAAATAAACAGTACACTGAAATTCCAGATGTTTTCAAAAGAATTCATTTTCCTTCTTGTAAGCCTAGTTAGCGTTTGATAAAGTAAACTTATTTCAGAGAAATTAGATTTTTACCATTTGAGAAAATTATATTTGCTGCATGAATAGGAAGGACATTTAGAAATAAAATCACCTTCAGGTTGTTTTGGATTCATTGTTTATGGCAAAGCACTTGAGGGCTATCTGCCTAAAGGGAGGGATGCCTTCATAGAGGTCTTTCTAAGGGAAACTGGCTTGTATCGGGGCACATGGGAAAGCCACGGAAACGCCCACGCGACCAGCCCTTTTGCAGGGATTCGAACCCTATACCGAACTACCAGTGTTCAGTCACTTTATTGCTCAGCCACTGGTGGGCTAATCACCTTCAGGAAACAGTTTTGATTTCATAGCAGTTAAATATACTACCACATAACTTATTTGCCATGAATAAAAAATTTTACAAGGAAAGGTATTTTTAAAATTTGCTGTTGAGATGTCAGTTTTTTTTTTTTTTTTTTTTTTTTTTTTTTAAATATTATTATTTTTGGTTTGCAGCTCACTTGCACACTCATTTTGTTAGGTTTTAGTGTGTGCATATTAAGTGCATTCAAAATTATTTTACTCATTAAATTAAAGAAACTGTATGTTTCAAACTATAGTCGTAAACAGTATTACTATTGGAAGCCAAATACTATGCTTCAAAACAAAAAAGAAAGAGCCTTTTTCACATACAAAATAATTTAATAATTTTGAAGTTCAGAGAAGTAGCCCCTCTACTCCATTGCAGAAACAACAACAGTCTCTGCAATAGAATTAGCAAGAGTAGTTAGCAGTAGTTTAATATCTATCGAGAGTATCTAAATTTTGTCTTTGTTCGAAGATGGCAGTGTGCCAAATTAAAATGATGGTAATTGTTACAAAAGAAAAGTATTAGCTGGGGTACGCTTGCGTTTCTTGTGGTTGCGGTTCATGTGCTTTTCCTCATAAACAACAACAACAAAAAAAAATTCTTTTTTTTTTTTTTTTTTTTTTTTTTTTTTTTTTTTTTTTTTTGAGGGGGGAACGCTGTTTTTGACTCCCTCCCATATCTGACACACAAGTTTTATTTCGAATGTAAATATTGAAAAATGAAGGATTAGGATTAATTTTTAATTATCTATTTCCGAGCTATGGTTAATTCTCCGGAACACGTCCACGCTTAATCCGAGAGCAGTTAAAAAAGTATAAAAAAGAAGAACACGTAGGATAATTAATGAAAAAAATACTGTTAACAGTTTATCTGTATTACACTGTAAATAACGGAAGACTAAACATCATTAGAAAAGAGAAATGAGATAATAAATAGCACTAAAGAACCATATTTCCGAGAGAACATGAACAACGTCATTAATTTCAAATCTCGCGTTAAAAAAAAAAAAAAAAGTCGATCATAACTTTTTGTGTTTATTATGCAAAGTTTATGTATTTCGAACATGTAATATTGTGAATGAATGAAAATTACTCCCAAATACAGATGGTATTAACACAGCTTTAGATCACTTTCGTTGAAGAATTAAAAAAGTGCAAATGCTGTGGAATAAAAATTTCAGGCAACAATTCATAATTTGAAATGAAAAATATCGTCTGTTATTTTGAAATTTATTCTTCTTTCAAAATGTTCCACGTAAATAAACTGCATTAAACTTTCCAAAGATAAATATTCTATATGTAGTTTAAAAGTGTTCAGAAAATCATAGTGTTAAAGTATCAGAGTGCAGAATAAGTATATCAAGGGAGCCAACTCCAAACGAATATCCCAAAAAGGTACACCGCAGAAAAGAAAAAAAAAAAAAAAAAAAGTTGCGACAGTTTTTATATCTTCCGTCCTACTGGCCGATTGTTGACGAAATTCAAATTGCGTTTTTCCTGTCTCGAAAGCGCGACTTGGGATATATATTAAATTTATATCTAGCATTGTTCTAATATAGGTGTTTTGACACAAAATCGGACTTTTTCTAAAATGACATACCGATAATTTTCCATATTTCGATTCTACGACTTAAATTATTCCTAAATATTAAATTTTATGAAATTTGTAGAGAAACTTAAAAATTTATCTTGGTGCATTTTTTTCAGTTGCGCCAAGAATAATTCGCTTGGCGAAATTCTTAATTTATGGTAACTTGTTTTCCTTTCCTTTTCTTCATTGTAAACGAGTGGAGGAAAAAAAAGTCGTCGTTCATTATTTCAAATAATTTTAACAAAGTGCGTAAACCACATTTGGCTTATATTAATATTATCGTTCATAACAAATATGCCAAATTTCAAAACACGCCAATATGTAAATTCACGTGTATCTTGGGAAATTTTGAATAAAAAACTAATTTTTTGCAGGTATACTTGTAAATATATCTACTTTAAGATGATGTTAAAACCCTTATAGGTTATGATTCAAACTTTTTTTTGAAAAATTTTTAAAAATTATTTAAAAATACAAATTTTAAAAATAAATCATAAAAATGGGTGAATTTTATTTGGAGTGAACCTAAATTTCGAAATGTGAAAGAAGGAATCAAGTAAGTTTAATAATAAAAAAAAGAGATTAATAAATATATGCAAGTTACAATATTGCAGTTAAAAACATGAACATTCTATCATCAAAAATAAAAAATCCGATGACTTCCTTGTACCGCATGATTTCCTTGTATGTAGAATATTAAATTATACGCATTTTTTCTTGCATTTCATTTAAACTTATTGGATTGAATTAAATCTACTTCGTCGATAGCGCAAAAACCACAATACAATAAATGCACTCTTTAAAATTCACTGTAGTATTTGTTTACTATAACGACACTCTGGCGCTAGGTTCACTTAATAGCGTTAATTTCGTTCATATAATAACTCAGAATGCACAAAATTTTTACCATTTGAAAAATTATCTAATCGTTGCCACATGTTCTATTCAAATACTATAATAAATCTAGAATGACACATAAAAGTAATTAAACAAACAAAACAACAACAACAAAAAACAGTTTTTCACACACAGACGATACAGTATTTCTCATTCAATTAATTCAGTTCTCACTTCGCAACAAAGCAAAAATACATAAATTCTCAAAATATCTGTATTAAAAATTATGAAGTAAATCTTAAACACTTATTTCCTCAAAAAAATTCCAGGAAGGATTAAGCATGATTTAATTCGCAGTAATAAATGAAGGCGTTATCTTTGTTGTTGGAAAGCTAAGCTTCTCTAGATTGGCAACAAATCCACTATTCTGATGTTTCAAATGTAAACAAGCAATGGCCGTCATCAAGAACATTATTAGGCTTAGCGGCACTTAAACAACTTTAAAATTGTTGATAATTCTAAAAATATTGCATACAGATTTACTAAAGGCATAAAAACCTTAACCGGAAGATAAGAGCAACATAATTCAATCATTTTTAAAGCAAAAAATGCACAATTGACAAACATATAAGAGTAAAGAAGCTGAGCCGTTGACAGAGTGGATATATATATAAATATATACGTTTTGTGCGGTCGATTGCTACCAAAATACCAGGTGCACATCTACATGTTATAGCAGTCCTACATACAAAATTTCAACATTCTGAGGCTACTCGTTTGTGAGTTATGCAAGACGTACGTACAGACGCCACGAACAATTATTTTCAGAATTCCTTTTAAAGCAGTTTTGTAATTTTTTTTTTTTTTTTTTGGAGGAAAAGAGTCTTTTATTCTGTCCTTACGTACAGATGTCACGCAAAAACATCGTTAACTTGCATTCGATAGCGGTCAAAATGGATATTTTTGTTGAAATATGCTGCCTGAAACGTTTCGATTACAATACTTTTTACTTCGTACAAGGAAGTAAAAAAGAGATATTAATGAATATATATTGAGGAGGTAAAATTTTGAGAGCTAATTTTTTAAAAACTATTCTCGCGCTTTTTACAAAACTTGGCAGGTTGGCATAATTTAAGTCGTAGATTCGAAGTATAGGAAAAAACTTAGCATGTCATTTCAGAAGAAGTGAATTTTATGTCAAAATACCCATGTTAGAACGATGCTATATATAAATGTAATATATATCTTAAGTCACTCTTTCGAGACATGGAAAACGCAAGTTGATTTTCGTGAATCGGTCCAGTAGAACAAGAAATATAGAACTTTGCCTGTTTTTTTTTCGCAGTGTACGTACTTTCACATGTTTCTAAAATCTACTAAAAACAAAATACACACACACACACACCCCAAAAAAAAATCTGCTGAAGATGGAAACCATTTCTAAAATCCTTTAAATATATATGTAGCAACAATAAATAAAAAATTACAAATTTAAAAGATTGAAAAACAGAATTTTCGTCGGTAAGAAGGTAAGAATGAAAAGGTTGTATAATACGGTAAGAGTGCTAAAGAAAGTTTCAATAAGCGCTTTATGATAGTTGCTGGAAAATTAGACATAAAATAAACACAAATATTAAAATCGACTTATGCTATCAGAAAAATATTTTGCACCCGATATTTAGAGAATAATTCTGTTTCTTTATCCCAACGAAATTTAAGTATTAACTCTATATGAAGGCGAGAGTCACAAAGCATACTCAGAAGATAATGCTGCATTCCTTGGAAAAATTAATAAATTTTTAGAAAAACAGACGAAAACCTAAAAGGATTTAGATTTTAACGTAATACCAGAGGATTTGTTAAGTTTTCTTATGCTATTGCTGAGCTCTTTTGCCTGTAGACTGTTGTGAGGTTGGCTTATGATATCGTTCTTTCTAAGCGCAAACCTACGACGACTGTCCCTCCCCTCTCGTAAAAAAAAAAAAAAAAAAAAAAAAAAAAAAAAAAAAAGCTACCAAGCTCAACATTTAAATATTTTAGAATTTACATTTTAAACATTAATTAAAACGGCTCGAAATCGTCCTAAAAATGTGTTAATACTCTGCGTATTTGTTATCTGTGTGTATTATTCTACGCACTTGACTCCCCCCCCCGTCCGTCTGTACAGTTTTGTTTTAAGGTATGGTTTGTGATAGTAACTTGTCTATCATGCTGCCACAAGCTAATTTATTTTATTTTTGGTAGACCTTAGTTAATTTTATCACATATCAGCCTTACAGAATGAAATAATTACTTTGCCTCAACAATGACTTGCCGCCGCCCAGCCGGTATAGTGTTTAGCGTTGTCCTCTCGAGAGGTTGATGGTAGGGAAAGACGGGTCGGAGACCCTCGGACTCGTCCCCCCCCGGGGTGCTGTCCATCAAACTTTGGGGCGGAACTGAGCTAAATCGCACTGTGACCTGTATGGTGCTCAAGGCTGTTGCCAACGGCAGATGTAAACTTGCGCTCCTTGCCAAGAGGAATTTTGTGGGCTTGGGCTGATTATAGGTTAGACAAACGTCTTTGCAAGCTCTATACTAGAATCACTAATACCACCTGTGGAATAGTTATCAACCAGTGATTCACAAGATCACTTTACAGACAGCTTATCCATAAAAACAGCTCATAGATTGAATTACACTGTTCACAGTAATTTTATTCTTGACAATCTAAACGTTAAATGCTTAGATATGTGCCTTGCTATGCTTCACATCCTTGAACTGCTGTTAGTAGGAATAATATTCAGAAACGTAGAAACACCTCGGAACAAAATTAGAACTTTGGTTAGTACAAAATTAGAACTTTAGTTCTAATTAGAACTAATTAAAACTTAGAACTTTGATGACACCCCTTTCATTAACTACAACATAATTTCTCAGGCTAATAGTACTTACACCACTAATGGTACATTGCAATATTTTTGGTTGCATAGTTTTAGTACGAAAGATTTAAATGAACGTAAAAAGCACTCATTTTTTGTACATATAATTTTGATTCTTTTTAATGTGGTACAAAATTTAAAAATTTGAGAATCTCTTATCTAAAGCAAAACAATTAAACATGTCCTCAAAATTATTTTCAAGAAAAACTGACCCTTAGTTACTTGAACCATAAAAACCTCACGTAGATGGTCGGGAAGAGATCTTGGGGCGAACTACCAGCGTCTTGTTATTTAGCTCCTTTAATTATAATAAAGGATAAAACAAAATTTTGTTACACCAAAGTGCTGAAAACTGTATAGTTTCAAGCAAATGCCAATAATTTTTAAACTAAAATTTGACATAAATTCTTCTACACTTTATCAAGTAAATTATTTTCTGTAAATATATGCTAAAAGGAAAACAGCTGTCACTAATTTTGATAACTTGAACTGATTTACCATCAGAGTTAACGAAAATATTTTAGAGTGCTATTTGTCACCGAGAAAACCTGCAAACGTCAACTGTGATATCTGTCAGTTGCAGATTTCTGAAATTATAAGAAGAACGGATTGCAAGAAAAAAGTCCAACTGCTTTTCTATTTCCAGATTTTCCTATCTTATCTCGCTAGACATGGCTGATATTTTTCAATGTCAGACAAGAAAGTGCTCCGAATTCTTTTCCTTTTCTGTTTATTCTAGAAATTGTGGCTTCATCGTATTGCCGTTAAGTTAAGATTTCCCAATTCTATGAAGTGTTGTTCAGGAAATGCTTTGTGCTGTGTTTCTTGGTGCGTAGTTGGCGCCACAGTGTTAGGAAATTTAGGGTTTCCTTAGGAAAGCTTATTCCTTTTTTCCCCTTTATTTTGTTTTAGGACTGGTCTCAGAACAATATGTTTGTTTCTCTTGGTGAGAATATGTTTTCGTAATGGCACTTATTTAATCGTTTAAATGGAAACAACAATTCCCGCCTGCTTGAGTTTCGACAGCAAACTCGACTTTTACGACGCTTTTAAGCACAATACTTCATATTTTCAAAAAAAGTCAGGAATAACTTTCTACTATCAAATGAATGAAGAATCTGCATGTTATATATATATACATTTGTTTCTCGCACTGTGGAAAATGGCAGCACCTACATTAACAAATTTTTAATTGTCATAGGCCTGCACGTCAACATGTGTACCTCCAGGCCGGATTTTTAGTCCAAACGGGCTTTGTCCCTGAGGGACTATTGTTTCCGTTTTGCGATTTTGCGTCGAATCACTCTGAATGTCCGTTTCACGTTTCAAACTGTTGCCACGAAATATTATCGCCCTATATTATGTTTAAAGAAATTAAATAATGAAGAATCTGCATAAATGTATGTATGTTTCTCGCATTGTGATAAAACAACGGTACCTACAGCCATCCAATTTTGAATGACGTAATCCTACTGTAAATATGGGCATCTGGAAGCCCAATTTGATAGGTGGAATTTGTTTTATTATCAATTTTATAAAACTTTAACGAATTTTTGATTAACAAACTCAACGTTTTTAAAGCGATAAATGGAAAAATCATTTTTATCTCCAGTGCATGTGACTGTGTATCGGAAATTCTAAAGATAGGCTCAATTTAAAATTATTTTGCAATATTGCTCTTAACTGAATTATGGTTTAAGTGCGAAGAACGTGATGTTTAGTAAATAAGAGTAACAGTAAGAGAGTAAATGGAAAAAAAAACCGCCCCTTTGGACGTAATCTAAAATCTGAAACTTTTCAGATTTTCTTTTCTTTTTTCCCAAATTGGTTTTGTGCAAACTTAAATGAAATTTTCGTGAACAAACTCAACGGTTTAAAAGAAATGAGTTGCCACTCGGTGAAACTGGGATATATTTATGCTTAAATTTAATCAGGAAACTCAGCTGTTTTTTTTTAAAAAAGTGTTGCCACTGTCCGAAATGAAATACTTTACTCTTCCATGCAGCAATTTGTTATCATTCGGCAAAGCATAAGATATTTGTGTTTTCTTTCAAATTTACTCTGGCTGTTACTGATATGCAAGCTAAGTGATATAAAATCAATATCGCAGATCTTCAGCTCTATTCTTCTAGGTCTGGTACGTTTGCCAAACAAACAAAAAAAAATTTTTTTTTTCATTTTCCAAATTTAGAGAAGATATATAACGTACTCATGTTAATCTTACATTCATCTAATATTCTTTAAATGATTTCCCTCTTCCACCTGGGAATCTCTACTAATAAACCTTATTAAACTATAATAGTGCCCTTTTCGGTGACCATTAAAAATCTGAACCCTTTCAGATTTATTTTTTTTTTCTCCTTTATGTTGAAATTGCTTTTTTGATTTGGTTGTAATAAGAATGCAAATCGTAAGGCCAGTATTTTATCATTCCAGATCTTAATTACTCTCAGGACTAAGTTAAGAGCGCAGAAAGGGAAAATTCGAAAAGCTTAATTTGCATTTATTGAAGAAAGAAATCTGAGCTTCAACGAATGCAATTAAAATAAAGAAAGCACAGCTTTGATCATTATAATGACTTCTACGAAAATGAAAGCTTCTTGATCTTCCACTTTCTCCCCCCTCCTGCTGACTGTAATGATTAAATAAAAGGAAGAAATTAAATTCAAAGACTTTAAAAAGAAACTATTTTGAACCCATTTAAAAAAGATAAAATATTTAAGCTCTTTATTACCTAATTAACACTGCAAACATATAATTCTTGGTCACGTTTCTTCTTCTGTATAACTGCATTTAATTTTCATTTGCTTTCTGCATGGTAGATTAATGTGAAATACGACTTCTAAAATTCTAAGATTTTGTAAAACATGTATTTTTGTTTACTTGAATGTGACAGAATTACTTTTAACATTCTTGTAAGAATGTTTCTGCGTGGAACTCCGTTTTTTGCATAATACGCAGTATCAACTATGCACTCGAAGACATAAGTACCGCAAAGCCACAGTTGCCAAAAATGGCACCATTCCTCTGAAAACTGCTTTCTTATTCCTAAGTGTTTTGTTCAAAAATATGGAAAAACTTCGTGCGGAGTTCGTTAAATTTCTTGGGATTGCTTGGGCAATTTTCTTATCGTGTTAGAGCAAAACAGTGTTACAGGATGCCGTGTTGTAGCAGCGTTCTCGCAATTTATGATTCGTGTTATAGCAAAACAGTGTTACAGGATGTCGTGTTGTAGGAGGGTTCTCACAATTTATGATTCGTATTATAGCGTACCGTGTTACAGAATGCCGTGTTGTAGGAGGGCTACCTGTAATTGTAACATATGGGTAATAATAAGAGCAAGTTTTCCTGCGTATGCAGTGCAAATGACTTGTCTTTTAATTGCATGACTATATGTGCGATGTAACTGTACGCATTTTACGCAACTCGTCAATGTATAAGCATGCTAATTTTGCATGCCCATTAGGCTCCGTTCAGATGGTTGTATGAGTGGTGTTCCACTACTAATTCTTTTAGTAATTTGATAATCCCTCTATAACTGTCAGTGTTATTAGCAATTACTTTAACACCATCCCTAATATTTAACCCCATAAAATCAAATTTATACTGGTAAAAAAGTTGTTTAATTTTGCTCCATGTGTAAGTAGCAGTTTCTTTAGAAATAATTGGAGGCAATCTGGTAGGTTTGTTTATTTCAGTATTAACTGCTGGAGTAATATTATCTGTGACTTCACGCGCGTCCTCATTTTGAGGAGCGAGCAGTTCTTATTAAAGAAATATTCATTAACTTTGTGGAGGAAAGTCTTGACTCTTTCGATTTTAAAGTCACGGGGAAGCGTGTCATTTGAAACATAGAAGTGAGCTCTCTCAATAAGAAACTTATTTTGTATTATTTGAAGTTTATTCAAATCTTTGTTGGAAATTGCCGCCCAAGCAGGGGAGGCATAAGTAAATATTGGACGGACTATAGCCGTATAAAGATGCCTTTTACCCAGTAAATCAAGTTTGGAGAATTTTCCTAGTAGAGACATGAAATTTCGCATTTCAGCAATAGATTTTTCTCTTGACATTTTTAATGTGCTCCGTCCAGGTGAATTTATGATTCAAGATAACTCCAAGATAGTTAGATTTTTTTTTCACGATTTGAATTTCCGTGAAGAGAGTGAGCTTGACACTTATATCGGTGTTCTAGGAGTTCTTTTGCTGATAATAAGAAGGTTCGCCTTTGAAGCATTTATGGCGATCCTCCATTTCATACACCAGTGCTCGATGTGCGGGATCAATCTTGTAGCCTATTGACAGCTATTATTGGACTCAGTGACTTCACAGCAATAGCCGCGTATCGTCGGCGTAACAACCAGTATAAGTATTGATACCAGTCAATAGCATCGGAGAATCTGCAACGTGAAAGAGATAGAGTGTAAGCCCAAGAATTGAGCTTTGGGCTATTCCCGCATTCAATCTCTTTTGATCTGAGCTGTCTTGGCCAATATTCACAAAAACTTTCTACTTTTAATAAAAGAATAAATCAGGAGGGCCTTTTTCTCTGCTGAAGTTTTTGCACATGAGTTTAACAATAAGCCCTTCATGCCAGACGCGGTCGAATGCCACGTCTAGCACGAGTAAGGCAACTTTCTCATTGTTGTGAATTGCAGATCCAATAAATTCTGTCAGTCGAACTAATTGCTTAGTAGTCGAGAGACCCTTCTTGGAACCAAATTGCTCAGGTGGTAACCTATCAAGATACGGCTCTATTCTTTTAATAATTATTCTCCACAAAGTTTCCCTAGTCCAGGGAGTAAACTGATAGGCCGATACCCTTCGGGCTTAGTAATATCTTTGCCTGGTTTCGGGATAACAGTGATTTTTGCTATTTTCCACTTCGTTTGAAAATATGAATTCTGTAAACAAGCATTTAAGATACTTGTATACTTAGTAATGATATTGACGGGTAAGTTTTTGATAGCCATATTCATAATGTCATCGTAAGCCAGGGGCCTTTCTCTTTTTCAACCTTTTAATTATTTCTAAAACTTTTCTGGGTGAAATGAATCTTGAATATTTGTATCTTGCAGTAGGGCCACTTAGATAGTCCTCCACACAATATCTGACATCATAAGTAAAGGTGTAGTCGCTCGGGTTATCATTCGGCATAAATTGCATCTCAAAATGTTCGGCTAGCAGCTCAGCTTTATCTTTATTCGTAAGTGCTGTGATACTACTATTACTGATCGGCTTATTGCATTGCACCTTTCTTTTTAAGTTCCCAGCAAAAGTCCAGAACTCATTATTGAAATTGAGAATTTTTTCATTGCACCTCTCAGTCCTATGCTGTTTAATATTTTGCCTGAGACTCCTATTGAATCTGTTTACCTCTTTTTTAATTCTCGGGTCCCAGGTGAGATTCCAGCGCTTTTTGAGCCGGTTTCTGTCTTTTATTTGTTCTCTTATAAAACGAGGGATTATGTCAGGGTAATTCTCAGTTTAAATTTTCTTGGTAGCATTCACATATACACTTTTGATTCTATCCGTGAGAGCGTCAAACGCAGAATCTATGTTAGCATTAGTTTGAAGTCCATTAAATGTTCGCGGATTATTTACGAGGATTTCACTGAAGAGATTCCAGTTAGTGACCTTCTTGAATTTTGTATCATCACTTCTTTGCGTCCCAGGCGTCGCGATGACTGGTGCGTGATCTGATGACAGATCCATTTTAACGTCCAAGTAAATTGGGATGGAAACCGTAGAAATTAAAATGTCTAGAACAGTGGTGCTCAACCTTTAGCCTATCGCGAGCACATTTTCAAAACATAAACATTTTTGTTAAACATATTTCCAATTTTATGTGATACATCTGAAATATTAATTTCGGCAAATGGGTTTGAGATGAATAATAGTATTGGTTGAACTTTATGGAAATTAGAGAAGCGGAATTCAAAATTTTTTTTCAGTGCATTTAGGTTTTCCGAATATTTCTCCGTTTCAATTCCCTTGTGGTTATTAATATGGCATGATAAATTCTGAAAATGGGTGAATTTTTTTTTTTCTTTCATTTGATTCATCCACAAATTTAGCTTTATCTGAAAAGCAGTTACAGTCCCAGTCAATTGAAAAGTTTTTTTTTTTCTTTTCTTTTCCCTGGAATCTTCGTTCAGTTTGTTCAGTTTCGCTATTATATCCGTGAGAAAATACAGATCGGATAACCAATTATTATCGTCCAATTCTTTATAACTTTCGTTTCCGGATTCCAAAAACTGCTTTATTGGCGAAAGAAGTTATAGAAATCTTTGAAGTACTTTTCCCCGGCTGCTCCATCTGACATCGGAATGAAGCAATAAGATTCCATGTTTGCTATTAAGTTCATCAGTCAATAATCAATTATTTTATAACGTCTTGCAAGATATCTCTCATAAGAGAATGCTTACCATATTTTAACAATTAAGAAATATAAATGAATGGTTATTTTAAAAATATTTTTTGGTCATAGTACCTAATCGGGCTGGCGAGCACATACAAAAGGATCGGCAAGCACAAGGTTGGACACCACTGGTCTACAATATCACCTCTACTGATGTGGTTTGGTAAGTAAGTAAATTCTGCGGGTGTTGAGAAATACGCTGGGTGATTGTTAATGAAGTTTAAAAGAATTTCACCATTCCTGTTAGTCTTTTTACAACTCCATTCGTTGTTCTTTGCATTTAAGTCACCGGCCGATATAATTAGCTTATCCGTAGGAAGCAGGTCTGCTAGTATATTCTCATCTAAAATATTCTGTGGGGGGGGGGGTGTACATACAACTCCCCTCTAGAATTAGTGCAAAGAACATGATATTTAATTAAGAAATTTAACACAACATTAATGATAAAAAACGAAAGTCTTGCAAGCTGCCTTACTAAGAAAATGGTACACTGATATGATAAGCTGAGAAAAGACGGAAAAAACAGAAAAATGTATGCCAGTACTTAGCACTTCATCGGGTATTCTAAACACTTGCTGCTTTTAAAATTTTTGTAGTTATGCTATTGAATGTATATGTCGTAAGTGCGAAGAAAATGGTCTTAATAATAAAGCTAAAAATACAAAAAGAAATACGTTAGCAGGATTGAGTGTAACAGCAGATACTGCGAGCTTAGAGAGAGCGTAGAAAACACTTACAAATCCGTTTGGGTGACCGTAAAAATCTGAGCCCTTTCAGACTTTTTTACATTTTTTTGTTTAAATAATTAATTTTTCTTAAACCTGTGTTCGGCTAAGCTACCAGCAACGCTGTACCAGTCAGCGCCCTGCTATGATCGGTTGTAGAAAAAATTAGCCCGTATTGTCTACATTTGTCAAATGCTATCGCCCGTGTTAAAAATAAAGATAAACATGAGTGAATTATCATCATTTTTCGCCGAGATTTAAATCATCCGTTAGAGCCTTCAGAAGTTAATCTTTATTCTCTGTTGCAACGTTTATTGTTTCTTTGTAACTTCTGCGAAAGCCAAATTATATTTTACATCTTTATCTTTTACATAGGCGTTAAACAATTGACTTTTATTGTTTTCAGTCTTGCTGTTATTTTTGTCTTTTCAGAATAAGTTACTGCTCAGATTTTGTACAGGCTCTTCAACTAAAATAAATTCTGTCAACCAAAGATTAATCAGAATTTCACTTAGGGAAAGCTTCTAAATTATGCACAGACTATATTTCATCGAAACTCATGTTTAGATACTTTTAGTTTTAATCCAGACTTGACTTTGTAGATGAAAAACTAACTTATAAGGTAAGTTTATTTTCGAAGATTTTAAAGAAAAGTTAAAAAATTCAAAATAATAATTTTAAAAAATCTTAAAGATTTCAAATATTAAATTACGACCAAAGGAGCTTTTTTTTTAACATTTCGTGTGTTACCTTTATTTATTTAATGTCATGTTCTTCGCACTTAAACTATAAAATTCAGTTCAACAGCAATATCGCAAAATAATTTTAAAATGAGCATATCTTTAGAATTTCCGATATGGCGATATGGGTCTCCCGAGCTGGATATAAAAATATTTCCCCCCCCCCGTATAGTGTTGCTATTGCTCGCTTTGAAATCGTTGAGTTTGTTAATAAAATATTCGGTGAAGTGTTACAAAATATTGTTACGTTATTTTATTCTTCTGACACCAGTTGTTACATTATTTTCTTCCTTCACGTTCATACGGGGTTCGTAGATTTGGAGTGAATAACGACGACACTTGATGAAGTATCGAAACACACTTTATTTAACCACTATTAATCAGGACAGCTCCAAAGTCTCGTTTACAGTAGTCGAACTGTTATAAAAACGCTGACACGATCAGCGACTCAGCTTTCAGGTTATCATGCTATCACGCTGGAGACAGTTTCACTGCAAAGCACCAGAGTACAACTCCCGACTCTGCTTGGTCGCTCTCGGAACTCCACGTACTATCGAGACTCTCCACGCTACAACTCGCGATACACTCGACGACACACAGAGCACGGCTCCCGACTCTTCGGTTCAGTCGTTCCCGGAGCTCAACACGCTCTTTCGATGATGTACTAACCGCGATACACTACGAGACTCCTTCGGTGCATTCGACGATTAACAGCGAGTCGGCACTCGCAGCCCGGCTGTCAACTCGATCGACTCCGCACGGACTAACTCGAAACTAACTATCTCTCACTCTCGAGGCACACACTCACTCGCCTTCTCGACGAGGCACTCCCTAATTCGTGACTGACTGCGGACCAGCAGGGTTTATATAGCTTTCGGCTGGCGTTCGAGAACATTCTGGCCTAAACCGCTAAGAATTCGTTCCAGAAGGTTCTCCATCCGTCCATGGCATATCGCCAAATGCGTCGCCAAATGAACGATTTCTCGCCAAATGTGGCAACCCTGCCTTCCCTTGCCATTTTATGGCAGCCATAAAACTGCTTTCCGGGAAAGCCATCTTACTGCGCCTGTACATTTCGTAACAATATGAAATCGAAAATAAAACAAATTTCAAATTCAAATTAGGGCTTCCACATGCCCATATTCTACGGAAGCTTACGTTATTCAAATTTTGATGACTCTAGGTACCGTTGTTTTATCATAATGTGAGAAACATCCATACATTCATGCAGCTTCTTCATTATTTAATTTCCTTAAATAAACAGGGCGATAATATTTGGTGGCAACAATTTGAAAAGCGGAACAACGCTTATCGTGAATCGACGCAAAATGCTAAAACGAAATTAATAGTCCTTCTGGGCAAATTGCCCTTTTGGACTAAAAAAAGAAGAAGAAAGAAATGTTTCATCTTAAAAAAGAAAAAGTTTCATCTTTTTTCAACAGCGTCAAAGTAAATGGAAGAATATCCCGATAATTTAAATGCAAGTGCAAATGAAGAACCAGTAAAATACTGAAATCGGATTCAAGCAAAGTTTACAGAAACACAGCAACATCTATAACATTTCTTAGAATTCTGCTTTAATAGGTTATTCGTAACCTATTAAAGCAGCAAACTCCTTCGCCAAAGTGAGCAATACAGAAACGCCGATGCTCACTTTGACGAAGAGGGTTTTCCAGTCATCTACTTTATTTTTGGACTAACTACTTAAAGGTATTTGCAGCATTATGTCTGGGTAAAAATTTCGGGTCTTGGATAAATTGTTGCGAGTGGTAATTTACTCTTCAAACTGGTTCGGCGAGAGAGTGTTTCTTGAAAAAATGTTTTCCTACCTGTTTGGATGTATATTTAATATTTGCATTTCTTTTTTTTTCTTTGCCTTATTTATTTTCTCACTGCTTAACTTTATGTTGTAATTTTTACAATAATCTTGTTACTGTCAACATGCTTTATTTTACTTTTGAGTTTGAGTGAATGGCAACAGTTGTTCATCATTTTTTTTTTTTTTTTTTTTTTTTTTTTTTTCAGTGGAATAGCGTTCTTAACCGCACTGTGCTGCAGGCAATTTTTCTGTTAAAACATTTCATGTTTTAGAATATCAATAAAGTTTTTATAGAAAGCTGATGCTTTTTAATTCAAGGCAACTATTACCTCTGGGTATGGTAATATTAATACCGGTAATATTACAAAATATTTCGGCATGTCTTTAGAATTTCCAATAGACAGCCTCGCTGGAGATAATATTTTTATTTATTTATTTATTTTTAAAAATTTTTGTACAGTGTTAGCTGTACAAATGTTTTACTATATAGCTGGCTTTGAAATTGTTCAGTTTGTTAATCAAAATTCGTTAAAGTTTTACAAAATATGAAGTAGATAATAAAACAAATTCTAAATTCAAAAATTGGGTTTCCAGGTGCCCATATTCGGGTGGAGGATTGCGTTATTCAAAATTGGATGGCTCTAGCTACCGTCGTTTTTTCACAGTGCGAGAAATATACATACATTCATGTAGATTCTTGATTATTTAACTTCTTTAAATATAATACAGGGCGAGAATATTTGCTGATAGTTTGAAAAATGATTCGTCGTTTAGAGTGAAACGCCACTACCGCCCCTTCGGGCTTAGAATAATAATAATTTTAACGCTTAATGTGTGTTTTCTTTTCATTGTGAAAAGCATAGAAATGTTAAATATTTCTCTGTGGTTATCAAATTTTCAAGGTAATTGACAGTTGGAAATAAACCATGGAAATAAAGAGGAGCATGTAGTATATTAATGAGGGCACTCCCTTCATAACAGCACATAAAATAATCTTTCCGTGATCAACTTGGGCTTAACTTTAACCCCGACGCTTTTGCCAGTGTGAAAGAAATATAACACGTAGGTTGTATCTGTATGACAGTTAGAGTGCTCATTCTATACAATGAACAACATTTCCGGGGAGCATATTTCACAAGTGCACATCAGCGTAGCCACTGAGGGAGGGGTTTCGAAAATAGACCAATGAGCTTCTATCGCTATTGTGACGCTATATCTTCATGCATGTGAACATAAGTTTACGTTTTAATTTGCATTTGTTTTGCAGTTATAAGTGTGTGGCATAATAGTAGAAAATCTCGTAGTTCTTTCGCTTTTATGAGTTTAATGAATCGCTGACATTTCACTTTCGCGATTTTTATCACGCATTAATATTTGGATTGATGTTTACGGCATATTATCGCTCTTTACATCGGGAAAAATGACTCAAGCTACAATTAGTCTCGAATATTACGCATTCACTAACACCTGTGGATTAAGAGAATTCAAGCGTATTTTTAATTGATCATATTTTTCACATGTATATTATTCACATATTTTTAATTGAGCTGAGAAGGACTGGACGTGTTACAATGAATCTAGTGTTTTCTTATTTCAGTGCTTGCATTCTTTTGGTTTTTAAAGTGTAAGATTCAGAATACATATTTTGCTTGATCCGATTATATTCATTGTTAATATTAAAAGCTACACGTGAATAAGTTTAATATATTCGTTATGAATAAGATAAATTCATCCTGTTTGATGAGAATTTCTTGTGTAAACAGTACATTTAAGAGTGAGCAGTTATTAAATGTGAAATTTAACGCACTAAATGAATACGAATGCCAATTAGAAAAGTTCACTTTGAATAAAATTCTGCATTGGCTATTATTACAGAACATCTTTTTCATATAGACTGCAATAAAAAGTGCTGACTTCTATTTACATATATAATTGGTTTAAATATTTTTCTCGCGTGCGTACTTTTATGTAAAGATAGCATTTGGGCTCAGATGTTTATTACATATTTCTTTCTTCATTTTATTTACCACTTATTAAATAATATTTCACATGGATACTTTTGCGGAGTATCCAACATTTGTTTGTATTTATTTCAAATTCTTTCAAATTCTTGAGTAGTGAAATATTCACTATTGCTTATATTTGATCTAGCTTCGCAATGAAAATTTTCAGAAGAAATCGACGATGCTTTTGTACAGAAAATCGCATGACAAAATATTTTCAACCATCTTGCTTCATTCTTAAAGCACGCGAAAGGTCACGTGACATGACAGAAATATTACTGGATTCCCATTGGTCCATCCTAGAAGTCAATCCCTCGGCGGCTACACAGATGTGCACTTATGAAATATGCTTCCTAATTTTTTGTTCTTTTGCTTTCTTTACACCTAAGACTTGGAAAGATGACTTTTGTACAAAACAACATGCTAACATGCTAAATGCCTCACTAGTGGTCGAGCGATTAAGAGCGTTGAATACTGATAGTTCGACACGAGTTTCGATCCAGGCAAACGGGATGGCTTCATTGTTGGTTTTGGTTGTTTTCCTCATGTGTTAGTTAAATACATAGAAGCTGGTTTTCCTTACAAAGTACTCAACGAAGGCATCTCTAAGACACCCAGCCCTCCTGTGCTTTACCATTGTTAAAAAGTCAAACAGTCTAACTAACTCTTTTATCAGTGTTGTTAGTTAAGCTATTCTGGGACAAATAATTAACAGATATATATTTCACAAAGCAATAAAGATTTATCGAAATAATAAATTTACTATTAATTTTATCATGCGTTGAATAACAAAGTAAACAAACAAATAAAAAAAAGGCATTGCGACATCCACTTGTCAGACACTTTGTTATCCATATCTTGCATTCGCATGTATCGTTTTAAGAACAGTTGTGCCTAAATTTTCTTTGCTAGTGCTGCTTCGATGACATTTCTCGACAGTATAGGAAATTATCTTTCGAAGTTCTACAGAAATTTGGTATTTAATAAACGCGCGCTTTTTAGACGATCTTGCCTTGCTGTAAAAAAGAATCTTCTGCTTGGAATTTTTTTAATGTAATTATATAGTATAAATTATCGTCTGCTTCTTGAAAGTTTTGTTTTCATGCAAAAAGTCGCTTCTAAAGAAGCAGTGGAGGGAACGCTATGTTTGTAATCTTTCCGAACAAAATGATTCGTTTCTAGTTATTAAAAAATGTTGTTAAAGCTATGCTTTTACGATATCCAAAACTATGATAGGAATTGTTGTCAAAAACAAAGGAAAAAAACTTCAAAATTTAGCTCCAAGTGGAAAAATTGTTCCAAATACGTATCCAAGGTGGTGTGTGGTGGTGTATTTAATTATGGCAAAGCACACTAGGGCTATCTGCCTAAGGGGAGGGATGCCTTCGTGGAGGACTTTTTAAGGGGAACTGGCTCGTATACACGTTACACATGGGGAAAACCACGAAAACACCCATGCAGCCAGCCCGTTCGCGGGATTCGAGCCTCGGACTACCAGTGTTCAGCGACTTTACCGCTCGGCCGCTGGTGGGCCGTATCCAAGGAAAAAAGGAATGTTTCGGATCTTGCAAAAGTAAGAATTTTTTTTAAGGTTGAAAGAAAATTCCCCAAGGACAGTTGAAAACCCATTAAAATGCTCAGTGACAACTGTAAACAAAGTGATTAATGCTGATTTGAATCTTCAAAAGGCGAAAACAACATAATTGCATCGCTTTCCTTCACGACATATCACCGAACGCAAAGAACGCGTTGCAGAATTCTTTGGGAGAAATATTTGGGACAAAAATGGAAAAATATGCCATAATAGACGAATCTTTGTACTTAAATGGCTTCAATAAAAAGAGATCCGTTTATTGTCATCAATGAGAAGAGAAAAATCTTAAAAAATGGTTCAAGGAATCTAAGAAAGTTTTTCTAAGGGATTTATGATTGTTGCTAGTTTTTCATAAAACGACAAATTAAAAAGTGACGAGAAAAATGTTGAGATCAACTCCACATATTATTAAAAACACATTTTATGCCCAATTTTCAAATATGAAATACCTTCTCTTTACACACATTGCGATCAATCAGTAGAACTGCATCAATACAAAGCAAGCAACTAGATATCAAAATCTACTGTATATTTTCTGGAAAAAATGGAACAAGAAGTGGTATTAAGGCCATATCCTTTACTCATACCCCTACCAAATCTCTTGATCTATCACCAATGTATTTTTGCGCTTGTGGACTTATGTCCAAACGTCGACCTACAATCTCCTTATACTTTGGAAAGCTCTTTGAGAGCGATGTGGTAAAATACCTCTTTGAATACTATAAAAGTCTTTATTGTCTTGGAAATAAAAAGATAGTGAGAGTTATCAAATATAACATTTAAAACATAAAAATTTTATGTAAAATATTTCTGTAATAGAACTATAGTCATCTAAACAATGTGCGAGTAGCCAGCCTTAGTAGGCGATGGAATTCTGACTTAATAATTTCATTTCTTGTATTCCTTATCTAATCTACGTCTGCCAATTTAATCATCAAAATCAAAGTAAGAAAAATGATTCTCTCGCTTAGATTCTCGCGTATGTGTTTTCCCAGTGTTTCTTTCTTCACAAATGAACAAAATTAAGAAAAGAAAAGATGAAAGTTACGCTACAAGGAAGTTCGATGTCGTTTTCAGATGAAATTGTCCACATGTGCGTAAACCTTCAATGGCGTAACGTAAGGGTCATCAAGCTTCGTTAACTACGATTCTCACGGTAGTAGATTTGTCCTGTAACAGAACATGTTAATATTACTTGCGTCAAAACATTGTTTTTCTTTGTAAGATTTTCACACGCTCTGTAGTTATTATTTTCCTTCCTTTTGTAGTTAGGCGTAATCCGATACGGGTAATTGCTTTATCAAAGACCTTCGCGCTAAGTTATAGCAAGTATCGAAAAGTCTTATAAAGTATTTACAATATAATTAAAATTCCTCACGGTGACCCCATCTGAAAACGACCAGCATTTTTTAGAGCACGAATAAACTTTTATATTTCACATAAATTTCCTGAGGCGAATCACTTACACAGAAGCTGTTCGCACTCTTTTTAGACGATTTTCATTGTATATAGTAGAACTCCAATTATCCGAATCAATTGGGACCGGACTTTATTCGGATAATCAAAAATTCGGATAATTGAATTTTTTCCGAAAAAAGGAACACTACACACTACACTACATACATTTTAATTAATTTACTGTATGTTGAAAATGGAAAAAAAAAAAACTATTTTTAAAGAAAAAGATGTTTTAATTAATTAAAATAAAAAGGCTACACTTTTGCGTACATGTTATATAGCGTACTGCACAGTACTTAGAATTGCTGAAGATGTCGGTCAACATTTTTTCATTTTTGTTCGAATAATCGTTTCTCATAGAGAATTCTGAAGCGGGATCTGCTTTTGACGATATGTCGTGGAGAAAGATGATGCACATTACGTTTTTTCGCCAGCATTAATCACTTTGTTTACGGTTGACAGTGACCATTTTAATGATTATGCAACTGTCCTTTGACTTTTTTGTAAGATTTTCTCTTAACATTTAACATCTTAACATCCTTTGCAACATTCAAAACATTTCGTTTTTTCCTAGATACGTATTTGGAACAATTTTTCCCCTTGAAGTCACACTCTAACGTTTTTTTCCTTTCTTATTGACAATATCATCTACCGTTACTTTAGATACCGAAAAATCATAGCTTTCATAGCATTTTTTAATAATTAAAAACGAATAATTTTCGTGCAAAAACACAGCTTACTGTCCATTACTTCTTTAAAAGGGCACATTTTGCATGCAAACAAAATTGTCAATCAGCAGACGATCATTTACACTTTGGAAAATATAGTTGCAGTTAAAAGGAAATTTTCCAAGCAGGCGATTTTTTTATAGCAAGGCAAAGTCATCTAAAAATGTACGAACGATCTCCGTATAGACGAGCGAAATCATCTGGAGTAGTGTGTGTCTTCTCAAAGAAGTTTACACAGAAGTAAAGCCCGTCCATCTGCAGTTCAAAATTGGGTAAAATCCAACCTCAGGTTGACATCAGTTTTGGGAAAAAACTCCATGCGTTTTGTGTAAAATTTATCATAATGAACTGATATAATGTAATTTTCCAAAAAAAAAGCTAAAGACAGAATTACATAACTTCATAACTTACATAACTTAAATACGTGTTATGTTATTCTCCTTGTTGATGAAGAGGTACCCAGCATCAGTTCCTCTCGAAATGCGTAGACTCTTTCGATAAAACCAACCTGGGCTCAGGTGAACGCAGTTTGCTGTGATGGGCACCCGTGTTTGATCGCTATCCCAGAATATCACAGTTTAAACGATTTTCAAACTTGTATTCATTTCAAAGATTATTTATGTAGACAACAATAGGTAGGATCCAAGAACTATAAGCAATAACATGGCATAAGTAGTAATAAGAAGAGATACAGACTTAATTTCTGGGAGAACACAGTGTTATGAGCTTATAGAGGCGGATGGAAAATCAGCATAGCCTAACTACTACGAGGCAAGTGGGGCAGAAAATGCAAGCAATACGTGGAGGAAGACAGTTTATAAAAAAAGTGCTAGTAAGCAAGCTGCATATTCCATCAACGAAAGTGAATAAATAGCAGGCAGTAAGTAAGACAAATTATGATTTAAGAGCGAGCATTAGTGCTAAACGAACACAAAAATCCAGGCTTAACCCGAAACAGATAAATACAGATAAAACAGCATTCATATATAACATAACTAAAAAGCCCGGCGGTCATAAGAAAAGACCATTGTTCTAGATATTATAAGTTCTAGATATTGTTTTAGACAAGATTGCTCTAGATATTTTACAAGGGTGTCTGCTAATTCAAAGTGAATTACCCAGGGCAGCCGTCAAGGACGCTCCTTTGCTTACTGCCCCGCGGGGTTTCCCCCTTCTACTTGCTTAATTACTTAAAGTTGAGTGCAGTGAAGGAAACCACTGGCGGTACATTTCTTAAGAGCCACCGCTAGCTCAATAAATAAACGTGATTTAAATAATAAAATGTTAATTCACATGTCAAAGAAATGTTGTCTTTGTACACATTTCTTGTGTAGATCTTTCCATCATTTTTAAGCTCGCCTTTCAGAGGACCATCCATTATTTTTAATTTTACGTCCGTTCTTTCACGAACTCTTGAACAGGCAACATAAAGTTGACCGTGTTCAAATGCAGGCTCAGGTAAAAATATGCCAACACGCTTAAGCGTTTGGCCCTGAGATTTATTGATGGTCATAGCAATGATGGTCATTGTCTTCGTCTCAATTGAAACGGCAACCCTATACCGTGGCAACTTCACCCAATTGGCTACTACAGTTACGGAAACAACCAATAAACTATCGGCGACAAACAGACACTTAAGCCGCATATGATAAAGATATTTATTTATTTCATTTTATTTGTTTTTTCATCGTTGCCGGTTTCATATTTCCGAATTCTATTATATATAGATGTTAAATTTATTTATTTAAATGTTAAATGCACGTGCTCTTGTATTTTTTAATTTTCTGGCTTAGCTTTCTCATAATATTCGTCACGCGCTGCACTGCACGGGGAATAAAACAATTTACAGTTACGCAAGTAACCAATAAACTATCGGCGACAAACACTTAAGCTGCATATATATAAGATAATTAAGAATAATCTCTATATAAAGAAAGTCTGTATCTTTGTTCGCTAATAACTCAGTCACTACTATAGCTATCGCCACCAAACTTTTCTGGGTGTTAGTTAGCTCGCCTAAAACCAAACTCAGTTTATGGTTAAATTTTATCTAACAACGAGTGCAAGTTTTTAAGAACTAAACAAAAATATTTACTAAGTAACCTAAATTTTGCTAATGAACAAGTACAATAAATGTAAATTAATAGAAAAACTAATAATAAATGAAATCACGTCGAGCTAACGGAATTCTTAAAACAAACTTCGCGCAACTGAATCAAAATTAAGAAGACATGTTTTCGAATAAAGTCACTAATTCAAATTACGTTTCGCATTGCTAATTCAAATTATCGTCCGATTAATTAATCGGCAGACGAACTGCTTAACGTTTCACTCGCAAAGTATATGAAATCATCATGAAGCAAAGCACATTAATTTGAAATTTCAAATGATGTAATACTGAATCTCAGATCAGCGTTGATTTTATAAGACATCTCAACATTTCGTGGGCGAGCGATACACTGTCCCCCCCGCACCCGAATTTTCAGTTATTGATACCAGCTGCTAAATTTAATGTCTTAAACAAAAGCTTTTCTTCGGATTGTATTAAGGTATTCTTTAAAAAGATGTCCAAAAATTTAATGTCAGTTAAAACGTTCAATGAAGTTCCATGTACTCTTAAAACAAGTGAGTTAAAAATAGCTTCAGTTTCCTCGGATTTTAGCATCCCCACCAAGTTTTTTTCTCTGGATAAATAAAAATTTTTATGTAAATTATTCGAAATTAAATAATGAAAAACTCTGTTCCAATTTTTATTTCATTGTACAAAGTAAAGGAAGAATTGCAATCGCTAAAACGTCTAGAAACATATTTCAATGAAAATATCCATTTTGACCGATCGTGAATCCATTTGAACGACGATTTTGTGTGACATTCGCATGTACAGACAGAATAAAGAACTGTCTTTTCCAAAACGGATTAAGAAATGGATTTAAAAGGGATTCACAAGAGATTATTATTTTTTTTTGTGACACTGAGATTTTGTATATGTGACTATTATATAACATGTAGCTGTGCAGCTGCCTTTTTGGTTGCAATCGGCCGCATCAAATTCAGCGAGATTTTTTGATTAAATTTGAAACATAGTGTTACGGATTTGGTATTTAAATAGTTAATGTTAATAGAATTATAAATAAAATTGTTTTATTCCCCGTGCAGTGGAGCGCTTGACGAATATTAAAAGAAAGCTAAGTCGGAAAATTAAAAATACAAGAGCACGTGCATTTAACATTTAATAAATAAATATCTCTTTTTGATTTCGAGAATTCTCGTGCGTGATTTAAAAAGCTTATGAAAAGGAGGAAAACCTCTTAATTAGTCAGTTAGTCAGTTACTCTCAATTAGTCAGTTTAACAGTTTGTTTAGAAAACTGCTCTTGTTGACTGTAGCGGATTAGCTTTTTCTACCTGTTTTGAATTAAATTTTGTTGAACGTTTGAGTAGTTAAAAGATAACTACTGTGAGATATTGTAATACTGCATGATAATTTGAGGAAATTTAATCATATTTGTTGTGATAATAATAAATTTTCTTCATTTTTCATCGGACTTGTGCATTCAATTCATAACGAACCCGTACGCACGCAACAACATTTATATAGATATATATACTAAAGAAATATTGATTATATTATCTCCTAATATAAGTTTAGTAGAAGTATCAAACAAGAGTGAACCCATAGGTAGGAAGTTTAATTCCGAAAATTCTGTTTTAAAGTAAGTTAAATGTAAATTATTGAAAATGTTTTACGGGGACTTGAATTAAATAATGAGTAACAAAATTTCAAACTTTGAAAAAGAAATTAAATTAAAAGCAAGTAATTATTGCTATTGATCGGAAATTAGTTGACTTTTCAAGGGGAACAAACCAACTCCCGTTCAATGAACAATAATTAATAAATACGAAGGTGTTTCATCTTTTACTCAAGTAAGAATGGTTATGCCAAACTGGCAAATGAGATTAAGCCAAATAGTTCCGTGAAGTGATGGGATTTAGAACCAAAGTAGAGTACCAAAGAACTCATTTTGAATTAAGCATTTTCGCTAATACAAATTTTGAGTGAAAAGCAATTTATGTAGTAAAATTTATAAAATATTTGAGTAAATATCCCCCGACACCTTCGCTTTTATGCATGTTAATTCAAAACTATTTGTATAAAAATTAAACAGTGGTAATCTTAATTGGAATTATGAAATAGAACTCAAAGTAATTGAAATAAACATTAGAAAATTAAGAAACATAATGCTATCTTGCAAAACAAATCAAATAATAAAAAGTGAAAAATTAATATATATAGAATAAGAAAAAATGTGAAATGTACATGAAGATATAAAAGGCCAGAAAATGCATTAACTTACGTTTTTTCTAGTGGGATGTCGGTAAAGGGTTATACCCGGCTTCGTGAGCTGATTTTTTTTATTCTTATATGTCGTGAATTGTGCATTTTTTGCTTTAAATGTGTCTGAATTATTGGCTTTAGCTAATCTGCATGCAATAGTTGTAAAATTATCAACAATTTAAAAGTTGTTTAAGTGCTACCAAGAATAACGAAGCAGCCATTTGTTTACATTTGAAACTCTGAGTAGAATAATGAACCAAGCCAGTTTCTGCAACTTCAGTGTCTTTTTGCTGAGTGGGGCCAAAAGTAAACTTTCAGGTTTGTGCACCGAAAAATTTGCCTTCTTGCCCGCTGGCCGAATTGTTAGTTTTTGCGTAGAAACTTTATTTTAAATGCAAAAATTGTTTTTTTTAAACTGTTTTAATTTTTTAAAAATGTTTTTGTTGTTTACGTACCTCGTATTAGAATGGCGCCGACATGGATGACGCAGTTTCGACTTTGATTATACTTAATAAATTCAGCCACTCTCGGTCTATTTCAACCAAACTGAATACATTTAATAATATAACATTCACACGTAAACATTTAGTAATAATTCAGGAGTACAGATAAGCATAAAATAATAATTACAACCGTTACAGGCCAGCTACGCTTTTAGCGACCGAATCCTACGAACGACAAATCTCAAAAGCATGTTGCCAACGCAGGGCAACGAAAAGGTAGAAATTAATTCGATAGGCGTGGCAGTGAACAGTTTTTCTGTTTTTTACAATTTTTAATGAAGATGTTGTCAGTTTGTATGTACCTTTGTCTTGCCGTGAAGTGAGAACTGAATTAATTGAATGAGAAATATATCTCTAATGAAATTCGAGGATATAAGTTTAAATGAAAAGCAGCAAAAATGTGTATAATTTAATACGCTGCAAGAAGTCGTGGTGTCCACATCAGATTTTTTACGAAAATTACTCAGAGCGGCAGATCAAAGACAAATTTAAGTAACTGACTTAATCTTAACTGTTTCCTTTTTATTGCGCATCTAAAAACGGTTCTTTTTATATTCTGCTTCTTCAATCGAATGCGAGCAGAATTAATAACGCGGGGGCTCTACACTGGTTATTAATCCGAAAATCCACAATGCCATCTTTGTTTGGATCTCCCACCCTTCTGACTCACAATAGAGTGAAAAATAGTAATTTTCCCCGTCTATTATGGGGAAAGAAGGAATTGATAAGATGATAGAAAGAGGAGAACGTGATAACATAAACGGTGCATCATCTCGTGCCTGAAAGAAAAATGACGTCATAAATTTATAATTTCCAAAAATTCGATAGCATCATATCACGAGTCGTTCAGCAACAACAAAAGAAATCAAAGGCGATAAATTTCATTTGAATAAAACACAAAAGGGTTTCTTAGTAAAGCTGAAATTCCTGTTTACAGTTCTTTCAACGAAAATCTATGAGAAAAATATTAAAAAGAATATGCTTTCCTAATCGATAAATAGATACTGTCAACTTTAATTGTTTTTCGTGTTATCTCATATTTGCGTGATCAGGAAAATATATCCAATGTTTACAATAATCTTAAACTGAATTTATGCAGTTACAGTTAGCCAAAATCTAACTAAAATTGAGTACCAGTCTCCATCTTGAGGTTACAACTGAACTAAAAATCTGTAATTCCAAAGTTCAATTCCGAAGATTGTGAAGAATAGAATTATCTGAACAGCAATAAATTCTGGTAGCCTGCTTTTAGCTCTTTCAGTGAGAAATTGCTAGCCTGCTTTTTCAATGAGAAGATTTATTTGGACACGTTGGGAAGCTACGTGATTCTTCAACTAAATGAAAATAACGATGAACACATCTTTCCACTTTGTCCTGTTTTTAACTACAGAAATCATTGTCGACAGCATTTACAGAAGCACCTCAATCAAAATTTGCCTCATTTGGGCAGGACACTCGAGGAGGCCACGAGTTAAATGCAGTTGGCACCCTGGTCTTCGGACTTAATCTCATGTGACTCTTTCAAGTGGGAATATCACGGATTCTGCCTCCTTTCCCCTGTAACGTCCAGGTTCTTCACAACCATATCATTCATGTTATGGCTGTGGTCGATCGGGATTTACAAGTACACCTCTGAGATGAAACAGATTATAATTACAAAATTTTCAAATGTTTCGCGGAGTTATGAATAACCGCATATTATGAGGAAGTACTGTAGAATCACTTGAATAGTAATTTCTAAGAAAGCACTGTTACATTTACAGCGGTTCGCACTAAATAACCATGCATACTATCAAAATTTGTGAACTTTTCCTTGTTTGGTTTGTTTGTGGCATATCTCTTCCGGAAAGGCAGAGAGTTGAGTTTCGAGAGAGGTACACTGCGAAAAAAAAAAAAAAAAAGGGGGGGGAAAGGACAATTCTATATCTCCCATTCTACAGAGCCGATTGACGAAATTCATCTTGCGTTTTTCATATCTCGAAAGGGCATCTTAGGATATGTATTAGACTTATATATACCCTTGTTCTAATATAAATGTTGTATGATCTTAAACTCATTTAGTGTATTTTGACACAAAATCGGACTTTTTCTGAAACAACGTACCAAATTTTTCCGTATTTCGATTCTACGACTCAAATTACGCCAAACTACCAAATTTTGTAAAAATCGCACGAGTAATTTTTAAAAAATTAGCTCTCAGAATTTTAGCTCCTCAATGTTAATTGAGTTTGGTCAATTTATTAATCTCTCTCTCTCTCTCTCTTTTTTTTTTTTTTTTTTTTTTATTATTAAACTTACTTGATTCTTCCTTTCACATTTCGAAATTGACGTTAATTCCAAACAAAATTCACCCATTTTTTGATTTATTTTTTAAATTTGTATTTTTAAATAACTTTTATAATTTTTTCAAAAACTTTTTGAATCATAATCTATACAAATTTTACCATCATCTTAAAATAGACGTATTTCTAAGCATACCTACAAAAAATGACAGTTTTTTATTCAAAATTTCCGAAGATATACGTTAGTTTATATACTGGCGCGTTTTGAAATTTGGCATATTTGTTGAAAAGCGATAAAACATGAAGCGTGGTTTAGACACTTTGCTAAAATTATTTGAAAGTTAGAACGAAGTTGCTTTTTTTCCGCTCATGCACAATTTAAAAAGATAGGAACGAGGTGCCTTTTTTCCGCTCTCGCATAATGGAATGGAAAGGAAAATTGGTTGCCATATATTAAGAAGTTCGCCAAGTGAATTATTCTTGGCGCAAATTGAAAAAAAACTGTGCCAAGATAAATCTTTGAATTTCTCCGTAAATTTCGCACTAAATTTTACAAAAGTTAATATCTAGGCATAATTTGAGTCGTAGAATCGAAATATGGAAAAAAAAAAATGGTATGCTATTTCAGAAAAAGTCCGATTTTGTGAGAAAATACCTATGTTAGAACAATGCTATATATAAATCTAACATATATCCTAAATCTCGCTTTCAAGACATGAAAAACGCAATTTGAATTTCGTCAAGAACGGGAGATATAGGAACTATCTCTCTCTCTCTCTCTCTCTCTCTTTTTTTTTTTTTTTTTTCCTCGCAGTGTGTTTCTCAGATTCTAGAAATTCGTGGGAAGCCATTTCGACCATTCTCATCTTCGTACGACTTTAATCAGCCGAGATATTATTTAAAAACTCTGAAAACGCTAATTTTCGCACAGAGTTCGTTAATAAAAAATTGTAAATTTTAAAAAATATAAAGTAAAAGTAGCTTTGCCAAACGTTAAATATATTATTATTATACAAGGTCAAATTCTGACGTCGAATAAAGCACGCGATTGAATGTGACGTCATTGCAAGTCGAAAATTTTTTCGTTAATGTCATCATTTTAAATAAATAACTGCTGTTGGCAACATTTCATTTCGGGTTAGGATAATTGACACGGTATATTATTACCACGCTAATTGTTTTATTGCTGTTGAGAAAAAGTTGTTATATTCATGACGCCATACGTATTAACCTGAAGTATCAAAATATGTTGTTTCCTGGTTTGGCAACAAAAACATTACGAATTGGATGTTACTTGGAAAGAATGAACTCATTTCATTAATATTGAAATGTTTTTATACATTTTCTTTTCACGTGTACATAGAATATATAAGTTTTACTTTAGCCGCAGCCCACTAGTTTGTATAAAAATTTGATCCTTATTGAAGCACCAAGAAAGGATGCGCTTTAAAGGAACAATCAAGTGAAACTCCAGTCAAAATTTACTTTCAAATCTTTATACAATTAATTTACATTTCTGATTTAGTTTTATAGAAAATATTAGGTTTTCTAACGCAGTTAGAAACATGTCATTTTTGCAGCGTTTTCGCCTGGACTCGAACCAGGAATATTTCAGTTTCTAACTAAGTATATATACTAGTTACACTGCCACAGTATGCACGGGACAATGCGGTATTTCCAAACAGTATATGGCATAGAGCAATACATATATTGAAAATATGTGCAGTATTTAGCACTGGCAGTATAAACACAAAAATTAAACGTAAAATGGCTGCATTTGCTTTAAACTCATTATTAAGTAAAAAGCTTTTACTTTCTAGAAACTCTTTCTTTTTTAATGCTTTTATGTGCACGATTTGTTCTCAACGAAAGATATATATGGAACCTCTGATACATATTTCTTTTTCATTGGAAACCATTGATCGAGGTAATTTTAAACGTTACGGTTCATTTAAAGTACTAATCAACTTCTTTATGTAATATACTTCGGTATATCCTTAAAGCAGATTATGTAAATTTAAATGCATTTTAAGTAAATGTATTCATGAAGTTAATGAACCAGAAAATTTGGTATTATTAAATAGATCACATTGTAGAAATTGAGCTGTATAATTCTTTTCGTTTAAGTAATGCTTAAAAAATACATAGTACGTACAACCTTTCCTTTTTTGTAGCTCTTAATGCGTTAATTTGGATCAGAAGTATAACCATAAAAAATTGAAATATTTGTTATTTTCGTCATGGGTGATTACGTATTTGGACAATGCAAGAAAATCTAGCAAAACTTTCATTCATTTATTGCGAATTTCTAAACTCTTGTTTTACACCCTTCCACATCTTTATATATATAAGCGGCTTAAGTGTTTGTCACCGATAGTTTATTGTTGCCACTCGGAAAAATAAGGGCAGAAATTAACGTTTCCACAGTTTTTAATTAATATCTCGGCCGATTAAAGTCGTACGAAGATGAGAACGGTATCGATGGATTCGGAGAATTTTTTGGAATCCGAGGATACGCGTCTCGAATTTCAACTTGGCGCCGTTCCGCAGATATTCGAGAAAAAAGAATTTGGCACGTAGCCAAATCCCTCTAATAGGGAAAATCCTAGAAAAAGTGGAAAATGTAGGGAAAACGTAAGGGAAAATTAGTTTTTAATTAATATCTCGGCTAATTAAAGTCCCACGAAGACGCGAAATGGTTAAAATGGCGTGCCACGGACCTGCGGAATCCAACTAAGTGCTTCGCTAAGCCCAGGAGCCATCCGTTTCGGAGGAGATGATGTTACTTCAACCCATATATATATGTGGCTTAAGTGTCTGTTTGTCGCCGATAGTTTATTGGTTGCTTGCGTAACTGTACTAGCCAATGGGCTGAAGTTGCCACGGCACAGGGTTGCCGTTTCAATGGAGACGTAGGCAATTTCCTGTAAAACTTGTCTTTGCTATGACCATCAAAACGTCTCAGGGCCAAACGTTCAAGCGTGTTGGCATTTTTTTACCTGAACCTGCATTTGGACACGGACTGCATTTTTACCTCAACTTTATGTTGCCTGTTGAAGAGTTCGTGAAAGAACTGATGTAAAATTTAAAATAATTGATGGTCCTTTGCAAGGCGAGTTTAAAAATGATGGAAATCTTTCCATCATTTTTAAACTCTTTCTTACACTTTCTTACGCAAGAAATGTTGTGCACAAAGAGATCTTTGACATGTGAATTAACATTTTATTATTTAAATCACCTTTATTTATTGAGCTAGCGGTGGCTCTTAAGAAATGTACCGCCAGTGGTTTCCTTCATTGCACTCTACTTTAAGCAATTAAGCAAGTTTAAGGGGAAAACCCCGTGGGGCAGTAAGCAAAGGTGCATCCTCGCCGCCTGCTCTTTGGTCTTGAATACAGTGAATACAGTCTTGAATGCAGTCTGAATTAGCAGACACCCTTGCACAAATAATTTTAATTACAATTTATTTGAATTATTTATTTGAACAGCGGTCATTTCGTATGACCGCCGGGCTTTCTAGTATATACATAGATAGATAGGATGCTTTTATATATTTAAGCGGTATTAGTTGGGTTTTGAATTCTATACTATTTTAAAATGAAATTCAGCAGCTCATATCGCTAATTTTATGTGTCATTAGTTCTTTCGTGTTTTTTTTTTTTTTTTTTTTTTTTTTTAAAGACGCCTTTTGACTACTTTATTATATATATATAAGCTATAACAAAATACAATGGCTGCTTTAAGGATAATTGGCGACCTCAAAATTAACTATTCTAGATTTGGTGTTCTCCCCCTGAATGCATCTGTTATCCCAAATTCGAGATCTTTCCATGTTACTTAACGCTTAATGCAGATACCTCTTGTCCAACCAAAATAATTCTAAACCAAAACTTTTCTAACTCGAACTTAAACTTTTGACTTCCTCCCTTCTTCCTGTGAATTGCTGCGACCCTTTTCGCTTACGCTTCTCTCCTGGCAAGAGCTCCTCATCCACGCTGCTGCTTACTTGCCTAGGATGACGTCGTAGTTTAAAACCCGTGTACATGGAAACTATTGTATTCGACTATGATTGAAAAATATCTTATCCACTGAAAGATGATTTGATGTGAATTATCCTGCATTAAAATTATGTTTCGAAACGGCCATATCTGGAAGTTTTTGGGTCATGCATTCATCCTTCCAACTACTCAGTAAAGTGTCTTCGGAAGCCAGAAATTAAAGTACCGGATTCCTTCATCTGCGCATTAAAACATGACATACATATAAAATCTATGAGATAGCAAATAATGTTATCCATTTTTTCTCCTTCCGTTTTTTACGTTGCGACAAAATAGCGATGCATGTTTTCAAAGATCCTTACAAGAATATTATGACTTTTAAGTTATTTCTTATCGATATTATCTAGGGCAGCAGAGATCATGGACAGTTATGAGTTGGCGCATTTAGGACAACCAATAAAAGATTTGCTGTCACCTAGACATCAAGCAGCAGGGGGAATACGAATTTGCTTCTCACAATTCCAATCTTGATTGAAAATACTCTGTAGATTGGAATTCTAAGGTACTGAAATTAGGCGCAGCTCAGCCTAACCTGGCCAACAGGTCAGTTTTATGGTTTTATTGTGCCACCTGGAATTTTTAAGGTATTCTACCTTTCTTTCCCTCGGCACCATAAGATGTCCAAACTAAAGAATTTTAAGTGTCATCAGCGCAGTCGTAAATAACCGTACCTCAGGGGCTATTCCAGCCTGAAATTAGCAATTACCACACTACTCTGATCAAGCCACCAGAGTTGTTAACTAAAATTCGTAACTTAAATATTTCCGGATATGTTAAACCTGCAGCGCGAGTTTATCCAAGAACCGAATTTTCATACTCGTATTCGTATTTTGGAGGAAATGACTGCATGCTTGTAAAAAGTTTCTTTATTATTTCAAAAGTTTTTTTACTGTAAAGGATTTTAAACATGCAGTTTAATTTTTTCGGATTTCCAAATTGATGTATTTCATACTCACGCTCAGTTATGCTATATTTTATGCAAATATCTGGTATGGTCTATGTTAAACATCTTTACATAAAACATACCTGCAAGAATACACGTGCAAGAATCTCAACATTGTACACAGAGGGGGCTATTACATGGCATGCAGAAATAACCATTAAAAAAATCACAAAAAAAAAAAAAAAAAAAATTTGAAAGTTTTTAGATTTTAAATTACGTCCAAAGAGGCGTTTTTTTAATATTTTGTGTGTTACCTTTATTTATTAAATATCATGTTCTTTGCACTTAAACCATAAAATTCAGTTCAATTGCAATGTCGCAAAATAATTTTAAAATGAGCCTATCTTTAGAATTTCCGACACACAGTTCCGCGCGCTGGAGATAAAAAGGTCTCCCCCCCCCGTAGAGTGTTGCCATTGCTCCCTTTCAAATCGTTAAGTTTGTTAACCGAAAATTCGTTAAGTTTGTTAACCGAAAATTCGTTAAAATTTTACAAAATATGAAATCGATAATAAAACAAATTCCAAATTTCAAATTTGGTCTTCCACATGCCCATATTCGTAGGAGGATTATGTCATTCAAAATTCGATGGCTCTATCACCGTCATTTTATCCCAATGCGAGAAACACACATACATTTATGCAGATTTTTCATTATTTAATTTTTTTCAAATATAATACAGGGCGATAATATTGGGTGGCAACAGTTTGAAAAGTGAAGCGGACATTTATAGTGAATCGACGCAAAATCGTAAAACGAAAACAATAGTGCCTCAAGGAAAAAGCCCCTTTTGGGCTAAAAGCAAGCTGTTATTTTCGGTGTGAAATAAACGTACATTTTATACTTAAAAATTAACAGTGTTCGTATTCGTACCGATAAAGGATTGATATTGGGAATTCAGGTAAATGTTTAAATAGTTTAGGCTACTTTATTCTCCAGAATCTTTCAAACATCCAAGGAGGTCTAACCTCCATGCAGACATTCAACAAAGACCTTAATGATAGTGTCCAAGATACCATAGATAGGTCACGTACAAAACAGTTGAAATTCCACAAAGCGCATAGCTGTTCACGTGACTTTTACTTGCAGGGGCACTTAGCCTTGATTTATGCAAAGAAGTTTACAGGTGAGCTGAGAATTGCTTGAAAGAAAGGATCTGTCTTTTGTCATCATCAAATTGAATTTTGGAGGAATAGCATTGACTAGATCCAGTGGCGTAGCTAGGGTTTTCGGCGCCCGGGAAAAACTAACGATTTTGCGCCCCCTTCTTTGTGCCAAGAACGGAAAACATTTCATTCTAAAATTTCGTAACATCAATTTGGCGCCCCCTGAATGCTGCGCCCGGGGACAGATGTCCCCCCTCGCCCCACCTTGGCTACGCCACCATGGAGGTAGGAGGTAGGAACCTTTCTTACCTTCATGTGCGCCACTGACTAGATCAATCATAAACCTGGGGGCTGGTCTTAACAACACAGCCAGGACAAAGCTGAAATTCAGGTTTACATCTAGAAAGGGCGCCAAATTAGCTGCGAACATTTACAAATTCATTTGAAAAAGTAAAGTATAATTGTCTGCTTTCAACTTTGGAGCACGTTAAGAAGTGCCAAGCAATTTGTTTTATAAGCAATCCAGTTTAATTGAGGAAAGAATAAATAATATTAATCTATTCTCAAAAGTGCTGAGATTTCACAGCACTATATAGCAAGTGCCGTTCAGTGTGACCAAGTTTGTTCACGGCTATTTCGATAGCATTAATCGATTGATAACGTTAAAAGATGAGAAAAAATATCCTTCAAAATAGCAATTTAACTTTTTTAATACAATTATAACTAGAAAAATATAAATATATGTTCACAGCATTTACATTAGGAAAGTGCAGAAGCTTTATTAAGAACTATTCATAATGTTTCTGGAAATTATTTAACCGATTCTGAAATTTTAATCTTATCGGAGATTAAAATTAAAATCTTATCGGAGAGCATCACTCATTGGAAGAGAACGTGCCAACTGAAAATTTAAAATTGGGCAAAAAAGCCCCCTTAGTTTGGTACAAATGCTTTCACAGATTAAAAAAAAAAAAAAAAAAAAAAAAAAAAAATTTGGCCCTGAAGAACCCTTGAAGATTTGCCCCTGAAGAACAGGGACTTGTGTCTGATAGTCCTCAAAATCAATAGTTATTCAAAATCCACGTTAAACTAAGGCACTTTTTTCGGGAAGCTTACTTTAAATAGCTGCTAAAATTGAAATCAAATTGTTTGGCGACATTTCTTCGTCACACGACAATTTTTATAATCTTTGGAACTTATTTGAAGATTTTACTTCAGTCTAAAAATGTATTGCATGATATTTCGATGATATTAACCGTTTTGTTGATTACAATTATAAGGTATTTCTCCCGCTTTCTTAGCATGCCTTAGCGGTCTAACGGTCAGCATGCTCGGCGCGTATTCGAGAGGTCCGAGGTTCGAGTCCCGGCGAGGGCATTGCTCATTTTCCATGTCTCCTTCTAAATAACTAATGTCTCTACAATGTGATTACGGTTTTTTGAGTTATGAGAGATACATATATACGTACGTACGTACAGACGCCACCAATAAATCTTTTCTGAATTCATTTTAAATCAGTGTTATAAGTCGTTTGGGGAAAAACCAGTTCTTTATTTTGTCCTTACGTACAGCTATCACGCAAAAACATCGTTAAACTACATTCGGTAGTGGTCAAAATGGATATTTTCATTGAAATATGAAATTTCAATGAAATTTTCGTGATTACAATACTGCGTTTACATCGCACAAGGAAGTAAACAATCGCATGAATACATCAAGCGTAAGCCATCACATTAATTAATGTTGAACTTTCGGGCAAGTAGAATTTGTGATTTTGTTTCTGAATGCTAGCTTACATTTGTAAAATTATTAATGATAATACAAAAATAAACCATATATCTAATAAATCATTTTTTTTTTCCAAAATTTCTGTCCATATTCTTAGTCTGAATGTCCGTTCTCTCTAACTTATATATGTGCAATTGTGTTACGATTGCGCTGCTACTGTATGTTGTAGACAAGAATGCAAAGGGATCGATGAAGGAAGCCGTTCTTTTAAAAGGGTGTATTGAGAATACGGCAAAGTACACTAGGGCTATCTGCCTAATGGTAGGAATGCCTTCGTGGAGGACTTTCTAAGAGAAACTGGTTCGTATACACGTTACACATGGGGAAAACCACGAAAACACCCATGCAACCAGCCCGTTCGCGGGATTCGAACCTCGGACCGAACTACCAGTGTTCAGCGATTTTACCGCTCGGCCGCTGGTGGCCTCCTTTTAAAAGGGACCGATGCAAGAAAAAGCATAATCCCTGAGCTAGATAAAGACAGACCACAGCATCATCGATGGCGAACCATTTCAGCAATATTTTTTCATTATTGTTATCTTGGCATTTTAAAACTCTTTCCTCGTATTCAGTTTTTATTCTATAAACAACAACTGCAAAGTATGGATTTTTCAAAAAGGTACCGACCTACGTTTCTTTTCACTTGAAGCAAAGAATTAAATTCACGCTCCTATACACAATGTCTGGACAATTAAAAAGAAAATACAATAAAAAAATGTATAAACCTTAAAGCTTTCAGAATGATTTTGTATTAACTCCAATTTTTTTCTCTATTTACACACACACATACACGTTTCGAGAGCATTTGGGCTAATGCCCCTTTGGGCTAAAAATATTTAAAAACAACATATCTTTAGAAATTCCAATAGACAGTCCCGTGGGCCGGAGATAAATTTTTTTTTTTTTTCGGTACAGTGTTGCCATTCCTCGCTTTGAAATCGTTGAGTTTGTGAAAAATTCGTTCAGGTTTTACAAAATTGGAAATATACAATAAATTATTTTAATACAGCATACCTTTAGAATGTTATATAGACAGTTTCGCACGCTGCAAATATTTTTTTTTTTTTTTTTCCGTACTGTATTGTTATTCCTTGGTTTAAAATCCTTGAGTTTATAAGGTATTTCTCCCGTTTTCTTAGCATGCCTTCGTGGTGTAGTGGTCTGCACGCTCGGCGCGTATTCGAGAGTATTCGCGTATTCATTTTTCATCTTTCCTGTTTCCAAAAAATCCGAATGTCTTTACAGTGGCAACCGAATTAAAAAGGTGGTTAATGATGATTCTTCACCACGAGGATTTGGCGATTGGACCCCAGTCGCTCTTTAAAAGGGGAAGTATATAAGGTATTTCTCCCGCCTTTTAGCTTGCCTTCGTAGCGTAGTGGTCAGCACGCTCGTCGGGAATTCGAGAGGTCCGTAGTTCGCGTTCCGGCGAGGACATTGCTCATTTTCATCTCTCCTGCTTCGAAATAATCCAATGTTTCTACAAGTTTATAATCAAAAATTCGGGAAATTTTTCAAAATATGAAATAGACAATAAAACAAATTCCAATTTCGGGTTCGAAGTGCTCATATTCGGGTGGAGGACTATGTTATTCAGAATTTGATGGCTCTAGATACAGTTGTTATTAGCCAGTGGAAGAAAAATACAATTCGTGCAGATTTTTCATCGTTTAATTTCTTGAAATTAATTCACGTTGATAATAGTTGATGGCAACAATTTGAAAAGTGATATAATGACGGGTAAAAAAATACTTTCAGACGTGGAGTAGATAACAAGACAAAATTTTATTCCTTGATAAGTAATTCAGAGGACACAAATTTTGGTTTGCATATCACTATGGATGCGACAAGCATCCCACTATTTCTCTTAGTATATCACCTTTTTTAGACAATGGACGAAGAGCGATGCTACAGCTCATCGTAGTACAGCAAGAAAAAGGCAAGAATGTTAGTTCGCATTTCAGAAACAGGTATTTATAAAACTGATTTCTTTGTTTAAATTTTGAACTATGATTGGATATCGTTCAAATTCTACTGTGATTGGTATCGTTCAGTTTGAACGGTGATTGATATCGTTCAAATACCTTATTAATTCTGCAATGCTATGACATAAAGCGGAATAGTTTTCAGATGACGCAGTTTATATTCATATTTTTAAGACAGGAAGGGGAAATACCCAAATTAAAAGGACTATTTCTAAATTAAAATTTGTAGTTTTCTTTCATATGTTCTGTTTCATATATTCTCTATAAATACATCTTGCGGAATTGTGACTTCCTCTCGCTGCGCTAAGATGTGCTGTGCATCGCTGTTCTCTGTGTCGTCCAGTGTCTAAAAAATATGGTGTGATACGAAAACCTGTGGGGAGGAATATTGCAGCCATTGTGATGTATGTGTAAGTTGATTTTGTGATCTTCCTTGATAACTACAAGTTATCAAGGAAGAAAATTGTATCTTGTTATTTACGCCATGTCTGAAAATGTTTTCTTCGTTATGTCTTTATGTGAATCTACGCAGCTCTAAGGCATCCAAGACCCTTCGATTTTATCCCTCTGGTATTTTCAGTGAAATCTGCTATGCAGCTAGGCGAAAGTAAGGCTGTCACATATATGCTATATGTGAATATCTTTTTATCTTAAAACTTCCACAAATTTTGTATATGAAGTGTGAAAATACTTGAACTATACGTCGTTAAAAACTATATGAATCACTGGCGAAACCGTAAGGCATCGTTCAGACGGTGGTATAAATTTCCTAGAGGCATAGTCATAAGGCATAAAATGCGGAAGTCCCGTTCACATCTGCAGAATAGGGTCTAAGCCGTAGCCAGTTATAGAATCTAAATTTGCGCATGCGTGGATTGTGCCTACAGCTTTCCCTCTCTATTTTCCTATTCAATTAGATTCGCACGTTTGCTCGGAGTGGTCGACTCCCTAAACCAGGTTTTGTGACGCTCTGAACGTTTGGTTTTGAACGGAGCCTCAGACGGTGGTATAAATGTCACAACTGGTTTAAGTCGAGCTTCGTTCCACACCTTAGATCTCCTAATTGCTATGTCAGATATTGCTACGTCAGATATAAGTCACGTGCCCTTTTGGCGACCCTTTACGAGCTAGAAACATCGCGCGATATGCCAGCAATAATTATTTGGATCGGATCGGCCGAACTTCGTTACTAGGTAAGCAGACCTTGCTACGTCACAAAACCAACCTGGTTTAGGGATTTTGGCATAAAGTTCGAAATTTTTAACTCTCTGCGGACTTGATATAAGAGTCGACCAATTCGAGGGAACGCACGATACCTTTTGAGCGGGGAAACAGAGCGGGAAAGCTGTAGACACAATCCATGCATGCGCAAATTGAGATTCTCTAAAGCTTCGTATAAACGGGGGTTTTAAAATCATAAGTGGTCTAAGCCGATTTTTCGTTGTTAGGCAATCAGACTTTGCTATGTTAGTAAAACTGGCTTCAGGATTTTTCCTAAATGTTCTACCTTTTAACTTTATACCACTTGGTATAACAGCCGACCAATCACAGCGAACCAAACATCGGTCGACGGTTTTTCCTGAGTCAGCTACACGTTTACGCATGTGTAACTTTCCCTTCCCTGATTGGTTATGCCTTTAATCCTGCTAAACAGGTGTGAATGGTTTAATGCCTTAAACCTCAAAGCTTTATCATGGCAAAACCGTTGTCTGAACGAAGCTTAATTGGCTACGTCTTAGACCCTGCCTTGCAGGTGGGAACGAAAATCCCGCATTTTATGCCATATGACATCTATGCCACCGTCTGAACGGAGTCTTAAGCCCCGTTCAGACGAGGGCATAAAGGGCATAAGTGGTTAAAGCCGAGCTCCGATGCCAAGGCAACCAGTCTGTGCAACGTTACAAAATCTGGTTTAGGGCTCGTGGCATAGGGTTCAAAGTTTTCAACTTTACGCCGAGTTTGGGATAAGCGTCAACCAATCAGAGCGAAGCTAAAACGAAGCGGCGTTCTGCACAGTGCAGTAGAGTTGTAGACACATCCACGCAGGCCCGAATTTAGCTTCTCTCATTGGCCACGGCTTACACCCCGTTCTCGCAAGTGTGAATGGAATTCCCGTATTTTATGCCCGTATTTTACGTATTTTACGCCTCTATGCCCTTTACGCCACCGTCTGAACACAGCCTTAACGTAGCAAGGACTTTGAGTACCCGTTCTTTAAGTTCTTATTTCGAATCAACTTTTCCAACTTACTTGGAACTTCATTATATTGATGAAGGGGGAGGGACTTGAGAAGGCACTGTAACGTTTTCTTAAAAAGGAGATAACGGTAAATTTTAGGTCTGGCATATGGCACCATACTATTGTTTCTCATAGGATTGCGCAGAGCGCTAGACCATAACTAGTGATAAACATAACTATTCCATTACCATATTTTCAAATGGGGTTTATTTTTGTATAACACTAGCCCATAAACACCGTCGAGGCTCTAAAATGTCACATACAGCCATTTCGTTCAAATGCATCACGAATCTCTAATCTGCTTACCATTAGATTATGACCTGTAATTTTCTTTAATGGCGATATCCTTAATTCGTTTGTCATTGCATTGTTCATTACTTTCGACCTGCCTTGTCTGGTCACTAACAGTCATTTCGGGTCGTTTGTATGTTTATTATATCCGTCTCTTTTTCCACTTCGACTTCCCCCTTCTTGATGTAATTGTGCATAATGTTTGTTTCTTGGAACTTTTTTTCATCATGAAATGGTTAGACGACGTTTCGGCTTTCCCTAAATATTCTTACATGCAATTAAAGGGTCAGAACTTGTGCATAAACGATTAAACAAAGAGTTGTAGTAGTTTCGTAAATTACTTGAGCGTGTGCGTGGAAAGAAATTCGAAAGCCTAGGGCAAAGCCTCATACAGAGACTGCTATCTCTAATTGTTTTCAACATAGCAAATATACCACTAATGCGAATTAAGTAAATTATTTCATGAAATACCCTGATAATTTATTATTTTTATTTATTAGCCCAAAGGGGTAATTTCCCCAGAAGAGCTATTAATTTCGTTTTGGCATATTGCGTCGTCCACTGTAAAACAGCATTTCACTTTCAAATTGTTGCTACCAAATATTACAGCCCTGTGTTATATTTAAAGAAATTAAATAATTACAAATATGCATAAATGTATGTATGTTTCTCGCATTGTGATAAAATAACGATACCTAGAGGCATCGAAATTTGAATAACGTAATCTTCTACCGAATATAGGTATCTGGAAACACTACTTTGGAATTTGTTTTATTATCGAATTCATATTTTGTAACACTTTAACGAATTTTTGATTAACAAACTCAACGATTTCAAAGCCGGGAAGGGCAACACTGTACGGGACGGGACATTTTTATCTCCAGTGCGCGAGACTCTGTATCTGAAATTCTAAAGATATGCTCATTTTAAATTATTTTGTGACTTCGCAGTTGAACTGAATTTTATGGTTTAAGTGCAAAGAACATGATATTTAATAAATAAAAGTAACACACAAAACGTTAAAAAAACGCCTCTTTGGACGTAATTTAAAATCTGAAACATTTCAGATTGTTTTTTTAATTCTTATTTCTCTTTTCTGTTTGTGTGTTGAGATCCAATTGAGGCAGCGATCTAAATATTTTCATTTAGAAAACACAAGGAGCAAAGGATGACGAAATAAAGCAACTTGAAAAATGCTGTTTCGGAAGTAGGGCTTGATGGGTCAGCTTTCGGACGATCGCCCGGGGTATGGTTTTGGACGATTCAGCAGTCTATTTGAGAACTGAAAGAGCGAAAGAAGAGAAGGAGAGGGTAGTAAGGAAAAGAGAGAACGAGTCAGGTCTGAGTCTTGAATAGAAACGTGCAGCGAATGAAAGATTAACATTAAGGTCATGATCGTTTGGTTTTTTGGAGACAGAAATACTACCAGGTGGAAACGAGATTCGAGCTTGAATGTCAATGCTCTGAATTGTGCACACACACACACATACACAAATGGAAAAAAAAAAAAAAAACTCTTATGTTTTGCACTCATATATTAGTTTCTACCATTTTTATATCGCCTAATGAACCTGAAGGCAGCATTTGGATTTGGCTCATTTAAACAAAATAATAAAACAATGAAGGCGAGTTTGTGAAAAGTAATAGTACAACCTTGAATCTAAACAGGAAGCATTTTAAAAACAATAAATAAATGCTAAATAATGGCGTTTTACATGCGTACCTCCATTCTCTGGATTGCTGATATTTACTTCATTATTCATTCTGAAGTCTTGTTTTGCCCAAATTTGGAATTTGTTTTATTATCGATTTCATATTTTCTAAAACATTAACGAATTTTTGATTAACAAACTCAACGATTTGAAAGTGAGCAATAGCAATACTCTTCTACGGGAAAAAAAAAAAAAAAAAAAAAAAAAAAAAACTTTTTTATCTCCAGTGCGCGGAACTGTGTATAGGAAATTCTAAAGATATGCTCATTTTAAATTTATTTTCGAATATTGCTGTTGAATTGAATTTATGGTTTAAGTGCAAAGAACATTTAGTAAGTAAAGGTAACACACAAAAGGTTAAAAAGTCCTTTTGGGCGTAATGTGAAATCGGAAAACTTTCAGATTTTTATTTATTTATTTATTTATTAGGTAGGAAAGTAGCCGAGCATAAATGCTGCAAGCGGTCTCAAATGTCTATCTTCATTGAGCATTTCGGTAATTAGATGTTCTGAATTGATTAAGACTGCTACATTGGTTTTTCTGAAGAAGTTTTCTGAAAGATTTCAGATTTTATATTACGCTGAAAGGTTTTTTTTTTTTTTTTTTTTAACGTTTTGTGTGTTACATTTATTTCTTAAAAATCACGTTCTTCGCACTTAAACCAGAAAATTCAATTCAAAAGCAACATCACAAAATACTTAAAAACAGCATATCGCTAGAATTTCCGACAGAAAATCTCGCGCGCTGAAGTTAAAAATGTTTTTCTCTGTACCGTGTTTGTTGTCATTGCTCGCTTTGAAATTGTTGAGTTTGTTTTTCAAAAATTCGTTAAAGTTTTACAAAATATGAACTAGATAATAAAACAAATTTGAAATTCGTGCGTCCACGTGCCCATTTTTGAGTGGAGGCTTACGTTGTTCAAAATTGGATGGCTCTAGAAAAAACGTCGTTTTTCACAATACGAGAAACATACATACATGCAGATTTTTTAATTATTTAATTTCTTGAAATATGATACAGGGCGCTTATTTTTGGTGGCTATAATTTTAAAAGTGAAACGGATATTTATAGTGAAACAACGCAAAATGCTGTTTCGCAACTAATAGCCCTTCTAATCTGCCGCCCCTTTGGACTAATAATGACATTTTTTATAGTGTGGAAAAATATACTGAACGATATCTAAAGAGTGGGTTCAACGATAAAGGAGTGAATGACTTTTCTTATAATATAACTTTTGTTAAATGCTTGAATTTCATACTTTTTAAGCCCTCAAAAGTCCTGCCATTCCATGCAAATGCATGTCCACAATACCGATAGATCCGGCTTTTTTTACTGATCTCTTTACTATATGATTAAAGTTTTAGAGTATCTCTACTTTACTATTTCTGTTATACGTGGGCAACTTGCGGAATTTTTATGCGTTAGATAACAAAGCAGTGCCTTATCTAATAAGAACTACGTCAAGGAATCTTTTCCCGAGTCCTACGTGGTCTAGTGGCTAGGATATCTGGCTCTTACCCAGGAGGCCCGGGTTCAATTCCCGGCGTGGGAAGGATTGTTGCTTTTTCGATTTATTAACTGTTTAAAGTAATTAAGTATTATAACAAACAGAAATATATAATAGTTTTAATGAGTCCGGATAGTGTCATATTACGAGTCTGGATACTAATCAGTAATAAATTATTGGAAATTGTGGTGGAGTTGTATTTACTTAGACCGAAGATATAACATTTTTAGTCTAAAGGGGCTATTCTCCCCGAAGGACTATTAATTGCGAAGGCAGTTGCTAATTTCGTTTTGGCATTTTGCGTCAAAAACTTGAAAAGGCTGTATCACCTTTCAAATCGTTGCCACCATATATTATCGAACTTTCTTATATTTAAAGAAATTAAATAATGAACAATATGCATAAATGTATGTATTTTTATCGCATTGTGATAAAGCGACGGTACCTAGAGCCATCAAAATTTGAATAGCGTAATCTTGAACGTAGTAGAATATGGGCATAATTAATAACGTAGAATATGAAATGTGGAAGCGCTAATTTTAATTTGAAATTTTTTTTATTATCGATTTCAGATTTTGTAACACTTCAACGAATTTATAATTAAAAACTAAACGATTTCAAAGCGAGCAATGGCAACACTGTACGGGAAAAAAAAAAAAAAAAAAAAATCATTTTTATCTCCAGCGCGCGAATCTGTATCGGACCGTAAGCTTTGAAGCACTTAAAATTTAAGAAATTTGATTTATAACAGTACAAGAAAATAAAAAATTAATTCTCTCGTATTAAAACATATTGCGAAAATAAACCTAAATAAACCGGCTTATTACTTACTTTGATAAATTTTATTAAAATATATTTGCTTTTCCGTAACACAAATAAGATCTAAACAGCGCAATTTAAGTTAATTTTAAAAGTGATTTCTTTTCACTTTTTATAAATTTAATAATGATTTTTCTATTTCCAAATAACTGGATAACTGGATAAATTTTAAGGATTGCGTTTGTCAGTAAAATTAAATAACTTATCTGTCATTTTGAGTTGGATTCAAGCTCTAAGATTTGGATGATAATGAATATATCTAGAAATACGGAAAACATTTTTCATATATCTGTGGAAAAATATTTAATTATTCAAAAGTTACTATTTATTTTTTGTTGCGTTAACGGTAAATGAAACGTAAAAGTCAAATTTAGTAATCTTACAATTGAGTACTATCTCCCGGTGAATTGCATTTCTCAGAAAAGTAAATGTTAAAAAAACCATTGACAATGCATCTGTATTCTGTCTATTTTATGTGAAAATTTAAAAAAATTCTCATTCATTATAATTTTACTCATAAAATATAATCTACTTGTAGTTTAGTTTGTTTTCGTTAATAATAGCAACAGAGATAATTTGTATATATACAGTATATATATTATTAAGTATTGAATAATGTGTATATATGTATGTTTCTCCCTCGCACTGTGGAAAAACGACGAGATCTGGCGCCACATTCCAATTTTAAACACATGTAGTCCTCCACCTAAACATGTGCATTTTGAATTTTATTTTTTAATCCAAAGGGGCAATTTCCCAGAAGGGCTATTAATTTCGTTTTGGTATTTTGCGTAATATCAGTATAAAACGGCGTTTCACTTTTCAAATTGCTGCCACCAAATATTAGAGCTCTGCATTAAAGTAATTAAATAATGAATGTATGTATGTTTCTCACAATGTGTCGAAACAATGGTGCCAGACATCAAATTTTGAATAACGTAGTCCTCCATTCGAGTATGGGCATCTGGAAGCCCAGTAAAACTTTAACGAATTTTTAATTAACAAACTCAAAGATTTCAAAGCGAGTTGTACAGAAAAAAACATTTTTATCTCCAGCGTGCGAGACTGTGTATCGGAAATTCTAAAGATATACTCATTTTAAAATTATAAGGTATTTCTCCCGCCTTCCTAGCGTGCCTTCGGGGTATAGTGGTTCTGCACGCTGGGCCGGTATCCAGAGGTCCGTAGTTCGATTCCCGACGAAGGCGTTGCTCATTTTTCATCTTGCCAGCCTCCAAAAAAATGCCTAATGTCTCTACAGTGGCGCCCGAACTAAAAGAGTTGTGGATGATGACTCTCCTCACCCAGGATTTGGCGACTGAGTTCTGTAAAATACTCCAGTCGCCGTTTAAAAGGGGGAGTATATAAGGTATTTCTCCCGCCTTCCTGGTGTGCCTTCGTGGTTTAGTGGTTCTGCACGCTGGGTCGGTATCCAGAGGTCCGTGGCTCGATTCCCGGCGAAGGCGTTGCTAATTTTTCAATCTCTCTTGCTTCCAAAAATGCCTAATGTCTCTACAAAATTATTTTGCGATATTTCTGTTGAATTGAATTTTGTGGTTTAAGTGCGAAGAACAGGATATTTAATAAATAAAAGTAACACACAAAACGTTTTAAAAAAAAAACTCCCCCTTTGAGAGCAATATAAAATTTGAAAACTTTCAGATTTTTAAACTTTTTTCATTTTTTTCCCCACTATTTTATGCAACCGGGCACATAAGCTGCGTGTTGTAACGTGGAGAGACGTTTGTATTTGATTTTCGTTAACCAAAACTTGGTTTAAGCAAGCGTAATTCGATAGCTCTAACGCGATTTGCTGCTGTAATCTACTAAATAAACAAAGAAATGTGGTGGAGTTGTATTTACTTAGACCGAAGATATAAGTCGGTTTTGAGATTTGGGTAAAGGGTGGTTTTCTCGTAAGAATTGTTTACCTACTGTTTTCTGGAAAACCTTCCTTAAAGATGGTAAGAAACTTGCTTGAGTTGCTTCGCAAGAAAAATTAATTATTTCCCCGCTAAAAGTGTTTAAAGTGTTCTTAATCTGTTTTTCTCTGTGAGGTAAAAAAATAAAAGGGAAGAGGTGCTTCATGAGGAGAGGTGCTTGTCATACGTATGCTCAAAAGTTAAGAAAGAATGAAAGACTAAAAAATTTGTCTCCTGTTTTCTACATTATGATAAGCAACATTCGTAGAAAAACATCCGTAAAGTTTTCTTAATAGTGTAAGAAATCATATACTAAGAAGAGTAATAATAAATCACATAATAATAGTAATAGATCATGATAAGAATGATAATAGATCATCATGATAATGATAATAATCGTATTATACAGATCATATTTAATCGATCCTTCTATATAATGAAAAAGAAAACGATATCCTTTGTTTTCAATAATTTTTACAAGGTGCTGAAAAATTTGACTTAAATACCACTAAAGCAAACCTGTTCTGTTCAAAATTCGATGCATTCTCCCTGAGCATTGCATACTAATGAAGATGATATTAGAATACTATTAATGAAGAAATCATATTAACTTTTCAAATTTCCCATAGGCGTGGAACTTCATTTATACATTTACTAAGTCTCTTTACTCGGAACTGAGGAAATTTTCGATGTCAAAAATTCCTCCGTATGCTTAACGGTAAACGTACAGCATTCCGTATTGAAGATAAATGTTATTCAAAAATTACAAAATGGATATAGTCAAATTAATATCTACTGGGACTACAGCTCATCCAGATGCAACTGCTAACCTGTGCAAAAATCGAGACAATAACTTCTTAGCATGCGGGGGGGGGGGATACGGAAAAAAGTTTCAAAATTTAGCATCGAGATATTTATCATCAGATGAGCAGCTGCACCGTCTTTAAGATATTTGGCTTTTATGCTCAACTGACGGAATCATCTACCAACTTTGTTGTTATAGTTGTTATAAAATACAATAAAATTTTCAAATTTTGATAATTACATAATAAAAATTAAATTAATATATAAATACGTAAATAGATACAATAAATACAAATAAAAAATTTAGAATTACATAAAAGCCTAAATACAATGTTGTTATGTATGAAATCAATATAGTATTAGAATTTTGAGAATTGTATAATAAAAATTTAAAAAAAAATTAAATATTTAAATATATAATACCTAAATAATAAGTAAATGAAACATAAATACTTAAGAAGATCATTACAAATTTTGATAAGAGTATAGTTTTTGATTATGGAGAGTGAAGAGCAGTAATTGAATAAAAGTTGATGAGAAATAGTATTTGTATGAATTAGGATGACTTGAAGGAAAAGTTCTTGGAAATTCTTGATAGAGAGTCATTCTTGAGTAAAAGTCTTAACTAATAATCTTGAGACTTTATTAATATATTTAAGATTAATGTATTAAGGAGATGGAGTTAGAAAATATTCTTAAATTCTTGATTGAACTTGAGAGATCATGAAGATGTACTTAAATAAATCTTGAGTGAAAGCATAGCAATGTATTTTTAAAAAGTAAGTAATTAATCTGAGGTAGCAAAACGGATAGAATATTATGTAAGGTAAATGAACATAGAATAATATGATTTCAAGTTCCTTTAAGATTATCAATGTTTGCGGAGATATAATTTATTATATTTTGAAGATGATTTTTTAGAATATTACTTTTTAATAACTGCTGAAACCATATCTGAGCAGAAGTTAAATTGCATGCTTTAAGGTGATAATCTTTAGTAAGGTTGAAGTGAAAGAGATAATGTCCCTTCATTCCCACAGGTACAGAGATTTGTATGGTGAAGTCCGAATCTATGAAGGTATTCTCTAAATGGACCATGAGCTGTTAAGAAAAATGTAATTGAACGGTTGGTAGAAGCATTAAGATATTGAAGATTTTTAAATGGTTCATCATACAAAGAGGCCAGAATCTGCAGCCATCTAGGGAAAGGCTAATTATAAATGTGATTTCAGATAGAGATGTGTTATTGGAGGGATGATCATTATATTTATGTGTATACCAGCCAGTTTCCCTTAGAAAGTCCTCCACGAAGGCATCCCTCCCTTTAGGCAGATAGCCCTCGTGTGCTTTGCCATAATTGAATAATCCAAATCCAAATCCATTATATTTATGCTAAATAATTTATACTGTAAAATTATTAACAAAGGTTGAAACTGAAAAGCAATGAAAAAGAAATTTGGAAAATTGCGCGCGTAATAATAATTGTAACTAATCCTTAATATATATACTTTTTAAAATTAGTGTTATTTCACTATTTCTTCTAAGAAATATGACAATGCTGTGCTCTTTTTAAGTCCAAAGGGACAGTTTGCCCAGAACGACTATTAATTTCGTTTCGTCATTTTGCATCAATTCACTACAAGCGTTGTTTCACTTTTCAAATTGTTGCCACCAAATATTATCGCCCTGTATTATATTTAATAATGAAGAATCTGCATAAATGTGTGTATTTTTCTCGTATTGCGATAAAACAGCGGTACCTAGAGACATCAAATTTTGAATAATGCAATCCTCCACCGAATACGGGCATCTGGAAACCCTAATTTGGAACTTGGAATTTGTTTTAATTATCGATTTCATCTTTTGTAATACTTTAACGAATTTTTCATTAACAGACTCAACGATTTCAAATGGCAGCAATATACGGGGGGGGGGGGCATTTTTATCTCCAGCGGGCGAGTCTGTGTATCGGAAATTCTAAAGATATGCTCATTTTAAAATTATTTTGTGATATTGCCGTTGAATATATATTATTTATAGTGTATTTATTAATATGTATATATATTTATTTATTTTGGTTCAACAATAATTTTTTATATTATTTTGTGATGTGATTTAATTATTCTATTTATTTATTTATTTTAAACTTTATCTCAATGCATAATAGCAAACCACCACATACAGCATAGTAAACTTTCCCTCTGTAGAGTCCCTTACAGCAGAGTTCGGCTATTTTTGTTATAAATAAATATAAATGCGTTGTAATTCAAAGCTTACAAGATTTCAGATCCTAATGTTCTCTTCCTATATATATGTATTATTTTAGAGTAAATTGAATTACAAATTATTAAAATTCCAAAATAAATACAATTACTTTATTCCAAATGAATGTATGAACTATAATTTATAACCTAATTGAGTAATAAAAGCTATAATTTATAAGTCAATTGAATAACAAATTACAACAATTCCCTACTGCCCCCTCTTTCTTTTTTCCTACTGCGTTTATTGTCGAAGGCCAAAATTCTTTACGCAAGCATATTTCATAAAATGTTTCTTCTTTTATCAGTTTATCTCAAATAGGAAATAAAAGTTAGTAAATAGCCATTGAACTTTCCCCTGTCAATAAATACAGTAGGCGAATTCGGTGGGAAGCTGATCGATAAAAGAATCTTAATCGCAGTCCTTTTGTCTGAATTTGATTAACTGTTGCGTAGGTGGCAAAGATTAAGTTCGGAAATGACGTCATTTTTATTCAACAAAAGGCTACTTTCCCATCAATCATCACAAGTATCCACCACAATGAACCACTTTAACCCACCACGAGTGGGAAAAAAACTTTATCTTTGACAGCGATACTAGGTTTGATATTATTTTTTGTTTACTTTTTGAAGGTGAGACGGATTCCTTTCTATTTATGATTATCCAAGCATTTTGATGTCGTAAACTTTTATTCAGAAATACTCAGTGTCAAGTTTCTTGTGTATAACCACCAGCACATATTACGCAGTATTTTATTGTATAAGTTATTGGCAAAGCATGAAAAGCCGCCATTCTATATAGAATACGTACGCATTTTATAGAATACCTTAGAGTTTTTAGGCGAAGCATGAACTATGAGAATTATTATTTACTTTACGTACACTGTAAAAAAAAATCTGTAAAGTTACTAAGAAAAGTCGTGGAAACTGGGATGCCATGGATTATTTGAGTAATCAAAACAGGAATTTTCTTAGTAACTGTAACCATTACAGGTATAACAGAGATTATACCTGTAATGGTTACAGATGTTTGACATGTAATGTTACAGGAAGTTATTCTGTAGGCATAACAAAGTTTTTGTATGTTGATTACCGAAGCATATGCCTGTAAAGGTTACAGATCTTTGATCTGTAATGTTACAGGAAATTATCATGTAAGTATAACATGTTTTTCATATGTGATTTACCAATGTAAACATCTGTAAAGATTACAGGAAATAATAGTGTAAGTAGATCGTAATTTTTGAATGTGAATTACTAAAGGGAATATTTGTAGATTACTAGTGTTCTGCTTGTAAGGTTATTGCAAGTGATTATGTAAGAACATGTATTTTCATGTGAAATTTTAAAGGATATATATGTAAAAGTTGCAGATAATTTACTTAAAAGTTCTTCCAAATAATTATGCATATAGAACATATTTGTCTTATACAAAATACAAAAATGATGTATTCCTAAATATTAAATATATTGATTGTAATATTATTATAAATAATTACACATGTAGAACATATGTTTTATGTGAAATGTCTACAGCTACTGCTTGTAACAAAATATGCTGCATTTATTTATTTGTGGGGAAAGGGAAGTTATGTAACTTTAAATATTAATTTTTTTTTTTTTTTTAAGGAAAAATACCTTAGATTTTCTAAAAGATATACAACATTTTCTTTCAAAATATTTCCAATGTTAAAAAGAAGCTCAAATTTTATGTTTTTCTTACATCTGCATTACTTTCCTTTATTGAATTTTAAGACATCTCAAAGTTACATATGCATCACGAAATAGCTGGAAAAAAAACTTGTGTATTAGACTTGGCAATAAATTAGTAATGTTTGGCAATAAATTAGTAATGTTCTAGAATTCCCCCGCTGAACACTGGTAGTTCGGTCCGAGGTTCAAATCCCGCGAATGGGCTGGTTGTATGGGTATTTTCATGGTTTTCTCCATGTGTAACATGTATATAAGTCAGTTTCCCTTCGAAAGTCCTCCACAGAGGCATTTCTCCACTTAGGCAGATAGTCCTAGTGTGCTTTGCCATACTTAAGTAAACTAAACCAAATCATTCTCCTTATACCCAACAGTGTAATCTAAAGAGACTGCAATTGGATATGATTACAGTAAAAAAATATTCTAATGAAATTGTTTCAATAAACAATTCTAAATATTTTTTCAAATTCTAAAAAAAATTACTTATGTAATTCAACAATGAACTTAAATTCAGTTATCACAAGTTATCCAAAATTATTTTCATGCTTAATTGCATTATTCATTTTAATTAAAACATATAATTCTTTTAGGCGTAAATGCTTTTTAATCTCTTCTGCTACTGACCATTAATTGATATAATAGATTAATTAATCGGACAGTTGTACAGGTATTTTCCCAGATTTAAAACTTTATTAATAAATTACATTCTTCTCATTGAATACAAGATTGAAGAATTAGTTAGTCCTAAATTTAATTTTTCAAGTATTCCTTCTACTAAAACATTTATTGCCTACAGGCAGCCAGACAGTAAGCTGAACACTAGCATTTGGCTCTAGATTTAAATCTTAGAGAATGGGCTGCTTGTGTAAATGTTTGTGTAACATGAAGTTTTCCTTAAAATATTCCTTTCCTTGGACAGATGGCCCTCTCTTGCTTTGTCATATTTCAAATAATCAATTCAAGCATTTAATGTAGGTATGACTTCACAACTTCGTCCCAAATTCTAACTGAAAAATTGAACAGAATCCCCTGATACTGTGTCTATAATACATGATGAATATAGAATGATCTTAAAAATTTAAGGAAGAAAATATAATGTATTTGGAAATGCCTTGATCCTATAATTATATTTTTCTCTGCTATGCCTAGAAAATTAAGGAAAAGAATGTAAAAACTGAAGATAAAGAATTCAGCATTAATAATTGATATGATAGTAGTAATAAACTAAAATTTTTTTAATGAAAAATTGATAATGCATAATGGCTTCTTAAAATTTTAATTTTCTATCCTACTATTAATGGAACTAATTTATCACTATAATCAAAATGACTCAGATTTTCTTTCTTTAACTGATGTCAAAAATACGATGATTATTTCAAAATTCCTGTGGATGATTTAATTGTTCTCAAAATTTTCTATTCATTTATTAAATGGTTCAGATTAATGTTTTTGTTATCATTATTTCAAACGACTTTTTAAATCTTCGGGAAAAATGTTTAAATCTTCATTCAACAAAATTATATTTTTAGATAGATTTTTATGGAATAAAAAATTCTGTAAGATAATATTCATTCACACAAGATATTAACTTAGTATTTGCTCATTACTTTACAAGTATTCGATGAAGCCTTTTAGTGTAACATACAGGTTACATAAGGAACCATTTCATTTTAACGTAATATTCCATAATCATACATTTTATTTCAAAAAATATCATATTTTGAAAATATTGGATATTGCAATGGATTTCGACTCTTTATTCCAATACACAGAATATAGAAACAAAAATAGGTTTATTTTTATTTGAAAACTATCCAAAAGGAAAATAAAATAAAAAATAGGTAAAATTTATATTATTGTTATTTTTAATTAACTAGTTGTGAAGGTGCAGTCCTCTTCTTCTTAGGATTCAAAGCATGGCTCCTAAATAAAGAAAAAATCACATTCGTTAGAAGTACATAACATATTCTAAATTTGTTATGTGACATTTTAATTTAGAATCTCTTCATAATAATTGCATGCACTTGCACATATTCCAAATGATTTAAATCTTTTTTTAAATTAAATAATTAAATTGCAAACAAGATTCCTTTTGGTCCTTTCATGAAATCATAAATTGCATGTATCATCCATTTTTGAAGCAAAAACAGTACAAATTTAAATAATTCAGAAATATTGCAGAAAATAATTTGAGGTTTATTAGATATTTACTATATTTATTTGTAATATAAAATAAATCTGTAAAGTAGTTTTAATAATGATCAGATTTTTTTTAAGATTAATTTCTCTAGAAATTGAAATGTATTAAGGTAGCACTTCTCAATCTGTGGATCATACAGCTTGCCCTTATGGTCCTCCGAAGTTTCCAAAGGAGACAAAAAAATTTAGTTGAAAAATCTCAGAGTTTAAAAAGTTACATATGACAATCATCTATCACCTTTTCTCGTAAGATAGACATTTTATGAAATTTATTATTGGTTACCCTACTTACAGACTTCCCACTCAGTCTTAGCAGTAAAAGATGGATTTAAAGCACTATAACTGTGGTACTTACCACCATATATCCAAATATACTATCATATATCCACTAAGACTGTGGTCTTACCATCATATATCCAAATATAGAAGAGCCATGCAAGAATTACAAATCATCCTTCTCATTAATAATCTTGAAATATTAGAAATATAACTTTTCTTCAATGGACTTAATTATGAAATATAACGGATTTTAATTATATATTAAAATATAAGTGTACTAGTAGTAATATATGCTAAAAAATTGCTTTCGAAGGGAACAGCAGCAAGGTGATTCACAAATTATGATAATTCACATAATCTCTATTCAAAAAAAGTTTGAGAAACGCTGAAACAGGAGAATAATTAAATTATGGTTAATACTGGTAATTTCAGCCATATGCTTTAAGCTTGATGATCAACATTAAAAAATTCTCAGAAAGTGTTAGATCAAAAACTACTTTTCCACATAATATGAACTTATACGTAACAGCATTTAATACTTAGATCACTGGCAAAATATACAAAATTTTGAAATGCAAGTATATATATATAAGGCCAATAATATAGTTATCAACAATTAATGCATGAACTTCAATACTTACACAATTAACAAACACATGAACAATGATGTTACATGCATTCATCCTCTGAATTAACTAGTCAGTTTGGATATTTTCTATCTTAGATGTCGCAAAAATTGATCATGGATTTAATATTTTAAATGTTCCTCTCATAGACATTTTAATACTTGTATTTTTTACATAGAGTGTCATCTTTAGTTTTACAGATATTCATTTGTTCACTTATTACGATTAAGTTTTACAGACAGAACAGATGATACCTGATTACATTAAATGGTATTTAAGACAAACTTACTTACTGGTACTTAACACAGTTGCTAGAAAAATATTACATAGTGAAAGACAGGGTACAAAGTCAGAATCTGAAAACTTATTGACTTACACTAAGCTATTTAATGCTTGAAATATTTATGATTAGATAATATCTTTTACATCATCAATATCTAACAGTGATATGATATACTTTAAGTATACAGTAAAACCACTCTATAACTTTTCCATAATTTTGTACAATTTTGATATTTAATGGAGGTGGTTACTTCACAAAGCATGATTCTTAGTGATAATTAATATCAATATTTGTATCACCAGAATACTTGACATAATCACTTAAAGAGGTATAGTTGCTAAGGAAGGTTTTTCTATACTTCAAACAATGGTTTACATATTTTAAAAGGTATATTTTTCTGACACTGTTATTTAAAAAGTGTATAACTCCTTCTACTCTTAAGCATAAAAATTTGAAATTTTTATGCTTAAGAGTCATTCATTTAGTTGTAACTTACAGGAAGATATCTTAAATGCCTAAAATGTTTTAATTTATGAAAAACAGCAGTTAGAGTATATTGAAGGGTGCTCCCTGTATTATCAAGGGAGCGCAAGTTTGTGCAATTCTCTAATGTTTTCTTAAGTGAAAATAGGTCGATGTGTACATGGATAAAGTCAAGGGAGTGCGCGATGCCAAGTTTGTACAATTTACAGATTTTTTTTTTAAGTGAAAATAGGTCGATGTGTACATGGATACCGAGTATGTGCAATCTGTCTTCGTGTAGCGGCGGTTTTTGGCACACAAATCGTCGCTACACAAGCCAAAATAACATGGTCAAAGAATTGCACAAACTCGGTATCCATGTACTGCCAAAAATCGCCAAATTTTGCCAAGGGGCACCCATAAATATGCTTTTACCAAAACAAGCTTTAAGGCATACTGTCAATTACATTTTAAATTCCGGTGATTTTTCAACACTAGTTCAAATACTCTAAGCATATGTTTGCATAAGTTACATAACTTTTGCATCAGCAAACTTTATAACTTAGCAAATATGAACTATGAAAAAAAAATATTTGAGCTTACCTTGACCCTTGGATTTACTAAATCTATGACACTTTTAACGCCAAAGAAATTCGATGACCGAAAATACGCGATGATTTATTTAATCTGGTTTTAAAATGGGTCATTTTAAGTTTGGCTATATCAACAACATATTACTCAGTATTGTTGGATAGTGAATTTGTAATTCTTTTTCATTCTTGAAATATATACACATGACAGAATTGGAATAAAAATTTTAGGTTTTTCAGATGAACTCATAGATTGAACTAATTTGTTGAATTTTATCAAGTAGTTCTTAAAAATACAACCAACGATTAATTAAAACCAACTGCAATTCAAATGGATACTCTTTGTCAAAAAGGAGCAGTAGAACTTATTTTAAACATTCAGCAATAAATAGTTTTCTGAATATATTTTTTAGCGTAACGGCAGTTTCAAACATAATAAAGAGAACAACATTCATTCTAATGAGGATAATTTTGAAAATAATTCACATTAAAATATATCTGAAAGAGATTTTTAAATGAAAAGATGACACAAAATAATTATTTTCAAAAAGTACATGTTATCTCAGATATAGAAGAAATTTGGCATTGAGCTGAGTATTGAAATTAATATATGCAACTGACGTATCATTACTAATATTTCCATGATTTGATATTGAATGCTATAACTATTAAATATTAGCAAATGCATTTTATAATGAACTTTGCACCAAAATTTATATGTAAATTTACATTTTAAGTACTAGAATGAATGTTGTACCATTTTATTAATATTTTACTTTTCAACAAGCATAAAGGAAAAAATAGAATTTTTTTTCTTTAATGTTCCTAGTATGTTACATCATAGTTAAAAATATGTCAAAGTCACGGCATTTCGATTGCCTTTTGTAAATGTTGGTTATAATGTAACTTAATAGATGCTTTATAAGTTGGTAAAGACTGTCCTGGATTAAAACTATCTTTAACACAAAAAATAATATACATTGAATACTTTTACAAATATGTAATTGCTATCCGACTATATAATCTTTTAAGGCGAACTTATCGCATGTATTAATGAAATGATATTCCATTTTTAATGTATGTTAAGTTATTTTGTCGAATTTTTTAAATATATTACATTTATTTTTTCTTTTTCGTTGAGATTAATAATAACATACATAGTGTAATAATGCTCTGAAAAATATTCTAAAGCAGTTCACGCTGGGATTAATGATAACATGTATGGAATAATAATGTTACATCTGTCAACAAAATGAAAAATATGAATATTCTAACGCGATATGTTTTAAAAGATACATAAATATTTAACATGAGAAATTATTAGACTATAGATAGAACATTAATATTAAGCTTATTTGTTTTTAAACTAACATATTAACAAATTTGTTTCTGTTTATAAATATGAGCAGTTTAACTGCAGACACCTGCAGATGTAACGAATAAAAGTTGTTATTTTACTAAATGGAACACAAGCTCTGTGATTTGAACTCTAACAATAATTCAACACAGGTTTATTTAGGAGCATTAGAATTATAAGCTAAACATTAAAAGAATTTAATTATAGATAGTGTAAAGAACATAACAAATACATTACATAAAATTAGTAAAATACACGTCAAACACTATTTCGAACTTACCTCGACCATAGCAAAAATAATGGCTAACATGGCGACTATCGTTGAACTCTCCCGCTAAGACGCTGTTTTTCCACCTTCTTCCTGATTGGTTCTTCTCTCTCAGCCGTTTTAAGCCACGTGATCACACGCTACGGACAAAATCCAAGCAAAACTTCTTGAAAAACTCCTGTAGAGTTTACAGTTTCGTTTGGTTCTGTGTTCGTTACAGGTATTTCCTTCGTAATTGTTCGCATTTCTGTAACTATACAAGACTTTTGTATGCAAACTTCGAGTTTTTTTTTTTTTACAGTGTAGGCATTGTTTAAAAGGTGAGTATGAAAAAGCGGACAAAACTTTACTAGGTAATATAACGCAGCTATACGGGCAATATTCGTCAAAGAATGTACGGCCGGAAAACGCAAGCGTAGAGAAGTTAAAAGGTAGTTTTCCACTGTCACATTTAAAGAATTAGCACAAGAATGAGAGGAGATAACTACAGAAACTTTTTATCAAATGTAATTGATGTACATGCTCAAAGAAATTGCTGAAAAGACCTTTCGCCAGCTGTAATGCAGGCTTCACATCTGCGGAAAGGGACTGACGGACGTTTGCGAAGACACCAGGCATTTCCCGAATATCGCCGACAATAACGGCGATCATGATAACTACATCCATATTGGTTTCAACGGGGCACTCGAAGATTAGGCTTTTCATATGCCCCCAAACGAAAAAGTCCAAACACGAGAGATCCGGTGAGCTTAGTAGCCAAGCTATGGGACCACCTCGACCAATCCTTCGCCCTGGGAACATCGCATCGAAAGTGTTCCGCACATCCAAGCTGAAGTGTGCAGCCGCACCATCGTGTTCGAACCACATTCTCGACTTGAATCGAACGCAGCAGCTCCAGCAACACCTCTCGTAGGAACGCGTGATACGATTTGCCGTCCAGACGGTCTGGTAGAAGGTATGGGCCAACCAAAAATGGTCATGGAGGATACCTGCCCAAACATTTACGGAAAACCTCTACTGGAACGAATGAGGACATGTGGTATGCTGCTTCGTAGATGCCCACGTGTGTAAGTTGTGGATATTTAAAACGCCCTCCCAGATGAAAATATACTCCAGCCACCCTCTCGGCAATTTAAAATCTGAAACCTTTCAGATTATTTATTTATTTATTTTTAACTATCGAGCATAAGCTATCAAGCATAACTTTTGTATGGATTCATTGTAGATGACAATACAGTATGTTGAAGAGAATTTTTCAAAATTTCATTGATATTTTAAATTTATTGTTAAAACTTTTTTTCACACATATCATCGTTTAATGAACAAACTAAAACTCCCATAATTTTACTATCGATAGAGAGAGAAAAAAAATAGATAAATAGAAAAACACTTGAAAAAGCGGGGGGGGGGGGCGGGGACACCTCTTAAATGAAGCTTACATGAGATTTTAGAGTAGTTTCTAATTATTTTTGACCATTTGAGACAACAGAATTGTTAGAAATTGCGAAAAATGATTTTGCATTTGAATAACTGATTGACAATGAGTCATTAAGAATAGAAAGATGAAAAAAAATTATTTATCATATAGTTTAACGCAAAAAAAAAGATTAAATAATTTTTTAAAGAAATTCATCTAATACTTTAATGAAGGCGTAAGTGCCGAAATATAATATTAAATAATCGAATTGCATTGCTAAAAGTATAAGCCATTTTTTTTTACAAATTTATGAAGGGCGCATCATACCTTTATTATTCATGATATAAATTTAAAGTCAAATTTTGTAAAGAACATTATTTAAATTTTGTTATTGTTATAATTAAACTATGCGGTAAAATATTTTTCTTTTTTAGTTCGTTAATAGTTTTATGAATTCCTAACAAAAGCTCATTTTATAAAATAATTTCACAATTTTTTTTCAGCCAATTTCTCTGAAATAATAACTAAATCAAAGGAATTGCTGCGTACAATCTAAAAAACAATAAATTCAAACAATTTATTATTAAATGGTTTCGATTGAGAATATTGGAAGATAAAGAGTTGAATTCTTTCCCTGCAGTTACAGTGAACACAAAATTTTTCTCTATCCATTGGGAATAAAAATGCTGATATAGCAAATAAAATTGTTATATCAGCATTCGACTTTTATTTATTTATGTTATAAGGTATTTTCTCCCTTTTTCCAGCATAACCTTCGTGGTGTAACGGTAGCGCACTCGGCGCGTATTCGAGAGGTCCTGGTTCGAGTTCTGGTGAAGGCAATGCACGTTTTTAACGTCTCCTGCTTCAAAAAAATACTAATGACTCTACAGTTGCACCTGAAGTACGATAATTTGTCGTCATTAGGATTAGGCGAGTTCCCTAATCCCCAGTTGCCCTTTGCTATTCTTTTTATTGTTGACTAATGCTCACTTGTCTGACCCAGCGCAAGCCCACGACTTGGCAAGAAGCACAAGATACATCTGTCTGTTGGCAACAACCTTGAGCACCTTACAGGTGACAGTGCGATTTAGCTCAGCTCCGCCTCCCAATTTTGATGGAGAGCACCCCGGGGGATGGGTCCCAGGGTCTCTCTCTTCTAGTGGTGCCTTTGCAAATGCGGTCAAGAGCAAGAGACTGACGTTAATTACGAAAGGGGAAAGTAAACGGCTGTGTCAGGGATCATAAGGGGAGATATATTTTAAAAGAAAAGTGTTTTTAGGTCTCATTTAGTATCAGTATATCAGGAATATATATCGCGCGCTAGAGATAAAATTTTTTTTTTTTTTTTTTTTTCGTACAGTGTTGCCATTGCTCGCTTTGAAATCGCTGAGTTTGTTAATCAAAAATTCATTAAACAACTTCGAGCCTTCAGATGCCGGTATTCTATGGAAGATTACCTTATTCACATTTTGATGGCTCTAGGTACGTCGTTTTATCACAAGCGAGAAACATACATACATTCATGCAGACTCTTTATTATTTAATTTCTTTAAATATAATACAGGGTGATAATATTTGGTGGCAACAATTTGAAAAGTGATTCGCCGTTTATAGTTTTCAACGCAAAATGACAAAATGAAATTAATAATCCTTCTGGGCAAATTGCTCCTTTGGACTAATAGTGTATTCTAAGAGCGATGGGCTGATGCCTAGAAATAAGGGTTTGGAATCAAGAATATATTTCGCAGAACCATTATATTACTTGCAAGTATTTCATTAACGGATATCGTTAAATTTTGAAATTTCATATAAACTAGAAAAGGGATATAAAAGTTAGGAAATATTTTATTTTTAAATAAACATTCCATTTATGTGTAGATAGCTGGAAATATTTCACTCAGTTGTGGCAGAGTTGTAATTTTATTGGGGGGGGGGAACTAGGAAATTCCACTGGTTAAGTAATGGAAAATCGAGAAATTTTTGCTATCGAGGAGCAAAGCGCTTTTTTCTGGGAGGGGGGGGGGTCTATACCAGAAACGAAGCAATAACACAGATAACTAGCATGTAACTAAATAAAATATCACACATTTTTTTAAGTTACAAATTTACATTTATTAATCAATTCAAGAAATGCATACAAAAGCATTAAAGTCAAGATTACTGTTTAATTTGACGGTATTTTTAGACATTATGCTGTACATAAAACGGCTTTTCTTCGTTAAGAAGTTCGTTTTTAAAAAGGTACCCTTTTTTCATCGAAATCGTCGGCACTGATACGAAATGAAGGGCGATTTATACCATACCTCAATTTCCTGGCCTGTAAGACGCGCAGTGATTTATCAGGTTAAAACTTGGGAAAAATACTTAGACAGAAAAGGATTAAGTACCTATTTTAATGATAACACTTTATACAACGAAAACGGAACTGGTATATTAAAAAATTAGCAAATACATCAGTGTTTCTAAGAATTCCAGAAATTCGTCATGACTGTTGCTAAAATCATAGTTATTTTCACTTAGGTTGTCACTGTAACTAGATTTGCCACTTTCTTAAAACACAATGTCATCCTTATTTCCACCTAGTGCACTGCTAATTCCACACTTTTTAAAAGATTTATGGTAGGATAAAATTGTATAATAGGATAAATGTATTTTTCAGTATTAACTTCATTCTGAAGAATTTTCTGCAGTCTAGTTTGCGTTATTTTATTCATAAGTCTCAAATTAAAAACAATTTAATGTTTATAGGTCACTATAAAATTAACCAAAACGCAGCGACCATAATGTAATTGGAAAACGTCCTTTAGACGTGAAAAGGTTGAAAGCTATTTGGGTTAAGACTATTTTCTCAGATACTCAGCTACTTCGCATACATGGAACATAGCGTTCAAAATGAAAAATTCAATATTTACTACAAATTCATTGATGTAGCAAATATCTGTCTTTCTATTCCTACTTTAAAAAAAGATGTTATTTGCCTTACAGTTTATAGTTCACTAATCCATTTTCATTGTACAAAATTGCATTCCTTCGAAGAATTCAATTTGTATTTTCCTCTGTATATAAACTGAATGTAGAGAAGTTAGATATTTAAACGACCCCCACATTTTCTCAAGACAACGAACAAGACTATCCCCCCCCCCGTGAAAAGAGGGGTTCTAAACTTACGACTTGACCACATATAGGGTGATTGATATGTATTTTGTAGTAGCCTTACTTCCACCCCTCTTCCCCTACCACTAACCCATGGAGGTAGGAAAGGGAAGAGGGGCCAACCCGCGCTAAAAGTGAAGCACTGTTTTGAAGCTTGGGTCACCAGACGGGGTGTTCTTTGTTTACATTCAGAAGCTCGCTTGACAAGATTCTGATAGTATTTCGACACACGACAGTTCCATAGAAATCGAAAAAGGGACACTTTCGCATGAAAGAAACATTCATAGTGTGATGGATAATAGCAATTTGTATAGTTTAGTGACATTTACGCAAAAATCACATCTTGGTTATTTTTCGATAACTAACAAGAGCGATTTTGATTATGATTTTGTTTTATAAAATTCTAAGCTGTTGCACTACAAAAATATAGATTTTAAGAAAAATGTTATGCTTAAAGAATGAAAAATACCTTACGGTACATTTAAACGAAAAATATAGTGAATGCACAGAAATTAAAGATTTGCACATGCCGGAAATGAAAAATAGGAAATATGTATGGGTATTTATGCATGCGCTTGCAAAAAACATGTATCTGCCTTTAACAAAATACTTAAATATTCATTAAATTATTTATAAATGTATTTGAAATGAAGAATTTATTCACTTATAAACAACTGTGAAAGTACCGTAAAGAAATCTAATTATTAAATGTATCTAATTTATATTGATTATAAATGTTATCTAAATATATAATAAACTTAATATTGAATTGTAAACATAAATTGAAATCCTGTTGACAAATACGTTATAAAACTATTTAAGCAAGAATTGTTCGTATTGGAAAGCAATCTGTTAAAAGGTATTGTAAAGCAAATGCTATGAGATGCGCACTTAAGAACGTAATAAAGAGTTTTGGATTATGTATTGTTGAAATGAAGGGTAAAAAAAATCTGATAAGTATAATTAAAAGAATTATTCCCCTTACATTTTATAATAACTCAGTTACAAGTTTTAAATAATACTTTAAAAAAAAAAAAAAAAAAAACTTACTTTATTCCCTTTCAGAAATGTTCAGAGAAAGTCAAGTACTATTTAAAGTATTTCGCTAATTCCTAATCATTCTCTAATTTAAAATGAACCGAATAGAGCATTAATTATAAATTGACTTATATTTTTCGATTTAAAAGATGCTTCAGAAGCCAAAAAATCATGTCATATTTAAGAAAGTATTTTAGGAAGAAGCTCTATAAATAGAAAAGAAATAATGCATAATTTTAATATTAACAATACAATAAACTTTTATCTTAATTTTTGTACCTTAACCGAATAAAATCGAATTACCTCAATTTTTTTTTTCTAATGTAATTAACGAAAACTTGTGAAAATATTTCATTCAAATTAAACCATTCTGAGAAAACTGTCCTGTGAAAAGTATAGCATTTAATTCCGTTCAGAATGAAATGTTGTTTAAAAGTATGTTGCTTTCACATACTTAGGACTCTGAAGTGTTGTATAAAAAGAAAATATATACATTTATATGTGTATTTACGACGTAATTACAAAATATTTACATCCGAACGAGTCAAATCCCATAGAACTCAATGGTAAATGACCCAATGTTTTGGTCACCACGTAGGGATCGCCGGTGCTTCAGAGCAGGGTACGGGAGACACACATGTTTAGGGCGACTCCATCTTACTTCCTACCTCCATGCACTAACCCATGGAGGTAAGAAGGAAAGGAGGGGCCAACTCCGTACTACAATTGAAGCACTGCTCTGAGGTCTCGGTCTGAGGCTCTGAGGTCTCTTTAGAGATTCTTTGGTCTACAGATGGGGTGTATTTTGTTTACATTTCAGAAGCTCCCTTGACAGCGCTTTGATAGTATTTCCACACATGGAACTGTCCTGCAGGACAGTTCCATGCAAATCGAAAAACGGGGCACTTCCGCATAAAAGAAACATTCTTTATGTGATGAATAGTAGCAATTTGTATAGTTTAGTGACATTTACGCAAAAATCCCATCTCAGTTATTTTTCGATAACTAACAACAGCGATTTTGATAATGAATTTGTTTTGTAAAATTCTAAGCTGTTGAATTACAAAAATATAGACTTTTAAATGTTACGCAAAAATGCTATGCTTAGGAGAATGAAAAATACCTTACGGTACCTTTAAAATTGTATACGTCTTTCGATACCCTTGACAGAATAATCGCTACTTTTATAAGTCCAAAGGAGCCTGAAGGACTATTGTTTTCGTTTTACGATTTTGCGTTGAATCAATATAAATGTCCGTTTCACTTTTCAAACTGTTGCCACGAAATGTTAGAGTCCTGCATTATATTTGAAGAAATTAAATAATGAAAAATCTGCATAAATGTATGTATATTTCTCGCATTGTGATAAAACAACGGTACGCAGAGCCATCGAATTTGTAATGACGTAATCCTCCTACGAATATGGGCATGTGGAAGACCAAATTTGAAATTTGTTTTATGATTGATTTCATATTTTGTAAAACTTTAACGAATTCTTGAGTAACAAAATCTACGATTTCAAAGCGAGCAATGGCAACACTCTACGGGGAAAAAAGATCTTTTTATCTCCAGCGCGCGGAATTGTGTATCGGAAATTTTAAAGATATGCTCATTTTAAAATTATTTTGCGACATTGGTATAGAATTGAATTTTATTTTGCGACATTGCTATTGAACTGAATTTTATGGTTTCAGTGCAAATAACAGGATATTTAGTAAATAAAAGTAACACACAAAACGTTAAAAAAACGCCCCTTTCGACGTAATTTAAAATTCGAAACCATTCAGATTTTTTCTTTTTAATGTTCCAAAGGACAAAATGTTTTTAATAAAATAAGTTTATTTGTTGTCCACATATTATTGTAACATGTACTTTTTAAAAATTTTTAGAGGAGAGGCTTTATAATTGCTCATTTTAAACTCATCATTTTACTTTTTATATAATTGAAAAATAATCACTTTGTGTTTACACTTTCTAGTTATTTGGATTAATTAAAAAACAAAATTACCACCATAGGCTGCAATCCTATTCAAAATTAATTAATATACACAAAGATATGCCTTCCTAATAACTTTTCCTTGGTTTGTAACCATACATTTCTGTAAAATTATGTACAGTTTTACACAAATGTGTGAAACAGAAGACAAATACGTTTGCGAACTCGGCGAATGAAGCAATATTATACAGAGTAAGGCAATCAATATTGCGATCTGATGACAGTGGGGTTAAAATTTAAATGTGAAATGGATAATTATTATTTATTATATTATCGAAGAATTATTAAACCGGATAAACGTGGAGAATTTCGAAGAAAAACTTCCCTTTGAGTGGGTATGAAAAATAATGCATGTAATTTTCATTCAAATTATATTTATACGTATTTCTTCTGTAAAAATTTCGGGTATATGCTAAATAATTGTAAATTACTTTACTCGAAAAATATAGTGAATGCCCAGAAATTAAAGATTCGCACATGCCAGAAATGAAAAATATGAATTATGTATGGGTATTATGCATATGCTTTCAGAAAGCATGTATCTGCCTTTAACAAAATACGTAAATATTTATTAAATTATTTATGAATATATTTAAAATGAAGGATTTATTCATTCATGAACTCCTGTGAAAAATTCTAATTATTAAATGCATCTAAATTTATAATGATTGTAAATATTATCTAAATATGTAATTTGTTTACAATTCAATGTAACCTTAACAATGATTTGTAAACATAAATTGAAATCCTGTTGACAAATACGTTTTAAAGCTATTTAAGCAAGAATTGTTCGTACTGGAAAGCAATCTGTTAAAAGGTATTGTAAAGTAAATTCTATGAGATACGTACTTAAGTGGGTACTTAAGGAAGTAATAAAGAAGAGTTTTAGAATATGTATTGTTGAAATTAAGGGTAGAAAAAAATCTGATAAGTATAATTAAAAGAATTATTCCCTTATATTTTATAATAACTTAGTTACAAGTTTTAAATAATATTTTTAAAAAAATCCTTTGTTTATTCCCTTTCAAAAATATTCAGGGAAAGTTAAGTTCGTGGAAATGAGCACCAATATTTAACGTACTTCACTATTAAAATAAAAGGTGCTCTAATTTGAAATTGACCGAATATAGCATTAATTATAAATTGACTTCGATTTTTCGATTTAAAAGATGCCAGAGAAGCTAAAAAATCATGTCATATTTGAGAAAGTATTTTGGAAGAAGGTCTATAAATAGAAAAGAAATAATGCGTAATTTTGATATTGATAATACAAGAAACTTTGATCTTAATTTTTATAATCCTTAACCGAATAAAATCGAATTACCTTAAAACTTTTTTCTAATGTAATTAACGTAAACTTGTGAAAATATTTCATTCAAATTAAACCGTTCTGAGCAAACTGTTCTGCAAAAAGTATAGCATTTAATTCTGTTCAGAATGAAATGTTGTTTGAAAATGTCTTCTTTTCACATACTTAGGCTCTGAAATATTGCAGAAAAAGAAAAAATATATATTTATGGGTATATTTACGACGTAATTACAAAATATTTACACCCGATCGTGTCAAAACCCATTGATCTAAATGGTAAGAAACTGAATGTTTTGGTCACCACGAAGGGATCGCTAGTGCTTCAAAGCAGTGTATGTGGAAAACCTGTTAGGGCTTCTCCTTCTTACTTTCTACCTCCATGCACTAAACTTTCGACTCGCCGCATAATTAGAGTGCCCACGTGCCAGGTCGGGCGGCCCAGTCGCCGTTTAAAAAGGGTAAGGTATTTTCTCCTTCCGTCCAGCATGTCTTCGTGGGATAATGGTTGCACACTCGGCACGTATTCGAGAGGTCTACGCTCGAGTCTTGGCGAGAGCATTGCACATTTTTCACGTCTCCAGCTTCAAAGTATCCTAATGACACTACAATATTTTTAACAATGTTAATTATCATTCCTTTAATTAAAATGTTTTCTACTTTGGTAAATAATGAAAGATTTTTCGTAACTCATTGCCTAGGTAAACACGTTACCCTATTTGCAGCCCTAAATAATTATTCTAAAACTTTATTAACTTCGGGTATGTCAATGGAAACGAGTCCGTCTGGTGACTTAGGGCGTTCGCATCCGTGACACGAAAACAAAACTCCACCCTTTTTTTACACATGGTATTTCCCATCAAAAGAGGAAAAACTGTAATCTCGTTAGCGGCCCGTGAGAGTTATACAGCAGTTACCATGTAGCAGGAAACATTGTACATATTTTATAAACCGTGTCCCACAGTGACTTAATTCCTATTTAAATGTCACTGACCCAACAATGAGAAACAAAGTCTCATCCATCAATAATGATGAACTATGAACTGTCTCTTTCTCCCTTTAAAAATACATCAGTAACCTAAGCAGCCCCACTTTTAAAAGTAATAACTGCTGTATAGCATTTCTTTTCAATATTATATCCCAAACGGGAAGTAAAATATATATCGTTGCGAGCTACGGGTTCATGGATGCCTCTTGAAATAATAACTCTATATAAGGGGGAGTGATAATGAAACACAGCAAATAAATAGCTATTAATAGCTCCAGGACAATACGGCTATTAGGCAAATCGTTTTTAACAAGTCAAAAATATTATAAATTCCCCTCAGCACTCGCAGAATAAACTTTAAAATTCAGTTTAGCCATCGCTCTGAAGAACTATTAGAAGTAATTAAAAACTGACTGATCGTGACTCTCGGAACCATATTTATATAATGTTGCTCAGGTTTTGGAAACTTCACAAAAAATCTCTCAGCGAGCTTCAAAAATGCCTTTTCTCGAAACTTCTAAAAAATCAATTTGCTAATTGAAAATTGCCAAATAGAACGAACTTCGCGCTAAAAATTATGGTTAAGAACCATCAGGAGCATTTATGCCTATATCTTGCGTTCTATATAACTGAGCTATTTTAACAGTATAATAATTAACGGACTCAGAATTGAAGCATTTACACATCTGTACATGGAATAAACATTTATATACAAAATATGTTGCCACAAATTCAATTACAAGCAAAATAAACTCTAAAACTGTTACATTAAATGCAAAAATTAATCAAATAAATAAATAAGACAACACGATACACAAAAACAACAATACAATCAAATTAATTTTAATATTTATAGAAATTTACAACACTATATGTTTAAAAAAAACTTTGAAACTACATGGTTATAATAAAAGGCATTTTAATAAAATATAAAAATAATTATTCCAATTATCATAGCGTCCTGATCGTATATGATTAAAAACAGATTCGGGAAACAGTAGAAGTGATATTATAGAAATTATATATACGAGGGCTATCCAGAAAGTAGATTACGTTTTGGAATAAAAAAATAAACAAAGTATAGGAAACAAATTTTATTATATACAGATGAAAGCCACACTCAAATACTACTTTTCTACATAGTCACCATACGAATTAAGGCATTTATCGTAGCGATGTACGAGCTTGGAAATTCCTTCGTCGAAAAATTCGGCCGCCTGCGCCTTCAACCACTTCGTTACCTCTTCTTGCCTTCCATCTTGCACAAAACTTGTGGTAACCAAGCTTTTCGCTGATGATTTCGTGCAACAAACTTCGCGAAATTTGTGGAAAACTCAAAGAAAGTTCCGTTATTGTGAAATTTCGATTTTCACGGACTTTAGCATCGACTTTTTCGAGAAGTTCGGCGGTCACTATGCTGGGTCTCCCACTTCGATCTTCGTCGTGAACATTGGTTCGGCCATTTTGAAATCTTATGACCCACTGACGCACTCCACCTTCAGTGATAATGTTGTCCCCATACACTTCACGAAGCTGCCGATAGATTTCTATCGGTTTACAGTTTTTTGCAGTCAGAAACCTTATTACTGAGCGCACCTCGCGGGATTTTCAATTAACGCAGACATTTCAAACCGTCACAGTATCTGAACGGAGCACAGCACGAACCTCTCACTAGCACGGCTAGATGCAGACTGAGCTGCGCAACGCTCTGACCCCAAGATGGCCGCGCTAGCCCCGCCCCTAGCGGACACAGACGGAAACGTAATCTACTTCCTGGATGGCCCTCGTATATGATTATATTCAATCGTTTGGTTTAAAATCCGTTTTGTTAGCAGTTCTGGGATTTTATTTTTAGTCACATACGGCTAAGAATATTATAGATAAAAAAGCCTTTTTTCCCTTTTAGTACATTTCATTAAAATAGTGGAAATTAAAATATGTTTTACTTTATTTATTTTATATTTAGTCTATAGAATGCATAAAATTAATAATTAAAGAAATTCATTTCTTCTGAGCTAGGAACATTATTCTTTAAGGCGTAAGACTACATTCACTTGAGTTTCTGCTTGACAGAAATCTGATTTAACTTCACATAAAACTCTTGCAACTATTAACAATGATGGATGAAACTTGCTGGTGTAAAAATCTATCGTTGTTTGTACTTGAAGAAAAGTGAAAATAAAAATCGAACAATTTTTGAGAAATCGCCAAAGTTGGAGAAATTACGTCAAACCATTTTTAGATGGTTTGACGTAATTAATTGATATAATTAGATTGTTTCACGTAAACCATTTTCTGTCTGTTCGACGGCATAAAGTTCATTCAAATTCTGCTGGATTAGTTTAACGGTTAAACAAAGGACTAGAGAAAGCATTCAACATTAAGTAAAAAAATATATATATATATATCGAATTTAGTATGACTTCACGAACATTTATAATGTTAATGAAACAGATCTTTATTTGACACTCAATGCTTTCTAAAATAATTGAAATTCAAACGCGCCCTCCCAAGGTACTCTTTTGATGATCCTGGGTCGTAGTTTAAACATTTAATGGTATTACACTCAAAACTTTCTAAATCATTGAAATTCAAACGCGCCGCGTCAAGGTAATATTCCACTGATGGTCCTGGTTCGCAGTTTAAACATTTAATGATATTAACATTCAATGCTTTCTAAATCATTGAAATTCAAACGCGCCGCCCCAAGGTAATACTCTATTGATGATCCTGGTTCGCAGTTTAAATATTTAATGATATTTTAGATTAAGTTTCGAAACATTCGAATGATGAGAATGATCTGAATTTTTTGAACTTCGAATCTCTTTAGAAATTTGTGGCCCACCAGCGGCCGAGCGGTAATGTCGCTGAACACTGGTATTGCACATTTTTCACGTCTCCAGCTTCGGTCCAGGTAGTTCGGTCCGAGGTTCGAATCCCGCGAACGGGCTGGCTGCATGGGCGTTTTCGTGGTTTTCCCCATGTGTAACGTGTATACGAGCCAGTTTCCCTTAGAAAGTCCTCCACGAAAGGCATCCCTCCTCTTAGGCAGATAGCCCTCGTGTGCTTTGCCATAATTAAATTAAATTAAATACACACTTTAGAAATTTGTGAGATTTGAGGATCTCTAATCAATTCCATCTCTAATCAATTCCATCTCTAATCACATAACAATCACTTTAAACCTCTTTCCTACCTTAGTGAAAACATTACGCAAAAATAAAGAAATGCTACATAAAAGTAAAAAATCCTATGTGGACACCACATGACTTCCTTGTATGGCTATATAATTACACTATATATACACATTTCCGGCTTTATTTAATTAAACTTATTTCCTCGAATTTCATTAGAGATACGAGTATAGTTCGCATTCAGTTAATTCAGTTCTCATTTCGTGGCAAGGTAAAAATACATAAAAACTCGAAACATCATCATTAAAAATTGTAAAATACAGAAAAATATAAAACACCAAATACAGTTTAAAACAGTTAAAAAAAAACATTTTACAATTAAAATTAGAGTTTCTACGCATAAACAAGCAATTCGGCCAGCGGACAAGAAGGCAGATTTTTCGAGGCACAAAACTGAAAATTTACTTCTGGTCAAACTCGGCAAAAAGACACTGAAGGTGCAGGAAATGACTTAATTCACTATTCTACTAAGAGTTTCAAATGTAAACAAATGACGGTTTCGTTAGTCTTAGCACCATTAATAACTTTTAGATTGTTGCTAATTGTACAACTATTGCATGTAGATTAATTATAGGCATAAAAACCTTAACATGAACTTAAGAGTAATATAATTCAAGCACTTTTAAAGCAAAAAATGCAAAATTTACCAGCATATAAGATTAAAAAACAGAACTCACAGAGGCGGCTAAGACGGTGGGTATATTTATATATGTTTAGAGCGGCCGATTGCAGCAAAAAAAGAGATGCACAGTTAGATGTTATAGCAGTCTCATATACAAAATATCAACGTTCTATCGCTAATCGCTTTTTAAATTATGCGAGATACATACATATGCACGTACAAACATCACGGGAACATCTCTTCTGAAACCATTTTAAATCCACTTTACAAACCGTTTGGAGAAAAAAAAAAAAAAAAAAAAAAAAAAAAAAAAAAAAAAAACCATTTTGTCCGTATTTTCAGGAGTTGGAAGGGTAGGCATGTAACAAAACTGAATTTTCACAGCTGTAGTGCTATATAAAAGCAAAATATTATTTTTCACTCTTTTATTTAAGTTTTCATTTTTTTTAAACCCACAAGGGCTATTAGTTTTAAAACAGCAGTTTGTGTCGAATCACTTTTCAAATCGTTGCCGCCAAATATTATCGCCCTGTATAATATTTAAAGAAATTAAATAATGAAGAATCTACATGAATGTATGTATTTTTCTCGCATTGTTAAAAAACAACGGCACCTAGACTCATCAAAGTTTGAATAACGTAATCCTCCACCCGAACATGGGCCCCTTGAAGCCCGAATTTCGAATTTGTTTTACTGTGTATTTCATACTTTGTAAAACTTTAACGAATTTTTGATTTACAAACTCAACAATTTCAAAGGGAGTAATGGTAACACACTGTACGGAATAAAATATTTTTATCTCAAGAGCGTGAGACTGTCTGTCGGAAATTCTAAGATATGCTTTTTAAAATACTTTTAGCACAAGGGGGCGCTAGCCCGAATGCTCTCGAAACGTGTATGTGTATGTTAATTAAAAAAACACCCTTTTGGGCGTTATATAAAAAGTGAAGGCCTTCAGGTTTTTTTTTTTTTTTTGTCATTTTTTTAATTAGACTAACTAAGAATAAGTTATTTCAATTTAAAAAAAACCTATTGTTTCCACCTGTAGGGGAAGACAATGCCTTTTCGTTAGCAGTAATTTAGCATTCTTCTACCTCACGAAGATGAGTGTACGGAAAAGGTAATCGTTACACGAAATAAAAATGGCTTATTTCCGTCCAACAAGGACATGTCACTCAAGTCATGCAGTGATGACAGAACACTATTTACCTCGGAACATGTCACTGGAACTTAACATTTCCGCGTTTTTCCGACCTTGTCGATGACAGCGTTCTAAATTTACAGACATGGAAGCACTCGATCGTATCGGTCCAGTGGAGATATGGAAAGTGTATGTGTGGAGAATCTATTATTACGACGAAAGAAAGGAAAAGAACGCAAGAGTTCTTTGTAATTCTAAAATTAATCAAAGTTCTTATGTCGCGTGTCCCCGAAATGAGTTTTTTTTTAAAGACAGCAATTCCATTGAATTTTTTTGACTGGTCAATATAATTGAAAATTTTGTTTTTCTCAACAAAAGAGTCTAAAAGAACTACAGTAAAAGAAAAAAAAAAAAAAAAAATCCAGAACTACATTAAAGATATCTGCCGTCCAGACGAGAAAATGATTTTGTCTGCAGTACTGAAGGGAATAAGTTCGAATCCGAGCCAAGACATGGACGTAATTTGTCCGTCCCCTACATAGGAGGCAACGTGGCCCACTTGTTAGGTGCCTTCATTATGAAGAAACCACCGCTTCCGGCCTTAGTAGTGGCCAATGCCTATAAAAAGCTTGAGCCCTCCATTGGGGGGGGGGAATTAAAGGTCGTTTGGGAAAAATTAAAGAATTTTTTTCCAGTTCGTTTTAATAAAAAAGCGAATATGCAGTGTTGAGTACGAAATGCAAAACCGTAATGCCGTACTGTGCATAGCAGTAAACCGTAACTGCTATGCACAGTATGCACGCCCATTCAAAAAAAAAAAAAAGTCTGAAAGCTTTCATATTTTATATTACGCCCAAAGGGGCGTTTTTTTCTCCGGAGATTCAAAACCGGATTTGGAAAGTGATACAGACATTCAAAGTCATTCGACGCAAAATATCGTTACACATTGTAACGTCTTTGCTTTACTACGCTACCAACATAATACCAGTAAGAAATGTAAAGAAACCTCGCATATAAAATATCCGTGCTTGAAGATGCACGAGATGTTGATGTCAATGTTAATGGAAGGGTTTAAAATTGGTGAGTTTGTTAATCAAAAATTCCTTAAAGTTTTACAAAATATGAAATAGATAATAAAACAAATTCCAAATTTGAGCTTCCAGATGTCCATATTATAGTGGAGGAGTACGTTATTCAAAATTTGATGTCTCTGGCTATCGTTGTTTTTTACAGTGCGGAAAACACATATCTTCATGCAGATTCTTCCTTATTTAATTTCTTTAAACATAATGCAGGACGATAATATTTGGTGGCAATAATTTGAAAAGTGAAACGCCATCAATGAAAAATGCCAAAACGAAATTAATAGCCCTTCTGAGCTAACGCCCATTTGGCCTAAAAAAAGTTAACAGTTCCATTAGAAACTTATACTTTTATATTATTATTGTATGAGCCAATTTCCATTAGAAATTCTTCTACGGAGGTATCTCTCCCCTTAGACAGATAGCCCTCGTATGCTTTGCTGTAATCAACCAAACCATATTATTCGCTTCCTTTCTACTCGGCCGATTGACGAAATGCAACTTGAGTTTTTCGTGTTTCGAAAACGCGACTTAGGATGGCAAAATTTACTAGAACATGTTAATCTCCTTTTCTGTGTGCAGCAAAGACAACAAATAAAAATGATTCTAAAGATGTTCAATATCCAAAAATGGCATTAACTGCATAATAAATTTCTTAAGCATGTTGTTTACCTTTAAAAGGGCAGCTAGTAACTATCATCAAAGACTCTTTTTTTTAATTTATTTATTTATTTATTTATTTTACCAAAGTGAAATATATTTGTAATGTAAACATAGGATGTAGCGTAAACACATTTTTTAAAAGTCAAATTGGGATTTGTAAAGATCTGAATTTTAATCATTACTAATATATGATGATGATTATGATTATAATAATGATGATTATTGTTACATTTACTTTCATATTATTATTGTATGAGCCAATTTCCATTAGAAATTCCTCCACGGTGGCATCTCTTCCCTTAGACAGATAGCCCTCGTATGCTTTGCTGTAATCAACCAAACCATATTATTTTTTATTGTTTCTATCATATTCCTCCCGACTGGATAACTAAAGTAGTTTTCGGTGAGTTTCCAGTTTTCGTAGTTTTAAATCTGGCATAAAATTTATTTAAATATGGCTAAGCACATGGAGGCTATATCTGCCTAAGGGGAGGAATGTCTTCGTGAAAGATTCTTCTGCGGAAAAGTGGCGTCAGGTATTCACATTACAAATAGGAGAGAAAACCATGCAACCAGTCCGTCTGCGAGCAGGGTGACGCAGCTCTCTGGAAGGTTGTCAGGAAGAAGGGGGGGGGGAATAAATAAATAAAACAACCAATAATTAAAATAATTCAATTAATAAAATTAAATAAGTATAAAGATATAAATAACAATTTAATAACTTATTAAACTAATGATAAACAGTTAAATAAAAGAAATAAAATATTGGACCTCGCTTATATGGGCCTCTGACTGGACTTCGAATTTTATACAAAAAGTAAGACGTAGCTCAGCTTTTTAATACATTCTGATTACTTAATTGCCTTACCGGGGATATACACTGCAATTTTGATTACTTGAACTTCAGTTAGTCGAAATTTTTGACGCAATTGCTGTCGGAACTGAAAATTCGAAGATAAGTGAATATCGGAACATACTATTCGAAATCGATTCTGATTCAAAGTATAATTTTTAGTCCAAAGGCGCTTTGTCCCTGATGGACTGTTGTTTTCGTTTTGCGTTGAAAACTTTAAAAAGCTGTATCACTTTTCAAATCGTTGCCACCAAATACTATCGCCCTGTGTTATACTTGAAAACAACGGTACCGAGAGCCATCCAATTTCAATGACGTAATCCTGCGAGTATCTGAAAGCCCAAAATTGAAATTTGGAATTTGTTATATTATCGATTTCATATTTTGTAAAACTTTAACGAATTTTTAATTAACAAACTTAACGACTTAAAACCGAGCAATGGCAACACTCTACCTAGAAAAAATAACCTTTTTATCTCCAAAACGCGGAACTGTATATTGGAAATTTTAAAGATATGCTCATTTTAAAATTATTTTGCGACATTGCTGTTGAACTCAATTTTATGGGTAAGTGCAAAGAACATGATATTTAATAAATAAAGGTAATACAGAAAACGTTAAAAAAACGCCCCCTTTGGACGTAATTGAAAATCTGAAACTTTTCAGTTTTTTTATTTTTTTTTATTTTATATATATATATATGTGTGTGTGTGTGTGTGTGTTTATGCGGGTTGTTTTCTTTCAGTTCTGGCTTATTGAAACTTGATTATATTTCGAATAATTCTTCGCTTATTTCATAAAAGCGAAACTCTTATGCACCATATGTCTATATCACCATATACCGCGTAGTATTTAATAATATAAACTAAGTTTAAAAGTTTGGCAAAAACGTAAAATGGAAACTTAAGCAGAGAAAATTAATGCTACTACTTAATAGAATTTTAAACTGACATAGTTAACTAACAAAGGTCATTAATGAATTTTTTAAAAAAGTTTTACTGGTAATTTTTCATGTAAAATAAAATCTAAAAAAAGATTAGAAAAAGAAAGCTAAGTAACTTCATGCTTTTATCTATAAAAAATTGCTAATGAGATTATTTTCTTCACTTTTGTTAATCTTATACTAATATAGTAAAAATTATTTCTTTTTTTGTTTAAATTTCTCGTTTTTTTTTATAAATTTATTAGGTAATAAAAATATGAAAGAAAAAATTATCCTTCTTTCCATCTTGCGTTTACAAATCATTATGCGAATATCCATTTACAATTATTAAAGCCTGAAAAACGCATGTATGCGATTTTATCGTCATGCAATGATTTGTAGGTACTATATTTTTTACCACGATATTTTCGACATCGATGTTTTTAAACTGCGGAAACTTTTGAACCGCTTTATTTTCGACGACGATATTTTAGAACTGCGATGTTTTCTCTTTTTGCTTTATTTTCTCCTACGACGTATTCGCCTTTTCGCCTTGCGTTGTTTTCTCCACGACGTTTTTGTTCACGATGTTTTCGGCTGTAACCTTGTAAATACATCAGTGGAAAGTGCTTAGTTAATTATTCTTTAGTTAAAAAAAAAAAAAAAAAAAAAAAAAAAAGCTTAGTTTCTATTTAGAGAGGGAAGAGAAATAAAAATATAGCATTTTAGAGTAGAAATTCTGTGTAAAATCATAATAAGTCGTGTCTTCAATTATGTCATTCCTTGAGTGTTAGTTTTCATTGCCAGATTTGGGAAGAACATTTTTTTTAAATTACAGCTAGACCCGAGATCTTTTTTTGGTACTTTGGTAGAAGTCGTCAAATTTTCAAAAATTGCCAAATTGTAGCAACCATGCTCATAACAATTCTTCAGGTAATCATATCGATAATTGTAAGTTTGAATAAGCGGTGTCGCCATTTTCGTGCATGATTTTTTGGTTGTCTTAGAAGCTTTAGAGGCAAATTGCGATATTTTTGGTCTTCAGTTGAATTTTGAAATATGCGCCTGGAGGATTTGCCTGGAAACGAAGATAATTCTGTGAAATTTTTGGAGGAATATAATATTTTGGCATAAAGACGGAAATGTTCAGATTCGCATTTGATGATGTCGTATTTTGGAAAACAACCTTTTTGGAAATGTAATTTTTTTTTTTTTTTTTTTTTTTTTTTTGTGTGTGTGAAGAAGTGTAACGAACACGTCGACATTCGAAGAGATAATTGGTTCGAGAATAGTCGTCTGCCATTTACTACAGTAGTCAGATTTATGTACTGCTAGCGGAAGATTAACGAATATTAAATGTTGCTTGAAAGAGTTAGAAATGGCAGGTAAGACTGTGGTAGACTTCAAAAATAACATGCGGAAGATGCCTTTTGTAAGTAGTTTAATAAATTGTTTTTTGGGATAAAAATCGAACTAAAATTAAAATATGTACCTATAATATGAAATAAATAGTTTTCTCCGATTTAAAACTACTATTCTTTTTTTTTTTTTTTTTCCTTCAAAACAATCGCCAAATTGCGCCAAGCTGGTTGGGATAATACCAAAGTACCCTTTTTTTGGCCTGGCACAGTTTTCTTTTCTGTTGGTTGAAGACTTTATTAGAAAGTTTAAGCTGCTGTATTGGTTCAAATGGTATTGGATAAAAATTACTCGCAACTTCAATGTAGCAGCTTTTTTCAATGCTTAGACCTTTAAATATTTTTAAAGTAAAGAAAGTATTACTGGAAACTTCTTTCTTTTAGACGACTACTATTTATCTTCAACATAGAACAGGAAGAAAACAAATGATTAGTCAAGAAACATAGCTGTTTTTAAACTAAAACTTTTCAACACTCCTTAATGACTTAATCTTTAGAAACAGCTTTCAAAATGATAATGATATAAAATTAGCATACGAAAGCGAGTTCGGCTATTAACACTTTGTTGAACCGTGAAATTTGCGTGACCTTGCCCCGGACATTGTACACCTTTGTATTTGATTGACGAACTAAATCATTGCGTGCGATAATAATGTGACATAGCAACTTAATAAACGGACCATCCACTTCCAAAATGTATTGCAAAGCTTATGAAAGATTCTGTTAAAGTAGTAGTACATGTAATTCCTTCTTTAGTCGCTGCAAGAGTATATGAATGCACAGATACACTTTTTTGTTACTTTGTAGGGTTTCATTTATTTTACTAATAGTTATTTGAATTTGTTAGCCTTTTCTCTCTTTTCTTACTCCCCTCGCGTTTCATTTCCAGGATGTAAATTAGTTAGGGTGAACGAATATATCGGAAAGTTTATCCTAACGATGTAGGTTAGTTAGCCTGTTAGATTAAACTGAACTCTGCAGTTTTGCAGTACTCTTACCTTAGGGCTGTCTCCCTAAGGGAAGGGACGCCCACGTGCAAGATATTCAAAGGAAACTTGGCTATCTATTCACGTCACATATGGAAAAACTTCGAATATTCTCATGAAACCAGGCCCATTCGTCGAAATTTGTCGGGTCGAACTAGTAGTGGTGGTTGATTTTGCCGCTCTAGCGCCTGTGATTTGCAGAAAAACTTCATACCCTACTACCTTCATACCCTACTAGATAGACAAGCGAGTTGTCACTCCAGTCTGAATTAAGATGAAAAGTCCTACGGAGGTTAAAATACCTTTTTATTATTTCTTTATATTTAACAGAAAGCACCGCTTGTGTTTACAAACAAAACGCCTCAACTTGTGGGTATACAATATAATAAAAGCTGAAAATTCAAATTCGAGCAGCGTAAACGGAGACTGTACAGAAAGAAAGATAGTATTGGAAAAGAACGATAGAGTTAAAAGTGTCAGAGAAAGATCTATCTATTTAAGCTAGCTCAAATATTTTAACGATAAGATTTTTAACGTCGTCTAGCAAAATGGCTAAAGCCGGAAAAGTCTCTGGCAGAGCCGGAGATAGGACATAATCATCAGGTGAGGCTACTAAAAACTCTAAAACATTCAAAACTCTCGACTGAAATGTTCGGACAATTAATTTGCGTTCTGGTGAAGAACAGTAAAAGTAAAGTGAAGTGAAAAATTAGTAAAGATTTAAAACATAATAATTGGTTAATTACCATAAAATCTTTACAAACTCGTGAATCTTCGTGAAGAGCACAGTATCTACTAAATATTTAACCAGTGCCTATGCTCGCCAGCTAACTACCAGTTATCCTTGGAGTTGATGCTGCATACCCATCAGGATAAACAGAAAGTAATCTTGTTATTTTTATACCCCAGTCATCCAGGAATTAAGTTCTGTGCTCCTAACATTCCTTAGGCTCCGGGTGCTTTCATTTGCACAAATTAACCGTGATTAACTATATAATCATTCTGCTTTTCACTTTCAAAACACTGCGAAAAATATGTAATGCCCTCGCTGGAACTCTCGAGTTCGCGTCGAGTATGCTTCCATTTACACTCCAAAGGTAAAGAGGGAGAAAATACCTTATATATACTCCACCTTTTAAAGTGCGACTGGGGATGAGGTGACTCATCGCCATACCTGGTGGCCATGCCTAAGTGGTGACGAATTATCGTCCACTACTTTTTAATTCAGATGCCACTAGTAGAGCCATGTAGAATTTTTTCGATGTCAGGCAACTGAAGAAATGTGCAATTGCCCTCGTCGGGTCTCGAACCTGGATATCTCGAATTCGCGTCGAGTATGCTTCGAATTACACCACGAAGGCATGCGGAAAGGATGTAAAAAGTACCTTATAATACAATTCAAATATCCTTTTAGGTACAAATTGTGGATATCCATCGCATAAAAGAAATTTGACCACTTCAGGATCAAAAATGAGGATCGTTCCACTTGCAAAAACTTGACGGAATTTTAGAATTCTCTCACATTTTTTAAAACTACAAAGAATTTCTTCTCAGTATTTTTTAAGTACCCTGTGTCAAACATTGAATTTTTTTCCCCAATCTCTGCATTGCTATTCGCTTTGTTTAAAATATTTTCAACAGTTTCTTGGCTTTCTGCTTGTCGAAACGAATAGTTAAAAATTACTGAATACTTTTAGTTCATCTTGGTTTCGAACCTAGGCAAACACTACGGGACAGTTTCCTCAGAAAGTCTTCAACGAAGTCATGCTTGCCCTTAAACATATGATTCTCGTGTATTTTGCCACATTTAACTAACTAACTATTTATCAAAAACTGGACGTCGGGTTTTTTTTTCTTCATGATTATATGATATCTCAGGTATATATTTCGGTATATATCAATACCATGCGATATCTCAGACTGATTTTGTTTGATTATGGCTAAAGCACGACAGGCCTATCTTCGTAAGGGAAGAGATGCTATCATGGAAGGCTTTTTGAGAGAAACTGACTTGCATCTACGTCACACATGAAAAATCACAAAAAACGTAGTAATGCAGCTAGCCCCTTTCCCGGTATTCGAACCTGATCGAATAACCAATGTTGAGCATCACCCCCGTTCGGCTGCTGGTGAACCCTGAGATGTCCCAGAGAGGGGCAGATTTAAAAAAAAACTGCAGTGTATGGGCAATATCAAAGGGATAGAGAAAATACTAATTGCGTACAAATAATCTTAAGGTGTTTTAAGGTATTTTTTGCCTCTTTTCTGCATGCCTTCGTGGTGTAACAGTAGCACACTCAGCACGCATTCGAGATGTCAAAGGTTAAGATCCGGCGAGGGCATTGCACATTTTTCAGTTTCATTGCTCCAAAAAATTCTTAGTGACTATACAGTGGCTCCCGAAGTAAAATGTGGTGAATGATGATTATTCACCACCAGAATTTGGCAATTGGTTCCCCTAATTCCCAGTCACCCTTTAAAAGGGGGCAGTATATAAGGTATTTCTCCCGCCTTCGTGGTGTAGTAGTCTGCACGCTGGGCGCGTATTCCAGAGTTCCGTGGTTATGCAATTCCTGGTTAGGGCATTGCATATTTTTCATGTCTCCTGCTTCAAAATAACCTATATTATTTTGAAGCAGCGTTAACCTATGTTGTCTCTACAGTGTTAAAATGAATATATTGTTACGAATTTCGTAGTTAGTTAAACATTTTTAGTAGAATTATAATTAAAATTGTTTTATTTCCCCGTTCAATGAGTGCGCGTGACGAGTTTTAAGAGAAAACAACGGCGAAAAAGTAAAAATACAAGAGCACGTGCATTTAACATTGAATAAAAGTTTATCTCTGTAACTGATATTTAATTTGAATAAATGTAACTGACTGCTATGTTAACTGTAACCGTAATTTTACTCTTTTTGCTCTCCAGAAATTGCTAGAACTATCTCGCGTGGCCGATTTGAAAAGCTATAAAAGCTGAGAAACATCTCAGCTTAGTTGTTTTGTTTACCTAGTTGCTGTAATTTTTGTTCATCGGATTAGCTTTCTCTGCGCTTTGGATTGCGTTCTATTTAACGTTTTAGCAGTTTAAAATATAGTTACTGACTATATTGCGTGATACTGCGATATTGTACGAATATCTTTGAGGGAAAAATCCAGCGTTTTGGTATATTTCTTGTGATAAGAATGACTTTTATTATCTCTTTATAGGACTTGTGCATTTAGTCTATTATGAACCTATACGCAGGAAACAATATGAATAATGAAAAATTAATAAAGAATTTGAATAAATTAAATACATCAAAATGAGTAATTTTCTTATTTATTTCAGATGCAATTTTGACTCAAGATATTTTTAACTTTTCCATGAATTTATCAGGCTATATTGCGTCATACTATAATGCTTATGCTATAACGGCATCAGAATTTGAGAAGCATCTGTATTTGAATAAAGAAACGAACCCATAAATTTTAAGATAATTTATTCAAAAATATCAAATAAAATTCCTTTCGAAGTATCCCCGGTGCCAATAGGATGGAAATTTTGACCTCGACCAATGTCTAAAAATACAAAACCACCTACTCGCTGGTGCGTAAATGTGGAGATTTCCATGGGTTCGTCGCGTGAGGCGTCTAATGTGTCACGCGAATGGCAGAATCCGTTACGGAAGGGTGCGTTTATTAGCCTCTCCGTTTCTAGAATAGCAGGACGATGATTCCGTGGAATAAATTTTAAAAGTTTTCTAGCTATTGTTCTGTAGTGAATTAAAAAGTTTTTCCTGTCATACAGACCTTTCAACTGTGCTGTGATTCTTCTAGTCCAACGGTGGGATGAAAGACCCCTAGTGAGAGTGATCTGCGTTGCTTCACTTTTCACTAGTTTGTGTGTCATGTCACAACCCGTTGTGCTTAATCCACAGAACCTTGATGCCTTAATTTATTACTAATTGTTTGGCAACAGAACAGAGGAAAGTTGCTGAACTTAAAGATATTTCTTTCAAAAGCTTATCGTTTCTAAAGAAGTGGACAATGTTTTATGATTAATGGGTATGTTTAGAAGACTAGCAAATCATGAGAAATGGGGTGATTTGTTAACACATCCTGATGACAAAAGGAGATGCTTTCACTACAACGATCTATTATTCATTTCTTGAAACTAATCCTAAGATACATCCATTGTTATCGTGAGGCAATGGAGGATATTTCCACAATATGGAAATTCTGTTACGTCGACTAGAAAACGATTGAGATAATTCTAGGCTCCAAGAATACTTGTGTAATGGAATCTTTATGTAACAGACTTCAGAATTTCAGATTATTTTGCTATTTTTTCATTTAGATGTGTTTCTATTATTATGACTTATCACTCTTAAAGGAACAAATTAACGAATTTTATCCCAGCATGGACTGCGGGATTTCGTCTATTGTCGATAGCCCCTATCGGTCACTTTACAGGTGATAATAACACTTTGCTCAGTACCGTCCGAGTTTCAAGGATCCTTTGGGGACAGGATCAAGAATCTCCCTAGCCTCTTCTCCTACCACCAAACCATTCGAGAGGACTTCCGTCTCGCTGTATATTTTAAGTGCCCCCATACCGCTATACAAGACACTATAATATTTAAAAACATCCAAATCATTTACGAGATTTGAACCTGGGTGTCCAGCTATATAACACCCAGGTGAAACGGCTTCATTTAGATAAAAAATTGGAATTTTTAATTAATTAAACTGGAAATGGTAATTAATATGCTTAATTAAGAAAAAGTAAATTTAAACAATTAACACTAGAAAGAAAATGATTATTGATTCCATAGAAAGATCTCGACATTTCAAGCGGAATTGGAATCTCTCCATACAACTACCACCAATTCATGAGGATCGTATTTCGTCATTTCGCATTTCTGAATATAATTCCTATTCTAGTTAATCAATTTCAAAATTATTTTTGATTTAAATTCAGATTTTATAAAATTTATTGGAAAATTTTAAATTGGAATAGGGATTTTGTTCAGAAATGCAAAATGATTTCATGAGAAGCAATTGAATTTACAATTTAAAATAGATTCGTAACCTCTAACTACACAGTTTTGTCTAACTAAACGCTGGCTTAACACTTGAAACGGCGCGATTTAACCTTTGCTAGTAAAATGGCTAATTAAGACACAATAACACGCCGAATAAATACTAATTCAGGTTTTGCAGCTGAAGATGATGGTTCGGTAAAACCATCGAAACTAGTCCTGTGAAAATTTTGTAGGTATAACGCTGATTTTTGTTGTTTGACTTCTGAATTAGTAAAATGGCTAATGTCGGAATGTTACTTAGCAGAGCTGGGCAAGGAAAGAACACAAAACTTCGGGAGTCGCTGCCGAAAGCGTCGTTTATATAAAACATTCAAAAATCTCGTCTTAAATAATATTAATTTATTTGCATTCTGTTGAGGAAAGGTGAAATTATAGAACAAATCCTAATCATAAATATGAGATAGCTTATAAATATTAAAGATGATTGTATTTTAAAGTCTGACTTCCTTCGTTTTATTTTCTAGAATCAAAATCGTTTTGTACGGATGAGATTGAAATCAAGGGGTAAGTCTTGCAATCTGAAGCTCTTAAAAACGAAGAAATGTGGTATGTTTCGGTGATGTGTACTTTACAAGGGAAATTTTGAAGTTCATTTCATGCAAAATGTATACAAAAATAATGTTCTTCAATGGTAAATAAACATGAACTTTATTTTACAAAGATGAGTCTAAATTTGTGTTACCAGAATAAAAGTTTTAAACAAAATGTTTTCGCCCGTTTTGTTTCGGATTAGATTCCACAGTATATAAAGTTCTTTTTACATCGTATTGATTATTCATGTGTTTCGTCATCGTAAACATTCATCACTCATCAATTATATGCATTCATTTATCATCTTGCGCAAATGAGAATGATTCACCTATTGCCAGAAACCTGATTTTCCGTTTCCAAAAGGAAGAGTTAAAATCTGGCTGTTTCCAGTTATGTCTGTTGTCATGGTAACAGACAACTCCATTTTTATCAGACTCAAGAAAAGATACTGTTGCCGAATAACGCTTAGCAAATATAAATGGCGTAAACTTTTTTTTCTTGATAAATTATTATAGTGTGTCATAATTTTGAATTCTCTGGATTATCATAAAAGTATAATTAGTTTGATCAAAATATTAATATGTTCCATATACAATATTTCTGTTATATCACTGTTCTATATACCGTGGTTTTGGATAATTATATTATTGTTATTTGAAACACCTCACCTAAGTTAGGCGGTACAGAAGCAACGCACCTACGCAACGAATAAAAATAGCGACTCAACAAGCGAACAGAATGTTTAGTCGCCTTAAGAATCGCTCTCCGGGTTAATGATAAGCCGTTCGGAAACACGTGTGGAAACCTGTGGCCTTAATGCGCGCAGCTTAAAAATAAGCCTTGTTCTACATCAGCGCTTCTTAAACTTTTTCCATTCATGATCCCTTTTATTATCGAGTTTTCTTCGTACCACTAAAATATTTAAAATTGCAAAAAAATAAAATCTGAAAGCTTTCAAATTTTACATTGCTCCCAAAGGGACTTTTTTAGTCCAAAGGGGCAATTTGCCCAGAAGGATTATTAATTTCGTTTTGGCATTTTGCGTCGATTTACGATAAGCGTTGTTTCACTCTTCAGATTGTTGCTACGAAATGTTATCGCCCTGTATTATATTTAAAGAAATTAAATAATAAAGAATCTGTATGAATATATGTATGTTTCTCGCGCTGTGATAAAACGACGGTACCTAGAGCCATTAAAATCTGAGTAAATGTAATCTTCTACAGAATATGGGCATGTGAAAACCTTAATTTGAATTTGAAATTTGTTTTATTATCAGTTTCATATTTTTCAAAGAATTTTCGATTGACAAACTAAACGATTTCGAAGCGAACAATGGCAACACCGTATAATAAAAAATTTTAAAAAAAAAGTCTCCAGCGCGCGAGATTCTGTATCGGAAATTCTATAGATATGCTCATATTAAAATTATTTGGTGATATTGCTGTTGAACTGAATTTTACGATTCGAGTACGTAGAACGTGTTATTTAATAAATAAAAGTAACACAAAAACATTAAAAAAAGCCCCTTTGGACGTAATTTAAAATCTGAAACCTTTCAGATTTTTTTTACTCTAATTATATGATTTTCATGAAATCGCATCAAATCGATGGCACGCAGCAATTGTTGCTGATATATTACTGTTGGCCATTGTTGTTGATATCAGCACTGTTGCCACTCGGAAAAATGAAAGCAGATTTTAAATTTAATGTTTCTCTTGAATATGGGACGTTTGTCGAGAGGTACTTGGATACGATGTTTTTTTCCGGTGCATTTAAAACCCAGACCAAGGCTAGTAAATAAATAAAAAATAAATATCTGAAAGCCTTCAGATTTTATATTGCGCCCAAAAAGGCGGTTTTTTCCACCCTCATTTCCCACACACATACACGTTTCGAGAGTATTTTTGCTAAAAATATTTACAAACAACATATCTTTAAAGTTTTGATAGACAGTCTCACGCCCTAGAGATAAAGATGTTTTATTCTGTACCGTTTTGCCGCTGCTTGCTTTCAAATCATTGAGTTTTTTAATCAAAATTTCGCTAAAGTTTTACAGAATATAAATTAGATAATAAAAAAAATTCTGAATTTCAAATTCGAGCTTCCAAGTGCCCATATTAGGCCAAAATTATTCAAAATTTGATGGGTCTAGGTAGCGTCGTTTTATCACAATGAGTGAAACATGCATGAATTCATGCAGATTTTTCATTATTTAACTTAAATTTGGTGGCAACAGTTTGAAAAGTCATTCAACGCTTTTAGTGATTCGAAGCAAAATGCCGTTTCGAGACTGACGCCTCTTTGGGCTAATAAAGCTATAATTATATTTTACATAAGTAGCTTATTTATTCGGTTAACAATAAACATACGAAAAGTAGTTTCAAGATTTGTTTCAACTGTACAAAACCTAACGAAAGAAAGTCACGTTTTAATGAATTGGATGGGTTTGCCTTCTGCAGCAAAACGAATTAAATCTTGATTCAATATTTGAGAATGCAACTTCAATGATTTTCATCGTTAAACAATATTTGGATGTAATAGCCGTATGATATGAAGCCGTTTGATATGAAGCTTAAAAGTTCGTTTCTCATAAGTATGTGGTACTGAATAGCAAACGAATTTAACGCTGTTTCAAATATTGTGGGAGGTTCATTTCTTATTCCCAACCATAATTCAGTTAAAGGTTATTTTCGAAACTCAAGTTTTAAGTAAGAGTCATTCGATAGCTGAGAAAATTCCTCTTCGGATTTATATGGCTGGTTATTAATCTTATTGATATCAATCAAAAATGTTTTTTAAATCCATGATAACGTTTTGAAATCAAAATTCGTTGTAAAGTATTTGCAAAACTGTCTTAATAGGGTTTCTGAGTGATCTTTAATAATTTTTTAAATTGAAGTTTTACTTTTTTTTTTCCGAGTCGAAAATACACTGTTCAAAGCAATTAGGAGATATTGTGAGTTTGATATGAAATTATTATTTACAACTGACACGCGTTGGATGTTTTGAACAATGAATACGGTGTTTCAGCAGGATGACTTAGCTGAATCGGTAGCTCTGACGGCCATCGGTCGTTTAAAAGCGCGTCAAATGCAATCCGTTTCAGCGAGTATCCGTTGCTAAGAGTTTCTTAAAGTGCAAATTCCAGACTATGGAAACGGTTTTTGGAAACTGGAAATGTTCGCCGAAAATCTGGATTATGTAGTATGCCTGCAACAACACAAAATGAGGATTGGTATTCAACACTAACGGTCAAAAGAAAACTCACTATGAACGCCGCTTCCTTACAACAGCACCTTCGAAGGGCTACCGGTAACCAGAATTTTGACTCAAGCTGTTCGAAACCGATTCCATCATGTAGGTTTGTAAGCTAGCAGATATTGTAGAGACATGAAGTTATTTTTGAAGCAGGTGTGATGAAAAATGAGCAACACCTTCGCCGGGAATCGAACCATGGACCTCTGGAATACGCGCCCAGCGTGCAGACCACTACACCACGAAGGCACGCTAATAAAGCGGGTGAAATACCTTATATGCCCCCCTTTTAAAGGGATACTGGGGTTTGGGGGACCCAGTCGCCAAATCCTGTTTGTGGAGAATCATTATCCACCACCCTTTTAGTTCCGGAGCTACTGTAGGGACATTATGTATTTTATGGACGCATGAAAAATTAGCAATGCCTTCTCCGGGAATCGAACCACGGACTTCTGGAAAACGCGCCCAGCATGCAGACCACTACATCACGAAGGCACGCTACGAAGGCGGGAGAAATACCTTATAACCTAAGGTTTGTGTTTCTTTGACACAGGACCACTGCAGGGATAAATAAAAAGTTCTGAAACAACTGTTTCTACTTCAGGACTTTTAAGTCTTGGGCCATTGTGCTGCCCGCAGAAGGTAGGCGCAGGAGCATCTCAAATGGGGACAAGATCAGTGGAGCAAAGTGCTGTTCACAGAAGAGTCCCGCTATAGTGTGCAGTCTGATAATCGGTCGATTCTCATCTGGAGTGAACCTGGCACACGGAATATTCCTGTATTTGTGCATGAAAGTGTCCGATTTGGCGGAGGCGCAGTTATGGTCTGAGCCGGTATTTCTATCAATGGCCGCAAGGACCTTGCAGGAATGGAGCACTAACGGCTCAGTAATAGAGGGTTGAGATAATCAATAATCAGACTTGTTGTGGTCCTTTACGCTGCAGTAATCGCGGATGAATTCAATCTCATGGATGATAACGCCAGGTTATATCGTGCTCAGCTATACTGCACAATTTTCTTTTCGATGAAGGAATCCTGCGGAATGGATGGGCAGCATGTTCTCCAGATATGAGCCAAATAGAACCTGTTTGGGACATTCAAGGAAGAAGGGTTGCTTATCACATCCAAAAATAATTCAGAAGTTTGAAACCTTTCTTCTACAGGAGTGGGTAAGAATACCCAAGTCCCTCATTGATCCCACGCCTCGTAGCTGTGCGACATTGCTTTCGGTCAGAGAGAGCCATACCCCTTATTGTAACTCATATGCATCCGAGCTATTATATTTTTTGTTTGTTTGTATAATATGCACAAATTGTGAACTTTTTGTTTACTGACAAATCATTATTCCTCGTTAATTGGTTCTTTTTCTTTTCTCATATCTTACAGCACGTATGCATCATATATCAGTAACCAAAACATCTCCTCATCCGCAATTTATATCCATAATCATAATATCCCCTAATTGCTTGAGCAGTGTATTTCGAATGAATCATCTGTCTATCCTACTCTGTTAATACTGATCTTTTTAACAAAACCTCCAGTTTTATCATTCGAAATAAATATATTGCCATTTTTTCCTTGAAGGGACAAGTTGAGATTATTTAGTTCCTCAAATAGCTTCAAAACAATAGCACAGCTTAAGATCGTGTCATTTTGAAAAAGAGCAAGATGAGATTTTTACTGATATAATTTCATCTTTTATTAACGATAATCCTCTTATGCTTCGTCTTCTTGACATACGTCTTATTTTATGCGTATATAATAATAAATTTTTGTAATGGGAGGCCGTCTTCTCAAACATTCTACAAACACTTAAAATTCATTTAAAAAAATAAATAAACAGCAGAGCACGACTTTTAATAACGCTTACGCAGCACCCTGAAAACATAGCGTTGCTAATTTTTTTGCTGCAAGGACCTCTTGAACAGGCAGTGTGTAAAGGTTTCATGATCATTACCAGCGGCGTTTTATAAATATTTGTTGTCGTTGTTAACTCTAATTGCAACTGACTACTCGTGTATATACTAAGTATACTACGAAGCTTACACAAGTAAGTAATAAATAAACAAATGTACAACAGCACAGCAAATAGGGAAAAAAATATCAGGAAAATAATAAGAAGAAAAATAAAATAAAAGAATTAATAAAATAAAGAGAACAAATAATTTAAAACCAATATTTACACTCCTCATCGCTTGCAATTTTTTTTTCAATTCTAAACTTTCAGTTTTAAAACATTACTCAACTTTACTATATATATATATGTATATGTAAGATAAAAAATACGTAAATCAAAAATACAACTTAAACTAGCAATAGCCTTTTAATTCCTTCACTCTATTAAAATTGTAGGGTTTATATTTATTTTAACTAACATTTATTTTAAGCTATCTTTCCTGTCAAGCCTTTACTTTCCCCTAGAATTGCCAATGCCAGAGTATGTAAATCGTAGTAGAACGCGCAGAGTATTCAAATTTTTAGCAGAAGTAATTTGAGTTAAATAGAAGGGAAACGAGATTAAAGTGTGGGCTTCTTGAATCACGAGCGTGAAGGTTGCTAGGTAGAAATTTAAGAACCGCGCATTTCGGCCTGTGTGCCTACTTCGGCAGTTATTTGAATCTTTCAACTTCTTAATCAGAAAGTTTGCTGAATCTCAGCTGTATCTTAGAACGCGGTTAAGATAGTTACAATTATAGAGCCTCGTAGATAGTGACTTCGTTAGTTATTCATCCTGTCATTCATTTTTAGTTGTACTTTTTTCTATTTTTGTTTAACCGCCGGGTCGGCGTAGTTTGTGAGCGTCGAGTGAACGCAACTGTGACTTCTAAAGTGAAATAAAAAGGGAGTTAAACCCTTCTTAAGAGTCTGTGTAATTTCCAGTTCATAGCAGTCACTACTACTATTGCTGACAAGTTGGGGCCTCTCAACATCACAAAATAATAGAGCCTTTTTCTAGTAATGCCTTTTTCTGAACTGCGTAATTGCTAGATAAACCCATATCATATGACTTACGTAATGGTAATGATGTAGCTAATTCGGAATTTGAACTCAAAATTTCGAGAACTCAAACTTTTTTGCTTAATAAGAAACTTAAACTGAAACCTTCTCTTGGTGAGATTCCACGCTGGAGGAATGTGCACTTTTGCTTCAGCTCTCTTCCCTTTAACTCTTTGAAGGGGCGGTGGTTACTTACAGTAACTATTGAATGTCTTTTACTCACTCGTGTGAGTGGTTTTCAAGACTGACCGTTTCTGAAGTTCCCTCGTAGCTCAGTAGATGATGGCAATCAAGAAACATAAGCCAATAAAAAAACATAAGCCAATAGTTGATGCAGCAATTCGTCTTCAAGAAAATAAGCATCAGCCATCGAAGACAACATCACGAAGATATGCTCTCTGCAGCACCAAGAAGAAACTTGTAAGAACAGTGTGGGAATGCAGCACATGCAAAGTTTGCACTCTGCTTGAAAATGAAAAACTGTTTCCATGAGTATCATAGAGACTGATTTGTAGGGATGTATTCTGTGGGCGGTAGTCATTGACACTAACCACCTGACGTGGTCTTTTTTTTTTTTTTTTTTTTTTTTTTTTTTTTCATGCGTCTTGTACAAAATATGTGTAATTGTCGTAAATAATTTCATTATAACACTTGATATAGTAAATAAAACAAGAGTTTTGCTGAAAAAATTAATTGCCTTTTCCTGCTCCTCAAAGAGTTAAAACGCTAGCTCGGTCGCTTAGCTGCTGCTAGCTATTGTCCATTCTTCTAAAAAATATAATCTGTATAAGATTTGAGGTGCGCATTCACAGTGATAGCGCACCCACAGTGATGATGTGAAAGGAAAAGGTGCTTTCAGAATTAATTATCCTGGAATAAAATTATGTGTGGAATTTACGACTACTTCCGTCTTCGAGTGTCATCTTTCTAATTACGCAATAAAGTCTCTCCAAGTTATCATGACGCAGAGAACCATCGCCAATCCGATGCATATAAATTCTCCTTTCTCTATAATCTTCCAAAGCTAATTATTTTATGAGATTTAAATAAAAACTTATTCTTATTGAAATGTTTTATATGTTTTTTTTTTAAATACTAGATGTTTTGTCCAACTAAATTGTTCATTTTGGGGGTTTTTGAGCCTAGTTATAAGTTGCTCTAAATTGATCATTTCTAATTCCAGGAATTGTATTGGCAATAGTATCACTGACAATGAAATTTTCTGAATTTCATCAGCATATTTACTTCCTTTAGACCATTTTAATAATACTAGGTAACACAAAATCCACTCCAATGGTGTATCGCTTTTCATTTTCAACAATTAATAATTTTCATCATTGTACGGCACGAATAAATATTTTTCGCTAACAGTGATGAATTTCTCAAAATATTAATTTCTTTATTTGAGGATTTCAACAATCGTCTGAAATATTCTTTTGACTTACTGACGTATGGAAAATGCTTGGATTTCAAAAATGCTTATTCAAATTATTGTTCTCTCCAAACGTAAAATTTTATTTCAATTTAAGCAAAGAGGTCGTTCATTACCATCACAGTTTTTGAAAGTAAATTGGTCTAACCATTCTCGTCTCGTCATATCTGAAGTCTTTTTTTTTATTTTCTTTTTCGCATCTTAAATGCCTGTTTCTAATTACTAGCTTCTGCTTGAAGAGACTTTGTAGCATTGACACAAGCGTCGTTACCTTTGTTACTCACGTTCAACCATTTATCCACGGGTAAAACACTACTCCTTTTTTATCTTAAAATATGAATGGAATAATATCTTATTATAATTATTTAAATAATGTAGTCCTATCTTATTCATTCTTATTAAAACAGTAAATTCTTACGATGTTTATTCTTGAAATTGTTGCAATGCAACAACTGAAATTATACCCACATTATAGAAAAGCATTGTTATTACACTAGTTGCAGCGGCACCAGCGTTATTCTCAGCACTTCTGTGCAGCACAGGACATAAGGTACTGCGCATTTGCGGAATTTTTTAATTCTGAAATAACTTGTATACTGAAATTACAATGCGACACCTCTATTATGATGCACGTGATGGTATTTTTCAATAAGTAAATATAATTTACAACCCAATTTGGCCAGTGCTAATATTTGTAGAGAAAATATTGTTACTTTTTTCCTTCACGTACGTACGTGTTCGTGGATTTGGAGTAAATATCGACGACACTTGATAAAGTATCGAAACACAATTTATTAGCCAGTATTCTCAGAACAGCTCCAAAGTCACGTTTACATTCGTCGAAGAACTGCTATAAACACGTTGAAACAATCAACGACTTAGCCTTCAGTCTATCAGGCTATAACGGTGAAGACAGCTTCACGGCAAAGCACCAGAGTGCAGCTTCCGGCTCTGCTCGGTCGTTCTCGGAACTCTACGTACTCTCGAGACTCTTCACACTAGAACTCGCGATGCACTCGACGGTACACTAGAGTACAGCTCCATATTTTTTCGGTCATTCTCGAAGCTCAACACACTCTAAGATCAAATTCGACGCTGCAGTAACTCGCGATACATACACTAAGGGACTCTCTCGATGCACTCGACGACCAACTCGGCGCTAAACTACGAGACACTCGCCCGCTAACTCTTAACTGATTCGACTAGCTAGTCACTAACTGTCTATCAACTCGCTAGACGAGAAACCGACTGACTATCAACTCGATGGACTAAGCACTGATTGACTCCCGCGTACGAGCAGGGTTTATGTAGCTTTTGGCTTGTGTTCGAGAACATTCTGAGCTAAACCAGTAAGAATTCGTTCCAGTAGGCATATCGATGTTCCAGTATCCATTCGTCCAAATGGCATATCGCCAATTTTGTTACCAAATGTCGCCACATAGTCGATTTCTCACCAAGTGTGGTAACCTGGCCTTCCCTTGCCATTTTCTGGTAGCCCTAAACCTGCTTTGCGGGGAAGCTATTTTACCGCGCCTGGACATTTCGTAACAATATGATATTAAAGATAATGAAAGGATTGCGACAAATGCTTCTTTAAATTTATATAGCTGAATTAAATTTTCGCCACCTCCAACATTTTGCTTTGCGACCCCATTTGGGATCACGAGCTACAGTTTAAAAAACAAACTTTAAATGACGGTTTGAAAACTTTAAATGTCGATTCACTTTTCAAACTGTTGCCACCAAATATCACAGCCCTGTATTACATTTAAAGAAATTAAATAATGAAAAATCTGCATGAATGTATGTATATTTTTCGCATTGTGATAAAACAACGGTACCTAGAGCCATCGAATTTTGAATGACGTAATCCTTCTACGAATATGGGCATGTGGAAGACCAAATTTGAAATTTGGAATTTGTTTTATTATCGATTTCATATTTTGTAATACTTTAAGGAATTTTTGTTTAACAAACTCAATGATTAAGATACAATAACACGCCGAACGAGTATTAATTTAGAAGTCAAACAACAAAAATCAGCGTTATATTTTGAATATAACGGTAACGTTTGTTATATTCAGCGTCCTGTGAAAATTTGAAAATATAACGCTGGTTCTTGTTGTTTGACTTCTAAATTAAAACTCAACGATTTCAAAGCGAGCCATGGCAACAATGTGCGAAAAAAAAATATTTAGCTCCAGGGCGCGAGACTGTGTATCGAAAATTATAAAGATATGCTCAATTTAAAATTATTTTGCGATACTGCTCTTCAGCTGAAGTTTATGGTTTAAGTGCGAAGAACATGATATTTAATAAATAAAGGTAGCCTACGAAGCGTTAAAAATACGCCTCTTTGGATATATTCTAGCTTTCATATTTTATTTTTTTTTTTAATCAAGGAAAAATTACCTGTATACTGATTTATTTATTTATTTATTTTGAAATAAAAAAAGAGTTATTCTTTGGTAACTCAATCGAAATGATAAACTACGTGGAAATAATAAATTATTACAAAATATTGCTCTAAATTTGTGTAAATAAGCTTCACTGAGTTCCAAGAAAAGGCTTAGAATTTTTATTGCGCCGTAGAAATTTCTATCCTATTTATATTACTTGTTTCGGTTGAACTATCTAAGCATGGGGGATTGAAACCTTACGCTTGTTCTCAGGTTATAAAAAAACTCTCAAACTCTGGGCTTACACCAAGGCTCGATCGTCATAATTACTATATTGGCAAGAAGAAATCTGGGTTTTCAGTGCAAAGAGGATGTTTGACTTAGTTTATTTCCGTATAGTTTTTTTCCCCTTTCTAAATTTGCTTCTGCTCTTTCGTCTAACATTCACCCATTTTTATTAGTAACTGTTATATTTACTGTAATAAGGGCTTCAAAACTATGCTGCAAGCGTTAGGAAATTACTAGAATATTATCAGTGTTAGAAAAATGAACGGTTTTTATTTTTTAAATTCTGTTTTCTTCTGCAAAATAGAATGTTATGTTATACAGAGTGCCTACAAAACTCCTTACCCGGCTTTTATTCCCGACACAGTTAATTACAGACGTGTACTTACAATTGCAAAAATGTTTTAAATGATTCAAATATACATGTTTGGCATTATTAAATTTAAAGAAATAAGTTTTGTAAAATTTTCTAAATTTAACTTTTTATGTGCGCAATTCCGGTCTTTGTACTTATGTCTAGGAAAATCTCATACTCGTTATAAAAAATAAAACACAGACAAAAAATAAAAATAAAATTTAAAATATTTTTCTTAAATCTTGGAGCTTTCAGATTCTATAAATTACCCCCAAAGGGGCATTTTTTTAGTGTTTTTTGTGTTACCTTTCTTTATTAAATATCATGTTCTTCTCACTTAAACCACAAAATTCAATTCAACAGCAATATCACAAAATTTAAAACCAGCATACCTTTAGAATTTCCGATAGACAGTCTCCCACGGGGCTGAAGATAAAAATATGTATATATATATATTTTTTTTTAAATATGTATATATATATTTATTTCTAAATCAAAAATTCGTTAAAGTTTTACAAAATATGATATCAATAATAAAAAAAAATTCGAAAGTCAAAATTCGGGCTTCCCATGTTCGGATGGAAGATAACGTTATTCGAAATTCGATGGCTCTAGGTACCAAGGACTTTTGTGAGCACGGTGTATAGTATACGAACTTCATTTCTTGATCGTTGTTTCCCGACTAAGTTTAGACACCGTTACGTCTACGACAGATAGTTATACAGTAAGTATCCCTATATATGTTAAATAATGAAAATAAATATTTTATTTATTTGTACTTGAAATTTTAATATGAATGTACGACGGATAGGTCTCAGCGCAGCAAAATTAAAATTTGGAAGCACGTGAAAAAAAACAGTGGTCTTTGATGACATGAAATATTCTTTTGATAATTTCACCATTTGTCTAGCCGTTTGAGAACAAAAAAATTTCCATTGATAACGACGTAATCGTTGAAAGGAAGAATATTGCATGCGAGCGTACAAAAGACGGAGATTTAAAAAGAGAGGTAGGTGATTACATAGACAGTCTCCAATCCGAACTTACTAAATGCTTAAAGGTTTTTAGATTACAAATCGCCTGTACTTTTGGAAAAAAAAAAAAAAAAAATGCAACAACAGCAACAAAATGCGAGACATCGCGTAACGCAAGATGGTGGTGTAATTTGGCTGTCTTTCAAGGGAATCCAATGAGGAAGTTCAAGAAGAATGTCCTCCGAAATAATAATTACGAATTATTATTTATTATTCCTTTTTAACGATGCCAGCAATACAAAGAAAAAAGTCACTTTCATTTTCCGCCCAGTTTAAAATGCCATTCTGGAAAATAAATGGAAGAATTATGCTCGTAGTTTGTTTTTGTTCTTCCATGGCCTTTCCATGTATAGCGTCTTAAAAAATAAATTCTTGCAAACAATTGTGTTCAGTTTGTAATTCTAAAAGACATTAAAAAAAATGTCGGTTGTTAGTAACTTTCATCCAATTCTCAATTCTTCTGAGTAAATTTGAATATAATTATTAAGTCTTTATTACCTTAATTTGTTTCTGAGAAGTTTGGACTCTTTCAGTTTCAAAATAATCAATGGTGAAGAATTGAGTTGTAAATGTTTTTAATGAATTTTGTCGTAAAAAGCAGTAAGATTGTGTTTTTGTCCTTTGTTTTGCTGACTCTTGTAATTCTGTTTTAAAAGTATATTTTTATTTTATTTTATTTATCTATTTATTATTTTACTTTGCTGTATTAACACTCGTAGTAATAGTTGAACACGATCTTCTGGCGAATCTGCACAACTACGAGTATATTATGTTCAAAATGATGAAAACCTGCTCTGGTGTAAGCCAAATCACTTTCATTATAATTATTTGATAAATAAATTATTATTTTAATTATTTCATAATACATTATTAATGAATAATAATAATTTATTACAAATATTAATGTAATTTTTAATAAATAAAAATACTAAATTATTATTTTGTAATAAATTGTTATTTCATAGTTAAATTATTAATTTATTTAAATTGTTATTTCATAATTAAAGTGTTCTGCAGACTGAAGTTGTAACAGTAACTGTTGCTGTTGTGCCTTATCTCACTTTCCCGACAGTAATATCAGCACAAGCCCACGAAATTCATCGTAGCAAAGAGTGCAAGATTGCGCCTGTTGTTGGCAAGAGCCTTGAGCACCCGAAGGTGAGAATACGACTTTGCTCATCCCCCCCCCTAAATTTGATGGAGAGCACCCCGGAGAGATGGGTCCGAGGGTTTCTCTCTCCTCTTCTTCTACCATCAAACTCTTTCGGTTTTCCGCTTATGTACTGTACTCCCATGCGCACAGACATTATACATTTAGAAACATCCATGCCTTCTCCGGGATTCGAACTCAGGCCTTTTGGTACAGCAGTCAGCGTTGCTAACGACTATCCCGGTTGGATGGCCCGTTAACTTTTGTACAGATTTTTAAAAAAAATCATTTTCATATCCAGTTGCATAATTTCTAGAACATTGAATAGATTTTTAGATAGGGGATTTTCTGAAATCGAAATTCAATATATAGCTGCCATAATCTCTTCCAACCCGGGGTGGATATTTACTTTAAAACTGGAACTGGCCAGACACACGAACTCGGATAATAACAATGATGTAATCTGAAATGATTTAGAGCAGGTTTATAAATCTAAAAATTTACATCGAATATATACATTAGAAGCGTTTAATACCTAGGATGTGAATCTCATAAAATAAAAAATAAAAATTACTTTAATTTACATTTATCATTTGAAAAACATTTGAAAACTTAAAGGATGCGTCTCACAGGTCAAACATTTATTTAATCAATTATAATTATATCTCCTGTTATGGAATATCCGCTATCATTACTTCTAATCGGATTCTCTTTCTTCCTGTAGTATGCACTGAGTTTTGTTGAAAAATAAAATAATAATGATAATAATAATAATAATAAAAACCTGAAAGCTTTAAGATATTATTTATTATTATTATTATTATTATTATTATTATTTTACGCCCAAAGGAGCGTTTTTGTTAACGTTTTGTGTTTTACCTTTATTTATTAAATATCATGTTCTTCGCACTTAAACCATAAAATTCAATTCAACAGCAATATCACGAAATATTTTAAAAAGAGCATATCTTTAGAATTTCCGATACACAATCTCGCGGGGTGGAGACAATTTTTTTTTCTTTATCCGTACAGTGTTGCCATTGCTCGCTTTAAAATCGTCGAGTTTGTTAATAAAAAATTCGCCAAAGTTTTACAAAATATGAAATTGATAATAAAACAAATTCGAAGTTTAGGCGCCCATGTTCGGGTGGAGGAGTTCGCTATTGAAAATTTCATATCTTTATGTACCATCGTTTTTTCACAATGCGAGAAGCATACATATATTTATGCATATTCTTCATTATTTAATTTCGTTAAATGTAATGCACAACTCTAATATTTGGTGGCAGCAATTTGAAAAGCTAAACGCCGTTTCAAAGTGGACGGCGCAAAATGCCCGAATGAAATTAATAGCCCTTCTGGGCAAATTGCCCGTTTGGGATAAGAATTTTTAAAAAATTAAGTAAATTTTACATGCATTCGGGATAGGAAAACAATCATAAGTATATATGGCATAAAAGTTTGAATTTTTAGATTTCTTCGCAAACATTTGCTATGAAATTAAAAGCAGGAACTTCAAACTGGAATGCAAACTCCATTATTGTCGGGATAAATCCAAAATAAAGTTCGATGCTATATGAACAACGCATGCAAACGAGAGCTGCCAGGTGCTTCTGGCTAGCCACAGAGAAATACATAACGAAAAGAAGAAAATGAACTATGTAGTCAAAACCTGATATTCTTCTGAAGAGCACTACGTCGTCAACAAAAGTTCCTTATCTGTTACATTCTAACAGTTATTTGAAGCCTCATCAAAAGAAAGTGAAATTGATGATCTTGTTTACTATAGCATTCCCGTCATTTAGCAATTAATATGAGTTCAACGTTTTAGTTATAGTTTATACATTGTGTGTTAAGGGTTCTGTACTTTAATGAGTATGTATACTACTATAATGCTTTTTAATTTTCTTACAATATGCAATAAATTATATGTGATAATCGAAACTTATTTACAAAGGAGGTTTTGAGTTTAACGATTTTGTCGAAATGAAAGTTAAGTCTTTTGCTATATATAAAAAAAGCTGGATTATGCTGTGATGTCCTGTAGCCTGAATATATCTGTGCATTAAATGCATTTTTAACTTAGCAGCGTGATGTTAGTATGGATTTCAAGTAAAATGTATCAGTTTCGAGATCAATTTAATACAGATCCGTCTTCTAAAGAAAAAAAAAAAAGAAAGAAAGCTTTTTAGATCTCTTACTCCAAAAGCGGCGCCCAAAGGGGCATTTTTACTTCCTTGTACAGAGTAAAAAGGAAGTATTGTAATCGCGAAAAGTTTCAAGCAGCACATTTCAACGAAAATATCCATTTTGACCGCTATCGAAGGCAATTTAATGATGTTTTTGCGTGACATCTGTACGTAAGGACAGAACAAAAGACTCTTTTCCTCCAAAAAAATTATAAAACTGCTTTAAAATGAATTCTGAAGAGAATTTTTCGTGGCGTCTGTACGAACGTAGGTACATACGTATCTCGCATAACTCAAAAACGAGTAGCCTCAGAACGTTGAAATTTTGTATATAAGACTACTATAACATGTAGATGTGCACCTCGTATTTTGGTGCAACGTATATAAATATTTTTATTTATATATATATCCACTCTGTTACCCGGCTCAGTGAACTCAGTTTCTTTACTCTTATATGTTTGTAAATTGTACATTTTTTGCTTTAAAAATGATTGAATTATGTGGTTTTTATCTTCCGGTTAAGGATTTTATGCCTTTCGTAATTCTGTAGGCAATATTTTTAAATTATCAACAATTTTAAAGTTGTTTAAGTGCCACTAAGTCTAATAATTTTGTTGATGGCAGCCATTGCTTGTTTACATTTGAAACAGCAGAGTAGTGGATTTGTTGCCAATTTAGAGAAACGTGGCTTCGCAACAACAAAGATAACGCCTTCCTTTATTATTGCGAATTAAATCATGCTTAATCCTTTCTGGAATTTTTTCGAGGAAATAAGTGTTTAAGATTTACTTCGTAATTTTTAATATAGATATTTTGAGTTTTTATGTATTTTTGCCTTCTCGCGAAGTGAGAACTGAATTAATTAAATGAGAAATACTCAATCGTCTGTGAAAACTGTTTCTTTTTTGTTTTGTTTGCTTAATTTCTTTTATACATCGTTCTAGCTTTATTATAGTATTTAAATAGAACATGTGGCAACGATTATATAATTCTTTAAATGATATAAATTTTGTGCATTCTGAGTTATAATATGAATGAAATATAATACTGTTAAGTGAACCTAGCGCCAGAGTGTTGCTATGGTAAACAAATAGAGTGAATTTTAAAGAATGCATTTATTCTATTGTGGTTTATGCGCTGTCGGCGAAGTAGATTTAATTCAATCCAATAAGTTTAAATGAAATGCAAGAAAAAATGCGTATAATTTAATATTCCGTACAAGGAAGTCATGTGGTGTACACATCAGATTTTTTTCATTTACATACACATACATGTTTCGAGAGCGTTTGGGCTAATGTTTCTTTCGGCTAAAAATATTTAAAAGCAGCCTATCTTGAGACTATCCAATAGACAGTGTCGCGCGCTGGAGATAAAAGTGTTTTTTCTTATACAGTGTCGCCATTACTCGCTTTGAAATTAATGAGTTTGTCAATCAAAAATTCGTTAAAGTTTTACAAAATATGATATAAAACAAATTCAAAATTCCGGCTTCGATGTATCCATATTCGGGTGGAGGCTACTTTATTCAGAATTTTCTGGCTCTAGTAACCGTAGTTTTTCAACAATGCGAGAAACATACACACATTCATACAAATTCTTAATTATTTAGTTTATTTAAATATAATGCACATCTCTAATATTTGGTGGCAATAATTTGAAAAGTGCTTTAGTTTATGGTGATTCAGCGCAAAATTTAGTTTTTAGATTAATAGCCCTTTTTGGCTAACGAACCTTTGGGCTTTAAAAAAAAAAAAAAAAAAATCAGGTAGCTGAAGCAAATTAACCAAGCTTATAAGGAAATAAACGAAAGGGATAAACCGAAAATTACAGAGCAAAATAAGAATTAAAATATAGATTGTTAAAATTTTGAAAGCTTTAGGTTTTTTTTTTTTTTTTTTTTTTTTTTTTTTCGATTATTGCAAAGCACATTAGGGCTATGTAGCCTAAAGGGAAGGATGTCTTTGTGGAGGATTTTGGAAGTTCTACGGTAAACTTGCTCGTATACATGTTACACGTGAGGAAAACCACGAAAAAGCCTATGCAAATAGCCCGTTCGCCTGAAATCGAACCCAGGTCGGAACTACTAGTGTTCAGCAATTTTACCGCTCCTTAAAAACCCTTAAAAGCTTTAGGAAAAATTATATTGGAGTCAGTAACTAAACTTATATGTAAAGAGGTATGAATATGAATGGTTTCAAGGAGGTCCTATTCGACAACTGCTGAAGCTTCGTGAATTATTCTAGCAAAACCAAAGTTAAAATTTTTTGTTAAGCAACCAGTTATGATTAGCTATTAGAGTTGATTTGTTTATTCTTTTCGAGCACAGAATTCTCTGAGAATGCAGTCAGTTTTCGAGATCCCTTCGTATTTAATTATTACTCTTGTCTTCTGTAGAAGATGTTTGAAAAGTTGAAAATGAATTAAAAGCCATGTTAGGTGACAAATTATAGCTCACAAGATCACGATAGCTCTTCTGTATAATATAATAATATGACAGGAATCCTTCCATATTAATTAAGAAATTATTATCTTTTTGTCACGAAAACACGCGTGACAGAAGCACCGTCGGGACTTCGATAACAACATTCGGACACGAATAACTATTTTGGTGCATAAAAAAATAAATAAATATTCACGTTAATGTAAAACCTTCATAACATTTAGGAGAAAGTGAGGTATGGACTTCATAATGGTAGAAATTATTAGATCCATTTAGAAAATAAATAAACATTTTGGAGACGGCATAAAATTTTTTGTTACATATCTTATCGGAAATATCAATGTCTGTTCCATAATTTATTTCATCCATAATGCACTTTGATTACAAATTCATGAATTATTTGAAGCAGAAGTTGGGAATCTAAAACTTAGTCATCCAGCGCGAAATCTCGTATCATGCTGGGCTGGAAGCACACCTCTCGACTAAGGAATAGGTACTTCGAGCCGTTATTTCAGTGGAACGTCAGATTTGATATGAATCAAAATGTTAATTTAAAGAAAATATTGAACCAGGCTATTATTGATTCACAGGCTATTTATCACATGCTTTCTTCAGTTTTGTCTGTTTGTTATTTAATATACATGAATAAATACACAGTTCTTTTTTTTTTTTTTTTTTTTCTGTACTGTCATATTAAAATATGTCCAAAGCTGTCTGTCCCAGGCTTAAAACTATCTCCGCCGTACCCTGGTAGAACTAAAAGCACTCACTGTTTAATTTGTTTTTGAATCTATAGTTTGTTGCCTTACAAGTACATCAAGGCCATTTTTCTCCAAACCATGCCTCATAACCTCATAACCATGGTAACGATTGCTGGGAAAAAAAAAAAAGGGTTGAATCCTCTAATTTCCTGCCTTTCTTTCTCCCCCCCCCAATGACGGTCTCCAGGGGTTTACAAGCATTGGCCACTATTAAGGCTGCAAGCGGCGGTCTATTTATTATAGAGGAACCTAGTAGGTGAAACATTGCTGCTTCCTATGAAGCGATGGACATATTACATCCATGCTTGCTCTGGGAATCGAACTCGGCCCCTTCGGTGACAGTCACGGTCAGTAATCACTTTCTGCCAGAGCAGCATCCTCTAGTTCTCTAATTTCCCCTAAGCGGTGATGACAAAATATGTTACGATCATAAATTAGGAAGGCTCACTAGGGTTAGTTGAAGTTTCTACAGTAAAGTAACGGATTGTAGCACAGCCTAGTGCAACGATTTTCAACCGGTGGTACGCTAAGAAACAAGATATTTTTAACTATTAAATTAAAAAATTAAACACCCCCTACATCTTCTTTAAGTTTTTTCTATAACACCGAATTTGGAATCTGGAATTTTTTTTTATTGTCTGTTTCATATTTTATAAAGCATATCACGAATTTTCGATTTAAAAACTCAACGATTTCAAAGCGAACAGTGGCAACACTGTAGAAATAAAACATTTTTATCTCCAGCGCGCGAGACTGTCTGTAGGAAATTCTAAACATAAGCTGTTTTTAAATATTTTGAGCCCATGTGGCGTTTGCCAACAGCTCTCAAAACGTGTGTGTGTCTGTAAAATAAAAAAAAAAAAAAAGGGGGGGAATAAGAAAAGAAAAAAAAAGAAAAGAAAAGAAAGAAACTCGTTCGGGCGTAATATAAAATCCGAAAGCTTTCAGTTTTTTTTTTTTTTTTTTTTTTTTTTTTTTTAATTTTAAGTTTATAATGGTGACAGTCATACAAATGAAAACTTAGCAAAGTTGATAGTTTCATCTTAAATTTAATTGTAAACAATAGACAAACGGACTTCCAAGGAGGCTTTTATTGTTTCTGTATGCGATTTACGAAAGTTTCTTTGTACTTAGCGAAATGTTTCCTGTATATCAGTACTCCGCAACCTTTTCTCACCTGCGACGCACAAAAAATCTTTCTGGAATTTCGTGGCACCAAAGAGTTCCGAGTTATCAAGGAAGTGCCGAAAAAATTCAAATGCTGACACACTTACAATCACACACACAACCACACAACAGTGAAATATATAAAAACATTTAAAATAGACATTATTAAGGAAAAAAAATTGTCATTGTGTATTAAATACATGATAGAAAATTGCAAAATGTCAAATACATGTATCTAATTGTGGCACACCTATATCCTACTCATGGCACACCAGTGTGCCGCGGCACACCGGTTGCGGAGCACTGCTGTATATTGCGGAGCACTGCTGTGCCCCTACTAGCTAAATCTCAATATCAGCAACTTTAATGATTAAAATTTGTCTGGATATATTTCATCTCCCATTTTTAGAGGTAGTACATTTTAATGTCTTAAACCTATTTTCCCCTATTTCAGTGATGGTGATAGCTGTGGTCTTTTAAACAAATGGACTTGCTTTAGAAATTGCCCTCTGCGTGAATTTGAGCAGAACGAGATAAAACGTTCATTCCACCTGTTGGTAATCTTCCGTATCAGTCTCATGTTCTCGACATGCACGGTTGGATGGATGATGCAGAATGTTACGATCGTCACTGGTCACGGAACAAGGAATCAACAACGGTTCTTCTGATAATAACCACGTTCTCCGAGATCGAACACAAACGAGTTTGCCTGCTAGGTCACGTGGCCCGCAGAAGTCTGTGCCAGGGCGTCGTTTAAAACAAAACAGTTCTACCCGTGGAAGAAAACAAAATGCCAAAGATTCTCCTCCCCTAATCATGGAAAGGGTCAAACGAATGTTTGAAAACATAACCCAGAGTACTGAGAAGAAATAGGTTAGAATTCGTTCGCATTTTTCTAATGTTTTCATAACAGAACTCAGGCTAAATTATGTAGTCTTCTTTAGAAGTTAAATGGGTATTCTGTCCAAATATTCCATACCTAAAGTGGAATTCGTTGACTGGTTTGAGAGCAGCATCAACAAGGAAGCGGTTTTTTTTTTTTTTTTTTAAATCAAGCTTGATATATTAAAGTATAACAACGCTTTGAATTGCTGGAACATATTTTTGTATTTCATACGGTCAATAAATTACCGCTCAAATAATTATCAGTTTTAATGAGCTGTCATAATGTCGAAGCTTATAAGCTTCGACATTATGACAGCATTATGACGACAGTATGATTATGATGCATTATGATTATGACTTATAAGCTTCGACATTATGACAGCATTATGACAACATTATGACATTATGACTAAAAATTTGTAACTTTTCCTGATTTTTCACGCAATTGCACAAATACCAAGGCTGTTCGCACAATTTTTAGGCGATTTTGCTTTGTTATAAAAAAAAAAAAAAAAAAAATCCCCTGCCTGGAAAATTTTTTTAACTGCAACTAGTATATTTTTTAAAGTGTAAATTATCGTCTGCTATTTGACAATTTTTGTTTTCAAGCAAAATGGCGCTTTTAGTAAAGCAGTGGACGGTAGGCTATGTTTGTGCACTTTCCGAAGAAAATTATTGGTATTTAGTTATTAAAAATGCTATGAAATCCATGATTTTTCGGTACCTAAAGCAACAATAGATAATATTGTCAATAAAAAAGGGGAAAAAAAGTCAAAATTTGGCTTCAAGGATAAAAGCTGTTCAAAATACATATCCAAGGGTAAAACGAAATGTTTCGATAGCTACAAAGGTAAGAATTTTAATGTTAAAAGAAAATCTTCGAGGTCAAAGGACAGTTACATAATCATTAAAATGCTCGGTATCAACTGTAAACAAAGTGAGTAATGCTGATTTGAACCTTAAAAAAGAGGAAAAAAACGTAATGTGCCTCGCCTTTCTCCACGACATATCGTCGGAAGCAGAACGCCCTGCAGAATTCTCTATAAGAAACAATTATTCAGCCAAAAATGGAAAAATGTTATCACAATAGATGAATCTTAAATATATTTAAATGATCGCAATAAAAAGAAATACATTTATTATCATTAAAGAGAAGGAAAACAAAAAATGTTAGAACATGGTCCAAAGAATCTAAAAGTTTTTCAAAGGGATTTATAACTCTTGCTGATTTTTCATATAACGACAAATAAAAATTAAAGAGAGTGCAAAAAAATTAGTAAGGTCAGCTCTACATATTATCAGGAGTACATTTTATACCCAGTTTTCATATCTAAAATATCTTCTGTTTATCCACAGTGCCATTAATCAGTAGAACTGCATGAAGACAAAGCAAGCAGCCAGAAGTCAAAGTCCATTGTTAAATTACTAGGAAGAAAAGAAAATGGGAACAAGAAACGTGCATGAAGGCTTTTTTGGACTTTTTAAAAAGCGAATTTTCCAAACGTCGACCTATAACAACCCTTGGACTTATAGGAAAGCTGTTCAAGAAGAATGGGATAAAACATATCTTCCAATAGTAAAAAATCTGATGTGTACACCACATGACTTCCTTGTACGGAATATTAAATTATACGCATTTTTTCTTGCATTTCATTTAAACTTATTGGATTGAATTAAATCTACTTCGCCGACAGCGCATAAACAACAATAGAATAAATGCATTCTTTAAAATTCACTGTAGTATTTGTTTACCATAGCGACACTCTGGCGCTAAATTCACTTAACAGTATTAATAATTATATAACAGTTAACTTATATAATAATTATATAACGGAAACTAAGTTATCTGTTATATAATCCAATAATTATATAACAGTTTACTTATATATTTCGCTCATATTATAACTCATAATGCACAAAATTTATATCATTTAAAGAATAGAATTATCTAATCGTTGCCACATGTTCTATTCAAATACTATAATAAAGCTAGAACTATGCATAAAAGAAATTAAGCAAACAAAACAAAAAAGAAACAGTTTTTCACAGACGATTGAGTATTTCTCATTCAATTAATACAGTTTTCACTTCGCGACAAGGCGAAAATACGTAAAAACTCAAAATATCTGTATTTAAAATTATGAAGTAAATCTTAAACGCTTATTTCTGCGAAAAAATTTCAGAAAGGATTAAGCATGATTTAAATAATAAATGAAGGCGTTATGTTTGTTGTTGCGAAGCTAAGTTTCTCTAGATTGGCAACAAATTCACTAGTCTCCTGTTTCAAATGTAAACATCAATGGCCGCCATAAAAAGAACTCTTAGCGGCACTTAGACAACTTTAAAATTGCTGATAATTCTAAAAATATTGCATACAGATTTACTAAAGGCATAAAAACCTTAACCGGAAGATAAAAACAACATAATACAATCATTTTAAAGCAAAAAATGTATAATTTACAAACATATAAGAGTAAAGAAACTGAGATTACTGAGCCGGGTAACAGAGTGGATATAGATATAAATATATTTACATACGTTTGGTGCGGCCGATTGCAACCAAAATACGAGGTGCACATCTACACATTATAGCAGTCCTATATACATAATTTCAACGTTCTGAGGCTACTCGTTTTTGAGTTATGCGAGATACGTACGTATATACATATGCTGCCTGAAACTTTTCGCGATTACAATACTTCCTTTTTACTTCGTACAAGGAAGTAAAAAGACTTTATTGTCTTGGAAATTACGGTGCAGAAAGGTAGTACCTACGTACGTATACGAAACGCACATACATCACGAAAAAATCTCTTCGGACGTACAGACATCACGAAAAAATGTCTTTGAAATCCGTTTTAAATCCTTTTTGCAACCCGTATTGGCAAAAAGTGTCCTTTATTCTGTCCTTACGTACAAATGTCACGCAAAAACAACGTTAAATTGCATCCGATAGCGGTCAAATTGGATATTTTCATTTAAATTTGATACCCGAAATTTTTCGTAGTTACAATACTTCACAAGGACGTACAATAAAGTAAAAAAACTGATTATAATGAATTCGTCCATAATTTCACCTGAGACTTTTTTCATAGCTTAACGAAAATTTGGCATCGAACAGTGCTATTAGTTAGATAATTAGATCGTAGTTAATTTAAAGGCTTGTCAAGTTCGCCTTTAAGACGTTCATTACACTGAAAGAACTAATTACCAAACTAGGCGTAATATCTAAATACGTACATTAAAGAATATTCACTATTGCACATGACACACAACAACAATGCAGTTAACAAAGATAAACAAACTAATCAGCAAACGGGATAAAAGTTTCTCAATCTCATTAAGTGGCGATCACGAAGTTCTTACAAGCCGACTAATGAGATAGACGGCCATAGAGGCGAGAAGAAATACTGCGGGGGAATCGAAAGAAAAAGAAATTTCTTAGTGCGAGGGAGAGAGGCGTTGAACCAATTACAGTGCTAGAAAAAGTGTGGCCTTGACCGTTGTAGAGTATCAAAATATGATTAGGATCACCCTCCCCGCACCTCTGAAAAACTATCGCCGTAGGCTTAAGAAATAGCTTGCCGCTTCTGTGTGCGGTAACGTTATTGTTCATGGGCGCGTTGCGCAGTCGAAACTTAAATTTGGGGCTAATGCTTCAGGATCATTTCATACGAGCAAAACTGAGATAACCTCAACTGAATTTCGCCGTCTTTTTACTTTTCTCTTTAAAGTAATACACTGAAACCTCGGTACACGAACATAATTCGTTCCTGAAAGCCGGTCATCACCCGAAATGCTCGTAAACCGAAATTATCCCCCCCCCCCACAGAATTTAATGTAAAATGGATTAATCCGTTTTGGGGCCATAAATGATCGCTTCTTAAAACTGATATCTGTACTTTGCGCACAAGTTTATAATACAGAAATAATTTATCCTTTCAGGTCGCCCAGCCGGCGTAGTGGTTTTCATTTACTTACAGTAATTTATTTGACTTTTAATTCAGTAATTTAAACTAGATTTAATGCTTAATTTGTTAAAGTATATATGAATGGAACGTATGGTAAATACTCAATTGTTTTTATTCCTCAGAAGTATAATCAGCTAATATATCTTGTAATGTTTTTTGTTTTGTAATCCTTTTTAAAAGAAAATTTGGGTAGTTTACAATCGACATTTACACTCCAAGTAATGAAGCAGCTTACATTCTGACACGTTTTAAAACCTAGAACTGTTTACGCCCAAGATAATACAATATCAACCATATACCGTATTTATCTTCTTTTTAAATTGCGCCAAAGTCGTAACTGCGCCAAATTCTCTTTTGGGCACGCGCAGTAAGCGAAATTCGTTTAACATTGATCAACTCAATGTGCGGTTTGCCATTACGCGTCCCGGGTTCAAATCACGGGGAAGGCATTTGTAACTGTCCGTCCCTTCGTAGGAAGCAACTGTGGCCACTTATCAGGTGCTTCCATAATGAAATGGCCACCATGTCCGGCCCTTGTAGTGGTGCAAGGCTTATGACTATTAAATAAAGCGTCCGGCTATTTAAAAAAAAATATCTTAAGAACACCAGGTAACTGGGTCTGTCTGGGATATCGTCTTTTATCTTTCCTTTGTTTCTTAGCGCCACTCTGCTTAAGATTCACTGGAGCTCCATTTCAGAGTTTATTCAATCCGTTTTGTTGTTGTCTACGTTTTAAAGTGTTTCTAAGAATTAGTTCTTTTTCCGCGATTCCTCTTTCCGCGTTTTTCAAAATTCGTCCGGTTCCCGCGAAATCGGAGACTACAGTCCCCCTCCTACAGCTCCTCAGGAGATGTCGTGATGAGTCATTAAGAAGAGCTGGGCAGTTTCTTTGTGAATAAGTTAGTCTTCGTTATATCAAAGAATATGTATTGTTATATTTGTATTGAATATGCATAGATGTTCTTTGGTAATATTGAAGACGTGCCTTAGTTTAGGCTCCTCTCGAAATGTTTACTTTCATTCCATTTGTAATTCTGCTACAATATTAGCTGTAATTTTCACATCTTATGTTAATCAATATGGATGTTTTAGACATTATTGGAACTAAAAGGAAAAAAAAAAAAAAAAAAATTAGCCCTTTAGAAAGGTTATCAGTATCGAATTCAGAATAAAAGTAAGGAAAATGTAGGTTATTGGATTTGCATAGCTGAAAGAATTAAAAGCTGCAAAAGCGCAATTAAGACCAAAGAATTCGTCGTTTTAGAAGAAAGAACGTGGTTTTATGACGAATATTTATTCTGAAAGATTTTGTTATAACTCACCTTAATGCAGAATTCTGGAAGAATATTGTTTTTTGCTTTAGGAAATAATCTTTTAATTCATTGCTAAAGTCATCACAGAGTTTGAACATCTCTATGTCTCCTTTTAAATACAGTATTAGCTTCATTCATGCAAAGATATGAGATCGTAAATATTTTTCAATTATTTCTTTTAAAAATTCTTCTTTTTAAATCTTTTTTTTTTTTTTTTCCTTTCCTACATTTCAGGAGAGGCCAAGGTCAACTCGACCTCCCCATTATGTAACCCCTTTGGGAACGGGGGTAATGAAGATTGATGATTTTGCGGAAACAGGAACGTTTTCGACAACCGCGGAAATAGGAATCGCGGGAAAATGAAGACACCATTTCTAAAGCAAGGCTGGTATTGTCGTCGTAAACGCGGTGCTGTAGCCTGCTACTACATTATCATGGTATCATTCCACAAAACTTTGCATCTTACACCATTTTGCACAAATTTCGAGGATCAAAGAACTAAATTCGTATTATCATATTCCTCTTTCTCTGGAGATATTTTCTCCAGAATCTCCTTTTATAAACTGCCTCTGAAGGTATTTTAACTCTTTCTTGATGAGCTCATTTTTAAGGTCGTTCGCTAATTTTCCCCCGTCTTCATTGTTAACATCCAAGCCCATGGTTTTGCTTGGATATAAAATATCGTTAAGTAATAAAAAAGACGTCAGCGCCAAAGTGATATAAACCTCCACCTTCAGTCCGATCTGGTCATAATTTCCTTTAAGACGAATTCATGTGCTTGTTCCCAGATCGTGTACTTTTTACGATTCATGTACTTGCAGCCAGGTTTTGGCATGACAGTTAAGTAATAGAAGATTTTAAAATGATGTTTCTAGAAGTACCTGCCAATTATGTGGCAAGCTCTAAACACTTTTGAAAATCAGTGTGTGTTTGAGTGTTCGTAAATCGAGACACTGGGATTGACACACTGCAAGGAATTTTTTTTGCTCAGATAATTTGTTCGTGAAATTAGGTGTTCGTAATCCAAGGCTCCACCGTAGTTAATAAAATTTTGCTTGCCATATCCGTTGGCAAGAATACTTAGGACAGTGATTCTGTAATGAATGAACTTGCTGGATTTATGGAATAAAAGTTATCTTTAATTACATCGGCAGATATATTGCAATTATATCTAACCAGGATAAGTTATTTGTTAACGTGGAGAATTCCCGTGCATTTTTACTCTCACACTCCCCATGCATATGGTGATTTATTTTTAATGGTATTCAAATTTTTATGCGCTTGATCAAAACTGTGTATTTTAATTTTTTTAATATATATTTCAGCACTTTAGATATTTTTAATCTATGGAATGTGGACAAGTAATAAAAAAGAAAATAACCTGCCTCTGAATGGTCAAAAATTGTTCTTTTTAATCTGGCGTAAGCTTCAGTTCAAATTCAATTCACATAAATTTCTGTTTCATTTAGAAATCCAGCTTATTCTCACTTAAAAATCATAGGCGTTTTAACAATGTCTTATTCTTACGAATTACACAGATAGATAATTTCAGTGAAATTATATGTGAAATTGTTGTATTTTTCTGCATAATTTATATTTTTTACTTATCAAATGCCTGATCATTGACCATCAGGTCATTAGGCAACGAGCTCTCGAATACTTCATTACAATACAGTCCAAACTTCTAAGTGCAGAGCACACGTCCAGATGAGCAGCGTCCATGATTTGTCCAGAATCACACAAAGCACATAAAGGTGAGGCAGTCAGATTAAAACGAAAGAAATGAGCAACAAGGCAGTCATGTCCAGTCATTAGTCTAAACTCAGCTGCAGCTGTAGCACGAGGAGAGTCCGAGACAGTGTCCACTTTTAATAGCACACTCCATAACTTATTTTCAGTAGCACTAACAGCAGCATTGCGAAAGGATTTTTTATAAATCCTATTCATTTCAAGTTTAGCAGAGTGAAGTCTCCGGAAGAACTTTAAAGAACATCGGTACCTTTTTTGCCAAAACGTCCACCATCTCATTTTACCTTAGGACACAATGTGATGGCAGCCATTGGAAAGCAACCTTTGTCCGAATTCTACTCAACAGCTCTCTGCAGCTCTGGAGACGAGCAAGTTTTCTCATGTTACTTTTTCTGTATAATGTAACGTAAAGCTACATAAAGCGAAACGATGCTCTTCCGGGAAAATAAGAATACAGGGGCATGTCTATTTAACACCGAGTAAATGGCTATCTCGCTAACTTGGGAAGATATCGCTAAGCTGGCGACGGTTTTGGCGACTCATTTTTGTCTCCTGGTTTGGCGAGAACTCGCCAACGTCGCCAAACTTGGAGACCATTTAGCGACATTTTTGTCCGGTCCCTGAATAATTGCACCGGGTATTGTAATTGATGCTGTGTAACTCTATTCGGCCCTCATATGCCTTCTAGTAATTCCGAGAAGCAGAAAGACCTAGAAATATCTCGACAAGCGAGTGAAAACTGTATAAGACTGGAAAGAGCATTGTTAGTTGCTAGTTCAGCGTGAGTTCGGAGGGATGAGATACCTCCGGGTCAGCTTCGCTTTTTAGATGCGCTTTGCATTGCATTGTGCTCAACGTTCTTAGTGTGAGCAACAAGATGATTTGTTCTAAGTGTAACTATTGATTGTAGTTTGTGATACTGTGAAGATATGTACGGGTATTTTTGGGGAAAGTTCCCGAACTGTGAAGTGTAACTTTTGGTAAAATAATTTTTATCAAGCTATTATCTATTCTGAGTGCATTCAAGCAACAAACTTGTATTCTATACCTGTATTTAATATAAACCTGCATTCAATTTATTCGCAAGAAACAAACACCAACCCATACGCAAGCAACAAATGAAAGAATAGATTTGATTTAATAATCTAGAATTACGAGTATTAGCAACTAGACGATCATTCATAAAATCTAACGAGTTTTGAAATATAGGCAAAGTTCGTAAATTATGTTTGGAACTCTAAAAGACCTCGGATTTTAAGATTATTTTTTGGTCTATCTATAGGTGTAAAAAAAATTCTGCTATGTCCGGAAAAAATTCAACAGTAAGCAAAAGGAAGCTATGCCTAATTTTGAAAAATGTTTCTGTAGATTATGTATTATCATTGCAAATGAGTATATACGAAAATTTTCTAAATATCGGGTTGTAGAAGAGAGAGAGGAACAAAAAATTAATTTCAAGATGTGTCTTACATAATTTAAATGCCAAGAAAAACAGTATAAAAGGAGCACTACAATATATCGAACTATTTCCTTTCATTCTGCTAACGTTTAGTGATTTAATGATTGATTATGTAAAATATTTCTACTGTTTCCATTACTTAAATACGAATGAGTCATTTTCAATCCAATTTTCCACTGTTACACTCTGCATACCAAACACAATCGCATCGTATTTCTTGCAGTTCGTAAGCCATCTATGCAGAAACCTCCTTCTATCAGAGCAATGAGTCGGAACGCCATTAAGAGAGAGTGGTAGTTTACTATACCAATCCTTGCATCAAAATATCCCATTCCTGAGTAAACGTTAATTTCAGGAACATACTTCTTGTGAATATTTTTGTTTAATGATTTCTGTTTTTTTTCGCATCTACAGTAAAAGTACTCATTCATCCAAACAATCCAAACAAAGTCATGTTTTAAACTAAATACTTCTATGCTTTTAAAAAAACACTGAGTCCGAAAGGTTTTTTTTCCCTCTTATATCATGGTTATTTTTTTCATAAAAACATGCTAAAAATTTCGATTCTGATTATTTTCAATTTTAAGAATATCTGAATATGTAAACTCTTTTTGCAGCAGAAATGCAACTCATCTTATTCCCCCAAAAGCGGCTATTAGTTTTGAAATGGAATACTGAATAGAATCATTGTAAATGCGTCATTTCGCTTCTCATTCGGGTATGTTGCCATTGAATAAAATGTAATATATTTATCTTTCAAACTGAACCCGCCTGTTATGGATTAATAAACTCAACTATTTGAAAGCAATAGCAACAGTTCTTTAAGAATATTCGTTTCTTACTTTTGAATCGGATTGAATTAAATAATTAAAATGCATTTAATTCTTGAAAAATCTTCGATATTTTTCATAGAACGAATATTTTTAGTCCGAAGGAGCAATTTGCCTTGGAGGACTATTAATTTCGTTTTGGCATTTTGTGTTGGTTCACGATAAGCGTTGTTTCACTTTTCAAATTGTAGCTACCTCATATTAGAGCCCTGTGTTTTATTTAAAGGAATTAAATAATGAAGATCTGCATACATGTATGTATGTTTCTCGCATTGTGATAAAACAACGGTACCTAGAGCCATCCAATTTTAAATAACGTAATCTTCACCGAATATGGTCATCTGGAAGCCCAAATTTGGAATTTGAAATTTGTTTTATTATCGATTTTATATTTTGTAACACTTAACGAATTTTTGATTAACAATCTCAACGATTTCAAAGCGAGAAATGGCAACACTGTACGAAAAAAAAAATTATCTCCAGCGCGCGAGATTGTGTATGGGAAATTCTAAAGATATGCTCATTTTAAAATTATTTGGCGATATTGCTGTTGAACTGAATTTCATTGTTTAAGTGCAAAGAACATGATATTTAATAAATAAAGGTTACGTTAACGTTAAAACACGTTACGTTAAGACACGTTAAGACACAAAACGTTAAAGAAACGCTCCTTTAGGCGTAATGTAAACTCGAAAAGCTTTCAGATTTTTATTATTATGTATTCTACACTTTGTAAAATTTTAAATGAATTTTTCGTTAGTAAACTTAACAAAGTGAGCAGTGGCAACACAGTACGAAATAAAATATTTTCATCTCCAGCGCGCGAAACTCTATCGGAAGATCTTAACATATGCTATTTTTTAAATCTTCTGTTATTTTATTGTTGATCTGAATTTGTTTGTGGCTTAAGTGCGAAGAACGTGATATTTAATAAATAAAAAAGTCAACATACAAAATGCTTTAATAACAAAAAGAAAGAAAAAGAAATATGAATGGTGTCAAATTTGAACTGTCGCCGAAAGGGGTTTGTTACGGTTTTTTAAGCTCTGGCTGAGCTTACAGTCTACCAGTCTGCTGTTACACTCCCTCCTACTAACATTTTTTTTTTATGTCTTTTTATCTTTGTTATTAAGCATCATTTTCTTGGCACTTACGCCATATACAGTTTAACAACAAAATTAAAAACAGCATAGCAGTATACATTTAGAATTCCCGGTGTAGCCTTAAGTTTTGGCACATATTTTTCTGTTTTCTTCAGTCTTTTCACCTCTCATCATATCAGTGTTCAGTTTTCTTACTAAGATGATTTTACTAAACTCTTTTTCATCTTTTTATTATTAACGTTTTCTATCTTTTATTTCTTTTTTAATTAAATATCACGTTCCTTGGATTCAATAGCAAAATCACAAAGTATTTAAAAACAGTATATCATTAGAATTTCCGACAGACAGTCTGAGGGGCTGGAGATAAAAATGTTTTATTCCGTACAGTGTTGCCATTAGTCGCTTTGAAATTGTTGAGTTTCTTAATCAAAAATTCGTTAAAGTTTTACAAAATATCAACAGATAATAAAACAAATTCGAAATTCAAAATTCGGGCTTCCAGGTGCCCGTGTTCGGGTGGAGGACTACTTATTAAACAAGTTGATGGCTCTAGGTACCATCGTTTTTTCAGAATGCGAGAAACATACATACGTTCGTGCAGATTTTTCATTATTTAATTTCTTTAAATAATGAAAAGGGGATAACATTTGGTGGGAACAATTTGAAAAGTGATACAACGCATTTAAGTGTTTTGATGTAAAATGCTGTTTCGAGACTAGTATTCCATTCGGGACTAACATCCCTTTTGGGTTAAAAATCTTTTGTAAGCCATCTTACTTGAAAAATTAAACATCGGTATCATGAACTGAGAAAAGACTGAAAAAATAGAAAACATATGCCAACACTTTACACTGCATCGGCAAATCTAAACATATGCTGCTTTTTAAATTTTTGTGGTTTTGCTGTTGAACTGTATATGGCATAAGTGCCAAGAAAACGATGCTTAATAATGGAGCTAAAAGACCTCCTCCCCCCCCCCAAATGGGTTAGCAGAAGTGAGTGCAATAGTGTATCTCTAAGTGTTCTCTTAGTCTTCATTCGCCCCTTCTTCCTCTTAATCTTACTCTTTTCCCAGTACATGCTTAATTATTTCATTGTCATCTTGAGAGAGTGTGTCCGGAAAAAAAATATTGTCTGAATCCATTCAAGCCTATACCTCTTCTTCACTAACATTAATCTTCTCCGAACAAGCAAATGAATCCAAGACGTTGGACATAAGCCTGAACATGTTTTAAAACTGACAGAATCTTGATCACGCGTCTCGTCATCTGCGAACATTATCATAGGTCACAACTTACAGAAGCAGAAACGTAAAGTAATGGTCTTTCCATCTTTCCAGGCATAAGTGAATTGAAGTAAATACGCCGTTTCTCATGATCTGTTTGAAATTCATGGGCACTACTTTCAAAATTCATAGATCGACATATAAAAAGAAACCGATAATTAATCTACTCCTATTCTAGATCAAAGGTGGCCAACCTTTTCGGAAAGCATGTCACTATCAGAAAAAAAAAAAAAAAAAAAAGTTATGCGAGCCACTTCCAACTTTTCCAACATACTTAAAAATATAAAAACGTGAAAAATTTTTATTTATAGTGCAGCGAAATACCCAGCTGCGGTGAGATAACTTCCCCGCAAAGCAGACTTAGGTCTGCCAGAAAGTGGCAGAGAAAGGCAGCGTTTTGCCATATTTGGCTCGAAATCGCCCATTAACAATATTGGCGATATGCCTTAGACGGAACGAGATTATTCTCGAACACATTCTTAGCGGTTTTCTCGAGAATATTCGAGGTACATTATGAATGCAGGTGCTACCAGGATAAAAAGACATTTATCTTTTCTGATACGCTGGTGACCACTACACATTTCAAGAGTAATATCAACATGGTGGTTACAGATATGGAACTGTTCAACTTTTGTTTTTATTTATCAGAGATTAGCAAATAAGGCATAGTTTGAAATTATTATACACACAATGTGATTTCAAAAAATTAAATTAGTAATTATTAAAAAGACACACAAATTCTGTTTCAAAAGCAAAACAACGTGAGTTGCTTATTACGTGAGTAAATTATGAATTCCGAGTCTCAGTTTGGCCGTGCTTGATCTGTACATAAAATATATGGCATATAATTATAAAAAATTTATATCACCGCCATTTTGGGCAAATATTAAAAGGTTATTTATTATCTCCTCTCCGTCAGAATAGGGTTCCCCCCCCCCCTCCGTTCTACCAACAAAAAAAGTTCGCAAGAAACCTTCACCATAGTTTCCATTTTGTCATTTCTCTTCTGGAACAAGGATTGTTGGCGGGCTAAAGGTTTCTTTCTTTCTTTCTTTTTTTTTTTTTTTTTTTTTTTTGATAAATTCCGTTTGCAAGTGCTTGCGACAGGATATTTGCTGTTGAAATTAGTACGCAGTTGTTTGAAATGTCGGTTCAGTGAAAAACGCAAATATCATATATCAAACAAACAGGCTTGGAAGTATTTTGATGAGTAAACAAAAATTGTTCTTCCTAGGGAGTTTTAAAATCACGAATTGCAATATCCTCTTCATATTTTCTTTACCATGTGGAAGGTTTACTCATGGGCATAGTGAAAATAAAATTTTTAAAACAACAACTCTTGACCTCAGAATCTAAAAGCAGTTGAAAAAAGCTTAAGATCTTGCTCAGCAGTTTAAAATCAACTGAACGAAATACCGAAGGAATATGTCGCCAGTTTGTTTGAATCAAAGAACGTTTAGGAGCGGCACATGCACGTTAATTGCAAGCGTCGTTCAAGCGTCTGTGAATATCTTTTTGTTTTATTTGTTTAATTTCTATTTTATACCATTGGAGTTACTGTGGTCTTTGCATCGAAAATGTAGCAACGATTCGATAACTCATCACGTCATATATTTGTGCATTCCACTTCTGTATGTAGCTGCAATGGAACTTGGAGAATTGCGCCAGAGTGTCGCTATAGTGAAATAAACCTAAAGTTCAGAGTTATATATATATATATTTGGTCTTGTCCATGAATTTCATGGAACAATGGTTGCCAGAGCCTCAAGGAGGCTTTGGACTTCCACCAAAATTTTGAGGGAGAAAACACCGGGGGGGGGGTCCGAGGGTCTCCCACCAAACCACACGAGAGGATGTTCGACTCACCATGTATTTCAGAGTAACACTATGCCGCAAAGACACTATACATTTACAAACATCCATGTTTTCTCCGGAATTCGAACCCGGGACCTTCGATAGTAGGTTCCTCTAACCACTATACCATCTGGGGGCTATTATATTTATTCGAACGTGTTTAAGCGTGTATCCATCGAAGGAGTTGATACAGACGCCATTATTAGCCCAAAGGAGCATTAGCTCAGAAGGTATATAAATTTCGTTTCGGCATTTTGCGTCGATTCACTTTCTCCTTTGATTCACTTTTCAAACTGTTGCCACCAACTATTATCGCCCTGTGTTATATTTAAAGAAATTAAATGATGAAGAATCTGCATAAATGTATGTATGTTTCTCGCACTGTGATAAAAACCACGGTACCCTGAGCCATCGAATTTTGAATAACGTAAGTCTAGAGCCGAATATGAGCATCCGGAAGCCCAAATTTGGAATTTGGAATTTGTTTTATTATCAATTTTATGTTTTGTAACACTTTAACGAATTTTTTATCAAGAAACTCAACGATTTCAAACGAGCATTGGCTACACTGTACGGAAAAAAAAAAAAAAAAAAAAAAAGAAGAAAAAAAAAATATCTCCAGCGCGCGAGATTGTGTATTAGAATTTCTAAAGATATGCTCATTTTAAAATTATTTCGCGATATTGCTGTTGAATTCAATTTTATGGTTGAAGTGCGAAGAACGTGATAATTAATAAAAAATGGTAACACAGAAAATGTTAAAAATAGCCTTTTTGGCCGTAATGTAAAATCTGAAAGCTTTCAGAATTTTATTTATTTTTTATTTTTTTTAATCTTTTGATTTTTCAATAAGTCTTTGCGTGCCACTGTTGAAACTCCGCCGTGCCACAGTGTGGCACGCGTGCCGCGGGTTGGCCATCCCTTTTATAGATAGCCACCGCCCAACCGAGATAACGGTTAGTAACTTTGACTGCCGTAGAGAACGGCCCGGTTTCGAATCCCGGAGAAGACTGAACTTTGGAAGCACGTCCAACTGGCAACTGGGATGTTAAAATTCGAATTCCGGCTGACATTGGTTCCTGACTGATTTTGGTTGACATAGTCAGCTGACCCTGGCTGAAATATTACGCTCCTAAATATTCTTAAAAGCTGTACAAACTTAATAATATCACTTTTATCTACCGTCAAGTGGTAAGAAGAGAAGATAAAAAACATCAAACCCTTATTTTTTATAAAATGAAGCTCTCTCAAGTGCCAAATTCCAATAAACCGTCAGCATTCTGTAATTACGCTTGTCACAAAGTGCAGTTGTTAAGAGAGTTTTGTTTTTACAGTAATCTCACGATGAAATCCCAAGAGATTACTTTAACCCCTAGCTTGAAAATTATCGCGGTAATTCGTTTTTCAACGCGTATAAAAACCTGCTTGAAAGATATGCTGCGTTGAGTTGCACTGCTATCTGTTGAAGGGGTCGCCATATTTGTTTTTTCCCGTTGAACTCCTCCGTCACTTGCAATCGAAATAAATCATCCTTTTAACCAAGATTTATGAGCTCTCTGGAACTCATTTCACTTTTAGTTCTTGGGATAGGAGATTTGACGTGCTTGACTGGCTTGCATTTCGACTGCCCTGATTGTTGCTATTAGATATTTAGCTCATATTGTTACCAGTTTTGTACACAAATAGATAATATTGGTGAAATTTTATGCGAAATCGTTGTATTTTTCTGTATAACGTAACATGAAAAGCTGACAAAAATCATGCTCTTCTGGAAAAATAGGAATAAAAGTACAAGTCTATTAAACACTGAGTAAATGGTTATCTCGTTTATTTGGCGAGATATCGCCAAGCTTGGCAACGCTTTTGGCGTTTTGGCAACTAACCAAGTTTGGCAACGATTTTAGTGACTAATTTTTATCACCCAATTTGGCGAAAAATTGCCAAAAGTTGCCAAACTTGGCGACTACTTTGCGACTTTTGGGTACAGTCTTTGTATCGCCGTAATAGGTATTGTAATTGAATAAATGTAATTGATTGCTGTATTACCTGTAATCGTGTCCGACCTTCATATGCCTTGTGGAAGGTACCGTAAATTTCTCGGCGGCTCGGGAGATCTATATAAGATTGGAAAGAGCGTAAGTTTTTCAGTTGATTAGTTCAGCGTTGAGTACGGAGTACTGAGAGATCTCCGCGTGAGTTTTGCCTTTTAGATTCCCTTTGCATTCTGCTGTTTTTAGCGTTCTTGTAGTTCGAAGTGTAATTTCTGATTTATTTTTTGGTACTGTGATCACCTGTACAAGTATTTCTGTGGAAAGTTCCAGAACTCTGAAGTGCTTCTTTTGATAAATTAATTTTATCAACCTATCATCGGACCGATGTGCATTCAATCTGTTGCGAACTCCCCAGCACGCAACAATATTACTTCCAAAAATTTGCAACTACAGATTCATACTGATAATCTAAATGCAGTGAATGGCACTCAAGAATATACGCGTTGAATCTCACTCAAGGCTCGTCACCATAGAAACGATACATACCAGCAACGAACACGGAAAATGAAAACAGCAAGGGAGAAATTTGAAAATAATTAACCTACTTTGATTGCGATCTTTAATTTCGTCCTTACATTTTCAGAGTCTGACTTGCTTTGGTAGCACGCACTAGTTCCAAACTCCTAACAGACTTGGAGCGAATTATCGCCGCGTCTGAAGTAAATTGCAGAGTCTTGAAAAGGTTTAAAACAAACCTTTCTGTTTAACAGAGTTCAGAAAAACGCAGAAACATGCTCTGGCAAACAATCCCCAAACCTGAGCTTAAATAGCGTACAAGAGTATACGTATATTAGAGCTAATCTTATGGGGGGGGGGAAGTTAAAAAGACTGGAAGAGTTCAAATTTTAACTATCGCCTAAAAGGGCTAATTTAAAATTTAATATGGCTTATCAGCAGAGATTGCCGATAGAGAGGGCCCATGTGGTTTGGTTTAGTTGATTATGGCTATCTGTCAGACTAGAGCTATCTGTCAGAGGGAAAGATGCCTTCGTGGAGGACTTTCTAGGGCAAACTGGCTTATAGTTTGCCCTAGAAATGTATACTCATTACCCATGTGGGGAAAATTGTGAACGCACCCATGCAGCCAGTCCGTTCGCCTGGAATCGAATTCAGGTCGGAACTACCAGTGTTCAACGACTTTACTGTTCGGCCGCTGATGAGCTCGAAAACCCATGTGGACTAACAAAATATATTAGATGACCACGCATTTAGACTAACACGAGGAAGTTATATATCTTCTGTATATTTAAAAAGGGAAAAAATATGTAATGTGGTTCTATAAAAATACGTTGGTGCGTGGAAGATGAAATTACCGTATTTGCCGGCCTATAAGACGCACTATTTTTTTTTTTTTTTTTTTTTTTTTTGAAAATAAATCTGAAAAATGGTGTGCGTCTTACACGTCGATACTGCATCTTATACGTAGAAGAATAGAAGGAAGAGACCTAGCATTTCGCAAGTGTGTGAATGGATCAAAGCTTCATGGGATTCTGTGAAAGCAGAGACAGTGGTTAAATCATTTAAGAAGTGGGGCATTAGTGATGCACTTGATGGTACCGAGTACAATTTGACTGCTGATTTAGAAGAGGTTTGAAGTGTTCATTTAGCTGGAGATGAGTGTCTGGGTTTTGCCGAAGGAGATTAAAAGGTGTTCTTTCCCAGATAGATTGGATATTTGCAGAAAGTATTACTTTGTATTTGTATTACTTTATTATTAAAATACTGTAAATTTATTATAATGATCAGTAACACAGTTTTATCCTTCAAAAATGTGTATAAAAAAGAGGTGCGTCTTATACGCCGGCAAATACGGTACTTTATTTCCAGCAGTAGCAAAGCATTTCTTTTAAATAGCCGAGTTTTTTAACCCCTCCCCTCCCCCCCCAAAAAAAAAATCATTAAGTTTGTACAAAATAGAAAATAAATAAATCCGAATACACTTAAATAAATCCGAATTTGGTATCTGAGACGCCTATTTTCGGGTGGAAGACTATGTGCCTTCAAAATTAGGTGGCTGTAAATTTACATTACTACAATTGGAAAAATATACATACATGGCATACACATTCTTCATTATTTAATAACAGATATGTATAAGGCCCCGCTTCAATACTTTCGTCACCGTAGCCGGCCCGTAGAGTTGGCGCACTATTTTAATCAAAATGTTAATAAATAAATCAAGGTAAACTGAAAGGACTATTGTTTTCGTTTTGCGATTTTGCGTTGGTTCGCTATAAATGCCCGTTTCACTTTTACAACTGTTGCCATCCAGTGTTAGAGTCCTGCATGATATTTGAAGAAATTATATAATGAAAAATCTGCATAAATGTATGTCTATTTCTCGCATTGTGATAAAACAACGGTACCTAGAGCCATCGAATTTTGAATGACGTAATCCTACTGCGAGTATGGGCATGTGAAAGCCCAAATTTGAAATTTGGAATTTGTTTTATTATCGATTTCATATTCTCTAAAACTTTAACGAATTTTTGATTAAAAAACTCAAGGATTTCAAAGCGAACCATGGCAACGTTGTACAGAAAAAGCATTTTTATCTCCAGCGCGTGAGACTGCCTATCGGAAATTCTAAAGATATGCTCAATTTAAAACTGTTTTGCGATATTGCTCTTGAACTGAGTTTTATGGTTTAAGTGCGAAGAAGGTTATATTTAATAAATAAAGGTAACAGACAAAATGTTTAAAAAACGCCCCTTTGGACGTAATTTAAAATCTGAAACCTTTCAGGTTTTTTTTTTTTTTTTTTAAGTTGTGGTTTGTTGAAATAATTTAGTTGGCGCCTCAGAAAATTGACGCCCTAGGCTTATGTCTATATCGCCTATATTTGTAGCTGACTCTGCTATGTACAGTGCTGGTAAAATGCAAGAAAATATACTTGAAATTGATTGGATTTATTCAGAATTTCAGTTAGCCGAATTGCTTGTTTTTTACAGCTTACGGTAAAGTTAATCTTGTTATTTTCCTTATATTAACTTCTTCCTTGGTAAAAAGGTGTACGACAGTATATAGCACGTTTAATTTACAAAAAAAAAAAAAAAAAAAAAAATATTACATGGTTGGTATGACTGTTAATATATTGGATGTCTCCCAGACGATGCAATACAGTCCGTACAACGCCTAGGCATGCTGAGTATTAAATTATCGATCTGATCTTGGGGGATATTACACCACTCAAAAACAATGCTCTCCGAAGCTCCGGTAGACATGTAGGAGGAGGCTGACGGGCTGCAACTCGTCGGCCAAGCATGTCCAACACGTGCTCTACTGGATTCAAGTCCGGTGAGAATGCAAGCCAGTACATACAGGTGATATCCTCCGATTGAAGGCATTCGCTTACGATGTTTGCACGCTGAGGACGGGCGTTGTCATTCATAAACACAAATTGTGCGCCCATGGCGTCCCGAAACAAACGTACATGTTGTTCCAGAATGACGTCCCGATAGATTTGGCTTGTCATGGTTCCAATTTGAACATGCAGGTCAGTTCTGGAACCCAGAATAATTTCACCCCAAACGAGCACTCCTGCACCACCGTAACGGTGTCGTTCAGTGATGTTTTCTTGGTGGTAACGGGTATTTGGAGCTCTCCATATGAAAGTCCGGCGAGAATCAGACTTCAAGCTAAACCTGGACTCGCCGGAAAACATGACACAAGCCCACTGTTGCGGTGTCCACAATGTATGCCCTCTACTCCAGGCTAACCGCAGGCGACAGTGAGTTGCAGTAAGTGCAAACGCATCTGACGGGTCTACGAGCATATAGACCAATCTGCCCTAAACGTCTGTACAATCTGCCTTGAAATTGTCGTACCAGTGGCTGAAGAGAGCTGACGAGACAGGTCTGAGGCTGTGCTCCGCCTGTTTCTTTTGGCAGTAACTGTCAAATACCGATCCTCATTCGGCGTTATAACTCTGGGGCGACCTGTGCTGTAACGTTTACCCACATTACCATCATCTAGGAATCGTTGCCAAAGCCTGGAGATGACACTCTGGGCAATTCCAAGTTCGTCTGATACTTCCAGTTGGGTACGCCCACATTCCAGACGGCCGATAATTCTACCACGTAAAAAATCATCCAAATGCGTCCTTTGTGTCATAACTATTCGGTTATTCCACTGAAATGCTTATAAAGCGCCTGCGAACAATTTTACTTCTTTCCCTGTATTCCTTATAAATCACTCTCTTACACTCTCGTCACTGTGACGTACCATCGGTGTCATCTGGTTACTTCCTGAAATTTGCATACGATTCTTGAAGATGTATGTAGTGATTTTACAGGTGATATATTCATTTTAGAATTCGATTTCCGCGTGACTCCGAATTATCCTTAATTTGTGGACATGTGTGTATTTCAACAAATATTTTATCTAAAAGCTGAATGGATTTATATTTATTTTAACTAATAATTTAAAGTTTTATTTGTAACTTTTCCTATAAGCCTTGATTTCCCTAATTGTCAGTGCCAGAATAGTTAAACGTAGTAGCGCGCGTCAACGAATACAAATTTTATATATTGAAGGAAGTATTTTTAAAAGCCGAGTTTCGGTAGGGGAAAGATAGAGTTGGTCTCAAGCTGCCGTCTCTGCCGTAGGTGCGTTTGCTTATTGCTGGTTCAAGTGGCTTAATTGCATTGCTTTGCTGCCACTAGCTTAGAGGGGGGTTGAAATTACGGGATCTCGCTGAGCCTTGCCGGCTAATTTTATCACTTGTTAATATTTCAACTTTTAGTTTCAATTATCTGACTTTCAGTTACCGCCTAAGTAGAAGTGTCGAGTTGAGGCATTGTAAATTTTAAAGAGTTAATAAAGGGTACGTGAACCCTTCTCCTCTGTAGTTTTCTGCTACTCCAGTATACAGACAGAAGTTCATTCACTGGAATCTACAAAGTGTTGTCTTTTAAATAATCTATTTGATAACCTTTATTCTTCATTATTTTTCGCCACCGTAATTTCTTAGACAATAAAACCTTTTGTAGCATCTGAAGAGGTATTTTATCCCATTACTCTTGAAAAGCTTTCCAAAGTCCAAGAAAGGTTGTTGGTCGACGTTTTCACAATCAGATTTTTAAAAGTCCCAAAGCGCAAAAATCCATGTGTGGTAAATCAGGAGATTTTGTGGGGATGTCAATGAAGGGTATGGCCTGGATGGCCGTTTCCTTGTTGGAAATTAAGAGTGGATTTTGACGTATGCTGCTTGCTTTGTCTTGATGCAGTTCTACTGATTGATGGGAGAGAGAAGGTAAAGAGAAGGTATTTCATACAGTCTCTCACAAAAGTGATGGGACACTTGTGCTTTACAAAAGGAAACTGCCATAAATAAATTAAAAAAACATGTAAAATTTTTTGTGGGTGTGTTTCATACTTAAATTTAGTAACAATTATTACATAACATACATTTTCTCAAAATATTAAAATATTAATTTAATAAAAATACAATTGTTTAGAACGGAGCAGAAAATGGCTCACTTAAGTGATGGGACACTTACTTTTCCATCAAATATTTATCCAAAAATTTTACTTTTTAAAAGGTTTTAATATTTTGTTGGATTTCCTTTTACTTTTAAAACATGATTTAATCTTCTTGGGATGGATTCGACTAATTTTTTTGTGATTTCTGGAGTGATTTTACCCCATTCTTCTTGAAGCACCGATTTTAATTGTTGTTTTGAAGAAATGGTGTGTTTGCGAATTCTTGATTCCAATTCTTGCCAAATATTCTCTATGGGATTTAATTGTGGAGATTTTGGGGGTGTTTTTATTATTTCAGGACAGTTATACAGCAGCCAGAGTCTAACGTTCAAAGCACTGTGCTTGGGGTCATTGTCCTGGTAGAATTTAAAATCGTTATGAAGGTTCAATTTTCGTGCTGAAGATTTCAAATTTTGATTTAAAATGTCAATATACTTGTACTGATCCATTATACTGTCAATAAAAACAAGATTACCAACTCCAGCGGGCGACATACACCCCCATACCATAACTCCTCCTCCACCATGTTTTACTGTTGGCACCAAGTTCTGTTTGCGAAATTTTTCCCTGGGTTTTCTCCACACCAAGATTCTACCATCAGAACCAAATATATTAAATTTACTCTCATCAGCAAATATAACTTCATTCCAGTAATCAGAATTCTTATTTATGTTGGATTTTGCGAAAGCCTGTCTGAGTTTTCTATTCTTTTCACTGACGAAGAATTTTTTCCTGGCTGCTCTACCGTGATATCCAGTATATCGAATTACTCTTCTAATAGTCTCAGAATTAACTATTACTCCATATAAGGCTTGTAAACCAGCAGCAACTTTAGGAGCACTCATAATTGGATTTTTTTTAAATATTTCGAACGATAATTCGCTTTATTCCATTGGATAGCTTTGATGGTAGGCCAGGTCTTCTTTTATCCTGAATCATATGATTCTTTTTATATAGTTTAGTGATATTGAAAACTGTTGAATGACTCAAGTTAACTGTTTCAGTAGTTTCTCTAATAGATTTTCCGCGTTCAATATGCAAATTAATAACTAATTTTCAAATTCCAGGCAAAGTTTCTTTTCGTTTAGCATTCATGGCTGCACACAGCTAAAAAACACAAAAATTCCAAAACAAAATGGAGAGAAATACTGCAGACGATTTTATAAATTATTGGCAATTGCTTTTGAGTAAAAATAAATACCCCAAAAGATATTTTTATTGCTTACTTCAGACGATTTTTGTTGCATAGTACTTAGTGTCCCATCACTTAAGTGAGCCATTTTCTGCTCCGTTCTAAACAATTGTTTTTTTTATTAAATTAATATTTTAATATTTTGAGAAAATGTATGTTATGTAATAATTGTTACTAAATTTAAGTATGAAACGCACCCACAAAAAATTTACATGTTTTTTAAATTTATTTTATTGTAGTTCCCTTTTGTAAAGCACAAGTGTCCCATCACTTTTTTGAGACACTGTATTTGGAAATTGGGTATAAAATGTGTTTCTGGTAATATATGGAGTTGATCTTAACATTTTTCCTCCACTCTCTTTGTTTTTAATTTGCTATTATATGAAAAACTGCAGCAATCGTAAATCCCTTTGAATAACTTGCTTTAGATTCTTTGAACCATGCTTTAAGATTATTTTCTCCTATTTGATTATAATAAACGGATTCCTTTTTATTGTAGCCATTTAAATGCACCCAAGATTCATCTACTGTTACAGCATTTTTAACTTTTGTTCAGATAAATTTTTTTTCATAAAGAATTCTGCTGCGAGTTCTGCGTTCGGAGATATGTCATGATGGAAAACGATGCGCATTATGTTTTTTTCGCCTTTTATAAGATTCTAATCTGCAATAATCACTTTGTTTAGAGTTAACATGAAGCGTTTTAATGATTTTGAAACTGTCATTTGACTTGGCGGATTTTCCTTTAGCATTAAAGATCTTACCTTTGCAACATTCGAAACACTCCGTTTTTCTTTCGATATATAATTGGAACAATTTTCCCACTTGAAGCCAAACTATGACGCTTTCTTTTTCCTTTCTTGTTGACATTATTATCTATCGTTGGTTTAGATACCAAAAACTCATGGCTTTCACGGCATTTTTTAATAACTAAATACGAATAATTTTCTTCGGAAAGAGCACAAACATAACCTTCCGGCCATTGCTTCTTTAAAAACGCCATTTTGATTGAAAAAAAAAAAAATTGTCAAGTAGCAAATGATAAATTACACTTTGGAAAATTTTTCATCTTTTTAAGATTCAAATTAACATTATCATTTTATTTACAGTTGATACTGAGCATTTTAATAAGCTTCCAACTGCCCTTTGACTTGCCGGATTATATTTTATCGTTAAAAATCGTACCTTTGCAAAATTCCAAACAATTTTCCTTTCTTGTTGACAATATTACCCTTAGATATCGAAAAACCATGACTTTCACGGAGTTTTTTTATAACCAGGTACGAATAATTTTCTTCGGAAAGAGCAGAAATATAACCTTCCATCCATTGCTATTTTAAGAGCGCCATTTTGCATGAAAACAAATCTACGAAGTAGCAGACGATAATTTATACTTTCAAAAATATAGCTGCGGTTAAACAAAATTTCCAAGCAGACGATTTTTTTTATAACGAAGCAAAATCTTCGAAAAAATGTACGCACAGCCTCTGCATAACGATGTTAACAGGGAAAAACAAATAAAATGAGTCTTATTATTAAAAAGTTAAAAACAAAAAGAAACAAAAACTAATTAACCGTAGAGGTTTATCTGAAGCACTAATAGCGGAACTATCCTTCGAACTCCACCCTGAAAAGAGATTATCCTGTTACATGACGACTGTGAACTACGGAAAGAAATCCTTTTGTCGGTTTTTTTTCCTCCTAACCCCTTCATTGTGTCGGACCGCGACTGCATCCATTCAATAGGAACTTCCTGTGCTTTTTGAAATAGATACGAAACAAGATGTGGAGAGAGAGTCAGAGACAACCGCTGAAACCAGGCACTTTTTTTTTTTTTTTTTTTTTTTTTTTTTAATCTCTTTCAGGGACGAATGTTCCTTTTTCAGAAAGTTCAGATCCATTATACGTTGGCTGATAAACATTCATGCATATAGTAAATCGAGTTAAATTAAAAATTAAAAATTTTTTCCTTCCCGCTATTTGAATTCTGTTACCTGTGTGAATTATGTGTTAAAGGAAGTTCATGTGGGGCAGTTGAGAGATAAAGTTTCGTTATAACAAGCAGAAAACGGAAATTTCGTGATTATTTTGTTAACAAAGGGAAAAAAAAGAGGTGCGAATGCTGTTTACGATTAGAATGTAAAGAAATATTAACTGGAACAGTTATGTTTATGTCCAGAATGGATTTTCGGCATTTAGAGTTACACACATATATATTGCCACTAATTATTATAAAAACATCGTGATTTAAAACAAAATTTTGTCTGCGCAAGAGCAGATCAGATTCATTCTAATAAAGTATAATTATGCAAAATGGACCACGAAAATAATCTCTAATAGTAATATATATTGTTGCGTGCGTACGGGCTCGTAATAGATTGAATGTACACCGATCACATGATAGGTAAATAAAACTTATTATCAACAAAAACACTTCACAGCTCTGGAATTTCCCACAGAAATACTCGTACAGGTGTTCACAGTATCACAGGGTACAATCAGTAGTTACACTTCAAATTACTATGAACGTTAAACACAACGCAATGCAAAGTGCATCTAAAGAGAAAGCTGACCCACAAATATCTCCAATCTCATGCTGAAATAACAACTTGCAACAATAAAAACAACAACAACTGAGAACATATGCTTTCTTCTTTCTTATATAGCTTTCAACCGGCCGCCGAGATACTTATAGTACTTTCTGCTTCTCGAAACTACAGGAAAACAATATGAGGGTCGAATTGCGGTTGCAGCTAATACGCTTATCAATTACTGCTATTCAATTATAATATTTATTACAGTGATGCAGGGACCTGCCAAAATTTCCTCAAATGGTTGCCAAATGTGACGATAAAAGAAGTCAGCAAAACCGTTGTCAGCTTGGCGATATCTTGCCAAATTACCTAAATACCTATTTACTCGATGTTAGATACATTTGCCTCTGTATTCTTACTTTTTCGGCGTAGTTTTCTCTTGAGATTTTTCGTGTTACATTACACAGAAAAATACAACAATTTCACATAGAACTGCACTAAAATCATCTATCTATGTACAAAATACTATCAATATGTATATAATAAGTAAGGGGAAAAACGAGACATTTCTAATTCAGTGAAGCAAGCCCTAGTGAAGCAACGGTAGGCTAGGAAGTTAGTCTAGAATTAGCGACAGGACTTCTACTCGAATCTTCATAGAGTTTCGATATAATGTAAGAAAATAAATTTAATAAAAACTGAATAAAATTAAAGTATTAGAAACGTAAAACGAAAATAAAACATTCAGAAATTACATTCGGCGCTCGGAAATTCATCAAGTTGAATTTCGCGTCTTCTCTAGCAAACGATGCTTGGCCATTCGTTACAACTACGCATTTGAGAAGCTTCTTGCTCATTCTCGATCCTTTGAGAATTTCTACTATTCGCTCGAAACTTCTTCTGACTTTGAACTTAATATTTTCTAGTCCCATCTTGAAGCGTTCTGTAGCAGTAACCAGTACAAAATGCCCGGCAGATATAAAACGGTGCTCTGTATATAAGTGAACTGGACATGTTTTGCAATGAACACATAAATTTTCAGCTGTACACACTGATTTTGTATTTCTCAGCATCATCTTTAGTTATCGATTAGGCAGACTATACATACGTGAATTGCAAGTGAACTAACTATAAATACGTGAATAACACAAGTGACTACTATGAATGGGACAAGTAAATATTACATAAGAAATCTGCAAGCAAATATGGGTACAGCACACATGATCTACATAAATACACGCAGTTGATATTGTTCAGTGTAAATGCATTTGAATAACTTCTTATATCCAAGTGACCACTGACTTTTAGTGTAAATGTTCTTTGTGAACTCGGAATCACAATGCATGAAACATTGCTAAAATACTCATTCGGCACAGTCAAAGCCTTGACAGGATCTTTTAAATAACCACAGGTCACAAATATCCAACTTCCGAAGTAAAATATTCATATTCTATGGAGATTTTTGGCTGGGCCTAGCGACAACAGAATGATCCACCAGTTGAGTACAAACGCTGATAGTTATATAACAGGCGACAACTCACCTGTTGGTAAGTAAGTAAGTAACTTGGATAAAAACCGATGGCTTGTAGAGACATTAGGTTATTTAGAAGCAAGAAATTTTAAAAATGAGCAACGCCTTCGCCGGAAATGGAATCATGGACTTCTGGAATACGCGCCCAGCGTGCAGACCACTACACCACTAAGCCACGCTAAGAAGAAGGGAGAAATGACTTATAGAATAGTCGATTTGGAGTCATTTCATAGTGAATGTTCGAAGCGATAATATTGTGATTTCTTAGCGATTCTTTCACGAGTTTTCTGTGCGTTTGAGTTCTTTGTGAGGTTTAGTAGTGTAGGCAGTAAGTGTTCATCCATAAATATATTAACGAACTCCGCAAAATCGCGACCTGTTATAAGCAGACTGTAAATTAATGTCTGAAGAATATAAAGCCACTATGAGTCTGTCCCGCTGCATGTTGAAACAAGGTAGTCGTCTCGAGGTAGTCAAGGTAGTAGTACAAGGTAGTCGTCTCGAGTAGTACTTTTAATGAACCCAGATATTGTATTGAGGATGGTTTAAATAATAAGGACTGGGTGGATAAACTAGCATAGTGGCCGAAATTTGTAACAAAATGAGCTAAATGAAGTCTTTCCTAGGAGAAAATGCCGCAGCTTTGGCTGCAAATGTCAAAGTGGCTTCTTTTGAAAGGAAATTATGTATTGATTATAGTGCGTAGAAAAGAAAAATAATGATTGCATTTCTCTTACAAAAACCTTTTTGGAAGAAAATAACATCAAGATTCAAGAAAACATACAGAAAAATTTCGAAGCGCATCTGGAAGCTTTGAAAGAGTCACTTGAACTTTATATTCCGACAGGTCAAGAAAAGCTGTTGGAGTAACTTTGAATGTGTTTTGAACGTATTCCGTGTATACAAAAATTATACACTTTAAAATGAACGGAATGCGAGGTCCTCGTAGGTTTGACATCACACAGTGAATTCAAAATTCATTCTCAAAACCACAATCTACTGGAGTTTTGGCTAAATACAAGATGAATTCAAAATCTTCTTACAAAAGTAAAATTATCACTGCTACCTTTCTCAAGTACACCTCACTAAGTAACAGGATGCTGTTTGCCTGTACAGATGCCAAAATAATGTACAGAGTCCGTGTCAGTGTACAATAAGGCCTTCCCAGCAATCATGAACAGTTGAACCTAAAAAAAAAAAAAAAAAAAAAAGCAACCACAAGTGACTCATTTAAATTTTTACATTTTTTTTAATGTTATATTTTAATTTAGGCCTATAGTGCAGTATAACAGCATAACAATTGAAGCACATTTTGCACTTCCAAGCACTTAGTCTAAGTAATTCTTACCGCGCAAAATATGGTTCAATAAAATCACTTCAGTATGTCAATAATTCACACAGGAACTAAAACTATATACGAAATTTATTTACAGCATGTTAGCTATTCTAAATTACTCTTAAAACGAGAGAGTTCAAAATCATTATTACCGACTTGATCAGTTCTTCAAACAATTTACTAAGAACGGAATGCAACAGGGTTGCCACTAAAGTATGCAAAATCAAGTTATGCACTTCAGCGCTGCCTAACGCTCAAATTGGCAACGCTCAAATCACAACAACAGTAAAATAAATTTGTAATTGTTCTCTATAAAAAATAACAAAAATTTGAAATATGAAGTAATGAATTAAACAAACATTCTCTATTCGTAAAAAGCAAATTTAAAGTAAACAAATAAATGATTAATTATTGTTGCGAACTAATCTACACTATCATTTAAATTCTGAGAGCAAATGTAAATCAAGTGCAAGTATCAAAATCCACGAATAAATATAAAATTAAAATTCCAAAAATTAACCCTAAAACCCTAAAAAATTTTATTCATATAAATGCATAAGTGAATGATTGTTGAGCAGGCAGGAGACAGACTTATCAAGGAGAAGTTGCCTCCAAACCTAACTCTTCAATCATTCAATTCGTGTTTCGTCATCCATGTAGACAAGGGTAAAAGCCAAAACCAAAAGTAGTACCAAATGTGGTGAATTACTACAAAGAAATTTAAACAAGTGGAATTTTGAAAAATCAGCAATTAAAAAGACTAGAATTAAAATTAAAAAATTAATAAATAAGAGTAGAAAAACAAATTTTTAGAAAACCAAAGTAATTTAGGAACTCTTGTCTACAGAAACATTTCCGACACGAATTATGTATATAAATCAAAAAGAAACTAGACATTATCTATAAAAATAATACATAAATTGTACCAAAAAGGCAAGTAAATAGTAAGTTTTAATTTAACTTACCAACTATATTTGTTTTTTGGGGAGTGGAGAAGCATTGCCAAAATTGTTACGAAATGCCCATCTGCGGTAAGATAGCTTTCCCACAAAGCGGGGAAAGGGTTGTCAGAAAATGGTAAGTAAAGCAGAGCTGCCAGATTTGGCGATATTTGGCGACAAAAGTGGCGATATGCCATTGACGAAGCGAGAACATTCTAATTCTTACCGGTTTGCCCCAGAATGGTCTCGAAGGCAGGTCAAGAGGTATATAAACTCTGCCTGTTCGCGGAGTAGTAGTGTATCGTGAGTTTATCCTATAGACTCCTCCATAATAGAGAGACCATCGCTTCAGGCCTTAGTAGTGGCCGTCTGTGGACGATCGGGCCCGCCTTTGAGGGGGGGAGCTTATGAATTATCAATTGAATATCAAATCATTAAATTTATTATTTACTTTTGGTAAATTACAATTAGTTACTTCTTTAGTTTGTTTCATTGCATTATTTAGTATTTATTTCGTATAAAGAGAGATAGACAGAAAGGCAGGTAGACAGAGAGAGAAAAGGAGAAAAGAAACCAAATTCAGGGATGCAGATTACTAGAAAACAATATAAGAAATATTGCAAAGCTGCTCAAAGAAAAATAAATAAACACCATTTAGTAAACATGATGGCATCAAAAATTATTTACCTAAACAACAATAATATTTAAGCATTTGTCTGCTCAACAGTCGTGAAGGTCAACAACTCGTATGTATCATGTTTCCCGAAGAATATCAGACAAATGGAGAAAACACTTCCTCGTGCTTATAGGTATTAATTTTCCGGAAAATACAAATCTAGAGAGAGAAGAAAATTCCAAACATGTTATTTCTAACGCTTGAGGGACTTCCAGTAATGCTGGGGATGCTGTCAAAATGACTTAAATGAATAACAAGAGAAGGAAGAAGACAGAATCCATTATAAAAACCGGTTTCGGGATAACTGCCTCCTCGCCGAGTTATGGTAGTTTTCTCCGTTATGTTTTCTAAACATGGAATGCGTGGACAAAATGATTCTAAAGGGCTCTCTCTATTCTTTCTTAAGGGAAAAAAAAAAAAAAAAAGGATTATAATTTAGAATAAATATTTGACGATAGTTCATAAAAGAAAGTAATTGCTTTAGAAAACTCTTCCGGTGTTAGCAAATGTATGTCACCATCATCATCATCATCCTGTCTTATAGCTAAGTTAATTTACTTTTGATTACCAACTGATATAGCATTTAATTTTTGATTAAATATGGGACATTTAAAACCCTCGATCTCGGCCAATCATGGGCAAGCTTCCAGATTCCAAATCTCGAATAATTGTTAATCATTTGAATCCTAACCTGAAAACTAAAAATGGGACATTCGAATCTTGCAACTCTTTAAGATTCGAAAATTCAAATTTTTGTGTTACTTTTGGCATTCGAAGTTTTCGATTTCTGACATTCGAAGTTCTCCCACCCGTCTCCCCTTCCACCAATCCACACGAGAGGACTTTCCACTCGCCGCATATTTAGAGTGCCGCCATGCCCCACCGACACTGTACATTTACAAACATCCATTTCTTCTCCGGTATTCGAACCCGGGACCTTCGGTACCGTAATAGGCTCCCCTAACCACTCACACTGGGGAGGAGGGGCATACAGACCATTTTGTGTTCTCCTGCCCACACACAGCACTTAACAGCCTCAAGCAACCAGGAGCCAGATTCTGGCCAAATTGGTTCCCGAATCTACAAAGTAACAGAGTTGCCCAGCGGAAACTGAAAATAATAATTGACTATTGTACTAGACATTACTCTTCTGACGCTGGAAGATAGTAGCCATAAAGTACAAACTTGAGTCGTGTCTAACACACATTAAGTTCTAACAATGCCATTTCTAAACACAGTTCTCTTAGAAATAGACATCGCACCTTCAGTATGGCATTAACTCTTCTTGAACTGGCACGTTTATTAACCTGAAGACAGATTACTTGCTCTGCGAAGCATAGCAGTATGCACGTTAGAACTATATAAGCTAGTTCAATATGTTAGCAACAGATTATGTTATTTGTATGTTCAATATGTAATTTTGTATTTATACTGTGCCATGTTTTCATACACAAAGTTTGTAATGTATCTGAATGCTGTACTATATCTGCACATGTTTATATCTTTTATTAATGACGACCGAGCGGTAAAGTCGCTGAACACTGGTAGTTCGGTCCGAGGTTCGAATTCCCCGAACGGGCTGGCTGCATGGTCGTTTTCGTGGTTTTCCCCATGCGTAACGTGTATACGAGCCAGTTTCCCTTAGAAAGTCCTCCACGAAGGCATCCCTTCCCTTAGGCAGATAGCCCTAGTGTGCTTTGCCGTAATTAAATAAACCAAACATTTTATTTATGGTACCTAATTTATACTAAGGATCACGCGTACCTCAATGGCATGCTTCATGTAAAATTTAACTATCATGATAACGTATATGTCTAAATGTATATATAAATATAAGTGAGAGTATGTATACTTTTATTTGTTTAGGAATGTATATGCATGTAAGAGTGTATGTATCTGTATTTGAGTTGGTACTGATATGTATATACATATGTTTTGATTGTACTCTTCTTCAAGTGCTTTGTATGCACATGTATATCTCTTTTTTGCATTTTATAAATGTCGTCTGCTCTGCCGGGGCTGCCCAGGGCTGCGGCCTGGCAGCTAGTGGTTAACTCCCGCTGAGTTGGTAACCAAATCTGCATGAATATATCTATACCTGGGTCGGAAGCCAACTCAGCGGTTTACTCCCCTAACCACTATACTGTCTAGGCGAAAGCTGTATTGATGTTCGCAGGAAACGATCATTCAAAAGTGGACACGATTGTTACAATTTCGATAGAACCTTTGTAGGGGGCCACCTCGAAACAGTGCTCGCAAAGGGTCCAAAGGGTTCCATTATAAACGTACCTGTGAAACTTAAAGCTTGCCTTCGCCACCCAGCCCAAATCGACCGCTGTACATAAACACAGAAGCTTTCACAAGCGTGTTTGGGTATAAAAGTGCCACACCTTTATGAAGATCAGTTTCGAAATTAAAAAAAGCAAACTTCGCAAAGGTACGGGCAAATTTATGCCAATGCCTTTTTTTTTTTTTTTTTTTTTGCAAAGACCCTGTTTTTCATTAGGATACTGAAGGTTTATTTCATCTCGTACTTAATTAATTAATCAGTAATACGGAAGAAAATTGGAGATACGTAACTGTGCCTCTGCTTTAAGGTACTTAAATTAATGCTGGGGACTCTCATAAAGGTTTCTGTATTTTCCAACAGCAGCCGACCTGTATAAGGGTGCCATATAATATTCGTATGAAGAGGTCTCACCTGTATCACTAATATTATTTTATAGTTGACCTCAGAAATGAAGTATTTCAAACTCGATTCAAATTCGAAACTCAAAATTCGGGCTTCCAGATGCCTATATTCGGGTGGAGGACTACGTTATTCAAAATTTGATGTCTGTAGGTGCCGTTGTTTTTTCGCTATTCAAGGAGCATACATACATTCATGTAGCTTCTTCATTATTTAATTTCTTTAAATATAATACAGAAAGATAATATTTGGTGGCAACAATTTGAAAAGTGATTGGACGTAAATACTAAATAGCCCTTTTGGGATAATTTCCCTTTAATAAAATGAAATAATTTATATTAAAGTTCATATCAGTACTGTCAATACAGACTGAAAAATAGCATACGAGAAAGAATATAAATGCAGCTAAGAAGCTTTGAAGGAGAAAAATAACCTGATCCATATTTCACGTTCTGCATTTAATTATTAAACAATAAATGGTGCTTTTGTGCTCTGAAACATAAAATTCTTTAAAACATTTTCCTTCCTTCCGGATCTCTTTTTTTTGGGGGGGGGCATAATTGAAGGTAGTTACCGTATTAAAACAAACAAACAAAAAAAGAAAAAAAAAAAATGCAGTGAGCTACAACATTTATTAGAGCTCAGCGTATTATTTCTATTGCATATTAAGTCTAGAATCATTGGAATGGAACGAAAGATTAAATTAGCATAGTTAAAAATAACAATACTTTTGTTTTTTCATTAAAATCAATATATACTTTTAGGAAATTATTCTAGCTGGACCTGGTGAAGTTGTACTAATCACATTTATTAAAATCATTACTAGCCCAAACGGCGTTAGCCCAGAAAAGCTATTAATTTCATTTTGGCATTTCCTGTTGATTCACTATAAACAGCGAATCGTTTTTTTAAATTGTTGCCACCCAATATTAGAGCTCTGTATAAGGGTTAAAAAATTAAAGAAATTACATAATGAAGAATCTGCATAAATGTATGTATGTTTCTCGCATTGTGATTAAAAAACGCCATGCCGGTATTGTGATAAAACCTAGAGCCATCCAAATTTGAATAACGTAATCTTCCACTGAATGGGCATTTGGAAGCCCAAAGTTGGAATCTGAAATTTGTTTTATTACCTATTTCCTGCGTTGAATTGAATTTTATGGTTTAATTTTATGGTAACATACAAAACGTTAAAAAAACGCCCCTTTGGGCATAATATAAAATCTGATAGCTTTCAGATTTTTTTTATTTAAAAGATTTTTTAAAATTTTTAATTATGCATCTTGGATTTTTTCTTATTAACATCGTTATATATGCTATATATTTAAAACTACGAGGTCGATAAACCTAAATTTAAAATTAACAACGAATTTAAATTCGTCAAGCATTTCTCTAGAAATTCGGAAAGGTCTAAAATCCATTGCCTGATGACTTGTAGCTATTTTCAGTAGCTGTCGTTTATTTAAATCCCAGTCATATACAGTCATATGTCATATACATTCACCAAATTAATTTAATAGTTTCTTAAATTAAACTCGCTATATACTATTATACCTATTTACATTATTACATTACTTTTTTACATTAATATTATTTACAACAATTTTGTTTTGTCTCTGATTTTAAGCTAAGTATAGTGAGAACAACAACACTTGGAAAATTCTTTTGATGTTGAGAAAAAAAAAGATATGCACCATAGTTTATTTTCGTGGAATTACGTTATCTTAGGCAATAAACAGGAATTTTATTATTACAACTAGTTATTTTGTATCTTGATTATTACATTCACGTGCAAATGGGGTTCTCAACCTTTTTATGGCTCCCTAAAGCGAACCGAACTGAACTGAACATAGAATTCTCGTAAATCTTGATCTGGTGTTTCTCTGGACAAATCTGGAATAATAGCATTATCTGTCTGCTCTAAATCTCTTTCTTTGAAAGCCTTTTTCATGAAAACTTGTAATCCCACATTTTTTACTTACGCGGAGAGAAGTTATTTCTTTTCCCCAGCGAGCGACGAGCAGATGAGATTGGGTCTCTCAGTTAATCTTTCTATTTATAGAGATCTTTGTCTGCAGCTCAAATAATTTCCTCTCTGTCTTTATTATATGGAATATACAGCGTATTTTCAAAAGTTCTTCCCCGCCATTTATTTATACAACCGTTGGTCGCCGACATAATTGAAATTTTTAAATTTAAAAACATCATTCTTTTGTAAATTAAGAAATGTAACTTTTTATAGTACCTTTCTGGTTCCCTGTACTTATATTTAGGATAATTCTGTACGCATTATAATTTTTTCCAATGACGGGCACATGCCCGTAACGGCATTGGCCATTTCTAAGGCCAGAAGTGGTGGCCATTTTATTGTGGAGGCACCTCATAGGTGGACACCGTTACTTCCTATGAAGATACAGACAATTTTTCATCCATGCCTTATCCGGAATTCCAACCCGAGCTCTTCGGTATCGCAGTCAGGCTCCCCTAACAACTATACCGTCTGGGTAACTCAGTATAAAAAGTAAAACACAAAAAAGTGTGAGAGTTTCCCGTGACAAAAATTGCCGAAAGCACTTCATTTCAAAGTTGGAGATCATATTCAGAGGTCGTACTCAAACTGAATAGCGAAATTTGTATGTAACTGTTTCTGGTGTTAACCGACTAAGTGACAGAAATTTCTGTGCGGATTATCATGAAATGTATAGATCAAGTTTTTCCAACGAAGGTCCTCATCTTACTAATCCCTCTGATCCGAATCGGATCAAATCCATAAGTTCATCCGCCTTCATAACTTCCAACACGAAATTAGGTATCTTCAGCAGATCTTCATGCACCAGGGCAACACAACTAAGTGGATGTCGCGCAGTAGTTTCATGGTTTTTACATTTGGCGCAAGTTGGAAATGCTTTAGTACCACGAGAATATCTGAGGGTCCTTAAATGTTCTAAAGTCAACCGAACCAGAACAGTCTGGTTTTCCTTTCACCACTGAAACCAGTAACAGTACCAGGACCTGTACTAGGATACCATGATTGTGTCGGTAGCTGTCGCCAAGAACTGTTAATTTAAGCCTTTCTTTTCGAGTATAGTTTAAGGTAGGTGAAAAATTCAGCATAAACCTGAGGCATGAATGTACCCTTCTTTGCTAGTCTATCAGTTATGTCATTATATTTTAGATTTATTTCTCCAGTTATCTAGGTTTTGAATTACACTTCGGCTCCTTAAGGATCCAGGTTTTCCCCAGGTAAATGTCCTTCTAAAACACAGTCCAAAGCCATATCAACAGTAATCAATTCAGAGCTGAAAACGAAACAGAAATCGGTATTTCTGCGCTTGAAAGATATTTCTTCCACACCGAATTTAACAAAAACCTCGTTGCCAATGTATCCATGTTCATTCTTACTGCCATTTGTGTATTTCAAAAAGGTGGTTTTATGAACAGAATCTTGTAGAATTCGTGTTTTAAAAACATTAGCAGGCTCCAGTATTGGCATGTACGCAACTAGTAACATTATTTTGTGGCAGTACGTTTGAGTTTTAATAACAAATGTTTGTTTAATTTACATCTTTCCTATTTGCGCCACCGCGCGACGAAGTTCGCTCAGTCCAGAATTTATGTAGATTTGAGTGACAAGCAGTTTTACAATTGCGTAGAAGTATTGCACCGAGATGTATGTGAGAGTTTTAATATTCAATGCCGATGTTTCCTACCGCGGAGTCTCTTTTGGCGAATCATCGCTGCCTCGAGTTAGAAAAGCAGAAAGGTAGATGTGGGTTCCTAAGACAGAAGCTTGAATCACTGTTGAGATCTTTGGTGAAACTTGTAGATTCTGTTAAAGTAAATTAAATTATTTATAAAATTTGTATAGTTTAAGGAAACTTGTGTTTTCAGCCAGCTCCAGGTCTCTAGTATTTCTGTGTTATATTTTAATTTAATCCTCACAAGTGGAGAGGTAGAATATATTTAAAGTATATCTGTGTCTCTCGCTTTAAGAATTTAGTTATTGTAGTAGTGATCACTCATCTACAGAATTTGCATAATACGTAAAGTAACTAAACAGACAACTAGTTAAGAGTAGTTGAGTCTATATACACTGGACGAAATATAGTAGCTTGAGGACGAAACGGATTTTCGAAAGTAACGTCGTACCGAAGTGTTCCGCAATTACAAAAATCATGCCATGAGTCTCAAGATGTGAAAATATGGATAAAGTGAGTAAAATCACCCGAACATAAGGATAAGAGATAAAAGTACATTTTAAAAGATACATACAAATACAACTGAAGAAAAGACAGAAACGTTCATGTGACAGGTGTCTGGCAAGAAAAATCCAGTCTAGAAGAGGACATGGTCAACCCTGATTGCGATGCAGAAATGAATCAACCTCCGTCTTTGCAGAATTATTTATTCCCTCAAGCATTTCCCCACGCGCATATTGTTCCCCTTATTGCCCGTGAATTAAGTATACCACTGTTCGAAAGCTGGGATTGGATTTGGATTTGGATTATTTAATTATGGCAAAGCACATGAGGGGTATCTGCCTAAAGGGAGGGATGCCTTCGTGGAGGACTTTCTAAGGGAAACTGGCTCGTATACACGTTACACATGTTGAAAACCACGAGTTTGAAATCTGGGAAAAATCTTCCAATGAACTGCTTCAAAAGATAACGGCATCGCACATGTATCTTTTAGGATACTTCCTAAAGAAAAGGATAGGCGAATATACCTAAAAATTTGAAAATGTAGTTTGAAATTACAGGTCAGCATTATATACCTGAGCGAATTATAAGCCAAAATATACTGTATTTACCGTTTCAAGTACTTACTGTTTTTTAACGTAAGAATTCTCAGTACTTTTTCTATATACCGATGTCTGAATTGCTAATTATTTTTCTTCTATACAAGAATTTTTTGCTAAAGTCGCAGGAGCCCCACACAGTTATTGTGGGCTTACGTTACTCTTCTAAAGATATAACTCCATACCTATGTAACCCCACTTCAAGGGTATAAAAACAACAATACACAGTCAAAGCACTACACCATAAGGCAGTGTACGTCATTGGACTCTAAAATTAATGAAAGATAATATAAATAAATGAATATAAATATCAGGGCTAGCGTCCGCTAGTGGCGAAAAAACAAAACAAACAAAATCTGAAAGATTTCAGATTGTATATTATGCTCAAACGAACTTTTTTTTCCCTATTTATGGACACCTACGCGTTTCGAGAGCATTTGGGCTGAAAATAGTATTTAAAAACAGCACAACATATGTATATAATTACTGATAGATAGTCTCGGGCCCACCAGCGGCCGAGCGGTAAAGTCGCTGAACACTGGTAGTTCGGACCGAGGTTCGAATCCCGCGAACGGGCTGGCTGCATGGGCGTTTTCGTGGTTTTCCCCATGTGTAACGTGTATACGAGCCAGTTTCCCTTAGAAAGTCCTCCACGAAGGCATCCCTCATCTTAGGCAGATAGCCCTCGAGGCTTTGCCATAATCACACACACACACGATAGTCTCGTGCGCTGGACATAAAAATGTTTTTCTCTACAGTGCTGCAATTGCTAGCTTTGAAATTATTGATTTTTGTAATAAAAAATTCGTTAAAGTTTTAGAAAATATGAAATAGACAATAAAACTAATTCCTAATGCGAGCTTCCAGGTACCCGTGTTCGGGTGAAGGACTATGTTATTCAAAATTTAATGACTCTAGGTACCTTCGTTTTTTCACAGTGCGAGATACATATATACAAGCATGCAGGTTCTTCATTATTTAGTTTCTCTTTAAATATGTTACAGGGAGATAATATTTGGTAGAAACAATATATAAAGTTATCCATCGAACTTAAGTGATTCGCCGCAAAATGCCCTTTCGAAAATAATAGCCCATCTGGGCTAAAGTCCCTTTGGGCTAATAAGGTTGTAATATTCAATTCATCGCGTAAAAACACCTAACTTATGCTATATTTTGAAATCTTTTGTTAGCCGGTGTTATATCAACATGTATTTTGCTTCAGAATTTTAGCAAGGGTGGAATCACAATAATAAACGCGAATCCTGCATTGTTTGGCCACCTAAACGTCAAATGAAAACGACAGCACTAGATCACGCTGATTGAGTGACTAGCATTACAATGAACGATAAAATAAATAAACTAGAATCCGCTGGAAAGTTAGATAAACACTCCTGAACAGATCAATATTTTTCATCTGACATTCATGCCTTATGTCAATACATTCGAAATTTATATTGCGTTTGCTATGGCTGAAATTGTCCTTGTGGTCTTATGAAGTGAAAGTCTATGAACTCCGCCCACTTCTCAAGTTATTTTGCTGTCACACCACTCACGTATCTAAACAACAAGATTAAAAGTGAGTTTCTTTGGAAAGGTCAAGTCAGTATTTTCTTATCCTGGTTCTGCTTTATGTTATCCGTATTCGAAATGAGAGAAAAATTAATGGCAAAATGCTGATTTCACTTCCTTATAATTTCTTTCAAGGAAGGCCTTTTTTAGAAAATTTTTGCTTTTAGTTTAATTACTATATACACGCCTATTCATTTATTTTTATCATTACAATCATATACAAGCTGTATTTTATTTAATTTTGGAAAATTTTCGAAATAAAAATCAGGACGAAAGACGACGAAAGGTGACGAATTATCGTTTACTACATTTTTAGTTAGGCAACCATTCGTAGAGTCTATTACGGTTATCTGAGAAGGAAGCATGAAAAAATCAGCACAACGGGGCTTCCACTCCTTTTAAACCGCTTATTCGCTTTATACCGTCGTGGAACGTAGCGTCAGATTCACTTTGCATTAGATTTATTCAAAATAAGGATGAAAATGCAGATGAAACTAATTTCGGATTGAGTAATGTCTACGAAAAAAATGCATTGAATTTTGCTTATTAATAGTACCAAGAGTTTCAAGAAAACCAGGTATATGTCCGTATGGAGATAGACCGAGGTAGAATGTATATGACAACTGTAGATATTCCTTAAATTAGTTTATCATAAATACTACATATAAAATTACATTGCTCACTATTTTTCACTATCTTTATATTGCTGCATGCGCATGTGCCCGTAATGCACTAAATAAACTCAGAAAGGTATTGGCTAGATAAAATTTATTTTCGGAAAAGAAACCTTTCAGTTCTGGAGCTTTTCACAAAAGTAGTCATACAGCTATTCTTAGTATCAGAAAGCCACAATCAGTAGCTACCTCTTCAAACTACTAAGAATGTTAAACATAACGCAATGCAAAGAGCATCTAAAAGGCGAAGTTCGCACGGAGATCTGAATACTCCGAAGTCAGTTTTGAACTAAAAACTGAGAACTGATGCTTTCTCCGGGCTTACAGAGTTTCCCATAAGAATTCTCTAGTACCTTCCATTTCTCGAAATTACTGGAAGACGAATACGGTTAAAGTAGCAATTACAGTTACACAGGGACCGGACCAAAATGTCGCCGAATTTGAAAGTATGCCAACTTTGCCGATTTGACGATAAGAATTAGTTGCCAAAACCACTGCCAGCTTCCTGCACTCTCGGGAATTTGGCGAGAGAGGCATTTACCTCAGTGTTAAATGACCTTGCCCCTATACCTTTATTCTGCTGGCGAAGCTTCACTGTTGAGGCCTTTCAGGTTACTTTATACTACAAATCCTAGAATGTTTAACATAATTTTACTAAAACTATTTACATATTGTTACGAAATGTACAGGCGCGGTGAGATAGCTTTTCCGCAAAGCAGGTTTAGGATTGCCATATTTGGTGAGAAATCGCCCATTTGGCGACAAAATTTACGATAAGCCATGGACCAATGGAGAACCTTCTGGAACGAATTCTTACCGGTTTAGCCCAGAATGTTCTCGAACCCAAGCCGAAATCTATATAAACCCTGCTGGTCCGCAGTGTGACAGTGCCTCGTCGAGTGCGAGATAGTTAGTCTCGAGTTATCCGGTCCGTGCGGAGTCGATCGAGTTGACAGCCGGGCAGCAAGTGCCGAGTGCGTCGTCGAGTGCAGCGAAGAGTCTGTTAGTGTATCGCGGTTAGTGCATTGTCGAGAGAGTGTGTTGTCTCGAGAGTACGTGGAGCTCCGAGAACGACCGAGCAGAGTCGGGAGCTGGACTCTGGTGCTTTGCAGTGAAGCTGTCTCCACCGTTATAACCTGATAGTGTGAAGGCTGTGTCACTGATTGTGTCAGCGTGTTTATAGTAGATCTTCGACGACTGTAAAAAGTGACTTTGGAGCTGTCCTGATTTATATTGGCTAAATAAAGTGCGTTTCAATATTTCATCAAGAAGTGTCGTCATTATTCACTCCAAATCCATACGAACCCCGTTCGAACGTGAAGGAAGTAAAAAAACGTAACAATATATACAAAATTCGCAACAAGATATAGCTCTAAATATTAACAGTAATAAATCTGCAGTTTTGAGAATATTTAAAAATTACGTGTGATTTGTAATAGTAGATAAGATGCCAATTATACTGCATTAAAAAGTTGCCAATTAAATTGAGAAACATTCTGAAATTAGTAACAAACCATTAAAACGTTTTAGGAAAAAAAAGTTTTTCTTCTGCCCCTCTTTTTTAATTTTTATTTTTTTTATCCCCAGCCAAATACTTGCTAGTTAAGCATTCCCCAAGAATTTCGCCATCCGAAGCCATCTTATCACCAAGAATGTTTTCCCAGCATAATCACAGAGAAGTCCCCATATAACACCTATAAGGATTGGAGGAAAGGTAATGCATACCGTTAAATCTTACTCAGAGAACGCACTCATATTTTAATTTTCGACTAGCAATTAGCCTCTGCAATTCGCTAAATTCTAATGGTAAATTTATGTAAAAAAGTTCCACCGATGAAAATTACGAAATAATCATAGAAGTATTAAACATTTAACGAGAAGGAAAGCTGTAACGCATAAAATATCCCGTTAAATCCAGTCAAAGCGCTTTTCAGAGCAATATGAAAAACAGTTGAAACGTAATACATAAATGTGGCTATAGTAAACATTAATCACTTTTTTTTTTTTTTTTTTTTTTTTGTAGAAACTATTCTTAAAAGCCATTGATCGATGTAAATTAAATTTTTAAAAGCAAAGTTTTAAGCTGAAAATTTCATAAACAAATTCTACTCGTGTGGCTTTCACTTTCGATTTTCTGTTGAATAAAATGTATCAGTATCTCAATATCTCAACGTGTTCTTAGTATTTCGATAATCTTCTAGACTTTTTAGAAATTATTTCCGTTTTCAATTTAGTGCGTTTTGAACAACTGCGTTGCTTAATACTTAACAAAATCTGCAAATTTTATCTACTGTCTAATCTACAATCTTTATTTTTTACTCTTTAGTTTGATTTTCTATAATTCGAGTTTTAAGTAACTCGTACAGATGAGAGGCAGATGAATATTAAAGATCAGAAGACGATATAGCATTATTTATTATTTTTACTCCCTTGTACGAAGTAAAGGAAGTATTGTAATCAAGTTTCTGGTATCGTATTTCAAAGAAAATATCCATTTTGACCGCCCTTGATCATATTTGAACGATGTTTTGTGTTACATCTGTACGTACGGACAGAATAAAGGACTCTTTTTCCCAAAACGGAATGTGAAATGGATATAAAATGAATTCAGAAAGACTTTTTTGTGGATATTAATATATATTCTTACATATATATAATGATAATTGTTGTAGGTAGGTAGACAAGAGGCTATATCATAACAAATAAACAATTTTTTTAAATTTTCGAACAAAAGATACCGTTTATTCCGGCGTAAACACGCACTTGTAATTTCAAACTACATTTTTTTTAAATTTTGAACTATGTTCGCTGTATAACGAGCCCACTTTTCTTTAAAAAGAAGTCTGAAAGAGACATGTGCCATGCTGTTATCTTTTGAAGTCATTCATTCGAAGACTTTTCCCAGAGTTTCGAACAAAGGTATACTGAATTGACAAGTAATAAGGGGAACTATATGTGAGTGGGGGGAAAGGATTGGGGGAGTAAGTAATTCTGCAGAGAGGGTGGGTTGTATTCAATGCAAAAGTGCACAAGAATGTTACTTTAGGATTTCGAGAAAAAGGGGAAGTATTTATTGGTAAGAATGCACTTCCTTAAATGAATGAAAGCGCAATAATTAACATACTTTACGCAAAGAAAATTATCCGATAATTAAAATTTTTAAGTTCCTAAGGTGTGTGATTTCTATTAAATAAACAGCATTCAAGTACATGTAGAAATCTAATATATGTATATTTTTAAATGTATCGTTTTAAAATTTGGCATATAACGCGTACCTGTAAATTTTGATATTGTTTTTTGTATTAAAAGTGCGCGTTATACGCCGGAATATACAGTAAGTATTAAGGTAAGTTTACGAAAAAATAGCATCCTCCGTGGCCGCTTGATATATGCTTTTGATACTGATACAATCGCAAACAATCAAATCGAGATACATGATAAGAAAAATTCACCTTATTTCTCTCAATTTATTGAAACCGAAGTGTTCTACGCGTTTTGTGAAAGGTATTCTAATTATTTACCACTACCAAAAAGCTTAAAATGCTAAATGTTTGATTTCATTAAATGTTTCGTGTAATGATGAAACGGTTTTACGAATTCGCGTGGACCGATCTTGTTAGTTTTATTTACATGGTAAACTCTAATCTCTCTTCGAATGTTTAAAAAAGAAATCTATTTTTCGTTCGTAAATACATCCAACTGAAAACCCAATGAATATGATTGTCAGTCATTTTTAATCTATTCTGTTGGATGTTTACTTGAATCTGGTAAACATTAGATCTGTGATTATCCTATTTAACCCCCTACACAGATTATTATATGAATTTCACCATTTTGATGGCAGACGAAGTTTGGAAGACCTTTCGCGTTGTGCAGATATGCGGACAATATGTTTAAAGAAGCTTGTTGCGGTTAAAATAATATCTGGGTTCAAAAACCGAGTAATAAAAACAGAAACGTGTTTGCTTGCGCGGGATACGTTTATTCATTTTAATGTACTTGGTAGATTTTAAAGAAACTATGTTTGCTTAGCGTATAAACTTTCATTCTAAAGTTCAATAAGTAAGAGATGAATAACTGACAATATCATTGATAAATAATGGCAATAGATAGTATTCGCGAAGTATGAGTAGACTAACGTATTAAAAATAACAAAAGATTTAGTGATTAAAGCAGTTTACACTGTCATTACTAAAGGAAAACACCATCCTCCATTTTTTTTCGCCCGTAGATCGATCCATCAGCAAATTCATTGCATTTCGTAATTAATAGTTTTGTTGATTTTGTGAATTCCCTCAAACTATTTCGCATGGGCGGTGTAGTGCGGTTAGCAGATTCGCTTACTATTTCGTTGAGTCTGGTTTCGAAACCCGAACAGAAATTAGAGCATATTTTTTGGTATAGTTTATTTTTATACAGGGTGTTTCACGAAGGACCTCTAATTTTGAAAATAAATAACTCGGAAACGATGATAGATAATAGCATGGAACAAATGGTATGTTTATTAAAAAAAACGTAAGCATCTGATACGGAAACCTAAAAAATTACAAATTATGCTGATAATTACAAATTTACAAATTGTGCTGACAGATGGCGCCGCAGGTGGCATTAACTTAAGTAGGCTGTGCATAGGGGTTAATGCAAACTCTCGTTGCATTCACACGGTAAACAATGTCCATCAGTGTGCCTCACAGAAAGTAGTCGCAGGGGGTGAGGTCAAGTGAATAAGGAGGCTAGTCCCTTACTTTTCCCTTAATTGTCGAATAGTTCCATGGAATAACTTTATTATCGAAATATTGGTCCAGAAAGTCAAAAACGTGGTGTGTACGGTGTGGGCGAGTTCCATCTTGCATGAACCAAGCTGTATCTGATTGATCATTGAGCGCTTGTTGAGTTGCGACGATTTGTTTCTAAAGCGCAATATATCGGTCAGACCTCACCGTTTCTCGCAAGAAAAAGGGCCCAATGATGCCTTTGTAGGAGAAGTTTGGGGCAATGGAGTGGGCGTGTCGGCACTATCCACTCTGTCGTTACACTTGAAAATACAACGAGGCTTGCTGCAGTTATTGAGCCTCATCCCAGTAAATCTGTCTGCAGACTTGCAGCTGAATCCGGAATTCAGCCATCCAGTACTTACAGAATCCTGTGGAAGACATTACGCATGTTTCCGTACACGGTTTCAATACCGGCACGGTATACCAGTTCAAGCTCAACGACAAAGAAAGGATTTCGTTAACAAGATGCTTGACATGATTAATGTTTCTGGTTTCGATGTCGGCCGAGTGTGGTTTACAGACGAGACCCATTTTTGTCTGGATAGTGTCCTTAATGGAAACAGCTTGCGATTTGGGAGTACCGAAAACCCACATTTGTCACATGCACGATTACTTCATTGTCCCAAACTTACTGTTTGGGCTGCACTTTCCTACAAAGGCATCATTTGGGCTTTTTTTCTTGCGAGAAATGGTGAGGACTGACCAATATATTGCGCTTTTGAAACCTTTGTCGCAACTCAACAAGCACTCGATGATCAACCAGATACAGCTTGGTTCACGCAAGATGGAACTCGCCCACACCGTACGCAACATGTTTTTGATTTTTTGGACGAATACCTCGATGATAGAGTTATTGCATTGAACTATTCTACAGTTAAGGGGAAAGGAATGGACTGGCCTCCTTATTTACTTGACCTCACCCCCTGTAACTACTTTCTGTGAGGCACACTGAAGGACATTGTTTACCGTAATAATCCTTTAACACTTAATGAGGAGGCTATTTGTTAAGCTTATGCGTCAATTTCCTGTGATACACTACAGAAAAAGTGACTGAGAATTTCATTCTTCATTTGCGACATGTGTCGTGTGAAAGGTTCACATTTCGAATCTCTTTTGATGTGAATGCAACGAAAGTTTGCATTAGCCACTAAGCGTAACCTACTTACGTTAATGCAACTCGCAGCGCCATTTGTAATTTTGTAATTTTTTAGGTTTCCGTGGCAGATTCTTCTTATTATTTTTTTTTTATAAACATACCATTTGTTTCATGCTTTTATCTATCATCGTTTCGGAGCTATTTATTTTCAAAGTTCCTTCGTGAAACACATTGCATTTGCACGTTTTGTAAATTATATTTTTATGCTTGAATAACTAAGTCAACAGCTGCCCATATACATTCTGTATAACTGAGCCTATATACACAAAACTGTAACCATAGCACAAGACTCTAAACCAACAGTCTTTGCGCAACATTACAGCACCTGCATACACTCTTCTTTCCAGTACCATCTCTTTTCTTTTGAATTTTATAGTTCCCTTTTTGCTTTTGCAACCTTACATAACAGGAAGCAAATATCATCTGCCCAGGTAACGTAAGATGACAGAAGGGAATATTTTGTTGATAACAGCAAAATGGAATTTAAAAATGTGTGGAGATTTTATTTGCCCTGAGATGAAATATTGAAAGATAACTGCTATATATGCAGTAACTACAAAACAAAAAGATAGTAAAATTTCTTAATTTTCCTTTTATGTCGCTCATTTACGTCATATCTTATACTGGCCTGTCAGTAATGTCAAAATTATTGAAAATTTAGGAACGTTATTGCATAGCATTTACCTAGCTTGCAACATACACGATATTACAACATATTAGAAGTTTAGAATCTTGCTGAAATGTTTATCTGCAGCAGAAGACAAAGATAAGCGTCATTTGGCCAAATGCCATTTCATTGTCTGTACTAAGTTTACTTCTAAGAAGACTGCATGCAAAACATTAAGTAATCTGGCCGCAATGTTCTTAAAGAGAGCTGTAGATTGGAGTATATTTTTAGTCTACTTCATTAGCGGTTTTCTTGAGAAATAAACACATTAACTTACATTAAATTCAAAGTATTCATTTCTACGAATCCTAACGCATCTGAGTGTTCATGATATTGCAGGTACTCTCTGCATTTATAATATGGGGTTCATTACATCCACATTTATTCAAAAAGTGCGAATTCAGAAAAGAAAGTTGTCCTCCTCCCCACAGAATACTGACATATTTGATCTCGAGCATAAATGAAAGTTTTGGGCTACAAGTTCTTTTAAATTTAAAATGTACTTTCCTTCATTGTATAAGTTCTGAGATTTTTTCCACCACGGTTTGCAGGATGTCCTCGTGGAGCTTTACAAATTTTTCAGGACGAGGCTCATCTTCTTAAGTGTGCTTTCGACTCGGAATTTCTGAAAATACCATTGATATTGGCTTAAGCTTACTGTCCATATATTGCATTAATATTCCTGATAACAGTTATGTAATTAAATTCACAAAGCAAACTAAGCCGAATATGCTCTTATTTCATTTCTAGTTATCTTTGAAAAAATTACTGTTGAAATCGAAATGCAGGCCTCAAAACTTGCACTCAGAATAAATAAAATGACTCCTGCTAAAAAAAAAATGAAACAGGATGTTGGGGTATTTATTTAATTTAGTAGAATTAGTTAATAAATTTAGTATAATTATTTAATGAATTTTGAATTTAGTAGTTAAAAATAGTTTGTTTCTTTGCGTACCACCGGTTGAGAATCGTTGTTGCAGACATTTGTTTTAAACGTCAAAATACACTTTGCCTTCCAAATTCATACAGCTGACTGTAACATATAACATTTTCATACAGATAGTGTGTACATTACTGCATGTTTTTTACCTTCAGAACGGTTTTTATGTCAGCAAGAAATTGATATTTTTATGTGTGGCATTTTTAATGGTAAATATTATCAAAACTCCTAACAGCGTGAGAAAATTCTTGAATTTTATTTATTTATTTATTTTGTCAGACGCCTTGTCAAGAAAAAAAAACGCTTTTTTAATAATATTGTTACGTTTTTTTCTGACACCAATTGTTACGTTACATACATAATTCTTCCTTCACGTTCGTACGGGGTTCACAGATTTGGAGTGAATAACGACGACAGGCACTTGATGAAATATCGAAACACACTTTATTTAGCCAATATTAATCAGGACAGCTCCAATAACGCGTTTATACAGTCTTCTAAGAATTAAAATAAACACGCTGAAACTCAGCGACACCTCTCGACGATGTACTAACCGCGATACACTAATAAGAAACTCTTTCGATGCATTCGACGACCCACTAGGCACTCGCTGCTCGGCACTCGATCGACTCCGCACGGACTGACTATCTCCTACTTTCCGCGTACCAGCAGGGTTTATATGGTTTTTGATTTGTGTTCGAGAACATTCTGGGCTAAACCGAAGAATTCGTTCCAGAAGGTTCTCCATCCGTCCAAGGCATATCGCCAATTTTGTCACCAAATGTCGCCTGATAGGCGATTTCTCGCCAAATGTGGCAGCCCTGCCGGGCATGCCATTTTATGGCAACCCTAAAACTGCTTTGCGGAGAAGCTATCTTATCGCGCCTGGACATTTCGTAACAATATTTTCACTGATGTCAATAGAAAAGCTGTTCGCACATTCTTTAGACGACCTTTCTTGTATTTACAGAAACAACTTAGCGAAAATTTTTGTGTTATAAATATTCTGTTTGATAACCCTTATTCTTCACTATCTTTCGACATCATTATTTCAAAGACAATAGGGTCCTTTATAGTATCGTATCGTAAGTGGTATTTTATCCTATTCATTTGAGCAGCCTTCCAAAATCCAAGGAGGGTTGTAGGTCGACGTGTGAACAATCCGCTTTTTGAAAGTCCAAAAGCGCAAAAGTCCATGGATGATACATCAGAATATTTTGTAGGGATATGTGTGAAGGGTAAGGAATTGATACCCGTTTTTGTTCCATTTTTTCAGGAAATTAACAGTGGATTTTGAGGTGTGCTGCTTGCTTTGCCTTGATGCAGTTCTATTGATTGATGCCTCTGCGTGTAAAGAGTAGGTATTTCATATTTAAAATATTGGGTATGAAAATATGTTTTTGATAATATGTGGAGTTGATCTTAATATTTTCCTCCATTCGCCTTATTTTTCATTTGCCACTATATGAAAAACTAAAACAATCATAAATTCCTCAGAAAAACTTTCTTTCAATTCCTTGAACCATGTTTTAAGATAATTTTCTTTCCTTTGATGATAATAATGGATCACGTTTTTATTGCAGTCATTTAAATAAAACCAAGAATCATCTACTATGACAACATTTTTTTCCATTTTTGTCCAGATAAATGTTTCTCGTAGAGAAATCAGCAGGTTCTGCGTCTGGCGATATGTCGCACAGAAAGACGATGCACCTTGCATTTTTTCGCCTTTTTAAGATTGAAAGCAGCATTAATCACTTTGTTTAAAATTGATAGTAAGCATTTTAATTACTTTGCTAGTGTCTTTTGACTTAGCGGAATTTCTTTTTAACATGGAATTTGTTTTTCACATTAAAAATTTTAACTTTTCCAAATTTAAAACTTGAATATGTATTCGGAACAGTTTTTCGACTTGAGCCAAACTTTGACGTTTTTTTCCTTTGTTGTTGACAACAATATTGTTACGTTATTTTCTGCTTTCTGACACCAGCTGTTACGTTATTTCCTTCCTTCACGTTCGTACGGGGCTCGTAGATTTAGAGTGAATAACGACGACACTTGATGAAGTATCAAAATACACTTCATTTACAACTATTAATCAAGACAGCTTCAAAACACTTTGACAGTCGTCGAAGATCTACAAACACGCTGGAACAATCAGCGACACAGCCTTCAGGTTATCAGACTATAACGATGGAAACAGCTTCACTAAAAAGCACCAAAGTACAGCTCCCGACTCTGCCCGGTCGTTCTTAGAACACCACGTACTCTCGAGACTCTTCACGCTACAACTCGCGATGCCCTCGACAACACGCAGAGAGCAGCTCCCGACTCTTCGGTTCAGTCGTTCCCGGAGCTCAACACACTCTCTCGACGATGCACTAACCACGATACACTACGAGACTCTTTCGGTGCACTCAACGACCCACTCGGCACTCGCTGCCCGGCTGTCAACTCGATCGACTCCGCAGGGATTGACTCGCTAGACGAGACAACAACTCGATACTAATTTTTCGCGTACCAGCAGGGTTTATATAGCTTTTGGCTGGTGTTCGAGAGCATTCTGGGCTAAACCGGTAAGAAATTGTTCCAGAAGGTTCTTCATCCGTCCATGACATATCGCCCATTTTGTCGCCAAATGGGCGATTTCTCTCCAGATGTGGCAACCGTGCCTTCCCTTGCCATTTTATGGCAACCCTGAAACTGCTTTGCAGGGAAGCTAACTTATCGCTCCTGTACATTTCGTAACAATATGAATCGTAGCTTTAAATATTGAAAAACCGTGGCTTTCGCGATGTTTTGTAGTAACTAGATACGAATAATTTTTTTCGGAAAGAACACAGACGTAGCTTTCCATCCACTGATTCTTTAAAAACCGCCATTTTGAATCTAAGGAGTTAAAAAACAAATTTTCAAGCAGATGAATTTTTTTTATAGAAAAGCAAAATCGTCTAGAAGTGTGCGAATAGCCAAAATATTTCATTAATGGGTTTTTGATGTTTTCGAACTAAACTGAAAAATTATTCTTTCAATGAAACCGTGAATCTTTACTTCACAAAATAATTTATTAAATTCAACTCGTTTTTCGTTAAATGGCCGAGTTGGTAACACAGTTGTTACTGTTAATTCATGCTGTGTTTAGCTTCTACCACTTGACTTTATGAAAGCTTGGCAAGCTTCCTAATGCGTAAGAGGATTACTGGGTAGTTTGCTGTACTGAAATTTCCACCGTGGTATCCCGCCTACGGCAGATAATGCTGGAAGAAAAATGAAGTTATAAGCATGCAAAATGATTCAAAGAAATGGCTGAAAAAAAAACTTCAAATAATTATAAAAATTATATGTTATATATTTTTGTAAAACTTAAATAGAATCATTAAGATTAATCATAGATTTATTGCGCCGACGTCACAGGTTGCATTTTGTTATTTTCTCTTGGCAATTAATGATTTGAGTCTTCTGTTTTTGAAACTCCGAACATAGGTGGATGGGGTTGCTCTAACTGGTGCGGTCGATAAATGTGGCAGTACTCTTTGCAAGTTGGCCATTGTGTGCCAAGTCACAAGTTTGGACTGGCCTAAAGGCACGAAGGTGCCTAGCGCCCCCCTTAATGAAATGGATTTTAAATTTTAAAGATTTTTTTTCCAATGGCGGGCATAAGTCATCATCATAGACGTTGGACACTAGTTAGGCTAGAAGCGCTGGCCACTTTATTATGGAAGCTCCTTATAAGTAGGTCACCTTTGCCTTCTATGAAGGGATGCCTTCTCCGGTATTCGAACCTGGGCCTTTTGGCACCTCAGTCGGCTCGTCTAACCACCATACCGTCTGGGCGGCTCATAAAGAAAGAAATCTTCATCAAGCTATGGGACACCAATGTGAAGGTCTTTATCTTGGCGAACAGTCACCAATTTGTATAAAAGTGCCGCCATATTTATGGTATTTTATGAACTCATGAAGGTGGAGGAATATGAAAATTTCTCACTTTTATGCAATAAAATAAAGAATTAGATCCAATAGTCATAAATTGGCGACGAGCTAATGAAGTTGAGGTTAAGATGATGAGTTTAATACGGTTACTGTTAGTATATCCTTCGACTTTTAAGAATGTCATTAAATCCTTTCCTTCCTATGAGTTTATTATTTCTTTTTGCTGCGTGAATTCTACAGTTATGACTATAGTTTCATCTTTTGTAAACCTTCTATATCAGGTAATAAAGTGGCGCCACCTTCACTGGCGCCTTGGGAAATTTTCCAAATTTCGAATAGCACCACCCGCTCTCCATGCGAAAGCTACTTGTCTCGTCACTTCTAATGCAGTAGTGCAGTAAGACATGGTTCTGCAAATTAATAGTACAGTCCAGGGGTAAAAACTACTTAATTACCCTATTCTGAATACCATCATGCCCTGAAATATCTCTATGCACTACTATTTTGAAACAGAACTACATCCCTATCGCGAATGGTAAAGTCCGATTGTTCTGTCACTTACTTTTGCAACCACAGACTTATAACTATAGGGTCTGCTGCAGCTACAGGAGATATAGGCATGCGCCTAAGGTACCGATTATCGGCTAAGTTGTGTAATATCCTAGCTCAATTAGTAGACCTTGAGTGCTAGAATATCAAAGAACTGAATAGCGACTTATTGCATACATATGGTTGAAACATATGGTTTGGTTTATTTAATTGTGGCAAGGCACTCGAGGGCTGCTCGCTTAAGAGGAAGCATGCCTTAGTGTAGAATTTCCTAAGGGGCAACTGGCTGGTATACGTGTTACACATGGGGAAAAATCACGAAAACTCCGTTCGGGGGGATTCCAACCTCAGATCGATCTACTAGTGTCCAGTGATATTACCCTTCGGCCGCTGGAGATGCGACAGTGCAAGAAGATTGGGAATTCCTGTCATTGGAAGTTAGGAGACTTATTGCCCGTCTTGATCTTCCAGTGAAATAATATTAGGCACAGAAGAAGATTTAAAACCAACCTTTTTATTTGTTCTTCATTCTAATAAATTTACACAACTCGTAGATTAACAGAAGACTTTGCTGCTTGCGACTAACAGAACACATAATCCCCCTCACACATAAAAAATATAAAAGTTCAAGTAAAACTTAAGTAGTTAAAATTTAGGAGCTGGTCGAAAATAGAATTGAGATGGTAAGCAGTCGCTGCCAGAAGCTCTCTTAAAATCTGAACTCTGTTCTTTTATACATTAACTAAGTTGCATCCTGGTGAGAGCCGACGAAAGTAAAACAATAGAAGCGATAGTACAGACAAAGTAATAAGATAAGCTGTTAACAAACGTAAAACCCTATGACATCGTATATCTCTACGTCATTCCAAACCTGCGAAGCAACGTAGTTTAACAATTCCTTCGCCTGATGAGTTAAAATTAATATCGGAGCCCGATTAACAGCATTTAAGGTCCTAGGCACAACCTATTTTCAGGGACGTATGTTGGTTCATTTTCCTTATTTTCTTGAGAGGGAAAATACGGTCTTAAAGGTTTATAGAACAAATTTGGGCTTTTTAAAATCTTGTCCCCTAATTTAGAGACCTGTTGGACTAAGCGGTAAATTGACATTTAATTACAACTTAATCAATAAGATCAGATAATATACGAATTGCCATTTTTTTCGGAGAAGGTTTTCCGAATAAATTATATCTACAAAGAGTGGATACGGTTTTATTTATTTTTCCCTAACATATCTTCTTACACTCGTTCCCCGACGTAGAAATTTCAACAAAAAAAAAAAAAAAAAAAACTACTGATGTTTTTATTTATATTTTGCGCATAATAGACTAATGGTACATGCATCCTGTAATTATCATTTCAGAAGACAAAGCCAGCTTACGTTTCAAACTCCCTCAGGAAAACAGCAGTTCCCGATTGCAGGTAAACAAAACCATCATTGTAGCCAAAAATAAAAGAGAACCCCCCGTACCTATATTTCCATTTTCATACAACCTCGACGTTAGAGCGAAATAATAATGAAAAAAGAAAACAATGGTTTTAGGAGAGGTTCAGAGAAGGGGGGGGGGATATGTGCTCTCTTTCAAAAACATTTGCCTTGAAAGTTGGCGGCTTTCGCTCGTGCAACGCCTACTTTCCAATCGAACTTCTTTGATACACCTACGCAGATCCGCAACGCATTCCCTAAATTATTGTTAGAGGGAATGCTTTTGTCGTCGCGAGATACAAAATTTTTCTGTATTCAGCTGGGCCATGATTTTGTCATGGCTTGGAGTACATAAGATGATATCATATAGTCGTTTACACAGATATTTCTGAATTGAAAATGTCGGGAGAGAGGGTTATAAAGAAGAAAACTTCCCACGACAAATTTTTATTACTGTACATTAGTAATAAAAATGTGTGCGAAGGAGGGAGGAGGCATAGAAATGTGTATAGTCCCAATCCCGGAGGGGAAAGATGTATCATAACTGCTTTTGAAAATCAGTTTTCGGTCATGTTCTATTCCGAAGTAATTTTAATATGTACAGAGTGGCAACGCAAGTATTAGAAAGAAAAAAATCAGGAGGGGAGGCAGCTGCATGACACAAGGTATTGGTCACATGATGCTTCCAAAACTCTGATGTCCTGTGACTCAACGTTTGATAGTGAGGCGGCTGATGGTTTTTTTTTTTTTTTTTTTTAGTCCAAAGGGATTTGAATCCCGAAGGACTATTAGTTTCGTTTTGGCATTTTGCGTCGGACTCATAAATGTCGGTTCACTTTTCAAACTGTTGCCACAAAATGTTAGAGTCCTGCATTATATTTGAAGAAATTAAATACTGAAAAATCTGCATAAATGTATGTATATTTCTCGTATTGTGATAAAACAACGGTACATAGAGTCATCGAATTTTGAATAACGTAATCCTCCAACGAATATGAGCATGTGGAAGACCAAATTTGAAATTTGAAATTTGTTTTATGATCGATTTCCTATTTTTTAAAACTTTGACGAATTTTTGATTAACAAACTCAAGGATTTCAAAGCGAGCAATGGCAACGTTGTGCAGAAAAAACATTTTTATCTCCAGCGCGTGAGTCTCTGTATCGGAAATTCTAAAGATATGCTCGTTTTAAAACTATTTTGCGATATTGCTGTTGCACTGGATCTTATGGTTTAAGTGCGAGGAACATGATATTTAATAAAGAAAGGTAACACACAAAATGTTAAAAAACGCCCCTTTGGACGTAATTTAAAATCTGAAACATTTCAGATTTGAATTTTTTTTTTTTTTTTTTTTTTTTTTTTTTTTTGGTTTCATCCACTTATTCCCCAAAAATATAAACTGTTATTTTTAAATATTGTATTATTTGCATGAAATCGAATGCAGATTGTTTAGTATATGATGTAAACAGGGAGAAAGAAGATTCAAGAAGGAGGGGAGCCAGCTAACCATAAATGATAATTAAATTAAGCTTAAGCACTTTTAGCTCATGTGATGTTAATTTCCGGAAAAAATTGCCTCAATAGATGTACTTTAAATTTTCGCATACTATCTGCGTATATGTAGTAATAAGAGTTTATAAGAAGTGCTTGCAAGAGAGATATGATCTATTTTCCGTATGCTGATGAATGGTTACTGTAAGAATTTTTTTTTCCCGGGGCGGGGAAGAGCACTTGTAATTGCTTCAAATTTTTATTCCCCTTTTTATTAATTCATTTAATTCATTCATTCCTTTTTCATCAATTATATGCAATTTCACAAATCAATCATTAACTGATTTAAAAAATTTGATGTTGCGAAAGAAAAGTCCAACAACAGTTTCTGTTCAGTAGCATTCTCTGCTAATAATAAGTCGCTGTATTATTAATGAAATGGAAGTTCACACACTTAGGAGCACGAGATAAAATCAGGGTTAGAAAGATTTCATTGCTAGCAATAATGATAAGTTGAAGAAAAGCAAGCTCATACTCCTAGCAATAACAGTAAGAACTTACTGCCTGGTGTCCAAATGAAAATCCTTTCTCGTGCTTCTTATTTTTGTATAAATGATTCTCTTGTAAACACATTATAGCTTTGGTTTAGTTTAATTAGTAATAGCAAAACCGCAAGGCTTACTACCAAAGGAGAGGGATGCCATCGTGGGGAACTATCTAAGGAAAACTAGTTCCCTTCACGTTATACTATGGGAAAACCATTAGAAAGCTTATTTAGCCAGCCCGTTCTCACAGATCCGAACCCAGACCGAACTATTAATATCCAGGAGTTCATTCACTTAGCCACAGATGGGTAGTACATATAATAGATCTGCATTTAATAACTGCATAAAATAATTTTTTTTCTATTATTTTTTTAAATACCTGAAAATTTTTATCGGATCTGTGTGTTTCATTTCATATACTAAAAAAAAAAAAAAAAAAAAAAAAAAAAAATCTGGAAGGTTTTAGATTTTAAATTACGTCCAAAGAAACGTTTTTCTAACATTTTGTGTGTTACCTTTATTTATTAAATATCACGTTCTTCGCACTTAAACCGTAAAATTCAGTTCAAGAGCAATATCGCAAAATAGTTTTAAATTGAGCATATCTTTAGAATTTCCGATACACAGTCTCGCGTGCTGAAGATAAAAATGTTTTTTCTATACAACGTTGCATTGATCGCTCTGAAATCCTTGAGTTTTTTAAACAAAAATTCGTTAAAGATTTACAAAATATGAGATCGATAATAAAACAAATTCCAAATTTGGGCTTCCACATGCCCATATTTGCACTAGGACTACGTCAATCAAAATTCGATGGCTCTATGTACCGCTGTTTTATCGCAATGCGAGAAATATACATACATACATATATGCAGATTTTGCATTATTTAATTTCTTCAAATATAATGAAGGACTCTAACATTTGGTGGCAACAGTTTGAAAAGTGAAACGGACATTTATAGTGAACCAACGCAAAATTCCAAAGCGAAAACAATAGTCTTTAGGAACAAAGCCCCTTTGGCCTACAAAAAAATTACTTTGCGAAAACTTAATTTGAAAAAACTGAATGCCATAACTGCAAGATATATAGAGCATACATTGTAACCTGCTTTATGTTAATTAACCTGTTACTATGATTTTGATCTATACTGTGACTTCTTCCTTCCGTATTCCTCTTTAGAATACAAATTAGCTTATCAAGTACATAAGTAGAGAGAGCTTTTGAATCTTAGTCAGAGAGTTTCTGGCTCATGGGTAGCGCTGTTACAATTTTGCTTTCGCTGTCTAAAAAAGTAATTATCTCGGCTTTTTTGGAGAGTATCCTCTCGCAGCTAATACTTTACATTTAGGCGATGGTAAATTATTGATACAGTCTTATAGTTTAGTTTCATTGACTGTGTAATCTTGGACTAATTTATCAATGTTTAAATTTATTTGACTGTTATGAGCGCAAAGGGGCGATAACTCAGAAGAGCTATTTGTTTCGAAACGGCATTTTGTGTTGAATCACTAAAGATCTGTGTCACTTTTGTAATTTTATGCCGCCATATTATATATAAAGAATTGCCCTGTATTATCTAATAATATTGCCCTGTATTATCTAATAATATTGCCCTCTATTATATCTAAAGAAATTTTAAAATGAAGAATCTGCATGGATGTACAGTGGTGGCCAAAATTATGGACACTTTTGGAAATTTTTATGTTTTTGAACTTTGCATACTTATAGAAAACGTTACGTTTCACAAAATGCAAACTTGTATATATCATATCATTTTAAAGAGAATTTATTACTGAATTCAATACAAAACACAAAATTCAATTATTTGCAATACAAAAAAAGTTAAACGATAATAGTTATCGATATACATTAGATAGTGATAATTTCAGTGAGTTACCAGTACTTAGTAGGGTACCCTTTATTTTTGATTACAGCTTCACATCGACGTTTCATTGAGCTGACAAGAGTTTTAAGCTTTTCTTTCGTTATTACATGATGCCAGGCAACAATTATAGCCTCAATTAGTTCCCTTTTATTTGATGGGCGCCTCATTCGGACAAGAGTTTTCAAATGGTGCCACAAATTTTCGATAGGATTGAGGTCAGGACTGTTTCCTGGCCATAACAACAATTTAATACTCTTTGTAAGAAACCACTCTTTCGATATTTTGGCCCTGTGGCAAGGAGCAGAACCCTGCTGAAAAATAAACGAAGCATTGCTGGGAAAGAGATCTCTGATGGAAGGTAGCAGTTTTGGTTCTAGAATATTGTCAATGCATTCAGTGTCCCATCGATGACATGCATGACCAAATCATAACACTAACTGGGTTCTTCACGGTTGCTTGAATGCAGTCAGCATGTAGCTCTTCTCCTATTCTACGTCTTACATATTTTCCCCAATCACTACCGGATAACGATATCTTAGTTTAATCACTCCATATAACTTGTGACCACTGATCATCTGTCCAATTAATGTGTTCTTTTGCCCACTGTAGTCCTTTTTTTCGTTTCTGAAAATTAAGATAAGTCTTCTTTCGTAGAATTCTACCTCTCAGTCTAACATCCGTTAATTTTCTCCTGATTGTTCTTGAACTGACAGAAACACCAGCATCATTCAGATCACTTCTGATGGCCGCTGATGACATTTTTATATCTTGGAGACATAGTCATTTTATTCTTCTGACATCAATAGATGTGGTGCACCTTTTTCGGCATTTTCCTTCTTTGTTTTTTTATTGAATTTGTCTCCTGATATCGTAAACAAAACTTTCGGATTCCAGATGTAGTCACTGAACCACCCACCTGTCTTGCAATTTCAGCATAGGAAAGACCACTTTCTCGTAACACAATAATATTACATCTCTTTCTAGGTGTCCAATCTACTCTTTTATTTGATGTCATTGCTTCTTGACTAAATATTAAAAATTTTTACAAAACTCCCTACTTGTAATTGCAGTGTATAAGAAACAGGTGTTCCTTCTACAGAACAAAGCAAAATAATGAATTGTTTCAAGTGTAAACATGATGTCAGCTTCTACTGGCAGTTACTAACGTTTGATTTGTTCTCAGAAAAAGAACAGTGATTGGAAAGGAAAGCTAGATATTACAAATCACTACATAACTGTGTTTTTTATTTATATTAAAGTAGATATAACTTTTTTGTATTGCAAATAATTGAATTTTGCGTTTTGTATTGGATTCAGTAATAAATTTTCTTTAAAATGATATATACAAGTTTGCATTTTGCGAAACGTAACATTTTCTATAAGCATACAAAGTTCAAAAACATAAAAATTTCAATGTGTTCAACATAAAAATTTCAATGTTTCAAGTGTCCACAATTTTGGCCACCACTGTATATATATTTCTAGCAATGTGGGAAAAAAATCTGATATGAACACTACATGACTTGTACGGCGTATTAAATTATACACATTCATTTAAACTTATTTCCTTGAATTTCTCTTTCAATTAATTCAGTTCTCATTTCGTGGCAAGGCAAAAATGCACAAAAACTCAAAATATCTTCATTCAGAATTGAAGAATATAGAAAAATATAAAACACCAAATACAGTTAAAACAATTAAAAAAATTATTAAAATTAGAGTTTCTATGCAAAAACAATCAAGTCGGCAAGCGGGAAAGAAGGCAGATTATTCGCTGCCTAGAACTGAGAGTTTACTTTTGGTCTTACTCATCAAAAAGGCACTGAAGGTGCAGAAACTGAGTTCACTATTCTGCTAAGTTTCAAATGTAAACAAATAAGGCTGCTCTATTAGGATTAGTCGCACTCAAAATACTTTTAAATTGTTGATACTTCTACAACTATTGTATGCAGATTAATTAAAGGCATAAAAACCTTAACCGGAACATAAGAACAACATAATTCAATCATTTTTTAAAGCAAAAAATGTACAATTTACCAACATATAAGAATTAAAAAAAAAAAAAAAAAAAAAAAGAACTGAGGTCGCGGAGCTGAATAACAGAGTGGGTGTGTAGATACTTTTGGTGCCGCCGATTGGAACCAAAAAGGGAGGTATACAACTACAAGTTATAGAAGTCTTACGTACAAAATTTCAACGTTCTGAGGCTACTCCTTTCTGAGTTATGAGAGATATATATACGTACGTATGTACAGACGTCACGAAAAAAATCTCTTCTGAAACTATGTAATCTATTTTATAATCTGTTTTGGGAAAAAAATCCTTTATTTTGTCTTAAAGAATGTCACGCAAACACACGTACAGATGTCATGCAAACACATCGTTAAATTGCATTCGATAGCGGTCAAAATGTATATTTTCGTTGAAATACGATAGTCGAAATTTTTCTCAATTACAGTACTTCCTTTACTTTGTGCAAGGAAGTAGAGATGATACCTAGAGCCATCAAATTTTTAATAACGTAATTCTCCACCCAAATACGGGAATATGGAAGCCGGAGTTCGGAATTTGTAAAACTTTAACGAACTTTTGATTAAAAAAGTGAACAATTTCAAAGCAAGCAGTGGCAACATTGTTGGGAATAAGACATTTTTTATCTCCAGCGTGCGAGATTGTCTATCGGAAATTCTAAAGATATGTTCTTTTTAAATATTTTTAGCCAAAAGAAGTGGCATTAGCCCAAATGCTCTCAAAACGTGTATGCGCGTGCAACTGGAAAAAAAAAAAGAAAAGAAAAGAAAAGAAAAAACACCTTTTGGTGGAGTATAAAATCTGAAAGCTTTCACATTTTTTTTTTTTTTTTAAATTATTTACACAGTTATGACTAGTGGTTCTTGTCTATAGCAAAAGTCGTGTCTTTTATGTTCTGAGTTGAAGATTTAATAAGGTTATTTAAAATCTTTGTAAGTCTTTGTTATACGGTTTCAGACATACCGATATCTCGCTAACCTGTCTAGTAGGGTCGTCCGACTTAAATCAATATTTAGATCAATACCAACTTTGCAGCATTAACGGATGCGATGCATTACAATGGTTTCCAACACTGCTCCAATACTCTACCAACCGCAAATTCTAGAAACAAAACTATTTACAGAATTCCTCATATCTATTCTTATCGAACAGAGAGTTATAGATAGGATTTGATTGAACGTACACTCCTGTTTCTATTGTCCTGTTCAAAACTTAGCATTCAGTATTACGTTTATATCTGGTTAGTAACACACAGCGAAAACGCTTTTGGGGAGAATTTTCAGAGCATGAAGTTTCCGTGTCAAGCTGAAAGATATTCCTTTCATTTTCTGCTAAAACATCATATTATCATTCATTAAATGAGTGCTGCAAGATTAAGAAGTACTTTTTTATTTATTTTTTATGTTTCTACTTTGAAGCTTCAATTTAATCTATCTATCATTCTTATTTTTTTCCCTTCTTTTGCCGTGTTCTTTTATACGAATCTTGAAATATTTAGAGCATTAAACTTCATTTATACATCAGATGTCCTAGTATTAAAAAAATACTTAATTATAATTACGTTTTTCTTCTGATATTCGGGTTAGGAGCATTGCGAACTAAAGATGTTCAGTTTTACGTAATGTTTCTTTGAATTAAAAATTTTCCTCAATTTTTTTTTAAATAATTGCGTAAATAGATGGCACGCATTCAATGCTTGTAAACAAAATAGTTTCGTTTATAATTTGAAAATAACTTCTTTATTGGCGACTAATTCAAAATACTTATTAGAAAACATTAAATTATTTTCCGCAGTGAAAATCAGAAATTTGGAAAGATTAAGAAAAAACGCGTTGTTATTGTACCTTTTCTTCTGCATAAGGAAAAAAATAATCTGAGAAATGCAATGTAACATAATAAAATGTGGTGGATAATAATTCGTCACCACTTGACTTTGCTCGGCTGGGTCTCGTGCCTCTGCCCCGTTGCTCCTTAAATGGAGATTAATATAAATATATACTGCATACTCTCATTATGCCTCTAAAAAAGTGGTTGCTTGTCCAGTTAGCTAATGAAAAATCCGTGGTTATATTCCCGGGTCGAGAACACAACTAACTTTTCACTTTTCTCCCTACGAAAAACTCATAAATGTTTCATCGGTTTGTTTGTAAAATAGTGGGGATACTAATCATGCCTGATTTTAAATCAAAATAATTAAAGTTCAATTCCTATAAATTAAAAGCAGTCATTTTTTTTATATGATCCTTTTATGATATCACTTCTAGTTTTTCTTAAATTTCTGTAACTATACGTTTCCAGGTCTTGTATTAGCGCAAGCTGATTTTATTTTCAGCCACATATATGACCAATACTATTCTGATTATTAAAATTATCTTTATAATATGAATAATAAAAAAAAGTGTAAAAAAAAGGAAAATGAGAGAAAAAGAAAATCTGAAAGCATTCAGATTTTATATTACGCCTCAAAGGGCTTTTTTTTAACATTTTGTGTTGAAATTTGCGATGAATTTACAATTTACCTTTATTTATTAAATATCATGTCCTTCATTTAAACCACATAAAATTCAATTCAGCAATATCACGAAATATTTAAAAACAGCATATCTTTAGAATTTCTGATACACAGTCTTGCGCACTGGAGATAATTTTTTTTTTATACAGTATTGTCATTGCTTGCTTTGAAATCGCTGAGTTTATACATAAAAAATTCGTTAAAGTTTTACAAATTTGGAATAGCTAATAAAACAAATTTAAAATTTAAAATTCGGGCTTCCAAGTAGTGCCCATGTTCAGTTGGACAACTTCATTATTCAAAATTTGATGGCTCTAGGTACCGTTGTGTTTTCGCGATGCGAAAAACATTCACGCAGATTCTTCATTATTTAGTTTCTTTAAATATGATAAATGGCGATAATATTTGGTGGCAACAGTTTGAAAAGCGAATCAACGCAGAAAGTGAAACGACGTAAATGCCATTTTGATACTAATAGCCATTTGGATATAACTCCCCTTTCGGCTAAAAATTTCTTAACTACTGGTTAAAAAATTCTAAATTTCCTGAAGTCATTCATTCGTGAAAATTATAAAAAAAAAAAAAAAAAAAAAAAAAGAATAATTTGCTAATTCTCAGATAATCCCCCAGATCTAAGATTAATTTCCGAGATTAATTTCGCGAAATTAATCTCGGAAATTAGGACCGCAATGAATTTACAATCGTAACCCCAATGACTCGAATAAAAAAAGAAATTGCTCATCCAAATATTGCAGACAACATAGCTCAGATCTTTAAAGAATTTGCGATTTCAAAAATATCCTGAATTCATTTAATTCACTTATTTTGAAAAATATGCTGATTTCTCGATTTTTTTTTGCTCAGTAGATGGCACTAGAGTTATGCAAAATATTCCTTATTGAAATAAGAAATACATTAAATTATCTGCATGTCTAAAAGCGACAGCCAAACGAGAGAATTTTCATTTCAGAAGTCACTTGCCTTTCTATTTGCTTTTTTATCAAGTGGTCTTCACCATTTCAAGCATCGAAATTTCTTTTTCAATTTCATGCTAAGGTATTCTCTTTAAAAAGCCTATAATTTTTTTTCTTTTCTTTTCTTTTTAATGTAGATAGACGTTATTTAATTCTTTTGCGCTGGAATAAAAGTCCATAAGGAATAAAGGTTGTTTTAAGTTATTTTTTTATGCTAGAAATGTTACATGTTTGCTGCCCAATGATTCGTAAAAGCTTCGTGACTTCAATACGCAGTATGCCGTACTACGTCAAAAGAGATTATTATTATGTATAAGATATTACACATAATATATTGAAAGAGATTCAGCCGCTGTAAGATACATTACACTCAATGTTTTTGGGCAACTTATGTTTAAAATAATTCATAGTATAAAAAGAAAACAAAAAAATCTGAAGGTTTCAGATTTTAAATTACGTCTCAAGGGGCGTTCTTTTAAACATTTTGTGTGTTACCTTTATTTGTTAAATATCATGTTCTTCGCACTTAAACCATTAAATTCAGTTCAAGAGCAATATCGCAAAATAATTTTAAATTGAGCATTTTCGATACACAGTCTCACGCGCTGGAGATAAAAATGTTTTTTCTCTACAACATTGCCATTGCTCGCTTTCAAATCCTTGAGTTTATTAATCAAAAATTCGTTAAAGTTTTACAAATATGAAATCGATCATAAAACAAATTCCAAATTTCAAATTTGGGCTTCCAGTCGCTCATATTCGCAGTGGGATTACGTCATTCAAAATTCGATGGCTCTATCTACCGTTGTTTATCACAATGCGAGAAATATATATACATTTATGCAGATTTTTCATTATTTAATTTCTTCAAATGTAATGCAGGGCGATAATATTCGGTGGCAACAATTTGAAAATTGAAAAGCATTTAAACCATGAAAATAATCTATAACCATGAAAAAAATCTTATGTGGAAACCACGTGACTTCCTTGTACGGCCTATTAAATTATAAACTTTTTTTGCTGCATTTCATTTAAATTTATTTCCTCGAATTTCATTAGAGATATATTTCTCATTCAATAAATTCAATTCTCACTTCGCAGCAAGGAAAAATACATAAAGGCTTCTTCATTAAAAATTGTAAAATACAGAAAAGCACAAAATACAGTTTAAAAACAGTTAAAAATTTTTTCTTAATTAAAATTACAGTTTCTATGCAAAAACAAGCAATCGGGCAGGAAGACATATTTTTCGGTGCACAAAACTGAAAGTTTACTTTTGGTCCCACTCTGCAAAAAAACACTGAACTTGGTGCACAAACAGACTTAATTCACTATTCCACTAAGAGTTTCAAATGTATATAAATGACGGCTTCGTTATGCTTGGCAAGATTTAAACAAATAGAAATGATTTAACGAATAGAAGGGGGAAAATACCTTGAAATATAACTAAAACATGGGAATCAAGTTCATAAATGTCAGAGTTAGGTTAGGTTATTCCAGTATGGTGAAGCACGCAAGGATCACCTGTCTAAGGGAAGGGATGCCTTTGTGGAGAACTTTCCAAATGAAACTGACTCTATTCAAGTTACACTTGGAAAAAAACCATTAAAACTAACCACTCAGTTAGCCCGTTCGCCTGCCATCGAAACCGGTCAAACTACTAGTATTGAATTTGTTTAACCATTCGGCCACTTGCGGGACCCTTTACAGTCAAGTGCTTGCTTTAATGATACTAAATTCTCAAGAAAACGTAGTTGCTCGAACATACGCTCGAACGCTTGCTAACGTATTTTCTCGAACCATGGCTAAAATGCTCGGCTATAAGGTAAGTTTCGCAAGGAAGGAAGAGTTTGCATATGAAATACTTTATATACATGAACATGATAATTTGTAGATTTCCTAATAGGAAGATTATTTAATAGTCTGAACACCTTACTAAAACAAGAAAACTATTAAGAAATCAGAACGTTACATTTTAATGTAAATGTAAGTGTCTTATTTAAACTTGAAAGTCAAGAAATTAGCGTAAATTGTAAATATCAAGTTTTGCAAATCATACGAGTATGGGTTTTAGTATGATATTTTGAGGGAGAAAAAGATTCGTGCTATACTTTTTATCAGTACGAGTATCATACGAGTATGGGTTTTAGTATGATATTTTGAGGGAGAAAAAGATTCGTGCTATACTTTTTATCAGTCCGAATCCGAAGATATAAGTGATTGTTAATTTATTACTTAAGATTTGCATCGATCTACATTTTATACTTAAAAAGACAGAAAGAAAAATGTGGAGCTATTCTTCGTTAATTTCCTGCACATTTTCTTCGCAGAAAAGAATAATTTCCCCGCAAACAAGAAAAATAAGTGACTGTTAATTTCAATCCCTTAAGTCATGATTGTGAATCGAACGTAATGCCCCCTTCTCCCAAAGTAAATATGTTTCTTTTTTGCTAAGTAAAAATGCTTGTCGAAGTAAAATTGGTATTATACTTCATTATTCTACGGAATGCATATACTTGTACAAGGGAAAAAAATAGTTTTGGCTTAAATTTAGAAACTATCTTTGATAAAAATATCCGATCTTGACAAAATCGGTTAAAATATGGGTATAATATAGATATAAAAATATCTGTATAATATATATCCGTATAAAAATGTCCGATGTTGACCGTATCTTGTCAAATAATCTTCTTGCGCATTATTTTCAGCAACTACAGATAATATTCATACAAGACATGTGATAATATGCAAAGTTTTGATTTTTGGTAAACAAAAACAAACTACAGCGAATCTTTTTAAAAACGCCAGTTACGGTTCCAGACGATTTTGTTTCTTTGCAGAAATGGTCCGCTTAGAGAGGTGACGTGCAATATCGATGGATATTTAGGTACTGAATTCAACAACATTTCTCTCTCCGCTGTTTCTTATAGTTTTGACATTGTGACGTTTGAATTTGTTTTCCGTATGAAAACGGATCAAAAGAAAAGTTGCTACCGTCGAAAAATTATCAAAATATTATTAAGGGAAACTTATCCTTTTAAATTATATTAATAAAAATAGTATAAGGTACAAGAAGTGGGTGCGGCTCGACCCACTTAACCAAACAAGTTGGTCTTATGATTATAACATAGTATAGGGTATTTTCTTCCTGCTTCTTGCTTGTCTTCTTGGTGTAACGGTTCACACTCGGCGCGTATTCCAGAAGTCCAGGTTCGTGTCTCGGGGAGAGCACTGCACATTTTTCACGTCTTCAGCATCAAAGTAACCTAATGACTCTACAATAGTTTAAAATTATTGAAATATACATCACATGCTGGTAAACAAATAAGCATCCTTCGATATTGCATCGGTGATAAAATATTTACATTTAGATACATTTATTAGCTCAATCGTCCGTGTACGAGATTTGCAACACATGTTTCCCAGGCGGAGACTAAGCAGTAGATTCTTCCCCGTAATAAGCAGCCCAGATAGGAGATTAGCAGCGAATTTGCATTATGACAGGATACCGATTTTTTTCCCCCGGAGTATAAACACTGGCATCTACTGTTAGGTGTCAGTAAATCGTGTTGATAATCATAGCTACTCTCTTCACCGTTTTTAAAATTTTTTGCCAATTAAAATAGCACCAAAATTTCCCAGTAGAAATCTGGGAAATTTGTTTGATAATTTTAACTCCAGTACTTACTACACAAGGTCATTCACGTACAGGGTGGCCAGAAAGTCCCTTTACGCCTGAACTAAATGCGTATTCAGTGTAAAATGGTAAGATATTTAAGATTTGAATCTGCTCCCAGACGGTACAGTGGTTAAGGAAGCCTACTGCGATACCGAAGGACCCGGGTTCGATTCTCGGAGAATGCATGGATGTTTGTAAATGTATAATGTGTGTGCGCCATGGGGACTACTCTCTATATGCGGCGAGCCGAAAGGCCTCTCGAAAAATTGCAGTAGGGGAAGAATCTGTGGAACCGTCCCTCCTCGGTGTGCTCTCCTTAGGACCTTCTATGGTGTCCTGTATGGTGCTCAAGACTTTGCCAACGACAGGTGCAATCTTGCGCTCCTGGCCACGGCGAATTTCGTTGGCTTATTCTGATGTCACTGTAAGGCAAGTGAGGTAAGTCACAACACAGATTTGAATCTCCTATCTTGATCACTGATATGGTAACGGTGCTCCTCACGTGAATTTCAGTATGATTGCCGCGGGACTGCCCGAAGAGGAAAATAAAGTTTGTTCGCTGACCAGTTCATTGTCTCTGTGCTTGATAAAGAGCACCAGCGACTTCAGTCTGGAGAAGGGCTTAGTGACAAGTATGTGTGGGTCCATGATCGGAAGCACAGCAACGAAAATATGACATAAGTGATGGATAGTGTAACTTTCGGGATAGAGAACTTTCGGGATGGAAATAATTAAGATAGGCTGTCTTTTTAGATTTATTTAAAAACGTAACAAATGCATACTCGGTTAATATCACAACTGGAATAGTATCAAAAAGGTAACATGATAGGACTATTACAGGAAGGGAAAGACAACAGCTTTCCCAACGCCCGATCGCATCTTACTCTTTAGGCATTTTGCAGACAAAAGCCTCTTTTTCTTACCCTGACAAAAGGAGAAACGTATACACCGCCAAAGGGAGGTATCCTTTACGAGTCTTTCTTGATCACTTTCAGCAACCCCGCATCAATAAGTGGATACTGGGTACTGTTTAAGTGGTAACTGGGATTTGTTCCCAAGAGAATGGGAAGTTCTTTAGTGACATGCACATGTTTTCCCAATAGATTTTGTGAACGGTTCGGTAAGGAGCCACCAAATCGTCAAACTTTGATCACGTGACAGAAGAAAGCTTTTTGGCGGGAATGACTGAAGAATACGTCTGTGTTTCTTTGAGGTTTTTGTTATCCAGTTTACTTATCCGGAGATGTTGAAAGACCTGCTTTTCCCACAGCTGCAGAATTCGGGCACCAACGACACGGTTGTTTACAAACACGTCAAACCTCCCACCCACTTCACACTTGCTGTTCGTGAACGCTTGAATAAATTGGTGCCTGGCCTGTGGATAGGACGTTGGTCGCCAAGTTCACCAGCCTTTTATTCTTGGCTGTCTCGAAGTCCCGAACTTATCATACCAGATAATGCCCTGTTGGGATCATCAAATTATACTTCAGGAAGAAGCAGCACGTTGCATATGATGTTCTGCGGGCAAGTGTGCTTGAAGCCTTCCAGCATGTGATACTGCAGCTGAAGCGGATGAAAAGGAGGACATTCAGGCGTGTCAAGCTGTGCAGGGATAATGGTGGCGCACATAAAGACATTTTGGACAAATAATTGAAAGGGTTATTAAAGTTACAATGAAATAATTCTACGTGTAACGGGACTTTCTGGCCACCTGTACTTTCACGGTTCAACCTCTACTCCATTTTTCTATCTTAAGAAACAGAGAGCGGTGCTAATTATTCACAAGACTTAAGCAGAAACAACCTAACGCCTGCCCACATTTACTTACTTTTGAGAGTGATAGGAAATTGTTTTTCGAAATATATTCAAAAATTTTAGTCGAAATTAAAAAATAAGTAAAGGGAGAAATTTATCAATTATGCTTATGAAATAACGAAGCTTAAACGAAACTGCAAAGATCTGGTATAGCCAGGAATAATGATTGGGACTTTTCAGTCTGCAATAAATATTAAGATCACTAAGCTGTAGAAACAAATAATTATTTCTTCGACTTGAAAGTTTTCCTATTAGTCTGGATTCCCTAAAACTCACCCCTTTTTTAACTGAAGAAAAACATGTTCCGTTCGATACAAAAACTTCAATCAAGTTCCCAACCCGTCCTTCTAAGGATTTTAGTTGAACTGGGTGACATTAGGCTATCTTGCTTTAGTCTAGGTACAGATACCGGCGCAGTCCAGTCCACCTGGTTGACTTGACGACCGCATGACCAGCTTTAGCCTCGGTATTGAATCTGAGATATCTTTACTCACAAATAATCGCTATTTCGATTAAACTTTGTAGAATTATTGGGATTTTTTGAAGCATGAAAAATGAGCTCACCGGGACTCGAACTTGAACCTCTCGAATACGCGCCAAGTATGCTACTGTTACACTACGAAGGCATGCTGAAAGGAGGAGAAAATAAGAAATTACAGAAACATAAATATACCAACAAACAAGACATACCTTATGCACTCCCCCTTTTAAAGGGTGACTGTGGGCATGAGGGGACCCAATCATCAAATCCTGGTGGTGATGAATTGCCTTCAACCATCATTTAGTTCGGGCGTTACTGTAGAGTCATTAGAGTCGTGAAAAATGTGCTATTCCCTCTCCGGAACTGAAGGCTAAACGTCTTGAATACGCGCCAGTGAACTTTTACACCAGGAAGGCATGCTGGTAGGAGAGAGAAAATACTTTATAACTTTTAAAAAGCTCTCTCACGTCTTCTAGTCCACCAGCGGCCGAGCGTAAAATCATTGAACTCTTATATTTCGATCCGGGTTCAAAGCCTGGCTGCATATGACACCACTGGAATTGGGTCAAAAATATATTTCATATTAATGCACGTAATACAGATTTTTGTTAACAGGAAGAATGCGCTATCGCTACTAACATAATACTCGAGGAGTGACAGTTCTAGCGGGCCAATATGCTCATAGCTTCAGTAGGAAAAGTCCTGGCTCTTCTCAGGGAAAACCTTTTATATTTCACTGCGTCGTTACCTGCCCTGAACTCCTGGGGTGTGGGATTCCTTCCCTCGCTCATAACAAATGTGTCCATATTCTGACCCTGATAAAAAGACTACTTTTATCTCTTTGTCCCTTGGAGTAACCTTCGAGGCTGCAACTGGAATCATAAAAAGGCATCTCGTTGCAACAGAATTTCACCACCGATCCGAAAAAGCTACCATTGCATTCTGGAATCATCATCCTACACAAAAAAATGCGACCTTATCATTGTGTGATACTTACATTTTTTATTAATGAAATACTAAATACGAAAATTTACTCATGAAGTCGCAATTAAATAATTAAATGGAAACCTATTGATGTAGTAATTATTTGTCTCCAGTTATCCCCCTTACAGTTTTCTACCAATGTTCATGTTCAGGAGACTTCATGAAATATTCCTTTCAATGATTGAAAAGTCTAATTTGTGTACGTTATGCAAGCCTGCATGATGGATAAACTTTGGTATGAAAAAATAAAAGTTATATGTGTAACATGTAACAAAATATTCAACATACTGCAAAGACTGTATCCTTTGTACAAAAGTATTTCTACTCTAAAGATGATGTCGATGGCTGGGATTCTTGCTGTTGTTGCACTTCTCCATATTATTTTAGGCAGTATTTCCCATGGAAAATCTTTGTAGGATTTTAAAGATTCATGAAAATGATTACATGAATATTTGGAATTCATTCTGAACTTTAAATTTTCTGTTATTGTCGGCCCTTGTAATTAACTTATAATGAACGTTATCCTGAACATCAAATGTTGTTTTTAGTTGAAAGAAATCTTTTGTATTATAGCTGATGCATTTAGCGGTCATTTAAAAGTCCTGTACATTTTTCAATCCCAGATAAGACCCTAGACGTACTTACAAAATCCCGGATGTCTGATATTCCTGTAAATACTTCTTGAAATTTCTAGTTTTAATTTTTATAGTTTTACTCGTCTGCGTCAAAAGTTACCTTCATCGATGCCATGCGATGCATATCTAATCTGTACAATTTTTTAGCCTAAAAGGCATTAGCCCAAAAAGGCTATTAGTCTCGAAACGGCATTTTGCCTCGGTTCACTTTTTCAGAAATTAAGAAAAGAAGCATGTGCCTAAATTATGTATGTTTCTCGCATTGTGACAAAACAAAGGTACCTAGAGCCATCAAATTTTCGATAACATAATCCTCCATCCGAATATGGGCATCTGGAATTTGCTTGGGGTTCGAATACCAAGTTCGCGTGGGGACTAAACACTGGGAGGTCCTGCGACAAGCTGACTACTTGTCCAGGGCATATGCTCACACACCCCGAGGCCCACGATCAAGAAAGCTAATTTCAGGCATTGCAGGCCTTGGCCCACCACGGCTGTTACGGCACTCAGTTTAGAGTATTATATCTAAAGAAATTAACCTTTTAACTGTCATGCCCGAGATAATCTCGGGCACAGCACTAGTGTTCGAAAATGTCACGCCCGAGTATTACTCGGGGTAATTTTCTTTTGAGTGCATCGTATTGTTATACCCGAATATATATCGGTAGACGTTTATTTCGGCTTCATCTCTTTGTCAAACCCGACTGTATCTCGGGAAATGTTAATGTGCGCTCAGTTCAATAGATGACAGCACTTTACTGAAGATTTCAAAGGTTAGAGGTTATTTGGTTCAAGGTGCATGGGATCTTTTTGTTGGAAAATAGCGTCCAGTTCTTTGAACCGTTATATAGATGATCTAGATTCTTCAACCGAAGATGAAGGATGTGTGTTTGATGAGCAGTATTCATGATACTTCCATGGTCAACCTCAAAAATAAAAAATGGAGATATACTCAAGCCGAAGATTGTTTCTAATTACGGTCTAACTATGGGTGGTGTAGATCGCTGTGATCAGGAAATATCCTTTCATCCAACAATCCGAGAACGTCAGATAAAATATTATAAAAAGATACTTTTACATTTACTAGACAAGGTACTCTGGAACTCATATTTGCTCTATAAAAATGTAGTTGGGAAACGTATTACATTTTTAGAATTTCGAATCCAAGTTGTAGAAGAGCTTTTACATAAATATGATGATGCAGCTTCTGGACAAAAGAATGTTGGCAGACCACCTACAATAGATAACCCTGCCCGTCTTACTGAACGACATTTTATATCCCATTTTCCTCCTATTCCTGCGAAACGTGAGCCTACAAGATAGTGCAAAGTGTGTTGTTCGAAAAAGGATAAAAATGGGGAAAAGATAAGGAAGGAATCACGATTCTGGTGTAGTGATTGTGGAGTTGGTTTGTGCTTGGAAAAGTGTTTCCAGTTGTACCACATAAGACTGAATTACTGAACTACTAATAGGTATTCACTTATATTTATTTATGTTTTAGAAAATAGTTAATTTTTTTCATTTTTAGAAAATAATGCTCCACTAGAAGCGAACTTTGCAACTGCCATGTTGAGTGACAGCTGCCTCAAAGAAAATATGCAGTGGCTACAAAACTTTAAAAATTTTACCCATGTACGTCAAAATATCAATTTTTAACTACTTAAGTATATTTTATTTTGTACTAAACATTTGGTTTTTGCAATAAAAAAATTTGACAATTTGTGTACCCAAATCATCAAAATAACTTGACAGTTAAAGGGTTAAATAATGAAGAATTTGCATGAATGTATGTATGTTTCTCGTATTGTGAGAAAACAACGATACCTAGAGCCATCAAATTTTGAATAACCTGGGCCTCCACCCGAATATGGGTACCTGGACGAATTTAGAATTTGTGTTATTGTCTATTTCATATTTTGTTAAACTTTAACGAAGTCTTGACTAACAAACTTGTAAAGACATTAGGTATTTTGGAAGTAGGAGAGAGGAAAAGTGATGAGCAACTCTTAGCCGGGAATCGATACACTGACCTCTGGAATACGCGCCCAGGTTGCAGATCACTACACTACGAAGGCATGCTAAGAAGGCGGGAGAAACACCTTATAAACTTAACAAAAGGCGAGCAGCGGTAACACTGCACGGAAAAAACATTTTTATCTTCAGCACGAGAAACTGTCTATCGGAAATTCTAAAGCTATGCTATTTTTAAATATTTTAGCCCAAGGTGGCGTTAGTCCAAATGCCCAAATGCAAAGGTGTATGTTGGTAAATGGGAGGGGGGAAAACGCGCCTTTGGTCGTGATATAAAATATGAAAGCTTTATTATTATTCAAATTTCTTTTATTATTATTTAATATATTACTGTCCTTGCAATGATTTATGCTAAATTACGCGTTTGCTTTCATAATGAACGCGGAAGAGCTTCCAAATACCTCAGAACAAATGAGACATTGAACAAGTGATCTAAAGGGGAGATACACCCTTTCTAGAATTCGATTTGGGAGAAAAAAAATTGAAGAAAAAGGCAAGGTGCCCTGCAGTAAATTTCTGCTCACTCACCATCACTGGCGAATTAGATCTGTAGAATATATGAAGCCCATGTTCTTTCGCACAAGAGATGACGTCACAGAAATTACTCTTCCAATTCCTCAACGCTAGCTTAGGCCGAAAAATCAGGAAACGAAACGAAAGTGTCTTAGAAGTGAATCCTAGAGGCTTCTTTCTGTTCTTTACTCTTTGTAATCTCCTTTCTTTTTATTCCCAAAGTCATCAAACCTTCAAAGATGGTTCCGCTACAAATGCTTTCAACAGTCGGTGATAACCCATGCTCTAAGTTAGTAATGTACTAGTATTTAAGTATATATTCAGCGCCACTGTGGGAATGCATTTTTACTTATCGTTTGTCGCACGCAGAGAAGCTAAAAGGAAAAGCTTTCTTTACGTGAATAATTTAATAAATTAAATGATTTATGTAGAAGTGCAGTTGGGCGTTAATTCAGCGATTTGTTTATTTGCAGTTTTTAATGCTCCATCAATGCATTAAGGAGGAATTACTTATTCTTTTGTTTATTTATTCGATTAATCCATTAATCGAACTGTATAAAGAATAAGTAAGTAATAAAAAATTGACTCAAAGTATTTGGAAAAAAATATTCAACATTTTTCAATTTAACATTAGGAAGCTGCGTCAGTATTTGCCCGAATTTTGAATTTTGTATTTGTTTTATTATCTATTTCAAATTTTGTAAAACTTTAACGAATTTTTGATTAACAAACTCAACGATTTCAAAGCGAGCAATGGCAACACTCTACGGAAAATAAGCATTTTTATCTCCAGTGCGCGAGACTGTGTATCGGAAATTCTAAAGATATGCCGTTTTGCTGTTTTTAAATATTTTGTGATATTATTGCTGTTAAGTTGAATTTCATGTGTTTAAAGCGCAAAGAACATGATATTTAGTCAGTAAAGGTAACACACGAAATGTTAAAAGAAAGTCCTTTTGGGCGTAATATAAAATCTGAAAGCTTTAAGATTTTTTAAAAAAAATTTTATCGAGTGTTCATCGATTCTGTGTGAATTCAAACTTTGACGAATCCGTAGGCTTGTGCCCACCAGCGGCCGAGCGGTAAAGTCGCTGAACACTAGTAGTTCGGTCCGAAGTTCGAATCCCGCGAACGGGCTGGCTGCATGGGCGTTTTCGTGGTTTTCCCCATGTGTAACGTGTATACGAGTCAGTTTCCCTTAGAAAGTCCCCCACGAAGGCATCCCTTCCCTTAGGCAGATAGTCCTAGTGTGCTTTGCCATAATTAAATACACCACACCACCGTAGGCTTGCACCAGTACTATCCGCGGGTATAAGGGTCCTACTGTACTTTCAATACCATTCTAAAAATGGGCACGCAGCTTCTATACATATAACCCTCTGAATATTCTAAGCACATTTCTATGCATTGTAGCTTCAGAACTCGTTCCCTTCAGAAATGGGCACGCAGCTTCTATACATATAACCCTCTGAACATTCTAAGAACATTTCTATGTATTGTAGCTTCAGAACTCGTTTCGTTGAACGTGGAATATGCTGCCCAAGAATGCATGTCATAAGCAAAATTTTTACTACACTGATAATAATAAGCGAACAAGGGTAAATAGAATTAGGTGACGATAAGTGTTTGAAAACAGTTTGAATGATAGAACAAGTTAGGTGAAGATGATTATAATGTCATAAAAAGAAGATATGAGTAGTAGACTATACAGTATTGTAATAACAAGCAGATTAATAGATCGATATCAATCGAACAACTCTCTGCAGCAACTGCAGGGCAGTTTGTGGGCTAATTATTTCAAGAAGTGTTGACGACAGAAATGTTAAAGCTGATGACTGGCAGATTACATTCTTTTATTCAGAGAACAGTTCAAACGAGCCATTATGAAATGGCTAAAATCGCTACCAAACTTAACAAACAAAAGAAAATTTCCTCAACGAATCAAGGGGGTTATGCTACATACTTATTGCCATTCATTTTGGAGAAAACAATAGGCTCATTATTTATTCTTTCCTATAACGGAGATTTTGCTTAGCTATAAGTTATGGATGATTGTACTATGATACAGGTTCATTTATACGCCTAATTTGTAGAACATTCTGTAGGATTGGAAATAACAGTGAAGAAAAGAATTACTGTAGCGCTGCGCATGCCTGTAGGATGACAGGTAATTTATTGCGCTTTTAATATCCCATAATTACATCCAGTACATTTGTAGGGGGAATGGAAAATTTCCTGCTTCTATATTACAAGCTGTGCTAAATGTTATTCATGATATTATTGTAAATAAGTAGATAATATAGAAGTTAATATGCCTGGCATATATAAAGGCGAAAAAAATTTATTTGGAGCTTTAAATTATGCATATAAGTAGAGTGTTGTTGTGGTAATGTAATACTTATAATAAATGTAAATTATGTGTCTACGAAAGTTGCTTTATATAATGCAACAATATGACATTTAAGTATTTACATTTATCTATCCATACATATATATATTTGAATTTATATAATTTTATATCATTTATTTGTATTGGTCTAATTACATGATGTATTGATATTATACGTGATTTTTATTTCCTTGTAGACGGACCTTATATCCTTGTATGAACAGGTGATACGATAACAAAATAATAATAAGAATAAGAATAAGAGTAAGAATAATGAAATAAAATAAATAAAAATAAGATAAATAAATAAATAAATAAAATCTGAAAGCTTTCAGATTGTATATAAAGCAAAAAAGGTCTTTTTTTAACGTTTTATGTGTGACTTTTATTTATTAAATATCATGTTCTTCGTATTTAAACCATGTAAAATTCAATTCAACAGCAATAAATATTCAAAATCAGTATATCTTTAGAATTTCCAATAAACACTCTCGCGTGCTGGAGCTAAAAATGTTAATTTTCCATACAGTGTTACCACTGTTCACATTGAAATGAGCGTGTTAATCAAAAATTCGTTACAGTTTTAGAAAATATGAAACAGATAATTCGGCGTCCAGGTGCCGAAGTTTGGGTGGAGGATTACGTTATTCAAAATTGGATGGTTCTAGGTACCGTTGTTTTTTCACAATGCGAGAAACATGCAGACATTCATGCAGATTCTTCATTATTTAATTTCTTTAAATAGTATAATACAGGGCGATAATATTTAATGGTAACAATCTGAAAAGTGAAACCGACATTTATAGTGAAACAACACAAAATGCTCTTTCAAAACTAAGCCGTTCTGGGCTGCCGCACGTTTAAACTAATATAAAATGTTAGACCTATTTCTTGCCCAAAAAGTGACTATGTATTTGTACGTGAGCAGATTCGCACGTATATATGCAAGGTAAAATCAAAATTCTGCATCATGTTCGTCACATGTAAATCAAAATTCTAACTTTAATTTACAATAGTGCCTTAACTATTACTTAATTTAGTTGCTCCCCTTTATGTCCTAAAACAACAACTGTTCGTAATAAATCGCATTAAATTGCATCGTTTCATGTCATATGATTATTGTATAACGCTTATGACTCGGATGCTTACATAAAGCTTCAGCGAATAATAATTTCAAATCTGGAAGCCAAAACTAAAATTTAACCAATGGGAAAAGTCTGAATTGAAACTGCATCACTCTGAACGAGAATTTCATCTTGAACACCTCTCATTCTCTCTCTTTCTCTCACTCTTCCTGACTGCCAGCTTCCTAACGCCGGCTGCTCTTTCTATCTTCGAATACATTTCAAAAATTCAAAACGTACTGATGCCGTTCTTCAGGCAGGCACGCTTACTGCCCCGATATATTTTTGAAAAATTTTAAATTATGTTTTTCGCGAAAATAAAGAAATATTAATCCGGCCACGACTGCACTTCATCTGTGTTTTCTTTTTCAAAAAAATTGGCTCCCGTTCTTTAATGCGAGATTTTACTCCCTTAATTTGACCAATGATAATTAAACCACACTGGCAAGGAACCCTGTAAATACCCCAGGAATTCATATCCAGAATGGGGTTCTTAAGTATGGAAATAGGAATTTTATTGATAAGAGGAAAAAGCAACCTGAAATTAAATTTCTGTAAAATACGTGCATTTATAGCTAATCGATGGAAAGAAAGGAATGACAACAGAATTCTTATAATCTCCCAAAACGAGAGTGTGCCTTTTGATGTGTTTAGATGAGAATTAATGGTTGCTTGGTTAATAACGTTGGGTGAAAAGCCTCTGTCAACAGCAACTGCTTTTAAATAATTTAGTTCTTGATCAAGAGGCAATTTGGAGGAGCAAACTTGAAGTGCACAAAAAACAAAGGAATAAAATGAAGCTAATTTCTGTTTAGTTGGATGACATGATTTGAAGTGTGGTGGAAGGTAATCCGAAGAAGATTTACGATAAACAGTAGTGCTGAAGTTGGATGTGTTACGTGTGACCAAAATGTCGAGAAACGGAAAAGAATTGGATGTCTCAAGTTCAAACGTGAACTGGATATCAGGATTATTTTAACCTAAATTAAAGTGATTATTCTTAGTACGAATATTCGTAACTGAGCTTATTAATTTTTTGGATGAAATACGAATAAAAGTTAATAAAATCTCTTATCTTCAAATCTTTGAGTAAGATTTATATTACCCTGTAAATTAATTAGCTCTATTTAAGATTTTCTGGCTCCTATTTATGTTCGTTTTTAATGGCAACGAAAATAATGTAAACTCGGACTTCAAATATATAAAACCTGGGAATCTTTGCAACAAATGCGTAGTTGAAATGTCTTCGCGGGCCACACAAAATTGCTTCATAGGCCGTACGTTTGGAACGACCTGCCAAAGTGCTGAAAGTCTTGTCCCTGTAATGTACAATATCAACAGTGAGGTGATTCGTGTCCCGTGGCCCAAGTCCCATATAAAATTTACAATGAATGCAATTGTCGACTCAAAGTGGCAAGAAGAATGGGATTCCGCATTGCAAGGCAGAAGAGTCCACGATTTTTTCCCAAGAAGTGACAAAGAGGCACTGCACTATGACCATGTTCTGAATCAGTATACCACAGGGCACGTCCTTTGGTCTTTTCTCCATCTACTTCCATGACAGAGGCATGTGCCCACGGATCTCTGCATATGTGGCGAAAGGGGTGACTTGATCATTACATTTTTGACTGTAATCTAACAGACGGTAAACATCTGATTAAGCCTAACAACAATCGTATACCAAATACGAAATAAAGAACAGACATTTTAGGGCCAAAATAAGAGACGTTCTTATACATATCCAAAGACTCGGAATGGATATTTGTCATATCTAATGCTTATTCATCTCCATATATTACTAAAATATACTTATTTAATTTTTTTAATTTAATGTGCCAATAATTTCATTTTTATACGCAGTGCTGACGGACGGGAGCTCTAAAGACTTGCACCTTTCGCCTTAGAAAGGACATTTGTTTATACATTTAGACTTTTGGAAGCGTCAGTTATTGAACTTTTCAAGGACAATCTTTTCTCAGTATGATTTGTGTACACTATTAATACCAGAAATCAATCTCAGAAAGTTCTCTCAAGGGGTTGATGGTAAAAAAAGAGGGGCGGGAGATCCTCGGACCACCCCCCGGCGTGTTCTCCCTCAAAATTGAGGTGGAAAGTTTAACTGTTAGCTAGGTTCAACAATATCTGTGGTATTACGGAGGTGCTGGCCTAGCTTCTACCTGTACCTGCCTGTAATATACTCTGCCCCTAATTTTCTCTAGGCCTAATTCGTGCAGTTCCAAGTTACTTCTTGCCAGTTTTTGTTAGTGATAATTACAGAACGGTAGTATTAAAATGACTTTTCATGTATTCGCTGAATGGTAGTTAACGAATGTATTAAAATGCTTTTTTAGGTACTTCTTGAATGTTAGTTATGTGTCATTAGGTTGCCTTAAAAGACCTTTGAAAAATCACTTATAGTCGAGTTTGTAATTCGGGACATCGTCCATCATCCGAGCCATTCATAATTCGAGGTTCGAATGTATGTTACTTTTGAGAAACGATATTTTAATTTGCAACCTATAGCAACGGTTTATAATTCTACATCATATCACTTCGTTTGCATTTGAAAAAATGTAATTTAACGTGTATTTTAAATCCTCTAGCTAGTAATTTTCATCGTTATAATAATAACTGCCTTTTACTTACGTTGCGAAAGTCAGCCAGCTTTTTAAAACGTTTTACTGAGTACTGCTTAGTGTTTCTATGTAAATCCTCACTGTTTTTCTGCAGATTTTAAAGCTAACTTGAATGCATTTAGAATAAAGAAAACAGATTTAGGCAATAAAAGTAGAAGGTAATTTTCTGAAAAGGATAATATATATACAGTCCTAGAAATAATAATGCAGGTTATTGCTTGTTTTCCTCTATTGTCCCATTGTTCCTTAAATTGGCTTCTAAAGTAAACGACTTTGTTATTCATACGATCCTTAAACGGTTTTTCAAAAGCTGGTGCTGTCGGAAATGTAGGAAAACAATTTTTGAGGTGAGAGGTTCGAAACGCCGAAATACAAATAGTGGTACTTCGCGTCATGTGTGGCGAAAGTCATCCGTGTCAATAACCGACTGATGTACCATTTGTCGAAACAATACAAAAGCGAAATTTGGCTTTGACGTCATACATGAAGGACTCAGTTATATGGAATTGGTGCGAATGTCCTGTGACGTCGACAGAAAGTCTTTCACGCTTGGAATGGGTTTATATATCAATGCGCACTATCCTGAATGTATCAAATATTGTGTTCACCTCAAATTTGTTATTTAATTCACTGATGCAAAAACTGAGTTATAGAACCAAGCCTCCGCAATCTGTGGCAAGACTCCCTGCCTCATTAAGCGTTAACTTCTGCAACTAAATTGATGAGCATTCATTTCAATTCTAGCCTTATGGCTGAAATAAAAATTTATTTTACAGTCAAAACGCAATTTGATTTTTAATTAAATTTAATTTGACTATACATTTAAGCAGACTTTGAGTACTAAGCTTGTGAAGACATAAGGTTATTTCGAAGCAGGAGAGATTAAAAATGAGCAAAGCCTTCGCCGGGAATCGAACCACGGAGCTCTGGAATACGCGCCCAACGTGCTGACCAGTACATTACGAAGGCATGCTAAGGCGGAAGAAATACCTTATAAGCTTAATTAAATAATTAATTAATTTTATTCTATTCCAAAGAAATATATTGTTAATTCCTTTTAGAACGTTCAATTCAGAACAATAAATTAATCGCGCTCTTATTTTAAGTCATTTGGGTGTGTTTCAATTAAGTAAATGAATAATTAAATTTTATGGGATTCTTTATTGAGCAAAACCTTCAGTTAATGAGGCAGGCAGTTCTAAGAAAACCTTACGAGGTGCTATTTATTACCTTTTCCTTTGATCGTTAAAGCAGGAACACCTGTTGCACACTTGAAGTTGTTACAAGAATGTGAATGACAGACCCTTTACATGAAAGCTTGACTCAATACGCAACATGTTTCCCCACTGCATTGTCAGCAGTTACTCTTTTACATATTGGGAAACATTAGCGTGGTTACGCAACAAACACTCTAACAAAACTGGACGGAAGAAAATTGAAAAAAAGAACAAAAATGTGTCACGTTTTACGAGGAGACAACAGCGTAATTGTGTTGCCACCCTCGTTCTTCAAGGTTAAATGATGTCTGAATAAAGTGCATTGTGTCATCATGCAGTGACCATACGTTTTGCAACTGCGCATGTTGTGCAACACGTTATGGAACCTTATGACGGCTTCTATTAAACTATCATTATTCAAGCTTTGTGTTGTTCCCACAACAACCGTGGTTCAGCTGACTGATCATTTGTTGCTACGGTGTATCAAATGTCTTGTCATTAGTTTGGGTTTACTTTTCATTGTACGTGCAGTATGGTATGCAGATCATGATGCGTTAAAAAGCCTCTATTGTTTCATTTGAATTAATTTCTCTAGGTTTTCTTTTACTTATCTATTACCTTTTACGTGTAAGTAATTTAACTACCCGAGAAGCCGCCATTTTCGGCTTTTTAAAGGGTTTTTCAAGATTTTAAACTCTGAAAAAAATAGAGAATATGTGTATAGCAGTTTTCCTAAGCCTAACTGTACATCCAGCTGTCAGCAATTCCTCTTTAACAAGCGTGGGAAATTTCCAAAATTGTTTTACTAAAATTTATTCCGTTACAGACAGGGGGGGTGGAAAAAAGATATCTGAATTTGGTATTCTAGAAGTACACGTACTGATTATTTTAAGATTTTAAATTTTTTACCCTAGACTAAAAAAAAAAAAAAAAAATCTGAAAGCTTTCTAATTTTTTATTACGCCCAAAGAGGCCTTGTTTTTATCATTTACATATACATATACGTTTCGCGATCATTTGGGCTAACGCTCTTTGGGGCTAAAAACATTTAAAAAAAACATATCTTTAGAATTTCCGACAGAGTCTCACGCGCTTGAGATAAAAATATTTTATTCCGTACAGTGTGTTACCGTTGCTCCCTTTGAAATCGTTGAGTTTTTTAATCAAAAATTCGTTAAAGATTTACATATATGAAATAGAAAATAAAACAAATTCCAGATTCCAAATTCGGGTTTCCAGTAGCCCATATTCGGGTGGAAGCCTACTTTTTACAAAATCGGATGGCTCTAGGTATCGTTGTTTTTTCACAGTGTGAGAAACATGCATACATTCATGAAAATTCTTCATTATTTAATTTCCTTAAATATAATACAGAGAGACAATATTTGATGGCAACAAACGGAAAAGTAATACATCCGTTTGTAGTGATTCGACGCAAAATGCCGTTAATCAAAAAGTCGTTTAAGTTTTGCAAAGAATTATAATGACTAATAGTTTTTATAATGACTACTAGCAATTATAAGAGTAATTATACTGTCGTCATGTGCGTCATTATATATTGTATATGTAATGACCACAGCCAATTCCGGAGTGCTAGAAGTTATCATATTGGTTGTACACATCCAAAGCTAATGACTTCTCGCGGAAAGACAGGCATATCGTCAACGGCGTAACTAAATGAGGGGACGAAAATTATCACTTGTACACAGCCTTACATTTGTTCTAAGCTAAGCTTCGTGGTTAGAAAGTGTTGGACTCTTCTCTCTTTCTTTTTATATCTACACATATCATTCTCTCTATTCTACTTAACCGTTTCACCTCTTTTTCATGGGTGTCCTGAAAAAAGAAAAGCTGATGTGTACACCACATGACTTCCTTGCGCGGAATATTCAATTATACGCAATTTTTCCTGCATTTCATTTAAACTTATTCCCTCGAATTTCATTAGAGATATAAGATATATTTCTCATTCAATTAATTCAGTTCTCACTTCGCGGCAAGGCAAAAATATAAAAAACCTCAAAATATCTTTATTAAAAATCGAAAGATATAGAAAAACACGAAACACCAAATACAGTTAAAACAATCAAAAAATCATTTTTACAATTAAAATTACTGTTTCTACGCAAACACAAGAAATTCGGCCAGCAGGCAAGAAGGTGATTTTTTGGTGCTCAAAACTAAAAGTTTCCTTTTGACCCTACTCGGCAAAAAGACACTGAAGGTGCAGAAAGACTTTATTCACTATTCTGCTAAGTTTCAAATGTAAACAAATATGGCTGCTATAGTAAAACAAAATTAGGTTTAGCCGCAATGAAGCAACTTTTAAATTATTGATAAAACTACAACTATCACATGCAGATTATCTAAAGGCATAAAGATCTTAACTGAAGGCATAAGAACAACATAATTCGATTATTTTTAAAGCAAAAAATGCACAATTTACCAACATATAAGAATATATACAGGGTTCATCAGTACAGAGGTGACAAACTTTCAGGAGAGATAGAGTACACCTAGATGATGGGAAGTCGCTTAACAATGCAGGGTCGGAAACGCTTTCCTGGCACGGTAGTGACGATACAAAACGCAAAAAGGAAGGACACAAACAGTGAGACAAAACATGTTTTATTATGTTTAGTACAGCTGAAACCTACAAATTAGAACAAAAAGAAACCTGCTTCAGAATAATTTTCTGCCGAATTTCTCCTTTATGTTTGCCTCCGACATACTTTTTAAAATGCTTTTCAAATGGAGGAATAAAATATTCCTTTTCATTTTTTTTTTTTTTTTTTTTTTTTTTTTTTTTTTTTTTTTTTTTTTTTTTAAGATTTCCTTGCAAATGCAAATTTTTCTTTTTTTTTTTAAATTTCGTTTTTCTGTTTACAAGGAAAACATAATTTAGGATAACACCTTCCAGATTTGTGTACCCCTACAACAATTTTTAAAACAGTAACTACGTATTAGAGACAAACTCTTTCCATTACTGCTAGTTGAACTTCCTGTCGCTTGTCTTGATTGTTTCCTGTTGAAATCAGATCACAATCCGGGCCATTAAACTCTTCCATTCCCTTCTTATTTTTTATATATTTTATTTTCCTTATCATCTTTAGATGTAATGATAACGTCTCTGTTAAACTGTGCTAACACGTTCCTGATTCAAATCTGATTTAAAGAGGATCTTTGTTCATTAATTATAATTGTTGATATTTATGCCAGGTGAATGTGAACTGAAAATGAATACTGAAAGCTGGTTTCCGGTCTTTATATTTCTTAACAACGTGTTAGACTAGCAGATAAATTTCAAGCATTAAAAAAAAAAAAAAAAAAGAAAAAAGAAAGAACTCTAAAAGACTATTTAAATGTATAATAAAATGTACAGTGGCCGACAGGTTATGAATGTTTTTAATTGCTGTGGGCGATTAACGATGGAAAATGGATGGAGAGTTATAAGTTCTGGTTATGAAATCATCATTAATCAAATAAAAGAGTTTCAGATCGTGGAAGAAAAACGTCTCCTTATATTTTGCACTTACAATTCAGTAAGCCTTTCGTATGTTAATATCGTATGGTCATCCAAAATGCAACAAGGCGAATGAAGCATCCAAACAGCATGAAACTTGCATCACACATATACCGTGATGGAATATGCAAATGATTACGATTTCAGGGCACCCGCACTTCATGAGCGACTGCAGTACTCCGTATATATAGAAAAGAAAAATTGCCGTTTTGAATAACGTGAATTGTTCCCTCGTGAGATTTTTTTATATGTGCACCTTCACTATGTCTCGTAGAAAAACACGAGCAACATTCGAGAACGTTTCTGAGTTTGACCGAGGCAGAATCTTTGCATATAGAAATAGCGGATTATCCTTCTAGGAAATCGCCCGTCATGACAGACATAGCCAAGCAGTCATGGTAATATGAAATCCGTGAATGCAGGAGGGAATGACTGACGGACAGGAGCAATTCCAACCTCCTCGTCGCACCACTTCACGGGAAGATATGTAGAATCATTAGGGTTTTTGATGCTGGAGGATTTTCCTGCCGCAACTCCCGGGACAAGTCTCGTAGACAGCACTGAGATAGGCCAAGAATGCTAACTTCTGGTCTCAGTTCTGTTGGTTTCTGGAAACCATCAGCGAGAAATTGTTTAGAATGGTTGGATTCAACCTCTCTATCATGCCTTCTGATTGCGGATGTAAAGGTGTCGTTTGGGTTTTGTCTGTGCCGAGTACTTTGCTGAGTCTTTAATTACACCCGAGATAAAATGACTTATTTGATCGGAATGCAATTGAAGAGACACTCCGAACTTGAAAATCTAATGCTGTATCATTATTTCTCCTACGATGACAGCGCGTGGACCAGGAATAGGAGATGCTTCAGGTCATTTGGTGAAGTAATCAGTGACAACGAGGATGTATTTGTTGCTATCAGCAATTCGATGCAGACTCCCCACGGTGTCGCGCGTGTGTGTGTGTGTGTGTGTGTGATTATGGCAAAGCCTCGAGGGCTATCTGCCTAAGGGGAGGGATGCCTTCGTGGAGGGCTTTCTAAGGGAAACTGGCTCGTATACACGTTACACATGGGGAAAACCACGAAAACGCCCATGCAGCCAGCCCGTTCGCGGGATTCGAACCTCGGACCGAACTACCAGTGTTCAGCGACTTTACCGCTCGGCCACTGGTGGGCCCCCCACGGTGTCGCAGGCGATACGTTCCAGAGGCGCTCCTACATTGTAATGTTTCAACTTCCCTAGGCTGCGTTTCTTCGGTCCTTTCTTCCCATACTGGCATCATATGATTGACACCACTTTTGGAAGTCAACTCTTGCATGACTCCAGTAGAAATGCTCTCGAATTCTATGTAAATTATTCATTATTCCAAAGTGGCCTCCTACCGGATTGCTATGTATTTCTTGAAGGACAACTGGGATCACCTTGGAAGATCCATCACGAGCTCCTAGAGTGTTTGTGTTAGCTTCTGTTGTTCAAATTTCAATTGTTACAATCTTTTAAACCCTTTCGCAAAACCGCAGTTCCAGCGCGCCAGAAATACGTTAGAAGTCTAGCTTGTGGCTTTCGGGGAGAGTTTGAAGGATATTTGCTGGTTTTCATCCACCACTGTCGAGAACTGAGTCTTATACACTTGCCAGGTCTTTCCATCATACACGAATAGCCTTAGACATGGTCAAGAATAGATACGAATTTAAAGATGTCAGAATGGTTTTCATCTGCCACTATGGATTTGTTAAAGCCGTCAGCTTCCTTGGTGACAGCAGTAGAAACTCTACTACAGATTTGTTGTTCGATAGCAGAAACTCTACCTTTAATTTCTCCAACATGCCGCCCAGCCGGTTTCTGACTGCCGTAGCGATGAACCCGGTTTCGAATCCGGTTTCAAGGAAGGCATGGAGGCAACAGTGTCCACCTATTAGTAACTATCCGTCCCTTCAATAGGAGGCAACAGCAACCACCTATTAGGTGCTTCCATAATGGCTAATGTCTACTAACTGCTACTAAATAAAGCGTCCAGCCATTAAAAAAATTTCTCCAACTCAAATTTCTCAAATGTGTCTATTCTTCCTATCATAGCCTCGAATTTGTTTTCTAATATGGCATTAATTTCTCTTTTAATTTTTTCTTGACTTGCTTCAGTCTTTTCTTGGACATATTTCATGTCTTCCTTAAAGGAGTCTTGGAGCACCTGATCTCTTCTTTAATAGATTGTTCACCGATTTCATCTCTTCTTTAAACGCAGCAAAGGTTGTCATCAGTTGTCTAAGGTTGCTCGTCCATCTCTCGCATTACCGGTATTGATCCTTACTCTTAACACCAAACAGTGTTATTCGTATATGGGTTCGTAATGGATTGAATACCCGCAGAACCATGTTAAATGAATGATAAATGGATTTGTCCCCCCCCCCCCAAAAAAAAAGAAACACTTTACTGTTTGGAACTTTAGCTCTTCTTAGTATGACAGAGCACAAACATTAGTTACCACTTCAGACTACTAAAAACGTTAAACACAAAATGATATAAAAGGTCTCAGCGCGTAATCTTGCACCTTGATCTCTCAATACTCTTAATACTCTGAGCTCAACTGACAATTGATGCTCTGTCCGGTCTTTTCCCCGTCCGCCGATAAATTTCCAGTACTTTCAATTACTCGAAACTGCTGGAAGGCATATACAATTACAGGTACATAGGACTGCATACAGTTACAGCTACATAGGGAAGGGCGAGTTACAGTTATAAAGAAATCGGAACAAGATGTCGTCAAATAATTGTGAAGTTGGCGATTTCTCGCCAAATTTGATGACAAAATTAATTGCCAAAATCATCACTAGCTGGGCGCCAATTTGGCGAGATAGCTATTTAACATGGAGATAAATTTACCTCCATGTTAAATGGACTTTCACCTGTAATTCGTTTTTCCGGCGAAGCTTCCATTTCTTAATGCATTTCATGTTATATTACATGTGAGATACTTTGATTTACATCAAATACCACTAAAATCATTTCCTTGTATAGAAAATCCGTGACACTGTATTATTAATCGTGACTACTTTTATTGAAAGGAGAAATAGCGACTTAAAATGACGGATGAAAGAGGCTATTGTAAATTAAAATTAAAAGTGTGCTTTACATGTTTTTATTTTATACACACACAAGTCTTTCCATCACACACGCATATATATATAAATGAACAAATGTAAAACAGTGAAATTTTACATATTTAACTGGGAAAAGTCAATCAAGTAAACACCAAACATTGATTCTGGTAGTATGAGAAAAACCCATTAATATAGTTTGTAGTCGAAAACTGATGTCAGAATAGGAAGTTATTTCCCGTTGTACTTAGCGTTTCAAGAGAAATTTTCTGAATGAAACTGTTATTGTCGATATATATATTATGAGTTAAAAAAAAAAAAAAGAAAAAAGAAAAAAAAAAAGAAAGAAAGAAAGAGAAAGAGATTACTGAATCAAAAAGACAGCATTAAGAAAATTACTATGCACAAACAGTTTGTGAATGACTCTTATATATAAATGAGTAATCACGATGTGAACGCTAGTTTACATCACTTAACACTTTTTTTTCTTTTCCGAAAGCAGTTAGTTCTTCCGGGAACTTTCTAATGCATCATTTACTATTAAGAAAACGTATTATTTCAGATACATGTTTTGCTTAGTGTTCTGTTTCAGTTTGCTTCAAATGATACCGTTCGAATTAAATCAAATATAATTTAAGTTCATACAACTTTGGGAAAATTTAACACAAATTCTATAATTTGTTTTTTTTCACTAGCTCAGAAAAAATTGCAGTGAACGCTGTCTAAGACGATCGATTAGCCCGCGGTTCCAAACGATTTGTATATTTGTGGAAGTGATCATACAGAGGTAATTTTCAGTACAAGTATTTACACGAGAGGTCGATGTATTTAAAACATTTGCAACAAGTTGTATGCTTGCACTAATATGCAATAATTACTATTCGATTTCGTGGAGCACTTAGCATTTATATTATCTCCTAACAACGCCTTGGTGAATACGTTATCGTTTTCCTTAGAAAACCCTCCACGAAACCCAGCCCTTAGGTAGATCACAGGTCATAAACTAGATATCTGTGGGCCTAAAACGTGATTTTCAGCCAAAACATTAAGTTTTCTGTTTTGTTGATATTTTATTATTGTTATTATTATTATTATCATTCTCCGTCATTATGCACTACACGGAAAGGGAGGGATGCCCCGTGGAGGACTTTCTAAGGGAAATTGGCTCCTATCTACGTTACAAATGGGGTAAAACAAGAAAACGCCCATGCAGACAATCCGTTCGGCAGGACTCGAAACCGGACCGAGCTGCCAGTGTTCAGCGGCTTTTGCCGCTCGTCCTCTAGTGGGCCCTCGTGATATTAAAACCTGATTTTATATCTTTCAAAATTTGTTTAGCTTCTCTTACAATGAGAATATAAGTTATAACTATTTTAATGTGATTTAATAGCACTTTTGTTGGACAATACTTATTATTTTGCCAACTATAAATGTTCTAAATGGTTATTTATATTGCAATTTCTGTTACCGAACAATGAACAATTTGTATGTATGCATGCATTTTTCTTCTTCGCAATGTGGGGGAAAAAGAAAAAAAGAAAAGTCGGCACTTAAAATGACCTGGAACTCGCAAAGTTCCCCGAACATATGTTCATCCCCTCCCCAAATTATGAATTTCGGATTTTTAGCCCGAAAAGGACGTTAATCTAAGATGGAATATTAATCTCGAAAGCGCATTTTTTGTTGAATCACTATAAACGGCGTATCACTTTTCAAATTGCTGCCACCAAAAATTATCGCCTCGTATTACATTTAAATAAATTAAATAACGAAGAATGTGCATGAATGTATGCATGTTTCTCGCATTGTGAAAAAACAACGGTACCTAGATCCATTAAAATTTTGAACAACGTAGTCCTCCACCGGACCATCGGCACTTGGAAGCCCGAATTTTGAAAAGCGAACAGCGGCAACACTGTTTGAAATAAAACATTTTTATCTTCACCGCGCGAGACCTTTGCCATTCGGTAAAATGTGAGAAATTTGTCTTTCACATTTAATTAACAAACTCGGCTCTATTAAAGCAGTGTGTTGCCGCAGCCGGAAATAAAATATTTTTATCTTCCACGTGCCAGCATTTTGCATTCGGTAAAATCTAAAATATTTTCAAATTTAATCTAGAAAAGTATTAAGTAATAAACTATGCAATTTAAAGTCGATTTCTTTAAAATTCGGATGTCTTTGTTACATAAATCAGTAAACATTATTTGTGCTATCTGTGGAAATAATCACGATTGAATTGCATTTCTCTCCCCGCGCACCCTTTCTTTTAAAAAGTTAAATACGTATTGTAATTTGAAACTTATTTCTCGATACCAAAAAGCTATACAAAGGCAATTTTTATACAAAAGGTATTCTTATTTAATTCTTATGTATTATATTAATGAACTCAAAAATGCTATTAGTCTCGAAGAGCGATTTTGCGTTGTTTCACTTTTAATTCGAGTCTGTTGCTATTCGGAAAAACATAAGATATTATTATTTCTTATTTAATCTGCTCGTTAGAAGCAATGGATGCAGTTCTTAAGCATATTAATTTTTTATTTTTAAATTGGATTGATTTAAATAAAAAATGCATTTAATTCATGATAAAGAATTTGTAACGCTACCATGTTAGTCTAAATGCATATTTATGTAGTATAAATCTATAAAATTTTCGCTGTTCCACCTGGGTTAGCTCTATCGGTAATCTCTGCTGATAAAACATATTAAACTTTAAAAGAACCCTTATAAGGTATTTCTTCCGCCTTCTTAGCATGCCTTCGTGGTGTAATAGTCACCAAGCTCGGCGCGTATTTGAGAGGTCCGAGGTTCGAGTCTCGGTGAGGGCATTGCTCATGTTTCACATCTCTTGCTTCGAAATAACCTAATGTCTCTACACCATGGGTGTAATCGTTCAAATATGAACCTTTTCAGTTTTTTTTTTTTTTTTTTTTTTTTTTTTTTTTTTGTACATTATATATTTTGTAATTTCTGTATATATTCTGTAATTTTTATTGTATTATAAATCCCATTAATTTATTACATTTATTCTAGTATTATTTAATAGTTATTGATTCCGGAGTGTTGCAAAATATTATCACATAATTGTGTTCTATGACAGTTTCCCTCTCCCCCCCCACAATAAATAACTAATACAAAATTTAACTAATTGAAAATTAATTATGAAATCAAGGATGAACCTTTTTTTTAATTATTTTAATAACTCACGAAATTAAATTTAACTAAACAACAGAATCGAAGCCATTTTTATAGAAAAAGGATTTTACTTTTAAAGCTACCTCGATTGGTGTATTAAAATCCTATCACCTGCAGGTGTATAGTAATGAAAGACATCTACTTCGTTTAAACCTGGCATTAGTTAATCCTATATTTTGCAATACTACTTTAGTTCACCACTGATAGAAAGGAAGAAAATATGCAGGGACATCACTATAAATTTTCCAAACTATTTGTTATATCAGTTCTTGCATGGATATCGTGGCAGTGGAAAAGTGTCGTGGTACTTCTGGCTGGAAATGCTATATCTCCACTGACATTTCACTCTGCAATGCTGTCTTTCAACGCCAAGAAACTTCCGATGAAAGACATGAGAATCCTGCAGGGGAATTTACACACGAGGGGGCAGGCGCGGAAGCCGTAAAGTGAAGCCTCTCAGGGAATGAGGCCCTTGAAAAGGCTCTGCATGTTTCTTGCAGACCAACGCAGGTGCCTCAATCTCTTGGAATCGGTCACGATCCAGTAAACAACCTGTCAGCTTTCGCAGTGGTTAAGATGGAGGAAAGAGGGTGATTTCGTAGATAGCCGAAGAGGGTTTCCTGAAAGACGCCTAATGGGAAAACACTTCTGAATGTATTTAGGAAATAGACCTTTCTTAAATTTAAGATCCTGGAGTGATAAGCTTTCTGGTCTTTGATTCGCGAAGTGATGGTTTACTGTCTTGCTGAAATGGCCTGTGGGAATATCTAGCGACCTTCATCTTCGTCCTTTTAGGGGATCATCAATGTTTAAGAAATTGCCTAACTCAAATGGCCAGTTTATTTAATTAAACGTTCTGAATTCTTTAATGATTACAATAATAAATACATAAATTTGTATTTATATATGTTAATAGCGGGTAATTCGTATAACTGATAATATTACTTTCCTGGTATATTTCAAATATTATATTTATGCTTGGCTCTCCTTGGCGCCCTATTGACAGAAACATAGTTTTTAGCCTAAAAGGGACGTTAGTCACGAATTAATATTAGTCTTGAAACGACATTTTGCGTCTCAGCACTTGATGTTTGATATTTATTTATGCAAAAAGGTGGTAGTCATAAAGAGGGTTTTATGAGTTATTATTCGGCAATAATTTATCAGACATAATAAATAAAATGATATTTGTATTTTATTATCATAATAAACAGCAAATATATAACTACAATAACTTGTCACATAATAAAATAATAGGAAATCTACATATAGATAAATAAAGAGGACGTCTGTTTGTTTCTCCTCTAATAACTCAGTCACTACTATAGCATTTGTCACCAAACTTTCTACGATTCTTTTCTAGGTCCTGGAAAAGGTCGACGTCCACTTAAAAAAAAAAAAAAAAGAAATCTAATACCAGAGGTATTAATTAAAAACTCGGAAAAACGCTAATTTTCGCCCTCAATTTTCCGAATGGCAACAGTCTCGCAAGCTGGAGATGAAAATCTGTTTTATTTCGAAAGTTGCTGCCACTGCTTGATTTTAAATCGTAGAGTTTGTTAATAAAAAATTTCTAAGTTTTACGATGAAATAAAAATAGCATTGCCAAACATATTAAATACATTATTCTCAATTCCAAAAATTCGTGGGATGCCATTCCGACTGCGTAAGACTTTGATCAGCCGAGATTAAAAACTCCCAAAATATTAATTTTCGCACTCATTTTTCCGAGTGGCAACAGTCTCGCGCGCTGGATATAAAAATACTTTATTTCGAAAAGTGTCGCTGCTGCTCTCTCTTACAAATCTTAGAGTTTGCTAATCAAAAATTTGTAAGTTTTACAAAATCTATATATATAAAGAAGAATGTCTGTTTGTGTGTGTGTTTGTGTTTGTTCACATTATTGATTTGTGATCAATTATGATCAATTTTTTGCCACATTTAATCGACTAAAGATGAATATAGGTTAAATATTGGCTGGAACTTCACCTTTTACGACCATTCGATTAGAAAGACGAAAATCATTAAAAACTGAGTGCCATTGTTGCTGATATAATGAGAGAGAATTAGTTTATTTTTCTATCGAAACTTTTTATGTGAATTCCATATTGCATCAGACAGAAAAATGTATGACTGTGAATCGAATTTTTTGCATCGTTATTAGAGAAGCATTGCAGCTCATCTCTGTTGTTAGATACCTTACTCTCAATCTAACTTAACTGGCATCGGTACTTGCACTAGTATAAAATATGTATAAAGATGCTCTTCGCACATTGTTTAATCTATTTTCATTGTAATATCAAAAATATTTAACTTAAAATGCTTTAACTGTTCTATTTGATAACCTTTATTCTTCATTATCTTTATACATAGTAATTTAAGCGAAAATAAAGACTTTTGTAATATCAGAAGAGGTATTTTATACTATTGGTCTCAAACAGCTTTCCAAAATCTAAGGAGGTTGTAGGTCGGCGTTTGGACAACCCGCTTTTTAAAAATCAAAAAGCGCAAAAGTACATTGGTGATAGATCAGGAGATTTAGTAGGGATATGAGTGAAGGTTATGGGCTTGATACCCGTTCCTTCTTCCATTTTTTCAAGGAAATTAACTTTTTATTACAGTCATTTAAGTACACCCAAGATTCGTCTACTGTGGCAAGATTTTCCCATTTTTGGACGGATAAATGTTTCTCATAAAGAATTCTGCAGCGAGTTTTGCTTTCGGCGATATGTTGCGGAGAAAGACGACGCACATTATGTTTTTTCGTCTTTTTAAGATTCAAATCAGCATAAATCATTTTGTTTACAGTTGACACTGAGCATTTTAATGATTTTGCAATTTTCCTTTGACTCGGCGGATTTTCTTATAACATTAAAGGTCTCACTTCTACAACATTCGAAACATTCGTTTTTTCTTTGGATACGTATTTGGAACAATTTTTCCACTTGAAGCTAAATTTTGACGTCTTTTTCCTTTGTTTTTGAAAACATTACCTTTCATAGTTTTAGATATCGTAAAAGCATGGCTTTCACAGCGTTTTTTAATAACTACATACGAATAATTTTCTTCGGAAATAACACAAACATATAACCTTCCATCCATCGCTTCTTTAAAAGCGACATGTTCTACGAAAACAAAACTCTCAAATAGCAGACGATAATTTATACTTTCAAAAATATAGTTGCAGTTATATAAAAAAATCTGATGTGTACACCACATGACTTCCTTTCACGGAATATTAAATTATACGCATTTTTCTGCATTTCATTTAAAATTATTGAATTGAATCAAATCCACTAGCGCATTTATTCTAAAGAGTGCATTTATTCTATTGTGGTATACACAATAGAATAAATGCACTCTTTTAAATTCACTACTTTTATTTACCGTAACGACACTCTGGAGCTAGGCTCACTTAACAGCGTTACACATCTCATTCGTTTTAAAATTCAGAATGCACAAAAATTATATCATCTGACTAATAATCTAATTGTTGCCACATGCTCTATTCAAATACTATAATAAATCTAAAACGATGTATATAAAAGGAATTAGACAAATAAAAAAGAAACAGTTGTTGTTGCGAAGTTTAGTTTCTTTAGATTGGCAACAAATTCACTATTCTGCTAAGCTTCAAATGTAAACAAATATGGCTGCTATGGTAAAATTTAGGCCTAGCCGCACTTAAACAGCTTTTAAATTGCTGTTAATTCTACAAATATTGTATGCAGGTTAACTAAAGGAATGAAAATCTTAACCGGAAGATAAGAACAACATAATCCAATCATTTTTAAAGCAAAAAATTAATGCACAATTACATACATATAAGAATAAAACAACTGAGCTTACGGAGCCGAATAACAGAGTGGGTATATGTAAATTTATTTACTTTTGGTGTAGCCGATTGCCACCAAAAAGGAAGGTGCGCAGCCACATGCTATAGCTGTCCTATGTACAAAGTATCAATGTTCTGAGTCTACTCGTTTTTGAGTTATGCGAGATACATACATACATACATACGCACGAACGTACAGACGCCACGAAAAAAATCTCATTTGAATCCATTTTAAATCAGTTTCATAATTGTTTTGGTGAAAAAGAGTCCTTTATTCTGTCCATACGTACAGATGTCACGCAAAAACATCGTTGAACTGCATTTGATAGCGGTCACAATGGATATTTTCGTTGAAATATGGTACCCGGAATTTTTCGTGATTACAATACTTCCTTTACTTCGTACAAGGCAGTAAAAAATTCCAAGCAGACGATTTTTTTTTTTTTTATAGCAAAGCAAAGTCGTCTAAATAAAGTGCGATCAGCCTCTGTATAACGCTGAAGCTGTACTTTGTTTTCGCCGAATCACTATCTCTAATTTATTGCCTATTTTCATCTATTCATCTTCGAAAAATATTAAGCAACAGAAAAATTTTAAAAACTCATTAATTAATTTTACCTAGCCAAGAAAAACAGAACGTGTAGACGAGATAGCTGAATGGAAATCTGCTGAATTTAAATTCTGCAAATACTTCCTAAAACGACCTCTTACCATTCCAAATGAGTTTGGTCTTCTGTGAAAACTAGTCTCACCATAGACAGGTGATATTCGATATCAATGATTTATTATATTCTCAGAAATACAGATTCCTCTCAGAGGTGGTCGCCACGAAAGAGGTGTATTCCATCCTCCCAAAGAAGCAAATGTTTCAAGTTATCCCTAAAGTTGTTTTGAAAAATGTTCTTCCCCCTTTTCCGCTTGTTTATGCGTGCTTTTTTTTTTTCGGGGGGGGGGGTGAGTCAATTTCCGAAGAAATTTTAGAACTGAAACCCCAAACCAATTCGTTTTCCGGCTCATTTCGGATGTTTAAGTGCTGGCGTTCGACTGCCACCACAGCAAATTTAGTCATAATTAGGTAAGGAAACATACTGTTATTTTCCCGACTCGTAACATTTATCAGAAATCCGATACTTGAAGCATGTTTACTGGAATTCAGAAACCTTATCGTAGTCTACTAGCTGTAGACTGAGTGACGTCAGATCCGAAAATCTTTTTGACCTCTTTTCAGCTGGAGGTCAGCGAGAAATTTGCTTTGAGCAGCGTAATCTTCCTTCCCGCCCGCTCCTCTCACTGCAGCAAAGACTGAGAAAACGGGAAAATAAAGAATCTGGTTATGATTTAATTGCTTGGGTTTGTGGTGGCTGGTTTGTTCGTTTGGATATTTTGTAGATTTCTAACCAGAACGCAATGGCCTACTGATTAAAAGTGCGAACATGCTTGCAGAATCACGAATTCGAGTATCATGATTTATTATTTTCTTGTGGTTAGGAAATCAAAAAGTGGCTCTCAATTGCGATCAATTAAGTTTTCGTGCGCTTGCTAAGGTCGTATAATAGAGATGGCTTTTTAGCACATCTGAATAATAAACGGGATCTTTTTTAAGGCTTTGTTGGCTAACTGGTTAACCGAGGTACTGATTCTTTCTGACTAAATAACTGTTTGATAACTTGTTTTGAAAACTTCTTTAACAGAATCTGAACTTTTTTATGTTACAAAGTTTATGTAGTACAAATATTTCCGCTTACGTTGCTCTGCCTCAGCGTTAATCAAATGCATGGAACTGTCATTTCTGAGAGATGCTGCGAACTTTCATGAGACTATTACTTTCTCTCTCAAATTATAACAGTACATTGCGTATACATTAGTGTGATAAAGCGAGGGATGTAAAAGCAATATACTGTCGAGTGCGTACGGGTTCGTAATAGATTGAATGCACAAGTCCGATAATAAATTAATAACAGATAATCGATAATAAATTAATAACAGTCCGATAATAAATTAATAATAGCGTTAATCAAATGCATGGAACTGTCATTTCTGAGAGATGCTGCGAACTTTCATGAGACTATTACTTTCTCTCTCAAATTATAACAGTACATTGCGTATACATTAGTGTGATAAAGCGAGGGATGTAAAAGCAATATACTGTCGAGTGCGTACGGGTTCGTAATAGATTGAATGCACAAGTCCGATAATAAATTAATAACAGATAATCGATAATAAATTAATAACAGTCCGATAATAAATTAATAATAGCGTTAATCAAATGCATGGAACTGTCATTTCTGAGAGATGCTGCGAACTTTCATGAGACTATTACTTTCTCTCTCAAATTATAACAGTACATTGCGTATACATTAGTGTGATAAAGCGAGGGATGTAAAAGCAATATACTGTCGAGTGCGTACGGGTTCGTAATAGATTGAATGCACAAGTCCGATAATAAATTAATAACAGATAATCGATAATAAATTAATAACAGTCCGATAATAAATTAATAATAGCGTTAATCAAATGCATGGAACTGTCATTTCTGAGAGATGCTGCGAACTTTCATGAGACTATTACTTTCTCTCTCAAATTATAACAGTACATTGCGTATACATTAGTGTGATAAAGCGAGGGATGTAAAAGCAATATACTGTCGAGTGCGTACGGGTTCGTAATAGATTGAATGCACAAGTCCGATAATAAATTAATAACAGATAATCGATAATAAATTAATAACAGTCCGATAATAAATTAATAATAGCGTTAATCAAATGCATGGAACTGTCATTTCTGAGAGATGCTGCGAACTTTCATGAGACTATTACTTTCTCTCTCAAATTATAACAGTACATTGCGTATACATTAGTGTGATAAAGCGAGGGATGTAAAAGCAATATACTGTCGAGTGCGTACGGGTTCGTAATAGATTGAATGCACAAGTCCGATAATAAATTAATAACAGATAATCGATAATAAATTAATAACAGTCCGATAATAAATTAATAATAGCGTTAATCAAATGCATGGAACTGTCATTTCTGAGAGATGCTGCGAACTTTCATGAGACTATTACTTTCTCTCTCAAATTATAACAGTACATTGCGTATACATTAGTGTGATAAAGCGAGGGATGTAAAAGCAATATACTGTCGAGTGCGTACGGGTTCGTAATAGATTGAATGCACAAGTCCGATAATAAATTAATAACAGATAATCGATAATAAATTAATAACAGTCCGATAATAAATTAATAATAGCGTTAATCAAATGCATGGAACTGTCATTTCTGAGAGATGCTGCGAACTTTCATGAGACTATTACTTTCTCTCTCAAATTATAACAGTACATTGCGTATACATTAGTGTGATAAAGCGAGGGATGTAAAAGCAATATACTGTCGAGTGCGTACGGGTTCGTAATAGATTGAATGCACAAGTCCGATAATAAATTAATAAAAATTTATTTTTATCCAAAAAAAAAAAAAATATTTCAGAGCTCTGGAATTTTCCACAGAAATATTCGTACAAGTGTTCACAGTATCGCACAGTATAATCAGTAGTTACACTTCAAACTACTAAGAACGTTAAACACAACGCAATACAAAGCGCACCTAAAGAGCAAGTTAACTCGGATATCTCAGTTCACGCGGAACTAAACACCTCGCAACAAATATAACTAAGCATGCTCTGTGTCCGACCTTTTATAGTTTTCAAATATTTTGCGTCGGTTCACCTTTCAAATTGTTGACACCAAATATCAGAGTCCTACATTATATTTAAAGAAATTAAATAAAGGAGAAACTGCAGGAATGTATTATGTTTCTCGCACTGCGAAAAAACAGTGGTACCTCGAGACATCAAATTCTGAATGAAAAACGTAGTCCTTCATTCGAATATGGGCATCTGGAAGCCTAAATATGGAATTTGTTTTATTATCTATTTCCTATTTTTTCAGTCATTAAAGAATTTTTAATTAAGAAACTCAACGATTTCAAAGCGAGCAATGGCAATACCGAGCGTACGGAGGGGGGAAGTTATCTCCAGCACATGAGACTGTATATCGAAAATTCTAAAAATATGCTCTTTTAAATATTTTGTGATATTGCCGTTGAATTGAATTTTATGGTTTAAATGCAAAGAAGATGATATTTAATAAGTAAACGTAACACACAAAACGTTAAAAAAGTCCTTTTGGGCTTAATATAAAATCCCAAAGCTTTCAGATTTTTTTAAACTATATTAATCTTACTTTAGCTTTCATATCGCATTATCTTGACTTTATAATTTATTAGTTAGGATTTATTACTTCATTAGACTTCTCGAGGAACATGTGTAACATTACAATAACTCGAAAACTTTCTTATTAAAATAATTAGCCCAAATAAGCGGAATCCCAGAAGTGTTATTGGTTTCCAAACGGCATTTTGCATTGCTTCACTATAAATGTCCGTTTCGCTTTTCAAACTGTTGCCAGCAAATATTATCGCCCTGTATAACATTTAAAGAAATTAAATACTGAAGAATCTGTATTAATGTATGTATGTTTCTCGCATTGTGAAAAACGGCGGTACCTAGAGCCATCAAAGTTTGAATAACCTTGGCCTCCTCCACCCGAACATGGGCACCTGGAAGCCTGAATTTTAAATTTGTATTATTATCTATTTTATATTTTGTAAAACTTTTAATGGATTTTTGATTAACAAACTCAACAATTTCAAAGCGAGCAGTAGCAACACTGTACGGAAAACAACATTTTTATCTCCAGCCCGCGAGACTCTATCGGAAATTCTAAAGATACGTTGCTTGTAAATATTTTGTGATACAGCTGTCGAATTGAATTTTATGTGGTTTAAGTGAGAAAAGTATAATGTTTAATAAATAAAGGTAACGCACAAAACGTTACAAAAACGTCATTTGGGCATAATATAAAATTTGCAAGCTTTTAGATTTTTTTTTTTTAAATTAAAATCGTTGGTTTTAGTTCTTATCTTTAAAGGAATGTTTATCGTAAGCCATGTTTCATTGCAAAAACAAGAGTCTTGGTTTAATATAACAAAAAAATGATTAAAGTTTCATAGTATGCTTGTTGAAAACGCATTTCCCTTTCGCAGTTTCCGCCCCGTGTAACAGTTGGTATGACGTCGTATGATGACGTCTTAGTACGCTTCTGACATCAGCGGAACAGTTAGAAACAGCTGATAAAATCGATGAAAAATATGAGAATAAATGTGCGTTTTTTAACAATGGAATATTCAGTGTATCAACAATCTAATAAGCTAAGGAACGTTTTGTTACAAGATGCTAAGAATTTGATTTGGCGAGTTCTGGAATAAAAACCGCCAAAATATCAACTTTTGCCTTCTGATTTCGTAACGTCTTCCTTCTGATTTTGCACTTTGTTGTTACAGAATTATTCGGCAAAGTTTATTTTGCTAATTCGGCGTCAAATTCTGGACAAAATAAAGCCAAAGTATCTAACTTTTGCCTTCTGATGCTGTACTTTTGCCTTTTTATTCTGGAATATGGAATTATTCGGCAAAGTTTACTTTGCTAATTTGGCATCAAATTCTGGAATAAAAAAGCCAAGGTATCTGATCTTTGCTTTCTGATTTTGCAAATTCTTCCTTCTGATGCTGTACTTTTGCCTTTTTATCCTGAAATTTGGTATTATTCGGGAAAGTTTATTTTGCTAATTTGGCATGAAATTTTGGAATAAAAAAAATAAAAAAAAGCAAAGTATGTAACCTTTGCTTTCTTGTTTTATAAATTCTTCCTTCTGATGCTATACTTTTGCCTTTTTCCTGGAATTATTCGGCAGAGTTTATTTGGCTACTTTGGCATACTATTTGGCATCCAAATTTTGGGATAACAAAAGCCAAAGTTTCTAACTTTTGCCTTCTGATTTTGTACTTTGGCCTTTTCATTTAAGAATTTGAAATTATTCGGAAAAGATTATTTGGTTACTTTTGGCAACCGAATTTTGGAATAATAATAAAAAAGGCTAAATCTAATTTTTGCCTTTTGATTTTGTAACTCCTTCCTTATGATTCTGTTATTTGGCGCTTTCATTCAAGAATTTGGAATTATTTGGCAGCGTTTATCTGGTTGCTTTTCTTATTATTATTATCTTCGATTTTTGATCTCCGTGAAAGCCGAACTTGCTTAATTGTAGCTTTGATTAAAATGACAGAGCAACCAAACAGCATCGAATCGTTAAATGTAAAACATCCTATCTCCAGTTATTTCAAACTAGCTTCTGCCTCTACTATTATTACCTTTTTCAAAAACTGATGTAGTTGCCGCTTGATTTCGAAGGGTTAAGCAGGTCCACCATCCTTCACGATTGCAAATCTGTGCATTACTGCCCCCTCTAAAAGTTTGATTACTAATAGCCTGATACGATAAATAAGAAATAATCAGAAGTTTCTGCGTAGTTGCTGTTTACAAATAATAATAATAATGGCAATTATATAATAATTTCATTTAATGTAAAAAGCCTGAAGTACATTTATGGAAAGTAATGATGGTATCGAGATACACATGACGTTCTCATAGTAAACAAAAGAGGAAAAAGTCAGTACCGTACTAACTGAAGGTTAACTGGTGACAATAATGACCTGAAAACAATAATGCGCGTGAGAAAGGAAAAAATCGTGACACGCAGCTAGCAAAGTTTCGTTAGCCTCAGTTAATTTTCTACGTCAATCAAAACTAACTATTATTTATTAGTGCATCACACCTATCATCAATGTATGAGACAAGCGGAAGATTTTTGTTGAGAAAATTCTTAACTTGCTGGCTTGGACTTTCACAAAGAAAAGTATTTAAAACATAGAATTTCTGTTTCAGAATAATTAAGTTATTAATTACAATCTTTTACATTTATCATATTCGTACTTTAAAATATATGCATCATTTTGGGATGTTTATTTCCGTTGCATTTAAATTATTAGTAACAATACCATTCTTTTAAGCAATGCTTGAGTTGGTTAATCTAGTTTCCAAATGAAAATATTTGAAGTGGAATATGAATTTATACCGGGAACATTTCAAATTTTACTTTAGGTAGTTTTTGGATCCAATAACTATGGCATTTTGACTTCTTTCGAGTTATATAGATTTTTACGGAATTCTAAAGGCTTTCTGAAAGACCTCATTGTTTAGGTCTTTTAACTCCACAGTAAACGTTTTAAATTTTTATGCTGTAAATCTTGGTTTATAGTTTTATTTATTGTTGTTACAAATGTATTTAAAGACTTTGAAGTTGATTTTTACGTCGGCGGATTTTTTTTCTGATTAACAACGACTTAACTTTAGAAGCATTAGAAACAGTGCACACCTTCTTCAAGTATTCGTTTGGACTCTTTTACCCATGTACAAAAAATGATTGGCGGTTTTTCCCTTTTCGATTAATAATGTTGCTTATTTTGCGCTGATAAATTTTAATATCATGTCATAGCGTTTTTTATTTATGAAATTGGAATAATTCTTTTCGAAAAGCTCAAAAATTCGATACCTTTCAATCCACAGCTTCTTTACATACGACATTTTGAACAAAGAATAAATGTAAAAGTAGCAGACGTTCTTTCTCATTTCAAGTAATAAGTTGTTGCTAAGAATTTTTCATTTCAAAATATTGGCCCTTAAAAAAATTCTTTGTCGAAATCTTTATAAAAATGTGTAAATACTCTCTAGTATATTGATACGATACTGATACTACTGGATACTTTCGCAGTAACAGCATAGGAATGCTGTTTCAGTTTGTTGTCACACTTTTGTGAAATATTGAAATGCTGCCAAAATAAAATTTTTACGCAAGATTTCACTTTAGGGAGTATACTTCTTAAATTCAACAGAATGTAGTCAGCAAAATGGTAAATAAGGAAGAGGAATCATGAATCAGCAGCTCAGACGGTATAATGGTTAGGGAGGCTACTGCGATGCCGAAGAGCTCAGGTTCGAATCCCGGAGAAGGCATGGATTTTTGTACAAGTATTGTGACATTGTGTCCTTGCGGCATGGCGAGCCGAAAGTCCTCTCGAGAGGTTGATGGTAGGAGAAGAGGGGTGAGAGAATCTCGGACCCGTCCCCCCCCTCGGGGGGGGGACAGTCTTGCTCTCCTTACCAGGATGAATTTCGAGGGCTTGCTCTGATTTCAGACGACCGAAATTAGTCACAACAATAACAACAGTTAATGACAGTTAGATTGCTAAATTAACAAAACTATAACTTCCCCGTGTTGTATTTTTAGTATAATTACATCGAATATTTGGCATGTATTGTTACTGTTGATGTTTACTAGAAAGATAGTTCAGTGTAAAACAATGATAACTTTCCATGTTAAACCGTTATCTTATAAAATCGGACATACTTCTTTGACATGTAGTTAGTCTGACCCACCAACTGTGAGGATTCTTCTTTTTGTATGTGTGTGCGCTCATTACATATGCTACATTTAGATTCATATACACACCATAATCGATTATCAAAGAGTAAGAAAAACAGTTGCTACCTAAGGCTCACATAGTATGCAGATTTATTTAAATGAATACGATAACAGACAACGTATCGATTTATGTTAATCAGATTTTAAAAGAGGTAAATGAGGTTAGAAAGGAAACAATGTTTATTCAATAACTGAAACCGTAACTTGTTTGAAAGGGAGCTACGAACGATAATCCGAGAGTAAAATGAGACAGCGCATATGGCTCTCAAGGCATGCTTAATTCATCACTTTAATGGTAACCTGATTCTTTAATTTATGCACTTTCCACAGCATAATGAACAGAAATTAATCGATTCAAAGTGAATGAGTAGAAACAATTAGTAACTGCAAAGGTTGCCCCATAAGAGTGGAGAGAATGAGCTTTAAGATTTAATATATCCTTTTTGACGTTAAAAACATTCCTAGCGAAGTCCTCCCCAAATTTTTTGAACAGCTGTGTTACGTTACCATAATTAATCATATCATATGGGTTAGAATAAATAGAGTAAGCCTTCTCTGTGTATCACGAGCAATGAAAATAAAGGCATGAAATCTCATGACAATGAAGGCATGAAATCATGGACCTTATAAGAGATAGACTAACCCAGTGGGCGGGACGCGCGTCACCGACATGTCGGCAAGAAAGAGTAGGGACGGTCTGGTTTACTTTAACACTGAAATCTATGGCGTTTGTATCACATAACTCTTTTTAATTTTTAAATGTGATACGTTGTATAGTGATGAGACTATAAAACCCACAGTTTTTTCCAAATAGGATTTAATATATCTCTTTAAAGCACTTTTTACTGCATTTCGCTCATTTTTTTCACGCGTAGTTCTTGTACAAACATCTTTAATAAAACGGTAAAAACTCTAAGCGCAAAATTTATGAACTTAATTTTGCGTAAAAATAAACTAAAATTAAATAAGATTGATAGTACGTGATGCTTTGAAATAAATAAGGTAAGATTAAACAAGATCTGATAATTTTTTTAAAAAATTTAATGAACATTTTCAGGCAGTGATTTTCCAAACTATAATAACATTACAAAACGATCATATTTATTTGATTATATGATCATTAAATTATTAACATTAAAGTGGATTAGTTATTTTAATAATTCATAAATTTCGGAGCATAAAATTTTCTGAGCCTAATGAAGGGAAAGAAAAAGATAAAATAAAATCTAGAAGTACTCAGATTTTATATTACGCACAAAAGGAACATTTTTTTAAAGTTTTGTGTATATGAGTTTGTATAATATAGGTAACCCTATATTTATTGAATATCCTGTTCTTCGCCCATAAACCACATACATTTGAAAACAGCATATCTTTAGAATTTCCGCACTGAAGATAAAACAGTTATTTTCTGTACAGTGCTCGCTCTGAACTCGTTGAGTTTGTTAATCAAAAATTCGTTAAAGTTTTGCAAAATATGAATTAAATTAAAACAAATTCGAAATTGGGCCGTCCAGATGCCCATGTTCGGGTGGAGGATTACATTATTCAAAATTTGATGGCTCTAGATACTGTTGTTTTTGTCACAGTGCGAGAGACATACATGTATTCATGCAGCTTCTTCATTATTTAATTTCTTTAAACATAATACAGGGCGATAATATTTGGTAACAACAATTTGCAAGGAGACACGGACATTTATAGTAAAACAGCGCAAAATGCCGCTTCGAAACTAACAGCTTTCTAGGCTGCGGCCGCTTTGAGCTAATAAATTAAATTAACAGTAAATAAAAAAAAATCTTATACAAAATTAAAAATAAATTAAAAAAAATAATCACAATAAAATACAAGCAAAATTAATTATTACGGTTAAATACAATTTTAATATTAGAATTAAATGTATAAAAATTTTTAAGGAGTCAAAAGTGTTTATCACTATGATGTATTATGAAATATAATTGAAATAAAATTCCTTTATAGAAACTGTGCTATAATACTCATCTATAATTTTAAAAAAGACGCACAATTTAGAATTTTAAACAAAACTTTCAAAAATTCGTTTTTAAATATTTTAGTGTTTTTTACTTATTTACACGAATAAAAAGCATAAAAATTGGTTGTTTGAAATTTTCTAATGGTTCAGATTTAAAATATTATTTTCTAAAAGAAGTATTTACAAATTACCTTACAGCATAGGAAAAGCTAAAGGAATATCCAGCCCTGAAAGCAGGCAATAGCTTTATAATTATTTGGAACTTTAATAATGCTTGATAAATATGCTAAATTTTAAAAAAACCAATCTCAATTTTAAAAATAAAAATATGGAGAAATTCTTATTTGTGAAATGAGGCGCTACAACCAGCTTTTTCTTGACAATTATACACGCTGCAATAGGCAACCAGTGTTAAATTTCTGCAAGTCGTCCCTACTCCTCCGGATGTGATCAAGGTGACAGCCGGCAACGCCTCAGACGAGGGAGAAAACCCGTTTGGGTTAGTCTATTTCTTAAAAGGTCCATGCATGAAATGTCATGACGTCACCATATGCGGTCACCATGACGTCACCATAATCATGGTATGACGTCACTATAAGCGGAGCGGACTTCTGGTTGGTTTTTGTTTACATTCTACTCGGCGTTGTTTACAGTTCATCATTGAACGTTTTTAAGTTTCTCGTTCAATTTTTATCTTAACATACAAGATTTTTCGGTTAATATTCCATAATCAGGGTGAGTGCCAAACTTGGCGAGAGCTTTTTATTTGGCGCGATTTTGATTTGGTTGTGGTTTCCGGCTGTATGTTTTCTTGTGGCAAACCTAGAGCTTTATTTCGGTAATTATAAGAGTGCTAACTTAGATTTTTTATTAAATTTATTTATATTATAATTATTTGGAACTTTAATAATGCTTGATAAATATGCTAAATTTTAAAAAAATCAATCTCAATTTTAAAAATAAAAATATGGAGAAATTCTTATTTGTGAAATGAGGCGCTACAACCAGCTTTTTCTTGACAATTATACACGCTGCAATAGGCAACCAGTGTTAAATTTCTGCAAGTCGTCCCTACTCCTCCGGATGTGATCAAGGTGACAGCCGGCAACGCCTCAGACGAGGGAGAAAACCCGTTTGGGTTAGTCTATTTCTTAAAAGGTCCATGCATGAAATGTCATGACGTCACCATATGCGGTCACCATGACGTCACCATAATCATGGTATGACGTCACTATAAGCGGAGCGGACTTCTGGTTGGTTTTTGTTTACATTCTACTCGGCGTTGTTTACAGTTCATCATTGAACGTTTTTAAGTTTCTCGTTCAATTTTTATCTTAACATACAAGATTTTTCGGTTAATATTCCATAATCAGGGTGAGTGGCAAACTTGGCGAGAGCTTTTTATTTGGCGCGATTTTGATTTGGTTGTGGTTTCCGGCTGTATGTTTTCTTGTGGCAAACCTAGAGCTTTATTTCGGTAATTATAAGAGTGCTAACTTAGATTTTTTTTTTTTTTTTCTAAATTTAATTTTGAAATACCGTGTTTGTTTTTAAAAGTTTTACTGTTTAATATTATTATATATGTTTAATATTATATTTATATAAATATTTGGAGAAATTTAAGCTGTTGTTGGTGGGACAATGTTGGATTTCAGATGACGTGAAGTTATAAATGTTTTCATTTAATTTTATTTAGTTAATTTTTTTTAGATATGTTTCTTGCATGTGGCAATCGAAAAGTGGAATATTTAAAGTTTTGAACGAAAGTTGTTTAGTGTGTTGAATTCCACGACGTTGTACTATCATTTAATCAATTTCATTTACTATTCTGTTTGCACATAATAATTGCTGCTCACCACTGTAAACAAAAATTTGCTATTCTGTTTACGTTTAAAACTCACTTCGCAGTGCTCTGATCTGATAAGTATATATATTTATTTACTCAATAATTATTTACAAGAATTGTTCATTTTACTATTTTATGATGAATTACATAGATATGACTATGTTTTTACTTTCAAAGCTGTTGGACTTTGTTTTACTCATCTAGTATTTTATCACCTCATTTTACTGTTCTGTTTACATAAAATAACAGCGTTTCACTACTGCAAAACGTAAAGGTTACTATTTTGTTTTACGTTTAAAAATCACATCTTAGTGCTTTTCATTGCCGCCCAAAAAATTCGCCAAATTTTGAAGGCCAAAATAGTTTGGCGCCAGCTTATGGAATACCGTGTTTACGCGAATCTAATGCGCATCGTTTTTGGCCAAATGTAGTACTCAAAATTGGGGTGCGCATTAGATTCGATGGCGCATTAGATTCGAGTGTAAAGTTCGCCGATGACGTCAACCGAATTAAATCTTAACAATGGATTACTGTATTTCTCGATTACATTTACCGTTACATTTATCGTTGACACATTATTGCATAGAGGATACAAACTGCAGAGTACGTAGTCACGAGATGGAGAACAAGCTGAGAAGAATGTCATATGACGCTACTTTCAAACGTAAAGTAATTCTTTACCCTGAAAGAAATGGCAATAGAAAGGCTGGGAGAGAGTTAAACGTAGCTGAGAGCAATGTTCGCTTGTGGCGGCAACAGAAATTGGCACTGTTTGCAACTAAAACTAGTAGAAAGAAATTCACTGATCCTCGCAAAGGAAGACACCCTAAAATTGAAGAAAGAGTTTTGGAATTTGTACGTGAAAGGAGGAAGAATGGACAACCTGTGATTAGCGACACTATAAGAAATAAAGCAAAAGAGGAGGCTGAAGTTCTTGGAATACCGAAACGAGAGTTTAAAGCTAGCCGTCGATGGGTGGATCGGTTTATGAAGCGAATGGGCTTATTTCTAAGACGCCGTACAACAATATGCCAAAAGCTTCCTGCAGATTTTGAGGGAAAACTACTAACATTTTAGCGATATGTCATCACACTTCGGAAGGAAAAGAATTTTTCAATGGGGCAAATTGGCAACGCTGATGAGACGCCAATTTGGTTTGATATGCCTCGTAACTACACCATTACGAAGAAGGGGACTAAAAAAGTTATCATCAAAATAGTGAATAAAGACGTTTACTATTAATCACTGATTGTAGAAACTGTTAGCTAGATAGAAATGTTACCATTTATTTCACGTTCATACTTTACGATATGTACCGTATATACGGTAGTGGTAATTAACAATGATTGTTTCACATAACAATAGCTCACTAATAGGTTAATTCTATGTTCTGTTACTTTATGTATAAATCCATTGTTGTATAAAATATGGTATCTAAATTTAAATAAAATTATCATACCATTGATTGATAGTTTATATACAAATCCATTGTTGTATAAAATAAGATTCAATAAATTCCTCATACCATTGATGCGCATTACATTCGCCGACAAACAATTTTTTTATTATTTAAAGTTTTAAAATGGGGATGCGCATTAGATTCGATGGCGCATTAGATTCGCATAAATACGGTATTAGCCAGATTTTTCTACTTAGTATACAGAAAAATCGTAAGAATTGCAAATAACATGTTTCAGAATTAATCAAATCTAGATACATGAAAATGTGTAAATGGTAACTGTAACACAAATGTATACATGGTAAAGCACGGAAGATCACTGGAAGTTTCTATGGTATTTTATGCAAATTATGCTTAGACAGTTTTCTGAGCTTGCGAATGTTCGTATTTGCTTTCAAATTAAGTGTAATTTTATTTAACAATATGGCCACGCAACTTGTATGGTGATTAGTGACCCTAACAGCTGTAGCGATGGGCCAGGTTCGAATCCCGGAGAAGGCATGGTTGTAACTATCCGTCACCTTAATAGGAGGCAACGGTGGTCGCCTATTAGGTGCTTCCACAATAAAAATGGCTACCTTATCACTTCCGGCCCCAGTAGTGCCGCTATTAAATAGAACACCTGGCCTTAAAAAATTTTTTTAATAAAATAAAATAAAATAAAAATAACAGTCTATCTTACCCGTACGCTGTACGGTGGCCATGATAAATCTTGACGTCGCATTGCTAATATATCCTTAGCTTCTACATATTTCTATTGTAAAGCGATTCACTAAAATTTTGTGACGCTATGCTTACTCTATCTATTCTAACTTCCATGAAATTTATGATCCTCTTGCGTTGTCAAGATGTTACCACTTCCGGAAAAAATCTCAAATTTGTCAACTACGCGGCCAGCGAACTTTCACAATGTTTCCGTTCGACAAAATATAATATGTTTAGTTTTGAATTCAATCTGTCTATAATTTCTTAACAAATTTAGTGATTTAAAAGCGAGAAAAACGTACTTGTTAATAGTTTAGATTTTTTATTTTTAAATAATATACATAATCGAAAAATTAAAATGTAGCATCATTGCTTGCAGCATATTGCTAGCTGCATGCAGTTTTAATTAATAAAGCCTGCTTCTAATAGCCTGGCCCAGAAGCCTTTAGCTTCTTAATTATTACACCTGGAATTATTGTTGTTTTTGTTATTAAGCCTGATCACTATTACTTTCCTGATCAGTATAGTGTTAATGCTGCTGCCTGCCCTATCGTTGGGCCTGGACTCGAATCTTGGAACAGGCTTGGATGTTTGTAAATTGTGTGATATATGTGATACTATGATACTAGTCTTTTAAGCTGGTGTCAGCGCGAATTTCATCGCGCTCTTACCAGCACCTCATTTGGCCCATAATGGGTATACCACCGCGTGTGTAACCTTATTTATTTTGCCGCTAATGGGTGAATTTCCTGAGGACGTATATAAAATAAGGCCAATGCCTGTATCATCTGTGTTGGTATTGCACTGAGATGTGATATTATGGTAAGATTAAATGTCAAATGTAAGTAGATGAGTGGCATAAGGTCTTAAACTGAAATCTTCATCAAGCAATTCATATTTAAAGTTGTCTGCGTAGTTTACGGTGTTGTTAGTGACTGCTTTAGTGAAAAATTGATTATTTATCCTTCTGATGTGAGATTTTGTATCTTCAATTTTGAGGTTTTTATGCAAATCTTCGTTACGACTAAGGTGCACCTGTGATATTTCGTAAGAAGTTGTTTTGAAATGTTTGTAGGTTGAGTAAGTCAGTACATCAGGCCGGTGAAGCGTATGCCAGAATAGGCCGAATAATTACTTGTATAAATTCTTTTTTTTTTTTTTTTTTTTTTTTTTGCTAGGTCTAATGATGATGATGGGCTAATAAGCTTTCGAGCAACCCCAGTTGCTTTTTCAGATGGCTCTGAAATGTTCCAAGTCAGGGTGGAATTAAAGCGAACCTATTGGTGATGAATTAATAAATAAGGATAAACATCTCTTTGGTGACGTTGAGAGGGATCATTTTATATACGAGTCCGTTATGCCAAACACGGTCAAAAGCTTTGGCCACGTCTAGCATAAGGAACGCCGTCGTTTGATGTTATGAATTGCTACACTTACGAACTCTACTATCCTGACTAGCTGCATGGATGTGGAAAGCCCCTTTCGAAAACCGTACAGCTGCTCGAGCAGCGAGCTCAGTACTGAATCCAGACGTTTATAAATGAATTTTTTCGAAGATTTTGCCTAGTGTTGGTAGTAGACTTATCGGACGGTGGTTTTATACCCGTGTTTTCCTGGCTTTTCCTGGCTTGAGGATGAGAATTCTAGTAGCGTGTTTCCATGCTTTTGGGAAATGGTTCATAAAGAGGCATGCAACGAAAATCCCACTTAGTTTGGGAATGTATGTCCTGGGTAGATTTTTGACCATTTTATTTGAGATATTATCTTTACCCGGGGCTTTACGGTTGTGTAATTTTGAGATAATATTGCTAACTTCAGTTGGAGTGGTAAAATTTGGTAAATTCTTGGTGGTAGGTTGAAGTAGCCATTTTTCAATCGTGTTATTGTTCAATGAAGTTCGGGTCAGAAGGATTTGCGTTGGATGTGAATTGTTCGGTAAAATGTTTAGCAAAAGGGTTTGCCTTCTCCTCATCCGTGTATAACTGTTCTGCGTTATTCCTCAGGGGCACGTTCTTAGTTCTGTTTGCTTTCTGATTTCTGATAAATTTCTAAAATGCGCCATCCTCTACATTAAAGTTATCAATGTTGTTATTCCACATGGCGGTGCGGTGTTCATCAATTGTTTTTTGAGCTGCCTGTTCATTCTATTGATTAATGACTTTACTGTTGGGTCCCTTCAATACACGTAAAGTTTACGGAGTCTGTTGAGTTCGCGTATGATATTTTTGATGTCGTGGAGAAGTTTTAAATGATTTTTGTTTGTGATTATTTCCACAGTAGCATTTTCATAGGCGCTATTTATGTGATTAGTAATATTTTGAATAACTGTATCAATAACCTCTATGGTTTTCAGGGGGAAAGTACATGGGATTTGTTTGTTTGTGAGGTTTTCGAATTTTGGCAAATCCGTAATTTTAATACTATGTTCCTTCTTAACTTTATAGACTCCCAAGTGCGCAAAGACTGGTACATGATCTGATGATAGATCGTCTATCACTTCCGCGGCGATAGGGAGGTTTGTAGAGGAGAGAAAAAGGGTCTAGGATGTTTGGATATTGTCTAATATTAGTGGGGCGGAATGTGAAGTCATTAGGTGGGTGCAGGTAAAATGGATTGTTGAAAAGGAAGTTGTAAAAAATTTCGCCGTTTTTTTGTTTGTCTTACATTTCCAGCTTGTGTGCTTGGCGTTTATGTCGCCACCTAATAATGTGGGAAAGGGATTGCTTAGTCGATTAACAATTTGTTGGTCTTGGACATTAAGTGAGGGGTATGATAAAGGGCGCACACAGTCACGCCGCCCCAGTTTGGAATGTGCACAATGGCCCTAATCTCTTCAGATCCTTTGCTATTGTCAGCGTGATGGAAGCTTGAGTCGAAACTTCTTTTTTATAAATGAGTGTTCCTTCTCCTCTATGTCTAATTCTATCGCATTTGTAGCTGTGATAATTTGGTATAGGAAGTGAGTGTGCCGGTGTAGCGTGTGTTTCTGTGATGAGGGCAATGTCGATGTTATGTGTGTGCATAAAGTCTTCTAATTCTCCCATTTTGTTAGTGAGGTTTTGAGCATTCCATGTCAAAACTGTCACCGAATTAATTTTCTGCTGCTGCCTAAGGTTCATAAGTTTCATTTTAGAGGCCTCACTAATTTTGGGTCTGCGACCATGTGTTGAGAATTATGTAGGAGTGAAATGAGTTCCTGTTAGATTTTTCATAACCGTCTGGGCCTCAATAACGGCTTTGAAAATTTTATCGGCAAATATGACCGATTTCACTGCTTTGGCGTATGATTTGTTGACGACAAATCGGTCCTCTATTTTAGGAATAGGGTTTGCAGCAGGTTTTTGCTTAAGATATGCGTCACATCCCCTCCAGTTGCTTGTACGTTTTCCTAAGCAGTTACAAGATTTTGGCTCCATTTTCTTAGGTTTTGGACAATAACGGCTTTCGTGGTCCTCAGCACATTTGCAGCAGCGAGAAGGATGATTGCATGCGGACTGTGCATGGTGGTATCATTGAAAACGATAACATTGAGTCGACCCATGATATATGTTTGGTAAGGGGCACTTTAAATCCTGGCTAGCCAAAAGTCCTGCAGAGAGGTTAGGGGTAAGGTAAAAAGGTTAGAAGAGCATCGGATCTATGTCCTATACTTTTCTCCGTAAAAAAATAGAGGTATAGCTAAACAGTAAGTGAAGTGGGACTATAATTGTAAAACCACTGGTGACGTTTTAATGTCCCATCCGTTTTTACCAGTCTTGTTGAAAAAAGGAACCATTGCCAGTCCACTAAGCAATATCTGTCATATATTTTGCAAAGTATAGCAGTAAATTGCTTTTCTATAAAACACAAACCAGACATTTTAAAATTAACTATACTTCTCAACGTTTATTTGGTACTTTTCTATTGTAAAACGACTCATTTATACCATTAGCATCTTACATTAGGAAAGGCGAAGAGGGCTTGAAAAACGCGTGTAGCTCTAAAGCGCTCTGATGATCAATGTTTATTAATGTTTAACAACGTTTATAAGTGTTTAAAAATGGTTTGAGCCGAAGTATTGTGTACAGTGAAGTTTTTGATTAATTTCATAACTCGATTTATTTTGTTAACTGCATGCTCATTTTAAAATTATTTTGCGATATTGCTGTTGATTTGAATTTTATGGTTTAAGTGCACAGAACGGGATATTTAATAAATAAAGGTAACACACAAAACACTAAAACACATTTATTGGGCGTAATAAAATAAAATCTGAAAACTTTCAGATTTTTTCCATTTTTAGTCCAAAGGAGCAATTTGCGCTGATTACTAATTTCGTTTTGGCATTTTGTGTTGAAAACTTTAAAAGGCTCTATCACTTTTCAAATCGTTGCCACCGTATATTATCGCCCTGTCTTATATTTAAAGAAATTAAATAATGAAGAATCTGCATAAATGTATATGTGTTTCTCGCATTGTGATAAAACAACGGTACCTAGAGCCATCAAGATTTGGATAATGTAATCTTCCATAGGATATGGGCATGTGGAAGCCCTAATTTGAATTTGAAATTTGTTTTATTATCGATTTCAGATTTTGTAACACTTCAACAAATTTTTTATTAAAAAATTAAGCGATTTCAAAGCGAGCAATGGCAACACTGTGCGAAAAAAAAAGAAAGCATTTTTAGCCCCAGTGCGCGAAACTCTGTATCGGAAATTCTAAAGATAATGCTCATTTTAAAATTAATTTACGATATTGCTGTTGAATTGAATTTTATTGTTTGAGTACGCAGAACATGATATTTAATTCATAAAGGTATAAGGTATCGTAGAAGTTTTTCTCAAAACTCATGTTATTCAATGGACATAAATTGTTTTTCCTCCAGGACTTCAAATTTCGGTTCATAAACATTTCTGTTGAGAACGCAGAAACGAATTAACTTCAGAAACGAATTAAATTCGTAAACAGAGCTTTCACTGCTTCAGCATTTCCCGTGAAATCAAAATTCTGGCTGTCTTTGATTTAGCTGTTAAGAATCACTAAAATCACTACATATATAGTGGTAACAGCAGACGAAAAAAACGAAAAACTCTGTCGGGAGAGAACGCTGGTTAACATTTACAGCTGATATCTTACCGTTCTATGTAGTGAACAAAATAATAGTATTTTACTGTTGGAAAACAGCTGCTACGCGTAGTTCAAAGGAGCTGGGGGAAGCCAATGAATAATAACAGAGGGGGTCGTTGAGCGTAAGGCCAAAGTGCGAAGGAAGTCTAGAGGGGGTTGAGGAAATAAGCAAATTTTTTTTCCAGAAGGCGCCAGGCGTGGGAATTGGGTTTTCTGGAGCTGGAGGAGGCAGACGTTATGGGTGAGAGGGTGTATGCCACGAACCATTTGTCACACTTTTTGAGTTTCTATAAGAGGATACGTCATATTTCTCAGTTAATTCCCGCACGTGTAGCTTCCAGTAGATTTTTGGAAAAAGCGATTAATTTTTTTAAAACATTTTTTGGGGTGTGTGGGGATTGTATACATCAGTTGAAAGCGTTAAAATATAAAGCTATAAAGGAAAACTCGTAATGGTAGCTTTTTATACGATGGCAGTGTTCTAATCGGAGAGAAATGAACTTTTAATGAAACATTTCTTTTTCAAAACTGTTAAAAATATTCATTAATTCGTAAATAAAACTTTAAAAATATCTTCCCTCCTCCTAGATAATAAATGAAAATCTTAATATTAACTCTTTTTTCATCGCATGATGAAAATGCATGGCAATCAAATACTTACTGAATAAATCTGATGTGGGCAACACATGACTTCCTTATATGGCCTATTAAATTCTACACATATTTTGCTGCATTTCATTTAAACTTTCTTCCTCGGATTTCATCAGAGATATATTTTTCATTCAATTAATTCCGTTCTCACTTCGAGGCAAAGCAAAAATACATAAAAACACAGAACATCTTCATTAAAAATTGTAAAATACAGAAAAACATAAAACACCAAATACAGTTAAAACAGTTAAAATAAACAATGTTTACAATTAAAATTTATATATATATTTACTACAAAAATATTGATTATATTATCTCCTAATATAAATTTAGTAGAAGTATTAAAAAAGAAGGAACGCATATGTAGGAAGTTTAATTCTGTAAATTTTGTTTTAAAGTTACTTGAATGTAAATTATGAAAAAAACGTTTTACGGGGACTTGAATTTAAATCATGAATAACAAAATTTCAAACTTTGAAAAAGAAATTAAAAATTAAAAACAAGTAATTCTCGCTATTGATCGGAAATTAGTTGAACAATCCAACTCCCGTTCAGTGAACAATAATTAATAAATGCGAAGGTGTTTCGTCTTTTACTCGAGTAAGAATGATGAAGCCAAACTGGCAAATTAAGTTAGGCCAAAATTGCAGTTCCGTCAGGTGATGGGATTTATAACCAAAGTAGAGTACCAAAGAACTCATTCTGAATGAAGCATTTTCGATAATATATGATTCTTTATAAATTTTGAGTGAAAAGCTATTTATGAAGTAAAATTTCCAAAATACTTGAGTAAATGTTCCCCTACACCTTCGCTTTTATGCATGTTAATTCAAGACTATTTTTATAAAAATAAACAGTAGTAATCTTAATTGGAATTATGAAATAGAACTCAAAGTAATTGAAATAAACATGAGAAAACTAAGAAATATAACAATGCTATCAAAAAAAAAAAAAAAAAAAAAAAAAACCATTTCAATTGTTTTTTCAATGTAATTGTATCCAAAGTTGGAAAAAAATCTTGTATTATTTATTTTGCTTCCTCTTTTTCCTCTTTGCGTTTTGTTGCTGTAAAGTTTGAATTGGCTGAAAATGGATTTATTGGAAGGATCTTTGTGACTATAAGTGTTAAGTCCATAGGGATAAAGTGAACGTTGTTTTAGGATAAAGAGTGGTTCCTGAAAAATTCGTTCTTTGTGATTGGGTATTATGTCTAATATCTGTAATAGAGTTGAAGTTATGGTGTTTAAAGTGCTCTAATTCTGCTGTATTGATCTGTGAAGGTGTACTTATTTTAGTGTTAGTCTTGTTCTGTGCGTTGAATTTCTTAATGTAAGCTCTATGGTTATTTGATTCGAAAGTTAAGATTGTTTTTAGTTTGTGCTATATATTTAATATTTCAGGTGCTGCAGGTAATAATGTAAATGTAAAATTCAAACCTTCAATGGCTACTCGTTCTTGAGTTATGCGAGATACATTCATAGGTACGTACGTACAGATATCAAGAAATAATCTGTTCTGATTCCATTTTAAATCCAATTTACAATCATTTCTGGCAGAAGCAGTCCTTTATTCTGTCCGTATCTACAGATGTCACACAAAAACATCATTCAAATGCTTTCGAGAGTGGCTGAAATGGATTTCCCGTTAAAATATGATGCCTGAAATTTTTCGCGATTGCAATAGTTCCTTTATTTCGTACAAGGAAGTAAAAACGTAGAAACCATTTGTATCAATAAACTCAAATCGAAAGGAAATAAGTATTACATATCTCATGAAACAGGAATGAAACATGCGCCACAATCTAGACTAAGATGAATGAAAGATTCATTTCGAATTAAAGTTAAATAAATAGGATTACATATTCCGCATAAGTAAAATGTGAAAGAAAAGAAAAACATAAATTTGGGCTAAGGAAAACATCAAGATTGGATGCATTGTGGACATGCGTCCTCACAAATCCTTGCCCGCTTTAAATTTTCGAAATCGTTGGTCGTAAACATATGCTTCCAAATATAAAAATGCTTTAATGAAAGCAAATTTTTCATGTTTTGATATTTAAAATAATAATAATGATAACAATAAAAAAATCTTAAATGTTTCAGATTTTTGATATTTTATGTATTACCTTTATTTATTAAATATCCTGTTCTTCGCGCTTAAATCATAAAATTCAGTTCTACAGCAATATCGCAAAATAATTTTAAATTTACCATATCTTTAGAATTTCCGATAGTTCCGCGCGCTGGAGATAAAAAGGTTTTTTTCCCCCGTTAAGTGTTGCCATTTCTCTCTTTGAAATCTTTGAGTTTGTTAATCAAAGATTCGTTAAAGTTTTACGCAATATGAAATCGATAATAAAACAAATTTAAATTTAGGGCTTCCAAATGCCCATATTCGCAGTAGGATTGCGTCATTTAAAATTGGATGGTTCTAGGTACCGTTGTTTAATCACAGTGCTAGAAACATGCATACATTTATGCAGATTCTTCATTATTTAATTTCGTCAAATATAATACAGGGCGATAACATTTGGTGGCAACAGGTTGAAAAGTGAAACGGGCACTCAGAGTGATTCGTCGCAAAATCGCAAAACGAAAAAATAGTCCCTCAGGGATAAAGCCCCTCTGGACTAATAATGATAACTCATTACGGATTCAGTAACGTAAAAATTACGAAACCTTAACTATTTATGCTGTCTTTTAACTCTATACCTATTTATACGAAAATGTTACACTCATTATAAAAAGCACAATAAAAAACATGTGACTCCCGTACGGCAAATACTGACCGATAGATTTCATATTAAATTTGGACATGATATTTAAAGAAAGTGCACAAATTGAAGAGCTAATCCTTCCATTCGCATGTCACTAAAATTAAGTATCAATTTACAAAATGGTTTCGAATATTAAAAGATCGAATGGTAAACATTTCTGTGCAGATTGTAGTAAAAAGTATTGATCAAGATACTTTTTTTGAAAATGGAAATCTTATTTACAGAACCTGATGGAATTCTTGTGCTAGAAAACAATAGCAAAACTTCAATATTTTCATACTGCCAACTTGTAATATAATTTACACAAATTATTAATTAAAAATATTATAGTTTAATAAATTTTTGCTGATTTTTACTTCCTTGCAGGAAGTAAAGGAGGTATTGTAATTGCGAAAACTTTCAGGAAAACATATTTCAAACATAATTTGCATTTTGAACGCAGTTTTTTTTATTCTTATATGTTGGTAAATTGTACATTTTGTTTGCTTTAAAAGGAATCAAAATATGTTATTCTTATTATATTGTTGCGTTTTTCTCTTTCTGACACCAGTTGTTACGTTATTTTCTTCCTCCACGTTCGTACGACGTTCGTAGATTTAGAGTGAATAACGACGACACTTGATGAAGTATCGAAACACACTTTATTTACCAATATTAATCAGATAGCTCCAAAATCACTTTTACAGTCGTCGAACTGTTATAAACACGCTGACACGTTCAGCGACACAGCCTTCACACTAACAGGCAATAACGGTGGAGACAGCTTCACTGCAAAGCACCAGAGTACAGCTCCCGACTCTGCTCGGTGGTTCTCAGAACTCCACGTACTCTCGAGACTCTCCACGCTACAACTCGCGATGCACTCGACGGCACACAGAGCACGGCTCCCGACTATTCGATTCAGTCGTTCCTGGAGCTCAACACGCTCTCTGGACAATGCACTAACCGCGATACACTACGACTCTTTCGGTGCACTCGACAACCCACTCGGCACTCGCTGTCAACTCGATCGACCCCGCACGGACTAACTAGATGAGACACACTAACTCGCACTGCGGGCTAGCAGGGTTTATATATCTTTCGGCTTGTGTTCGAGAATATTCTGGACTAAACCGGTAAGAATTCGTTCCAGAAGGTTCTCTATCCGTCCATAGTATATTGCCGATTTTGTCGCCAAATGGGCGATTTCCCGCCAAATGTGGCAACGCTACCTTCTTTCTTCAACCCTAAACCTTCTTTGCGGGGGAAGCTATCTCACCGCGCCTGTACATTTCGTAACAATATTATAGTATGTTATCCATATTATTATTGGACATGCATATAAGATTTACATTCTATCATTATTTCACAAAATTTGTTTTAATAAAATAATTTTAATGATACATTATATGTAAAAATATAATAAAATTCTGGTTTGAGTCACGAGGCCGGCGCTTAATGGTCAGGTATTTGCTATGTTAGCGATGATCTTTCGACCTTTTCTTTGTCAGTATTGGTTTATATAACGGCCTTCCTATTGTGCATTACCATGAAAATATGACTTACATATGCTTAAAATGAGTTGAGTGCCGGAAGAACGCGGGCAACATGTCTCTACTATATTGTTAATTGGTATAGCGCCTTCTCCATTTTTATCTTCATTAAAAATATACATAAATATATATATATGAAATAACAAAAGCACAAGGAAAAGCCAGAGCAGTGTCGATGCTTGCTTAGATCCATATTGAAGAAGAATTTTGATTGCGTGGTATTCTAATAATGTTAACTTGGTAAATATCTAAAGAACTTGGCAGTCGAGGCAATTTCAATTCCATTTTTATTTCCAATTGATATTTGTGGCCACAATCACCTGGCACTCTAGTCGTGCCTTTCCACAGAAGATTTACATTTTTGATATTGTTGGGATAGAAAGCAAGTCAGCGAAATTACATCTTAGCACAGTAGAGAGCAAAGCTGAAGTGTGTACTTATGCAAGATGGAAGCGCGCGAAGAGAAAAGTTTTGGTTTGCATTTTGATGATGGGTCAAGAGGCATTTGCATTAGGGGTTACGTAAGATTGCGTGATTAATTTGAATGACGCTGTTTAGACTTAAGCGCTATTTTTAAAACAGATAGATGAAGTTCCCAAATGAAATAAAAAATATAAGAGAGCATAGTGAATTAAACTTAGAACTTTGCTTTCATATTTTTTACTTTAGATATATATATATATATATGTAATGAAAGCACAATTTTTGGAAGCACTTATGATAAGGTGGCATAAAGATTCTTTGTCTAGGATGAGTGATTTCAGAGCGCAATAGTTTTCATATCCGTGGTAAAATGCTGTGCCTTTGTTAATGATTCCGGTTGCAGCCTCGTAGGTCACTCCAGTGGACAGAGATAAAAGAAAGCTTTTCATCAGGGTCAGGAGATGGACACTTTGCTGTGTATGAGTGAAAAAATCTCCCCCCCCCCCACGGGAGTTCAGCGCAAGGTAAACACACAGAGTTTATTAGGTGGTTTCCTGAGAAGAGAGGAGAACTTTCCTGTTTAGAGCTATGGGCAAGTTGGCCCGCTAGAACTATAATTCCTCGTGTATAATGCGAAAGAGTATTTTTCCTGTTAAACAAAATTCTGAAATTACGGGATTAAATGTATCCAAATCCCATACTGTCAAGAATCGCAACTATTAATGTTTTATCTTATTAAAATTCATGTGATTGTTAGAACTTGAGTTTGAAGTTCATTTCAACCCTGCATCACAACCCGGGGTTTGTGTAGTGGTTTCGGTCACTACACCACACACTGATCCTTAGAGCGTTGACCTATATTGAAGAGGAACAAGTAGAGCCGGATTAAAATTCTTTTTTTTTTATTACAATCCTGATTTGAAATGTCATGATTTGAATGATCTGGAACTTAGATCGCAAGTGATGCGTAATAGATAATTAGAATTTAACTTGGCAAAAACAAACAGACATGACCGGATGGATCCAAGATAATTTTATTATTCAGGAAAGTAATTGGGGATGCGCAATATCTGGTTCACATACGGAGGGGCGTCATATGCGCCCTACATTTTTGTTAGTTTAGCGCATATTCAGTGAACAAAGAACTTAGCCAGGAGGAAAGCACAAGAAAAAATGAAAAAGTATTGAGGAAGAAGGGAGGGAGTCGAAAAATTTCAGGTGGAGATAAAACAGTGTTGGTTTATAATTTGTTGATCGCAAGTTAATTTCAATTACGCAGTTTAGACTTATAGCACTATTTTTAAAATAGAGAGATGAAGTCCCAAATTAAATAAAAAAAAATAAAAGAGGTTATAGCCAATTAAAATTATAAGTTTCCTTTCATATTTTTTATCTTATGCATTCCCCCTTTTCAAAAAGAAAAAAGGAGGAGCGATAGAGAAGCCTTTTTTGAGACAGAAAGCAATAGAGCAGCAAAATATGAGAGGTATAATTTAGAAAATACAAACATAAAATTTTACTTTTGAACAATTAAAAAATTATAAGTCGTAAAATTTTGAATTTAATAATAATTTTAAGTACTATATTCTTTTAAAATAGTTGCACATTTTTAGATCTCTATTAAGATTTTAGTCCGATATGTAAAACGTTCTTGTTTCTGGAACATTCACATCACAATTTTGATACTTCAGGGAAGGATTTCCAAAAATTTTTTCACACTTTGTCAATTGGATAATTGGGCAAGAGATATCTGCATTAAACGTTACGTAGGATCACATGATTAATTTGAATGACGCAGCTTAGACTTATAGGGCTATTTTTAAGACAGAGAGAGAAAGTCTCCGAATTAAATAAAAAATAAAAGAGGTTATAGCCAATTAAATTTAGAAGTTTGCTTTCATAGTTTTTATCTTACATATACATATTGTGAAATATACACATACACATGGGGTGAAACATATATACGTGAATTATTTACATTCAAAGTCATATATCCAGTGTTATTCAAAAATCCTTATATTAATAAATTATTTAATATTTATCTACTGCGGAAGAAGTGCACTTTATGTTATTACACTGATGTAGTGAAAACAAGTCTGTTCCAAGTGCGGAGAGTTTTTCCATGACTTATGTGACCTTTTTAATTAAAAATCGCTGCTTGATTAGTATTTACAACATGCCTGACTATTTGTTGTAGAAATTTTGATAAGTTGACTTTTGGTTAAAGAGTAACTCGGTAAGTAGTGCTAGTGCTCTGGATTTCTTGTTTTTCCATAGCTGCCGAGTGAAATAAACAGAGAATGGACCATGTCCCGAGATATACCTTGCTAGCTGCGAATTATTTATATTACGATGTATGTCTGCACGAGGAATGTGTTAACATGTTCTTAGGCCTAAATTTCTAACAGGGTCATATTCCTCTTGCCGTTTGGCTGTTACTTTTAAGTTTAGGCTTTTCTAGGTATGATCGTCGTCGTTGTTCTTGTAGCAGCATCTTTCGCAAGACGATATGCTACCTCATTACTGTGACTGCCAGCATGTGCTTTAATCCATTCCAGTGTGATATTATGATTTTTTACGTCGTTTTTTTTACTTATTACGTGCTCCGCCCTTAGGCATTACACGGAAAGGGAGGGATGCCCCGTGGAAGTCTTTTTAAGGGAAACTGGCTCGTATCCACGCTACACATGGGAAAAAACCACGAAAACCTCATGCAGCCAGCCCGTTCGCCGGGACTCGAACCCCGGACCGAATTACCAGTGTTCAGCGGTTTTTACCGCTCCGCCGTTGGTGGGACCTTCTTATGTCGTTTGGCAGTAGTGACTGGCGAAGGATATTGCGGATTTAAAATGGCATGCAAATCTCGGTTTTTATTTTGACTTGCTGTGTATATATTATATGGCTTTAAAAAGCCAAGATTAAAATACCTAGCAGAAGCTGTAAGAATATTTGGACTCTACCTATCTCTGTTTTCGAAATACATCGTTAAAGAAATTCTTGTTATAATAAACAAAATGTGAACAATAAACTTTAGAACCGAAATTGCTAAATACATTAAAATGGCAACCTAGGCGTATTAAAAACATAGGTTAATCACTTTTATTCAGAGCTTCAAACAGAACTTGTCAAGGGAAAAGTGTTTTAAAGCTTCAAACCAAGCTAGACAGGCTAAAATAAATTTCGTTCCGACAAAACACTTTTCCCTTAACAAGTTCTGGAACTAAGGTAGAATCTATGTTGTCTATATTGCTGAATTTGATTTTGGCTCTTTTCTCTTTTTGTGATGGATATATGTGCTGGTGTGGAGCTTTCTTTTCGCATTTGTCTGGGTGAAATACTTCATCATCTAGGCTTGCTAGGTTTTGCAGTTGTTTGACTAGTTGACAGACTGCTGCTTCTTCAATTTTTATGTGCAAAAGTGAAAACCCTGCAAGGACACTGACTGCATTTGCAGAATTGTGCAGTAGGCCCTGTTGAGTTAGAAGGGTCTTTATACGCTAAACAATTTAATTTTACTAATACTCGATCCGATCTTCTATAAATTTGCCCCTTCCACTGAGAAATTTCCTGTACTTGCGATTTCTCGAAATGGCTGGAAGGCATATACAGTTACAGTTACATAAGGTCGGAAACAATTGCAGTTATACAGAGATTGGATCCAAATATCGTCAAATGGCCGCCAAGCTTGGAAAAATGAACACTGATATGATGCATCGAGGAAAGATTGAAAAAAATAGAAAATGTATCCGAACACTTAACTTGCATCGCGAATTCTAAATGTTTGCTGCTATGCTGCTTTTAAAATTTCTGTAATTTTGCTGTTAAATTAATTGCATGTAGGGAAAGCGCGAAGAAAAGAACGCTTAATAATAAAGTTAAAAATACAAAAAGAAATGCTTTAGCAGCAGTGAGTGCAACAGCAGACCAGTAGACTGCGAGCTCAGCTAGAGCGTAAAAACCCTTAACAAATTTGGGTGATTGTTAAAATCTAAACTTTTCCAGATTATATATTAAAAATTACGAAGTAAATCTTTTCCTCGAATAAATTCCAGAATGGATTAAGCATGATTTAATTCGCAATAATAAATGAAGGCATTATCTTTGCTGTTGCGAAGCTTAGTTTCTCTAGATTGGCAACAAATCCACTATTCTGCTGTTTCAAATGTAAACAAACATGGCAGCCATGGTAATGAAAAATTAGGCTTTGCTGAACTTAAAAAACTTTTCTATTGTTGATGATTCCACAATCATTGCATGCAGGTTAACTAAAGGCATATAAATCTTAACCAGAACAACATAATTAAATCATTTTTAAAGCAAAAAATGGACAATTTACAAACATATAAGAATAAAGAAACTGAGCTCACTGAGCTGAGTAACAGAGTGAATATATAATTATTTTTATTATATTTTGTAATTTTCTAATGCTTATTTCAATTACTTTGAATTCTATTTCATAATGATAGTTTCCAATGTTTAATTTTTGCAAATAGTTTTGAACTATTTGAACTAAAATGCATAAACACGAGGGTGTCGGGGGACAATTACTCGAGCGATATCAATTTTAGTGCAGAAATTGCTTTTCACTCAAAATTGAATTAGCTAAAATGCTTAATCGGAATGAGTTCTTTGTTTCTCTGCAATGGTTCTTCATCCCTTCTATTCACGGAAATGTTTGGCCTAGCCTGAATTGCCGGTTTGGTATCGCCTTATAGCTCGAGTAAAGGACGAAACACTTTCGTGTTTATTTCCTAATTATTGTTCATTCAACGGGAGTTGGTTTGTTCCCCTTGAGAAGTCAACTAATTTCCGATCAATGGCAATGATTACTTGCATTTAATTTAATTACTTGCTTTTAATTTATTTCTTTTTACAATTGAAATTTTGTTATTCATGATTTAATTCAAGTCCCCGTTAAGCATTTTTAACATTTTTCGCAATTGAACTTACTAAGTATGGATTCACTCTTTTAAGATAATTCTACTAAAATTAATCTTGGGGATAATATAATCAATATTCTTTAGTAAATAAATTATATGTATATATACTTTTGGTGCGGCCGATTGCAACCAAAATGGGAGGTGCAAATCTACATGTTATAGCAGTCCTATGTACAAACTTTCAACGTTCTGAGGCGTTCAACGTTCAACGTTTTTGAGTTGTGCGAGATACGTACGTGCGTACAGACGCAACGAAAAAATCTCTTCAGAATTCATTATAAATGAGTTTCATAATTTTTTTGGGGAAAAGAGTCCTTTATTCTGTCTTTACGTACATATGTCACCCAAAAACATCGTTAAATTGCATTTGACAGAGGTCAAAATTGATATTTTCGTTGAAATATGACACCCAAAATATTTTGCGATTACAATACTTCCTTTTTACTTCGTACAAGGAAGTAAAAATTAAACAAAATTGGGCATTATTTTTACTTATTCTTTTAAAATACATATAAATAAAAAACAGTAAAGCAAAATCTTTTTGCATTAAGTTTGAAAAAATAAAAGTTAAGCAAAGAATGAAACGTAACCTCAGAATAAAACTCGGACATTATTAATGTTGTAATCCATTTTAATTATTTAACTGAAATATATTTGGTTGGTGGTAAACCTTTGCCATAACAGTTTTCAATTTATTCGACATTCAATGAAAAGAATAATTTTTTCCAATAATTAAAAGTAATTTTAACCATTCTTATTTTAATTGCTTTGCTAAATCTTTTGAACTGGATACGGCATGATTTTTGATATTTTTTCCCAAATGTGCTCATAAATTTTCAGTTGCATTTAAGTCTGAAAATTGAAGAGGCGTATCTGTAACATACCAGCAACTATAAAGCAATCACAGTCCAATATTCAAGGCTTTACATTTCGGGTCCTTAGTTTGATAAAAATAAAAATAACCGCCTGTATCCAATTTTAAAGCAATGCCCTAAACATTTTCTGTTAGAATTTGTAAATATGAATTTTCATTTATTATTTAGTCGATGATATGAAAGCTACCTGGTCAAGTGGTTGAAATTGATCCCTATACCATTAACGATTCACCACCCCATATAAGAATACGTTTAAAAAATTATTCTTTATAAACTTTGTTCGCGTTCTCCAAACGTATGTTTGCTCATCCAGACTAAAGACATTAAATTTGCATATTTCAAAAAAAAAAAAAACCTTTATTTTTATGAAATTTTATAAATTTCAATCCTTTTGAACAACTGATCTTGCTAACGAAAAGTTCTTTCTCCTAACATCTTGTTCAATGATTTTTTATTTTTTTTTATTTGGGGAGGCGGGGAGGATAATTCTCATTGTTTCTGCATTAGTATGTCTTTTTCCAAAATACTTTTCTGCTTCCTCAGCAGAGCTGAAGTATTTAATTTGGGGTTTCTCTTTTCTTCTCGTATGATTACTTCAACACTTTTCAAAAACCTGTAAAAAATCTTTTTTTTTTTTTTTTTCTTTTTGCTTGGTTTTGTAATTTTTGATCGTATTTCTTGTTTTAAACCGCCTACTATGTCATGAAGGGTTCAATGAATGTTTTACTATTTTTCCAATACCTCTTACTGGCAATCCATCTTTAATACTTATAAGCTCATGAATTTCCAAAGATGTTTGTCCAGACTGCCTTCATATTTTTAATTATTAAAAGGAAAATTAACTAGCAAAGAACAAATTAAACAAATATCTGAATATTGAAAACAAGGAATTCATGAAATTTTTTACATTTTTAAATAAGAATTATCAATACATTATGAACTATTCAACTTTTTTTTGAGACTAGTGTCCAAATTATAAATTTAAAAATAATAAGGCTTAATATTATAAATTCTCTAAGAGTAAAATTATATAAGTCTTTATAAGTTTTAAAAATGTTTCAAAAATTAGCGGTGCCTAATTTTTCCCTTTTGCTTATGATATATCAATATATAGTCGAACTTTGATGAATAAAGGCTGTTTTACATTTTATTTAAATTATTCCGTATGTTGAAATTTGCTTTGTAAAATGCAAACATACAAGTGTCTGGCTTTTACTTTTAGCCACTGTAAATCTCATCATTGTGAAACATTTGCAATAGCACACGGAATGAAGAAAAATAAAAATAAAAATATTATAAATCTGAAGATTTTCAGATTTTAAATTACGTCCAAGGGGGCGTTTTTTTAACGCTTTGTGTGTTACTTTTATTTATTAAATATCATGTTCTACGTACTCAAACCATAAAATTCAGTTCAACAGCGATATCGCAAAATAATTTTAAAATGAGAATATCTTTAGAATTTATGTTGCAGAGTCTCGCGCGCTGGAGATTTAAAAAAAAAAAAAAAAAATCTTACAATGTTGACACTGCTTGCTTTGAGATCGTTTAGTTTTTCAATCAAAAACTCGTTAAATTGTTACAAAATAAGAAATCGATAATAAAACAAATTTCAATTTCAAATTAGGGATTCGGTCCACCAGCGGCCGAGCGGTAAAGTCGCTGAACACTCGTAGTTCGGTCCGAGTTCGAATCCCGCAAACGGGCTGGCTGCGTGGGCGTTTTCGTGGTTTTCCCTATGTGTAACGTGTATACGAGCCAGTTTCCCTTAGAAAGTCCTCCACGAAGGCATCCCTCCTCTTAGGCAGATAGCCCTCGAGGCTTTGCCATAATCACACACACACACACAAATTAGGGATTCCACATACCCATATTCTACGTTATTCAAATTTTGATGGCTATAGGTATCGTTGTTTTATTACAATGCAAGGAACATACGTACATTCATGCAGATTCTTCATTATTTAATTTCTTTATATTTGGTGGCAACAATTTGAAAAGAGATTCGCCATTTCTAGTTTTCAACGCAAAATGCCAAAACGAAATTAATAGTCCTTCAGTGTAAATTGGCCCTTTGGACTAAAAAAAGGAAAAAAAAAATCTGAAAGCTTTCAAAATTTATATTACGCTCCCCCCATTTTTTTGACGTTTTGTGTGTTAACTTTATTTATTAAATATCATGTTTATCTAAAGATCAAACGGCAAATCTAAAGTTTCGCCGTTTTAAAATATTTTGTGAATCTTTAATCTTTCCGATACGTAGTCTTTAGATTTTCCGATACGTAGTCACCCACGCTGAAGATAAAAATGCTTTCTTTTGGGGGGGGGAGGGGGTACAGTGTTGCTATTGCTCGCTTTGAAATTGTTGAATTTGTTAATTAAAAATTCGTTAAAGTTTTATAAAATTTTTAAAATATAATAAAACAAATTAAAAATTCGGGCTTTCAAGTGCCCATGTTCGTTTGTAGGACTACGTTATTCAAAATTGGATGGCTCTAGGTATCGTTGTTTTTTAACAATGCGAGAAACATTCGTGCATTCATGCAGATTCTTCATTACTTAGTTTCTTTAAATATAATACATGGCGATAATATTTGGAGGCAACAGTTTGAAAAGTGAATCGACGCAAAATGGTCTTTTGAAATTTAATATTGAACCCTTCTGCTCTAACTCCCTTTGGGCCAAAAAATTTTTCACTTCATTCAGCTAGTCTTAACATTTAAAAAGTGAAAGAGACATGAGCAAAAGCTATTTAGGTTAATTGTCGCAAAATCATTACAACTCCTAATATGCACGTTTTCTCTATGTACCAAATAATTTAACGCAATCTGGAGCAATTCATGGGAAAACTTTTCTGTAATTCTTAATTTTGTGTCTATATATGCAATGTCTGATATGTACGTTTCCAGGATATTCAATAACAAACAACTTCAAGAGGCTTTTCTACATCATATATTATGTCTAGCACCTGTCCTGTGCACCGCGTTCGCCGTACTTTGCTATATTCTTTGCAACAGTGAAACTTGAGTTGCTCCCTTTTTCAGTCTCCTCCCTTGCTCACCCAACCCTGCAATACACCTGGCAAGGGGGAGCCCAGAAAAGTACTTTCTTTTCTTAGACTTCGGGAGGAGGGAGAAAATTGTAAGAAAAGAGGCATTTTCCAAAAACTAGGGGAAGGGGGTATGCAAGTTCAAAATAATCTCCTGACTGAGCTACTTTTAAAACGCACTAGATGCGTATTTAAAACTTGCTTAAAAGACAAATAACAGAAAGTTTGGATCAGAATTATTTTATTCGCAACTTTCTGGGCCACTGCAGCAAGACGATAAAACACTGATGACTTTTAAAGTTTTCCATTGGAGTGTGTGTGTGTGTGGAGGGGAGGGGGAAGGTAAAATGGTGCAGCCAGAAAATATGTTAAGAAAGAGATGAGAAAATATATCAGAGAATATTGTCCTTCAGGGACAAAGCCTCTTCGGACTAAAAATCTGAAAGGTTTCAGATTTTAAATTACGTCCAAAGACCGTTTTTTAAACATTTTTGTCTGTTTCCTTTATTTATTAAATATCACGTTCTTCGCACCTTAACCATAAAATTCAATTCAACAGCAATACTGTAAAATAATTTTAAATTGAGCATGTCTTCAGAATTTCCGATACACAGTCTCACGTGCTGGAGATAAAAATGTTTTTTCTGTACAACGTTGCCATGGCTCGCTTTGAAATCCTTGAATTTGTTAATCAAAAATTCGTTGAAGTTTTATAAAATATGTAATCGATTATAAAACATATTCCAAATTTCGAATTTGGGCTTCCAGTTGCCCATATTCGCAGTAGGATTACGTCATTCAAAATTCAATGGCTCTATGTACCGTTGTTTTATCACAATGCGAGAAATATACATTATGCAGATTTTTCATTATTTAATTTCTTCAAATATAATGCAAGACTCTAACATTAGGTGGCAATAGTCTGAAAAGTGAAACGGACATTTATAGTGAACCAACGCAAAATCGCAAAACGAAAACAGTAGTCTTCAGGGACGAAGCCCCTTTGGACTAAAAATTTCTGACCAATTCTTTTCTAAATTCTCCCCCCTTTAAAATTATAAGTTTTAATTAAGTAAGTTATAAAACCCTTAATATATTTTAAGATACATAAATATTACGTTATTATCTTTTAAAGCATGTAGATATATAAATATACGTTAAAACTTTCAAATTAACATTCAAAATAGAGCGTGAATATTAAGGGGAAGAAAAATGTTTTATTCAAAATCTGCGCCAAAATAAGGATGCATTGTGTGGTCGAATTCATAAATTTCAAACTGCTGTTTAAATTTTCCTAATGGCATTTCAAATAAGTGAATGTACAGACTTTTAATATTTAGCAATAAGCCAAAGTGTTTTTGTATTTATTGTAGGATTCTACAGTACGTATTAGCGTTAAATTCAAAGTTTTTCGTTAGTGCTGCCATCTAGTAGAACTATATATTACTAATTTAAATTTATCCTTATCGTTTGCAGTAGATGGGCATAAATGCGTTTTTTGTCACTTTCATGGGGACTAATACATTTCAGGATGTGTCCCAGAAAATGCCGAGCCACAGTGGGCAGTAAGCAAAAATTAAGAAAAGTGACGAGCTGCAAAATTTAGGGATGACAAGTTTTTTTCTTTTCTTTTTTTTTTCTTTTCTTTTTTTTTTTTTTTTATTTAGGAGAAACACTAGGCACTAGAATTTAGAGCCAGCAAAATTTTTAAAATTTTATCAGGTACTGGGCAGCAGAATTTAGGACAAGGAAATGTTGCACTGGGCTGCAAAATGCCTAATGCCAGCCCTACTCACATTCCGTAAATGTTTTAATATTTTGAGTTTTCCAAGCAAGATGATTTGAATCGCATTACTTACATTTCTATTATTTAAAAAAAAAAAAAAAAAAAGCTTGAAAGATTTCAGATTTTTAACGGTAACCTAATAGGGATTGCAACGGGGTGTTTTTGCACTTTTGTTGAGCTCGCCATCTCTTCTCACACTCACTTCTGCTATTTTTTGTCTTCTTAGCTTTATTATTTAGCGTCGTTTTCTTCGCAATTACGCTACATACAGTTCAACAACAAAATCACAAAATTTTTAAAAGCTGCATAGCAGCATATTTTTAGAATTCTCGATATACTGTTCAGTGTTGGCACACAATTTTATATTTTCTCAGTGTTTTCTCAGTTCATCATGTCAATATTCCGTTTTCTTAGTTTAACGTTTTATGTGTTAACTTTATTAATTAAATATCACGTTGTTCGCCCTTACGCCACATAAAACTCAAATTTAACAAAAAATTACAAAATATTTAAGGATAGCGTATCTTTAGAATTTCCGATAGCCAATCTCGCGCGCTGGAGATAAAAATGTTTCTTTCCGTATAGTGTTGCCACTGCATACTTTCAAAACTTTGAGTTTATTTTAATTAAAAATCCATTAAACTCCAACAAAATATGAAATAAAAAATAATAAAACAAATTCAAAATTCAGGTTTCCAGAAGCACATATACCGGTAGAGGATTACATTATTTAAAATTTGATAGCTCTAGAGATACCGTTGTTTTTTTCACTATGTGAGGAACGTACATGCACCCATGCAGACTTTTCATTATTTAATTTCTTTAAAAATAATACAGGGCAATAATATTTGGTGGGAAAAGTCTGTAGACTATTTTACCAGTAGTCTTTATCTCCCACAGATGTTGCCAACGCTTCAATAATTCTCTTTCAAGAACGATCCCGGAAGAGACACATCAAATGTGCGAACGTGGGGAGGGGATGTAGAAATACTGTAATATATGGAGGACAACATTACCCTCTGCTTTGTCCAGATCGTAAGGAAAGGTCTAACGAATCCGCTTTTCAAGCAAATTCTACATATAGCGACTTCACGACATTGTTCACAGGAGAATCATCTTGACGAGAAAACTATTTAGAGACAGTCTTGATTAATGTTAGCCATAAAGGACGCCAAATTACGGTACTCACTCTGCTGGATGATGGCTCACTGCGATCATACATCGAAAGGGATTTAATAAAAGAACGGAAACTTTCTCTTGCAGGTACAGAGGTGCAGTCACAAGGATTAGTTGGTGGTGGAAATATTCCTGCCCTAGAACGCGGAAGATACGATGTAGCTGTAAAGAATTCAGATAAAAGGGTTTTTCACCAGAAATTCTTTTCCGGAACGGCCCAAAATTTGCACAACCCTACCTAGAATTCGTAACAATCTTCTAATTTCGGAACTAATTCGTGGAATAACACGTACAGACGTTGACGATAATTCACCACTAATAAGAGTTCTCTTTGGCTCGGATATTTTATGGAGGATTTTAACGGGCGAAATTCAGGTATTATCATCGGGAGTTTCAGCTGTAGAGACCCTGCTTGGCTTTACCATTCTAGACCTCTAAAAGAAAAGAGAATTAGTTAACAGCATCAGACTCTGCCTAAAAGCTTTCAGGTGAAAGATATGTGGGAGTTAGAAACTTTGGGCATCCTTGATCCGATGGAACAGAAAGGCAAAAGGGGTCTAGAAGATGAAACTTTAATGCATTTCAAGGAAACTTTAATCGTTATAAGGTGGCTTTGTCTTGGATACGGGGGCTTTCTCCTCTCTATGATAACTACAGACATAACTGAAACGAGGTTGCAATCTATCGTTAAATGGTTACGAAGAGATGACATCTTTGATAAATATTATGAAATTTTTTGCAGTGGGAGAAAGAAGCCATAATAGAAGAAGTAGAACCATCTGCTATCAAGAGTAGCATTCATTGCTTACCTCATAAAGCGGCAATTAAGTTATCAAGTAGAACCACAAAGATCCGCCCTGTGTTCGATGCCTTGATAAAGATTGCTGGCTGTGCTTCCGGAAATAATTACGTACCTAGTCTTACACAACTGTACGGAAGTACAGTTGACAGTACGGAGTACAGTACGGACGACAGTATGTACAGTACTGTACGGAGTACGGGACCTAGTCTTACACAACTGGTTTCTCCCCTATTAAACAGATTCCGACAGCAGGCTGTAGGAATAACAACAGACATCAAACAAACTTTCCTGCAGTGTCATGGGGATCGAGATTTACTTCGATTTTTATGGTAAAAGGCTCCTCGAAAATTAAAAGAATATAGACCAGGGGGGCCAACCTGCGGCTCGGAGCCACATGCGGCTCTTTGAAGGATTATTCGTGGCTCTCGATAAATGTACCCCAGTTCCCTTTTCATTTTTGTGTTATTATATTTTAAAAAGTTATTATCGTTCCGTATGTGTTTCAAAATGCCTTTTAAATTACAGGCAACAAATATGAAAGACTAAGTGCAACGTTGTAACAAATTTCATTTCCATCCATAGTGTATTCTATTAAACTTAATATGTTTCACAAACTATAATCAATCAACAAATGGACTGCATTCCTACACTTTTATTAAATTACACTTGTCAGCGATGCAAAATAATTGATACAAAATAAGCGAGCCATTCTACATGGCTGTCACAAACACAATTCTATCAATCAATTATCTTGTTGCCACACATAAAGTTCAAAATTAAAGGAAGAAAAGCAAAAGGAATTTACGCTGTTTGCAACAATAAAATGAAGCAAACGATACTCACATAAACATCCTGGCCCTCGTTGAAATCCCAGGGGATTTCAACAGTTGGAGCATTTTGAAACTTCTTAGTCTGTAATAAAGATAAACATAAGAAAAATAATACAAAATATTATATGCGAAGCAGTTCATAGTTTTTTAGTCTGAATAGGAAGAGGACACAATTTCACGACTGGTCGTTTTATGACACCATGACCAGTTTTAATACTAGCAACTCTGACTCTTTGATCTGAGCCCGGATGAACAGCAATTATTCTCCCTAACCTCCATTTAAGAGGCGGAAGGTTGTCTTCTTTGATGAGGACTAAGTCATTGACTTCTAAATTGTTTTGACATTTTTGCCATTTAGGTCTTTGTTGAAGCTGAGACAGGTATTCTCGACTCCATCTTTTCCAGAAGTGCTGAAAAATAAACTGTCTCACATGCCATCTGTCAATGTGATTGAAGGAACTATAATTTAGGTCTGGTTCAGGTATGGCAGTTAAAGACGTTCCTATTAGGAAATGACCAGGTGTTAATGCAGTTAAATCATTTGGATCAGCCGATGTTGGACACAATGGCCTAGAGTTGAGACAAGCCTCAACCTGCGCTATCAAGGTCTGAAATTCCGGATAGGTCAGCACAGTATCACCAACAGTCCTTTTTAGATGTAATTTCATTGACTTTACTGCCGATTCCCATAGTCCACCAAAATGGGGAGATGATGGCGGGTTGAATATTCATTTTATTTCCTCTAAAGACAAAAATTTGTGAATTTCTTGATTTTGCTTACATTGCAAAAAACATTTTCTGATTTCTTTGTCTGCACCTTTAAAGTTAGTACCGCAGTCACTATAAATCTCAAATGGTTTCCCTCTTCTTGCAATAAATCGTTTCAATGCACTTAAAAATGCCTTTGTTGACAAATCTTCTACCACTTCAAGATGTACTGCCTTGATTACAAAACACACAAATAAGTATACGTAATATTTAAATGATTTTTGTCCACGTCCTGCGCGATGTTTAATCATGAACGGTCCAGAAAAATCTATTCCAGTTCGATGAAATGGTCGCGATTGTGTTACTCTAGATTCCGGTAGATCAGCCATTATTTGACTTACAGTTTTAGCTCTAAGTTTGCAACACGTGATACAAGATTTTACTACTTTTCGGATAGCAGATCTAGCAGCTATGATCCAAAATTGCTGTCTAATTAAAGATAGAAGAAGTTCCGATGCTGCATGCAGATATTTGACATGAAAGTGTCTAATTATGATTTCTGTCAGATTGTGTTTTGAAGGTAATAAGATTGGATGTTTTTCATTTTCTGATAGTTGCGCATTTTTCAGTCTTCCTCCTACACGTAACACTTTGTTGTCATCTAAAATTGGACACAAGCTAAGGAGGTTGCTGTTTGTAGGTAAGTCCTTTCCCAACTCCAAACATTGAATTTCTTTAAAAAAGTGAAATCGCTGTATTATTCGGACAATACAGAAAGTTGCAGCTCGAATTTCATTACTAGATAAAAAAGACGTATTTCTTTCTAGATATGCTACTTTAGAATTCGATATGAATTTTAATATCCAAGCAAATATGCGTTGTAACTTTGGAAATGAAGATATATTTGATATAATAGCAAGTTCCTGTACAGGTTCAGAAATTACAAATGAGACTGTTTTACATGCATCTGGTAATGCCTCTTCATCTATAAGAATATTTTTAGATAAGGCAATCTCACTGCACTTTAACCAAGAAGGACCATTCCACCACAATTGATGAGATAATAGTTCTGCAGGAAATAATCCACGTGAAGCACAATCAGCTGGATTTTCCTTTCCATCAACATGACTCCAGTTCTCAGGTGGTAAGATGGATTGTATTTCAGAAAATCTATTGGATATGAATACTTGCCATTTTTTAGGATCTGACCTTAGCCATGACAACACGATTTGTGAATCACTCCAAGCTTGCACTAAATCAAAATTTATAACTAATGCAGCTTTTACAGACTGAATCAAGCGTGCCAATAACACTGCTGCACATAATTCCAGTCTTGGAATCGTAATAGATTTTAATGGTGCTACACGAGTTTTAGCTGTTACGAGTTTAACATTAATGTCAGAGTTATTGCAAATTTTGATATAAATAACTGCTGCATAACCTCTTTCAGACGCATCACAAAATCCGTGAAGTTCACATCGAAAATAATCAGGTAGCAGAATTTTCCTAGGTATATTTATAGAATTCAAAAGTTTAACTTCTCTACATAGATTTCTCCAATTTCGATCAATCTCTTCTGTTACAGGATCATCCCATGATAACTGTAATTTCCACAATTGCTGAAGGATCATTTTAGCGAGAATTACAAACGGAGCTATCCACCCCAATGGATCGAATAGTTTTGCTACGAATGACAAAATAATTCTTTTAGTCGGAACACTTTGATACTCTATTACACCGACATTACATTCGAATTCATCATTGTCCGGATGTCATTCCAATCCCAGAACTTTCAATGGTTTGTCTTCTATTACACGATGAATATTGTCACTATCTGTGTTTGTTAAGCCAGAGGTTTTTAACAATGACGGTTCACTTGTCGACCATTTGTGAAGCTAAAAGCCACCACTTTTTAGCAGATGTTGCAATTCGTCTATCAATGCAATACCTTCCGAACTATCTTTTACACCAGTTAACATATCATCAACATAAAAATCTCTTAAAACTATATTCTTTGCCTTTGGAAAGTTCAATTCTTCATCAATCGCTAACTGACTCAACACTTTGGTTGCAAGATATGGAGCAGCTGCAGTTCCATATGTAACTGTTTTCAAAAAACAAACTTGTATTTGTTTATACGGGCTATCTCTCCATAATATTCTCTGAAAATCTCTATCTTTTTCATGAACCTTTATCTGTCTGTACATCATTTTAATATCAGCGGTTATTGCAATGTTATGAAGTCTAAATCTTAGTAAAATACAAATTAAGTCATCTTGTATTTTTGGGCCTATCATTAGTATATCATTTAAAGAAACACCTGTGGTTGTTTTAGCGCTCGCATCGAAAACAACTCTCAATTTTGTTGTTAAGCTAGAGTCCTTCAACACAAAGTGATGTGGGATATAATAGTGTTTATTCTCTAATTCATAATCTGTGTCTGGCACTAATTCTACGTGTTCTAGTGAAAAGTACTCTTTCATAAACTGAATATACTGGTTGTAAATTTCTTTCATAGATAACAGCCTCTTCTCCAAGTATTGAAATCTTCTGTACGCCACTTCACGGGAGTCACCTAGAATATCTCTATTATGTTTGAATGGTAATGCAACTGAATAACGACCTGATGTGTCTCTAAAATGCGAGTTTTTAAAATGTTCTTCACAAAGTTTTTCTTCATTTGTTAAAGGTTGTACATTTGGAAACTTTTATAACTCCCAGAAAGAATTTACTAACTCATCTGTGTTTGTATTCAAATGATTTACATATACTGGCTCAAAATTTGTAGATTCAAAATTTGTAGTACCCGAAATTATCCATCCCGACCTCGAATTTAGAGCAAATGGTAGATCAGGACCACGTTTGACAATTTCTCCCGTCATTAAATGCAGAAATACATTTACTCCAAATAAAATGTCAACTGGTTGTGACTTGTAAAATAATGGATCAGCTAATTGTAAATCACTGAAGTTATCGAAGATGATTGATGGCAAAGATACATAGGGAATGTTATCTGTCACCTTGTCCAGTACAAACGCTGATGTTGATACACGAATATCACTTTTAAAATGAGAAGTGAATACTAAATCGACTTCCCCATTACTTATAGTATTAAATTCTCCTAGACATGATACAGAAATGGAATTATCTTTCACTCGTAATCCTAATTTCTTCACACAATCCCTTGAAATAAATGATCTCTGAGATCCAGTGTCACATAAACATCTACACTTCACAAATTGTTGCTTAGAATTTTGAACTTTTATTAAAGCAGTACACAATAAAATGTGACTGGTTTGATTACCTTTTGCATTCGAATCATAATGAGAGGCACAAACTGTGGCTGAAACGTCCTTAGGACTCGTTAATTCATCTCTTTTAGGGATAGATTGCGTAGGCGGAGATATACTGTTTAACTGAGTTTTATTTTTTGAATTATTTACAATGTGCAAAATACTGTGATGCTTCTTAAAGCAATGTCGACATGTATTTAAACTCTTGCATTTTTTGAGCAAGTGCATATTAGATAAACAATTAAAACAGTAACGATTAGATTTTACAAAATCTATCCTTTGCTGAACCGATAAATTTAGAAATTTCGAACATTTGACTAAACTATGATCTTCTTTACAATAACCACAACCCAAAGTAGCAACCAGAACATTATTCTTATTTTGAAACACAGATTTAGCTACCTTATTACTTGTTGATTTGCTATTTTGAAGTGTTCTTGCATAGTTTTTTAGGAATTCAATTAAAGTCGTAAGTTTTGGAATTTCATTAGATTTTAACTGACGTTCCCACCCTAATTTTGTAGCAGGGTCTAATTTTTGCAAAATTAAATAAGTCATTAAAGTGTCACCAAAATTATCAATGGTTTGATTCAATACTTCTAAAGAACAAATTATTTCATTAATATTGTCAACTAAATTTAAAATAGCAAATGCTGATTCATTTTGAATAGTTGGTAAACTTAAAAAACGTTTAATATATGCAAAAATTTGTTCTCTCTTATTTGAATATCTTTCGTCTAACAGATTCCATGCTATTTCAAAATTACAATCCGAAATTTGAATGGTTTGAATAATGCGATATGCTTCACCTTTCAACGAAGCCTTCAAATACTGCAATTTTTGAGCATTAGATAAATTTGTATTATTTCTTACACAAGCACTGAAAAGATCTTTAAAAGCTATCCATTCTGTAATATTACCACCAAAAGTCGGTAATGTTAACTTGGGTAATTTAATATTGTCAAGAACCTGTTCTGAAATTACACTATTAGAATTATTTTTATTATTTTGATTTTTTAATATTTTTTCACCTTTAAATTTCCACAAATAAATTTTATCTGTGTACTCCTGAACATTATCTATTTCGTTTTCTAATTCTTTAGTATCTGTAATTAAACTTTCGATTTCAGAATCAAGCTTCCTTAACTCAGTTTCTTTTTGTTTCAATAATTCGACACATTCCTCTAGTTCTATTAAATTAATTTCATCTGCAGTTAAAATAGTTTCAATTTTCTTTACATAATTAGTAACACTCCTGCGTAAGACCGCTCTTTTTGTTTTAAAAGTTATAAGTTCACTCATAATTGATCAATTCAAAAACAGAAATTGTTCTTAAATCACTTAACACTATTATTAAAATGAAATCGAATTCTATGTTGTATTACAACATTGTTCTTAAAATTTAACAACAAATTAAACGAATTTTTGTTCAAAATCCACTTACCTCACAAAGTGGATAATTTTCACAAACCATTTGCATATTTGCGTTGTTAGAATACACTTAGAACAGTCACTATCTTCACTAGCTCTCTGGCTAGACTTTTGACCAACAATATGTATTCTATTAAACTTAATATGTTTCACAAACTATAATCAATCAACAAATGGACTGTATTCCTACACTTTTATTAAATTACACTTGTCAGCGATGCAAAATAATTGATACAAAATAAGCGAGCCATTCTACATGGCTGTCACAAACACAATTCTATCAATCAATTATCTTGTTGCCACACATAAAGTTCAAAACTAAAGGAAGAAAAGCAAAAGGAATTTACGCTGTTTGCAACAATAAAATGAAGCAAACGATACTCACATAAATACATAGTCTCTTGATTTTTTTTTTTTTTTTTTCTGAATCCATTTGAAATTAACATAATTCAAGGTTAGTTTTCCGTTTCCATTATAATTATGACCCAAAAAGCGTCTGTAGAATTATAATTAATAGAGATGCAAGAAAATCAAGCTCTACAATTAAAATATAAATCGAAGACGATTACTGAATTTTGGAAATTTGTACCAGAATCGAACTATCCTGAATTTAAAAAGGCTGCTTGTCGAATTGTTTCAATATTCGGAACAACGTACTTATGTAAATCATTTTATTCCTCTTTAAAATTCGTGAAATCCAAACACCGATCAGTATTAACTAACCGGCATCTCAAAGAATTACTGAGAAGTGCTGTCACCAATTTTTCACCAAATTTTAAAGAATTATCGAGAAAAGTAAAATAAATGTGTTTAATTTTTAATATTTAAATTCAATACACATATTTTGTACTTTTACTTATATCTTTTCAATAAATGTAATTTCTGTAAAAAAAATTTTAATATTTTTTTGCGTACCTTTTAAATACGTATTTAATTGCGGCTCGCGAAAAATATCAAATTTTGAAAAATGGCTCGGACTGTCAAGGAGCTTGGCCACCCCTGATATAGACATTGTCGTGTTCTGTTTGCCCATTACAACAAGCCCTTTCTTGCTAAATGCGACTATTTCGCAACATTTAAGTTTATAAAAATATCATAAAGAAGAGCTGAAAATTATCATAGGAAAGCTAAAAGCAGGTTTTTGTAGTGACAACTTAGTTACAAATATAGATGATGAGGAGGAGTTGCACCGACTTCTACAGTTTACTACTACAAATGTACTGCAAATACTATAATGGAAATATAATAAATATTTAATTTCTATTGCTGATCTCACAGAAATTCAAGATGGGAATCAAAAGGTACTTGATCTTAATTAGAGTACTACCTATTGTGAGCTCAGCTGTGCTTTGTCGGAGACTTTAGTGAAATTACAAAAAAGAGTTCCGAAAAGAAATTTACTTTCTGTGATCAACAATGTGTACGATCCTATCGGTTTTAGATGTTCAGCAATGCTGTTGTCGAAGTTCTTGTTACAAGAAGCCTGGAAAAGGAAATTTAGTTGGGCTCCCGGAATATCTTCTAGTGAAATGTAATGAATAGTCAAACATATTTCTTTTGTTGAACATATTTGTATTCTCCTGCAGATGTTGCCTGGACGAAGTGAAGCTGCAACACTGTATATCTTTTCTGACGCATCTACAGATGCCTACGCTTGTTGTGCATTCTTATGCTGTGAGAAGAAAGCTGCAGCATTCTTACATTTAGCATCTGAAAAGGCTCGAGTAGTCCCGATGAACCGGCCTACTATGCTTAGAATGGAATTTCTTGGAGTTATCATTGTGGCACGATTAGCAAAGTCTATTTTGGAAGACATAAATTTACTTTTAAAAACGTATTTTAAGACATATTCTACGGTGGTAGTTCAAGGAACTGAGAATTTTAGTTATCGATTGTTGTACTATATCTCGAAATATTTTAAACTATTACGTATGATTGTTTGGATAATTAGATTTTGTGGCTACTTAAGAAAACAGATATCAAACGTTTCTATGTATAAAACCAGTGAGAAAGGGCTGAAAACTGTACTTATCGTGTTTATTCAGAGGGAATGATCAGCAGATGACAAAAAGAAATACAAAGTTTTAATGAAGTTCTACGAAGACGAAGGACTATTAAGGGTGTAAACTCTGCTCCTCTTTGCAGACAGTACTGATGGTTTTTTTAAGTGACCTGTAGTTCTACCTGGCCATCCCATTGTTCGACATTTAATTGAGTCTAATCTAATGCTAGAGTACAAACAATCTTATCGCAGCTAAGAGAAAGGTTTTGGATACCATGTAGGCGTAGAATTATTCGTGAGCTTATATCTTTCTGCATTCTATGTAGGAGACATTTGTTTGAAGCCATAGTTTTCAACAAAGTTCCACTTCCACTAGAACAACTGCACAGAGTGGCCCCTTTTCAAGAAGAAATGGATTCTACCCGGTTCCATTTTCCTTCGGAGAGGGGTGAAAGTCTGGACCGTCCTATTCAGCTGCGCTGTGTATCTAGTGCGGTATATTTAGACTTAATAACTACACTGATCACGAAAGCGTTTATTCTATCTTTGCAAAGATTCATGGCTAGAAGAGGCAGAATTTAGATCATCTACACTGATAACGGAAAAAACTTCTTGGGCACATCAGAGATTCTTCAAACAATAGATTGGAATATCATTCAAGAAGAGAGAATACTAAAGAAGATAAAACAGAATTTTAATCCACCATAGTACGGTGGATGGTAAAAGCGTATGATACGTAGTATGAAAGATCTACTCAAAAGAATTATTAGTAGAAATGGTATAAATTACGAGGAAATGTCAGCGGTTTTATGTTATTTTGAGATTACAATCAATAAAAAATCCAGAGGAACATTACCTTTAAAACCGGCACATTTCCTACGTGAAATTCCAAATTCTACTAATTGCCATACTCTTGATTTTAATAGAAACGGTGGAAGTCATTTGAAGAAAAGGATACGATACTTGCAAAGTGTTCGAGATTGTTTCTGAAAAAGATTCCAAAAAGAATATCTGTCTGGGCTTGTAAGGAATCCGACCATTAAGGCAAGAGGTGATATTTAAGTAGGATATATGGTGCTTATTGGATCTGATAGCTCCAAAAGAATTAACTGGCCTTTAGCTAGAGTGATGGAACTATTTATAAGAGAAAATAGCGAGTAGTTCGACTGAAATTTGCAAATGTAGAAATTAGCCGTCCCCTTCAGCGGTTATATCCCTTTGCATAGATTGAGTCGTCAGATTTAACCCTTCAGGATAAAGCTGGAAGCTCAGGGCGCAGATTATGCCCTCAAGTGCGTAGAGGAGATTCGTTACCCAGTAGTGATGATTCAAAACCGCATCCTTCAGACTTGACATTAATCATTCTAAAATGATACCTACTCGTATGAACGACAGATAAAGCAAAAGACTGAATTTATAAGTAATCTACCTTTACGAACATTGGTTACAATGATTACAATTTTTAAGGAATACATCAGTTTTGTCTTGTAACAGCTAGATGTACGAGACCAAAAGGTTGGAGGATGTTGTATATCGATATTCATTGTTATCGGCTTTAGAATTGGGTATTTCTTTTGTGTGTATGTATTACAACGAGATGTCTTATACTGTAGATAAAATTAATTTGTGAGTAGCTTGTCTAAAACTTTCAAGTTAGTCAAAGTTAGTATGAAATAAAATATTTAGTTTACGACTATAATCTAGAATCTTCTGTGTTCCTTCTCTTGAGGAGTTACAGCAGGCGTTGTTTCCGTTCTCATTCGAGTCTGTTGCCATTTGAAAAAATGTAAGATATTTATCTTTCAAATTTAATCTGTTGATTAACAAACTAAGCTCTTTAAAAGCAACAGATGAATTTCTGAAGAATATTTTTTTAAGCTTTTTAATTTGATTGATCTAAATAAAAATGCATTTAATTCATTATAAATCTAATTGAAAACATTAAATATTTTTTATAGAATTACATTACATATTTTTTCACTTTCCATATATGCAGAAGGATGTATAACGTTGCTTTGTTAGTCTAAATGTGTATATTTGTCTAGTATCCTACAAAATATTTCGCTATTCCACTGGGCTAACTCTATATATACAGATATACAAAATATCTTCTGATTAAGACTATTAAAAGAAAGTCCCTTTCTGCAACTGTTAAAATCTAAATTCTTTCAGATTTTTTCTTTCTTTGCTCTTTTTTCGTTTTTTTCTACCTTCCCCAAATCTATAACACCGAGTGCTGTAATAAATACAGCGAAACCTCTCGTGGAGACCCCTTCTAAAAGTGGACTACTTTTGAACTCTTAAATAAACACCCTTATGAAACAGAACATCAGCGATAGTCATATAGTTTTACACGAACGTTTTCACAGCAGACCGAACGAAATCTTCTAGAATTGAGAGGTTTGTCAGGATGTTTTATAGCAACATATGAGCAGATGGGAAAAACTTAATTAAGTGCATTAATTGTTTGAAAAAATTAGCTAATGCTCCATATAATTTTTTTAGGGGACTGGAGACAATAACCCTCCTTATATTCCAAAATTTCAGAGAACTGAATTTTTGCTTCTATGTAAACCAAACGTTCATAGTGAACTCTCTCTAGGACGATCACTCCATGATTCTAGGGCATTTTGATCTTTTGTAGGTATGAAGCCATCTGCCTTACACAACGACCACCTTTGCATGGAATCGATATTTCCAAGACCATAAAAAAACACCAGCACTAAATATCACATGTCGAAGTATTAATGACATAATAGCAGGTATTAATGACAGAAGCACATATAAAGGGTAAAGAGTGTTACGGATTTTGTGTTTAATTTGCTAGTTTTAGTAGAATTATAATTAAAATTGTTTTGTTTCCCCGTGTAATGCAGCGCGTGATGAGGTTTAAGAGAAATCTACGCCGAAAAGATAAAAAAAATACACGAGCACGAGCATTTAATAAATATATATCTCGTAACTGTACTCTTTTGCTTTCCAGAAACCTCGAGAAAATACTAGAATATTCTCGTGCATGATTAAAAAGCTTATAAAAACCAGAGCAAAACATCTCAGTTCAGTTGCTTATTAAGTTTTTGTTGTTGATTGTAGCGAGTTCGCGGTGAGATCGGATTAGCTTTCTCTGCACTTTGGATTGAGTTCTATTTAACGTTTTAGTAGTTTAAAATATAACTACTGTGTGATATTTTGATATTGTACGTATATCTGTGAGGAAAAATTTCCAGCATTTTGTTTTATCTCTTGGGATAAGAATAAATTTTATTGACTTTTTATTGGACTTGTGCATTCAATTTATTACGAATCCAGGCACACGCAATAAGAGTTTACAGTGAGATGTAATAAAGCCTTTTCTGTCAATTTACACAACAGGATAATTAGACATAATACTTAACTCATATAGAATCATCTAGAACCGTGGGAATATTAGAAAGGGTTCAACGCATTTTTGAATGGATATTAAGATGCGTTTTGTTGGATACGAAATTTCATACCTGTCGACTTTACACAGTTTTCAGTTATTAAATCCAAGGAAAGTGAGAATTTGATTAAATTTTTATTTTTAGTTTAGTGTGTGACTCTTATACCTGCTATCCAATGTTCCTTAATTTATTGATTATCATGTTCTTTCCTTTCGAGAGCCATTCATATGACAATGTATTTATGCCTTTATGCCCACTCCACTATAATTAAGTTCAGAGATTTTTTTAAAACAGCAGATCTTTCAAACACACTCTCTGAATCTAAATCCGCTGGTAACCTTTTCGGTTACAATATTATGCTCACTTATTATATAATCTTCAGTTTTGCTTCCAAATATAACGTACAGTGATTTATTACTCTTTCTATTGTATGATTCTTAATTGTTATTTAACTAAAATTATCTTCTACAAACGTACTTGTATTTAGCAACATACTTCAGACTTAAAGCCTTCCAAGTCTGTTCAGCTTACTATTTATTGATGTCCACCTGTCTTTTAGGATGGAGACTTTTGTCGAGGGTTTTACAAGACAAACTGACTCGCATTCATGTCAAATATGGGAAAAAGTCACGCAGCTGATCCGTTCATTTAAGTGGTAACCGAGACTTAGCGTGGCCTTCGAGAAGACCACGGATTTAGTCCTCTGTTGCGTGGTGTTTCCGCTCGGCCATTTCTGAACTTCAATTTTTTACAGTCAGCCTAAGCTTAATTGCAGGTTTTTATTTTAGGAATGCAAATACAATTGTAAATAATGTTCACAGAAAACTGTAATCAAAAGAAATCGATAGAGTTAATGCAGTGAAATGTATCTAACTGTATGATATTTGCTTTTAAGCAGAGATCTGCTGCTGTCTAATGAAAAAATTGATTACTATATCTAGAAAGCGTTTCGGATTAAGTAATTGAATCATTCTTAAGCTTCGTTCTAATGCACTCGAAAATACACGATCTCAGTTTCTCTGAATGCTTAGAATTAGGAGGCCATAAGTAAGAAGGGATCCCAAAGCGGAAAGTATAAGACCGGGTTTTAAGTATACAATTTTGCAGGCAGATGCGGGAGGAAATTCTTTGGACATCATAGCTTCAACAACTTCTAGTACTTTGTAGTCTGTTTCCGGCTTGCTTAAAAGTTTTTCATGAAGAAAATAAAAGCTGTATTTCATTTCCTGCAGTTGACACGCTATCTTAGAGCCACAAAGGATGACGGAAGTTATCGAAAACCCACCTGCTACGATTGCCAAAATACATTCACAGATAATGGAAATCGATACTTCAGAGGTTGTAGTAGTAGTATAAGTTATCAAGCACAGATACATATTTAACAAGTGGCAGCCCAGCAGGATAAAAGTTACTGGTGAAGCAAAATTTTCCACTTCTTGAACAAGTTTCAGAAGTCTGCTTTGTGATTGCAATAGCTCATGAATATCTTTCCGCTGAAGTTCTCTGTTATGTAAGACTTTCACAGCTTGGACATAGCAAGAAATCAAGTCACTGCATTTCAGATAGACCACGCAGCATAAAACGGCAACGAGGGATGGAAATAAGTAAAGCGTTATAAAATTAAAGAAAACAATTACGAATCTCATCAGTAAAGTTTGGATGGTATTTTCTTCCAAATCTTGAAAGAAGCTGTAACATACCCTGAATGATTCTGGTGCACCAGGCATGGCAGCAACGCAGAGCGTACTGCTGGCAACAGACAGAAGAATATTACAGTTCAGACTTATATTGATAGCCCGCTGTCTACATTTTGGAGAAAAATTACAGGTATTTCCGTACTCAAAGTAGGATAAAATCAAATTTCGCAAGGAGGATTTTCTCGAGTTCAAAATATACCATAGGAGAATAGATATGTAACATGAAATCACAATTGATAGTCCAACGATTATTCTAAACTTTTGGGTTTGTATCACTTTTATTAAAATATAAGTTAAGTAAATTGCAGTTATATGCATAGCACTTAGGATGAGTTTCTGTATTATTTGCAAAAATATATTCTTGTTTTCTGATTCTGCACATACGTTGATTCCAATAATTCTGAAAATTTTCCACAAAGCTCCATAACCCATGTAAGAGTTGGATTCAGGAATAGAAACTATATGAAATAACTTCACCTTTCCAAGCATCAGGTTTGTAATTCCTGAAGACGCCATTTGCTTTCAATGAGACGTAATTCGGTACGACTAATCTGTTCACTTTCCTTTAAAAAGTTGCCAGTTTTTGCTACGCGATATCACATGAGACAGGTTTTTCAATTTTTGCTTTTTCATACACACATAACAAAAGCAACACTTTTGCTGTTAGTTCATGTACCTGCAATGCTTTTAAAAAGAAACTAAATTGATTTCTGTTCTGAAGACATGATACTGATATGAGAGTCATTTAAGTTATTGAAACACCGGATGCACATAATGCGCAGTCTATCAAACTTTTCCGATACTGATCGATTTTAATAAAGCAAAATGACTTCAGAAACACAATTTCAACATTATCTGTTTATCAAAGAGGTTTTTTTGTTCAACTCGAGATCCGGGGCTTCGGGAACGAAAGAAAATGAAGCGATGTACTCTGAGGAAATTAAACGTAGCATGTCTTTCTATTCATGCACATTGATTGATCTAATTTCTTGTAATAAGATTAATATACAACATATTTAATCGTGCATGAAAATCAGACTGAGCGTTTTCATTTTCATTCGGCCTTGGTTCAAAGTATTATAAAATATTTTCGCTTCCTCTAAATGTTATCTAAATGTTATTGGTGGTTGGTTTGGTTTCTTTGATTATAGCAAAGCACGTGAGAGCTATTTGCTTAAATGTTATTAGTGATTATTTCCCAAAACTCATGATTTTTGATGCCATGAATTTCATCCCTAAGGCTTAAAGTGTAATTAGAAGCTTTACATTAATTCGTTGGTTAAGGGAAAAACTGATCCCCGATTATCATAAAGGAAAAAGATTCTGTTGATAAAAAAGTGACAGCAATCAGGCCTCATCAAAATTTTTACTGGTATTCATCAAGTATGAAATTGTTAAAAAAATACAGGGTGTTTATAAATGAATGGTAAGGTTTTAAAAATTGATAAAAATTCGATGTATTTATTACCTTATCCACGGTAAAAACTACACCTTAATGTTCTCATCGAATGAAAGCTACTATTATGGCTATTAATTTACTTTTCCAGAATTTATAAGTTTTGATGAACAACTCTTTTCATTGCATTCACTTTAAATGTTACGGGAAATAAAAATCAATGCGGCTTTGATACTTAATTCACAAAGAGTTACGCACTTTTATGCGTTAAAATCTGTATATAACCGTAAAGGGTGGAGTGTATTACCACCCGGCAACTTAAATTCTTGAGAATAATTTTCAAATTAAGCGGTAACAAACAAGACAATATATTTTTTGACTTCGCATTATCCAATCCCATATGCTAATCTAGGAAATATAGTGTATTTTATTAATTCTCATGTATGTGTAATCAGCTTAATAGTGTATTTTATTAATTCTCATGTATGTGTAATCAGCTTAATAGTGTATTTTAATTTATTCTCATGTATGTGTAATCAGCTTAATGCACCTGAAATGTCATATTTGAGGATGAAAGGATTTTTCACTCGATAACACAGAGCCAAATACTGCCAATGTATTTGATATTATAATGTAAATATATATGCTATGCTTACGGCATTATTTGACTTATAGATTTCATTATGCTAGAATGGATCAAATACGGAAATCAATGAAATCTAGATACTTTTTACATCCTTGTACTAAGTGAAGGAAGTATTATATTCGTGAAATCTTCCGGTATCGCATTTCAACGAAAATATCCATTTTGACGGATATCGATTGCAATTTAACGATGTTTTTGCGTGATATCTGCACGTAAGGACAGAATAAAGGACACTTTTCCCCAAAATGGGTTACAAAAAGGATTTAAAATGGATTCAGAAGAGATTTTTTCGTGACGTCGGTACGTACGTATATATGTAGGTATCTCTCATAACTCAAAAACTAGTAGCCTTAGAACGTTGAAATTTTGTATATAGGACTGCTATAATATGTAGGTGTGCATTGACCTTTTTGGTTGCAATCGGCACCACTAAAAGCATATAAATTTATATATGCTCACTCTGTTACTCAATTTCGTCAGCTCATTTTTTTATTCTTCTGTGTTTGTAAATTATGTATTTTTTGCTTTTAAAATGATTGAATTATGTTGTTCTTATCTTCAGGTTAAGTATTTTTATCCTTTTATTTAATCTGCATGCAATAGTTGTAGTAGAATTACTAAACATTTTAAAGTGACTTTACATAGAGGGAAACCCACAAAAACGAAGTTTGCAGCCAGTTCGTCACCTGGGATCGAACGCGGGTCGAACTTGTAGCATTCAGCAGTCTTAATCACTCGCCATATTCATCAGACCATCCGCCAAAAAACTGTCACTTTTTTTTTTGGTAATTAAACGTTAGACTTTTTTTTTTTTTTTTTTTTTTTTAGCTCAAAGGGGCTTTAGCCCAGAAGGACTGTTAGCCTAGAAGTGGCGTTTTGCGTTGAATCACTAAAAAAGGCTGTATCACTTTTCAAATTGTTGCCACCAAATATTATCACCCTCTATTATATTTAAAAAAAGCTAAATAATGAAGAATCTGCATGAAAGTATATACGTTTCTCGCATTCTGAAAAAACCTGAAGCTATCAAAAAAGTACCTGAAGCTATCAGATTACGTAGAAAAAAATACCTGAAGTTATCAGATTCTGAATAGCGTAATTCTCTACTCGAAATTGGGCACCTGGGAGTCCGAATATTGGATTTCGAATTTGCTTTATTATCTGTTTCCCATTTTAATTATTTATTATAAGGAATTAATTGATTATTATAAGGAATTTTTGGTTAAAAACTCAACGACTGGAAAGCGAGCACTGGAAACACTATATGGAATAAAACATTTTTATCTCCAATGCGCGAGACTAGCTATCCGAAATTTTAAAGATATCCTGTTTTCTAAATAGTTTGTGATTTTGTTGTTGAATTGAATTTGATGTAGCATAAATTCGTAAAGCGTCATATTTAATAAATAAAGTTAACACATAAAGATTTACAAATAAAAAGACAAAAAAAGTTTTGTAAAGCCCTCTTGGTAAGAAAACTGAACATTGATATGACAAACGGAGAAAAAACTGGAAAAAAAAAAAAAAAAAGAAAAAGAAAAACAGAAAAATGCATGCAATACATAACGCTGCATGGGGAATTTTAAACGTATACTGCTTAAAAAATTTTTGTAATTTTGTTCTTGAATTGTATATGGCGTAAATGCGAAGAAAATGATGCTTAATAATAAAATTAAAAGGATAAAAAAACTAAAGTGTTAGTACGAGTGAATGTAACAGCAGACTGGTAGACTGTGAGCTCAGCAAGAACATAAAAAACCTTAACAAACTGTTTTTGGCAACCGTTAAAATCTTAAACCTTTCAGTTTGTATATAAATGTATTATAAAACTAAAAAATAGTATGAAGCGGGGAAGTAAAGGAGTATCTTTTCTTTGCAAATATCTTTCACAACTGTTGGCCCTGCAGCTATTTAGGAAAATTTCGTTAATAATAAAGATAACTGAAGTTTCTACTTTTTGATAACATGGTGCAATAATCAACGTTTCCGTGGGTTTCCCCAAACCCCGGAACAAAATATCCTGAGAGCTTTATCTTCTGATAATCCAATCATTTTACATCAAGTTACTGTTACTTAAATTTCTTCTGTAAACGGATAAATACACTTCGATTTCTTAGTTGTTTTCGCAGTTGAAGAAGAGTAATTTTCCTTCCCTAACTTGCTCTTAATCTCCTTCCTTTTGATTGTGCTTATCAGCCATTTAATCTACAATGGAGAAATTTTGTCAAGAAATTATAAATAAGAAAGAAAAAAAAAAAAAAAAAAAAAAAAAATCGGACAGCCTGCAGATTTTAACTGTCACCCAAAAGGGTTTGTTAAGGTTTTCTACACTTTCGTTGAGCTCGCAGTCTGTCAGTCTGCCGTTCTGCTAACCCATTTCTTTTCGTATTTATAGCTTATTAAGAATAATTTTCTTCGCACTTTGCAATATACAATTCAAGGCAAAATTAGAAAAATTTTAAAAGCAGCGTAGTGGTATATGTTTAGAATTCCTGATGTAGCATAGATATACATTTTTCAATTCTTTTCCTCAGTCTTTTTCTTACTAAGACAGCTTTATAATTTTTTTTTTGTCTTTTTATTACTAACGCTTTGTGTATTTACTTTATTTTTTAAATACAACGTTCTTAGCGCTTACGCCAATAAAATTCGATTCAACTGCAAAATCACAAAATATTTAAAAACAGCACACCTTTAGAATTTCCGATAGACAGTCGCTCGCGCTGGAGATAACAATGCTCCATTCCGTAGACTGTTGCCACTGCTTGCTCTGGAGTCGTTCAGTTTGTTAATTAAAAATACGTTGAAATTTTACAAAATATGAAGTAGATAATAAAAAAAATTCGAAATTCAATATTTGAGCTTCCAGGTGCCTATGTTCGGGTGAAAGATTACATTATTCAAAATGTGATGGCTTTAGATTGTTTGTTTCATATTTTGTAAATCTTTAACGAATTTTTAATTAAAAAGTGCAAGCAATTAAAAAGCAAAGCGAGCAGTGGCAACGCTGTAGGGAATGAAACATTTTTATCTCCATTTAACGAGACTGTCTAGAGAAAGGCGAAAAAAGTACATATCTTCATTGAAAATTGAAAGATATAGAAAAATATAAAACACCAAATACAGTTAAAACAATTAATTATTTTTTTACAATTAAAATTACAGTTTCTACGCAAAAACAAGCAATACGGCCAGCAGGCAAGAAGACAGAATTTTCGGTGCACAAAACTAAAAGTTTCCGTTTGGTCCCATTCCTCAAAGGCAGTGAAGCTGCAGAAATGCTTAATTCACTATTCTGCTAAGTTTCAAATGTAAACAAATATGGCTGCTATCGTAAAAAAATTATTCTTAGCATTACTTAAACAACTTTTAAATTGCTTACAATTCTACAACTATTGCATGCAGATTAACTACAGGCACAAAAACTTTAACCGGAAGACGAGAACAACATAATTCAATCATTTTTAACAAAATAATGCACAATTTACCAACATATAAGAATTAAAATAAATAAATAAATAAATAAATAAAAAATAAATAAAATAAAATAAATAAAAAAACTGAGCTCAAGCGAAATAGCAAATATGTGAGTAACATTTAAATCCATTTTAAATCAATTTTGTAATTCGTTTGGGGAAAAAAGAGTCCTTTATTCTGTCTTTACGTGCAGATGTCAAGCAAAAAAAAATCATTAAATTGCATTCGATAGCTTTCAAAATGGATATTTTCGCTGAAATATGAAACCCGAACTATTTCGTGATTACAATACTTCCTTACAAGGAAGTAATAAATTATCGTCTGCTACTTGATAGTTTCGTTTTAACCCAAAATGGCGTTTTTAAAAGGCAGTGGATGGATTTGCTTGTGCTCTTTCCAAAGAAAATTATTTGTATTTAGTTATTAAAGAATGCTGGGAAGGCCATGATTTTTCTATACTTAAAGCTACGATGGGTAATATTGCCAACAAAAAAAGAAAGAAACGTCAAAGTTTGGCTTCAAGTGGAAAAATTATTTCAAATACATATCCAAGGGGAAAAAAAAAAAAAAAAAAAGAATTTTTCGTATGTTGCAAATGTAAGATCTTTAATGTTAAAAGAAAATGTGAAAATTCAAAGGACAGCTGCAAAATCATTACAATACCCAATGTCAATTGTAAACAAATTGATTAATGCTGGACTGAATCTCAAAAAGGCGAAAAACATGATGCGCATCGTGTCTTTCTCCACGACATATCGCCGAACGCAGAACGCGCTGCAGATTTTATGAAAAACATTTATCCGGACAAAAATAGAAACATTTTGTCACGCTGGATGAATATTGAATATATTTAAATGACTGCAGTAAAAAGAAATCCATTTATTATCATCAAAGAGGGGGGGGGAGGATTTAAAACATGTTTCAAAGAATCGAAAGAGAGTTTTTCAAAGGGATCTATGTTTGTTGCTGGTTTTTCATATACCATCAAATTAAAAATAAAGAGAGTGGAGAAAAATGTTAAGATCAACACCACATATTATCTTAAATATATTTTATACCCAATTTTCAAATATGAAATACCTTCTCTTTATCCACAGTACCACCATCAATCAGTAGAACTACATCAAGACAAAGCAAGCAGCCCACATCAACATCAAAATCCACTGTTAGTTTTCTAGAAGGAAAAAAAAAAAAAAAAAAAAGGAAGAAGAACAAGAAACGGCTATCAAGGCCGTATCCTTATATCTCCTGATATATTATCTATCATATCCCTACTGTATCTCCTGATATATTATCTATGGAGTTTTGCGATTTTGTACTTTTAAAAAGCGGATTGTCCAAACGTCGACCTATAACCCTGGTTGGATTTTGGGAATTTGTTTAAGAAAGAATGGGATAAAATAGCTCCTCGGTACTATAAAAGGCTTTATTTAATGCTGACTATTGAAATTACGGTGTAGAAAGATAGTGAAGAATAAAGGTTATCAAACAGAAAATGTTTAGGTAAAATATTTCTGTAAATAGAAAGAAAATCGTCTAGAAAATGTGCGAACAGCCTCTGTGGAAGTTATTATAAAGAAAAGCTAATACCTTAGATATTATTCATATAAGTTCCGAAATATAAGAATTATTTTATTTTTATTACTTATTCTGTCGGCATTTATAACACACGATTTAAAATAATTGAATTTTACTAGTGGCGTATCTGGAATTAATGATCTGGAAGAAGCTAAAGCCATCAATTGCTTTTAACAAATAACTGTTACATATTACATACATATTAGATCCTTCGTCTTTAGTGCTGTTAGAAGTGATTCAGCTTTTGATCATTAATTGCTGTTATTCATTATTAAATTGAAGAACCAGTAAGCTATAGGTAAGAAGAGCTCCGAAAACCGTCAAAATGAAACTTCGTTTAAAATAAATAATATCGCAAGCTGTCATCACGATAGCGTCTCTGTCAAGGACAACTCTGATCGTTTTATTGAATGCCCCTGTCTCGAGAGTAGAATTCTCATGGATATGTTGCAGTCTTTGTCTCACACGTTGGATGCTAGTTGGTATTTCGGCAGCAAATACGATGATGGCGACTGTAGAGAACATACTTGTGAAAACAATTACAACTACTTCACCAATAACAACAGGTGAAAATTGCTGTTTCTCGAACGTGAGAAAGTAGGCCAACAATGAAAACATATGCAGAAAGTGCATTAGAACTAATAAAAACATCGGATTCGAGAAAGTCTTCTGAAGCAGTTCTATGGCATTCAAGATCTTGAAATACCTCAGTATAAATTCTTTGGAAGGCAGACAGAACTCATCTTCGCACATAAGTAATAGCTCCTTTTCGTAAGAATTCAACAGTCTGCTCAACTGATGGCAAAATGTGCAGTAAACACAAGTCATCAAGCCAGGGAATATTATCTGGAGTGAAGTATAAGCATTTACATTGAAAAACAGAAGGAAACCTCCATAAGGAGACAACTCCTCTACACTGTATCCGTAAGTCCAGAATGTATCATTTGTTTTCGGACTAACGTAGCGAACGCAAATAAATGAGAATGCAGTTGGAGTTGCAGTATACAAAAGTAAGCTCAAATTCGTAATAATAGTATCATACGACTTAGAGCAAATTAAATTATTCATTTGGTGCAATTTATGGATCTTCATGGCAACTTCTTTTAAATTGTCCTTGCTCTTTTTCATGCAGTGCCAAATAACAATTGACAACAGGTTTAGAGAAGCACAAGCTACAATTATTTTAACATCCCAAACACCAGAGTTGATTGCCGTGATTAAAAGCGAGGTATTTGCCAACAAAATAAAGTGCATAACAAAAGGAAACCAGTAAAGATAGAATATGCGAATAAAATTCCTTGGTATATATTTCTCACTAACTGGTATTCCTGTTGCACACAGATATTTCCACAAGAATGCGCTTTCGCTATACGTAGCTGATGAGCAATTTACTGTCGTCTGCTGTACATACTGTGGCTGGAAACTATTGTTTTCAATCTCTGCCATAATTTTCCTTCAGCTATTAAATTGCGCAGCTTAGAAATTTTGACTTTGAGTTCTACGAGTTATCATTCTCGAATAAAGCGGGAAACTTTGCTCCTGTTATCCTGATGAAAATCTTCGAAAAAAATCGGCTTAGGTTCGAAAAAAAAATCGAGTATTATTCAGGACCGATTAATATTCCTGAAAGTTTTGGATCAATAGCATTATGTTATCTGTAAGAGTTTTGTGTATTAAATAATGACAAGAGTTTGATGTAAGTGCTTCCTATAAAAACCAATGTTGGAAACAGCATATTGATTTTTCAGCTCAATTTATTGATCGAAGAATAATCAATATAAAAAAGTGTTCGTTTCAGTGGATTAGAAGACGTTGTGTTAAAAGGCATGCGTTTTTTATGTATGCATCTGATGATGTATAAGTATCGATAGTTTTAACCAGGCCTGTAGAAAAGGTTTTGGACGAAGGACTACATTACCGGTTTAAAAAAAAGACAGGTCATAATAAAATGACATAGTTAGATATAAATTGCTATTATCAAGAAAAGCAAATTCTAACATGAAAAAAAAAATTAAATTTTAACATCCAACAGTTTAATAAGATAGAGGATAATGTTTAACATCTTTTTTAGCCTAGAAGAGCTATTAATTTCGTTTTGGCATTTTGCGTCGATTCACTTTCTGCGTTGATTCACTTTTCAAACTTCTGCCACCAACTATTAGAGCCCTGTATTATATTTAAAAAAATTAAATAATGAAGAATCTACATAAATGTATGTATGTTTCTCGCATAGTGATAAAACAACAGTACCTAGAGCCATCGAAGTTTGAATAACGTACGTCTCCACCGAATATGGGCACCTGGAAGCCTTAATTTGTAATCTGGACTTTGTTTTACTATCTGTTTCATATTTTCTCAGACATTAAAGAATTTTTTATTAACAAACTCAACGATTTCAAAGCGAGCAATAGCAACACAGTACGAAAAAATTAAAAAAAAAAAAAAAAAAAAAATCTCCAGTGCGCGAGACTGTGTATCGGAAATTCTAAAGTTATGCTCATTTTAAAATTGCTCTGCGATATTGCTGTTGAACTGAACTTTATGGTTTAAGTGCAAAGGACATGGTATTTAATAAATAAAGGTAACACACAAAACGTTTAAAAACGCTCCTGTAAGCGATATGTAAATCTTTTTTTTAGCCCAAAGGGACAATTGCCCAGAAGGGCTATTAATAATTTTTTGGTAATTTGCGTTATCCACTATAAAAGGGCGTTTCACTTTTGCCACCAAGCATTAGAGCCCTGCATTTTATTTAAAGAAACTAAATAATAAAGAATCTACATGAATGTATGTATATTTCTCGCACTATGAGAAAACAACGGTACCTATTCGTACTGTGAAAAAAACAACGGTACCAAAACTTTATGTCTCTACAGAGACATCAAATTCTGAATAACTTAGTCCTCCACCCGAACACTGGCGCCTGCAAGCACGAATTTTAAATTTTGAATTAGTTTTATTATCTATTTCATATTTTTTAAAATTTTAACGAATTTTTGATTAACAAACTCGACGATTTCAAAACTAGCATTGGCAACACTGTACGGAAGAAAACACTTATATTTTCAGCGCCCGATACTGTCAATAGGAAATTCTAAAGGTAAGCTGTTTTAAATACTTTATGATTTTGCTGTTGAATTGTATATGTCGTAAGTGCGAATAAAGCAATGATTAATAATAAAGCTAAAAAAAAAAAAAAAAAAAAGGTTAGTAGGAGTGAGTGTAACAGCGGACTAGGTAGACTGCGAGTTCAACAAGAGCGTAAAAGACCGTAACAAACCCTTTTGGGCTGCCGTTAAGTATGAAATATTTCAGATTTTTTTTGAGTATTTATATTATAATGATAGTAAGGCATATTTTTTATTATTATTATAATATTTCCGAGCGTCACAAGCAAATCAATGCTTTCCCCATTTAAGGATATTGTAATTCTGAGTTTAACTTTGTGGTAATCAGCATCTGTGATTTCTCACAATAAAATGGCGATAAAATAGAATATCTTTTAATATGAACGTCACCAAGACTTAAATGTGAGAAAACACTTATCAGTATAGCTGGACGTCGATAAGAAAAAATTCATTTGTGAAAATATTGTTACTTAATAAGCGCATTTGAAAGGTAGCAGTTTCATGATGGCGTTTAAGATCATCATTGCTTTACTTGCAGTTTACTTAGCCATTATACCTGCTTCAGGCTTAAATTATCGATGTCCATCTAAAGATCTTGATCCTTGCTTGTGTGAGGAAGCGTATGGTAAAGTTTATCTGCGATGTACGAGTTTAAAAAATCGTCAACAGTTATTCAATGCTTTTCGCGTGATGAGCGGTTACGACATAACAGAGTTACAAATTGAAAACTCGAATCTGACCCATATCTCTCATGATCTCTTCAGAAATTCCACTGTGGCTCGACTAAGAATAAAGAATTCAATGATGTTCTATCTCTTTGATCGGGACCTTCAATACTCAGCAGATTCCATAACAGAAATAACGTTAGAAAACATAGAATTTGAAGGGGGCTTAGACTGGAGCGTGCTGGAAAATCTCGAAAAGTTGCAGATACTTATCGTCAATGGGTCAGACATCGAGCAGATCTATTACGACGCTTCGGAACTGAAAATACCGCTGGAATCGCTCTTCTTGTCAAATAACGGTATCAAATTCATTTACGAATATGCTTTCCACAATTTAAAAGACTTGAAAATATTGAAATTGGATAATAATTTGTTGAGCAAACTTAATCGCAGCATGTTACCCCAACCCACTTCCGGAGTGCAATTTTTAGATTTCAGGTAAGTTGTAAACATGATATATATCAAAGACTGTGCGTGCACTGTGAATAATGCATTTGGCTACTTCGATGGCTCCTAATTTAATAAAATTACATGGATTCGTAACATTTTTATACAATATTCTCTCATTAAACGCGGGAAAGACGGTGGCAGAATTAACTCCGCTTTGTGCTGGAAAAGTATTCGTTAATGAAGATATCGAGTACTTATACAGTATAAGGAAAAAATATTTACATATTAGCTAATTTTAATGCAACTGAATGAGAAAATTATACGGATGCTCGAAAAATGTGGTTAGATGCTTTATTTGCTTCAAGTTAGATATGAATTCCCAGATTCAAAGTTATTCAAAATTTAATTAAGAATTTCATGCAATCTGTTCAAACATTCTGGGTGGATTATTTCTGTAATTTTAACGTATAAAATTCGTAAATATATAACGTATTCCATATTTAAATGTATAAAATTCGTAAATATATAACGTATTCCATATTTAAATGTATAAAATTCGTAAATATATAACGTATTCCATATTTAAATGTATAAAATTCGTAAATATATAACGTATTCCATATGTATAAAATTCGCATTGGTATTCATAAATAATCTTCTAAAAGCTCCTAACTGTAAACTGAATTACGTGAATTACTTTACTCAATACGAAATCATTAATCGATAAAGTAAACAAATTTTCCTTGTAATTTTATCTTTAAGCCGGTAGTAAACTTTTCAGTTTTTATTGGCATGTTTCTCCTTTCTCACTAGTGTCTCACCTCTCGTGGTCCAACGCGGAAGCATAATGGCAAAACGTAGCCACTGCAAAACAAGTTTCGCTTATTGCGTGTGTTAGTGGATAACTTTGGATCAAAATGAATGAAATTTGCAGAGAAAACTGTTTCGAGAGCGTTGGATTATTTATCAATCCTATCGCCTCTGACTGATGTTTACAATGATTACTATTATTTCGAAATAATATTTAATCCTTGCTGAACACTCACATTAATTGTTTTTTTAATTGCTCTAAGCCGGTATTTAAGTATTTTATTTAAGTTTCTTAACGTATGCTATTTTCAGTAATTATTCGTAAATATTGTGTTTAATAATTATTTTTACTTAATTTGTTAACACATTTTATAATTTACTTAGTAATTTTAATTAAATTTTATCAGGATTATTTTTACAATTTATTCATTGGCTACAACTCTCTGACATTATAATTTTAGCCGCATCACTTAATCCCGCCCACACGGGATAGTGTTAGTGACTCTGATTACCATAACCGAAGGGCCCGAGTTCGAATCCCATGTTGTCTCTCCTGTGGCTTGGTGACAGGAAAGTGGATTTGGATACCTTTGGATCCCCTCCTGGGGTACTCTTCCTCAAATGACGGGTGGAAAGTAGAAGTGCAACGTCTTTCAGGCTCTGGCAACCATTCTTTCATGAAATATGACCTAGACAGCAAAAACAAACAAACGTCACTTAATAATTTAATAACTATTTTCTTGTATTACGTTAATTTATAATTAGAGAACTAATTTTTCTTGTCGTTATTAATAAACACTACATTAAATAAACCTAGACTTAACCCTTTTAGAGCCGAACGACTATATATTGTCGTTCGCAACACTTGCGAAAAGTGCCAACGACGATATATCATTGCGTATCCAATGGTGGCCCACCAGCGGCTGAGCGGTAAAGTCTTTGAATACTGGTAGTTTTGTCCAGGGTTCGAGTCCCGGCAAACAGTCTGGCTGCATGGGATTTTTCGTGGTTTTCCCTGTGCGTAACGTATATACGAGCTACTTCCTCGTAGGAAGACCTCCATGACGGCATCTCTCCCCTTAAGCAGACAGCCCTCGAGTGGCTTGCCACAATTAAATAAACCAAACCATTTCCTCATATTGAGCACTTACCTCATTCTAAATCTTGCCACCATTATAATTTTGTCAACGTACTGTGCTGGGCATGTGCAGTCTACCTTTACGTTACCGGGACAATATTCTCGGTAAAAAGTCAACTAAATGACTGATGGGTATCGGCCATTTCATAAAGAATGCAATAAGTTTTAAAAATGTCCAGCCATTTGGTGTAACATCAACAGCTATCCACAATGCAGAGTATTTATTTACGCTCTGTGAAATAAAGTGCACTTTATTTATATAGAGAAGGGTAGCCTTAAAAGATCTTGGAGCAGAGCTTGTGAGGATTTATTTATTATTTGGAGTGTAGAGTCATTAGGTTATTTCGAAGCAGGAGACGTGAAAAATGAGCAATGCCCTCGCCGAGACTCGTACCTCTGGAATTTGCATCGAGCGTGCTGACCACTACAGCACGAAGGCATGCTAAGAAGGCGGGAGAAAAATCTTATATACTCCCTCTTTTAAAGGGCGACTGGGGTTTTTAGGGGACCAATAACCAAATTGTGGGTGTGGAGAATCATCATCTACCACCCTTTTGGTTGGGGCGCCACTGTAGAGATATTAGGATTTTTTGAAGCAGGAAAGATGAAAAATGAGAAACGCCTTCGCCAGGAATCGAACCACGGACTCTAGATATGCGCCCAGCGTGCTGACTACACCACGAAGGCATGCTAACAAGGGGCAAGAAATACATTATAGGACTAATAGTTAATTTTTAGACACAGTAACTTTTCATGTCGCTCTCCTTTTCACCCACGCTTTCCTTCCAGAATGCAAATCAGTTAGTGCGCGTGTATTTAAATTAAAAAAGAAATATGTGCTATTTAAGCGAAGGCTTCGGAAGTTGATTTTAGAGTGTGTTACGCCTGCTTGTTGGCTACGTTGTCACTTTGACTTCTTGATGTTGTTATTACTTGACGTTGTTACTTTGATTTGCTTTTGTGGTGTTGAGTGCTTCTAGCCATTAAGCTTGCTCTGCCGTCTTCAACGAGTCAGAGCCTTCCTGCGCTGTTAAACTATCCTGGGCTAGTTTAATTACATTTTATTTTAAGTTCAACATTACTTGTTTAAGTCAAGCCAGAAGTGTTGGCGTATGTAAACCTAAGTAGCGTCGTCTGTGAACTCTTTGTGATTGAATAAAGGGTCGTTTAACACTCTTCTTCTGACTTCTGTCTGCTGTCAAGACCCGAAGATAATTCCTCTACAGTCTTACTAGAGCTCTTTAGTTTATGTTACCAAAGAATACGAGACTCTATAAGCTCATTAAAAATTTATTACGTAAAAAAAGAAATGATGTAATTAAAAAAAAAGTATTGCTGATTTGGGATTACTTGATAAAGCAAAGCTCTAGCAAATTGTTTGACATGCAGCATTGTTTGCTTCGTGAAGAAGAGAGGATGTGTGCTATTATTAATTGGAAATGGTTGTCAAAATTAAATCTAATCTTATTTTGAACTTTTCCTAACTATAATGCTAAGAATTAAGATTTGATATATTTTGGCTAATAAATAAAAAGAGAAAAATATAAACTTAAGATGCTAAAATACAAGTTTAGTCGTAGGAAAAAGGTTTAAGTTCGAAAATCACGATGCATTGATATTTTCGATAAGTCACTTTCATTGGTAATTATTATTACAAAAGGATCTTCAAATCTGTCTGCAGATGCCATGATGCTTTTATATACAGGGTGACGCAAAAGTCCGTTAACATTTTAAAATTCAATAATTCACTGAATAATGTAGGTACAGAGATAAAAATTGACATATGTGCTTGAACTATCTTGAGGTTTTATTGAAAATGAAAAAAAAAAAAAAAGTGCTTAAAACGGCCAACTGATGGCGCTTCATATGATAAAAAAGTATAAATTAGCATAGCAGTTGATTTTTAGCAAAGAGTATGTTCTTTTTGATAAATGTTCATCAACAATACCTGTAGTTAAGGGACTATGCTTTGATCAGCACTGTACAGCATATCTGTTGACATGGTGAGAAATTGCGGTCGGACGTTGTCTTTTAGCATCCCTAATGAGGTTGGACGATCTCGGTAGACTTGCAATTTCAGATAATTCCACAACCAATAATCACACGGATTGAGATCTGGATTTGTGAGAGGCCAAGCCTGACAGAAGTAGCGGCTGAGCATGCGATCCTCTCCAAATAATGTGTGCAAGAGATCTTTGACATGTGTAGCAATACGGAGTGGAACGCCATCCTGCGTAAAAGTCATACTTTCCAACAGGTGTTTATCAACCAGACTCGAGACAATGCGATTCTGTAACATATCAGCCTACTTCGTACCGTTGAATACGCATTTCCTCGAAGAAAAAGGGTCCGATCACGATTGATGTATTAAATCCAATTCACACCGTGACCAACACCCAGAGGAGAGGATAGAAAAGTGACTATGAAAGTACTGATTCCCTGTTTCACTATGGCTCATTTCATACATGATTCTCATGCGGCATTTACGGACATTTTGCAGCCCAGCACCATATTTTGGCTTTTTTGCGCCCCCTTTTTTTTTTGCTTTCAATAAAATCCCATGTCATTTCAAGTGTCAATTTTTACCTCTCTACCTATATTATTCCATAAATTATTCAATTTTCAATAGTAAGCGGATTTTTGGATCACCATGTAAGTCACTGCTTAGCTACAATTAAAAAGGTTTTCATTTAAGTGTTTCATAAAACAGAATTTCAGACGCATTTACTTTCATTCTATAAAAGTAACTTCGGAGTTCCTTTTTTCGAACTACTGTCTTTCACTTGATGTTTTGAATGGAGGTTATTTTATCAACGTAAGAACAACTGAATACCTGTGATGAATACAGAAGTGGTCTTGTATGCTATACTTTCTTAGGAAAGTACAGTATACAAGATGAAATCTTTTTCCTGCTTACTTATTTATACGATTTTTACTTTCGACAAAGAAATTCGTAAGTTCAGAGCAAAAATCTGTTTGCTGGAAAGCATTTCGATGATCGAGAATGCTTCAGTTGTTCTAAATCTTTCAATAATTATACTTTTTCATCTCTATATTTCATCTTAGAAGGTGATGACCAAATAAATTTAGTGACAAAGGCTACATTAAAATTTATTCTAATAAAAAACGCTTATATAAGTTACCTGATTTGTGAAGTACGAAAAATAAATGGTACCTCTACAGTACAATTAATAAATTAAGGTGCTGTATGGTGCAAAAAGTATGTTTGTTATCATTCATCTCGTAAAAATAAAGAGGATGACAAAATTAATGTTTTCCGTATCGATGAAGGAAGAAAAATCATACAAATAATCAAGATTAATACATGTAGTACATAAAATTATTACGATGTAAGCTTATTTTTGAATTGATAAAATTAGTAGCCATACTAAACGACCAAATCAAATCAACCAGATCAAAATTAAAACATCAAAGAAAACAAAATCCTGACATTTATTTATAAAGGCGTTTCTTAAATTCATGGGACAAAAACGAGGGCTGAACACATCAAAACGAACATATTTGTAATAAATACTATATGCATAATCGAAACTGAAATGGGAAGATCGAAACGTTTTATTTATTTCATTTTACAACAAATGAAGTAAGTCAAAAGACCGCTGACCAAAATACAAGCCTGGTATCGTTGACTCATACATTATCCTAAATTCTCGAAGATACCAGGCATATGATGTAAAATCATAACAGTAGAAGAAACCACCATACAGATGAAATCCCAGCAGAGTTAGTGAGAGTCTCTATTCAAGGCTCATCAAATACTCTCATCATAAAATTAGACTAGAAAAATACAGCAATGAATATGGCTAAGCTATTAAGTGTACATCGACTAGTCTATCGGCTCTGTAAAGAGGTATTCAAATAATTATACACTTTTGGGCTAAAATATGCTGGAGCTGCACCATGCTAAAATCTCATTCAACAACGATGGCTAATGCAACTCACTAGCATTGCTGTTTACCAGAAAAATATACATCGAGCTGCTTTGATAGGAGATAATAAAGTTGAGGTTTAATCAAAGGTTTTGAATTTTTTAGATTTCATCAAAAACTCGTTCACAGTATCAGCCCCAAAATTAACACAGAATCGTTATTGATTAGTATAAGGCCATATAGTGCGTGGATTCCTGTTTCCGCAAGTATTGGGTACACTTGTGCGTTCAGACGACGATATAAAGGGCATAAGTGGTTTTAAGCCGAACTGCATTTCCAAGGCAACCAGCGTGTGCTCCGTCACAAAATCTGGTTTAGGGCTCTTGGCATAAAGTTCGGCGTTTTCAACTTTATGCCGACCTGAGATAAGGGTCGACCAATCAGAGCGAACGCGCGAAACTTGAATGAGAAAACAGAGCGGGAAAGCTGTAGACACATCCTTTCGCATGAGTAAAATTAGCTTTTCTAAGTGGGTGAGGCTTAGACCCTGTGTCGCAGATGTGAATGGAATTCCCGCATTTTATTCCTTGTGACTATGCTTCTATGACATTTACGTCGCCGTCTGAACCAAAGAATATGTATTGTTAAGAAGGAAAACTTCGAGGAGCAAGAGTGGCTCCCTTCGAACGAAAAGGGCAACAGCTGCGTATGCGTGAAATATCTGTCGCCAAAAAAGCGCCAAACCTCGAAGCTGATATTGAAGTTCGAACAGGTTCGACGGTCACGTTTATCAAGATTTTAAAGTTGTTTGACTCCATTTTTTTCCCTCCATATTGATGGATATAAAATCAGACATCAAACTGCTGTATGGATAATGAAAGTTCAACAGCCAGTGAAAGTGAAACTTCACCTAATTTTCTTATTCATCTTAACCTGTGTTCCTCAATTTCCTATACACGTCGCGGAGGAAGAAAATCTCGGCCAGGTCCGGTACATCACAGAGGGGGAAATTCTGGCCAACAGGTTCCGTCGCCAAATCCCTTGGCGAATTCTCCCTCTTCTTTCTAGTGGCGTAGAAGACAAACTGGTTTACATTACGTCTATGGAGCTTTTCCTTCTTTATATAGACGTTCTTTGGTCTGAACGCAAGGTAAGAGACAGAGGAGATTGGTCTGACCGGCCCAACTTGCATAAAGATGCGGGCATCTTTTACAAATTGGCCGCTGTTCACCAAGACGTAATTAATGCCCAGCACTGTTATGAGTTAGTTTATTTCATGAAGAATGCAACCTTTATATCAAAATCTCAGGAACGCTGATATGAGAATCTAGGTAAATAGTCGCCGACTTGTATAAAAGTGCCAGCATCGTTATGAACTCGTTGGAGTTGTGGGACATGAAAATTCCACACTTTGAGGTAAGGAATTAGGTCCTTTAGTTATGAATCTAACGCGAGCTAATGACGATGACATTAAAACTATGAGTGTGATACGGATTTATTTATTTTATTTCATTTTTGCGTGTCCCAATCGTTTTCTTCCAATGAGCTTGTTGTTTTTTATTGCATGAATGCTGCAGTTATTAATGTTTCATCCATTTTTAACTAATCGATATTAGATGACAAGGATTTGGGACCAGAGGCGTCGATGGCCTCATTCGTCTCTGGATACAATGAATTCTCCATTTCGTAAAAAAAAAACCGTTTTATCTGTGAACAGTACATAAACCAGAAAATACGACTACTTAGCATTCTCCTACATATCGTATGACTCGCCGCCCAGCGGTATAGTGGTTAGTGACGCTGATTGCCTTACCTATTGGCCCACCCGGAGAAGGCATACATGTTTGTAAGCGTTTAAGTGTCTTTGCGTCAAGGGGACACTCAAAATACAAGGCTAGCCTAAAGTTGATGGTAGGGAAAGATGGATAGAAGACCTCGGACTTCTCGCCGGGGATGTTTTACTTCAAAACTGGGTCATAACATAACACTTAATGCGGCTAGACTATACCTGTGCGACATATAGAGAAATTCTGGTGTGTCTCCCATTTCTACCTGTATGTGTACACCGTACGTCACTGTCCAGATGGGATAATGGCTAATGATGTTGGTCGTATCGAAGAGCCCAGGTTCTGATTGTTTCCCCCTCCCCCGCGGTGTTCTCCCTGGATCTCCAAACTGACATGGAAGGAACAAAACCTTGCGATATCTAATATGCGTGCATCGACGCACAGAAGTCGGCCTCACTTCAGCTTGTACACTGCGGGGGGGGGGGGGAGAATGACAGTTCTATTTCTTGTGTTCTACTGGACCGATTGACGAAATTCAACTTGCATTCTTCATGTCTCGAAAGCGCGACTTAGGATATGTATTAAATTTATGTACAGCATTGTTCTAATATAGGTATTTTGACACAAAATCGAACCTTTTTCTGAAATGACATGGCCCCTTTTTTTTTATCATATTTCGATTCTACGATTTAAATTATGAAAAACTGGCAAATTTTGTAAAAATCGCACGAGTAGTTTTTAAAAAATTAGCTCTTAAAATTTTAGATTAATTGAATTTGGTATATAGTTATTATTCTCTTTTTTTTATTCAACTTATATGATTCTTTCTTTCACATTTCGAAAATTAAGTTCATTCCAAATAAAATTACTCCATTTTTATGATTTAATTTTAAAATTTGTATTTTTAAATAAATTTTATAAATTTTTTGAAAAACATTTTGAATTATAACTTATAAAATTTTTACCATCATGTTAGTATTTCTAAGCATACCTGCAAAAGATTAAAGTTTTTTATTAAAAATTTCCGAAGATATACGTGAATTTGTATATTGGCGCGTTTTGGAATTTGGCATATTTGCTCAAAGCGATAATAACATCAAATGTGGTTTGAGCACTTTATTAAAATTATTTGAAAGTAGGAATGATGTGACTTTCTTTCCGCTCCTGCACAATGGAAGGGAAAGGAAAATAGGCTGCCGTATATTAATCAGTTCGCTATCTGAATTATTGTTGACGCAAACTGAAGAAAACGCTCCAAGATAAATTTTTAAATTTCTCCCTAAATTTCCCACCAAATTTTACAAAAATCTAACATTTAAGCATAATTGGAGTTGTAGAACATTGGAGTTGTAACATTTAGGCATATCTAGAAATATGGAAAAAATTGGTATATTATTTCAGAAAAGTCCGATTTTATGTAAAAATAATACCTGTATTAGAACAATGCTATATATAAATCTAATACATATCCTAAGTCGCGCTTTCGAGACATGAAAAACGCAATTTAAATTTCGTCAATCGGCGCAGCAGAACGAGAGATATAGAACTGTCCTTTTTTTTTTTTTTTTCCTTCTTTTTCTTTTTTTTTTTTTTTTCCTCGCTGTGTACATGTATACCATGTTCACCCAAAAACAAGACTTTTCTTATATTTTAGGATAAATTTTTAGAAATAAAATTATAGATTTTTTTTTTTTTTTTTCTTGCAGGAACTTCGTGAAAGAAAACTTAACTTTTTTCCCTCTTCCTTCAGAATTTCCATGAAGTAACGGTATCGTTAGTTCTTTGTATTCAAGTATACCAGTGATCGGATGCCGGCCTAAATTGAAATCATTCAACTAGGCATAGCTATTATAATTAGCGACAGTTATGCATTTTAAATATACAGTAATTACCTGAGCAATTTATTTGATGCTTAAGTGATGTAATTATTTTATATAATAGGATAATTATAATCCTTCCTGTTATTATTATATAATTTCATTTATCAAAATACCCGATTATAAAAATTTACCAAATTTTAGAACAAAAATATAGCATAAAAAGGAGGTCTTATTTTCTGGAGTAAATCCGATAAACCAGCGAGTGAAGTTTGACAAGGATAATCCTTAGCTCTTTGTATATGAACTCTTTGATAATGGGAGTATTGCAACTGTCTTCAATGCAAACCTGTCTATACCGTGCTATAATTCGTATCCATGCTGCATGCAAAGCTTCTGTGTTTGTTTTCTAACGCATGGATGCGAATTGTGGATGTTTTTCAATATGCAGGACGGTTTTCCATTTTAGGAATTCTCATACATTTTGAAAGAGATCTTCCTGTTTGCTGACCTAGAAGGTTCTCGTTTCACAATTGCTGGCTGTGCAAACATTTATTTTGATATGGTGCGATCCGGCATCTTGTCCGGCGGGGAATTGTTCACAGGACATCTTAATAAGTTATTATGCTGCTTCTGTGAGTTATCCTCACTTATCCCACAGTAACATTAAAACAAGACCATGAATTTTATAAAGGTGAGGAATGTAAGATTGTGTTTGTCGTTTGGCGTGGGTCTCGGGAATGTTATTGGTCACAGTACGATTTTGCAAGCTTCGCCCCAGTTTTGATGAAGAATCCCCAGACGGAGGGTTCTACATTCTTCTTTCCCTACCATCAAACCACTTGAGAGAACTTACCATGTATTTTAAGCGCTCCTGTGTTGCACATATACTATACACTTTTAAACAACCACGCGTTCTTCGGGACTCGTGCCTGGACTCAGCAATACAGCAGTTGGCGATGTTAATTACTATAATATAATAGTCAGGGCGACCTGTTACGGTGTAATTAGCAATGCTTTTAATAAGGTGCTTTTCAGCACTTGTAAATAGACGTGTCACAGAAGAAATCTGCTGTGCAACTAATGAGCCTATGGTTGCCGCGAAGCCGTTATTTATGGCTTTCAGTGGTGTTCAACGTTTTGGTGGTTTTACGGGCGCCTTGCTCGTGGAGACATTTGTGTGTCGAATCAGAAGTGCGATGCGAGATGACGCCTAGCTTCGGGGAGAGAATTTGAGTCCGTAACATGGGAGTGGAATCCTGTGCCTCTAGAGCAAAAGAGCTCTTCTGCTCTAGATTCAAGAATTCCGACTCAAATTTCCGAGCGCTGTATGGCTCTGAGAAAGCCGTAGACTTTCTAAAAACATTCATTTAGAAAAAAAAACGCCAGATAGCCTTCTTCTAGCATTTTCCCGCTTTTGTTCTGTTCAGATATTTTTTTAAAGAATGTTTTGATGTGCTACTTTCCTTTAAGTTATTGCCATAAATTTTATAAAACTGTATACAGAAGGCATATCTAGAAATTGTGTTTTGACATGCATCATTTGGTTTACATATTTTATGTTTATAAATTATTACCATTATTCTTTTTTTTTTTTTTTTTTTTTTTTTCTGTGTTTTTGAACTTGATGCAAAATAGTGTGCTGTACTTTAATTATGTGTATACTTTGTCTTTTAAATATAACCTTTGCCATAGAGAATAATTCTGCCATTTTTATAAACGATTTCAGTTACAACCGCTTAACCTCACTACCAAGTGATATGTTTGAAGGGATTACGGAACTCCATACCTTGATTCTTCGAGGAAATGTGTTCAATGTTCTTGAGAAAACCTATATGGAGAAAGTTTTTCCTACCTTGTTCTATTTTGATGTAGAAAGTAAGAATGTGTGTTTCGTTTTAATATCCTTTACAATTAATGTAATAAAAAATATTAAACGAAGTAAAAAAGAAGAAATGTGCAAATTGAAAATTATTTAAAATGTCTTATTAGTTACTTAATAAACGTGTAACTACTTAATAATTTAGACAGAGAGCTTTTTATAACTCGAATTCACTCTATGCAGTACTAATTTTTCGCATTTAATTATTTGCTATAGTTATTACTTAACCTAAATTTTCCAATAGCTCCAAAATACTTACTATTTTTTAATTCATATGTGTATTTGTACATGCGTGAATTGTAGCACATTGTGTAGTGTTTGTAGTGCATGTGTGAGTTGTAGAACATTGAGTATTGTTTGTAGTAAATGTGTGGATTTAATACGATTTTACAGTCTTATTTTTAAAAATTTAAAAAAAAAATTCTGACTGCATATGTTTGTACCTAACTCCTTTAAAGGGGGGGGGAGGAAACCATACCTTATCTGCACGATTTATATAAACACAGCAGTTTTTAGTATAGCAACTTACAGATGGTAGAAAGAACAACCGAAGCCATTTTCAGTCACTTTATACGATTACGGAAATCAAAAACAGAAACTAGTATTTAACACTGAATATCACGCCACTAGGTATTTTCCGTTTATGATCGTATATTAGATTTTTTAATGTTATTTTTTTTAGCACAGGTGGGGGATTAAAATTCCTCTTTTGACTTCATTTAATGGAATAACGAGTTTAATTATTATGTGAATAGCAGTGGTTTATGCATGGATAAAATAATACTTTTTTGTTTTAACCATTCGCTGAATATATTGTTGCGTTCTACGGGTTCGTTGGAATGATTGATTACAATACTTCATGAAGAATCAAAATACAATTTAGTAGCCAGTATTATTGAGGACAGTTCCAAAGACATGTTTATTGTAGTCGAAAAACTACGATAAACATGCTGAAACAATCAGCCTTCAGGATAGAACGGTGAAAACAGCTTCACGGCAAAACACTAAAGTACAGCTCCCGACTCGGTTCGGTCGCTCTCGGAGCTCAAGACACTACTCAACGTGCTCTCAATATTCTTCACGGTACGCTCACGATGCACTCAAAAATACACTGTTACACCGCATGCAGGCAGGGTTTATACAGCTTTTGACCTGCCTTCGAGAACATTCTGGGGTAAATCGGTAAGAATTCATTCTAGAATGTTCTCGCTCCGTCTATGGCATATCGCCAATTTTGTCGCCGAATAGGCGATTTCGCTCCTAGTATAGCAACCCTGCCTCTCTTTGCCATTTTCTGGCAACCCTAAATAAGTTTTGCGGGGAAGCTTTCTTACCGCGACTAGGCATTTCGTAACAATATATCCATATCAGATCTTCAGTAATTTTCTAGGTTTGCAAATCAGCGACTGACAAGCGTTCATATTATGTAATTTTACCAATAGGAAATTGCTTTTATTAATTCTAACAGTAAAGTAACTAGAATTTTTGTTCTCAAGAGCATTTTTATTTTGCAAACAAAAATCAGCGCCTGATTATTTACAGCGCGAAAACATTATGAAGTATGCAACAAACCTGATAACAAAAGGCATGAATGAAAATAAAATTATGCAGTTTAGAAAATATTCATTAGCAGATACGTGTTATGTTTCTCTGGGGGAATGTTACTTTGAGAAGACAGTTATAATATACACTTCCAAAAAATAAGCAACAAACTGGAAAATCAGCATATATGGAGGAAAATAAAACAGGTAGCTACAAAATTTTCATATATTACAAATGAATACACGCAGAGAGAAACCCGCAAAAAAATTTCCCATAACAAATCAAAGGAATTTGTTAAGCTTAGAAGTGACTTGCTTTTTGTGCAAAGTCTGCATTTCTACTTTATGGATTTCAGAACGAAAATTACAATAGCCAAATTTTGGAAAATGAAGATTCAATATAGTAGAACTGTTTTCTTTGTTGTGGACAACGGCTAACAGAAATATTTTTTATTCTTCTTTATGATGGCGCGCTGAAGAGATCGTAGATACTCCAAATGACAGGAGCCATTAATCCAGACTTTTTTACAGAACAAACAGCATATTTTATTAACATATACAAAGAAATTTAAACGATAGGTGATTAATTAATCACGGTGAGCAGCGCTCACTTCTGCTTCCGTTCTCTCGTAGCACCTGCCCTGTCTCTAATTTTAAATCACAAGCGTTCTTCTTTCTTTTATTTATAATTGATGATCCTTACAAATATCTTTTGAGAGACGCCAGATAATGGAAAGTAACAATGTGTCTCGTAACGGGCCAGCGACATTCGAGAAGTAGGGTGACGTTTATTTATCAACGTCCCGTTGTTTGCCGTCTGTAAAACTACTGTCAAAGTGAAGCAACTGTTTCGCAAAATCGGAAAGTAGACATACGAGAATCACGATCACTCAGTATAACCGTTTTTCTGTGTCAGCACGCACGCCGCCACTGGAGGATCATTGTACATCAACTTGCTTCAGACCTTGCAAATCGATTAAAAAATCTGTATCTTCGCTAACTGCTCACAGGCTACATACAGACTGTGCTTTTTTCCGATGAATCGTAATTTGATCTACAGACTGACTACCTAAAATTACTGTTCCGTAAAATATCTGAAATTCACTAGCATGTCAGTAACATCCGCGAAATGCACGCATACAGTACCAAAGGTTTGGGTGGGGATTGCAATTGGCGGCCGGCAGCACAGCTCCCCATAGCTCGCGGCACTGTGTTTATAAGGTGCAAGTAGAAGCTACTTCAGCAGCTCTGTAGTACCATAGTTGATTGAGATATTGCTGAATCTAGCTAACTGTTAAGCTTCCGCTTCATTTTGAAGGAGGGCACCCCGGGAAGTGGACCAAAAAGTCTCCCATCCCTCTTTCTTTACCACTACCTCTCGAGAGGAATTTCGGGTCGCAATGTGTTTTAAGCGTCTATTTGCCGCATAGACACTACCTGCTTTTACAAATATCCATACCTTCTCCAGAATTCGAACTCGAGCCCATAGGTACGGTAGTCAACGTTTCTAACCAAGACACCAGCTGGTCGGCGTACTGTAACTTCAGTGAAACCACACGTTTCACGCCATAGTATCGCACATTTTTGCTCAATTATATTCATCTATTTCAAAGGATATGGGTCTTGTGCCATTCTTATGATTGACGGAGCGCGAGTTCATAAGGTTTGAAATGTCGGTCAGTACTTAGAATCGAAAAATCTGTTTGGTACAGAACGGCCATCAAGATCATATGATTTGAATCTTATGACCATGTATGAAACGTCTTGGAAGGTGTTAAATATTTTTCTCCATGATTCTTGAGCCCTTATGTGCCAAGAATATTAACATTCTGTGGATGAGCACAGATATTCATAATCGCCATACATAATCTTATTCATGGTATGAAGGAATGCTGTAGACATTGTGTTTTCAACACACATGACTACATTCCGTATTGACAGACCTCCGATAAAAAGCAATTCATCCACCCAAAAATCCTATGTTTTTGTTTACTACAATTATTTAATTCTTTACTGATAATTTTGTTTGTATTTTCTTACGCTAGCCCTCCAAGCGATTTAGGTCCCAAACCTAAGGTTCCCAAAAAATGCTATGAAATAAGGCGTATATTCTTAGTACACTGGTGTGCAAAAATTAAGGACGAAGTCGAAAAATTAGCATATCAGCTGAACGAAGAGGCAGAGCGGACAGAAAAACCAATCAGGAGATTAAGTAAGGTGATGTACGGTAGCACATGCGCAGATATGCAGGTAGACGTAATGGGGTAGTGTCTGAGTAGTATAAAGCATGTTGTCGGTGTAAGATCAGTATTTCAGAGACCGAGAGCCGTGATTGGCCGAGAGTTCGGCATCTACTCGCCGTCCAAAAGGGCAAGACACGCCCTCTCAACAACAGTTCCAGCCCCCGCGCCATGAAGGAAGGACGTCTCTTCAGCGAGCTGCCATATAATTGCTTTTACATCTTCAACAACGGCAATTCAAGATCTTCAAGCAAAGTTATCAATCTGTTTACTTAAGAATCACATCTCCCGCAGATTCTAGATCAGCCTAAGAATATTTTCATCGCGTTTCCATTTATTATTTGCACTTTCCTACACAAGCCACATGCCAATGAGCCTATTAATCGTAAACTCTTTCCTATCCGCTTTTTGCTTTAGTGTTTGTATCGTGTATTAAAAAATTATAAAAACCAAAAAAAGTATAAAATATAAAAGTACAAAAAAAATTATAAAAACCTAAAAACTTATAAAAAATTATGATATTTAAGTTTTTATTTTCTTATCCCTATCCCTAAACTTTCTCGAGCCTGTGGCTCCCTCTATTGAGCATCAAGTAACTCACTTATGCCAAATTTTTCCTATTTCTGCTCACTTTTAGTAATTCTGATGTGGAGGTACATGGTTTTGAACCATAGGCACTCCGAAAATTGCAAATCATTGGCATTGGATCAGTATTTCTGGCAAAGAGATTGCACGCCGTATAGCAGTTAAAATCACACCGAGTTGCTGCCTCAGCGAGAAATGGCGAATAATCAATGTGTTAGACGACATCTGGATGCTTTTACCCGAGGTCGAATCATTGGGAAGTTGGAAGAAGGCCGCAGTGTGACAAGTGTGGCTGCAGAGTTCGGAATTGCTCACAGCATCGTTTCACGACTTTGGAGACAATTTCAAACTACAAGAACAGCTATCCGGGGGTTTAGTAGTGGTCGTCCACGAGGAACCACACCCGCAGATGACCGGTATATTGCCTTACAGGCCAGAAGAAACTGGCGGCAGACAGCGGGAGAAATCGCTAGACACACGACACAGGCGACAGGGCAACCGATATCGCGTTTTACCGTGGCCAGAAGACTGCACGGTGGTGGTCTGTTTGCACGACGCCCTGTACGGTGTGTACCTCTAACGCCTGCTCATCGGAGAAGGCGTTCTCTGTGGTGCCGGGAACACCGGAATTGGAGAGAGAATGAATGGGGACGAGTACTCTTTACAGATGAGAGCAGATTCAGTCTGAGTAGCGATTCTCATCGCATACTCATCTGGAGAGAGCGGGGAAGCCGCAATCATCCCTCGAACATCATTGAAAGGGAGAGGTATGGAGGTGGCGGTGTTCTCGTTTGGGGAGGCATCATGTTTGGTAGTCGTACAGACCTTCACATCTTCGACGCAGGTTTAGTCAACGGGACCCGTTATTGTAACGAGATTCTTCTTCCATATGTGCGTCTTTTTAGAGGCGCTATGGGTCCGCAGTTCCTTTTCATGGACGACAATGCACCATGTCATCGCACAGTAGCTGCCGAACAGCTCTTAGAGAGTGAGGATATTGAACGTATGGATTGGCCGGCACGATCTCCGGATCTCAATCCCATCGAGCATGTATGGGATTTTCTAGGCAGACGCTTGGCAGCTCGTAGCTTACCACTAGTAACGATTCCGGAGCTTCGATTGGCGCTGCAAGACGAATGGGCAGTAATGCCTCAACAACTCATTGACACCCTCATTCTCAGCATGGGCAGACGCTGTGAAACCTGCCTAGCAGTCAGGGGAGATCATATCCCCTATTAAAGACCGGATGTTTCTTGCTGGATACTCATCACAGGGATGTTTCGGCCTTCAGTCGCATTGCGCTCCATGCTACTTTTTCAATAAAGCTTCTTTTTATCCCTCTGATTTCTCTTTTAGTAAGTGTTGCTTACATTATTCATGTCCTTACGTATTGGGGATCTTACGGTATTAAATGTGTTGATTTGGAAAGCTTTTGTACAAAGTTATATTGAAAAAACCGTCTCGTCCTTAATTTTTGCACACCAGTGTAATAATTCTAAAGCTATTCTCCCACTTTGTGTTTAAACTCCCTTTCTTCCAATATACATAAAACTAAAATAGTCTGGGAATATTTCAAGAAGCGTGTTTGCATTCTAATTGTTTCATGACAAATGTTTTTGAATGCACATTTACATGGTTCAGTCGCTCGAGTGGCTGGTGTCTTTTATTATACTCCATGACCTCGAAAGTTTCAATGAATTCGAATAATTTTTTTCTTTTTCCACTTTGTTACTTGATATAAATGTATTAGATAAAAAAAAAAAAAAAAAGAACGAGTCATCAAAACATTAAAAAAATATGTTATTAAATTCCCAAAAATGTAAATCTTGTGATATTAAAATACGTGTTTTTAACATTATCGCAAATTTCTAAATACAATTACAAGGTCAGTTAGAAACACAGCTACACATTTGATTGCATCATGCGATGGCAATATTAGCAAGGCGGGCAATGAAATTGCGTTATTGTAAAGTCTTCAGACTGAATAAAATATACAACAATTCTAATAAATCTCATTTTATTGCTGCAAACTGCTTGCTGGTTTGAACGCTGGCAATCATTACATCAGTGCTATTGCGAGTTTTTTCAGAAGATTTTCTATTCTGTAGATTTTCCTGCCGTAAGCAATTTTGTTGCTCACTTTCCCACAGTCGAGAGCTATGATGCCACGTTAAAATCATGGCCTCCCGATCATTTTGGACAATGATCTATTTATCTATTGTATCAGTGTATGCGCTTTCTCATCTTATTTTTTATGCTTAATACTAAAATTGTGCTTTCTCTATTCTCAACAGATAACCCTTTGAAATGCAGTTGTGAACTTTCTTGGATTCTATCAGAGAAGAGACCTTATCACGTCTTTGGAAGATGCACACACAAAAAGGAAGAGTATAAAAAACTGAAGGAACTTTCAAAGGAAGATTTCATTGAATGCTAGTCATTAAATACCAGAATAATGAAAATTATTTTTATTTTGATACGTTTAAATATACCATTGTTTGAAAATGCCATTTTCTTGATCTTTATTAAATAACGAAGAATCTATGTGTATATGTCTACTGCTTACACTGTAGAAGAAAGGCGGCACCTAGAAATATCTAACTTTCAATACAGGTAGTTCTGCACTCCATCATGTTCTCCTCGGAGCCCGAATTTTGAATTTATTATTATTAACCCAAAGAGCGTTAGCCAAGGGCTATTAATTTCTTTCTGGCATTTTGCGTTGGAAACTTTAAATGTCGATTCACTTTTCAAATTGTTCCCACCAAATATTATCGCCCTGTATTATATTATGAAGAATGAGAATTTACATAGTGAAAAACTGTATAAATGTATGTATCTTTCTGGCATTATTATAAAACAACGGTACCTATAGAGCCATCCGGTTATGAATAACGTAATCTTCCACCGAATATGGGCATCTGGAAGCCCTAATTTGGAATTTGAAATAGTATTTTATTATCGATTGATTTTGTAAAACTTCAACGAATTTTTGATTAACAAACTCGACGATTTCAAAGCGAGCAATATTGTATGGGAAAAAAAAATAATAATAATTATCTCCAGCGCGCTAGACTGTGCATAGGAAATTCTACAGGTATGCTCATTTTAAAATTATTTTGCAATATTGCTGTTGAATTGAATTTTATGGTTTAAGTGCAAAGAACTTTTAATAAATAAAAGTAACACACAAAAGGGTATAAAAACGCTCTTTTGGGAGTAATTTCAAATCTGAAAGCTTTCAGACACTTTATTTATTTATTTTATGTTTTGTGCGAAGTTAAATGAAATTTTAATTAAAAAAACTTAGCGATTTAAAAGCAACAAGTTGCCACTTGACAAAGCGTAAGATATTTACGTTTCAAATTGAATAAGAAAATTTGGCAATTTAAAAGAAATGGGTTACCTCTCAACAAAGCTTAAAATATTTAACTTTTCAATTTAATCAACAAACTCAGCAATTTGAAAAAAATATGTTGCTACTGCCGAAAGTAAAATACTTCTATCTTCTATGCGCCCTTGTGTTACCATTCGGCAAAACGTAAGATATTTACTTTTTCATCCAAATCTGGCTATTACTAATTAACAAACTAAGCAATTTAAAAGCGATAAATGCTGTTCTTTACCTTGGAAAATTGTGCTTATCTCACGATAAGCACTTGCTTTTTCTTGAAACTGCTTAATCCAGAAAAATGTCATACTTCCTCAATGCTAATGATTATAAGTTACGGAGTACCTATAGTTCAAAAATACTTAGCTTAAATAGCCATTGCTATTGCTTGCATCATACGACAACAGATAGCGCCCCATGACAAAATTATCAGTAAACGATTAAATAATTGTAGTAAACAAAACCATAGGATTTTTAAAATTAAGTGAAAGGTACAAATTTTTGCACCGCGTCCTAGGGACGAAAAATTTTGACATGGTGGCAAGTCAAGGAGATAAATTAAGAAACCTTTCTTAACTCGTACAAAGATCACCTAGGTGCAATTACTACTTTTAGGTGCCTGGCATATCTGCTGACAATTTATAGAGAAACTAGCTACTACTCTAGTCGGTACTAGCATCGCCGGAATCTCGCGCAAAGCACGATGTATCCGGCTCCGTGAGTAGTTGCCATTAGAGGCCGATGACATAAGACCGTCACAGACATGGAGGTAGGAAGTAAGATGGAGTCGCCCTAAACATGTTTCTCCCGTACCCTGCTCTGAAGCACCGGCGATCCCTACGTGGTGACCAAAACATTGGGTCATTTACCATTGAGTTTTATAGGATTTGACGCGTTCGGGTGTAAATATTTTGTAATTACGTCGCAAATATACATATAAATGTATATATTTTCTTTTTCTACAACACTTCAGAGTCCTAAGTATGTGAAAACAGCATATTTTTAAAAAACATTTCATTCTGAACGGAATTAAATGCTATAATTTTTACAGGACAGTTTTCTCAGAATGGTTTAATTTGAATGAAATATTTTCAAAAGTTTTCGTTAATTACATTAGAAAAAAAAAATTGAGGTAATTCGATTTTATTCGGTTAAGGTACAAAAATTAAGATCAAAGTTTATTGTATTATTAATATTAAAATTATGCATTATTTCTTTTCTATTTATAGAGCTTCTTCCTAAAATACTTTCTTAAATATGACATGATTTTTTGGCTTCTTTTAAATCGAAAAATGTAAGTCAATTTATAATTAATGCTCTATTCGGTTCATTTCAAATTAGAGAATTATTAGGAATTAGCGAAATACTTTAAATAAGTATTTTCGCTAATTCCTAATAATTAAATAGGTATTAAATAGTATTTGACTTTCTCTGAACATTTCTGAAAGGGAATAAAATAAGTTTTTTTTTTTTTTTTTTTTTTTTTTTAAGTATTGTTTAAAACTTGTAACTGAGTTATTATAAAGTGTAAAGGGAATAATTCTTTTAATTATACTTATCAGATTTTTTTTTTACCCTTCATTTCAACAATACATATTCCAAAACTCTTTATTACGTTCTTAAGTGCGCATCTCATAGCATTTGCTTTACAATACCTTTTAACAGATTGCTTTCCAATACGAACAATTCTTGCTTAAATAGTTTTATAACGTATTTGTCAACAGGATTTCAATTTATGTTTACAATTCAATATTAAGGTTATTATATATTTAGATAACATTTATAATCATTATAAATTAGATACATTTAATCATTAGATTTCTTCACAGTACTTTCACAGTTGTTTAAAAGTGAATAAATTATTCATTTCAAATACATTTATAAATAATTTAATGAATATTTAAGTATTTTGTCAAAGGCAGATGCTTTTTGCAAGCACATGCATAAATACCCATACATATTTCCTATTTATCATTTCCGGCATGTTCAAATCTTTAATTTCTGTGCATTCACTATATTTTTCGTGTAAAGTAATTTACACTAATTTAGCATAGACCCGAAAGTTTTACATAAAAAATATATATGAATATAATTTGAGTGAAAATTATAAGTATTATTTTTAATACCCACTCAAAGGTCAGTTTTTCTTCAAAATTCCTCCACGATGGCATCTCTCTCTTTAGGCAGATAGCCCTTGCATGCGTTACTCTATTTAATAAAAACTTAATCTGACCTATGTGCCTAATTACAAATATTTTAACATAAATAATTTTATATTTACATTTAGCCATCAAGTTTCAAACTTTTCAAATCTTCTAGAAAATAAATTTTGGCAGATCTCTTTTAGCAATTTTCTTAAAATCTATATTTTTGTAGTGCAACAGCTTAGAATTTTATAAAACAAATTCATAATCAAAATCGCTGTCGTTAGTTATCGAAAAATAACCAAGATGTGATTTTTGCGTAAATGTCAGTAAACTATACAAATTGCTATTATCCATTACACTATGAATGTTTCTTTCATGCGAGAGTGTCCTTTTTTCGATTTCTATGGAACTGTCGTGTTCTATAGTTCTTCTCTAAATACTATCAGAATCTTGTCAAGCGAGCTTCTGAATGTAAACAAAGAACACCCCGTCTGGTGACCCAAGCTTCAAAGCAGTGCTTCACTTCTAGCGCGGAATGGCCCCTCCTCCCTTTCCTACCTCCATGGTCACAGACACACTGTGACACTACTGGAATCACCTTTTACAAATAATTGAATTTTATGTTCTTTTTTCCGTGTACTCCGTTGAAATAGAAAGCTGCGCCAATTGGCGCTAACCTTTTTTCGGTTTTCGAACTTAATTCGTTCCTGAAGGCCGTTCTTCAATCGAAACGTTTGTAAACCGAAATAACATTTTCCATGATTTAAATGGATTAACTCATTTCTGGACCCAGATGATTGCTTATTTAACGTTTACAACATCACTTTGGGAATATTAAACAGATAAAATAAATGGAATCTTTATTTAATTTTACCTGTAAAAATGAGAGTGGGAAATGATAAGGAAGATGTTATTGTTTGGATGCTAAATTTCCTTCCATAAAAACATCACATACAATTTTCTTTAGGAGAGCATCTTCTGTCATCGTTCCTTTACTTCTAAGTGCTATTCAATAGGCCTCTATTACACTCTAACTTTATTTAATGCGGTTTGTTGTTTCCTACATTTTAAAATGTTTCTGAAGTGAGACATGGCATTCTCACTGAAACTGCTTATGCTGTAGTTTGCTACTGCTTAATCAGGGTACTGTCATTATGCCAAAATTTTGTATCTTATCCCATTTTGCACAAAATCGCCGATCAGATACATAGGGTCATTTTCCTTTGATTCTCCTAAAGACATTTCTTCTATAATCGCCTCTTGTTGCTGTTTTGAAGTTTTTGTAATTTTTCCTTGTTGAGCTCAATTTTATGGTTTTTTACTAACTTCTCCATATGTTCTGTTAACTTCCTAACACATGACTTTGTCTAGAGACACAATATTATAGAAAACGAAAACAAGGGCTCATGCAATTTTCAAAGTGCTCAGCGTCTCAGCCTGGCCGTAATTTCTTAAAGACCGAAGTCACGGTCCTATAAGTCATTTGTTTCCACTCTTGTTAAGCAATAGAAAATATTAAAATGATTTTTTGCAGATGTCCCTGAGTGTTAATTGTATGCCATAGGTTACCTTAAAGCATACCTTCGAAGATCATATGCTGTCGACCTGAGTGTTCGTAAGTAGAGAAACTGCTCATGATCCGAGGCAATTTTTGCTCATGATCGAAGGTTCCAGTGTAAATCAACCAAACCAAACCTTTGCACAAAATTATTTTAGAATTAATAACTACTTTGGAAGGTTACAATAGTTGTTATACACGCAGCTGAATCACTGCCTTCAGACCCACAGTATTACTACTTTGTAAGAATTATATCGCGGTAGAGCTATCGAATCCTCATTTTATAATTAAAAATTGATTTTCCGATTCTTGGCTAAGCGAATTTATAATTAAGCTTTCCCACACAATACGAGGGTTGCTATTTATATTTCGGGCCTAATAATGGAAAAACAAATGTTTACGATCGAAATCAGTTTTATTTTCTTTCAAAATTTTCTCCATGAAGATAAATACACTTTTGCATGCGTCTGAACCAATTTTTCGAAGCAATTTTTGCACTGCGATTGAGGTAACACCAAAACATGCGTTTTGAATGCATCAATTGCTTCTTCGGGTGTCGCAAATCGCTCACCTCCTAATTTATTTTTGATTTGAGGGAATAAAAAATTGTAATTGGTACCAGATCAGAGCTGTCCGGCGGATGACCCGTGAATTCGATGTTTTGACCCGTCAAAAATTCCTTTGTTTGAGTCGATGTGTGAGAGTTCGCATTGCCATGATGCAGAATAATTCGCCTCTTCTGCTTTTTCGAATTTCTCCACTGACTTCTGGCAAACAAATGGTCGTGTTTGACCATCCTGAGTTGCTCTAATGCCACTGTCGCCACGTGACCGGTAATGCCGAAGAAACAGGCAACCATTTGTTTCGACGTGCTTCTTCTGAGAATAACTTTTGTTGGATTTGGCTCGTCTTTTGGGAGACCCATTTTTGTTGTTTTGTTAAGGGCTCATATGCATACACCCATGATTCTTCACCTGTGTAGATGTTATACACAGCCTTCGATGCACCTTGAACGTATATTTCAAACATCAATCGACACGAGCATCGAATTTTTACACCAATTTTTACACCGAGCCTTCTTTTGAGCGTTTGTCAGATTATGCGGGATTCAACGCGAACAAAACTTTTTTACGGCCAAATTTTCAAGTAATACCTTACTGATGCTTGTCATCCTAATACTCGATGCCTCAAGCTCAAGGTATGTCACATGACGATCTTGCTTTATCAGTTTACGGGCAGCATCGCTATTTTCTGGCACAACAACCGAATTTGGACGACCTTCACTGAATTCGTCCTGTCGACCACGATTTGAATTCGTTATACCAGATTGTTACAGTGCTGTAGGATGGTTGCTTACCGCTGTATAAAGAATTAAGTTCATCGAAGAAATCTTGCCTTGATAATTCACTTCAAAAGTTAAAAAAAAAAAAAAAAAAAAAAAAAAAAAATCGCACGAAAATGTTTACGATTCAGTTCCCTTTTTTGCTAGAGATGAATTTTTTAATTTACTGTAAACACCAGTCACGCTAAAAAACAAAATGTTCTATGAAGTTATGGTTAAAAATATCAAACTTTCGATTAGAACCGTCTGCGGTCGCCTAGCAATACTTACTGTTGCCACGGCTAGAAATATAAATAGCAACCTTCGTAATAAAACTTTCAGCAGTATGATGAAAAAGTAAAAGCTCTAGATTTGTGTTAAATATCTATTATCATCAAATAAAGCCAGAAAACACTGTCGGATCTGACCTGGAAGCTTTAGTAAAACGTTTAGTTTTCTTTGCACTCGCCATTTATGAAGAATATTTCAAAGCAACAAATTTTAGCCATTATAATTTAAACACTGTTTAACTGTGTACAAAATGTTAAAAAGACATTAAAACACACATGTCTGTATTCAACCAATTTATGATAATAGTCAAAATAAAAGGAGTACAAAACAGATTAAATAAAGCTTCGATTAAAAATTCTCACACAAAACAAAAAAGGGGAGAAGAAATGTGTTATTGAGATCCAAAACATTCGTTTTTATATTATAATATATTCATTATATAAAATATATAAAGAAACATATTAAATATGTGGTTTACAACACAATTTTATACCTCTTCTAGCATACGATGTATAAATCTCCTAGCGAAGGTGCCAAACAGCCAAATTCCTGTGCAGAATGTAGTTTCCGGTTTTAATTTGGATTCTACCTTTTGTTTCTTATTCTTTAATTTCAACAATTTTTATTTATTGAATTTTCTTATAGCGCTATGGAGCCTCTGGAAAGTACATACTACAGAACTTTTGGGAAGCCTTACTGCTGGATTAGACCTTTAGAGAAGTGGAAAATTGTGAAGGTTTAAATTTGCAAATGTATTTACGAAAATCTGGTCAATACAGATTAATCACTGGAGTAATGAACCTGTAAAAGTTGGTAGGGTAATTATAATGATAACAGAACCATCTCTAAAATTATCGGAGCGAAGGGTAAGAATATAATTTAGACTTTATATTAGATTTAGAATATAAAAATCCAATAATAGAGCTATAAAGATGGATCACTTTTTACTTTTGGTAAAAGAGGAAAATTAAATTTTAACTTATTTTATCTATTTAATATTGTGTTTATCCTTTCTGTCTTGGATATAATTATTTTATTAGTTTTGTATCATGAAATTGTTCACAAAGTGATGTTGCAAAGTTACCATCTGGAGGTCCATAGAGCTTCCATTTTACATTAATTTTAGTGAAGAAAATATTTTTGTTTTATGAACATTTCTGATGACAAACAGTTTACAGGAATAAACTACACTATATAAAAACTATATTCATAAACCCAGGACTCACTATATTCTACGATGTAATGCAAATATGTGTGTTAAAATGTGGTGAGAATTCACACACCCCTATTCTACACTATGTTATTTTAAGTACGTTCTTTTCGTTTTTCTTCTTTCATATTGTGCCGTCCGTTGCCAGCGTCTAATTGCGGAATATGCTGAATGGTTGTATTTTTATCATATTCCTTAGTTGTGATTTTACAACTCTTAAGTCACCCTGGGTAAGAGACAGTGCAACTGATTCAACTGCACCGGATAGCAGAATTTTTTCCAAGAAGCAAAATATTTAGAATTTACGAAGGCAATGGGTGACAGAACTTAAACATTGAAATTTTTAGAGCTTAGGGAGACACCGGGCAGCAAAAATTATAATTCACAAAAACTATACCAGATGGCCAAAGGGACACATAGTATAGAATCTCTGCACCTGTAAATGTTTTAAGTAATTCTAATGATTTAGCTCTATTATAAATAGCTAATTTAAATGAATGGCACAATAGTGTTCCTGTCCGCTAGGTTCCTGTCTGTCCTCATTTGTTACTGGTGCGGGTGTAGCCCAATTTTATAATCACAGGACGACTGTTTGGGATGCCAGGTAGGTTGTGATGTACCCTTATTGAATGAACTCCCTTCTAACTTGAAATTTTTATTACAGAGTTTTCATTGAAATTTAACTTTTGATTTACCTAATCAAGAAGAGCAATTTCTCTGACCAAATATAATGATCTAATTCTCATATTTAAATAAGAGTAATGAAATAATTTTATATATAATTACAAAATACAACGCAATAACTAAGCACAACATGAAAAATTTAATTTAACTTACTTATTACCATGAAGCAATTAAAAAAAAAAAAAAAAAGAGATACAAAACTCTAGAAAAAATTACTCATTCTACAAAAGAATTAAAAACACTACATCGTTCATAAGAAATATAACTCTTTGTGCTTAAAACTGCACTAGATTAAAAAACTGTGTAATAATTATTTGTTATAATGTGCTACTACATAATAATGTCTTAATTACACTATTAGGAAATTTCAAAAGCTGTTCCAGGAAAATAAAAAGAAGTTTCGATTTTCCCTTAATATTTTTCTCTTCCCAATTTTTTAGGATTTTCCAGGAGAAAGTCCTATACTAAGAAATATTGATTGCTATACTTCAAAGAAATTCATTATTACGTTGAACAACAATAGGATAACAGAAGATACTTTAATCTTTTAAAGGGGAAGAAAAGTTTTTAAGCAAATTAAATTTTATCAATATTAAATATGATAAAAGCTTTAAAAATAATAAAAAGATTGCATAAAAGTAAAGGGAAAAATGTTATTTATTTTGTGAAATGGTATCTAACATTTGTCCTACTATTTCTATAAAAATATTTTTGATTTTGTGAAAAACATACCATTGTATTGAATAATAAACCACATAAAATAATTATACTGTTTAAAGTAAAAAACAATAAATAAATCAATAGTGATTTCAAATGTTCCACCTTATGCCATTTTCTATCCTTTTCTCTTGCAACACACACCATTTGCCATAAAAATACAAAGATTTATGGGTTGGACAATTTTTACCCATTCAATCTTCCCACATTTAATTGCATAAACTGCATTTTTAGAAATCCCTTATATGAGGAAAATATGTTTAGAAGAATAAAGTATCCTATGTATATGTAGATTATCTCACTATATATTAGATACAATTTGGTTGTGCCATTAATTTTGCATTCACCTGTATATCTCAGATATTATACAGGGTGCATCTAAAAAAGGGGGCAAAACTTTATAGGGTGATAGAATTCAGCTATACAAGCAATTTTCATCATAGAATGCAAGTATTGAGAAGTTAAAAATCAGTTTTCCACTGTCGCATTAAAAGAATTAACACAAGAATGAGAGGAACTACTTAAGAAAACATTTTATTAACAGGAATGTAATTGATGTACATGCTCAAAGAAATTCTAAAAAGATCTTTCACCAGCTGTAATGCAGGCTTCACACCTGCTGGATACAGACTGACCCACATTTGTGAAGAAACCAGGCATTTCCTGAGCATAGCTGGTAACAACTACGATCCTGGCGACTACATCCATTTTGGTTTCAACGGGCCACTCATAGATTAGGCTTTTCATATGACCCCACAGGAAAAAGTCCAAACACGAAAGATTGGGTGGTCTTGGTGACTAAGTTATGGGGCTACCTCAACCAATCCAGGGCCAAGGAACTTTGCATTTAAAGTGTTCCGCACATCCAAGCTGAAGCACATGATCTTGCTGGAACCACATTCTCAACCAGTTGGAGTTGGAATCAAATGTAGCAGTTCCGGTAACACCTCAAGTAGGGATGTGAGATATGATTCACCATCCAGACAGTGTGGCAGGAGGCATGGACCAATCAAGTGGTGATGGAGGATTCTGCACAAACATTTACGGTGAACTGCCACTGAAATGTATGAGGACGTGTGGCATGCAGGTTTATAGATGTCCACGTGTTTGAGTCGTGAGTATTAAAAATGTCCTTTAGTCTATGACTTTTTGAAGGTGAATAAACTTGTGGATCTCACCTGCAGAAGCTGGACTTGAGAATTAGCAAGAACAACAAAAATGCCCTTAGGGCTGATGGGCACTTGAAGTACAGTGAATACTTGGTTGAAGGGTCCAGGAGGATAGCTGGAAAGGATTCAGTACACCTAGGTGCGAGGACTGACCCTTTTTATACCATATTTACCATGCCACATAACGGCTCACCATTTGCATTCCGCCCAAACATTGTATGATGAATATTGCTTATATAGCTGCGTTCTATCACCCCACAAAGTTTAGCCCACTTTTTCAAATTCATCCTGTATATCTCATAATCACTTTCACTAAGTATTTGATTAGTTAAATGGATAAAACCAGTTAATGACAGAAACCAAAAATTGAAATAAATTTCCAAAATTAATACATAACATGGGCATAATAAGCTGAAAGAAATGTAATAATTGTATAAGTTTGATGCATTTAAAAGCTCATTTAAGTTTGGTTTATTTGATTACAGCAAAGCACACTTCAGCTGTCTCTCTAAAGGGAGGATTTTTTTAAAGGAAACTGCCTCATATACGCGTCACACATGTAAGCACACCATGAAAACTCCTATCTCAGTCAGCCTGATCACTTGGAATCAAACCCAGGTCAAACTACCTGAGTTCAACGACTTCACCACTCAGTTGCTGGTACCCAAAACTCATTTAAGAGTCAACAGATGAGATGATTGCATATGAAGGTAAATTCAGTGCACACTAGGTAAAATTCAAACTTTGGCATTAATTTAATTAAAACGGGTAACTGTATTTTGAGGAGTCTCTCTTCTTTAAGAGCATACCACTGTTCTCTAATTAAGCATGGTTTCTCATGTAACAAAGTTTCAAGGATTGTTGAGGTGGGAAGAAAAGATAATGTGAAACTTTTAAGTTTTTTGTAGATATGTTAACATTTTTTCATAAATAATAATATTAGAAGAATTGCTAGAATATTAGATGTGGTAAAATTTAGTTTACATTCTAATGATGCTTATCGTAATATCTCATTTAATATCATATTAAACATCAACAACAGAATGTAAACAAAATTTTGCAATTAAGTTGAAATTGTAACACCAGAATTCTCAGCATTAAAAATGTATATTTGATCTGCTGTACTGGTAGGCCAGTTCTTGTAGGACTGAAGAACTTCTGTGGATTTGTATGAAAAATGTTCAGAAAATTCAATAAATGAGAATAAATAATTTCAGTCAGTTACTTAACAACAATTTTATTACTTTTTATGTAACTGCAACTTCATCACATGAGGAAAGCCAACTTATTCCCGATAGAAGAGGTTCCTTGTCAAAAACTTAATTATTTAAAGAATTTAATATATACAAATGGGATAAATTTTTCAGTCATACAATTTGTGATGTGTGATGTTTAGTCTCCTGTGATAAGAAAAAGTCAAAAATATCATTTATCATAGGAAAACTTAAACTGTCAAATCATCTGCTTTTTACATTTTTTTCTCTTTTTCAGAGCAGTATAAGTACAATTGAAAAAGCCATTTTAACAGGAAAGTATCAGTCACATGTATTTCAGATACATATGCAACAAACATACAACAACATTAGTTTTCTCATTTTCAACTTTCAAATTAACAGGTAAATTTAAATGAATAATTTTAATTAAAATATGCAATTTATATAATGTCTTAAAACAGACCAATCATCCATTGATAAAATTTTGCACATTACCACACGATGATGTCTGCTTCATCATAACCAATGCTGCTACAGGTTCAAATACCTGTCCAGTGAAAGAACATATGCTGCTAAACAATAAATGCTTTTAACTACATATGCATTTAACATTCATATAAAACTTTTTACCTTCGAACCTGTAACAGTATTTTTTTTTACATAACCAACATTAAAAAAACAATTTATAATACAATATACACATGCACATAAAAACATGTAAAAATCACATTTGCGATGAAATGGACAAATAATGATCATATTTACAAATACATTGTCAATGTAATGAAGACTTGTGATTTTTTTTAATTGGTTTTGTTCCGGTTAAGTAAAATGTCTTAAACATGGTCATTGTTTAAAATATAATAAAACTAAAAATGATTGCGAAAAGATGAAAAACATTTTAGCTTACTGTCATTTTAAAGTGATGACTGGTGAAATATTAACAAAAATATTTACTAATTATTTAAATTTCTGGTCCACACATTTGAAGGTGAAAATTCAGAAACAAAAGAAAAATACTGAAATTGTTTAATGAAACTGAAATCAAATTTAAAATAAAGAAAATACTCTTTGCAATTACACTGAAAAACACAGTAGAACCTCAGTTAGGTTTAAGAGTTGCACAACTCAAGACAGCTTCATATTTTTTTATCAATTACAGCATTTGATGTATTTGCAGAATATACAACAAATGCTCTAATTTCAATTTTCAGCAACATAACAAATATGGTATTTTCTAATAGATCGGGGTGCGGGATATTATTTTAAGCAGATTTTATTTGACTTTTAATTGAAATTTAATAAAAAATAAGCTTTAGTACATGCATACATGGAGATGTCTCTTTATTGATCTGTTAATGGGGAAAAAGAATGGTATGATCAAACAGCTACGTTCTTGTATTTATTTCAGAAATGGATTACACAAAATTATAATTTTAATATTTTTCATTGATATATTTTCATACTGTATTTATACTGTTCATGTCAATCCTAAGTGTTTTAGAACTAACTATTACTTTTCCAAAAAATTCTGCAGAATATTAAATTGGAGCAAATTTCAAGGGGAGAAAAGTGATTATGAGAGTTCCAATTCAAACCCTTTCACCTTCTCACCAACATATGGTTTACATTAAAATATTTATTTAGTATGTTTTATTGGTATATTTATGTTACTGTAATTTCTTGCTTACTTTTAAAAATTTTGCTAAGGAAAATGACTTTTGCAGGAATAAAAAAAGTTCTATTTTTCCAACTGAAACAAATTTATGTCAAAATTTCTAATTTAACTAAAAATTTCTAAATTTCACTAAAATTTCTAATATTTAAAGATACAGCAATTCAAGTATTTTATTTAACTGAGGTAACACTGGAGTTTGTTAACAGACAAACAGATTTTTCAGTATGTTTAAAAAATGATAAAACCCAATCTTTTTTCTTTTTTGATTTCTGACTTTTGCATTATTTTCTCTTAAAAACTTTATTCTCTTGTACACATTATACAGAAAAGATTACAACTTTTTCAAGAAATCCTATAAATAAGTGTCATAAAAATGAAACATAAAAAGCAAGCTTTAGTTCCATAAATTAGGTCATTGAGTTAATCCATAAAAATATTTAATGTTCAAGCCTTTTTTTATACCCAATATTTTTAACATTTATAACAGAATATTATCATAATAAAAGGAGCTGATTTTAAATAAAATGAATTAATATCACAAGCAGGCACCATTTTTATGCATTCTAGACTTTAACACTAGAAGTCTAGTAACAGCATTACATAGACAAAATAGGTTCATACCAAACTTTAACTACAATATTTTCCTGTGAATATACAAACCAGCACCATCACAATAGCTTCCCTTCGAAATGGCTTTTCTTATATATAAAAATAGGGTTTTCTACATGGCAAAAGACACCCAGATAGTACATACATTATACACGCATTATTTATGTACACTGTACAAGAAATCAAAATGCGTTGCACAAATCTACGATGGCTTTGCAGTTTTTTTTTTTTTTTTTTTTTTAAATTTATTTATTTTTGTTTTATGTATGTTTCCATTACTACTTAAGCTTTAAGCGTGCTGAGACATGTAATATACATTAGAATTGAAATTTTTTTTTAAATTAAGCTATTTTGATTAGTAATTCACTAGTGGTTCTCCGTTTTCATTACAAATTCTTTACAAAGAATTCAATTTATATTATACTTGCTTATTTGGAAAAGAAGGTTAGGTATTCACAGCTAATTGCACATGATGAAATGTATCCAAGTTATAAAAGATATGAAAATTTTCATAACATACATAAAAATGTTTTTTTAAAAAAGGTTTTCCTTTTTGTTCTTTTAGTAAAAGAAGGGTTTCTTGTTTCATTTACAGATCAATAAATAAAGAGTTATTTTAATATACTACATTCATTTTTACAAACTGAACTCAACATTTAGATCTATCTCGCAATAAATTACAGCAATATGAAAGTTTTCATTTAATACCTGACAGTAATAAGCAATTTGAAATTCATTACAATACAGTGAACCACTGATTTAGAACATCTGAATGCATTAATTACATTTGTCAAAACACATAACCATAATTTAAAACATGTTATTACCATTTCTGCACAAACAAAACTATATTGTACAACAATAAGAGAAAAATATCAATAAGCTGACAAGTATAAGTAAATGGGAACTATTCTTAATACCATAACAATTAAACATTCAGATTATGATGCTCATCTAAATACTACACAATCGTGATCAATTTCAAACAATTACTTCATGTATATTAAATAGGACTAAAACTTCCCGAAATGCTGTATTCATTTTTACATAAACCTTTGTATTGCATAGATAAGATGGAAGTCATTAACAGTGATAGTCTTTGGACATGTATGGCACACATGGAAAAGCAATAAGTATGAGATGTTTTAAAAATTTTCTCTTCAAGCTATAAGTATTTAAAATATCCCTACTGGGGGAAAAAAATTCTGACTTCACTGATCATGCATTCATTTATTAATTAAAAGAACTAATAGCTCTTTTACTAAAAACTAGGCTGCATTCTTTTGTTTCATTCACATGAAATGAATCACACACATATAGAAACATATGGCACATTGTACTTGTAAAAAAGCATTTAAAGCTGTGATATGAATATTTGGCAACAAGCAAGGTTGAAAGGAGGTGAAAAAAATGGCACAATAACTGGCATGTAAATCGCACCCAACTGAAATTTAAATTTGGATTATTATAAGATGTGAGGAACAAAATTTTGCCCTGAAATAGACTAAAAATAAAATATAAATTCGTTCTGAAATGAAATTTTTAAAAAATGGACTAGAGTATATTTAAGAAATCTACACAGATATTGTATTTAACAATATTGAGGATAAGGATAGGATTCTTAGCTATTCATCTCCAATGCATTATTAGAAATACATGAAACAAAAAACTTCAAACAAAGAAATCACATTCTCTAACATACCACAGAGATAAAACAATTTATGATCAGATAACTGTATGTAAATAATCTATGTGTTTTCAGAAATTTTAGTTATTTTTTCAGAAAACTATTCAATTTATAGGAAAAAAACTATGGAAATACATAACTTTTTAAAAAATTTTGCAAGAGAAAAATTAAATATTTATTCCTATGCTAAGCCGCAGTACTTCCACGGTTTGTGAATAATTTAGTGATTTTTGATTATAAGTTTCATAACTATAAATACAATTTTTATTTTTAGGAAGAATACATATTACCCTAAATGATCCTAGAAATCTATGGCTCCTAAAAGTTTAGGAAGTTCTTGTTTTGTTATATAATTATGGGTATTCTTGCAACAGATGACCTACTGGGCTATATCTATATCAACAGCTGATCCACCTTGTATTTGCCTTTGATTAATGCGTATGGCTTGGTTTATTTTATTACAGCAAAGCCTCGAGGGCTATCTGCCCAAGGGAAGGGATACCTTCGTTGAGAACTTTCTATGGGAAACTGACTTGTATATAAAGTTATACATGGGGAAAACCATGAAAATGCCCATGCAGCCAGCCTGTTCACTGGTTTCGAACCTTGGAAAAAACTACCCATGTTCAGCAACTTGGCCACTGGTGTGCCCGATTATGTGTATGAACTACCCATTTGATTTGGCTGTAATTGGTTCCCTCTTTGGCCTTAGTGGACCTACCTCACCACATTTTATAACACCTCATTACTTCGCCAAAAGAAATCAGTGAACGCATATAAATTGCAAAATGTGTAAAAAAAGAAATAATTAGTCTATTTCTCTGTATAATAAAATTTGGCATTACTTGCTTACTTTATTTGTAACAAAATATTAAAATATTTCATAGAATCATAAAAAACACTATAATTTAATGGTATTATTCTAGGACACTGTATTTTAATGGCAGAAATTTAATTATTCATCAAAAAAGAATACAGCTTCAGACTTTCTTTTCTGTCTTAAGACACATTAATTTAATGGTAAAAGTTTAATAATAATAATATATAAAAAAAAGAGTACAGTCCTATAATTTTTTCTGTTTGTCCAACAATACAACAGGTCCTCTTCAGTATTACATCACTTCATTCTTCTAGTAATGCAGTATAATATAGTAATCTGGCAACATAATAAATGTTCTGGTAATGTAATTAGTACATGTAATTTCTTTGTGTTTATTTATTTATTTGTGGACACTGCTGCTTTTCATAAGGTTTAGAATGACAATATTATCTGTTTCTTTTGTTTTGATCATGATCACGAGCAGTAAATCAACCTCATGCAAGAATACCTAATTATGAATGTTAAATTATAATCATTAATTTATAAATATTAATAGCTAATAACTGTATATAATAATTATTATTTCATTATTATATTTTCTTCTACTAAAATTTTTTCACTCCCTCTTTTCCATACCAATTATGTTCAGGTACAATACGATAATTTGCAGCTATATGTATGAGTGTTACACAACTAAAAGTTTGGGAAGCACTGCTATAAATGATGATTTGCTATATTTCATTATTCTTTTTAAAATTCTGATGGGTTGCAATCCTGATTTTTTTTTGGGGGGGGGAGGAACTGCTTTAGACTATAGATTTGGACGTAACATTTTATAATGATTCTTTGATTCTGACCAGTTTTACTAATTGTTCGTAGAAGCAAGATGATTATACAAGCACAAGCAATTAATCATATTGGTTTATCAAACAAAACAGCAGAATTATATTAGGTGGAATACAGATATAAAAAAACATAGTAAAAGTAATCCTTTACTTGGCATTTGATGCAATTAGTCATAATTTGTTTCAATTTAGTTTACCTGTAACGATCACATTTTACAAATACGAGTTATTTCTCACAAAGCTTTTATTTAAAATCGGTTTCACATCAGTAGGGATTTGGGATTTATTTTATTTTCAATCTGTTGAATAATTTGACACATTTAAGTCACCATCTATTCAAAATAATGGGTCAGAATTACACAACTATTATGCAAGCAAAGGGGAATTAAAATCAGAGGTTTAATCAAAGGAAATATCAAGGCAATAAAATTATATTAGGTGGAATAAAAAAACACATAAAAACATCCTAAAATTTGTAATTAGTTTACTGTTTGTCACAACTCATTTCCATCTAGTTTATTCTTAACGATCACGTTTCGAAGAAGGCTTATTATCACACTTAAAGCTTTCAGGTTTCATATCAGTATGGATTTGATATCCAATTCATTCACAATCTGACAGACAAATTTCACTCACCACATTCTGAAATTAAGGGGCCAGAATTACGACTACTTTTCATTGATTTTTCTGCATATCAACACACAAACAAAAAAAACTCTATCAATCATTAAATCAGTCTTTTAGATATGAATTTTGAAAAAATGAAGAACTGCTATATTAACTTCAATATAAACTTCATAAGTAACATTTACTACTTAGACAAAAAAATTTTTAAAGAATATACCTAATTACAAAAAATTACCTGAGACTATTCTTACTTGCTCTTGTATCTATGTGCGTGTATGAGGAGAAAAAGTTAATTTTTCTAGTATTAAAATATTACCAACCCTTCTCTGGTATTTCATTCTTCTAAAAATAGGCTTCATATCAACACACTTTTAAAAGACATTTGTAAATGAGAATGAATCACATAATTTAATTGACAAAATGTGATATAATAATGTAACAAGAGAAGGAAACTTGATAATTAGAAAGGAATTTACAAATTCTGACCTTTCATTTCATTAAAAATAAGAAGAGTGTGATGAAAAGACACTTGCAGCAGAGCAAGATTTCAAAATTCTTTGCATTACTCTAAGCATTGTTATTGCATATTCTACAGTGATAATGAAACAGGTATTAGAAATTTTTCAGCAGCAATGAATAATGATGACAACTATGATTAACTTTGATGAAAGATGAAGTGCATAGCTTAAGTTAAAGGCAAAACTTTGATATTTCTATTCCCTCCCAAAATTGCACAATGTACAGGTGCTTGGCCTTAAAAAGCCAATTTACATGTAAGGCAAACACTTGGTATCATTAGTTGTACTTTCTGATTAACAAATATGTTAGACTGGACAAACATAACTTCATTTTAGTGATTTAGAAAAAAAAAATGCAGTTATGCTTCAGTAGGATCAGATGCAAAATGCAAAAGGTATCCCTGGCTATTAAAATTTGTCTCATGATTAATTTAATTACACCTTTGATGTAAGAAAATTCAAGTCACATGTACAATGATATTGTAATACAAATAGCAAAAAATTTCATTGTGCATAATTGGCCATTGTAAAAAAATTGTCTAGTTATACAGTATTATATTAAAAATGGTCATGTACATAAAATTACATTAGAAAGTGACTAAAATAGGATACAAAGTGTAGATACATTTATTGCTATCTAAATAACCCAGGAAAAACACACATAAATACAGCATTTCAGGAAATCGAGACCTTAAGATAGAAAAGGCTTGAAAATGACTTCTCAGTTTCTTGCTTAAGTGTAAACATAATTAACAATAACTAAAATGCACAAGACTAATGCCGTAATACTGTCTTTCAATAGAGGTGACAAATATATGGTTTTGATTTTAAATATTTTAAAGAATGTTCTAGACATAAACAACATATTCATCCTAAATAGACACACACATGAATAAATGAAGTCCATTTCTTCTTAAGGTGTGCTTCTAATATCAAATTTCAATAGGAATGTTTGTCATAAAGTATTTTTCTTGGCAGAAATTTGTTCATAGACATTAAATGTATAAAGATATTCCTGACAGGAAGATTAATTTGGTATAGAATTTCTTAGCAGATTAATAATTATTCATTTGCACACATTGTGGAGCTAGTTATAATAAATCACCAAAAAAATAATAATTTTTAATTTTTAATTAAGGCTAACCACTTTAAATCTAATTTTCTGCATAATGGGAGGGCCATCTGTTAACTATTTGACCTTTTTTAAAGAGGAAAGTAGAAAGTAAGGCACTGCCTTTTTTAAAGAGTGGAGAGATTACAGGTTAAGAAATAATTCACAGCCTGAAATATTCTCGACTATAAAACAAAAATGTTTAAAAATAACCTCTTTGTATCACTTTTCTTTTTCAAATAGAAAAACATTTTAAAGAGGATAAGAAATACCGGCGGACATGACAACCACCAGTATATTTGTCACCTTCCAAAATGTCTTGCAAACATGATACAAAATTTTCCCCAACCAAAAGTCCAAGGGAAAGACATGTCCTTGTTTATAACTAACATCAGTAGTAATGCACGGATACAAATGTTTACACATTCAACCTACATACTCTTTGAGCCAAGACTTATCATAGATCATCATTAGGAATAATATCAGCATGAACTCCCTTTAATTACACAGGAGCATTTAAGGGGCTCCCCAAGTTATGAAAGAAGTGCTCAAGTGCAATATAGCCCATTAAAATTTTAATTTGGAAGCTGTACGCAGCATAGATATTATTCATTATATTGCTACTGCCAATAGTTGGCAATAATTGCCATACAGCATGATGAAAATCTTGTGCTACGTGCATTTGCGGCTAACAACACTTTGATTTTTCCAGCATAGCAAAAAAGATTTTCTATAAAACAAAAACAAACAAAAAAAGAAATAACAATAGACTACATTTCAGGTACTCACTGTATGTAAGTGATAATATCTAATGTACAGTTAACTGCATGAGAAAAGTAAACACAAATGATTCTTACTGTACACCGGGAAGCCCCTCATTGTATCAGTTGAAGTAAGCAACAAGGAAATCACATACACACAGTGCAAAATGTAACAAATAAATGGAACAATGACAAGCACTTAACCAATAACTAGACCAATGCCAGTGAAGTATTTGCTAAGCAATGACACAGCTTCACTGAAACAAAGTTTAAAAACAACTAACAAATAAGCAAAATTGTGACACAGCACAAAACAAAACAGTCTGATCACAAACTAGGTTTTACAGATCCGATGATGTGGTTGAAGGTATAGCTGGAACACCAGGTTCCAGTATGAGAGTTCCCATAATTGGATCATAAGTTCCAGCCAGGAAATATGTATCATTATTGTCAAATAAAGATCCATAATTATTTTCTGGATGCCTCTTTTGTTGATATTCTTCCCATGATAAGACTTCACACTTATGAGATATCGTTTGCACATCATTTTCATCAAAATGTGGAGACTGGAACAGTGCTCCCTAGAGAAAATTTAAAAAAGCACTTTAATAACAAAATAGCTTCATTCAAGCAAAATTCTAATGTCTATAAACTAAAAAGATTAAGGAAGGAATTATTTAATTAACAAGTTATTAACAAACAAGAGTGAAAACAAAATTCAAAAAGATTAAGGAAGGAATAATTTAATTAACACGTTATTAATAAACAAGAGTGAAAACAAAATTCAATTTCCACTGAAGAACAGAAAAAGAAATTTTATTTACCAGCTTCAAAAATTATTACATTAGCATCTATTATTTATTACTACAAGTTTAGAAAGACTATGCCAAAAGTTCCATATGCATTATTGTATCTTTTTTAATTTAGTAAACATATGACATACTTAAAACTATTTTGTTTTGCTAATTTAAGCTTACTTTTATGTACAAACAGCAAAGTGTTTTTTGAAAAGTCCCTTACGATTCATATAGAATTTTGACAAAAGAATTAACTTATTACTACAAATGTATGTGTACATATTGTATGTATATCTGTACAGAACTATCCCTATATCCATGAGTAATTTGGTCCAACACATAACCACAAATAATAATAAATGCTATGCCAAACAGGATGTGCATAACATATGTAAATTCAGTGAAGTTTAATTGATAAATCTGGCATCATAAGACATTACGAGTATTAATAACAATGAAATACACTGTACACTATAACACTTCATATACTGCATTATTAATATAAAATAATGTACAATTTACTCTCCAAAATTTTAGTTTTCCTTTTAATGGATAAAATTTCATAGCTTTTCTTAAAATTTTAAAGAGGTAGAAGCATCACAACTTTTACACTGGAAACCAATGCAATCTAAATAAGAAATTTCTGACTACGACTGTTATTAATGAGATTGTTACAGCAGAGACGAGAGAAATAATTTAATGGGAAAATCTGAGTACACAGGAGAAGGGAAGGTGTCAGATGTTTTGACCATTGATAACCTTGGTCTCCTGTGGAATTTTTACACCATCATAGAGCAAAGATTAATTGAGTGCAACACTAAGAAGTTACTTGTAATCTGAGAATGTACATAAGGTTCAAAAGATGATCATTTTCATTCCCTTTCCATTTAGTTCCAGACACATTCCATTCCAATTTAGTTTTCTTAGAGGAAATGTTTTCAGTTATTTCATTTGAGGCTACAAAGACTAAGAACTTTTATTTTTAAAACAACAAAACAATTTAAATTCTGGGATAATTTTTCGAGGGTGGGAAGAGAAAAGAACAAATCTTTTCTCCCAAATATTCGTAACTAGATAATCCATCCTGAAACGCCTGAAATTTCAGAATATTTAAAAATGTTTCCCATACAATAAAGCCTTAAAAGGATAATGCTGAAAACATATATCGTATTTCCTTGTGTATTTTCCCCCTTGCATTTTAATTCCAGGTTCTGAAAATTAAATTTAAAAAAAAAAAAAAAAAAACACGCATATTTTTCTTTTTCATAATGCATTTAGGCAACAAGCATGAGCTTCCCTAAATTTTAAAACAGATTCATTCATACAGTGATTTTTTTTGTTTTACTAACAAAGCTAAACTCTCTCAAACTGCTTGCGAAAGTCACGCCAAATCTTTCCCTTTTAACTGTACAACTTTATGCCAGCCTAATTCAAGAACCTACCAGTCGCAGTGAACTGACATTCAGTCTAAAATTTTACGGAGTTAGCCTCACATTCATCTTCTATAATTATTTATGAATGATTTCAGACCTAAGGAGTACCATAGACTACAATAAGAATAGATGAGATTCAGGTTACGAGGAAGTAGAAATGAAAGTATCTTATTAAATATTATAATGTTAATATTACTACATATTCTTATTGGAATGTAGGTTTCCTTAAAAAAATAATCTTGTGGTAGTTAAGCTTATCCATGACTACTTTTCATTTGCTAGTCCTTACTGTAACTATGGCCTTTGGAAATTTAAATTATTCACATGAATTTCCCCTTTTGATTTTCGAACGATAAAATTAGTAAAATAACGGGAGAAAATACATAAGGAAATATGGTATTCATAATTTCTGATCTAATATTTCAAATGCAATTATAAGCCATTTCTCTCCCTCCCCCCGATTTTTTACTCTAATAAATAAATGCATGAAATCTAGAAGACTACTGAATATTTTAGTTAAATACATCACAGTTATATGAAGACAGATAGCAACTTTTTTTTTAATATTATACTTTATTCTATACAGTGCAGATTAGAAACAGCAAGAAATGAATTATTGGATGATTTTACCAAATTTTCATTACAGCCTGGCTTAAAAAAATTTGATAAATTATAAATATAAAAATATCAGAACAATTCAAAGAAAAATCTACTAGATAATAATTTTTACCTTTATTTGACTGAGTTTCTTTCCACTTTTGGTTTCTTCAGGATGGTAAAACCATTTGACTTTAACATCCATTTTACCACCCCACGATTCCCACATTGTTTCTATCCTACCAATGTATGGTAAGTGTGGTCGTCCAGTTGATAAGAAAACAGCACAGTCCCCTACCTACATTGTTTATAAATATAAACTCATTAGTCTATTAAATGATAAGAATGATCTTTATGCCTTTAATTCAATCTTTTTTAGATACACAAAGTTAAATGAATAAGTTAATAATCAATTGAACAGCTGCATTTGATACAAAGTATGTTAGAATATCATCTAAAGACCAAAGCGAATAAAATAAACTAATAAATAATGCTCCACAATTGAAAACCAATTACACTGAAACTGGTTACACACATCTCTCTTGTTCAACTATATTTTTAAGAAAGAAATTAAACTAGGTTCTAAGTCTGCAACAGATTCTCTAGGTTTGAATGGCATGCATGCTACACATCAATTTGCAAATTTTAAAACAAAAATCACTTCTTTTATATCATTTTAAGAAAACTGAAATACATTTGAAAACACTGGCATAAATTTAGAACGGGGTGCAATGAAGACCAAAGATTTAGCACAATTTTTCTCAAACAATATTTTGTTCCCGATATTTAAATTTTTTTCAACATTTATATCATACTGTTTAAATTTTACATATCTGTCATTGAAACCTAAAATATATAAATATCAATAATAATTTCTTGTTAAACTGATATGAAAATTTTATAAAGCACTAGCTTGATATTTATTGCTTTTAACAGTTTTGTATATAAAGCAATATTTTTCTATTTCTCAACTTGCTGTGTAAATCTATGATTAATAACAATAAAAATAGATTGCCATTTTTTATCCAAAGAATTAAATACAGATTCTATTAATACAAATATGGAAATTTATTAGATTGTTAAGCATTTAAATAACGCAGTAAATAGACAACAAAATTTAAACTATGAAACAATAAAATTTGCAGACTGCGCAAATTTTAATCCAAAAATATGCAAATCCTCAATTTCCAAAAAGCTCATTTAAGAAATGAACAAATTTAGTCATAAAAATTGTCAATTTAAGCAGTTGAAGAAAGAGATAGTATTCTCCTTCTACTTTTTTTTTTAATATTATTAAAATTTTTTTTTAAAGCAGGCATATATGGTAGCTATGGTTACTAATATTTATTATATTCATAACTATTAAAATTATATCATTCTCTATGTTTGTTTATTGGCTTATACATACAGATATGCAAATAAGATTTATTTTAGACACATAGATCTACCAAAGATTCATAAAATATGTTTAAAATCAAAAACAGAAAAAACATACAATATATATATATATATATATATATATATTTTTACATTTAAAATAATTTGTTAAAGAATTTGAAAGAATCAAAAATATTATATTGCAAGTCAGAGCTTAGAAAAATCTATAGTTATATTGATTTAAATAAATATAAGCACTAACAAACAAATACATATTCTTTATGAATAGGGAGGTGCAAAAGTAATCATGCATTTTTCAGAGAATAACACTTTTAGTTTATTCTTTAATGTAAAAAACAAAACAGAAATTTTGAAAAATGTTATTAATTACACAGCTTTATCAAACCCATATTTTCTGTGAGTAATAAAAAATGTCAAACTTAAAATACCAAACCTATAATTCTTTATTTTTCAGGATTTGTTGGTAAATGCAGATCTGAGACACATGGATAAAGTCATTGTGCAGAAGATAACAAACAAAAAGCAATAATGACAATTCAATAAAAATGTTTTTTTAACCCAAATTTTTATGAATAAATGCAATAAACTTCAATATTTGCATTTTTTACCTTAAAAATTCCTACCTACTGCAGCAAGTGCATCACAATTACCAAAAATAAGTACACAACATTTGTACATTAGATTAAGACTTTAACATTAAATAAAACCCCATTTATCAGAACCAAAGTAAATAAAGACAAATAACAATATTTTTTGATAACTTGTGGGAACTATTTTTGGCAACTGAAGTCATCTACAGCATAGTTATGCAAACGTACAATATTATAATATAGCAAAGGTAGAAATGGCGTATAGGGACAGTCCTGTATTTCCTGTTCTAGTCAGCATATTGACAAAATTCAAATTGGACATTTCTTGTCTCAAAAGTGCAATATATATATATAATACAACAGTTTTTTTACGAAAAATTGCATATTTTCTGAAATGAAAGCCAATTTTCCTAATATTTTGATTCTAACACCTAAACACCATACTCTGTTAGAACTGTGCAAGGAGTTTTGTATTTTAAGTGTTAAGTCATCACTTGAAGACACCTGAAATCAATTTGATATCAAAAAAATAACTTCATTTGAGGAACTTCTAATTTATGTTAACAATGGATTGTTTCAAATATTTGCTAAATGACCATCTAACAAACTTATATAGGATAATAATATTTAGTTTTCTTAAATTTTAAATAAAAGAATCATTTCAAAGAAAAAATATTGAACAAATTAATAATTATCTTGTAATCTGAAGTTTTCAGAGAGCAGTCTAATACTTTATCATTAAAAAAGTCTTAAAATTTAAAATATGCAAATTGTACATCTACTTTATCTTTTTAAAAAACACATCATCGAATGTCAATTCATAAAACTAAATCTTGACTGTTGCTGAATAAAAACTCAACTAAGAAAATTTCAATTTGAGAACCCATTCCTAGATTTGACATTTTCTCTTCTAAATCTAAGATGGCATAAAATGAAAAATGTCAAAAAATTATATTACTACTTCAAAATTATTTAAAAAAGCTATATATAGAGAGAAATGAATGCAGTCACCCATTGCAGCAAAATTTTATTAACACTTTATAGATTTTATTTTGAATGCAGATGATAGTTTAAAACAAGTTTACATACACATGAAATATAGTTTAAAAGTTTGCAGTCGGTGCACACAGATTTAAATACAGCATATTAGAAAAAGATGCACAGAATGTTTAAAATTATTTTATTTATCATGCTTATGGTACAAAATGAATTTTTTTTTGTAAAATGTCATGAAGAACATCAGATATGATAATTCTTTTAAATGATTAACTTTTTTACCAAACATAAGCCATGCTCTTTTACTATTTTGATGACAAATAAAAGATCTTATGCATTGTTGCCTGGCAGCAAACATATAACCTTTAATTGATATGGTATGGGGTCTAATGAGCTGAAGCATCGAAGTTTATATAACTATTATTTTATATAGAGGATAATCACACGTTTCTCATTGTCATCATCATTTTCGTCAAAAATATTATTTTACTTCCAAATAAAATGCAAATATTTTTTATGCGACTATTTTGAATAACTAATTACATAGTTGAAAAGTATCTACAAAAAATAAACATATTAGTAGCTAAGTCGATAAAAGCTTGCTGTATATTGGTAATACAAGCCAGGTTTAAATTCTGGCAAATAGGCTGATAGGATAGGTTTATTATGATTTTTCCTACACATACCACAAATACATGCCAGTTTCCCTCTAACAGATAAATGAAAGAGATTCTCCATGAAGATATCTCTACTTTTACACAAGTAATTCTCATATGTGATAACAGATCAAACAATTATCAAAAAGAGTAATTTTAACTATGAGTTCCAGGGTAACTAACTATGATACCAAAATTTTCATGGTAATAAAAGTTAATATTATCCAGTAAGCCATGAAGCAATTTTTATTTACATCTCAAAATGACCTAAAGAAATGACAAATCAAAATTTAATAAAACTGGAAAAAGAAGTGGAACAAAAATCACTTTTCATAAATTTATAAATTAAAAAAGAATTTATTAAAGCATTTATTTATATTCTTGCATGATGCAAATCATTGTGAATTTTATGCAAACTGAAAAACTGCCTTTCTATTACTTTTAATTTACTTCTATCTTTCTAGAGTGCAATGGCTTCAACCACATTAAAGTCAAAATTTATTTAGATGAAAACAGGACAAATAAATAAATGGTACTTTCTGATTACTCATAACAAATGTTCAAGCATACATGTGAATTTCATGCTTTATATTTAACCAGCTTTTTCTTGAAAAGTATCCACCAGTTGTAAAAATGAAAAATCATCCATGCAGGTTTTGTCCCCCCCTTCATAAAATTTATAATATTTTCTGAGCCATAAAAATAACCATATATATATATATATTTCACACCAATGCACATAGTCATATGTGATATAATTCATGGCAACTTTTCATGAGGATGCAGATAATCAGAAAATAAAACAAATGAATAAATAAAATAAAATAAAAACATTACCAGATGTAAGTAAGCATTTCTTTCAAATTTAATCAATTATTATGCTTCCTTAAAGTCTTATAATTTTTAATACAGCTCCAGTTTTACAAAATAAATTGTTAGTTTTTCATATTTTTAATTTAAAGTATTAAATATATTATGTTAATGACATGCAGTCTTTTTTAGAACTAAAATGTTTTCAATGAATACATTAAAAAATTAAATTTCCTTAAATAAGTGAGAAAAACTCTTAATTTTACAGAAGACTAACTTCAGATTACCCCCCCCAAAAAAAATAAAAATAAAAATAAAAGTAAAAAATATAAAAAAATTCCAAATACAGTCAAAAGTCCTTAATCCGGACTCGTCGGGACTTCCGCGATTCCGGATTATAGATCATCAATTTAAATCTGGTAAGATGGCATGCAGAAATTATAAAATTAAAAATATGAAACCGTAATTTATGAAATAAAGAACAATTATGATCTAAAGGGTAACAAAATTTACAAAAAAAAAAGTTTAATATTTATTTGTTTACATTATTAAACATTTCTTTCAATGTAAGTTGTTTAAGTTGCTTCGTTTTTTATGTGATAATACATTCTCTTTAATTCTATAAACAGACATAATTTCTTGTTCAGTTACAAAGTTCTACTGTTCAAGTCCTATAATTGCTGTGTCGTGAATACGGACTAATTTGTCAATCAAAATTTTTTCGTTTTCAATAACCTCTGTTACTTTCTTCGCTATCGGAAGCGAATTATGATGACGAGGAATTTGATTTAAATCATATCAAAGGAGGAGGACATCGAGATGAAATACTACATTTAGTAAGGAATTATAAGCCAAATAAAATAAAAACATCTGCCCTGAAGATAAGGATAGTGCTGACAGATCAACTTCCAATTCATTGCGCACCACCGGCGTTAAAGATAAACAAAGTTTAGATAAACAAAGGATATGCCTTTATCCATTTTTTGCAGCAATTCCACTTTTTGTTTAATGGACTTTGAAACATACTTTCGCTTTGTAGATCCTTTACATATTAGTAAATATATATCAGAAAATCTATATGACATAATCGAAAGTTCAAGCTTACTTTTATAAAATTGCTCTAACAGTCTGCAAAAAATAATAAGCCGGATCCAATTTGAAGATTAAGGAACAATGCAATCTGCAACATTAACTGAATTAGATAATTTTAGCTTAGCTTATACCATCCGTTGTACATTAAACATGCATTCATAAACGTATTTTGCACATGCGCACACGCATATTTGCAGCCGTAAAGGTCAATACGACGCATGCGCAGAAAGTTTGTAGCTTTGAGGTCCGGATTATAGATCATTCCGGATTATAGGTGTCCGAATTAACGACTTTTGACTGTATAAAACCAGATTTACTTCACATTACAGAACAAAAATTTTTATTACTGCATATTTGAGATATGAAAAAAGCAAGCTGAATTCTGTTGATCAGCCAACTAGATTTGGAAATAAAGAACTGTCCTTCCCCTCCCTTACTGTACATCTTTACTTAAAACAAGTGATCTTTTGTGAGGTTTTTTCTTGAAATGATTATGAAAGCAACTATTGTACCACATTTGATGAGCTACATATCAAAAGATATAAATTCACTCCACTGACAATCATCTAGCAACAAATAAATTTCTTTTGTTGTTGTAACTATAGTACTGTAATAAAATAACTATTCAGCCTGTTAAATGCAGTGTAAAGTCACACTGGTCCCTGGGAACTAGCCACAGCATTCAGATCTATGCTACACCACCATGCACAATGTTCCTTGAATATTGACAAAATTCAACATATCATGTAAGTGACACTGGTTTTATTCAATTGAAGTTTCCAGGAAAACTAATAAAAAAAAGATATTCACAACAGCAGTGTTCGGTAAAAGTTCGAAACTTTATTTCCCGTATCTTTTTACTGATTTCTGTAATGCGTTTTTACAGTAATCATTTGTTCTGAAAGATCAGTATATTTGTTCCCCATATTATAGACAGTAACTGTTTTTTAGTTTAGAAATAAATCTTATTTTCATTTTAACAGTTTCAATGTCTGCTGAATTTTCGGTAGACAGCAATAAAAAATTATTTTCTCTCCATTTTAAAAAACTGTAATTCTTTCTCTGCTTTCTTTTGCAATACATTTTTCATGTTTAAATTTCTGGTGTCCTATTCACTTCATAAAAAACTCTGCCACTGTAGACATAGAAGCTGGATATACATCCAAACAAACAAAATTTTAAAATTTTATTCCACTCGTGTGTCTTTTTGTTTGCATATTTGTGCATGCATTGTTGAAATAAAATTCATACATGACATGGTGTTATGCATTTGTTAATACACATTAGTTCTGTTGGATTATATTTGCCTTCATTAGCATGTATATTTGCCTGTTCAGTTATCTTCAACCATTTTCTCAATTAACTAGCAACACAGAAGTTATTTACATTTACATAATTCTGAACTTTTAAGTTATTTACAACATCATATGCACTAGAAAAGGTTACAAAACCAAACCACTTGAAATCTTGATCACCAACATATTATTATAATTATTTAATAATTATTAAATGCTTATTCTTGAACAAATTACTGTCTTCATATGAAAGCAATATACAGAGATGGTGATTTTAAGATAGCAAAATTAATCCCCCCTTTTCATTCTATTAGCATTTTCAGACTAATTAAAAAAAAAAAAAACTTGGAATTTATTACGACAACAAATCTGGTAGATTCAGTGAAAGAAATTAAATCAGTCTTGTGAGTTTTCTTGGTCATCCCAGCATGATTTAACCTTATTTTTCATTAACTTATCTCTAGTTTATCACTCACCTATCACACACGACCACCTCCACCTAACAATAGAATGCATTATGAATGGAACACTAAGCAAAACAATCTGTCAAATATTGCAATATTTACATGAAATACTCTTGTGGAAGCATTCTTTCACTGTGTGCTATTTTCCATTTGCACCATAGTTTCAAACTTCTGTTCAATGATTATAATCATAATGTCTGTATAAAAATTAATTGAGATTTTAATGTAATAAACATTAAGAAATCTTCTAATAAATATATTTAAATCTGTAAATGGAATAACTATCAAAAATTGCAAAAAAATAGCTAATTACTTTTGGACCTCCTAAATATATTTACATACTTAAAAAATATTCTCACACAATCCTTACATAGCATGCAACTAAATTTTTCAGAATTACGAAAAAAAAAAAAGCAATTATAAGGCCTAGTATAACCTCGTTACACTCCTTAAGCTGTTAGGCATTAAAGAAAAATAAATTGACTAAGTTACCCTTATTGTTTCTTTGCCACGTTGAATAGCCCTATAAAATTCTTTTTTAGCTTTTCCTTTCGCCCCGGGTCTGCGGAAGCTTTTTCCCGACCATCTCCACAGCTGACGTACCGGCAAAAATGCTGAATAAAATGTTTTCAGTTAAATATAAGTGATGAACAGGAACAGAAATGTCTGTTGCGAATTCATGTAGTTGTTGCAAAACAAGCTTATAATCAAATTATCAATCAGACTTGCTTTAATATATATATATAACAAGGAATATAATCAGTAAACTTTGAGCTGATATGAGACTTTTCTTATATAAAGATAAGAGAAAGCCTAAAAATGAGTTGCAGGAAGCTACAGATGAAGATAAATATAAGATGGAAAACTACAACCAGCTTCAAATACACACAATACAAAAAATAAAATAAAATAAATAAAATAAAAAAAGTATGAAATTATGATTTGGAGGGGGAAAAAAAAACATCAGCAAGAAGTATGCCAATTTATAAGTTAGGCTTAGACACATTACTTGCAGAGAAAATAATAATTTTAATACAGCAATGTAAGAGAATCAAAATGCAGAGAAAAAAATTTCACATATGAAAGTATATTACAGAAGTGTAGACAGAATGCAGTTAGAAGGTGCATAACCTGCCAAAATATTCATCAGTAAAACATTTTCATTAAAATATAAAGAGAAAAATTTAGATTAGATGAACAGTTTTAAATAACATAAAAAAAATCATGTAAAAGGTTAAGATAAAGAAAGAATGCTATACAACAGAAAATTTACAAAATTTTGCAAGCAATATTATCTTGACTGTTAATTATACTTCATACCTGCTATTTTACTCTTTTCAACTGAAGGCATGCGGTCTTTCCTTTTTGCAGGCTTACTTTGAGTAATTTGTTGCTGCAATAAAAATTATAGTAATACATAACTGATTACAGTAATAAACTAAAATGTTATGATTTATAAAAGCTATACCACAAGTTACATTAAGAAATGTTTTTAGAAAAAGATTAAAGAAATCTGGTTAACCTAAATATGAAAAGTAAAGTCATAAAATCATACTTTCATTACAGATTTTACAATGTTAAACATCAGAAAGTTTTGATGTAACTAGGGAGAAAAGATTCAAAACTGCCTTATAATATACCGTAGAACCTGTCTAAAACAATTATAGACATTTTTAATGACTTTTATATTTTGTTCAGATGGTTGCCTTACAATGCTCAACACTGTTATTTCATTACATTCTCAGAGATGCTGGTTACACCCAAGGACTTGGAGAGGTTGTGTTACAAAGATAGCAAACAGTTTGATGCATTCAAAAATAATCATTGTTCATATTATACTAAAATTATTATATATTTGGCAACGTATATCAAAAAAGATTAATTGCAAAATCAAGAAAAAATAATGTTAGGAGTAAGTATTAAATTATTTTTTAAAGCATTTCATGGTTTTTAAGGTAACTTTCAGCAATTCTATTTAATGTCCCATCTCATCTTGCATGATATTTAGTTCAAAATTAAAGGCTTAAAATGGAATAATCCTGAATTGCTATATTTATCACAACAAACCTGGTTGATTCAGTGAAAGAAATTAAATCAGTCTTGTGAGTTTTCTTGGTCATCCCAGCATGATTTAAACTTATTTTTCATTAACTTATCTCTTGTTTATAATTCACTTATCACACACCATTAGCTCCACCTAACAACAGAAGGCATTATGAATGGAACACTAAGCAAAATAGGCTGTTAAATATTGCAATATTTACATGAAATACTCTTGTGGAAGCATTCTTTCATTGTGTGCTATTTTCCATTTGTACCATAGTTTCAATATTCTGTTCAATGATTATAATCATAATGTCTGTATATAAATTAATAGAGATTTTAATGTAATAAATATTAAGAAATCTTCTAATAAATATATTTAAATCTGTAAATATATTCAAGCCAGTGCACTGAATTAATATTCAAGCTATCAAATTATGGTTTAAATTTTTATTTCTTCAGTATATTATATGGGTTAAGTTACTTGAATTGGGCAAAGCATATGAGGGCTCTCTGCCTAAGGAAAGGAATGCTTTCAAGGAAGACTTTCAAAGGAACATTCGCTTGTATTCACACTGTACATGAGGAAATCCACAAAAACAAATCATGCAGCCAGCCTGCTGCCTGATCTGAACCCAGGTTGAGCTACCAGTATGCAGACTCAGCCACTGAGGGGCCAGGATATTATATAACAATCTGATGTTTAAAAATAATCTATTATACACATTAAAATATATAAAATTATAAAATGATTTTTAAAGGTTCTTATTCAAAACATTTAATAAAAGCATAGTTTTCAGAATATCTATATATATATATTGTTCTGTTTTGTTTTTCAGTTAGCATGTAAAATTACACACACAATTTTGCCTTGGAAATTACTTTCATCACCAGTTTTCAAGAACAGAATGAGTATAAAAACAGTATCTACCATCCATGCCTCTTACTAAAAAATATCTTTAGACACACATTAAATTTTTGAAAATATTCATGTAACTAAATTTACTTGCACTGAAAAAGAAGGTTTTGCGAATCTTTGTTACAACTAAGTAAGCAGGTTTTGAAGCATAAATTGACTGCCAAGTAAAGATTAATATTATTAAATTAACTGATCTATTTAAAAATGATCACAAAGATTGTAGTTAAAGCTCACATATATGCAATTGGTTTTGATAAATTCAGTAGGCAGCTCAAGATACACCAAACTGGACATGGGAGACTTTACTTGCTTTGGTTTTAGCTATTTTGGGCCACATGATATATATATACACACTATTCTTGGATTTAATTAAAATATCTCTGAAGTACAAAAGGTTAAGAAAACTACTGCATTCGGTTCTGTCAAGTGACGTATCAGACAAAAATATTTCAAAAAGGATGTACTTTTTTAGTTATCTTTAGTTACCTTAACTTTCTTCACTTTTTTCTTTGCTGGTTCCAAAGAAGCATCATCATCTGCAGAACTGCAGCCACTGGGTGACAGAGCTCTCGTTTTACTAGTGACAGCAGCTGCTGATGAAACAACCAAAGCCGCTGCAGCTTCTTCTTGAGCTGTATGAGGAGATGGAGATTTCTTAATTTTTACAGTAAGTTCTGACTTGGAATTTTCTAAAATAAATGTATTCTGGTCTGCAGGTGAAGAAAGACAGTTCGATGAGTCTTCACTAGAGGGTAAAGTGCTTGAAGATATCACAGCATCTACAGAATGACGTTCTTGTTTCTCTGCTTTATGTTTTTTATGATGATGGTGCTTATGATGATGGTGATGATGATGTTTATGATGGTCTTCTTTATGTTTTTTGTGTTTCTTTGGTTTTGATACTGATGCACACATATCATCAGTTTTGCTCTCAAAGTTCTGTTGTTTAAGACAGTGTTTTGATTTCATGTCAGTTTTCTTCTTACTTTCTTCACTGGTTTCTTTTTTTCCAGCGATGCTTTGGTTCTTAACTTCACTGTGACTGCTACAAGACGATTTTGACGAGCTGCGAGAGCGATTTGAGGTAGATGGTGATTTGCTTTTGCTTTTAGACATTTCCTTGCTGTTTTTGCCTTCAATATGACCTAATTTAGAAGAAACAAAGTTTTTAAACATTTGAAACATTTTAACAAATTACATTTAATTTTAAAAAAATGCTATAAATGAGTGGATAACGTTATAAAAATTGTATGTACCTAATAAAACAAATATTCCCTATGTAGAAACCAATACATTGCACTGTGTTGATGCAATAACCAAAAATTTAAGGAATAATGAAAATTAACCTTTCTTAATCTATTCATAGAGCATGAAATAATAACTATACTTACTCTAAACTGCAGTGCCAATCAGAAACAAAATTGCATTTCACATGTGAAAATTTATTTACTAGTAGCTACTTAAAACTGATCAATATAGCCATGTAAAACAGTGTAGAGAAAATATCATCACCATGTTAACAGTCTTTGTGATTTTGAACATAATGAAGTCCTGCACTGAAGATTAAGGAAAATTAATTAAGGAAAATCACTCTGCTGAAAGAATGCTGGTCATTTTTTACACAGGAAGAAACTTCAGGAACAGGATGAAAGACATCAGCAAGTAGCAAAGTCAAAAATGGCAAAACCATTGTTATCTCAGAGATATATTGACTGTCTTGGTGAATTAAGTTCCTTTACTGAGGAATGAAGGCACTCAACGTTTATTATCAAAGTAACTTGTAACTCTACTCGTTAACCAATTTCTATCATGACAAATTACAAACCTGAAGAAAAATTTCGACACATGACCTAATCCAAGAAGCAGGAAAGAGTAAGGTCAAAGCCTCCTCTACCCATGCTGTTTGCTTTCAACAGAGTTACAAATTAAAAGACGTCTACACATTTAATTTGTTTTTAAAGTCGCAAACATTCATCACTTCTGATATGTACAACTTTATACGCAAGCTTATATACCATACAAGCCAGAATTATAAAATATGGGATAGAATTGACATTAGCAAAATTTTAAAAGATATTCTTTTTGATAATCAATAATTTAAATTCAAATCAAATGACTAATTTGTGTTTGCATTTATTTACATTCATAATGTCCTATTAACTTCAAAATTTAATTGCAAATACATTACAATTCGGAAATTATCAATGAAAATGAGGAAAATTTACATTAATTTTAAACGTCTCATTTTCTTACTGAAGACGAAAGTATTTAAAATATTCACACACAACAATCTAGCATAAATTCATTGAAATGAATGCCATTTTTTGCTGTCTGTTATATATCCATTTGTCATAATATATTTATTTTAAATGAAGAGGAGAAAAGACAGTGAACTAAATTCAGAATCTTCTCTTCAAGGAAGTTTTTAGTATACAAGTTAAAAAAATTTACTTTACAGAATATATATATGGGTGTGAGTGCATGCGTGTTTGTGTGTGACAATTTTGTTGATGACTAGCTTAGAAGCTCAGATTAAAAGTTAGCTGTTAGCAATGAGAGCTTATCTGTAGTTACTTGGAAAGGCTTACATGTGTAGATTCACAAGATGATATTGAGGACATAGATTTGATTTAGACAACATATTTATTTATCCCTGGACAGTCTTGATAAGCATAAACATGTTCACACATCATTTATTTAGTTATTTATTTATTATGTGGTTCACCATTAAGCAATACACAGAAAGAGAGGGATGCTCTGTAGAGGTACTTTTAAGGTAAACTGGCTCGTATCCAAGTTACACAAAGGAAAACCACGAAAACGCCCACATAGCCAGCTTGTTCATCAAAATTTGAACCCCAGACTGAACAACCAGTGTTCAGCAGCTTTTACTGCTTGGCCACTGGCAAGCCACATATCATTTTGGGTGCAATAAGCACATTCCACACTCCTGCATAATAGATCACATCATTAGACAATGGTTGAAGCAGGTTCGCACAACAAGGGGAAGATAGGAAAAGTGTATTCAGCATCTGGGATATTAATAAAGTTGAATTCTTTGTTTAATTTTCAGATTGCTACTGGACAAGAGCTTAGCACATTGCAGATGATGTAATAGTAATTAAATTAATTTATAATAGTAATTTCTACCATTAATTTCTACCTAATTAATTTGTAATAGTAATTTCTACCATTTAGTTTTCAAGTGGCACATTTTAGATTCCAGCAAGGAACACAGCCAAATTAAAATCAGGAAAAGAACTACTGTTAAATTAAAGTAAGCAATTTTCTTTCATATTTTATGTATTACATATATAAAGCATTAAATAATAGCATTATGAAAGAAATGAAGGTACAGTTTTCCATACAAAAATTTTATTGAATCAACTTTAAATATGAGGGAAAATCAAAAAGTAAGTTGCATTTAAATGAAAATAATTATGTATGATGACTGATGAAAACATACTTTTTTTGCTAGCTTTGACAACGTTTTTGTGCTTTTTATGCTCACTCTTTTCTTTATCATTCTTCTGATTTGTTGCCTCACTTCCATTTTTGGCATCATTTACTGTGCTACCATTCTGACTTTGGGCTCGAGCTCTTCGTTTACCCAAAATCATGAATGGGTTAGGTTCCATTGCTAATTGAAGGTGGAAAAAAAATTATTAAACTTAATCTTAAATTTCTAATATGTTTAATAATAGAAAAAACTTGCATGATAATTCACAGCATTATTTACCAGATAATCAGACATTTCACCCACCCCCAAAATTGTTACACAGACATGTCACATATATCATACTTTTTGTTAGATAGATATTATGTCACATATCACTAATCAGCACAAATGTCATATGAAGAATATGTTACACAAACAGTATAATTTTATACCAAAAATTTATTGTCAAGTTATGAGGTTATTAATAATAGTTAAAGCTTTGGCTTTTGGGGACAAAATAATGGAACAGATTAAAACTTGAGAGTGAAAGGTATAGTTCAGGATGTGGCAGCAAAGTTACACCTTGATGACTGAAAGTATTAATTTATCTAGCATTCTTCTGGCTATTTTTCATATTAAATTAAAACTCGTTCCATTCATGCATCTAAGCCTTCCTTACCTCTCCCCATTATTTTCTTATTTTGATGTACGAACACTTTCCAATTGTTAATATAATGATAAATCTTGGTTCAATAATTGATTATAGCAAAGCATGAGAGGATTATATGCTTTCTGGAGAACTTTTTTGTTGAAAAGAGGCTCATATTCACATTACATATAACAAAACTGCCTATTTAGCATAGTACCTGCCACTTATTAAATTCATTGGTCAACAAAATAAGATGTTTATACCATTCAAATTTCCAGGAATGAAAACATACACTAATCAATAGAAAAGCCACCGTTTATTATACTCACTGCTTATTAAACTCAGATGAGCAAAAGACCGATTTATTAATGCCAAAGTAGCTTACTTGTATATATCAGCTTTTCATGGTTCATTCATTTAACTACTGCAGATGATGGCTTTATCATTCAGGTTTGTAATACTTTGATCAAATGGGTTTCACCAACGATTTTTTAATCCATGTTTCTTGTAGACTATACTATCTTGTTTTCAATATTCATTATCAGCAATGAACTTAAGAGATGCAATTTTTTCCCCTTAAGGTTAAAAAAAAAGTCCTCAATAAGCAACTAAGACACAGTAAATGACTGAGGATTTCCATCTCACATAACAGCTGAAGGAAGGTGGAAATGCAAATTCTGTATCTCATCTTTTAAAGCTTCCACATTCAAAATTTTTCCTTTGGGATACACACATTATGTTCATACAGAGTTATAACAAAATCCATGAAATGCTTCTAAGTTACACCAAACATTATGAGTCTTTAAATGGAAAGGAAGTAATGGTAACTGTAGACAGAACAAAAAACATTGGTCATGGAAAGGAAAATATTGATTACGTTTGTAATCATGTTTGTAAAGAGACAGAGTGACTAAACAGACAAAGTGAAATCTTTCTCCTGAGTTGAAATTCGAAATAAATTTTGAAATTTGAACCAATCATTGGAAGAAGCATTTTTTTCAATTTGTTGAGTGCTTAATACGGAAGACATTGAAATTCCAAGCATTTACAGATTTTGGCCTGAATTAAGGATAAAGTGTTAAAATATTTTAATATTTTTGTTAATTGCAACCATAGAAAAACTACATTTAAACTGGAAATTTCCCAAACAACATTATGCAATTTATTTAAGCAATAAATATAATTAATGGAGATCTAATAAAAAAAAAAATGTCTCAAGAAAGTGAAAAACAGACAGAAAAGCAAAAGATGTTAAAACTGCTTTTTCTAGAATAGTTTCAAGTTATAAAACTCCAAAATCAAACTATTTTTAAGCTTTTTTTGCTAACTTGCTAAATGCTAAGGGAGAATTTTATATCAACTGACATATGGCTCATAAGTTGGAGAATGTGCTAACTTGCTAAATGCTAAGGGAGAATTTTATATCAACTGACATATGGCTCATAAGTTGGAGAATGTGAAATCCAACACTGTCCATCAGAAACTGCATAATGAGAAGTGAGAAGGAAGAAGTGGATCATTATGCAGCTAACTGGATACAGGCTGCTAACTAAATATAAGTCACACTAAAATGAATGGTTTAAAAAACTGAAGGTCTTATTAACATGGACCCAGCAATTAATAAGACAGCACTTGTTATGGATAAAAGCAGAAAACCTCAATGTTCGAAAGGAGTCAAGAATTAACTTCTAACTTACCATAGCAACAAAAACTCATGGACCACAAGTGGCATTTTTACAGACTTTTTTTTTTTAAAAGAGACAGCAAAATGAAAAAAGAGCTTTATTAATTAGATAACTATACAGCACATATGCCTCTGATCTCTTTCTGAAAACATCAGTGTATTTACCTGAAAATACAATTTTACCATTTAGACTTTAATTTCAGGATATTATAAAAGCTTTGAAATGTCATTACAGAAAGTGTTCAGTAAATGATGTACAAAATTGTATTTTGTGAAAATGCAAGCACTTCACAGACTATAAGTAAGTCAATATTTCTGTTACAGACCATGCATATTAATCAGCTAAAACTTTTTTTCAAAATGTGGGTTTAATGTAGAAGCTTCTTCAAAGGAACTTCAAACTATAGGTAATTTTTCAAGCCCCAGTGAGGAAGGATATGGAGATTCATTTTTAGAATATGTTGTATAACTGACAATAATGCTGAGACAATGTGCATAAAAACTGACTACAAAAGTGTTAAAAGACTGCAGAGACTGACAGCTGAAGTGATACAGAAAAGAGTGATGACTTACCATCATCAATAGAAGGCTAAATCAGATTTAAAAAAAAAAAAAAAAAAAAAAAATCTGAAAGGTTTCAGATTTTAAATTACGTCCAAAGGGCGTTTTTTAATCATTTTGTGTGTTACTTTTTATTTATTAAATATCATGTTCTTCGTACTTAAACCATAAAATTCAGTTCAAGAGCAATATCGCAAAATAATTTTAAATTGAGCACATCTTTAGAATCTCCGATACAGATCTCTGCATTATCGTACTTTTATAATGCCTTTTCTCTTATCATTAATTTGAAAAAACTTCACTCAGTTTATTCCAAGTATTTTGTCAAAATTCTAATTTTAGTATTATATAGTCAGACGTTCAGAGTTAAGCTACAGAGATATTAGTTTATATACATGATACAGCCTACAAAAGCACTGTAAATTGTGAGAAAATTTCTTGAACTGAAAGGTACTAATCAAAAAGTCTGTCAGCAGTTTTACAAAACAAAGAATACAACTGAATAACTGTTGTTGAACAATATGAAACAAAAACATATACAATAGCTATTTGTAAGAGAGAAAATTCCATCACAAATGTAAATCTAAAAATATTTTTATAAAAAACTGGAATGGAAGTGACTTTAATAAGTGGGGGTACTGTGTTTAGACATTCCAGCTTGACCACAGGAAGACATTATCTGTGATGCCTTCCATGAAGATAATTATTTTCTAGATCACTGCAATTTCATTTCTGCTGATGTTGAATACCTAAGGAATATAGTTAGTTGTGGCTAAAGCTGATTGCACTAATGAACACAGATTTTGATTTTCTTGGTATATATACAGTACAATAAGACCCTTCACCTACAAGTGGTATCACATACGTACTGCACAAAATAATAGCAGTGGAAAATTCAATTTCTCAAGTGAAAAAAATGTATCACAAAGCATTTACCACTACTGCCTCATTATCATACAATCATTTGCCTCAATACAGAAGTCATTAAAGGGTGTTATGATGTCATGATAACTGTGACAAATTTTTTGGATAAGAAGTCTTGAAATCATTTACAATTATATATATACATATTTATTTATTTACAATCTCTCTCTCTATATATATATAAAGACATAATAATAGGCTAAAAATTAAAAACAAAATTTTTAAACTCATCCTGCGCTATAGTTGGAGGACTGAAATAAAATAAACTTAAAGCATCTAAAGTTTAAATTAAATTGGAATCAAAGCAAGGCAATTCCTCATTAATATTAATAATTGCAACAGTATATAAGAGGTTTAACACAATTTCTAAATTTATCAAAATTCAAATTAGAATTCATTAGTAGAACCAATTCAAAAAATAAAAATGCAAAAAGGAAAAATATACAAAATTATAAAAATATAATAAAAATTAATCTCCTTTTACTGAAACTCCAATTCAGAACTCATGTAATTAAAGAACTATAAACTTGAAATAAGTTCTGTATACATTCATGCTTTTAATTTGCCTATTTATATATACACTGCTGTTAACATGAGATGAAATTTACTGATTTTTAAGGCAAAAACTATAATAAGTAACTATGACATGAATAAAAAAACTGCTTACCAAATGAAAGCTTTATAAAAAAATGAAAATCGTTCACATTCTTGCATTATTTTGAAACACTGTCAAATTTATATATTTTTACAATGAGAAATATGAGATAGCAATTAAGCTGATAACTTACACACTATTGGAAAATCTGGGGGCAACATTCTTATATCATTTAGAGCAATTCGACCCGAATCCCCATCATCGAATTCCACATACAACATAGAAGGGTCTGGCAATGGACTAGATGCTTGAATAGAGAAAAAACATTTTAATACTGAAGACAATCTATTTAATAATAATGTTACAAATTATCAATATTATAAAAGTGAAAAATTATTTTTCTGGTTTGGGGCTAAAATTTACTTTCTTTATAATTTATAATATTCACGACAAATTGCTTCAATAAGAAAAAGATACAAAACTAAGTACTATGTAATTTTTATACGTATATATAAAATGAAAAATATGTTACATGGTAACAAAGGATTATATAATTTAATAGAAATAAGTATCTAACTTTTGTTGCAATCTGCCAATAGATGGCCTTGTAAAAGAGACATAATTGGTAGATGAAGAATGAGAAGTAGTGTGACAGTGTAAAGTGCATGTAGTGGCAATGTGTTTTTGACCTCCAAGCATTCGGCTGGTTATACGTAATGTAAATAAAATACTGCATTAATAAATCATAATAATGCAGGGTTTAACTATGAGAACAAAGTCAAAGACTTAAAGAGAGTTCAGACTTTAGTAAAATGTTGAGCATAATGTTAGAGTAGAAAGAGCTTATGAAATAATCAAACATTGGTTAAAATAATTTTTTAAAAAATAAATTAGTCTCTACTTAACAGTATATTTTTAAAACACAGTGCTTTTGCAATATGGAATTTATGTAACATGTTTCTGTAGCTCCACTATTACAGATATCATGGAAATAGCACTCAACTCAATGCAAAATTAATTCAACAGATGGTGCAAAAAGGAAAATTGTGAAAACTTAAAATTTTATTCTAAAACTAAATGAAAGGCATAAACTCATTCAAACTCAGACCTTAATTTTCAGACAGCAAATGTGTTATTTGACAAAAGAATAGTTATGGAAAATTTTTATCTGATAGCTTGCTTTAAAAAAAATTGAATGAATCAGCAATGTTTTAGTTTTATTACCATGAACATGTATTTTATCAGATTATTTAGGGCTACTATTAATACATATTTTATTAGATTATTTAATTTATATTCAGAATTATTTTTATAATTGTTTATTATTTATCATGCATAAATTTTAATGGAATCTCTACAGCCTTCTTAGTAAAAAATCTGTGTTAAATACTTGCTATGTTCACATACATTTACAACTTTGAAATTTGCTAATAAAGTCAAAATAAGCTACAACACCATCACATCAGGATTTGATAACTCGCAGTCTTGCTGGTTAGTTATGACTATCATGTAACTATTAAATAGATACTGTAAATGAGAAATACTAAACATGAATATTAAAGTTACGAATATTTCAAGTAGTACTGTATGCAGTTTTCTTGTCAACCCTTACCAGCAGAGCTGATAAGAGCTGTGTTAATTTTCTACCCTATGTATAAAATTTTAAGTCAATAGGTCTTGTAGTTTAACAGCACATATGCAAATACATGGATGAGTATGCATGCATACATAAATTACTTGTTAAGAATTTTATATGTGGAAGTGGCATAGGTACAGTTAATTCTTTTAAATAAATTTTTAATAACCATGAGTGCATGCAATCTGTCAATAAGATTAAATTTCTAGAATTTTTTTTTTTAATCTGTTGAACTAAAACTATATTTATCTACAATTTTTTAGCTTGAATCACTTGTGAATATATATTCCATTATTTCATATTTTTAACAGCAGATTCTACCAGATTACAAATGATACAGTTTTGTCTAATTCAGTTAAAACAATTCTGCAATTAAAATTATATCTTGATTTTAAAAAAGTATTTTGTTTTTTTTTTGCTCATTAAATTTCTCAAAATTTTTTCTTCTTTTTGTTAGAATTTTTTTTATATTACATGTGAATCTGAAGTACTTACCTTTTGTAATTGTTCCAGGATACAAACATCGATACTGCTGGCTCCAAAAAGCACATATTCTTGATCCTTCAGGTAGCTGTTGTTTATGGGTTGGCTTTACTTCAAGTACCTAGAACAGAAAACTATTTTGTGAGGACATTAATTCCTTATGGCACAGCATTCAAAAGACTATTTTAGATAAAACATCTTCTAGTTTTTATATATGTATGCTGAACATCTTCCCTCCCCCAAAATATATATATCTATATACTTTCGATATAAAATTATACAAATGAATGTTACACAAAATATGTGATTATTAAAGCACAGGGTTTCTTTCAGACCCTATTAAATTAAACATATATTTTCTCTTATTAAATATCAATATGTGGAAGATATTAAGCACAAAGCTAAAATTGATCTTTTTTTTAGTTGTAACATTAACCATTTAACTATCGTGCAAAACTCAAATACTTGTTTTTTCCCCTTTCCTCCAAATATAAACATTTTGATTTGGAAATTGGCCTTAGAAATGTGTCTTTCCACCTTTCACCAACTGTTAAAACTATTTAGTAAAACGTCTACATGTCACACTCAAGTATTTTGAATACTGTCTCTCTGGTTAGGAAAAAAGTTCTATTGCACTAGTTTCTTATTCGAAAATTAACAAAGACTATTCCCTAAAGGCATGCCTTAAAAAAAGCAGTAGTTTCATTGCAATGCCAGTTGAAAGGGACAAAAAATGCATTCCTGTTTTCCATCTTTTTCACCAATTTCTTTGTATGATCCTCATACAACCCTTTGCTACGAAGACAGCATGACCAATTTAAGCCATCAATCAGCATTTTCAGTTTTGCTGCAATCTGGGATGTTAAAAAAAATGGTGCAATGAATCTCTTTTAGCCCACATTTAACTCAGACGATTGTGTGATGCTGAAATTCGATAATACTTTTCTAATCGACAATTCTCTCTCAAGGGAAACAATGAAGTGGCTAAATACAGTAAACTTAAATGAAGAGAAAGTTATGAACAATTTTATATGGTAAGATTACAGTAAGTAAAGATTTATCATGCAAATTAAGTAGATTTAAGGTAGTTAGGTAGATTTCACAAACCCATTACATCTTTATTATTAAATATTGAAGCATCTGTATACATGTTCCTTGCACTATGTAAAAATGGCAGCATGATAACCACCACATTTCGAACATACATAGTTCTTTACCCAAATAAGTGCACCTCGAAGCCTGGATTTTGAATGTTTATTTATTTCATATTTGTATGAATTTAATGAATCCTAGATTACTTAGAATTAGATTAAACTCAGCAATTTATAAACAAAATGTCGCCACTCTGCAAAGCAAAATCTATGTATCAAATTTTAATCAGAAAACTCAGTGATTTAAAAGAAATATACTGAAAACAAAGTGATATTTGTCTTTCAAATTCAATCAGCAATTTAAAAGAAATGTATTGCTACTGCATGGGATAAAATATTTTTATCTTTCCATATGTTAGTTTGTTATATTTTATTTTGCTTCCAAATTTAATCTGTCTGTTACTATTTAACAAACTAAATGATTTAATAACAATAAACACACCTCATCATTTCTATCACTGTCAATTACAGGTACTGAAATTACACCAACTGAATTCAATAAAAGCATCATATATATATATATATATATATTTTCCCCTTTTGTACAGTAACCATTTTCAGCAACTGACCACACAAGCAGCTAGTCTACTAAAAAAATTTAAATCTTTTAAAAGCTGTAATCACATTAAAAAAATTAAAACTAATCATTAAAAAGAAAATCTACAAGAAGACTGCCAAAAACTGTAGTAATAAAATAAACAATAGCTAAATATTTTAATATGAAGGGAAACACTTATGCATTTAACTATTTTGAGCAGCATGCAGATATGCCAGCATGAAATGAACTCATTTCCCTGCAGGATGCTGGTGTGACTAAGCATTTTCTCATTCACCCCTGTCTGTCACACATTTGTGTTACAGTTACGGAACATTTTAGAAACTAATATTTTTGGCATAAGATGGGATTATATGTTCATAAAATTTGAAATACATGCAGATTTGGTCTTCTACTCTAAATGAGACAAAGATGACTCATAAGCACTTAGAATTTGATTATATAAACGATAGACAAAAGGCATGTCCTGGGCTAAGGCTTCCTGAAGGCTCTTTAACCCCTTAACTGCTGCGGGCGTATATATACGCCTTGCTCAGCCAATGCGTTAACTGCCCCGGGCGCATATATACGCTCTTCCAAAATACTATCATTTGCTTTGCGCTGCTTCCTGTACCATTATTCACAAAGATTTTTAAATGCAACACAATGATCTTGACAAAGTATGCGAAGAGCGATACTATTTCAGAGAAGTGTGGGGAGAAATTAGAGAGAGGGATGTGTCTAAAGAGGTGAAAGTAATGACTGTGCGGTATTGGCTGGTGTTGTTTGAGTAAAATGTATTTTTTTTATTCTGTGTCCTCCGTTTTCGTTTACTGCTTGTAGTAGGTTGCAGGAATAAAGAAATATATAACGGATGTTTCAAACCCATTTATCTTTTTTGAATTATTTTTTGATGAACTGCTCATGGTTCATATTGTTACTGAAACTAACCGTTCTGTAGACGAGTGTATGAGCCAACATCTTGCAAACGAAAAACCAAGAACAAAATCGTGGCATTCAAACAGTTCGAAAGAAATATTTTTTTTTTTTAGGCATACTGATTTCACAAGGACTAACACTGAAGTCTGATATTGCACTTTACTGGTCTAAAAATAACTTGATCAAAACTCCATTTTAGAGATCTTTTTTATTATAAAAACATCATTTTTATTATACTTACATCTTTTTATTATACTTTTACTCAAAACATTAAATTTTGTGCATTCATTTTTTTCTTTTATTCTTTATTTTGTGAAAGTAAACAGTTTTTAGAAAGCAAAACTTGCCCTTATTTTCCCCTAATACATCGCATAACTATGCACGGCTGTGTGAAAAACTGTGGCACTGGGAAATGAATCTTGTACATTTTCCGTGGCAGTTAAGGGGTTAAATGTGTATGTGGCATTCTTCACGGTTATGTGGAGAAAGAGATGTTAGATCTCTAGTTGAAGAATTCTGTGGTCAACAGTACAATTTATATAGTGATCATTTTGTCATGTCTCCATCACTAGTAGATGAACTCTTTAGATCTGAAACAAATACTTGTGAGACCGAAATGATGAGAACGAAATGAATTATTAAAAATTTTCTGCTGCCCTTAATTAAAATTAGTGAAATGTTGATTTAGCAGAAGAAGAACCTGAACTATACTGTTTTCTAAGTTAGATGGAAAGTGCTTTGCTCAAATGAAAGTTCTAAGTTGAGAAACTGTGACATCTAAGTTAAGAAAGTGCAATATCTAAAGTTAAGAAAATGTGACAGTGATGCTTTGCTTATTCACACTCATGCAAAGATTCTCCAAAAAGGCAAATGAGCTATTATGAATACAAAAACTGTAACACTGGACTGTGAATAAAATACTTTTTTTTTTTTAATTTACCATACTAAAAATAAATTTTAAGTAAAATTTTTAGTTGCCAAATGTATAATGCTAAAAGTCACTAACAAGTTGTGCCTTCCATTGCAAAAGAGTTAAGAAAAACTTCTAAATAAAGACAATAAACTTATTAAATACTTACAGCTGCATTCAAAATTTCTTCCTTTGAAAACATGTGAGGTCGAGCAGCTCTCTCACCATCAATCAAAATACCATACCTTAAAAATAAATAAAATACCTTTAAAATTATGATTAAGCAAATAAAAAAGAACGATAAGGAGATAAAAATGCATTATAAATTTCTATCCCAATAAGAGTGTTTTACTTATGCAGTAACCCTCTTAAATAAAATCAGTCACTTTGAATATTTTTAAAGGGCCTTTTGCCGTAAAAATGATTCTTTAATCAGTCTTAATCATGTCTTTAATGATAGATTGCATCAATTAAAAAATCTTGTTACATTACAAAAAAGTTTCTAAAAGAAGGTAGTAAATTACCAAAAAATAGCATCAAAGATTCCAATATTTAAGAAAACAATTTCACAGAACATCTCTAGAGAAATTTTGTCATTCTAAGATGAAAATCACAGTACACAGTGTAACCACCCATGAAGACAATATTTTAGATTTTGAAAACTAGAAGCTTTATGATTTCAGAGCTACAAATTTATGCTTGAGAATTTCATACAATATATCAGTATGTAATAGATGCAGTGCAGCAGAAGTAGAAGAATTCCAGAAAAACTCACATTTTTAAATGAAACAGATATATAAACATAACTTAATACGTACATATAGTGCAATATATGCTGTTGCTTAAAAAAAGGTCTACATAATGGTCCTCTGAGAAAGAATGATGGGATTTCCTGAGGTCTCTCTCAAGTATGTATTGTGTGAAATGAAGTGCTTTTATTTAATTCAGTCACTTAAAAGATCACTAAAAAAATTAATAAATTTCAGTATATGCACCATTAACAACATAACATACGAAATCTGTCTAAAAAGTATCCAACCTCGAATTTTCCTGCACATAGTGAGTGAATGACTGCACTGCTATAATGGCTTCTGATCACGGACATGAACCAAACAAAATTGTATACCATCAGTGTGGGGACCATCAAGTCCAAAGTAACAAAGTTGAATAATACATATTAATAACAGTTTTTACAGCTTGATAATTGCAGGCACCAAGCATTATTCTGATTATTTGCTTTAAATTCTGAATATTTGAAACATAATATTATTCATGTAGGGTGGCACCGCTATGCACATTGGAAGGAAACAGTTTAATGTACATGCTTGAATTTTTTCTCCATGTTCAAATGTGGCAATCACTGCCTGCTTGCCATCAAGTAAGGTACTGACCATTACATGAATTCACTGGATTTTTGATTTTTCTCAGGATGATTAAATGAGCAAAGATATTGCATCAAATTTTCTCAAAACTTTGGTGATTCTTAAATTGCAACAATTTGTAAGATTCAGTAGATATTTGGAGACAATCCTATGGGAGTAACACAAATTAAGAAGCGGTTCAACTGACACAAAAATGGCCACAGATCAGCGGAGAGCTATCAGTGTTCAGGAAGGCCACAAACTACTTGGAATGCAGCCATTGTTGAGAGGGTGGAAATCTGTTAAAGGAAGATCATCGTTTGACCATCCAAGAGATTGCTGAAGAGGTGGAAAAATAAAAAAGATCCCACAAATGCAATTCTGCATATTGATTTGAATATACATAGAGTGGCTGCGAAATTTAAGCCCAAGCTGCTGTCAGAGGAACAGAAAGAACTCTGTCTTGAGGTTAGATAGAACCTGCTAGATACTACCAGCACTGACCATGCGTTTTTAACCGCTTGCCTGATTATCCCGAGTTATCTCGGGTTCGTATATAATGAAGTTATTTATCATCCCGTGAAAACTTGGGCGAAGCAGAAGTTGTTAAGTACGATTTGTTTTATCACGGGTTTACTCAGCCTGGAGGAAATGAAAGGAAATATTTAGCTTTGATTGGCAGTTTGCCAAATTTTGTTGGTTGCGCAGTTCTTTTGGTGACGTGTTTCCTTATTGTATAGTATACGTCGGCTTGTGGATTAGTAATGCATAAAGAAGAATACATGTGTTGAAAAAAATAAAAAAATGGCGATGGTGCAAGATGGCGAAACGATGATTTTTCAGATAGTGATTATGAAGAGGTGAAAAAAATTTTTAAAAAAAATCAAATTTAATGAAACAGTGTACTTTGTGCTCCCGTGAAAGATATTCCAGCAGTGAGCCAGTAAGAAAAGAAACCAGATACCAGTGTAGAATGTCAGGGTATCACTTTGTGTTGTCCCTTGTTTTAAAAATTATCATACAAAAATTAATACAGTCAAATACCGAAAATCCGCCTACCTGATATCCGCCAACTCCTGAAATCCGCGTTGCCTTTCAAAATATAAACATTCAGTTTTTTGGTTCCGGAAACCACAACATTGAGTACGAAATATCGAAGAAAAAATACTTACCAAATAATGACGGCATAATTACTGAATAATAACGAGTAATAACGGAAATACCAAATTATTGACATTATGATAAAAGTTTTACCCCCTCTAAGCTGCATCGAGGTAAAAAAGCAGACAATTCACTCAACTCTTCCTTCAAGTTCATGATTCACATTGTTGTATTTTCTGAGCTTTGTTATTTCACAAGACTATCAAGAGCTGCCTTTTTTTTTAATCTGGATATTTTGTGGATAAATTAAGAATATTTTACATTTCAGCCATTTTTAATACAATCACAGATAAGAAACGCACTCATTTTACTGCTTGCAACATTGACAAATGTAAACACGTTGCATTGACAGTAATGCAAAAAGTACAAATTCTGCAAAAGATGGAGACAGGTGCTACTCCTTGGTTTATAGCAGAATTGTATGGAATTGCGACACAATTGCGTATGTGTACGGTTGTATGATATAAAATAAAAAATAAGGAAAAGCTGTTGAAATTTTACAGCAACACTGATTCTAACACCGGAATCCGAAACCGGAAATCTTTGCATGAGGCGAAATCGGCAAACCTTGATGCTGTGTATATATAATACTATGAATAATATAATCAATTTATATATGAAATAATAATTTAATGCATATAATAAGTTATTGCAATAATGTATATAATAATTTAATTAAAAGTATCTAATACGCCTTATTTATTTTGCACTTTTACTCTGAAAATTATGATTTATCTTTTCTATCCTGAAATCCAGAAAATCCTAAAATCCGCACAGTCTCTAGTCCGAAGCTTTGAAGATTTCTGGACTTCTACTGTATCTAACCTTTTTTTCGCTTGCCCGAGATAACTTGGGATAGTAAACTAATATTAAAACTAAATGCTTTTACCCCTTCAAAAAATTAAAAATTCAACTTAAAAGGCACATATTTTTATTTGTTTCATTTTGTTGCATTTATAATAATAAAATAAAAAAAAATGTGATGAATTTTTTTGCAATTTTTTTCAAAAAAAATTTGTAAGGGAAGCGGTTAAACACTGTGATAACTGAGTCACAGATCTACAAGTATGACTAAGAAACATGCAAAATCAAAGTGATGCTAAATCTGTTTTTTGATATCCAAGGAATCGAGCATCACGAATTGCACCACCAAGAGGACAAAGAGTGACAAAAAAAGTACTATCAACAGGTTCCCCACCGACTTTGTGATGCAGTTCGATGCAAATGTTCAGGCCTGTAGATGATAAAAAACTGGCAGTTATATTATGACAATGCTTCAGCACATTCTCACACATGATCCATATTTTCTTAGTAAAACATGGATTCCCAGTTGTTCACTAACCTCTTCCAGACTTGGCTCAATATGATTTTTGGTTGTTTCCAAAACTGAAGACGACATTGAAAGGATCCTATTCTAAGAGCAGAGAAGAGATAATGCAGAAAGCGACAACAGAGATAAACACCATCCCAAAAGATGCCATCCAAAGTGTGGAGTGGCAGTGGAAAACTCAGTGGGCTAAATGAGTGAATGCACAACAGACGTATTGAAAGGGGATTGAGATCCCAATCCTGTCATGTAAGTAATATATATTTCCACACCAAAGGCTGGTCGAAATCTTTTAAATAGGAACCGAAGTGTTCCTAATCAAATAGTGTGTGAAGCATCAAACATCCATTTCTCGAGCTGCCGGTGGAAATTCAGAAGGCCCGTCGCGTCGCGTTCCCACGCAACACTAGCGCCATCTATCAATTAATCAAAATGATTTCCACACACACCCCACCTGAACTCAGTCAAGAGTTCACAACAATCTAACAACAATCAAATTTTTTTTTCAATAAGCATTTTAACATATAATGATAAAACAATTAATAAGTATATTAAATGTATAGAAAATATATTCAAATTATAATCACTATACTAAATTCTAAACAATCTATGTTATCATCAAATACAATTTGACACTACATCAGTAAATCTAAACTATTCTTAATCTAATCATATGAAATAAATTAGCAAAATAAACAATTGCACAAAACATATTCAATCATATTCATATTATTAAACAATAAAAAATGTTTTTAAAGTTCTAAAGGATATAATAATTGAATTGGTCATTTTATTATTGTTCCATGAGCAGTTTTTAGTTCACAAGAACAAACTTTGTTATCACGACCACGAAAAACGTTTATCACTCTACCACAGTTCCACAAAAGTTTGCACTTGTTGTTGCCTTTGATTAATACAAGATCATCAACTTTTTTATCATCATAAACGTTAGGATTTTTTAATTGATGAGCTGTCCGAAGATCCATCAAATATTGTTTTTTCCATTTAGTCCACAACTGTCTAACCAATAAATCTTGGTAAATCTTTCTTTTGGTCTGAGAGGACTTAGTAGAGCCATCTTTAACAATGGAGTTAAAGCTAATAGGTAACGTAGAATCCTTGTTTCCAAAAATCAAAAAATTGACTGGCTTCAGTGGCAACAGTTCCTTGTGCTCATTGTATACATATGTCAAAGGACGAGAATTCAAAACAGCTTCCACTTGTGCTAAAACCATTGACAATTCTTCAGACGTTAGTAAAGCTTTACCCAGAATTTTTCTTAAGCACCCTTTCACTGATTTTACTAATCTCTCGTAGAAGCCTCCCCACCAAGCCCCTCATTCTATCATAAACTTCCAACTGATTTTTTCATTCGACAGAAAATCTTGGAATTTCTCATTCGACAATAGTTTAGAGAAATGTTCAAGTTCCTTTTTTCCCTTTTTAAAAGATTTTGCATTGTCCGAATAAATTACTTGACAATTGCCTCTCCTAGATGTGAATCTTTTGAATGCCATCAAGAAAGAATCTGTAGAGAGATTCGGTACAAGTTCCAGATGTATGGCTCTAGTGATAGTGCAGGTAAATAATGTTATATAAGCTTTTTGACTTCCTTCAATGTTTTTTACGTAAATCGGCCCAGCAAAATCGATGCCAGACACGTAGAATGGTGGTGTCTCATTGATTCTGTCTTCTGGAAGTTGAGAAGTGGTCTGGTCAGCAGACTTCAATGAATATCTTTTACAAATAAGACACCTGTTTATTATTTTCTTGACAAATTGACATCCTTTTGGGATCCAAAAGAGACTTCGAATTTCAGCTAAGGTCGCTGCTACTGATCCATGCATCATTTTAACATGTGCAACTTTCTACTATCAAATTCGTTTGCCAGGACCCTCTTGAAAGAATTGCCGGATGTTTTTCATCATGTGACAAACTAGAATGTTCTAATCTTCCACCTGCTCTCAGTATCTCGTTCTGGTCTACAAATGGGTTAAAAAGATATACAGATGATTTCTTTTCGACTTCATTCGCTTTCTTCAGAGACTTGATTTCTTTGGGATAAAAACGTTCTTGTTCAGATTGAATCCAATAATTTTCAGCATCTACTATTTCTTCAGTCGTTAATGGACCTGTCAAATGGTTTGTTTTCCTAATTTTACCACAGAATTGCATCATCCAACCAGTTATTCTCAACAATTTTCTTAAATTACTATATTTTAAGATGTCTATAAGCCTTTCTTCAACTGCTGGCACACAAATTCATAAATATCAATAATATTCTTGTGGTGTTCTAATTCTTCTTCAATGACAGGTTTCTCTTCATTCTGTCGAGGCCACAACTCAGATGGCATTCAAATCCATTCTGGTCCTTGAAACCAGATAGGATTGTTTTCCAACTTATGAAGTTTATCTCCTCTCGAAGCCGAATCAGCGGGATTACATTAATTCGAGTTTTAACGGAAAGCTTAAATTTCTTTGCACAGTCTTTTATCCAGAAAAGTGTGATTTTCAAATCAGTCCAGAAAAAACAAGAAAGTTGTAACTTCAAAACTTTAGTGATGCTAGTGCCCAGTTTGGCTGATAAAAGAGCTCCCATTAGTTCCAACCTAGGTAAGGTGAGCGGTTTTAAAAGCGCTACTCTAGTCTTTGAAGCAACAAAAACCATAAATATTTGTTCATTGCTAGAAATTATACGCAGATACACTACTGTACCATACGCCTTTTTGCTAGCGTCAGAAAAACAATGCAGTTCAATCATTTCCACATCACTGTAACCGATTGCAGAAAAATAATATCGTGGAATACTGATTTCGTCCAAATTGGAAACTTCCTTGCACCAAGTTTTCCATACAGAACATAAATTTTCTGGTAGTTCATCATCCCAATCTAAAGCAAGTGTCCAAATTTGCTGCAATATGATTTTGACTCTAAGTACAAACGGTGATAATAGACCTACAGGATCAAAAATTCATCCTATTGCTTGTAGGACAAAACATTTAGTATTAACTTGTTTTGATAGAAATGTTATCAAATTTTTTACATCAAAGTAAATTATGCCACTTTGTTTGTCCCAAGCGACTCCTAACACTTTCAACGGAGGATTTCTAGCTTCCGAAATTTGAGGAGATTCCTCGGATTCAATACCTTCTTTAATCCATAATTCGTGCAGTTCTTGAGAATTGGTGCGCCCTTTATGTAGAATCATACTAGCATCTGTAAAAATGCTGACGCATTCTAAACTGGTATTGAAAGCAAGTTCAATGTTTTGGTATCCTCCAATGATGTCATCTACATAAATGTGATCATTTAAAATTCGCAAGTGGCAGGGTAGGTTTTCTCATATTGTTTCAAATGGTGTTTAATGGTTGCAGCCAGTAAAAATGGAATAAAAAATTTTTAGTAAACAGAAAATGTGTTACATCTCTGTCTTTCTCATCTACTTCTATCTGAAGAAAAGCCTGCTTTATGTCACTTGTAAGTGTTACAGAATGAAGCCTGAAGGCCAACAAAAGTTTAAAAATGTCAGGATACAAATTTGGACCAATATGCAAGCAGTCAAGATTTCACCAGGTCCATGTGAAGACGCGTCGAATACGATACGTAGTTTACTAGTAGTTCGATCACGATTTTTCTGTGAGGCAAATAAAATGTGATTTGAGATTCACTATCAACAGTGTCTGGAACTGGTTCAACGATGTTTTGTTGTAAATAATCTTGTAGAACTGTTTGGTACGAATAAAAGAGTTCAGGGTTATTCTAAAACTGCTTTACAAGTTTCTCAAATCGTTTCAGCGCAATCGCTTTATTGTCATTTAACTCATATTGTCTATCAGACTTCCATGGCAGCCTAACCTTGTAACAAGAATTTTTGTATAAAATTTCCGATTTGAATTTTTCCATTATGATACTGTCTAATGGGTCGGATGATTCATTTTCAGGTTTTATACCTAAACTTTCAAGCTCCCAAAATTTCTTTATCTGATCAGATATTATATCTTCTTCAACTATGATATTAAAATCTGTGGACGTGTGTGTTGTACCTTTAGTGTAACCTAGCAGAGACCAACCAAATAACGTTTCAGCAGCTACTAAATGTTTGTTTATATGCTTAAGTTTCACTGTCACTATATCATAATAATGATCAGCTCTTATCAAAAGAGTAATTTTTAATTTGCAATCCCAAAAGTCTGCGAGTTGTAAACCATCTAACTGTTTGCCTAAACTGTGTCTATCCAGATTAGGAGGTGGTAAATCAGAACTTGAAATTTGTTCAGTCATGAGAGCTTCAATTTCAATTTTCAAATTCGGTGTTTCCTTGTTCTGTAATTTTATCTTAACAACGTGAAATGTTTTTCTAATGGGTGCTTTATTTCCAAACATAAATATTGAAAGAGTTCGAATAACAGGAAGCTTCAATTTATCCGCGATTTCTTTTCTTAGGAAGGAGCGCATACTACCTGAATCCAGTAGAGCTCTAATTAAAACCGACTGCGTAGCTGTTCGAAGTGTTACGCAACACGTTTGAAGTAAAATAGTTTTAATATTGCTGCATGAGAACGCTGAAAGAACATGCGAATCTTCTACACTTTTATTTTTTTTCATTTAGTTCTTTCTCAGCGCGAAAGCATATTGAATGGTTATGTCGACCTTTGCACTTGGAGCAGACAAGATTGCTTCGACATTACTTTAGGCGGTGGTTTGATTTCAGACAAAGGTAACATTTGGCATATTTAGGTAATAAATTTCTCTTCTCATCAACTGTCAGTGATTCACAGTCTTCAGTAACATGTGTGGATCTATTACAAAACAGACACCAATTGGTAGTTTCGTTTTCTTTAACTGGCACCAAGAGCTGGTAAGTGGAATGTGCGATGCTCCCCTTCCCTCCCTTCTCTTTATAAACACAGGAAGTGTTTTCTGATTTATGAGTGGAGAGCAAAAGTTGGCTTCTCTCGCGACTTTCCAATTCTGAACAAACAAACTGCAATAATTCGTCAACATTAAAAAAAGATGACGAATCCGTTTTACGATTGAATTCTAAAGTCCTAATCACATGGCAGAGTTTTCATTATGGCTGGAATCAACATATAACTGTATTTATCCGGTGTGACTTCTAATGATTTCAAGCTGCGTATTTGAGTTTCTATAGTGTCACAAAGTTTGCGAAGTTTTAAAGTGTCACTGGATTTGTTTACTGGGTTAAGATTCAGGAGTTTTTGCATATGTAAGTTTATAATTATGTCTTTCCTGCCAAACCCCTTTTTAAGTATTTCAACAACTTCATCGTAATTTGGTTCCGAAATGCAAAAACCTTCCATCGCGTTTGCAGCGTTGCCACATAAGTACGATTTTAAATAATTAAATTTTTCGGTCTTTGTTAAAGATTCATTATCATGGATTGCTACTCTAAAAGAGTTCCAAAAACTTGCCCACTGAGTATAATCTCCATAGAATTTAGCGATGGTTAATTTTGGCAGAGGCGTACATTTATTGCTTTCAATTTTAGAATTAGTTTCGTTAAAAGAGTTTTCATTATCCGAATTTGTTAACTTTATTTAATTCTTTCAATTTTTTATTTCCTCTGAATTGCCATAACTGAATTTTCTCTTCGTATTCGATACAACATAGAATTTCTGTTTCAAACTCTTCAGCCCCTGATTTCAAGTCACGCTCTATCAGAGTATCTAATTCACTCAGAGTTTTTGATTTTGTGATTAATTGGTCTAAACTTTCTTCTAATGTACTTGTATCAATTTCTTCTTTATTCAACTCCGATTCGATTTTTTTGAGAATCTTAGACACGGTGGTCCTGATAAATTTTCTTTTCGATTTTAATTTAGCAACAGATTCTTCCGCCATGGTTACTCTACAAATTAGAAAATTTAGTCTTAACTTTTGCTGACTTCGCACACTTGCAATGTGCTAAATCCAATTGTCGGCCGTTATGCACCAGCTGTTTCAAAATATTCTAAGACTGCTATAAATCGACATCAATCACTTTTAAAATGTAACTTTTAATATGTACAATATTTACAGATCATTGATCAAAACATGGGGGTTCAGTTGACAAACAAATTTATATGCTTTCATAATCGAAAAGCGAAATCTTTTAAATAGGAACTGAAGTGTTCCTAATCAAATAGTGTGCGAAGCATCAAACATCCATTTCTCCAGCTGCCGGTGGAGAGTCTATGGAAATTCAGAAGGCATGTTGCATCGCGTTCATATGCAACGCTAGCACCATCTATGAATTAATCAAAATAATTTCCACAACATTCATATCAAATGCCAAAATTATGACTCCTGCCAGATTCCTCTACCATCTACCTCAAACATCTTTAATCAACTTACATGCTTGCACATCTAATTATTAAAGCATTATGAAAAACTTTTAAAGCTGCATGCAACAAAGATGGCTTCATCTCTCAAATTAACTTACTTAGTCAGTGTCTTCTATTTACATCTGCTTGATATGGCAGAACAAAAAGATCTGTATCAACACAATGAACTGTATTGCAGATATTGATATTCTGAATATATTTTCTCATTTATCATTTCAAGTTCGAAAAGAGAAATTCAAAAACAGCTTTGAAAATTACACAGCTTTTAAAATTGACTTAAGTCAATTTAATTTTATAAGTTTACATTACATATTCTAACTTCATATCAAATTAATTTTGAAAAATGAATGAAGTGATTTAATTTATGGGTTTACACTATCAAATATTGCTGTTATATATTTAATAATAATACATGGAATAATAAAAATCAAGGAATGGATAAAGCTATTAACTGTAACATAAAATGCTATATGATGATGCCAAGTATTTATAAAAATGAAATATAAATTAAATTGGTTTTTTTTTAACTGATTTACACTGAAACTTATTACGTTTACACATTGCTATAGCAAAATATTCTAAAACCTAAAAAATTTCAAAATACCACACATTATCACACGCCTTAATTATCACTAAATACAACTGTAAAATTTGTAGTACAATTTAAAGCATTTAAAAATTTCTATACTCACATATCTGGATCTTCACTTTTTGTTATGTAGCCCGCATAAAATAAACCTTCATCTAAAACCAGAAGACGAGCATTTTCTTGCAATTCATCTGGCGTGAGAATGCAGGATTTCAGCTCAGGATATTTAATGCTTTTTTGGCCAATTAATACACTTAATGGAATGTCTTCACTTTGACCAGAACTGAAGTCACTGCATTCGCTGTCTGTTGACAACCTTTTCTGCCTTTCTGGCATTGGAGCTGCACAATAAAAAATGCATATTACCAAATCTTAAAAATTCTGATGATATTTATGCACTTTGTTAATGTATAATCATAGCTATTATTATAAATAATACCTCAAATTACATGTAGTACATTAATCTTCTGAGTGCCATGATTGGATTAGCTTATAATTTAAGCTATTTGGCTCTCTTACTTTCTTTAATAATGCAAATGTCATTTTAATGACAAAAGTTTATGAAAATATACAAAGTTAGGTCATAAATGCTGCTTAAATACAGGTCTTCATGACAGATCTAAAATGCTGTGCTTCAGAAGGTTAAAAGAATGTAACAGATATTCATCTCATTCTTCAATATGCAACTATCAGGTCTGGTACGCATTCAATGACAGATTTACAAAGTCTCAATACACTATACAATACTGTGAAAGGTTTTGTAATAAAAATTAAAATCTGAAGTATTAATATTCAGCTGATCTTAATACTGTGTGAAAGTAGAATCTTCTTTGTTCAAGTATTGACTACTTACACGTGGTCTTTGTCTATGATCAACAATATAAATATCAGTGTGATTTAATATGATCTTAAACGTGGAAGTGGTGCCATAATTTTGATTTGAATCATAAAAAAGAGGAGAGATTTCTTAAATATAAAAACTTGCAGTGTTAGTTCTAAAAGTTTAGATCCAAAAAATAAATCACTTCAATATAAGCCTTCAAGCTTGAAACTCTAATAATTATGAAATTTTAAGACTTCAGTAGAAGATGAACATGCCACAGATAAACTCATGAACTTTCTGAATAAACAAGGTGAATTAATTGAATGTGTATGTTTGAAGAATCATAAGCAGATCAGTGGCTACATACATACAAAGCTTAATGCCTCCACATCCATGGAAAGCTCTGACGGAACTCTGCTCAGTCATCAAACTTCTGAATAGCAGGTTAAGCCAGAATAGTCAACTAAGATCTCTAAATAAAAATCATGAAACTGATAATGGTTAAGTTCATGAGACTGATTAAAGTTAACTGCTGATATGACTGGTTCAATAACAGATTTAGGTGATAGATTTAGGATAATATGACGGATTTAGGTGCTTCACACAAACAGCCTGCTGGTGAATAATGCAATGTAATACCAGAAATTTTGAACATTTAACTTCTTCACAAGATTTGAAAATTTTTCAAACTCATCCTTTCTTCATTCCACACCTACATTTACCACCATCAGTGGTGACCCATTTTAATCGACTCCCTTACAAATAGTACAGCGTTAAGAGTTTTCACCTTTAGCTGCTCTATACAGAGTAATCATTGAAATTAATTCTTTAATGATTTCAAATTTAGTATTAACTCCTCGAATAAACATAAAAAATTGGACAGTATTAGTGATGTCTGTAGACTCATTGACAGATAAAGAAATGCATTATTTTTTTTTTTCTTTGTACTTTAATTGACTGCAGATGTGACTCCTGATGTCTTCAACTTTTCTAACAGTTGTTCTTGCAGATTGAAACAAATCCATTTCCTCTGGTCACATTTCTTCAGTTGCCACAAGCAAACATGACTTAATTAACTTACCATTGCTTAATGGTTTCATTTCATGACTAATAAATGAGCTATTTGCATACTGACTTATAAAAAGCTCATTTATTAGCCATAAAAAGAACAGCTGCTATACTATTTTTACAAATTAAATTGCATTGTGATGAAGCATTCTGTTTTACATTTCCCAATTTTAGTGATAATTTATTTTCTGTGTCATTTAATTCTATGACAAAATAATTCCCGTCATTCTGTTTTAAAAGCATAACATTTAAAGCCCACTTTTCTTTTCCTATCTCATCTTGAAAGTAAAGTGATAAATAAAATGCAAAGAAAATATTACAGAGCAAAAAATGCCATGTGTGTCGCTACAGCAAAACAGAGAAAATTGGCAACACTGTTCAATGGAAATAGCCAATAATAGAATGTGAATATGCATTCATTATCCTCAACTTGGTTTAACTTGATTAACTTCAGAAGCATAACTTTATTTTATTTATAATTTTTAATGTAAAAAGCTATATGAACCTGCAGGCTAGATTAAAAACAGTTGGTGGGCAGGATTTTACCAGCAAGCTGCAGTTTGATGACCCCTGGCATAAACTATGAACTTAAATAGCATTTTCCAAATTCATTACACTTATTTGCTACACATTATAGTCTTCAGACATTTAGATATCTTCTTAAAGAAGAAACATTTTCTGAATGGAGAAGAAATCAAAGGCTCCACTTAACGTTTTTATTATGTCTAAAACTTCAAATAAATAATTTAAAAAAATCATAGTTATGCCTCCCTGTATCCATTATCACATACATTCAGGCAGATGAAAATTATTTTGATTTACCCAAATTTGTTTTCTAAAAATTAGTGTTAATTTTCCCTCAAAAGCTGACATTTCACATACACTAGCTTAAAATTAATTTCTACTTCCTCTTCGACAGAAGAAAGTACTGAAGTACTATATTATATTATAATAAAATAATATTTTTAATGTAAACATTTTTCAGAAATACTAAATATTACACCAGCAAATATGTTACCTCAGAAACAAACTTTCATCTTGGCTTACACAAATACATGTTAAACTTAAATGTAAAATAAGCATAAATTGTTTCAAAAGTATGAAGATGCAATTTTTCTACTATATAATTATACCATAAAATAACTAATGCAGTATGTATAAATCTAATTCAAAATAAAAGTACTATTAGAGGAATTCCTTCCGAAACAAACCAAGTAAGTTATAACAGTTTTTACGGCATATTATCAGACCAAAATGCTAACAATTTAAAAAGACTACAACATATTTACTTACTTTTACTGGACGATTGTTCGACAAATATACTAAGAGGCAAATTTTCACTGGTACTTGAAGCTCCATCACTATGTTCACTATCAGAAGAAGAAACTTCCTCATCACAACTACTACCTGAGTCACAGCTCTCACTTAAAGAACGCTTTTTTGGCAAATTTGATTTCTGAAAAAAAGAAAAGAAAAATACAGTACATTTTAAAATAATTTAGACAAGCATGTAAAATCAACGTTCATGGAAATCCAAAGACATTAATTTTAGATTTAATCAGTGAAAATTACATGAAAAAACAGACATTATTCATCTAGCAGAAAATCAAATATGTCTTAAACCTTTTCTTTCAAAGCTAGCAGGAGTGATGGCACTATGATAAGAACAGATAATAAACAGATTTCTATATCGAGTTACTACAAAATACCCTCAAATTTGAAGTATAAATAAATAACACAACTGAATTTAATATTCAAACACACAGAAATAATTTACTTTAACTAAGAAACAGAATTAAAAAATAAAAAGGCACATTCAGTTGACTTACAGATTTTTTTAATCCTCTGCACTTCCCTTTCTTCCCTTCACTATCATCCTGTGATTTATGTACATTGGTAGATTTTATGGAATGCTAAAATGAAAAGGAGAACATTTACCTAACTTCTAAATACAAAATTCAGATGAAAAAAAGAGATTCAAGAATTAAAAAGTTTTGTGCCATACATTTTTAGTTTCCTTTTATTTAATGTCAGCTACTACTTCTTCTAATTTGACTTAAGAAGACAAAGTTACAATTTCTTAACTTTCTCGATGTACAGTTAAGGATCAGTGATTTAATTTTTTAAATGTGTTCATTGAAAAAAGCTGTGCTTTATTTATGTAAGATGTTTGTTATACTACGAACAAAACAGATTAGATCTCTTTAAAGTAATAACATATGCATAGCATTTGAAGTATTTTTAAAGTAACAATTTGTGGTTGACTAAAAGCATAATTTTTTTATGTTTTATAAAATATATATTTGTATGACTTTTAAAAATAATCAACAGTGAAGCTATTCTCAAATGTACACAAGATTTTTATGTGGACTGTAAAATTAGTAAATACATACATAAAATAATGCTTTTGAGGCATATAAAACATTTAGCTACATCCTGATTATCAGCATCCCTACTGAAACATTGCAAACTCATTACCTACTTTGGAAAGCATTTGAAAACTCATTGGGGATTAAATTTTTTCATCACTAGTAATGTATGAAAGCTAATGCATGAAAGGCAGCTTTCAAATGTTTTCAACTTTCAAAATGTTGGCACATTACAATTTCCATACAAGAACAGTTAATCAATAAAAAATTTAAACAGCATTAAACTGGGTATCATACAACTTTGGAATTGCCCACTGGTCAAAACAGACACGTGCTGTGTGCATACCTGGGTTGTAGCATAAATACATTTTGGCAACATCATGAGTTGTCACACAACTATTTTGGCAATACACTGCTTTGCCTCAAGAATATTTTGTGACTTTTTGGTAGAATATTGAAATAATCAGGAAGGACCAAAATATGTTATGTTAAATTTTATTTTCCTTTTCAAATAAGAGAATGATTTTTCCCCATATAAATTTTAATTACTTATTCAGACAATTTTATGAAATGCATACATAAAAACGAATTTCATTACCATTGCAACTATTGAATCTTTTAAAAGCTTGTACTAATTTTATAATACACTATTTATGTTTTACATATTTACAAACTTTGTTTTAAATCAATTTTAATTACTTATGCAACTGAACTTCATTCAGACAATTTTATGAAATGCATACATAAAATTGAATTTCATTACCATTTCAACTATTGAATCCTTTAAATGTTTGTATTAATTACATAATATACTATTTTTTTTACATATATTTACAAACTAAGTTTCTTCTGATTAAAAGTTTCTGATTTCAAGAAAGGATTTAATAAATAATAAATGAAATAAAATTTTACAATTAATTTGAAATCAGAATCTTTTATCATTTTCACATAAATATCTTGGTCATCATATGGCCAGAACGATTATTATTCTTGTATTCACAAACATAATGTTTTATATTATAATCCTACCTCTTTTTTTTCTTTATGATTAACATCTACTGATATTTTCTGAGAAGCATTTGATCCACTACGCTTATTTTTGTCAGTAACAGCAGACTGTTGTTGTTGGACAGCAGTAGAACGAGCATCACTAAGGAATATTCGTTCACTTCTTCGAACAAACCACGCTTGCTCATCAAAAAATGGTGTTTTGCTTTTGTCATTCTAAAAAAAAAAAAAAAAAAAAAAAATATATATATATATATATATATATTAAAACAAAATACACACATAATATATAAGTGTAATAATTTAGTTGTAGATGATTGCACACACCTGTGTTGTCCCCCTAAGAATATTTCTAACATCCAAATTTATTTATTTACTTTTAAAGAAGAGCCAGCTATAGCTATGAACTGAATGAGTCTTAGTATTTTCACCAGTCACATTTCTCTGGCCATGCACATAGCACTACCTCACACACACACACTAGACACATTTAATTTTATTATTATTATTATCATGCTTTTATAATCATACGGTAATGTAAAAAAAATCTGTTTACAAAATTTGTAAGATCTAACTTGAGTATAGAAGCTATTTGGCTTAACTTGAATTTTAATTTTTGTATACTTATGCTTAATATTTCAATTTTGATATTTATACAACGCTTAACAATCCTTGTATGAAGAACAGAAGTTTGTGTTTAAGCATCCTGCATCCATCAGCAAGCAGTTGTGCTGTAGATGACCAGCCCCATTTTTCATCAACATTTAGTATTATATCATATTGTATTTTATTAGTTTCTGTGTACTAATATTCAAATGGTTTACAATTAGAAAATATGGTTTTATTTTATAATGTGTATAAGGATAAATTTTAATAGAATTTCATGAATATATAATAGAAATATTTCAATTTTAATGATTACAACTCTTAGTTTTACAAAACACTTACAAACAACAAGAACTGTTAAAGTTATAGTGTGATATTCAAACAGCATTTCAAGAATTGTGCATGTTTTAACTATTTTGTGAAAAAATAGATCCAAAATTTAGAACACTTATCTGGAAAAAACATTATCTGGAGAAAAAATGTTAAGAACTTTAAAAACTTATATTTTAGTGATTTTCAAAATGGACACATTTAACTTAGAGATTACATAATATTTTGTTCTAATAGCTCCAAATATCATTTTCCTGCGTTATTTTATATAGTCAGATATAAGAAAGTTCATGAACCAAAATGACGAAGCACAGTGAAACCTAACGACTTACATGATTGCTTTCATATTTACTGTACATATTGTACAAAGTTTCTCTTTCTTTTCTAACAAATTATGCTTTTTCTACAAAGACTTTTCTTTGAAGGGGGAATATGCAAGATATAAAATATGAGAGAAAGTTTCTAACAGATTACTAACTTAATTGGCAATAGCTCTTTTAAATCCTGACATTAATTTAGACACAACCCCCTTCAAAGAATCTTTAGTGATTCACTGAACTGTAAACTCTTATCCAATCACCATTTAATACAATATTAAAAAGGAGCCAAGCTTATAAATACTCCAGCTTATCAACATGCAGCCTCTTTTTTTCTGCCTTCCCTCGTCTAACTAGGATCTGTTCTGTGCTCTGGAGCTTTCATCAATCATCTAAAAATGTGATGTGTCTTACATACAAAATTATAAGGAGCTTATAGCATCCATAGTGTTGTGCCAATTAAGAAGATATGTCTTACTAGGTTAGTTATAAGAAAATAAATCTATGTTGTGATTATTTTTTACGGTTTTCAAAAATTCCATCTAATTACGATGGAATCTGCATGTCTGCCACATCTATCACCACTCTTGTCATGCCTATGGTTACGTGGTGCCTTCCCTAGTCAGTTCTCCTACCCACAACTAAATTATCACATCTTATAACCTGTTGATTATAAAGGTGATAATTTAGTTGTGGACAGGATAACTGACTGTAGAAGACACCGTGACAAATAACGTGTGAATGAATTTCCTTTTCTGATGGGAAAAACCTCTGCCTCTGCTAGCTAGCTCTAGGCTAGCCTGAGTTAAAGTAATTGAAGGGAGTTTTGGACTGCATCCCTGCTGCGTGTCCATTTGTTGTTTAGCAAGAGCAGAAGAAAATGAGGCCTTTGTCTGAAAGATGGTGTCGGAGTAAGAGGTGTCTTACACCTGGGAAGTTTTCACTTTCCCTTCTGTAAAACTATGCTGTAATGTTCTTCTTGTACACTAATTCAGACCTTATTATAACCTGGAACTTCACTTGTTAAGCTTTAAAATAAATCTTCCACTGTTATGTTTTACAATAAATCTTAAAAGACAACCTGTCTTTTTATCATTTTCCATTCCAGAAGTAAGGCCATGTTACAACTCTAACTCTGTAGTCATGGCCAGAGTAGTGACAGATGTGCAGATTATATCATAATTAAATAGAATTTTGGGAACCATAAATAACTGAATAATCACAACATAGCTTTGTTTCTTGATGACTAAATCTATTAAAACATAATCTATTATAACAACTTCTTGATTGACACAACACTCTGGGTGCTATATGCATCATACAACTTTATATAAAACACATCACAGTTTTAGATGATAGATGAAAGCTGCAGAGAGCCAAACAGTTGCTAGACAGATGAGAAAAAGCAAGGGGGGGGCACATATTGAGAAGCTGAGGCATTTTTTTCTTTTTTTTTAAACTTAGTTTTAAATGGTTACTAGATAAGAGTTCAGAGCATTGCGAATCACTGCAGATTAAGGAATGATGTAAGTGATGCAGTACGCATTCTTTGAAGGGGGTTGTATCTAAATTCGTATCAGGAAATAAAAGGGTTATTGCCAATTAAATCAGTAATTTTCTTTCATATTTTATATCTTACTTATCACACAACTTCTAACTTTATACTAAGATAATACATTACAAAATTATTGAATTATTTTAAACCACAAGGAGAATAATGCAGGATGGTAAATAAAATTAGATTATTGTTAATTCTTTTAATATATAAATAAAAATGATAATAACTGTAAACGTTGCCATTTACAATAATTGAAACTGTGAATAATTTGCAATATTGCAATGCTATAAATTTGTAAGTATTGTAAATCACTAATACTTTAAATAATTTGAAAGAAAATATAAAAAATGTACATACACTCATATGTCCCCCCCCCCCAAAAAATGGATGACAAATAGACTATTTAAGAAGTTAAAAATTATATAAACATTTTTAACATGCACTGAAACCTGTGAAAGAGTTAAATATTTCTTTTTACTCCCACTTAAATAAAAAGCCTTTTCCTTCCTAATAAAAACTCAGGTGATTATGTAAATAATAGTTTTATGCCAAGACACACTGGATACAACATTTAAAAATCTTTGTTATAATTACAGTAATAAAGGAAATGGTTATAAAAATTAACAGTTACACATGCTAGTAATCACACGAGTTAAATATGTATTTCAAAATGCCTCAATTACATATTTAAAAAATAATATGAAGATAAATTTTATAATAAAGTATATATACTGCTTAATAAAGCAATAAATTGCTTAAATTTGGACAATAAAAGATCTTCATGCTGAATGCAACCAGCAGTAAGATCTTATTCCTCAGTTATGGCAACACTTGCCAGACAACGTGAGTGAATGTTACCTCAGAAACATAAGATGACAGGACAAAATGAAAAAAAGTTTGAGCTATTGGAATTTTTAATGGCAAAGAAATTAATGACTAACATGATTTTAATTACAGTTAGTACTCCCTGATTAAACATCAATAGTAAATTCCCTTTTCACGGCAGCTATTATTTTAATTTTAATAACAATAATTAATATTATCATGAGAATTTTCTACCTTGTCATAATCTTGATCTTGAGAGCTGCCATCATCTTTACTCATACTGCTATTTGAATCTAAACTATTTTCACTTTTAAATTTCTTAATGGCACATGCAGATTTTTTACAAAATGATTCATCTGGAAAAAAAAAAAAAAAAGATATTGCAGACATTAAAAAAAATTTGCACACATTATAAAATATTTAACTGAATATTACACACTACACAATCACTACTACTTTATATTACACACTACTACTTTGGTGGCAGGAGGAAGGGTCTCTCATTCCTTTTCCAAATCTCCATAAACTTTGAGCTCCCTATTATTTTAAGTTCCTTGATGCTGCAGAGACATTTAATACAAAATCCATGTTTTCTCAGACATTCAAACTTGGACCTTAATGATATAACAGACAGCATCACTGATCCTTACATTGATTGCAGTGGCTTATATAAATGGACATCACACACCGTCTTTAAAAAGTTAAGAAGTGATGGAAAAGTCAACTAACATGAGAAAGTAAAGCTTTGATTTACCAGATTGAACTGAGATAGCAAATATGTTTATGCGTGAAATAAAATAAACAATAAAAAAAAAAAAACTTTTTGTAAACTATGATGTCACATTTAGGTCATCAATGAATTGATATATAAAATAAAATCACGTGAAGTTTACATCAATAAAGAATATGGCCACCTCAGATCTTCATACAAACTTTAGAGCAAATGGCCACGCCAATGAGATTACTAACCATCACAGATGCCCATTCCTCCATTAGAGCAATTCCTAACAGTTTAAGACAGGCTTGGAGGAGGAAAACATGCAGAGGCAGCACTTGTGAGGGATTCCACAGATTTTCAATGGGATTAACCCCTTAACTGTGCGGAAAATGTACAAGATTCTCAGTGCCATGGTTTTCACAAAGGCGCGCGTAGTTATGCGATGTATTAGGGGAAAATAAGTGCAAGTTTTATTTTCTAAAAACTGTTTACTTTCACAAAATAAAGAATAAAAGAAAAAAAATGAACGCACAAAATTTAGTGTTTTGAGTAAAAGTATAATAAAAAGATCTAAGTATAATAAAAATAATGTTTTTATAATAAAAAAGATCCCTAAAATGGAGTTTTGATCAAGTTATTTTTAGACCAGTAAAGTGTAATATCAAGTTTTAGTGTTATACAGTCAAAAGTTTTTAATCCGGACATCCATAATCTGGAATGATCTATAATTTGGACCTCAAAGCTACAAACTTTCTGCACATGCGTCAACGCTTGCACATAATACCTTTACGCATGCGCATAATACGTTTACGTATGCACGTATAATGGACGGTATAAGCTAAGCTAAAATGATCTAATTATCTATTTCAGTTAATGTTACAGATTGCGTTGTTCCTTTATCTTTTAATTGGATCCGGCTTATTATTTTTTGCAGACTGTTAGAGCAATTTTTTAAAAGTATGCTTGAACTTTTGATTATGACAAAAAGAATTTCCAATTCTGGAGCTACCAAAGGATCTACAAAGCGAAAGCATGTTTCGATGTCCATCAAACAAAAAGTGGAATTGCTGCGAAAATGGATAAAGGCATATCCTTTGATTCTCTAATCATTCCGAAATATGTTTATCAAATTTACGCTGCTCTGCCGGGGGGGGGGGGCGACACGGTGCGCAATGAACTGGAAGTTGATCTGTTAGCACTATCCTTATCTTCAGGGCAGATGTTTTTATTTGGCTTATAATTCCTTACTAAATGTAGTATTTCATCTCGATGTACTCCATCTTTGATATGATTTAAATCAAATTCCTCTTCATTATAAATATCACAAATACACATCAAACAGTTTTCTGGTTGCAATTTTCTAATTTCGACTATGTGTTATGTATGCTTTAAGCATGCACGCGTTGAAAAAAATGCTTAATAAAGTAAACAAATAAATATAAAGCTTTTTTGTAAATTTTGATACCCTTTAGATCATAATTGCTCTTTATTTCATAAATTACGGTTTCATATTTTTAATTTTATAATTTCTAGCATGCCATCTTACCAGATTTAAACTGATGATCTATAATCCAGAAAAACCAATAATCTGGAATCGATGAGGTCCCGATGAGTCCGGATTAAAGATTTTTGACTGTACGTTGTGAAATCAGTATGCCTAAAAAAACATATTTCTTTTGAACTGGTTGAATGCCATGATTTTGTTCTTGATTTTTCGTTTGCAAGGTGTTGGTTCATATACTCATCTACAAAACGGTTAGTTTCAGTAACAATATGAACCACGAGCAGTTCATTAAAAAATAATTCAAAAAAGATAAATGGGTTTGAAACATCCGTTATATCTTTCTTTATTCCTAGAACCTACTACAAAAAGTAAACGAAAACGGAGGACACAGAATTAAAAAAAAAAAAAAAAGTTTTACTCCAACAACACCAGCCAATACCGTGCAGTCATTACTTTCACCACTTTAGACACACCCCTCTATCCAATTTCTCCCCACACTTCTCTGAAATAGTATCCTCCTTCGCATACTTTGTCAAGGTCATTGAGGTGTTGCATTCCAAAGCTTTGGGAATAATTTTACGGGTAGTAGCGCAAAGCAAATGATAGTATTTTGGAAGGGCGTATATATACACCCAGGGCAGTTAATGCATCAGCTGAGCAAGGCGTGTATATACGCCCGCGGCAGTTAAGGGGTTAAGGGAATAGCAGGATTTCATCACAATACAGCACTGTCCCAATACTATCTTTAACCCTCTCAGCATTATGGACAGAAAATTCCATGTGAAGAGTGCTTTCTTACACATGAAAATGTTTGCCAGCTTTTAATGTATCCGATTTCGTGTTGAATGTATACCGGAAGAAAAGGCATCAAGGTAAAAAGCGAGAGAGTCATTTTTTAATTATAATTAAAAAAATACCATTTAATCATGACATTTTGAGAAAGTTTAAAATTTCAGGGAAAAGGGCAAATCCTGTGTAATGCTCAGGGAATTAAACATGTTCAGCTGGGTGCTATATTCTATTGGAAGTCCAGTCCAACAAACCATTATGCTGCTACATCAAAATGCATTGTGTTTCATATTTTAGGCCTGATTCTGTTAGCCTCATTTTCTTCAGACACTTACTTATCATGATTCCAAGCCAAATCATTACTTATCTATGAACAGGACGATGTGATAATCTCAGATGGTCCAATTAAGATGTTGACAACACCACTTTAATCCTACCCCTCTGGACTGTGTGGTTAAGTGGAACACAAATACTTCATACTTCGGTCTACAAACCCTTTACAAGAAGCCTTCAGTGCAGAGCAATGGCAGAAATTGTTGTAAGTGACGTAGCAACTATAGGCTGTGGAGGTTGCTCATTGATTCCTCTTGGATACTACAGCAATATACTGATCTTCAAAAGAGATGGTTACTCTCAGGTGACCAGTCACATGACTCCAGACAACTGTTTGACATATTTAGAATGATTTCCACATTTGAGAAATTACCAAATGATTAATGGCAAAGAAAGCAGCAACATCTTTGATTGACTGTTCTGCTTCAATGCGTTTGACAGCATGCCAGAGCTCACTATCTACAATTTGTATTCTTTCAGCCACAGAAAAGCCACAGAAATCACAAATATAAATATCAGAGTATCACAAAAAATTATAAACATTTTGTATAAGCATTTACATGACTCCCCCCCCCCAAAAAAAACCCTTCAAAATAGTGTCTTCAACTACTGCTTAGTTAACATATACTCAGATAGTAAATCATGATTGACTATAAAATGCCATATTTGCATGCTGTCATCTGCATACACAGCGATTTTTAGCCACTCAAAATCAAATAAGACTTTTGAAAATTGCTAATTTTCATTGTGTGCTTAACTTCTGGAAGCCAGTGTACACTACACAAGGAAACAAATTATGCAACAAATATAAATATACTAGAAAATTAACAGATTTTATTAATGGCTAGCTGAAGTAACTATTTTTTACTACTTGGTTCTTTAATGAAAATTTTGTTGAAAGCCATTTTACAAACTGCATAATATATAAAAATGGCTTGCTTAACACTAACATAAATATTGTTGCCTGGTATCACGATTTTTATACTCTTTTCCATCATTTAATAAAAATGACTGTTTGTGAATTATTTTGTTATAAGAAAACAAATTTACCAGAATTAAAATGTATAGAAAAAATATAATAAATCAAATTCCCTTAATTATATGCCAGAAAAAACCTTATACTTGCCCGTCACAAAATAATGTAAAATTTCTAGAGACCTTTTTGAGCAATATATTAAATGTACACACTGCCAATTAGCAACAACAGCCAAATCATATGAACAACAAACCACCCAAAGAAAATAACCTCATTTTTTATTAGATGTGATAAATATTTCGAAACAAGTGGTACAATGAGATGCAGAAATTTTTGACTGCTTCTTAAAGGGATTAATATATCTATATATCTAAGTTTTCAAGAAAACAATTTGGATTTCATTTGCCATTTACTTTCATTTTGCAGTTGAGAACCTTAACCCATGAAGAATAAGACAACTTTTAGTTATTCTAATGGATGGGAACATCCATTTTTTTAACACAAAACTAATTAAAACATTCCACTTATTAAATGTGTCCTAATCACAAAATGTGTCCTAATTACATTAATGTTACAGAAGTGACAGATTCAAGTGGGTTTAAAATCCTTTTAGAATTTTAAACATTCCCCAAAATACAAATAAACTGATGCTTGAGTCTGCAGAATGGCAAAGTCATGAAGCATTTGAATGCCAATACTTTATATTTTTTTTTTTGCAGATAAGATTCTCTTTGCAATTATCAAATCATTTCACTTTCATAAGCAAATTAAAATTGCTCAGTGACATCGCGTTTTCACTGAGCAATTTTAATCAAGAAATTTTGAAACTCTCTCTTACTTTAAAGAATCATCACAAAAGATAAATAAAATTCCTTAACCTTTTCAGGATGAGTGTGTCACATATGCATCGGCACCAACTGTATTACAGAGCCTGATGTGTCATGCATGCTGTTTAAATGGACTTTTAGAACATGTATAACTCATATGAATTTCAGACAAAACATTTAATTAGTATTCCCTACTAGGTGTAGCCCTAGGTCTGTTATGATGGAATTTATCGAGACTGGAGAATGCTGACCTTCATTCAGTTGCAGTATTTTTTATTTTTGGTATTTTGTTTCAGAATCAAAGAAAAAATCCTGGATTGAGTAATGTACATAAACAGAGCTGGCTATTAACTGCATTAGCTGATACAAATACATATGGATGTTGTCATGCTTCTGAACACATTTGTTTTTATCTTTGACATTATGGAGATATATGTCCTATTGTTTTAGAGGTTTCATTCATTTCTCTTACAGTTTGGCTAGCACTGAAGCAAATATTTTTTGTATCCTTTAGCTAAATAGTTTTTTTGCTTCAAATGACAAAGAAAATATAAAGTTTTCAAATTAATTATGACAACTATCTGAGTATTCCTCTCATAATGTGCCAAAAATTGACACAATTGGACCACAAATTTAATTTATGCAAATAGTTTTCCAAATTTAGGCTTATCAGCACAAATTATCCCTCCTAATAATACACTGCATCCCTCTTAGTGTGGCATTTCAAGAGAGTGGTTTGGTGACTGAGGTACCTGTCGCAAAAGGGTTAATTTAATTTTTTACATGGAAGTCTAAAAATTTACTATTTATTTCCACTAACATTTCAAATTGCTAAGCAGCCCCAATTTATTTTCCATCATTCACAGCTATAATTATAAGACAGAAAATAAAGCAATTATTAAGGTGAAAAGTAATATAACAGCATTACTATTGTTATTATTATTCTGTCATTTTAAAATTATAAGCCATTTTAAGTTTATAAGTCAGTCATTTTAAGTTTATAAGTTTTAAAATTATAAGTCATATTTTATTATATATCATTTTTTAAAACTACAAATATTATGAACTAAGTTTCATAATTTAAAAAGATTTCTTTATCTCTTTTGTTTTACTGAAAAAGACGAAAGCTAAAGATTAGATAACTAATTAACATTAAAAAATAGTTATCCTGTGTGACAGAGAGTAACTTCAGCTATCACTTTTTCAGTAAAAAAAATATTAAAAGCTAGCTCAAAAATACACTTTTGAATCTTACTTGATAAATCAGAGCTTGGAATTGAAGTGTTTGAATCTCCACAAAGAGATGTACTGATCTCGGGAGATGTCCTTACACTTGGTACCTTTTCTTCTTTATCTAAAGTTGATAATTTTATGTGAAATTATTATAATAAAAAAATGAGCAAGAGAAATTTTGTTGCAAATACTTTGATTTGTATCAACTGGCAATTAAATTATCGTCGGTCTCTAATAGACACATTTTTATATGAATTAATAAACTTTTAACTAATCAGAATGCAATAAAGACTATATTACCAAAATCTTGACACTTCAAAGTTAAATGGCACAAAGCAATGTATCTGTATTTAATAATTAATTATAATTAATGAAGAACTAATAAAATGCAAATGTCTCAAAAAAGTGCAAAAATGACAGAAAATCGAGAAACATTGAAACTGTTTTGCTAGAATGGTTTCAAGCTATAAAATTAAGAAATGTTCTAGAGAGTGAAATCTAGAGTATTTTTCAGTAATTCCTTAATCAACAGATGGGTCACAAGCTGGAGAAAGAGAAATCCAATATCGGTCACTTGAAATTGCATGGTGAGAAAGAAGAGGCAGATTATCAACAGCTGGTAATTGGATAGAAGACTAGAGCTGCTAATGAATACAAGCCACACAAAGTTTATAATGTTAGATTAGTGCGACTGTGTTACAGAACCATACCAGAACACACATTTATACTTAACAATACAACATCAACTGGTTTAAGAAACTGAAGGAATGAGTCACTGTGCTATTAATGTGCAATAATGAATCTGACAATTATGAAGACAACACTGGCTACTGACAAATGCAGAAAACCTCAAGGTTTGAAAGGAGCGAAGAATTTACTTTTATCATATAAAAAAGAACTCATGGACGTGAGGTAGTTTTTTTACTGACTTTCTATTGAAATGGGACAGTGAACTGAAAAATGGTAGGTGAAATACATTACTAATTAGTTAACTGTGCAGCACATACATACCTTCTGAAAAACATTAGTATCGCTTCCTGCAAATAAACTTTTTAACTCCCTCCTTTAAACCAAGGTACTATAAAAGCTTTCAAATGTCATTGCAGAAATGGTGTTTAGAAAATGATGAACAGATTTGAATCTTATGAAAAATGCAAGCACCTTGAAGGAAATAAGTAAATTGATAGTTCTGCTAGAGGCCATGCATATTATAGTCCATGCAAGTGGTTACACTCTTAAAATCAGTTAAAAACTGTTTTTTAAAAAATGTGCTTGATGTAGAAGAAGCCTCAGAGGAACTGCAAACTATAGCTAAAAAAGTTCTTTAAAAATTAAAAATCAGACCTTGAGCATTTTGGCCTTTAAATCAGATACCAATATCCAATTGCTCAGAAGTGATAGGTGACAAAAAAAAAAAAAAAAAAAAAAAAAAAGGAATGGCTTATAGTTCCATATAATGCAAGTTTATATAATATCCATACACACTTGACCTTTCATATTACATACAGCATAAATTTTTGACCCACCTTAATAATTACACATTTTCTATTATTTTATGAATAACAGTTTTTTAAATGCCTTGCAAAAGTTATGGTTTATCTTAAAGACTAGAAAAATCCAATAAAAAATTTAGTTACTTTTAGTATTAAATTGTTTACACACCTGTTATTTCTACTTGATCTTCTTTCAAACACTTCTGGAACAAAAGAAAATAATTATTAACAGAAAATTTTAAATAGGACCTTTTAAATAAGAAGGAAAAAACAGGGAGAATGGTACAAAGTTTTCTATACACAATTATTATTATTATTTTTACCTTGTCATTTTCTGCATTACACTGCTTCACAACATTCAAACTGCAAGTTAAATTTTCATTCATTAGAGCTTCTTCAGGAGATTTGCTTTGCTTTTTCTGCCATGGCTTTGAGACAGAATTTTGGGAATAAATATTATCTTCATTAAATCCAGATGAATATTTTACATGAGAAGCAGATGCATTTCTGACTGGTGATATGGTTTTCCTGGTTTTAGATGGCTTAGCAAGATATGTTAAATCATCATCACTATTCCTGCAAATTAAATTAAAAGAATATTATAATAATTAAATATTTATCATTATATATTATTAAAGAATTCATTATAATAATTAAATAATTATCAATAATTTTTAACTTTAAAGATAAAAAATGTCATGAATTGCAATTTCAGTGCTTCTTAGCAGTATTGAAAGTTATTCTGTCATGCAGTCCTATTATAAAGTTATTCTATTAAGTCCAAAAGTCATTCTATTATGCAGTTATTCTATTAAGTCCAAAAGTCATTCTATTATGCAGTTATTCTGCAAGGAAGTTAATTAGCAACAGTGATACTCCATGATACAATAGACTGTTTGCTCAAACAAATATTACCCTTGAAACTATTCTTTATGGAAAACTTATGAGTAAGTATCCTTCTTTGCAACAAGAACAAAATGCATCCTGATTACATAACGAAATAATGACTTTCACAAATCCAAGTTAATGTAAGAAATCAAAAGTAAGGTTTTTAAAAATACAGTAAAATCCTTTTTATTGAACAGCAATAAGGCTGTGCTGATTACGGATAATTGAATATGTATTTCTAGAACTTGATCATGTTTTGTGATGCCATCTGTAGGTATTACAACATGCAAAGTCCTTCGGTAGTGTTCTTTATCTATCAGCCACAATTAAAGAAATATCAAAAATCACAGTGATTATTTAAAATGAAAACAAATAACATAATTTTATATATCAGAAAAACAAAATTAAACAACATTTAAAATCTAAAATATTTATTATCAGATGTAAGTCACAAATTTCTTAGTACGAAGGCATATCAGTTCGAATATCTGTCTGCTTACTAGATTATTGCCATTGTTATAAAATTTCTTGTGTGTACAACGAAGCTTCCTAATATCACATATGGACATAGTTGAACAATTTTCAGGACTTAAGCTACAATTCTTTTTCAGCTTCTTTTCATATAATTTTCTTGTTCTGCATGTTGTTTTCATCTTTATCCTCCTACTCCTCACCATTATCATTTTCCATTATGTCTGATTATTTAATTGATATCACAAGAAAGTGTGACAGAAATAGTGTGACTATATCCATCCAAGTCTGCACTTCCTTTTCACCCACACTAATCTTTGAATACGTAAGTAAATCCAAAATGCCTGTTCAGAAGCTGGAGTTGTTTCAAAACCAAGAGTATCTTCGTCACTTGATTCATCACTTACAAACATGATAGGCCACAATTTATACCAACTGCAATGTAAAGTAAATTTATATCTTTCCACGAAAGAGACAAAATAAATATGGTGTCCTCCAGAGTGCAGTTTTTCTTAAAATTGTAGACTCTACTTCATGTTCAAACATGGACACATAAAAGGGAATTGGTTGTTCATCTTTCTATTCTGGATAATTATTTGAATCACTAGTTTCATAAGGCTTGTTACATTGCGTAGCAGAAACATAACACGAATATTTTCAGCATTTAAGTCTTTGCTAGCTTATAACTTTCTACACCTCACGGGCCTTAATTTTGGATTAAAATTTAGGCTTTCAACAGTGCCATTATTTTGATATCGCTACTTAACTAGCTGCCAGTTACAAGGGATTTTACTGTAAATGGTTATCTACTAAATGTAATGCTGCATTATGATCTAAACATTTACAGAAATGATATTTAAAGTGCTAACATTACAAAATGAATAAAAAATATAAAACTTACTCTTTTTCTTTCTTATTTTTTAACAATTCTAGTTCACGCTGTTTTTGCCTGTACTTCTTTTGAAGCTCAGCAAGCCGGAGTCTCATTTCTAACTCGGTAGCTTCTCCGTGATCTGGAGATGATGACCCTGAAGAATGTAGAGATGAATCATTAGAATTTGGCTGCTGTAAATGTTCTTTAACTGATGAAACATTTGAATGTGAATTATTGTCCATTTCTTCTTCAAAAGAATAACAATCTCTATTATTCTGCAGTTGTTTTGCTTTGTTTTCATCCACATTCATAGCTTCCTCAAAAAACCTCTGTTCTGCAAGAGCACAAAGAAGGCCTAAGCCATCAGTACATGATGTGTCTATTGTCTTATATGATGGAGTATATGATTTCACAGACAAACTGCAATCAGATTCTTTTGTTTCAGCTTTTACAATTTGCTCATTATTTACAACTTCTTTAGCAACATCTGATGAAATACTTGCTGGTGCCATAACTGTTTGTTTTCCATCTTCTTGCTTGTGATGTGCTTCTTGCTCTCTTGATGCAAATTCCTCTATACTATCCACTAAAAGATTCAGACCATGGTGGTCAATGAAATCCATTACTGGTTTACTTTCTACGGGCAATGATGGAGCAAGCTCCGTTTCAGAAGTAACTATTTCTAACCCAGCTTCAGAATGTACAATATCTTCTTTAATACTAATATTTGGCCCAATTGGTGTTTCAATATCAGAATTAATTGCTGATTCAAACACAGCTGTAGATGGCAAATTTTCTGAAATTTCTTTCCCAACTTGTTCATCCTGAGGCAAAACAACATCTTCCAATTCCACATCAGATTTTGGACTCTCAGATGGAACAGATTCTGTTTGATTAGCTGAATCAGACATTTCAACTTTATTTTCTTCAGTCTTATCAATCTCAATTTTTCTTTCTTCTTCTTCATCTTCTTCAGAATTGGTTTGAGAATCCATATCTACTTGTATGGCTGTTGTAACAGATTGGCTATGACAAGAAGTTTGAACTTGTGTTGTTTCACAACAAGCAACATCATCACTTTCATTGTCACTCTCCTCATCTTCTGTAACAGAAACCTGGACTGAGCAGGTATTTGGTGGTGGTGAAGGGGTTGCACAGTGAAGTGGAGATGTTCCTTGGGATCGCCTGCCAGATTCAGTTTGTATAGAAGCAGTAGTCTGAGTATGAGCAAGATGCATGACTGTTGAGGACTGAAGAACATATGAAAAACTAGATGGGTCACACTGAGTGGGAAAAGTGGTGAAAGCGTACGTCTGTCCAGTTGCCAAAGGTACGCTTGGCACTTGCCCACTAACATCCTCCACTTTATCTTCACTTTTGGCTGTATCACATGCAGTTATATTGCAATTATTATCCATCACATCAGCAGTTTTAAGTGATTCAGCCTATGTAAATGAAAAAAATAAGCAATTTTAGGAAATATTCACTATAAAATTACAAACCATGTGCTTTTAATTGAGAAATGCATAGTAGAAAAAGGGAAAATGTAATCTAACTCTAGCAGAGAGAATAAATAAAAAAAAAAAAAAAAAAAAAAAATTATATATGAAACCTAATTTTACATTTACAGGGTTTGTACACTTTTCTGCACATGGAAATTAAGTACTTTTAAGGACCATTAATGAAAAAATTAAGGACGTATGAGCAAATGGGAACTAAACAAATTCAATTAAAAATACTATCTGTGCATGAACTTCTTTTGTAATACCATCTTAAAAATAAAAGTAGGATGCATTATAACTTAATTAACATAATTATTAATAAGTTATAGACTAAAATAAAACTTTATGAATTTGCCAGATACTTGCTCAGTCTAAAGGTTTAGTAAATAGTAGGTAGATTTTATGCCAAGCAACATAAGTTAAAATGAGATGTAAAATCATAATCAGCATGATTCGTAACAAAAGATTGGCTGTCGCTGCTGCTTGTCTAGAGAGAAACCTGCCAATCAGAACAAACCTGAAAGGCCTGATATAGGCCAGGCTGGCAAGTTTTGAAAGCTAGTTGGGCTCTACCTGATGCAGTTAGTGTCGTAGCTTCACGTTCCAGAGGTTGTAACCCAGTTAATATACATTAAGGTTTCAATAAGCCAATAAAGCACCAGGCGTGATCAGTTGCTTTGTATTATTTTAAGTTTCACCAGATGTGACGAATAAGTTTTACATTAATTTTCACATTTTTGTGTTTTCTCTTGTGACCCCAGTAAGGATTAATGAAAGGCAATAATTTGCTTTAATATGATAATTTTTAAGGGTAAGCAGTTAGTTATAAATAATTAAATTAAGTAATTAGATACCCTAACTCATTATAGATTTACATTGCCAGAATTTAGGATCCACAGAGATTGCATCAGGTGGGAAAATGCCTAGTGCCAGCCTCGTGTATGATGCATTCAGACATATACGAATCATTTAAATTGTCAGTTTTCAATTTCTTTACTAAGAAAAAAATTTCTTTCTATAACGCCTGTCCTTGTGATAAGAATAAAAGCATTTTTGATATTTTCCATGCCTGTGTCTAGTGAAAAGTAGAGAAAATATAGGGAAGATAAATGTGTTAAGAAAAAGATTCTAGTATTAGAAGTAAAACATTCAAATATTTTTTTTTTTTTTTTTTTTTTTTTCCCCCTCTCTTCCAGACCTTCTCCAAAAAGTAAGAAATACATCACAAATTTTCTGCAAAATACATTCGTTACATGTTAATAGCATGGAGACATGGGTCCATAAATTTTGCCTTCAAATCCTTCTAAACTTCCCAAGCTGCAATGTCTAAAATCCTAAAGTAAAATTCTGTAACAGTAAAAAGGCAGAAATATTTTGAGAAAAAATATCAGAGGGAAAAAGCGTAAAATTAATTTCACAGAGAAAACTGAATATTCTGAGAATTCTGAAACAATTACATGGGAAAAACTCTTAATCTGAAAAAAATTTAAAAAGACATTTTAAATTATTTACATAGCTCTTTAGCTTTTGCTAAAATTGTTTCATTAATTGTGCTTTAGAGCATTATACCTTGTTTATTTTGAAGATTCAAAATATTGTATAATAAGTGGCCACCAAAATGGTACTTTATAATATGACAGCGAAAATTAAAGATGTTTCATTTTAATGTTATTTTTTAAACATAATTTCAATATTTTACCACTATTTTAATGAAATTTATCCATGTTACAATGCTTTAAAAAAAGTGTTGAAAAATTCTCAGATCTCAAAATAAAAAATTTTCTTCAGAAACTGATCTTAAAATTGCCAAAATTTTGATAAGTTGCCGGATTCAGAACCGTTTATTAAAAGAATTCACATCCCCAAAAGCAAAAAGTTGCTTAAGAGCTCTTCATCAGAAAAAATGAAATCATTTTAAAATACTTAATATAAAATATTAACTTTAAAACAAAAATATAAACATTTCACATAGAAACAATATTTACTACTCATATAATATTCAGAAGCAAGGCATGTCTGCAGCTGTTCACAAAGTAAAATAAAAAAAGGGGTTATTAAATATAGGGGAACCTCAAATCCTGTATGTCGCTTATCCCAAGAACAAAAAATATTGCAAATGATGAACAATGTATAGAGTTATAAATATGCAAGCCACCAACAGAGACTTTCAAAGGTGGTTTGTATTAACCTCTGACACAGACTGAACACCCAGAGACTTCTAACAACATTCCTGAACTATATTTCATTGCATAATTCTAAACTGGCAAAGTATGGTATCAAGTGACTTATAAGACCATGATTTCTGCCTAGAGGAAATTATGGAGAGATTGTGATTAAGGTGAGACTTTAAGGACTTTTTTAATAACTTATTACATATTTAAGCAAAACCATGGGCTTGGTAGTAAACAATGACATGTGAGAGAGTTTCTGGAAAATTTCAAAAATGAGCTCAGTATGGAACAATCAACTTCAGAAGCAGTAACAAATAAAAGTTTGTGAAAAAAATGGAAAGAAAACAAGATGATCCTAGTTCCTGAGAAATTTATGCAAAATGGGGTCAAGATGTAAAGTTTCATGGAACAGTATCACCATGATATGGCCTGAGAGTCTGAGCAAGTTCTAAGCAGAGCTGAGTTCCACTATGAGACAAAAAAAGCAAAAAATCCTCCAAAAAATAGTTACTTGATGACGGGACTTCCCATCCAAACTAGAATATCCTTTTCCTTTCTCTCCATTTTTCCATTTATGTCATCAACTGCCATAAAAGTACTATAAAAATAAATTGAATTTTCAAATATTTTACTAATAATTTTATACAGATATTTTTTGGAGGGGCAGTGTTTAGATTTAATAATTTCCAAACTTCTATTCACTTTGTGTTACAAACCTATTCATAAAGTACTGTTGTAATACAGTACAGTTGTAAAGTTGCTGTAAGTCTAATTATGCAATCATCTATGTTCCAGGAAAAGATTAAATGTATTTTACATAAAACCTATCCAGAAAATAATTTCAGTTTACGAACAGTCTGCCTGGAACAAACTGTATTCAGGAATTGACACTCGGAGTAATGATATAACAGTACAATACGTATCTAGACATTTCCAAAAAAATTAGCACACACAGGCACCGTGCATTTGGGAAAACTAAATATATTTCTCAAGCACATTTGATCTTGAAGATGAAATAAAAATGAGAAATTACTAATATATATGCTTTTAAGGTTAGCTTGATAATTTTTTATAACATTCTTCAAATCTGAGTGCTCAAAACTTTAAAATGCATATAAGAAACTTCATAATTTAAATACTGGTTTAAATGCACATTTATGTCAAATATGATCAGGATGTAATCATTAAAAACTCTCACTTTTTTGTTTTCAGCTTTCAACAAACCTGAAGTTTAATTAACTGCTTGACAAGGTATCAGAATGAAATTAATAGTAAATAATAATAATAATAATATTTATATATTTTTTTAACTTTTTGCAAGTAATACAAATTTTGTAGATGATGAAGTTCTTTTCAATGCAAGACATACAAATCTTCCTTAACATACTGAAAACTTAACAGTAATTCACAAACAGTAACAACAAAACATCTGGATAAAATATATACCTGAGGAATGACTTGTTCAAACTGTGTGTGCTGCTGCTGTGTAACAAGCTGCTGAATTGGTAGGTTACCAGAGGAAGAACTGAATGATGGCCATACAGATGGTCTGTCCATTAATTCTGTAAAATTAAATTAATTACAGCTAAAAGAGGAATAAAAAAAAATGACATACTTAAAAATTCTTTTTTAAGACATTATTATTAAATACTTTCTCTTCTTTATCAAATTTATTCATAAATATAGCAATTTTTACATAAAATTGTATGCACACATTTTCTAAACCAATGTCTCCCAAACTGTGCTCTGCACAAAATTATGAAACTGAGGTTAGAAAACAATGAAACATACTTTGCTTTTATTTATGTATTGATAGAATTTAAAACAACTTTTACAAGAAATTTAAACACATAAAACAAAGTAATTTAAATGGCATGGGTAGTAAATTTATTAATGTAGCACAAAATCAGATAGCTTACGTTGACACAAAATCAAATGGCTTACGTTGACAATTTGCATGCAGAACGTAAACATTAATGGAACGAAAACATTAATCTCTGTGCTCAGAAGTAAAGAAATGTTTCAGTGTCATTTTAGTATTTTAAAAGTGCTCATTTTCTTTGAACATTTTATACTTTTTTTTTTAAATTTCATCTTCTGAAACTGAAACGCAAGCATATTGTACCTATTTTAACCTTTATCTTTTTTTTCTTCTTGTCCTTTGTTTGTCTCCATTTAATTTTTAAAAATATGAATTATCGATTAGAAACAGAAATTTTGAAAGAAAAAAAGAGCAAATTATTCTTAAGATACATCTGGGATGGAGGAAGAACAGTGCAGTTCCATCCTAAAAGCAAGTGTCATCAAACAGCACACCAAAACGAAACTATAAAGAGTGGCTTGAATTGGGGCTTTATGTATGCTGGCAATAAAAATGCCATTAAAGCAATATGTATTGAATATAATTAAATTCTAGTTAACAGTTGTTCTTTCAATCCAGCTAAACCTTGTAAGCATTTCAAAATGAAGTAGCCAGATTACACAGGAAAAAACTATACATTTCTCATTAAGAGACAACGTAATGAAAAAAAAAAAAAAAAACTCAATTTGAAATGTTAAACACAAAAGGAAAACACAGATGCAAATTACAGCATTGCATAAAATAGTGAAGCTTATACGATTGCAGAGACACTTATAAATACTTATGTGAAAGACATTGTGCCTTGCATATTCAGCAAAGAGTCCACTAAAAAACTGATTCACTACAATTTTCCGATAACACTGTTTCATGCCACAATGGAAATCACAGCACACTTTTTAAAAATAAACAATATTTTCTACTTTACTGCTACAAAGTTAGTAGAAAATAAATGCTAACTTTGAAGCTATGAAAATTTAGAAAAAAATGAGATAAAAAAAAATTATTATTATTATTATTAAGTTTTTCTTACACCCTAATATAAAATGATGCCTTTGAGTTCCACAGGAATCAATTAAAATATAAATTTGAACTTCAATGCAAAATAATCAATCTTAGATTTAAAAAAAAGTATATAAGAACAAAAATGGAAAATGCAGTGTTGATTAATAAAATTGTATTCAGATATGCTTAAATTTTCTAACGCATGGAAATTACAAATTAATGCATACAAAAGAGCTATTATCTAACCTGCTCTTAACAATTATCTTTCTGCCATTTAGACCTTAACTAAATTTTACTCAAAGAGAACTTACCATATGTTTTCATGTTTAAACCAAGAATTTTTAGTAAAACGGTGCTACTAAAATTTGGGGTTCCAAATAATTTGATCAAATTAAATACCTGAAAAAATACTTTTCTTTTATTTAATCCTAATACACATTCATCAGATTTATTAATATTGAATGCTAAATTTTTGAATGGATAAGGATTTGACACTCACTTAGTCGATAGGCCTAGTCAAGTTAAATGATCAGTTATCAACAGTTTTTGATAATAAAACTTATAGAACAATTTTAAATTCAGTTTATACATAGATTTTTCAATTTTGGTTGAATTTTTGCAGCAAAATCTCTTGACTTGCATTTAAAAATATTATAAGTTTCTTAGGAAAGTACATTAAAGTTAAATGACATGAAAATACCTACACATTTACAAAATAACAACAGTCTTTTATCATTTTTGTAAGATGCATGCAATTTTATTTCCCATACCTATGATTATCCCCCCCTAAAAAAACAAATTCTGAAAATTAAAAAAATAACCCTTTCATGTAAGTTACAAAATTCACTCCCTGTGTTAGCAAGTCAAATGGATAAAGGTAAACACAGCCAATTCTGTCTTCTCAACACTGACTTGCCTATACACCTAGTACACAGATAAATCAAATAAAAATCTTAAAAGTTTAACAGAATTGAAAAAAATCTATAACTTATTTGTAAGCACCCAGGAGTTGTCTTTGTTGCTCAAAGTATGATTAACAGATGGCAATATGATGCTGAATCAATGAGCAAAGAAGAAACATCAGTACAATGATGGCTGCCCCCACTGTCAACATACACTACATTACAACAGCAATCTGCAATGTGTTTTATGAAAAGTGAAGAGGTTAAACCAACTGTAATTTATTGCATGATAAAAGCACAATCTTTTGATTTTATGTATTCCTGCAGCAAATGTACAAGAGATGCAGGAAGTTTAAAATCGATACCATTTATGTGAAGCTCATTCATTCAACAGGACAAATCATACTCACTCTCATGAGATGCAAATTAGAATATTACATGGAAAAGAGAATAATAATGAGCAGTATTTCTTAAGCAGATTGGCTTCTGTATCATCTTCACCTTGTGGTTTTTCATGGTTGAACATTAGTTAAGAAAAGAATTTTACTGACGGATATCTACAATTTATGATAAAGATAATTTTCAGTAATTTTTCTCCAAGTCTACAAATTTTATCAGAATCAAAATCTTGTGTTTTTATTTGTGTGTCAAAAAATTAATAAGTAGGAGAGCTAAACTAAGGTTGTCATTATTTATTACCAAGTTTTTATCCCACTTGAAAAGTTTTTATCTGAGAACTTAGGAAGTTTTTATAATTTTTTTAAAATTATTTTTAGTTTAATTTAAAGTAAGTTATTAATATTATTTAAACACAACAGATTTTGGATAGAAAATATATTATTATTCTCGTTGCATTATTATTATTATTATTGTATTTGTATGTCTGAATAAATAAATATTCAGTAAGCCAAATTTAAAATTTAGTCAAAATTATGTTTATTTTGTTGATAAAAAACTTCATTTTGTTTAAAAACATTTAAATTTCTACTTTCAATATATACATCCTCTCTTCGAGGATATGTACTGCACCGTTTGGATTCATCATTTCTCAGCAATGCGAAAGCTCTTGCCCAATCATTATCCAGAACACAAACAAAGAATTTCTGAGCTATAATTACTTCAGCTACGTTCTATGCATCCTCTTTTGCTGCTTGCTCTGCCTTGAATAACCCAAGTCTTGTCGCTTATTTGTATTCTCTACTGTTTTAAATGTAATTGCTCGACAAAACTGTGGGGTGTCTATTGCATTTGTAATCATGTGTGAAGTAAATGCTGTGTCTCCAGAATTGCCCAAAACCAACAATAAAATTATATTGAATTTGGCCATTTGGCAAGTCCTTCATTCCGACTATGCAGTAAACATGTCCAAGTTACATCTATGCATTAAACCATCACCAGTCCATTACAGCTATCACCTGCAAAGCTATCTCAGTTGTGATTAAAAAGTGAATTGGTGCCTTTCTTAGTCAAGCTCTCATCTAATATCTACAATGAAATAAATCATCACATATATAGTATATATATAAAATTTATGATCATCTTGAAGCAAACAAAATTAAAATATACACCACATGTTTAACTTAAAATATGATTGATAAATATTGTGATACATATATTATTTATCCAGTTTAAGAAAGGTATGTGTTGATTATTGATCAATAATGTGACACTTAATAATTTTTTATTTAAAAGATGAAATTTCTAAAAGTTCATCAATGTAATATGTAAAATATGATATGTAATTAAAATTCTTTATAAATACTAAAACATGTTAACAGGGTATCAAACAAGAGATATAACGGGGAAATTTTTTATAAAAGACTTAATGCATTTCATTAAAATCTACTAAAAACTTTACTTAATGTATTTTACTAAATCTATTTTAGTTTAGATGCCAAAATTAAATTGTACATTATTTGAAACCACAACCACCACCTTCCATCACAAAAATGCCACAGACTTGCTACTGTGATGTAATATAATATCCAACAATATTGACCTATCTTACCTATGTTAGCTGTTGGTATCAGTAATAGATGACCAGTGATAGAATCACGAGCAAGCTGGTAACCACCTGGAGGCAAAGAAATAGGAGAAGATTCAAGTGAATTCATTGCAACACTTGGCACAGTGTTTGAGGCAGGGGCTGGTGCTGCAGCATATGCACTTTGCCCTAACCAAACTGCAGGAGCAACAATAGATCCATGAGTTACCCACGAAGAAGGTAAAGCTGCTCTAGTCAATGCTTCCGATTCCCACTGCCGAGAAACTATTGTTGGTCCTAGATTTTAAACAAACATTTTTATTAAAATAGTTTTCCCTGGACTCAAAATTTATTGTTTTCCTTAGGGGATTCAACTCATTTTTTACAGAGGGCTGATATATCAAAGACATATTCTGTAGGCTAATAATAATGTTGTTACATTAAATACTGCTTTATATATTAGAAAAGGGAAAAATCATTACTCTTTTGTATTAAAAATACATTTTAAAATACTCAGTATAGTATAGTTAGCTTCACATACAGTTCTTCATCTGTTTGCGATTTAATATCAGTTATTCAGAACTGACTAACAGAAGAAATTTTAAAAACCTGAGACAGTATTATGAATAAATTGAAATAAAAATGAAAATTCATAATCAAATCAAGAGTAATTCAAAAGTATTAAACCTCAAAGCTTGTTTCACTAATAAAAAAATACATACAATATGCTAATATGCTCTTAAATCTTGCTAGAATTTGAGAAGAATAAAATTAGAGATCTGAAAATATGGCATCTTCCCTTTAAAACAAAATTTAATAAGATACAGCTACAGAACCAAGTGGAAAAGTATCTTGGGGTCGCATGTTTCACGTTCCATTGCTTATAGTTTACCTTCATCATACCATACTTATTTCAAAAAAATTTTGAAAATAATTATTAAAAATAAAAATCTATAAAAAAATCAATATTAGTAATGGATCTGAATATGAAAAATTTATAATAATTAAAATCATATAGCATACCTTGGGTGACTAGCAAATTTGTATCCACAGGTGTTGGATTGTTAGAGCAAGACAAATCTTGACTCTTTTGATCCCTAAAAATACACATCATTACTGCAGTCTCCAGAAATAAAAACTATTTCTTAATAAATAATTAAAAAATGCTTGGTATTTTTAAGCTTACATTATAGTATATATAATACACTACTAGAAAAATTAAGGGATATTGTGAGTTCATTATGGAACAACCATAAAACCAATTAAATTTTTAATAAAAATAAAAGAAAGATAACAAAAGAAAATGATCATATTTAAAAACTTCTGAATAAGCAAATTTTGTTCGTGATGTCAAAAATTACAAATTTTTGATACAAAAGAGAAAAGTGACTTCCAGCATTTGTTATGATAGATAAGATTAGAAACAAGTGACATGCACTGAGTGCCTTGTAGCAATCAATATGATACCTCAATAGCATGATTTAGCCAAGAGGGACATCAAACTTTTAGAAGTGGGTCAAACACAACCCATCATAGCAGAAGGCTTTAGAGTGTCCCAAAGTGCCTTTTCCGGAACATAGAATTAGCTTTTGGAAAATGGGGAAGGTGAAAAAACACAAAATGAGGATTCGTATTTAACACTAACAGTCAGAAGAAACACTATAAACATTTTTCTGGAACAGCGTCTTCAAAGGGCTACTGGCATTATTATTTCAACTCAAAATGTCTCATTGTATGCCATTGTGTCAAAATGTCTCATTGTATTCCAGATCTATGGTTTGTGTTTTTTTAAGTGTGCTAATATGTTGCCTGCAAATAAATAACAGCAAAAGGTATACTGAATACTCATCGGCAGTCATAGCATTGTTTCGAAAGAAGTAAACACGAATAATGGGTGCAGTCATGACTCATCAAACTTGAATCATATTTCAAACAACTATCATATATTAAATAAAAGTTTTCACATCCAAACAGGACTTATCTCAAAGTAGATGTATAGTGAAATACCATTGTGTGTACATATATAGTATATATAAAATGATATTTTGTAATAAATTACAGAAATGATTAAAACTTCCTTTTATGCATACATATATATATGTCTTCTGATGCATCTAACAAAATTTTAAAACTAATGATTCATAAAAACTGTAAATAAGCACGCATTTTGGTACTTTTCCGTTTTGACGGCGCAAGTGATAAAGTCGCCAGTAATGGTACAACTGATGCCAAACGAAATGTCCTCGCTGGTAAACTTTTACTCCTCATTTTCAAAACAAGCCACAGCCATTTCTTATCAGATTGATTGTTTCTTTAAACACTGGCATACAATTACATAGAATTTTTACCAGATAGTTCAATTTTATGCCCTATAGCCATTTGCGGGCAGTAATTAAGTCAATTAGGATGCAATCGCACTGCTCACCTGATGACGAAAATATAGAAAAGGCAAAGACAAGGGTTAAATTCATTAATTCTAATGAGAATGCACTAGCGAAGTAAAGTACTGCGGTTTTACATAATTTCTGAGTAAGCTATTCATACAAATTGGAATAATTCTTGCATTTAAACTTGTATTCCAAGTTAAGATTGAACTTTAAATTAATGTAGATAATTACTGAGAAAATTATATTTTTGTAGCGTAGTTTACGTGACATGAGATCACTTGATATGAAACAGCGAATCAGGATGTTGTACCATGAAAGCGTAGTAAATTCTTAAATTATTGTCTTTTTACAAATTTATTGTCTTTATTTATTGCCTTTTTTACAAAATTTTATACGACATTAAAAATATTTATACTTTCAAAATAAAAAAATTCTTAGAACTAGCATTTGTTAACATTTTTTATGGGCATACGTGTGTTTTCGCCAATAAAGTCTGCTTGACGAGATTTGCGCTGGCGAAACGGAAAAGTACCCTCATTTCCCCCCCTTCCGTAGTACAAATACAATTCCATCTAAAATACAAAATAATTTTTCATAATATTAAATGCATATTAATAATAAACTTCGAAAAATAAGTTTAACTTCCTCAATAAATAGCTTTCTCACCTAATAATTTCTTGCGTCTGCAACTCAGATGTCACCCGATTAGGTGCCAAATGTGAATTGGGTGTCATTACATTAGAAGCACTCGATGAGACAGAAGATTGCGATTTACCTGTAAATTTAAAGATAAAAACACATTAATTTTACTTCAAAATTATTTACTCATGCATTAAGAATGTTATGGGAATTAACGCAAGAAAAGAACAATATAAATCTACTTAAAATACCTGCAATATGTTAATGTTAAATAGCAAAACATGCAATATAGTCAAAAGTCGTTAATTCGGACACCCATAATTCGGAATGATCTATAATCCGGACATCAAAACTAAAAACTTTCTGCGCATGCGCCGCGTTGACACATGCGCAGAGGAGTTCACACGTGCGCGTAAGACCTTTTACGACTGCGCATATGAGTGTGCGCAAGTGCAGAATACGTTTTCGCGTGCGCATTTTATGTATAATGGACGTATAAGCTAAATAATTATCTATTTCAGTTAATGTTGATGATTGCGTTGTTCCTTAATTTTCGAATTGCATCCGGCTTATTATTTTTTGAAGACTGTAAGAGCAATTTTATAAAAGTAAGCTTAAACTTTCGATTATATCAAATAGAATTTCCGATATATATTTGTTAATATGTAAAGGATCTAAAGCGAAAGTATGTTTTGAAATCCGAAATCTGTTTATCATTTTCACGCTGCTCGGAGGCGGGCGCGTAATGAATTCGAAGTTGATTTGTCAGCACTATCCTTATCTTCAGCGCAGATGTTTTTATTTTATTTGGCTTATAATTCCTTACCAAATGTAGTATTTCATCTCGATATGCTCCGTCTTTGATATGATTTAAAACAAGTTCCTCGTCATTATAATTCGCTTCCGATAGCGAAGAAAAGTGACAGAGGTTATTGAAAACAAAAAAATTTCGATTGACAAATTAGTCGGTGTTCTTGACACAGCAATTATAGGACTTGAACGGCGGAACTTTGTAACTGAACAAGAAATTATGTCTGTTTAATAGAATTAAAGAGAAAGTATTATCACATGAAACGAAGCAAAACTTAAACAACTTACATTGAAAGAAATGTTTAATAAAGTAAACAAATAAATATTAAGCTTTTTCTTTTTGCAAATTTTGATACCCTTTAGATCATAATTGTTCTTTATTTCATAAATTACGGTTTCATATTTTTAATTTTGGAATTTCTGCATGCCATCTTACGAGATTTAAACTGATGATCTATAATCCGGAATCGCCGAAGTCCCGACGAGTCCGGATTAACGACTTTTCACTGTATATGTTTTAATGTGAATTCAGATCAGTCTAATCCAAAAGAAAAAAGGGGGAAGAAAGCAAATGAAAAAATACTTAGATATGTTTAGAAAGGAAATAAAAAAATGGAGAAAATTTGCATAAATAGGATTAACGTAAACTCTTCAGCTGGTTATAAAGCAGCCTGGATTTAACTCAATATGTAAGTCATTATACTTGAAAAAATAACAAAAAGTCAACTAACTAATGATAATAAATGGATAGACTTAAGCAGAATGGTTTAATCTAAACACTTAATAAATCTCTTTGATACCTGTATGTGCTTTCATTCGTTCATTCATTTGGATTAAATTAAAAATATGTAGGCCTAGTAGAATTTGAATTAAAACATGTATATGTATTCTTTAATAAAAGAATTCCCCACCATATGGTGAGCCACCACAGAATTTGAGAATTAAAGTTTATTTTCACTAATTTAAATTACATGTATGCTTCTAATTAGAAACATTGCTTTTCAAAACTACATCAAAGCCATTTTATACCTTGATGACAGGGTTTTAAGGTTTTGTTTAAGTATTTAAACCTGTAATCTTAACGTACAAATATTACAAAATGTCCAATATCTTTGCCTGTCTTCTAAATGCTACAGTATAGTTACATAAATGTTTCGAAAACAGAACTCAAACTGCCATACTTGCTTATTGCCCATACTAGCTCCAAATTATACCCCTCCCTTTATAAAATAAGCAACATATGAGAGATGAATAAATTATTTCTTCTGAAATCCAAATGAACTTTCTATGAAATTATTATAAAAAGCTGTGTCACTACTTAAATGGCAAAATGAAATGAAAACATTAATTCACAAGCAGGCAGTAAATTAAAGATAAAAAGCAAAGTAGGAAAAAAAAAAAAAAAAACAGTGAAGTTTACATTATTAAAACAGTTATACAATAAAATGTTCTCTTAAAACACACACACACCATTAATGCTTCCATTAATTCTTACTTCCAAACAAGAAGCATACACACAACTTTTAGAATAAATATTTAAAAAATAAAATAGATAAGAAGAAAAGAGAGTAACTTTTCCCTTTATAGAAAAAGCAAAAATTCATTCAAACTTTATCAGCTTTTTCAAATTTATAAGAAAGACAAAACCACAATTTTTTCTTATGTGTATGTAAAATAAGGTTATAAAAATAATATCCAAATTGCATAACAACTTCAATAAAATTTAGATCTTATTGTATTGGGAAGTAAAAGCTAAAGTTTTTTTAATAACATTTATTTTAAGAATTGAAAGAAGTGGGTGCTAGGCTCAACATTACAAGGGAAAATGACTGACTTATCTGGGTACTGTTCTGTTATCGGGATCAGGTTCAGAAATGTATGTACATGCGTATATGTATATACATGCATATATGTATTCACAAATACACATTTGTGCATACCTGAACACATTCCATCCATACATACATGCATACATACCTGAACACATTCCTCCATGCATACATACATACATTTCTGAATGTGGTTCTTATAACAAAAGAGTGCCCTTATCTGTTTCAAACAATTTAAATCTGTGCCAATAAATGACCAACATTCCCACATACATACAAACCCTCTTTTATATATAAAAAAAAGATTTGCTGTTTTATGGTTATATTCTTTAAAGTAATAATGCCCATCTTAACGCGACAGGTGTAATTTAAAGGGAATAAAAGGACAGAGCAGTCCTGTGATCCCAGCAAGGTTGTGACATGGTTTTGAATTTAGGTACAAGTAGTCCCACAAAGTCCAATTCCGCGTAGTTGACTGAAAGAGAAAGGAAAAAGTAAGAGCTAAAAATTAAAAACGAGCATTATTTCTCCAAATAAAGATCACAATTTTTAATAAAGAAAGAAGTTTTAATAGAGTAAAATTTTGGTGTTTGACTTTTTACTGCTTTTACATAAAATTCCCAATCTGAAAATTCTAGAAATCCTAGAAACTTTTATGCAATTATAAAATATAATTTTTAATGTTAGAAACTAACTACTTTTAATGGTAAGGAGTATTCTTAAATAATACATTCACTTTTATAAATATTTTGACTTAATATATTCATTCACCTTCCATAAACTGCAATAACTATTATTACATAAAATTTTCAAACTTAATATTAAAACATATGCATTTAGAATGCACAGCTGAAACTACAGAGAGACAAATAAGTACATACATTCAAATCTAAAGAATAATAAATAACTACCAAAGACTAAGAATAGCAAAATTATCTGCTAACAATGAGACTAATGTAGCAGTTTATGTTAAAACGTAGAAACATTACACTTCTTAATAAGGAGTAAGACTTCAAAAGAATTCAAAAATGAGAGGCTCTATCTACTTCATACTAAACTTTTAACATGCTTAAACAATATATAACTTAAACTCCAACAAATTCAAATAGTAGCTAGTGGAAAATAGTAGCTAGTGGAATTCAAATAGTAGCTAGTCTAAAACATATGCATTTAGAATGCACAGCAACAATATATAACTTAAACTCCAACAAATTCAAATAGTAGCTAGTGGAAAATAGTAGCTAGTGGAATTCAAATAGTAGCTAGTCTAAAACATATGCATTTAGAATGCACAGCTGAAACTACAGAGAGACAAATAAGTACATACATTCAAATCTAAAGAATAATAAATAACTACCAAAGACTAAGAATAGCAAAATTATCTGCTAACAATGAGACTAATGTAGCAGTTTATGTTAAAACGTAGAAACATTACACTTCTTAATAAGGAGTAAGACTTCAAAAGAATTCAAAAATGAGAGGCTCTATCTACTTCATACTAAACTTTTAACATGCTTAAACAATATATAACTTAAACTCCAACAAATTCAAATAGTAGCTAGTGGAAAACACGACATTTGTCTGTCAAGGGTTTCCAGTACTAATTTGAGATAAAAATTTGAAAATAAATTCTTAATTATAAAATTTTATTCGTACTGATGATAAGAGTTGATGAATATATATAGAAGGAAGACACCAACAGTTTCGTTTGAAAGTTAATAAAATGACTAAAGTCTGCTTACATAAGTACAAATTTGGAAAAATAATGATAACTTAAATAATATTCCATAAATCACAAACTAGTTCACTACAACCATATCAATAAAACTGGGAAGTAAAATGTTGCCGATCTAAAACTATACCCCAAGTCACATGACTCACCAATAGTTTCATATTGTATCACATCTTCAACATCCACTTTCAAAAATTAACTACGGATCTTAGTCACAAATTTCAAAGACTTCAACAAAACTAAACTAGTAACACCTAAATATCAAGCATAACAAGACTAACAGAAAATTAAACTGCTATTCTGAATATTAGTAATAATCAACTACATGTACTACCAAATAAATGTTTTAACTGTTAATTAT